>NC_090207.1:19205652-21983152 GCF_033026475.1 Channa argus
TTGCCAAGTTTGTGTTTTATACTAACCTAATTATTGTCTATCACCGTAAACTTACGGGTTTTGCGGCTGAAAATTCCAAATTACAAAGGGCTAACGGCACAGTCAATGGCTAGCTTAAATGTGCAACATGCATTTAGCTAATTTATGCCAATTTAAAACATAAACATATTTTAATAACAATTTAACCTAGAGGGTGTTTACACTCACATCCGCACACACTACACTTTTACTTTAGTGGTAAGCTAGCAATTTTTCTTGGCATGGTTGTCCTAAATTAAATAACATTACTAAGTGTTGTTTTCTAATGCAACCGCAAGGGGGCACAACCCAGTGTCTTCTTGTGCCAGTCCCAAGTCTGGATAAATGCAGAGGGTTGTGGCAGGAAGGGCATCCGACGTAAAACACATGCCAAATCAAACATGCGAATCGTGACAAAGACTTCCATACCGGATCGGTCGGGGCCCGGGTTAACAACGACCGCCACCAGTGCTGTTGACCTACAGGGTACCGGTGGAAATTGGACTACTGTTGGTCGAAGACGAAGAAGAAGAGGAGGAAGGTGTGTTCGTAGGCAGAGAGAGAAGAGGAAAGCTAAGAATGTAGGACTGACAGTAGGGACTTTGAATGTTGGTACTATGACAGGGAAGGCTAGGGAGTTGATCGACATGATGCAGAGAAGGAAGGTGGACATACTGTGTGTCCAGGAGACCAGGTGGAAAGGTAGCAAGGCTAGAAGCTTAGGAGCAGGGTTTAAGTTGTTTTACCATGGGTCAGATAGGAAGAGAAATGGAGTAGGAGTTATATTGAAAGAGGATTTTGTGAGGAATGTTCTAGAGGTGAAAAGAGTATCAGACAGGTTGATGAGTCTGAAGCTGGAAGTTGAAGGGGTGATGTTCAATGTTGTGAGTGGTTATGCCCCACAGGTAGGATGTGAGTTAGAAGAGAAGGAGAAATTCTGGAGTTAGTTAGATGAAGTGATGCAGAGCTTCCCCAGAGGTGAGAGAGTTGTCATTGGTGCAGATTTCAATGGGCATGTAGGTGAAGGGAACAGAGGTGATGAGACTGTTATGGGCAGGTTTGGTGTTCAGGACAGGAACGCAGAAGGTCAGATGGTGGTTGACTTTGCAAAGAGGATGGAAATGGCTGTAGTAAACACTTTCTTTCAGAAGAGGCAGGAACATAGGGTGACGTACAAGAGCGGAGGGAGAAGCACTCAGGTAGACTACATCTTGTGTAGACGTTGTAATCTGAAAGAGATCAGTGACTGTAAAGCATTGGTAGGGGAGAGTGTAGCCAGACAACACAGGATGGTGGTGTGTAAAATGATGCTGGTGGTGAGGAAGATAAGGAGGACTAAGGCAGAGCAGAGGACGAAGTGGTGGAAGTTGAAAAAGGAAGAATGTCGTTTAGTTTTCAGGGAGGAGCTGAGACAGACTCTGGGTGGTTTGGAGGTGCTTCCAGATGACTGGACTACTACAGCTAATTTGATCAGGGAGACAGGTAGGAGGGTACTCGGTGTGTCATCTGGAAAGAGGAAAGCGGACAAGGAGACTTGGTGGTGGAACGAGGAAGTTCAGGAGTGTATACAGAGAAAGAGGTTAGCTAAAGTGGGACACTGAGAGGACTGAAGAGAGTAGACAGGAGTACAGGGAGATACAGCGTAAGGTGAAGATAGAGGTGGCAAAGGCCAAACAAAGAGCATATGAGGACTTGTATGCTAGGTTGGACACTAAAGAGGGAGAGGTGGATTTGTACAGGTTGGCCAGACAAAGAGATAGAGATGGAAAAGATGTGCAGCAGGTTAGGGTGATTAAAGATAAGGATGGAAATGTATTGACAGGTGCCAGGAGTGTGATGGGAAGATGGAAGGAGTACTTTGAAGAGTTGATGAACGAGGAAAATGAAAGGGAACGAAGAGTAGAAGAGGTGACTGGTGTGGAGCAGGAAGTAGCAAAGATTAGTAAGAGTGAAGTGAGGAGGACATTGAAGAGGATGAAGAGCGGAAAGGCAGTTGGTCCTGATGACATACCTGTGGAGGTATGGAAGTGTCTAGGAGAGGTGGCAGTAGAGTTTTTGACTAGTTTGTTTAACAAGATCTTGGAGAGTGAGAGGATGCCAGAGGACTGGAGGAAAAGTGTACTGGTACCAATTTTTAAGAACAAGGGAGATGTGCAGAGCTGTGGCAACTACAGAGGAATAAAGCTGATGAGTCACACAATGAAGTTGTGGGAAAGAGTAGTGGAAGCTCGGCTAAGGGCAGAGGTGAGTATTTGTGAGCAGCAATATGGTTTCATGCCTAGAAAGAGTACAACAGATGCAGTATTTGCTTTGAGGACGCTGATGGAGAAGTACAGAGAGGGTCATAGGGAGTTGCATTGTGTCTTCGTAGATTTAGAAAAAGCGTATGACAGGGTGCCGAGAGAGGAGCTGTGGTATTGTATGAGGACGTCTGGAGTGGCAGAGAAGTATGTTAGAGTGGTGCAGGACATGTATGAGAGCTGTAAGACAGTGGTGAGGTGTGCTGTAGGTGTGACAGAGGAGTTCAAGGTAGAGGTGGGTCTGCATCAAGGATCGGCTTTGAGCCCCTTCTTGTTTGCTCTGGTGATGGACAGACTGACAGATGAGGTTAGACAAGAATCTCCCTGGACTATGATGTTTGCAGATGACATTGTTATTTGTAGTGAGAGCAGGGAGCAGGTGGAGGAAAATCTAGAGAGGTGGAGGTCTGCTCTGGAAAACAGAGGAATGAAGCTTAGCCGCAGCAAGACAGAATACATGTGTGTCAATGAGAGGGACCCAGGTGGAATAGTGAGGTTACAGGGAGCAGAGGTGAAGAAGGTGCAGGACTTTAAGTACTTAGGGTCAACGGTTCAGAGCAACGGTGAGTGTGGAAAAGAGGTGAAGAGGCGAGTGCAGGCAGGTTGGAACGGGTGGAGAAAAGTGTCAGGTGTGTTGTGTGATAAAAGAGTATCAGCGAGAATGAAAGGAAAGGTGTTCAAGACGGTGGTGAGACCAGCAATGTTGTTCGGCTTAGAGACAGTGGCACTGAAGAAAAGACAGGAGGCAGAGCTGGAGGTAGCAGAGCTTAAGATGTTGAGGTTCTCTTTGGGAGTGACGAGGATGGACAGGATCAGGAATGAGTACATCAGAGGGACAGCTCATGTTAGATGTTTTGGAGATAGAGTCAGAGAGGCCAGATTGAGGTGGTTTGGAATATATCGGTAGAAGGATGCTGAGGTTGGAGCTGTCAGGCAGGAGGTCTAGAGGAAGACCAAAGAGGAGATTTATGGATGTAGTGAGGGAGGACATGAAGTTAGTTGGTGTGAGTGAAGAGAATGCAGAGGATAGAGTTAGATGGAGGCACATGATTCGCTGTGGCGACCCCTGAAAGGGAGCAGCCGAAAGGAAAAGAAGAAGACTAAGTGTTGTTTTCTACAGTTTCTGATAAGGCTGGTGCATAAAAAAATTCAGTTATACCAGCTCCATGATACTGGGCAAGATACATGGTGTTGAGGCTGAGCTCTATGCAGGCACATACCCACAACGTGCTATGAGAAACATAATTAATAGCCTGATAAGGAGATCCATAAAAATTATTTTAAGTACCTCAGTTGATATTATCATCAATGATGTATTCTTCTTGTTCTTTCACCATTACATTTGATAAGACTGAGCTGTTCAAGAACAGCAGGGTTACTGTTTTGTCAGTGATACTATATTTAATAAAATATAACATATACTAATTATGCTTTAATATATACATTTTATGGTATCAGGAACTAGTGGACAGCCATGCTTTAATAAAGAGATTAATTCAAATAGACTAAACTATAGACATGAAAAAAGACAAACATCAGAACACTCATTTAGAGTAAATACCAATAAACTTAATTTTGATTAATACTGATTTTATATATCTCACTTTTATTTCACTGAGAACATTGTCAGTGTTGCTTTAACACTTCAACCTGTTCTGCACTGGGACAAAGAGTCAGAAAATGTCTATGGAGTTTATTGAAGGGAGCAGAGGCATCTACAGGCCCATCAGGGTATGTAAGAGAGGTTTTTTTCTACCCTGAAAAGTTATTTTAGTTTTAGGTGCAGTTTGACACAACTATTTATGAACGGGCTCTGCAGATTTGCACATGCTTTTCTACAAGTCTCAAGTAAGACCTGCTTTAGTTTTTTATATCTAAACCCATCTGAAACAGCAGACAAAGTCTCCTGACTGTGATCTCTTGGAGGATGGCACTGGTGGCTGAATTTCTGAGGCTTCAGCAAAATAAGCTGCTCCCATCCGAGGTGACTGCTGAGGATGTGACTGAGCTGCTGGTGGAGGAAAGCAAACACACACTGAGAGAGAAGTGAGTTACTGAGATACACACATATAGTCCAGCATTACACAGGACCTTAACTGTGCTCATGTCACACCAATGTGTGTCTTAAGGAAGAGGGGAACAGTGGACATGAAGCTTGTGTTTACATTGCGTTCAAAGGCTCTGGCAGTTTGAACTGAAGGACTTTGAGGAGGATGAGGCCAACATCTTCTCAAGCTGGTAAGACCACGATCCTCAACAAGACTTCAACTTAACTTTGACTCAGTGGTTCCATGACATGTGATGTGTGTGATGTGTTTTCTGTCAATGAGTCCATTGTGTTTATCATGTCTCATTCATCGTTTCAGGTTTAGGAGGTGAACACCAGAATGAAGATGAGGGACATCGAGTTTGAAGGCAGGCGGCTGCTCAACTCACCAGAGACCATCCCTCCTCAGTTTAAGTGAGTCACGTTTGGCACATTTATCATCAGTTATTGTGTTGAGGTTGTAATGTCTCTGTGCTCTGAAAACTAACTTTAATTTATTATAAACTACAGACATCCCAAGATCATTAGCCAGGCTCAGAAGTATGCCAGGAGCCTAACAGAACAGCGGCAGGGGGCTCCCAGGTCCAAAATGCTTGGCCCAGTAGATGTGGTGATGGATGTTGTTCCAAAGGTCATGCAGGGTTTCTGGTTGCCGTCTCCAAACACCTGCTTCAAAATGCCCTCTAAGCAGCTCAGTAAAATGGCCGTTGGAGCCACAAAAGCTGTTCAGGACTGGGTCACTGCTGCACTGTCCACCATGCCCCTTCAGATGTTTTGATTTTTATACTTTGAATACATTTTAATTAAGACATGAATACATTGTTGTTGTTGTTTTTTTGACCAAAAAATTATTAAATGGAGTAAAGTAATAAAAAAAAGTGCATACGAACACTAAAACTTCTGGGCTGCACCTGGTTTTCCATAAAAAAATCTGTATCCAATTCTATAGACTTGGGTGGTGATGAATACAGATACTATAGCACAAATGGATGTGGATATGTCTATTATATCTTCATTTTTAAATCCACAGAGATAAAATTAAGAAATATTTACTTCAAATATTTCTTGTATTAATATGTTCTTAACATATCTTTTTTCCGTCTGCTCAGTAAATCACAGAAACATCAACAACATAAATGAGAACTTCTGATTGAGTTTATTACTGCTTACTTAACACTTTAAATACTTATGTGTTTTCTGTTGTATAGTACAAACTAGTAGTTTCATTACTGTACCCTTTCTTTGTGTCGAATATTTCCACAGACTTAAACTATTTTACTGACCAGCTTGAATTCACTGATTCACATTCATGTAAATATTTGTGAACCATGTATAAACTATTTTGTGGTTCTAAGTTGAGCATAAATGCAGGATGATAGCATGTTTCTCTGCAGTAGTCCTGTTGCCAACAAACCTGATACAATGATGGGAACATGCTAATTCTATGTTATAGCTTTCATTCTTCTTCTATTACTGATGTGAAGCTAAATCATTCAAGGCCCCAAGTACAGTCAGGCTCTCTTATAAAGCTGTCAGCCTTAAACATGTAACAGCCCTAACATATTAAAACTAGTGGATGAAATGTTACATTGGCATATGTTACATTAAATTATAAGAAATGCCCTGATGTTCTGCCTCTCTTGTTCTGTTTCCTCTCACACCAGATCCATTACTTAGTTTCTGCTTGATTTCACTCTACATGTTAGTTCACAAACTGACCAAATTCACTTTTTAATACAAGACAACCACCAGTGGCTTCAACACCTTTAGTGAAGCTTCATCACACTAATACAACAGTTTCCTTCCTTTTCAATTCCACACTCAGCCAGTGAGCATTGAATGTTTACTGCTAGAAGAAACAGACACATCTGAAAAGTTGTCAAAGGGACGACGCAGAGACATGTCCATCTCATTTCAGTTAGATGAAATCATGTGTCCATGTATACAGTTACAGCGAACATCTGCCTCAAGGCTAAAGTTTACATCAGATCCTGAAGAGCATTTTTCTCAGAAATATTCCCATGTTATCAACAAAACCTAACACAATCATGTCTTTACATTACCAGAGTTCAGCTCTGTCTGCAAAGACCTGCAGTCTTTTCACCGTTGCTTCGTGAGAAGAAACAAGCTTGTTGTTTTCTTCTACAGAAGGTATATTTTGAAATGAAGAAACTGACTCAGTGTGAAATCAATTGTGAACGAGTCTCGGGGTGAGTGTATGGAGACTGTGCCGCTGTTGTTTGAGTACAGAGGTCTGCGTCTTGTTTGGCACACAACAACATCACCTAGGGATCACAGGGGGAAAACATGCAGCTACTGGTGAGCCTGTGCTGTATACTTAAACAAATTTGATGTGTGTCCTTCCCAGTCGTTCATCATCTGCTCTTGGTCACTTTCTGTCAGTAACATACAGTAAAGAATTATTACATCTTACACAGAAACCTGGCCTGTTTTACATGTAAGCAGAACAAGACTGGAACAAGGGAGGAAGAGGAGTGACATGCTGACTGTCACTCAAAGGAAGGAAGAGGACGAGGTGTGACTTCGTCCGACATCCTCTGGACTTCACCACAGTAACTGTGCTGTCAGTCAGGGAGCGAGGCGTGGAATACAGTGAGCACATTAACAGACACACAGCTTTTCTTAGCATGCACTTGAACTGGCATCACTAGGAGGCATCATGTGACATTCCAGGGTTGAGCAGAAGGAGCCATGATTTAACACCCGGAGGATACACACAACTGAACACATGTGGGCCTGCCCCTTCACACACCTGCACACATTTATACACACAAAATATTATGAATGTTTTGCGACTATAATTTGAAATGTTCAGTATTACGGCAAGTACATTCACAGGATGCTCTGTTGATGTTTGCATTTTTATTTACTTGTTCATACATTAAGCAGATTGCCAAATGCACTTTATAAATAAATGAAGAAAATGTAACAGCTTTCTGCATTTTGTTTTTCAACTGAGTGACATCATGATTTAAGAAAATTGATTAACTCTGAGAAATATGTTTATTCACATACATGAAAAGAGTCCCATATATTACCTTTAAACTTGAAACTGCTAAACTTAATTAACACACGAAACAGCTGGTCTGGATACCGACACCTCTAAAGCTGAAGTAACATGGTGGTAATTTATGTTATGTTTAGAGTAAAAAACTTTTTTTTAAAAAACTAAAATGAGCTAAAGATGGTTCTTTTATACTGTATCTGCATTACACATTACTTTCCTTAATAATGTGATAGAGATCAAGGCTGCATTATGATTCTAATGCAAATCCTCTATATATAAACATAATTTCTAAGAACACAGTGTTGAACAGTGGGATTCTACACTGGATATGAATAGGAAACACGAGCACATGTCTGATATCATTTCCTAACATGAACAAAAGAAGCATTAGTGAAGAGAGATGATAGCGCACGGGGGAAAAAAACACTACTCTTTCCTTGTTTTTGTGAATACAGTGAATACAGTGTGTGTTACAGCTATACTTGTTTGTGTGTATGGATACACTTTTCCAACACAGGACACCTGCCCTATTGTGGCTGAGACATACAAGAGCAAATTCCCTTCTACTTTCTGCCACCTCATGGGTAAAGGTATACAAGAAGTCACTTTATTGTCCATTTGGATGGAAAATGCCTTTGCACTCTTTTACCAGAAAGGTAGATTTACAGTGGACAAGTAAATCAATCAGAAGAACAACAACTCAGCGAGGTTTTAGTATCATGATTACAGCCACTAAGAAGCTGTTTTTAGAGTTTTTCAAATATTCTTGATATTTGCACTCAGTACTTTCTGTCTGTGTGGTCTGGAAAAGAGGCCCAGCTGTAAGAAAGCTAGACACTTTTTAAGTGTTGCCTTCAGCCCTGAGGCTACAGAGCACAGTCTAAAAAGAGCAACCAGACTGAAGCAGGAAGAAGAAGAGACAGGAAGGAAAAAAACACCAAAATAAAACAATGCTTCATCTAAACAATTCACTTCTTCTTGAAAAGTTCAGTTACAAGGTCACATAAATTATAACATCAACGATATTCCATTTTAATTTTCAACACAAAGTAGAGACACTTGCTTTGGCTTGAAGGGAGAGTTCATTTAAATTTTATTACATCTAAGTACAGTAGGACCTTCTGTATGGCTCACAGAGAGAGGGAGATGGAGGTGGAGTGAGACAACAGCTCAGACCATCAGGGAGAGAAAGAGGTTCACATAAGAGCAGAGAAGTGAGCTGGTTTGTTGAGAAGCTCATGACAACCCTGTGCACAAATGGAGCACTTTACAAGAAAGACCCATCGTGTGTCTCATTTCGTAAAACTCCTCTCCATCCCCGTCTGCTTTCACACGCACAGACATATCTCCCACCAATCCACCATGACCTGTCTCGATCACACTAGCTCCTCAGGTAACAGGGGAAAGGTGGGGGAAGCTTAAAAACAGCAGTAGCAAACAATTCTTTACTATCGTGCCCCTCAGGGGTCACCACAGCGAAATGTGTTCTGCATGTTGATTTGGCATAAGGTTTTACATCAGATGCCCTCCCATTTTATCCAGGTCGGCACCAGGGTGGTGCTTGGTGGCTGGGAGGGATTCAAACCCACGGCCTTCCACATCCCAACCCAATGCTCTACCACTGATCCCCCTGTCAGTTTTACAATATAAGTATATATTTTATCGTATGAGTAAACATATGATCATTTCTATTGTCTGATGCACAGACAATATGTTGTATAATGTTTGTTCTCCGCTCTTTTGTCCACAGTACAGTTTACTGTGGCACTGAAGGTACAGCTGTCTTCCACAGGTGCATGCTTGTTGGTTCGAATGATTTCCGGCACCTTCTGTCTCAGACATTGAACCCCTAGTTAGTTGCTCAGCCAGCTGCATCATTGCAGCTCCCCCATCAGTGTGTGTATGTGTGTGTGTATGCATGTATGTGTGTGTGTGTGTAGATTGTGAGTGTGAATGAGTGAAACAGTATAAAGGCCTTTGGATACAAATAAGGTACCATTTACTTGCCATAGCACTAATGCCATCACTTGAAAAAGTCCTGTTGCCTTAACCCAAGCAGCAATTGTCATTCCTCAGAATAGTCAGCACAGCAGGCTTTGAATGTCTTGAAGTAATATACGTGGGGCTGTAGTAGGACAATACTCTGTACTGTTGGCTCAAAGTGGGGAAAAAAGTGCGTGAATGGGTTAAGCAACTATTTGGCGAACTGTCTACTGTAGCATGTTATTTGCAAGAACAAGGAGAAAAACACCAGCTGCATTAATAGGTGGGGTTACAAGTTAGGAGGTGTGAGGTGTCCTTTATAGGATTTAGTTTTTAGAGACAAAATATTTAAAGGGAAAGTATTTAAGCTCAACAATTTTTACTAACTCTAGGTAGGTGTTCGTTAGCATTGGCATGAAGTTTTGAGTGGCACACACACAAGAACTGTGAAGTACAGACTATTATAGCCTATTAATACCAGAATGGGTCCATGGGCTGATCACATGGTGGTTTATATTATTTGCAAGTAAGAAAAATTTCTTTTTTTGTAATGAAAAGAATGTGTGTGTGTGTGTGCATTGCAAGAAAAATTTGGTGGTGCATCATTTTTGTTGCAAGCTGTTGCTATTGCCTCACTGCTTGCGGTTACTGTATTGTGGATCAGGTCAAATTACCCTAGTGTGTATTTTGGTTCACTCTGTATCAGTTCACTCAATTATTGTTCATGTGGAGCGAGGTCCCTCTATCTGATCTTGCTTGACAAGAACAACTATTATTTAGTCTGTTGTAATTATTTGAGTTTTTATTTGAGAGTTTACTGCACTTCAGCCTGTAGAGCTCAATTAGTGCGTTTAAAAAGAAGGATAATTTTTTATAAATATTTTCTCACTTAGCAACCAAAGAAGGTGAATCGTGGTGTGATGATGTGTTTGCACTGGGACTGAGTCTGATTTAACAGCAGGTTTAAATTACAGATTGTGTCATAATTGTTTGTGCATGTCGCGCTGTGCTCATGCGTGCCAGCTTGTATGCGAGTGTGCACTCCCAGTACCATGATTGGAGTTATCCATTATTGATGATGTCCTGATGAGATCAATCAAGCCAGAGTTTTCTCATTTTTTGGCAGCTGAAGCTGATAATGCCGTTATGACATACTAATCGTCATGTCATGAATATTTAAATCACAAGGAACAGACACTACATATTCATGACTTCTGTGTTTTTGTTGTACTTTTTATTTTTTCTCTTGTGTGGAATCACCCCGAATCATGCAGTTTTCACTTTACTCCTGCATTTTAGACTGTATTTATACTGTCTCCATGCCATTTTCTGTGAATCTTATCTCCAACACTGAAAATTGTTCTTACAGAAATCTGTGTTTACGCCTGCACTCTTCTCTTCCGTTGTGACCAAAGGTCCACAGAGAACTGAACCACATCTCTGTTCCATCGCCATCTCTTCTGTTCTGCTGCTGCACTGTTGTTTTATTTACCTCAGAGACAAACACCATATTTATTCATGACTCCTCTCAAAGTGCTGGTAAAATAAACATTTGTTTCCTCCTAATGAAAAGCATGTTTCTGAAATGAGTTGTTTTGTTTTGTGATCGACCCCAAACATCTTGCTCTCCATAAAACAAATATGTATGAAAATATAAAGGATATAATGCGATTAGTTACACTGCAAATGCATTTGTTCAAGCAACTATCCTGTGGAGGCAGGCAGATCAGTAATAATTCATAAACAAAAGAGCTAACTGTGTTCATAATTCATAAAGGGAGAAACATATACACTCTACTCTTTGCTGTGGCTTGCTGGGCACATGCGCAGCAGAAAAGATTTGAGCATTAAGACCTGCAGTCTGAACGTAGCCCAAGATAGTGTCCTAATTGAAGGGTTTAATAGCAGCATAAATAAGACCTTTTTAAAGTGCTCATGAATCTGAAACAAAAAAATAATTATTGAAAGTGATATTCGCCTGCAAAAATTGTCTACTGTGCAAGTTTAACACAGTGTGGTTATGGTGCAGATTTTTAACATTTTACAATACAGCTGCAAAATTAGAGCAATCTTTCTACCAATCATAGCTCACAGGTGTGTGTGTGTGTGTGTGTGTGTGCGCACGCCCCAGTCTATGTTTGTTGACATGAATGTTTCAAGGACTAAACTGAGGCAGACATATTGAATCTTCACTTCTTCTTGGGAGAGGCCTCTGGCACATATGCACAAACACAACCAAGGCTAGGAAGTGCTGTGTGGGAATGTTCTCACACAGCATTAAAAAGTAATGACATACGAAATATGGCTTCTTTGTGTGTGTGTGTGTGTGTGTGTGTGTTGGGATGTGTGTGAATGAGAGAACAGGAAGCAGTGTAAAGCACTTTGGGTATTGATAAGGTAAAAAACTGCTTTATAATTGTAGACTATTCACCATTTACTTGTCATAGCACTAATTCCATCAGAACAACAGTCAGGTACAAATGCAAAGATGCTAATTGTCCTAAATGGAGGGTTTAATAGTAGCAATGTCATAATGTGCAAAACTGATTAATAACCTTTTAAACATTTAGAATTTTGTTCATTTTGAGATATTTTGTCCCATTTTATAACAAAAGGTTAGCACATTTTATACTTGGTATACGTTTGTATTGACAACCTTTCAATAGAGTTGACGAGTGGAAGAAGATGTTTTGTGTAAAAGCCATTTTACTTTCATTTTTTCTGCTCAAGTCATAGTCAGAGAAAAAAACAGTCTTCTTGCTAAATCATCAGAGGAAACATGAAAAAAGACCATTAGAAGATCGGATTGAGATACAAAATCTGAAGGTGCATTCCTGTATTCATGAAAACACAAGGTGAGGAGTTAATTGACTTCCATGGTGTATTTTGTTAAGAAACACCCGATCACTAACTTAAAATCACACTCTATGGTAAAGGTAATGAAACACAATCTAAAGCACTTTTGGATTCAATTTTGGATAAAATCAGCAACTGACCGTTGCGCTTGTGACAGTTTTTTCTCCTTAGCGACATTGGCTGAGACTCATGCGTATTGTAGTATTTAGATAAGTCTGCTATGCAAAATCCTAAATTGTTACTTGTTTGCCGTCTGATTTCTTACTGTTGTGATTAAGTCTCTGACTATATGTAACAAGCTCATAGTAGCAAAACCAATCATCCACAACCAAGAAATCTTTAGGAGGCATGAACCTTGGTATTTTCTTTTTGGTAGACCTTCAGTCCACATACTGCATCTAACAAAAGTCGACTTTGTTTAAATGTGTTTTGTATAAGTTCTGACAGTGTGTGTCTTAAAGTGAAGCATAGGTTGCTCTCAGGGGCGGTGGGGGAGGGGATTTGAGAGTGGCGTTCTCTTAGCAAAGCTGTGTAGACCTCTTGGGATATCGACACACATTACAAGTGGCTTTTATTCAGACACACATGCACACACACTTTCTCCATGACTTTAATACCCATGCTGCGTGTGTGTATGCTATATAGGTTGCCTCAGGTGCTGATGCTTTATGCTGGAGCCCACAGACTGAGAGCTCTGATGGATGGCTGAATGGATGGATGGATGAGAGGCATTACATTACATGCTGACTGACCACAGAGGTGGAGATGGAAGCCTCAGGCCCAATAGTCGTCTCTCTCTTTGTCGATCTTTCATTTTCTCTGTCTCTCCATGCATTTCCACAAAACACTCCTTCCATCTAAATCCCCTTTTTCTGATGAACTATCAGTCCTTTACTCATGCTCATTTAAACGCCCGCACCATTTATTTAGTTCTAGCAGAAAACTGTCGTTTTCTCTTTCTCATATTTTTCTTTGCCAGTTCCTCTTTTTTTCTCAGGTTCTGTAGCTGCTCTGTCTGCACACATACACACACACACACACACACACAATCACCCCCTACTCTTGATAGGCCAGAGGGGGTTCCATTAGCCCCTACCACCTGCTGTGATACACCCACTCAGCCCCCCCCCAAACACACACACACACAGTGGCATGCACTTGAGCAGGAAGACGTTGTCCTTACTGAATCACTATTACTCTCCTTCTTATGTGCATTGAGTAGATATAACAACTATAAGTGTTTGCTTAGCTTGTTAGTGCATGTCTGAGATTGTTAATTGGCAAACACACAAGAATTACAGTGCATTTGACAGCAGTGAATAAAGTATAAAGCCAAAGAAAAACTTAAAGTGACACATCATTGAAAAAGAACTTCTTCTGCTTTACTATTTTTATAACATCAAAGTACATGTTTAGCAATAAAAACAATACCAATATCAATTTTAAATTAGTAGGATATGAACCTGAAAGTTATATTTTAATATAGTACTGTACTGCTGCATACATTGTTGAACTGAGAGAATGCTTTCAGAAGGTATATTTTATGATTCAAATGAATGATTGCATATAAAACCTTGTATTGTAAACTTAGTAGTAACTATATTGTGCTTATCTCAGACGGAATAAGATGATTTTTTTAAATCTTCCTCATCTTTCTGTCATATTCATACATATTTCTCTGTCATTAATCAGTCTATCTTGCCTTTGTCGTCCTTCCCTCCTCTTCATACCAAGTTCCCTTACTGCTCTCATCCTTCCCACATTTTGGCTCTTTCGTATTCCCTCCCTCCCTTCTTTCTTCTATCTCCCTTCATCTCTCTCTCCCTTGCCCCTCCTCAGCTCAGAAGCCGTGGCGAAGACAGCGCGATGCGCTGCAATTACTCTAATTGGTTGTGACTTCTTCATTTACATGACAAGTGCATGGCAGTCCTGGGAACCAACGGCCTGCTTTCTGCACCCCGCTGTAGCTCTGGTCAGCCCAGGCCTTGTAGGTTTGCGGGGGGGGTTGTGAGGGGCATTGGCGGGAGACAAAAGGGGTCTGGGGCATTGGATGATTCGTAAGTCCCCTGTCTAGAGTTCTGAAGGTCCCAGACCATGGGAGTGGACAGCATTAGAGGGTACTTTGTGGGGTGGTTTGGAGGAGTGTTTCTCAGATGGAGCTTTAGGACAGCATTTACAGATAGGTGAGGAGGGTAGGATCTCAGGTGGAAGAGATAAAACTTTGTTTTTTCAGGTTCACAACCTGTTGAAAACTCAAATCTCTGCAGCACTTAAAAAAAACTGAGCCACTGAAGTCCCGTTGTCCATGACTGAGAAAGTTTTTGGATGTTTTAACATATTACAAATGACAACTTTCTGAGTTTAAGGTGGAGGGAAGCGTTGGATGGATGCTGCCGAACAATATTGTCTGCTTCTCGACATTCCTCCTGCTCATCATCACAGCGACGCTGCCACCGTGGCTGTCACCCCTAACAGGGCAGCACTCTCAGTGCAACAGTGCAACTACTCATTAGTGTGGATAGTGTGCATGTATGTGTGTGTATGTGTGTGTTCAGCACTGTTGGTTTAAGCATTATTAGTGTATCTCAGCTGAGCTATTCTTATGGTAATTTAGGAGTTAGGTATTCATTCGGGTGGGCAGCTCTTATGTTTGCTTTGCAGATAAAAAGGAGTTTTTATTACCAGATGAAGTTCACTTGTCAAGACTAATCCCATTTAAACAGCTATTGTCCAGAGCAGAGAGTGTGAGAGGCAGTGGGTATACACTTTGTTTTACTCAGCTAGAATGGAGCATGGTACTGTTTACATATGAAGCATGGGTTTATTGAAATTAGCTACGCAACACATCTGCCTTTTAAGATTATGACTATGTGTGTGCATTTAACGAATAAGGTCACAGTTTTTCATGTCAGTATAAAAACAATAGTGAGCTGCTCATATGTACATTGAAAGAGGTTCTAGTCTTTCCTTATGTTCATACTGACCCCCAACACAGACCAACTTTAGTGTAAATTATGGGGGGGGGTTCAAAATCCAAACAGCAGCAATTTCATAAGTAAGAATGAACTTTCACAATCAAACTAACAAATTGTCCGACTTTAAAATGCATGTGAAATTGTATCAGTTATGCTATTAGGATTGAAAACTCTTAACATTAACTTAAATCTTTTTTTACAGGGTGGTTATTGCCCACTTGTGTAATTCCACACTTATTTTCTCTCCTCTGGTGATCTTAGAAACAGCTGACCTGATGTGAGGTCAATGATGTCAGTCTTGACCTCTGGTGACCCCTGTGATAGGACCCTTGACCTCTCAGGATTTAAACAATGAAGCATCTCTCCCCTCAGAAATTGTGACAATAATGAGAAATAAAAGATTCTTTTTTTCTGTGATCGTTGTATTTATCAAATTACCGAGGTTAGTTGAACCTTTTAAAATACTAATTTAATCCACTGTGTGTTATGATCTTAGTTGTCAGTTAAGGTCACTGAGAAATAGCAGAAGACGGAGAAACATTAAACAAGTGATTTTTCTGTATAGAAAATAAAAAAAAGAGAGGTGGAGATGGGTTGAGGAATGAATGTTACCTGCATTAAAAGAAGACGCTCACATTGTACCTCCCCATGTGATGAATATCTAATTAGAGTTTTTTCAATATAGATTTTCAAATCCAATTAGTCCACACAAAAACGGAACGTTGCTCTCCCAAGGTGACAATAGATTAAAATAGATTGGCAATTTCAAGTGATCCTTTAAAAGATGCTTCATCTTACTTTTTCTCATTACTCTTTTGCTGTCAAGCTCTCTAATTCCAGACAAAAAAACACTTACAACCATCAATATTAGTCTCAATTATCTACTTCCTGCTTTGATGGGCAGATTTTTTTTTAGGACAGATCTGTTTATAAGTCTATCTGAGTAACTAAATTGTTTTGCTTTCAAACTGCAAGAATTTTTTTTAATCAAGATTTTGGTCTAAGTTTGTTGGTGATTTCACTTTAAATAATGCTGAGCAAAAGTCAGTGGTGCAAATTGGAGATATGCATTGCTTCAAGAGAACCACCCAAGCAGTCAGTATGTGCCAGTACACACTACGACCATCAAGAGAGCAAAGGATAAAAATATTTCTGTGTGATGCATCAGGATTTGGTTTAAAAACCTTAAAAAAGATTGAAATGTTAGATTATGTGAATTGTATAGAGTATATTGTTTCTGGTGAATATGCACTGTTGTGAAATATTACAGCATCAAAAAAGATCAAAGGGTCCTGGTGGATCAGTGGTAGAGCATTGGGTTGGGATGCAGAAGGCCCCAGGTTCAAATCTCACCCCACCAGGTGTGGTCCCACCCAGCCACAAAGGGCCACTTGGTGCTGGTCCGGAGCCCAGATGAAAAAATGGGAGGGTTGCGGCGAGAAGAGCATCCAGCGTAAGAACTTATGCCAAATCAATGTGTGAAACACGTTCCGCTGTGTGACCCCTGAAGGGACAAGCCGAAAGCCGTTAATCACATGTAACTTGAACTTTAATTGCAGCTGCCATTATAGTTGCATGATACTTTATTTTTGCATGACTTCTCCCAAATATTTGAGGAATCAAAAATATCTACTCTTGACAGACAGTCCACTGCTACTTGTACATGCAATGTAGTATCTCCAAACACTGTCATGAGCTGAGGTTTCATGCTGCAGGTCACCTGTTAGTTGCTATCTACGTGCAACTGTGACCTGCTTACAAGGAGTTTGGAGCAGAGTTGCTTTGCCCTTGCATCACTCAGACCTGCAACTGTGTTTGCATGGCTTCTTACTCACTCTGAGCTAATGCAGCATCAAACACACTACTCAAGAAACACGCTCACTCTGCAGCTCTGGAGCTTATGAGCCTGAGTGTGAATTCAATCAAACAATCGAGCCCGCCTTCAGTCTTATCTTTCTCCCAGTCTACAGACACCAACACATGATCGGGGTTTTCACAAGAAAATCAATTCTTTTATTTATCCTTACTTCCTCCTCTCCACTTTGCTTCAAGGAAGCTTTGGCAGCCATAAATGCCAGTATCACTGCAATATAAAAGAGTGATTGTTTTTTTCTTATTCTCTGAAAGCTTTGTTTCCTGCAGTGATAGTGCGCTAGGTGTGTTCTCAGAGAAATCTGCGTGCTAATGTGTGTGTTTTCTCAGAGATGCTTTTGTTGACTGTGTGAAACAGATACTTTTTAAAGTTTTCTTTTGAAGCTGTAGATATTCAGAAAGAAAAGCAGTGAAAGAGAGAGAGGGCTTGGAGATAGTGACAAAGCAAAAGGTATGAGGTGTGTAACAAGACAGGACAATCACAGACACACACAGACATGTTATCACGATGTACACGCACATGCACACACACACACACACACACACACACACATAGTTTCCAGCAGGCTGCCAGATTCCCTGCCTAACAAGCCAGGGATGAAACCCAAAGCTAACGTGTGTGTTCCCTCTCTGACCACAGCTGCTATGCTCTCACGCTCCCTGAGGTGTGTCCTTCTCACACACACACACACACACACACATTACAGGGACAAAACAATGACTGAAGATACAGAAATACACAGAATTTAAGAAATAGAGGGAGATTATTTTTATTTCATCTTCTACTGGTCTTGTCGCCTCTCTTGTCGTTGTATCATTCAGAGCCAGGTCACGACCAAAGAGGCATCAGAGACGAACTCCCAGTGAAGCCACAGAGGAAGTGAAAGGAAAAGAGAGGAGAGGTCATGACCACCGTGGCACAGAAATGAACTCTTCACTGCCATCAGAGACTGAGTGAGAGAGAGAGAGAGAGAGAGAGAGAGAGAGAGAGAGAGAGAGAGAGAGAGAGAGACAGAGAGAGGTGTAGGATGGTGTATTGCTAACAAATTAGTTTTGGCTCGTTTTTAGAGATTGGCCATTCTGATTGGTTCCCCAGGTCTCGTTGGCACACAGCAATTAGGAACCACACAACCCCTGCTCTCCACAGAGACAAAAGCTGAAGACGCCCGTCCTGCTTTGCTGTGGTGACTGAACCCTGGCTAGAGTCTGGTGAGGGAAAATGCAGGGGAATGACAAGAGATGGTTTAAAAGAAATAATAGCACATTTATGGCAATTAGGAGAATGCAAAGAGATTCCCTACCAAAGAGAAGGGAAAGACCAGATGGACCTTTTTGTTACTTCAAATTATCTGTGAGTCTCTGGCAGATAGTTTATGCATTATGCTAACATTTTCACAGTCTAGTTTCAGGTCATTTTTTATGTTGCATATTACAAACAAGGACTCTGTACCAATTTAAATACTCCCAATTAATAACAGGATAACACCGAAATAACTCAGTCTTGGTCCGGATAATGGCGGCAGCATTTCACTCTGACATTTGCGTTCACACATACACCCCCTTCTACCCCCTGACATGTCTGAAAGGCGCCAGAAAGGGGCTTAGGTAGCAGCTCGTAAATGTGATCTGTTAACTAGACCTTTTCATGTGCCTGAACTGACACTTCAATCAAATTAGTATATATATTATATTATCTGATCCAATCCTTATAAACATACATAAACCTTAACTAAGACAACAAATTAGTAGTTAAAATCTAACTTTCAGGAGACAGGATTTGATTAATGATGACTGCATAGTAGATTAGACTTGTCTGACTTTTCACACTGCCTTTAACCAGGCTTACATCAGTTTTTTTTTTAGGTTGACATTTGGAAGATTCCAGCGGGATCAAAAAAGGTTCATTTTGTGTTTCAAACTAATAACATTTCCATAATATTCAAGTGGAGCAAAGGAGCAGATTTCACTCCATATTCTAACTATACATAGGTCACAACACCTTCTGTGCCTCTGAAAGCATATGTCCAAACCTTGCTACAGCATCCTTTCATGCCAGACAAACTTAACCCATGATGTCTTAATTTTCTACTTGTTAATCTGAAATATTCCAAATGACACAAATGTGCATTTGAGTGGTGTCTGGTTTAAGTTTTTCTGATTGATGTTTTCTGTGTAAAACATATGCTGTGCTGTGCTGAAGGTGACTATGGCCTTTGTGCGTACTATGGCCCTTTGTATTTGTGTAGGTGTGTGTTTGTGTGTGTGTGTGTGGGTGTGTGTGTGTGTTTGTTTGCTTGCTGTAACTCTTGCTCATTTCCAGTCAGAGCACCCGTAGGGCATCACTGTGTGGTCACTGTAGGGTGTCCTCCTGTCCTCCCCTCTCTTCAGCCGCACCACTCTAAACCAATCTGACACATTCACTGTCCTGCTCCTGTGGATATACACTCTGTAAATGTGTGTATTAATGTGTGCGTGTGTGTATTGTATGGCTGTGTTCACACTATATTTGTTTGGAAGCCAGATTGGCTAAAACTTTTATTAATAAACAAAAAATAAATCTGCAACTTATCTGTCTATTCATAATTTTCCAGTGGACAATGGTGGGACGGTTGAGTAAATAATCTGCAGATTAACTGGAAATGAAAATATGACTTAGTTGCAGCAATATAGTATACCTGAGATGTGTATAGTACACATCTCAGTAGGTTTAACTTTATTTCTAAGGATATTGCTCAAATGTAAAGAAAACACTTACCTGAGAAGTATAAATGGAAAACATATTTTTATACAGCTGCTATATATGTATTTTAAAATGCACAGCTCACAACTGAGTTTCATTCTGTTTTTATAGCGTAAAACCTTGACCTGGGAATAAAGTTTAGAAAAACTACTGACCACTACAACAAAATCGTCCTTGAGCAGCAGCACACCTCATTTAGTGGCTACAACTTTATTTTATTCAGTCTGCAGGTGTAGTTTCCAACAAAGCTAAAGCTGGCAGCTGCACCTTAATCCACATGTGGTGACATTACACCTACAATTAACCTGTAGTTTCCCCCTTGAAAGGGATTTGACTATTATGCTAATGCTAACTTCGCAGTCTACATAATATGACAATACTCTTTTCATTATCAAGTTACATCAGTCTCTTTTCTCCTAATTCTCCTTCTTACTTGCACTTTCAACACAGAAGGAAAGTTACAGAGCAAGTTCGTACAACTCCTGTGGCTTGGGTGGCTTTTTAAGGGTTCTTTATTCATGTGTTATTTGTTTATGTGGATTAATTATTCAAAATTTGGTGCATTTTACAAAGGTTTGAATCTGCAGATAATGATTCCTCTCCATTCTCTCCCAATGGGTTGTGTTTGTAATTTTCTTGAATATAAAAGTTGCATAATTCATGTGTATCGGCGGGCCACATCTATTAATTATGTCAGTCTTTTAGGTGCTCGCGTCTTTATTATGTCTTCTTTTCCTTTTATTCTTTCTCTCTCCTCCTCTCTCTCCATCTTCTTTTCTGAATCATAACAGCAATAAAGACTCTGCTGTGTTTCCCCCTCTGTTTCTGTCTTTTCATACTCAGTTCATCAGGGTCAAATGGACTGTGTCCAAGTTTCAACTAGAAAAAGATGAAAGAAAAACATGGAGAAAAATAAAAAGTTTGCAATGGTGCTGTGATGTAAATGGCCTTATTTAGTAATTTATAGAAGAGGGAATTGAGCGCAACTCTGTGGAGATTCATAAACTATTGATGTGTCTAATCTTTCAGATCCTGCCAACATGATGATCATGATCTGTGTAGGCTTGCGATGCTTCAGTGCCCCCTCCTTCCTTCTCATTCCTTTCCTTTTCTTTCTTCCCCACAACTCATGTTTCTGTTACTTTCCCCCATCGTTCACTCTTTGCCTTTACTTTCATTCAAAATATTTAACAGTTTGTCGCTCATCAGGAAATGCCTTGATCGGGTCTGCAAAGTCTTATAGCAACACAGCCCTCTTGTCAAAGTTGAAAACATTGCTGGAGTCAATATGAAAAGGTCTTCTTTTATTAGTCAATGCCGGTGATATGATCTTTTTTTCAAAACCTATAAGATGTTACTATATTAAACTTGAGTGCATCACTTTTAATTCACATGATGTTGTGCAGATTTAATTTATGTCTTAAGAGTCAGCCTATAATCTAGTCCATAATTTCCTTTTAAAGCCATTTATTCGTGTTATTTTGTGGTCATGGCCCTGTCTTCTTCCAAACTCTCCTCTGAAAGATCTGGGAAATATGACAAAGGAACAGTGGACGTCCTTTCTCTTTGTACAAAAGAATGAAAAATATGAAAAGTGATACTCTATGTCTAGAAAGAGCTCTCTGACTCTTGACATTCAATTCAGTGCAACATCACCTGAGGCCTTATCTCATTCTTTATATACAGGTTAAACCCACTCATTTACACAGCCACTATGATTGCTATGAGGTTCTTTTAAACACGTATGACCCTGAGACTCAAGCTGCATGCAGCATTCACTATGTGCCATGTTTTGTGAAGTGCATGTAAACAAAGTCTCCTTTCTACTCTAAAATATAGTTACACATATAGACAATTCACATATATGGAGGTTATTGCTAATAAAATCAACAGATAATGTACAGTTCAGTTTTAACCATATTGCATAAAAATATACAAAAAAAAAACAGTTTTCTTTGTCTGTACATCTCAATAAGCATCACTCCTCGCATAATAAGTTCCATCACTGAAATAATGTGTGGTATAATCAGACAGTTAACAAAAGCAACAGCAGGAATAGAGATAGAAATATATGCACATCTAAATAATACAACCATCAGTATACGCCAAATCTCCCAGGCTACAATCTCCCCCCTAAGGGTGCATGCCTGGCACTGATTTGTATACAAAACAAATCTAATGTATGCTTTCAACACATATTTAACATATGCCACTCACTGATAAATTATTCAGGAAAACGGGTTTTAATTTTTAATCATCAATGTTGCGTCTTCCCAATATGTAACGAGAAAATAGGAGGACAATGGGTCCGAAGAGAGAAGTGAAAAGATTTTGTTAACATTAAGTGAACGTAATAGTGTTGTTGCAATGTAATGTACACAGAGCTGTGCCTAGACAAAAATTCATTGCATTTCCCTTCTTTTTCTATAAACTTATTCTTCCACATTCAGACCGCTCTTCACCTCTCTCGCACTCTCTGAAGCTTCTCCCAGTGTTGCAGAAAATCAATGCATTGCTCAAAACATATATGAATACAGTGAAGCAAACTAATTTCCTTCCTCAAATGCAAATACGGTACATGGCTTTTGCAACAGATCTCCACTCTGCACCAATAAACACTCTGAGGTCTATTCAACTCAGTAACCTGGTGACTAACACATGAACTCACCCAGAAGTTAAACATGAAGGTTAAATGTGTTCAGAAGGTGATTTGTAACAAACGGATGATTCATAGTGCAGCCATGCAAAATGTCGCTCAACATAAAGACCACCCAGAGATGCATGGCACAAAAGGATGAAATAGGACACACAACACAAACTTATATTAACATTTCAATGCATGTTTACATACACAAAAGACAATCCATACACATTTCAAACCACATAGAAACACACCTGCCCCCACGCAGAGAGTCACTGTGAATAATTGTAATCATATGTGTTTGTTATTGCCTTTGTCTTTGCCACAGGCTGACTCTCTCTCTCTCGCTTGCTCTGTCTCTCTCAAACACACATACACACACACACACAATGAAAGTGAAAACTCCCCCCAACACACACACACATACACACACCCCTCCCCACCGCCACCCCCGCCCCCTGCTTGTTTCATGCTATAGACAGGATTGGGGACAAACACACCTGATATGTTGACATCTGACAAACAATCTAGAATTATCTGTTTAAGTAAGACCTAAATATTAGGGACAATAGCTTGCACTTCATCTGAAAAGATGAACAGTTATTGAGATTAATAAGAACATGCTATTTTATTTCATCAGACAAATAACTTTTACTCTAAATTAATAAGCTAAAGGGAAAAGAGGAACAGTGTTTTCAGCTTAGCAAATCCTGCTGGGGAGGAGTTCAGGGTGACAGGATAGGAATACAAAATGTTACTTTGACACAGAAAACTATTGTTTGCATCCTGTTTTCTGTCAAAGTCTGAGTTTGATGAAAAGCCTAGGGTTAGTGCATTTGTTCTGTAGCCTTATTTAGGTTTAGCTTTTAAATTTATAATAGGCTAAACTTTTGTCAGCTGTGAAGTGACAAATACTTCAGTTTCACATTGCAGCCCAATATTTGTATCTACAATCTGAAAAGCTTTAGATGGGAAATTCTGGTTCACATGATAAAATGTGTGGACTACCTAGGTTTTCATTTTGTTTTTCCTTAACATCTGCTACCTCTATATACTGGGGGTTTGGATGTAAACAGATGTGCAAAAAATTAATGAATCACTCTAAAAGTGAACTACAGTGAAACAGTATGTACAGCACACCTTGACCAGAAATAGCAGGACGAGCTCATTAACACTAAATAAGAAGTTTATTTTAATTCCTTTTTTTTCTTTCTTTTATTCTTTTTTTCTTTCTTTCTTTATTCCTTATTTCCCTATTTGTTTACACCAAACCTTAACCATGGTGGTGGCAGATCAGATAAAGAGTCAGGCATAACCTTAGTAGTCTACAATCACACCGGTGTGATCAACTCACATGATTATTACAATGAGAAAAATCATTTGATGTGGTGCATTATGGTAAAATCAAATGTTTTTAGAAACAACTGCAGACTCCTAAGGGTTGACTGTTTCCTACCAAAAGTCAACAGTTTGTTTTAACTGTGACCATTTCCATCCCCTACCAGTAACCAAATCAGTTTTGTAGCCTGCTTAAGTAAACCTCAATCACGTGAGTGAATGATCATATAACAGTGTTACAACAGTGTTCTTATAATGGTATTTCCTAATGTAATGTTTTTTTTTTGAAAATGCTGAGATGGGTTGTTTTGAAAAGCTATGACAAAAAACCCTGTGTAGGCTGGTTGACTTAGTGGGTTGGGTGCAGCTCACTGGTCTACTGCCCCAGAGCCAACAAGGTCAAAAAAGTCAGAAAAGTGAGATTAGCTGCACAAAGTGCAGCAGCAGATTACCATGGCACACAGACAGAGTGTGGAGAGTGGGACAGCAAACAAACTGATTATGACCTTTACTCCACTACAAGCCTTCCTTCTGCTTTTGTTCTTATTATCCTCACTCGATCTATCCCTTCATAGTTTTCCTCTTTCACTAAATGCTTGTCAGGTCTCTACCTTTCCTTCCCTTGCTTTTCTGTCCCTCTCTGTCACTGTGCCTGTCTCCCTTCATCCTCTCTCTGGGTAAGAATAAGGAGCAGCAGTGCTATTCAGACCGGTAATTACATTTCTGTCCTTTGTTAGAGCCGAGTGTTATTTTCCATTAATGGTTGGACATATTATATAAGAGACTCTTTATGGGAGTGATAATGGTTGGGGACAGAGGAGATAGTGAGCTGGCGAGTGTATCAGTGTTGCTCTTTTTCACAGAAGGGGCACAGTGGGGCTTTCATTAATCCTTAAAGAGTACACACCTAACCCTGCTGACACTGAACACACATGCACACAGCCAGACTCAGGGGAAAAAGTGACACATACATAAATACAGTACACAGATACACTCACATGCACATATACTGTATGATTATGCCCCACCTGGTTGACACACACATGCACAAGCTCTGCTCACCATTCAGAAAAGCACAGAAATAGGCCATGGCAATATGCTGATGCAGAGGTTATGCACACTTTCTTGCTATAATTTATTCATCTGTTGTTTGCAAAATGCTGTATGAAATATAGATGGTCTGAGTTCGGCTTTAATGTTTCATACGATCACAACTGTGGGAGCAAGAAGGCTGCGAGACATGGCTCCTGCCACACACTCGGCCAAATCAGACTAGATGGACAGGTGCAAAGAGGAAGCACAGGGTGACAGTGATGCTAGTTGTGTTTATTTTAGCAATGTGCACTTACCTGAAAGTTTACTTTAATGTATATGACACTATGCTTACACTGAAAGTAGA
The DNA here is from genome assembly GCF_033026475.1 of Channa argus. Classification (NCBI taxonomy): domain Eukaryota; kingdom Metazoa; phylum Chordata; class Actinopteri; order Anabantiformes; family Channidae; genus Channa; species Channa argus. The sequence continues at coordinate 19,230,850 of NC_090207.1, forward strand.
GATGAATGGATGATTAGCAAAGGGACTTCAAAATAATCTTAGTTTTGGAGAACGTATTCATGGAGGGTTGACAATTAATAGAAACAAACTGACAAAGACTTAAAGTTAAAGATTGCTGCAGTGTTACTGTAGCTGCCCATGGAGAAATCCCTTCATAGAGGAGCTTCACTTTAAGAAATGAACCTTTTTACTAATGTTTTGCTTAATTTTTTGTAAAAGAATAAATAATAACGGCAAAGAATAGCCGTTCAACACAATCATTATATGAGTACATTGTTTTCAGACAGAGTAGAAAAAAGTCTGAAACTATACAGTAAATAAAAAGGTTTATTGTATTTGCAAAATGTGTATCATACAAAGGAGGTCTAATAAGCAACACATATTACCATAATACACACTATAATATAATATTGAAATAAGATTCCAAACAAGCCTAATTAAACTAACAAAGTAACTGCAAAGTGGATACACTTTGCAGTTATTTTGTTAGTATTGCAAAATAAAGAAGCCTGTAATGCAGTAATTTACTATGAAAACTATGAGAAACATTTCACTACAAATACCTTTAATATGTCTCTAAAATGAAAGTAAACATAAATGTGTTAGTCTTTCTTATATTAATAACTATAATCAAATTGATGATGATAGTAAAAAATAATCTGGGATTTTTTTAAAATGTTATTGACACTAACTGGTCTTGAAATTGACCGTAATTGATGTATGCTGCTGTACCACTTTGATTTTCTCAAGAGGCTTTTACTTAAAGGGATCAATTTACTTTGGTAAAAGATAAAATGTAAAGCTTCTGTTACACACGCACAACATAAGTTATTTTCACACATGGTTCAGATCCCAGTGTTGGAGCTAGTATCTGGTAAAAATGGTGCACTGCCAGAAACAACCTTTTTGTCTTACTTCAAAATAAAATGCATCTTAGAATTGGAACTTTGGATAATAATTAAGAATAATAATTTGCTATACAGCCACAAAAATGTACATAACAACACACCATGCAGTGTCACTATTACTGCAAAAGCAAGGCACAATGGGAAGTGACGGTGCTGCCTGGGCAACATAGGGGAGAGAGGGATATGTACAAAAAGCCTTTACAAATCCGAAATCTGCAGCCTTTCGACCTCATATCCAATCGCACACACACGACTATTCATACTGCAATACAAACAAAAATAACTATCTCATATTGTACTCTGAAAGTCAAGTTGTTTGTTCTTGTATCAAGAGCATGCATCTGATTGATTATATCGTGCTGAGAAGGATTTAACATCCTGTCCTTCAGCTCCACTATTATTACATGTGCTTGCAAAGCTACAGTAACATTGCAGAGTAATCATAACACATCTGCCTCATAATTCCCTGTAATGAGATTTTTAGCCACATGTCCATTGACTTCAGCCAGTCTGAACCATTTCAAACAGAAAGAGACTGAAATTGGTTCTGGCACCAAAAAGTACTTAAAAAAGGAGTCAGTGAAAGGGAGAGAGAGTAAAGATGCTCGACTGTTGTTCTAAAAAGATTTTCTCAGATGTTTTTTACCATTAAAACACTGAAGCATCAATGCACAATGATATAAAAAGTTCTGTGTCAGGTTAGCAGAGAAAATGTTTGTGTTTGCACAACTAGGTTTAACATTTGCATATGCATGGAGGCTAAATGTGCAGCCATCCATGCATGCATGAATGTCTGTATGCATGTGCGTGCACGTGTTTAGATTAGGTGACAAAATGTGTGCAATTGTTAAATGATGTCAGATTCTTTCAGATACAGTTTTGGTCCACATGACCTATTGTAACTAATTTAACCAATTTTTAACTAATATAATTAGGGATTATCAAGAAAACCTTCATGATAGAAGCCTGTCTGTGTGTGATCTCATCATACTGTACATGCCCCTGTGTTTGTGTGTACTTCAATAAAACATATGTGTATTGCTTTACTTGTCATGTTAGACGAGAGTTGAAGTTGCCAGCAGGTTGTCTCAAGAGTGAAAAAAGAAAGCTCCTTCTTGCTTTTAACCCCAAAGACTCCAAAGATAAAGGTAGAAAGACAGGATGACAGGCAGGGGCTGATAGGAGGATTATAGAGAAAGAGATATCTGACTCACAGAGGGACCTGTTTCATTTTTCAAAGTAGAGAAAACAACTGCAATAAAAGCAGCTGTATAAAGTAAAAAAAGGAAAATGGTAAGGCCGAGGCAGAAGGCGGCAGACGGGGCAGACGGCAGACGTATCATTATTTATGGGCTGGGAGTAAAGTAACATGAAGCTACATCACAGACTGGATTTGTCTCCTAAAAGGAATGTGAAGCCTCACTTTTCTCCAACTCTGCATCTCTCACACACTCTGAAACACTTATACATGCTGACAACACACACGCACCTCTAATCCCATTCATCCATCAATATTTCAGCGTGGCAGAGTGGGAACACCACTGTTACTAGGTAGAGTAGGAAACAGTAATTTACAAATCATAATCATCAGCAATAAATGACCAAACCTATACATCAGTAAATGAAAACAGGACTCACAAAAACCCAGAAAAAGTGGCCAGAAGAGTCTGAATTCAGATATCTGTCTATAGACAGCTAACAGATAGATTTACAAAGTACAGCAAAGCAATAGTAATTACATTTGTTAAACCATTGCTATATTAATCTGACAAAACGAGAAAAAATACATCCCAAAATTAGTCCTTCGAAAAGCTACTACCAAGTAGTGGCTCGACTGGAATTCATGTGTTTTAACTGGCAAAGCTACTACAAATTAACTCATTTATTGTACAATTCATGTTTTATTTTATTGGTAAAGCTGAAAAAACAAGAATTTTGTTTATTTGTTTGTTGAGAACTGCCTAGATAGATTGACAAATGCTACTACCAGTCATTGGTTGTACTGCAATATTTAGAAGCTTGATATTATTAAAGGTTTAATTTGCCATGTCTAACTAATGTGCATCTACTGCAGGCATCACCCCATCATTGGTCCAACAGAGGAGAAAGAGGGTTGGCACGACTGGGTGGGGGGACTGAATCAGTATCCAGGGAGACAGAAAGGGGATCACATCATCTGGACCACAGACTGAGGAAGAGCAGTAGGAGGAGGGGAGAAGCATAGACTCAGCTGAATGAATCATTGCCCTAACACAGACACACAAACGCCATCACATCTCCCCTTCCCCAAAGCATGCAGCACCCTGCAGCACCCTCTACCATACTGCTGCCGACCCCCCTATTGAATCATTCTACCACAGATGTAGTTACAGTGCATTTAACTCACACACAAGCTCAGACAGCCACACACATGCTGTTTCCAATTTAAATTCCACTTCATGTTGGTGGGTTATAGCTCAAAAAAAGAAATGTCATAGATTGTAACTTTAACACTTCTTCCATCAGCGCTGATTTTGCATTTATGCCCATTTAAATATATCTGGTCAATTTCAAGTAGTGCCTTGTGGTCATGTCTGCCCTGCTGTAAATATCAACTCCCAACTATAATGGCATTTACACTGACATTTCCACCAAACTGTTTTCTTTTGCATACAGCATTAATGTTTTTGGTAACGCCCAGCATGTAGCAAAGCCTCCATGGAAGAACTTTTGCTCTCCGCTTTTTTCTTCTGTGGCTGTGTTTTCCACAGACACACATATACACAGCCAGGCAGTCAATGGAGCGCCAGAGTAGTGCGGTGATTGTGCTGGTCAATGTGCTCCGCTGTGTGACTGCATGCCCCCAAGACTGAGGCTGAGTCTAGACACGAGTCAGCCAAGCCGCCCTGCTGACCTATATCCTACAGTAACACTAAGTGAGAGACACAGAGAAACACATAGAGAGAGAGAGAGAGAGAGGGAGAGAGAGTAGGCGAAAGAGGGGAAGAGCAAGGGAAAAGAGAGACAGAGAGATGGGGGAAGACATGAAGAGAGGATGCAGAAAGTGAAAGGCTTCCTTAAAGTATGAGAGAAAATTGAGAGAAGGGGGGAAGCGATGGGAACAAATGCGATCGAACATGCAGACAGGAAATAGGGGAATGGAGAGGGGCAAAGAGGCGAAGCGAGGGAGCGATGCTGCTATGGATAATTCAGAATGAGTTAAAAGGGGGAAGGGATAGGAAGATAGGAGAGACTAAAAGTGGCAGCCACTAAAGCAAAGACAGAGTGACGGCTACGTACAGTATGTAAACCAAGAGAAACAGAGGAGAGAATTGAAAACCCCCCATGAGGAGGACGACAAATTCAAATATCAACATAATATCTAAAAAAAGCACTGAGAGGATGCATCATAACTTGCACCAGGGTATTATCAACACACCCTCCTCATTATGAGTGTCATTGTAAACTAGGTCTACCATTTTTATGCAAACATTTTTATTGAGAATTTGTGATTACATTTCCAGTTGTTTCAACTGGAACTAATCATGAACTAATTAAGGAGGACAGTTATCAATTAAGCATTGATGAACTTGTAAACTCAGCAGTGTGTGTGCACTACTCTACTGTTTATCAGTCATAAAATTCTGTAATCTAAGTCATAATTTGCTGTTGATTGGTCTTTAGTAAGCTGCAGAAACAAACATGATTATTAACAGGTTTGATTTGAATTAATTATGTGCAACTAAACTTTGCTGAGTGTGTTGATATGTGGTATTAGTGATTTTCCTGCCTTGAAAGTTGCAAGCAAAGTATAATTTAAGAACATTAAAGACTTTTGTAACAGCATCTCATTATCTTGAAATGTTACTGTACATTCACTCAGATGTAGCCTGTTGACATCTTATGCTCCATGTCATTGTGTTCTATAAAACCGCTCTGGAGCAACTTCATGTTTACCATCTCAACCATAAACCTCAATCAACAAATCATCATCTATGTCTTTCCAATTTTTTCTTTCTCTTTTCCCCATTACTCTTCCTCCCATGTATGGGAGAATGAATAGGCCTAGACAGAAGAGGACAAAGACTTAACATGTTTTTCTCTCTTTTCTTCTGTGCATTGAGAGGATGAGCTGGACTGCACTAATAGTCTTTGTGTGTGTGAATGGGACAGAGGGCTTTTTGTGTGTCTGTTCCAGACAGCGGCGCATAAGGCAGGACTTAAGTAGATGTTCGCCAAAGCGTACGTAATGCCAGGGAAATATCAACTAATCCCTACACTCTTGTACCCTATACCCCTCCCTCAACATGCATTTTTCTCCTCCTCTTACTCAACATCATCACCATCACCATCATCATCATCATCATCATTACACTGTGATGCGAGATTAAACCCCTCATATTTCGAACTCTGACAAATGTAAAGGAAAGGCTGTAAATCAAAATTCAGAGATGCACATTTAAACATGTACTCATACACATACTGTACTGCACTCTCTCTCTCTCTCCCTCTCTTTCTCTCTCCACATACACACACACACACACACACACACACTCCATGGGGGATTGTTGTTGTTTCTTAATCCTGATGGATTAACAGACTAACAGACTCATTTTACCTCAGCCCAAACAAAGAGAGATGTCAAATCATCCACCCAAAGCTAAAGGTGATGATCATATTAACATGAGGAAGCTGTGTTTGTGTGCAAATGTCTGTGTCTATGGTTGTGGAGGAAGTGGGATGTAAGATGTTACCTGGCATCTTGAAAATAAAGGAAATTTGTAACACTGTGAAAAGCAGACACTCGCTTTGACATTAAAGAAAATGCATCTACATTCATATATATGTATATACTGTACATATATATAAGCTGTAGTGTATGAGCCTGTGTTCTGATTCACTGGATGTCATTAGCTAACGTGCTAACTACAATGTTCTTACAGGGCTGTGAGTGTAAACTGCTTAAAGACACTCCGTAGGAAGCACGGCGTTCTGGCAAACAGTGGTGCTACAGTGTCCACTAATCCACATGCTAGACTCCAGATTAACGAGAGGGGATGGGGATGGGCAAGGGAGGGGTTAAAAACATGCCACCCAGACCCTGCCCTACCCCCCCCACCATCACCATGCATCATCATACACATACACACACACATGATCGCTCCCCTCCCGTCAGATTATACTGCTTAGTGCCGCCCCTGTGTGACAGACAGTAAGAGGATCTCTGGGTGGCTTCCCCCAGGGCTCAGTCATTGGTCTTCTACAAAAGCCCCCCTTGCACTGCACACCTATAGATAGGGTGCGGATCAGGGGTCAAGTGTAAGGCGTAGGAATGGTACGAAATGAGAAGGCTATAAAATTCACGTCTGTTGGTTTTGTTGAGAAGGATTACTGCACATCATCCCAATGATGTCTGAGGAGAATAAGGTAGAAAATGGCTTAAACTTCACAAAAGCATTAAGAGAATGGAAATCTGATTATGATGTGATGTTACAAAAAACAACAGTCCAGGATGTGACATGAAATCATTCCTAATGATCCTGAGATGAGTGATTTTACACACACACATATCAGACACACATTGGTCTTCTTCACTAAAGACCAATGTCAGGAAGAGTCGCTATTCAAGCCGACCTGTCTTTCACAAACGATCAGTGAATATTAAATGATGCTGATTTGCAAAGCTGTTACTGTATCCTCCACTGGTTTATATCATTATGAACCACCACAGAAGATCAGCAGAACTATCAAGTAGCCTTGAACATGAAAGCCTCAGAAAATCCCAGTTAGCAATTTCCTCCCTATTTTAACATCAACGTTTATTAAGCTCTCCAAGAGAAATCAACGACGACTAAATTATTTTGAGAGAGAGCCTCAGGCTACTGAGGCATATTTGATATGCCAACTGAAAAAGAAAGAAAAAAAAAAAAATATATATATATATATGAAAGATGAACAAGGAGAGATGGAGGAAATGTCTGACTCAAAGTAAAACTAAATTTAATATCTTAATGGCTTTGTCTGAAAAAACACAGATAATAGAGAAATCCAATTAAAATCTAATGATTGGCACTGTGAGGTAGAGACTTGAAACTGTTTGTCTGAACCACTGATTGAATAAAGCTTTGATTAGATGATGCTAGTAATAGTAGCAACCACACTAATAGGTTGTGTATTTTTAAATCTGATATACCGCAGGCTCTAAGCACATGTACGGTCATAAAGATGTTAGCATAAAAAAGGGCAATGGCAAGTGTCTGAATGTAAATACTGGAGCAGCTCATTATAGGAAGACATGAGGATCATTTCTCAAATTTGCATGAAGACTTAAAATTCTTCAGTGTGTGTGTGTGTGTGTGTGTGTGTGTGTGTGTGTGTGTGGTGGGTAAGCATTTCCCCTAATGCCTCTCAAGGTGACTTGGTCCTCCTCCTTCAGGGCTTTCCTTTCAATTCTTTTTGGGATTGAAATTATGATGAAGTAATTTTTCCACAGAAATTGCCTATGTCACTTGTGGTATCTCTCTGTGAATTTCTCAAGTGTATTTTCCATCTCTCACTCTCACTCTCTCTGTCCTCTTCTCTCCACCTCTCATCAGTCCCTCTTTTACTTTCTCTTTCTCTGAGCTCTCACTTGACATGTCAATATGTCAATGTCACATTACACAGAGGCAATATATGTGAAACAATTTGGCACATGAGAGAAAAAAATCAGCAACGTCTTTATTTCACACCAGCAAAACAGAAAGATTGAGTTATGGGGCCCTGCTTACATATGCATATATAAAATGCATAAAAAGACATGTGTACAGACACATGCGCTCAAACCGTACACTTACACGCACACGTTTCACTGTGAAAAATCACCTGCTTGTTTCAGGGGAAAATAAGAGGCAGTGTGGAACATGTCGTCAGATTGGAGAGGGAGATTCCTCAGAGACCTGTGGCCTAATTTCTTATTTTCAAGAGGAAACTTATCTAATTATATATAAGTTAACTTCCTAGTGGTCGATTCAAGGGCAGCACTGACGGGTATGAATGAACAGCTTTAAAAGAAACAAGGCTATCACATCCTGTTCTTTTCTATTCCTGTTTTCAATCATATTTCTTCACTGGTGTCTTATTCACACATGGCAAATTGGCCATCAACTTGTTTACGTGCTGAATTACTGTGCTAACATGTTTGTGTGTGTGTGAGTGTGAGTGTGTGTGTGTGTGTGTTTGTGTGTGAACGCATATATAGTATATGTGTGAGGGTGTAATTGGTAACACCCAGTATAAGGGAAGTTGGTTCAGGTTCAGTCCTTTTTTTAGTTGCATTCACAATGGGTTTAAAATCGAATTCTCTTGTGTGCATGAATTTCAAATTAGGAACAATTTGTTCAATCAAATGAAGTTACAATTACAAGTACTGAAAGAAGTACATACCTGTGTCCTGACACTTTCCTTGAAGTGTCAGACTCAGCAAGGTGGTTTAAACTCATCAGATGTTTATCATTCGGCAGCATGTAATGACACAAAAATAATTAGAATAATCGGGAATCGCTAACTGGCAACACATTTCGAGTCTGCAGCTCCTAGGAGTGTTTTTCAGAAATCCACAATGTGAAGAAAATCTAGAAAATGTTCTATATGTCTTGCTGCAAAATCACTTGTGCCATTGCTACAATGAAAGGTCCGACAGGGAAAACAAGGACAACTTTCCGACAACATGTTGGGTCAACTGCTTGGTACGCAGGTCTAAGGATGTGTGATTTTTAATATACACAATTCCAGCTCTGTCATGAGTGGTGCCACATTATCTGTAATCAATGTCAATCCATCCAAGCTGTTAGATATCACACAAAGCCGCACATTGATGATAAAGACAAGTCTAAGCAATTGCAATTGGATTCCATCGTCTGGGAATTTCTATTAAACATTTTTATGTCAGTGCATCCATTTTTCAGTTATAACCAAAATCGTCAGGCCACTGACAGACTCACATTCCCCTCCCTAGAGCACCGCTACTAGCTTGGCTCAAAGGAGAGACAAACTAAATAATAGAAATATGTTTAAAGCTGAGAGACTTGATAAGCAAATGAAAGTATAATTACAGCCATAATAGAGATTTACAGTCAAATCTGCATAGCAGTAGAATCAACAACCTTCTGTGCAGGAAGACTGTCAGCTAAACAGACAGACAGACAGACAGATAGGTAGCAGGTGATGAGGAAGCTAAGAGAAACAGACATTAAAACATAAAGGCAGAAGGACCTGAGATCCCATCTCGACACAGAGAGCTGCTTTCTCCATTTCCAAGTTCAGCCCTTAGGCATGGCCCAGTCTGCTTCTCCTGCTCACTCCCATCCCCTTTTACCACCATATGGACAGAGCAGCCCCTACCCCAGTATACTTAACAAACACAATCTCTATGTTCTTCTTCCCAATCCTGGTTCAACAGACGATGTACATAACTGCATTTGGTCATGTTTAAAAATTTGTCTGCCGTCTCTGTGCTGTGGGAGAACAATGAATAGTTGGCAGTGAGGGGGTAATCCGTCTTAATGGAGTCCCCAGCCCTCAGATGGATTGAAGTCCACGCAACACACAGATCACGTAAGGACAAAGTTTATTGGTCTGACAAAAAGGGATGAAATCTTTATTGTGCTTTAAAGAGCTACAGTAAGTACCCCCATCTTTGATTTCACCCCCCTACTAGTCTGTCGTTCACTGTCTCTTCTTTTCTTTATCTCCTTCTTCTGTCTGCCTGTCTTCAGGAGTGTTTCATCCTGACCAGTCTGGGATTTTATCACGCTTGCTTTGGTCATTACATCACAATTATGGAGATGTTGGTACAAGAGAAATAAGAGATGGAAAAAAGAGAGAGTGGAAAAAAGCGACAGATGAAATGTAGGTCAGTGGAGATGTGCTTGGGGCAGTTTCTCCCTGTGTTTCTTTCTCTCTTTTTCTGTCTCTCTCTCTCCCTTTCCCTGGGCCACAGCTAAAGAGGCTATAAATGAGACTGGGGTGAAAGTGCCGCTCCCCCACACCTGCCTCTCTCCTACCTCACACAGGCCGACAGAAGCTCCCACACTGTTATCTCTTAGAAAACTACTCTAATGACAGACTCTGAGCACTGGGTGCGACGCTAAGTGTGTGACACGAGCGGCTCTTTTCAGCACTGAGAGGACCTACACTGACTTCTGCACATCCATGACATGATCAGATTTTACATTTTGTTAGGATTATACCAAGCACAGCACCAGAGGTCACCTGGAAGAAGACCTAGTCGGGTTTCCTTTTTTGCTCAGCTGGTCAGGGTTTACCCTGACATCACTACAGTGTGTGGTTATATTGCTGTACTGATGGTCAACATAAAATGGTCTTAGCTCAATTGTCTCTGATTGAATGAGACAAAAAAAGAACATGCTGCTGCCTCTTTAAGCATGTTCAGACATCAGGAAATCTAATAAAACGTATTTTACAGTACAAACTGTGCTATTTTTTACTAAATAGTGCTGTAATATTTCAGTGTTTCTCGGAAGAAGGAGAGGACCCCACCCTGAGGACACCCAAGACAACTTGTGTGATTTGAGCTGCTCTTATTTCTGTGACCCAAGATCTACTGGCCTCTCCATAAAATCTCTATAGGATAAACACACAGTTTTTTATTCTTAGTTAAAACTCACAGATACTTTCATATGATAATTAATATAAATTTGATACGAACAATAAAAGTGTAGTGTTATCTGTTGTATTTCAAGTGGACAATCAGGTTGAAATTATGTGTTGCTGCGGTAGTAAATCATCATTTTTTGAGGTCTAATCCATGAACACATTTACTTATAAGATATAAAATTTTGAAACTTCATTAATTCAATAACAACTAAACGGTGCAACTGATCAAACTGAATCAATCGTAATTGTTACAATCTGTTTTTTTCAGAGTACATAGTATTCTGTAGTCGATTCAAACCAGTCATACTCTATCCCTTCAGTTTTTATATATTTTCCATCTGTGTAAGACTAAAGCATAGCTTAGCTTTTTTGACAGTATTTTTTTTATCAGATTTACGACGTATCAGGAGTTTTTCTGAAATATACTGATATGAGAATGACGAGCAATCAGTCTTAGCACACTAAGAAAAGCCACCTCACATCCAAACCATCAACTATATGATAGTTTTTACTTTCCCCTTCAAAACTTTATGAATTCAATTTTGTCAAACTTAATAGCTTTGTCCTTTTTTCAACATACAGCCACCTGTACATGAAAATTATTTAAAAGAAATGAAAGCGAAGGAATAAATAACCTTATTCGATTAGGCAGAATATTTATTAACCATGTGAGACTGGATTGAAAACTGTCATTTTTCTGTGCGGGGATGAAAATATAGTGTAAATTAAACAAGAATGACTAAATGTGGAAAGTGACATTAAAAACTTTGCAGTGAGAGCAGACCGTAGCTGCAAAGTGCCGCTCAGGCAGTGTGTGAAATGTGTGTGTGTGTGTGCGTGCGTCCGGGCTGGAGGCTGAGCAGGAGAGAGTGGGAGGAGCGGAAAGTGCTCCAGTCCAATCCGAGCCGCTGGGTAAAGCCTCTCCTATACGCAATTCCCTCCTTCAGCCCGCAGAAAACAGTGAAACCCTCCCGTAGAGGTGAGAGCGCAGATGTCATGAGAAAAGCGACCGTACGACCAGAGCGCAACGACCGAAGCACCGACCAACCTCAGCCCCGTGTCTGCGCCCCGGTCTGGGATGCTTTTAGCGCAGAGACGCCTCCACTCAGGGCAGCCAGTGGACGTCGACGCAGACCATCTACACTCTTTTCGTTATTGTTTTTATTTTTAACTGAGGATCTTTCCCCCCGCGCACCCCACCCCCTTTTAAGTGTTTGTGTTTGTTTCTTCATGACTGCTGCTTTGGGAAGCGAGCCTCAGCACCAGCTCCAGCAACGCCAACACCATGCGAGGTAAGACCATCCCACTGCTCCAAACACCGCCGCACTTTCTCCAAGCTTCATCCCAATAAACACACACTCATTCACACACACACACAGTACGAAAGGCTTTATCCCAGATTTGGGCTTGAAAGTTTATTCTAGAGGGGCTTAGCTGCAAAGCTGCGTTTGTTACTTTTTTGCAACCGAACTGGGGTGTGGTTGTATTTCTGCAAAACTCACATGCATCAAAGTTTATATAGACCTCCTTGCGTGTGTCGTGTGTGTGTTGAGAATAAGTGTGTGTTTTTGTGTGAGGAACAGGCCTACAGTTAATCAAATTCATGCCTGAAGTCGTAGGAGTCAATGATTGGAAATTCAAAGTACCGCATCACAATAAACTAAAGTTTTAATCATTTGATCTCAACTCTACAACAGCGAAAATTGGCAAGCGGGATCAGATCAGAAGATGTACAGAAACTTTTTTCTTTATTAAATGTTTCAAGGATGCTACTTTTCACGCGCTCCACTAACCCATTTCCATAACGCCCTGCACCGCGCTGGGGATGTTGAAATTCAACCTCAGTGTCGTCCTGCAGACAGACTCACATTCTCTCTCTTCCCTTCTTTCTCTCTCTCTCTCTCTCTCTCTCACACACACACACACACACACACACACACACACACACACACACACACACACACACACACACACACACGTTAACGCAGCTCTTTCTTTTTTGTAGTTGTGTTTAAATTCCCTTGAAATAAGAAAATACTAATTTTCGATCTCATCTCCGGTGTTTTATTTGCATTTTGTCATTATAAGTCAAATACCATTGATTTATTATTTAAACGAATTATTATCCGCTCAGCACTTTCAATTTGTTTTTATTTACTCTTCTTGATGTTGTGCAAGTGTCGCTGACGTGGAGTTACAACAGTCGTTCAACTGGATGATCTTGAACTCTAATTTAACAGTATTTAACCGGCTGAACCCTCCTCTCGTAATTCACAAGGCTATCTCGATGCCCCCACATGAAGCTGGAGCAGAGAATAAAGAGAAATTATGGGAGAATTATGGGAGAAACTTCACATTAAACGTAAAAAAAAAAGGCACAATTATTCGGAGAAAAATAATATGTTGACAAAAATAATGCGGTCTACATTTACTGAAAGAATAAAAAAGAAAAAAGAAAGAGAGAACGAAAGACACCTTTGCTAAGTTTTTACATTGGGCCATGGCCATGTTGCGATTAAATGTATGAAAGACTATAAATAATTAGGAAGTGCTATCCTATTATTCAACTCTAATTAATAATATCATTATTAAACAGAAATAACTGAATCTGGATTTCATGTGTTAATTAACTTGAATCAAGTTTTTACTACTTGATAAGTCTATCTATCTATCTATCTGTATATCTGTCTATCTGTCTGTGTGTCTAAATTTCATATAAAGCTGTTTGCTACCTCAACTTCAGGTCATCAAACCTTGGGCAAGAAAGAACATGAGAAGGTCAAACACTCTCCACCTCTCTCTCTCTCCATTCTCTTAACCCATGACAAACTCCACTGTCATGCACCTTGTATTTTATCCACATTTAAATGGGCCTTGCGACCACTCTCGTGCATGGGAAGCTTTAGAGGGGTGGACGAAAAGCTCCTGCTTTCACTTTATAGCCGTGGTTGGCAGAAGAGGCCCCTGAAGCATCTCTCTCACCCCTCTTTCTCCATGTTACTCTCTCTCTTTCTCACTCTCTCTCTCTCCATCTTCCTCTCTCCCTCTGCACGCCCCAAAGGGTTTTGTCAGATAGAATTAAATCAGTGTGGGCTGAATGGCCCCCACTCTCAACCTGTGTGTGTGTCTGTGTGTGTGTGGAGTCTCGGCTGCCCTTACATAGAAATGTGCTCACAACCACAAGGTTATAAAAAATAGAGGCCCCTCATGAACCATGGCAATTATGATTTAACAATAGCCACAACTCCTGAAGCCCAGACCAAAGATGATGTCACTCCGCTGCCTGGACAGTAAAAACCAGAGAAATACCAGATAGAATCATATCATAAGGACCATTTCTGCATCTCAGAAAAACAAGCATTATGCCAATGGCTTAATGTTATGTATGATGTTGTAAACAGGATAATTATTTCTGTATTTTCAACTGTAGTGTGATGAGGCTGCACTGTGAATGCTGTTCCTCTAAAACTCATGAAGGAAGTTGTCTAATAAATTATAATCAGTAATGGTAGCATTATATTTTTATGTAGCACAAAGTTTTGTTCATAGCAAAACTGTATTTTCAAGAAATAATCCCCATATAGTAAACAACCCAAAATAGACAACAATAATAATAATCACTATAATTATATGTCAATTGGTCTTATTTTGCTAGAAATATCAGGGTTATTCAATCTCCTCAACATGCTCCCACTAAATGTAAAATTTTCTTGTGACCAATACAAACAAAGGCTAAGGAAATCTGCTAAATACAACCAAACAGATAGAAACATAAACTTCCTCAAATCCCCACAAACATAAATTGACATTTTAGACTATATTCTGTACGTCAGTAGTTTCTTTATTGTCATATTGATTCTTCCATGAGTCACAATTTGCCTGTGCATGTGTACGCTGTGGGTTGGCCTAAGCTTTTACACCACATGGATGGGATGGCACTCAGGTCAGACAGGTCAAAGAGTTCAGCGACAGAGGGAGCAACAGGGGAGGAGGGGATTACAACACCATTTAAAATCTTGTGTTTGTGATATGTGTCAAGCACAATATCCCATTCCCCTTCACTATGGGAAAGGACAGGATGAAAGAGACTAGGAGAGTATAATACAGCAATGAACAAGTTAAGTGGCGAAAAGTGGTGTTAAAACGAGAGGAAAGGAACTAGTAAAAACTTTAACACTATTAATACAGTATAATCTCACCAAATAACACAAAATATAGGCAGAAAATATCACTGAAAAAAAAAACACACAAAAAAACAGCTACAATATGCATGACGGCCTCATGCCAATAGAATTAGTCCCATCCTGCTTTGCTGTGGACGGTTGCGCAAGCATTGATTTGTCTGATTCTACAGCATCCCAGGATCAATTTTAGTCAAAGCCAACTGAACTTGTCTGTTTAAATAAATCTATGGCACATAACTTCAGTGGCTGTACTTTACCATAAATGTTAAACATCTGTAGGTTTTTTTTTTGTTAGTCTGGGATTATCAATATTTATTTTGAGCTTGATTTGCTGTAATTTGTATGTAAGTATCAATCAACAACTAACTCCTCCTATGGACACCAATACAGGTGCAAATGGATCAAAAATAACAAGATTTTTACCTATTTAAAATATCACAGTAACATTATAGTATGTTAAAAGCGACAAAGCTTGCAAATGCTAAATAGGGGGTAAAAGAAAAAAATAATAGTAAAAATATTAGCAAGTGTATGAAGCACCTATATTATCAAAAATGACTTCTAATAGAGGAGCACATCAAGAAACGAGCGGCACCAGCTTCATTCAGAAACAGCAGGTCAGCGCCATCAAATCACTGTTTTCCATTGTTGCAGTGAAATCACTTAGTGCACACAATAGTGGGCACCTGGCCTGACTGAATCTCTGGTTTGCGGCATTATCAGGGCATGTGTGGTCTGTTGTCAAGCTCGACGTGGCTGATTGTGTTGTTTATTGTGAGTTTGTGCTGACTAATGGCCCAGTGTTATGTAAGAAGAGAGGAGAGATTACCACAAGCCCATGCAGACCACACTGTTAATCCCTCAACACAGCCCTACTGACTGAGGTACCGTCAGAGTGTTGTTGCAGTGCACACAAGATTTCAGTCAGGACAAACTTCCTGCAGTTGTACACCTGTCTTCAGATACCAACAGTCTTCACCTTCAACATGTCTGCCTGACCGTTTTTATAACCTGTCCCTCCAAAACATTACACCACGCTGTGTGGTATGTGTGACTTGGATGGCACTTCTGTGGTCCCACTGAGCCGCTATCATAGCCTGTGTTTGTTTAGCATGTGCTCAGCATGAACTCCATGTTGGTTTTATTCCTCTGTGGCTGTCTGGGAAAGTCTAGGCGAACATTTTCTTTCTTCCCTCTTCCTCTTTAATCTTTATACACACAAAGCGTGGGCTATACGGCACGCTTTCGATTTGTGTCTCCACTTTATCTTAGCCGGGAGGGATTTCAGCCTGAACCACTCCTAAACTCTAAATCTGCCTTAAAGTCATAGAGTCCTCTGACAGCTCCTTCTGTTTTGTCAGTTTTACTCATCCATAAAGGCAGCATGTCTCAATGGAGGCACAATGATATTCAATGTTCACATTTACTTCCGATTTATATTGAAGTAAAAATCGAGGAAGGAGGGTGAGTGGGCTTATTCAATGCAGAAACCAAAGATATAATTGAAGGGGAGCTTTCATAGAAAATATGCTCATTCTCAAGAGCAGGAATTCCTTCTGCTGTCTCATAATCCATCAGGTTATGTGGTGTGAGATATAGTCCAATCTCAGACCATGCCTGCATTTCTCGGGTTTTAACAGTATTCATGTCAAAGAATCAGTGGAATGAATAAATGGCAAGTTAAAACAGGAGATGCAGTAAACAAAGGGAATGAATGAGTGAGATATGACAAGTGAGCAAGTGAGAGAGACTTAAGAGTTATATAATAGTGCATGTTTGTGTTGTGCATTTGCTTGAGCAAAAGAAACAGTGAGGGATAATAGAGAGGAGGATGAGTGAAGCACTCTGTATTTACTTGTATGCACAATGACACACACGCACACACACACACACACACACGCACACACACACACACAGAGTCACACACACACAGAATCACACAGACACAAACTACCTTGTCCTCACATTACACTTCCACACTGTAGTAGCCCTTAGCAATGAATAACGCCAGCAGTCATAATATTGAGTATCCAAAGTCCACATTTGCAAACCAGCTATTAGACTTTAGCTAAAACTCAAAGCAGATCAGTCCATATAATGTAGGAGTATCTCTGCATGATATAATCATATAGATTAAATGATCCTATTAAAGAAAAAGAAATGTCGCAGGGAAAAAGCTGTGAGTACCTTTGCATAAGGAAAGTAGTGTTTGCCTTCCCACATTAAAAAAATCTGCGTACTGGATCCACATTAGCTATTATTTCTCCATTTTCTAAATACCTATTAGTGCCTACAGGTGCAAAGACACACTAGCAAGAATAAGCCAATAATATGATTTAGCCTACTGCGGCATCTTTCTTAATGACAAAGATTAGCCTGTTTTAGTGCTTGTAATCTCATTGAAGAGACTCTTATTAGGTCTATCTTTCTGTCTCTCCACACCCCTCGCTCTCTCTCACTGTGTCCAAATCCTGAGCTACATCCCTTAACCTTGTGTGTGTGCTCCATTTGTGTGTCCAGAGTAGACAAGAAATCTCCTGCCATTCACTAAAAGAATGCAATTATAAAACCAAGACTACTGCTGCTCTTGCTCTCTCAGATTTAGAGTTCACCATAACACATTCTGTTAAATCATCTCACTAGAGAGAGAAAGAGGGGGAGAGAGAAGGAAACAGAGCAGGTGAAGAACAGAGAAGGCTCGGTCGAGCCGAGCTGAGCGTTGTGATCTTTTTGTGATCAATTTGCCTCTGTGAGAGATGCCCCTGGGGCCACTTTGGGGAGAACCTTGTTAGGCTGAGTTAAATTGTTGCCGGAGGCGAGCTATTAGCGGCTATCTCTGGAAGAGGACACACACATTCACTCACACACACACACACACATGTACACCCACACTGGCTTAAATTGACAAGATGAAATGCACACATACATTCAAACCTCTTTTCAAACACATATAAACTCAAATAGGAACTAATTTATATGCTCATGTTCACTTTCAAGGAGACATCCCATTAGGCTGAGAGAGATATATTACCTGCTCTTGAAAGGTGTAAAATAAATTATTTTACATACAAGTAATACCACAGTGTATAAATAATACTCATTACTTTACAAACTGCTTGCAGGAACATAACATGTAGATAGATAATTGGCTGAAATACAAATAAATAACTAGGTAGTAATATTGTAATAAACCATGTCTATGTAAATGAAAAGTGTAGTAAATATAAGGCACAGTGTTTCCTTTCACATTATATCACGGGTACTAATATATTAGATTGTTCTTGGTGCATTAATAACAATATTTTTAGTTGGAGCTAACCTTTGCATCTTTCTATACCATTAGTCATATGCTTTTTATCAAAATGTTTATCTTTACCATAAGCAACTAACTATAGATTAAAATGAAATAACTTATTACATAAAGCCAAAAGTACCTAATGAAGTTTTTTCATGCACATGCAACTAATGACTGTACGGTACATAATGTTGTTGCTTCTCAAAGTGATTTAATTCAGTTTGCTGTTCACACAACGTGCCGCCGACTTATTTATTGCTTTAAAGCTTGTTCAAGCCTTTATGTTGTCATTTCTTCCCCCCCCCCCCCCCCCGAGTATATCTGTCTGACCCGTGGCTACCACAAAAAAGGCTTGTGAGTCTGACAAAAAATGAGGGACATTTCTCGACACCTTACGTAAGAACTGAGAGCAATTTATTTGTCTGTCTTTCCTTGGATGTCCCTTTCATTCTATTTCTCTCTCTACACTGGGATAACCACCTTTTTCTCTCCCTTCCCCCTCAAAGACACACACACTGTCATCTACAATTAGGCTCAAGAGAAATACCATGAGAGGAGGAGCAAGAGGTTGAGGGAGGATGAGAACATGGTCCAAGCCAACAAAATGTTTTCTTTCCTCTTCGCACCTCAGGAATGAAGCAAGAGAATTTCAGTCAGTGTGTGTGTGTGTGTGTGTTTGTGTGTGTGACATATTGTGAATATAAAGATATTTTTTCTGCACTGATTTCCTTTCATCTGCACAAAAAAAAAAAAAAAAAAACACAATGAGCCACTCATTGTTTTGACAGCTCATTGTGCACTCATGCACGTCTGCTAACTTTATGGTAAAGGTGTGAGTGAGGGAAAGAAATATATGAGAGAGTTCAAAGCACGCTGCATGTGTGCGCATGTTTGCTTCAGCGAGTGTGCCCTTAACATCTGATTGGATGTTGACAGCTGATTTCAGGATGGTAATGACCAGATGCAGCCCTCTCACACTTGGACTTGTTTCTTCCACTCTGATGCACTTGTTCAGTCCTTAAGGAAAGTTCAAAAGGCCATCAGGGTTCTATAGGTCACTTAGGGCGTTGGAGTGTGAGCGAGTGTGTACAGTGACCATGAGAGGCAGATCTGACGAGGCAGATGGGCAGATTGTGTTTTTGTATATATTTTTATGTGTGTGTGTGTGTGTGTGTTCAGGCAAGGGTTGGGTTTACCCTGTGGATTATTTCCCACGCCTCCTTCTCCTCTTATCCATCTGAGGACACATGCTCCTCTGGGTGGGAGACTGTGTGTGTGTGTGTGTGTGTGTGTGCATCTGTCTGTCTTTGTGTGCATCTGTCTGGCTGTGTGTTTGGAGTAGAGGTGGGGGCAAGCATAGAAATCATACTGTAAAGTGTACTTTTTCAAAGGCAGTTTGCAGTAATGTATGCGCTCAAGCATGTCTGAATGTGTGCCTCTGTCTGCCTTAACATGTCTCTGTGAGCGTGTGTGTCTGTGCATGTGAATCGATGCACTGGATGACAGCCAGTGGCCCCCTTCTGTTCCCTCTCCGTGGCATCCAATCATGCCGCGGCACACGATTCTATGAGCAAACCGCAGCTGATCCCAGACCGGCTATCTGAGCAATTACCCAGAGTGCTTTGGGGCTGCATGGCAAGCTGGACAAGCTTGTGCCCTATGACATACAGCATGGGGGGAGGGCGAGAGCAACTATTTTTCTTACTGTTGGTACGTCCGTGTGTGTGTACGTTGGCAGAGTAGTGGGGATGGGGGGGGATGACAACAGACTGATGGGAAAAGCGGAGGTTGGAGGTAGTAACGTGTACTTTATGTTCATCCAGGAACACTGGAACTATCTGTGTGAGTGCATGGACAATGATATGTTTGACAGTGAAAGATAAAGATGGGGGAGGGGAGATGGGCCTGCTGCATGGCATTATGATTATTGCTGTAACAAACGTCACAACCCACTGTGCAAAGACAGTACATGACTGGGTCATCTAATGTAATGTTAATTAGTCTAGGTGTCTTGAGTCTGGGACAATGATCTCCAGTTTTTACATTTACTGCTGCTATTTATGCCTTCAACTACAGGTTATTTTCTCAATTAAATGATTCAGCATTTGCTCTCTAAAAAGTAAGGAAAAAATGGAAACATTTCACTGTTCTTTGGGTTAAAGGTTTTTGGTTCAATATTTTGTTCGTTTTTCTGTCAGTCCAAATCTCTGAAAAGATAAACCAGAGAAAAACAGGAAAATTTACACAACTGGAGCCAGGTAATAACTGCAAGTTATGCTTAGAATAGTTGCAAATTTATTTTTGACTCATTGACTAATCATTCTACTGGTCTTTACATGCTGTTTGTAAATATAATAAGTAAACGTCGTTTAATCCTTGACAAATTACTTAGCAGGGAATCCAAGGTAAAATACATAACAACCTGGGACCTTGAATATGTTTGGTCATCGAGTACCAAACGATGGCATCAATTATAAAAGATGGAAATGGGTCAGATTTGTAGTCGTTCACACACCTATTGATTTAAATTATTTTAGTTTTACGTATTTTAGTCTGTTTTTTATTTGACAACGCTGCTTTTTAGTTTTTAGATTTGAAAGGTTGGGCTACACTTGTTAAATCAAAAAAGTGTTTATACAGAAAATTAAATGAAAAGCATTTATATTTTTCAATATTTTAAAGAACATATGTAATCACACAACACAAAGACTTCGCGATCGATACAGGGATGGCGGGGACTTTCTAATTGAGGTCATTTAATGCCATTAGTGGACAATAGAGACAGCAAAGAGAGGAAAGGAAAGACCCCTAACCGGACTCAGACTGGGAATTTCTTTGATTACATGGTCATTGCCTTAAACCCTAAAGCCATCAGGCCTCCCAGGCAATGTCATTAAGGTTAAATGCTGTACATTACTGTCTGAGACACAAAGAGAAAAAAGTAAGGAGATTGTATAGTATGGGAAACACATGGAAGTGAAATGCAAAATGTATTAATTCAGATAGCCCACCACTCTTCAATATCTTCTTTAGATTTTTCAGAGATTAAAAAAGCGTCAGGAAAGAGAGAAAAGTATGACGGATCTCAGCACAACACTGTTACCAGAGCCATATGCAGTGGCAGTGTTGCATTGATTTTAATGGAGCAATACGATGTGCAAACATGACAAGAAACACAGGGGAGATATACCAAGCAGCACTGCTTTACTAGCTATTCCCAGCTGTGTGTGTTAATCCACTCAGCGTTCACACCACCAAAAGTTTTCTCAGTGTTTTTCATCATTGATAGAGAAAAAAAATCTTGTTCTTCTCTAAGTTCTATGAGACAAGGAAGACGCAGAGAGATGGAAATAGATCATGAAATACAAAAACTGAAATGATTTCCCAGTCACACAGCCACTTACCGTGAGGAGCAACACTCAGAAACAAATGAAAAACTCAAACAGACCGAAGTGGAGTGGATGGCAAACAATCATAGCATAATTCACAGTATATAGACTTCTAAGACCAGCACCACAGTTGTAGAGATTTAACAAGGAGGGGTGAGGGGTAAAGTGCTGATCTCCTTCATTTTCCCAAAAGATATCTAGTTAACTGGGAAGAAGCTATGCATATTTTTAATGAAGTGGAGATACCACCCACATTCATCCCCTACGAATCAACCCCTGGGAATACAATAGGAGTTATGTTTGCATGTCTGAAGTGCTTTACGCTGGCAAAAGTTATGGAAGAAAGCGATTGCAACTGTTCCATGTGCTCTGATACTAAAGCACTAAGATGCAACATTCTCACTCTGCTACTGTAACTGTGTAAAATTGTGTGTGTGTATGTCTGTATTTTTTTGTTTGTATGTTGTAAACCCACCCACAGGCTCAATGAATGAAACATGCATGTCCAGTCTGCCTCTTTTCAAACACACACATACACACACACACACACACATGGAAACTAAACATGTACAGCAACACCTAGTGGCCTTAATTTGCTGTTACATTCTCAGTACAAATGTAGTGAGCTGTCTTTATAACTTTACTTGTGATTCTATCTATTTGCAATGGTGAGGAACTCTCTGCCACTCTGTGTGTTACCTAATTATGTGCTTTAGATAAAGTATTGCAAAGTGCTGGTGCTAGGCTACAGCCTTTTTTTCTATTTTATTATTTTTTTTAATTCTGCAGTGCAATATAGATAATTAGGACTCTATTTAGAGAGAGGGCCCACCCAGGAAATACACAGGAGATCCTCACTTCATTAAAAATCAATTATCATCATGCACGTGCCGGTGCAAACAACCCTCACAGCCAATCACATACACGTGTGCTAATGCTCAGCAGTGTTTTGCACACTACAACAACTACATTTGCTTTGTTCAGTATGAAATCCATGTGCAGTTAGTTTTCTTTATCTTCTTCTCTCAAAATATTGTGCAGGCCGGATTCTCCACTTAGCCGAGGAATCGCCAGCATTGCACTCTTGCTCTTATATAATAACCTCAGGATAACACCCGCACTCTCACTGGCTGAGGATGTTTTCAGTGACTCAGCTGAGACTCAGGTTAAAAAGATGTCCCGCCCACCTCTATGAAAGATGTAGCTCGGAGGAAAAACAATTCCAAAAAACAGAAACAAGTGGCTTTTTTTCCCACTAAGACTTTGGAAATTAACATCTGTTAAAGAAAGGTTAGGAAATTAGCTGCATTACTCCTTTCTCTAAAGTTCTACAGTATTTTAGAAAGTCACTTCTACTACTATGAAGCTGCAGGCTTGCAATGCAAATACCCCAAAACCATAAATCCAAAGTTGAAAAACAATAGGAACACAGCCTCTTCTAATCAGCCAGCAGATATCACATCCTAATTCATATATTCATATAATTCATATAATCCAGCACTGCAGCTAAAATAAAAGAAGCCAGCCAGTGTCTATTGTTGACTGGATGTGGAAGTGGGAGTCCTTTGGCAAACAATTCACAAAGCTGCTGCTGCTGAGGGAGGACGACAGGATGAACTGTGAGTTGCCGTCACACATCGATGACATCACTTCCTTTAAGTCAGTGTGACAGCCTAGCACATCATCTTTGTGACAGCCAGACGAGTGCAACGAGTGGGTGGTCACCCTGGCAACAGCAATACTGTCATGACCGTCTCCCTATATCCTACCTGACAGTCCCCGCTGGCAGTGAGCACAACATGCACACACACACTTAACAATGCACACACCCACACACATATTCACAAACACTTGTACACATTTTCTATATATATTCCGATTTTACATGTGAAATGCTCACTCAAACCTTCTCTGAAAGACACACTAAAACAATGCACATGCCCACACACCCATGCTCCTTTGGGCATAATTATGTGATACACAGAAGAGTACAATCCCACAGAGCTTACAGTATACTGTAATCACTGGAGAGAAAAAGTAAACACACTCCTTTAAGGTAGGAAAATGTAAATAGATTTTTCCTAAAAGTCAAAAGAAATGATAACTATGCATATCCACACTGGAGAAGCAGCAGGTGTGGGCTGAACACATTCAGCTACTCTAAGCCCACAGAGACTGATTTGCCATGTTTACATTTTTTAATAAAAGTTTGTGATTAAAGTTGGACTTAAAAAAATACCCACAGTAAAAAGTAAGAAGTGTGTGAAGAGCTAAGGATAAAGCAGATACAAAGTTGGGCTGATTGTTGTCCTGTTTTCTGTTTACTGCTCATATGTGGTCCTTTGATAACAGCCATGTCCCGGGTATAACTGACCTGTTTTACAGACTATAAATAGTGTGTTACGGGACACTTTCATTGACAGCTCTGTGTATGTGCAATGTGTGTATCGTCCCAGTCCAGTGCTCTGCTATGACCCAGTTTGGAACCAGTTGGCCAAGACTGAGTGGAAATGGGTCAAGTCTTGAGCCACCCAAGCACTCACAGCATGAGATGAGCTGAAACAATAATCTATTGTTGGGTTTGAAGTATAATTTGTATTATAGTATATTTATAGTATAAATTGAAATATATTATCATCTTGCCATCTTTAATGACAAATGTAAAGATAACGCATAATGCAACAGGTCTGTGCATAGTTTAGGGTCATGGCTGAAGGTCAGTTTTTTGGTCGTAGAATATTGTGTGGCTCCAAGTGCCCACTAGAGGGCAGGTAGAAAAGTGAGAATTAATGATCAAGAGTAAAAACAAGGGCAAGGACAAGTCACTTTTGACTGGGAGGCAGCCCAACCTACAGAGGTGCATGTAGATCATAAAATGTATAGACAGCAGTAAGTGTCTGTACTTGTTCAATCGCTTACACTGACAGAACAGTCTCCATTGATCCTCATAAAGGATTATCCAATTACATACCCTGGACAGGCATTCCCCACAGACCTTCAGTCTACACATATAGCTACAATATAAACCTGTACAACATACACACACTTTACACACTTTATACAACAAAGTGTTGCTCAAATGCACAAAAATATCCACATAAAACTCATACAAACATATTTCAGCATGCACACATAAAGTTGAATTTTAGTAATATTTTACATTAGTATTTAAGAGTTGATGCAAACATGGAATACAAACCAGAGAAAAAGTGTATTCTGTTGGCTTGGTGACATTGCCACATAGCGTTTATAAAGAATTTCACACAGGTTGGACCATGCAAAGAGATTACAATACATGTGAATGGCTGTTTCAGCTGTGGCTAAGCCAGTGCTCCTTAGAGGAGGGAAACAGCTCGTCGGGAAATAATTTAGGATTAGACCAGCTGTATAATCTCTTTATAGAGAGTATGCCATCTCAGCAGACATACCTGCCTATCTCTACATTCATCTCATATCTCATAACAGGAACTGCGGCTTTCTCTTGCCATCTATAATGGATTATAAGTTCAAAGACACTAGTGACAGGTGCTTCTGTGTGTTACACTGAAATACTTTGTTGTTCATATTGTGTGTCTTTGGTTGTGACTGTACATGGACCTCCCAATACACAGTGAGTAAAATTTCAACACAAATAAAAAGTAGTCAAATTAGTGCATTTGTAGATTAAGGATCCCTAAAGTGTGTGAGTGTCAGTGTAGGAGAGAAAGTGTATTCCTTTGCTGATGCAACCTCCCTTCTCATTATGGTCAACCTTTCAAAGCTGCAGGGGTCTCTCCTCCAAACATAACACAGAGAACACACACACACGCAGTTAGGAGTATTCTTTCATTTATGTGTGTGTGTGTGTGTGTGTGTGTGAACGTGTTTGCATGTGGGTCTGGGCACATACGCTGTCCTCAATATCCCAGTTATTAGAAAAACTCCTACACAGATATACAGAAAGATGACCAGATGTCACTGTGCCCTTGTGAAAACATCACAACTTTAATCAGGTCTTACAGCTGACCATGTTTTTTAACCTCAAGTAAGACCACCAACTAAGGTTGTGAAGTCACTAAAATCAGGTGTCAGACCTGGGAAATTCTATAAAAATATATATCCTGTCCCAAATGTGTTATATAATATATTTTATGTCTTCTGCTTTTGTTTACAGCCCAAATCGAAGTCATACCATGCAAAATCTGCGGAGACAAATCTTCAGGTATCCACTATGGAGTTATTACGTGTGAGGGATGTAAGGTGAGCCTTGTTTCATTTGCTTGTTTGTGATTCATCAAACAGGTTATGTGTTGTACTAAACTGAAGTCTGAATTCATGCTCATTGACACGTTGACATGTAACCAGGGTTTCTTCAGACGGAGCCAGCAGAACAACGCATCTTACTCCTGCCCCCGCCAGAGGAACTGCCTCATTGACAGAACAAACCGCAATCGTTGCCAACACTGCCGCCTGCAGAAATGCCTCGCCCTAGGAATGTCCAGAGATGGTGAGGTCCAGTATACCCACATTAGAATCTATACACAAAAGATTACTGCACATTTGCATGAGAAGTGAAGGTCACATTATGTTTCTGCTTTCCCTTGTTCTGATTTTAACATGATGGTTTTCACACTTCAGATTTAATTCCTCTGTTTCTCACTGTTCTTCAGAAGGGCTGATAGATTGTGGTAAGATTTACAATTGTGTCTGTCTATTTCATAATATCTCCACATATAGCTGTTAAGTTTGGCCGCATGTCGAAGAAGCAACGTGACAGTCTGTATGCAGAGGTCCAGAAGCACCAGGCACGACTGCAGGAACAGCGGCAGCAGCAGACAGGGGAAGCAGAAGCTCTGGCTCGTGTTTACTCATCCAGCCTAACCAACGGACTATCCACCCTTAACCATGAGATTGGGGGCACCTATGCCAATGGTCATGTCATTGAGCTGCCCAAAGGTGGCCATGGTAATGAAGCCGGAGTCCCAGGGAGCTACTATGGGATGGATTCGACCCAGTTATCTCCAGACCAGTCAGGTTTGGACATGTCAGGCATGAAGCACATTAAGCAGGAGCCGGTATATGACCTGACGCCTGTGCCCAACCTGTTCAGTTACGGAGGCTACCAAGACAGTCAGCTGGGACCCAATAATGTCAGCATTGGAGAGCTGGGTAATTGTTGATTCATTTGAAAGACAGACACAGTACAGCCGTTCGTCATTTACAACTTACCTGAACTATCCACGTGGAAAATTAACAGTTACCCATAAAGCAGTACAGGAAGAGAGCGTGAGACAGAGCGCTAATCTGAGAGAAGAAGAGGAGATCATAAAGGCTTACACTAGCACAGCTAGGTGACAGAGTGCATGTAAAGCCAGACTGTTAGCATAAGTTAAGATTTATGTCAATTAGGTCTCTTCCTCTAAATTTTCAACATGTTAGGATCACAGCATCTACAGAATAATATGCAGCATACTTACTGTATGTGCTTGTCCTACACATACCATAGACTGTACCACAGTGTGAAATGTAAATGAATGAATAAATGTGTTATATGGAAAAGAATAAATGAATAAACATATAATTTCCTCTTGCAGACCGCATTGCTCAGAATATTATCAAGTCCCACTTGGAGACATGTCAGTACACAACAGAGGAGCTACAGCAGCTTGCCTGGCAGACACACTCCTACGAAGAGGTCAAGATGTACCAGAGCAAGGCAGGTTTCACTTTGTACAGATTCTGCCCTTCTGGCTTTTTATAACTATACTTACTTACAAACAAGAGTATAACTTTGTTATACCTTGTACCTCTGTTCAGTGCTTTATTGGCCATCAATGTGCCATAATTATTTTTCATTATAACCATGTGAAGGTTTATTATTATCACTTTCTCCCTCCCTTACCATGAAATCTGTATTTATTCAGATATTATCAGTCATAGCAACTGTTTACTATTTAGTGTCATTTACAGACATAAGTGTTGCATATGTGTAGAACATAGCCTAAACTGAGTGTGTTTGGTTTTAGCCCCGGGACGTGCTGTGGCAGCAATGTGCCATTCAGATCACCCATGCAATCCAGTATGTGGTGGAGTTCGCCAAGCGTATCTCAGGGTTCATGGAATTGTGCCAGAATGACCAGATCCTCCTGCTCAAGTCAGGTGAGTCAGTTGGACTGACAACATTATGATAATGCCTATGTCTTGTTACAGGCCAAGCAATGTTGAGCAGTGCAAACATTTTTCTTATGCCTTTTCCTCAGTATATCACTTACAGTCTAAACAAAGCTCTGTACCTGGTTTTTCCAGGTTGTTTGGAGGTAGTCTTAGTTCGGATGTGCAGAGCATTCAACCCTCTCAACAACACTGTGCTCTTCGAAGGGAAGTATGGAGGCATGCAGATGTTCAAAGCTCTAGGTAAAACATTACCAAAACATTTACCCAATGAGGTATTTTTGCTCATCAGCACAAACATGACTAGAAAGCATGTACTGAAAGTCTTTCTCTTTTTGTCTGCCCTTCTCTGTCCTTTTCTCTGTTTTTCTTCAAGGTTGTGATGACTTAGTGAGTGCGGTGTTTGACTTTGCCAAGAGTATGTGTTCACTGCAGCTTACAGAGGAGGAGATTGCTCTATTCTCAGCAGCTGTACTAATTTCCACAGGTCAGTGCACATCCCAATCAATGTGGACTTGCTTGTACTGCTATCAACTGAACCAAGGAATGTAACAGTCAGCAGAACAAGATAGTTAGCCTGTCTGCATAATGACCGACAGCATTAAAATCAACCATTCCTTCTTCTCAGATCGCCCCTGGCTGATGGAACCTCGGAAAGTCCAGAAGCTCCAGGAAAAGATCTACTTTGCCCTGCAGCACATCATGCAGAAGAACCACATGGATGAAGATGCCCTGGCTAAGGTAAGCCAAGCCTTTGCACTGAGATAAATCACATCAGGAAAGCCTTAAAGAACATAAATCCATAAGCTAAAAGAACAAAACAGCAACCTCTCTGGCCTTAAGGACAGGTGGAGCAATGTGAAAAACTTCAACTTTATCCTTGTTTGTAGTTTGTCACTATAAAATTATTTTTTCTTGACTCTCTCTCCTCTTGTCTGGCAGTTGATCAGCCGAATCCCAACACTGTCAGCCCTGTGCACTCTCCATACCGAAGAGCTCCAAGCCTTCCAGCAGCTCCACCCAGAGACAGTAAATGTACTCTTCCCTCCACTCTACAAAGAACTCTTCAACCCTGACCCCAACTCTGCCATGACCATGCCCAAGTGACTGCCTGTGGTCCCACTACAACAAATGGCGCCACCAGATGACCAAGAATCTACGACCGCAGCTCCGTCAGATGACAGCGGCTGTGTCAATTATGTCATCACACTGGCAACCAGTTATTCCAGAGCTCCCCCCAGTTTGAGGGTGATGAGTTGACTGTCAGAAACTTACAGTTACCGCCAACAATACTAGGAATGTCCAGCACTTAACCCATCCTGTTCACCGATACAGTCTGAAGAATGTATATATAAATGAAACACGACCCCAAGCCACAACCCAAGTGGGGGCAAATCCTAACTTCTGAACTGACTGACTGACAAGAAATGTACAGACTTTAAAACATCTAGGAACAATTTTAAGCTCTCAGTCTTTTTAAAAATGGGTAAGTTAATTTGTTTTCATTTTAATTCTTTTTATTTTTTATTTTTTTCAGATGAAGGAATTGTTAAGATGAAACAGCTGGATGGGGGAAGGAATTATGGATTTAGAGAAGCTGATTGTAGATATTCTTCTAGTGCAGAGCGGATTCCAGTATTACTTCTTGTTCGTTTAAAATAAGTTAGTCCTAATTTAAATATACAGCAGTCCGCTGCGGCTGGCTATACCTTGTCTATGTGTTTTTATTTCACTTGATAGTTTCTTGTGTACAGAATTTGTAAAGTTGAGAATTGTAAAAGAATACTTGGTAAAAACCAGGAATTGATTTGGGTTTGATGATATTATAGAAGCCTTGTCTGGATTTTGTTCATATGTAAAGCAAGCACTGCATCCTAGAAATGTAAAGAGAGCATATGAAGGATTTTAAAAAGTAAATAATGGCAACTACTTTTCAAGGTGAAGATATGTAGATAAATATTCTATTTTGCAACAAAAATAATCTGGCAGATTGCCATCCTATTAACCTTTTTTCTTGCTGCAATAATTATGTCCAATAGAAGGTGGACTGCTTTTAAACAATCACCCAGAAACAGCCAATCAGAAACTAGGACCTCACAATAGGTCCGTCTTTTCCCAAAATTCCCCTCCACCTCCCACTTAATTCTTATGTATTAGGTCATTGATGTGAGATTTCGGCAGATAGACACTTTCCACCAAAAATGAATAAATCACAAAATCAAGACATAGTTCAATTTATCTAACAAGTTTCGAATCTTTAAAGACCTGTACAAGTGCTGTACACCCTGACCCTCAAATCATTATTTGCACAATCCAGTCCATGGATGACAATCACTCTGGACTATGAATATTAAGGACTTTTCATTTTCAAAAGAGCAATAACTTTCACATTGCCTTTCTGATTTCTGATCTTACTTCTCTCCTTTCCTATCTTTAGCTGTAAAAAACAGGGTAGCAGTTCTAACTAGATTGCACTATATTTGACTCTTCATTATAAATTATGCCTAAATATCATCTCCACAGATGGTTCACATTACACCTCAGACTCTACAGTGTGTGACACAATGTGAAACGATATAACCTGGCATTAGGACACAGGACAGAGCACTGACTGAAAGATGTGAAAAATGCTGATTGTTTACCAATGATCGTCAATACCTATTAAAGTTGCAATGTTACACAGATTATAATGATTTCAGCAGGAAGTTGTGATAGACAATCATGTTTTGCTTATTATCATTAGCCCTTACACATTGTAATTTTTGTTTTTTTGTTTTCATTATTGTTACATTGATTTGCATTGGTTACTGTCTGAGTCACACTGGTTTTACTGAGCAATTATTCTATCTGGACATGTCATGGTAATCCCTTCACAATCTTGTGGTGAAGGAACCATTTGGAAAATCATCATGGTCAAATATTCTTCAGAGGTTTGTTCAGTTCTGCATTCAGCCACTAGTTTCTCTGTATGTATTGTTTTTATTCACCTGTGACAACTTAGGATCAGCAGATATTACTTTTAGTTTGTTAAAAAAGTATGTCTTTGACAAAATTGTCTATCTAAGACAGCATTTACACTACTATACTCTGATCTGGTGCTGTCTATGCACTAAAAGTGGAAATTTATTGTTAGGTTGTCTGTTGTTTGCAAATGTTCTCTGCACAGTGGCCAACTCTCTAAGTTTCTATAGGCATGGACACAGACAGAGTAGTTGTGCAATTATTAAAATCAACTACAATTAAACAATTAACACTTCCATCCTTCCATGGGGTCAACAAAACATTGCCGACAGCAAGGGGAAAGAGCATCACTGCTAAACATGATTTGCTCATCAATCTGCTCCATGCTGTCAGTGATCCATTCACAGGTTCCTCTAAACCCCAAAACCCTCCCTTCGACCCCTGACCCAAACCCGGATCAGAGGCCAGTGACTCTTTGAGACAATCATTCGCTCAATAAGGCTCGATGCACTACCCAGAATCTCTCAGGGAGCAGCTCTTTTTCTGACTTTGCATTAAAAGAGGGTTTAATATTTTTTAAAATCTACAATAAATTAACTATAAAAGAATAACTTTTTAGGATAAAAATGGCATACACCGCCACAAGTGTATGTCAACAATGGAATCTGCCCAGACAAGGCTTTGATAAATGTGTGTCTGTGGGTATGTGTGTATAGAGCATGAATTCACTGTCCAAATAGCTTTAGGGCCGCCCAGATGACAAGCATTGTTATGTAGCACAAGATGAAAACAAAATATATAGAGAGATATATACTTATATTGTATGTCAGTGTGCGTTTGTCACCACTGTAAACTCATGTTTACTGCTTATTTTGCTGCTTTTGGGACAGTGAATAAAGTCCATTTAGTAAGCTGTGAATAAAGCACCATTATAACATCCTTGGGACAGTGAATTCCAACTCTGAATATTAGGTTTATGTGTGATTTTTTTATTTTCCCTTGTTAGACTGTGAATCAGAGGGTGGGATGGGGTTGTGAGAGGGGATGTGCTGGCAACAACAAGCGGCAACTCAACACTGTAAGTAAGATACTGTAGCAATAAGAACTGGAGGCATTACTACTGTCATGTTTGAATTGTAAGATTTTTTTTATTTTATTACTATTTACTATTATTATTGTTCTTATTATGACTAATATTCTTCTATTACTATTAGCCTATTGTTGTTCTGTTCTATTTGCATGACGTTTCATTGCAATGAAACATTTGGGGCTTATTTGTGTTTTCTCTTCTTATGATATTGTGGGCGGCGTGGGAGGGGTTATTGGCTGGGTGGGCAGTGGGTTCAGGGCATAATCCTCATCAATTCAGTCAGTTCAAAGCAAATTTTTTCATTAGCTGAAAGAATTTTTAAATAAAATGCTCTTATTTATACACAACTAACTAAGCATTTGGTGTTGGATTTAACTGCTTTTTTACTAAACTTCTGAATGTGTGAGCTGATAAAAGCAGTCAGTGAACGGCCCAGTCTGAACTGAGAAACGGATCAGAGGCCCTCAACCTGTGGGATGGGTAATTTTTTTCTGAATGTTATGGAGTAGTCTGTTCAGTGTGATGGGCAGAAAAAAAATCACACACCTTTACTACTCCATCAACACAGACTGATATTACAGTGCGCACAACAAAAACTTGCCATCATTCCATGTGATGGCTCAGACAAATTGCGCAGACATTTTTAGTACACTCGGTTTGAAAGGTATTTCCTATACTTAGAGAAATACACTCCACCTTAAACCTTCTTCTCCCTTTTTAGAGAAAATGTGTGTGTGTCTGTGTGTGTAAGAGAGTGAAATGATGTTTGCTCTACCAATGCTTTGTAAACATTCTTGATGCATTACATATGCGTGCAATTGGAGTAGTGTTTAAAACTGTTAATTTATTTTTAGAATGTCTTTGCGTCCCAGCAAAAGCAAATAAAACAAAATGTAGCAAACTGTAACCAAAATCTTAAGGTACTTTGGCTACAGAACCTCTTTTACACAGGACTAAAAAAAGAAACAAATAAAAAACACATAAAAATGTCTTTTCTTTCATTTTCAAAGTGCCATAGCTAGTCAAGAGTGAAAGGATTGGCCAAGTTGGGCGTAGATGCTTTACTGTTTTGAGTTTACTTGAGAAGGGAATCAAAAAAGGGGAACTCCACAGAAAATGTGTATTTGAGTACACTGACAAACTGTTTTTACATTTAGGTTGTTTTTTTTCATTCATGAGCGGGCACTCTGCTGGACTCTGAATTTTACTATAAAGCCACAATCTCTACTGTACAGTTTTCATTTTCTTACGAGAATGAAAGCTTGTGTGCAATCATTTGCATTAAAGAGCCAGCCACATGAATCACACTGGGTTTGAGGTTTAGAGCTATGCAGGGCCCTTAGTGAGTCCTCCTTTGAGATGTAAATACAATGTGAAGGTCTGAAGTGATTTTTGTTAAATTCTATATTTTATCGCTTTTGTAGACTTTTTGTTGTCGGGAGAAAAAAAATAAAAGGAATTTTATGGGTGCATTTCTGCCTCTTTTTCTGTGTCACACATACACATTTTTACATAATTTGTAAATAATGTTTGTAATTATTTAATAACATTAATAACAGTTATTGTCTCATCATCAAAATATGTACAAGAAATTCCAATAACTAAATATTTAAATCAACAGTCATAGACTGATCATATTGAGAAGTCATTCTATTGTCCTGTTTCTATTGCAAAGGAAGCACGGCTGATGCAGGTAAACAAGACATGTTGTGAGAGCATTCATATAAGCATTTGTTCAGCCACGTCTAGGCACAAATGTTGGTAAACGTGCATGTTTCTTTTATTTCCTTACTTCTGGGTCAAAGGTCAAACCATGCTTTCATCTTGCTCTTGTTCTTCTTTTCCCGATGCTGGCTCTGCCTCACCACTGCTCTCGCACATGTCCAGACGCTTCCTTAAATCTGAACAACAGAAACATCAGCTGTGACATGTCGCTCCAACAACACAGTCATTACCACAAGAAAGAGAATACTGACAGGCCTGGGAGGAAGTCCACGCTTTCAACATAAATAATTTGGTTTGATTTGTTGGCGAAATCTTGGAGAAGACACAAGAAGAGGAAGAGGAAACACAATGCACCTTTGAAATATCAAAACAACTGTGTATGAATGTTTGTGTTTGTTTGCCGGGCTTGTTTGTTTTTGAGCACAGTGTTTTTCCGAGTAGTTATCCTCTAGATGCCGGTATCATGTCTACCCAGAGACGTTAATTAATAGCTAATCAAAGCTAATGTCTCAGCAGCACATCAACAACACAAAGACATGATTAATACGTAATCAAAGGCCGTGCAGCACAACACACAAACCAAGGCCCACCCCCATACCTCAAACACTACTGTTGTTAGAGAAATAAACTAACACTCGTGGTTTAATTAGCTGGCTGTTGGTGTGTGCCATCTTTATTTGAAGTTGTTTGGGATTTATCTCAGAACCAGTGTTTGCCCCCTTGAGTGACGACACAGACGTGACATAGGAATACATACATATACACAAGTGCACAAAGAAAAACACACATACTAAAAGATAAAACCCTATGTCAATGCTAATCCATGCACACGCACACACACGCAAATCCAGAATGAACGCAATCTCTGACCTTTTAAGCCCAGTCTTTGACAACAGATGCCGCAAGAGTGTTTCTGCAGAAAAGCACTGATGGCAGTATCTCCAAGGTTATCAGGACCAAAAAGCATCTCACCCCTGCTACAACTTCAAAAGGATCAAAGAAAAATGTTTTTTAATACATATTTGAGAAAATTTAAAGGTTTAAACGTAATTATGTTAATGAACCACATTTATCTATCCGATCATATGGCATTAACAATGTAGATATGCTTTGGAGATGTTATTGCTGTACCTTTGATCATCTGCCATAATGACTGTGGGATCAGTCAGCTGCTCTCCTACTCCTGTTAAGAAAACAACAACTAAATAGAACTAAAGAACAAAAACATAAATACGGATACATACTTAACATCTCACGTATACATTTAAATCCATTTTGGGTATATTGGGCATGGTCAATCATTTATCTCTGCGTTTAGCCACAAACACACACAGCAGAAGGGTCTACCTTGTATATCAAGCACTAGGAGTTCCCTGCCTGAATACTCATAGGTCCAGTGGGAGAACGCGAGAAGCATTTCTTCTAGCGAACAGCAGGGGGTGATCTCTTCTCCTGTGTTGTTGTTGTACTTTCTGAAGTCACCAGACATGTTTCTCTCAATAGTCAGCCACTGACCATTTGAATGCCAGAGAACCAATGATACATCTAGAAATCTGGTGGATAACAAGCAAAATTATGATATGCACAGGCACACACAGACATACACAGACTTACAGTATATGCAAGAGAAAAAATACTCACCTTGGTGAGTGGTGCATATCATCAGGTTTGACCTGATTGAATATTTGCATCATCTTCTGAGCTGCCCTCTGCTG
Organism: Channa argus; assembly: GCF_033026475.1. NCBI lineage: Eukaryota > Metazoa > Chordata > Actinopteri > Anabantiformes > Channidae > Channa > Channa argus. The sequence goes on from NC_090207.1 coordinate 19,265,903, forward strand.
TTGGATTTCCTTCAACAATGTCAAACAGATTACTCATAGTTAAAACTATATAAGAAAAAAAACTGTAGAGATTTTAAGCTGTAAAAATGTATTTAACAGCAATTCAAATTTACATTTACATTTAGCAGATGCTTTTTTTTTCAAAGCGTGATACAAGTGATGATTAATTTCCTATATTGCTACACTTACCCTTAAACACAGCTGCAGTGCAGTGCTACCAGGGAAGTACCTTTGCCAGACATGAACCACCTCTGGCCGGAAAGCTTTGACCACATAAACCAGACCTGGTCGGAGTACATCCTGTTCTGCCCACGTACATAGCACCCTACAGCCCAGCCGGAGACCTCCATCTAGAGAGCCCTCTTCACTAAAGAGGGGTTGTAGCATTGCAGACAGGCCTCGTGAAGACCAGGAGGAGACTGTGCTGCCTTCAGGGTCAGCATCACAGGGCACTTCCACCAGAGAGTAGATGCTGACCTCTTCACCCCCTGTAGAGAATGTAAAAAACTAAATTAAGTTCACAGAAACAAAAAAAACAAAAAAAAAAACAAAAATCAACACATAAAAAACAACAAGAATATAAGATGACAGGGACACAAAACCAAAACATTACCCAAAATTGAAACAGGAGTGAAAGGGATCGTATGAGCCAGTCTCATCAGATTGTTTCTCTCCATAGCTATTAACACACAAAGAGAACCTGGTCAAAAATAAATAGGAGCTAAAATACAACTATAATTATTCATTAAATCCCATAAAGAAAGATGGACCATAGGTAATTCTAGGTGCAAGAGCAAAAGCTTTTTGTACATAGTGCCATAAGAATGTTGACAGATCCTGATTTTGGCATATATCTTCATACCTGAATAGTATGAATACAAATTGTCAGTGGACTGGAATGAGGAACTCTTGGCTGCAGCAAACATAATAAAGAGAAATTACAATACAAACCTCAATATTATGCAGAAACAAACTATAAAATCATATTTCAGTGGAATTCATAGAAACTGTTTTTTTAGATACCTTCAGGGGAAAGGCCACTCTGTAAACTGCAAAAGGTAGACAAATAAAATGTGCAATTATTTCAATCTTTAATTGTTTTGGAAATTGCTAAAATACTATAGCAGACCAACAAAAAGTCAAACTTACGAAGACCTACGGCTTATGGGCCTGGCCCAGCTGTTCCATGCTGAATGAGTGGGGCTCCACACATCCTGACAGTAAATGCAAAAATAGTCAGACCGATCTCAAATATTATACACTTAAAGAAGATTTTCTCAATATATACTATAACTACTAGTGTATAGCCACTTTCATTTTCCACACATTTACCTGAGGGGGAAACACTTGTTTCTGTAACAAATCTGGGGATTCAAAATCTGAAACAAAATTAAAAACATTCAAACTTTGAGTTTGTCCACATAACAAACTTGAAGGGTCTCTGGAAGGATCTCTTTCTGCACTTCTACACAAAGGTTTAGAGTGATAACTCATGGTTACAGAATTACTTCATAGTTGATGTCTATGAGACTAAATCTCCTTACTGAGTTGACTGAGACTGGTGGAAGCCGACCAGCATATAGATTCCCCTCTTAACCTCCAGCGCCTTCTCCAGCAAGCATTGGACAAGTGGGACTGCAGGGATTTTTACATAAGAAATAATTTAAAAAAAGATGGAACGCGATCCAGGAGAGTCATGGAATATAAAACACAACAATTAGTGCCGTTTAATTTTCCATTTTTCCTTTCATTTTCAGTTTAGTTAAGATGCATGCTATATCCAGTGCCCTATTGAAAGATTTAAATTATCAAGAATAAAGTGCATTCTGAACAACAAAATATCTTGTGTCACATTACAGTATCTAGTGGGCTTTCTTGTATCTTCACTGTTTTCCTGTTGTTGCTTTTAGCTCTGCTGTCCAACACGTGAGTGAAGTCTGAGGACTTGGACCACTCTGCATAAACAAAAAAATGTGTTGGAAAGTTGCAAATGTATACCCGATAAACAAAATCAGACAAAATACACAAATGTTTGCATGCATAAATTCTAAACAAAAGTAAATTACTTAGCTACAATAAAGCTACAGTATGTAAAGGTTTATGAATAGTTTTTAGTAGAGATATGCTCCATAACTTATGTTACGTGGATCTCCCATGACATAGACACAAACAAATACTGACAGAAGCAGTGCAGAGATATTCCCTCTAAAGGTTTCCCATGTGGACATGGAAAACTACCTTTTGTTTATCTATAGCCTGTTTCAGACATGAACTCTAGAGAATGTCAGGAGGATCAGGTCCTTACGTTGTCGGGAGTTTCCATTTCAGACATGTAACCAACATCTGGAGATAGTCCATGTGAAATGCATTCTCACTTGTGAAGAAGTACTCTGTATGGCCTGTAATAATTTTTCCAGGTCTGCCCTTACTGACACAAGTTTACGAATTTCGTTGTCCTTCCAGTTCGACATTCTTGTTGTGTTCTTATGAATGAATGAGTTCTTCACCTTCGATTGTTTGTATTTGCACGGTTCCGCAGAAAATGGAAACGCATGTCATTAACTCACCTACTCACTCATGGCGAATCATCCGGAGTATTACTTCCTCTATTCAAAAATGAGCTCAGGTGGAGATAATCCCAACTTTGTACTAGGGAGCTGGCTGGGTAAAGTCCGGGTAATGTCAACAGACTTGGGGGTTTGCATTCACACATACAGCCACCCCAGAGAAAGTCTGTTAAATGTCTGAATTCCAGTCATGTCTGAAAGGGCCTCAAAAGATACCAAAGGCTTTGACACAGCATCATTTGATGCTCTGGGTGGACTGATTGTAAGTCTTAAGAAACAGCTAGCATGATTTCTAAAAAGTTTCAATAGTTTTTAGCTTTAATTGACTAACTTATGCTACTTTTTAACATTAAAAGTAGAACAATACCTTTGCTGAAATGTAATGAAGTGTCATCTCTAAAGCTCCTCCCACCATGCAAACTCTCTTTGTTCATTGGATCAGTAAGAGAAGGAAATGATCCTCTTGTTGGACTGAGGGGTGTCCCAGAGAAAGTCACATTCTCCATGCTGGATGACAAAGACCTGCAGTAACCATAAGGGCGGTCTCTTGACAGACATGTCAACCTGGGAGATTTCACAGCTCTTTCCCTATGGCTGGAAGGTTTGGGCCGACAAATAGTTTGACTATCATCTTGAGAAAAGGCAGGATTGATCAGACCCTCAGCCATGTCTTGACAGCCAGGAAGAAGTACAGCACTGCTAGAGGCTCTAGACAAATCTATATTAGGCAGGTCTTTGTGTGCATGTTCCTCCTCTTGCTCATCCTCATTTACATTATCTTCTTCTTCTTCTTCTTCTTCCTCTTCTTCCATGGAAGTTTCCTCCTGATTAGGATACAGATGTGGATCCCATGTCCAAAGTTTATGATATGGTGACTCTAAACCTCTGGGAGAAAGAGGAGACCCACAGCGGGATGGTACACAGGACTCACTTGGTGTCTGATCTCTAAAACCACTGTGGTAAACTCCATAAAAGTGAGAGAAGGAGGCATGGGACGCAGGTCTGGAAACACCTACTGAATTCTCATTAGGATGGTCAACAGTAGTGAAGTGTGAATCCTGGGGAAAATGTGTTAAACAAAATATTATATCGCAGTCTTGTTGTCATAAAGCTATTATCATGAAAAGAAACAAACACAAAAACAGTACCTCCTTTGCTCCTTCCTCTCCCTCCATACAGTGTCTTCCTCCCCTGCTCCCCCTGGCTCCGACATGGCACTCCTGGGATGCTCGTCTACTTGTCACCAGAGTGTATCCCTTTAGCAGTGAAGGAGGGGTACTTTTACACGACTTGGCCATCAGTCGTCGAATGTTAAGTACATCACAGTCTGCTCCACTTCTGTGAGAGAGGGTCCAGCTGTGAGGAAGGATGCGCTGAGACACTGTGCTGGGTCGACATGAAGCCAGGCGTGCCTCCTCTTGATGTAAGCTGTCAGAGGCAGAGAGCAGAGTCAGGGTGTCCACAGCCAATGCTGAAAGGTCCTGGAGTCGACCCAACTGGCAGTCCAACTCTGACAGACTGTCCTGAGTGAAGTTGACCTTCTCTGAGACCTCCCCCACCATCATGCACATCTCCTCTGCTCTAGTGAAATAAAAGTTTAAAAAAGGTATTCAAACAGCAGTATATTTAATAATGTTAGAAGTTAACACAGTCAGCTATAAAATAATAACAACATATATAAGACACTGACGGGAGACCGGAAGGCCTAAGCAGTGAGAACACATGAGCTGAAGGGTCATATTCTCCAAAAACCTAAACTCCTAGTTTATGTTAATCAATGAGAATATCAGTCCAACCTTTCTGCTGTGGCTCTGATCCTGTTAATTCGACTGTTGTGGACATTTTCATTCTTCTCATGGAAGTAGGCCTGCACACATTTCTCTTCAAACTCATGGAGCTTCTTATGATCCTCATGACCCAGGAAGAGTTCTGTTAAAGCAGGCAGGTATGACACAGGACAGGATTTTATTTACTAGGCACATTTGGTGAACTGTCTAAATATGTACAGTAGCTGATGAATTTGATTTCATTACTTCAGTACTCACTAAGTCCAGAGCATCTCTCTTCCCTCTCAGCATCTCCAGTTAATCTTTTATAAATGGCTTTCAAACCTAGTGTCATGTGACTGAAGAGAATAAAGGGGGGAGGTAGCCAAGGCTTTTCCTGATAGGTCATGATGTAGCGATAACGGTTGTATTTCCACAGCTTATTGGATGTTGATGCCATGTCAAAGTAGACATTGCTGTTGTTAAGAAGACAACATTCCTTTAAATAGGGGTGCTCTGTACAATTCAAATGGGAAGTTGTCTTATAAACATACTTACTTAAAAAATGCTATGAGAACGTTGACCATGATGATATACTGAAAAAACATATAGACAGCCTGGAGGAATGGCGTAACAAAGGCAGCAGGAGGACATGGTTTATCGTTTTCGCATGCTGTTAACACACAAACACACACAGAGAATTTACTCTACTGTCAGTATATAGTTAAATGACAAGGGTATTTTACATTTTTCTAAATATGAGTTTATGATCATAATGTTTAAAACACCTACCAATATCACAAATTATTAAGGTATTACTGATTTGTCTCATTTTCATAAATGTTGAGTGTATTTTAAACATATCTGTGACATTTTATTCAACAAAAGTTGTTTAGATTCCTTAATATCCATCTTTACAAACCAAGATTCGTTTCTGTTTTCTAGCTGTTTGGAAATTATTAACCTAATATTGCATTTTTCATGAGCCCCTACTTTAATTGGCTTTAGAAGTGGCCTCAACATTCACCTCTAGCCAATGAGAATATGGCTTAAGCGTATCTGCTGCAGCGGCAGCTAGAGTCTGGTCAGCTGGAGTCTGGTTCTGAATGTGGAGGGGAAGGACCTGGACAGTTAAGACTTCACCATGATGTTTCAGAACATTAGGACTGTGTGTAAAATTCCTTTAACATATTTCAAACAGCTTGTTTATAAAGTTTGTGCGGGAGTAGGTTTTAAAGTACACTTCCAGCATCCTTCCTTGCTCCTTATCTATCTGCAATGCAAACTCTGTCTAATAAGGTTTTATATACTCCATAACATTTTGTATTCCCTTAGCACAGAGCGATACAGAAGGCTTATCTTTGCATATCTCTGATCTGATGTCAAAGTGGGAGTGGCTTCTACACCATTCAATCTCCAGCTAGGAAACTCAGAATTTGGAATAACTTAAAAAGACTCTGTACTTTGACAGCACAGCAGGGCCCCCATCATTACCTTATTCCACCCCAAACCAAATTTTTCTACATTTCTACTCTTGAATATTTATTATTAATAAAAATGTGTAGCCTTATAGCATCAACTGCAGGATTTATTAAAGTTACCAGAGTCTTGAAGCAATGAGGATAATCATCCCATTTAGCATGAACACACCTATTGCAAAGCAAATCTAATTTAATTGAGCATCACTTTAATTGGGGTGAGACTGACTAAATTTCTTGAATTTCACTCTATTTGCTTTAAGAATGTTTTTACATTACCTCTTCTTTACTTCTTTTGTTTTTTCAGAAATTCAGCGCTACACCACTAACCATCGATATCTGATGCATAGACCTCTCCATAGATCATCCAGTAGGGCTGGAAGACTATGTCTCGAGCTAGGCTCCAAGATGGTTCCTCCTCTGGCGACAGGATGGCCTTCCTGGACACTCCAAAGCTCAGCAGCACTATTGCCATCATCACCACAATGAAGAACATGTTACTGGTCTGTGCAGATACATGACATAAGTAGAGTGGTAGTTAAAAAAACAAAACTTTCTTCTCATCTCCACCTATGCCTTAAAAACAGTTGGTGTAAACACTACACACCATCTTAGTGATCATGGTGAGATAAGGGCCAGCATGCTGATTGACAGCCAGCAGATCCATCACTCTGACAAACCAGAAGATGATGTCCAGACAGTAACTTATCCGCCCCGCGGTCTTGTAGGGATCAGCATTCCAACGTAATGCTAGTGCAGCTAAGAAGAGGAGTATGGCAGTGAAATCTGATATGTTCCAGTACTCTGAGAACCAAACCTTCAGTTTCTGGCTCAGGTTCCTTGGCTCGGACATTAGTACCTAAATAAGAGGAACAAATGTTTTGATTTTTTGTTACGTTGTAAGTTGTATTGATTTATCTTCTTATTACTGTACTTCTACTGTATTTTTAATAGCAAGCTTTTCCGTGGTGCTTTTGTAGAAAATGTATCACAATGCATACACTTATGCCTAATAGTTATATTATTACAAAGGAAATAAATAACAAACAACAAACATTGTTTTGAGTATTGGTATATACATAAATAATATTTACTATTATTATTGTTTAATTCTTGCACCTCTCTGGTTTTCTCCACTGCAGTAGACAAGATGTACGCTATGACCAGCCACTCCTGTATACTGGGATGATCCTCCATCTTCACAAGGACAACATAGGAGAATAACATCAGAAAGGCCAAGTAGGACATCTAAATTGGAAAGAGAGACAAGAAAAGAATTCATGGAGCAAAAGGGAGCAAAGAGGTTAGTGAAGGGATGTTAACAAACGATCCAGTTCTTTGAATGGCTCATGGGTAAAAACAAGGGCATCAGAGTCAGAGTCAGGAAAGACGTTATTTTTATAGTTTTGGGTACATTTTACTGGCAGTGTTACTGTACATTCAGGGGACTTTAGGTGAACAATGAAAACCAGACATTTAAAACATTGTTGATCTAGTATGATTTGTCAGGTGCAGGTAGTAAATGCACCATTTACTTGCACCTGGCTAAACGAAAGCAGCAGTGGTCGAGTGACATAGTGGGTGAATAGAAAGAGCAGTGTTAGCAACAACAATGCATCAAATCATATCAAATCAGATTAAATGAGACAAGGAGAAGACAAAAAGAAACTGACTTAATCATGCTACAGGTATTTTACCATTAATTTAGTTAAAATGTGTGAATAAATGCTTACCAAGTTTGTTTAGAGAGCCAGTTATTTTAAGGAGGCTTTTAATGTGGGTTTTGTATAATTAGTAACGTTATGTGTATTTACCTGTTGATAAAGTTGCTGTGGGAGTTACAGTGGTCCAAAATAAATTAGCCGTGTGCTGTTGTTTTAAAGTAATTACTCTGCTATATGAAGCTGGTTTGAGGCAGGTGTTGTTATGTAGCCTGTGTTTAAATTAGTGAAAAGTGAACAGGAAATGGTGTATTTCATTTCATTATTTTCAGTTATCTGAGGGGAAAAAATAGTGAAAACTATAGCGTGTTTTAACCTATAGGGTTTTCAACTTACTGTGTAATCTATAGGCTACTGCTTGATCACTTCATAATTTACAGTTGACTTAGGCCTTTTTAAAGTTTAAGCAGGTAAAGGCTAAAAATCTCAGGAATCTTGAAAGTACTGTAGTATTGTAGCATATTTGACAGTTGAATAATGTCCAATTTAGGCTTCCTAAATAAACATATGTTGCCTTCTATGCCTTCGTTTTAGTATGTCTGGACATAGTGCTGAAACGGAAAATATGTTCTAAAGTAAAGTCTTTGTACTGCAACCCCCAAAGGCAGGCTAGTTCTGGCCCTGCTCTGAGCCATCCATATAATGTGTTTCCAGAAAAATAAAAAACAGCATGCACGCCACCTACTGTGTGAAACCAGAACTTCACAACAGGCGCTGTGTAGAATTCATAGAGCATTGTGATCCAGGACAGGCACTGCATGGTTATAGAGGATATAGTTTCTGACACAGGACCAAGACGTTTGTTATGGAAAGACACACCTTGTTCTGCATCCTGTGTGCCCTGAGTGTGATATGAAAAAGGAAGACAAAAGTGATACAATCTTAATTTAATGCCACTTATTATTTATCCAGATTCACTGGAAAATGTGTACTACTGGTACTTTACCTTATAATTAGTTCTGTTGTGGGCTGGTACTGACTTCCCAGAATCACGCCCAAACAGCATTGCCTCATGGGACTGTGGTACATGGCACATTTCAGCTTTGCTTTTAAACTCCAGTAAGAAGATGACAGGTGGTAGAAGAAGGCTTAGAGTTATCTAAAATAAAGACAACAAATGTCATGCAAAATTTTAGTTTGTGAGTAGCTAGTGATTAATCAAATCTTTATTTCAAGCAGCATAGGAGAAGCACAGAATAGGTTGTTTTTCTGCTACAGATCCTTGGGCACCATTTTTTTATACTCTCAGGACATACTGACCGCCTTCCTGAAGGTGTTAGCAGAAGGTGTACACTACAGCTGTCATCCATTAACCATTACCTGCCTGAATACTCTGTGACCTCCATGTTACAAATAAATAACTGATAATATCTGATATACCAAAACTAATGTTCAATTTCCACTCAAGTGTGTAATTTAATGTTTTTTAATTAACACTGAAACAAGTAACTCATTATACTATTAAAGCAACACTAAGAGTGCCAAGAGTTACAGTGCAGACCAGTAATATTTGGAAAGTTACATATTTTTTGATTAAAAACTACTGATTTTTTCAAATGTTTTTGCAGAAATGCAAAAACCAGTTTCCAGTTTTTCTCTGTGCACTTGATGTTTTAGAATGGAACCAACTGTTGGCATGACCAAACTACTTTAGATATCTCTCTGATAGCTTTTTTAGCATTTTAGAGCTGCAATACTTTTTTTACTTGATATCTGACTTTTTTCCTCTTATACTTCCAGATAGCTCCCATAAATGACTACTTTCAATCAACTGTGTGTAATTTTGACATAACACACCTGCACAAGAAACATTTAATGGCACTGATTAAATGCTACTTTTAAATCCTCACACTTTGGATACTATATGTTAAAAAGGCTGTGTTGCCTACACAGTTCTTTCTATACTGCTGTAAATATACTTCAATTAAAGCCAAACCATTGCACTTTAATGCAGTACTGATTATTTTATATGGAATTTAATAAGCCGAATTTTAAAATCTGAGGAGCAGAAAATGTCATAATCATTACAGTCTGGACTATAAACATACTTATAAATATATCTGGCTTCTCTTACAATAAGTTTACAAGTTTACTTTCAAAAAGGAGTTTTTTCTCCAGTTGAGCGAACCAGTCCAGAGATCAGTGAGGAGGGTCTGAGTGCAGGAATGTGAAACGAATGATCTATTACACGAAGAAACAGCCATCTGCAGACAGGTAAAATGGCTCCATTCCTCCATCTCAGATGTCAACAGCTTCATGGCCATCTGCTCATTCTGACGAAATGCACAGTCTAACACATCCACGGCCAGCTGACCAAACTCACTAATACACAGAGACGAGACAGACATGCAAACACCAGCAGTTTTTTACACAATTAATAAAGCTGAACAAAAAGAATAAAACAACAGTAAAACTTAAATCAGATGAGAACATCTTTTCATTTAAAAATACACCGATCCGCCACAACGTTAAGTACAACTGTCCAATTTTAGTTGTTCTGGAGTGCATTATAAGAAGAGGTGAATGTAACGTTTAGGCCACCATATATAAAATTGATGAGGGGACCAAAACTTTAGAACCACCTCTTCTTATAATGCACTCCAGTACAACTCCACTACCCACTTTTACGTCAATAATAAAAACAAAGTAATGGCAGAGCAACTGTATTGGGCTGCATTAAATAACACAGTTGTACTCAATGGTGTGGCTGATCGATATATAACAATTAAAATGCCTGTTATTTACACTTGTACAGTTTATACTCACAGGGAATATCCCTTTAATCGCTCGGCAATGTTGTCATCCATACTGCTTTGTCGTGCCTCAAAAGCCATTGAGCGGTAAAGCTTACACGCCACAGTGGCACGTGCCAGAGCTTCCTCACCATGCTGCCACAGGAACAGTGCCATCTGCTGCCGCTGCTGAAGTACAGCCCACACAAACAGGTCGTTGAAGTTAAAGGGAACCAGCAGTGGAGCATCGTCAAGACCTGGGGTCACTGCTTTCTCTCGACTGCTACTGTGTGATGTATCTGTCTCACTAGCATCTGGCTCACCCTGCATGGAAAAGTCAAAAGTAAAGACCAAAGAATAAACAAGGAATGGAAAAAATTTGATAAAAAAAAAACAAAACAACAACACAGGTCTGAAATATACTGTAGGTCTGAATGACCTGAGAAAAGCTTCTGTTTGTGACACAACCCACCTTGATTTTGTAGGGCTGAGCAGTTCTAAAGAAATGCAGGTCCTGGAGATTCCTACTCGTACCAGAAGTTGGTATTATTCCCTGTCTTTGTTTAGATAAGGAGGCAGAACTCTCATATCTTCGATCCTACAAACATCAAAACAAGGAGTGAGTGTGGAGTGAGAATTTTTTATATATAAAAGTCAAGCATAGTTAATATTAATAGACACAAGAAAACAAAGTCAAAAAAATTTCGAGCACATAAAAAAATTGTTCTAATTATCAGTGCTCACTTTGATCTTTGTTCTGTAGGCAGCTCTGAAGTTTTTCCGTGTGTAGGTGCTGCGGTAAGCTGCTCCTATCAGGTACTCTATCACAAGGCCCATATCAATGAGAGTAAGACGGTAACCTACAGGAAGAGAACTCTACTCTCACACACACGCACACACCAAAAGAGATAAAGTAAATAAACACAAATAACCAGTAGAGGAGTACGTAAATAGTGTACCTAATGTTAATATAATTATATAAGAGACATTGTCATCCACAATGGTCACCTGTTTTGCATCTTCAACGAGGTGATGCAAGAAACGATTTGTCTGGCCATGTGACTGTGAAGACAAATTTTTATAGTTATTCAGAAAGAATAGACAAGCAAGCAAAAAAAAAATCTAACTGTAAAATCAGAGCAAAGAAATCTAGTAATACTGGTTATTTTTTACCACAGTTGCACATTGTATATACAGTAGCAGCTCTGGAATTCTCAGATTGTTTCTAAGGGGGTCTTATTATCCCAGAGTTATAAATTATTAAAAAGGCTGTTATACACAAAAAATAAAGGCAGTGTGGAGAAAGCCAACTGTGATTGTAGTGATAATAAATAGTTTTGCAATATCAGACGCATCCTAAAATGACAACTGGGAAAATACCCTAGATGCAATTGACCACAAAATGCAAAGAACCTTGGTGCAAAATACTTAGAGTGCATTATTCAGAAACCGAATCTGAATCAGAAATACTTTATTAATCCACAAGGGGAAATTGCTTTGGTCCCAAATGCTCCATGCCCGAGTAGGAAATTGTGTATAAGAAAATAACATAAAAACATAGAAGGAGAAAGGAATAAATGAAATATAAATTTAAAAATTTATTCAGAGTGTCTGATCTCAGAGGGAGGAGTTATAAAGATTGATGGTCACAGGAAGGAATGACTTCTTGTGCCGCTCAGTTTTACACTTTGGTAGAATAAGTCTTGCACTGAAGCGGCTCCTATGCATCACCAGCATGTCATGCAGTGGATAGGAACCATTATCCATTGTGCTTGCAGCTTGGACAGCATCATCCTGCTTGACATTGCTGTTAAAGTTCCCAGCTCCATCCCCACATTGTCACTGGCCCTTCTGATCAGTTTACAGTATTGAGTCTGTTGAGTCATAATGTGTGACGTAAGCGATCGGTAGTCCGAGGCACCCCTGGGTCGCAGCGTCTTCGCCACTGGCACAAGTTCAGGAAACCTCTTGAGACTCAGGCTCATGCATGAAGACACTCCACAGAGCTGGGAAGCACAAACTCTTAGAACCCATAGGCTGATGCCAGCAGCCTTGCTGGAGGTGAGTTTTCTCAGCTGTCTTCTCAAGTGGAGAGGTGTGAAAAGTGCAGGTTAGGAGGGGGGAGGTGAAGAGCTGGAGTCCACATTCAGAATGGGAAGAGGGCCATTGTATGCGGTGTCAGGAGGGCCACCGTAATTGGTGGAGGCATTTTCAGGAGGGGGAAGAAGGGGGAGCAGCGGTTGTGTCAAGGGAGTCTTTAGAGGCAGGGGCCTCAGTAACAAACATATTAAAGAACAAGTTTAACTCATTTGCCCTAGCCAACTCCTCTGCCAGCTGGTCTGAAACCTGTGATGGTCCTCATACCACTCCAGACCTCGCCCATTTTGTTCTGCTGGAGCTTCCACTCCAGCCTCCTCATTTAGCACAGTTTAGCTTCATGGATCTTCAAGTCGTACTGAATAGCCCTCAGCTCCTCTTTAATACTCCCCTTGAAGGCATTCTTCTTCTGATTCTGAAGGTCTTTAAACTCTTTTGTTACCCACAGTTTATTGTTTGGATAGCAGAAGCTAATGTAGTTAGTTATGCACACTGTAAGTCCATCTATATCCTCTCCATGTGGCTCACAGAGTGCATTCCAGTCGATTGCCTCAAAACAACCCTGCAGTGGCACATAACTGTCCTCTGACCATCTCCTCACTGACCTCATGGTCACAGGTAGCCTTATAACCAGAGGCACATAGCAGGTGGTGAGAAACATCAAGTTGTGATCACATCTTCCCAGAGGTGGGAAGGGGTAGAGCTGTATGCATCCTCCACTTAATGCCATGGTGCTTTTCTCTCTGGTCACATACTAGGTAAATCTGGGGAGTGTTTTGTCCATGGAGACATGATTAAGGTCACCCGAGATTATAATGAGGGCATCCGGGGGTTTAGTCTGCAGACTAGCTATTGTAGTGTTGATGATGTCACATGTCGACGTAGGTTTAGCAGCCGGGGGAATTTGAACAACAAACACAATAGCATTTGACAATTCACGAGGTAAATAATAAGGGCTGAGACCAACAGTTCAATTTCAGAAAAACAGATAAGGTCATTAATGTAAAATCAAAGCTACAGTTTAGAAATTTGTGGTTTAAGAGACACAAACAAAAGAAAAAAATTTCAGCTGTTTTCTAAGTAGACAGACAAGAAAGACAAACAAAGAGTACTTTAGGTGATAAGATGTGCAATGGTACAAGCATTAGAATTAATTGTGAAAATAACCGTGTTGTAGAGCTCCTCAAGTCGATCTACAGTGAGGAAGCAGCTCATCGTCATGCCGTTGTCAATCAGCAGTTTGACAAAACTGACACGGTCCATCACCAGGGCATCCAGCATGGCTTGCTCTAATGAACCCACCTAGATAAAGTCCATCACACGACTATCAGTATGATCATGCAAACAAAAAGAATAACAACCTACAACATTCATCATGTGAAGTAATTACTTCAGTAGTAGGCTTGTAGTTAAACCACAGCTTGCAGTAGTGATTCACTTAGTCAATCTCACCTGCCACTGCTGTCCACACACCAAGATGTTTTTCTTTGCAATATCTGCCCTGTCCCAGCCTAAAGCCATACTTAGCTGGTCTGCAGGACTGGCCTTAGTCCCTGTTCATCATACAGAGCAAAAAACATGTGACAGAATTTACATGTCTTTCTCTCTACTAAAATACATTTTTCACAGCTGACAATTTGACTCATTATAGCAAGAAAAGACCAGGCCTAACATTATGACCGTTAATCAATTAACGTGAACCATGAGGTATTGCCAGCAACCCAGCTTTCACATTACCAAGACTGAAACTTTAAACCTACAGCTTGTGCAGCAATTGTAAATCTTATTAATTATACCATTGGTTTTCCTGTCTCAATGTGTCAAACCAAGAAGAGAAAAAGTACCTTTGAGTGTAGCCGTCAAAATGGCTGCATCAGGTGCCATCTGGTCATCTGACTCTGAGTCAAAGATGGTTATCTGTTGTTCAAAGGAGTATTGAAGTAGTGTGAGTAGTCAATGTGTTGAATCACAGCACACATTTAAAAATGCCATTTTACTTACAGACTCTCTGTGATCCATACATTGCAGAAGGAGATTGTAAAGCTGCAAGACCTCTTCTCTCTCTACCCCAAACACATCTCCAATTCTGACAAGGAAGTCCTCTTTAATGTCTGTATCCAACTGCCTAATGACAATGAACATATGAGTTATACTTGTGACACAACTAGGACTTGCAATAAACAATGACAAATACTTACAATATAACATATTATTTTATACAATTATGGTAATAAAAAACATGCTCAAGCAAACAAAGTGTTGAGAATGACAGGACACCAAAAACCCTATTTTTGTTATGGATGTACTGATTCTGAAATCTGCAATTATATGGCATGTTGTGGCAATTTTTGCTCAAAAATAAACTGATGATCAAAATAGTTGCAGTTAAATTTTCAGTCAACTGACTAATTGATTACTTGGCTTATTTTTTAGCTTTGGACATGTCTGCTTATTCAAAAGTTTCAACATAAAATATGAGAGAACCATTAAAATAAGCATGTTGCTAGCATGAGGATACCAAATAATGTGGATTCATTACATCTATTATTGCCAATCCACTGAGGCAAGCATATACTGTACATACCTGTCAACAGCAGTCTGCTTATGTAAGAAAGCAAGCAGGTCAGCGGCCCTGCCAGATCCCTCAAACACAAACACTGGCACAGGGGGCACACTGCTCACATAATCTAACACTGTGGACACAATGGCTGGACCTCCTTCCACCACCACGCACACCACAGGTACTCCATGGTTTAGCCCTACAAGCAAAACAAGTTGGTGATATAAGATGAAACAAATGAATCCTCTATGCACAAAACACACAGACAAACACAGACTCACTAGGGTGTATCTTCTGTAGCTGAATGTGTTTCTCCAGCCTCCTCCTAAGGCCTTGCTGGCAGCCATGTTTTCCCAGCGTTCCATCATCCACCAATATAAAGTGGGAGTGGAAACCATTCAGACGGGACCTCTTGCTTAAAGGGTTCCCCAGTGGCTGGTAGGGCCTGAACACCTAAATAGTGTTGAAAAACAGTCACATCACAAGTGAATTAACACTAAATTGTAGTACAACATTGCACTATGCTACGAGGTTCCATCCTACAACCAGAAAGAAAATTTTAGTATTTACATCTCTGCCAATAAGGTCAGTGTTGTTGTCAATCACTCCCCACGGTGAGATGCCAACTGTGTTTCTCTTCCTCAGATTGTGGCCCCCATATGTTTTCACTGCATCACCTACATACCTGGATACACCTAGAGAGCATGCAAAGAGCAGATGAATCCACAGTCCAAGTACCATTCAACAGTAAAAATCTAGAAATCAAATTACTAAAACAGGCATAAACTTCAACATGCTGTTGCATAACAATTATTCTCTGTGCAACTGTGAAAAGACAAAGGATGCCAGTCCATTCCACAGTTTAGACCCAGGGGTACCAAGAATGAAAATACTCAAAATCTGACAAATAAACAAACCTACTTATGTTCACAAAGCTAAAGAAAACAAAAAAGAGGTAGTTGTACAACATAAAGACATTAGGGACAACTTTGGGCTTCAGTGTCTTGTCCAGGGACAATTCAATATGTATCCAGGTGGACAAGGAATCAAACCACTTGGTACGTGAACAACTGCTCTACCAACTAAGCTACAGCCGCTCAATTTACAGGCTATTCGAAATTCAGTCATCTGGTAAATGAACATATGTATGCCAAACCATGGATTTTTTAGACTCTTAAGTCTTAACTTCAGTGCTCTAACTGGGGGTGCACATCAAAATATAGCCCAAGAGTAAATGTTGATCAAGAGTAAAAATAAATTCCCCCACCAACAACAACACCACACACAGCTTTTGATACCACTTGCAGCACCTACCTGTGTTAATGCCATCAGTCAGTATCCATGCCCCTGTGCTGCGGGCAGCAGTGATCAGCCCTTTGCTGAAGGCCTGCTTGACCTTAGGGGGCAAGGTAAAGTTTTCTGAGCCTCCCTGGACAATTAGTAATAGCTTGGGTCTTTCCATCTGCCACTCCCTCAGCATCAGCTGGAGCAGCAACTCTGCCTTTGTGTCCACAGCTACACGAGCATACTGGACAGGAGAAACAAATAACTATATCTAGAGTCCATTTTTACTAGTGTGATGGTTCTCACAACTGTTTAAAGTAGGTAAACTTTTTGTCGTAATACTTTTTCTAATGCCTGCTTACATCAGAGCAAACCATAATTTGTTTATACAACCATCAGAAGCCAGTCTTGTTCACTCTAGGACAATAATTTACCTTCATTACAGGGGTTAATCCTTTGTGAAATAAAATGGAATGAGAGCTTTCTTAAATCTTTATGTAACCTGACAAAACAAGCATATTTGTCTTTGGCCTAAAGACACAAATACATACATAGTTAAGAGGCTCACAGACCTTGGCCCGGCAGACCCGGGCGGCAGTGTCCTGAAAGTCTATGGTACCATAGGCATTAGTAGGACTGGCTTTGGTATGGAGCTCTATTGACCAATCCTCTTCCACGTCCTGTTCAGGACCAGGACAGAGGGATATGGGAGCAATGGACTCTTGCCAAGAGTGCTCCCCCATTAGGCGACCACAACAACATCTGGTCAATAAAAAGAATTTCAAATGAAGCTTAAAAGGTAATGGCAGAAATGGTGCTTCATTTCTAATCTTGTGTTATAAATTTCAGTAAGAAGTGAAGAATTAATAGGCTTTAAGGTTTAAAAGCATCTATTAATAATAGCAGCTGTTGTAAAGATAATTGTATTTTAAATCAATTGAAAGTCTTCATCTTAGGAAGACCTAAAAAGAAACTTGAAAAAACAAAAGTCATAATCTATTATGATTTACACCTCTAAATTAACTCACGAGGACATGCTTTATAGCTGCCATCAGGCGTGATGCTCTTATGTTCTAAAAGGAAGAAATGTTGGTGATGGAAACCCAAATTAAAGGTAGGGTCATTCACATTGCATTTACAACTAGCTGACAGGCCACAGGAGGGGAGACAGACCTCCATGTGGCCTATTTAAACCTGGTTGCTACAATTCCTTCTCTTTTCCTGTCTCCCTCCCTTCCTCTTCACCTCCCTTTGTCTTTTGATCTACAGTACATCCCTGTGTTGGGTTGATATAAATCTATAAAAATCACACATATCTCTCCCTGGTTTACAATTATTGTACACTATTACACTTCCAACACTGTTACCACTACCAAATCCTATGTTTACTTTTTTTCATATAGACAAATAAATAAAATAAAATGGGTTTGTATCATTACTTTGAGTGTGGAAAACAAAGGGGTACATCAGGGTTTCAGGGTGGTATACATACAAACATTACCAAACAATTAATAAATTATACCTGATCAAGTTTTGGCATACTTGACATACTGGATTACATCTGTGAAAAACAGGAAATAACACATTATCAAAGAATCTGCATGGTCTCTATTCCTGGAAGTAAGGGCTGAATGCCAAATTCTTCTGCACTCAGAAAAATGTTGTATCCAACCACTGCTGTTAATATTATACTGTGTACTAAATCCTATGTATGCTATGGGCTATTTCTTTGGAGAATCATAAAATGCTGTACTTTAAACACTCATTTGTGCTATCAGATATCAGTTTACTGCACCTGTGTAGATCCCGAGAGGAAGGGATAAACTTCACACACTCTCTCTTGAATAACATGTCCTCAATCCAAGACTTCCGTGCCTGCAATAAGAAGAGAACATTTTTACTCGCAGTACACATATTGTGCAGCAGCTAAGGAAGTTACCCGATAACAAAACACCCTGTACCTTAAAAAATATTAACACTGACCTTCTCTGTGAACATCACTGCAGCGCCTACTAAATCTAGGTCCTTCCACGTCTTACAAAACCAAACGGCACTCTCAAACAAACACCGAGGGGATGTGAGTCAACTTCACAGCGTTTTTTTTCTCCATGCCCCTCCTGGTCTTTTAAGGCCTGTCCTGCTCCTGTGCTCTATTTCCCAGCCAGATGTAACAATGGACTAACTGAGCAGCACTGTTCATGGGAAACATACAAACATCTCCTTCCTGAGGTTACTTCACATGGTTGGGAAGCGGGTGTGCTCCCTCCCTGGATTTACTCTGTAAACACTAAGCAAGGTCTTAAGTTATAATAGCTTGTTTTACCAATAAATGTCTTTGAACGCCAGAACACGCTGCAGCTGCAGTGTCAGAATTGGCATAACTAAAAAAATATCAGTGTGTTGCCTTAAGGACCCTGTACTCTACATGGTAATTTTGCATACACAGTTAATTTTAGCTGTACAATTTTATGGCAACATAAAAGGTGAATACTATTCCATAAGGTGTTATGTGGGTGATGCTGTTCTGCATGAGACATCATCTTCCTTGATAATGTGACAAAATTTTGTGTTGTGTTTTGATGAATCACCAATTTTTTGTTTACAGGGTTATAATGTTGTTAAAAATTGTAACTGCCCTCAGCCCGTTGTAGTTGTGTACAAAGTTTTTCAAAAATGTAAATTGAGACATTGCGAATGAACAGGATCCTGAAGCATAAATCTTACATTTGAAAAGATGGTATTTACGTTTTACACAGTTTTTTAATTTTGAGTACTTTGCTGGATCCTTTACTTTTACACCACTACAGTTGAGAGGTCATTTTACTTTTCACTCCACTACATTTAAGTCAGTAACTTATGCTAATTATCGCTTCAAGCTAAGTAATGTTATAATTTTGTTATGATTGTAGACTCCAGTAAGCTGCCGCTAGTTTAGTTTTTCAGCTTGTTAGCTAACTTACATGAAATTTAGCCAGCATGGGTTGACTAACGTTAACATTAAACGCAGAGCAAAAGTTGACCAACGTTGCTAATGATGGCTAATAAGTAACTTAAATACATGCGCCAGGTTTTGGAACTCATTAAGAACACAGGTAACGCTTTTGTTATTTGTATGTAGTCGCTGAACACGAGCAGGATCAATACTTATTTAACTTACCATTGTACAGGTTTGCTAAAAAAAACGTGTTACATGTACGACTCTTATCAGAAACCTTCAGACAAATCCCATCATTACTCCTCTGACAGGGACCGACTGCCCTTTCCTCAGAAGCTGGTCCAAAGGGCACGAAGAGCCTTTCCCTTTTCAAGAATCCTGCAGTTCACCACCTCTTCGTTACACCACATTCAGGACTGTGTAGTCCACTAAACTGGCAACACAGGGCAGAGGTTCCACTACGCCCCATTGCTAGTAATTGGTGGAAGTAGGCTGGTATGTTTATGTCGAACCTCTTCAGCACATGTTGTAAAAGAGGATATAATCTAGAAACTGCAAGACTTGGATGGCAGTGAGTGGGGCACATTGTTTCTTTCTAGAACACAATGATAAGGAAACGTTAATATTTGTAACATTTTATTGACTAAAGTCTTTATAGTTGGTGTATGTTATTTGCTAACACACGTCCCTCTGTAACTTAACAAATTATATTTAAGGACAACTTTACACTCTGTAACTCAAATTGCAGCATCTGAAAGATAATTCACAGTAAACAAATATGGGGGGGGAAAAATCTAAAGCATTGAAAAGTTTTGCTGTTAATGCAAATAACAGACTGGAAGTGACATGTATGAAAAACATGAATAACATGTAATAAAACTGCTAGTGTAGCATAAACTAAAGGCTTTTTATTATACATTTTACCTCCCACTTCCTCGACAACTCTGACCCAGGTTATCATACTCAATTCCAAAGACATTATGAACATCTCTTTATGAAACAAAAAGTTTGTAAGGATCCAGGATAGAAAAATATCAATTGTCGCTGTGGTACATTAGAAAAAAAACTTGAAACAGTTTGTTTTTTTAAAGGAATTTGACAGCTTTAAGATAGATGGGATCCCTTTGCAGCAGTTTACAGAAACTTCATCACAGTTATAGTCACCACTGTGTCTTGGCACAGTGCATCGAAATCTTACTCACTCACTTATAACAGCCTGTGTGAGTCTGACGGGGCTACACTGACAGTCAGGTGCAACCTCAGATTGCTGCGCCTCACTTGGATGCTTTTCAAGCAACCTTTTTGTGCTTTTGTTGTGTCCATTTGATGAACAGCATCACATTTTCAGTCTCGTGTTTGGGTGCTGCTCACAGCTCCAGTGGGGAACAGACTTGGCTCACTGCATCTCATCTTCGGTTCTCCATTGCTTCAGAAGTAATGTCTTCGATCTGTCTTGTCTTCAATTTGGGAATGGCCGTTGGCATCTTCCAGCAGCGAAAGGTCAAGCTCAGGCAGTGGGACCCTCCAATACTGGAAGGAGTTGTAAGGCCAGTCTTCAGTGTTTGTGTCTAAGTCAGCCTGCAAAGAGTGAGAAGGATGGACTTAGCTTGAGTAACTCGCACATTAACAAATTTAAATGGGCTGCCCCAGATAGAATCAAATTCTGGACACGTGAAATGAAATCAGCCATGTCTTAGCCACTCAGACACTTGGACAGTGGGGAGAGCTATTTGATGCGTAAAAAGGGACATCTAGTGGACGTTCACAGAAGCTACATTACAATTATGTTCTATATACACTTCTACTCCTGCTTTATGGTAAATGACTTACTTGTACATCAGGTTTAACACTCACAGCCTCGGAGCCCGCGCCTTCCTCTCGAGCTCGTTTCTTGGGACTTGTTAATGTGTTGGAGCTTCGACGGTCTTGGGGATTTCCGGAAATCTGCACCGACAAAACATTTCCTGCGTGCTTTCTGATGTCGCAGTGAGTGGTCTTGATATGAGGACCTCCTGCTGCTTCCTCACACTCTGGCTCTTCGACATAGTACGGCCTCTTTCTGCAGCGTCTGCCCAACAACGACAGCAGGGACGGCGGATTTAGGTTCCCACCCACGATGGGCCCCACGCTCTGTAGCTGCATGTCAACACTACAAAGTGAACGGTAACATCTTTTGGAGGGAGAGTCGTGGGGCAAGACGTCTTCGGCGCACCTCTTTGCCATGACTGTCAGCTCAGCAATAAACTACCAACACGTAGTATCTCGACACGGGGACTAGCTATTTGTTATCGCCAATGCGGAGCATGGATGTGTTAGTCTTTGCACACTTCAATTGGAAAACATTGGACACCGGTAGTAATCTTGTTGAGAGGCAGTCTTGCTATCCAATCAGATGACAGCCCTGCTGTTTATCCCCGCCCAGAGTGTCCACACTTCCTGTGGCGGGTACATTCGTGCTGCTTCCATGTTGGTATTTAATAACAGATGTTACTGTAATCAAGCTTTTTCACTGAAGCTTTCCTTTTGTATCTTAAAGCAGGTCTCGCCGTCCTCCACCCTGACTGAGTGCTCGTGTTGCTCTTTCCTCATTCCAAAACACAGTCTTGGCTTAATGTTAATAGGTGTTACCAATTTAGCAATAAATCATGTAGATTATTAAAGTATTTATTTACTTTATAAAAAAACAAGCTTGCCCGCATTGAACAATTTATTAAAACAATCCTCTTTTTGTGAAGGAACCCTGATTGAACACGCTCTGGACCTTTTGCCATGTTTGTTTAAGACAATGTGTTCAACCTCAGCATTGCAAAAATAAATATGGGCCTACAGCTGAATTTGTGTATGTTGGTCGATCTTTTGGTAGAATGATTTGTAGCATACATGGTAAAACTATGGAGAACAATTAACAATTTTAAGATATTTTATTCCAAAAGTGGATCAAAATCATTCAACAAATTTATAGCATTTTGTTGAAATGTGTTTTGATTACGTTTTCAAAAGTGACTCATCAATGCAAATGAATAGATGTAGTTCTTGGCACCAAAAAAAGATTTCAACAGCAGACGTTCACATTAAGTTTTCTTTCACACACCCACACACACACCCACACACACACACACACACCCACACACACACACCTTTGTATAGCTGTGATGACACAATGCATTCTCTAGCCCTTCATCCTAACCCGAAGACAGTTTCTAACCCTCAAACAGTCCTTTGAAATTGTGCCATACTTTCATCTGAATAAAATCTGTCTAAACAAAGTAATAAAGATGTGCTTGCGCACACACAGACACTCACACAAACAAACACACACACAGGCAGTGAGAATCATTGAGGATATACATGAATAAGACTGCAGACTTTAGTAGTTAAAATAATCTCACCAGGGGTCATGATATAGAAGTATGAGATTTAGATGTTTTTAGGGTTTTAAATAGTGCTGCAAAATTCAATATTGCGTTCTGCGAGGTGCTTAATCCAGTTCCACAAAAAGACAGAGCATATGGAGTTAGGCACAATTCTCCACAATATGCATCATAAAAAATATAAATGAACAATTAAAATAAAATAAAAATGTATGTGCACTAATTGTTTCCTCTTGCGAGTCCAGCCTTCTCATAGCCCATGTGTCTAAACATCCAAGTTTACTGTTTTTGTTAAAGAATTTCCTGTCACGTCAGGCTGTAAGTGCTCTCTCGCCGTGGTGACTTAGCAGCCGGTGGAGAACCCGACTGTTGTTCATCCTCTACATTGTACAGATCTGCAGGTTTCCGTGCCACAAAGAAGACACAATCGTAAACGTATCGCAACATGGAACGGTCGTTCTCTGTGTAGGTGGTCTGCATCGACTCTTTCTCTACCTGCCAGTGAAAATGTGAATACTACTTTACCACCAGAACAAGATTTCTAAAAAGACAAATCATGTTAAGCAATGAATATAAATTAAAGTTTTACCTCAATATGGAAGCCAAATTTAACCATTGCTGATTTAATGTCTTCATAGCTAAGTTCAACTGAGAGCTCATTGGCCATGTTCTCAAAGTGATACAGCAGGGGACCTATAGAAACATTAAAGATATAAACTTTGAGATATATGTGCAGGTTATGTAGTCATCTGAGGTATTTTGTTACCCAGTAGATTTGAATTGTACCTCACCAACAAAAACTGACTCACCCAGATTGATCCACACTCCACCTGGCTTCAGAATCTTCCAAATGGTCTCTACATACTCTATGACATTATGAGCTGTGTCAATAAAGAAGCAGGTAGCTACACAGTCCCAGGAGTCTGACAGAAAGAGATAATATAGTATAGCAGAATCACTTTTTATTTATGTTGCTAAGGCACACAAAGGGGCAAAATACAGCCAGACAACTGTCTCTGCCTAAAGCATAAATAAAATTAATTCTTGCAGTAGACTCCAAGAGGAACAAATTATTACACGAAACTGCATAACGTGGGAATATTTCTCTCTTCCGAGTCTTACACACAAAGACTCACAAAGGTTTTACTTACCAGAATCAACATAGACCTCCACAAAGTCCCCTGCTACCATGGAAAAATCTGAATTTATTGGCAAACTCTGAGGGTTGACATCGGGGAATCTTATTGGTCGTGTCTGGTCAGATGATTTCTTGTTGTTGCTAAACTGGTGGATCCAAGGGTACAGGGTCAGAGCGTTCACCTTTTCACACCTAAATGGAACAGTCCAAATATATGAAAATGGGAGCCTAAAACCAGTATTCTGCAGAGTATGATGGTGTGTCACTAATTTATGTATCTTGATTCCTTTTTTGATCACTTGCACGTACATATAGAATTACAAAATGAAACTAATTAATGCACTGTTTCAAATAACTTCAATAAGCAAGAAAATACATAGGTGTTGTATAACATAGCTGGAGTCAGAGTGTTATTGTCCATGTATACTGTACCTATTAAGAACAAAGTTTGAGGAGAAGAGCATGAAGAGGCTCCATTCATTGCCCTGGCATGTATAACCCAGCCGAGCTATCTCCCAGGCTAGACGACCAAGCCCAGCACCCGGAACCAGCACGCTCACCTTAGACACATCACTGACATAATAAAATGCACGTATCACATGGAAAACATTGACTAGGTCACATATTCAGAATTATTACATGGTGCTTAAACCATAGAACATCAAAAAGATATTAATCATCTAACCATAATTTTTGTTTATTCTATTCTATGTATGCCAGTGTGAAATATGCAGCATGGCACTGTTCTCTTTTTCGCATGCGTCTAGTTTAGGGAAGCATGTTTGTTTCCTACTATTGTTCATCTGGGAAGAGTCTTTGGATCTCTTGGATGATAGGCTTGTAGGAGGTGTCCCTTTCACCCTGGCCCACCTCACTCCAGTCCCTGACAAACTGCTTTATGGTGGACTTAAGCTTGTCCATGTCAAACGTAGAGGTTGGGCGCACCTTCCTTGGATCTTCCTTGGAGGTAGAACAAAGATGGACACATCTATATAAATGCTTCAAGTAACACACAATAGCCATCTGTAACACTGTACAAAGTAGCCATATGCAGTCTTGGATCTGTCAGCTAACTATTTATGTACATTAAACTACCTAGTTTGAATCAAGCCTTACCCTCTCACCATACTCTATGTTCTCAAACATATGGAGGCTGTTTTGAACAATGGCATGCAGGACCTCCTGGTTGTGTTCAGCACAATGCCTGATCTGAGCCAAGTTAGGCAAAACACCTGGAAGCAAATTCTGGTGATGCTGTGGTAGGCTCCAAAACTGACGCTCAGCACGGTTGGCTTGTTCTTGGACATGGAACCTGAGAGCAAAGTGTTCACATCAAAACACATCTGAGAAAATGTAGCCATATTGCCTCATTTTAAATGTTGGGCATGGGTGTAATGCTTTGAACAAGGGATTGTATGATATTTACTGTTTTCATTGGATTCAATGACATTGCGAAATTATTTTATTTCTCTCTTAAGTCTGTCTTGACTTGTAAGTAGGCTTGCTGTAGGGAGATGGGAAGATGGACCATGGGAAAGTGGTGCCATGAGAGGAGCTAAAGTCAGAAATGTAGCAAATTAATTTAGAGAAACTTGGCTAAATGCAAGTCAATCAAGATTTAAACAAAGCCGAACTATCACAGTTAGCATTTTGTCATGCAGACCTAGCTAGTTGTCCGTCCTTTGGTATTAATTTTTGAACAGAGTTTAATGACACATTCTGTCGTCCAATTCGTACAATATTGTTAAGATTTATACCTGTAATATCTGAAAGCATCGATTATTCTCCAGAAATGCTTCCTCTCGAGTCGGGCTTCTTCCTCGGGACTGTACTTTATTTTTTCTTTGCGAAAATATGGTCCATCTTGCAATTCACCCCCTTCCGTTTCGGCCATGTCTGAAACAAACTTAGAGCCGTCCAATCAACGCCAGCAAGTTCTTGTTCGTGGGCATTTTATTTTAAGCAGAACAGACTTTTCATGGTGCCGGGTGCTGCCACCTATAGGTCCGATACAGAATATGAAGCGCAAAAGTGACTAAATGATTAACATTCGAACACTACTCACAGTAGATTATACTAATTATGAGGACATATAAAAACATAACAAAATACACACATAACAATTCTTAACCATTTTAAACTGTTTCACAAGCGAGCTACATGGACACAATGCTATGTCTGAATAGGGTTTCATCCTGTCCTGAAAAGTTTCAAAAGGTTTTTTGGTCCCCTTTATTTTGTTGTGGATTTATTTTGATATTTAAATTGGTAAAAACACAATTTTGCCAATTTTACAACGCACTAACCATTCTTTATTTTTGTAAATGTTTACCATAACAATAAGAGATCTAATTTTAAAACATCCAGACTCTTTACTGTGGCGGACGAAATTGGGGTTATTTGCACCCTGATTACTTTTATTTTCTTCAGTCTAAAACTTGACTATATCCCACTTATGGTTAACTAAACTGAATGGACATAATTTAAAATGATACCCACAGTTTGGAGTAGTGCTGTGTAACTGGACAAAAAGGCCAGTTACTCAGTGACTTTGGCCATCTCTCTACCCAAGGACCTTTACCACAGAGCGTCACATGTTTTCTGTAGCTATGGGAAAACAAAAAAGATTAAGAACAAACTCAGCAGCAATAAGTTAGTCATTCGTTAATGAAAGACATATGAAAGCCTGCTTAGAGTTTCATAAATGAGATTTAAAGGACTCTGAGGACATGACATAGGATATTTTCTGGTCTAATTAGACAAACACTGAAACCTTTGGGCAGAAATCTGACCACTATTTCAACTACCATCCACACTGTGAAGCATGTGGGTGGTACCATCAGCCTGTTAGGGGAATTCCTTAGTCTCAGGAACACAGAAGTGGGACAAATGCAGCTGAGATGCTTGAAGCTGCAACTGCCAAAGAGAGTTCCACAAAGTACCAAGTTATGAATCTGAGATATTTAAGATGTTAATGTTTTTATTTTGGCATTATAGGTCATTGAGCATTGGCTTGCCTGTTAATTATGCAACAATGCTGTAATTTCAGAAATACAGCAAAAGCCTTAGAGACTATATATTACAAGTATGTATAGAAATTCCTCTGCGCTTTTACTGTAGTTACTTACTTTTATGGTACCTTTTAACAAATATTTTAGCCTATAGTATAATGATAATCAAATTCTAATAAAAATGCTTATTGACTGTATGTTGCCCATAAAAAACACTGTTTACAAACTGTTTACAATGCACAATTAGAAAACAGGAGACAACAGAACAAATATTTTAGTATTTAAGTATTTAATGTGTGATGTTCAGCTTGAGCCATCAAATGATTTGGCCGTCATTGGTTTGGATTGACGATCTTGCCAAAGAAGAGCATGTTTTCTGTTTTGCATTCAATGACGGCAACAATGAATGGATGGTTGAACTTCAAGACACCTGGGTGATGGTAGGACAACGGTAGGATGCCAATGCCTGTGGCACCTGCAGCTGTGGCTCCGACCTCATCAACATCCAGAGTAGCCTGGTGCACAACCTAAAGTCCAATGGAGTGAGAGGAAAGGTGGATGGAATATACAACGGCAATTATGTGAAATAACATACAGAAAGAACTGTCCTTACCTCTGAGACTGCCACTTTTTGCCCTGGTGAGATGCCACTAAGATCTGCTCTATCACCAAATATGTCTGTTATTCCCATTTCAGTCAACACGTTATTCAGCTTGTAGTAAGTCTTGATTGAAAACTTTGGAACATATATTTGATATTTCCTAAAAAGGGTAAATAAACAAACAAGCAATGATTGATGAGTGACTGGTGACACTAAGAAGTGATGTGACAGCACACAAGAAGTAATTAAAATATTAATTAAAGTAACTATTTGAAATTGGCAAATGAATCAATCTTGACTCTTGAATCAGAGAAATTGAAGAAGGCCTGAAAGGTTTGTATCATAATGTGATGCATTATAAAGTGAGAGAGCTCTGTTAATTTGTGTTCTTAAGTTATTATAAATGATTTATAAAGTTAGATGTGTTTATATAGTTAGATAGTCTGTTACTTTCACAATCAATTAATGGCCATTAGATTGGTGGGTTAACTTATTAACTTATAACTTAAACTATTATATTGTTTTGCTTTAAATTTTTGAGTTTTCCCACTGGTTCTTTTTTACAGGGTAAAATATTTTAGGGTGATTTTAGATTTTCCTAACCTAAACTTCTTCCACTTGAGCCACTTAGTTATGTGGCCAGGGGAAATGGCATTCTCCAGAGTTGCCATGTTGTCGGGCAACAGCAGCAGCATGGAGTAAGAGCTGTTGAAGGGAAGATGGAGGACTGATGTGTTAATTGCCTTGTCAAAATAGACTCCCAAAGTTTTCTTCATGCTCATCATCTGAACTTGAACCTGAACACAAGGAGTTCTATTGTTAAAAGGTGTAAGGTAAATATTTATTTCATTTTCCATTCTGAAAAATATTACCACTATGAACCTTGGTGTTCTCATCCACATTGAACTCGTCCTCTTGGGTCAGCCCAGGATCAAATGGAGTTGCCCACTTTCCTGTTTAACATCATGAGTAGAAACAACAGTTGATACATCAAACTTAAAGGTGTGACCACAGAATGAAGGTGAGTCGGAGCAGACCTCATCTTATTTGACCTTTTACCTTTGTAGTAGACGTAGCTGATGAGATACATAAGCGTGCTTGGATCCAGGTGGTCGACCAGCTTGTCTATCTTCCCATTGGTCTTCTCTGCAATGTAATTATTAATGGTATTGGTGCTGTCTGTGGTTTTGGCAAAGTCAACATTAAACCCTTCTGCCAAATAGGACTGCTTCAAGGTTTCCAGGAATTCAGGCTGTGGCTTGAAGAGGTTATCCAGAAATATGGCAGTGCCTTCAGCGCAGTCTTCATGATTCGTCTTGTTTGCCCTTTCAAGGATTGTACTGAAGGCCTGATCAACATCTGTTTGCGTCAGCACAGAGCCATTGAAACCCAGACCACTGAACAGCTGTTGGTGGGTCTCCCCCCTTGCTCCTACGGACAAGGCAGCCAAAGCCAGAGAAACACTAGCTGGTGAGAAAAAGATGTTCTTGCCTTGGGAGTCGGGTTGAGCTGCTAACTTCTTGTACAGCCTGTAGGCAAACCCTTTGTTAGCTGCGGTCACCAGTGAGACTGCGCTGGCTGTCGAGCTGCTGTCAAGTGCAGTGTCTTGGCCTGCTGTATCACTGACAGTGGCATGGGCTCTCCCCGCACAGACTAGTGCTGATAAGAGCCAGATACCCACGGCTGCGTGCCTCATGATAAACTGAGACAAAAGTGCAACACTGTTATTTAGATTGCACAATGTTTGCTAGAAGTTATTCGGTCACATTTTCTACAGACTTCTGTTCCCTTTTTTTTTTTTCACCCTAAAATCTGAATCAGTTGCGTGTTGTTGGGTTTTACTGTTACTTCACATTTAGCAATGATGATTTAAGGTCCAAAGAAATACATTAGTCCTCATGCAAAATTTCAGGGGCTTTAATTTTGAATTCCTTATATTTTAACAATACAATCAGACGATTCTACAAACATCAATATTCATTGTTACACATAACTGAACAGTGAATTCTATTGACAAATACATATTCTATATATGAACATTTTCTAAAAGTAATTCATATGAGCTCCCTGATTGTTTTTAGTCACTTACCTTCTTTTAGCTAGAGCTTGTAGTATGTCTCATTAACCACAGGCACTGAAAAACAGGGAGACCTCCCTTTTATAAATTTGATCAAATCAGCTGAACTTTGATCTTATTTGTTTGGCCTAAGTATTTGTTTTGTATAATGATTACTGTCAACCCACAGCATCAACATGAGAGGATACCTTAATTGTGTAATTAGAGAGGAAAATTTTAAAAGCTAAACAGTAACATGTACATGAAATGCTGATGATTATTACTGGCTCTTGTCCGTACTGTGTAATTTTCAAAAACACATTTAATGCTTTAATATTCGATCGCCAGACATTCATGAAAGCTGTAACAACTTCATGTTTTGTAAATTACCCAATAATTAACACAATGATTATGATCAGATATTGTTAGATCTATTTGCAAAAATCAATAGTATATAAATAAAAATACATGTTGAATAAAATCACTGCATTCCAATCCTGTGGAGAAAAACTGAGCTATCTACAGTATATGTTTCCTTAGAAACCCATGGCTAAGCAGTAATGGCAAAATATCAAACAGGCTTCAGTGATGTGGGCCAAAGAGCTGGCCATCCAGTTTTATAAGCTGTCGGAGGAACCCCCGATTAGGGATCACACCCCGGTTTTCTTTCACAGCACAAATAGCCTCCACAAGAGTAAGATGATGCTTCAGCATCAGATAAGCCAGCACCAAGGTGGCAGAGCGGCTCACTCCTACATGACAGTTCACCAACACCTTCCCTAAAAATGAAGGAATTACAATGCAAGGTTAACTTCCACACAGACACAAAGACTACTTGCCTTTATTTGGTGTTTATCTTTCTTCTTTTTCCCCCAACCTTACCTCCTCTGCTTAGAGCTCTGTGGATAAAATCTGCTGCTGCATGGAAGTTGACACTCATATCGAACTCACAGGAGTCATGCGCCTCTATGCCCATGTAGGTGATCTTCATGCTGTGATACATATCTGGCTTTCCTCTGTGTTTACTGTGAGCTGCATTCAGGATGTGAGTGAATTGATGTTTGGATAACTCCACCCGGTTCTCTGCACTGCGTCTAAAAAGCAGAAAGCTCTGTATTCACCAAAAGCATCTGATATTTAGTGAAGCAAAAAGCTTGCATGCGGGTTTTTTTTTTTTTTTGTTTTTTTTTAACACAAAAAGTAATAATCTAAGTAATAATCAGAAAACAAGACATGCAAGTTATTGGACAACTGCTTTCATGCCTAGGCAGCTGTAGTTTAAACATGTAGAATGTAACTTCTGGGATCTTAAATTGCTCATTCTACATCAAATGTGTTAATTGACTTACAGTATGTGCTGTTCCTCTGGAACAAACAACATATAAAAATAAAACGTACAATAAAGGGCATAAAAGATACAAAGCCACGCATCATTTTTGTCAGGGGCTTTAACCCAAAAAGAAAAAAAATAGATACTTACTGGTCACCAATGTAAAGCCTAGGCCACACTTCATCTGCATGGCTAATGAGGGCTTTGCCAGTGAATAGGAGTCTTTCCAACTCAAACACTGCTAAGGCAGGTGAACTCATGTCGATTTCCACTTTCCTAGCAGGTTTATCATTCCAGGACGCAGGAAGTTTGGCTCTATAGGACATTGCTTTTCTGTTCAGGGTTCAAGAGGATCTTTTAGGTGACAGTTTTACATTTTATAAACTAGTCTTAACTACTCCAAAATATAAATACTTAAACACAAAAGCTGTAGCAGATTGTTAGTAATACCTCGCCCTGTATATGGCTTCACTTCAAAAGAAGCCAGTAAGAAATGTTTCGCAAGCACAATCATGGCGTCAAAAGGAGAAGAATTAGTAACAATTCATTTTAGTTTTAGTGTTCCTGGCCTCAGTTTTACTCACCACTGGGTCTCCAAAGTGTTGTCAGGCGATTTGACCCTGGATTTAAATCTAGCCTGTGTGCCTCAAGCCTTCAGGGGCTTGTATTATGCTTTTGCTTCAAAATAGCTCTCTATTTAAAGATCTGAATGCTAGCTGGCTGATGTAGGTAGTGTTGTCCCAAGCACAGTTTCTACTGGAAAACAAAGAAACATCGTTTGATCAGGCATTAAAAATATACCCTCTTTAATTTATAAATGATTTTACTTACTGAATAATTTTACTATTTATCAGGCAAAGATTCCCATATTGTGTTGCAAAAATGCATTACACCCTCAAACTGTCCAGTTGTTCTCCATCTAAACAGAAAAATGAACACGACATTTGTTTTCCATGCAAAGTTTGTGATCTTATTTTTATTATTTTTCAAATGATCCCAAACAATCCCCTGATGTATGGCACGCCTTTTCTAAATCAACACATCAAGAATAATGGGGGGGGGGGGGGGAGACAACTTGCTTGACACAACTAAACAGATTATGGTGCAACCAATATTCGATTTGAGTCTTATGACATTGTCCTCAAGCACTTAACCTAACATAAAACATTAAAGTATGTCCTTTTCTTTCCATTATGCTTTACAGCAAAGGATTGAACACTGACAATGCAACTCATTTGTGTAGGTGTATACATATTCTAAGTGAGAAGGAAGGGAATGCAGTTTAAGTGCTCTTCATGTAATTCTTAACCATAGGTGTTTGTCAGAACTGAAGTTCCTACAGTTAAATACATGGCATTCATATGTAGGCCTGATTCTAGGTCTGCACTTAGAAGGCAATTACATCAAAAAGATGCATTAATAAGGACAGTATTCTTAGGGGGTTTTCACTAATTTGCGCCTCTCAAGGCCCAATTACGAGGTTGGAGATGTCAGGACTGTACCAAGCGCATATCTGGCATTGCAGTGCATGCAGGGATGGGAGAGCAAATGAAAGGAAAGAAGTGCAGCTATTCCTATAGTAACCATGTGCACCTAAGTGTATAAACTCTATTGCAGGTGAGGAGAATATAATAATCACGCAAATGGACTGAAATGTAATGATAGACAGCTAAGGAAATGAAAGACTTGGTTGACTCACCTACCCACAATTCTGAGCATGACAATAATATGAATAAGTATCACAGGTTAGAGACCACTAAGGATTGCGTGGCACTAAACAAACTGCGGTGACTCTGCCCTGCATTAAGCTGGCAAAGACATTACATAAATGATAAACTACACAGTGTCAGATCGTGTTGCCAGCACAGTTACTTACTGAGGCTGAAATCACTTACGATGAGTACACCCATCACTCAGCACTTCTATTGTCCTCATATAACTTATACTGCCTTAATTGGGCTTTAAAGGTTGAACCCATACACCAGTAATTGTTCTCTTGTTCTTGGGTCCATGCCACTTTTGCTATTTTGTGTCAGGATGGTGAAAAAAGAAAAAAAACAAAAAGCCTTAAGATAACATAGATTAGAGGAACAAGACCTTCATAGTGTTCATGGAAGATCTGGAAGAAGAAAACAGTAAGACTTCATGACAGACAAACAAATATAAGTCCGGTTCAGAAGGCTTTCTTCTCCAGCTGGTCCAGAATGACCTGGATCCTCTGTACAGCCTCCTTTCGGGCTTGCCGGACACTGTCCTGTCCCTGAGTCTCCACAGAGTCCAACTCCAGCAACTCTTTGGTCAGCAGTTCTTCTAGACAGCGATAACTTTTGTCCATCTTTTTGCCAACAAACTCATCAACATCTTCCTGAAGCAGCAGCACTCTGGCCATGACCTGTTGGACCTTAGCGAGGCCAGGGTTATCGCTTAGGGGCTGAGGTCCAGTCTGCTGGCTTGAAGCTGGAGCCGGGGCTGAGGGCGGGAGCTCACCTTGTGAAGGATTAGGCTCACCTTTCCCGGTTTTGTTGTACATTTGAGGAGGTGAACTTATTTCTGCAGGTTTTCCATTGGGGGGGTGTGGAGATGGAGTTGGCCTGGCTTTAGATCCGACTTGTGGGGCACGTTGGTGCTGTTGGTCCTAAATCAACACAAAAGATATTTCCTAATCCTTAAACCCAATGTCATATAATAAAAACACAATTTTTATTATATTATTCAAAGAATCTGAAATGTATTTGGGTTTTTGAGATACATTCCTTAAATCTAATTTAATAAATTACACGTCAGTATGCTCATACTTGACCTAAACAGAGCTTGTGTGTCTCCTGACTACTTCTACAATTATTACCATTACACACTAACTATTCTTATAACCTATGACTACAATTATTGGTTGTATATACAATGCTTAGACATCAAAAATCTAGACATAATGGAAATTTTATTTCATTTCATCAGATTTTGCACAGCCAGACCAGATGGATTTTTCTATACTACTAATGGATAAAACAAATGCCATTACAGTTCTTCTATTTTATCTACTGAAAATGATATCTGATGCATGACACAGCTGACACAGTTTCTGTGTAAACTTGCGTTTATAGCTGCCTCTCTTCACATTTACACTATCTCACTTCATTAACAAAACTAATGAATGTTTTGAAAAATTAGGGCTGCAGTAAAAAGTGGCACACCTTAGGTTGGTAGGGGGGTGGAGCTCCAGTTCCAGTTCCTGGCCATGCAGGAGGATGGGGTGGACGAACAGGATTGCCATAGTGGTTTTGTGGAGGCTGCTGGCCTGGCTGCCACTGTTGCTGTGAAGGTGCATACGGACCAGAGTGAGCCCATACATCAGCCTGGGGACTGGGATGGAGTGACTGCCCGGTGGGGTATGGGGGATTTGGAGGCACTGCATGACCACCTTCACTGTAGTGAGGGTATGAACCAGGAGGATATGCAGGAGCCTGAAAGCAAAGACAGGACATAGTATTTGCTAAATTAATATTTTGGGTGTGAAGGTAATTTCCCATTCCCATTTCCAACATTTAACTATGGTATGCACTTAGGTGACCTTACCCCTGGACAGTGTGGACCAGGATAGTGGTGATGTTGGTGCTGAGTATGTGGCTGCCCAGACGGCCCACTGCTCTGTTCTGCTGAACAGCCCTGGTTAGGATAGTGTCTCTGAGGGTCTGTGCAGTAGAACGGGTTGGATGGGTGGAAACCACTTGTTGAATATTGACTCTGTGCTGGGCTATAGACACCATGTCCGTTTGGATAACCTCCAGGCATTACCTAGAAGGAAATCACAAAAGGGGGAATTAATGATGCGAATCCACAATGTCTGTGTAAAACAGTATATAAACTATATTAATTAAACTATTTGTGCATTTGTACTTTGTTTTCATTAAAAAAAAAGAAAAAAGTTTGCATTTCTACTCAGCCTTTCACCCATGCACAGAGCTTATGCAGAGTTTTTACAAGCTAACTTCAGACGACTGTCAAAATTACAATAACTCTCTCAGTCTCAGACTCTCAGTTACATCAATGCTGAGATTTGGAACTCAAGCTCAATCCTCTTTTTATGTAAATTACCCCATAACTTTCTTATGAGTTGTGGTTTAACTGGGACATCTTGTCAACTTTCCCTCAGATGAAAGAAGGTACTTGGTAGAATATTTACACTAAAGAAGAAAGAAGTCCAGTTGACTTAACCTTTGGAAACCAAACATGGATGGACTTTCACCAATAGATACCCACTAGTTGTGCCTTTAACATCTAGTTATTCACTTGTATAACAGAAGAACACAACACATCCTCTGACACACACAGCAGAGTCTGGGGATGGTCTGTGAGAAGAGAGAGCCTGCTTGCAGCAGAAAGCAGGACAGTAGGAGAGACTAGCTGAGAGGGAGAAAGATGCACTGCTTGTTCCACAGGCAAAGCAGCAAGTAACATTAGATCATGAGATCAGAGATGATAGATCAGACCAGGTCTTAATGCCAGGTTTGAAACCCTGCCAGAAAACAAGGGGGGGTCAATAATAGTTTTAGTTTTTATGAAATTACTGCATTATTGCACAAAGCAGCCATTTCAGTACCTGAATATGCTCAGTGGCAATGACATCACAGTGAATACATCATTACTAATCAAACAATCTACTTTAGCTGGCTTGATTATTAAACCTCTAACAGATCTTCTAATGTCCACCCCTAGTATTATTATGCAGGAACCAGTTACTACATACAGCAGTTTATCTTTACCTGCTGCAACAGTGTTCTTTACACATTACAATAGTATAAACTAAATCTTTGTGAAATGGGGAATTCTACAAAAATTAGTATTACTTTGTGGTTTTGGTAGTATATATTAAATATATTTGGATGACAATACTTTTCTTTTGTTTTTTAGTTAAGCACAATTTTAATGCAGAGCTTTCACCCATCATATCTCTAGCCTACATGAGAACAAGTCATACAGATTGGTGCTATTAAAGAGAAAACTGTGTACAGGTGCTTAACAATTTCCTCCACAATTAAATTCTGATTTATAAGCGTCTAAGGTCCATGTGTACACAATGTTTTAGTGCAGGATCTGGACAGAGTTTCCAAATTATTCTCTGAATTTATTCTTGGGAGCAGTGTCTCACACACACACAACATAGATTCACTGTCAGCAGCTCATTAACTGCAAAAAAGCAATGTCTAAACTCAAGGAATAAACAATTCAATTAATTAACAAATGACGATCTTCTATAAGCATAAAGCTCCAGAGCTAGTAGTTTGTCATTGAGTTTTATTAACTCATCTTTTGCCAAAGCGGTCAAATAAATGTGGAGTAGAGAGTAGAATGTTGCACTCAAAATTCTTAAAAAGCAGAGACGAAACGATTCTAGACAGTTAAGGAAGTTAAAGTAATTTAACTGTACTAAACTTCCACAATATAAGAGTCATAGTTAATGATGACCATGGAGAGTGGGGTTGGTGGGTCAGGTCAACTTTAGCGCTATTACGTTGCACCATGAGCTATACCTGTGGATTGTACTGTGGCTGAACATCGGATCCAGAGGGATAGCTATTTGCATAGTGTCCTGTGTAATGGGACTGAGGATACCAGTAGTAGTCTGGATACTGAGGAGTGTCCTGTGAACACAGAATAGCATACGGGTGAATTACATGAACTTATAAAGTTGTTCTGTGCAAGGAGTGGTACCATTTATAATCTGAACTGAGTAGGATTAGCTAACACATAACATGATGTAAACCACAAGCTTTCAACATAAACGCCCGATTCATGTCTTGTAAAAGGCCTGGAGAAAGAGACTGTGAAACATACATGTTTTGACACAACCCGTCGTACTACAACTAACGTTAGCCTACGTGTTGATAAACGCGTAAAACATCTGAACTAGCCATAGCGGGTTAGCTGTAACTATTACATAATGCCAACTGGCGCCGTTAGCTGTTCAGCTAGCATAGATGCAAGCTAGCTGGGCGATGTTTTTCTTAAAAGTCATAGTGTTATTTTAAGTAAGTATGCTCAAAGACGGCAAATAAACCCAGGGTAACTAGCGAAGTCGTATCCTCTTACTTACCATAGTGTTATTGCAGTTGCCGTTATTTTTTCCCCGAGTTACAGGTCAAGGGCCAGGCAGGTTTCAGATCGGAGTGCATTTGATGATGAAGCATCAGCTAAGCGCGCTCCCAACCAACCGTCCTGCCTCTCGCCATTGCAAACAAACAAACCTTTAACCTTTAACCACCTTACTTATCGGAGTCCTTCTCCAAGTTATCCAAAATTATGAACAGCACTATTGCGGTTTTTCTACACAAGAACAAGTTCCCTGGTTAGAATGAGGAAATGACTGAATGACACCGAGCTCGGGAATTCCTGCCCGGTCTCTTTAATGGCGCACACATAGAAAACTACAGACCTCTCACTCTGACGCTACTTCACGACCTTCGCGCAGGATACTTGGCGCCAGACAGGCAGTCATCACAGTGCACTGAGGAAAATAAACGGTTAAACCTGGATAGGGTCTAGTTTTTGGCGTGTGCGAATATAACACAGATAACGTTTTGAATGGACGCATGATTACACAAAGGGAGTGTTGCGTTTTTACCAGATTTTTAGCGATCC
This sequence comes from Channa argus, assembly GCF_033026475.1. Classification (NCBI taxonomy): domain Eukaryota; kingdom Metazoa; phylum Chordata; class Actinopteri; order Anabantiformes; family Channidae; genus Channa; species Channa argus. The sequence continues at coordinate 19,303,186 of NC_090207.1, forward strand.
CTCTACATATACGATCTTTGGTGGGGCATTGGTGTCACGTGTTTCCTTCTAGCTAATGGGAAAAACGCCAAAAATATGCATGTTTCATAAAACCAACATTTTAATGTAAAAAAATGTCGGCATTTATTGACACGCTCATTTAAGCTTTATTTTCTAAGCAAAATTTAAAAAAAGCTCATGAACACATGTTTTGCGGCACACAAAGGGTTAAACGTCTACAGGAAGTGTTTCCCAGGCGTGTATAAAGATACTTCCTGTGGTCTTCTTCAAAGAAACATTTTTGAAACATTCATGGCTTGACCTTACATAAAGATACAAGAAGTAAATAAACATCGGCCCAAGATGAACTACGTACCAGGGACGGCAAGCCTCATTGACGATATTGACAGTAAGTTGCAGAGAGGGGGTGGAAAGAGAGGCGATTGCTTCGAGATGTGGCATCGTGTCGGACCCAAACTGAGTCGTTTGGTGGTTTCTTTTACATGTCTACGTTTGTAATTTGCAGAAAAACACTTGGTGCTGCTCCGTGATGGCAGAACGCTGATCGGGTACCTCAGAAGCATTGATCAGTTTGGTACAGCCCGTTTTTATTGTTCTACAGTCTTCCTATCAATTATACTAGACTACAAAACACATCTTTTTAAACGATTGGGGATTGCCACCATTCCCTATATACGTTTTGGACTGAAAAGTGTTATTCTGTTTACAACTTACATTTTCAACCTTCTTTCTCTTCTTCCTCAGCCAATTTAGTTTTTCATCAGACAGTTGAACGAATCCATGTGGGAAGGAAATTTGGTGACATCCCAAGAGGAATATTCATAGTGCGAGGAGAGAATGTGGTCCTGCTTGGGGAGATAGTGAGTGGGAAGATCCCATTTTTTTTTCTAGTTTCAGTGTGGATTTTCATAATTTAATAAACCCAGTTTATTAAGTATGACCCGTATTATATAGTTTTACAGGTCATTTAAGGTTATTAGATAAGAAGAACACAACAGATCTTCTGTGTTCTAGCAAATTAGCTGTTTTTGTTTGTTTGTTGTTTAATGGTAAATAACGGGCAACAACACAACCTATAAACTCAAGACTCTATTTCTTTATGTAAATATGTATCATGCATTCCTGTCATGCATTCCTTTCACAAATCAGCTATAAGTCTATAACCTGCACAGCTGCAGAGATGCACAGTGTGATGATTAACAAAGAACACTAATACAGTCTTAATTTTCAATACAAAGACAAGGCACCAGTACAAGTTTGTTGTAGCCTGATATTTTGGGTGATTTGGACAAAAATGGCCACAAGTTAGCGGGCAATGATAATTGAGTTTGTTTACAAGCCTTTCATGCAAGCGACTTTCATTATTTTCTTACTGTTAACAAATATCATAATAGAATAAACCAACATTTAATTGCTTTTACTCCCGTTTAAAGTTTGTAAACCCAGGACCTGGCTTAGGCTTATTCCTCTGTTATATAGAGCACCACTGTTGATCAAAAACTGTTAAACACGTTAGTGAGTTAGTGAGTTTGTATTTTTTAATATTTAACAAAAATTATTCAGATCTTAATGAGGAAATTAGTTGATTAGCTTTAGTCTTTAGTGGAACTTATTGACAATCATAAAATATAGAAACTTTATCCTTTAATAGATGCAACATGCTCTCTGTCTCTGTAGGATGTGGATAAGCCCTGTGACACAGTCTTGCAGCAGGTCTCTATTGAGGAGATTCTGGAGGAGCAACGATTGCAGCAACAAGCTAAACAGGAGACAGAGAAAGTGAAAATGCAGGTCCTGAAAGACAGAGGCCTTTCCATCCCCAAAGCTGATAACTTGGATGAATACTAACGTCTCGTTTTTTTTCCCCCCACAAGCCTCTTTCTCACTTTGCATTGGACTGATATGTTTCATGTTTAATTTTGGGTTTAAGAAAATATAATATTGTATTTACTGTATGGATTTCATTTGAATGATTTGATCAAAAAATGTAATGGATGCACTCAAGTTTTGCAGATCATGGCAGGGATAGTGATCATTTGTTTTAAGATCACTATGTTTGCAATCTAGCAATTATTATTCAGCAGCACTTTTTCAGTAACTGTGATATAGTGTCTTTTTATTTGGAGGTATGTGGGCTATTCATAAAAAAAAGCTTCTTGCTATGATCCATTAAAGACTTTAGTTTTCATTATGAAAAGTCTGCTTTGAAAAATTGCCATCATCCTACTGTATGACTATGTTGCCATCTCTGTTTTACTTTGTATTTATTGCATTACAAAGGCATCAAAAACCTTAATGTGTTGATACATTTAGGCCCATAACAACCAATGTTCTTCTGGTCCTGTTTACTCATCATGTTGAATGATGCAATATAAAATCAAAGGTCAAAGAAGTTTTTTATTAGAAAAGAAAGTTTTCTCGTTAAAGCAGGGATACGGAGTAAAAAAAAAAAAAAAGTTTCTTATGGTGGCAGCGGTATGTTCTCGTAATACAGTTGCCTGCAGGCAAAGAAAAGAATTGTTACCAGAAAACTATCAACTAGTAGACCTTTAGAAAGATATTATTTCCAGTCAAGATGTCACTGGTTTTTTTCATTTTAGCAACAGTGTACAAGGCTTTTATACTGGTGCTTTCATTTAACGTGGAAATGATTCAAAACGTGAACAGTCAACCAAACTAAAACAATAAGACACAAGCAGTGTAGTAGTAACATTACTAATATTGGCAAGCTTCTTTTGAATCCTGTATAGAGGCATTTCTTTCTAAAGCATGACCGCAAATAGCAGAGATGGAAATGACATCGGCCTGTAATAAAAAGAAAACAAACTTACAGCCATTTCCATTCAATTTGCATCGTGGTTCATCACATCAGGCGGGCATGCGGCAAGGGGTGTGCGTGGTTGCTTAAAATAATTTTTTGCAGAAGATTTAAGTTGCTGTTAAACATCTATATTTTAAAATTGGACTTGCTGTATAAAGTTGTGGATTTTGTAGAACTACACTTTTTACTAAGCAATGTCAGTGACACTGTTCTCATACAGTGTCTCACTAAGATATGACAATGTGAAAGAACGGGTTGATGCCATTAATACTAACGGTGCTTTTCCTACTGTAAAAAAGTAAAAACTAGATTTTGTGGGAAAATCTTTTGACAGAAGTGTTTTTTTGTCCAATATAACACATTAGTCACGCAGAGCAGATGTTATGTAGTTAATTAAATTGTCACCAGAGGGCGACGTTACTCACACTCATTACATTATTCACAATGACTAATATAATACATATATATTTGTATCGTTAGGGAGACTATGACATTTCAAAGAAGAGAAAATAAGCATACTGTGACTTTACAGACGCAACGCTCCACAATTTCTACCGGTTTTGGACCGGCACTGCACAGCTGATGATTGGAAAGGGCTGTTAGGGGTTCAGTGTCTTGCCCAGAGACACTCCGACTTATAGCCGGAACCGGGGATCGAACCACTGACCCTGTGGTGCGTGGACGACTGCATATATTTATATCTAGTACAAAATGTGAGACACATAAAGCACTCACACACATGTGATCATTGTGGAAACACTGACAGCTCCAGTGAGGGGACAGAACAACAGAAAATCAATATCTAAGGAGGAAAACAAGCTCTCATGCAATACGGGCCACTTCTAGAATAAAATATTTGTTTTAAGAATATTTTAAAGTTTTCTTTTCTTTTTTAATTTTTCTTATTTTCCTAAAAAAATTGGCTTTGGGAAAGTTTTGATGCACCGTTTTCAATTTCTAGCTTGATGCCGCTGTGACGGAGAGGCCCAGCCCATTTTCATTACGCATCAACAGGGGAGGGGGTGCACTGCTGCCCTCTCTGGTGCACTCAGCCAACCCCTGCTGTTGTAATGTAAGCTTGTAGTATCCAGGGGATTCCGCTGTAAAGAATCGACTCGGTTCGCATACATCGGTGCCGCCAACGTGATTATTTTCTGGATTGGAAAGATTCCGCACCCGAATTACGCATGGAATGGTTTTGGGGGGATTGGAGTAGAAATGCAGCGCAGCACTTCCAGCCCACAACAAGAACCATGTCCAGCTTGCATTGCATGCAAATCTATGACATCCTGTTTTATCCCTTATGACTTTGCTATGAGTAAAATTTGCTCGGATACCGACGAGGAGTGAAGAACATAGACACAGCACACAAGCTGAAGGACTCTTCTTTTCGCTGCAGACCCTTTGTGAACCGAAAACCTCCGCATTTAGGATATATTTTTTGATGGAGCTGGAGAACATTGTAGCCAACACTGTACTGCTAAAAGCGAGAGAGGGTAAGTTGACACATAAAGGAGCTAAGACAGTAAGTAGGCCAAGCTGCTCCACTTTTGGGGCTCAAAATGCAGAAAAGGTGTGAATTACCGTAATGATGACGGCACTAGGCAGCCTGCGGACTGCCCGCTCAGCACAGCAGGTAAACCCCACAGATGCAACAGAAGGAAAATGTCTTATGCAACCCTACAGGCATCAACACATCACACTAAAACAGTTCATCTTGTGATCATTTGGATCATGGATTGTTTTATGCTCACGAGTTTTCCCACACATGTAAATGGGGGGAAATCTTCCTCCCACATCCGCTTTCGCTGTCTGAGCAAATTCTGCGATCTTTCGCAACATTAAACAGTACATGCTGAGGCACACATTGAAGCGGGGAATAGCTCCTATCGATAGTGGGAATCAAGTGATTTTGGGCTGGCTGGCATTTCAAAGGTGATCTGGCGACATGACTGGTGCTGAAATCGGGGCCTGCGCCGGTTGTAGACGGTCAAATGTCTGAGAAGACCAGTTGACTGTGAAGTCAGAAATACATTAGCTAATCAATAGCCGTTTTTGAAGAAGGCAGGGTCGTGTTGAGGGCATGGGGAAACCTTGCAGGTAAAGATCCTGCGGTGACTGTTTTGAAACAGTCTCTGCAGGATGTACGGGTAGTTACTGGGTATTCCAGGGTTGGCAGCAGTTGGGTTGTGCATTAAAACAAAATAGCTTCTTTAGAGTATAGTGGGCTGTTGTTTTGATGTGCTGGTCCTCCAAATCAAATATTGAATTTGACTTAAAAATTCCACATAAGGGTGTATTTTATTTTAATATCTGTTAGAAGACATATGAAAAAAACCCTCTTTATTTCCTTTCCTTTAATTGAAGCAATGTCCAAGTGGCTTAACTTAAATTGGAATGAATTGTTTGTCTTAACATTCTTTCCACTTAAGCTTTAAGAAATACTTCCTTAAAGTTCTCAATGTATGCAAACCTCATCTCTCAAGGATGTATTGGAACTATGTGCTCCATACTTGCGTGTTTTCTCAATACATGTCAGTCTTCCACAAGCTCTACTCTAAAGTGAGTCATTTTTGTGTTCTGTCAAAAAGCCCACACTCTCACAAGTGAATACACAAGTTTCAGCGCAGGCAGCACGTGTTTTCATATGGCAACAGTCTCTGTGGAGTTGCAGCATGACGCAGAAGTAGACTGTGCCTCTGGCAACTCCATCCATTTATCTCCCAGTGATGACATAAGAAAAGAAATGGGCTACGCTGTGGAGAGGGCAGAGCAAGTTTCATGGGAATTAATGGAATAATAAAATGAAACAGGAAGCCGACATGCTGTCAGACTGCTTAAGAGGGATGCATTTGCTGCGGGTCAGATTGGACATTTATTTCATGGGAGCAGTGCATGACTGGGCTGGGTGAATTAAGCCTCATGAATTAATAAGATCAGTTAATGACCCATGACAGATCTCGCTTGTCCCAGCTACTCCATTGGTGCTCAACTAGCCCCTGCCCTGACTGTGTGTGGGAGATAAAAAGCCTTTTACAGTTTGACTTTAAACGATGAGATGTCTCTTTGAGTTACCCTACAAATGCATCCATGTGAGACATTTCAGCAGCTAAAACTTTTTTATTATATTCACATTTAAACATGTAATAGGTTGCTCTTTGTTATTGGGGGCATCCTCAAACTCACTAAAACATTAGAGGCTTTATCTTACGGGGCCTGGTGCCAATGGCTGTGCAGACCTCCTGTGTGTTGGTGGTAACTTCTCTGCTTCTCACTCATATGCACGGCAAAGTGCACTATACACAAAGACTCATTTTATGTTACTTACCAGCCAGTAGTGAGAAAATGTGCATGAAGTGAATAAAAAGTGTTTATTCCTGTTTGTTTATGCAAATGCATCTTGAGCCAGAGTTTAGCCAAGAGACATGCATCCTCTGTCCAAACGCTCACGGCGACGTACAACAGGAAGGCCCAGTTTACACTGCAATCTCTGCCTTGTTTATGCCAGTGTACTCACACCTTCCAAGTCAGTTCAGCAGTGGAAGTGGCAGCAAAGTGTAGAAATAAAAAAACTATTGATATCCACAAGCCGGGAGTGGCAAAACAGGCCCTGTGCCAGCTGTCCATCGTTCTGGTCTCGGTCTTACTGCCAAGACCCTGTGAACACTAACCATTGATTAAGGGACTCAAAGAAGGAATATTAAAACCTCCTAAAACTCAGTTAAACCTCTGGGAGTAAATATGATTTAATGAAACAAAAATGCCTTTTTATGTTAATCAGTGAAAAATGTAACCCATTTTGATCTCCATAAAATAAAAGGACATATGAAACTGCCTTGTTAAGCGACCGCCATCTTATATACAGTACAGCCAAATGGTATTATACAATTACTGTGCACTCAACACTTATACCCATCAATTAGATGCAGCCCATAAGTTATTTAATCAAATTGATCGTTACATAACAACCTGAGTGGGCTGCTGCTATCTGAACTTCATCTTCCTGACGAGCTTGTCTCCGGAAGATGGCTATGACTATGGACGATGAGTATGCAGTGAAATGAAACACCCCAATCTCCAGCTTGTTCATCCTATTATCATCTGACAACTACAACTCTGTTCGGGTGTGGCTTTTTAGCCAAATATTAGCTGACATATAAGTAGGCTGAGTGAGCAAGTTAAGTGTCAAGGCATACTGTAGATTTATGTGTGTTAGCAGATGATGGGAGTCGGGGTCAATTCTTTGTTTAATTGTAACCTGAACTCTGCTGCTCTGACGAAAGGACTATCAGTGCCGTAGATCCTGGGCAGTGTGTGTGTGTGCACTTCTCTGTCTGCCTCCCCATTCACAACTCCTGCTGGCAGCGGTTGTAGATTCCAACTCAGGCGAGCAAATGTCATTGGGCTTTGAAGTGAATGAGAGTTAAGGAGGAAAAACTGCATTGCTGCATCCACATGCTCTTCTTGAATTGTGGTAACAGTGTTGGGATATTTAGTCTGGGCTACTAAACTGAATTCCACTCTGCCGCTGGCTGTTGTGTTATTCAGTGATGTAGTTAAATCAAATTCATGTGAAAATCACTGCAAAGTTAGAGCAGTGAAGTGTTCCTTACAGATATACCAGTACATTAATATTGGTACAAAAGCAGACATCTTAAAAACAAAAAGTAGTGAAGGATTTATTCAGATGAATTTACCTTTTAACAACAGGTTGGAATGAGTGTCAGTTAGATTGAGAACCAGACTTGTTGAAAGAATAAACACTGTGATCCTTCATGAAGATTCATTTGTTTGTTTCCAGCCTATAATGAATCAGATCTTATCTGACAGCCTATTAGAATTTGTTGTTGTGATCTTTGGTTCATTGTACTCTTAAAATGCTTTTACAGTATGATCAGTTCAAACATTATAGACCATTAAGGAACTGACTTCTAAAGAGGTTATACTGGATACCAAGTGGGAGGTACCTGTCCTTCTAATGTTTACAGTGACTTAGAGCTCCTGCTACGAAGGGTTTGGGGGCTGAACATTGGGTGAGTAGCAGTGGTCTTGCTTCATGTGATGCCAGCGCAAGTCTCCGCAGGCCAGGGGAGATGCTTTTGTTACATCTAACAGAGCATTTGTAAAATGAGCTGGGTAACCTGTTCAGCTCCATAATCTTAACTGAAAAATGCACAACACAGGTCTTTGTTTTCTTGTATGGTCCTCCACCTGTCAGGTTAAAGGCAATGTCACTATTAATAAAATACAGTAGACTCTTTGTCTATGTTGTCTCACAAACTTCCTTTCCCACTTCAGCACAAACAAAAACACTAACTTGGAATGCTCCTCCTCAGGACCTTTGAAAGAACAAAGCCATGATGTAATGAGGTTGAATTTTAGAGAGCCTTAATGGAGGGGAGACTGAGAAACACAAGTGAAACCAGCCTGCTGTTTTCTCACTGGGTTCTTCTGATGGCAAAGAAGCAAGGCAAGTGTGAATGTGGCACATTCTCATATTAGCATCTATCACTTCTTGTATGCATTCATGCATGCTGCAACATCCCCAAAGTAATGTGGTTACTGGGGGTCTAGGTTTACAATAAGTGAAAGTATAAGGTCAGTGACCCAAAAAAAGAAACATACTACACATGCTAGTGGCAAAGTGGTAAAGACTAAAATGTTTTCACTTCTGGGTGGATTTGCTGTGGACTTTGACACAGGCATTTATTCTCTCCTTAAGATGAATCCGACTGGCTCTGACTGTCTGTTGTTGCTGGCTAACCATTGTGCTCTATGATGAAATACATGCATAAATAGCATTATTCCTGTGTGTTCATCTGAACAGCATCAGTTGAATATACAATTAACATTAACAAAAGTTAACATCGCTAGCACAATTATGGCGAACATTTTACTTGAAAAACATCAGAGTGCTTGCTGTTTATTGTAGTGAATTAATGTATTTGTAAGGCAGTATTACCATTTTTGTTAGTACAACCTAGAGTTGCCAATATGCCTTTAGACATTTCTATCCTTTCAGCTTTATAATAAATATAAATACAGAGAAATATAAATTGGCACACAATAAGATTTTTAAATTTGTTTTAATGCAGTGGAAGGTGTTCATTCAAGGAAGGGTACACCCCCAAAAGGTCTCCAGTCCATCTCAGGGCCAACACAAAAAGACATACACAGACGGACAGCCACTAACACTCACATTTAAACCTGCCTGTAATTTAGATTCACCAGTTAACCTTTGAGTGTGGGAGGACACTGTACGAAACCCATGTGAGCACGGGGAGAACATACAAACTTCAAACAGAAAGGCTGCAGCTGTCTTTTAGATTCAAACCTTATAGCTGTGAGATTGCAGTTCTTACCAATGCACCACCATGATGCTCGTGACATAAAAAACAAGAATGAAAATGTTAAGGACTGTGCATTTCTTTCAATTCTTTAACCATTCAGAAGCAGATAAATACAAATGAAGGCTTAAAGAAACAGTCCTGCTTTTACAAATCAACATTATTAAATACGTCGCTAACTTGTTGGATCCAGTTAACTTGGTTAGTTGTTCATGCAGGTCACTACTTGACAAACTAAATATTACATGCAGAATGTTTTTAAGATGTTTTTAATTTAAATTTTTAATTTTTTGACATTTTCCCCTTATTTGACAGTTCACAATCTAGACAGGAAACAAGAACAGATATGCAGCAGAGGTACATTTGCAGGAAATCTAAATGAGTAATTTGCAGTCATGTGGTAAAAGCACCTTAACGACCAATGAGACTACTGGATGCCCAGTTACTGAGATAAGTTCAGCACAGTTTGTTTTAAAATTAGAAAAAAAAAACTTTTTGAATCAGCAGTTCATGCATTTTTTTAATGCTTCAGATTTAAAGTTTCAGATTTAAATTTTTTTTGGCATCCCATTTTGCACTTAAACGTGGCTATATAGAGCAAAGAAGAAGCAGATACTGATTTCTCCATCCACAACATGCCACAAGGCTCGCTGTGTTTTGAGTAGGAGTGTGACTCATTTTTTTCTTCAGTGGAAAAATTCAGCACTCTGGCTCTTACTATCTCTATTGTTATTGTTGCCTCTACCCACACATACAGTATATGTAACTCAGCTGGATGCAACAAGTTCACGTCTGTTCTCCTGGTGTTGTTGAGTGCATTTCTGGAAAATATAGGAGACAATTATCTGAGTAAAAGTGGACAAAGCAGGTTCAGGGAAAGTGGACGCAGAAGTGAATTTTAACAGCTTGTCACTTAAAAGCTCTAGGAATGCAGGAAACTACCAAACTGATATGTTTCTTCCCCCTTATGTCAGATAGGGATTACTTATGCAACATTTTTATTGTGTCTTGTTGAGCTTCCTGTGATCTGCACTGTTGCCATATCTCTTTAATGGAACATCCAATAAATATTTGATGTTCCTTAATCGTGGGATAATCAATACTGTACTTTTGTTGCTTCCTCCCTAAAGTCTTCCCCTGTAGTGTGGTAAGTTAAATGCAAGATTTGCACTTTTATCATTTTGCACACATTTATCCAAACAAACACCAAGGTCAGACATTTTATGCAGTTACATGAGGCCATGTAATTATTTAATGTTAATACAATGCTAGGCAATAAAAAAGAGATATTTTCACCTTGTTTATATTTTAGGAGGGGGAAGTCGTCATGTGTGTATGCCACTGGTCTCACATGGGCCACCATATGTGGCTTATGGGAATCTGTGGCCTGGGGGATTTTCACAGTGCATTGTGAGAGGAAAATAGAGCATTCAACATCTGATATTGTAAAAACATAATAAATCCCAAACAGCACCTGCTCTTCCTTAATGCTTGTTGAGAATTTTCCGCAATATGAAAAAGACAACCAAAATTGGAGTTAAGTAAAAGCTGAAATAGCAGCTTTCTCTGAGCTTTTCAGCTCCGCTATGGCCACAACCTACTCTCCAGTATCTTTGCTTTTTCTTTTGAGGGCTGTTGCAAGACCAGGGACAAAAGAACGGGGATTGTCAACACAAGAGCAAGACATGAAACAAATATCCTCATGAAGAGACAGAGAGGCTGTGTGCAAGGACAAGAAGGACATGGGCACAGCTTGAGAAGGGCATTGTAAACACTTGAACTCCATTTCCGGGATGGGCTTTGTGCCTTTGTTTGCGGGTACGTGCACAACAGTCTTCAGTAATATCAGGATTCAGAGCACCATGTGTTAATTTTTTAATCTATTGTTTTCATTGGAAGCTTTTTTGATGGATGTTTGTTTCCTTGTGATGGAACTGCAGAGTTTCACTTGAAGCAAAAAGAAATAAAATTGTTCCATGTAGAGATAGGATTGCATTACCATGATAGGCACCCTATCAAAACATTTATGAAGGTGAACAAACACACTAACACCATATCACAGCATGTTAGCATCTTATTATGGAGGGCTTCACGTGGATTATGCTCTGTCTTCCTGGATCTTTATGGATGAGCAAACAGCATGTATTACCCAGCTTGCTCCGGGTGTGTTTCTGTGTGTGTGTGTTTGCACACGCATGCACATTGTGATTTGTCAGGCTGGTTGGTTACATAATTTCAGAAATGTTTTCCCTCCTCATTTTCCAAATTGTACGTATTTTTAGAACAGGAAACTTGTGGCACCTGACTTTTCCCAGACCTTCTGCCACTTTGTCCTTTTTATGCTCTTCCTGCACATGGTTCTTCACTCGTGTAAACACGCGCACTCTAGCGACAACTGTCACAGCTCACCAGCTTTGAGGTCATGGACTAGTTTAACCACTTCACATTGCTCATGCTCTTGGTGGCTATTAATAGCAGTAATGTTTACAAGGACATAAAGACTAGAAGAATATAGTCATGTTTGTGTATTTATCTTAAGGCTATGTGCAAATGTAGTTGTGGGCAGTGTATTACACAGTAAATTTATGATATGAAATTTAGATAATACAGGTAGCTTTCATATTAAATACAGCAACATTTTTATGTTCAAGTTAGACTTGGCTGTTACTGTCATCACAGTACGATCGATATGTTGGGACACAGCTGTCTGTGAGCATCAATTCTGCTGATTAGATCTTACTTTTATTGTCTGTGACTGATTTTAAAATTACGACCAGCCAAAAGAATAGTCAAGTGTTGCCAGGTAAAAGCCGTAGATCACAAATGTTTACTCTGACCACATTAGCAGATGTTATCCCGTTATTATTGCGATAATGAGGGATACGTGGACAGAGGAGCTCGTTCAGGATAGTAATAAGGTGGCTGAACAGAGAGACCGGCATGACATCATGGTGGAACAAGGCAACAAAGAGTGTCTTCCTGCTATAGTCCTCCTCTTCTGCTCAGGTCTAGGCAGCATTTCCCCAGGCTTCCTGTGGCACATGGACGACACACAAAAATACAGTTGCTGCTAGAGTTAAACGTAGCCTTAGGACTAACCTTGAAGTTCTAAAGTCAATAACAAGTTTTTCACATGTAGAGATAAAAGTGAAGGGCAGTGCCACTACTAAATAAGGCCTTAGATTTTCTAATAAATTTAAAAATTGAGTAGTCGATCAATGCTATAGAATTTACTGCAGTTTTCTTGCATTAGTTTACATAAGCACACTAAACTGGCAAAATAAAATACAAAGTTGTTGAGTTTATTATCTTCCATCTTTGTATGTAAACCTCTGCAAATGCTGTATACATAGGCTACTCTGCAAAGATTCACACACAATCCTGAAATAAGTGTTTAATTTCCACAAAGCTACTGCCTTTATTTACCAGTGATTTATATCTACTACTATATAGATGTGACATGTAATCAAGCAACCATACTGTTAGGAGGCTCTCTGCAGGGCCCTGTGAAGCAGGAAGAGGATGTTTTAAAGAGAGCGCCAATGCAAACTTCTCTTCTTGCTTGATATTCTGCTTGTTATCCTTTCTGTGCTTTGCATAGACAAAAACACCAGCCATTACCTGCAGGTCATATTCAAATAAATTCCAAGTATTAAACATTGGACATTGTGGGAGAGAAGGAAGATGGAAACTTTGAGAAAACAAAGGCATTGTTATCAGAGTCTGGTGCTGGTTGGCTTCTCTGTGTTGGTACCTTGCTGACCACCACAGTATGACTCAACTGTGTATATTCTTAAACAGATAAAACAAAACAGGTGATGTGAGAAGAAACAAGAGTTAAATGAGCAGATAATCAGTTTTTTGTGGACAAGAAGAGATTTGAAAGTTGGTGCAGAGTCACTATCTCACTTTTCATACAGTGTAGGTGTAGAGAAATGCATGTATAGTCACCACTGCTCTCTTCCACCACTCTCACATCACACTCTCTTGCAGATGTTATTGTTACATATATGCCAAATGCAGTGTTTCAGGATGTGGTTTTAACTGGTTGTCCTCAGCAGATTTGGCTGCATATTTGGTGTGACAGTGCAAGTGTGTGTTTAATCAACACACAAATTCATGAATTGGGTTTTTTTGGTGTGTCACACACACACACACAGACAGATGTTTGGCATGGCGATAACCCCCTGGTGTCCCACCTCGTGGATGTCGTACCCTCTCTGACCTTATTTTTGCTTCACTTGACGTGCCTTGATGATGTCAGAGCTGCTGAGCAGAAACATAAATAAAGGGCGGTGACCACACTGGCCACATGGAACAAATTACCCTGTGTACTGCATACCCACAGTGTATTGCATATTTCTATTCATGTGTAAGTGACAGACCCCGAGAGAGTGAGAACTGTTGGACAACATTTACAAGCCCATTCGTACTTTTGATAGCACAGTTTTGTGAAAAACAAGCACGCGCAAGTTTTGTTTTTCTTGTTGATTCATATCATAATTTGAGAATGCAGCCACCTTTTTATTGATTTTTATGATGCTTTTGTAAACTTTTGCCACCAACTAACACATAATGTACTTGTGAAGGTTGAGTAATGCCAACTGGATTACGTTCTTCTTGGATGATAATGTTTCACAACTCATTCAAGAATCTTCTTCATTCTGAGGGAAAGTTGGTTAGAGGGAGTTGTATCCTCCAGAGTCTTTTTTCTCACCTTGCCTAAATTCGATCCTTAGGCAGATAATAGTGGAGGTGAGAGCAGGGCGCAGTCAACGGGATGTAATGATCACAAGAGAATCCTTCACTTAACAAAGGGGAAGTCTTCAGGCAAAATTTGTCTTCCATTTACCATGCTGCCCTTTCATCCATCCCAAGGGAGATTGAAGGTGGAATTACACTTCTTCATCAATACACATAAACGTCGAAGCACACCTCTAAACAGAACGGAATTATGTCTAGCACAGGCTCTCTGAGGCCACGATGTGCACACCTCCCAAATCTCAACACCGTGCGGAGATGTGCATCGCACTAGCTGATTGAATAGTGTTGGGAGGCGGGTTCAACAAGGTCTTTCCCTTGTTGATCGGAAAAAAGAATGGAAAAGTAGAAGAGGAAGAAATGTAACAGTTCATACCTGTCTAGATGGTCACATTGCCTGCCCGATTTCATATAATATTTATAAATGTTTTATATATTCTATTGTTGTGCTGTGACTTTATTTATATTGATTTTGATTTATGTGTTTAGAGTTGCCATCCAAATAAAATGTTTCATCACTAAAAGGCTGTACTTTTATTAGAATCCAACAGGGTCCTGATTGAGTGTTATGAGGAGTGTAATTCAACTGGTGACTTTTTCTTTCCAAAAAAACAAAAAACCATAATAGAAAAGGCTGGGTTTGATGACATAGTATACTTCACATGAGACACAAACTATTGTTCATCATTTGGTCTTTGAAAAGACCACTTTTGTTAACTCTTTAAATATTTATAGGTTTACTAATGACAACAAAGGATAGGGCATTGTAGTTCTCTGTAGATGTCTATCACATCATCATCTAAGCTATGAATGTAGAAAACAAGGTAACTTCAGAAGCTTCAGATATTTGCTTTTGTCATTGTAATTTTGTACAATACCTCAGCGGAGCATCCTGGCAAGGAGCCATTCAGACCAGATCGTGTTCTATCTATTTTATCATTGAAAACCACGTTTCGTTGACACTAAGAACATGCACATCAATTTTTTGTTTTCAGAATTTTCTTCCTTTTTTTGAAAATTGAGGTTTTTGCGACATATCTGAACGTAACCCACAAATGTACACATACATCCAGAACCCAGAAGTGTAATTCTGCCTTAAGACCAATTCATATATCCAAAAAGGGGCCACACCTAACAATCCCCTCCTAGGGTTTTAATAGGTGTTAAGGGTCATGATCATTATATCCAGATGACATTCCCCATTCTCACTCCCCATTATCCACCTAAAACCCTTTTTCAGGCCAGGTGAGAAACAAGGCCTATTCTGCAGGATATTATGGCATCTGTTTGAGCATTTATTAAATATCCTTACTATCTAACTTATATTTCCTCTACTAGTGTGCACTTTGTGGATCTGGTTGGGCACTAGTGGGCAACTTGGTTGTACTAGTTGTACAAAACTGCTTACTATTTCACTGGTTAGAGCAAAAATGCATATAAGTTAAATGATGAAGGTCAAAAACCTTACTAGTTGACAAGTTGAAGTCTATTTAACCTTACTAGTTAAGTAGTAAGTTAACTAGTACTAGTTAACTTGTAAGGCTGAACATCTTTACTAGTAGTGCTACTAAGATCAACAACATCCACAAGTTACACTAGTGACTGACATTTGACCTTACTAGTTAACTAGTAAGGCTCAAAACCTGTATTAGTTAACTAAAAAGAGCCAAAGTGCCAACTAGTCACAATAGTGATGCTAAATGCAAATGAGGAGGCAGGAAAGGGGTGTAAATACAACCTTCCTGTTTGCTCTCCATGAGGTATTCTCTTCAGCCAAGATTTAACCCTATGAAGCCTGGTGAGCTCACTGTTGTGAACTGCCAGCTCACGCTTTTTATTTATCCAGAATATACAATGAAACCAGTGCTTAAATTATTTTGTCTCTTATCATAAATAAGACCAAAGGTATTAAATTGACAAAGCTTAAATTAATTACTTTTGATACTTTTTTCTTTGATACTTTTTTGCCTTTTTAAGTGTGAAACTAATGTAATGATTTTCTGTATTCAGGAAATAAAAACAGAAAACTTATCTGGTTTTATCATGATCATATAAATTAGTAATTACGCTTTGTTTGTTTATCTTTCTATCTCTGTCTCTAAGAGGTAAATAAAATCATAAATTGATGTACTGGTATGCCAGGTCGTAAATTAAATGACACATTTCAGTGACGGCGTGTTTTTATCTCATACAAATGCTGTTAGTATAAAATTTTGCCTTTACTGTACTAAAGAAAGTTATCAAATAATAAAGTGGAGGCTCCATGGTTTGAATCTGAATGAAATGTTTTTTTCTTCAGTGTCAATTGGAGGACCTCACACCACTTTTGTTTCTACCTTTTGCAATAAAAGCCCCATGTCTATACACTGAACTTGCCTCAAAGCAATTATTACTAGGTAACTAGTGAAGGCCACAATGCTCACTAGTTAATTAATTAACTTAAACAAAATTATCCATTAGTCAACATCTACGCTTGATTAGTTAACTAGTGCCGTACATGTTAACTGTCTGATATTTCACTAGTTAGCTAGTTCCAAGCAGAGATCAACTAGTGCACAGGTTTTTCCAACTAGTATGACAACTACAGCGTTGCACAAGTTCGCTAGTACCAGAATTAGGGTCTTACTAGTTAACTAGTAAAGATACGAATACCTCCTTACCTTGTTTACTAGTAAACATTTTTAGCCTCAAAGCAAAAGAACGTTTAACTAGTGATACAGTGATTTTAAGGATTTAAGGAAGATTTTAAGCCTCACTAGCTAACTAATAAGACTAAAGAAGCTTAAGCTAGTGAATTAGTCATTAGACATTTTGGCTTTAACTTGTTAACATGTAAGCCCCAACATGTAACCACTAGTGTCACTAGCTTCAGTTGTCTAAGCCATGTTTTGGACCTCACTAGAACTACTTGTAAGCATTTTAGACTTCACAAGTACTACTAGTAAGCAATTTGCGCCTCACTTATTTACTAGTTAGGTATATAAGGCTTCAGCTAGTCAACTATTGAGCTTCATTATTCATTATTAACTAGTGCCCGCACTACTAAACTGCTAAGCAATTTTGTTGAACTACTATGACCAAGTTGTGAACTAGTGCACTAGTTCCAAATAATGCACTAATTTGGCAAACGTGTATGTCTCTTTTATGTGGAGATTAATAATTTATGCTTACTATTTTCAGGTTGTGATGTGGCACCCAACTCCTGTTACTTCTGTTTCCTTCCTAGAATGAGTCCTAACTACATTAGAACTCAAATTAAATATGTTAGTAAAGAGATTGCGAGGCAATTTGGATGTTTTCATTTCCACTAAATTTCCCACACACTAACTCTCTCTTTTTCACACACAGTGAAGAATGATGTTTAAGGATATGCTGGCTATAAATAATGTGGCAAAAGGAGTCCCTTTAATAGTAATGACTGGCTGTGCAGAAGATAAGATTTCAAGAGAATCTGAGATGAGTAACAAGATAAGAAGGCAAAAAAGCATATTTTTTTACTCTGTAATTTGTTCTACTCCTTAACTTCTACAGTGAATCACTGAATAATTGTATTACTTCTATATATACAACCTAGTCACATCATTATCTAGTCACAGTGATGTTGAGGCAATGATAGCAGAAAGACTGAAAAAATAAAGATGCTGGATCACAGGAAACAAAGGAATAGCGGAAGGTGATAGCAGTGGAGATGAGTTACAAAAAGCAGGAAGGGAGCAGTGAGGAGTGAGAGAAAATGAAAAAGAAATAATAGAAGGAACAACATCAGTATTGTGTAGAGGTTGAATGCTTGGGTGGAGTGCTTATGTTTGTTTCAATTATTTGACATGGCTTGACCCTTCGCAGGAAAAATATGCAATTTGGTGGATGCTTTCAACCACTAACGCCTTACAGTAGCACAAGTGCATTCATTTTTAGCATGGTGGCCCCGAGGGGGGTGACCTTCTCTTCTCACTGTACTGTTGTGCTTTTTGGCAGACGTCATGTTTTTATTAAAAGAGATTAAAATACTGGACCACACAGCAACACACTTGAGTGTGTTTGTATTTTGTTATGAAGCATAACTTTGCATAGGTATTGTTTTCAAAGAACAACTGGTGTTTAAATCAGGAAATGTGCCTGTTTATAGCTTGTTTGGTCTACAGTAAGGTTTATGAGGAGCAGGTGCTGGGAGTTAATGATTCTCTTGGAGGATATTTTGACTTATTAATACATTCATGTGTTTGTCAATTGTGATATGACTATAATATTGTGTGTGTGTGTGTGTGTGTGTGTGTGTGTGTGTGTGTGTGTGTGTGTGTGTGTGTCTGACATATGGTTGTTTATCTAAAGAATACCCTACCTGAAGTTAAAATAATTCTTCCAACAAGCCTGTCAAAGTTTACTTAGGTTGTGTTAGAAAAAAACGTGTTCAGGACTGGCACACCCACTGTGAGCCAAGCAGGGCCTTGATGATATGATATCAGAGTTTATGCAAATGGTAGCAGCAGATCAAATTTGTTTATTTGATCTGAGAAAGTTTTACATTAGCAGCTCAAGCCAAATTATCACTAGCTTTGCTAAGCCCATTGGTTATTGCTAAATGTTTAAAATTGGAAACAACAAAGTCAAAATCCAGTCCCAACCTTTTTTTTTCTTTTGTATCCAGCACCAATCCTGTATCGTTGCCATATCAGCCAATACAGACCCTTGATCCGATAAATTTATCTCCTGAAATGACATCTGATACAATATGACACACTGTATTTTTCAGGCACTAAATGATTCACATACTGGAGGTAAAAAAATATTAACTTCAAATGTTTCAAAAGATTAATGGTTAATTTATTTTAAGATGTTTATCTTCTTCAATTATTGATATGAATGGACCGCGTTTTTGGACCTTCACTATCACTTTGTACAAGAAAGTTACAGAGTAGAATGTTACACCTTTCCTCACAAACACTGGGTACTACCTTACTGTACCTTACAGAAATAATGTTCTTTAATGCTGTTTGTAATGTTTGTTAGAATGTTTGTCCCACAGTTTTTTGTATGCGATGCATTGCTGATAATGCTGAGAATAACAAGTAGTGCATAAAGTGCAGCCCAGACTTGACACCATTCTGCCATTTAAGTTCTTAAGTTCTTATATCTATGGTCATTCGCTTAAGTATTAGACTACTTTTTAAAAAACTCCATTACAAAATTAAAATAAACAGTTTCTAATGAAAATACAATGAATTAAAAATAGCACATTTAATATCCATAATTGCCTATGCCTGTATGCCTATGATGTTCCACACTGTAAATGGGAATCTTCATGAATTAAATCAGTGCTAATAGTGCTGGCGAATGCAACTTTGCAATACAATAATTTTTCCATTGTGGCAGCGGTTGTTAATGAGACCCTCGTGGCACTGTCATCGCATTTGCACTAACTTTAATCATGTGGACAATGACTGTGAGGCCATAGTTTTGAATGTTGTGACATGAAATCATATACATATAATAAATTATGTCTGGATTGTGTTTGATATCTGAGCAAAACATATAAATTTGAGACTTAAATTTTCACATTGTTTTATGGAAACAGCGTATTGGATCCTTGTTTTGAGATGATTTTCAAACTGCAGCCCGAGAGAGAATGAGATAGAAAGTAATCCAGGAGGATTGATGAGAAAGCTGCTAAAGCTTTCAGTCAGAGCCTGCAACATGACGTAGTTCCTCTCACATTCCTGGGTTATTACTTAAAGATGTCTGCTTGTCATTGCCTCTCCTGCTCTAAAGCTCACAATGTTTCCTCTCACATCAGGCGAGCCACTTGCAGCCGATTTCCACCACACAGACCGGTTAAAGGAAATCCCTCTCAGTTCATTAGAGCAGTATCCGCATATCAGGGAAAAAAAAAATAACTTAGTCAAACATAACGGAGGGCACGATTAATTGGAATGGATGGAAAACGGTGACATAAGCACTGAAAGTCATGTTAATCCCACCCAGTGGACATACATACGAGAGGAAAAGGCAGAGGTGATTTGAGCACAGATATAATGGGAAGTGTGGAAGTGATCAAATTTGAAAGGTAAATTTAAGGCAAGTGAAATTGGATTCAGGAATGACTGCCGATTAAGTTTCCTTCAAAGATCTAAAGAGATTATGTGGATGTAAGGGATTTTTGCTCCTGATGGTGTTATGTTGCAGCAGGAAGCTGATGCATAATTATTCAGAGCAGTGGAATCTAATCTGGCAAAGTCCAGGGTTCTGATGGGAACTGAGTTGGCCAGAATAGGCACACTGTTCCACTCTCAGAAAAGCTACTGAGTGAGGGAGAAAGTCAGCAGACAGGGGATAGATTTACAGAGGAAGTGCGACATAATCTATGAATTATATATACACACTGAGACTATGATTTCAGTCAGGGGAGAGCCCACACACACCCTCCTCTTTTTTCCCACTCATTTGAGCCATTAGGCCTTGATTTGCTCCTCAGTGAAGAAAATAATCTTTTATGAAGTTCTTCCATTATAACATTTTCACTTTCTTTTTTTTCCCCTGTACCACAGGTGGAGGAGGAAAGCGGAAAGGCAGGAGCAAAAAATGGAAGGAGATCCTTCGCTTCCCCCATATAAGCCAGTGCACTGAGCTGGGAAACAGTATCGGTACATGTGTGCTTTTGTGTGTGTGTTCACTTACAATGTGTTGACTGTATGAAAAGTTTGTGAACTTTTTTTTTTTCTTTTTTGCAGAGAGGGACTATTTCAGAATCTGTGAGAAACAGCCTATTGGAAGGCTTCTTTTCCGTCTTTACTGTGAGACCAGACCTAAACTGCAACGATGCATCCAGCTATTAGACGCAATGGTATGCACACACACACACACACACACACACACACAAGTTGAGTAGGCGTCTTTTTACCAGAATCCGGGAATCCTCTATGAATCCGGGAATATCCTCAGGAAAGTGTCAACAATCAGCTCTCTTTTTTCCTTTTAACAATTGCAACCAAACACCATTCGTCAATCACAGTTTTGTAACTGTATCGGGGAACTGTAGAACTGGTGAACTGTTTTTATGTAGTTGCTAAACTGTGTGTATGCATCCACTTCAACTGTTAATTTTAATTTAAATGAACATTACCATATTTGTCATCAGGAGCAAAGCTATGTTAGCAGTGCTCCAGCTTAGTCAGTAGCCCATTCTCATGGACATGTTGCAAGGATGTCTATTTTAACTCTGCAATGCCCCCTCCCTTCTATGCTCCCTTTTACCCAACAGCTCTAAAAGTCACCTATTGCAAGGGGGAAACCACTTATACACACTCATCTCAAACGTGTGTTGTAGCTAATTCTGCATTCCATGTGATGAACTCTAGCGCCATGTGTGAGTGTTGAGCATTATACTCACCACTTCACTGACAATAAACCAGTCCTGAGGGTGATTACAACCAGCCAGGTGCTTCAATTTCAAGTGATTAAATAACATGGAAATGTGAGTTTTACTAGAGCTTTCTTGTGTAATTTCAACACCATACTTTGCAGAAAGTACTTTCCACTTATAATAGTCAGACAATTTAATAAGATGTGTGGTAAAATCATTTTTTTTAAGTGTTTATGTTACAAGACAGCTTAAACACAAGCGTACAGGAGGAAGAGGGAATGTATACAATATTGCTTGAAAGTTTGTGAAAACTTTGCTAAACCTAAAGAAAATTTCTGAAACTATATAATAGGAGCCAGAATTACACAAATGAGACAAAAAATACACGTGGTCAATTATTTACTAAGGAAAATGATACCATCTGACGTATTTCTGTCAAAACTATTTCTGAACACCTTTGAAGGAGACATCAACAATGTTACCATCTTCGTGAGTGGCTGACTAACAAAGATCACACCAAAACAGAGGTGTGTAACAGTCTGAGATGTCTCAAAGATCCCAAACTATAGAATCTAAAGGGTTCTTAAACTTTCAAAAGGCACAGTATATCAGTCTCATTGTATTCTATCAAGGGTTTTTGTATTTCTTGGATCTCATCTACTTCTAAAAGGCTAAAGGGGCATATTCTTTTCTCTTTGGCTGACCCCCCCACCAGCAAGAGGTGGGACTCAGACAGCCCATTTAGTCTGTGTGTGTGTTTGTATGTGTGTGTAATTTGATAATAAAGCCTCAGTTAATCAACACTTGGCAGCAATCACACTTCGCCCTTTACCAACCTACCACCACCGCCCTCTCTCTATATCTTTCAGTCATACTATTATATGTACATTTACATTTGTAAAGGTATTTTTTTGCTGGCCTTCTTTTGTTCATAGGTGTCAGTGATGCTGTGTCTTTTTTAAGCCTCTTTTTCCTTAAGCTCTGGGCTTATGCGTTTATGTACTGCATGTGTGTTTTGTAGTGGAAAGCTGGTGATGCTGGTGTGACACACTGTGACACTCCAGGACCTCGAGGAATCCCACCATGTTTACTGTGTGGTTGCCTGGCAACAAAGGACTATGTTGGAAAAAGGCCACTGATAGAAAGACTCGAGCCAGTGTGCAGCATGGGCGCCATGTTGCTTCACCCCTTATTGAGAAGTTAAAAGTGCTTGCTACAAACACGTCAGAGAGCTTTTCATGTTGCTGCCGCTGCAAGATGTCCAATATGTTCAGTGTGTAATGGCCAAACCTGTTTGTGTCAGCGGCTACGTATGTGCAAACAAGGAGCCAAGAGCAGCATATGTTTATGTGAGAGCTGCAGCGACACACAGAGAGTGAGAGGTGTGTGTTTGTGAAGTGGCACTAAACAACAGCTACTCTGTCATACACATTTTTTCTCATCTGACAGCAGTGGACATTTTTGCGTTTTCACAGTTGGAAAATATGTCATTTATCTCTGCTGTCTTCTTCTGGTTGGATGACTATAAAATCCTGAGTTGTGTTTAAGATATTTTTCCCATTAAAGTATTTAAAGTAGTTTCCCTTGAGACAAATTTGTAATTTTGGTCTCTACAAAATAAATGGACCTAACTTGACTAGGAATGGAGCCATTTTATATGACTTGGGAAAAGAGAACCTATTTTTGGTTTGTTTGTTAGTGTTATATGTAAAAAATGATTTATAATAAAAGCTGTTACAGCACCATAAAAGTATTTTTGTTTGTGGTTGTGGTACAAAAGTAAACATAAGAACATTTCTGAAGAGGATATTTTAATGATATTGAATTATTTTGTTAATTAGGAAGACTATGAGGTGACGCCTGATGAAAAAAGAAAAAGCAGAGGGGACCAGATCATCAAGACTTTTCTCACAAAACAAGTAAGTGTCCTAATCTGGCTCATTTACCAAACTCTTACCAAAGTATTCTTATTATATATTTTGCCTGTATTGCATTTTTATAGTGATTATTGTCTAAAACCTTTAGAAATTTTCTAAAGCACAAAATACTGTACAATACAGCTGAATGAAAGCCTCCCCATATTCACAGTGTGGGGGAGGCTGTAGTTTAATGCACATATTAAATGTAGAAAAATAACACATGAAATGTGGAAGAGTAACAAAGTAATCTTTGACAAAGCCTTAAACATAATGTACTGATGTACTGTGCTCAGGGAAACGTTGTATATGTGTCTGTTTAGCTTAATACAGTGTGCGTAATAAAAAGTTATGAATTTGTAGTGTGTGTAATAAAAGGTAAGGTACATGCGAATGTGTGTCCAAATATCACTCTGTGTGTGTGTTGATGTAGTCACCTCAGCATGTAGACATAGCAGAGGTTTTTGCAGAGCAGTGCAGAGAGAACCTTGAGCTCAGTCCATGTAAGGAGATCTTCAGCAACTGCCGCAAGTGAGTCATCGCTCTCTTCTTAGTTCATACTCACCTGTCTGCTAGGCTCTCACCTGTTTTCTCTCTGCCTTGTTTTTATTATTTACCTCATGTATGTATATATTAAACAGCACAGAGATTGCTAAGTGAATTTTAGCTTGCACCATATTCTTAGTTTTAACGGCTTTAGCTGAGCCTGCTTTGTTGTGTATCGGACCAGGGCTATCCATGACTTCCTGAGTGGAGCTCCATTCGCAGACTACCAAAACAGCATGTACTTTGACCGATTCCTGCAATGGAAGATGCTGGAGAGGTACACAAATAAGTATACACACAAATAATAATAATTAATAAACAGCGTTTGCATGAGAGAGGTATATTAGTTAACATAAAGTCTTCAAATCTTCTGTTATCATCTAATCTTTTCTAATTACAGTTACTACCAATGAAGAGTTTTATTTGTCAGGCTAATAAGAAAACACAAAAATAAATATCCACTTGGTAACTACGTGGACAGTCTAATACATTAAAATTCAATACAACAGCCTAATTAAAAGTTCTGCCTTTAGAATTTATATTGTTCAGTTTTGGTTGATGTTGATGTCACAATATGTAAATCCAATTGCATGTTTATTATTGAGCTCATAGATAAAAGGTGCTGTTATACTGGTGTATGTCTGAAACTAGCCGAACATTGGATTGAATTAGATAGTACACGTATACAATCTTATAACTAACTTATAACTATAACTTTTTTTTACCACTCAAATTAATAATATATTATTCTGTAATGTGCCTTTTAGGCTGAAATAGAAAACTTCTGTATATATATACAGTCTGGTCTATATTTGAGCATTTTATGGCACACATTAATAATAACATTTTAAACTTAATTGAAGACATTCAAATATTCAGATACTTGATTACAAAATACTCCATCACAAGTATTTCTGTATTTAACAGTATTTTAACTGCAGGACCTTTACTTGGTAAACTCACAATTTACCAGGTAAAAGTCATGCATTTAAAATGTTACCATTAAACGATAGTGGTATTTAAATTACTGATGTTGTTGGTCAACAATGAGACAATTAACTATTTTATTCTTTGGTGTGTAGTTTAATATGTAATTCAATGCATTAAATGTTATCATATCATAGGATTAGGGTTAGGGTGTGTTTTCCATGTAAAATTATATATATGTAAATTCCATTTCCAAAAACATTATGTCAGGCTTAAGAAGAGATTATGCAAATTGATCAGACACACTTGACTTCAGGAATATTCCCAAGAGCATGATCACTTTAGACAAGAAAATATTTTATGCAGAGTTTACACATGATAAAGGCATTTAGAAGTAAACAGCAGGCTTTCAGAGCCACTTTGACTCTATTCATGCAGGAAACCATGATGCTCAAGCTACTGCACAGGAAACAGACTCAGGATCGTATTGAATTCTGCAGATTATATCTCTGCCCTAATCAATACTATATGAGCATCCATTAATGGATTTGGCTGTGTCTGTGTTCTGTCAGGCAACCAATCACTAAGGACACATTCAGACAGTACCGAGTGCTGGGGAAGGGGGGATTTGGAGAGGTAAGACATACTGTTTATGATTGTGGTGATAAAAAATGATGATATTACTTTATTGTTGATTATTGTGGTTTAAAAAAAGAGTTATACTGTATGTGAGATATGTGAGAATTTTTTTCTGTCAGGTGTGTGCTTGCCAGGTAAGAGCAACAGGAAAGATGTACGCCTGCAAGAAGCTAGAGAAAAAGAGGATAAAGAAGAGGAAAGGAGAGTCCATGGCCCTCAACGAGAAGCAGATTTTAGAGAAAGTCAACAGTAGATTTGTTGTGAGTAAAACATAAAAGAAGATTTTTTGGCAAGTCACTACCTGCAGCCAGAGGCTGTCTGTTTTGCAAGAGTATGACTTCCTTGTGTAACCATTTTTGTGAGATTTAACATTTCTTCTCTTTCTCAATTTCTTCTCTTAGGTGAGCTTAGCATATGCATATGAGACCAAAGATGCTCTGTGTCTGGTGCTGACCATCATGAACGGTGGAGACTTGAAGTTTCACATCTACAATATGGGCACGCCAGGCTTTGAAAAAGACAGGGTCCAGTTTTATGCTGCTCAGATCTGCTGTGGACTTGAGCATCTACACAGAGAATATATTGTCTATAGGTACCACTGTAATTATCACACATTTTTGTATTCATTTCAAAATCAATTAGATTTTATTTTTTTTATAATTCATGTCTTTTTTACAACATACTTACAAACCATATCATTTTTAGGGATTTGAAACCAGAGAATATCTTATTAGATGACAACGGTGAGTTTATATTTCTAGTTCTTGCTGTGAACTGCTTATTTTGCTGAAAAAGCACAATTTCAAATCATATCAATGTTTCATAAGGTATTATTTGCTTCATCCACTGGATTTAAGAATAATAATAAATTTACAAATATCAAATGCTTTCATACTCACCACTGTTTTGCTACAGGACACATTCGTATTTCTGACCTGGGGTTGGCCATTAAAGTGCCTGAAGGAGAACTCATTAGAGGCAGGGTGGGGACCGTTGGCTATATGGGTAAGAAATACTGCAACATTTCCATAAGTAAATCTACCTGACTAATTACCAACACAACCGTAACGACCTGCTTCGCTTGCTTTCCAGCTCCAGAGGTGATAAATAATGAAAAATATGGCATGAGTCCTGATTGGTGGGGACTGGGCTGTCTCATTTATGAGATGACTGCTGGACGTTCGCCTTTCCGTGCCCGCAAAGAACGAGTGAAACGGGAAGAGGTGGAAAGGAGAGTGCAGGAGGAGGAAGAGGAGTACAGTGACAAGTTTACAGAAGACACAAAGCTGATCTGTAGAATGGTAAGAATGATGTTCATTTTGTGACATTAAAAGAAGGATGAGTAATTTAATGATATGTCTCTGTTTCTGCCCACCCAGTTGCTCACCAAAGACCCTAAGCAGCGGCTGGGATGCCCAGCAGATGGATCAGCGAGTGTCAAGGCCCATTCATTCTTCAAAAACATCAACTTCAAGAGGCTAGAGGCTGGAATAGTGGAGCCTCCCTTTGTGCCTGATGTAAATAGCTTTGTGATGTGTAATAATCTCTTCTTTTAATACTTTTGCACCAAAATGGACACTGCAGGACAAATGTGTTTTTATTTTCTAGTAAAATCCCTTGGTTGTAAATTATCTATAAAGATAAAATCTCTTGTTTTTCCTCTCAACCCTGTCTTTTTCCTGGCCGTTGGCCTCTCCCAGCCTCGGGCAGTGTACTGTAAAGATGTTTTGGACATAGAACAATTCTCCACAGTCAAGGGAGTAAATTTGGACCAAACGGACAATGACTTCTACTCCAAATTCGCTACAGGGAGTGTTTCCATCCCATGGCAGAATGAGGTAAGTTTGGGCACTTAATTTGACATTTTTAAGAGCTTGGTGCAGTTTGCATAACTGCAGAAATGACTCTCTAAGAGTTTCTCATTTTCTTTCATTTCCTTTCTTTTCCGTTCCTTTTCTGTCTTTCAGATGATAGAAACTGAGTGCTTTAGAGATTTGAATGTGTTTGGGCCTCAAGGGATGAGGCCTCCAGATCTAGACTGGAATCAGCCTCCAGAGCCACCCAGACGCAGCCTGCTAGACAGGATCTTCAGGAGGCATGTAAGTGATCACTGAAACACTCTCATAAAACCACACATACAAACCCCCAAATACTTATACAAATTAACCCACACAAATCTATATCTCTCTTTCTATGCTGCAGCACCCAGAGGTGTCTATTTCCCACAGCCGTGTCCAGTCTTCCAGTGTAAACTCTGTGGACTCCATGTCCAACTCTGCCCCCTAGTGGCTAGTGGGAACCTCCCCCACCCCCATCCCACTACCCACTCACCCGCCCACCCACACACACACACACACACACACACACACACACACACAGACACACAAAAAGGGAAGGAGCTCCGAGGGATTTCCCTGCTGCTGATTGGTCCACAGCCTGGGCTTGAGCAGCAGTTGGCGACAGCTGGGGGTGACCAGATCCTCAGAACCCCAGACATTTATAGTGGGATGGCAGAGACATATGGAAATCAAACTTTACTTACCCTCAGGACTGTTGGACTATAGAACAGAGCCACTGATCTTGATGAACGCAGAAAATGATTTAAAAAAAAAGCTAATATTCAGGGGATCCACTGTATAATAAAGACCACCACAGGGAATAGAAGATGGGGTCTTGGTGAATTATAGTTTTTCCAGAAAAGGAATTTCTTTTTCTCTTATTTACAGTTCT
Organism: Channa argus; assembly: GCF_033026475.1. Taxonomy (NCBI): domain Eukaryota; kingdom Metazoa; phylum Chordata; class Actinopteri; order Anabantiformes; family Channidae; genus Channa; species Channa argus. Next base: position 19,331,230 of record NC_090207.1, read on the forward strand.
TTAATTTCTGGCCTGTATCTTGTACCAGTATCTTCCCATTTATCTACACCCCTCAGCGTTACCATCTGTACAACTCATAGTACAACTTATACTTTCTTTGTATACTTTCCACCTTCCATACCTCAGATCACTCCTTAAACATTGAGAACACATCACCTCAACAACCTCAACACATAATGTACACTGCCTTGCGTACACTCAGGCCAAAGATTAGTTTTGTGATACTGTTTTCATGTTGATTTATTGGTTTTCGAAGGTTTTTAGGTGACGTTTAGGACTACAGGAGGATCAGAATGTGTGATCCGTTTTATACTTCTCTAAATATGAGCCTGCAGACATATCATATAGCTTAAAGCACACATACCATACATCCATACACCATCAGATAAATGGGCATACACAGGTAAAGTTGTGAGAATCTGCTTGTGTTTTCATGTCATGGACAAGTGTAAGTATGGACAGCTGTATCACTTTTGCTTCTGCATACCTCATTCCACTGATGTTACCATCATATACACACAGATGTTTCCCTGGGTTTACAGTGTCATTTTTTTATTCAACATTATGTGGAGTTTGAAAATCTAATTAATATGCTGTACATAAACAGAAGTCTCTTCTTTGTTTGTTTGTTTTTTTTTGCTCAATTTTCTGCACAGTTCCCATGGAGTGAAGAGGAACACATGCACTCAGCCTGACCTACAAGTTGCACAAATTAACATAATGTCATGCTGTTTTGTCACCAAATGAAAATGTTTTTACCTCTAATCATTAAGGCACATTATTGTACTGATATTGTCACACGCCACTTGCTCATTCAAAACGAAAGTGTTCTTGTTCTTCTTATGCCTTTTCCATTTACGGGATAATGCTGCATAGGCATTGCTGTCACATGTACAGGTTTTTTATATTTTTCCCCTTTACACTTACAACATGCTCTTCAAAATGCCTCACAAACCTAAAGGGTCTTCCTCTTGTTTTGTGTCCTGCCATAATCAAAGACACAGGGTATTAACAGCTACTTGAAAGGCTTATCATACCTGAATTTTATTTAGTTGTCCAGTTCAGGAAGACACCAGAGGATCACACACAAAGAAGTGGCCTTCTAACAGCAGCATGGCAAGTAAAAAAGAAAAAGGGAGGATGACCTCAATCTCATGTTTTAAGAATGTGGTATTTTACCTTTTGGAGGTGGTGGAAGCTGGTCTTTGCTGTAATTTTAACCGCCCTTACCAATTGCAAGCCTGTTTTTCTTTCTCTCTGTGTACTTGATATAAAACTAAAATTTCTGAATTTGACTGAAGTGCCTGCTTGTAAGCATGATCTCCCTGAAAATGTCCATACAGACATCAGCACTTTGTTTTATTCTCTGACTGTCATGCTTGTTTGTTTTGCTGGGAAAGTGTCGATGCAAACACACACATAATTTGTTGGAAGTAAATGGAAGGATGAGTGAAGGATTAAGAAAGGAGGGAGTCAATAAGGGAGATTTCCCTCTTAATGTGATGTACAGCAAAGTGCTGAGTGCATGTGAAAGCCAAACCCACTGTGTCCTTCAAGTCCTAATAAACTCTGTGTTATAGTTTCAGTAATTTACAGTTTAACTGTCTCTTTATTTCCTTTCATTTAAAAAATGTTTCTTGTGTGCAAAAGAGTAGACATTAAAGCTCTTATTATCACAGGGATACAATACTGCTGTACTAATAATACAGAAGTAGTAATAATCTAATAATCTAGAAGTAGTATTTTACAGTTTAGAAGAAAAAAAATACTTTTAAATTACTTAAATAAAATGTATGACTTTTTCTAGGGATAGATTTAAAAAGTTCAGGTTTGTCCTAAAACAACACTCAATGCCAATGGTATATTGAAAAGCTCTTGGTAGCTTTAATGATTCCTATGCATACTGGCATGACAAGATACTTTAAAGTGTGAAAAACTATGGGAAACTATTGGGAAGATATTTTCCAAATTTCCACTTTCTTAGTGCCATACTTCTTTATATTAGTATTAATGCCACTAGATGGTTAATTCAGACTTTTGTATTTTTACAGTGAGGACTGTGAATTATATTCCACGTTATATTCCAAATTGTTTTGGACGAAAAAAAAGCTAAAAAACACTTGCCCGTGGGACATTACTGCAAGTGTATATATTTATTATTAGGGAGGTGCTTAATACTTGTCAAACTGAGAACCATTGGAGACAGACATATGACCACGTTTTGGTCCTGGCACTTTGTTTCAGAAAAGAGAAAGCTTTACAGTACAAGAGACATCGATTGTGTGTTCCTCCATTAAATGAGAGAACTCACCCTGCAGAAGGCCAGAGAGAGTGATGGATAATTCCTGTCATCCAGCCAGAGGGGGGCAAGGTTGCAGGTTAAGGTAATTTCAGGCCTTCTTAGGGATTTATTCATCTGTTCCTGTTTTCTCTTGGCCCATCGCTGTTCACTAATCAGATGACCTACTACTCTTTTGACAAGTTTTCATTCCTCTGGCCATGTGCACTGTTGACTCACACATTCAATGCTCACTATGCTTTACAGCCAGAGATCTAAGACTTCAAATACAAGTCTCCATCTCTGTGCCTGACTTCTTGAAAAATTAATCAGTTCAAACCCTTATTTCTTATTTAAAATAAGAAAAGGCATGAAGTATCAAGCTGATAACATAATATTAAGTGTGTTTGTAAGCTGTTAAAGAGACTCTGACGTTTAGATTCCTTAAAAAAAATGCGTAAGGGTTAATGGCTGGTTATTTCCACATATCAACACTGGAGATTTGCCAAAGTATCAATCATAATGGGAAATGAACAAAATAATTGACTTTTTTGCTTATTTATTTTCAATTTCCAGGCTGTAGTTGACCATTGAGAGATGATTCACTCAGGATATGTCCCACCAACCTTTCTTCGACTTGCTGTCTCATCACAGAAAAGAGGCTGTTTCTCCTATGTCACCAACGGGTAGATGTGTGTGTGTGTGTGTGCCTGTTTGTGTGTGTGTGTGTGCCTGTGTGTGCCTGTGTGTGTGCGTGTGCCTGTGTGTGTGTGCGTGTGTGCCTGTGTATGTGTGTGTGCCTGTGTGCGTGTGTGTACCTGTGTGTGTGTATATGCCTGTGTCTGTGTTTGTGTGTATGTGTGTGTGTGTGTGTGTGTGTGTGTGTGTGTGTGTGTGTGTGTGTGTGTGTGAGACGTGTGAGCAATGCAGTGGGCCTGGGCACTGGACGTTATCAAACATAGTGTATGTGAGTTCCTGAAACATGGTCATTGAGTGCGTGAGGCAACCTTACCTTGGTGACATGGAGTGCAGTGATTTGTTTATCTATGTGGTGATAGCACAGTGGCCTTGTGGGGATTGCTCTTATATATACAAGTCCTCTCAACTGCCTGCAGATAAAAGTCACCTCCTCTCTACAACGCGTCCAGCCTGTCATCCATTTCTTCAAAGAACATTTACAACTCAGCCAGATTTTGAATCTTAGTAATCTACTTGATTTTACAGATTTCCAATTCTTTCAAACCGCCTACAAACCTCTGAACGAGAAGATGCTGCCTGCAACCTTCAAGCTGTGTGCTGGCATCTCCTACCGCCACATGAGGAACATGACAGGTGAGTGAGGGAAACAGCACTGTTGCCCTGGCCTGGTTTTCTCTCTCAGAAAGCCGATTCTCGCCTGACGTGCTAAAGTGGCTGAATGAATAATCAAAGACAGAAAAAGATTAAAAGTTTTTCTTTACTTTTTACTTGTGATTTGCTTTCTTTTTGTGTACTTTATGTGAACGCAATAATTTAACAAGGTACTAATTGCAAGCTGTTTTTCTTTGTCTCCCAGGTTTAAGAAAAAATGCTATGGTAGCCCTTCATCATGAGCTGAACAGGCTGGCAGGTCCTGACACCAACACCTGGATGCGGCAAGTTCGCAGACAAAGCTCCTTTCTCAGTGAGTTGTTACAAATGGTTATATGAGCCAATGTAATAAAGACTTGATGTTGTGTGTTGTACTAGTAGGCTCTGTCATTCTACTAATACAGTGACATATTGAGGAAAGATATACTTAATCTGTGTTCTGTTCTAAGGTTCACAGTTTAAAGAGGAGCAGGGTTACAGCGATGAGGAGATGTCTTACATGAAGCAAGGTGAGGATGCACTGCAGAAGGCCCTCAGCATCCTTAGTGATCAGGACGGCTGGACCATTGAAACTGTAGCTGTGAGTACTAAAAGAGGACCCACAAAGAACTGTAGAATAATATCCAGTATTTCAAAAGTATGGCTGCATTTCATAATTTAAAATTCTGGTATGATTTTGAAAATAGTTTTGAATGTGACACAACTCTACAGGCAAATGGAGACAAAGTCTTGAGTAAGGTGCTGCCTGAAATTGGGAAAGTGTTTAAGCTGGAAGTGATGCTGGAGCAACATCCTGATAATCTTTACAAAGAGCTGGTGGGAAATATGGAGCAAATGGGGGAGTGGAACCCTAATGTCAAAGAGGTCAAGGTAAGAGAGTTGCAGCCCGATAGCTGATATATGAAAAAGGACCCCTCTAAATTCTTCTGCTTAGTATTCATTGTAAACAAGAGACATAAACGACTACAAGCATGTTTAAATTTCGTAATGGGATCCTACAGATTCTTCAAAAGATTGGCCAAGACACAATGGTTACCCACGAGGTATCTGCAGAGACCCCAGGTAAGGTGGTGGGGCCAAGAGACTTTGTTAGTGTTCGCTGCGCCAAACGTCGAGGCTCCACTTGCTTCCTGGCTGGAATGTCCACTCAGCACCCAAAAATGCCCGAGCAGAGAGGTGTAGTCAGGTGAGTTATCAGCAAAGCAAGTCACTTGTTTTACATGCAAGTTTATTGGGTAAATAAAGAGCAGTCAGACTTTGTGCAATTTATGGATGGATATGCTGTATTTTATTTTACATCATTATATGTTGTACATTGTTATATTTTTTAGAGCGGAGAATGGGCCAACGTGTATAGTTATGAGGCCCTGTGCTGAAGACCCAAATAAGACCAAGTTCACCTGGTTACTAAGTATAGATCTAAAGGTATATGACTGCCATGTTTTCATTTGTGTTTCCACTATAACCACAATGATATGCAAATTGTGTAAAATGAAAAAAGGCATCCAAGACTTGTGTTTCCCAAACTAACAGTGCCTCTGCCTTTGCTGTCTGCAGGGCTGGATCCCAAAGACGATCATAAACAAAGTGCTTTCTCAGACGCAGGTGGACTTTGCCAACCACCTTAGGCAAAGGATGGCCAATAATATTTCTATGGAGATGGCCCCTGCCTGCTGACACAAGCTGCCCCTTGAGTTTTGGCAAGGTGTGCTCAACAGGAGCAGAAGAGCGACCCCAGCTCATTAAAGAAATCACATAAATCTGCTTATAACTGCTGCAAAAATCAAAGTATTAAGGAGATCAGATTAAGATAACACTTTTCTGAGATCTTAGGAAAACCTGAGTTAAAATGTTTTCAATGTGAAATGTGTTATTTTTCCTCATCTATATTAATACAAATTTTTGCCATGAGGTTTTATATTACTGACACGAATCTTACACACTGTGTATCATGATTGCTTCTGACATATTCGTCCACATTACTCAACTTCAGCTTGACGCACATTAAACCTGTGTAAGTAGTAAAACATCAATCAAACAATACATTGTTAGCTTCTGATAAAAGCCCTGTTTTTTTGAGAAATTGCACTTTTATTTCAATGTATTATTTATTGAAGTTTGAGCAGATACAATGACTGCCAAATAAATAAACTATTTCAATGAATTTTATGTTTAGTTGTTGTTGTTGTTGTTTGAGCTTTTACTATAGCTCTTTTCTCCAGGAAAGAGTAAACTTCATCCAAGCTCATAAAACATTTCAATGGTTGTGTTTAACTAAAAACAAACAAGACTAAAACACAGTGTGCACATACACATGAATAGGAGCAAAAAAAAATAATTAGATAAAGGAAGAAGAATTTCTGGCCCCATATGAAAAAATACACAAGCAAAACATTAAACTGAACAACAAACCTAAACCAAATGGCAAAAGCACAATTATTCAACTAAAGGTTCTTTCTTACAATACAAAAAACACAGTTGGTAAAAAATGTCCTCATGTTTCATAAGGGAATTCACGCAGACATTTTGCCAGAAAGAGCAGGTGTTTGGCCATTAAGATGTGTTAGGAGCCCAGCAGCAGTGTGAGCCAGCAGCACATTCCCAGAGATCAAGTTAATGGTGGATTTCATCCCAGACAGGAAACCTGTCCTCTATTATTGCCAGTGGTGTAACATTTTTCCTATTTTGTTTAGTTTCAATTGATCCAAAAATGTTTTGTAACAGCCTATTTTCAGGGATGTAGTGCAGATCACAGGGGCTAACACAGGTCTCACTTAAAAGACATTCACAAGCTCTACTTTAAATGATGGCAAAACACCAAAGCCTGAGGGAAGTTTCCTTTCCTAACTTGTGAATTGTGGCAGTAGTTTTACACTTTTTAAACTAAAACGTTTTGAGAATTTAGACCTAAAACTAAGGCCCACTTTGGCTGAGCCTGTGTCAGTGTCCTTGTGCTGGCCTGTGTAATTCAAAACAAGCATTTTGTTTCCTTGAAAGACTGTTCCAGATGGTAATGATTGACATGTGCTTGAAATTTAAACACAAGCACATGTGAGGAGAATTCTAGCCACTAGGGAACATCTTGTTCCAATAATTGTGTAATAAAAAAAAGTGGAGAAATTCTGGGGTAGGAACAGGAAACTTATTCACAGCAGATAAGTTGTGTAAGAGAAAGAGAAAAAAAGCTATCTGGCATTCATGTTGGAGCCCTGGCACTGATGACAGCCTTGATTAAATCTTTTTCGTTTTTCACATTCAATATCCATCTGTGCGTCCTTGACTGAAATTCAACCGCAAACATCACCTTCTTTCTGTTAAGGAAAAATGTATGGAACAGCAATCACTATCAAAGCGGGTCACGATGGTCAAAAATAGTATATTTTCATTATTCTTATAAAGGCTATTGGTGATTTTGTGCCAAATGATTTTGACTGTAACCTGAGCAAATAAAAATATGAAGCTGTCCAAGGCTCTTTGCTCTATTTTTTGTGAGAGCGGGAGCAATGACGTAATGAAGCCAGCGTATGACAGGAAACCACAATTCCCAGGATGCATTTGAAATTACCGTGGCCACTCGACGGGGGAAGGGAAGCTGAGATTGGAGGGAGAAACAATCAGAATTAGAGGTACTTTTATAATGCTTCTCACTATATTACCGGTCATGCCGTTGCATGCTTTTTTGTTTTTTGTTTGCTGATTATTTACTAGATCTTAAAGAAAAAAGCAAATATATATGTTTGTTGCTGTCGTGTTTTGGCACAGATTCCATTCCTGTTGTAATTCAATAGAGCTAAAGCTAACCCGTTTGGAAGCTGGCTTTTCTTCTGTTAGCTGGGTCTCAACTATTTAATTGCACTTGATATTCATGACATGAAGTGTTTAGCTGTGTGCTGCATATTTTTGACTGGCCTACTCGGGATATATGCATGTTGTGCAATTTCGGTTTAAGATAAAGCTGTAATGTTAGCTGCGTGTTTGTGCCTGCGGGGTAGCTAGCTGACATATTGCTAGCTTGTTGGTTGCTACCTAGCTGACGTTAGGATGCTGCTGTAGCTGTCAAAGCGGCGATATTGTGTAGTAACTGATGTTTGACAAATACGAACTAATTCGATAGATTTGGTGAGTTTATCACAGCAGTCTTCTTATACGCGGACAATTTGATTTAATCACTCGTCTTTCAAGTTTCAGACATTTTAATCTTTTTCATTTATTTTTTTGGCGGAGATTCTTAGGCAAAGACTAACCAGAGTAGCACTAACGTTACCACTGTGTAAAAGTATTTAACAATTACTGCATTACAATTAAATGACGTGCATTGGAAATATTTTTATTTAGTTAGTGGTAATTAACGCGAATGTTACGTTTTGTTGTTGGAGCTAATGATCACTAAATTTTAATCTAGTTGATTACATTAGATTAAAGTTCACAGTCTTTTAACATTGTCTAGGCTTATGCCAAATCTTAATTGGCGAGGTAAATGTGATGGAGTAAAAAGTAATTTTCGAGCAGTATGGCTCAAATAAGTGGAGTACTTAAATTTGGGTTAGTCTGGCAAAAAATATTGTAGAAAATTAGCAATATGAGGGACAACATTTCAGCTAAAAAAATATATATGTATCTATATATACATATCATTGAAGTTTTTTGTTTGTGTGTTACAAATGGATAAATGTTCATTAAACATTTGTTCTACTTTTCAGATATTGTGTAAAGGCCCTCCACCTCAGGATTCCAGCCATACAAGAACTTTACCCATGACCCATATCTCACTGGACATCTGCAGTTCTTACTTTGGACATGTGTAGTTTGATGTTAGGCTGAAGACATAACACAGCTTAAAGTGCAAGTAAATTAAACAGCAGCTGTATTTGTCGTGCGGGCCAAACTAATGAACTGTCTCAGACACCGAGAGCTCAGCTCTGAAAAGCAATGTCATCCTCCAGTTTGTCTGTACCTCTAATGGGGCTAAGGTGTGAGTCCACTGGTCATGGAGATCTGTGGAGAAGAGGAAGGATGCAGGTTTCTGGTAAACTTGCGTATTGATGACTAGCCAATTCCTTAAGTCAGCTCCTGTAGATGAATACCTGCACATTGTTTGCTCAGTCTTTGGAGTAGCTTCTTAAATCAGGCTGCCATCGAAAGCCAAACAGCCATCGCTGATGCACTGATATGGAGAATGATGATGTGCACGATGTGGATTTCTGTCACCTGTGACAGTTTTGTGTAATCATACTCGTGACTCTAGATGTTGAGTTATCTCTGTATGTAAGCATACATGACAATAGCATAGATACTTTCAGTCACTACAGATGTGCACTACAGAAACCATGGTGGTACTCTCATCAGGTCCTCAGCCCATCTCAGTGTATGACTTCAGAAGCCTTTAGAGGCCAGGATCAGGAACACATTCGCCAGCCAACATACTCATATGCAATGGAAGAGGACATTGATGTCATATCCTACGCTGAGGTAATTACCTGTGCTCTTAAAGATTTTAAACATTTAATGCTGCTTCAGTGTATTTTTTTTTTTTGTTTTTTTTAGTTTAAAGCAAAATGATCATTAAAACTGAAAGCAACGACATCCAGAAAATGGAAGTAGGTGCCATATTTGGCGCCACTGGTACCATATTTGTGAATTCACCCTCAGAGATAGATGTTCTTTTCCTATTTTTCACTTCTGTTGATCAAACAATCAAATGCTTATTTGTTTAAGCAGTTCTGTCACAAGTGCTTCGCTTAGGGTAAATTGTTTTATCTGTGTTTAGATATAACAGCTTGTCTGACCTGCCTGGCATGCTGCCATGGTGGCAGGTGACATTGCATTTTCCTGCATTATCCCAAGCTTGGTATTCTAACCATAACATTACTTTTTGCTCCATGCCCTCTATTATTGGATATTGGTGCTTTTGTTGGATGAGTATATCCACTGCCTAGCTTGATACACCATAACATGGTGGAAAAGTCTTCCTTAAAGGAAATTCACCCTTAAATAACTCAATCCTACTGCCTAAATTTACCAGTACTAGAAGGGTGCACCTTCTGAGACATTTGAGATTAAATGGGCATCATCTTATTAGTCTTTTTATTAGATTTCAGAGAGGCTGTTATTTAAACAAATCTGAAAAAAGGAATACAGTGATAATGAATGACTTGTTATAAAGATGCACTGTTTTACATTATGTACATGTCTGAGACATATTTTCTGTGTTGCAACTCTGCTGGTAGGCCCTGAATGGTTTGTCCTATGAATGTAAACCATTAGAGGAGATCACCAATGGACACTCCAACCATAAGCCTGTGAGTTTAGCCTAAATCATTATTCCAGTTGTAATTTGCTTTTCCTTGAACATCTTCAGAATTCTTTTTTTTCACAGCTCATGAATGGACTCATTATTAGTCATAATGTTAAAGACCACACCAATGGCAGTGCACCACTCAGATCCCTGCCGGTAATTAAATTTCATTCTTGGTATCTCACTATAAAAAAACATGGCCCTCATTTCATATAAAATACTCCATTATTTATTTATTATCTAGATTTTAGCACTGAAGCAGAATGGTCTTCTGCAAAGCCTGGCAGCTGGAGGGGACCAGCCTAACCCTACAGGTAACAAACACATAGTGTAACGCAACCACTCTTTTATTTATTTTTTTCCTCACATGCTTTTCCCGCAGGAATTTGTGACTATGCTAGATACCAACCATGTGTTGCTAGTGAAATGTCCCTCGGGTATGAAGGTTGCCTACTTAGAGGAAGTATATGGTCTCAGTGGCTCTGTAAAAGATGGAGGTCTATGAAACAGGTATGATTCATGGGAGCTGAGCACGAGTTTCCCCATGCAGACCTGCAGATGCCTTGTGACTTTTGAAATTGAATCATGTGCTCGTTCCTTGTGATTAGCTCAAACCATTGACCGAACCACTTCCTTTTCTACTTCCTTTCAGCACTACTGATAAGATAGCCAGTGTCTTTATAAAGAGGAAAACAAGATGAATACAAGGAGAACTCAATGCATGTGCAGTACAAGTTTACATACTGAAACTGTAAAGTTTTGACAAAGGACCGTAAGGCTTAGCTTGGCCTGCTTTCTTCTATATAGAAACTTTGTGTATGTTGCTGTAAAGTGATCTCAATGCCATCTATAATGTCAGAGGACAACACTGGGACAAGAGGTACCAATATGAAAACTGTGATTATTCTAGATAGCACACGCCCACAGGAAGCATGTTGCAGTCCTTAGACTGCTGCTGCCGTTGAAAAGTGTTTATGTGGAAAGTGTGTGAAAAAAGTAAATAAGTTTGTTTATTTACCTCCACTTTATGATGCTCTTTACAGAGGAAAATGTGGAGTTGGAAAAGGCGAGACAGGAGTGGGAGGCTCTGGAGCATATGCAGCCAGGTCGGACACATTTAGCTGTTTTACCTGTTACAAAAATTACAAAGATTTGTTTTTCTAAACATTAACTTTTTATGTAATACCCCCAGCTCTCAATGAGGATTTGATCCCAACCCCACTCATCTCTTTTAATGAAGCCCTGCAGTACTTCCAGACTACGGACCTTGGGGACTTTCTAGTAAGAAACACTGCATACCCAAAAAAAGCTGTGTTCAAAATAATGGCTATGTCTGCAATTATACCAGCCAATGTGGTCTGTGAGAACAAATAAATAATTTTAAATGCAAAAGCTGGAATCTAAAATTATCTCTAGTATATTGGCAGATATACTATATATTGTAAACTAAGCTTTTCCACAGCATTGAAGTTGGAAGAAGTGTTTTCTTACCTGTAAAGGAAGACACCAAAAACAGCAAATTAACAGCAAATCAGAAATTTAAAGGCTTATTTCAAATAAAAACCTATTTAAGTGGTGTTGTATATTTGCCACCATCCCTATCTGTAGAAGAACATTCAGCCAACCATTCGCAGGACAGGTCTGGCCGCTATCACACATTTCCTCTTTGGACCTCCACGACTGCACAGAGAACTCCTGGAAGAGAGGGATCTGGTCTTTGCCATTGCTCAGTGTGAGTGTGTGTGTGTGTGTGTGTGTGTTGGTGATCATCCTGCCAGCTGTAAAACTTGTTTTTGTTTTTAATAAACCACTGATCCTTACTTTTATTCATGAATGTTTTTTCTATAGGCCCCGTGGACAACAGCCAAACAGTTCACATGCGTGTCCTCCAGACCATTTATAAGAGGCTAATTGGCAGCAAGCTGGACTGTCCTCGCTATGGGCCACACTGGGAAAATATTGGCTTTCAGGGTAAGGGGCCTATACACTCAAAATACATGATACCAATTTTGATACCACAGAAAACATTACAAACCATTCTAATGAATGTATTTCACTAGGAACTTTTCTATTTTGTTTCAGCAGCAATAGTTGGATAGAGCCTTCTAGTAATAAAAGTACCAAAATGGTACTGAAAACAAAATGGTGTCAAAGAATATCAGTCTTTTTTATTATGCTATAGGATGCAATTTTTTAGCTTTTTGTGCGTGCTTGTGTACTTTATACCTGCTTGTCTTGTTTAACATTCTCTTCCTCATGCTGATGCAGTCGAAAAGACAATTAGGAGATCTCAATTATGAGATATAAAGTTATGGCTTTAAGAAAACCACAGGTGCTGCAGCAAACACACACACACACACGAACAAGCACCACTTTGGTGTAGATGTTGAGAGGCTGAAAGCATGTTGGTAGCATACTAACTAATATTTTAAACAGCACCCAGTTCACGTTATGAACTATGTTTTTGTTAGAATAAATAAACAAACTAACATTAGCGTCTATCAATATTTGCAGCTGTCACAATTCATAAACGATAACTTTAACTTTCAATTTTGATTACATATTTATAGAAAATTAACAACTAACACACCATCGATCACACTTGATCTGGATGTTTGAGACGCTTTGCTAAGTTTGAGATGTTTCCCTCTTTTATTTTGAGACACCTGGGTGTAGTGGCTTTTAATTGCTGATAACCAATTTTGAAGGCAAAATATTTTCGTACATAACTTTTGCCTGTTTTTTTTTTTTCTCTCGAGTTGCAGTGGACATCTTGCTCCTCCTGCTGACAAAAGCATTTCCCATGTTGCAGCATTACCTTTCTTCTTGTCTTTGTCTACACAATACAATTACAGAAATGTATAATCAATTTCATACAGAGGTATCTTTTTGCAACATCCGTACACTCTTCTACAGTGCTTTGGGTCCGTGGATGTTTAAATTAAATTTTTCTTGCTAGTGTCTGCTCTTTCTTTCAGAATATACAGTATAATAATTCTGTGTCCAGAATTATTGCTACTGTTTATCCCAAGGAAAAAATCTCTTTGTCTTATTACAATATCTTTGGGTTAGTTAGGTTTTTTTTGTACTGCAGGTACAGACCCATCTACTGACCTTCGTGGCACTGGTTTCCTTGGACTGATGCATACTCTGTACTTTGTAATGGACCCAGAGACTCTGCCATTGGCTAAAGACATCTACAGGTTATCACAACATGCGACACAGGTACCGCATGGCGGGAGAAACCATTGTAAGATAAGTGTGTGCATGCATGTATATTACTTACTGGAATTTATTATTTAATGTTTATGTTTATTGTGAACAACTTGTTCCCTAATGTCATAAAAAGTAGTTTCTGACACTTTAACACTTCCTACTCTCAGTGCTCTGTTTTGTAGCTGAGCTTTGCTCTTCCTGCAGAGGCAACTACAGCAAAAAAGAGACTTTTGCCTTTAGGACGAGCATAGATAAAATTGGCTACAAGACAGGCTTATGCTTTTGTAGTATAGTATGTTTTGTAAGTATAAGTTTTGGACCTAAGTTCAATTATTTTCTCTGATTTAGAACTTTCCATTTAGTGTGATGTCAATCAACATGACCCGCATTGCTCTGCAAGTACTCAGAGAGGAAGCTTTGTCCAAGTGAGTCCTTTTTTTATTTGATTTGATTTATTATTTTGTTTGTTATACCTCATCATTTGAAGTTTATGTAGTGTTTCCCCTATATGCATATGCATACTACTGTCTGCTCACAATGAACAGCCTTCTGAACCACTGAACTGAGGTCCTCAGCCCAGGTTAAAGGCATGTAGATACTCGGGTCTAAGAACTCTGAGTTTACCCAAATTTGACACCCCTTAATGTTTCAGTGGAAATATGACCTCTATTGTAAATGGTGAACTTAACATTGTGGAAGACTGTAGGATGTACTGCTAGAAAGCAATAAGAAAGCACGCTAGAGACTTATTTGTAAAGTTTAAATTAATGAATTAGGGCTCAAGCACCAGTAGTATAAGTACTAGCAGCAGGAGAGCTAGGCTGCGGGAGAGGGGACGAGGAGGAGGTGGAGGAGAACCTGAGAAGGTGAAGCCAAGTAACAAGCTTTGCTTCCTCTAAGTAGCTGTCACCTTTTAATAGTTAATAAACATACATTTCAAAAAACATCGGTGAACCAGAATAATTTTTCCACTACATTTATAGTAGTACAAACCCAACTCCAAAAATGTTGGGAGGATGTGTAAACTAAATAAAAACAGAGTGCAATGATTTGTAAATTTCATCAACCCATATTTTATTCACAATAGAACATAAACAATATATCTTAGATGTTGAAACTGAGAAATTTTACAATTTTTGTGGAAGATATTAGCTTATTTTGAATTCGATGGCATCAACGCATCTCAAAAAAGTTTTAATGCACCCCCATACCATCAGAGATCCAGGCTTTTGATCCATCTGCTGATAACAAGCTGGATGATCCCACTTCTCTTTAGTCCACAGCACATGATGTCCAAAAAAAATTCAAATTTATATTCATCTGACCACATAACAGTTTTCTATTTTTGCCTCCAGCCATTTTAAATGAGGTTTGGCCCAGAGAACATGACAGCATTTCTGGATTCGATTCACATATGGCTTCTTCTTTGCATGATACAGCTTTAACTGACATTTGTGGTTTGCATAGCAAACTGTGTTCAGACAGTAATTTCTGGAAGTGTTCCTGAGCCTATGCAGTGATGTCCAGTAGTGAAACAGGCCTGTTTTTAATGCAGGGTCGAAGTTAAGATGAATCCAGATTTGAGTTTTGGCCTTGTCCCTTGTGCACATTACTCCTGATTCTCTGAATCTTTTGGTGATATTATATACTGTAGATGGTGGGATCTTCAAAGTCTTCACAATTTTACGTTTAAAAACGTTTTTCTGAAATTGTTCCACAGTTTTTGCTGCAGTTTGTTGCAGATTGGTGAACTTCTGCCTTTTTACATCTTTACATTTGAGAGTCTCTGTCTCTCTGAAATGTTCCTTTTTATACCCAGTTATGTTACTGACCTTTTGCCAGTATCCTAATTAGTTGTCAAATGCATTTTCTTTTTTTTTCTTTTTTTGCAGCAATTACTTTTGCCTTTAGCCTTTTGTTGCCCCTCTTCCATCTTTTTTGAGATGTTGCTGCCATTAAATTCAAAATGAGCTGATATTTTTCAATGGTAAAAAAAATGGTAAAATATCTCGGTTTCTACATCTGATATGTTGTTAATGTTCTCATGTGAATAAAATATGGGTTAATGAGATTTGGAAATCATTGCATTCTGTTTTTGTTTACATTTAAGACATCCTCCGAACTTTTTTGGTATTTGAGTTGTAGAACCACTAAATTAAAACAACTTGCCAGTGTGTGTTAACATGTCCCTCGTGTTAGGCTGTGCCCAGGTCTAAATGGTGGGGGTGTTTTTATGTTGCTCTATACACTCTTGAAGAAGTCCCTGGGGACAACATTGTTGTGTGGGAATTTGCTGTCTATTTGTCACACCTACACTTTGTCTCTATTCATACCAGGGAGTGCAATCGTCGTCAGCAAGTGGTCGGTGTGCTGAATGAGTTCTACGTTGCCACGTATCTGCATTTGTACCAACTGTGGAAGACCGAACAGAAGACTATCGCTGACTCTGGCTTTGTCCTAAAAGGTAAAGATATTAGTTATTGTTTTCTACAAATAATAGTTGTGCAATCAACCATATTTATGCCTCATACATTTCAACTCCCCATTGGGTCAAACTCTTATTCCATGTCATATCTCCGTTAAGTATAAAGCTACTGCCAGCAGCCAGTTATTTTAGCTTAAACAGAAAAATGTCTGGTTATTTGTTTATGCCACACCCCGTACATGGATGAAAGCATATTTATTTCCTATGTAGGTTAATGATAAACTGGTATTCTGACTCATTCTTAAGGTAACAAAATCTGCCTAGAAGATAACAATAAAGTAAAGTTTAAAGTTGACCATCCAACCAAGCGTGTACTGTGGTGAACACAGTACAAGAGTACTTACAACCGTGAGTACCCTTGGTGCTAAACTAACTTGCTACTGCCTTTAGCTTTATATTTATTAGACATAAATGCAAGTAATCTCAGTCTTCACATGTATCCCCAAGAAAGCAAATAAGTTTTTCAAAATATTAATTTTTTCCTTTGTCATGAAACTAACCCTTCAGAGGTGGAGCTTTTTGCCAAAAAGAACCCCAAGCAGATGCTGCGCCGACTAGAGATCTTCCTGAAAGAGAGGCAAGCAGGTGGAATCCCCCGTGGAATGTCGTTAGACCCTCAGGGTCAACAGTCCTCTCCCACTCTGGGGGAGCGAGCTGCCAGAGCTGGGGGAGGACAGGGAAGCAAGGGAAAGGAGATGCACTTCACAAGAGTGTGTGATCTACCGCCAGATATGGAGGGGGAGGCAAGGCTCATCTAAGCTACACTCTGTGTGTATGTGTGTGCAAACAATCCTGTTTGTGAGTATATGGATTAGTGTATGTGTGAGTGGCTTATTCAGAGAGCTAGAAGAACCCCTCCAGACCCTGATCTAGGACCTGCTATCTGAACCTATTCAAACACTTCCACTCCTTCCACTGATGCTGGGGTGCTGCACTTTGATCTGATTAAGCTTGGGGGGGGGGGGGGGGTGTTAAGAATTATTGTTATATTGCTTTTTTTATTTTAATTTTTTTATGTTTTTAAACAGCCATCATAGAACATTTAAACAAAGAGCTGAAACAGGTCATAAACACAAGATGTCACCAAACAACGGGGAAGTTAATGTTTGCACTTTTGAGTGAATTTAGTAGCCAAATATATAGCTGCCAAATTCTTAGCATTAACCTGCACCTGCTTACGAATCTAAAATGTAACTGTATGTTCCAATAATTTCTCAGTCAAGGTATGTTAGCATCGCAGAGGCCAGGGCCCGCCATAGAGTGGCTTTTTGGAAAGCTTGGCGATCTGTCCAACTCCAAGATAATGCTCACACACACAAGCATACTAGCAGTTCATAGTGCAACAGAAGGGCATATTGTTAAACCCTCTGTTAATTTTACAGTGATGGAAAAATGAACCAATTTAAAGCCTGGCTAATGTGCAAACAAGTAGATTTTCCCTCAGATTTTCCCTTTAGAGTGCAATGGCAGAGAAACTCTTTAGATAGAATTATTTCAGGAGCTGTACTTACTAGTCGACACTGTTCACATATCTTCAGTAGACTGAATGCAGCTTGCTTCAAAGGCCTAACCATGTTGCATTGTTGAATAGTGTAAATAAAGTATAGCACACATAAAAAGTACAAGAATGAATGCCGTGTCCAGATTTGTGGAGTTATAGGAAGTTGTCACGTTTGTTTTCAGGAGTGTCATTGATAGTCCAGAACTCCCGTTTGATATTTGGGATTATATTTTAAATAAAGTCCTTTATTTAGTGACAGCTGTCATAATTTTACAGCTGTGTATAAAAGCACTTCAGAATTTTGGTTTTAAACTGATGAGAGAGTGACCATAAGAACATTTTTAAAAAAAACATTGATCCAGAACATTTGAAAGTCTTCTGCCATTTCTTTTTTTATGATTAAAGTTAGGGAGACACTTCATAACAGAGTGTGTGTGCTTGGCTTGACCCCGGGTAAAGTAAAGGTCTGGTTTGGGCTTTCTCTACATTCCGTTATAAAGCATGTGATAGTAATTTTATTGACCAGTTAAGTTATTTGCGTGTGTGTTGGGTTAATTAAATGATCTGAAAATGATGAAGGGTGCCTCTCCTAGTAGATGTATGGTACAGTATGCAATTCTAGCTATTACTCAATGATAATCAAACGATAGTGCTGTGTGGCGATAGATATCGTTCCTAACTTCAGGGTTTGTGTGCTTGTGCAAGAGCGTGAGTGTGTGTGTGTGTGTGTGTGGGGGGGGGGGGGTCTTATGACAGGAACTGACTACAGATGGGGTGCTTTCCTCTGCACACAATAAGCCAGCTTTACTAAGTACTTAATCCATCAAGCTGCAAAGATGGTACTTTAATCAGTTTAAAAATGGTACCTACAATAACATTTACAAAATGTATCCTACTAACAAAGAGGTTGGTTTGGTATTTTTTTGGTGTTTGTTTTTGTTTTTTTTAAAACAGATATTGGTTCTGGACACAGCTGGTTTCAGTGGCTCTGTGGCCTGGAATGGGTAGAGCTCCTCAGCAAAGCTGGTTCCTGCTTTGTGCTAATGTGAAACCGTCTCCCATCGTCGTAGTCTTAATCTGTAGCATGTTCAGGTAGCACTAGTACTGTAGCATCCTATAGCCTCCTCCTCTTCGTAAGGCTTGTTGATGTCATGTCTCAGTTACAGTCTGTAGTGTCAATGAGTGTGTAAACTGTTAATTCTATAGCACCTACATTTCATATTTTCATTAAAACATTCAGTAGACACACAATTTAGATGGCACGGTGTATGTTTTGGAGAGATTTGGAATCAACATGTTACTAAGCAACTGTAAAATTGGTGCCTACATCTGATGGAGCCATGTTTGGTAGAATGTTGGTTCGTTCTTCATTCCTTTTAGTTTTAATTATTTTTTTTTATCAGAGCCACCGTGCAGCAGCAAACGTCCTCCAATCATGTAACAGTAAACAGCTGATGTGAGTCCAAAAACATGCAGACCTAATGACACACCTGTATACAAAAGATGCACAGGCATGTTAATTTTCAGTGTCAATATTTTGTCAGATAATTGTTCTTTCCAATGTCCATTCACCACCATAGAACTTCACAAATGAGCTGGTGCAGTTTTACCAATTGTTTGCAAGTGTTCTGATTGATTGGGAAATTTTGCACTGTTGTAGATATTTGATAGTGTGTGTGTGTTTGTGTGTGCGTGTGTTTGTGACGTATGCAAGAGGAAACGGGCCATCTTCAATAGCCATATTCACTGTCGTCCACCTCATGAACCAGGCTTTGTAGAGTCAGATTCCCCTCCTCACTCGAAAATTTGCACCACACATATGCTCTCGCATTTAGTTTTATTAAAATTTAAACTGAGGAGCGGTACAGTGTATGTAAATCAGGAAGTTTGTATATAGAGAATTAATGATTGTAACTGTATGATTGTCTGTAGGGCATTATACTGAAACACATTGCTTACCTCAACACTAAAGACAAATCTCTTCTTTCTCTTTCCTGATGTTTGTGTGGCCTCTCAGCCAGACTATTATCTTTTTATGTTTACTTGTACCTAGGCCTTCTTACATACCAATTGGAAATGTTATATAATGTATATTCAACACCTGAAGCACTACATGATAGCAGACTAACACGTTTTCTATTTAAACCCACGTTTATAGACCCTATATAGGCCCACCCAATGCTCAAGAATTTTTTTAAAATCCATAATTGGCTAATGTTTAACAAATTGAAATAAGTTTGGTTTATTGTGGCTTCAGGGATAGTACAGTAAACATTTGCTCTGTCAGGAAGACACTCAGAAACAATCTCATCTTTACAGATAGTCCCAAACAGTGTATGATTGTAAAGATATAGGCTTGATTGCCGGTCACAATACTAAGTATGCTTTGACTTTGGTATTTTAGTATACAAACAAGGCCAGATTTATCCTCTCATATTACCCAAAGTTGTCTTTTTCAGCAGTTGTAATGGATCATATTCTTCTGTTTATCATCATTTGTAATCTCCTCAGTTGTGAAACCAGAACCAAGAGGAAAAAAAAACAAAAACGGGTTCTTGCTTCTTGCAGGATGTTGGATGCTCTTGGGAGTGGAGGTCCAAAGTTCTGCTTCATACAGCAGCAGCTCCGCAAATACAATCACTTCTCTCAATATCCTGCGCTTTATATGAAGGTGTTTTATTGTTGCTGTTGTCATGTCCTTAAAAGCATTTTATGACTGTACCTTGATTGTAGAAGCCCTATTTTATACTGAGAGTTATTTCAGAATACAGTATGTGCTGTTGTACATTAAATGTATTGAATGGAGAAAGCTAAATAAATGCTGTTTAAAACTTTTTTTTGTGAATTGACTGAATCCAAAGTTGAATTTCAGTTTAACCTAATAGGAAAAACTACCTTGTAATAGTGACTTTGAATGGTTAATGCCAGTTAAGGTTGATAAAGAGACAATAGAATGTCTCTTTGAATGAAACATTTTGTTGTCTTACTCCCACTTTTTTTTTTTTCAAAAATAACTTGAACCTAAGGTTTTTTTTATATATATATATATATATATATATATATATATATATATATATATATATATTTGCATTTACATTTTTGAGTATTCAGACATTGCTCAGTGCTACTAATTCATGTAGTTTGTGTAGTCCTTAGGGACTTTCTTTTCTGCAGCTTTTCCATAATTCAGCCACTAGAGTGCACACTATTAGATCCACATGTATTTTAGCACTGCACAATGCTCTCAAATAATTAGCAAACTCTAATCTCTATACATTTTTATTATTATGTATGCATTTGTCAGTTGTTTATCTTTCAAAGCAATATTAGTAACTTGTGAAAGCAAATCTAATCCTTATTTATTCTGTCATTTGGTTGTTTGTGTGAAGCTCATAAGTCTTGCAGCATCATAAGGGAAGAGCACCACTATTGGCAGGCTCTGTACACACTTCAAACTCTTTCACTTTTTCTTTTCTAGAGAAAACAAACTACTTAGCCACCAAGGAAGTATCATTGTGATACTGTTCCACTCCAGTACAATGTAGCAATATCAACAAGTGAGCAGAGAAAAGGGATTTTTATTGTGGTTCAATAAAGTTAGGATGCCTCCAAAGGAATCTTTGTGCTTCATGTTTCTACATCTGTGCTTAATCAGACTCATGGCTTTATTACTACGGTGCTGGATGACTAGCCTGTGGTGGATCTGCTGAATCACAGCATATTCACAATGGAAAAATATTTCAAAATCACAGTTTCATAAACAATATTTTCCTATTGTCACCACACTGTCTGCACTTGTATTAGAAGTATTTCATGTTCATGTTGGTTCAATGGAGAGCAAAATATAAATACACATTTTCAATTCTATCACTCAAGAGTCCTTAAAAGGGTTAATAATATATAGGATATCCCATTGGAGAGTTAGGACATCCGAGTGCCTGGGGAGCATGAAGAGAAGAGAGCGGGATGGAGTTTTATAAATCAGTTTCCATTTGTACCTAGTGAGCCTGCTGGATTACGGGATTTTTCTCTCACTATTACCCTCGCCTTCCCTCCCCCTGCTCTCTTCCTCTCTTTTTCTCCCTCACTCTCTGATGTCATTGTTTCCTGTCCAGTAGATGCTGACACTTAACTCAAGGCTGTGTGCACAGGCCCTAAACCTAATGCATATTGCTTTACACATGCTTACCTGTAGGAATTTACAGAGTAAGTAATATTGATGCCAGATTTCATTAAAACCTAAATCTGCTAAACTGTCCTGTCTGTGAGCTGCATAGATAGCTCCATCATAGTCACTGTCCATTTTCTCTTAGTAGCTATAATCTATGTTTTTTTTCATGGAACAGTCAACACAACTCCCTCTGATTTACTGTCTGAACAGTAAACACCATTTGACATGATAGGATGCGCCAAACAAACAAAAGGAACTGCTATATATCTACAATATATATTTCTAAGTAACATTTATTCATCCCAAACTATACAACATGTAAGTATTAGAAGTAAAAGTACTTATTATGTAAACAGTGTTACCATATAACTGTGTTGTCAGTGTGAAATGTTAATACTACTATTTATTATTAAGTAAAGAACAATGTTGAACTATTTTACAGCTATGACCGACTGTATTATTTCATGTTTAGATGAGTACATTTATGAAATGTGTTGATTATAAATTAAACTGCTAGACATCAAATAACATCTTATAAAATAAGCAGTAATATACAACTTGCACTTTAATGTATCCTTAAAATTAGGAGACATGTTTGTGCATTGAATACTTTGACTTTTGCGCGGTTTTAAATTGCATTGTTACTTCTCCTTTTAAAAATGAAAAGTTCATAAGCAATAAAACACACTGTTGTTCAAATCCATACATTTAGATCAGAAATATGATGACTAATGTTGCTGTTTAACTGTCAGTTTTTGTGACTCTTCTCTTGTGCTTTTACAAAAAGTCATCGCTATAGAAACGACCTAATTTGCCATTCTTCTGATGCATCTTCTGTGAGTCTTATGACTTGTTTTCCATGCTTTGATTTGGTTTTAACATACGGAGGTTACCTACAGTAACAGTACAGATCTTGAAATAGAAAAAATCCAGCTAGCTTTCCTGTGTGTGTTTGTATTCTTGCCAGCTGAAAAGGACTCTGCATGACCTTACTGTAGTTTGAATAATCTGCTGCATTCTTCACAGCTGCAGTCATATCCCCAGAGATACGATTGCATCTTCCAAGATTCAAATCCTCCATAGTCTATTTTCCTACTTGCCTAAAAATCTTAGATAGGATAACCTGAATTATTTCGGGGGGTGTCTGTGTGTGTGTGCTCTCCTCCATGGCCCCTTGCCTACCATAAGGTTTTCTCCAGAAGAGAGAAAGTGAGCTCGGCAACAACCTGAGGAAAGAATGACTGAACGCCACAGAGTCCAGACAAGAAAGACTTATTTCTAACCAAGTCTTTACTAAAAGAATTTATGTACTACTCCTGCCTGTTTTCATTTTCCTTGAATTCCTCTCTCTGATGATTAGTGGTGTTTGGTTTACTTAACTCACACAGAAAATCCCTGTCCTCCCCCATTTGCCCCTTTCTCTTCCTCCTCCACTTGTGGAATTCATTTGTCCTATCAGTCCTCACTCCTTCTGTTCTGCTCTGTGGTGAGTCAGCAGGAAGAAAGCTCTCCACAAAGACATTCAAAAGTAGCTGCAGACGAAAAAGAGCTGGCTGTTTTCTTCAACCCAAAAGTCTGAGGCCTCACCTGCCCATTCATTCTGTCTGAGTCCGGCACCTGTCCTGACTCGTCAGCCAGGTGAAGGGGATCCTTCAGCCTTACGCTGTTTTTTCAGCTGACCATAGTTGAAGGGCAATTAGGGACCAAGCCTATTCATTTGTCTGAAAGGCTGCTTTGCTCTGCCTCTCTCTGTAACCCACCTCCCTTCTCTCCCTGCCCATCCCTACCCCCCTCCCACTCCCACTCCATCTCTGTCTAGCCCAGTCGGAGCTTGGTTGACACTGTAGCTGTGGGTACGTGTGGAGCTGCAGAGGTTACCTTGCTGGAGAAAAAGTGTGGATCACATGAAAAGGACACAGGGGAACAAAGTGTAAAATATAAACCTTGGACTGAGCAGTGGACAAGTAAGAAAAGCAACTCCAAACCAAAGGATTCTGCAGCTGGAAGAGCAGCAGGTATGAAGAGCCAGACTGTGGTTGTCTCTGTGGCTCTGCTGGCCCTGTGCTCCCTGTGGATCCCCAGAGGAGGGGAGAGTGCTGGAGGGATCATTTCTCTCCGACAGACTGAAAAAGAGCAGAACGCAGGGGATCGGCTGAAAGATGAGTCCCCAGATGACCCAGAAAGTGAGCTTGCAGAGGAGCCACACGCACTGGGAAGCAGCAATAAGGCAAAGAGAGACACACATGAGGTTGCACAGTTAGGTGAGTGGAGAAATTCACATTTTAACCATAAATGGACAAATATGTTTTCCAGACAAGAAACTGAATGTGTTTGGGTAGAGTCTGACTCAAAACATTACATGGAAGAGCACACACTGACATCCATTTAGAACCTGACAGTGCCAACAAACATAAGACAGTCCAGGTGCTCACCTGTCTACTGCTACTTCTTCACTGCTGGGAATAAATTGGGCTGATGGATTCTTTGGGCTCTTACCAAACAAGAGAAGAAGACATTAAGGCAGATTTTTATTACCTTTTCTCTGCCTTTGTTGCTGTAACTGCGCTTAAATCATGTTAACTGTGGTGTACATTCCTGCTGGAGTAATGAATTTTGACTAATGCAAATTAGAAGTGAACTTCTTCTCTAGAGCTTTTTAAATAAGCTTCAGAGGTTGTACACATTAGTCCAAACCAGCTCTGTAAAAGGTCACCTAGAGGTTCATTCTTTAGTTATAAGATGTTGTTGAGGTTAAACTGATATATTTATTAAGTATTTGGACAGATTTGGTGTCATTAAATGGAGCATAACTAATGGAAAAAGAGAAGTGTTTTCCATGAAAGTGCCTTAAGACTGTAGACAACCTCAAAAGGAAATACTGATGGACCTTAAGTAACCACTAAAATGCATCTGGCTGTCTGGATTTTTCCCCAGCTGTGTTACATTTTGACATTGCAGAAAAGAAAAAAACACTTTATACTTTATTTGATCCTGGGAAATTATGATCTGCGAAGCAATTGTTGTTGTTGTTGTTGTTGTTGATGATGATGATGATGAATTTATGGGTGAATATTATATTCTGATCATGAATGCTACAGTAAATGCTTCATTTGATTCTGACCAACTGAGTAAGCTTTGGAAAACCTCTCCTCTTCCTCTCTCTGTTTTCTTTCCAGATATTTTGAGCAGGGTGAGGAGAGCACAAGATGAAGGCAAAAAGAAAAAGGATAAGAAGAAAAAGAAAGAGCCAAAGGATCCCAATGCTACCAAAAAGCCCAAGACTGACAAAAATAGAAAGAAAAAGGACCGACAGACAACAACCACAACTCTACCACCAACCACAACAGGTGAGGACGGGACAGAGCTGTTAGCAATGTTGCACTCATTAGACCAGAGTGAGCATCATTGACCTTGTATCTTTCTGCTCCCCTCTAGCTATCCCCACTGAACCACCCACAGAGCCATACACAGACTACCCCTACCCTGATGTTGGTGAGTAGCACACCAAATTAATGGGTTTGGGGAAGGAAGTTGGATTTGAGCTCACATTTCAGTTTGTAGATTCACAATATAATATATATATATATATATATACAATATTTTAGGGGGTACTCAGTCCCAGACTGAAATGTTTGCCAAGTTGTGGGTGATGTGTGCATAACATTTTATTTTAAGATTGTGTGGAATATAAATAAACAATATTTTGATGTATAGGTAAGTCTGCCCTGTACAGCACAGTAACTATTTGTTTACCTTTTTTGACTATTATCAAGGATTGGCCACTCAAAACATGAAATATGAATCAATAATTATGAAGCATACAAAAAGGTCAGATTACAAATAAATATCCGTCCCCTTTTGTTGTTTATTATTTTATCAGAAGCCCCTTAGGTTATTATTATTATTGTTCATATTATTACTATTTTGAGCCCTCCATCAGCCAGCCTTTCCACCTGTTTATCTGTGTCAGACAATGATTACTGGAAACCAGATGACGACTACTGGGGGCCTGAGCCCACAACATTCTGGCCTCAGCCCGAGACTCCGATCACAGATCTTCCGTATGACTACTGGAAGCCGGAGAAGGACGACACAGCCGCTCCTGTAACAAACGCTGTTGATGACTTTTGGAAACCAGAGGTGCAAGAACAAGCCACCCCAACACCCGATGCCTATGATTATTGGAAACCAGATGAGAAAGATCCATCCACCCCAGCACCTGATTTCTATGATTATTGGAAACCAGATGAGAAAGAGACTGTGACTGATAACTATGACAGCTACTGGAAAGAGGTGGAACCCACGCCTCCTGCCCCTGTGGTTGATGGGAAGGTTGGGATAGATGACAGTGATTACTGGGACGCCACATGTATGTCTGCACTCTTTGTTTCTAACTTCTTTGTTTTAGTTGAGGATGTTTGTGGGGTGGCAGTTTATTAAACACAAACAGGATCAGATGAAACCATGAAACCATCTCTATGGGGGGCATTGCACAACAAAGGAAATACAGATTTTGATTCACATCGCACTGCACATAAAAGAAAAGCAACCAGAATTTACAACTACCACTACTATGAAACATACTGCTTTAATAGTGTGTTTATAGTGAAAAGAATTCAGTATTAGTCATATGATGATGAAACATTATTTAGACCAAAAAACACGCACACAGTAAAAAAGACAAATTTATTACAGGTTTTATGTGTCTGCGCTAATACACTCCCAGCCGCTGGCTGAACTGAATGCAAAATCCTAAAAATACAGCCTTCACAACACATGCCGACACATTGTTCAGTTTCCAAACTGAACTTGATAACATTTCCATTTAGTCTTTCATGCTGAAAACTTTTAACAACAGTTCTATCTCTTCTAGCCTCTGTACATTTTCCACATGATCAAAAGCTGGAAAGATTGTGTCATGTGGCTCTGTTATACTTGTCTGGACTGTGCTGGACTTGTTCTAGTGTGTTTCCAACACACTGTACTGCACCTTTACACTTTCAGCATTTCCACTGATTAACTTTTACTGGTCTGTCCTCTTTTTTTCTATTAGATTTTCCTGTTTCCAAGCTGGCTTCTGAAGCATACAGTCCCTGTTTTTGTCCTTTTAATTGTTTATTCTTTCCTCCTCCTACAGTTGAGACACCAGACAATCTCCCATTCCCTGACGGTAAAGAGGTCAGCCCTGAAATCATAGTAGAAACTCTAACAGGTAACTGCATTCACCATTTGTGAAGTTAGGTACCTAATGAAGAATCGTTCTCGAGTTGAGGTACAAATACAATGTTCATTCCATCTGTGCCTTTAGGCTGTCGACACATGGGAATAACATTAAAATGTGTCTGGGAGCTAACATGCCCTACTTTTCAAATAGGAGTGGGTGGGTTCCAGCGTCAACAAAACTTTCCATACCTCTGTTGTGGAGTAAACAAAAAAACTCATCAGAGCACAACTGTGTTATGATTCTTATAATAAAATGTAAATAAAAGATTTAACAACATAATTACATGGTAGGCATTGCAGTGGCATCTAAACAGAGAACACTTGTGGTCGAATAAGTCAAGACTGTACTAACCTGTAAAACTTTTCAGATTAGACCATGTAATCTCATAAAGTCTCACTTGTAAGTGGTAGTGCTTTTGAGTGACTGAATGCATCGTCTGACTGATTTTTGAATGTTTTTTATAATCCAGAAGAGCACACAACCACTCCTCCATTTGAGAAGAACTGGTATGATGATTATGATGACTATGGGATGAGTAAGCACACACACAGACGCACACACACACAAAGACACATATCCATACTCCAAGTGTTTAATTACATCCGTTTGTTATACTACAATGAGAATTTTCTGCCAGCAAAGTAAACAGCAAGGAAAATGGATAATCAACAGTTCTGCTTTCCAGATTTATATTCAATCCTTTGTGACCTTCTTACTGTTTATGTTTCCTAATGGCTTATGAAAACTGAGAAAGATGTGCACACACAGTTCTGTACTAGTGCATTTAAATAGATTTCTATATAATGATCCATGATTTTCTTATTTTCTGCAGGGAGGAAAGAAGAGGAGACAGACCAAAAATGGATGGAGAAAGAGAGAGAAAGAGCAAGAAAAGAAAGAGAGAGGGAAGAGAGAGGTAGGAAAACAATTATTCTTACATAACACCACTCTGCGCAGTCATATCAAAATACAAATGATATTGTAGTTGCCAAAGCAAATAACATATTTGTAATCACAGATCAAACCTGTTTACTCCATCAGATCACATTGTCTTATGACTGAAAGCAGATGTGATTTTATACCGTGTACAGTCAACAGACTTTTGTTCTTGCTTTAATGTGCACCACAGGAAAAGGTTAATGTTCTGCAACAAAATAGAGATAGTGCCTGTAGAAAGTTCAGAAACCTCTTGTGAAATAGACTGAAAGCAGGCTGAGAAAGATCTGCGTGCGCTGGATAAGTGTGAGTGAAAACAACATGCAAAAATCAGCAGGCTGAAGCTATTATGTATGTAGTGTTCACATCACATTCAGCTCATTTTTTTTTTTTTTTTGCCATGTGTCAGCTACGTGTACTGAGGTTAGCTGATGGTTAAGAAGTCAAGCCTGGAGCCAATGATAAAAAACCCTGTCGGGACTGGTGTCAATAGAGCACTTCCTGTGCACATGGATCGCTGGCTTTGAGCTGAAAAAGCATTTTTATCTACCTTAGAGCATAGGTTGAAACATTTCTGAGACTAGAATACACATCTGTAGCACTGAGGCACAAAAGCAGATGTATGTGTGCACATACCTGCTTGTGTTAATGCATGCCTGTGTATGTCCGGTTATGCATATGCATACAGCAGGCGAATAAACTTACTGCGTGTTTTACATTCCTGCCTCACTACTTTTTTAAATAAATGGGTTTGTCTTCAATAGTAGTATCTCAGGGTCAGAATGAGTTTGATTAGAGTAAACTTGGACTGGACACAACATGTTTTTTTCACCACACTCCAGCCCTCAGGGTCCTCTTGGGAATTCTTGGCATGTAAAATTTGCAAAATAATGATGAGTTCCTAGATCATTTCTGGGCAGACAAAGAGAGAAAACATATTCAGCCAAGACAGTGCAATTTATTTTGTATTAAGACTGTTTTTCTGACCTTGGCTAGAGAGAGCGCAGAAGCTAAAGGAGGCAGAGGATCGAGCCAGGAACAGACCACGTGTCTTCAAAGAGCCAAAGAGTAAGTCCAACTCTGTTGAACGCCAAAAAAATCTAATACAGTTTACATTTGATTTTCACTGCTGTGTGTCTGTGTACGTGGCAGAGTGCCCTCCCCTGGGGATGGAGTCCCATAAGATTGAGCAAGACCAGCTTTCAGCCTCCTCTATGTCTCAGTATAGGTTTGCACCTCAGAGGGCGCGCCTCAACATGCAGGTACACAACACTCAGTGGAGGACTTCCCCAGTCTGAGCACCTATATTAACTACAGCTGTCACTTACATACTGCAAGGCTTTAAAGTATACACAATCTACCAGGCGCATGCTGGAAAATAATGCAGTCTGTAACTTCCATTAGCTGCTTTAGCAATTTATTTTCAACTGTCTTTATAGTCTAGGAATTATTTTAGCAGTTACATGATTAAATCAGCTGAATAATCTTTGAATCCAAGGCAGCTGTAATGTGCAGCATGTACACATATATTTAAATATCTTGCATGTCACTGCATAGATTTCTTTGTGCTGTCAGTCAAAAGATCCAGTAGCATGTGTTCTGGTCTCTGTGGTTCCAAGGGCTCTGAAGACGAGGATAATATGAGAGGTGGAGCTTGGTGTGCAAACTCAGAGGACAGGATCCACTGGTTTGAGCTAGATGCTCGCAGGGAGATGGAGTTCACGGGAGTCATAACCCAGGGTCGAGACTCTTTGAATGAGTAAGACACAAACACACATAAAAACATAAATCCACTTTATCTTACATTTCCAAGCTCATGTTTCCCCTGCTTTGTCTTGTTTCAGGAGTGACTTTGTGACGTCGTACTTCCTGGCTTTTAGCAATGACAGCAGAGAATGGACCACCATTCATGATGGATATGCTGACTGGGTGAGTTCACCTAAAAGGACGTCACTTCACTGGGAATCTTGAATGATGTCTCAGTCCTCTTTATCTGACCCTTTTTCCTCCTCTTGTCCAGCTGTTCTTTGGAAACAGTGATAAGGACACTCCAGTGATGAACCAGCTGGCAGAACCTGTGCTGGCCCGCTACATGAGAATTATCCCTCAGAGCTGGAACGGCTCTCTGTGTATGAGGCTGGAGGTCCTAGGCTGCCCTCTGCCTGGTGAGCTTCACACATGCACACACACACACACACACACACAAACTGATATTAAAGTTTTGTTTCTTTCTCTCACAAAGATCCAGCTGATGTCCGATACAGACAAAATGAAGTGACTCCAGTGGATTATTTGGAGTTTAAATATCACAGCTACTCTGAGATGGTTGCAGTGAGTATCCGTGCACAGAGGGCCCTGGACATGCTGGCTGAGTGAATTCCATAAGAAACATTCTTAAAGATAAAACTAAATAATTTCCCTCGAAACATTGCCGCACTAAACCAGGATGTCTGTTTTAATCCATTTAATATAGCCAGATAATAAAACTGAGCAGAGGGCTTATTTCTTTTGTTATTTCAACCGCCAGAGGGCAACATGACTTTTCCACACTAACGCAACGTCCACTGTTTACTCACTATTGTGCAAATTTACCATGCACACTGACTGCTTCCATCATCTCATGTATTCAGCTAATGAAGTCGGTGCATGAGGAGTGTCCCAACATAACCAGCATCTACAGCCTGGGTCGCAGCTCCAAAGGACTGGAAATTATGGCTATGATCATCTCAGGCAAACCGACAGAGCACGAAATAGGTGGGAATGGTTTCAGACCATCGTGGTACAGAACTCTTCTGTTTACATTTAAGTTGCTTATATTGAAATGTATTGTATTATCCACTATCAATTCCAAAATGTAAATCATAAATTTATTCCAAGGAGATGCAAAATTAGCTCTTGGGTTTTACAAATGTCCGAGAGGCTGAGGGGTTGAAATTAATAAGACTGAGGACTGTTGGGCCTCAATGGCACCAGTGATGATTCCTGTAAATCCTAATAAACATAGGGTGGAAGTCTGCAGATTAAGGTTAACAGACAAATAACTACAATCTTGTCTGCCTGTCTCCGCAGGTGAGCCAGAGTTCCGCTTCACGGCAGGTCTCCATGGAAACGAGGCCGTGGGTCGGGAGATGCTCCTGCTTCTTATGCAGTACCTGTGCAAAGAGTACAAAGACAGAAACCCCAGAGCCCAGCGGCTGGTGGAGGAAATACGCATCCACCTGGTGCCCTCACTCAATCCTGATGGACATGAAGAAGCTTTTGAAGTGGTCAGTGCAATAAAAAGTCATATGTTTCTTATTTACTGGCTAGCAAAATCGAGAAGCGGGAAGTGCAAGTGAATCATAGTGCACATGTGGTCTAAAGTACATTCCAATTCATCCCCTGCAGGGATCAGAGCTGAGCAGCTGGACAACGGGACATTATACTAGTGATGGCTTTGACATCTTCCAGAACTTCCCAGACCTGAACAACATACTGTGGGATGCTGAAGATAAGGGCATGGTGCCCAAACTTACCCCCAACCATCACGTGCCCATACCAGAGAACTTAGAAGCTAATAGTTCGGTAAGAGGAAGGGAATTATTCTGTCTACAGTCAGCTGATCATAAATGCTGAGGACAGAGCATCTCTAGTTAAGAGTTCAGTTAACAAAAATCTCTCCAAATATCCACCCATATTTCCAGTTGCTCTTTTTTGTTGTTTTCCCTTTAAAGCTCCTTTTAATGGTCTATTCAGTAAAAGAAGTAACTAAGGTTGCATTGGCTTTTCCCTCACTATTTGTATGATCCCGATCTTTTCATTTTTGTTCCAGATTGCTACGGAAACCAGAGCCATAATCTCCTGGATGAAAAGCTATCCATTTGTGTTAGGTGCAAACTTCCAGGGCGGGGAGAGAATTGTGGCCTATCCTTATGACAGCTTACGTCTCAACAAGCCCGCCCAGAACCAGAAACCCCACAGCCGCAAGAAGAGACAGTATGACTTACTCTCAACTTGTGTTCTGTTGTTCCACTCTTTTAAACACATTTATTTTCTAAATAATTTTTGTTTACCCCTTTCCTGCTTATTTCTATATGAAATAGGTCAATTAAAATCATTTATTTCAGGTATGAGGAAGAAGGCTATGACGTGACAGAGTGGGGAATGGGCTACCACGAGGAGCCAGAGGAAGACTGGAGAAGTAGAGGTTATGCTGAGCCAGAGGAGGAGTGGAGGGGTCACAGCACCGATCACAGTTACAACCATGGCTATGGTCATGGACGTGATCACCGCCAGGATCACGGCTATGATCAGGGCCAGGATCACGGCTATGATCAGGGCCAGGATCACGGCTATGATCACGGCCAGGATCACGGCTATGATCACGGCCAGGATCACGGCTACGATCACGGCTATGATCACGGCCAGGACCATGGCTATGATCACGGCTATGATCACGGATACAACCAAGGTTATGGCCACAGAGAGGACGAGGACGACGATAGAGGAAGAAGTGCAGGCTACCAGTACACCGAGCCTGAGGATGAGCCCCGTGCGATTGCAGATGAGTCCCTCTTCAGGTGGCTGGCTGTTTCCTACGCCTCCACCCACCTGACTATGACACAAAACTTCCACACTTCCTGCCATGGAGACAGTGCTGCAGGCAGAGTGGGCATAGTCAACCGAGCCAAATGGAAGCCAATCACAGGCAGTAAGTTTAATGTAGTAAAGTACGTAGGTTTACACTCACTTGCCACTTCCCGAAGTACACCTGTACCTGTATGTAATGAAATCCAATGCAGCAGCTCTGACATCAGTTCCACTACTACTATTTCTACTACTCTACAGTATTATAATATCTCAGTTTTGAACTGTCAGAAAGGTGATAATTCTACTATGCATTTATTACTGAAGTCATGGTGGGCGGTGCATTATATTAAGAAGAAGTTCTAATATTCAGGCCACCCTGTTAAAAAGAATGGCCACAACATTACAACCACCTCTTCTTATAATGCACTTCACTAAGACTCCACTACAGACTTTGACCTCAATAATAAACACAAACTTTTCTTGACAGATTGAAAATATAACCTTGTAAAATTAGAATTCATGGCAGTGGTGCAGTATCAGATGTCAGTAGCTCCCAATGAAGTGACCCGTAGATGTATTCTAACTGACACAATATGTGTATGATGCCCCCTGGTGGATAATACGTGCAGTGCAGGTCCTGAAGTTTCTGTGTCTGTTTCTCTCAGGTATGAATGACTTCAGCTACCTGCACACAAACTGTTTTGAGCTGTCCATCTTCCTGGGCTGTGACAAGTTCCCTCATCAGAGTGAGTTGGTATATGAGTGGGAGAAAAACAGAGAAGCAATGCTGATCTTCATGGAGCAGGTCAGTCACGCTCACATTCACACAGCATGCAATCGTCTCTGAACTCTGAACGAGAGTTGGAAAGAGTAGTAGAACAAGCTGGCGAGCATCCCGAACAAGTATTGTTACACAACGGGAACATTACGCCCTTTTAAGTTAGTAATGTTAAAGTTGTGTAACAAACAACAGTAAGACATGTCTGTAATTGTAATTAAAATATATTTAACTACGGTGTACAACCTAGCAAGACAATCTATCAAGCTAAAGTCCTTCTATATTTAGTTGTGTTATTTTAAGTGTATGTGATAATGGGTCAAATACTGAAGTGTCAGTGCGTGTATTAAGCTCAAAGAGCAAAACCCCACGTAGACCCTGCCTTCCCCACCTCTCGCATAAGTACACAAGCACTCCCACTTATGTTTCATAAATGACATTAACATTAACACAATACTGTCTCAGCACAGTTATAGATCTGTGCCATGTACTCCATGAGGTGCCATCTACCCATCACTAATTGTATGGATAGTAATGCAGATCTGTCTTGTCTGTATGTCCACCTGGTCCAGACTGAACTATATCAATAACTGCCTTATGGATTTTCATACCATTTTGTGCAGACAAATCCCAATGACCCTGGTCATCTTGGTTTGACTTTTACTCAACCAAGACTGACAGGCTTTTGCATTGATAGACTGGAATTTGGCATTAGTGGTCTGTAAACATTAGGGATCCCCTTATGGTGAACCATAAGCAAGGTTAAAGACACTTGCTTAGTTAATGAGTCATGCCACCATACCTGGACTACTGTAATTCTCACCTTTTTAAAAGTTGAGACTAAACTTTTTCCATGATTGACTTTTGTAAATAGTGAGTTTAGATCACTTTTCCTAAACAAAGATCACATAGAAACAAAAAACCTTGCCTTCACCTAAAGTTTCTCCCTATGCAGGTGAATCGTGGCATTAGGGGCATAGTGAAGGATCAGCAGGGGAACCCCATTGCAAATGCCAGCGTGTCAGTAGAAGGGATAAACCATGACATCACCACAGGTCTAGTGCAAGACTGTCATTTGCGTCTTATGTTTTATCTGTGCTTTAAAACATAATGTACAGCATGCTGTGCTTAAAACAAATTCTTGTGCCCCCATTGCCACTGTAGCCCCCACAGGAGACTACTGGAGGTTGCTGAACCCGGGGGAGTACCGTGTGACAGCTCGAGCTGAGGGATTTTCCCCTGTGACTAAACTCTGTGTGGTGGGTTACCAACCAGGAGCGACTGCCTGCAGCTTCAACCTGGCCAAGTCCAACTGGGACCGCATTAAACAGGTAAAGCACTGCTACTACCAACTCACTACATTTCACCACATTTCATTTATTATCTATCTAGCGCCAAATAAAGTGACTTTTCTTTGCAGATCATGGCCCTCCATGGAGATAAGCCAATACGACTCAGCTACGGCACGACCAGAGCACAGCAACCTACCGTTGTTAATAGCAACAGGCGTGTGGTTGATACCAGGAATAGGTATTCATCAAACTCAGGACTTGATGACCGGCAGAGGAGGCTCAGGATAGCTCGCATCCGTAAACTTAGGCAGCAACGAATGAGGTTAAGGTCAACAACAGTACCCACGACAACACAACTCATAACAACCACCACAATCCCCACGACACCAGAGACCACCACAAACTGGCATGACTCGTGGCCCATAGAGGAGGGACAGTCCTCAACACCTGGCGGTTTCACAGACTCCATCCTGGATTATAACTATGATTACAAGATCGATACTTATTAATCCAAACGCACAAAGCCTGTTCCTGTAAAGACCTGTCCTCTCCTAATTATAGTGCCCATTGATATGTTGTACTTTTAGCATCAAAACAGAAGTCTTTGTACAACATTGAAGCAATGGGAATGCACAAAATAATAACAATATTGTTTGTATAGTGTATCTGTTACTTAACACTTGAAAAATGCTTTTTCGCAGGAATGGACCCATTTAATAAATTGTATTTCACTTTGACAGTTCTCTCAGCATCTGACTTATAATTCAATCTTTTTAATGAATGTTTTTGCTTGATGAAAAGGTGTTTATTGTTGATGCACATTTTAAAAAAAACAGTTGAATTATTTACACTGACTATCTATGGGCGAAATATTTTTTACAGTTTGACATTAAAAAGGTTTACAAAGCATTTGATCACAGTTGGTAACAGAGTCAGAGGAGAGAATAAGTCTTCTGTTGGATTTTCTCAGAAAAGCTCTTAGAGGTTATTTTTCAAATAAAGGCTTGTTAATACCAAATGCCTGTGTCTTCTCTTTTTTTTTGCTCCTGAGTTTTGTGTTCTGTTCGACAATACTGTGATGTTTATCTGTTACAATGAAACAAGAGAAGTAACAGATGAAACAATTTCAACACCAATCTATTCACCTTTAT
Source organism: Channa argus (assembly GCF_033026475.1). Lineage (NCBI taxonomy): Eukaryota > Metazoa > Chordata > Actinopteri > Anabantiformes > Channidae > Channa > Channa argus. The sequence continues at coordinate 19,366,476 of NC_090207.1, forward strand.
GATACGTGACATCTACAGACATGTGATGTGATTAAATATACATAAGTATTGACCGAAATCCATGTAAATATGGATCCTCAGTGGCTGATGTTCATCTCACTTTCGTTATAGTCAGCAGAGAAGGCAGAAAAGGTTACTTGTTCACATTCAAGTGTGCGTAAATTGACCAGGCATACTGTTTGGGTGCTGCTGAACTCAGGGACAGTAACCAAAAGGACTTCCTGGCCATCAGCACCTGCCAATAAGAGCAGACCAAAACATATACTGGCACATTAGCAAAAAGGAAACATTTAAAAATATGAATATGACCTAAATAATCTAAAACACATTCAAATGGGTTTAAAGAAAGAGCATTTAGATAATGCAATATGTGTTTTATGTGCACATATCACACACTGACCTTTGACGAGCTTAGACTCAAAGGCTGGAGCATTTCCACTGAAGTAAACATGGGGACACTCTTCCAAGATAAAAGGGTCTTTTTGGTAAAATGGGTAACAACCTAATATTAAATGCATAGAAACAGTGTTAATAATCATTTCAACCACTATAATCAAGAAGGTTTGCATTTAGAATCAACTTGTCTAACAAACCTAGAGTATCAGGTGCTGTGGGGGCCAGGTGTCTGAGACGAAGTGTTTCTTCCAGTATTTCCAGGTGGCTCTCCATGCTGCTGTATCTCTGTATGTCACAGACATTCTGGCCTGATGTACCAAGAAACCTTCAAGAAAATACATTAAATCTTAAGCACTAAGCACATCTCCACAATAACTTTAGATTCCATTTAATATGACTGCATGTGTGTGGCAGGGCTCACCTAACTCCATCAATATTAGCCTGGTATGGATTGGAAGTCAGCTGTAGTGTGGGGTAAACTGAGGACAAAGGGAACATACAGTGGTGAAGTGGTTGTTGCGGGAGGGTGTAGTTGGTGGGGTCATACTGGCCTGGCATCACATCCACATGGACAGAAATCTAAAAGAGACAGCAATGACACAGCATTAAACAGAGATTGTTCTGATGATAAACAAACGTATCTATACAGGGATTAACATTAAGTAGACCATCAAGAAAACTATAATCAGGTAAATGTAAGGTGGTCGGTCAGGTAATAAATAAATATTAAAAATGCAGTTAGTCCCAAACACTGATTTATGCGTGTTGACCCACCCTAAATTAATTAAAATCATGTTTCATCGTAGAGCTGCACGCAGCGTATTCAATCTTCTCTGATTTCTGGTGAATCAGAGTTGGTAATTTTTTTTTTCATTTGATGCTGTCCTACACCCCGTTTACAAAATTCACCATAACTCGGTGAAGCATTAATAATGTTGATCTGCGCAACTAACGAGGCATTCTGTCATTGTACTGAGAACTGTCTGAATGTGGCAAATGATCTGTTTTTAACAAAGTTTAGAATATATTCATGGAAAAGCTTCACATTTTGCTACAATTTCTGTTTAAACCACAACTAAAAGGTTTGCAGACAAACACACAGATACGGCCTTTAAACATCTCCCCTTTAAAAGACCAAACCCTCACATAGTTGAAGCGCCTGAACTTATTTCTTAAGTAGGGTATTTCATATTAAGTAGCCACAGCGGTATAGCTATAGCTTATGGCTGAGTAATAAATCATTTTTAAAGACCCACAATTTTGCCTTAATGTGAGGACGACTGATGATCAAAACACATCAGCACTCCAAAACCCCGTCTGTGTCAAGTCCGCCAATACTTAGAAACTACAAATGTTTGCAACAGATATCCATAAAGTCTGTGAAGCTAACATTTTGACCAAATGGCTGAAAAGCTTATATCTGGTCAAACTTTACTATGAAGTGGGCTTTTTCCACTATAAATAACAATCCAAAACACAGGAAATGCCCACAGGTACTAAGTAAAGAATCCTCTTTTGATTTATTTGAAGAAGTTTTTTGTTCTTACAGATTTCAGTAAATAGCAAATCTTCTTTCTTCTTCTTTTCCTTTTGGCTGTTCCCTGTCAGGGGTCACCAAAGCGAATCATGTGCCTCCATTTAACACTGTCCTCTGCATCCTCTTCTCTCACACCAACTAACTTCATGTGCTCTCTCAATACATCCATAAATCTCCTCCTGCCTGGCAGCTCCAACCTCAGCATCCTTCTACCAATATATTCACAGTGTCTCCTCTGAACATGTTGAAACCACTTCAATCTGGCCTTTATCTCCAAAACATCTAACATGAGCTGTCCCTCTGATGTCCTCATTCCTGATCAAATAAATCAGCAAATTATTTAGGGCAAGAGGTTTTCTTCTGTGTTAAAATTTTAACTTTGAATTCACAATGTTACAGTGTGGGCTCCATTTAATTTAAATGTAAAAAAGGGTTGAATAATACTGCTGCCTGCATGTATCTTATTATGCATTATTCAAAAGCCCCTTACTCTCACTGATGTCATGTTGATCTGTTCATCTGGTTTTCTGTTTTTTACAATGACCTGTGATTACTATTTATGCTTTGCTATAACACCAGAGTATTTCTGCTTTCTGAATCAACAAAAATTACAGATACAATAAAATCTTTAGTTTTATTTAACTTTTAATACAAAAGTCACATCTGAAGACAAATTCAGTATTACCTTTAAATTGTATTTTTTTTGGTATGTTATTTGTCTAAATGCATGTTTATTTTGTTTATCTTTTAATAGACATACATTTTCTATTTTGGACAAGTAAACATCTCAGCTACTCGGCCTAAAAAGCTTAATGTCAAACCATGTCTATACATCTAAGGTTGTTTTAAACAATTCAATTATTAATTTACCAATGTGTGTGTGTTGACACCCCAGTTAACTGACAACAGCACCACTGCTTATATAATAGGGGACACACTCATGTCACTAGCTGTAAATTAAAAGAAAATGCATATTTGTGCACAGACGATGTGAACACTTACCACCAGCTGAAGCAGAAGTTCATCTAACAGTCGAATGGCATCCACACTCCCAGCTTGAGTCTTCTTGGTAAGGTACTTAGCCTGGAAAAAGAAAATATGAAAAACATGAATCAATATTTGATTGATTTAAGAGAATTAGTTCACCTGTGCAACTTAAACTTATTAACGGTATATGTGTGCAAAGCTTAAACCAGTTTTTTAACACCTTTGTTGATGCATCCTTGTCCTGGGTACTTTGGCTCAGGAGGTTTCCAGCCAGTAGGACCCTGGAAATTTTCGCCGCCCCACTCTGCTCGCCTTGGTCACCAAGCTGCCCAGTTACCATGTCAGTTAGCAACTGTAATCCCAGAATGCTATCAGCATGACTGCTGCCGAGACCAAGTCCTGAGGCCAAAAGCATAAACCTAAACAAAAACACACATGGCTATTAGTATCTACTATCACTAAAGCCTGTGGTTTAAGCTGTGCATGTATGCGCTTACTTGTCAGAGCTGAGTTTAGGTCTTGCAGTCTGTGGAGGAAGATCAGCTATGCAAATGTCCTCAACTGTGAACTTGCCATCATTTCTTTCAGCTCCATATATTGCAACAACACTACCTGAGACACAAAGACAGAAAAGCCATTACATACAAGTCAAGCAGTACTGTACATTCACAGTTGTGTTAGTGATGCAATGCTGTGATCCTTTAGTGACGTGATAGTGACATCCTTCCAAGTCTCTCCTGACCTGTGACACATTTGTCTCTGTCAATGTTTCCCTCTAGTTTAATCCTTTGGAGCTCATCCTCCAGAATCAGCTCATCTGATTCGCTGATGTATTTGGCTCTTACAGGCTGGGGCAGCAGGTTGTGCTGAAAGAAAGACCCAAACAGAGACATGTTATAACAGACATGCAAATTGCTCCTTTATTTTTTCCCCAGGAAACCTGCCAACCTCTTCGCTGATCTCTTTTAAAATAGATGGCTGCAAGTCCATACGCTTGAACAAGGTTCCCACAATGCAACACTGCTCCCCTGTCTGGAGATCGCACAGCTTCCTGATGAGCACATCTGGTCCTAGCAGAGACAGAAAAAGACAAACCAATGAATAATACATGGAAAAAGTAAACATTTCATTCGGATGTTTTAGAGTCCCAGATGGTAAAAACGGAATCAGCGTGACGTTACCCCACTTCTCTTGTGCTCTCACTGTGAGCAATGGTCTCATCTGCATGAGTCTTGCTGCGTAAATATGAGCATACTGGCGACTGAAACTCCTCTCCCCGACTTTGTAGCGCTCAGGGCAGGGTCTGTAAGCTAGCGACACCCGCTCAAACACCGGCCCCTGGTCCTCGGGGCCAGGGGGGCAGAGCAAAGAGGAACTGTCATTTTGGGCGCTCAGTTCGGAGAACATGACTGTGTCAAAGCAGAGAAAGAGATGCAAAATGAATATGCCTGTTTTTTGCGTTCACACGTAATGTAATATATAACGTTAGTGGTTTTACAAACTTAGCGAATTTAGTTTTGGACTAATGTGAATAACATTCAGTAGTTAGTGCCGTATGAGCTTTAAGAGTAACTATTTAAAAAGAATATCGCAAAAATAACAGATTTACCAATCTTACCGTAGAGTTACCGTACCCTCCTATCTCCGGAATTAAGTTATGCTTTCAAATTTTGCTCAGTTTATTTCTAAGCGTGCGAGCAATCGACAATTCCCGCGAAACCACCCGCTAATGTTCACTAGTTTTTTCAAAGGGACCGCGTATTCTCGCGAGAAAACAAAAATTGTATCCGCTGGACAGAAAACTGATTGTACCATAAAAATTATCGACACGTTACTTAGATAATCTTTGAGAAGCAAATGTGTGCATGTATACGCATAATATAACATTTCACAGTCGCTTACAGACAGACGTTTGTCTTTGCACGATCGCACAGAATTGACGTCACGGATGTTCTGCTTATGTCGCAGGGAGTTGAGATCACAATAGTGTCGCGGTTGCACTCAGCCTCGCCATTTTCGCAGCTCGTTGTGCGCCACTGTCTGCTAGGAGTTTGCGTCCTTTTATCTAACGATCTGTGCACTCGGGTTTTAGTTCGGTAGGAAACATGCAAGGAAACAGAGGCCCTCAGCAAAACCACGGCCCGAACCGCCCGGGAGAACAGAAAAAACCCGGAGGGACAAACACCAACGGCCAGCAGCCTGAGCCTAGCGAGCAGACCAACCCCAATGAGGCCTTAAATCTGGACCTGCAGAGCTTTAGGAAGCCCGGGGAGAAAACCTTTACCCAGCGTAGCAGGCTGTTTGTAGGTAACCTACCCACCGGAGTGACTGAGGAGGATATCGAGAAGCTGTTCGCCAAATACGGAAAGGCCAGTGAAATCTTTGTCAACAAGGAAAGGGGCTTCGGCTTCATTCGGCTTGAGACCAGGATCATAGCAGAGATTGCCAGAGCCGAGCTAGATGATACTCCGTTCAGAGGCAGGCCAATACGGGTGAGGTTTGCAACGCATGGTGCTGCGTTATCTTTGAAGAATTTGCCAGAGTTTGTGTCCAACGAACTACTGGAGGAAGCCTTCGCAGTCTTTGGTCAGATAGAAAGAGCTGTGGTCATAGTGGATGATCGAGGGAGGCCCACAGGGAAGGGAATAGTGGAGTACACCTCCAAGCCAGCTGCGAGAAAAGCTTTAGATAAGTGCACTGATGGTGCCTATCTTCTCACAGCGTTTCCTCGGCCTATCACAGTGGAACCAATGGAGCAGTGTGATGAAGAGGAGGGACTGCCAGAAAAGCTCATCAACAAAAACCAGCAGTATCATAAAGAACGTGAGCAGTCGCCTCGATTTGCGCAGCCAGGTACCTTTGAGTATGAATATGCCATGCGCTGGAAAGCTCTAATGGAAATGGAAAAGCAGCAGTATGAAATGGTCGACCGCAACATTAAGGAGGCACAGGAGAAGCTGGAGGCTGAGATGGAGGCAGCTAGACATGAGCATCAAGTGATGCTCATGAGGCAAGACCTGCTGAGGCGTCAGGAAGAGTTGCGGAGGATGGAGGAGCTGCACAGTCAGGAGGTGCAGAAGAGGAAACAGGCAGAGCTCCGGCAAGAGGAGGAACGCCGGAGGAGAGAGGAGGAGATGAGGATGCGCAATGAGGAAATGATGAAGAGGCAGCAAGAGGGCTTCCGAGGCAACTTCCCTGAAAACAGAGAGCAAGACATGAGGATGCATATGGGCAGTCATGGCATGCCCATGAACAGAAACTCTCTAGGTGGCAACTCTGGTACTGGTGGTACTCCCGGCATGGCTGCTGAAAATACCCCAATGATGCAGGGGCCAGGAAACAACAACGTACCTGGAGGAGGCCAGGGTGGCTTCCCCAGAGGCCTCCCTGGGCCCGGAGACTATGGACCAAATAAGCAACGTAGATTTTGAAATGTATTTTTTTTTTTCCACTTTCTTACTCAACTGTATTTTAAAGTTCAGGTAGTGGGTGTTACTTTTGAACATGACCATGTTGCATGTATTTTTTTACATTTTATTTGTACTTCTGAATTAAGTTTTAGTACAACTATGTCAACTCTCCAGATGAGCCATGTGTCTTAGTTAATTTCTTGTAATGTAATTTTCATAGGGATAGATACTCCCTTTTTTTTTTTTTTTTTTTTTTTTTTTTGTTCTGGCTTTGTTGAATTTCTGGAATAAATTCATGATTCCTTAAGAATATTATTCACAGAAGAGAGACTCATGATTTCTGAAGATCTTTCTAGGCAGTAGGGCCAAAAGTACCACAGCCTTGACTAAACAGTAAATGACAATGACTTTATCAACATGACATATAGGTTTGACATAGGGCATTGTAGTGTGTATGTAAGTCATACAACAATCGTTGTTGTTTGAAGAAAAAGGTTCCAAAACTGAAAAGGAAAGAACAGATGTGCTAAATTAAACTTATAAATTCATATATCTTTGGTTTTATTAACTGCTGTGGCACATTTGTGAAGAGGGCTATTTGTAGACTGCCTTACTGGCACGCTGTGAAACAGAGCTAATGGTTTGTTGTTAATAACATCTGTGTGAAAACACTTTATTTACTCAGTTGGTAGATGCATTCATCCATAGCAATGTATTTTATTTACTCAGTTGGTAGATGCATTCATCCATAGCAATGTACAGGTGAGAGTCAAAGCAAGCAGGAATGTTAAATTAGAAAGAAGATTCTGTAAGTAAATCAGCATGAGAAGTTTTGAAAGACTTTAGGTACCACATGAGGTAGAATCACATAGGAACTTAAAGAGTTACTGATGGCTGCCTCCTAAGGTAGTTCACTAGCTACCAGACAGATGCATGTGACTCATCCACCATCTACACAAGGAGGACTTTGATAATCATTGAATTAAGAGTAGAGTTCCAGACTACACAGTCTCAATGATGCAGAGGTTAGTGACCCAGTGAGAGTACAGTTTAAATATGAACACTCCCAAAAATGTTTGACTTACTGTAACCGGACAGACTCGGGGGAAGCTGGTCTGATTTAGACGTGTTTTCTTTTCTTTCTAGACTATCAAAAGGATGATGGAGGCTTACATTCAGTGTAAAGTTATGCATCATGTAGTGTGTACAGTGTATACAGCTCTGTATATTGCTTAATTTAATCAAAGTTTAAGGCTTAATGTAATTCCCAGCACAGTTTTTTTAAAAAAGCATTAAAACGTTTTAGTTGTTTCAGCTAGAACCTAAAGCTAAATTCAGTATTGATTCATAACATGTCAACAGGTCTAACACATCATCTTGTAGTGTTTGAGTGGGAAACAAAAACTCACATCTAGTGGCCTGTAGCAAGATGAAATCCAAATAGAAACAAAACAATGTAGAAATACTGTAGATTGTAAACAAGGACTGTGTTGATGGAAGTACACTTAAACTCTTAAGGCTTTCATAATAGCTAACATTTGTGCACGTGCCAGACAAGTGCAGTTAAAAGAGTGGAGTTATATTGTTTGTGGTGTTGTGGAGCAGTTTCACATTCTTGTATATATGATCTAGTGCCTCTGGATACTAACATCTGGTAATGGCAAATGATCGTCTTATCTCCATCCCACAAAGGTTTTATGTCTTCTCTATTTATTTATTTATTTTTATTTTTATTTTTTTTTAGCTGATAGGCAAGAACTTTCTGTAGAAACTACCCTTTACCCAGATTGGAGTCCAAAAAGTCAAGAGGACAATGGGCACTTCATAAATAATAATTGATAAGGACTCGATCATAAAGAAGGAAAAGTGTTTGTTATCTGGAGTCATCCAGGTCATAGAGAAAAAAAAAGTTTAGGTAGTATACTTTTTACACACTCTGTACATTGGAGAATAGATGGCAAGATATCTCTCCATATGAATCTGACACTCTTTAGGCCCCACTATTGAAAAGCAAATAGATTATTTTGTATTTTCTATAATAAAATACTTTTTGTTTGAATCTGCTTTCTTTTGAGTTTGCTACACAAAAAATACACCTATATTTATAAAAAAAAAAATGTCAAAAGTAAATGCTGTACAATATCACTTAATTTTAACTTTGCCTAAAAGTAAAGCCTTTGTGCATTGAAGTTACTTGATGTAGAAGAACAGCAGTTGTGTGACTTTGGTGCAAATAACACATTTGTTATAAGAAATAAATACAATAATGATTTGTACAGTTAAAACAGTATATTATTTTATGTGATGTTATAAAACCCAGTGTGTAGCAGCACACATTCAACTCTAGCCTGCACCGTTTGAGTAGATTTTTATTTACCAAGATTTGTTTGTTCCATCAGAAATTAGGAAGATTATTGAATTGTGGGTAATGGTTTTAAAAACAATTTTATGAATGGGCAGAGTCCCTTGCATGTATGTAAATGGCCCTCATAAAAATTGTTGTCAGAACAGTCTGCACCTCTCAAGGTTATACAAAGACGATAAAACAGAGTGGGAATAAAGCAATTATGACATAAAAATTAATTTCAAAATTTATTTATTTATTATAAAGAACAGTGTAAGATGTGGTAAAACATAGAGCAAGTTTGTGTTTTTCAGATGAGTGGAAGTTAATACTTAGTTCCATAAAGTCATTATTAGAGTACTTTGTCTTTTGATTTACATAATGTGCACAGATGTGCGCTGCAGATTTTAGTGCACTAAGTTACAAAAATCTGCATGTTGCCGTGACCTATCAATGCGAAACAGGACAAAGAACATTGGCGCCTGCCCCTTCACTTCTTAATTTTTTACCATCTCTTTTTTTTTTATCACAGATTGAAATATTTTTGCACTTTCACCCTGATTACTCTGATGCACCCACGGTATGACAGTGGAGCTGTGGTTGTCAATTTTATCTTAAATTTGACCTTGACTTGTGATAAAAAACAATAATAATTAAAAGGCTAATCTATCATGTAGGATGTGATCCAGGAAGTAATCATGTAGTCTTGGCATGGTACCATCTATATGTCACTGGGTTTCATACATAAAGGGCAAATAAAAAAAGATATTGAAATGTGTCAAGAACACACCATATTTACTTTCTTTGCACTTTAGACGTTTGCGGCATACACTGCCAAAACAAGAAATTTTGTTGCTACTGCTGTAATTGGGCCCATTTAGTACAAGGGTCAGAGATCACCTACAATGTATGACTCCTCCTGTTGTTTTGGATTCTCCCCTTTAGACTTTCCCAGCTGTATTGGCTCTCCCAGCAACCCTATCAATAGTCCACCCATGTTAATTATTAGACAGATGTATTGATCACCAGTAGCTGAGATTGGCCGGCAGTCCGATCACACCAGATAACAAGATGTGACATCACAGGATTGGTGATGTCTGACACAACGTTTCCTGTCGCCCAACCCTGTTAGACAGACAGACAGACGATAGGTGAGAGGACAGCTTAGACGTCTCAGAGCACCTCTCACTGTCTTATTTGGTCTAATGTATCTTCAAACAGGACAACGGTGAATAAAGTACACTCCATCTTACTGTGCCTGAGGACCTGACTCTTCGGTTGCTGTTGAATTTCAGGGAATCATGATCTGTATCACAGCTCTTCTCACTTTTTTGACTTGTATGGTATGTTGGTCTGGTCATTTTCTTTTGTTAGTGAACCTGTAGGCCTACTTCTGTACTCTACAATTTTTAATGGTTGCTTGAATAAATTAAAACTGTAAAGGTTTTTCATTTAACAGTACAAAAACTTTAAACTCCAGTATTATGTAGTATAGGCATGGGACTTGTGGGCATGATCTGTGACCTAGATTAAAAATAAGCATATCTGGGCTGTCTCTTGTAAATTAACTACTCAATAAAAGGAGTAAGATATTAGAAAAACGTTTCTAATTCCATTAGAAATATAGATCAAAATGTTGGTCATCACAAATTACTACATTTGTATGAAATAAAACATCGTAAATGTCAAAGCAGTGATAACCCAGTGCTTTGTCACATCTTTACATTAAAAACCAATCCTATCGAGAAGTGTTGATGCAAGCAGCAAAGATTAATGTCTTCTGTGGTTCCAAGTTCAGCTGTATGAAATATATTATAACTAAATATAAAACAAATGAAGTGCAGAGAACAGAATCACAACACAAATTGTAATGTATATTTAATTTAGATATCTGCCTTGTGATTTGTATTGTTTGACATTTTTAATATTCCATACATCTTTAAGTCCTGAAAAAAAGAAGTTCTATTTATATTAGTTATCTAAACCCATATTTTCAAAGGGAGTTAATTTCTTCAAAAGTAAAACAGATTAATGTCTGTAATACAGTAAATAGTGTTAAATATTACAATTGCAGGTACAAACCAGTACAAATGTAAGAACACAACCTGTAATTGAATATATATCATATATTTTACCATTTTACTTACAGTATTTGTTTAATTTAGTATGTGTTTTAAGATTCTAGATTATGTCAGGCTAAACCTTTTTCTTTAAGTTTAATTTCATTTATTTGTACAAACAAAAGGAAAGATTTGCGACCAAACAGCTTTTGAAAGAAATAGGCTAAGGAGACACAATCCTGAGTACATTTAAAAGGCTGAAAACTAAAAATGGGACTTAAAGACATATTTTAAAATACAAGCTTTCAACTACATAAATAAATTACTTAAATTAAGTTTAATTCCACTGTATCTTATATAGAGTTGTATGACAATAAATATATAACTTGAATCCTGGATATAGCAACTAATTACCCATTTTACTACTTTAAAAATATGACTATAATGTCTATACATTAGTATTAAATAGGACTAGAGACTCACAAATCTGTAATTCATTTTAGGATATGGTATTCAAAGTTGAATATACGCAACATATTTTACCTTGAACGCTTTTAATGTTGTTTTAGGCAGATGAATTTATCCAGAAGAAAGGGAACAGCACAAAAATCATAATGACACATATAAGAGATTTATGGGTTAATAATCTGCGAAGTCTTGACAAAAACTGAGCTAATGAGGAGCACGATAAACTTAAGCCATGTCCAAAATATTCCTGTATCTTTTATTTAAAAATTCAATGTACTGCCAAACATGTTCTATAACAAACTTCTAAATGACAAAACATTTAAAAATTCCTATTCTATAAAACTGTATATAAATGTTTGCTTAATAATTTAGTTTAGTCACAAATGTTCCATAAGCTGTTTTTGACAACTCTGACATGTATGCAGGTCTTGTCAGAGGCCCAACATGAGGCGGGCTACTGTGCTTTCTATGAGGAGTGTGGTCGTAACCCATCTCTAGAAAATACAACATCCCTCATTACTCCTATCGTCCCGTGTCTCAACTACGGCCGCGCCAGACACGTCACAGGAGAACACTACAGGAAACTCCGACAGGTCTGTACATCCTGCTTAGTGTTTAAGTAGCAGAGCACGGGAATGAATAATGGTCTGCAAAGAAGGAGCTGTTTACGTCTTCTTTGACTATGTTTGACACGTCAATTTAAAAATATTCCTTTGACATCGCAAGCTTGGGGTTGAGTCTGTCAATTAATAAAATGGCACCTGTTCCTGCTACAGGTGTGTCCCATCCTGGACCGTGGAGAAAACAACACATACGCCTGCTGCTCCATCAAACAGCTATCATCCCTGGAAATGAGTCTGACTCTGTCCAAGGCTGTGCTGGTCCGCTGTCCTTCCTGTGCGGAGAACTTTGCCCACCTGCACTGTATCAACACCTGCAGCCCCAACCAGTCCCAGACGGTAAAAGTCACAAAGGTGATGAACGTAACTCTGCTGGGCAAGGTGAAGGAGGCTGTGGTAGGCTACCAGGCATTCATCAGCACCACCTTCGCAGACGGCGCCTTCCAGTCTTGCAAAAATGTCAGGATCCCCGCTACAGGAGGCTTCGCCATCTCTACGATGTGTGGTCGGTATGGGGCCAAGTTGTGCACACCCCAGCGCTGGTATGACTTCCAAGGAGACTCCAGCAATGGACTGGCTCCTCTAGACATTGACTTCAGGCTGGTAAAAGAGGGGGGCACTGCAGAACTACCAGAGGGGGTGATTCCCTACAATGGAACTGCTCTGAAATGTAACGAGACCACACCGTCCGGAGGTCAGGTATGCTCCTGCCAGGACTGCCAGGAGTCGTGCCCAAGTATGCCGCCTCCCCCACCGCCCCCCAGCCCCTTCACACTGCTCGGGACCGACGGCTTCCTTGTGATTTCTGTCCTGCTATTCTTCCTCCTCATAATTGTTTTCTTGGTCTCCCTCGTTGTCTCTCACTTGGTAAAGTCCGAGATGAGAAAGTACGAAGACAGAATGAAGGCACGCAACAGTTACAATGTGACCAATCAGGTCGCTGATGGCTCAGAGGTGTCGTGCGCTGACAGGACCAGCCTGGAAGCTCAATCTTTCCTCAGCTCCATGTTTCACTACTGGGGGACCCTCATGGCGACGTACCCCTTCACGGTCAGTACAGCACCGTGTGGGGTGCGGTGCAAAAAACGCGTTTTTAATGAGTGAAAAAAGCAATTGCAGTTGCAGAGTCAGGTAAAACTGACTAAATTTGGGCGGGCAGCGGGTAAAATATAGATGAGAATACAATGTAAATGAAAATAAAGGCAGAGTTTATTTTATTGTTCCATAACTAAGAATACTGCTGACTGACAATAGTTGAATGTGTGCACAGGTGATTAGCGCAAAGTTTTGTGCACTTTGTGTCACGTTACTTTAGCGTGAGCGTGAGATGTGTGTTTTGCACATTTGTTTTACACAGTTAGTCTTTTAGCAGGCCCTGCTTATTAACACAACCGACACCGATCAGCCAAAACAATAACACCACCCGGTGGTTTTATTGTTGAGGTAGACAGGGCATCGCAGACCTGTCCGAAGTGTACATATTGTGCCTGACTGGTGTCAGGCACAATACATCTAGTCCGGATTTGATTGCGGGATTGTGCAAATAACAGGACTCTGGCTGAAGCTACTGTGAATATATATACTGTATGTATGTATATGTATATATAGATAGATAGATATATATATAGAGAGAGAGTCAGCCAGATGATGATGATGATGATGATGATGATGATCTGTTTTAACTTCTTTCAAGGTTCTCCTGGTAGCAGCTGTAATCGTGGTTGCTCTCTCTGCTGGCATCAAGTCCATTGAGCTCACAACTGATCCGGTGGAGCTGTGGTCTGCTCCTAACAGCCGTGCCCGCCAGGAGAAAGACTTCCATGACAAATATTTTGACCCCTTCTTCAGGACAAACCAGCTGATCCTCACCGCACCAGGAAGAAAAGGCCACATTTACGACTCTTTGCTGTTTGGACAGCAGAACTTTAGCGGACTGGTTTCCAAAGATCTCATTATTCAGCTGCTGGAGCTCCAGAAACAAATACAGGTAGAGACACACAGAGTCAAAGTCGACAGCTGGCAGAAACCTCACTGTACTATTTTGAAACATTCATTCCTCTTCTTTTTAGAACATTAAGTTCTGGTCTGAAGATCTGAACAGCACAGCAAGTCTGAAGGATGTGTGTTTCGCACCACTGAACCCGTCCAACCCTTCCCTGACAGACTGTGCTGTCAACGGCTTGCCACAATACTTCCAGAACAGCCTGGACCATATTAACGCTAAGGTGAACATGACAGAGTTGGGAGTAATCAAAGAAGTGGATTGGAGAGACCATCTGATCTACTGCCTCAAGTAAGGATTCATCTAATGCAGTTCAAACTTGCTCATTCATTTCAAATTGCTTTAACATAACCATTTTATTTCTTCTTCCATCTCCTCTCAAGCTCTCCTCTGTCCTTCAAAGACATCACTGATCTTGGTATGAGCTGCATGGCTGACTACGGAGCTCCTGTTTTCCCTTTTCTGGCTGTGGGAGGATATGAGAGTGAGTGACTTTCAGTGCCATCTTTTCCACATACAGTACAATAAGCTCGAAAAGACATTTCTCACCCACTTCACATTCTACATGTTGCTTTTCCCAGATGATGACTACACCAACGCTGAGGCTTTCATCTTGACCTTCTCCCTCAACAACTACGCTCGTAACCACCCCAAGTTTAAAGTGGCTATGCGATGGGAAAAGGAGTTTCTCAGAATTGTCCAGGAATACCAGAAAAACCCTGCCTGCAACTTCACTTTTGCCTATATGGCAGAGGTATGTTCAACTATGGGATCTCACAAAACGTATAATTCAAGAATTACATAATAAAAATATTTTAAGGGGTCATTTTTTTCATTAAAGAAAAACCAAGTGGATTGTGGAAATAATTATCAAAAGTAATCAGTAGTTAAGGTGTTGCTGCATAGAGTTTTATGTGATCTTAATGGCCTAGGTCCAAGTCTGCCCGTGTCATCTCTGTTCCCTCTCCCCTCATATCCTGCTTGCTCACAATTATCTCCTTGATTACAGCCACAAAATATCAGTGAAAGGAGTAATCAGTAGCCTAGAAAATAGTTTTTACTGTTCACATTTGTCCTTCCTTATCAGCTTGTCAGTCACCTGGGAAGCACTTTGAATTGCACAAATCTGCATGATAGGTTCTATAGAATTAAAGACTGATGCTGATTAAGATGTGCTGCCACAGCTTTTCTAGGGGGTGTGTGGATGTCCCCTGTCATTTTCTATCACCTCACAACCTTGACTCTAATGCCCTGAGCCCTAACTTCTCTGTGGTTCCCCCACTCTGTCCACAGAGGTCCCTAGAGGATGAGATTAATCGGACAACAGCGGAGGACATCCCCATCTTCATGATCAGCTATGCTGTAATCTTTGTTTACATCGCTGTAGCACTGGGGGAGTACTCTTCATGGAAACGCATACTGGTAAGACTTAAGACATAATCTTTACATTCATTATAAAGTGCTGTTTTATATCCCTCGTGTTTTTTAGCAACTTGGTGGACAGACTAGTCAACAATTATTAGATGTTGTTGCCATGAAATTGTTTACAGGTATTTATGGTTCCCAGATAATTAATCTGAATGACTTCAATGATCTACTGCAACCACAAGTTTCAGCTGTGGTTTTTAAGTAAAATGTCTTGACAATTACTGGTTTCCCTGGAAATTTGTTGTGCAGTTACATCATTGATGTAGCACAATCATCAACATCACAAACAATAGTCAGGACTGCAATTTGTCCAAAGCTTCATTATCATATACCAAAGCCTATGACGTTCCCATCAGCTTCATCTGCTCTTTCCTTTACTGCTGACTCTCAAATGTTAACATCCTACCTTTGCAAAACTAAGATGGTAGACGTTATACCGTTAACATTATAGCTGAAACATCTGCATGTTTAGCTGTTGCTACGTAACTTTGGTTGTTTTTCTCTAAAAAAATGTACGTGGGATGCGATAAGCCTGCACGAAGAGAGTAAAACCAAGTAGTACTTATCACATACATGATAAAGGCTGTAGCACGGCTACATCAGCTGGATAGCGCTTATCTCTGCAGTGAAGCACACAGGTTTATTGGTCGTGCAATTATACAATACAGAAGAAATGATAAAGCAAGAGATATGGGAAACAGAAAAGGCCCATTAATTAAAATCTTATCTTTGTGTCCTAAAGGTGGACTCTAAGTTTCTTGTGGGTCTGGGTGGGATCTTGGTGGTCGGCTGTTCTGTGCTGGCATCCATGGGCTTCTACTCATGGATCGGAATCCCCTCGTCGCTGGTCATTTTGCAGGTCGTGCCTTTCCTGGTGCTTGCTGTAGGAGCTGACAACATCTTCATATTTGTCCTGGAGTACCAGGTCTGTACCTATATTTGTCTGCACAAAAAAATGATTTAGAAAGATTTGTTTTTCAGAAGAAGTGGTGTTACTCTACTCTTTGTTCTTTGCAGAGAGACGTAAGGAGGCCGGGAGAAAAGAGAGAGGAGCACATTGGTCGTGTCCTTGGAAGCGTAGCTCCCAGCATGCTCCTGTGCAGTCTCTCTGAGTCTGTCTGCTTCTTTCTAGGTAGGAGCCTCTGCATTCTATTTAGTCTTTGATAAAAAAAATACATAGTGCTGCAAGTAAGGTTGAAGTATCAAACCATTTCATTTCAGTGTGTAGGGAGGAAACAATGTGATAACCACTAGCTGTTGTTCTACCCTAGGGGCCCTGTCCACCATGCCAGCAGTAAAAACATTTGCTCTCTACGCTGCTTTGGCTGTGCTCATGGACTTCGTTCTGCAAATGACAGCCTTTGTGGCGCTGCTGTCCTTAGATGCCCGGCGCCAAGACAGGAACCGTTGTGAACTGCTCTGCTGTGTTACAGTGTCAACCCAACGTCCCAACACGCCAAATGAGGGCTTCCTTCTGCCCTTCATGAGAAAATACTATGCTCCTTTCCTACTGCACCGCTTAACCAGAGTTATAGTGGTAAAGCTGCTAAATCTTTAATAAACAAACAGTTATTCTTAATTTGTACCGATCATATCCTAAGTTCAATAGTCAAACTGTCCTGAAATATAATGTTCTTGTGTCTTAACCTAATATTTGATGTATACATGTGTGTTTTCTCTCCAGATGATAGTTTTCATTTTCATGTTCTGTGGATCATTATTCCTCATGTTTAATGTGACTGTGGGTCTGGATCAGGAGCTAGCTATGCCAAAGGTCAATAAGCATTGCTATATAAATATAAATTCATATGTGCACTCTCATCTTTTAGTATAACTTTACAAAGATTTTTTTCCCCGCAGGGTTCCTATATGTTGGAGTATTTCCAGTACCTGTACAAATACTTTGAAGTTGGAGTCCCTGTTTATTTTGTAACAAAAGGGGGCTACAACTTTACCAGTCTGGAGGGTATGAACGGAGTCTGCTCCAGTGTGGGCTGTGATCAGTTCTCTCTGACACAGAAGATCCAGTATGCTACAGACTATCCTGAACGGTGAGTCAGTGAGTTCAGTGACTACACAAGATCTCAGTTACATCTCAGTTACATTCTGCAAAAATCAGAACCTTGACCCAGTACTATGAAGAGAGGTTTTGTAGCTTTGTCCTTCACATCATCATTATCACGGTCAACATCATCTTTTACAGACAGATCCTTGAACTTGCTGATATAGTAGCAACCTCTTTCATGTCAATCTGATCAGTTAATGATAAACTCAGTTATATGAACACACATGAGCAGATAACTGATTGGCACTAACTGACAGGAAGAGAGAGCAAACACCCCAAAAGTTACTGTTAACCTTTTTTTAAACTAAGATGTTGTGGAAACAAAGGCTTTCAGCTTGTCCCTTCAGGGGTCACCACAGCGGAATGTGCTCCGCATGTTGATTTGGCATGAGATTTTACACTGGACGCCCTTCCAGCTGCAACCCTCCCACTTTTCTATATAGGCTCGGGACCAGCACCAAGGTGGCCCTTGGTGGCTAGACGGGGCCACACCTGGTGGGGTGGGATCCCATGGCATCCTGCAACCCAAATCAATACTCTGCCCACTGAGCCACCAGGCCCCTCATAATATTAACTGTTTAATAATAATCGGATACTAAATAGGTTTGTTGCCAGGTGCCAATGTTTTGTGACGGTGACATGAATTTAGCCTGTAGTGTGTGTCACTTCTGTAGCCACTTACTAATGCAGCAAGCATCATTTAGGTTGTATACATGTGAAAATGGTGTTGATTTACCTTTACTTTATATATGTGTTTAGTACAATTACTGTCATCTATACTATTCTCTTTGTACGGGTCATGCAACCATCAGGTTTTCATACCACATGAAAAAAGGTGCTTTTTGCAGCTGTCCTGCAAAATAAATAAAATAGTGGTGTGGTATGTCGGCTGGAATTAATGTGATTGAAGCTATAAGTAAATTATCTTTTTGTATATTAACTAATTTGATGAAAAAACACATAGTTAAAAAATTACTTACAGTAGGTGTTTCTGTTTGAGGTATGTTTCCTGGAGGCTATATTGAGTGAGAATAGAAACAAAACCCACAGAACCTTTTAATAAAAGCAGAGGTTGCAATTCATCAAAAACACCTGGAAATAAAATAAAATACATTTTTCTAATACTTGGTTCCATTTTATGCGAACGCCAGTCATAATGCCAAACTAAACTAAATGGCTGTAATTTAATTGATCCATGTAAGAAAACAATGTCCAGCAAATGCACAATTTACTATTTATACAGTGTGCACTGTTTAAGTAAGGAAAATTACAGTGCCCAGCTGTTTTACTAATTAAACTACAATGACATATTTGTTATCTCTTTATAGATTAGTATTTATACTCACTTTTAATCAGTGAAACACAACACTAGTCTTTTCTTTGTGTTGATGTCTTTTTGATGATGTGATCTGTAGATCCTACATTGCTATTCCTGCTAACTCCTGGGTAGACGATTTCATCGACTGGCTAAACCCTGGATCCAGATGTTGTCGTCTGTACACTTTTGGCCCCAATATTGGAAAGTTCTGTCCTGCAAGTGAATGTAAGAATCACTAGTGAGGAAACACCATATCAACACCCACGTTCTTTACGGTAGCTTCCTTTTTGATGACACCAGTGTCTTAACAGCTCCTTGGATCTGTGCACGCAAATGTATGGCAATTCCTTCGAATGGTGTCCTCAGGCCCTCCGTGGAACAATTCAACCGCTTCCTCCCTGACTTCCTAGGTAACAGGCCTGACCTGCAGTGCCCCAAAGGGTGTGTATTGTACCTGCACACATACAAAAACATCAAGACCTCAACACAACATTCTCACTGTTTACTGTTCATATTAGTTTTTGTATTTTTCGTATTATTTATGGTTTTTCTTTACCAGTGGCCTGGGAGCCTATGACAAAGCTGTTGTAAGAGATGAGAGTGGGGAAATCATAGGTAAGTCATTTGAGATGATCTCAAAGCAGTGAGATCTGCTTTAGAAAAAAATAGAAATGATGCACATCCTATTTTTTCCCATGTGTTTCCAGCTTCAAGGTTCATGGCTTACCATACGCCTCTGACCAACTCTCAAGAGTTCACCGCTGCCCTGCTGAAAGCCAGACAGCTAGCCCACAATATCACCATGGGCATGAGGAACATTTCAGGCACCTCACCTGACTTTGAAGTATTTCCCTACTCGTATGTACTTTTGTTTTCCAAGCTCCTTCAATCACCTCCCCTCCTCCACAACATGTTTTATTTCCTGTGCTCTAAATGGGCACTTTGTTTTCCTAAAATCTACACCGTCTTTATTTTTTGACCATTATTTATCTTCCCTCCTTCTTCCAGGTTGACCTATGTTTATTATGAGCAGTACCTTACTATTGTGCCAGAGGGACTCTTCAACCTCTCCCTGTGTCTACTGCCGACCTTTGTGGTGTGCTGTCTGCTGCTGGGTTTGGACCTGCTCTCCGGCCTGCTCAACCTGCTCACCATAGTCATGATCACTGTGGACACCGTTGGTGTAATGACACTGTGGGACATCGATTATAACGCAGTGGCTCTTATCAATCTGGTCACGGTAGGAACTTGTCTATGAATTTACAAAAGAAAACTGTTTTACTCCGAATGGGGAATACTTCTACTGAGTTGTACTATTGGTAGTATAGGATTAAGTCTGTTTGCAATTGAACCCAAACATGACGCTAAAAATAAGTATATTTAAGTTTCTTTTTTTATCCCTTTTGAGTCCCTGAGTTTTATGCGAGTGCCATGCTCTTTTTATATTATTCTGTATATATGGACAAACTCTCACTTTTAAAATGTGAGTAAAATGTGAGTACAACTTCCTCTTCAGTGATAACTACTACTACTACTACAACTAATAAGCTATAACAGCAACAGTGCTGCAAACAATACATGAAAATTCATTTGTGTAGCCATTTCATGCGTGAACCTAAACTGTCTATGTGTTTTGCAGGCGGTGGGGATTTCTGTGGAGTTTGTGTCACATATGACAAGATCGTTTGCACTCAGCACCAAGCCCACACATGTGGAAAGAGCTATGGAGGCTACAGCCAAAATGGGCAGTGCTGTAAGTATAAGGCATTTTTGGAGCAAACATTGTTGCAGATGCATACATTTCAAGCCAAACCTAGGGGGCAAACATTTATCTTTAGTGCTACACATGTGTCATTGTATAAATAAATAAACTACTACTAAATAATACACTACCAGCTGCCTGAGTTAAATATGTTGAATTTGTTCCCTGAAGGTATTTGCTGGTGTTGCTATGACCAACTTACCAGGCATCCTTGTGCTGGCACTTGCCAAAGCCCAGCTCATCCAGATCTTCTTCTTCCGGTTAAACCTGGTCATCACACTTCTGGGGATGGCTCACGGTCTCATATTTCTCCCTGTGTTGCTCAGCTACTTTGGTAAGTGTACTTTATTTTCTGCATGTTTTTAACGTAATCGAGCGAACCAACTGAAACAGAGAACAAAGACTAAATCTCCACGTTTCTTTGTGTTAGGTCCTGGCGTGAATAAGGCAGTACTGTACAAAGCAAAACCCATCCATGAGCTGGAGTTGAAGAGTAGCAAAAGACAGTTCCATGATAACATGGGTTATGAAGAGAATGAGGTGAAACAGGATCCACTCTCAAATTCCACAAAAGCCCCCACAGACAGCAGCAAACCTGCAAAGATAATAGATTGAGCGATTTTGAGCACAAACAATGAAATCGTTTATAAAAGCAGTGTTGAGAAAATACCTCTGTAACAAACTGTAACAACAAAAGGATGGGCAAGGAAAAGTAGAGAGATAGCCATGTATTTGCCTCTATATGGATATCATTACCTTAACTATGTACCTCAATCAAAAATGGACCACTAGGACTGGAGACAACAGTGAACAGATGTGCAATATTTTTGAACAATGCAAGTGGACTATTGCAAAGACAATCAATCTTCCTGTCTCAGCACATAAACCCACACATCTTCATAAGCACCAAAACCCAACAACATTGTTTTTCAATTGTGACATTGTTTGAATAGTAAGTTGTCAAAAAAATTTTTTATTGAATGTAATAATTCATTTTGTTAACATGTCACATTACCACAGTTTAGCATGATTTAAAGGAATACACTCCAGAATTTTCTATTGTTTCTGCAATGCTATTAATGTAAAATAAATAATAAAAACATTAATATTTGTTCACTGATTGCACAGTGAACAAATATTGTTTTTTTAATGTGCATTATATTATGTCTTATATGTCACCTGTTTCTTTTGAGACCTACAACGTTCGTCCGTTACTTATTTGACCATCGGAGAATTGGTTTTAATAAAGAGAGACATTATGTAGACTCATCCTGTTCCCAAATGTTTACCATAAAAGAGCAGGGATAGTGTCTACTAAGCATGTTCTTGGAGCTTCCTGCTCTACATTTACCATTACTACACAGACACTCTACTGTCCTAATACTACAAGTGTGCATTTGGGTGTTCCACGCAGTGTTAAAAAATTAGTCATTTTAATTCATATTTCACCCATTTTAGCCTTATGGTATTCACACTGACTTCTTTATTTATTATAGTGAAAATAAAAAAATGAGGTCATTTTTGTTATGAAAAAAAAATGTATTCAAACATTTTTACAGAAACATTAATATACCAAAGATTTTGATAGCCTGCATGTTCAGGGTATTCGGGGTCTTACCGATGACAATGTCACTTGGTGTGGGTGTGCTGCAAATTGAGCCTTGTGACACAGCAGCATCACTGCAGCCTGACATGCTCCATATGCTCCATTCCCAAATGACAGTTAAAGTTTGCAAAACAATATTGATTTTCTCCACTACATATGTTTTGTGCTGCATGACTTTACATTATAGCAAACTACAAATGTTTAATACATTTCCACAAAGGACTGAGCGAGTACTTAGACTAAGCAAGTGACAAGGAGGAGAGCAGTGGATAAAAATCTTTGGCTAGACAAGGTGCTAGACCTGATGCTCTGACTTTTTTGATGCAGCATTGTTTTGTTGTGTACTGTGTTGCTATACCATATGCATTTGTGGGACATGTTTGCACAGTACACATTTTACATTACAGTACATTGACTGCACATCAGGTTGAAGGCAATGTGTTCTTGTGTGACGAACTGATTAGATTTTGGTGGTAAAAGGTCAAAGGTCAAGTTGGTAATTGTAGTTTCCCTGTTTTACAGTATGATAGAAACATGTTGAATTTGCATATTACAAGAAAACCAAATAATTTTTACACATTACTAAAAATAGAATTTCCCCATTGTTGTGCTTGAACATTTTTGGACCCTTGACTCACACTGCTAATGGAACAATGACATAAGGATTTGCTTTTAAATTATGAGCTAAAGGTTTGGGGTAAGACATCTTTTTGCTGATGAAATAGTGTAGTGCTGTTAAAAATTTAAAGAAATGCAGGTGAAGCTTTGTAAATGTTAGTGATTTGTCAAACATAGAAGCAAAAGCTATTGATAAAAAATGTAATGAAAGCAGAAGTGAGTTTTACTTGAAGAATGGAACTTCATCTTAAACACTGCTAAATTAAAATTTAAATGTTACATGTGTATAGTCATTGCTGAAACTGAATATTTTTAGAAAAAAAGATCATTCTGATATTCACATTAAATAAATACACCAAGAGAACAGTTACAATGTTTAAAATGGAATATGTGAAATGGAAAAGATATGTGGCTACAACATACTTGGAATTTCAACTTTTGTTTTTATTAACAATGCATCCCTTTGAAAGGATTGTATGTTTCTTTAGGTCATCAATGCCCCCCAAAAACATACTGTACACATTATACAAGGGAAACCACAATTCAGGCAAAAAAAAAAAAGAAAAAAAAAAAGTCTTTAAATTATAATACAGTCTTGAGGAAAAAATATAAATAACTTTTTCTTCTCTGGTTGAGCCACTCTATTGTACAGACATATAATAAATAGATCGGATCTGACACCACTCAGCTGATCTATGAATCATCTCTCTATGAGTCCATTTGTGTAGCAGCATTATAGCGAAAACAAGCCAATGGAAACAGAGATTTCCATTTCCTTGGAAATCTTTTATAAATCCATTAGTCATCGCAATCCCCCCCTCTTCCCCCTCTTCTATCTCAGCCAATGACACAGTGATACTGCATTGTGGAAACAGATTCAGGGGTAATTATATTCCTACAATGTAATGGCAACATGTAATGGCAAACTATTTAAAAAAAACAAAGTTTTACTAGCAAGAAACAAGTCAAGGTGACATTACAAAATTGCCATGCTTTGTTGCACATGCAGTGGAGATGAAGCACAGAGGTAAAAAGGCCTTGGGTTGGGTAGCTGCAGGGTTTAAACTGGGTTTTTAAAAACATCTGTGAGCTTTGTACTAAATGTCTAATGAATCTTGTACAACCGTACATCTTTCCAAAAATGAGCCTACCTCATAAGAAACGTATTAAAAATGCAATGACGTACGAAAAAAAACATTAAAAGGTCCTAAGTAAGTAAAGAATGGCATATACTAGCATTAAATTACATGCTCTTGTCCTCATGTACTGTGTAAGTATGGCACTAATAGTGCTTTAGAAAATACAATACTAGTGACGTTTGATTGTCTGAGATACAAGAAATAGAAAAGTAACTGGCTGTCTGTGCTGACAAGAGGCTACAGATTGTAGGAAGAGGTGAGGCAAGAAAAGCAAAAGCACATATCTGGCTAGAACAGATCACAGGTCTGGGTGGGATAAGAACCAGTAAGGCTCCAGACAGGTTTTAAAAAACAACAAGACCCCTCTGTAGTGTTTGATTTCATAAGGAGAAAAGAATGCAGGTTCTGAGGAATCACTGGGTAGACACAACAACATGCCTTATTAATTTCATTACAGATACACACCTCTGGAAATAGATAAAATGTATTTTTTCTTTGTCTTTTTTTTTTTTGAAACTGCGTGAGTTCTTGTCTTAATAATCCAACTAGTTCTCAAGCATTACGTTTATATATCATTGAGTGTTGCTCAAAATTGACAACCCATTTCATAACAGTATTTGGTTAATCTCCTCCCCCTCTTTTTCCTTTAAAAAAAGTCTAAAACAGCATCGTTAGGCGTGTCGGATTAGATTTTGTTTAGAGATACTGATGTCCTTTGTTTCCAGCTCCTATCTGCACGAAGAAAGGTGATGATGACCACCTCCTCCTCGGCTATGGTAACTCTGTATTAAGCAACAGAACTTTGCCATATGTTTCCTCATCTGAAGAGCCATAATAATAATAATAATAATAATATATAATAGTCTTTCAGTCTTGTGTTCTTTCCATGTATGCCTGGTGAAAGGACTGGGGCTGGGCAGGGAACACAAAAAAGGAGGGAAGATGATCAGGATTCTGCAGGAGGGTCAACGTCCTCTTCAACAGGTTTTGGTAGCTTTGTCAGGATTGCCTCTGCTTCCTCATACATCTGAAAAAGGCGGAAAATGATCAAATGCATAGGGGACCAGGAGAGGTAATATAGAATGTATACATTTAATTTAGAAAATGTAGAAGAAACAGTGCTATAATGTCTTACTGGCATGAATTGCACATCCTGGAAGAGTTCCTGTATAAAACGTCGTGAGGTCAGGCGGAACATACAATGTGCTAAGAGGTGAGAAACCTCAGAGTACAGGCAGATGTCATCAAACGCATATGGAAACTTCTCCTTTATCCTGAAGAGAGAGGAGAAGTTTTAAAGATAGTAGTAGTAGTACTATAGTTCTGCAACTGAACAGGCTTCTCAAAAAATTTATGCATTTTAACAAAAAGAGATTTACGTCAGTAGTCCCGTTTCGTGGCCTTTGGTTCCTACAGAGGAGCTGAGATTGATGATGAGGCGGAGTACCTCTTTCCTCAGCAAGACTCGAGAGGCGGGGCCATCTTCTGATATTGACTTTCCACCTGGAGAAAACGAAAATTAATGTATTAAAAATAATCACGACTGCTTTATAGTTATTTTTTCTACACTGGGAATTTTTTTACGACACTGTGAAACACAGAACCAAAGTGGAGGTGCAACCTACCTCTTTTACACTGCAAATATTTATAAAAACAATAATGAAAATACAATATATAAATACCAAATATTTAATGCCACAAATGTAATTTCACTGTGAGCTATCTGTCTTGCAGTTTCTCATTGTATGTGCTGTCTCTTGTAGAGAATTATGTTTGGATTCTCAATGAAATCTAACCTATAAATAAAGAAAACTAAAAAAAAAACACACAAAAAAGGGATTTTTTTAAAATGATATATATTTTTATGGGAAATAAAGTTTATAATAATTATTTCAATACTAAAGAGGATACAATGAAAAACTAAAGAACAATAAGGATAAGTCATTTTAATTCATATTTCACCCATTTTAGCCTTATGGTATTCACACTGACTTCTTTATTTATTATAGTGAAAATAAAAAAATGAGGTCATTTTTGTTATGAAAAAAAAATGTATTCAAACATTTTTACAGAAAACATTAATATGCAAAGATTTTGAGAGCCTGCATGTTCAGGGTATTCGGGGTCTTACCGATGACAATGTCACTTGGTGTGGGTGTGCTGCAAATTGAGCCTTGTGACACAGCAGCATCACTGCAGCCTGACACCCCAGAGAACTCTGACTGAGGCATCACCTCCAGGCGATGGGCACTCTGGCCTCCCCATGATGGGAAATCAACATAGTCTGGCAGAAAAGATAAAGTAATTGTTATATTCTACACAGAGTTGACTGAAATTATTCTATGTGTGACGGCTCACCAGTCCGTGGGTGGGTGCCGTTGATCTGCGGCTGTGTGGGGTATCCAAGGACGATAGCACCAACACAGTAGAGGCAGTTTTGTTCAGTGTGCTCCTGGAGTCCTGTCTCTTCCAAGCCCACTGTGTGGTTCTGGCCATCACCTCGGCACACAATCAATTCAGAGATACTGAACTGTTGTTTCAGTACTGGGACAGCAGGGCGATCACCTACAGAAGGATATACAATATTAAACACTTGCTTAAAAAAGCGAGTTTCTCTCTTTTTTTGTGTTTGATTATCAATAAGTCCAGAAGTTGCTTATACCATCTCCATCCCCAAAGAAGAAGCGTTTCCGCTCTTCAGATGGCGGGCTGATTCTCTGCTGAAAGTAGGCTGAGTCTCTGATGTGGAACATATCATTGATGTCCATGGGTAGTGCTAGGCCAATGTAGTCATCACTGCACCCAAAGGTGGCACTAGAGACCATAGAGCGCACTGAAGAGCAGCGATGTAATGTGCTTTGGTTGATGGGACTAAGCAGTTCCTCCTTATCCAGTGAGGCAAAGCTCAGTGCTTTCAGAAACCTAGGGAGGGCAAGAGGAGAGGTGCGTGAGAGGATCCGGGGGGAGAGACTGGGACAGAAAAGGACCATGGGGAGCAAGTGAAAAAAAATGTTGGATAAAAGCACAGAGACAGAGACGTGGTGAGCAAAGAATGAGAAAAAGGTTGGGGTTACACCTGGCTCTAAAGCCTCATACACTGTGCAAAGGTATCAGGGAAACGGCTAGTGGCAAACAAAGCAGAGGACAGCTGTCAATGTTCCTATTAGCATTAGTTTTAAAATACCCGGAGACCAGTTGCCTATACCTTCACACTAAAAGTATACCTTGTAAGAAGCAGAAGTACATATTAATGAAAAAAGAAAAACTATTTGTGTCCAGAGGTAAAAGGGTTGAGAGGCAGTGTGATCTTAAATTATACGGCATGTAACTGCATATTCTGAATACTAGACAAAGTTACAATGCCGTGTTACTTTGGGCACACGTAGTCTCATGATACACATAAAGTAATTCACATTTTGTTCCTTTCGATAGAACATATAAAAATAAAGCAATCAAGAATCAATTAAGGTACAGTTCTTGTTTTCCCTAGAATGTGATTAAAAAAAGCCATCCAAGACTAACGACCAATGAAGTCATGAGTTAACTATTGAGGGTAAAATACTTACAGTTGCTGACATGTTTCCACATCTGTTGGTTTTAAGTAACTTTACCCATCCATATAATTTTAAACATGCATATGTGCATATGTACAGGGAGTGACATAAGACTTAAACTCCATTTTACATCTACGACTTATCTCTAACTATGTGCTGTTTATACCTATGGCTTACAGCTTTAGGAGGAGAGAAAATTCACACTATTTGCCAAAGGGAGTAAAAGCAATACAAAACAACTGTTTGCATAGAGCTATAGTTGCTACTAAAGCAGAAAGGATATATTCATATCTGGATCTGTGCTAGAAGCTATTTTTCTACAAAAGGAGGACACTGGGTCCACCCACCGTGGTACAAGCGTTCTGGACAGCCTGTGGTAGGAACTTAAGACCCTGGGTTCTGGACAGGTACCCCTTCTGTCAGATATCCTGACAGACACAGCAGAAGGTGCAAAAAACACACTCACACCTATTATTCTCAAGTTAGAAACCCAAACCCCAGATTAAGAACACGAGTGCCACGGTAAAATAAAATGGAGACACATTTTGAGTGTCTCAAGGATCTCTAGGATTAGTAAACACATATAATAAAAAAAACACACAAATGAGATAACAGAAACAAAATAAATACATTTGGCTTCAGCAGTGTCTGCTATTATACTGTTGTATTGGCCTTACCTGCGAGGAGTCAATCTGGAATCCAGGCTGCCGGTCTTCATAGTAATAGTATCAGTGAACAGCACATCTTTAGCAGGTGAAGCCAGTGCTTCACTGTGCGATAAAGATGGGTGTATCCTCTGCTGCTGCAGCCTTTTCAGCGTAGCATAGCCCAGCGCGTCTCTTGGGCTGGTGTACATGAAGCTACAGTCAGCCAGACTCTTTATGGTGGTTACTGAAGGAGACTTGAGGGACTGAGCTCGACGGGGGAGAGTGTGTGAAGAGCCAGGTGGTACCAAAGAAACAGTGGAGGACTTAGATGTGGACATATGGTTAGTCTGAGATTGGGGGGTGAGGGACGAGAGCGTTTTGACAGTCTTGGCAGAGACCACTGTGTTGAGACTTACACAGTCAGAAGAGTCTGGTTCAGGATCGGGATGCTCTGGGTTTCCAACAGTCTCCCTGGAAGGGCTGGAGCTCATAGAGCTGATGCCACTGGTTGTGGTGTCCGTATTAAAGCTCTGACTGCGGCTTTTAAACTGAGTACCTCCACCGCCTCCTCCACCCCCTCCTACATTGCCTCCACTAGAAGAGGAGCCACCATCTCCCCCTGCAAGACGCTCTCTGCTGCTCTGCTCCCTTTCCCGGCTGGAGTGCTCCACAGCCCCGTGACCTCCTAGACCACTGAGTGTGAGGCCGGAGCCCCCAATTCTGGCGAGCCTCCCATCCACCAGCTGCTCCTCAGAACCTCCTCTGGTCCCGACAAAAGACGTCTCAAGGCTCACTGTGGGACTCTTCTGCATTCCTCTGCCATTAAATATGGGGGTGAATACATCTACCTGGTTTGGGCTGTAGACAGAGGGTTCTGTCACTGTCCTGTTCCGCCTCATACTCCCAGTCTTTAGTTCAGTGGGAGTGCGAGAGCCTGACAGGGTCTTAGGGTCACTGGTGGACCGCAGCTTTTTGCTGGGGAGGGAGAGGGAGTTGAGCAAGCGGGTGCGGACCAAGCGTGTGGAGGCCAGGATTGTGAAGGGGCTCCGGTCCTTCACTGGTTTGGGGTGTAGATAGAAAGACGTTTCGTATGACTGGTCCAGCACATCACATTTGTCATCATCCAGGATGTACATGTCTAAAAGAACAAAGAGTGAATTACACAAATGCAACAGGATAATTTAGAAAAGCATCTAAAATGATAAGTGGAGAGAGCCTACTATACTCCACAACTGTTGGCAATAAAGCAGAAACAAAATCAACATACTTGGTTGGGACTCGCTCTCGCTATTGTGGCGTGAGCTGGTAGATTCAGAGTTTAGACTAAGCGTGCTCGGCACTGAGGAAAGTTCTGAGGTCAGCTGTGTGTCAACTTCGTCTGGAGTTACAGGCCACAGCGTCCTGCGACTGTGTCTGACTGCATCCCAACCAAACTGTTTCAGCACCTCACAGCCTTGCCTGGTCTTTGAGATTACACCCAGCACATAAACACAGGTCCTGTGGACAAGAGAGGATAATTAAGTTACTCTTAAATGCATAAATTAAATTAAAAAGACAACAATTGGAATTTTTTAAAGAATATCAAAAAAAGCCACTTAATTTTTGTTTATTATCATTACAGTTTATTAATGCAAATTAAAATTTAAAAAATTAAAAACAAATTATTAAAAAAATTAAATTCTGCTTATTGCTCTACTACTACTAGCAATAGAACACAGTGTTTAAATTGGGCCTTACCCTCGTACAGACAACACCTCACAATGTTGAGCCAATGCAAGGATGTCAGGAATCACATTCTCCTCCTGCAGGAGATTCAGACCCCAGTTTGAAGAGCCAATGTTGCCCTGTGTGGAACAAAACCTTCACCATCAGAACCACACTCTCATAGCCATTATTATAGTGACAGAATAAATGAGTTGACACATAAATTGTTAGCAAGTTTACCAGTGCCCAGAGAGCAGCCTTCAGCTGTTTAATGCCTTCCCAGGTGTCCAGCATCGGGGAACGAACTGTGTAGCTCAGGTCAGGAACCACACTCTGAAGGAAAATGTTGCTTTTAGAAAGAAGGCTTACAAGTTCCCAGTGCATGACTAAATCAAAAAATAGTCAGAAGTTTTTACCTGAGCCTCCAACAGATGACACCCTGTCTTATCATGAACCAGCTGGCCGTACAAGTGCACAGGAAGATAGACATTTGGTCTTTGTAACCTGGAGACACAGAAAAAGGCGTTAGGCATGAACACTATAGTCTATCACACAGCCCTTCAGGGGGTGGCAAAGCGTCTCAACCTTTGGTTGCTGCGTCTAACATAGTTGTCTCCATCAACAGGTTTGCGGTAGGTTGTTAGTGCTTCATTAAGTTGCTCCTCTATCAGGTCAACATACTTAAGGTTGTATTCCTGCAAACCAAAGGGAATTTGTTTAAACCAAAGAGTAACATTTTTATTAGTTTGTGAACTAAATATTAACTAGTGGTCTAATGTTAATAATACCTTCTGCCATTTATCAAGCTGTTTGCTGACATAACCCCTTTCATTGAGGTAGGAGAAACCTTTAGGGATGGACAGGAACCTAAAAAGCAGAAACAAGATACAAGGTGTATTTCAGAAGGCATGTACATGTTTCAGGACTTAATAAAAAAAAACTACATAATATGCACTGGATGTCATATTTCATGAATGACACCCTTGCAGCAAATGCTCACCTGAGGAGCAGCAGAAGGCCTTTGTCTCCCAGGTGAGACAGAGCTGGTTTTAGCTGAATTAGAGCATGAAGATTGGCCTGTGAAGCAGAACAACATAAAAAGTCACATAGCTTTCAAAATATTTTAAAATGTGTGATATTTTAATTTACTAGTGACTGAGTAACCCATCTAAATCTAACCGATCTTTGATTCTTTTGTATTATAATGCACATGCTTTTCATTGGTCACCTTGTCCTCACAGGCCTCATCCAGTATGTCCAGGGCCTCCATGGACACAACCTTGCTGTGGTCATGAAGCTGTGTGACAAGCAGCTCCATGCCCCAGCTACTAAAGAACTCCACGCCTGCACGCAGCAGCACACGGAGATGTTTGGTGGCATACAGCCTGCATGTCTGTT
This sequence comes from Channa argus, assembly GCF_033026475.1. Taxonomy (NCBI): domain Eukaryota; kingdom Metazoa; phylum Chordata; class Actinopteri; order Anabantiformes; family Channidae; genus Channa; species Channa argus. The sequence continues at coordinate 19,397,539 of NC_090207.1, forward strand.
CAGGGAGACAAGAAGCATCGTCAGAGGAAATGGATACATGGTTATTGTTCAAAGTTCTCGGGGAGTGACCAGTTTTTAGCATATTCTTGGCCTCATTTTCTTGTTCTTCAATTGAATAATGTATTTTCAATTGGCAGCAATTAGCTACCTAGTTCTTGGGACACATAAACAGAGGGAAACTGCAAGTTTTAGAGGTAATGGTATGTTTGTGTGACTAGCCGTCTTACATCAGTAGCAGCAGTGAGGATCTTAGAGAGGATCACTCTGGCCAAACCATCTCTGCTGTAATCCAGTGTGGATACTGCAAGTTTCAGCACAGCATCCTGGTTCTTCACAGAGCACAGATTCAGCAGGCTACAAATACAGTACAGTAATGTTATTTTTAGCTGTTAATGCAACAATGAAATGTGTCATGCAACTGTTTTATTAAATGAACACGTATGTCTACGTATGTTACACTCGATGCTCCGGGTAAAACTCACAAAAGCTGGCACATTTTTCAGTTCACTCACCACTGAAACAGGCCACATTTCTCCAACAGTTTGACTCCCTGTGGGTGTGCAGAGAGTGCCCCAAGGAAGAGAAAGTAGTGTTGGCTGAGTGTGGTGAGCAAGCCATTAGTCTGCAGACAGCGCTCAGGCTTCAGCCCTGAGGATGAGGAGAGCCACGATACCATGTCCCTTACCAAGTCCTCAAGGTAACCCTGACCATCCTGGTAACAAGAGAAACAGCAGAGACGAGCAACAGGAGGGGAAGTTAGAAAATGGCAAAACCTAGAAAATGAGAGTTGTATGTATGCGCACTTCTCTAACCTCATCCGAGTCCATGAGGAACTCAACAAACTGACAGCCAACCACAGTGAGTTGCCTGGCCTTTACATGATCCAATGCAAGCCCCGCATACAATTTACTACTGGGCTTATAAAAGTACAGCAGTCTTCGCACAAACCTGTATTACATGAAAAACAAGAGTATTTCAAACAAGACAATAGAAAAACATGTGGAACTACTTACAATAACGCAGTGGTGTTAGATTATATGAGAGCATCTTACTTGTGCATCTGTTCATCTTTATTGTTCCTGAGGTTAACATTTGGCCACTGTGAGAGAAAACCCAACATTTAAACAACAGAAGAAAAAAACAAAATGTTGAATCTGTGGTGGTTTATGAAAACACTCTGACCTTGAGAATGGTGGCAATTAGCAACCAGTTCCACTCCAGGTTCTGCTTGTGGTTGAGAATCTGACTGTCTCTCAGGTTCATCATCAGTGCTTCTTCTGTGTCCTGAACACAAACAGAGAAAACATTCATTTTACAAAGTAAAAAGTAAAGATAAAAAGATAGTGTGTAGTTTTAGTGCAAATAATTATTTGTTTTCTGGTAGACTGGTAGAAACTGGTAGACTAACCTTCTAATATGTTCAAAGTGACTTTATTCACAAACAATATTATGCGTTTAAAACATGCATAAATGGGAAATGAGATGTTGTGAGTTAGTGTACAAAAATCAGTCATTTGCTGATAAAGTAACAGCTGGCTGTACACAGCTGCTTTGGCTTTTTTTTTGAAACTCCAAACAACATCCAGTTTTCTCTTAGATGAAAATGCCAAACTAAGACACCCAAGTTCTTTGGACTGAACACACAAAGATGAATTTGATGTCAATGGTGGGTGATATGGAATTTCAACTATGTTTCTTTACATCTAAGGCATGTAGAGTGGCTAATTTAGAACATTGATAAGCATAATAATATTTACCTTAATGATGTAGATGTCTCTCTGGACACGTGAGTGCGACTCTCTGCGGTTATGTGATGATACAGACTTGCGGATGATGTGGTCCAGATAAAGACTAAGTGGTTTTAAACCTTTTTTCTTCTTCTCATGAAAACGCTTCAGATTGTTGACTGCTGCACTTGCACGACTGGAACATACCCAACACATGGGATTTTATCAAATTGTTTTCAATAATTAGTATCCAAATTTTTCTAGACGTCACAATTTATTATTTTTATGGCTGATTTCTGGAAGTGTACTGAGCACAGCACGTTTATTACTGCACATTTGTAAGAATGTGCAATGTATTGTGAGAGAATATACTGTGTGTTTGCAGAGATGTATGTGTGTCAGAATGTACTCACAGTCGTTTCTCCTGGGGGATGTCGAAGGAAGCTGCCATGTTAATGAGAGTGGGAAGGCAGTGCAGATGGTGACTGTGAGAATGAGGAAGGATGGTATTTGCCTAAACAAGAGAGAGACAGGTGGAGGAAAAAGAAAAATGCATTTAGTATTAGAAAAACCATAGGTCAATAATTTTCAGTGTTTGTTTTTGAAGTTATGCACAAACACACATTTACAGCTGCTTTCTTCTTCAGTGTACCAAACATAACTTTTTACAGCTTTTCAAAGAATGTGATTTGTCACAGATACTTTCCTCCTTTTTCTATTACCATGTGTAGAAGTTCTCCCAACAAAATAGTTGCTCTGACAGCGAGCTGATCATCACTACTGGTCACAACTTCAACAAGACCCTACAGTGACAAATGAAAAGAGAGAGGCATGGTTCCAGCTTAATAAGAATGCCACAAAGCAGATGTGCAGAAATATAATGAAAATATTGGCTTTAACTTATTAAGACAATGAGACTAGAGAGACCATGATGTCAGATGCTGCTAAAAAATTCCTAACCTAATATTCCTTGCCATACAAGTACAATACCTGTAGTTGCAAGTATTAGTTGCCAACTGTAATACAGTACAAATCAGACCTTTGGTTCGAAGGTTAGAATAAAGATCTCTGTATCAACTCACCTCTAATAGTCCACTAGTTATGAAGGCAGACAGGGCAAATGCCAGGTAGTTGTCCATCAGATCAGGCCTAACGTAGCGGGAAAAAAATTATTCTGGGATACTAAATACTAAACTGACCAATTTTGCCAACGTGTTCCATTTCTGTACTTTTATACATCTCTGACCTAGAACGGGCCCGGTGGGGGAGGATGACTTTGGCCTCAGCAGCAACAAACCCATCAGATAGTCTCCAAGTGTCCTGAAACCTGGCAGGGTCTGAAATAGACAAGAGCAAATATTAGCTTGTGTATGTGAAAGAATTTTAGAGTAAAATTGAGGGCTAAGGGGGAGTGTCCCAAGAGGGGGATGCAAACCTAACCCAGGGCTTGACACTGAGCTTGATTAAAATAACAATTGAGCTTTATGAGTTTTTAAGTTTTGGTGGAGTTGACATGGATGATGTTTTGGAGAGCAGCTGTGCTTTGCTCAATTTAATCAATTCTCACTTCAAGGCAGAATTGTGAGTCTGTTTCAATTCACTAGTTAGCTTACTAATTATATTTTTTATTTTTATGTAGTAGACTGTGTTTTAGTGATGGTAAGAAAAACCCATTTGCTACTACTTAACATTAACCATAGCATAGCTATACTGCTGTGGCAGATTAATTTAAAATACGCTACTTAAAAAAACTACAGGCAGGTTCTTTGAAATGCAGCAGGGTTTGGTCTTACAGAGTGAAAGGTTTAAAGATGGTGTCTGTTAATTTGTTGATGCACCTTTCAGTTCTGTTTTGACCAGAAATAGCTTAAATAATCACCCCTAAAGGAGCAGCAGAATACGAAGCTATTCCATTAATACTTTCTACACATTGTTAAAAACACAGATAATTTGCCACATTCCCACATTATAAATTTGACTGGCAGCTGAAGCTTATGTCTATAAAAGTAGTTGAAGGACACTTAAAAATTATATAATAATAAACTAATATATATACTATTTATATAGTTCCTGCAAGTTGCTATAATATGAAAATTAAAACATGGTGGATGCTTCGTTCGTAGTGTGGATTCACAATATTTGTGCTTGAAGTGGTAGATAAGCTTAACATGAAAATAAAAACAAATTGTCTGTAGTTCACCTGAAATGAGTGACTATGGACACTTTAAGATCGAACATGCAGCACACAGTTCTACGATAAAATCCAAGACAATGATGAGCCCTGTTAACCCTAGTACCCCTAGTACAAAAAACATGTACATTGAGCTGGTACAAATGTGCTTTAAACATGAGAGGTAACAAAAAGATCTGGAAGATTTTATATTTAAAGGAAAGTTATAATAAAATAATAAATATGTAAAAATTGTAAAGGTTTGCATCCCTGAGGGTACTAACTTTTGCAAATGACTATACAGAAACACTGAAACCACTAGGTTATACAACTCTGGGCAGCTGTATAAAGATGAATTACTGTATAAGCGTATAAATGATATGCACTTACCAACACTTAGAAGAGCTTCTGTGAAATCTTGAGTTACAATGGGCACAGGGAGTCTGAATATTTCATATAACACCTCCAATAAGCCTTTCTGCAGGGTAAATTGCATTAAGAAATCAGATACATTCATATTTGATATGGCAAGTACACTAAGCATCACTCAAATAAGCACTATCAATATTGTATTGTTGCTGCTGTGTAACGCAATGCTCTAAATGCTCAAGTGAGTCCTAGTTCTACTGTGAATTCACAAAAAAGAGCTTGATAATTACTTAATCTGTTGATCTGAATTGATGAGCCTGTGCTATGACAAATATGTCTCAGTGCTCTATCTAGACACAAATGACAACCAGTTTGATTCATTATACTTAATTAAAACATAAGTATGTAATTACAGAGTACTTTTACGGTAAAAGATCTATCACATCAGTAAAATCTTGAGTGCTAAGGTAAACAAAAGAAAAAACTTCTTCAAAATCTACAAATTTACTCTCACAGACATTTTTTTTATATTTGGTAAACAGCCGTTTTGATACTCACCCTAACTTCCATGTTTGGTATGCTAAGTAAGCCAATTAAGGACTGGATTCCCGAATTTCCAGCCTTGCATAGATTGATGATTCCTGAGTTAAAAAAAAAAAAAAGCAGACACAAAGGGAGACATTAAACTTATAACACCTTCAACATGAAAACACCTTTTCTACAACAAACTAAAAATTTATTTAAATAAACCACATTTAACTCCACATCTAAGCCCTTACCAGACCAGGAGCGGAAGGCTGCCACAATGGCCATTCTACTTGACAAAAAACGGGCCTCTCTGTCCTCCCTGTCACCATGAAAACACACACACACAAATTAAAAACAGGAAACCATGTTTCATATACACATTATGTACGTTTCATATACACATTATAATAAAATCAAAAATACTGAAGGAAGTCAGCTACAATCAATGGAGATCTTTTTAATATAAAAGCAAATCTTTCAGTGACTTAAAGGATTATCGAGATTTAGCTTGCTTCATATCCTCAAACAAGCTAATAACAAGGGCCATATCACAAAACTATACAAGTGCTCATCTTTTTTAAGACATGCTGTTACAAGTATATGAAAACAACAAACAGTAAACAAAGGGAAATTTCAGCACAATATCTTTTTGTTTCTACTGTAACAGTAACACCCTTCATACCCCCCACACACTCACTTGAGTTGCCCTTCAGCTGTGTCTGCATGGTGACGGTAGTGAAAATCTGTGAAAGGCGCCAGGATTTGCTGGAGCACAGAAAATACACACAAAACATGGATAAATACAAAAGAAACACACTTAGAGGACTTAATTAGTTCTTTAAAATTACATGAAGCATTCTAAAATATTCCCACTTAACACAGAGGGATTTATCCCTAAAGATCTCATATGACATCCAAGTGGATATTATGATTGTAGTGATGAAACGCTTTGGTCCAAAGTGTCTGTTTATAGACAAAGAGGCCTTACAGAAATGTTGTAACTTACTGTAAGCTCCATGGGAAAGGGATGGGTGACCTACAGCTGCTAATCCTGACTGGAATGATTCCACACACACTGGCTAATTTATAAGCAGTGCCTCCCTCTGAATTTATATCTGTTTGTGTGTACCTCCAGCTCAACGTCGACACGTACGTACTGACGGGTACGTGGGTGGTTTAGTAGATGGAGGACAGTGGTTATAAGTGCTTCGTTAATGCGACTCAGTTGACAATCAATCACGCTTTTCAGGATGGTGCTGAGGCCTCCTCGTTTGGCCACCACCTCTGGATTTTTCAGGGCTGTGTAAGCAAATAGTCGGTAACAAAGTTACAGGCTTTTTATATTTCTATCATAATAAATTAGGCATCTTAAAAATTGTTTCTCTCTCCACAAACTGGTCCTCCCAAAGACCAGGTACTCACCAAGCTCACATATGATGGCTATGGCTGCACGAACCATGCGGTCTCTCTCATGTAGTCCATCAGTCCCCACAGCAATTAAAGAGTTTGCAATAGAGGTGGGGAACATCATCGCATTGACAGTGATAATCTACAGAGGAACACAAGAGAGAAGAGAGAAAAGAGAAACTTGAGTCATCAAACAAGTCTGGACCAACAAGAGTCAAAAGAAGAAAAAAAAAGAAAACGACTTTTTTGTATTCTGAGGATCAGGTATCCAAAAATTTACAATATCACAAATAGCAACACAAATATAATGTATAGTAATAGGGGAGGCTACATGCCATAAACAGAAGTACAAGTATTATGTCTGCCTGTATGGCTGATAGTCCTTTCCTGAAACCGGAGCCTGACTGTGTGTAAGTGTGTGTGCATGTCTGAACATTTACAGTAAACTAGAGAGCTATAAATAACTTGAACTCAGTTGTGTACTTGTGCAGGCCCACAAAAATAAATAAATATTTTCTTACCTTTCTCACTAGTCTTAGGGCCTGAGTCCTCTCCCCTTCATTGCTCTGCTGGATGTCAATGCATCTAAAACAACACATAATCAGTCTTGCCCTGTTCTTTTAACCACAACAACAAAGTAGGATGGCAATGCAGAACATTTCGAAGGAACATGCTTAGAACCAAAACATAAAAAGCCATTCAGACAGCACTTTTTCATCCAATATGTGGGGCCACTGCAGGAACTCACCTGGCTATTAAATAGTCCACTTGCAGTCCAAGGACCTTCTGGAGCACGCTCGTGTCTCTAATGAGGTAGCGGAGTGCCCGCAACCCTGCAGCACGCACTTCCTTAGCCTCATTCAGTAGAGCTAGTCGCAGGCTAGGGGTTAAATATCAAACACTTAAGTAAGTCCAATGGCAAAAGATTTAAAACAAATGAACTGTTGTTATCTTTCAGAAGAATGACCATTTCTGGTTTCTTTTTTATTGAAAAACTCATAAAATCGATGGGCCTTCCAAAAACCCAATTACAGTGTTTTTAAAACGATTCTGGCATAAACTAATGTTTCCTTATTTGGAATTGCTCAGAGTGCTGACGTGTTTATAGAAAACAAATTGTGTATGTAGAAAAAAATTAGTTACTGAGTTTTCTCTTCAGTTTTACGTTACAATAATAATAGGATCTTTTTATCAGTATTTTATGAATCATTTTAATTATACCATTAACAATTCAATTCACATCACACAACATCACCATAAAATAGAGGTAGACTTCCTGCAGAAGCGCCTCTGTGTCAGAACCACTGATGTTCAGTGCTTTATCTTTAGTTTTCATGGGACCATTCTTGACTTCCCCAGCAGTTCCTTTCATTTCCCATGTGAGCACACAGCCCTAGAGTCTTATACACTTTTTTGGGAACTGGTGGGAAATGTACCTATGGTAAATATAAATAACTAGAACACTTTCGATTTACAAGGACAACCGGATTATCATTGGTGCACAGGTGCAAACAATTTCTTTAGTTTAAAAAACCCATCTTGTATTGGGCATAGAATTTTCTTAAAACTTTTCCTAAGAACAAATTTGAGAAAAAAAAAAATAGATATTGGTGAATGAGGCCCAGTGTTTCAAATGCAAAACATCCCTAATGGTTAGCCACAGAGACTTACTGTCAAAAAGACCACAATGTTTATTCGATAACTAATAGCTGCTGACCAACTTACCAAATGATGATTTCTTCGTGTGTAAACCCAAAACACTCTTCTCGGTGGCCTATGCTGCATAGCAGCTAGAATACAGAAACAAAACAAAAAACATTTGATCCATAAAAGCACTGCATTACTAGGCCTTCAAGTGTAAAAATAAGTCTAGCACAGGGATTATGGTGGCACTAGGGCCATTCAAAGGGTTTATAAAGGAAGACACATCAACTCTAAAATGGCGCCATCCTTCATTTGACAAGCTCATTGTTTAACAGTGTTTGAGTCAAAGAGACACAAAACTAACAGACAGCTCAACACTTCCCTGCAGCATGCTGCAGCAAGAGCCATGCAGGTGTGTTTGTTCGATTTTTATACTGGTTTGATTGTACTAGGTGAAATTGTTGATAAAGGGACGCATGCACTAGAGATGGAAGTTAGAACAATAGTGTGGGCAACACATTCAAAAATCCAGCAATGGGTGTTCACCATGTGTTGTTTTTGACTACATAGGCTGGTGTGTGTGTGTGTGTGTGTGTGTGTGTGTGTGTGTGTGTGTGTGTGTGTGTGTGTGTGTTTGGCCACCCTTAGCAGTTCTCTCAACACAGGTCCTTCATAATTACCTGGGCCCACACACAGCTGCTGTACACAGTATTGAAATTGTATGCTGCTCCTGACATTGAACAGGTAATTTCTGTGTCAATTGTTCACTGAAGCTGGGCATACATGTTCTCTTACTTTCACTGTAAACTGCAGATCAAAAGCAGAGATGGAGGAGGATGGAATGGGTGAACAGAGACAGTGAATAAGTAAGGGGTTGTTTTAAACCAGATGTGATGTCACAGCCAAAACAGGCAGGACGAGGGTCGAGATTCAGACAGGGGCATGTGACACTCTCCAGGGGGGATTAGGTCACCCTAACTGTCCCGGAACCCTTATAAGGAACGGAGGCATGGTGCCCAAACAGACATATACACACAAGCCCCTCAGACATGCACTGGAATTCAGACATTTTCCAGACTTTCTCTGGGGTGGGTATATGTATGAATGCAAACCCCCAAGTCTGTTGGCCCTGACATTACCCGGACTTTACCCAGCCAGCTTCCTAGTGCAAAGCCCAGATTATCTCCACCTGAGCTCATTTGTGAATAGAGGAGGTAATACTCCGGATGATTCACCATGAGTGAGTGGGTGTGTTAATGACATCCATTTCCTGCAACTGCCACAAAACCGGGCAAATACAAACAATCGAAGGTGAAGAACTCATTCATTCATTCATACGTACACAACAACAATGTCGAACTGGAAAAACAACAAAATTCGTGAACTTCTGTCAGTAAGGGCAGACCTGGAAAACACATGCAAGAAACAGCACGAGATTCTGTGGTATACAACCAGATTACAAAGCAAAACACTGTCACTTCCACAGCTTTGTCTTTGCGTCATGTCCCACTCCCTGTTCGAAGTGCCCAAGCACCACCCCTTGCCCAGTTACCCGGCTTTCTCACAAGTGAGAAAGTATATCATACAGACTATCTCCCGATGCTGGTTACATGTCTAAAAGGGAAACTCCAGACAATGTCAGGAGCAGAGTCTCCTGACATTTTCTAGAGTTCATATCTGAAAGGGGCTACAGAAACGAACTCCCTGGCTACTGCCCTGTCATTTTTAAACAAGAGAGTTGAGTGTACTCATTAGAGATGCACAACTCAGGCCCCCACACAGCCTTGGGCCTGCTACAATACCAGCTGCACAGTTTGTTGAAGACAAATACACACTGGCAACAAGACCACCAACAATTGACAAAAATATGTGCATGACAGACAGACAGAAGTAGTTTAGGGCAGCAGGCTCACTTGGTAGGAATTCAGTGCCCACGGTTGGACAGTTGTGTAAATGGCTGACATTTCTCAATAAGTCATTTTTTCTACACACTGGTATTTCTGGTCAAAATAACAGGGAGGCTTAACACTATGCCAGTATGTGTTGGGTGTAAGGCACAAAAACACATTGGAGAGCTCATTAGTCCATCACTGTGCTGACAGAGGCCAGAGTGAGAGTGTTTAGATTAAAAAATTCTTCCACCCAGGCTTGCTTTTAATAATGTTTCTGTAAGGTCCCGTGTTCATAGTAAAATGTCCAAAAAAATTAACTAACTCTCTAACTAATTGGCACATTATTTTATCTTTATCCAAACATTTAAATACTTCTCTGGTATCTGCTAGTCCATGATAACATACTTTTATTTCACTTTAGCTCAACAGGCAATTGAATTGGTCTTATATAAAAACTCTGAATGTACATTATAAACTATAACCCCGCCCAAACCTTTACCATCAACATTTAAGTGCAAACCTAGAATTAAAAAAAATTAAGTTCATCATGAGAACAACAAATAAAAATTAAAAATCTTAGGTTTTAAAGATGGAGAGCTGCTTTTGATGCACATTTGGCCAGAGAGCTTCCCAATCCCTAGAGCTCCTGTTAAATTCAATGTCAGCATCACAATGACAGGCACAGCTAGGCCTGCTGGCATCAACACCCAAGAGGAGAGGATCAAGGAGAGTTCAATGGTGACACTACAGAGGAAGGGGGTACAGCTACACAGATATCTTAACAGTAATTCAAATCTCTACAAAAGCTGCTTTTTTTGTTGTTGTTTTTTTTGCTGCATATTTACAGAGTTTTTTTTATAGCTTTTTTGCGGGGGGGAGGGGGGATAACACCCTCACTAAACATCACTTTCACTAAATGTTGTCAACATAGCCACAAATGGCAAATAAAACACTGCAGTAAAAGCATCCAAAGTTGACAGCGTTACCTTTATGAAGTTGTTCAGGTGACCCAGTTTTCGCATGTTACTGACTCCGTGTGGTTTCGCCACATTTTGAAGTATTTCACGGAGGTTTTCTGCTGGATCTGCAGGGTAATGAAAAGGAAATACAATGTAGCTAAGACAAGCATTAAGCCATATTGACATAATATTAGTCAATGAACCATAATGATATGTTGCAGGAAGGAAGCTGGTTTAGCTGGTCAAACTAATTTACTGTGTACAGTCAAAACAAGGTCTAGACAATAAAAGTAAGAAGTAAGCGGGGATGTGTTTTTCATTTTCAGTTCCTTTCACATATGATGTGCTTATTGTAAGGCTAAATGTTTCTCAATAGATAGATAGATAAATAAAGAAAATAAATAGAGCTAGTAGATTCAGGAAAATTAATAAATTATTATCACCATATGATTCAAGTCATAATTTTTATTTAAAGATGCTTACAAACTATTGCGGATTAAAGGAGCTTGTTACTGCTGTTTCTCTAACATTTACCATATTCGTTTTATATTGGTGGTGTCTGTTTGTGGTGGTAAAAGAAATTTGATGCATTTCCACCTCTTGTTGATTCAAGTTTTTGACAAAGATGTCTGATACACATCTGCTTTCTTGCTGAACACTTCCCAAATGACAGAGGAAGCTCTTTTTTAGAATTAACTATTAAAAAATCTCTAACAATGTGTGAGCTTGGCCTTCACCACACTTTTGTTTGTAGACATGTGTGACATGTCTAAGTTAACAGTACATATGCAAACACATAATCAAGCAACTATACAGTCAATGACAAATTTTTATGATGTAGAGGAATTACTGACAATATAAATTATATGTATGAGTATGATGATAGGATATGGTAAAGCCTTAATTACAAACTAACTTAGCAAGTGCAGATGTAATTCTATTCAAATGTGTACTTTTATTTTACATTTTTTTGTCCTTTTGGCTTAACCTGCGAGTTCAGGGTTGCCAAAGCGGATCATTTGTCCACATGTTGATTTGGCACAGTTTTTATGCCGGATGCCCTTTCTGACGCAACCCTCCCCAATTTCTACTGGCCTTCAGACCGTCGCTGCGCAGTTGGGTATGGGGATGGACTGTTGGGGGTTCAGTGGGTTCAGTTTTTGCCCAGGGACACTTCGACCTGTGGTCGGGAAGAAACGGGCGCAAACCTCCGGCCCTATGGTCGGTAGGCGGCCACTCTACCAACTGAGCCACTGCCTATATAAATGTGTACAATGTTGTTTCATTCATATGAGATACCACTAAAACAAGAGTATTTAAAACCAAAGTGTTATTTATAACATATTAGAATAGGAAATACTAATAAGCATATGTGCCCATCACAAGATATAACACTTCAAGTTGAACTAATACATTAGATATTGCTGTGATTCCATTAATTGACAAGGTAGATGCAGTTGTCTTACAGACAAGACTTATGGGCATGACAAACCTGAAATCAAACATAGTTTATTCATTGTACAAAAGTCTACAGGTATGAAGCACATACCAATGCTGGTATAATTTTTATAAATATTACTAGTTTGTGATTTTACATTAAACAGTTGAGAGAATAAATAAGGCTCCTCCATAAGATGTGTATGATATGTCATGGACTAAAAGTTATCTTGCTGCATTCATCAGGCAAGTGAAAAATAGCCTTCATATGCACGGCAGGAAGAAAACCAGCAGGTGCCTTGGTCCCAGAGACGGGGGCAGACAACAGCAGCTCCATGTAAACAAACTGCTAAGCAGAGCTGCTGCTGAAGCAGCCTGTGCAGCTGGGTGCCACTAGGAAAACCACCCACCGCCCTGTGCTCAGTCTAAATGCTACTCAGCTAGCAGCATTTAAAGCCAATTTCTCCTACAGCCAGCGATGACCAATGTATGACTACATCACTTATGGCTGGTTGGCTAAATAACAGGCTCTCTTTCCCACTCACACCAATCAAAACAACAGAGCGTCGTCATGGCTGGTTAGCTGTGATAGCTAGCTAACGCTACTCAGCTAGTTAGTTAGCTCGCTACCGCCTGTTATTATGGAAGGCTAACAATGTTATTAGACTAAACAAAAAGGAAAAACTGACGAAATGACAACAACAATGACGGGACAAGTGGACTGACTAACTGTACTTTCACTTCATTGGGCGAGTGTTTGCAGAAATGCTCCTCATCCATTTTGAACAATAATCGCTTTCAGGGTGATGTGATGAAGCCTCAGCTTACCTCTGGTCAGATCCAGCGGTACGTTCTCTTCCCCACTGTCATTCCGACCTGTCAAAAACACACACACCGGACATGGTGAGGGAACACGCCAAGGTCAATACATGCCTGAGAAATTTGCTTTGTGCAATGAGCCGCTATTACAGATAGCACTGAGTTGAGTTTTTTTACGCTTACCTCGCATCCGAAGACTCCGGATAGGACGGCCGCGGAAGCTGGCCGCCATGTTGCCAGGAACATACACAACACCGGAAACTTCGCAGTTTCTCGCGAAAAAACACATAACGGAGATTGTGCCGACAGAGGGGACCTCCCACAGACCTGAGATCAGTCGTATCTTCCTTAATCCCCCTTAATCCTATCGAGTACGATAGAATGTATCTGACCTGGCGACTGGAAAACAGTGAGTGAAAAGAGAACTACTGGATACAAATGCATCGTTTACTTCGCAGATATTAACGTTATTATTTCCCAAAAGTACACAGCAGATATGCATTTAGATCTAAAAAAAAAGACAGAAAGAGATAGAAAGAAAGAAGGAAAGAAAGAAATGCAAAAAGAAGTTAAGAGAAAAATTAAAAGAAGAAAAAGATTGAAAATATACTAAGAAAGAGAACTTGAAGGCGCTGAAAGAAAAAACGTTCACAGATAAAATGAATGAAAGAAAGTTTTACAAACATTTTCAATTCACTTGTACTTTTATGTAGCATATATAGCACCTTGGGAATATTCTGTTGCTTACTGGTGCTTTTATTTAGAAAGTCAATCACATTTTAAGTATATCCTGTGGTGTGCGCATGTGTGTATTACCTTGCGTATGATAGTCTGTGTGTTGAAGAGAGGAGGGATAAAAGAAATGCCGAGTCATCAAACACAAGCTTCAAGTAAAACACTGGATCAAATAATACAGCTTGAACTCACTGGCCACTTTATTGGGTACACCTGTACAATGCAATCCAACACAGCAGCTCTGTCATGAATTCTACTTTTACATTTTCTAATTTCTCAGTTTCTTTGTTTTATTATTGAGGTCATAGTGGGTAGTGGAGTCATTATACACTGGAGAGTATTATAAGAAGATGTGGTTCTAATGTTATGGCCACCCTATTTAAAATGGATGAGGGTAATTTAAAATAGCCATCATTTGTGATTTGGAACACATTTTTTGAAACATTATAAAACTGGTACCAAATGGGAGTTTAAGAGGGTACTGTCTTGAAAAATTATTCTTTAAGTTCTATAACTATAAACATTTTCTGCACATTTCCTGAAAGACAACAGCTGTCTTCACATTTTGATGTATAATTTGTTGATCAAAAATTAAAGTTCATTAAAGATAAAACAGAAAAAAAAAGTTGATAAGAGCTGAAGCTGAGCAGTTAGAGTGTGGCTTGTATCACACACTCTAGCCCAACATTTCTCATTTCATATCAATAGAGTTTAAGTTTAAGTTTAAGGATCTAGATCAGTTTAAAGTTTTAATGATATTTCTAACCCAAAGAATGACAATTCAGGAAACAGATCAAAATGAGGAAAGTTGAAGAGAAATTGAAAAATTCACGTTTTATTACATAGAAAAAAAAGTTTAACATAAAAATAGTATAAAAGTTATTTAAGAGAAAAAGTAAGCCTGCATGTCCTAAAGGTGCACATAAGTTTCTACGACAAACAGTTGAGAACTAGTCAATGACTAAAAAACAGCAAAATAATAATAACAATATTGTGAGAGCTGTTTTACAGTTCCACTAAATACAGGCCAGCAATAACTTCACCACAACCATTTTTTATTTTATTGATCTTTATTTCACTGCAATTGTAAGAGCAAATGTATGCATCAACCGTGAATAATGCATATGTGCTGTGTTGCTCAATTGCAACAGTGCTGGACCTTTGTTACCGGATTTTTTGTTTTATGATGTGCCCAATGTTTTCTATTCGTGAAAGTTCAGGACCCAGACTTCTTCTGTGAAGCCATCCTTTTGTGATGGATGCAGCATGTGGTTTAGCATTGTATTGCTGAAATATCCAAGGCCTTCCCTGAAAGAGACATTGTCTGGATGGGAGCATATGTTGTAAATCTGTAAATGTATTTTTCACCGTCGATGAAGCCTTTCCAGATGTGTAAGCTGCCCATGCCACAGGCACTAATGCGCCCCCATACTATCAGAGATGCAGGCTTTTTAACTGTCCACTGATAAAAAGCTGGATAGACCCTCTCCTCTTTAGTCCAAAGGACACAGTGTCCATGGTTTCCAAAATAATTTTATATTTTCATTCATCTGACCACAGAGCAGTTTTCCATTTTGCCTCGGACTATTTCAAATGTTTCCGGATCGTGTTCACATACTGTATGGCTTCTTCTTTGCATGATACAGCTTTAACTGGATTGCCCAGTGAACTGTGTTAGCAGACAGTGATTTCTGGAAGTCTTCCTGAGCCCCTGGAGTGATGTCCAGAAGAGAATCATGTCTGTTTTTAATGCAGAACCACCTGAGTACCTGAAGCATGCGCATTCAGTTTTGATCTTTGGCCTTGTCCCTTGTGCAAATTACTCCTGATTTTCTGAATCTTTTGATGATATTATATATTGTAGATAGGTGGGATCTTCAATGTCTTCTCAATTTTGTAACAGATTAGTGAACCTCTTCCCATCTTTACATTCAAGAGGCTGTGTCTCTCTGAAATGTTCAGTCATGTTTCTAACCTGTTGCCAATTAACCTAATTATCCGTCAAATGCTCCTCCATTTGTTTTTTTATTTGTAGCCTAAATCCATGACTAAGGAGTGCGGGTTTATGGTACAGATACCCGAGAACAAATCACGTTCCACCCGTTTGTTGCCACTTTTCGGGGGTTATACTTTCCTATGGCATTTATTTCACAAATCATTTGGTTAAACACAGGACCACAGCTTGTTTGACCTACGTTACCACTCGTGGACTTAAGCTTAATTCTATATATCACAATTGTGGCTTTAAAAAACACCCTCTAGGTTTGTATCGCCTGTTTGCACTTGAAGGGTCTATATAGTGTAAAAGAGATTAAAAACAGGGAAAATACTTTGTCCATGTATGTGATTTTGTTTTTTTGGCAAATACATCAAAATAGGCTCAAATAAACCCACAAAAATGTACTTTGAGATTATCACATAGACATGAGTCTTTATTTAAGTGTATGTACATAGTAGTAAAATAGCTTTATATTTTACAGTCAAGCATTTCTTTACCTATTCACATAAGTGTGTTTGCAGATATGAGAGCATCAATATCCTTTATGGCCTTAGATGTCCTTTGAAGAGCTTCGCCGATTTGGCTCTCATTCATTTGTTCATGAGTCACCTCTCCTGCAGAGCTATCTTGAAGTTCTGCACTTTCTTTCTCACATCTTAGCAGGTGGCTGTTGTCCAGAAGAACTGGGGACAGGGTGTTAAAGAACACACACATTTTTCCTCAACATGGCTGATGTGTAAAAATTCTTCAACAAAAAATTTAATAATTTTGTCCACAGCCCATAGTAATACAATCAAAGGATACAGTTGAACCGTTTTATCTTTTCCAGTTCTGCAGCTACAAGGTCTGATCTGAAGTGAATAGAAGTTCATGTGAACATTATTTCCAAGCTGTTAATATAGTAATCAGGTTTTAAAGATGTAATTTGAAAGGCGTGATCAGAGAAAAAAAAAGAACTCACAGACTTTCTGCAGCCTCTGTGAAACTCATGCGCTGCTCAAGAGTTGCGATATTTGACAGATTTTCATCATGTGTCGCACGGTTAAAAAAATGGTCCTGCAAACAATAATATAGCATTATAATTCATTTAAAAGGTCGACTACTTCGTAAATACAGTAGATAACATCTGAAGTACAATCAGCTGGGTCTACTTTGAATTCTTGCAAGCAGCTGGGTGTAACAGGGAACGTCAGTGACTGTTTGGCTTGGTTGTAGCAAGTGAGGATCCTTTAAAAGAATAATGTGACGGTTAGAGCCTTAAATAATGTGCTGCTGCTAAATTCACTGGACCGTGAAAAATGTGGCAACTTACCTACTTGCACGACTCACAATAGAGCCTATGGAGTAGGACTGTCCCAGTATATCTGGTGGAAGGCTATTCAAATGGTATGTTACCTCTTTTACCTGTGACACAGATGTAATTAGAAAATTTGGCATTTATGCAAAGAAAATGTTTAGCTTTGTATATTACCTCCCAAAATAATAACATGCTATTTTTAATGTTGTAGACTGTATGGATTAAACCTACCTGTCCTGACTGCCGCTCAGGTTTGTGATGAGTAAAATAAGTGTTTAGTACACCGTTAGACCGGATCACTGATCCATCTCCCAGGGAAACTTCTACAACTGAGACAGCTCCACTCAGTATCCTACACAGGAGGTATATATAGTTCAGCTATATTCGTTATGCACTAGCACTGCAATATAAGGGTAACGCTCAGTTTTGGGAATCAAATTTAAACAACTTTCAGAACTTAATATGGTAAAAGCAATCAATTTTATATATAAACTGACAGGATAAACCGATTATAATAAGTGGAGATGTGCATTTAGAATCCAACAGAAATTTTCAAACAGCCTTAAGGCCCTTGTTATTGCTGAAAACCTGCATACCTACCTGTATGTGACTCCTTGACACCACATTACTTTCACTGGCTCTGTAGGAAGATCTTGGTCTGAAAGTTCTTGTTTAGCCAGTGGGTCTTTAACCTTCCATCTTAAATACATGAGTGCAGAATCTTAAATGAGTCACTGAACTAGATTAAATAAAAGCCCAATGTGTGTGTTAGCAATAAACAGACCTGTGCCGGTGAGGTGATGGACAAGTAAGAGGCAGTGACTGAGGAAGGCAGGACTTCCTCCCGTAATCTGATATGAATGACATCTTTGTCTTCTTGGCCGTCTGGCTAGAATTGCTCGTTCCCTCTGCTCCAACATCTTTAGATTTAGACTGATGAGTTGTCCATCGATGGCGAGCCAAGGAGAGAGGGTAACTCCACATGGGGGCAACAGCACTGCAGGAATGATGCTGGACCACTGTAGTTGACTGGTACATCTCCTCGGGCTGTGCACAGAAGAGAAATAACTAATTAAATATAAAGTGTAAAATATAGAAAACCTGACATCTGTCATGTTTGCAGGTACCTTTGTCTGAGCAGTGTGGATAATTTGAGGAGAGCAAGACCTTGACCTAATTGTCTCATTCCTTGTGCTTTTTCTTCCCTGATGCCTCTTGGTCTCACCATCTGTAGTCAGATTACTTACTTTCTGCTGACTACCTGGGCTCCCATCAGGATCTCTGCTGCGGGATTGAATTTGTGTCTGACTCAGGCCACATGTGAATTCAACAGAGAATTCTTCACCCGAGGTCGACAACACCAGTACACATTGCCCCTCCTCAGACCTGATGATTGTCTCGCCTCCAGGACCGACCTCGGTTTCACAGGAAGACCATTCTGGCCACTGCACTTCTAAGTCAATGCTAAAAAAAGGCTGTAGAGAAATGCAAAAATTATAATCACTTTACAGTATTGATGCCCCCACATAATTTGAGTGAGTGAGCTGAGTAATAATTCTTGGTACCTTCTTGCAGTCAGCAGGGATAATTTCTTGCGGCAAATAAGGTCGAGCAGCATATTTATTTCTAAATGCCAGTGCAACTAACATCACCTCCTGCAAAACGAAAGAACTTTTAAATTGGCTGAGCCTGTAATCAATGCAGATAACAACCAAACTGTGTACATCTGTCCCACCAGATGTACGCTAATAGTGTCTACTTAACTGCTTAACTAGTTCTACAGTAAGGTATGTTTATACCTTGTATGTACTGATGGTAAACCTTGTCCTCTGTCGAACTCTCTCGGTGGGCTGCAGAGGATGTCCCGAGGGGTCTTTGGCTTTCATTAACACAAATTCACAACCACACGGCGACAATTGTAACTGTGATCCGTTTGCGCAGCGGACATCCACAGACTCATCCTCATACATGATCATCAAACTAACATCAGTTTCCATCATTAAACCTGAAAACTGAAAATCGATCAACTACTCCTTGGTCACAAACGCGCTGACACTCAAAACACAGTGAAGCCTTCGGTCAACGGCAACGTCATCAGGTGGAGACGTTTGTTATTGGCGCGCTTATGGATAGCGAAAGAGTGGGACAGGAAGTGCTGTTTGTTTATGTCTATGCAATCTTATCTAATTTAGTTGTAGGCACTGGTGCAAACCATTTCCTATATGTATCTACAATCAACAGATAATCATGATACACAATAGCCTAAACCCATGACTAAGGAGTGCGGATCTATCGTACAGATACTCGAGAACAAATCACGTTCAAAGTAAATCATAGCGATTGATAAAGCTGTACGAATTTGCCCATAAATGCAAGGGATTTAATTAATATTATAATTATTTCTACCGTTTAGCATTTAAAATTAATAATATGTGACCTCCAAACTATATTTGAACGCCAATTTGTATAGATTTATTTATCTCCTTCCCTTGTATTTTTATCAATTATTTCTACTCATTATTGCCTTTTATGTCCTCTTCTGGGTTCTGTTTATCAATAAAAAATGAAGAATTTCAATGCTTCAAAAATATTTTGTTAAAAATTTTAATATATCATATATTAAAGGGCAACTTTAACAAATGTACAGTTTTTATATTTAAGACCAAAACTATGCCAGTAATTTACACAGATTTCATTTCACAATGTACCTCATAGGGGCTATAGGAACAAAGTTGCAGATATTGAAGAAATCTAGTGTAAGTAAAGTATAAAAAAGTAAATGAAAAGTTAAAGTAAATGACACCTGCTCAAAACAAATACATGAGCAAAACAGGCAAACATTTAACAAATAAGTTAAAATTTTCTTATTATTATTTTAAAAAGAAGTGTCCAACCTGATTTTAACCACTTGGGCTATCAGAGTACCCTGAAACTATTGCTTTACACCATAAATCTTAAAAATAAAAACAGTAAATCTTTTCTTTATTAGTATTATTTTTTATTTACTTTAAATTTAAAATATAACATGACTTAGCATTTTAATAACAAATATAATAAATATTTCTAGCCTTTAATTTCAGTGTTAGGCCCACCTTGACCACTTTAATCCTACTCCACGTGGAAGAGGAGCACAGTCACTTCTGCATTTGTCCTGAAGATGGCAGCACGAGCACGTCGGTACGTGCAGGCTGCTGTAATATCAGACTGAAGAAGAATCAATAACATCGCCATCAGCGGCTGCAGTGGCGTATATGAAGACGTATTCAGACAGTTCAGTAAAATAAGTAACTCTTCATATTGCAATGTTTACACCGTCAACCTGTCCATTCGCTGTAGAGACACTGGAGCTACAATGAAGGTGCATTTTGTAACATGGCATATTTATCAATTGTAGCTCTGTTTGGACTATCGCTAGCAGCTAATGTTAATATTAAGTAGTAGCATCTAACGTTAGCCGGTGCTAGCTATTGGTAAAAACGATACAGTCTGACAGGTTTAAAAAAACACCGAATTCAGAGTAATGCTGCGCGGGAAATGATTTATGCGAATGTGTTTCTGTTTCTAATTTCTTGTAACGTTAACGTCAACTGACAGTTTAAATTACTGAACTGTGTAGCAGGTGTACTTAAGTGTTTGTGTTGTGGTAACGTAGCTGTTTGCTCTCCCTCTCTGCACGGTTTGTGCTTTAATTTGTTAAAACAGCCCTGTGGGTAAATCCCTTTTTACTAACCTCGTTTCTATTTATCACCCGTACGTGGTCAGTATGCATGCAATTGGACCCGCTTCTGCGGTAACCATGTATATAAGTGATTGTGTTGAACCCTTTTAATGTTTATTGTACTGTACCAACAACATTAACAGGAGTAATGTGAGCAAATAGCGTCACTGAAGTGAAGGTGTTCTGTGACTGACAGGCAGGGGCCTCCTCCATGTGGGCTTCATGCTGTGGTCTGCTAAATGAAGTCATGGGTACTGGGGCCGTCAGAGGCCAGCAGCCAGGGTTTGGGGCCAGTGCTGGACCCTTCAGATTTGCCCCAAGTGCGGGGTACTCTACATATCCACCCTCTAGCTCAGGGAGTCCAAGTCTTGTATGCAAAGCCTGTGGCCAAGCTTTCTCAGTCTTCAGAAGGAAGGTAAGTGCCTGGATGGTCTTCATGATGCAAGTATGCATGCATGTTAATTTGTCTGTAAAATTAATAAGAAAGAAAAGGTGGTGGATGAAAGGAAAATAATTTATAAAGAACTACTAAATATGGGCCATACTTGGCTTTGGAAAACTGAGTAATCAGTTTTTTTGATCATAGAACATATATTTCTTATTCTCACTTAAAGTGCTACTTGGCCAGGAGGCTTAACAGAGAAATTAGTCTTAAACCCAAGTTATTTACAAAATTACAGATTTTCTCAATTTGAAAGAAATTATGTAGAGCAGAATGTAATTAAGTTTTCTAATATTCAGCTGTGTAGGAGTAGAAAAGGCCTAAACTAACTTTTATTGGAAAGACAGACTCATTCTGTTTGAGCTTCACTCACTCATCATGCTTGTCTAATCCCAAGCCTTGCATTTCTTACTGTTTGATGTTTGTCACTTAAAAGATATGAGTTGCCTTCTGTTTCTGTACCTTGTGAGACAGAGCACGTGAATGGAAGTGGGAAAGATCTGGTGATGGTTATATGCTTTGAAATGTCTAATGCATTATTTTGATATAAGGAATTTTTAGCAGTAACACATCCATCATCTTTTTTTTCAATCTCTCTCCCATAGTATAGTTGCTGCGACTGCAAGAAGAGTTTCTGCTCGCTGTGCTCTGTGCTTCAGGAGAATCTTCGCATTTGTGCCACATGTCATTTGCTGAAAGCAACAGCCTTTCAGCGACCACGGCTAATGCGTCTACGAGTAAAGGACCTGCGTCAGTACTTGTTCCTTCGTAACATCCCCACTGATACGTGCAGGGAAAAGGAAGACCTTGTGGACTTAGTGCTCTGTCATCAGGGTATTGAGGAAGAGGAGGATCCTGACACTGGCAGTCTCCACTCGCATTCCATGTATACGCCTACCCCTTCTACCACCCAGTCTGCCTCTGAGCTGTCTGCTTTTGTCATCTCCCAGGAGGAACATCTGAGCAGAAGTGATAGCTCTGATACCAACCAGGTCAGAACCAGCTTTAAAACAAATACTTTTTTTAAAAATAAGAATTTGGATGCCAGCTACAATCTGATCAGTATTCTAGAAAGCAAACAGCCAAAAACCAAAGGACAATTGGAAAAAAGAGAAACACCATAACTAGGGCTCAGCTCCAAGCAGCCAGGATTCACTATAAATACTTGTCCTTGGCCTGCTTAGGGTGCAGTAAGCTTTTCTGTGAATGGAAGGTATGAGGCATTGTGCTTCTTGAAATATGACTGTGTTGGCTGATGAGCGTCTAATCCTAATCCTCAGTTAATGGAGAATTAGCTAGCTGAGAGTTGCATGTAGAGTACACTAATGTCTATTATTGTGTTGCAGGATATAGGTGATGCCACATCGGTGTCTCTCCTCAACTTGGACCCCAATGAACACACTCCTGAGGTGTAACTGAACAACTTTCTTGCCATCATTGTAAAATCATTCATATGTGAAATATTGACAAATGCATTTCAGATCTGTTAAATGTTGAGGCTGGGGTATAAATAGAAATACTCAGTAACACAACCATATCTTTAACTGAGATGCATAGAAACCAATATTTATTGGCTAGTATTCTATTAAATGCTAGTTTTTACTAAA
This sequence comes from Channa argus, assembly GCF_033026475.1. Taxonomy (NCBI): domain Eukaryota; kingdom Metazoa; phylum Chordata; class Actinopteri; order Anabantiformes; family Channidae; genus Channa; species Channa argus. The sequence goes on from NC_090207.1 coordinate 19,420,289, forward strand.
TATTTTCTTGCTGCAGAAATTACAGTGCTTTGCAGATTGCTGGACCACAGTAATATACTTCAGATGTTCAAATTCCAATTGTGCTTTTTGAACAAAGTAAGGAGTGATAAACAGAACCATCTATAATGGAAAGAGGACAAAGTCATGAAATGAACACTTTTTTTCGTTCATGTAATATTTATTAACGTTTATTTTTTTATTTTTAAATGTACAATTTAGTATGGTTTCTTATTCGTAAAGGTGAGTCCTCAGACGCGATGTCGGGCCAGAGCATCTCTCTCAGACATCTCCAGCTTGAGAGACATTGAAGGTCTGTCTGTTAGACAGCTAAAGGAAATACTGGCCAGGAACTTTGTCAACTTTTCAGGATGCTGTGAGAAGTGGGAGTTGGTGGAGCGCGTCAGCAGACTGTACAGAGAAACAGAGGAAAACAGGAAGTCATGTGGGTATTTCATCACTCTGAGAAAATACTACCGTTGGCAGTTTTCTTATTTATTAGATTTTAGAAATTGATAAACATACTTACTTTATTATAGTGGTTATGTATTATTCAGTGTGAAATAAGTGATAGTGTATATATACATGTATGTATTCATGTACTGAGCCCTTAACTCGGTGATGAAGTCCTATTTTGAATTTATTTTATTTTTGCAGTGGAAAATGTAAGCGGTACTGTAACCACAGGTAAGATGACACCAGTTCATTTGCACTTTCCTAGATGTCACTATTAGATACCACTTGTGGTTTTTAACCAGCAAAACCTGCTATGTGCTACTTGTGACAACATAATATATTGCATGCAGGAATAAACTTAAATACTTAAACAGATTTCTCCTAAACATGGGAAAACTCATTCCTGTGAGTTTACTCAATTAGAATCATGATCAACTGTGTTTGCTTGCTTTACACCTTCCCACACAAGTGGTGGCCTTCCCCACTCCAATCTGCAATGGTGCCATCGGAGGTAAGGTTTATGAGTTTCTTGTCACCGTTGCTGTGGTCACCCATTCAACCTGTGACTCGCCTCATCACCATGCTTACATTTATCTCCACCATATCTGTATTCATTCTCATTCATTTTCCAGCTCTTTGTAAAACCCCTGTGTGTGTGATTCTTGTGGAGTGGCATCACTCTGTGAGAATCTCTGGCTGTTTTAATTTTTTTACATTTTATTTAGGAAATTTATTTGTCATTTGTTCCATGTAGGCACATAAATTACATCTGTTGTGCTCCAGGAACATTGATCTATCATCAGATCAGTACCCCATGGCCATTTATTTATGTGTTCAATCTTTGACGCTAATTATACTGAGAACTGAAGTATGTTAGCCATCTTTCTCCCTTCTTTACCAGCTCACCTCCAGTCACAAAGACTGTGGTTGTCATAGAAACCTCTTGACTTATAGTCATAACAGCCATTGACATTTTTCAAGAGATTGAGTGCATGGCCTTACTAAGATAAGGCCTGCTGGTTAAGACAAGGTGTTTTATTAAGTCACCGACTACTTGTCTCCTTGACTACTTGTCCCTCCTCAGTGCATGAAATATCACTCATTTTCTTAACATTTCCACAGAGTTCCCTCTTTCTCTGTCTCGTGCAGATGGCGAGAAGGGCCCGCTTACGATCCACGATGATAACCTCTGCAGGATCTGCATGGACGCTGCGATCGACTGTGTTCTCCTGGAGTGTGGACACATGGTCACCTGCACCAAGTGTGGCAAGAGGATGAACGAGTGCCCGATCTGCAGGCAGTATGTTGTGAGGGCTGTGCACGTCTTCAAGTCCTAATGCAACGCTGCAGCTCAGACTGGGACTTTACCTTAACTCAATCATGCAGCTCATAACTTTTCAATCTCCAAATTACTTATTTTGTGGATGTTTGTGTTCTCCAAATTTTCTCATTATTTGCACATTTAAATATTATGAGAAATGTTTATTTTTTTTCTCTTTAAGATTTGACCCTTCATTTTCACCAGTGGGTAGAACAAAGGATCATTCTGTGAGTCATTCCTCAAGTAAACATATCTGTAACCTGTGTTTATTCCCAAGTGTTTCTTTCGGTTTTCTTGCAATTTTTCAACACGAAGAATGTGTGGCACTCAGCCACTTCCAGTTTTGTTACACACACAACCCATCACCCTCAGATCTGCCTATAAGCTGTAGCTGGCATTCAGTTCTGCTGAGTATTCTCTAGAACACCTATCTTCACATGCACTGCAAGTGAACACATATCTTAGTAACATTGGGGACAGACTGACCCAGGAAAGAGAGAGGATGAGTGAACTTGGTGCCAAATAATGGATCATGTCATCATGCTAGTGGCCCATTTTCCCTCCTGACTGGGCTGACCAGTGTGTGGTTGTGGATTGTTCAGCACGTTTCACCAGAAAGCACTTTGTTCACACTGTGTGTTAATATACCACTGCTCACAACACAGTGAAAACTATAACCAGAAATAGTGGCTGTCCAAACTTAAGCTTGACTGATGAAGTTTTGAAGGCTACTTATTTAGTTTGATCCGTGGGATAAGTTCCATTAGAAATGATTGAGCTTGTGTCTTCTCAGCCTGCAACTGAGCACGTCCTCTGCTGTTGTGACTCTCAAATACTGGTGATTGATAACGGTGATTTAAAATACTACTGATCCTGACTGATTATAAAAGCACTTATGAAAATGCTTTACAAGTTAAAATGACCACATTAAGTCTTTCATTACAGCAATAGCTAACCTCCGCTGTCACCTCTGTACTGTCTCAGCACTTAAGTAGAGACACAAGGCAAAAACCGGTGCTAACTCGTCTAACCATCCATGTTTTCTAGTTCAACTGTGGATGTAAAACTGAATGTGTTTTATTTTTATTTTATTTGTTTTTCTGGGGGGGGGGGGGGGTCATTATACATTGTTGAGAGTGGGATGAAGTGTCTTAACTCTTTTTAGTTGATTCTCATGTAGGATTAATGTATTAAGGTTACTAAAGAAATAGTTTACTGAGATGTGTGGTATGGAAAGTATATAGGAAAACTTACTTGCTAATGTATACTTGCATAAATCTATCCCTATGAGATGTATATAATCTATATATTTTAGTTTTTCCCATTGTGTAATAATCAGGTCATTGAAATGCCCCTTGGGTTGATTGGGTTGATTTATTATTACAGAGCTGTTTCTGCATATGTTTTTTCTGCCCCTCTTGATCCCCTTGCATAGAGCCGAAAGACTGGTTATCCCTTCCACTTTCTTAAATTTTAAAAGTTAAATCCCCATTTTCCTTATCCTCAAATCCTGCTCATATAGAAACATTCAGCTCTGTACTATGAACACACAAAGTCAACATTGCTGCTATTACAGTAAAGATGTCCCCTGGAATTATGAACATTAGCAGGGCAGGTTGCACTTTTCCTTTAGAGAGGGTGTTAATGTGTGCAAGATTTTGTCTGTCTATTGGGGAATGTTGGACTTTTTATTTTGGTAATTAAAACTTCTAATTAAAGTTTTTTTTATAATAATTCATCTCACATGGTGTTCCTCTATTATCTTGGATAATCTTGGATCATTACCGGTAAATCCATCAGACATGTCCAAGATGTGGACTAGTGAAAGAAGCTCCCAAAACACCTTTAAGTCCATTGAAGCTTCTGAGGCAGAGTTGGATGAAATTGCACATAAAAGCTGCTGTTGTCTGGGTTCTACACCAGTGAACGTTTTATGAGAGTGGCAAAGACAAAACATATCTGTATTACATCTCAGAGTTTGCCAGACAGCATGTGGGAGACTCTGAAGCAAACTGGATGGTCAGCTGAGACCAAAATTTCTAAATTAGCAATTTTTGTTGAACACACTAACATTTGCTAATTAGAATACAACAAAGAAATGTTCAGTCATTGTACAAATGAAAATTGTTTATTGCATATTAGCACATAAGTTTTGGATATACAAATATAAACATCACATTCACTTGAGGTGATAGCACATTACAGCACAACACCCAAAATACATATAATACACATACTGTGTGGAGTTTATATCTGCAAATCACTTATTTGCAGAGGTCTTAGTTTCTTATAGAGAAGCAGATGTGTAGGGCGAACAGCAATGTGTCAGTGTCAATTAAGTTGTCAGATGTAACTGTCAATGTCCGGCATCAGTTTTTTGGGTGTTCAACCCCACGACCCAGGTAATGCAACAGGCTCAAAACACCGAAATAAATCAATTGCAAACACTATTTTAGTCTATGTCAAATTACCAAGTAAATGAATAAATATAAACTGTAATAAAAATATTCAATAAATTAATGTTGAAATGATGAAATTCCCATCAAACACAACATTGAACAGTTCAATTTTAAAGGTATGAAGACATGATTGGGTAAGAGGAATAGGAAAATTGTTTACCATTTTACCATTCCAGAAATATTCTACATGTTAAGGAAGTATTTATGATCATTTAGGTTTGTTACTCTACATGCTATTTTTGTAAGCTCAATATCAAATACAGATTTTGGCACATGGGAGACAGTTTTTGTTCAGTCTCAATGTAATATTTAGCTCCTGAGACACTGTAAACTCATGAAATGATGCTTGTACAAAAATACTGTTTTCAAATATTTAAAGAATGAAAATAACCCAACAGTTAATTACAAGCACATTTTTATAAAAGTACAATTTTAACACAAATACATGCATGCCATTTCCCCTTTATCTGTCCAGTGAATGTTTATAATCTCCTTGCGTTCAAGTCCATTTAGGGTTTCCACCCAGAAATCATCTCTTCAGTTTATTCATGGTTACACTGATGCAGAGACTTCTCACAGGGAACAGCTTGAAAAAGGAAAAAAATGTTTCCTTAAGTGCAAAGACAGTCTTTCAGTAATTTCTGTCTCATTAAGAACTAGCTTGTCTTCTGCAGCAGTTTGTCCTCTTTCAGTCTAAATGGGACACTCACAGACATCTCTGCGATAAACCTTTCACATGCTGTCTTTGTCACTTGCTTGCAGAAGCGAAGGTCGATCTGACAGATGCTTCCACAGCGCTTGAAAAAGTTTAGTGAATGATCTGTGACCCGGTTACAAACTAAAGAGAGACAGAGAATGCAGTGTTTAGTCACAGGTTTGAGAATTAAAAAGCGATGTGCATGGATGATTTACAGAACATGCACTCCCTAGCAAGAAAAGCCACAGTCAGCCATACGTTTGGAAATGTCACTTTGCAATTTACTACTGCAAATAAGTAAAACACAGGTGATTTCAATGGCCCCTTATTTGGCTTTAGAAAACTGTGAATGGGAAAGTACAGAGATGTACAGACTGTCTGTACCCAGGTTTTCTACATAAAGGGTGACTGGTTTTAATAGTTTTATCCCCTAGTTTAATTAGGGAAAAAGCATTGGTTTGACCTAGGCACCTCCATTTTGTTTTCGTATAATAACACCTACTTGAATCTTTGCTCTTACCGATTATCTGTAGTACATTTTAGTGATTAATGAGAATATAATTCAACCAACTTCTTTTATTAAAAAAAAAAAAATATATTAAACATAGAACCTGGATACCTTTAAAACTGATGTGTGTGTTTTGCTTTTCTTTTGGTCCCAGTTCTCACCTGACAGATTGATTACCGTAAGGGAGTCTCTGGTTGTCGTCCCTGTCGCAGTCAGCAGGTTGACAGACTGGTCATTGATGTGGTTGCAGTAGCTGAGGTCCAGCCTGGACAGCAAAGGCATCTGCCGACTTATGAGACGTAAAGATGTGTCGGTGATATCCAGACCTGCCAGGCGCAGGTCCTCCACATTCCGCAGCTTACAGCGGTTATCCAGTTGACCTGTCAGATTGCCACATGAGCAACATCACTGATCTGTCCTTGTATTATTGTCCTTGTGTCCTCTATGGTGGACAAGGATATATAGGATATCTGAAAGCTATTAAACAAAAAATGCTATAAATGAGACTTGAGAACTTGAAAACTGAGACTCCCATGTTTTACTTACAATAACAATTATTTTTAGTTGTCTCAGTCCTAACACCTATACATAAAGGAGGCCTGAGATGTTCCTGAGCTTTACCCCTGAAATAGTTTGAATTCAGTGAACATGCCACATAGTTCTTGTGTAATGGGATCAGCAGCTACACTAATGTTATATTTGTTGGACAGTTGTACCCTGGGTGTCACACAGTAGGCACCACAATACATTCATACATGTTAACATGGGAGTCAGAAATCACACCCTAAAGCATTGCAGTGCTTTTGCTTTTGCTCTGTCAACCCACTGGTTCTACCTGGTCTGTTGTCGGTGGGGGGTGAGAGGAGGTCCCTCATCTGTGCGTCTTTGAGTCCCTCCACCCACTGGACATCCAGGGTGCGCAGGAGAGGGCAACTTGTGGTGCACAGTGCAGACACAGCAGCCCAAGAACACCCTGCTAACTTTAAGACTCGGAGACCTGAAAGACATGGCAGCACTTTAAAATAATGATGTAGAACAAGTCAAACTAAAAGGGTGAGTGGAATTTGTGTGTCATCAAATAAATAAATGCTTAAAGTTGGGTACCTGGCAATCTATTAATAAGCCAGCTTAACTGTTTTTTAGATATGTTGGTCCAGCTGAGGTCCAGCGAAACTGGCTGTCGGCGGATAATCCCACTTAGCATGAGTGGAGTAATAGAGTTGCAGCGGTTTAGATCAATTGTTGTCCAGAGTCTCTTATCACAACACCTTGGTGTCAGAAAGAAACATTTTGGTTAGAATTTCAACAAGCTCTTTTTTTGGTCACACTTATTTGTAAACTGTGCAATATTTGCGAAATCCTTAAATATATAATTACGTGTGCACAGTGCATTTACCATCTGTTCCACGTCTTGCACACCCTCATGCAGACACAGAGCTCCTGGTGAGAGAGATAGCGAAACATTTTCATCCAAACCTCACGCTGTATGACATGCGTTTTACCATCTTTTAGAAGTAGTCTGTCAGGAGGTGGGCTTATGGGAGGGGGCCGAATGACGTGCCGCTCCATTTGGACACACTTGGGTGGAGAGCGTGGGGGCACTGGCCGGTTAGTTGGAGTGCTCCTGTTGAAGCCTAACGGAGTGATCTGACTCGGGTAGAAGTGTCGCAGCTCCCAGGGTGTTCCATTCATCTCTTTGGTCTTGAGGTGAGGCCTCTGGTCCCCAAGGTCGGTGCCATTGCGGAACAACCTCTTGGGCTCCTCGTTTTCAGTCTCTGGCTCAACCTTGAGGGGTTGGCGGTTCTCGTTAGCCAGGCAGTCCTCTGTCTTTAGGATTTCCTGATTCAGTGCTTTGCTCAGCTCTCGGCTCAGTTCTCTATTAGGCAAACGCCGCTTACGTCGAGCTTTTGGACGTGGACCTTTTTCCTGGGTCTCGCTCCCGCCTTCACTGCTGGGGCCGGCCTGTGGGGAGCTGCAGTGAGACTGGTCGCTGTCTCCAACAGGAGTCTTAATGCAGGGATTTAATAGTTCATTTTTGAAGTCCTTGTCATCCCCTTCTTCTTCAGTGTCTCCAGAACGCCACTTCCTCTCTACAGAACTCTGAAAGTGAGGGTCCCTTCCTTGTTTATCCTCTTCCTCCTCACATGCGTCCTCATCTTCTGTTTTAATTTGGTGCGGCAGTTTGGAAAAATAAGGGTCGTCTGACTTTTCCTAAATAATAAAAAAATTTATAAAAAAATATGGCATAAGAATTTTGGGAATTCCCTCGTAACATTTGGATGGTAAATATCTTAAAAGTCTGAGTCTGTAAAGGATACAAACCTTTTTCCTAACACTGAGATCCTCCTCCTCATCGTCATCAAACAGCTTCCTCTTTTTCCTCAATTTGTCCTCAGGCCTGGGTCGGGGCAGACCGCTAGGGGAGAGCAGTGGTGGTGGTCGATGGACAGAGTCCTCGGGTCTATGCCTGGGTGTCTCCTCTCTCTCTGGTCTCTTCTTGGCTGCAGAAGAAATATCCCCCTCCTCCTTCACAGGCTTCTGTTCCCTTAGCAGAGAGCCAGGGAGGTTGGAGGCGTACTTGAAGCCTGGACCCCTTTTTTGCTTCAATACCAAAGGGGACAAACAATTGCAAGACAACTTTATACCTTTAGCCTATAGCAACAAGAAAAAAAGCTGTGTTACAACTGTACCTAAGCTTAAATAAGTTTTTCTAAAATAAAGACCAAAAATAATAATAAAACACCATGCATGTTGGTAGTTTCCGGCTTCTGTGGTACAGTCATATGACTTTCAGATACTAAAAAAGTATAAACAGGAAGTGGCAAGCTGATCAACACATAAAACGAAATAATGAAAACACCACAGAAAAGTTAAGCAACTAATAACTATAACTCAACAAAATCTTAGTAGTGACTAATTTATGTTTCAGAATAAAAATGAAACTGAATAACTTGTTACTTAATCTAAATCTTATGACTCGCACATATTTGTACTCACTTTTCCACTTTTCCCGGCATGATTGCATTTGGGACATTCCCAGCAGTTAGGGAGTTCATCATTCACCACTCCTGAAGCATCATTTATCTAAAAACCAACAAGCAAAGTGGCACAAGAACAACAAGCTTTAACGTATTCCTAAGTACAGTTTAACATAGACTAGACAAGGGAAGTGAAAGTGACTGTTGTGGAGGGTGCCAGTTGGGCAGGTCAGTACAGTTCAACCCTTGTCGTCGTTTACAAGCAGACTATTGCGTTGTACATTAAACTGAAAAAGGGAAGTAGAGTGAAAGATTCCACTTGAAGAGCTCAAATGTACATTTCTAAATGGCTGCAATGTACAAATTAATGTATGATTATGTATAGAACTTAAAAAGGGATATATCTTTGTTGTCACAATCTGCAAAACAATTCAATAGTGCACTGTTGAAAAACTGGTTTGACAAATTCTACTAGCAACAACCTGTTCTTCATGTAACAGTTGCACAAAAGGTGTGTGCTGCTTTACAGTCGTTTTTCCTTTATGAGCTCAAATGTCTTGTCTGCTTAAACATGCCCTTTTTGAGGCAATACCCTTTTATAAATCCAAATGTTTTTAAGTCAGAAAACCCTTTAAATCAATCAAGCAATCGTTATTTTCTTCAAAACAAGTAGTGGGAGTGAAAAACGTCTAACTTGATATTGTCAGGCTGGAGCCATAAAAACATTCTGACCACATAAGAGCGATGACTGTGTTCAGTGTCACAAAAACAACACAATTTTAAGATCAAATTACCTCAGTGACTACATGCAGACTCTTCTGTTGTAAATAAAACTCACAATATGTTACGATGACTTGGGATTCCTGGCCCACTACTTTAATACAAACAAATCACTTCACTAAGGTGAAGTTGTTTCAGCAGGGACTAAATACCTTGAGGCAGCTGGGATGGACAATTTCATTGCAGATAGAGCATTCCATCAGCATAAAGTTGAACTTGTCCTCCTCGTCCTCCAGTGTGTCCTCCTTCCCTGCTTCTTTACACACCACACACATCGCGGTGTGCGGCAGGACAGGCTGCACATACCAAAGACAAATAAAAAATATGACTAAACAAATTTAACCTCAATAAACAATGTTGTGATGGGTTTTTTTCCATATGAAAAGATGTGACAGTGTGCTAGTTTATTGACAGCTAATACAAGCCTGCAATTTCTCAAACCTTTTCTTTAGGCTTATTTATTGCTAAATGTGGCAAAAGGGTCCTAAAAATACAAATCCCCGTTTCATTCTACCTTGAGAAAATCTGTGTAATCTCTACGATACTTTTGACTCACCGCAATGCACTGCCTCATAATGCAGGACTGCTTCATGCGCCCTGGTCCTCCAAATTTCTTCATGTCCTTGCAGAAGTGGCATTCTCCACACTCTGTCCGGAGGCATGCTTCGCACTTTCGGCAGCGTGTCCTCCTGCGTCTGGCTCCGGATGAGCTGCGGTTAGGTGGCAGCTTAACAGCTGATGAAGTCCCCATCTTGGGCTTTGGCCGGTTGCCTGCTCGCTGCTAAAAAACAAAGAGCTAGAAATAAGACTTAGTTGGAAACAACACATGCGTCAGCCATTGTGACAAGACAAGCATAATAATAGGTGCAACATATTGTACAGTCCTTATTAAAATGGTTGGTTTCATTACACTTGAAGCCACATTTGAAGAAAAAGCAACATTTTCTTTGAAATCAGCTTGAATTACCAAGAGTAACACTTTCACACACTATGGAAATAATACAAGTAACACTGGCTTGAGCCAAAAAAATGGGACCCTAATAATATTTTGTAACACACCGATTGAGGTACCAACACTTCCCATGTATGCCTTCATCAGCTTATTTGTACCGAGTATCTGATCATCAGGATAAATATCAAAATGATAAGCTGCATCAACACAGTAAAGAGATGATTTATTTCTGTACTAGAGTACTAGTAGTACTCCTGTTTCTGTTTATATTTACTAGACTATTGTAAATTAATGCACATGCTAGATAAAAGTAATCTATGTGTTTTCTTAAAAAGAAATGAATTTTACAACTCCTCAGCAAACTGAGACACGTAGAATCAGATATTAAGAAAAGATGCTCACTTCACATTTGCACCAACCATGTAGTCAAAACAACCTTACATTTCCTGAATGAAAAAAAAAATAAATAAATAAAAAAAAGATAGTTATGATTAGCTACTACCCATGTTCACAGTTTTGGATAGCTTGTTTTATGCAAACAAGAAGATTCTTAAAAAATTAAAAACTGGTGATTAATTTTCTGCTGATTGACTCACTGATAAATCAGCTAGTCAATAACTACACTTCTACTGATAACTACACTAACAGATTAACTATACTCTTGGACGTCATTCCTATAGTGGCATTAATATAACCTATGAATTTCTTTTATCAAAGAGTTGTAAACAATTCCTACTTATAGTGCTTTTTGTTGAATAACACACATATACTGTATATGTGACTCATGGTGAGTACATGAGAGAAAAGTGACATGGTAGCGTAATTGAAGTCATCTTACACCGAGGATCCACAAAGACAAACACACACCACCCAGCTTTAAATCTGAACTCACATTTGTGAATTTGTCACATCTATTTTTAGTCTCTTTGTGGCTCTCATGGCAGGACTGTAAAGCACCGTGAATATGAGACAAATCATTATAGTGATTCTTGTTCTAGCAGGAGAGGTTACCTTGGCAACACATGTTAGTGACCGTGTTATACAGGACTGCAAGAGATGGATAAAAATAAGCTCACATTGGGAGGTTATGGTTTAATGTGAGCACTTTTTTTTTAATGCCATTTACTTGATTACTGATTACTATACACAGCCCACATACTACTGATAATTAATACTGCTCTGTGAGCACTGAATTTGTGTAAATAAAATAGCATTTTGTTAAATACTATGCATGTTGAATTCAGTTCTGGAGACAACGGGCAGGTAGAACAAGTACACCTGGATAAAATAGAGATAGACATTATTTTGCTTTCTAATGATATTACCAAGGAAGAGTCGAGAAACCAGTTCTGAACCTGTTGACTGACAAAAAACCTTCTCAGCAGATTAATGATGTTATGGGGTTGTCCAGACAAAATCAGGACAACATGTCCCTTCATGTTTATAACAACGTGTTCCTCTTAGCACTTTCTCAGAGCAGGATTAGGTTTTTTAAATCACCAGGCTTTGTTTTAAATTGTATATTTTTCGCGAACACAATAACTTGATCGTTTTATGCTGTTACTAAAGGAGCATTTTGTCAAAATCTGAGTAAATCCATGTGACAGCTTTCCATAAATCCTGATTATGGAAATATGGGAGGGAGACATCAAAGGAAGGGCCTTGCTGGTGCTGCAGGGTGGCTGTGACTATCAACATCACACGACATTTTTTTTTTTAAATTCGGCTTCCTCATTATTTTCCTGATCTTGTTTGACCAGTCTAATGTCCTATCTAAAGTTAGGTTTGCAGAGCTTTTGAACAAAGGCTCAGTGCACAGTTTTCCCCAGAACATAGGACCCCTGACCTGACCCAATCTTCTGATAACAATAAATAAATGGAATAAATCTATCACTACAAACAAATCAGAGCAGGCTTGGCCACTATGCAGAGTAGTAGCTGCAACTACTAGCTGACTGGTCTAACTCTGTGCAGTAATATGCCAGGAATCTTGGTCTTGTTGCTGAAGCCAGTGAACAAAAACATGGCTTATATTGTGAGCGCAATCTTCTGACTCAGCTTGATTGTTGATTTCACTGAGAGGAAGTCACAAGACTCATCACCTCCTGCTCATGTACAGTAGTCCATAACACAAACAAAAGTGAGTGTTACAGTCACCAACAAGGAAAGAGTTCAAAATACCCTGTCTGATGAGGAACTGTTATGGGTGTTGTAGGTTAACACTGCTTAAGCACAAGGAGCTGGCTGCCATGTAAACTCTTCTCACATTTCTCCTGCATTGTACATGCCAAAAGTCTAATGGAGACTTGTGCAATATCCTATAAAAGCCTTCTTATAAATCATTAATGCTCTGACTCCTGCTACAAATGCTCAGACCAGAGCTTTGTCCTGATTAACCTCATACGACACAGTGTGTTGAGTGTAATGTCAGACCAAAATTAGCACTGCAGTACATTTCTCCTCCTAGTGGGAAGCAACTAGACGGAGTGCAAATCACAGCAACTATAATGTTGCCAATATCGGAGTGGTCACTGGAAACCAGTTTGGGAACCACTGGACTACCAGGAAACACAGGCAGAGCCCGCTTCATTGTTTCTTTTCCCCATCCCCCCTCCTCCGTCTCTGCTTCAACAACATTTTGTCTATAGCCTTCTTAAAGGCACAGAGTGGTGGGGCAAGTTTAGGACTAATGAGGAAACTGACCACAACAAAGCATGAAGAAATTACACAGTTAGTGGACTGGAGTAAATCACAGCTGTAACCAGCAGTAAGTTGGACGGTCTTACAACCAGGCTAACAGAGGACAGGGGGGTTGTGGTCCCAACCAGAAAATAACAACACTGCTGGATGAAAGTGCTCTGTAGGAGGTCAATACAAAATGGGTCAGTGGTGGCTGATGATGACCGAGGCGGAGACGGCACGGTGTGTGTGGACGGTCTGGGTATCAACTCTGAAAAGCAGCCAGTCCGTTTAACTTTAAGCGAGAAATGCTTCGCTAGCTACTTACTGATACCTATAACCTGGCAAACCACAGAAGAAGGTTTAAAAGACACGTTTATTTCGGTTCACCTAGACACAGAGAATGAGAGCGGGTAAAAGCAGACGTTGAACAACTACAGAAACCCCCCCACTCAGCTCACAAAAGCTTGTTTTCACGCAGCAAGCTGACAAACAGCTCTAGTCTTACGCAGGGACAATATAATGAAACGTAAGAAGCAGCTCTGACCTGCTCAGACTCTGAATCATATTCCTCATCGTCTCCGCTCAATGACAAGGCCATGGCTCCTCTCTCTCATCGTCTGTGAAAAGCAGAGAAAACTAACATGGCTGAACAAGCCTCCAGCTCAGCTCAGCTCACCCCCCTCCCCAGCACACCGATAGAGCAGCTGCTAGCTGCAAGCTGCCTGTGCTATGTTCACAAACGAATAGAAACGTGGGAAACACCACTTCTTGCTACTTAATTCACACACCGCACTCAAGCTAACAGTCGACTTAAAACCTAAAGACAACTTTATATGCGCGTTACAAATGTAAAGGCCTATGTTAACATTAAAGTAGGTTTAAAGGTAGCGCGTATTATAATATGTTTTGGCGTTGACCTTGCCATGCGTCGAAACAGTGTTTCCAACGTGCGACTTGAATGCAGCGCTGTTTCAGGAACTAAAGATAAGCAGGTATATCAAGAAGGTTCACTCCTACAAACATCCGTCGTTGCTTCTGCAGGTTTTTGTGGCATGTGTGAGTCAGAGAGTGACGTTACGGGTTAAATGCTACAAAGGTTCAATTGATTTATTTACCGCCCTAATCCTCAAGGGTTTCTCCTCAAGTATTCACAGGGCTCAACCTTTTTCACATTATGAATGTTACAGACTTATTCCAAAATTGATTACATTCATTATTTTCCTCAAAATTCGACAAACCCCATAATTGCAACGTAAAAGAAAATCTTTGAAATCTTAGCAAATTTCTTAAAAAGAAGAAAGAAAGTATTCACAGCCTTTGCTCAATACTTGTTAATACTAAAGTCTTTTTGAGTATGATGCTACAAGCTTGACACACCTATTTTTGGGCAGTTTCTTTGCAGTACCACTCAAGCTCCACCAGGTTCGATGGGGAGCGTCAATGCACAGCCATTTTCAGATCTCTCCAGAGATGTTCAATTGAGTTCAAGTCTGGGCTCTGGCTGGGCCACTGAAAGAGATTCACAGAGATGTCCTATAGCCACTCCTTTGTTAACTTGGCTGCAGCTGCTTAGGGTCATTGTCCAATTGAAAGATGAACTGACACCCCAGTCTGAGGCCCAGAGTGCCTTGGAACAGGTCTAGACATCAAGAATGTCTCTATACATTGTCACATTAATCTTTCCCTTAATCCTAACTAGTATCCCAGTTACTGCCGCTGATGGAGGCCACTGATCTCACAGGGAAATTTTTCTGTACCCTATACACACTTTGTCCTAATGAACCTCATAAGACACTGTGTGTTGAGTGTAATATCAGACCAAAGACCAGAATTAGCACTGCTGGTGGGAAACAATTACACAGAATGCAGTTGAAATCACACCAATTGTGTATATCAATATATATATATATATATATATATATATATATATATATAGATATAGATATATATATATGTATATAGATATATATAGATATTGATACAGCACAGATGTATCGGTAAACTATATATATATCTATATATATATAGAGTTGCTCCAGCGGATTCCATGAACAACTGCTGAGATCTTTGTCCAGAAGTGTGTCGTCCTAGGAACAGCTAAGATACTGCGCAAGTTCCTTTAAGCTCCCAGACCTCTGGTAGAGGAACTGAGCTTGAAGGAAGGAATAAGACCGTCCACAAAAGAATGGGGTGGGTGGGGATGTATATATTCTTTTAAATATATACATACACATGAAATTAGTCTGACCCTCTCTAAACTTTCAATTGCATATTTCCAACTGTTCAAAGTTCGAGTACCTATTGCAAAACATGCTGTTCTTTAACAAGGTGATTCCCCGCAAAATCACGGTGTGATTAATGGATCATGTCTGATGCATGAATATAACATTACATTTTCTGGTTCAATGAGAATTTGTGTTTAAAAAGTCCTAGCTGCTCACATTTTGACATGAGATTATGAGATGAAACCAGACAGTGACATTTTTAGTTGTGGTACACCCACGACTGTTGTTAGCTTTTGGTTTTAATAAAGTGGTTAAGATGAAGAAATGACCATTGCATGCTTCAAATTAAATGCTCTACTTTCATGATATAATATTACTGTAGCATGAACTTTTTACATTTTCCAAATATTTCTCCCAAAAGTCAAATATCCCCAGCTTTTTGTGAGTAGTGTATAAATACACTGACTGTACAATGTAATGCAATCCAATACAGCAGCTCTGCCATGAATTCTATTTTTGAAATATTATAATTTTTCATTTTTTAAATTGAAACTGTGAGAAAGGTGATAATTCTTCCCTGTGTTAATTTATGAGGTTGAAATGGTTAGTCCTACTGGAGTGCATTATAAGAAGATGGTTACTGTTTTGGCCACCTAATTAATTTTAAATAGCGTGTTATTCGGGACTGCACTGTATGATATAAAATGATAGTGATTTAATAATGGTTTATGGATGAGACAAGATTTTAGAGGTGAAAAATGTTGCCCTGTGGCGTCACCAGGTGGTAGTGTGAAGAATGAGCATTTAGCAGACAGTTTTGAGAAAGCAGCCTGTGCATTAAAACATTTTTGAATGTTTTCAAAAACTCCAGCAAGGTCAAATAACTTTGACAGGGGTCAAATAACTTTGAGCTTGCTGGGTTGAGAGGTACTACAATCATAGCTGCTTTCCTGTGGACCAAAGTAGTCACTGCCCTTGAATGCATATGACAGTATTTTAATCTACATCTTCTCTGTGTTTAGATAACAGGACCTGCTTCCACTGTATCATCAGGGAACAACACTAACACATCATGATCTTACAGGATGTAGCCTAATAGCCTACTATACAGCGTCCATCTAGGAATTTATGGATTGCCGTTGTACACAGAAAGGCAAATATGAAACACAAAATGTTCTTACTCTGCTTTTCCAAATTATACTCTCCCCTTGAGATGTGGAGTTGATGGTGGACTGCCAAGATGTTGTACATGAGTACTTCAGGACTTCCTTTTTAATCTCTTCTTTACACAGTCATAGATTTATTCTTATGAACATTAAAATGTCTATATTTCTCTACATCATATGACTAAGTAAAAGCTTTTTTTTTTCATTTTCACGTAGGATTACAGTAAAACAACCACATGTTTACACATTTGACGGTAGATCTGTCTACTTTGTGACTGTAAACTTGTATTTTCTGTTAGTATTTTCAAAAGCCTAAATATCTTACTGTTGTACTGAAACTTAAATAACACGGAAGGGAAAATACAGCAATAATAGCCAATTAATTGATGATTATTGATTATTATTATTTGATTATGTCAGTATCCTTGTTTGCTTTGGTCTGAGATAAGTTTTAGGACTGCTAATAGTTAAAGTTTCAAAAACAAAGCGATGCTAGTTAAGAACCAATTTTGACAAAGGGGGTCCGGCGGGGGAAGGCGAGCTCCTGCAGCGCTCGTGGAGAGCAATGGATTGTGGGTATCGTGTGTTTCCTGAAAGAGGGTAGGAGTCACTCAGTCAGCCGCTGCAGGGAAGTTTTGACATAGTTTCGTAGCTTTCTGTAGGCGGTATAGTTTTTTTGTTTAAATGTGACTCCACGTTGGAAACTTATACTCTGCGTGGGCCTTTTTAAATGATATATATCAGTGGCGATCATCGTTTGGATTACCCAGATTTATATTTATAAACTACATTTTTTTAAAAAACTTTCGCAATGAGTTTGAACGAGCACTCCTTGCAGGCGCTGTCATGGAGAAAACTATACTTGAGTCGAGCCAAACTAAAAGCCACCAGTCGCACGTCAGCTCTGCTGTCGGGCTTCGCTATGGTAAGTTTTCTTTGACTTCATTGGTTCCGGTTACGCTGGTCAAAACATTAACTGCATGAATGCAAGGCAGGCCGTGAACCGTAAATACATACGTGACGCAGATTGTTTTTAAGGACTGCACTGACACGCAGGTCTAATGACGGCCCCGTGCATTCATATTTACAGTGAACCGCTTTAGTTTCGTAAAGACTGTTAAATGAACTCAATAGGCCAAAAAAACCAAAAAGTTGATCAGAAACAAACGGGAACCGGTCCGTTTAGTCATCTGTTGCTTTGCGCAAGACATATGTCACAGAGCAACAGCAACATAATAACGGGCCAAGTCAAGAGGTGTGTGAAAGTTTCAAAAGGCTAATTTAACACCCACATGATCGCCAAAACAACGAGACAGCACATCCACGCATTTTTCCCTGTACATGAACACGCAACGAAAAGCAATACAACATAATATAATAAGTTAATCCTCCTTTTTGTAAACATTTTAACGTCCACCATAAACACAGCACTGTACAATATAAATAAAAATATTATCAAACTTATAGTCTGTTCTCTGGAAGGAGGTATGTTTGGGTCATCAGATATGGTTTGATCTCTTACCTATTTGCAATTAGTGGTTAGTGTAACAAAAGTGTATTTAAAAAAAACAAACAAAAACAAAACTCAAACAATACTAAGTACCTCCTTACATATTCCATAGGATTTAAGAGGGTAAGTTGTATCAGGTGGTGCTGATTATCAGCCTTTGATTACCATCATCAGCAGGTGTATAAACCTCTATAAAAGCAAATGTCTTAGATTTAGAAAAGGATCTGAATCTGCTGTTAAATGTTCTACACTGGGAAAGATTATTTAGCATTGGAAGGCATGTATGACAGTTGCCAGATCCCCGCACACTCACCCCAAGGTCAGACTGTGCAGTGCTCAGAGAAATGCAAAAAGCCCCAAGTGCTGCTTCTCAAAGCCAACATGCCTCACTGGGCATTGTAAATGTTAAAGTTCATTATTGCACAATTAGACGAAGACTGAACAAGTACCATTTATTTGGAAGAGTTACTAGGAGAAACCCTATTCTGTGCAAAAAGTACATGTAAGCATGACTGAGGTTTGCAAAAGTGCTTGTGAATAAACAACAAGACTTCTGGAAAAATGTTCCATTCCAAATGTGACCAAAATGGAATTGTTTGGCCTAATGCTAAAATAACAAAAACAAAATACACCACTTCCGCAGAAACACCTCACACCCACCGTAACTTTGGTTGTCTTTACCATGGAAAAAAACTTTTAATTGGTTATGGATCCCTTTTATATAGGCAACACATTTTGTAGAGTCATAGTGCATTTAATGTAAACATAACAGGCCTTTTTATTATATCACTGAGGATGCATTAACCCTTGACCTTTGACACAAATACAAATGGTAACTCTTCTCCTTATGATACAGATACTTAAGATGTCTGCTGACTATCAATAGGATCCCAGTGCTCTGTTTTTGTTTTTCAAAAATTCTAAATCCATATAACTCCCTGTAAGGATTTGTATTGTATCACAAGGCCAAGAATGAAGGCAGACTAAGCAGCCCAGTGTGCCTGATGAATTTCAGTGTTTGTCTGCCAAAGTTTCACAACACTTACTTTCATAACTGTCACCTCTATTATTGAAGATGCAGTATAACCCTAGATATCATAATATAAACATTAATTCTGTAGACACTACTTTTCTTTAAACATGTACATGCCAATATTCTTCTTTTTGATTTTCTCAGGTTGCCATGGTAGAGGTACAGCTGGAGCAGGATGATAAGTATCCTCCAGGGCTGCTGATCGCCTTTAGTGTCTGTACCACAGTACTGGTTGCAGTTCACCTTTTTGCCCTCATGATTAGCACCTGCATTCTTCCTAATCTGGAGGCTGTCAGCAATGTTCACAACCTCAACTCTGTCAATGAGTCTCCCCACGAGCGCATGCACCATTACATAGAACTGGCCTGGGCTTTCTCCACAGTCATCGGCACCCTCCTCTTCCTGACAGAGGTGATGCTTTTGTGTTGGGTAAAGTTCTTACCCCTCAGTGATGCACCGGATGGCACCATAAGTTCCGGTAAGGCAGCGGCCATCGCTTCCACCTCCATCATGGTGCCATTTGGGATTGTTTTTATTTTATTTGCTGTCCACTTTTACCGCACACTCGTTAGTCACAAAACAGACAGACAGATCCGAGACCTGGAGCAAGTCATCCAGCTGCAGAACCAGCTGGACAACAGCACGGAGAATGACCTGAAGGCTGCTGTCCATTTTCCTTGATTATAGCCAATCAAATTACAACATTAGAAGACATTCAGTAGTGCTTTTCTTGTGAAATCTCATAGATAAAATAAATAAATAAATAAAAAGCTTAAGCTGTCCTCCAGAAGCTTTTTTTTAAAAAAAAAAAATGTTGCTGGTCTTCATGTTTAACCACTTCTTTAAAATCTGGGTCAAGTTGAAGATCCATTTCTGATCAAAGCAGTGACAGCAAAGTAAGGCTACGTTTTCATCTTTGAATATGACTGAACAAGGATGGAACTCTTTTTCAACGTTCAATATTCAAATGATATGTGCTTTGATTCAGTTCAGTGGTGCTGATTTCTCTGCAGGTTTTACTGGCTTTAAATTATTAGGCTTTGTAGTGAGCATCACCACTCCTTTATTATCGGTACAAATGTCTGAATGTTAACCTGACTATTTGCATGTTTGAAAACCACAAATTATGTCTTAGTGCATCACTGAACTGAATTATTACATGTAGCTTGTTTATTTTGCTAAAGTTACCAATTGGATATGTCTTATATTTGCTCCTTTCTCCCTCCCTCAGGAAGGTTTTGCAGTCTTCTAACATTACTACTATTAATCCTCACTTCAAACATTTGTAAGCATAGGAAAAGTAGGTCTTTAACAAAATAGAATACTGTAATGTTAACATTCATCAGTGTTTTTATGGAATCTGAGGCATCTTTGCATTTATTTAAAATCAATGCTAGTCAAGGGTTGCTTTTAACCAAATTGTATTATTGAGGTGCACATATTGTGGGGGTTAACCAAAATCAGTTCTTAAGTGTAGAACTTTGAGCCTGATTTAACCAGTGTTAAAGATGCACTTTTTGCCTTTGAGAATATCCTAAAAAAACCCAAAAACATTTCCTTATTTCGTGTTTCTTTTATGGTTAAAATATACTGTTATAAAAGACATGCAGCCGTTTTGAAGGAGTATTGTTGATTGTATTATTACAAATCTTGTGCAAAATACAAATGCTGTGTAAATGTTTGTATGTTTTGTGTATGTTGACATATTGTTATGGTTAAAGCATTTAAATGTAAGTGTGGACTAAAAGGTGTATGCCATTTATTTTGGCATGGCACATTTTAGTTTGATTCACTTTTCCTGTTTCCTATTTGAAGTTTTAAAAACTGTAACATACAGTATTGATATGTAATACTGGATATTATTGCAGCATGTTTGGTCTTTAGTGTCCACAGCACAATAGCATGTGTAGGCCACAAGCTTATAACATCTGCACTATTTAATTGTCCTGAATATTTGCTAATATGTCTGACACTAAGCAGAGAATAAAAGGGCTCAATACCTCGTCGTGGACAGGGCACTTCTATAAGGAATTAAAGAGGTTAAAAGTTTATTCAGGTCGACTGTACACACTCTGGGACTTGCTTCTCTTGGGAATAATCACATGTGCCTTCTTTGAGAACAGAAGTTTTTGTTTGTTTCACAGCGTGTTTTTATTTTTCTTAGTTTTTTTTTTTTTGTGGCGTATTTAACCCCATGTATGTTAATGTATATAGAAAACTTTTACATATTTTGTTAATGCCAAGCTTTAAAATGAATTTTCAGCAAATGCTCTTTTAAAGTTTTTGTGCGGTGTTTACAGCTTGAGACGCTGCAGCTTTTTAACCTGGTATGAATCACCAGGACCATTGTTGCCAGTTTGAATAAAACACTTTTGAAATGGGTAGTGTATCAATGTATTATTATTATTATTATTATTATTATTATTATTAGTTTATTTCCCATGAAAATCAAACAATCTTGGACAAAAAATTTTATATGCCAGAAGCTGCTATTTTGTTGTTTCACATCTTCCTGCATTTGGCAGAGCACCAAGTACAATATTGGTGTTGCTCTGGGTTTAGAAAAGTCCCACAGGCTTTTGTTTTGTTCTAACAAACAAAAACCTGTGGGACCCACCAATACTTCTCAATTCATACTGACAGGAAATGGTTTGTCTGGATATCTGAATATAAATGACAGCATTCTATCCCAGTGGCCAGAGTTTCATTGTCATGAGGATTTTGGGGAAGCATTTACTACAAAATTATGATAATCGTCAGATTTTCAGAAATGTATCTTTAAGGATTTGGAGCAATTGGTTAAATGTATGCCAGTGTCTCATTATAAATTAAAGCTAACACTAAATTGAAACCAAATGAACTGCCAAAGAAATAGTACAACCTTTTTAGTTGATTCTCAACCACACAAGGCATGTGATTGTTTTTCTCTCATACCACTGAGGTCTAATGTCACACACTTGTGTGACCTGTTTAATCGCGATTTAAAAAAAGAACTAAACCTTACCTGATGTGTAATAGAGAAACTCTGGCCTGCTATACTTAATATTTACAGTTTTATAGAACACATTTCTGAGAGAACCAAATTTTTTATCTTAATACTTAATACTCCAATTATCATATTATTTTATAAACCCTTTTCTTACTGTAATTTATTAGTGTATATTGTTGTGAATGTGAGTGTGAATAGTTGCCTGTCTGTGTGTCTCTCTGTGCTGGCCCTAAAATAGACTGAAGACGTTTCCAGGCTGTATCCACCTCTCACAGACAGGCAAATACTAAAAATCCAGTGACAAGAGCAGTGGAAAGTGACAGAGTTGCTGTTTATCTCGCACCTCTGGAAAGAGAGGAATGTGTAAAGTATGATCAGTAAACTTTTCCCACACCTCCTCCTCTCCAACAATAACAACCTTGAAATCCTACACTGGTGGCTGGTGTGTCTGTGTTTGCTCCTGATCCTTTCTGTCACATGTTTTGTGGAAAGAGCAATCAGGAAAGCTACTTCCAGGGATATTCCGGCAGTGTAGAGATAATCCAGAGATAAATAGAAACCATAACTGTAGTAGTACTTCATAGGAAGACTACATGACTTTCAAGTTATTTGTACATCCCCAAGGATTTGTAAATGATTTTTGGGACTTCATAACACACCTACAAAACATCCTGTTCCCTTTTAAGTGTTTAAACAGTCTCTAATTAATTTGTACTGACTACTCTTTAATATCTAATAAATATATCTAATGGTATATTATAAAAACACTGTCATACTCCACAATAACATACAAATTATCTAAAATGGGTAATATTGTTGTATTTTGTTTCTGTATTTCATGGCATTGCTATTTTTTTATTACACAATATTTATAGCTTATTTAAAATGGTAAATAGTCGCTTATATAGCGAGGATGGACAGGATCAGGAATGAGTACATCAGAGGGACAGCTCATGTTAGATGTTTTGGAGATAAAGTCAGAGAGGCCAGATTGAGGTGGTTTGGACATGTTCAGAGGAGAAACTGTGAATATATCGGTAGAAGGATGCTGAGGTTGGAGCTGCCAGGCAGGAGGTCTAGAGGAAGACCAAAGAGGAGATTTATGGATGTAGTGAGGGAGGACATGAAGTTAGTTGGTGTGAGTGAAGAGAATGCAGAGGACAGAGTTAGATGGAGGCACATGATTCGCTGTGGCGACCCCTGAAAGGGAGCAGCCGAAAGGAAAAGAAGAAAGTCGCTTATATAGCGCTTTTATCCAAAGCGCTTAACAATGTTGATTCCCATTCACACACACACACACACACACACTCAGTAAAGCAGTGGCTGCCATGCAAGGTGCTCACCTAACCCACCGGGAGCAACTTGGGGATTCAGTGTCTTGCCCAAAGACACTTCGACATGTAGCCAGGGGCAGGATTGAAACACTGACCCTGTGGTCCATGGACGACTGCCTTTACAAACTGAGCTACAGCTGCCCCACACAGTGCCTATTTGCATTTTTTACAATGTTTATGCAATATTCATTTTGCACACATTGTACTAATCAATTTGTAAAGCTAGTATATATTTAAACTAAATTATCAGACACATTAGTTTTATACCTATATTGTATTATGTGCACCGAT
This sequence comes from Channa argus, assembly GCF_033026475.1. NCBI lineage: Eukaryota > Metazoa > Chordata > Actinopteri > Anabantiformes > Channidae > Channa > Channa argus. The sequence continues at coordinate 19,443,667 of NC_090207.1, forward strand.
TTATATAGCGAATGTAAACATTCCGAAGAATATATGTTATTGGCACACAGTTATAAATCTGAGCGATATTCCCCTGATCTATTTCTTGTCCTGCTGTAATTCTAAATGACCCGTCTGGGCACTATCTTGGAAATAAACTTCCAAAAAAAATCATATTTTATTTGAATGGCACCGTATAGTTTTAAACATTGCCATTGCTTTTCAGTGCATTGTACCAGAAAGTCTATAATCACAAACTGGCCATAAGAATTTCCATAAGAATGTTAGTCACCAACGCATTTTCTGACATGCATTTAATGTGCATTAAATTCCTAACCGAGCAATGAAATTTCAAACCTGTCACCTGTACCCCTACCTCCTCTTGGTATTCTTCCGCCTATGTAGGCTCTATATGAATTGTCCTCTGTCTACCGGCGGATGAATCTATTGTCCAAGCTGCGCGACGAACTGTAAAAGCACCGAAAATCACAATAGTTTTTCCACAATGTTGCTCCCTCAAAGGATGACACTTTGGTACAGGTAAGTGAGTTAAATATGCTGTATTATAATTTACGTTAAGTATCTGGACATGTTTTACATTCTAACGTGTTATTTTTGGTATAAAGATAACGTTGCAGGTGATGCTCTCCATCACCTGTTGGGGCGTGTTAATCTCCAGCGGAGGACTAATGGCAGCTAGCTTACGGCGATATTTATCTAAAATGACATCACATGATGTTTATTTGTTATCTTTCTAGGTTTTGACGAATGTAATGGAAAGCGAAAAACAAAGTACTGAGAGAGAGACGTTGCCTCAGCAGTGGAGAAGTTGCAAGTTGATCATTGACCCTGCATTGACAAAAGGACTGTACAAAGTGTACCGTTTTGATGGACAGTATTTTAACATACCCGTGAGTATTTATAACTATCGTCTTTTAGAAGGGACAGGATGCTTCCTGCTATAAGCACACATTGTATTTTCCATGATAATAATGGCCGTTTACCCCAACAGGTGGAGGACTTAGGTCTGTTTCCTGTGGATACAGTCAGAGATCCCCGCATCTGCCGCCTGTGGAGCAAATGCAACAAGACCGACCTTGTAGTGCCCAAATTTAAGGTGAGCTTCACAACAATTTTAAACATAGTAATGATACTACTACTACTACTACTACTAATAATAAAAGTAATAGCGGTTGCTTACTCGTGTCCTTTCAGGTTGATGAATGGTATGTTGGCCCTGTTCCTCCCAAGGAAGTGACATTTTCCAGGTTGAACGACAACATAAGGGAGGCATTCTTGACTAATATGTGCAAAGAATATGGGAGCATTGAGGAAGTTGAAATCTTTTACAATCCCAAGAACAAAAAGCACTTAGGGATTGCAAAAGTTGTCTTTGACACAGTGAGGGCCGCAAAATATGCTGTTCAACACCTTCACCAAACATCCGTGATGGGAAATGTTATTCATGTAGAAATTGACCCCAAAGGTAACACTGATTTTAGCAATACCTAATATTTTATATGAATATGTAAATGTTAATGTAGTTGAATGTTTTTATTATATACAACTTTGTCAGGTGAAAACAGAGCACGATATCTCCAACTCCTCTTACGTGGCCTTTATACTCCTTGGACATTGCCAGTGGGCAGCAATGAGAGAGCTCTTCAAAGCTTAATTGACAGTTTGGTGGTAAGCTGGATACAGTTTGAACACTGAAGTAATTTTATATTTATGTATATATTCCTGTTGTTAAACAATTCTTTCCTCAGTTGTCTTCTGTGTATATTTTATCTCTTACAGGTCAGCTCAGTCAGGCAAGGACAGGGGAGTGTGTCCAGCCCCACTAGCATCGCTACACCCCTCTCTCTGGACACAGCCTACTCCAGTATTTGGCAAGATACACCTTGCAGCTTTGGGCTTACACCGTATTCTCAGGGAACCCCCCGCACTCCTTGCTTGTCTGCAACTCCTCTCTCCCAGGATTCTTGCTACTCCAGTCTTCAGGCAACTCCAGTCCTCCAGGGGGAGCCCTCCATGTATATTGTTCACAAACCCTTAAGGCGAGAGCTCTGCCATCGTAAGCTTGCCAGGTATCACAGGGGATTTGTCGAAGTCTCAGATGTCAGCTTACAATGGAAGCATTGCCAACAAAAGCCAGCTCACCTACTCTCTACCCAAATACAAACTAGCAGCCAGCAGCTTGCTCTATGTGATCGTGAAGCACAGTCCTCTAATCATAACAATATAGAACCTTCCCATGACCTTGCCTCCCCATGTCAGGAGTCCAGTGACATGGTGACTGCTACCTCTAAGGGTTTACCCCTGAATTGCAACTCTTTTAGCATCCTGAGCATTAATTTCTCAGCTGACCAGCAGACAGCAGCTGGTTCCCCATCCAGTAAACATGAATGTGAAACACTCTTCTCTCCATCTGCTCTTAACTGTTCCTCCAGCAGCCCCCAGCCGCAGGTAGAGAGTTTGGACTCACGCATTGAGAGTTTGCTGATAAGCAGTGGGAGTAGTGACCCCTTGTACTTTAACAGAAAGATTTTGGAGGCTAATGTCCACTCTCAGGACAGCCCAACTTCACCTTGCTCAGCTAATAACTCCCCTTTCACAGATGACTCAGTTGTTTGCACCACAACTTCTTTTGGGTCCTTCACAGCAAGATGCCAGCACTCCTACAATGATGTTGATCCAACATTGCTCACTGAAATTGAAGAGGATGAAACTACTCAAGCTGTTTCGTTTCTTACAAGAAATTCCCAGTCTCCTACTCTCTCAGATTTTACAGATGTTGAAAGGATTGGTCATGTTGACTATGAAAAAGAAGCAAAAACATCACTATCATGTCCAAAGGTAATAGTAATGATAATGTTTTTATCCATGTATTATGTGTATTTATCTAATGGTTTATGCTCTGCCTTAAATCAGCTATTTAGATTTTTTTTCTTACTCAGGAGCCTTACGCATCAAATGAAGATGAGGAGCACTCAAAAAACAAACATTCTGCAGCTCTGATACCAACTAAAGACACCTCTTTTACTCAGCCTCTTACATTTTCTTCTCTCAGTCACACCACTCCACACATTGCCCCCCAAGCTCCTCCTGCCATTGCAGCTGGATGCTTACAGCCATCAGTGACCTCTTTCCCTTTCCCCCCTCCTCCCTTTCCCCCATCTATTCCACCTCTCCCACCTCGCTTGCCAAATGGCATTATTCCCATCCCACCTCCAGGCTGGATCCCCCCACTGGGCCATCACACCCGCATTCCCATTCCTCCACCCCCCATTCCACCACCTCCTCCTATTCCTCCCCCACCAACCTTTCTTAGACCCCCTCCACCTTTAATAGGTGTATCTTCTGTTCCACCTCCTGTGCACACGTATCCCACACCTATGCAGCCGTCAGGCACTTTGGATAAGGAGAATCCTTTAAGGCATGGTAGTGCACCTGTCCCTCAGCCACCATGGCCTGCTCCACCTTTCCCAAGGTTTAACCCCTTTGTGCCACCACCAGACTACCCAATTACATGGGAAAACCCTCACAAGGTCACTGTAGAAAAAGTTTTAGAAGTCCTCATGGATGAACTAAGGTCAATCATTAGGAAGGACATTACACGTAGAATGATTGAAGGTGTTGCTTTTAAGGCATTTGAGGATTGGTGGGACTCTCGGGAAAAGACAACAAAGGTAAGGTATTTAGATCCTTTATTTTGAAGTGGTCAGTGAAATCATGTGAACAAGGATTTTTCTTCTTTCCATTCCTAAATGTAACTAGTATGTTCATTATTGTTATATTTTGTTCATAAGATACAAGCGTCTCCTTTAAAAAGTGGAACAAGTAGTATGTCAGAGAAGAACAAACTAATAAATCCCCTCATTCGCATCAGTGGACATGTCAAAAAACCTCCACTGCCATCTTTTAAGGTAAACTATTCTGCTTAGTAATACATGAAACAAACATTTGGCGTCTAAATGACACATGACTTATATATTTATCAAATAATTTATTCTTATGAAGGTAAAAAGGAAAAAAGCAGGTGATCCTGGTATAACAGAAGAGATAGAAAATGTGTTGCATTCTTCGCATGAAAACTCTGGTTAGTGCTTTTAATGCAGTTTGTCCTCATTTACTTTAAACTGCTTCCTTCAACCCTGTGCTAGATTACAGCTCTATTAACCTTGTTGTGCTTTTGGCATTTGACTTTAGATATTAAAGAGGGAAATGAAATACTGACACCTGCATCAGAGAGACCTAAACGCAGACACGCAAGACCACATGAGCTTGACAGTGATGATCAAAATGACGAAGGGAAAGAAGATACCACACTTGTAGATGATGAAATAATACCAGATACAGGGGAGACCCTTATGACAGACAACAATGCTCCTGAAACACTGGTAAGTAGAATTCAATTTTGCAGAATCTGGACAAAGTCTTGTAATGTTAAACTGCTAGTATGCAAAACGTCTTTAAATTGTATAATATGACTGGTTCTCCAATTAGTTTGACAGAGATGATCGTGATTATGGAGATAACAGTAATTATCCTGAAGAAGAAAAGGATGTGGCACCAAGAAATAATGACAATGAAGATGCAACTTCTACAGATGGAGCACAGTGCTCAGATAGTAGTATGTTAAAAGATTATACAGCTGAAACACGGACAACTAATGAATAATGACATACTTATATCTAAATGTCTTTGTTTCCTTTTCTACTGCAGGGAGCAGCTCTTTAGAGGAAAGTGAGTACTCATCAGACTTCAACTCCTCTGACTCATTCTCTTCAGAGAGCTGTGAGGACTCGTCCTCCTTTAACCTCAATTCTGAAGATGAAGCCATGGATGAAGATGCAGAGGACAGCATGAGTGATGAGTGTATTGTGATATCTTCAGGCGAAGAGTCAATGGAGTATGATCCTCCCCTTAACCTCTCTGCCCCACTAACCCCTGGTGCACAGCTAGACCTGGCCCTGCAGGACTGGTCACATCTTTTTCATAATGAGGAAACAGATGAAAACCTGTATACATCCCATCAACAAGACATTTGTGACTTAGAAGCCATGATGGAATTCCAAAATGGCGAACCACAAGACGTACAGCCCCCATCACCTATAAGACTTCCAGGTTATATGCCCAGTGTGCTGTATTTTTAGAGTTAGGTCACTGCCCCAGGGCAGCATACTGTATATATATGTGTATGTGTGTGTGTGTGTGTGTGTGTATATACACACACACACACACACACACACATATATATATATATATATATATATATATATATATATATATATATATATATATATATATATTTTTTTTTGATGTAGGTATAATGCTTAATAACAAGTATACAGACTTTTTTTTAGATAGCATTGCAGTATAATTTTTAAAAGCTAAGAAATTCAATAAATCATATAAAAGTATTGAATAAATGATGTAAACATGATTTTTTTTCAAAATTTCTTATCTTTGTAGCAGTGGAACCAAACCTTGATGTGATGATGGAGAGCTCTGAGTTTATAGTGGAGTGTCCACAGAATGTGGAAAACCTGAGACCTCTAACTCCGACTGGCTGTTTAGTAGAAAGTGATCCTGACCTCCTGCTAAAAAGCAAACCAACATCTCCAGCTTTGGTTGAGGTGGAACGACCACAAACCCCAGGCAAAGGGATAGTAGCTGAACTGGAAATTGAGGACTCAGATGAATCTAGTGAAGTCCTCTCGCTCTCCCCAGCAAGCACAGAGTTTGTTGTAGTACCTTCTGATGTCCCAGCAGCGTCATATTCATTGTACCAAGAGATGCCTAAAACTCCTGGTAGAGAAGAGAGAAGTGAGTGGACTGAGTATAGCTCTGGGAGAACTCCACCAACTCCTGGCAGAGAAACAGCTATGTCAGAAGCTAGTCCATCACCAATTCCAGGTCTGTACTGCAACCCATATAGAACAGCCCCAAAGACTCCTGGAAGAGACATTATTCTTCCCCGACGAGCTGTAATCCACTTGAGGAAAAATCAAATGGTGACAACTGCACCTCCGCTGTTATATGATGATTCTCTTAGATGCTCCCCAATCACACTGTCCTCTCCATGCAGCCTCTCTGATTCTTCATCTGACACTGCTGACGGTAGGGGTGTATGGATCAGTTCAGGTGTGAGAACAAAGCCTTTGCAGGGACTGGAGAATGTGCCTGGCCTTTTGAATGAGGAGAAATCCTCATTGAGGCAAAAACAGTGGAGGAGGCTAAAAAATAGATGGAGACCTCAACATCGCAAGAGATCACTTAAGAGAATCACTGGTTCACATTACTATCCCAGTCGACCCTGCAGGTGGCGTTCACTTGGTGAAGAGAGAAGAATCCTTCATAGTGTTTGGAAGGAGGGCCTGGATGAAGAGGATGCAAGGCTGCTGCATTGTACATATGAAAGGTTGCAAGCACAGGAGACTGGCTGTGGATGGCTCAATGATACCCTCTGGATACATCACCCCCATATCCTATTTAACAGTTTCATTTTAACATTAAACAACGTGAGTTTACAGTAAGTGAACTCAGTAGCTGATAAAGGCTTAATAGATGTGATGATTATAAGCAGCCTAAGTTTGATACTGTGCCATGTACAAATAATGTTACATATTTATATAGGAAAAATGTTTATTCACATTATATTTAAATTCTAATGGTTTACAGTTCAAAAGCCTACCAATGAAACATTTGAAACATTGTGGGAATTCCACTTTAAGTACTGTTTCTTAATACATCAAGTTGCAGGTGAATAATGAGTTGTCATAAGGAAGTAGCATTTTTTAAATGATACGCAGTACCTCCTCATCTGTGGTTAATGTCTTTAACTGCTGCTCACTGACCAAAGTCCCCACACAGAAAAGTGAGGAAGACAAATCATGGCTGCCAAAACACAGGACTGGCTCTGCTCGCAGTGAAGGCTTCTATAAAATTAGCAGGAAGGATAAAATGAAATATTTCAACAACACAAAACTAGCCACTGAGCTTCCATCTACAAGCACTCAGGTATTAAAGGCAGTAAATCATGATTATGCCAGTGCGCAGTTTGTTGCAGTCAGTGCGTAATGTCAGTGTGTATTTCAGCAGGGAATGTGCATCCCTGCCCAGCAACAAACCTCCTTGCGATCTGGATCTGACTTCAGGTCTGAACAGCGCCGCCTGCTGTCTTCTTTTAGCTGTGACAGTGACCTGGTCAAGTTCAACCAGCTGAAGGTAAGTGAGGTGGAATGGATCAGTGTACTCCACAATAAAAATACCTTATAAATGAATATGACTTAATGACATGTGCTAGCATTCCAAAATCCCATATTATAACAATTTATTAGAGAAGATAAAAAAACCCCCCACTGTGTTTTAACATGTAAACTTGTGTGGAAAATGTAAACCCAATTATATCCCATTAGATAATATACTTGTTTGTTTGTATGTAACCTTGCCATTACAACTGCACTTGTCTATATAATTATATGGGCAAAGAACGCTCTAATACAGTAGTCATTATGGTAATATCAAAACACCAAATAGACTAAATGTGAAACTCAGTATCAGTGTTTCTCTCCAGGTGGACAGAGGTGGCTTTGATTAAAATTTTATAGCCAAGGGAGAACTTAGTAATTTTAACACAGTGAATATCAAAAGGCTACACACCCCTGTTAAGTTGAGTTTTTGAAACATAGATAGTAAATGGTTTGCACTTATATTGCGCTTTTCTACCTATTGGTACTCAAAGCTCTTTACACTGCATCTTATTCACCCATTGGCACTTACAATCACACACACACTCAGACACACCGATGGGGAAGCTGCTATGCAACTCACTTGGGGAACCGCTCCAGGACACTTTTTGGCTCTAATTCTCAAGGAAACTTCGACATGTGACCAGAGGAGCCGGGGATCGAACCAACAACTGCGAGATTGGTGGACGACCTCTGTAACCTTCCTGCACCACAGTCGCCCCACAATGTACAACTATATATCAGACTGAGATAAATCACCACAGAATTTTTTTCTACCTTTAATGTGCTCTATAATCTGTGCAAGTTAATTAAAAAAGAAATTAAAATAATTTAGGGAAAAACATAAAAATAAAAAACGTAATAATTGTGGTTGCATAAATATGCACACCCTTAAACTAATACTTTGCTAAAGCACCGTATGAATTTACCACAGCAGTCAGTCTTTTGGTGTAGGAGTCTATCAGCATGGCGCATTTTGCCTTGGGAATTTTTGCTCACTCCAGGCTTGGATGTTTTCTTTGTAAGAAAGGGCTTCCTGTGATGGACTGGTGACCTGTCCAGGGTGTACACTGCCTCTCAGCCGATGACAGCTGGGATAGACTCCAGCCCCCTTGGCAACCCAAATAGGATAAGTGGTGACAGCTCCTTTAAAATTGCTGTTGGCTTCTAAGCAGCCTCCTTCATGTTTTTTCATCATTTATGAAAGGATGTCCAGTTCTTGGTAAAGTCACTGTTATACTATGTTTTTTGCACTTCATGACCACCTTGACTATGTTCCATTGTATATTTAATGCCTTGAAATTTTTTTGTACCCTTCTCCTAACTAATACCTTCCAAAGGTAAGATCCCTTTAATTCTTTGTAAGCTAATTGTGGAAACTAGTTGTTGGCAATTCACTCAATTGCACAGACCATAGGCCACATTAACGGTAGGAAAATTCTGAAGTGATTTATCTTGGTCAGTTTTTTAACATCTCGAAAATATGGCATTTTAACAGTGGTGTGTAGACTTTATATCCCTTGTAATTATCATCATGTCAATATTTGCAGTGAGTGGAGCCTGTCTTTGCTATAATGTTGTTAAGAAACTCTTCATATCTTCTGATACCAGTTTCGAAAAAAGAGGATTCGATTTAGTCGGAGTCACATCCATGAGTGGGGCCTATTCGCCATGGAGCCTATAGCAGCAGATGAGATGGTGATTGAGTATGTGGGCCAAATCATCAGACAGGTAACACCAATGCAAACTACTATGATGCAGCTCAGAACCACAGACATACAGTTATCTGCTCTAACAAATATCACAGATGTGTTTTTAAATTAACCACATTTCCCATGATTGTTTCCCCGGAATTGGCTCAGTGGCCCATAGGGCCCTGTGATTTTTCTGGGTAGTTTCCAGGATTATGAGCAGATTGGTAGTGGTAAACAACATGTTCAAAACAAGTGTTTGTTTTCGTTCTGCTTAGGTCATTGCTGACATGAGAGAGCTGAGATATGAGGAGGAGGGCATTGGAAGCAGCTATTTGTTTCGGGTTGATCAGGACACCATCATTGATGCCACTAAATGTGGGAACTTGGCCAGGTTTATTAACCATAGCTGCAATGTGAGTAAGAGCTGTGTGTGTTAGTCATTTTAATATGTTTCAGGGCTTTATTTTTTCATTTAGAATATTCGGATTTTTGTTTTTTTCTTGCAGCCTAACTGCTATGCAAAGATCATCACTGTGGAATCTCAGAAGAAGATAGTGATATACTCCCGGCAGCCAATAAACATCAATGAAGAGATCACATATGACTACAAGTTTCCCATTGAGGAAACCAAGATTCCCTGTTTGTGTGGTGCAGATAGCTGCCGGGGCTCCTTGAACTAATCTCTGATGAGGTTTCCAGATTATGTCAAGAAACCAAAGTTGCCTAAGCCTTAACAAATACACTGGAGTCAACCATTTAAGTGTCACAAACAACACTTAAGATGGAAATGGGATCAAGCACTTGGAGCTTTATTTTATTAGTCTGACATAAAATGATAACCACTGTTAAAACAAAATCATTCTTTTCTTGGATAAACCATTATTAGAAAACATTGGATTTGGTTGTACAATAAGGAACATGTGGCAAACATTTATACACTGACGGTTTTAGTTGTGTGTTTCATCATTGAGGGAAAACATAGTCCAAACATGCTGAAGGCCTCTCTAAGGATTAAATGTCAGTTGAACTCTTTGTCCAATTTATAACAAAGATGTATAGTTAAATGTTTTCATTTTGGAGAGCTTAAATTGTGTTTTGCTTGAGTCAAGCTTATGTCAATAATGTTGTCTTTCTTGTTAGCATTTTGTAAAAAGAATTACATTATGAATGTGAAGCGGTGACGTACTCTTTTCACTTATGAAGTAACGTAAAATAAACACCATGAACAGTGTTTTTCATAGTAATTGTGACATGAATATCATACTGGGTTCACATGTTCTTTGTATCTCCATTTGGTGTCAGATTTCCCCTGGCATTCTGGTCAGCTTCAATGGCTTCGAAAAGGGATTTGAAGTTTCCTGCACCAAAGCCCTAGAGACAAATTGTGTATTTTAGTTAGTAAGTTACGATCATCTGCTACTGTATTTCCTTCTCTAAAAGTAATCGGACATCTTAGTGCCACACTCACCTGGTGATTGTTTCTCTGAATGACTTCCAAGAAAAGAGTGGGGCGATCCTGAACTGGCTTGGTGAAGATTTGAAGTAAATAGCCATTGTCATCATAGTCCACCAAGATCTTTAGCTCCTTAACACAAATAACATCACATGATCAGATTTGTCTGTTGTAACAAATTTCTCTATTAGGGTGTTATTACTTTGATTGTCACTAAGTATTTTGTATTTTAACTACCTCTAATAGTGCACACGTTGCTCTCAGTTTCATAGTGATTGGAAAATTAATTAATTTTCGTTAAAGAAATAATCATTGAAAAATGTTATGTTCTTTCAGCCTCAGTTTAGATTAGAACATGTTAGATGTTCTGACCTGCAGGACATCCAGGTCTTCTGCGATTTTGACTTTGGAGTGTTTCAACTTCTCCCTCAGCTGGTTATAGTAGGTGTCAGGCACAGACATAAACTCCATCCCACGCTCCTTAAGGTTACGTATCTGCAAAAAAAGGATTAATCAGAGTACTGCTGTGGCTGCTTATAGGATGCATCCTCATACAATGACAAAGAGTTTTGTAGACTTACTGCAGTGATGATATCTGACGTGTTCATGGCAATATGTTGTACCCCTGGACCTCCATAGTAGTCTACATATTCCTATAGGTCAAAATGAGGGGGAAGGATTCCTGTTATTTAACTATTAATGTTATTATTATGTTAATACTTTCTATTTTACACATTTAAAAAACAACATGCCTGGATTTGAGACTTTCTCTTCCCAATCGCAGGCTCATTGATGGGCATTTTCACAGTCTCCTCATAGTTTGCAACTACGATGGAGCGCAGGGCACTAAACTGTGTCTGAAGCTGCTTGTCGTCCACTGACCAAAAGCGATGAAAGAGAAGGTTCTTTTGATACCTATATGAAGCAGAAACAAGTAATAACATAAGAGAATCGTGGGTAAATAATAAGTTCAAGAACACAGGGTCCAAAACTTCTGAAGAGCCTCTTGAGGTGTTATGTACAATGTAAAATGATGGTGTTTAACTGTGGTTAAACAGGAAAAAGGAGACAGAGAACTGCAGTCTGCTAAACATGAACATATGACACTTTGAGTTATTTATCGCCTAAACAAGATCCAGATGTGTACAACCACTGGAGACCCACTGAAGAAAATGCAAAGTCATGCTGATTCCTCACTTATGGTAAACAACCAGAGTTATGTAAAAATGAGGCCCCCTTTGACTCCTCCTTAAATCCACCCACCCCCTTCCACAACAAATAGTTGAGTGTATTACCATTCCACAACTGGAACCATCTCATTGTCAGGTTGGTTTCCCACAATGTGGTCAATGAAGTTGAGTTGTCCCTCTGGTCTGTATGGATGAATGAATGGATGCAAAACCATATAAACATACTCATTAGTTGACTTAAGACTCAGAATAACACTATAATGGAGCAGAACCAGAATAACTTTACTCACAGTTTGGTTATTAAAGGATCTTTGAACAGAGGGGGGCAGAAACCTGGCAGAAACAAGCCACTGTATCCCATCCTCTCCACAAACGTGTGTGTGGTGTCACCATACTGCAGCAAAGAAACAAGTTTACAATGATGACATTTCTTCTCGACATTGATGCCCAAAATGTCCAGTATAACCTCATATTTACCGTCTGAAGCACAGCCATCCTCACTTTACCATATTTGTCCTCCAGTGTGTGAGGCTCCTTTATTATGACTGCACCACGCTCACGGGCTTTCTGTGAGTGGAGAAAATGATAATTTACTATCAACACAAAATGACTGGGCTAATATAGTTTGTTTCCAGCAAATAAATATATTGACTGCAGTTGTTAGAAAATAGCTGGTATTCACCTCCAAAATAAAAAACTAAATTTACCTGAACTAAGAAGTCACAGTCCTCCACAGTAAATGCAATATCCTTCACTCCATCCCCATGCTGGACCAAATGATATCCCATATCTGAGAAAAAGCCACATGCAGTCAATAAGTCAGTCTTATGTCTTATTTTTATATGAATCTATTCATGTGAATACAAGAAATACCCTGTGCCCAGTTTCTGGAAGTACATGCATGAAAACTGAACTTTTGTTGTAAGATATGATATTAAATTGTATTTGATGTTTCTGGATAAACAGAACTACCCTAGGTATGATCACTACTGTACCTTTGTTTCCAGGATTGAGGGCAGATGAGAACACATAAATGATCTGTGAAACACAATCATTAAGATGTTAAAAGCATCTCCTATACCCCAGTTCATCATTTGGGTGCTTGGCACAGATCTGCAATTTGGACATTACTCAAGAACACGAGAGCAGCCTAGTGAAAAATTCTTAATGTGATAATGTCTTTTCACTATTAAATATGATCAGTGACATTCAAACACCACTTCAGCAAGTGTTTTTATTTTGTTGCGCAATATTTCTCATGCTCCTGGTTTGTCATGTGTCATTTTTCTGCTGGGATGAAGGTTTTTTACCTTGTCTTGTTTGACTACATGGGACACCACTTCACGACTGCCTGTTTCCAAACCCTGATAAGCCAAAGGCTCAAATCCCAGCTTGTTACAATAATATGATGCGGCCTGTTGAAGACAGAATGTTTTTAGTGAACTGAAAACCTTTTCATCTTCAAAACCTGAAGATCTTTACAAAAGTTAGGCATTATTGCCACATGAACTGTGTGAGAGCACCATCTCCTGGTGGAAAGTGAGGTTTGATTTAGCTTGTGCTGCAAGACTAGGGAAGCCTGAAATTAGCAGGTGGTCTGGGGTTTTACATGCTGCTTCCCCTCCACCCCTTAGGAGAACCAATAGCTTTGCTGAACAATCTCCTCATCTGTGCACCCCCACCCCTTCCCAAAAGGTGAAGGTTATCACTTTCTGAGTTAACTCACCTGCTTTGCATTTCCAACCCAGAATGTTACATGATCAAAGGAGAGGAACCTGCCCTGCTTATGCTAGACACAAGAACAAAAAAAGGGTTTAACAACTGAAATAATAATTATTCAACTATAATTAATCTTTTTTGATAATTTGTTTTAATTAATTGAAACACATATCCATTTGCACATAAAAGAAAAGGTCATCTTTAGCTGAATGAAGATTAACATAAGATGGATTAGTGGACTTAAAAGCCTGGTTTTCATGCAGTGGTTTCTCATACTCCTTAACCTCTATTCATTAATGCAATGAAATAATAAAACTCGTAGTATTAGATTACCTACCTTTTCGCCTTTGTCAGTGTATGTTGTCTATAATGGAAAGAAGTCATATAAGTATATAAATATAGCCATGCTTCTCAGTGACTGGCAGATAGAAAGAAAATTATTTATTAGTGAATGGTAACTCACCATTTTGCTCCCGGTGTCCTGATCTGATGGTCAGAATGAAATCTACAATGAACTCCTGAATTTAAAAGCAGAGGGGGAAGTTTTAAATCCACGCCTTTCTTCAAGCAGGAGGTACTAAAAGAGGAGGAGGAGGAGGATGAAGAACGCTGATGCTTGGTGCACTTTTACTGATCATCATCTTCATCATAAATCACTACCAGATTGATGCTATTAAATCAACATCACGGTCAAATCAAGATTTGCTATCTGTTATCTGCTTTGCCTATTATTATTTAAATAGGAGCTATTTTTGTCGCCTCACTGCGTCATAATGCATCAGTAATCATTTAGATTTATAAGTACAAATGAATCCAAACTTTAAAAAACAGGGCCACAGACAATCACAGTTTTTCCACTGGTTGTGGTTAGAATACATTTTTATTCCACGTTTTTTTTCCTGCTGCATTTTTCTAGAATAAGACAAAGAGGAAAGGCCATATGTTAGTGTTTAGTGGGAAGAGGAGGCTCACTTATGCACGATTCTCATTGGCTCACAGGGACTGAGCTGACTGAACCCTTGTGTGCCTTGAAATATTCCCACCCTGCAAATACTTCTCAAAATATTTCTGTAGTATTCCTTAATTGTGATTACTTAAACGAATGCAGAGTGAATGAGGTTTAGTCACAGATCACAGGATATCATACTGAATGCATTTAAACAAGCTAAGCTGATGCACAGGTGCTGGTGACAGGGTGAATTTGTTAACACTTGTCATGTTTCACAAAACTATTTATTGAGAGAATAGAAATGTAAAGAATTTGCCACTTTTGGAGTGAAGATGCTGTGTATAACAAATTGATTAGGTCTTACGACAGTTTCATTAGGGAAATGTCTTTGTCTAATGTCTCAAAATGCCTGAGAGCCATGTAACAGTGTTATGAAGTTGTGTTATTAGTGGCAGTGCAAAAGTGACAGCAGTGCAAAAAATCACAGAAATATTCTCAGCACAAATGTTTTTTCACTGATTAGAGACAAAACGAGGTGTGTGTAGACACAAACACACATCATCACAGTGATCCAGTTGCAGTTATTTTCCTTTAAATGGTCTGTGCACATCAAACTTACTTATGCTGCTTATGCTAATGATCATACTTGTATTCATTAAAGTTACAAGAATATTTTCAGACATTAGTTTAATTACTGACTATTGTTATTGTTAATAATGATCAATAATAGGTTTACCCTTCTCATATTTGGTATGCTCTTATAATTGATTATTTTTCCAAATCTCATCATTACGCAAGTCAAATTAAATTAATGTAGGCTACTTTCAAGAATGAGAAATCTACAAACTATAACTCTCTATGTTGTCACCCACATGTTTAGATAACAGATTCCCTCACGTTACAGCTTCACAGGTACTTTAAAATTTATTCACCAGACATTGTATAATATAATATAAGTTTTAAATGTATTTTATTTATTATATTTAAATTTTATCATTTTATATACATTTTATTTATTTATTTATTGGCACTATCATCATGTTATGGCTTTAGACGTCAAAACGTAATCTTTTTTTAGCTATTTGCGTTGTTCACAGAAAACAAGTTGCTAAAGGCCCATGCGAGACTAATAAAGACTTGTTAGTTTTGTGTGTGTGTGTGTGTGTTATGGATCTGCATTCCAGCAACAGCTCACTATCCACTAATGAGAATTTCAAACCCACCCCTCAGGGCTCCCACTGCGGCTGTTCCTGAAGATCTTTGTTTTTCATGCTGTTACCAGGAGGTTCATTGTTGTCATGGGATGCGGCCTCACATGTGCAGACAGAGGAACACAACATGGTTGAATGAATAATTACATAAATGATTTTCATAACACCGGTTGGATCCTTTAATCCAACCTTAGGATGTTTAATTTGTTGCAGTTAAAAAGCAGTGGAGTCACACACCTAAGTACTCCTTTACCAGAGCTAAAGTAGTTAGTCCAAGTAACATGTATAATATATTTTGCTACCATGTGCTGGATGTTGAAAGATTTCTTATTTTAACTGGTGTAAGTCACATTGCTGTTGCAGTATAATGATTTAAGCATTATCTCATAAATCACGCTGCATTACATGCGACTTTGGTCTTAACTCCTCTGGTAGTAAGCATCTCCAAGGACAAACACCTTAGTCAATTAGGTCCTTCCCACGCCTTTACTCCTCATGTAATTGTAGTAGCTCAGTTCAAAGGAACATAACAGCTGTGAAGACACGAAGGAAAAATGAGTGAATTATCATCTGAAACAAACCCAGAAATACTGGTGAATGGTGAACAACAGGAGCACCAGCAGAACGATGCTGCTACGACAGAAGCGTCTCCTGACGCTCCTGTATGTCTGGATGGTGAATGTCCAGAGGACAGCACTGCTGCAGAAAAGGAGACACAAGTAAAGATGCAATATCTTTTCCAACAGGTACGTAACAAGATCAGATCACAGGGGGCTCCAAAGAGCAGCATCCTGGAGCTGGTACAAAGGGTGATAGACAGAGAAGTGGAGATTGCTCAGGTGAACAGTGAACCCGAGGACAAAGATGTCAGCAGTGAGGAGGAGAAAGAAGTTGAATTGCTCACGGGTGAGAGCAAAGTTGAGATGTCTTTTAATAAGGAGGAGTTTTGTGCAATTTTTGAGGAAAAACTTGAAACTAGTAAAAAAGCATTAAGGGATGAATTTGAACAGCAGATTTCTCAGGTGCGTAAAGAAATGCAGGCCTACACTGACCGTGCTCTGAAGGAGTTGCAGTGTAAAATCCAGAGTGGGCAATCCCGGAGTCTACTACAGACACATCTCAAAGAAGCACAAGAGAGCAAAGGTCCAGACAAGAAACAGAAGCCTGCAGCAGTGTCTTCACTGACATCCAGAAGAGGAAGACTGCTAACTCGGACCATGACCACCATCATCCCTAAAACCTGTGCTCCTGTCATCATTGGCCCACGTGCCAAATCCGAAACACTGACGTCCTCGAAGGGTGAAAGCTCCCGATTTCTACCGAGAGATCCAGCACTCTACCTACGAACAAACAAGAGTTATCAGAGCCGCAAGCCGCTTCCCCCAGCCTGCCCCCCACTGTGTCAGTGCAAAAAATCTGCCCAGGCTAAAGCTAAAACCGAAAACTGACTCAAATTGGGAGGCAAAGGAAATTTTGATAATTAATGGAACAGATTTGATAACAAACCAGGACCACAAGCATTCAAGTTGTCTCATTTATAAAGAGAACCTATGTTATTAGTGTTGCACCTGCTTCTTCAGTTTATGATTTGCTGAGGGGCAACAGTATCAGCCATATTACTAGCTTTTTGTATGCCTACAATTTTGGACATTGTTGTTGTAATGGTAAAAACAATAAAGCATTTTACATTGCATTTTGAGTAGAGATTTCTCATTCACTTTGATGAAATCCGTGTATTTTTGTGGCATTTTTTACCCAGACAGCCTCAGTTGGGAGCCAGTATTCATTAGGCCTTAACTGATCTGTGGCTTGAAATCAAATCAAGGTTTATTAAATAAATACTTTTGAATCCATCATTCAAAATGTCACAGCAGTGAAGATTGCTGTTTTTTGCTGTCAGATGAAGCTTGTTCCTAAACAGGTTTATATAGTCCTGATTGTAATCATTCTTGAGCCTTCTGGTGGTGTTGTAAACCATGGGAGGCTGCTTATACAAGATATCAATTTCCCGTGATGTCTTACAATATTTTATTTTTTTGTTTAAGATTCCACCTCTGCAGTATCTCAAAAACAAAAACAAACAAAAACCCTAGCCCTGACTGTGGAAACACCAAATGAATAACGGTAGATTAGAGATATGCAATTCTTTTGCCAAATTCTGTGGAAACCTCGTGTGACTTTTTGTTTGTCATGACACCATAATCTCCTTAGGTAGGGATCATTGTGACCAGGTAAACAAGAAAACAGGAGGAACTCATACTAAAACCAGCCAAAACAGTATGATTTGAGAAACTTTTAAAAAAATGTGAACCTGTCCTTTAATCATCTTCAATCGAAAACCTGCACGTACGTTGTGCAGTGACACTTTGTGGTGATGGTACAACTTGACCAATAGATGGCAGCAGTTCATGGGTTCATCCGGTCCAGATGAATAAAACCTTTGGATCACTGTGTTTACAAAGAGTGATACAGCTGTTCTATAACAGGAGCTGTATAAACCACTACTTTAGCTGCAATGGAATGACATGGTAAAAATATTGATTTAAAATTTATGCTTTGTCCTGGTCAGAAATGCAATGCACCCATTTACATTTGCTACATATCTTTACTAATGCTCATATGCTATTAATCTGACCCTGCATCATGATTGGAAATAGTTTTCCCATTTACAGAACTGTATAAATTCACAATTATATTAGAACAATACTGAGTATTGTACTGAGAGACCAGCAGGAGAGTTCAATGCACCCCTCCCCTTCCTGAAAGCTAGTCTGCTGCTGCTCCCCGGTGGCCAAACAGCGGAGGGCTGCTTTGTACAGATCAGCTCCCAGGAAAGAAATATGTGAATGTAAGCAAGACAGTAACGAAGATCGATTTTTCGATTTTTATTTACTTGTTAAATATTCTAGGAGTGTGTCTTAAATACTCACTGGTAGTGGTCAATAAGATATTTAGATGTGTGTCCCTAATACAAAAATATTACATTCTGTAAATTTCTAGCAATAACAAAGAGCCAAAAAAAGACACAATACACATTCTCAATATTTGAGAAACTCACAGCTTTCCATTTTTATGAAATAGTTACTAACTGTTTGTGAAGGTTTGCATCCCCTTACGTAGCAAAATAATACAAATTATTTCCGCCAAAGAATTTGCATCAGCTCTGATAAATCAATCAAAAATGTATTTTTTATTAATTTCTGATGAAGGAACATTTGTATTAGGTAAATATGCAATTGATATTATCTCAGTGAAAAAAAATCTTTTTATTTTTCAAAATATGGGGATGCAAATTTTTGCACCCAACTGTAGGTGTAATTTGTGCAAGAAAGGTGATTTGAGCACCTGAGTGCTTCCAGCAGCTGAACTGGCACTGGAATCAACCAGTGACAGGAGATGCATTTAGCTCTCAAGAATGCACAGGAGCCATGTGCCTCGAGGCGGGTCTTTCAATGGACGGAATAGAGAAGGATATGAAGAGGAGCTTTGTGTCTAAGGGATGATGAGTCCTGAGCTACCATATCCGGAGGGGACAAGAGCCCAGTACATTCAGGTCTGGCCAAGCCACGCTGTCCTCGGAAGCAGCATCTCTTGCCTAACGATATCCACCAGCAGCAGGGCCCATTACTATGCAGTATGCAGCAGGATCCTAGTCTTTCCTTGGAATAGATAGATAGATAGATAGATAGATAGATAGATAGATAGATAGATAGATAGATAGATAGATAGATAGATAGATAGATAGATAGATAGATAGATAGATAGATAGATAGATAGTTCTGTAATGGGTGGAGTGGACATGACCGTGAACAGTGCACAGTAACAGGGAGGTCATGCTGGGGGAACACCCATTTGAATCTTAAGATTTCCTAATCACCTGGACAATGTGCCAAAAGAAAATGACATTAGGAAAACACTGATCTCATGTAAATGCAGTTCTTTTCTTAGGGTGTTCTCAAGGTCAGGACAATTACAATTGGAGGCCATTTCCAGGTTAAACTACCCAGATTACTGAGTCAAGCTGATTTCAAAAGAGACTCCTGAGCAGACGTGGGAGCAATTTGCAGTCATCATCTGGGGGAAAAGTCAATGAGCAAAAGTGTGTTGGTGTGTATTGGGCACACAAGTGGGGACTTTTTGTGAGGCATGTTAGGACATGTAATACACCGTTCTGATAAGATTTGTGGACTCTTGGATTAAGTTTTCAAAGTCTGTGGAGATCCATTTATCTATTAGAGCAGATCTAAGCAAAGTAAAAGCAATATGATGATAAATGGTCCTGAAATGAATAAAAATGGCTTTAGCATGTTGTCTTTACATCCATCGAAGGACAAAGTACAGAATGATCACAGGATAAGCTGTGTGAGATAATTTTAATACTTTTACTATATAGTTATCATATTTAGTTTAGGTGCTTGGGCAAATTCTTCAAACTGACAGATTTTTTTAATAAGGGAATTGTTCTTAATTTGTAAGGATACCACAAAGGGTTGAACAGGGAATGCATGGTGTGTGTGTGTGCACACGTGACCTGTGTGTGTGTGTGTGTGTGTGTGTGTGTGTGTGTGTGTGTGTGTGTGTGTGTGTGTGTGTGTGTGTGTGTGTGTGTGTGTGTGTGAAGTGTGTCAGGTTAGATTGACTTCTTTAAATGGATCACAATCTCTGATGTCTAGACTGGTGCTGGACTCATTCTCAGACACTTTGTGTTATTAACAGTAGCGTGCAAGTCTTAATCCTATGGACAGTTTCTCATGAGAAAGATTTTGATCCCTGGGGCTTAAAAACAAAGTTCTTCAGATAAAATCCCATGTTCCCTCAATGTAAGTTGATTTCTTTGGAGTCTCCTTATGATTTGTTAAGGAAAGTTGCATCCAAACCTGTATTGTGTTACCACATAAAGTAAGTGAAAATAGCAAAAGCCTAAAGGTTTAAATAATGCTATTTTTTATTAATTCCAAATAGACAGCAAACACTATCCTGTAAATTACACATTGATCCTCTGTTAGATGCTTCAGGACTCATATATACATGCAATGACAGACTTGAGAAGGTACGATGCATTTGTTGTTAAGGGAAGATCTGTAATCTTCCGGCTACTAAATTAATCTTGGATACACACTTGACTATTAGCTTTATCCCTAATTTGTAACAACAGCTCATTATTTGGGGCAAAATATGCCAATGTATGCCAATATTAGCGAGCTTTAAAAGTGCTGATATGCAAATGTTGTATCATTTGGGGAGAGCAGAGCCATCTTGCTTGTGGATTATCATGCTAAACCGTGTTAACTGCTGCTGGCTCCAAACACATTTGAGAATAGTATCAATCTACTTGTCTAGCTGCATAAAATATAATATAAATACATTATTTCTCAGAATGTCAAACTATTATTGCAGATTGTCATATCTTCATTATGTACAGATTAAAGCCCTCGAAATCTGTAATGTTTTTGCAACAATACTAAACAATCAGAATTGTTATTTTGAAAAAAAAATTATACAAAAAAAAATGATATATTCCTAACCAAACAGTCCCTGTTACACACGTGAATCAAGCAAGCCACCCACCTACATGTTCACACAGAAACAAATGCAGTCAACACTTCAACACCCCCACCCCATGTCTTTGGTGACTGCTGGGGCTTGACAAACCTTTTGTGCTTCAAATTCACAGGTAAGAAAGACAGACAGAGAGGAACACCCAAAGGCCCTTTTGATCTTTCAGGGAAAGGTTTTGGGTGGACAACAAGTGACACTCTTTGTCCCTGCCCCCCCACCCCACCCTCTCCGTCTTTCTGTGCTCTATACACTAGCTAATGGATGAACTGTTTTGAGCGATACTTTCCCTGACTGCATCTTTTGTAATACATTTGCCTGTGCTAATGCTGTTTGCTTGGGGGGTGATTATAGGAATGATATGTGTATTCGTGTGTGTCTGTGTGTGTACGTGTGACTGTGTCTGTATTATAGTCTGGCAACAGGTGGACGAAGACTATAGAGAAAGTAGAGTGTTGACAGCCCAAGGAATGTGTCGGATCTGTGTTTACATGTGTACATGAACACACACTAACACACACACACACACATGCACACACACATATCACCGAGTGCATTTGTTGCTGCTTGGGTGGGATGAACAGCAGGCAGATCTTAGGGGAGGCGAGCGGTTGTATTTTGGATCAGATGCCACATTTGGGTGTAGCAGCTCACGCTGATGACAACACTCTGAGCAGGTACCTGTGTGAGCTACTTAAGTGTTTCCCATTTTGGAGGTGCAGACTGATGGTGTAGTGCTGTGAGATTAAAGCATAGGGATGGTGATATTCAATATTGTTTTTGCTGCCAAGACCAAAACCAACAATCATTTGATCTTTTTAAGGCATGTGTGTAGCTAGAGCCTCGTGGATCTGCCACAGAACTAATAAACTATTAAATCCCCATTGCTGAGGCAAACTGCTGGTCTGGCTGACATGGTCCTTCATTATGATGAACATGGGCACTGTGGCTTGTTTTTCAATATACTGTACACCATTCCCTGCTGAAAACACTAACTGAAAAACCAAATTGATGTTATTGCACTTTTGAAGATAAAAAACAAGAAAACAATTTGTTTTAAAGATTGACGTCTACATTTTGAACCGCTGGCTTTATGAATGAGGGCCACACAAAGGTTGAAAGAACTGAAAAGTATTGAGAAATTAACTAATGCATTGTTGGTCCTGTTTTAATAAGGTGCATTGACACCTACAGGTATTAAAGAATTTGTTCAGCCTTCATCTTTATATTGGAAAGGCAGAAATCGTGATCTACTGATGCTATTTAATGTTTTAAAGTTGATTCTTAGCCTGTTGTGTATGACAAAATGGACATAAAGTCAGTAAAATACATCCGTCTCGAGGGACTGAGAAACATGCTAAAATTTCATGTACTGCATATTTACTGACCCATGTCTTATTTTTGAACTAGAGCATGTAAAAGGCAACAGGGCCTGTTTTTGTTTTGACTGGAAGACCAGCTGTTGGTCAGAACAACCAAAACCAGTGCATTAATGGGGAAATTCATGCTTGAACTCCCTCTCAGAATACCACGGGGCACTGTAAAAGCCCACACCCAAACTTCCCACAAGTCACACGGGCCACACATGAACACAGACAACATTAAGGCGCATTCAGAGTCTGATGCAACTGTTGTTTTTGTGTTAGCGATGTCTTTATATACTCCCCTGTGCTTTGCTCTGCTCATATCCTGGGTGAATTATCCCAAAGTGGACTTGCTGGCTAACAGCATTAGACAAGCTGTCAGCCCAGCTCATCTCAGTAACAACAACAAGTCTGGCCAGTCCGGCATGCATGATTGACTCCACCCTGTCTCAGTTGCATCTGTTCTCCAGTGTATGGATATCAATAATCATCAACTGTGTCTGTTGCTGTTATTCTCCTTATAAACTGCATTAATAAATGCTTCCAACTGGCATCGAACAGAACTTTATGAGGAATACCTGTGTTTAAGTAACCCTGCCTCTGTGTGTGTGTGTGTGTGTGTGTGTGTGTGTGTGTGTGTGTGTTCCATTCGGCGTCCATCCTGTGGTCTGTTTCAAGCTCGGCCACCTTCAAATCTGCTCCTTTTTGTCAGGATGGACAATCGGTAACATATGATTACACACACACACACACACACACACACACACACACACACACACACACACACACACACACACACACACACACACACAGACACATAATGTACCACTTTGCTTCACATTCTTGCTGTTTCACACATGTTGTTACTTTAGGATGTGATGCAAGACGGACTCCTATAGCTCTGCTTGTTCTCAACTTCCTCACCTCATGCAAAAGTGTCTCTTCAAGCAAAGTCTTGTTCTTCGTGTGTTGGAGCATCTGCAGTCAGACAACCTCCTCCCAACATTACCCACAACCACCCTCACCAGCCCCACCCTGCACCCCAACGACCGCACTAACTGCAATCTCTTGTCAGTGGGGACAAATATTGACTTGTTCAGTGGCCAACTTCTGCCAGGTTTAGAGCCCCCCCCCCCCTTCCTCACTGCTGCCATCTCTAAACGGTGATTATGTCCAACAGAGCTCATTACTGTCAAATCAAAGGATCTCTCAGAACAGTTGCTCATTGGTAATGACCCTATTATTCAGTGAACATGTAGGGTTTGCGTGGCTTTTGTAACTTTTCTTTGTTTCACACGAAGACTTATTAACTTTTAACTAAAACACACTATTCTGAATATTCTGCTGCTGATTTTACCCAGAAGTCATGAAATATTTAAAGCACGACCGCTGATAGAGCCGATGGAAGTCACAACTGGGTACTGAATACACAGTCAGGATGACGGCTACTTTGCATAATCCATTTACAGTCTGGATACTGGCTGTGAATCAACAGAGATTAGAGCTCTATTAGTCTGAAGGTGTAAACCAAATGCAAACTATTCATAACAAAGCTTTAACTCTCTGGAGATACTCAACACTGAAATAACTGAATGGTCCAATGAAACTGATGTGAAACTACAGGTTTAACAAGAGTTTCTAACGACCCAGCTATACATTTGGTATTAGAAGTTTCTTTACTTTCTTCATTACACTGATGTAAAATGACACTTTAAAATAAAATCATAACCTTTAACACACTCTCAATGAATCTTAGAGATCGCTAGTTCATAGAACACATCTTTAATACAGTAGTTAGTTACAGTGACGTCAAAAAAATAAAACATGTACATCGAAGTGGAACATTTACAAAGTTCCTTTGTCCCCTTTAGTGCCCTGACTATACTGCAAAACCCCTGCACCCTGACCCTCCCCATCCCTGTTCCCCAACAACATTTGTGCCATCTGCTTGTCTGCCCCTGTCTCCTCTCCACAAACTATATAATTAAGCCACAACACCTTTAACACCCTCCCTCCCTCCCACATACAAACCCTTCACAAACGACACACTTTTAAGAGGACACTGTTTAATTTTCCTGCTCACACATTTTTTTACAAGTGCTTCTAAAACAAAAATATATCTGAACAAAGAAAAATGCTATGGTATGAAAATACTGTACAACTTTAGGTTTCATCCAGTGTAAATAGATTTCAATGCAATTTCAGTCACAGCTTCCCCAAAACAGTGTGTGTCTTTAAACTCATAACTCTGCCCTTGTTTGTGGTACACTTGAGAACATTTGAAGTTCAGGACAAAATAAAAACAAATACATTTTTTGAGAACTTAAGGAACAGAGCAGCTGAGGAGCTCAGCCAGCTGCCACCAGACTTCCCAAGTCAACAAAACATACAGAGCGTCCACTTCTCTCTTGTTGTAGAGTAGGAGGAAGGTACTAATGGATTTAATGACTGTGAGCAGTGGTGGTTCACCAAGAAGTTCATCATCTCACCTTAACAAGTTTGAATAATGGACACGTAAAGTTTGTATTTTTACAAGTGTTCCAGTGGTGGGAGCTGGGACCGTCCCGCAGCCCCGCTTCACCTTTCCTTTTGCTCTTTACACCTTAGTGGCCAAAGACTGAACCTCTGATTTCTGAGTCTGGGCACTGAGTGTGGATGACATGGAGCTCATTTGGCCATGCATAGCCTTCTTCAGGTTGAGCAGGCACAGACACTGGGAACGAAAGCGCAGGTCAAAGAAGGCATACAGAAATGGGTTGAGGCAGCTGTTGACGTAGGCCAGGCAGGTAGCGTAGGGGTGAGCCAGCAGCAAGAAGCGCAGGAAGCCGCAGGAGCTTGGAGCCAGACTGAGGTAGGAGAGGGCATCCATGCTCTTCAGCACATGGAAGGGAATCCAGCAGATGGCAAACACCACAACCAGTGTTGTTATGATCTTCAGCAGCCGCTTCTTCTTCTGGTCCTCCTTGCGCAGGTTGTTAAAGTGGCGTGTGACAGTGCTGCCGATGAAGCAGTAAAAGATGGTCATGGCCAAGAAAGGAAGGAGAAAGCCCAATGCAGAAGAGGACAAGCTGAGTCCTGCAATCCACAGGTGCTCATGCTTGTGGTTCAAGGTCACCAGGCTGAAGTCCATTGCACATGTGGTCCTGTTGCTGTTTTCATCGTTCACAGTGGTGCGGAAGAGCAGTGTGGGCACAGCCAGCAAGCCAGACAGGAGCCAAATAGCACCCAAGGATGCAACCATGGTGCCTCTAGAGCGCAGTCTGGTGCTGGACAGAGAGTGCACGATAGCCAGGTAACGGTCAAAGCTCAGGCAGGTGAGGCAGAAAACACTGGCATACATGTTGACCAAAACAACGTAGCTGCTGATCTTGCACAGAGCAACACCGAAGGGCCAGTGGTACCCCAGCGCTGTGTACACAGCCCACAGAGGTAGGGTTACAACAAAGGTGAGGTCAGCAAGGGCTAGGTTTCCTATATAGACATCTGCAGCCCGACGTTTAGATTTGGATCTCCAGACGGTGAAGATGACCACACCATTGCCTGACAGGCCCAGGATGAAGATGAGCATGTAGAGGACTGGGATAAGGGAATAAGAGGGTTCCCACTCTGAGAAGTCACAGACAGTGTCATTCTCATCATAATACTCGTAGTTATCGCTGTATTCCGCAGTGCTGGCCTCCATGGTGCAGGAGATCTTTTTCAAAAAAAATCCTTTGTTTTGGGGAAAAAGAGAAACAGAGTCCTGTACAGGTCCAAGGCTACTGAGGTGATTTAAAGCTAAAAAATCAGAGACTAACAGCAGCTCTAAGCTCTGCCGGGTTAATGCTAATAGGAATGAGAGGAGAGAACAGACTGTGTGTGAGTGACTGCCTGCCTTTTTAAACTCGGCCCTCCACACCCCTGGTTCCCTCCCAGGACAACCCCCTCCTCTTACCCCCAGTAAAACATCTCTCAGCCCACCCCTTCCTCTTCTCTCTCACCTCTTCCCAGAGAACTAGTCTCCCTGATATGCTCCCCCTGTGGACAGGTCAAACTTTCCTTATGAATCTCGCAGGCTATAAAAGTTAATAGGAATTGCAAGAAGCAAGCAGCTTCAAAAAAGTAAGGACTGGGTGACATACATTCTCACAGCAGAATCAGAGCAAGCTACATCTGATTAAAACAGAGGGAGCAATCAATTAATCAAGTTTTCAAATGTTTCTGCCAAAAGCTTTGTATTGAAAAACAAAAAACCCCTAACTGGATACTGTGGGCAGGTCGTTTTGCTTTAGTTTCCAAAGGATGGTGGATTCTGGTCGAATGTGGAACAGGTCTGGACATTTCAGCTTCTCTTGTTTTACATCACAATAACTCGAATTACATAGCTGTTAAAATTGGAAACTCTGTTCTGATGTTTATCTTTCATTATGAGCAACTGCAGCTAAAGAGGTCAATTTAAAAGCACCATTAATATATTTTAAAAAAATGTAATGGGTTTAATGGGTTGCTTCAAAAGGTAACATAATTAGATCGACAGTGAAATGCAAACTGAAGATTAGATTAAATGTCAGTGGGCAGCTCAGGGGAAGTGTGGATTCACTTCTTAAGTCTTAGGATTAATTTACATAAGAAAAGGACAAGCAAACACACAGGTTAAAAACAAAAACAAAAGGAAACTTCACATTGACACGATCATTTCAAAATCCCCTTAAATGCACCTGGATCAACTGACTGCATCACATAAGGAAGAGTGTGGTTTATGCAGGGCAACAAAGGATACATAAAATATATCACTAGGAGCATAAGTGTTTTGGTGGTGAATTTTTGGAACAAACTGGAGGAGGAATTAAAAACACGCAAAACTCTCAGTGGGTTTAAGAAGATGTTTAAAAACAATGTGTTGAATAAGTATAAGAATGCAGTTTGACATGACTTTGTATCTAGAGGTCACAAATTGTTTAGTGACAAAATGTTTTCTTATTGTTTTATTGTTTGGACTATTGCTTGTGAACTACTTGTCTTATTTATTTGGAATGTAAAGAGGATTAGAATGATGAATGTGTAGATGATTCCAAAGGGGTAGGGTTTATACATAAGCTTTGGCTACAGCCTTTTCCCTTTCGGTCTCATTTGAGAGGACATCAAGGATCACTGACTGTAAATGATTTGCATGAGGAATGTTTATTTAACTGTAAAGACTTGAAATTATTCCTTATGAAATTAAACGAGTAATGAATATATCCAAATAATCAATTTATGGTATGTGGATGTTTTGTAGAAGATTTTGTTGTTTTAATCTAATGCACATGGAATTAAGGTTGATTGCACTTAGCAAACAGTAAGCTAATAAAAAAATGTTTTCATGCCCAATTTGAAGACACAATTATACATCATAGAGCCATCTGCAAAGCAACAGCTAAAAAAAATTGCAACTTTACAAAATATGTTGCTTTTTAAGCAGACTGAAAGTCAGCTAAAACAAAACACAAAATACAGTGGTACAAAGAGTCTGAACATTATTTACAGCAGGTTTAGTTTAGATAATGTGTCTAGAACAGGTCTCCTAGTGGTTATAACAGAGTGTTTGAGTCATCCCAGTGAATTATTAAACAGTAAATCCACTTTCTCTGAGAAATGTCTTTGATGATAGGACAAGCTTTGTGGATTTAGCTCTAAAACAAAGTCTGACTTTAGTACACATAAAGTCAAGGAAGGCGAGGCTAACGTGACAGAGTCTTCATGCTTCTTTCAACAACGTGGCGATGTTGGCGCCCAGTTTCTCCTGCATCTGCATCAGGTGAGAAACAGGGAGTTGTACTAACATGACTTTGTTATCACATAAGAAAACATTTTTAAGTGAAAGTGGTGTTTAACATATGGCAGCTTCCTCCGTCCACTGAGTACAGTAAAGCTAAATAATAAATCAAACTTACTACAGTAAAGAAAAAATCAATTACCTTTCCTACTATTCTGTTCTAACGTGATCCTCAACTTTAGAAAACCCCACACAAACACACACACCAGGTGGGTTCCACCTCTACTTCACTCCCCAGGGAGAGGATTGGCTGCCTGCTGATTGCATTCCCCTGTATCCCTTAGCCAAATAAATTAGCAAATTTCAAAAAAATAAAGGGGAGAAGATAAGAAACAGATGGTCAGATTAGACCTTCGTCCTAGATATCTTCTGAGGACCTCCTCACTTGTTAATCTCAGCCTCTATAGGTGCCAAGATAAAGTCCTGCTGCTGATCCTGAGCTCAGTTTTATGAAGGTGAGATGGGGGAGGATGATTATCAGCTTGGAGTTCACTTACATTTCTTTCCAAATGAATTATATGTCACACATATTCTGCATCAGGTTTAGTCAGAAGTTATTGCAAACAGTTTTTTGTGTCATTTACTGCTTCCATTACATTTTACCGGGGTTGCCATGATAGCTCACTGTGTCACAGGGTTTTGTCTTTCTCAGGCCTGGACCACATGTGTCCCTGCCACAGCTGTTACTACTTTTGATCTGCTGCTGTAATGACTGCTTCTGTATCACCCTGGCCATTATTATGTTTTTGTATGGACAAAATGTAGCAATTCAATGGGCAGTTATTAGAAGCTTTGAAGAGACGGAGATATGCGTGATATTCATCTTTACTATAGTTCACTCAAGTCAGCGACAGGCGATTTGGGGGACATTTGTAATGGACGTATGTCAGCTGCAGCCTTTTCAATGGTAGAGATAAGTGACTGAAGGTGTAATCTGTGACCTGAGGTTTGTTTGAAGTGTAAAAACATTTTTGGCAGCACACAGACCCCTCCTTGATTTGTGGGTAATACAACAGACCCCAGGCTCCACAAATCATGCTGGGGGATCCAGGGCCGAGAGCAAGGGGGGCTAGGGTCACAGTGAGGTGTCTCCTGGAATTAGATGAGGTGAATTCTTAAGTGGACACTGTTCCTGCTAAAAACAACTAAACTAAAATAAAGCTAATTATTGTTAGTGAACATTTGGATTTTTTTCGACTCACTACACTGCTGGCAGTCACCTACAGCTGCGGGCCTTTCACATCAACATGTTAAGTGCAGACTCTGCTCTGTCAGACGACATCGCACTCCTGTGCCATGGAGCCAGTGCCACATCCTCACGCGTGAGGGCACTGCTCCTGCTGAGGGGTTTGCTACATTGCGGAACATCTTGAAACTGCCGGTTACCTGAGGATCACTGGCTGTTGTGCCTTTGCATCATTATTTTCATGGGAATAAAAAGCACAAGAATAAAATATTGGTATTGTGTGAAATAGAGTTTTTAAAATTATTTCCAGAGGCTGTACATACTATATGTGCCTGATTAAACCCTTGAGCTCAAGACCAGCTGTATCATAAACCGCTATCTTCTCTCCACATCTGCCTACTTTTAACCTCAGCACTGAACTGAATATGGACCTCCACCCAAACATAAGAAATGGTTGCGCTGATGTGGCAGCTCTATTGTTTCATTTTTGTCGTTCCAAGCACTATTTCTCCTAATGAGCAATGCACCTGTGAATAACATGTTTTTTTTTAATTTCATCATGTTTCCCGGATTCATTTAAAAGAGCGGATGCAAATGATTTGTCTTACTGTAAGTAAATATGATGGCACTGGTTCAGGAGGTAGAAAGGGTCATACATTAATCACAAGGTTGCTCAATGAAATTGCTCCTGGTGTGTGTTTTCCTCATTTGCAAGTCACCTTGGGATAAAAGTGTCTCCGTATAAAGTGTGTGAGTGTAAAATGTGTACAATTAGCATTAACAACTAAAAGTGATTTTAGACGTTAAGATGGTGTACCCCAAATATGTTTATGTATCAATAATTTTAACATAACCGCCAACTGACAGTAGGAACAACAATATGACTAGTTGCATTCTCTGCATATGACTAAGTGCACTCCTACATAGAAAGAAAGAGAGGCAAGAAAACAATTAAAATATAAATCTAGTATAACAAAAAAATGAAAAGACCCAGTCAAGGAGTCTGTTGAAAACTTTATACCATCCTCCCTTTAATAAAAGTTTATTGCTAACTTTTTTTTTTGGCCCGCCAACCACCCCTTTCCTCTACGTAATGAGAAACTCTGCTGATTTTACACATCAAAGCCTGTTTGTGTGTTGGAGAGTACTACTACTGCATAGGTGAAAAAAGTTTCCCTGACAAATATCCTTAGGTAATGTCAATGAAGTCAGCATCAGTTGGCTGTGAAGATGACAAGTTTGAAAATCTGGGCATGAAGTCAAGCTGTCTGTGTCTGGGAGACAGTCAGATTCGACATCATTATCAAACCCAAACATGTCCAAGCCAGAGCCAGACTACAGCCGTGTTTTCAAATTGATTATTGTTGTTGCCGCTAGAAACAAAATATAGGCTGTTTATTTATGTCCTTTCCATATTGCACATTTCCCAAAAAAATAACCTCACTTAGTATTGGTGAGACATTTCAATTAGTTTGAGTTGCAGCTCACTCGTTGACAACTTTTCTTCTAGATGAGGATGTTATACTGCTCAGGTAATTTTAAAAATAAATGTAACACTAACTGGACCACAGTGCAGCAGCGGACCAGCGGTGCTTTTTGTACTCATGCATCCTTGTTTGTGCCATACAACCAGTAGCTTCATCAGGAGCAAGGGGGTCACAATGTGTTTCCCCTCTTCCTTCTCAGGACCCTGGACCACCCCTGCAACCATCCTCTATCTCCCCACCGCAGTGTGTGTGAATGTCAGTGGACAAAACACCAAGCACCACAGGATGTGCTATAATAGGAGAGTTTGTCCTCTCCAGCGGAGATGCTTCTTTCAGACTTTTGTTTTCTAGCTATAGCTATTTATTTAGTGCAGTGCATGATTGAATGATAATATAAATATTGTTTTTGGCTTTTCACATACATCCTCCAACTGTTGTTTTTATACGGTTTCAGGTAAAAGCTGTGGTTTTATGATATTATGTGACAGATACTTTTCCTATTTTGTAATTTTTCATTTATTTAAAAGTTGAAGATGTTTTTTTTTATTAATTGTGTGGTCAAAACATTTACATTTTATCTTTCACCTGCAATTGCAGGGAAACATTGCAGGAAAAAAGAAGAGGGAGATGAGTCTAATGAAAAAGAGGATGTGAGAAAAGAGATAAAGGGACAAAGGACAGGTTGATGAGAGGGTGGCTGACAGCAGGCCAGTTTTCTCTCTGTAGTCAAGTTAATGACAGGGATTAAGGAGCCGTGGGACTGCTGAGATCTCCAGGCTCTGCTAGACTCCAGCAAGGCCCTCCTATCATCCCAGGAGATCTACGGGAATTGGACTCCATTTGGCCCCAAATCTCCTGACAAAACAAAGGCCCTATGGCTCAATTAGGAGGAAATTAGTCTCTTCTTACACATTCCCATTTTACCTACTGCGCTACAGTACTTATAGACCTTCTTCATTGCCACTTCTGAAATTAGTCTTATAATAATTATTTAACATTCTCTGGGTGTTTTTTTATTGGATGCGCATTTTTAATTGACCAAGAGACATAGTGAGCACCTTATAAGCAAACTTATAAGCAACTTATAAGCAAACCAGTATGTATATTTCCAGTTTACTTATAAATAATAAATAGAGACTCACAACCTGTCCCTGTTATGAAAAGTCACAACTCACAGTATGTGTCATGCCAAGTGTTTTGCAGACTTTCCAGGTAAACTCTCATGAGGGCCAGAGAGAAACTTGTGTCTTTTGTGCGATAAATTTCTTCAGGTGGGAATAAAAAAGTCGATGCAGACGTGACAATGAGAAACACCAAGAGGAAGATGCAGGCAGCAATGCTTAGTCAACAAAAAAATTTAATTAATACCATTTTACACAAGGTTCCTCTTTATATGTTATATAACATATGTTATATGTTGGTTTCAAATGTGCTCTATGCGGCAGGGAAAAGCTCTTTTTTTGTTCTAAAGTATAGAGTTGTCAGGGAATAAGCTAAAAGGCTCAACAAAACTCCTAAAATAAGTAGTATGTTGTGTTCCTTGCTATGAAAATGACAAGAATATTATTGCAAAAGATATAGTCAATCTAATGTCTACTGTGATTTAAAACTGAGAAAAACTGTGATACGTTTTCAAAAACTTCGTCAGGAAAAAGCATTTCTTTAATATGGGACAGAATACCTCTGTTAAATTATTTTTCTTATCAGGGTCAGTGGTACAGGTACAAACAACAAGTAATTGTTCTTTTGTTAATTATTTATGGTTGTTGTTAACCTTTCGTCAAAGTTAAAGAGCAGTGTTTAGCATTCCTGCCACTGGTGAAACTGCAAAGCATCCAATATTGGCGACAGTGAGGCGGAGGCTGCAGCGTTTTTCCCATCTGTCAGCTGTTTGACAGACAGCAACAAACTGTAAATCAGTCACCTCTGAGACGAGGCCAGCCCTCTCCCTGCTCAGAGCAAACAAACCATAGGGAGTGTGTGAGGGTGAGTGTGTGGATTCACACTAACAGTGCATTGTCCTCTTTTCTGATTTGTCAGGTAGCACTGACTCTACATTACTATCAGGTGGGTCAAGTAGATGCCAATTTTATCATAAAGAGCTTTTAAATGAGACTATTGTACTTTCGAATTAAATAAAGAAAAAAATAAAAATAAGCTATGGTCATTTTGATGCACTTTGGGATTTTGCAGATACCAGCCTGGCTAATGTCACCAGAAATACGATATAAGTGACATTAAGTAGTAAGCTTGGTGACTTTTAAATGATACATTTTAGACAGAAGGTTACACAAGGAAACATTACTGTTTCTAAGATTAATGCATCAAATAAACCTAAATGTCCCATATTCACCATGTGTTTAAGATTAAGATTTTATTGACCCTCTCTCAATTAAGTTTTGTTGCTACTGCAATGGTGAATAGAACCAGTCGGAAGCATTATCACAATTTGATTTTTTTCTTTGGGTTCTAAAATCCCACTATTTGCATAGTGGTAGTGGTTGGAAACTGACATTAAATCACATTTTCTTTTGCAGAATACAAAAATTTTTTTTTGCAATTGCATGATACTGTTACATGACAAATTTAATGACTTGAAACATGTGCATGCATTTGTGGCTGTGTAGATTCTACCACTTGACATTGTCTATTTGCAGGGGGCTGGCCTGCAGTCAGAGGTCATGGCTCCTTTAAAAACTGACAACTGTTTAAAGGAGTCAAACAATAAAATCAACTTTTACACTTTGTTGTCAACTTTGATGTGCAATCACAAGGCGAGAGAAGGGGAGGTGGGACAAAGTGGGAGTAAAAACATCCTTTGACTTGCCCTAATTGTTTCAGCATCTGTTTTGCTGTTACTATCACCCAGACAGACTGAAAGCACAACTGAAAACACACATTCAAAGTTTCCACTCAGTCCATTTCCTTTAATCAAGCTGCCCTTGCAGTGACTGATTGCCAGACCAGACCTTGGCCTTGTCTTGCCTGTCTTTTCATCTGTGCTTACTGCACAGCTTATTTTAATCTCTACAAGCCTTCCCCCTTAAAACACTATTCTTTTTAACTCAGCTCACAGCTGATAGTTACATTAACTTTTACAGCTGATGATTATCATCATAACATGTGATTAGAGGAAAAAGGAAAGCATGTATCCAGTGTAGACTTGGGCCACTAGGCATAAGTAGTGTTTGAGTTTGAGTCCATGGTCTGACCAACTGGCTGTGGAACGTGGCCTTCCCATTATATATGCACTTCAGGTTTCCAAAAGAGGAAGCAGGACACTGTTAAAACACAAAAGGTCCAGATGTTAGGCCCCTTGAAAAGTATCCTGCTGTCTGCCTCGTGCTGAACACTGACAAATTGGTCTTTAACGATACAAAAACAGACATAAAGTCAATGTCAAAGCCATGTGTCACACTTCGGAGCCCTATGTAGGGATGCTAACCGATTCCAAAAAGGAGCTGGGACTCTAAGGAAACAAAGCCCTGCACTATTTCAGCATCTAAGATGAGTTTATCCACACAGTCAGCACTCACCACCTGTTGTTTTGTTCATCTTGGTCGAGGCTTGAGGGCTTGAAATCATTGACGAGTTGTTTATTTTTGAGGTACAAACGCATAGGAAAGAAACGTCCTTTGACTGAAGGCAAGTTAGAGAGGTGGGAAAAGCTACTCTGCCACGGACAAAGTTCAGAGTTTGGATGCACACACATATCGTGGCATCTGGCTACCGGGAAGTTCTCTGGCCTTATCTTACAAAAAGGGCTCCTGGGTGTCAGGGTGGCCAGGATGTCAGCATATGTGTAGCCGTATGTTCAGTCCCTTATGAAGCCTAATGTTTCCACCTCACACTCATATGGTCACGATTAAGCAGAAACAGACAGCTGCAAACCACATCCCTCCTGCCCCAGCATCAACTCGAATTTAATCTACTACTATCTACTGTTAGCCACTATAAAAAACAGCTCTAGTATTTTCTTTAATGTCACTCAGGCTTCTATAAATACAGTTCTTATCCATATCCCTTAATGTAATATTTCACAAGTTAGTAGCATAACCTATAGTTTGAGGAATAGCTGTGGTTGATGTTACCTCATTTCATGCTGAAAAACATTATGGCTTATATTATGGTCATAATACTGCCAAAGAATCTGGAAAAAAAATCTCAAAACACAACCTCTATGGTCCAGCTGTGGCAGCCTGGCACATTTAAAAGAAACTGTTGAGTAACACTGTTGAGTATCATTTATCTTTGTCTGTAATGGATCACGATTGCTTATATTATATCACAACAGCCATATTACTGGAGTTGTTAGGCTGTGGGCTTACGATATCTGGAGTCATTAGACCACATCCTAGTAACACCCTAGAAAACTATACCACACTTTAAGTAATTTAAACTAATGTTAAAAACAAAAACAAAAATCTAAACCTCATGGAAGCACTAGAGGAAAAATTAGGAGCTCACGAAAGTCATTAGGTGTTAATCTGTAAGGACCATGATTCTCTGTGCAAAATGTCACAGCAATCCATTTAGTACTTGAAACAAAAAAACCCAACAACCAACATTGCCGTCCCCAGATTCATTGCTGCTATCATGGCTTTAAATCCTAATCCTTTCTCCTGTGTTTGACCAATATCTTACTTCACTTGCTCTTCTGAGCCATCATTTGAAAGTGTTTAGAATGTACTGCAGACCTCAGACGAATCCTTTCAGAGGGAAAACTAAAACAGGAAATCGAGTGTGTGTGACCAATCACACTACACCAGAACTTCTTTATTGTGTATGATGGATGCAATGGTTTGGTGTAGGGTTCATTGGCTCAGCCCTTCCTGCCTTTGTTGGTGTTTGTGTAGGGTGGTTGCCTTCATCAACCAGTAGTGTACTTGTGCATGACTCTTGCTCTACAGGTTTCTCCTGAAAGATCATGCTTTGTGTTACACTTCAGACATTTCATTTGTAAATTAGGAAGAACCTGGAGGAAGTCATATACATGTTTATATAAGTATCATGGAAACTGATTTGTGTTTGTAACAGAAGGTTGAGGTACAACCCTAAGGGCCTTTGGGATAAAGGCTGAGACGACAAGCCTAAACCTGCTCTCCTCACTTCCATTCATGAGCCTTTACAAGCTACTAACTACAAAACACTGCATTTGGTATTTAATGACAGCTGTCAATTATCAAGACTTAACAAATTGGAATTTCTTAGACCAGTGTGGTTACCTTGAAGCCCAGATAATTAAAGGACAGGAGCACCTTCATGGGTCTATGCAGAGGGCAGAAAGTTTCTTGACAGAAAACTCAAGGTCAGAGAGATTGAGAGGAGAGAAGAGAAAAGAGGACACCCCAGCTCTTTTTATGGATTATGTCTGCCACCACAACATGGAGTGACAAGCTTTCACGGGCCCAAAAAGCAAACAGCTTTCAGCATTCCAACATGGGAGACAGACCTGTCTATTCATACGTGGAACAAATGGCGACTCATCACCTTGTTCATCCTGACGCAGGGGGAGAGGGGGGAATTTCGAGGAGAGTTTGTCTTGCAGGAGAGAAGCTTTGCCTGTAAGAGGTACTGGTAGAAAAGCCCTTTGGCCAGGACACAGAGCTCGTAACATCTGATGAGACAGATGATTCCTGTAGGCACACACGAAGAAGATTGGCCTAGCAGGAAAAATACATGCACACCTAACTTACATACAGAATAACATGTTCTGCGTAATGAACCCTTTGTAACATCAGGAAGCAAATTAGCAATTAAGCTTTGAGCATTGTATATGACTATTTGAGAAGTCCCTTAAACAGGCAAAGAAATCTCACTGATCCTTATCATGAATTTAACATCCTCCCTGCATAATGCAAAGAAACCTGTTGGCCTGCTTGATTTAAAATAACACGCATAATGGTTCTTTGTTTATTGTAGTACTTGCATTACCTCTAACTGAGGGAAATGCTTATTTACTCTCTTTCTGAGAGCTAGATGAGAAGGTTGATACCACTGTCATTTCTTTATGGTAGATGTAAGGCTAAAGCCAGCAGCTGGCTCACTTAACTCACCATAAATATTGAGAACGGGGGGAACAGCTAGTTTAACTGCGCCCAAAAGTAATAAATCGGCCTATGGCTTATCTGAAGCCCATTAATTAACATGTTCATTTCTGCAGAATCCTGGTTTCCAGTTTTTGATCTAAGTTAAGCTAATATCTTCATTCATATTTACTCATCATATCAATCTTCTCATCCAAGCCTTCTCAAGAAATTAAACTGCACAGCATGTACAAACAAGTCAGACTATAGCTTGGCCAAATGGAAGGCATTTTGAACAGAATGCAGTGGGAAATCAACAAGTAACATATTCCCAAAATAAGATTTTTGGGAATTGTTTCCAAGTCAAGCTCTAGACAACTGTATTGTTCAAAGGTGCCATTTGGCAGCAGGTCTGTAATCACATACTTGTTGGTGAACTGTAGACAATCTGCTGACTTTCTTCTAAGAAAATAAGGAGAATCCAATTGTTTTTGCCTCCCTCCCCCTCTCCCTGTGTGACTATCAGACGGTCTCTGGAGAAGGGCTGGTTTCCGTAAACGTGATGGGGAGATGTTTCCTGTGGCAGGTCTGTCTGCTGCTGATTAGACTCCATCCATCAACTGGACCTCCTCAGAGCACAGAAGAGGGCACTGGTCAAATTTGTCCCTCAGTCCAGACCAGTTTCTCATACAAGGTCACTAAAATTCCATACACTGCCACTCCACCCAAACAGCACAGACAGATCAACCCCTTAGATGGCGCTTATAAAGCAATATGAGACACTGATTTAAATTTGAAAGTTAATGTAGACTCACACATTAAACAATGTGGAAACTCAAGCCATGATTTCTTTTTTAATTGTAATTTGAAAGATGACTTATTTCACTTTCTTTTATATAGATCTAAATTTTCAAGGCTTTATTTTGTCAGACTGGACCAAATAGTACTGTATGTTTGCTGAAACCCACACATGCATGTGCATTCTGCAAAAGGTGTATACAGTGTTGAATGGTAGCCTCAAAGCCCACACAGGTCAGAGTTGTGGCTGTTGTTTCTCCTTTGCAGACATAATTGTCCTTCCTAAGGTTCAGCCTGCAAGCACTGTTTGCTCTATGCAGCATGGACCTTTGTGCCACTCTTGGGTGATGCAGCCACAATATCAGGATGAGTCAAGTCCAAAAACAGCCTGCCACATGTGCCGCTTGCTGTGTTGAGACATTTTTCTGCATGGTCCCTATCACTTTCTTTGACCTTCAGTATAAAGTGTAAACAGGAGGTAGTGAAGTATCCTCCCTGGACAGGCAAAGGAAACTGCATGGGGTTGGGAGACTGAACTGACACTTTTGGTAACATAAATTCCTTTGTTGTAAAACAATGATATTATTGACCATGTCAGAAAAAGGAATTTAGTAAAATTTATGCCACACTTTGACTTTCTTGCTTTAAGACCCTCTTCCAGGCGTGCATTTGTAGGGAAGTATGACTCCTCAGAGAGCACTGCTGACCGAACTCACCTCAACCTGTCAGGCTTTTGAACCTGAGGCTGACTAAGACAATACCCAGGTCAGCAGGTTTACACTGCAATCACTACACACATTACTCAGGTTTGGCCTTTGACCTTAGAGGCAGTGTTGAAATAAGATCAATATAAAAGGTGGAAACTGTGTGAAAACATTGGTCAAAGAACTAATTAGAGAGTAAGAGAGTGGAAGATAAACTAAGGTCAAGGTTCAGCTACCTACCTTACTATGCAGATCAACAATGCTGATGTTTTAGGGGCACGGTATTATGTTTACAAGAAACAGTGAGGGGGTTAACAAAGTCCTGAAGATTCGTCAGCCGTAGACACAGAATGTCCATGTTTTGTACCAGTTTATCTGATAGATGTTAAAACACTTTAGCATAAGTAAAATCTCTAACCAGGTGGGGGAACATTTGAATTACTAGGACTCTAGGCATGGAAATCTGTATTTGAAGTCTAATATTTGCAGAAAAATAAGTAGCATTGTGGAGCTATACTGAAAAGTCAAGGGATTCAAGGAACAAATGTTACTGAATAAATGCAATAGGATTTGAGGAATAGGAAGGTCTCTATTAAATTTCAAGGCTATTCATCCAAAGGTTGCTGAGATATTCCGGACTGAGACAAAATGACAGACTGACTGAACTATACTGGCATGCTGATGGCATGTCTACACTTCTCCAAAAGATCCTCTAAGTCTGGTAGAAATACAGTATATCTCATCAGTTTCCATCTCAGGTCAATTGCCACCTTCGTGTACAGTAGCACTAGTGTATCACACTCAGCCTTTTGACCCAGCATATTGGCGGAACCTGGCTTCTTGGCTGTGGAGTTACAGAGGAGCACAGAGGTGCATATGAAACACATTGTCTGGCAGAGGAAACAGGGAAAGAAGAAATGGGGTCTTCCCAGCTGCACTGCTAAAGGAGGAAAGGCAGGCTGGAAAAGATTTATATTCTTATAGCAAAATAAATTTCACAGGAAGGATTACACCATTACATTGTAAGTATGGATGTAGCAGAGAAACAGGAGGCAGCATTTGGCTGAGGCACTGGACAATTCTGTTAATAGCCTGGCTACTGCTGCTGTTATTGTTCGGGGGACACAGTGCCAGGCAGACTCCTCTTTAGATCAGATACAGCAAGTCTTGCTGAGATTTTCTTTCTGCCACGCAGCTGCTGTCTGTCATTACTTAGAGCCTCTGAAGTTACAGCCAGCTGCCCTCTCAGATCAACACCCTATATTGTCAATACAGCTGGATATGAAGGATTAAGTTACAAACAAATGCAAAAAGTGTAATAATTGTTAATGACGTTAATGCTCCACAGACTGTTTGGAAGAGAAACTCTGGCATTAGAGAATATTGTCTTTCACATTGACTCCTGGTCTGGACACATTTCTCCATACCATGGATAACTGTTGGAGGGTTTATATTCATCCCATTTTAATGTCTATGTGCTGGATTGTTCAAGTTCAGCCCCACCAAATGCCACAGTTAACAAGCACCACAGGCAAGAAATAGAGGGAGGACTGATGACTGAGGTTAGTTTTATCCAGTCACAGAAGGCTGCTGGTAAAATGTACATTTTCTCAAATCAAAATAAACACGTCTATTCTATTCTCCATGAACTTTGCAGCAACTCCATCATGCTAAATATATTACGTTACAGTTTAAATACCTCAGATTTGCAAAACAGAATGTAGCTGTAAAAGAATACATTGTACATTTTTTTCTTTTTGTCGCGTGGGTTGTCACATTGCATGCACACTGACAGTTGCGCAATGTGTGACAGACGATCGTGCTTGGTCAAAGCAATGCAAGCCAGTAGTGTGACCTGACGCTGGCCCCTGACCTACACCCAATGAAAATGAAGCTGAGTGGCAGAATCCCACAGGCAACACAACAGCTCCTACTGGGAGGCGAATCGGTAAGGCACAGCTCAACTGAATCCCCAAAAGGCTGGGCTTCACCAGTCTGGTACCCCTCTTGCAATGCTACACTCACATTCCTGAACATCCGAACAGTGCAGAAGATCCGGCAGAGGAAGAGCCCCTGCTGAGCCCCATAAAGAGGATGAAACTATTGTGAAATAAATGATGTGTAACAAGTGAAAAATGTCCCTTTAAGCATGCACATATTTGCCCACACTTTGCATGTGTGGAGGGTCCGCATGTAGCAGCATGTTTCAGACAGCATGCTATGCACAAGACTTAAGATGTTGTCTTTGGGGCACAATGCCCAAAGCAAATACTGCAGATCTCTGAAGAGCTGAAGAAACAAGGGTAAGGCATTCAGGGGCTCCCTGAAAGCAATTATCCCGGCATGCACACACACACACACATGCAAAGACTACGGTCAGCCAGTGGTGAACGGCTTGACTCCGCAGGCTCTGGTTCTCCAAACACACCCTTTTCCTGTTTTTATAAGGAGAAAATGGGAGTAGCCACATTGAGGAAGAGAGGAGAGACACAGTAGGGTGATGGTGAGACTGATGTATCATTACAACAACTTGAACAACCTGTGTGATGCATTATGTCTGTTTTAACTAGAGTGAACGTGATTATTTGACCAGCAAAAAAGTTACCAATTAACTATATGATAAACTAACTATTAATACCACTCTTTTTTCAAGTTAAAATGCCAGTCTCTGCACATTCTGTGCTGAATGGAAACAAGGTTTTCATCTCGTTGTCCAATGTGATAGTAAACTGATTTTCTTTTTAAACTTTTGGTTTGATAAAACATGGCATATAAAGTTGCCACTTTAAGCCCTGGGAAATAACAGTATAATGGGCATTCAGAGACCAATAGAAATCATGATCAAAACAAATAACGTAATGCCTGACTAATGGTCCCAATACACTGAAGCCAGAGCTTGGACATTCAATGCACATGGTTTTCCCACATAAAAGCAGAAAAAGAATAAGAAACCCACAGGCTTTTATCCACGAGCAGGAGGCATGCAGACAGAGGGAATCAACTCAAACATCAAGTATTTCACGAAGGAGGGGAATTATTGTGCGATACTGTAATTGGATCAATATGGAAAGGTCTATAAGTTAAAGTACATGTATGAGATGGGATGCTGTGAATGTTTTTAATGTCCCGCAGAGTGGGAAGTAAAAGAAAGGAAAGTTCAAATTATTTTTACATGAGGCATTGTATCCCTGTTCACTCAGGACAAATTTGTTGTCAAACTCACCAGAGATTATAACTCCTTTTATGAAAGCATTGACTTAGTCATAAGGATCATATTGTCCCTTCCTAGACCATTACAAAAGTCATTGCTGTTTTTTAAGATGTAAACATGCTGTTGCTTTATCTAATTATAGGTAAACCCTGTCTACAGGGGTGTTGCTCTAACGTAAAACTCTAAACTAAAGCTCCAAACTGAGGTGTAATCAGCAGAGTACAGGGCCGTGTACAACAATGTGAGTAGCTGGGCATGCTGCTCCTGTCGTCACACTGAGTTGATTCCCAGTTCCTACGACTTCCTGAAGGGCCCCTGCCTCTTTGGAGTGGTGCTGATGAGAGCCTCCACAACCTGTCATAATTACACTTTTAAGCCCATAACTGAAAACACACCCACCGGATCCACAGTTTCAGTTCTGATGCAGCTCATTTGGAGACATGATAGGGGATCTAAAATAGAATTATTGATGGGAAATCATATGAAATAAAAATGAAAATATTATATATATATTAAAAATAGACAACCTAAGCACATGTTTCTTTTTAGTCCCCCACTAAATTATGTGCAAGCTGTGACATTTTCACCTGAGGGGGAGGGGGTCTCTTGGTTTGACCAGGGCAGCTTCTCCTATGACATCAGTGTGGCATCTGAAGCATGCAGACCAGGAGAGAGATGGAGCCCCAGCTGGCCCTCTGCCATCTTGCCCTCTGGGTGCAGGCCTCATTAATACACAACTAACACACGTGTGCTGCAGCTTCCATGGTATCCACCCAACCAACACTGGATTATTCATACTTGAATGAGCTGCAGTATTTTACACAGTCTGGATCACGTATGACTGTAGAACATCTGGTAACCGATGTGTTTTTACTAGACAGGTCAGAGTTCATGTTGATGTAACTAAGTGGGATTTATAATAGTTAAAGGATTCTTAACTGTGGCCTTTTTGGATAAATCCCTTCAAGTATCAGATGTAATTGACTTTTTTCCTGGAATTAATATTTTGCAAGACGAAACAGATTTTTCCAAGTGAACATGACCAATACGTCTCAGAGAATAGATGATCTAGTCGAGGTGGATCTTTGTCTTTGTCTCTCCCCAAAACTGTGATTCTTCAAAAAGTAGCCACCAAAACACAGTTTGGGTTGCCCATGAGGCTGTAGTAAGAGTGATTCTCTCGATGGTGGTGGTGTTTCAAAAACAAATAGATTTAAATCTGTGAACATGTCGATGTAACTAGCTAACTGCCTTCTCTACAGTAAATGGTAAATGGTCTGCTTATAGAGCTCTTTACAATGCCGCTTCTCATTCACACATTCACACACACACATGGCAATTTACTATTTTACTTGTCCAAGACATGAGTTATGTTTGACTATGGTATGCTACCAAAAAGAATTTGTGAAAATTTAAATTTTGGTCTTATTACATATTTCTACCAAATTAGAATTACACTGCAATACAAAAATGTAACTAATTTCAACTAAAAATCAACTAATGCAGATTTAAATTGTATCATATCAAATATGTAGGCCTCTCCGTCAACTTAACATTGAAGCCTTTATTAAAAATTAATAATTAATTAATAAAAACCAAAAATGGCAGTGGCCTGTGTTTTACGTAATCACCTGGCTAAAATATGATGTTTTTGTTTTGTAAGTTTTTGCTTATAATTAAAAGCTGTTTTTGTGTAGCCCTGTCTCAAATCAAGGACCTATATTGTTTCAAATATGACTTAAAATAAAGCAAAGTGATAGTTCATGCTTTATACTATTTAATATTAATGGATACTTTCAGTGGGTATTGGCTGTG
The DNA here is from genome assembly GCF_033026475.1 of Channa argus. Lineage (NCBI taxonomy): Eukaryota > Metazoa > Chordata > Actinopteri > Anabantiformes > Channidae > Channa > Channa argus. The sequence continues at coordinate 19,487,059 of NC_090207.1, forward strand.
TCCCATTGGTTCCATTCCAGCTAGATAATAATGGCCAATTGTGCTTCATCTAATTTCAAAGGGCCTTTGGCATAGGCTTCTTTCTTCCACCATAGCTTTTTCTGGGTGGCAAGTTCTCGCTACGATATAATTATTCACAGCAGGCTAGAGCTACATTTGGGCCTCTAAAATGTCACCTGTTGTTCACACAGTCAAACATCTATACAAGGCCTGTTGCCCCCCCTGTTCTTTACAGGGCCTATATGTCTTTGATCAATAATTCTGTTGTCACCCATCAGCCATCAATATGTGCACCAGAAAGAGGCCTATTGTCAACTAATTACAGGCTCGTACTCCATGACTGAGCCAGTGCCTGGGTGAGTGTGATTAAAAGTTAGCTGGGTCATGCTTTGGTTCCTAGTGACTCTTTCAACTGGAACCGACAGCTTGGAATTACGAAACAGCCAAACAAAGCTTCAGTCATCGTGCTCTGCTAAAGTCTGAAAACACTACCATTCTTGATGTCAGGTTTGCGCCCTGCTCTTTCTGACCACATGTTGAAGTGTCCCTGGGCAAGATACTGAACCCCCAACAGTCCATCCCCAAGCCCGGTAAAAATTGGGGAGGGCTGCATCAGGAAGGGGATCTTGCGTAAAAAAACGTGCCAAACCAACATGGCGACAAAATGATCTGCAGTGGCACGTCTGAACTCACAGGATAAGCTGAAAGAGCAAAAAAGAAAAAGTACTAGTGAGGTCTGAAACATCCAGATGTGGGTTCACAGAAGTTGCACTGCAACTAAGTTGTAGTTCAAGGACACGACATGTGACAAGGGGTGCTGGTAATTAAACCAACAACCCTGGGATTGGTGGACGACTGCTCTACCTGTGCCACAAATGTGCTTGAGCATCTACTTTGTAATAAATTGAAATCGCCTGTGACCTCATGGACAGGATAAAACTGAAGCACAGCAACAGTGGAACATCAGGACAATAGCACTGTGAAAGGGACAGTGACCATCTGAGTCAATGAGGCCACTGGTTAGGAGCCAAGGCCATTGTATGCGTGAAGTGAGGTAAAGGACTGAACACACAATAGTATCTTAAAAATGTATGAGTGTATGTATATGTGCCTGTGCATATGCTGGCATGTCATTCTGTGGTACAGAAAGTACTGCAACACCCTCCTTAGTGAGACAGCAAAGATCAGTGCAGTGTCATTTCATTTGCAAAACACATCAAATTAGTTCTATATTCTGACCAAGCTTTTGGTCTGCATTTAGTCTCTGTTAACTTCTAGTTGAAAATGGAAGAGGACTTTTCCTGAAGGAACACTTGCAGGAAAGGCCTTCTTTATTATCTTTCTTGCTGTTATCACTAGAAGCGCCTGCTTGCTCTCTCCTCTCCTGTGTAATCTCACTGGCCAGTGCAGTCTGCACGCCATCCTAACATAACTTCTTTTTCTCAGGGTCCCACTCCCTCATGCACCCACCTCCTTTCCAAAGACAATCTTCTTATATAACCTTGCCATACAAGTTCAGATCAGACAGCAGGAAAGAAGACATTTGGTGTGTTAAAACAATGCTATCATGCTTAGGCTTGTTCAGCTGCTAATTAATATAAGCAATGCATAGTATCTACTTATTAGTGCTCCTTATAATTGCAGTTGCACAGAACATGCAAAGTCAATAAAGCATCTCTGACTCATTCATGTGCTCTGTATGTTTCTTTGTGATTAGGAATTAGTGCTTTCCTCTCATCTGCAGCAATCATGTTCTTACATCTATCATGATCTGAAGCCTAGACCAGATGTAAATGTGAGGTTGACTTTAGGTGATAACAGCACACACATGCAATCGTGATCACAGCAAGATTTATGATATGGTATAATGAGTTCATAATGCATGAACAAAACCTTAGCTGAAGCTCAAACTCCAGATGTGCTCTTATGTGGCTTTACTGACTCCACTTACATCAAGGATATTGTGTCTTATGAAGAGGCTGTTTATTTTCATTACAGTCAAAGCTTCAATACACAACTTAAGATAGCACTAGTATTAGCCTCAAAATCTGTCCACATTTCTAGTATAACATATTGTTTAAAAGTAGTGTAACGTCCAGCTAGGCATGTGCAAGGTTCAGCTGCTTAAATTAATTGTTATTATTAATAATATTTATCTGTTTAACATGAAGTGTTTACAATGTGCAGGTTTATGCTACCTAGTAAAAGTCTTTAGTAAACAAAATGAGGCTGATGTGAATCTGGGATTTACTCCAGCCAAATACTCATTTTTGATGATGCTCAGTTTTGTCCTTTTTTTCTGTGTTTGGGCTGCACAAAGTACCCTGTGCTGTACGTAGAATGCACTCAAGGAGACTTTCCATATATTCAGAATTAGAAGTTAGACAAGTTAGACACACGAGTTGTCTTGTGTGAGTCATAATCTTAAATAAACTACAAACATTTTATAGGTGTAATTTGCAGTGGTCTGAAACAGCAGTGTTAACAAGTCCCACCGCTGTTCCCAGGTTCTCCTCAATCATTCTTTGGCCTAGAGATGAAAAGGATTTGTCAATGTAGCTCTGAAGACACAAAAGCCTTTGTGATAATCCATGAGCTGCTGCTTCATGCCCACAGCTCATTATAAATAACAAAATATCAAAACTCAAGCTCTTTCAATGGGAAACAAACCTGCGTTGTGTTAGTAAGTGTGTATGTCTTCCTCTCATTACTGGACTCAAGGGCCAGTTGGTTTGGAAGGGCCTCGGCTATACTGCTGAAAAGAAAAAATGCTGGTTAAGTCAATGGTTCCTGTTCTGTAATGCTCAGCTTTCTCTTCATCTGGTCTACATAACACTCACCCTGCTTGGGGGTATCCTCATCTCCTACTTGGGAATCTGTACTGTCGGACCAGGAACTACAACTAATAATAATAATACATTTCTACAGTAGTTAAATCCTGCTGAATACCAATTTGCTTTGCTCACACTTTCATAACGCTTAACAAGCTGAATTAATTTTAATTTGATGTTATTCTGATGAAACACCAATAAAACACTGAACTTCCTCCAACAGCACATATATTTCTTACCACTGGCTTTTAGGAAATGGAAGTTATTTGATCAAAGAGTAGCAGCAGTTTACTCATCACCTCTAGAAATCCATGTTATCATGTTGATCATTAATCTAAACGTGTGAGATAGATTTCATCGAGAGTACATGAAAGTCCAGTGAAAAAAAAACATGACAGAAAAACCCACAGTATAGTATATAATACAGTGTGAATATAATAAGCATCTCCCGCAAACCTTAGGTTCATTTTGTAGCACCTTAAAACCATGTGTTGTGGTCAAGAGAAATGACCTACAGTGGGCTAAAGTAATAAATAAAAGCTGAAAGGAATTGATAACAAGCTCTGTAAAAGTAATTAGGAATAGGTGGAATATAAATGAAACCATGCAACTGTCAGTGAACTGATAAATGCTTGATTGGCAGGGAATTATCTGATAAATGGCTCTCTCTAAAATCCGATAATACAACAATATTAAATTTATTCGTCTTAAATAATATCCAGTTTAAATCTCATTCTAAGCAATATATCTGCAATATGATAAATGGCCACTTATATAGGAATTGTATCCAAAGCACTTTACCATGTTTATTTCCAAGCAAGGCGCTCACCTGACCCACCGGGAGCAGCGTGGGGTTCAGTGTCTTTCCCAAGGACACTTTAACACATAGCCGGGACCGGGAATTGAGCCACTGACCCTGTGGTCCGTGTATGACTGCCTTACAAACTGAGCTACAGACGCCCCAGTGTTTTTGGTGAATTGGTACTGAACTTATCTGACACAATGGTTCGAGCCGATTTAATAATGCCCATACAATACATTACACACACACAAACTGTGTTTCTCTGCAGCAGGTTTGTCAGCAGCACCCCAGTGTCCTGGCACAGTTAAATATTTTTTCTGGCTGACAACATCACTGTTTGGAGCAGTTTCCCAGCTGCCACACCAGGAGACACTTCTTCAACCAGAAGGCTGAAAATGATCTCAATGATGGGTAAAGTAAAAATTATAATAAGTTGTTGATTTTTGGATTTGAATTGAATGTCGGCGATTGTTGGTGTGGATTTTCAGATTTTCAGATTTTCAGAATCAGATGTTCCATCTGACCATGATATAAGGTACTGGAAGATGTAAATCAAACAAGAACATGAGTGTGTTTGGGTAAATCCTTAAGTGTCGGTGAAGACCATTACTTCATCCGAGCGTTGACAGTTGGAGTCATCAAAGAAGCTTTACTGCTACCCCTTCTCACAGAAACCCAAAACAATAGCAGGAAGCGGCTGCAAGTCTTCAGGAGATGAACCACACACAAACATCTTCAGACAGGAGTCATTAGACTGGCACTAAGAGGGGAGGGGATTGGGGGGGCCCATCCATTTCCTGTTTTTATCCCTCAGCTAAGCGGTGACAAGGACCTGCATGTGCCAACATCCCTAATGAATCAAAACTTTTGACCTGCTACTAACAGGATCATTCAATACTCTATTATGTCCAGAATGGAAGTGATGCAGACCACGCATCCCTGGGTCTACATGTGTGCACTGGCGACAACATTATCATAATTAGTGGTGACTAGAAATGATGCCAATGACTGTGTGTCTCCAACTGTAAACACAATGGTTTGTTAGGAGCCTCCTAGCACAGAGGACATCCTCTCCATATGGCTGAGGGAGCCTGGCTCCTCTGCTGATCTGCTTCCACTGTTTGTAAAATAAACAAGCCCCCAAACGCCAACCTACAGGCTGTCCAGCTTCCCCCCTCCTGTGCTGTCTAAATTGCATCTGGCTGACCTTTGACCTGGACTGTTTTGAAGTGTGCTTTCCTTCCAGTACAATGTGAATATGCCATGATGGCAAAATCTGCACTGTAAGCATTTTTCATGCTGCAGAAGAGGGAATCACCAAAACATCCCTGAGGAGGTGGCACATGTGACATTTGCCACTTTAAACTATAGCAAGTTGCAGACTATAATATGATTATGAATCATACAAAGTCACAAGGCTTCTATAGCAGTTATTAAAAAAACTATGCTATAAAAGTGCATGTTTAAACAAGGCTCCATTCAGTGGTGCAGCACTATTTCTAATTGTAACAATCTGAAAACAAGGGTGTTTTCTCATTCCCCAGCAATCACCCCCTCATAACACTTCTTAGCTCCTTCTCTCTGGGAGCCTTGAGCCTGCTAGGCCAACTGGTAGTGGAATGAGACAAGAGATAAGCCCATAGTCGGCCTCCATCAACACATGAGGCTTGCCAAAGCGAGTAGAGTTTCAGACAGGCACTCCCCTCGGGCTCAGGGACGGGGGGTGCTCAGACATGGGAGCTTGCTAATCTGCCCCCAGCCGGCATGCTGATGCCCACCATCTGTGTCTGTAACTCATCACCCACTGGCCAGCAGCCTCCACAGGCGTGCACACAAGTAAACAAACACTCAGAGAGAACCATTTAACAGCTAATTCTCTACCTGGCTCTGTTAATTACTGATTAACAGTGCCACCTAAAAAGGAGAGGACAGAAGTCAGTGGAGAGAGGTAAGAGGGGATAATGAGACACCAGCTGTGAATAGAGGCCCACTAACTTCAAGTTATGTCATCAGCCTCATTACAGGGGGAGTTTGCGTCAGACAAATTTGCAGTATAGCTCAATCAGAACACGAGCATCTGAAAAAACGCTGTGACAGGTTTATTCACCAGCAGGGAATGAAGACTGGAGCATCAGGAAAAATGTGGCTGCTCCTTATGCTTCATTTACTTGACAAGTCCTCACAACCATAATTGCGCACGCCTCTGGCACCACTGAGCCAGGGGATGTAGAGGGTTAGGAGGTCAGGGAGGATGTGTGTGTTTGTGTGTGTGGGTGCGTGTGTCTGTGTGGAGGGGGGCGCGTCAACTGATGGAGATTAAATGAAACATCTAAAACTCCTCAAGGAGTAGGACAGCCATGCAGGTGTGCAGCACTTACCCCCACATAACCTCCACACACCCCTCATTTGGAGCTAAAACATCCTGTAGGCGTAGCAGCAGGCAGGTGATTAACACACACAATTACTCTGCTTCACGTACCTTTCGACCAATTATCCGCATGTCTGAATCTCACAAAAAAGAGACGGCCTTGTTGCGTCACCTGATTTGAACACCTTTAAACCACTAAATGACTGGAGTTTTAGTTCTTTTTAACAGCAGTATGTAACTAATCATTTTTTCTTTTTGTTTTTTTACATGCAATTTACAATATGCAAAGGCCAACAACAGTTTTTGTATCATTTCTCAGTTTGTCCATTTTCAAAAATCAGATGTGGCTCTCTACAGTTACTACGGACTGATTATTGTCTTTAAGAAAAAGACACATCCATACATCATCTCTAACAGCTTATCCTTTTCAGGGTTATGGAGGGGTAAAGCCTGTCCCAGCTGTCACTGGGCATGAGGTGGGTTACACCCTGGACGGGTCACCAGTTTATCTTAAGGCCAACACAGACAGACAACTAGTCATACTCACACTCACACCTACAGGCAATTTAGAGTCACCAATTATCTAACATGCATGTCTTTAGACTGTGGGAGGAGAGCGGAGTACCCAGAGGAAACCCCCAAAAGCACGGGGAGAACAAACTCTACACAGAAAGACTGCAGCTGGCCAGGGATTCAAACCAGGGACCTTCTAGCTGTGAAGTGGCAGCACCAAGCACTACACCACCATGCTGCCCCAACCAGTCACATTTACAGATTTACCAGTCATTATTAAACTTAACCTCACGTCTTTAATCTGTAGGAGGAAACTGGAGCACACAGAGGAAGCCCACACATCATGAGGAGAACATGCAAACTCCACACAGGAAGACCACAGCTAGGAGGTGGATTTGAACTGGGGACCATCTAGCTGTGAGGCAGTGTTACCACTCCACCACTGTCCTTCCATTGCCCACTGCCCACATATTTGCCTCAGTTTTATATTTTTATTTAGTTTTATATTTGCCACCGCTTTTCTGTACAACAACATCCTCTGTCCTTCTCCCCTCAGATTATTTATTTACATTAATTCATTCTTCCTAAGGTGGAAGAAACCTTAGGAAGAATGATGGAAGTGGAGGACAGAGCTCTTGTCCAGGAAAGACACATGTACAGTGAATGTGCAAATAAAGAGCAACAATGTAGATTTTTGTTTTTACCTAACCCCAAAAAGACACACAATACACACATTCAGCATAACACAATCTGCTCCACTAATTAATGAAGCTTCTCAGCCTGAGAGCTGTTAACTTATTCAGTAAATATTCAGAAATATTGAGAAGTGAGCAGACCATTTGTTGTTTTTGCCATTATTTTGGCAATTGGTAATTCCACTCCGGATGTGTTATGTAGGCTCTTAGGGGAGGTTTCCAAAATATTAACAGCTCTGAGGAGTGGGTAGCATATGGTTCAACCTTTCCCATCCCACCCCAATCATTTTTGTAGGGTCCCTAATGTGTGTCTGTGTGTGTGTGTCTACTGGGAGGAGCTGGAATGAGAACTGCGATGACATTCAAAGTAGGTTGTTAAATGCACCCGTGGGAATTTTTGAGTGTTATTCTATGTTAAATTTACCAGTATTAAATACATGTACAACCATTCTAAAGGCTATAAATGGAAGCAAAATTAGGCAACCAAAACAGCATAGGTGCCAAATCATCATTTCCAAATTACACAGAACTTTGTATTTCACATGATGGAATAATTGAGCCTGCAGGCAGTACTCCAGATGCAAAACATTAACAGGCATTTATAACACTGTTTAACAGTAGTCTCAGTTTAGATCAGTGAAAAATAGCTGACAGGAGCCAGAGGATAGAGAATATTTACAAAGCTATGTCTGGCAAGAGAGCTGTAATGTTTCCACTCAAAAACAAACCTGCAGGACCAGAGAACAGACTGCTGACAATTTATTTTGAACACGCTGTACACATTGTAGAAATCCTGTAATAATAATTAGCCTAAAGGCTCTTGATGTGGAGTGTAACCACCGATAAGAGAAAAAAATAAAAGTGAGTGATGACCCTAAGGGGTCCACACAGTGATGAATTAATTATCAACCTGGCCCCCACATCGGCATCTCCCATTATTGTGTCTTGCACAAAGAGTGATGTTTTCCTTTGACACAATAAATAACGTTTTATTCCCACTACCATGGAAAGTTCACCTGCACAGATAAACACAATCTCTGCCCTCATATTTGTTGCTGTGGCCTTTCAATATGACCTGAGCCAACCTGTCATGCTGCATCAAATGTGGGAATAAGATACTTCAGAAACACAGGCGCCTTTGCTGTGCGTTATGCCCCTCACCCCCCACCCCCCACACCTCTGTGCCTTAACACAGTGATTCTGAGAGTAGAGAGAAAGTCACCCGCATCACATAAATCAAGTACTGTGACAGGGGTCCGTTGGGTCTGGGATCACATAGAGGATCACAAGTCTCCCTTTTCACTGCGACCTCTCCCTTCTCTATTAGCTGGGCATGAGAGAGCCGGGATGGCCCTCTAAAGGCATATATTTCCGTTGATGAAGAGATAAATCAGATCATTTCTGCAGTAAGGAAGGGAGCACAGAGAGAGCTTTCTTGGTCGTCCTCCTTTGAGATGTAAATGCAACGGTGGCACTGAAAGAGGACCAGGTGTCCGATGCAAAGAGGGAAAGCGTGACGGTGCATGCATTCCTTGGGGACCTAGACCATTAACTGTTGCCGTGCCTCGTGTGGGCAAACATCAACAGATCCCATAATGGTCCCTAATGGGCTTGGTCAAATGACACAGTAGGTAAGTATGATTAATAGCTATTGGCAGGTATTTAGTTTTAAGTAAGATGTGAATCATTCTTATATTAAAAAAAGCATGCAGTTGAAATTAGACTGAAAATCTAACATGTACCAAAAAGTTTAACCATTCTAAAAAACAATACTTGCATCTTGCTGCCAGACATCAACAACTGCAGCTCATAGTTTTCTGAACAGCTAGAAATGTGTTAGCGGGCTTAGTGAGCTTATCAAGGTAGCTGTTTCCAATAAACTCTTTAGGGCCTGAGGCCAACAGCTAAATCCCCAACACACCAAGTGGATAAAAGAATCATTAGGCAGTAAAAACTGCAAATTAAGTAAAGAATAGTAACATGTCATTAGTCTAAACGAGGCGAGGGAGAAGGAATCACCCCTTTGGGAGAAGTTGTTAAAAATGCAGAGAGAACCTTAAAGGAGAGAGGTCAAATACTTGTGTCATGAATGATACACTCCTACAGAGGCTTCACAATCTTTTTTTCATTTCAAAAATGCCTAGACAGACACCAGACCATGGACTCCCATTTGATAAGATTTTGTAGCAAGAAATCCTATCTGAAATGACAGATTTGACATGGTGCAGAATTACCCACTGAAGAGAAAACGGATCATTGTAGGGTCTAAATTCTTTCACCCTGAAAATCTTTCTACAACCACTTTGGGAACCACAGCTTTACCACACATTAGACCAAGCATTTCAAAACTTATTAAAAGGTTACACTGACATTTAGACTTATGGAAATATGGGTATTTGCTTTTCTAGACAAATGTCATTATGTGCTGGGCCCACTAATTAGGACCACAAAATAGTCCATCACATGGGGTAACCTGTGGTTTTTTTCGATTACAAATGAGATAACTTATAAGATGCTGAAGAAACTTCAAATCCAACTCTCCAAATGTGAATAAGCCAATTTGCCCAAATACCAAAACCTTATGTCTACCTACACAAAAAGTGGGTCTTCAATGCTAAATAAATTCCCTAAAACAAAGGCAGTAAACGAGTAAATAAGGTTAAGCTGTCACCTTGCAAATAAAGATTGAACTTTGAAAAACCCTTACTTCTTCAATATGTTAATTGATTAAATGTATTTCTGGTATTGAAGAAATGCGAAAGAAAAAACATTTGACAGTCAAGGCTGTTTGAGAACCATGGGTTCATTTTAAAGTGACTGTTGCGCCATCTAGTGGTAAACAAGTGAGACTGCACATAGACAGCACAACATTTATACTAAAGGTTTACAGTATACAAAAAACATGTTTCAAGTTTGATTAAACACATTTTTATTTGTAAAATTTAAACTCATGATTATGAATAGTGCCCATGGATGTTGACCATCTTTTTAACCCTTATTGTAAGTTGTAGAATAATACCAATCTGACTTTAAAGTAAGAAAACCATTCTGTGGCCGAAGTTACCCTGAAATTTAAAAGGAACATTTGTCTAGTGTTACAAATATTAGTCTAATATACATTGTCCTGAACTGCAGATTGTTTAAAGATGTTGCCTCTGCAGTTTCTTTAACTGCTCAATAAAATATAGCACTATACATTGAAAAATAAATTTCATTACAAAACAAATTGTTATTTTACAAGTCATATCTACACAAAGAGCATTAAATTAAAATATAACACCAGTGAAATATGAGGTGGCCTATACAAGCACCCAAAAAGCTATTGCATACAGGTGAGTCATTGCTTGGAAAAGTATCCTTATGACGCTCACAGCTTTTTTAACTATATATTTAGAAATACTTAGAAAAAGTATTACACATTTTACATATGTGCTTATGCTTGTTAAAACTCCCATGGCTGTAGTAGTTAGACTTGTACTGTCAGAAAACAAAAGATTGTCCAGCATGTTTTGAAAATTAGCCTCAGCCCCTGCATGTCTTCATATTTCCCAAAAAGAAACAAGGCTGGTATGAGTAAAAGGCTATCAATATCCCAATAAATCTTAAAATCCCATAAACTTAACTAAATAAAAAACAGACTTGTCACAGGTAGCAGTCATAGATCATCTACAACAACAGTATTGGTTTGCTTTGGAAATTCTAACAACAACATACAACCAATACGATGTTCTTGGCCCCAACAGGATATTTGAGCAATACGAAGAAGGTCGGCACCATTAAGTTATGTGCAGGTAAAGGAACAGGAAAGACATGCACAGACTAACACACAGCCTACAGAGTTACATTTGGCAAGAGACAGTCTTTAGACTGTAGCTTTTACTAAGGCAGGAATCTGTCAGAGTGAGGAATTTTCAAGGGTCCCTCCCCTCTGTGGACCATAACATGAATTACTGCTGCTCTAAAGTGGGTGGAAATGCCTGGCACAGCAAGTACTGTAGTCAAACCACATTCATTCACCCAAGTTGAAAAAAGTGATCATTTGTGCACTAGTAGGCCATCCACAAGCTCTGTGTTTAAAATTTTTTTTCAAATAAATAGCGCCTGTAGAAAAGGACAGTTCAGAAAAAATAAAGGGCAACATAACAACTTTCTCTATAGAGCTTTCATTTAGGGTGTAAATGTACAGTAATGCTTTTCACTTCCCCTAACCTCTTTATTCTAAAGTATTATTTCTGCTTCCAGCTTAAAAACTCCTCCACACATTTTGTTATTTGACATTTTGATGATGTCATCTGGGGAAAGGGGCCTGGTTGCCTGTAGAGCATTGGGTCGGGAAACAGAAGGCTGAATCAAATCAACACCTTCTGCTGTGGTGACCCCCAAGTGATCATTAGATGATGTCATCTGGTTGACCATGATTACAAACTCCATAGTTCAAGCAACGAGATGACATAATCTAAACTGAAGGTTCCTCCAACTGATGCCATCTGAAGGCAATTTTCAGCTAGACGTAGAGAGATATATTCTTATAGGGAAGTCAATGGGAAGCTTAATGGCATTTGTGTACATGTACTACCGAAACTATAACCAAAAGAAGAAGTTCAAAATCAGAGAAGGGGACCTTTAAGTAGAAAACAAGGAATGCACAAGTTACCCTACAAAAAAAAAAAAAAAAAAAAAAAAAAAAAGGCTGTCAGAACAATATTTCTGAAACATAAGAAACCTATTAGCCTATTATCTGTGTTGTGATCAGCTTTACTAAAAAGGTTATTTAATAGGACTTATGATTGGAACCATCTGAAAGGCTGCCCTCTAGTGAATAAAACCTGACTGAAATATAGTAATGCCTCAAACTGAGAAGCACTGCATTTGTCTCAGGAGTTCCATCCACTGCTGCAAAGACTTACCAGTGAACAAAATAGTGTTGAAATTAAGAGGAATTGTACATAATGACTGCATACACTCTGGCATTATTCTCCAAGTGCTGTTTACACCACACTTGTCTGAAAAAATGACTTTGTTCCCAGTAAGTCAGTAACATGTCTCCCTTGCACACGGACAACTAAGACTTACAGTGAATTAAAAATACAAAAAAGGAATCACCAGGTTGATTCACATGAAGAAATGGTTTACACTTAGCAATGATGCTTTAGTGTATACCAATAGTATCACAAGCAAAGTTGTATCGAAAACGAATGCAAAAATGTCCAATGTTAGTATAAGAGTGATGCTGGTGAGTCAGAAACCTTGGCAAGGCTGATTTGTTGCTGGCTGCAGGGTGCACAAATGCACATTTATGCACAATGCACACACTGCTGTACATTTACAGATATGTATCCTGCTCTGTGCTGCTAAGGCTCTGTGTAGATTGCTGAAGAGGAGATTCTTTGGCAGGGGGAAGGTCAGGAAGAGGGGCTTGCTGGTGGTTAAGGGAGTCCATTTGTGGCATGGTGGCTGGCATATTGCTGTAGTTGAATGGACGCGAGGCAGCTCGATCTGAGTGTGAAGGTGAAGTGTCATTTAGGAGTGGGTATGGGTTGGGGATTTCCACAGGGGGTTGAGATTTCTTCACGCTCTTCTTCTTGCTCTTTTTCAGCTGCGGGGTGGGCTGAGGCACCTCTAGCACAATAGTGGGGTTCTGCTGCAGGTCCTGACGCCTGGGTGGCTCGGCCAACATGATGAGGCGTGCGCCATGCATTCTAGGAGGCGATTTGAAATTGAGATCTCCACGATTCTTCTTCCAGCGCTTTAGCTGGGTGTGATGCTCTCTTTCCACATCTCGTGCTGTCACTGGCACCTCCACAATCTGCAACAGGAAAAGATCCATCAGCAGGTCACAGCTGCAGTCATTCATATTGAAAAGAAAAAATGTGAAACAAGGACAGCACTCGCTGGCAAATGTGTCTCACAGTTTTCAAATGTGAACTTTGTTAGTAAAGGCCAAAAGGGCGTTGGGGTTGCTGTGGATGCACCCTTATCAACAGTAAATACAGCCCTGCTTATAACACAGGGTATTGTATCATGGAGAAATGCTCACTCACAAAAGACTCAGACACAGGAACCAGACATTGGCCAGCAAGCAATCTGGCAAATTTATCTCTGTATTGCTTCAATTCTCTTCACTCTCTCAGATTCTCTGCTGTTCCCTCGGTGACATTTCAGAATACTTTTTTCCCTCTGTCCATACTATATCCACTGCTTCACTTCCTCCTCAGCAAACTATGCCACATTGTTGCACTAGCATTGCAGAGTGTCAGACCACTTCTAACTGGACTCTACAATTTCTCATAAATTTAGATTTACACTGTATTGGTAGCATATAGCATTAGCAATGTACATCCAGGTACATTGTTACCCTTTAACAGCAAGACAGCAAATCAGTAGATTGACACAGTTAACCAGCTTGGCTATATAAAAAGGGGCTAGTGAAACGCAAGCATTCTGTTCAAAGGATTGTCTATCAAATCTCTGTACTATATTGCTGCTCCTCTGCTCTTACCTCATGGACAAGGAAGCCCTCCTGCATGTATCGTGGCTCTATGGCTTTGAGAAGCTCCATGGTCTCATACTGGCCCTGGCAGGACTTTAGCTTCTCCCGGGTCCCCAGCATGCACTTAAGCAGCACCAATCCCACACGGAAGATTATCTTTACTCCTAACAAAGGGAGAATAATCAAGTCTGTGTCAAGATTTTCTGATGTATCACTTGAAAAAATTCTTTAAAATGTTTTTATATTATTGTTAACCATAGTTACCATCACAGAGGAACATGTCCCAGACACGCAGCACTGAGGCCCAAGGCAGTGTTCTGGAGAAGGCACACATAAACCATTCAGTCATGTAAAGGATAGGGTCGATCTTGTGTCTCTCCAGATGGCGGAAGGCTAGGGGGGAGATGCGTCGCAACAAAGCAAACAGGATCTCTCCATCTAACTGTATGGCTTCCTGAAGGTGAAACACAGGTAGAAAAGCACAGAGTGATCAAAAGCTATTGTATTCTGTGATGTCAGAGCCAAAACCTGATATGAATGTGATTGTCAATCAAATGCAAATGCTTAGTGTTTCTCCAAGCTTAACCCGTTTCCCACAATGCATGATTCCCCAGGTTCATAATGACTCCTTTTGTAGCTCCATGCTATACTTTAATGAGGCAACATATCACTAGCAAATCTTAGTTCCATTAAAATGAATTCTATAAAGTTGAGCCCCCAGGCAAATTAATTTCCTTTGAGGCAAAGTTTACCACTATTTCTGCAAGTAAATTACTCAGTGTTAAACTGTGGTTTGGCAACGCCTCATTGGTTTCATCAGTAACTTATACCCACAGAATTCCTGTGCCTGCAAAAACAAAACTGCATACCAGTTTTGCTGTAATTGTGGTGAAACCCCAGTTTCTTACTGTAGATTATAGTTTTTGTAACATCGAAGTCAGATAAAGTCTCTACGTATTTCCAGACCTAGTGATGTCATCATGCATGCTTTCATGTGTTTCAGTCTCACCAGACCAGGGCTGTAGTAGCCAGGAAGATATTTCTCACAAATCTGGACAAGCACCCAGAAAGCCTCCTGTGCAAACAAATACAGATGATGTCAGAAAATGTCATGTGTTCATTTTACCGCACACTTCCACTGCTTAGATGGAATTGAGATAATAACGTGAAGGTTGCCTTTTATAGCACAGATAATTGAGATGTATTTTTTGGAACATCTGTTGTCTAGTGTCTTGCTCTAATTGAATTTAGCAACTGAGACTGCTCCGTGTTTCATTTGAATACGTGTCTTACAGCTATGAAATTTGCATACACCTGAATAAAGTCACCATTATTATAATAACTTTTTATTTGACTTTTTGAAGGTTGACTTTTTGAAGGTTGCAACTTAAATTTGAGCTAACAGTACGAGAATTCTATCTTAAAGACAAAAATAATAACAAGCATTCAGAAATTTGTTTTTTAACAAGTCATCTAAAACAAACAACATTTTTAGTTTTTATGGTGTTTGTGGTAGAAAGAAAAGTTTACTGTACCTCAGCAGGCATGTGCATGAGCAATACAGCAGCAATGGGAGCCTGAGCCTGGCAGTACCCCTCTTCTGGTCTGTATAGAGTGTAGGCCTTAAGAACACGAAACAGGTCCTGCTGCCTGTGAACGACAAAAATACGGATACACACAATAATCCAACAAATTGAATTTCAAACTATTCATGGTTATTTGTTTAGTGATGTCACATAATATCAGACAGCTTACCCGTGTCCTCCCCGTAACACAAACATCTCATGGAAAGGAAACTGTCGATGGAGGTCTTTCTCAATCACATCAACCCATTTTGTATCGCCTGGCTGGCTATCCAGCTCCTAATCAAAAACAATGAAAAGATGTAGAGGTTTTTTTAAAAACAGTAACAGCAATGTGGCGTTTCAAGTAAAAACAATTCAGAAAGTAGATACGAGCACAAGAATGCTTGAAAGAGTTATATTTCATTATCCTAAAAAATGCAAGTTAAATCATTAGCTATTCAACAACAATACATTTTTAACCGTAAACTGACTGAACTTAAAGTGAACTGGCTCCAGACCTGTGCACAAAACAAAGCTTAAGAAAAGCAACAGCAGCAGTAACAATTTCAAATGAAATTCATAAATGGAATAAGCCCAAAATACAACATGAAAACAGTGGTGAGGAGGAAGTGGAAGAAGAATCTGTCAGACCTGAAACTTTTCTGGGTTCTGCTCTTTCTTCACCTTTCCCCCTGACAGGTAGAGCCACGCACGGCCTCGGAGAGAAGGTGGGATTCCTTTCTGGCAACGCAGCCTCACCTAAGCCACAGGGAAATGGGGATTTACAAAGTACGGCATTACACACAGTGAAAAAGTGTGAAAAAGACTTGGCACAAGACACACATCAGTGGACCCGTCACTTGGTATTAGTTCCTTTTTCTTGGACACATGTGCAAGCAGTTATCTGTTTAAACTACTAACAACCGACATTTTAGAGGAAATGTGGATATATCATCGCGAGTCTACAGAGTTCTTCCACTAAAGGCTGCTTTAAATCATTACCAGCCAAAACATTCACGTGGCCTGAAGTAAAGTTAGCGCAAATGATATTCAGTTTGCAGAACACGGTTTAATAAGAATTTTACCATAGAGAAACATTACCGGTAAGGTGCTAGATCACATATAATTCAGTAGGTAGATAGAACGAAAACACCTTTGGCCAAAGACACCAAACTATCTACACTAATATGCTTTTGCTTAGTTTTCTTTTTTTGCCATGAAAACCAAATGCAAGAAGAATAATGTGACTTTAATGTAATGCAGATATATTAAAATTAGCCACCTTGAAATAGCATAACTCTCTTGATGTTTCCAAAATGTATCTTGGTATATTCACACTGATGTTGGCTATAACTAAGCCACTTTCTAGAATGCTCTGGTTGACATTAACCTGATGGCAAATGAACAGGTTGACTTCAGATCTTAATGACCACCCTGGTCACTTTTTGATAAAAGTTGCAACCGCTAATGTTACAAGGCTCTGTTTCAACAAGGGAGAAGTCTGAATGCCATGCAGTCGCATTAACAGTAGGCAACAAGGTTATTCACAGTCTGTTTGTTTCCTGTCACTTTAGGGTTAACAGTCTCTGTGGTGTAGAATTTGAAGAGAAAGTCCCACAAACCATAAAGTAACCTTTTACAGTCTGTGTAATAAGTGGCTTTTCCTAGGCACAAACAAATTGGGCCTATTGTTCATTTTACTGAAGTTTAACGATGAAATATTGACTAATAAACATAAAAAAATAGATTAATAAACAGAAAATAAAATAATGTTGCATTTATTTTAATATAAATTTTGATGAAGGCAGCAACGTTACACATGCAATGTCTGTAACAGACTTCAAATTACTATTGCTGTACACTTTAGTAAGTTTTTCTGATATGAAGCTGGCACACTTTGCTGAGGAGGGGACACTTTTTTGGAAAGTTATTATAAAAAAGCTTTTAAAAAGGAAGCTCTGCTTCACTGTCTAACTTTTAAACCTACCCGAACAACAAGCAAATGAAAACTGCCTCGCTCCAAAAAGCTATCAAAAACGTATGCTTCAGTAGACCCACTTTTTATATTCGCAGCACATTCATTACAGTTACTTCACAGGAAGTAAACATAGCCCCACCCTGAATATGAGACTGTCAATTTCTCACATGGTTTATATCGTGATTAAGAGATGGGTTGTGACCTGTCTTACTCCTGACGCATGGAAATGAGAAAAGTTGCACGTCTGTGCTAAATCCCTGACAGCATTTCCAAAAGAACCAGCTAGACAAGTGAAGCTGCAAACAATGTGTCCACACAACTCACGTCTTTGTGCAATCAAATAGTTCAGCCACACTATTTACTTTGTCTGATCATGTGTACAAAATTACTCAGGGCTGCAAAAGTGTTGCCTGAAGACAGTGGTGTCAAAGCTCAGATACCAGCGTATGACAAACACACACAAAAAAAAACCGAACCAATTTAGATATGAACAAACCATATAGCCACTAATGCAATCAAACCACCTGCCTTTTTTTTTAATGCATTAAACACTTTAGGCTGACCTTATCAAATCTCTTGAGCATCCACTTGTCCCAGTGAGTGAGCATATCTAGCCACTTCACCTCCCTTTGTCTGAGCACCTCTGGACGCACATCTTGAGCTCTGGAGACACCAGGAACAAGGATAGAAAAGAACAAGTTCATTTATTCCAGTTTAAAAACACACAAAAAGTACTTTTTTTTTTTAAATTTAGTTGGAAATAAACTTTAATATTAGATTAACAGTTGTAAGCAACAGACTCTTGTATGCTGGACGCCCTCGGATTAAGATGTGTGGACTCTTGCTCATATGGCGTCAGTACACTGTACACAAAGAGCCAAAGACAACACCTACTAGACTGTTTTGAAGAGATTGTGAAGAGATACAAATTCAGATGTAGCTCATTTAAAAGCAAGAAGATGCAGGCAGGATTTGTCGGTTATTATGGTTTAATTTTTATGCGAAATATTCGCAAGCAAAAACCCTTCAAGTCTTCAGGTTACATTCTCCAACTGAAAATGAAAACATAAGCAAGTCTACCCTACATTATGAAGGACGTCTGATGTTTTTCAAAGCTATGTAATTATCTCTTCAGCACAACCCTGTAATTGAAGGTTTTACACATCTTCAAAAAAAAACACCACTTTATAAACTGTGGACTGCCTTCTTTCTCTGTAAGCTATATGTTGCAGATCAGTACAACAATCTGATATTTAATTTTGAGTTTCCAAGGACCGTAAACAATGATTAGTTACTTTGGCTGCCATACAGTGTAAGTTTAACTCAGAATTTGAGACTACATGTAAAATTCTAGGCCAAAAGAGGCCCTCTAGTAACAGGGCACCAGATCTGTGGCTCCCAGTCTGCCAAAACTACAGAAAACAGGAAGCATGCCAATGCTTGGCACAGCTTTCTTTTACTTATTTCTTTAATTCTGTCTTTTACAACTATTTCTGTGCTGTAAAGTAGGATCAGGCGCTGATGGAAATGGAAAGAAAGGAGGACGATCTTAGGGGAAAGAAAACATTGCAACTTGCCGCAAAGGCATTAATTCAAATCGAAATGTGACCAAAAAAAGGCATGACAAAGTTATTTTTTTTCCGCCTATCCCTACAAAAAGTTTGTGTGATGAATCACTTCAAGATAAGAAATGTTTAACCTGGCAGAATCAGAAAGAGTGACTTTAGCTGTTTTTAACAGCCAACTAATACTTTTATTTTAACAATGTTGAGTAAGGCAAAAAGTGGGTGTTATACTATGCCACGCAGCTGGTTGGGAGCACTAGCTGCGCATAGGCTCCCACACAACAACACTAACATGTGACAAAATTATACCATAAAACATAGATTAGCTAGTTCCCTGCTACACTACAACCAATTTGACGTGGATTACAGGCTTACTGCTCACAGTTTAGTTAGTCCAAGCTGAAGTCGATACAAATGAAGAACCGAGAGTTGAAACAAACTTACGAGTCCTCAGAGTACTGCTGCGCCCCACCAATAAATCCATATTTATCGGCTGCTCTGTCACTGGTGAAGCCGTTAATCTCTGAGTCGGATCCGAAAGAGCTTTCATCGTCGATGTGGCTGCTGCTGACAGTCCGGATACTCCTTGTGTCCACTGTTTGACGGCCGTTCTCTATTTTGGCCATGTTAGCAAGGAGGCTAACTGGCTAGCCCGAACAGCTAACGTCAGCGAGCTTGTTGACAGCCCGAAGTCAAAACTGCTTTTTTGCATATGTTGTCGAGTCAAACAGTATCGACGCCATGATTTCTAAAACTAACGAAAACTTTAGAACCAGTTACTGTTACCTAAATGTTATCTAACGTTACGCAACAACTGTGAGGCCACATCAAATATGTTATGCTTCAGCTAGAAAGATTCCATTTAATTCTTAATCGCGCATAACCTTTGCTGGCCAGCGGTGGGTTGCTAACATTAAGTTAGCCTTTACCTTTCGTCACAACGCTTCAAACCGATTTCTACCTTTCAAAACACTAAGGTTACATTATCCTTTTTTACATATTTATAGTAAATAACTATCTTTGTTAGCTTGCTGATATTCTAGTCCATTATGATCTCAGTAATGGTGTCCCGCTTCGCTGTCCTGTCATCCCGAGTGCGCTGGACTGATTTTTTTCACCTCGAGCAGCAACTAAGCGTCTGTCCTTGGTTGGTTTTAGCGTCTTCATGTTACTGCTACTCCTAGTGACGATCTGACGAAGTACATCTGATGTCAGGGTAGAATAAAACTGCTTGTTGTGTCTCTTGCACTGCAACGAATCTGAGTCATCTACTACAGAGCAGGTTTCATTAGTAAATTACCTATTTCATCTAGACTAACAACTCCCTGTCCTATTTTGTCTGCATAATACTACTGGGCAAAGTCCCAGTTTCTCATGTGCAAAAACACACATGACAAAAAAGGCCTATTCTACTCAATTTAGCATTCATCATGTGGCCTGTAAAAACCCACATTACATTAACTAGTTTCTAAACTTACACATCAAAATAAAACAACAAAAGAGAGATTTACATTTAAAATGTCTTTATTTTAATGAAAGAACATCATAGTGATCAACGTGGTCTTACAGGTTACCAAATAAATCATGAACAAACTAAGAGCTGAACCAAAAGTGAGAGATGTCATGCCTGCAACCCAGTGCATAAGTCATTTAGCATTCCGAGTAACAGAGTTGACATTCAAAAACATGCTCTTCCCCCAAATAACAATTCTAAATACGATCATGATTGAGTGTCAAAATAACTACAAGTTAAAATTTTGTCCTTCTTGCTGCCATGGCTCACTTCTTTCTTCCACCTCTTTCCTTTAGGGCCAAGTGAATGACTGAACCATTGCTCATGTTGTAATAAGCCAGGGAGTTGGAATCCTTGATGAAAATGCCCTGAAAGGAACATAAATAGGTACACAATGTTAATCCAACATTTATATTTATACAGATGACATGTCACATGTTGTAACAGGTTTAAAAGAAGAGCTTACCTCATATTGTAACTTCTGCTTTCCAGCTGGCATGCCCGTGGCTTCATGGATTTTGACTTTAATAACAGACACCTGTGTAGAAATCGCATTTGCAAAGTCTTATGAACAAGGTGCACCAAAATATTCACTAGAAAGGGGCAAACAATGTGTCAACATTCGGATACCTGGTCTGTGAGTGGAACAGTGAAATTCAGCACTTGGCCATTCAGCTTCCATTCAGTCTTGTCCTGCATGTTGGGGACCTGCACTTTAACAGCAACTGGGCCCTGGAATTGGGGGAAAAAAAAGGTTAAGACAAAGCAGCTTACAGCAAGAGAGAAGCAAAAGTTGAGATGTATATACATTTACAAACATTAAACTGGAAAGACTTCCTACATCTATAACTATTATTGGGCTATTCTCTATTAGAAACAAACCGATGACATTTCAATGCACTAACAAACCTTATTTCTACGAAGGAACTCCTCCTCTGGAATAAGGTTGTCCTCTGTTTTCATCTTCTTGCTGACTGGCTCATCGTCATGAGGTGGGGGTGGGTGGGACGGTGGTGCAGGAGCAGCACTTGGTGGTTGTGGTACTGGAGGAGCTGGGACAAATGCTGGAAGATAAAGCAGGATAGATGTATTTAAAAGGATAAAATAAGAAAGGCTAAATGAAAAGTTCAGTTAACAACTATGCACAACTTTGACATTCATTTAAGCAAATTAAATAAAATGATGCAAACATTTCCCTTACCAGTTGGAACAACCATGGGTGGTGGTCTTGGGGCCACAATGTGTGGTGCTGATGGAGGCATAGGAACAACATTGATACGTGGAGCAGGAATCATAGGAGGCATTGATGTTATAACTTGTCCAGGGGAAAGGCGCACCACAGGAGCCACAGGGGGCCTTGGTATTACAGGTACAGCAGACAGGAGTGTGGTGCGTACTGGAGGTGCCACCTGTTTAACACGTTATTGGATTATTACTTATATATGTACTTTGAAATTCTAAATTTGGAATATACTCTTTTTTTAATTTGAAGACTCACAGAGGAAGGCAGCCGAGGAACTGCAGTGACCGGAGGACTGGGCTTAGGCAAACTGGACATAGAAGACGAGATGGGAGGCTGGTGATGAATTTCACTTGGCTTGCTTGGACCAATTTTTTCCTTAGTATCATCCTCTCCCACCAATCCTTTAGCCTTGTGAATGGCTTCGATCTGCTCTTGCAGGGTGATGTTTGCCTGTGCTGCCTGCTGTGTACGAGCCATACTTCCAGAGTGGCCATCCCACGTAACCTGGTAGGGAGGGAGGAACACAAAATGTATTTAAAACAAACCAAGTTATGTGTAATCTTTACTTCTTTCACTTAATTTTATTCACCTGCGCACCTTTGTAAATTAAACTGTAAACTGTTCTCACCTTTTCTTCTGGCTTCTGGATTTCTTCTTCGCCGATCTTCTTACCGATGGCCGTCTCTTCCACACCAAAGATATCTGTACGTCTCTCAGCAAGCTGTTTCAGGCTGCTTTCGATATCCAAACCAGGAGCATAGACTTCGTCCTCTATCTGCCTCTCTTTGATGATGCGGTCTCTTTGCTCCAGCCAGCGCGGATCCAGCAGGCCAATACGCATGTGCTCTTGCATCTTACTAGCTGGGATTTTCTCACCAGTAATTGGTGAGATGAGGTACTCATCTGGAGCTGCAACTGAGGTCTGAGGCTTGGAGGCTGTGAGGACAAGTAAACAAAAGGTCAGAATACATTCTACCTAGTCATTTTATGCAGTAGGGATTACCATATCCAAGAGAGCATGAGTTACCTTTGGGGTCATAGTCTTTGCGAATAATAACCTGGTCTGGAGTCGGGGGCAGTGGTGGTGGCATAGGTCGGTCTGGTGGCAGGGGAGCCTTCATGCCCTCATCTTCTTCATCAGATCCCTGAATAAAGAAGGAATGAAAGAATTATATATCAACCCTTAAAAATGGTTGTTTCTTTTATCACCAAACATAGGTTTAATGTTTTATGTAAAATAAAGAGAGAGAGGCAAAGTAAAGATATCCCCATTAATAAAAATAAAACACCATAGCAACCCACAGTTAGTGAAGAGAAGACAAGGCGCAAAGTTAAATTACTTTGTTTCTTACCTCATCCATATCCTGCACTTGTGTGTCTTGATCAGGCTGTGAGGGCTGGCCTTCATCCCGATTCTCCCTTCCATCCTCTTCATCCTCACTCTCTACCTCCATCTCCACCTCCTCACTCTCTCCATACTTCTCGTAACGTTCCTGGATTAGGATGCGAGCACCAAGCTCCTCTGGTGTAGTGGGTGGGGGGAAGTGCCCTGGAAAAACAGAGATGATAATTATAAATTATTTTAAATACATTAAGGGTTTTACACATTTACATGTTGTAATATCTGTGCTTTTATTACCTTGTTCATTAGGCTGGAAATCCACCGTCTCAACCACTACGAAGTCATGCCAATCAATTTGGGCATATGCAACTCTTTCCTTCTCTCTTTCCTCCTCCTCCTTTTTTCTTTCACGCTCCTGGAATTTAGCCCACTCAACACGGTACCTCACCTGGTGATTTTGCAGTAGGACAGATGATTAACATGCAACGCATGCCATTAAATGTTTGCTATGACAAAACGTCACCGTTAAAAACGTTACCTGGTCCATTACTTCTTTTGGATTCTCAGCCTCTTTTTTTAGCTTGATCAGCAGGCCTTTGGGAGGAATCAGAATCTGAAAAGACATGATCAAGATACAGTTTACAGTTTTTAGCATCACCCTACAAAATAAAAATAAAAATAACATCAGCGAGCAACATTCCATCATCCTACCTTAGTGT
Organism: Channa argus; assembly: GCF_033026475.1. Taxonomy (NCBI): domain Eukaryota; kingdom Metazoa; phylum Chordata; class Actinopteri; order Anabantiformes; family Channidae; genus Channa; species Channa argus. Next base: position 19,510,683 of record NC_090207.1, read on the forward strand.
ACTGCTCAACCAGTTTGGTGAAGTAGTTGAAAAGGCTGTGCTGGGGCCGCAAAAAGTCAAACTGGTAGTTCCTCTGTTCTTTCTGCATGAGCTGAGTAAGAAACTGGCGACCATTACGAGCAACAAACTGGGCAGTAAGTTTAACAACATCCAGGTCAAATGCTGAGATTGACGGGGGATCTGCGATGAACTCAAACTCAGGAGGGGGTTCTTTGGGGACAACTGTCTCCTGAATCACCTGTGACTGCACCTATTGACAAACGTAAAATATTAGTTGTTGTATAAATACTACCAATTACAAGCAGTTATAAAAGCAAAGATTAGACTGAAATGCAGTGTCTCACTTTTTGAGGGAGCTGCTGGGATTGTTGCATTGCCTGCTGCTGCATGACCTTAGGCACTGCTGCAGATGGTTCCTGTGCTTTGCCCTCCTTAAACTCATTGACCTTGTGACGATAGTAGGCATGGTAGGGATCATTGGGGTTGAGGAAATTAAACTTTGGATTGTTGATCTCATTTTGACGGATTCGTGCTTCAAACTCCGGCCCATTCCTGTGAAATAACAAGAAATTGACTAAGGAATTGACACCGACTAACATGGCAGCAGTACAGAAGATTGTAAAACTGAAAAAAGAAACCAACCTGGCAACAAAGCTGGCTGTCTTGTCAACTATGTTTCGAACCTCAGGAGGTGGATATATGATACCAACGATGGGTTTTGTTGCAGGGGTTTCTTCAGCCACTGTGTCATTCTGTTGAGAAAATTTACTTTGTTAAACCCTAAAATATGACAATATTAGGAAAAAAACGTAGTGACTAAATATAATATAGACCATGGGTGCCGATTTTGAGGTATTATTCTTGACACACAACGCCACTGTGTCTTATTCAAAAGTCAGTGAATCTTAACAAAAGAAAGAAAATCCTGCCGATACTGGAGAAGCCACACATTTCTTAGTAAATAACATTAGACCCCACGAGCAAATATTGCAAAATTATTTTAAAAGTTTGAATTATTCCATGTAACCAAAACAGTGTTTTGGGAAAGAAGATAGCATCAGCTTGTGCCTCTCAAAGAAGAGTAAGCAAACGTCTCATCGGCCGGTAACATGGGTGAATTTACGCCCCCGGGACTAACAACAGCCACATAAGATTTACGACTTAATGTGATTATCCCATATAGATGTAAAGTTAGCTAATCTAAAATTGACATTAAAATGGAGATTTCCAAGGGAAAGTTTATGTAACTAGTTCATTGGTTTCGTTACAGCAAGAATGCGCTAGCAACATTGCTAACGTTAGCTAACTTGTAGCTTCATCGTTACCTTGGTGTTGGTCTCCGGCTGCACAATTTGAACAGGCCCAGGCGGCATGGCTGTGTCTTTTTTTGTTTTGTTTTTATAACGACCTGCGAACACCCAACCAACACGGGGATTAGATGTACACTTACTAAAATGTATTATTACGTTATAACATAACCTGAATCAGGTAAAAGGCCGCATTTGCTGTACTTACTGCGTCGCGCTTTCGTTGACCCAATGGAGGCGTATTACTTCCGGAAAGACGCCGCAAAGCATTATGGCACTTGCAGTTCTTCTTCAAGTTGCCATGGAGGTGAAACGTCAACAAGTCATACTTACTCCGCGTGTTTGCTGTGACATCCAGAAAACAGTATAAGCAAGATTATCAGACATGAGTCACTTCTTGGGTCGTCAGGAATGTATCGAAAGCCTCCGAAAAGACCTGGTCGACCTTCAGGGGGCCATTCTGGATGTCTTTTCAAGAACCGGACCGGTCCGTTTTTCCTCCTGGAAGTTTCCCGATAAACTCTCCTGTAATCTGGACATGGTAGCTTTACTGGAGCAGTATGACTTTGTGGATGGGGAGGATACATTTAATCAGCATTCCCACGTCGTCTTACTGGAGCTGGTGGTTGACAGGTAATAGCGCAACAATGCGTCACAATAATGATGTAAAATAGTCCTTCTAAGACTAAACAATATTACATTATACATTTTTTTTTTATCCCTGAACAAGACTACTGCTTCTCCTACAAAGCTCCAACTGTTATGTTGAGCAACTGACAAGCAGCCACCGCAGAGAACAAACCCAGCAGAGAGGATGTCAGTCAGTTGGTCTTGTAGTCCGACACTATTGGAGTAACTTGGTTCAGTTTGCCAAACATAAGGTAGGCTTATTGCTGTATTTCAGTGGGTTAAAAGGAATGCTAAAGTCGAAACAGAAATCTCATTATTTTTGTTGCTTTCTTTCCGAACAGTCTAAACCTAAGAAATTCGACAGCGATGAGACAGAGACAGTGTCATCTGTTTCTCCTCAAATGAGTTCAAGGAGTGAAGGCTGCAGACATTGTTTAGCTCCCAATTCGTCAACAAGGTCTTTTAAGTTGTCCCCTCACAGCACCTCGTGTGATACTAAAGATGACAGACGCAGTACAAGCTGCCAGACAGTAGAATCATCCCTCATTCCTTGCAATGCATGTCATCAAGTTCAGTCAATTTTGAGAAAGACAGGAGATGCTTTGGTGGATTTGTTTCAGAGTGAAGGCCTGCCCTGCTCCCTGCAGCCTCTTTTGGCTGCTGTAGAAGACACTTTAGACCTGGGACACATGACAGCAGGTGATGTTGCTCAGTGGGCCAATGAGCAGCTTCGGGACATGCGCCGGCTGGCAAAACATCTACAAGATGTGCGGGGTACAGTAAAACCTCTTGAAGATAGACTGGCAACAGCAGAAACTGAGCGGGAAAATTTCAGGTCTCAGTTAGACAGAACACAGAAAGAGTTCAAGCAAGAGGTGGAAAAACACCAAGCAAACATAGTCCAGCTGGAATTTTCACTGCGGAAAGCGGAGAGATCCATGAAAGTAACTGAACAAAGGCTACAGGACGAGAAGCAACAACTGAAGAAAGGTGCAGTAAACTAATTAATAGGCATCATGGGTTCTCACTGAAATCTAATTTACCAATATATTCAAATTTTTTTTAGAAATTGTGTCCTTGGAGGAGGGTAAGTCGAGACTGGAAGAGAAAGTAGCAGTGCAACAAGATATGTTGCAAGCACTTGGTAAGGACAAATATATTCATAATGTATGAAAATATTATATGAAGTATTCTTGTTTTAGTTACAAGTTATGAAATAAACTCTGTGATGCATCATTTTCTTTTGTGGCAGAGTGTGAAAAGCATGTACTGCAAGAGAAAGTGAGGGTTGTGCACAGGCTTGAGGAAGAAGCCTGTAGTAAACTTCAACAAAGAATCCAGGAGTTACAGAACCAAGTCTCTGAAATGCAAGTACTTCTTCACAAGGAGAATGCCAAGTTTCATAGTGCTTGTCGTCAGCAAGAGGTCTGTATCACAGCCAACGCCAGACTGTTTGTCACTCTGTCACATTAGTCACACACATTATTATTCCAGCAGATTTTTACAGATGTCGATTCTATGATATATCTTTGTTGCTGTTGTGTGTCAAGTCAATGCAGGCTAAGCAGAAATCATTATTGGGGAGAGTGGATGCTCTTGACAAAGAGTGTGAAGAGCTACAGAGGCAGTTGGTAGAGTCAGAGGAGAGACAGATAGACCTGGACAATGAGCTCCAACAGATGTCAAAGGAGAAGGAACAACAGCAGGCCCAGCTTACTCAAGAGCAGGTCCTAACTCTACATCTCAAGTCACCATTCCCATAATATAAACTCACTGACTTATTAGTTCATGGTGTTTTGTTTTTCCTAAACAGAACCTTTCTTTAGAGCTGCAGAAGGAGAAAGAGACACTAGAAAAACACATAGCTGAGCTGAAGCACAATGCGGCAGAGCTAAAAGAATATGTACAAGCTTCAAGGGAGAGGGAGAGAATGCTGGTGGCCTTCCCAGAGCTCAGCCCTCTGGCTCAGGTCCAACCACAGAGTAGGTACTCATTTAATATTTGTTTATCATGCATGAATTACCTACTGACATTACCTGTATGTACATAAAACTTGCTCTGTGCTTTTTACATTACATTACACTAACTGCTTGTGGCTATTCTTCCTTTGGAATATATACATTTTACAATGTACAAGTGTAACAAATAAGACTCAATGCATAGTATCCCTAAATACATAGCTATGCACATCATGTCACATCCGGTTGACTTTATACATGTTGTTGGTTGGATCCCTAAAAGCTACAGGAAATGTACTTTTGGATATGGAGCAGCAATTGCAGGCGAACAGTATTCGTATAAAAGTTCTGGAGCAGGAAAACACCACCCTACACAGCAGCCTTGAGAAAATGAGGGAAAGAGCACAAAATATCACCAGGGTAGGACAGATAAAAATGTGCAGTGTTGTAAAATACAGATATAGTATTTATATCTCTAGAATAAAGCATATTGCATATTCTGGTTTTGTCTGTATTAAGATGTTTAAAAATTATATTTAAATGATGCTGTCCTATCAACAGAATGGCTCACCTCAGCAGACATGGAGCCCTTCTCTAGCTAGCACACCGGCAGAAAAACAGCAAAATCACCTGACACTAATGCAAAAGAGTGCATTGTAAGTTTTTGCTCTTTGGATTAGTTAGCGTATATAATAAAATATCAATTGCATTGAGCAGCACATTACTAATGGAACAGTCATAATAATGTGTTTCCGTTGTGTGTTTTTCTTTGTTTCACAGGCAGAGCAGCAGTGAAGTACGAGCGGGATACAATAACCGAGGGAAGGAAGCAAGAGGTGGAGAGAATGGTTTTGAGTCGGCCACGTCAGAGGGTCTTGTGTCTGCTGCCACTGCCTCCCCATTGTCCCCGCAAATTCACTTACAAATACTACACCTCAGCACAGGCTCCTCTGCTACTAAAAGCCACACAAAAACACAAAATCCTTCTCTACTCTCCTATGCCAGAGCTTTGAACCGTAGGAGAAAATGAAACCTATGTGTACCCTATGTGGCTTATAAAATTAATATGATATTGTCCATATTACTACACTGATGCTTTACATTGTTACTGTGTACAGTTCACACTGGTGTTCTAGTGTTAACACTACATCTCTCTCATTATGTATTAAAAATCTATTAAGGACTCCTTACTGCTATTAAAGTTAAGTGTTGAAGACTAGTTCATATTAGGTTTCTGGATATGTTACATGCCTCTCAAATCCATCTAAAATGGGCAGACTTGACAACAGAGACGTTACATGGTTTTAAGGAAATGTGCAGTTTGTACAACTTTAAATGTCACATTTATAATGGGAGAAGCAGATGTTTTGTTAGCTTTTAACTTCCATCTGACAAAGGTGGGAAGTGACAGACTCTATGGAAACACGAGACATTCAGGAATCACAGGATTCATGCTCCGCTGAATGTCCACAGACCTTTATCCCAGTCCCACCCAAATGATTAGTAAGTCATTAGTCTACTGGGATCAAGACCACACACAATGTTGATCACTGTGAGTTATGCCTTTTGCTGTTTTTGTATTTCATTGAAAACCATGAATCTTGCTTGCAATAAGCTCTGTTGTGTAATTAAAGTTTAATGTGGAGCCTATGAGACTCATTGTGTCAATGCTTTGAAGTCAAAAACATTTTGTAATTGTTGCTTAATGTTTGTTTTTATAAACTTGACAGGTAGAGAAAACAAGCAGACACCTGATTGACATTACTAATCATCTTGACAACACTGATCTCTTGCAGTACTACCTGAATAAACACTGAGCCATTATTACGCTCACTGTTGTGCTTCTCCCTCTGTCTCCCTCTCTCTGTCTCTTTCTGCAGGTGTACCGAGCTTTGGAGCTGTGTGTCTCATGTGCAGCTACTGGTCCAACCAACCTGTCCAGTGTTTTGTTGTTGCTCCTTTTTGCGCTTTTCTTTCCTCTCTCCACTTTGCACTCCAACCTGGTCAAGGCAGGTGACCGCACACCCTGAGCATGGTTCTGCTGGAGGGTTCTTCCGTTAAAGGGAGTTTTTCCTCCAGTGTTGCCTATAGGCTTGCTCATGGGGGATTTGGGAAGTTTTATTTACATATCTGTATAGTCTTGACTTTATTGTGTAAAGTGCCTTGAGATGACTTTGTTGTGAATAGGCGCTATATAAATAAAGTTGAATTGAATTGAACTGAACTTAAGAGAGCTTGTGAACTGAGAGTTAGTCATTATATTAGGTTAACTACAGTGTCATCAAGCATGTTAAAGTCAGTCTTAAGCTGTTTAACCAAACACTATACATGCCAATTATTATATCAAATCAAAATAATTACAATAATAATAAGTAATAAAATTACTACAGACAGCTTGACAGAGGGAACAATTCATATTAACCATAAAGTCATTATCTATTACTAGTACCAAGTATCGGCTGCAGGTTTATAACTCAACCTAAATAGGTTCAGTGTTTATCAGCAGGCCAGCTGTATAAATATATAAATGGTGAACAAACAGATTATTTACTGCATGTTCTAGAGGAAAGTATAATAGTACAAATAAAACCTGAGGTTTAAAGTTTGAATTCATCAATCTTCTTTTTGACTCTGAGATGAGACTGCAGTCACAATATTCTACCTTTTAGATTTTTCTAAATGCTGCTTCAAAACATTTATTTTTATTCTTTTGCATTTTATACAGAGATAGATTATAACAGAAAGACCAGAGACTGTAATGTGAAAGTACAGAATACAATACTATTCAGCAGTAAAAAAAAAGAAATTTACTAATAACTGTGCTTTCTGGCACAAAAAAGAGGTTGAGAGAATGTCCATCTTGGAAAAGCACCAAAGTAGTAATATTTGTCACTGGTATCATTAACATCAAAAGCATAACTGTGCCACAATAACCAAACGGTAGCTTTCAATCAGGGTGCAGAATTGTATGAAATTGTCTTTAGCCAGAAATCCATTTTGTGACTATGCCAAAATGCCTCCTACTTTATATTCTCTTCTATGTCTGTGTTTTGGTATGAAGTCCCCAGTCTTTGTCTAACAGACAAATAAACCAAACAATCAAACCATATAGACTGATCATTTTGGAAATCAGTCTGCATTGATTACAATGTATTTAAGGCCATTTGGTTTCTTATATCAAACATGCAAACACAAACTAGAATGAATAAATAGAGGAACAACATATAATTTATATTAGGAATTTTAAAAACCCATGTGTTCATTTATCAACACTGTGTAGGCTGTGGGAATGTTATCAGTATAATTGAGCGTTCTCACTTTTGTGTCTTTCTCCAATGTAGGTCAAACCGCAAACTGGTGACAATGATTGGTCAAATCTGCTGGGATTATGGAGGCCCAGCCCAGGTTTAAAATGAACAATTTCTGCCTACTTGCCAATATTCTACCATGTGCATAATTTCCATTAGGTAGGTTTGTGCCTGACTTAAATCTCCAATAATCTTTTTTCAGGTGACTGTCTAAATTAGTCTTCTCCTATAACAATAAGAATAATCTGTGCTTTAAATTCTCGTAATCTCATACCAACAGGGAGAGAGAGAGAGCGAAGAGCTGCATGAGGAAAAACACATACCAGTGCAAGAGAACAGGGCTATGGGATGGGATTTAGAAGATTAAGTGAAGCGGTGAATGTTTGGGTCAACCAATTAAATTACCTTTTCATAGACATGAAAGAAGACAAAAACAAAACAAAGTTAATAAGATCTGCATAAATACAATTTCAAATGCAAGGAATATAGATAATATAGATTAATATATAGAAATAAATAATTGGTCAGAAGCTAGTATGGGAAGGAAAATCCATAAGCATCAAAAGATGGACTAAAAAATCCACCAATAGAGCCGGTAGTTTCTCCTGAGGCTTTGGGAAGAAGTTAGAAATTCAGAGAAAGTTATCACATCTTTGCATTCCTTTGTTTAACGAAAAAAAACTTGCGTCAAATAAAAATCTATACTCAAGATGATATCTGAAAAAATGCAATGGAATGTTTTGAACTGTACCTTGTTAATAACACAATGTAATTTTTGATGAATATTGATTTTCCTGCTTGAGATACATGTTAAAATAATAAATAAATAAATAAATGAATGAATGATACAGAACTAAAAGTACAGTCACAAAGAAAGCACCACATATAACCTACAACCACATAAATTCAAAGAACTGGCAAGGTTGCAAGAACTGTGCTGGTCTTTAAGGATAGACAACATTGTTGATAATAGAAATGTGCAGAACAGTAATAAAGCTTGGTAATGTACATTGAAGTATTACAACATATACATTGCTTTACAACAAGACAGAAAGCGTGCATTTCACCTTTGGTGTGCTTACGTTTTCAGAGCAATAAGTACAGATTGTGGCAGGCCATTCAGACGCTAAAGGGCGTTGAGATACAGAGAGTGCACTAGTAACAGAACAGCACGTGTGGGAAACAGGAGATACCAGGCAGTAGTAATGATGATATGTTTGATCCCATATCATCTCTTTCCTGTATACTCCTCAGCTGTCGAGGAGGTGGAAGCATTGATTTGATGCACCGAGGTGTCCACTCGTCCATCAGGCTGGACAGACTGCACCGTTTCTACCAGGCTGCCACTGGGTAGCACTACGTACCGCGCAGCCATGTCTTTGGGCTGGAGCTCCCGCATGCCCTCCTTACTGTGCCAGATGCCATAGCCAAAATACACAAAGAGACCTGCAAAAAGAGGCAGCAGAAAACATGTGTAACTGTAATGATTTAACATTAAAGTCAGAGCCAAGTACACAGAATCAGAAGAATGACAAGATTTGAGTTTTTCTTTCTACATTTAGGGAATGTATTTATATTTCTTTAACTCTTCTTAGGCAAAATATATTTATTACTGTCATAGAAAACACATGCATCTTCATAGCTTTGGTACAATTTTCAAATTCACCTAAACCTTCCAAGATATCTGCAAGACTGGTTTACAGCCATGCTAGTGGCTAGTTAGTATTTCCTAATTAATACTAATTACAGCTGGGGCTGATGGGAATATTATTAATATAAAATCAACATAATATTTATGGACAATAAATTGGAATGGCATAGGAAAAAAAATTCCCAGCTGTACATCTTCAGAGGGTTGCTGAAAAATATAGAGTATAAAAAATGTTTGTTTAGTCTGATGTTGTATAGCTTAAGTACACTGTTGACTAGCAACAGATGGAAGGCGTTTTAGGACAGTATATTTACTTACTGAGATAACATTTATTTCATGTCATTTGTGAACTGTGGATTGCAGAAAGAAGGTTACCGTTTGTTTGATTTAGCCACGTTTTAAACTGAAGAATTAAAAGTAGTTTTGTGAGAAACCTCGGACAGGAAAGAAATGTTTCTTTGAACACTATTTCTTCTTACCTATGGCGATCCATATAGTGAATCGAATCCAAGTGAGGGAGCTTAGCTTCATCATGAGGAATACATTAATGAGGATACTGACGCCTGGGGTAAATGGAACCAGAGGTACCTACAAAACAATAACATTCACTCCAATCATGTAAATGGCTTAAGAAGTTTCCATTTTAATTGAGACAAATGTTTTAGATGATCATATTTCAACTTTGTTGCACCAACCCACAAGAAAAAGATGGTGACATTAAATCCTCATATTACACAGAGTAAAACCATTCACAAAAGAAAAATTAAAAAATCCTCAAAGGAGCTCACCTGGAATGTTTTGCTGTTGGTCTGTGGCTCATGAATCCAGATGAGTCCCAGGCTAAGCAAAAAAGCTAAGCTAAAAATTACTAGCAGAATTGTGAAACTCCAGACCGGCAGGTGCAGCTGTTTAGTTCCAAATTCCAGCACAGCACAGAGGGAAACTGAGCTCACTATCAGAGTGAGGACACAGAAGGCCACCACTTCGCCAGGCTCACAGTTGCCCAGCACCCTGCCAAGGTACGGCTCCCAGAAGGCCTTTAGTTGCCCTACCCCACGTCGCTCCCTTGTTTTCTGCCTTTCCACCAACTGTAGTTTGTCAGAGAATGATTCATACTGCTTCAGCTCCCCACTTTCTTCAGTTATGGTCTGGGACTCTGAGGGGGCAGGGGAAGTCTCAGCATTGGGGTTGGGAGATGAGGAAGCAGTTCCCTTGGAGCTGGTTTTCTCAGGCTGGAAACGCAAAACAATAACACTTGCTGCCACAAAGCTGTATGCCAGGAGGGTTCCGATGGAAAGGAACTGAACCAAGGCCTCCAGGTCAAAGATGAGAGCCATGGTGGCCATAAGGATTCCAAAAACCAGAATAGCATTAACAGGAACTTTAGTGATGGGATTGACACGTGCAAATATAGAGAAGAACAAACCATCCTCTGCCATGGCGTAGACAATCCGAGGTAGGGAGAAAAGATTACAGAGCAGCACAGTGTTCATGGCTAGACATGGGAACAGAGAGTCATTTTTAGAACACAAGACAAAAAAATAAAATAATGATGAAAGATTTTTAACACATTAACAGCTTTTCCAACTAGATTTCTTAACAGGATGTTGACACTCACCACAGATGGAGCCTACTGCCACGATAATTCCAGCCCAACTGTAACCACGGCGGAAGAAAGCGTCTGCAAGAGCGGAGTTTGGGTCCAGTGTATGCCAGGGTACGATTAGTGTGAGCACTGTGGAGACCAGGATATAAGCTGTTGCCGCCAGTGCAAGGGAGATTGCAGTGGCAATGGGAACCGCTTTCTGTGGATTCTTTGCCTCCTCACTTGAGGATGCAATCACATCAAAGCCCACAAATGCGTAGAAGCATGTGGCAGAGCCAGCCAGTATTCCAGACAGTCCAAAAGGTGCAAAGCCTCCTTCTTTCTGGCTCCAATTGGCTGGTTCAGCCAACATAAACCCAAAGACCAGAATGAAAGCGATAACACCCATACTAATAGTGGAGAAAATATGGTTGAGGTAAGATGACACTTGGACTCCAAATGAAATAAAGAATGAGGCAACTACTAATATCCCTGCTGCAAGTAGGTCAGGATAATGGGCAAGGAAGGGCACGTTCCACTGCATAATATGTGTCTCAGTGAAGTTCTGAATGGCATGGTTAAATATGGAGTCCAGGTAGCCACTCCAGGCACGTGCAACAGCAGCGCCACCAATCATGTTCTCCAGAACCACGTTCCATCCAATGAGAAAAGCCCAGATCTCTCCCACAGAGACATAGGTAAACATGTAGGCAGATCCTGTTTTAGGAATGCGTGCTCCAAACTCAGCATAACAAAAGGCAGCCAATAAAGAAGCAAAACCTGCAAAAAGGAAGGATATGATGACAGCAGGCCCAACCATGTCTTTAGCCACTGTTCCTGTCAGAACGTAAAGCCCGGAGCCCACCATGCCACCAACACCCATCAGAGTCAGGTCCAAGGTGGAGAGGCAACGCTTTAGTGATGTGGCCATCATGTCATCATCCAGTGTCTTGAGTCGGTTCAGTTTCTGACAAAGGTGCACCACTGGTGCACATCCTTGCTGGCAAGTTGCCATAGTTACAGAGTCAGACAGGCCAGCAGATTAGTGGTATAACTTTCACACTGGATCCATGACCTGCTTATAAAGCTGACCTGCAAGACAGAGCACAAATACAATGACAAACAATGGTGTGTATTAAAACAGGAAAAGCCAGTATGGTGGGACTTTAACCTCCGCATTAACTTATTTTACTTTGCTATATTTTAGCTGTTTAGCTGAACATACATCTGCAGGCTAGGGTCTGGAATTTGGATCAACGCATTTTTTTTTTTAAATGAACACATTCTGTAGATCTATGTGAAGCCAATAAGACACTCTGGACTCTTATACTTAGACATTAATTAAGGACATTTTTTCTCTTCATCCTTGCAGTCTGTCTCACAAAACTGTAAATTGTATTTTGTAATACAAGTATTTTGAAGTGCTCATATAAATAAAAGAAATACAAGTTGGTTTAATAACATCTCCTGCACTCATTGACACAGTGCACTCAAATGTTGTACATCATTGTCATGCAATTGTTTGGCTTCTATTGGGATTGTGATAAGGTAATATTGTAAGAAATACAGTCATCAAGCTCATTTAGGATGTAGTGAGGTTGTTCCCACTGAAAGTGCATATTTTATCTGGGGTTGCGATGAGGCCTTTAAACGTGTTGACACTAGATGTCCACGTCATCTAAAAGGCATCGCTGCTGTGTAAAATAATATTTTGTAATACAGCCTAGGAACGGTAGGAGATGGATATGAATTTTTTCCATTTGTTGGACTGCAAACAGGTGTCGTGTTTTCATTAGAAAAAGGTCCAGTATTCATCCCCAAGGCGCTGCAAGATCTGATTTCTGCCATCAATAGTATGGCGACAAGATGCCTCATATAATTACGTAACGCTTTATTTATTTTCCTCTACCAATTACTGCTCAACTAAAATATAACCTCATACGTATTAATCATCATTAAATATATCGACGACCACACTTTTCCGTGTGAAATATTACATAAATGTCGTTTTAAATTATTAAATTAAAAATTTATAACAAAATGGAAACGGACGCAACGAGACGATCGGCAGTGCCTTAGTCTTTCTCCCCGCTGGGTGGACTGGAGCTACATCGCGTTTGTCTTTCGGGAACCGATGTCATTATTTCGTGGGACACAATTTCTAACCACACAGGGAGATAAATCATCAAATACAAGACGCCAGCATTCAGTTTACCGTAGTTGTTCAAGGTCTCTCATCTGTGCTGCAAGTCCAGTGCTGAGACAAGTTGCCGGAGCGCATAGTCAGATGATGGAGCAGGAGGTGCGCCGACCATGGATGTATTATGAGAACTGACTGCTCTCCTTAAAGGCACAGTCACCTGCTGAAAGGCTTGACCCACTGAGCCCCACCCAGAGTATGTAATCTGAGGCGTGGGTGGGGTTGTGGTGGAGTGAAACCAGTAACAACTACTAAGAGATATGTACGTATGTGATACTGAACTCCATAGTTATCCCTAAAATCTGCTACTTGCTTGTAAGTCTTAAGATTCAAGCGTGTGCTAAATGACTAATTGTACACAGTAAAATAATATATAATACAAAATGTCCATAAAGAGGTATGAAGGCACTCACAAGATGCCACCAAGGATGTCACAGGCAATGTGGACACAATAGATGCTGTCAGATGAGTAGGTAATCCCAAACATCTTGCATTTGGTCTGTAGCAAGAGTGGTTGTATTTAATATGGGAGGCCTAGCAGTAGTGCTTTGGTCTACTTATATATAGATGCAGTATATCTTAAGGAGATAGATATTAGGGAATGTAGACTGTGTGGGACAAACACAGTGTAATTTGTATTAGTTTTTTTAAGACCATAATAGGCCTATATTTGAGCATCTGAAAAAAAAAACACACTGCTAATTTCAAGTATTAACCAAATTTAGTCAAAGAAACCACTTAAATTGCTACAGCAATGTCTTACAAATAAGGACACAAATAATACTGTATGGGAACAAGTTCTGTTCAGCTGCCAAATGAGTTCATATTCCATATCCAGCCAAGCTGCCCATAAATAGGTGCAAATTACAACTGACTTTACATGGAGTGATAAGCAGTACCAGTGCCAGTGTCCTGGGGGGGCGGGGGACCCTACAAAGGACTGCACTGAAAAAAAAAATCAGTCTAAACATTAGCCAACTCAAAATTATACACAAAACATGAAACCATTTAGAGAATAAAAAAAAGTTTCTAAAAAAAAGTCACAGAAAATCAATTCACAGTACTATAATGCAATGCTATTTTCTATATTAGTTTTTTGTTCATTGTTTAAATTATTATTCATGTCAGAAAGTGAACATGAACACGGACATTAAAAATATCACTGTAAAGGGAAAATTTGCACTATTATTAGCAACATAAGCAAAACAAACTGAACAGTTAAAAAAATACACAATAAAATAGCAAAAGTGCCAAAAAATGGAAGGAAAAAAGTGTCAGAAACGTATAGACATTTCAATACTGTATGTTCAGAATATATAATTTACATTGAAACTAACATTTCCTGCTTTGTTCCTACTTATACACAACATACCAAAGCAACCTTTATTGATGCAGAAAGCAATAACATGTGGAAAGTTATAGATTTAAGCTATCATTTTGACGTCAGTACACTGCCGCAGCTGTGAGTTTGTGACAATAAACCTCTTCTTCCACTTAAAATATTGCTTGCTGCTCAAAGGGCATCATGTGGCACTTATGATGAGATAATCTCATTGCAGGCTGATCACAGGAATTCCAGTTACAACCAACATTGTTTGTGTTCTTTGTGTCCTCAAATGAATTTCACAAAAATACCTTCCTATTTTACATGTAACATGGCATTTAAGCGCTATGAGCTTGTAACAGCCTGCTACTGCTTTTCTCCTGGGCTTCAAATATCTTACTTGAACACTTGAGAAGCACAAGTCCCCTGCTTGTTTAGGATAGAGATGGTACTTACACTAAGAACAACAAGTGTTCAACCTTTTTCTGACCTTGTTTCTTCTTAGAGATAGCAATGTTGCATGTTGATGAACACATGCATTGGAAATTTCTGTTACTAGGACGAGAGCATAAACCATGTGTTGGCATAGCATCTTTTTAAAGTATTTTTGTGGCACAATAAGTCTCTTGGTCATCTTTTATCATTGTATTCCAGATTGTGACTCCTTCTGTTGAAGCTTAAGGATCAGTTCAAGTAGGTTCATCTGCATTGTGAGCTCCTGAAACACACAGGGGGGTTATAAGTGAGGACAAGCATCTCCATCTGCTGGACTTTTGTCTGTGCATAGTTTCTACAGCGTGCATTTTAACTACAGCAAGTTGACATGTGTAGACTTGTACCTGAGGATTAGTAGTGATATAAAACCCAGGGACTCCAGCCTTCTCTAGGGTGTTCTGCTGGTCTATCACTTTTTGATCCATTTCAACGACAATCTTCTTATCCATCATTCTTTGTTCTTCTCGTACCCGAATTTCCAGAGCCTGGTATCAAAACATTCGATAAACCAAAAACAAAAAACAAAAAAAACAATAACCTCGCTGTTTTAGTGATCCCAGGTATTAATTTAATGCCTTACCTCTAGTTCTGCTTGTTGGTTTGATTTGAGGAGTGCAAGGTTGTGAGACTTGCATGACTGCAGAGCATCTTTGTGTTTTCTTGCAAGATCTTGTTTAAGTGCTGCACATTAGGGAAATATTCAGTCAAGCTTAATAACATTAACACTTGAAAATGCAACCTCAAACTAAAAGCCTGTTCCAAGAAGCACATTTGGTAATAGATATATACTGGCAAGAAAAGGTTTGGAAACACCTATGCACTTATGCATTTTTTTAAATATCCTTTATTAATTTTATTTAATCAAATGTTTGTAGAAATTCAAGTGTGGATGCTCTTAAATGTAGCATTTGTTTTCCTTACAGGTTTTAAAATATCAAAATAAGTTAATGTCCATTAAACCAATAACATAAACTTATATTTGGCTCTTTCTCTATAATTAGAGTGATCTGTCATTTTCAATGTGCTTTAAGCATCCACACTTGAATTTCTGGAAAAATTGATCATTAGAATGCCACAGATTTGTCAGGGACTTTTAGCTGAAAGTAAACTTTAACTTGGAAATTTAATTTGAATATTATTCTTTGCTCATATATGCTGAAACATTAGTAAATTTTTGTGTTTTGTGATCTTTCTACAAACATTTGAGTGTAGAAAAGTGTGTACGTGTTTCCAAAATTTTCCTTGCAAGTGCAGGGCTTGAGTTTTGAGAGACAATTATCAAGGTAACAGAAATCAGCTTTGTTCTTGGAACTGGCCCGGTTAGTCCCTGCATGTTTCCTATGAGCAGAGCACCGACCTTGGTGTTCACAGTGCAGCTTTTGCCTCTGGTTGTACAGATTCTTCTCTGTCAGATGCTGAATATCCAGGAGCCCCTGTACAATCTCATAGACTGTCCCATCTATGAGTGCTAGAGCCAGGTCACTCAGCATGTTGTAGGACAGGCGTTGCTGGAAGGAGCTAATCATGGAGAAAAACCAAAATAAACATAACCACCCATTTACTGTTATAAATTGACCCTACAACTTAATTTGAGACATTTACTAGGCAGTTCTCTGAATTTTCTTGCCTTAAGGTGAAGTGATATTACCTTGGTAAATCTTTGACTAAAGTCTGCAGTTCAGATAACAGGTAGTAATGTCTTTCTTGCTGTTTTGTGGGATCACCGCCAATCACTCCGGAATAACCATCCATCTCAACTGGGGAAATGAGTAACGTTACAGCAACAAAACGCTGGCCAACACATTCACATAGCTAACTGCACAAGGTCGGGCGAAATTACGAAAACTGAGATAAACAAACTTGGAATTAGACAAATAATTTATCAGGAGGGAACTGAATGTTTTCAACCGAATAGCTTCCATGCACTTCAACGAGGACCCCAAGTTTCTGGCTGTGAAGATGCCTGATTGAAATACAGCGTGCAGTAGCTTAATATTTTCGCACAGTGGCGCACTATATCAAAGAAGATACGCTCCTCGTCCAGACAGGCGTTTTTTCGTGTATGAAAACTACACGTTTACTGCACTTGTATAACGTATTTACACACAGGTTGTGAACCACCGATATTAAATAATTTCCAGTGTTATGAATAAAATGTATCCTATAATTCTAATTTCTGAAAGGCTAATGGTGGAATAAGTCTAAAAAAGGCCTGAGCTCAGTTCTGTTTCTCTCTGTGGCCCACATTATTTAAACTGGTCAACTGGCTGCCCTGGATGCGCGCCTGTGTCGCGCGCTTCTGGTGGGCTGCGCGTTGTCACGCGCTGAAGGTGCCATCAAATGAAGAAAACTCACTTGCGAAGGGAGAGAGAGCATTATTTTTTTAACAGCGCGTATGGGAATATAGCAGAAACTGGATTAATAGCTTACTCGACTGAAAATGGCCAAAAATACATCTCTTTATTTTCGTATTGTCGAGGGAAGGAACCTCCCGGCCAAGGACGTGTAAGTATTCTCTGAATGGCATGTGTCTCCGTGCTCAAGTCTTAGCTCAAAGGGATATGATGTAGCTGCAGTCTCAGCATTGTTTATTAGCTACTTATAAGGTTCATTAGACGAGGAAAAAAAAAACTTCAGGACAAATTTAAAACGCCAATTTCTGTCGCGTCTGTTATTTAACTTGAGCTCATTAAAGGTGAGGTCAGATCTATGCATATTGAAGTCCAAACAAGTGAAGGTGAGCACATTTGACACATTGCCTGTTTCATTTATTTTCATCCTCAGCTCTGGAACCAGTGACCCTTACTGCATAGTAAAAGTTGACAACGAAGTTGTGGCCAGGTGAGTTCTTTAAATCCAAAGGAAGATCTGCATTGAGCTGCTCATAGAAAGTGTCTTGTTTTATTTAGAGGTGCAGCTGAAGGATATCTGTTGCATAAATACTACTCAGATTTGAATATATCCCTCATTAAAGTTCTGATTTTATTTTTCTGCTATACCTACTACTGTGCACATTTAAACCAAGGTGAACTGATCAGGGAGGCGGTGCCCGTAGTGTGGCCCCTCCAACACAGAGAACCTGATACTGGTCTGGCCTTTAAAACACCCGCAGGTAACCATGGAGAAGGTGCATCTATTATTGCAGGGAGCTCCTAGTGTAAGCAGGAAGAATGCTGCAAGCAAATATCACTATTTCAGATGTTAGATATGAGGGTTAAAAATACAGACGACTTCAACCAAAGTGTCCCCATTAAAGATGCTTAGTTATGAGAGTAGCTGTAATATTCAAAGACTATATTATTTATATCTGGTGCATTTTGACAGCAACGCAGCTTCCGTTAGAAAACAAGTTTATTGTGGGCTTTAACAAGAGCATGGGATGAATTCAGAGGCTTTTCTTCCATCTGACGTGTTAAGGGAAAATGGCACAATGATTCACTGCAGTCACTCACACTAATTATCGTGTACTTGTAGTGTTGGCCAGCTGACTTGTCGAATGTGATGTTCATGGATGATGTGGCTGCTAGATTGTTGTTGGAAATAATGGGTATAGTTAGAGGAACACACACACACACACAAAAACAAAACAAAACAGAGTAATAAAATTCCCTAGTTTATCTATTGGTTGAATTCAATTTCTCCTATTGAAAATAGAGGTGAGTATTAATGCAACAATATAACCTTTTGATACTCAACTTCAAGGATTGTAAACTTGTTTTCTATAAAAGTCATAGATGTTTTCTAAACACACCAGTCACAGAAAAACATGAATAACAAAAATTTTGCAAATCTGAAAAACCTTTAACTACAGATCATAATAAACACAACTACTAATTTCAATATGCATTTAAAGTATTTTTAACAGTTTAATGCTACATTTTCAATTGGCATCAAAAAGTACTGACATACAGCTCTGGCTGTCCTCTTAAGACATCGATTTCTCTGTATTAGCTTTAACAAAATCCTTGATAATCCTAGCTTGTCAGATCTTACATAGGGAGTGTTTTTCACCTGGACACTTTGACTTGCTGTAGAGCAGGGATATTTCATCATTTCTGTCAATATGATCTCCAAAAACAATGTCTTTTCACCACACTGTATGTTAAGAAGTTGCCACCAGTTACAATGATAACTAACTCCTGTCAATACTGTGGTGGTTTCAAGTGCTGCTTTCATGATATGAGATGACATGATATGTGATATGATTCTCTGTGAGGTCTGGTCAGCAAGCATGATAAACATGTAATTTCAGGACTGCCACAGTATGGAAGAACCTTAATCCTTTCTGGGGTGAAGAGTACACACTACACCTCCCAATGGGTTTCCATTCACTCTCCTTTCATGTTATGGATGAGGACACCATTGGGTAAGGCAATCATCCAAAGCCCCTTTAGAAAAAGTCCATACTCAGCCATTACATTTTACTGACAGAGCTTGATAGTCGATTAAATGTGCTTTATAACTTGGCTAATGGATTTATGTATTTGACCTTATGTACAGTGTAAATGTTTTGGGAATGTTTTGGGCTTTGGTTGTTTTTCTTTTGTACTTATTCTCATGACCACCAATACTCTGGTTCACCAGTTATCTGTCTTCAAATGTCATTCTAGCATCAAACAACATTGATAATATTTCCAATTTCCTTTTTCTACAGCCATGATGATGTTATTGGAAAGATTGCTCTCAGCAAAGACGCCATTGGATCCCAAGCGAAAGGTAAGACTGAGCAAATCTGTATCAGTCTGCAACAAGATGGGTGCATGACTAGAGATCAGAGGTTGGACATACATGGATTTTCAGTACTGAGTCAAAGGTCTAAGTGATTGAGTAGAGATGCCTTTTTTAGATACAGACTCTGGGAATTTTTCCCAATGTATTTTCTCACATTTATTATTCTGCTTACATTTATATGGATGTCTGTTGGTCTTTCTTACAGAGAGTTTCACATTTAAGAAATTAGTCACAGTGTTTACTTCAGCATCATATACTCACTTTCACAGCACTTTCTATGCTGTCTTGGCCAGACACGGGGTATTTAAAATATGGTATAGTGTGATGATTTCATTTTATGAAATTGCTTAAAGTGTTTGTCAGCGTATGTTTCCTGCATATTGATTCCCTCTTGAAAGCCACCTGGCGCGGCTTCACTCCTGTGAATCATCACTACACGGTGGTACTGAGTCAATTACATTTTCGCAAAAATCTTCTCCCACTTTTGCAGATTTCTTCTCCCAGTCTGGCCTTGGTATTGTACCATTGCTCAAATATCATAATTCTGGAAAAACAGAGTAAAACACTTTGAATTTTAAACATCTATACTATAAATTAAACTAAACATTTAGACTAGAAAGAACTATGTACCTTCATCCTGTTTTCTATGTTATAACATATAGTCTTTCCACAAACCTTGCATTTTTTAAATGTGTACTTACTCAAATTTATATTTTCAATCAAATGATGACCATAAAATGCCAGTAAATAGTTAATAAATAGGCCATAACAACTTTCTAAAATTGAAGATGGTGTTATCAATCTGCTTGTTTTGCTGCCATCCACACTCCAAAAAATATTCCGTTTGAATATTTGGCATATTTTGCTTGAAAATAATTTAAAACAATTAATGGGTGGTTTCATAATCAACTCATTTTGTAAAGCCCTAAATTATCCTGCCACAGGATATCTTCAAGATTTCTTGTTAATCTCTTTTTAGTTCTATTTATTGTTAAGTGATATCCATGTTCATATCAGTGTTGTGTTGATTGATAAAATCTCTGTGCTCTATAATCAGGGCTAGATTGTTGGCTGAACCTGACAAGGGTTGACCCTGATGAAGAAGTCCAGGGAGAGATCTACCTGAGCCTGGAGTTACTGAAAGATACAGAAAAGATCAGTCTGCGATGTCAAGTCACTGAAGCCAGGTAACATTACTGTGGACTCACATAACTGTAGATACTGCCACAGCTCAGGAACTGTGAGTAGCTAATCTAGAGATAACAATGCACGATGATGGCCGAAACATTAAAAGTGCAGGCTTGTAATCAGAAGGGTAAGTAGACTCTAAAAGCATGTGTAAATGTACAGTAGTTCCAAGGGATGAAACTATCATACTATTGTGTATTTCTAAGATAATCAGTGTTCTCTTTATGACACTATCGTAAATATTTCTGAGCCGAAAATGTATCACCATCACCCTGCAGGCCTCCACACTCCCCTCATGAGTCATACTGCTACTCCCACACCACTCACTACCCCATCTGTGTGTCTCAGACTACACTCCTTCCCTCTCAGGAAGGGGACTAATGGGCATGTCAATCAGAGCTTGACACTACTTTGATGAATGTGAATTAAGTTTGAAAGAATAAGGTCAATTGGGAAATAGTGACTTGCCAGTTTTCCCCCACAGGACCTCACTGATTAATTTAATTTGTCCACAAGGCATTGGGAGTTTGCTTAGCATTTTATTGTCATGATCAGTTGTGTTGTCTTTTGGTCTCGTGATACCCACAGAGACTTGGCTCCCAGAGACATCTCTGGTACCTCGGATCCATTTGCGAGAGTTATTTTCAACAACCACAGTGCAGAGACATCGGTAAGCTCCATGTCTGAGCATGTACAGTATATACCAAAGTACATGTTCCTCCACTGTATTGTATAGTTGATTGATATTCTGAAAGTCTGTGATTTTATTTAGTCATACCCTACAAATGAGGGAATTTAGATGAGAAGAACCGGTTGAGGAATTCCTAAAACCCTGTATTTTTGAACATAGATTATCAAGAAGACTCGTTTCCCTCACTGGGGAGAAACCCTGGAGCTGGAGTTGGACCCAGAGGAGCTGAGTGAGGAGGGAACTGTCATCTTGGAAGTCTGGGACTGGGACATGGTGGGCAAAAATGACTTTCTGGGGAAGGTGAGAATACAAAAACACAAAGCATAATTGCTTTAAAATAGAAGGTTTTCCCACCTTAGAATTCCTACATAATTAATTATTATTCATTCATTCTTTTTCTTGTTTGCACATTCTTTGTACAGGTGGAAATACCTTTTGCTTGTTTGCACAAGACACCACTGTTACAAGGCTGGTTTCGTTTGTTACCCTTGAGAAACAATGAGGTTGATGCTGGGTGAGAATTATCAGTGTACTTGTTTGTACAATGTGGTCACGCTGTGTGTTTGTAAGTATTTTTCATTTGGTAACCTGAAAACTGAAACTGAGTAGCAATCACTTTCTTAGAAAGCACTCCCAAGCCATATATGCTCCCCTCTATTCGCTTTTTCATCCACTTAGATGAATACTGTCAGATATATAGTCAAGTCTCTGACAGCATCTGTTCCTGGAGATAATTTTAGAACAAAGAAGTTTGAGCAAACTGCAAAAGAAAAAGTGTCAACCCAGTGAAAGTAAATCTCACACAGTTAAAGCAGTCTTATTGAGGTTTGTGTCTTGCTAAGTAAGAGTTAGTAAGAGTTTTTGTTTTTTAGGACATTTTTCAAACAGTCTCCTACACAAAACATGAAGATGCACAACAGTCCTGTAACAATATAAGATAATTGTTTGTACAAAAATGCCCTGGTTACTGTCAAAGACACCTGTCCTTGTTTTTCAGCATATTTTAATAGAGGCTTTCCTCAGTGTACAGTACAATCAAGGTGGGCTTAAAAGGTTCTCTGGTACTTTCCTTTGTTTCCAGTGGAAAGTTGGGGGCATTGCGTCTGAAGGTGCGTTTAGTAGAGGATCGGATTCTGCCGTCTGTGTACTATCAGCCACTTATTGACATTCTGGTTGAGTCAGTCATCTCCCCTACAGAGGTTAGCAAGTCCACCTTAGTTTGGATATGAATGTGCTCATGAGTATGATAACTAATGTTCTGTCAATTGACTGGTGTTTGTATATCTTACTTTTTCTCTGAGTGAAATTCTTTCACAATGACACAAGTCCTTATCTCCTATATCAGGTGGAGGACAGCAGTGCTCTGACCATGCTGGAGGAGGTGACCACAGTTGAGAGTCGACAGGATGTGGCAATGACCCTGGTGAAGATTTACCTGGGCCAGGGTCTGGTGGTGCCTTTCCTGGATTATCTTAACACACGCGAAGTCAACCACACAAGTAAGATTAAGGAAATAACATTTCAAGATGTTAAAATAACATTTTAACATCTTTAGTAAACTAAGATATGCAGATTTTATTATGTACTGTAGCTTGTAGTTTAGAAGGCCTAATCATAATTTCATGTGTCAACAATGATGTGTTTAACAGTCTGCATTTAAATTACTAAGTGTTTATGTTGTCTAACATTTTATTTCCATTTTTTCATTGAAAAAATACTTAAAATAACACTTATTACTTACTTGTCCATTGTATCATTGGTGCCTAGATATGTTAGGTTTGAAAATCTTCTGCAATACACAGTGTTTATGTATGAGACCTAAGTATATCTTAATTAGTCATTATTTTTATTAGTCAGAGTTGCGTACATGCCAGTTTGATGTTATTGCTCTACTCTCTAGATACCCTCTGAGGGCTGCTTCTATTAAACTCTGATCTGACTGTGTGTGGGCCGTAAAAACCTACCAGCACTATATTTACTACCCCGTTGCCAATTATTTACTCATCCAACAGTCTTTTCATTGCTTCTCTGTAGTCTGGATTAGTCATGTTTTTGCCTCCGCACCACATCCCCATGATAATTCACAGAGTTGTGCACTGGTCTTTGGGTTCTGTTGGTGTAGTTTGAGATAATAAGCATAGTGCCTAAGTTTCCATAGCAACTCCACATGATCCAAATGGTAACTGCTTGATCAAGAATAGATGCCGTGAGCAGCCACATATTAAAGTTGGGTACAGGGGCAAGGGAAGGAAAATGTAGTGTACACCAACTGGGCTGCAATGAAACCCCAGCCTTTCTCATTTATCACCAAAATATTTTAGCTGGCAACCCTTTCCTGTCACCATGGATATTTTAGGATCATCATCTTGTAGGAACTCGAGGTCAACCTGCCCTTAGTTACGACTGTGCGGTCTGCGTTTCTGAAGCAGAGTAATTTCTCACTGATAAATATATATGAAAAAGAAGAGTAAAAAAGCAGGGGCATATAAAATGTAAAGTGTACCCCATCTACCAGAGCAATGGTCTGAACTGAGAGGAGAAAGTTCGGCTTCCAATGAATTAAATGAGGCATTGTATCAATCTCAGTGATGTTCATCAAGCATAATCATGTGCCATATGCCTCCTGGGGGTCTCTGTGAAGTTTAAGATTTGCTTCCTTACATTCAGTTGGATCCATTAATAAAGTGATGTAGTTTCTGTTTCTATCCTAAGATATACATGTTTTATAGATGCATTTTTGGACATTATATAAACTTATTAGCTAGAAATCAAAGGAGAGAAGACCCAAAGTGAGGACGGACATATAAGGGGAATGACATGCAACAAAGGCCAAACCAGGGACATTGTGCATTGTGGTTAATTTTCAGCCCTGTTTTTTGATCTGAAGATTGTTTGAAGAGAAAGTCCTTTGTGATATATGTAGAAAACACACTTTCCTTGTTTTTCTCTTAGTTGATCATGTGTATGATTGTTTAAAATCCATGCTGTTGCATAAATGTTAGGATTCAATATGTATCATATAATGCTGTATTATATGATGTGTGTTCAGTTAAAATATGTTATTATTTACTGGAAACCTTATTTTTCTTTTTCTCTTACAGCTGATCCAAACACTTTATTTCGCTCCAACTCACTTGCCTCCAAGGCTATGGAACAATTCATGAAGGTGCGTCAGCATATTCATTGTTTTATTTTACCAGTAATAGATTTTTCTGTCTCTACAGTGAATGAAAGCAAGATTTTTCTCTCAATCTTGGTCTATTCATTTTTTTCTTAAAAACATCTCAAATCTCTATTAAATGTACATTGAATTAATTATGTAATGCTGTTCTCTGCTGCTTTATACTGTATCTTGCCTACTCTTTTATCTGTGTAGATTTACACTTAAAAATCCTGTGACATAGATGCAAATGCCATCTCAACATTTGGTATTGTTTTCCTGTTAGGCAGTTGGCATGCTTTATCTGCATGACGTCCTCAAGCCCATCATTAACCGTATCTTTGATGAGAAGAAATACATTGAGCTGGACCCATGTAAGATTGATCTGAACCGCACAAGGTAAAATGGGCCTAAAACACAACAACATGATCATATTGTGACCTAATAATAGTCAAGATCTGTTTCACATGTTCTTGCAAAACCCAAGTGTGGATGTACAATTTTAGGTTCATGTGTGTCATTTCTTCATTTGTGTTAAAATGGTCAAATGTAAAAGCTGCCATGGGAGACTGCCCACTTCATTTACACGTCATGGCTCAATAAAATGAAAATGTGAGAAAATGGGAAAAAAAAAAATGTAAGAAGGGGGAAGGCTGTTGCTTGGCAACTGCCGTGCACCCCCTGAGATCTCTTTCTCTAATTTCATAGAGGGAGATCCAGGATCTTACACTTAGTACATTTGCAGTAAATCTGCCTGCCATCAGTTTATTTATTGTCTATACACATCTACAGTTCAGTCACTATCTGTGTCCATATGTCCAGGAGATAACAACAGTAACAGAGATTTTTACTTTCATGTGTAATTGTCAGAATATTTGATATATGGTTAATAAAGAATGACTAAATATACAGTATATATAAAATAACTGGTGCTTTGATTTAAGAGTGTATTTTCATGAGAGAAAATGAGAAAGGCTCCCTCTGGGGGCAGCTCATATCACCTGTAACACTACTTAATGTAAATGAGACTCGAGACATCTGAGTGATTCGGATCGATTATCACCTGCTGTGGGATTTAATGTATAGATCCCATACAGAACTCGGGAGTTAAACCTTCATTTCAACTTAAAATATCTTATTTTCTCTTGAAGGCGAATTTCATTTAAAGGTGCCATGTCAGAGGCAGAGGTGCGGGACAGCAGTGTGGAGATGCTACAGAGCTACCTAACCAGCATTATTGAATCAATCGTGGGCTCAGTTGATCAGTGTCCTCCTGTGATGAGAGTGGCCTTCAAACAGCTGCACAAGAGAGTAGAGGAACAATTTTCTGAACCTGAGAATGAGGTCAGTGTGGAGCAGAACACACTGAGAAAAAAAAGGTGGAAACACCTTTGCAAGTGTTTTCAGCTTTATTTGTAGATCTTGTATATTTTTTTATTTTCTATATTCCAGTTTATCTTTATGTTTAAAATACAGCTTTTATTCTGAAACATTTTTTTTCCTGTCAAAATAATGTCTTGTCACAGGATGTGAAGTATTTGGCTATCAGTGGATTCTTCTTCCTAAGGTTTTTTGCTCCAGCAATCCTCACACCTAAATTGTTCCAGCTGAGGGACCAGCACGCTGACACACGCACAAGTAGAACACTGTTACTACTGGCCAAGGTACATTTCACAACACAGAATACACACAGATACTGCAGTGATTAATTTATTCATGTCCAGACATCACACTTACGTGCAGAAAAAACAACACGAAAGAGGTGGTTGCATTCTGTCTGCCAACAGTGAAGAATTTAAGCTTGCAGGCGTTAAAGAAATGCATACAAAGCAGGGATACAAATTACAATTCTTATACTTTGTGTGCAGGAAGAAGAAGATTTATTGCAACTCAAGACGATACACAACATAAAAAGTTTTCAGTAGCATTGTTAGGGTGTAAATCCTTCAAGAATACCTTCTCACAATATGCCCTGCTCAAACATCCTCAAACAACTTTAAGTAAAAATACTTTGTAGATAAATTGGAAAATAAAGACACAACAGTTTCAGCACTTCATTGTGACTACAACAAAGCCATATTGTGGATTATGACTGAAAGCTTGGCAATCCAACTAAAACAAAACAAAGCAAAAAATAAACAAAACACCCTGTATATCATTAAAAATAGGAATCACATGTTAGGAGAAAAGTTAAACCTCCTTCCTCTTCTGTGAGTTTCTTATACTGTTGCTGTCCATGGTGCTGAAGTGCTGTTGCCATGGGTCCTCCACAGAGAAAGGCAACAGGCTATTTTTACCTCTGTGTGTGCTGTGACCAACCTACAGTTCAAAGCCAAGCATCAGAGAGGGACTTCCTCCTCGCCCTAGGCCAGGTGTGGGCCGGACAAAGGGCTTCACAGCATGCTTGGCCTCAGAGACCCTTTTGATCTCCAACTTTGACATATGCAGTCACTCACACCTAGTTGTGTTATTAATTGGAGATGATGTGCTAAATATGTGAGTGTTAAGTGGACATTATCTCTTTATGCTGACCAGGCATTACAAAGTGTTGGGAACTTGGGCCTTCAACTAGGTCATGGAAAGGAGCAGTGGATGGCGCCTCTTCATCCCATCATCCTCCGTAGCGTAGCGTCAGTCAAAGACTTCCTTGACAAGTTGATCGACATTGACCATGATATTGGTAAGACTCATTGCACTAATAAATTTGTAATGAAAACAAAGTTCAGAGGTCATGCTGTTGATATAATCAGCCAAAGGCCAGCTGTTAGCAGCTCTCAGCTGATATCAAGATTAAGCGAAGCAATGTAGTGGCTTCATGGTGAAATATTCATAAGTAGCTGGAAGCTTATTAAAGAGATGATATGGTTAAAGGGCTGGCAGGGAGCTGGAGTGAGAAGCTTCAGGTTATTATTAATGCCACACTGGTTATCTGACATGACTTGGCTGCTTTCTTACCATCATGTTTCAGTAAGGCTGCTGTTGTGAAACATCTTCCCCCACTGACATATCATGTTTCAGCCTCCTTCTGCGCATCACACCCACTCTTTTCTCTTAAAGGCCAGTTTGACATTTAATGCTCTTCAGGGGGATTTGTTGGACAGAGGTGGATGCTTGTTATGCCTCTTTGAAAGCTGTCCTTTATGTGGTAATGGAAGGAGGTCGATGCACCAACAACACCAAAGTGCTGAAAGTCGTGCAGTAAAGATATGCACTTTAGTTGAACAATTGAATATATTCTGGTTGCTTATTGTCACAGCACCACCTTGTGTCTATATGAATGAACATGTACACTACCAATTCAGTTTCCCTTCTCCATGCAGTGTCTGAGATGCCTCAGAGGGCTGTTTTCATGCCCTCAGTCACTGTTAAAGAGGGTTACCTCCTGAAATACAAGACAGAGGGACCCCAACTGCTATCCCGCTTTGCCTTTAAGAAACGCTACTTCCGCTTGACTAGTGAGACGTTGTCCTATGCTAAGACTCCTGATTGGCAGGTTGGTACTGAACCAGCAAGGTATAGTTTTATGTTTTCCAATGTTTTGTTTTGATCATCTGGCTAGGTAGCTAGGTAGTGCTCTTTAATCAGTCTACTTTTGTAATGTTTTGATTAAAACATTACAAAACATTGTATACTCTTACAAGGAGTATACAAATTAAAAATCTAATCAAATTGAATGTCAAATTGAAGTCATGAATGTGACTCATCCATTAAAAGGTGAATTAATGGTGAATTAGTCACTGTTTACAAAAAGAGGAATGTCTTAGATGTTCTCAATTTACTTTGTACTGTGTATTTTTGTTGATCTTCGTGTGTGAACATCATTAGTGTTGTTACTATGTGGTGCCTAACCTCGTGATAATGATCTCCTTTCTTTGACCAACCAGAGACTGAGAATGAGAGTAAGACAGAGAGAGGAGCAGGCTCTCTCTATCCCAGTACAAACCTCTCTCTTTGAGCTGGTCTCTGCTTTGTGTGATTGGAATAAAGGCGAGGGTTAATTTAAGGCTGAGGATATTCATGCTAACATTGCAAATTAGATTGCACACAATGTCCTGGCTCTTTTCCTCCCTGTTGAAGCACTACACTCTCAGTTAGTCAAGCTCCCATTGGAAGTGGCTAATTTACACTTTAAAGTCGCCCTTGCTGCCATTCTGATCACATCTTTGCTTGCTCTTTATCTCAGACTGTTCCTTCAACCCTAATGTGCAAAATATTTCACTTTCAGACACAACTCTGTTATTTGCCTGTGATCAAATGTATTTTAACTAAAACATAATCTGTCAGTGCCGTTTTGTGTTAATAGGTTGTTTGGTTTGTGGCTGAATTGTTGCAGGTGTGCTCCTCAATCCCTATTCAATGTGTGTGTGCCGTGGAAAGGGTGGATGAAAATGCCTTTCAGCAGCAGAATGTAATGCAGATCATCACCCAGGACAATGACGGGCAGACGCACATCATGTACATTCAGTGCAAGGTGCATTGGTACTAACAACAGCCAGTCACCAAGAAAACAAATTTTTTCTAATTATTTAATTGATTCATAATTTTGTTCACTTCTTGCTGTAAAATACTTAATTTAATTCTTAAAATGCTAAATTGAATGCTAAATAAAAATTTTAATACAATTTAATACTAAATTTAATATGTCTTCATCGTGAATGGTGTTTTTTTAATTTTATGTATTTATTTTTTTATCTGAACAGAATGTTAATGAGCTGAACCAGTGGTTATCAGCAATCAGGAAAATCAGCATTTACAATGAGCGCATGCTGCCCTCTTTCCACCCAGGGGCTCATCGTAGTGGCAAGTGGACCTGTTGCCTTCAGGCAGACCGTGCTGGTAATCCTGTTTTTACTACTTCTTGTGCTACATGAATTTTGATGACTCAGGATACAGTGTATACATCTCTCTTTTTGTGTTAAATTACATCCAACAAAAGACAACCAAAAGAGCCTACAGGAATTAACAGCATGCCTGCATTTGTTTTACAACATTATGTTTTTTACTTCGTTTTTCGCTGGAGTGTAGCTACTTTGAAAAAAGCAAATGAGCTCCTGGACGTTTGTTTCATGAATAAAACCAGTAATTAGTATCTTTGTGTTGCTTAAGTGGAGAACAGGCTCTGAGAATCATAAGGCAATTCTCTCTAACCATTACATTTAGTCTGAAAGCTACAGTATATTAGATTACATTTCATCTCAAAAGTCACTGTTCTTATGATGCTTTCCATGTTGGTTAACTATAGGTAGTGTCAGGATTTGAAGCTATTCACACTTAAAATGTACTGTGATACTTCCATCATGTTACCTGAGTGACATTCGTATGTCGAGCAGCACTGTTCAATATAGGGCCGATTCTCAGTTACAGGGTGTAGTAGAACTCACTCTGCTGTGACTCTGGGGGACTGGAGTGACCCCTTGGATCCCGATGTGGAAACCCAGACCATATACAAGCAGCTTCTCCAGGGCAGAGACAAACTCAGGTTGGTGGAAAAAAAATAGTCAGTCTAGTCTAGACGTAGTTCACTTACTAGACACTAGAGGTCTATGTTGTTACATGGGATTTCACAGCTGCTGCCACGGCTGCTTCTTGACATCACAATCAAATATTTAAGTGTAACTCTGTGAAAAGCCCAAGCGGATCTAAAGAATAGTCAGTGAGTATATTATTAATTCTTGTGGCTCATACTGCAGGAAAAAATATTTGGAGATTCCAGGGGCTGATCAGACGGCCAGCCATAAAGAACAAATCAACTCTGATGTTCACCCAGGTGACTTAGTTGCTGATTGTAAATTATACATTTTCTGCCATTGTAAGATGAGTTATACGGATGTAATTGTCAGTAAAATAAGGATAACACCATACACTTTCTGTCTCATAGATGGTGCAGAATGCAATGCACAGCTAATAAAGCCAGGTCAGAGTGTTGCTGCTCGGCTGTTGGCAGTGATAGAGGATCTGGAGCAGGCTCATGCTACTTTCCAGTACAGAGAAAAGGAGGACGCCACCAGTGTCATCCTGAATCCCTAGACTCAGCATAGACTGGGATCTACTAATGCTCGAGGGGGGGAGGGCAGCATCCTGTACCAACACAAGTGAGCATCAGATATTCGCTCTCATGATTGTCAGAGAGAAAAAGTGGCAACAGGTTGCAACTTCTACCAGCCTTTTAGTAAATTCCCTGCTGTAGAGAGCAAGCGGAATTCTGCCACTTTGAGTCTTTTTGTATTCTCTGGGTGCCACTGACTTCAACAGCGCCAAGGAGAGATTATGATACTTGACGATAAACAGGGCCGCGGGACTTTAAAACATGATCTTACTTAATATTTTTTTATGTAGATAACAAGCAATCTGTTGCATGGCCTGCATCCACTTGTTGTGAAATGTGAAGAAAAGCTTTTATATTTTGAGATGATGTTCAAGATGTACAAGGTCACACATTTTATGCAAAAAGCTTGTTGTAGTGTAATCTACTGTAACTGAATGTAACATGTCTTGATATTGCTTTTATAACGTTTTGTATTTTATTGAGATCATTTATCACCATGGGCGTAATGTAGCAGTGTAATTAACATTGTAGGTTGGATCATACCTGCTACAGTATTCTGCCTTTACAGTGAGCAAAATTAATATTACATATTCAAGTAGTTGCTTTGCTCCCTTTATAAATGTGCTTTTGTTTGGTGCTATGGCCTGTAAAGCTAAATGTTTGTCTCTGATGTAATTTGCATATTTAAAATGATGTAGCCAAACTTAAAAGTTATATGGGTAATATTTACCTTTAACTGATATGTCAGTTCATAAAAAAATCGACATTAATTGAGACAGAGACATTACCATAATGAGAGACACTCCCATTAAGTTTACAATTGAGAATATGGTGCCACAATATGGTGTGCCTCACAAGTGTCAGGATGTTTTCAATGCCAAATTTGATTTTAGAAATTGGGGGGAAAAAGTCATTTTGAAGCACTTAACACTTAATTTACCTGCAAGGAAATGGAGACTGGGATTTCTCATATCGCATCGGCACTATGCCTATGGAGTGGTTCATATTTTATTGTGTGGCGTAAAAGATTCTTCCTACCTTTGATATAACTGTATACTACACAGACACACAAAAGACAATCAATTGACTACATTTGATACAGGGTTGTTTTGTAGATATTTTGCTATTTGCAGCTTTTCAAAATTATATTGGTTGACTAAAACATAATTCCTTTATGTCCTCTTATTATGAAAGAAAAATGAAAAACACTACTGTCTGTACTTTATTTTGCAAACCCACTATGATGGTTTAAAGTGGATTGTTACTGTGAACTAAACACAACTGTGTTATTCAGTAAACTCCTTTCTCAACTAATAAATCCAGTGTCAAATTTGTATCGAGGAAAAACTTAATAAATACACTTTTTCCTATTCTAGTTAACTTGGGTTTAATTAAGTTCATAAATGATCAATACCAAGTATGTAATTTGTTATTTTATGTCTATTTTGCTGCAGGCAATGACATTCATTAATTCATGGTATTCCAGGAAATGTAATTACAAAACTGGCTGATCTCAGAGCAGCCTGACAGTGTCGTGGTTACCACTTCTCCCCTTTGTTCAAATGGCTAATTTAATCAAAACACCATAAACACACACTTTAGATCCTGACTCCTGTTGGATTGTAATGTCAAATTATGCCACACAAACATATTTGCAGCTGTTCTCCTCCTGGCCTTGGTAATGAGAGCAGAGCTTCCTGCAGTGATGCAGCAGATTCTTGCTGCTAGCTCATTAGGCCTGAGAGGTGAGCAATAAAATGAGGCAGGGCAGGAAGTTAAGGTACCAGAACTCGGAGGTAGCTGACCCGTGAGTTGCTGGGTCAGTGCTGGAGGGAAAAGTGGCATCGAAGCAGATCTGCAGGCCCTTGAATGGCCTGTTTTAGTATGCGCCAAGCTCTTCACCACACCACCAAAATACAGCAACCAGTGATGGGAAAATAACTATAAAGGAAATTTACTGCCAGCAAAAACTGTTTTTGCTGCACTCACAGCACTAGAAAAGCTCATTTATAACTATATAACGAGGTGTAGAACACAGCTGCCTGGGGACCAGGAAATGGTGAAGTTACCATGTGGGAGACATGCAACAGAGTGGGGAGAGATAAGGGAGCCAAGGTGACAAAAGGTCAAACAAACCCTCCTGTTGAGGGCACATTTATTTTTACACAAGAAACACACAAACATGCAACAAGGTCATCACAATTCAATAAAGACTGATAGATTAAGAAGCCCTTTATAATTTAATCATTGTCTTTCTATACCTTGCTTTATGTTTATTTCAGTTGCTCTTGATGAACCATTTAAAATAGCCATATGTAAGGACACCACTTAAGAGAAATCAAACCACAAAAACTATGATTTGAAAATGTCAATTAAAATGGGCACTTAAAATGCAAAACACCCCGATGTTTTACATGTTGTCAAAAGAGTGAGGAGAGCAGCCAAACGCTGTCTCAACTCCATCTGTGTAAATCAAATCCAACAAATGAAACAATCTTTCTAACTGGAGTAAGATGCAAAACCACAGTGCTAAATCACCAGAAGACCTGTGTGATTCCTAAAGAAGCTATGATGTTTTCATATGCAAAAAGCTATGCATTGTCAATAAACTTGCTCACAGTTTGATTAACATGCACCTCTAGGAGAACATTACTGTATCTTTGAAGGACATGAATCTAAGCTTTGCTTACCAGATGCACACTTGGCGCATACTCACACACACACACACACACACACACACACACACACACACACACACACACAAACAGATGCAAACATACAGTATATCCACACAAAATATTATATTTTAAAGAGAGAAGTGGACACTAGGAGAGAGTACAAATGTAAATACTTCATAGCTAGGATAAAGTAAAATTTCATCCCTTCGCCCACTTATGATCAAATGGAAAATAGTATGA
The DNA here is from genome assembly GCF_033026475.1 of Channa argus. NCBI lineage: Eukaryota > Metazoa > Chordata > Actinopteri > Anabantiformes > Channidae > Channa > Channa argus. Next base: position 19,543,875 of record NC_090207.1, read on the forward strand.
AATGAATCCTAATAAGAGTAATAACAGCAATACAATGTTTTGCAATAGTTCTTTAGAGACAATCTTCATTCAAAAAAGACATAAAAAATATATGTTTTCTAATACATAGCATGTGAACATCTTCAAATCTCAACCCCTTTGTTTTGAACCCTGGAGGTAGGCACCCCATAAATAAAACATCCATTGTCATTCAAACCAACAATTAGCCTTCTTGCTACACATAAATCATGTATTAGAAAAAATAGTAAATTGCATAAACACCATCTCCTTCGTCCTTTATTAAATACCAAACCACATCTTATTCATCATATAATTCTGTACACACCTGAAAAGTCTAAAGGTCCTGCGTCGTTCATACTAAAAGAGCAACACATGGAAAGTAAAAATCAAAGAAGCCAAAACTTGGAGTTCTCTTAAGGATTTCTTTAGTAAATGAACCTTTACTCAACATGAAAAAAATCCCTGATTCATTGGAACCACCCCCCTCTACTGTCCCATTTTATAAAGTGGTCTAAATGTTGTCTAGGACAAAATAGAACAAACCACAAACAATGATTGTTTTCAGTGTCTGGGTCCAAATCATGCAAGTATCTTTAGTGGTTTGCTTTAGCTCATAAAGGTGCCAGGGAGTTGGAATTCAACCATTACAAAGTCAAATTAATATTTATTTGGGGGTTTCTTCTGGCCATGTGACCGGTATATGCACAATATAACATCCCGAGTTTTTTAGTTTTGTCTCTATCTTGAGCAGCGCCACTATGTTCAACAGATAGTTGCAAATGGTGTGTTCTGCTAGGTGCTGGGTAGGTAATGTACAGTGGGTTTGTGGGTTTTTTCTTTTTTTGCTGACTGAATGTATTTATGAGAGAGCTAGACAATAAGTGGAAGCTCAGTGTAAACCAAGGAGAGCTGCAGATTCAAATGATAATGCTCTGTAAGTTAATCACATTGTTGCACTGTTTTCACATTGTCAAAATTGACTTTTCGTGACTAAATAAGAAGCAATCAAGGCTATTGTTTGACATGCATGTAGCACATTGCTTGGTAGCTACAGAAATTGATTTTTTTTTTTTTTATGTCCTTTCATCTAATCCCGTGAGTTCAGGGTCGCCACAGTGGATCATTGTCCGCATGTTGATTTGGCACAGTTTTTATGTCGGATGCCCTTCCTGACTCAACCCTCCCAAATTTCTACCGGGCTTGGACCGGCACTGCACAGCTGGGGAGGGGAATGGGCTGTTAGGGGTTCAGTGTCTTGCCCAGGGACACTTTGAAATATAGCCACGGCTGGGGATCGAACCACTGACCCTGTGGTCCATGGAGGACTGCCTTTACTAGCTACAGAAATTGATACATTGAGATAAATCATATGAATCGAATGGCCCTGAATGTACAGTGGGGAAATTTGCAGAAATAACTGGCTTTGCTTTTTGTCTGGACACACCTGAAGAAAAGCATAAAAGAAAATCACACACTAAGTTACAGCTACAGCTAAGTTACAACATTGGGAGAAAACCTACTTTCATTAATGTCTAGGAAGAAAATACATGCTAACAAATATTTCGGGGGTTTAAGCAAATGCAATAAATGTATCTCTGACAAATGATGTGCCTCTCACCAACCTGTTGCTTCAGTTTGCTAAAACAAACCACCACACAAATATTTGCACCTGATATTCAACCCATTTTTAACCTATAACTGAACAAAATGGCCAACTGCATAATTTTTTGTTTCTGGACAAATACAAAAGAGTTAATTAGAGGGGGACAGCAATCTTCATGCTGCTAAATAACCCCCACTAATAACAAAGACACATTTTCCTATTTTTATTGGAGTCCCACCAGGGATCAACTACACAGCTTCGACACAGCAGCATTTGCTACGACTACTTGTAATATAAGACGTCCATAAAATGTGTTACATATTTCAACAGTCCCTGACATACTGACAAATTCTGTCAGATTTTATATATTCATGTTAATTTGTGCCCGTGTGTGTGTTTGTGTGTGTGTATATATACACACACACAAACACACACACACACATATATAGGTGTGTGTGTGTGTGTGTGGGCGAGCTTTATTATTTGCTTTATGGGAGATATTTAATTAATATAATACATTATAATATAATAATACACCTTAGACCACTCACCCAAACTGAGCTTGAATATAAAGGTAAATGATATCTGCACATGTATATTAAATATATTTTTTCAAGCATCTCAAGCCACTTTATGAACAACTTAAAAAAAGATAGATTTAGTCACAATTTAAGACATTTTTCTAAAAATTTTACAACAGAATAAACAAAATTGTTGCATCAAAGTGCTATGGAAGACTAGGATTTACGCCAAACTTAAGCCCACAGCCCATGTGGTATACAATAATGCCCCCACTCATTAAAATTGATTAGATAGATTTATGGAGAATTATGCAGCAATGGGTTATCTTTTATCTCAGGATGCAGAAACATAACAAGGAAGAAACGGCTCTAATAATTTAGAGGAGCTCACGCAGGGAATGAAATGTTGCTGCTTTCTATACAAGCAGTGGAGCCCAGTGAACTGCCTAAGAGCAAAAAACCTCACACAAGACTTATAGATGGCAGGAGAGCAAGAGCACTGCCTGAGAGTGATCTCCAAGAGAAAACTGATGGTGTCTGAAAGAGGATTGTCCATCTAAGTGTGTCTCCCCTTTCTCCTCAAGGACTTAAAGCCTCAGAGCACGCAGTCACACACTCACCCCTCATGTATGGTCAGCATGATGGATCGTGCCAACTCCTAGGTTTGCTCCAACAGGGAGAATAATAATGCAGGATTTATATTCACAGGGGTCAGCGTCATCAATGTGTCAAAAAAACAAATGAGTTTAACCTTGGAGGGTAGCACTTCCCACTCCACAACATCAGCCTTTCAAGTTACGCTACGCTACAAGCATCAGACTGACTGGTAAGATGCTTGTTTCATCACAACCCACAAGGTTACTCTACAAAATACATACATTAATATTTCACAAGCTTCAGCGCTCTGGTATTCAACTCGTGCACTAAAGAACAAACTTCCATGTTACAGAACAACCAATGTGTAATATCAGATGCGGAATTTGTCAGAAATGCCCTGCCCAATGCTAAACGATCACTAGAGTCTCTATCTTCTTTAAATCACAAAACCAAGTTTTACCAGTCGTTACAGAACAATAATTAATTATTATATCAAAAAAAGGGAAACAAATAATTAATTTAAATTCATTTATAAAGCTGAAATTCTCTTAAATGTATCTTCACAACATCAAGAAAAACTGATCCAGTGAGACCTCATCCCACTGCAGATATTCGCTTAACATTCATTATGCAGCGTTAGTCTGGGCCATGCATCTGGATTTTACAAATATTTCTTTGTATAGTTTGGGCCCCTTGTTATTTTATTTTAAGTGCAGAGGAACAGCTTCAGTTTGAATCTAAAAGCAGTTACATATCATTTACCTGCTGCTACCAGCAACACGACAGATATTTCACTTTGTCTCTCACTTTGTCTCACTCTCTCTTTGTCTTTTCTTCTAAGAAAACCTTCTGAGAAAATTTGGCATAAAGACAATATGCTCAAAGGATGGATCAAGGACAGCACAGAGGACATTTTAGGTTACAGAAATCAAAATATTGATAATAACCATGTCATTTATTTTGCTCCTGTTGGTCTTGTTCCACCACTTCTGTTGGATATTTTTTTTGTCGGCTGAATTTTGGCATTCATGCATTGTCCCTGGTCCTGGGGAAATGGCGGTGCATGGTGGGTTGAGGTTCGGTGTACCAGCTTAGCTGGCCATCAATCCTTCAGGTTGTCCTCACCAACGCCCTGGGCCGACAGTTCTGTCAAGACATTATCCAGGTAGTTGGGGTCAGGATAGCCATGGCCTGTCAGGTTGGAGCCAAATTCTGTCTTGTGGTGAATCTCGTTCCACACCACTGTGTCCGACTCGCCTGTGGTGCTAGACGTGCCAATGGTGAAGATGAGGCGCCGGTCCCAGGCTGTGATCAGCAACTTTAGGACCTGACATACACAAAAAATAGTGCATGGGTTAGAATTATCGCCAATACGAGACGGAGAAAGGAACAAACCAAATGCAGGATTTGTGCATTTAAACATTTGTGCCCACAGCACATTTTGTAGAGTTGTGGGTACTGTAGTGATTTACAGTAATGTAATTCTTCTTTCAGTATTTGTTTTTATGTTACACTGTGGTTTGGATTTTACTAATACTAGTCATGAGAGTCAAAATGACGTATAAATCTTTTTCTAGTAAAATAAACAAGTTACTAGGAAAAAGTTCTAGTAAAAGTGTAACATGAATAGCATGTAGCATGAATAATGCCGATCTTTAAAATTGCTCAGAGTTAGTACCAAACAGTTATAGCATCCTAATACATTTATTCACACAATAAATATCATGGTCCAGTCATTTCAAAAACAATTTTGATCAGAAGATCACTAGGTTCCCAATCTATTAAAGTTGAACACACAGAAAAATATAGAATAGGTATACAAATGCAAACTAAAGAGCAGGCGTATGTGAGAGTATGTAGTTTCCTCTCAAAATAATATTATTTAGACATGTAGTAAAGGACACTGTTTTCTGGTACCAGTGTCAGATCTTACCTTCCTGCCTTTCTCGTTGTCAGGGAGGTAGCAGTGTCGAGGGAACCCTCTTGCACTGAACTTCTTCCCGGGGTTGGGGTGCTCATTGGTCTGGTGGAAAAAAAATTGAAGTTTCCATGTGGTGGCAAATTGGTCATGTTATTTTCTCCTTTTTGGTAATTTCTACTAAACAGTCAGCAGAGAAATACTTCCTTTATAGGCGGGTGTATGAATGCAGTATCTGTGATAATACTCACGCATTTTGTAGGTAAACTACTAATGCCACCTAATGATCTCCTTTAAGCCCTTTACCTTATTATACATTACATTTCTAAACCTAAGTGAAAGTGTCAGGATGTGCAGACCAAGGATTGGGAGGAGAAAGAGAAGCAGGAGACCTACAGAAATGCTCACTGGCAATAGTTTTGCTGTGCTGAACTGAGTGGTCAGATGACCCCCTTTGTATTGTCTTTCCCCCTGGGAGACTAAGCCTGCTCCTTTGGTGGAAAAAGGTCAGTTTATTGACTCTCTTAAAGCTCATCTCAGCAAGCAGGATAAAAAACGCAGCCCCCTGAGCTCCACGAACCTACCAACACAAATCCACGCTGCAAAGCACCCGCCGCTTACTCTGACTGTCATGGGATTAAGCTTTTTATATTTATATCTACTACTCAAAAGGTTATGAAATGAATAGAATATAATAAATGGGGCTTTACACAACTGTAGTCATCATTAACATACTTAAATTGATTCTGAACTGTTACATGTCCAGTAAGCAGCATTTGTAAGAAGGTCAGATTTCATGAGGAGAGACAGTGGATCAATGCACAAAAGCAGGACGGTGGATTTAGTGACGTGAGACAGCTCTGACCTGGATCCCAGCCGGAATGTCGTAGACGATGCGGATGGTCTTACAGTCTGGGTAACCGGGGAGGCAGTGGGGGATGACGTGGTACTCCATCTTCCCAGGAGGCTGGGTGCCCGTCTTCTCTCCATAGATGGTTTTGCATGTTGGGCACTGAAGACTGCCATCCTGGTTTAAAAATAAATTAATTGGTATTAATGATATCAACTATTATTACTCTACTATGACCATTTTAGATTGCTATAAGAAATCCTACCCAAATTCCATAAAAGCTTCACTCAATCGTTTTCACTTACCTCTAGTGGAATCCAACTATGCAAACAGATCCTTTTGTATGAGGATGAAACTTAGTTTTCTTAAAACTAATAAAAATGTAAAGCTGCACTAAACACAAAATGCATACGAAGTCAAACGAGTATGTGTGAAGTGAAAGGTGGTGCTCATACAGACAAACCCACAGGAAATGATGACTAAAATCTGCTTTTTCAGCTTTACAAAGTTTCAGCTCATCATTATTGTAGCTGTCTGTCGTGCAGTCTCACTGCTCTCATAGGGATGTTTTTGGACACAGCAGGTAGTTGTTTTCAGTGACTAAGCTCAAAATAAACCCATTGTAAGCTAACTGGCCTATACCAAGCAGCAGAAAGACAAAGTTGCTTGCTAGTCAACTTAGTGGTGAATTTAGCTGACTCCAACCCAGATATTTCCCTCAGGAATTGGTGGTGACAAAACCAAGGGAATAGTGGACATGGAGTCATCAAAAGCAGGATGAGAAGATAATGCTTCTATTCCTCTGAGCCTGACAGGTAACAGTTTGCTCCTCGTATATCATCGTAAAGACTACTCTACAAATTAACAATGCAAAACACTGCCAGACTGAATGAAAACCATTCAACAAAACTGCTCTGTACCATAAAAGATAATATTCATCCACATTAAAATTAAACGTAACATTTAATTTTATTGTAATTTAATTTTGTGATACAATGCTTGTTTTTTTTAATTCTATATTTTCTCCTGAGAGTAGTATAAGCTACAAACCTTCATAACATGCAAAAAAGTCAACATACTGTGATATACTGTGAAACCATTAGAATCTAATTTATACAAGTTTTTGGTCATTAAACCCAGCCACTTGAAATGTGCTTGTTTCCACCTCTTCTCTCTCAGCAAGCAGAATATTTGTATTTCGTGAAGTGAGCAGAATTTAGAATGACTTTAATGCGCTGTCAGGCCTGCTGTATACAAAATCTCTATGTGTGTACAACAATAATCAGGAAGGATCCTCTGCCAGGGCTGTGCCACCTAGTCTGGCTTTTAAGACATTGCACGTTTATAATTTGAGTGTAGAGTGACACCTGGCTGGCTCACATTCTTTTACCCACCTTATTGCCATTGTTGTACATAGCCACCAGGCACAGCAGATGGTACATGTGCCCACATTTGCCAAGTTTGCCCACCAGCTCTGGCTTGACGCCTTTGTGCTGCAGGACGCCTTCATAGCCTGATGACATGAGCAGCCTTTCCATGCAGATGGTGCAGTCCTGGAATAGCCAACCAAAATACTTCAGCTACCATTCCACGTGCTTGTGTATGTATGAGACTTTCACACTTTGTTGCAATCCAACGATAACAGAATGCATCTCCTGGTGGGCACAAAACTTTTAGATACTGTGGTATTTAGTGACTTTTCTTACCTCATCTGGCGCCACTTTGATTTTCTCAGTGTATCTTCGCACTACATCCTCTGGGTTTTTCCCTTGTCATAAAGTAAAACATGAGAGGGATGAGATGGCCATCAAAGATAAGACAAAGTTGCCCCTTCTTTACACCCACATACCACAAATAAATATAAAACTGAATAGATGGACCACTGGATGGCACTGGCTTGTCATCTAAACACAAGAGAATACCAGCTTGATCTTGATGGATGACAAACTTTCAGCGGCCACTCAGGCCACATCTTTGCAATAAAAGAGTGTGTGTGCATGTGAATATAGAACACTTGTTTGAGATGTGGAATCGGAGGTCACCTTCAAACCAGCCCCCAACAATAAGCCATCCCCACACTTTCTGATAATCCCTGTGTGCAACCGGGCTGGCATTTCCGAGAGCACACCCGCAGCTTACACCCCTAATACGCTTACAGGCAACCTCTTTTTCCCCCAGAGCTTTGTTTGTTCATTTGAGTGACAACCCGGAGAGCGAGGGCGAACCGTGGAAAGAGACAGTGAATTTAACAGTATAAATGGCAGGGAGGACAAAGAAGGCAGAGAGCTATGAAGAGAGGGCGAAGAACAAACAGCAAAAAGGAGAAAAAGGACAGAAGCGACCCAATTAGGCATTTTTGGACTACTTGATGGCTTCGTTAGTCGGATCAAAAGCTTCTTTGACCTTTGTTCTGTACAGAAAACAGAGGAGCAGCCTAAATCTCACTGCACATGAAAGTCCACAGCCCTCCAGTGTGTCTGAATTCATGCACATTCTCCACGAAGCATGAACAGAGGGCATTCAGCTGCTGTCTGGCTTCTCAATCTACAATCTCTTTGGTAACACATTTAATTTCACAGTTTCATAATTTTCTAATAATTTCAAAGGAACTTCCCCAGAGAGACATACACAATTTCGTTCTGATTAAATGGGGCAAATTGAGATGAAGCAAATTTTAGCATGCACACCAAACTAAGATGTCAACCATGATTAGCATCGCTTCCTATAAAAAACGTATATAAAACTACTTATATAAAAAATATATATTTTTTTGTGTTTGCCTGTGTATTGTTTTTGCTTACAATGGCAGTTAACTGAAATTGTAAGTAGACACATTCTCCCGATAATTAGCACCAAATTACATTGTGTTTTGAAGGAACCTTTCTACAAATTCACAGTCACATATGTTCTTGGGAAATTCTAGGAAAGTATGGGAACTGTGAAGTGTTACCACATAATTTCCACGGGACTAATGTTTGATAATGCAACTAAAATGGGAGGCACACATAAGTCACACAACAACAACAGCAACAAAAAACAGCTTTGGTTTTGTTTGCACTCTAAGCACAACAGACGTACACACAGACGAATCCTGCAAAACTTGGCTTGAGAGAGTCTGCCGATTGTCAGTGGTTGGTCTATTCCTCTCCTCAGTGCATTTCCTGTTTATTCACTGACACACTATAAAAATACAACGTTTGCACTTGATTTACATTTCATTTCCGTCTCACCTCTCCTCAGATGCTTTTTCTTTGTTTTGCGCCGCATGCCATTGATTCCTGGCACTGGCTTCATGTCACTCTTGTTGATAGGTGGGGGGTGCAGTATAGGTTTGGGGGCTCGAGTCAGGCAAACCGGCAGACCTGCAGCACACATCAGGATACCTGTCATACCTGATGCATATGTACAGGCACACACACATACACACAAACCCACACACACACAATGAAAAGTGGAAAAAGATTTTAAAAATATATATTTTGATTACTCTAAGCAATCTTCTTAACATAAATTGATTTGCAGGAAGAAGATCACCAAAGATGTTGTCTAACCTGCTAACGCTGGGTGTACAGGTCCGGATCCAGTCAGGTTCTTTACCGGAAGGGCAGGAACACTGCACAAGGAAAGAGACAAAGAGTGAAAAAATAAAATAAAATAGAAGCAAAAATATACACTTTTTACTGACCACAGCAAGTGACTTGCTCACATCACACATTCATTCGGGGTCATATTACTGTAATAAATTTTGAGACAGGTTTTCTGAAAAAGAGATTCTTTAGAAACATGTCCTCTGTGCAACTGAGATCTATTGTTGTTCGTTTTGTTAAATACAGCCCTAGTGATCTCTAAAATATAGAGTAAGTTGTCCTGATCGGGCACCATGGCCTATTTTGCCTTAGCTGAGAAAACTGCAGCTACAGTAGTTCTGTTCTGCGTGCCATGAAAAACACCCAAGTTAAAAGGTCACATGTGCTTCACCACAGAGACAGAGACAGCTGCAATGGGGTAGACAGCTTGACTCACGTACAAAGAGCCTGATTCAGGATGGCATTTAGGGAGCCTGGAGTTCCTAGCATAAACAGAAAACAAAGACAGTGGATCTGCACACTCTCAAGATCTGGAGCAGAGCGGACAAAAGCTCTTGAGGCATTATACTGTACGAACATGCAAGTCAGTGAGTCTCCTTTCAGAGAACCGGAGTCTCAGCATCCACACAGCAGGAACTGCCACATAGCTCAAGAGCAAGTTTCCTTCCCTGAGGTTAAAAGTCATTCTCAGCATGGTAAACCACATTACTGCAATAACAGCAAGTTACGCAATTTTACGTCAATTTATGGGAAAATCATGTTAATTAACTTTGACTGCAATCAACATCAATCAAAGTTTGAAAGAGTTTGAAATCTTACTCAAGAAAAGAACAACACACACGCAAAAAAAAAATCACACAAAATCAAAAAAAAAAAAAAAGTTAGATAAAAGTGAAAAGATGGGGGATTTGCTCACTGAGTCACAACTAATCTCTGTTCATCAGTCACACAGACTATTGCACAAATACTTTTAAATCTTTCTGCTCTGCTCTTTATTCCTCTTTGACCATAAAATAACTGAAATCTTTGGCCTTGCAGCTCCTAGGTGTTTCACGGATCTGCAACAAGAGACTGCTTTGATATTAGTGAGAGGCTCTGTTCCTGTGCCAGGGGAAGCCCTTCAATAAGCTGAGTGCAGTAACAAAAAGGGATGGGAGGCCTGCCTGGGGCTGATGCACTGATGCGATTGTGTCTCCCACTACTGAACCAGAAACTAGAAACTGACTCTTGTTTCAAGTAAGATTGAAGTGAGTCCAAATTAGTGATGCGCAGTTATTATGAACAACATGCGTTATATTGTTGAATGCTTGGAATTGAAACCATGACGGATTTGATTTTGGTTGCCCTGAAGAACGTATTACAGGGAGTGATTTCACACCTTCAACCGCAGCCGAGCAATTGAACTGAGAGAGGGACCTCACCTGCTGCAGTTTGGGCTTGTAAGAAAAACTAATCAGTCGATACCTCACGGCACCCAGCTGTCTATCACTTATGTCAGTAAGTTTGGGTCAGTGGTTGATGGGCTATTCTGTCTGAAACATTAAAATATGTAGGAGGCAGAAAACACAAACATCAAAAGACAAAATGTATCAGCTAAAGCAGAGTCTGATAACAAATTAGGCATTCCCCTGGGGGGAGCTCCCCCTTCATTTAAACACTTGCAATTAGGCTTAAATTAAATCAGAACACAAGGTGAACAAGCCTCCCTTTATGAGCGCATTAATAGTTTAGATAGTTCACAGAGAGCTCTGTCAACAAACAGATCATTTTCATTAGCAGAAAAAAATATGACAGCATACATCGAGAGCTCTTAACACCATCTCACTGTGCCACGTCTGCACATTTTACACAAACTGCACACTCAGTGCACAGGACATTAATTTTAAAAAATCTTTTCAGCTTCACGTATTTCTTCCAAATCCTGACAGTCTGTTGCGTAATAAATGTCTTGACAAAACAGCTGCACATTGCATGGTTCCACAGCCACCATAGAAAATAAATAAATAAATAAAAACAATGCTAAACAAAATAAAATACTACCAGCAGCTGTTACTGATGATCATTATCTGGTGAACTGAAGAAAAGCCAGCACACACTTATCTACACTGTGTTTATGGTTACATTCACAAAAAACTCATTAATGCACATATTGAAAACAATTTCCTATCGCTATTTCTTATTAATTTTATAAACTTTACCTAGAGTATGCAGAAACCTTTCTGTGGCCTTGACCAGTCACCTTTCAGTTTGTGCACACCCTGCCACCCTCCATCTGCTTTAATCTCCATCTACTTCTAAGCTCTTTCCACTGGACTTTTTAGAAATGTGTACCTCCGGAGGCACTGACCCTGTCTACCCTGGCTGCGCCTCGAGCGTTGGGGTTTAAGACACATGCACCTCCTCACACTCTGCTGACCATCCCTAAGAATGGATGACTTTGGATGATTTTAACTCCTTTAACTCAACATCACATTTGTCTTAACTGTTTTAATCACACAACTCCTTCTTATTGTGAAATACTCTTTCTTGCTATGCTGATGAAACCTAAATTTCTACACAACAGAGGTCTCATCTCAGTGTCAAAGAATTTTCTTTGTCCTGTCAGCTCAAGGACTGTTCCAACCCCCCCACCTCATTTCCCATTTTTATTTACGGCTCTTCAGTCTATATTTCCCTCCATACAAAAAGTCTTGTGAGCATAATTAATAATATAATGTAATAAAATGTAATACATAATATTATTAATTATGCTCATAATACAATAATAAAGCACATGATAATAAAACACTATTGATACGATTGTAAAAAATATAAGACAACATTCAAATCCACTAACATCACTAATCTCTTATCTCTTTGTTCAAATATTAATGCTGAAATTATTTAATGATACTTATGATGGCTCATAATTTTGTGAGCAATTACATCTCATCATGGGTGTAAACAAGCACAGACCTTTCTCCTTTTTGCCACAGCTGCTGTAGCACTCCAGTTTTGATGGGGCACATTCAGGGAACCAGACTGAACCTTCCACCTCTGCATTTCTTTCACCCTGCCAACTCTAATTTTTCTCTTCAGCCTGACCTGTGATTGCTTCTTCACTCCCTTCTGTCCATTTCCTCTGCAGGACAAATAGCCAGCTACACCCAAACCTTTGATAAAGGACAGAAATATATCATTCAAAAATACTGCAGAATTTCCAAAGGTGACATTTTTCATGTCTTATGGTCTCATTTTTCACCTAAAACCATTGCTATTAGGTGATAAAATCCTGCCCAAACATACAGTATATAACCTATTAAGTGTGGCCCCTTTCAGAAAAGGGCACAAGCATTACCATCCCTCTTTTGTTTCCTGTATTGTACTTTTCCTGGGGGAATCTCCAGCCCGCCTTGAGGGCTTAATCCAACCGAGAGCGATGTGATTCCCTAAATAGAGAGACTACATTAGGCCTAGTTAGGAAAGTGCTGACAGAAGACTAATAATGCTTCATCTGTGTATTATGCACCATAAAGACAGTGAGAAGGATGTTGGAGGAAAGAACTCTACGAGTTCTTAATTGCATAATAATGTTGGCAGTGGGGGGCAGAGGCAAGCCCTACCCCCTGCTACAATGCAACTGAAATGCCTTAAAAATAACTAGTAATGACGGCAAGAATTCCCAAAATGTATCAGTTTGGTCCAAATAGCACCATGGCAAAACAGCGCAGCAACCCTCTGAGAGATAATGATTCTCCACTCATGAGACACAGCCCTCCAATCAAAACTCTGATCTTAAAATAAGGAGCTGGTCAACACAGTCAGTAGCAGTGTGCAACTGCAAATAAAGGTGCAAAAAAAGGACTGGCACTGTTTGCAATTCCCTGATGTGTTGCATTAATTGGTTGTGAAATGTGATCTGATCATCAGCAAAGTCATAAACATCAACAAACAGAATATTTAAAGCAGTTAAGATTTTATGTCTTTATTTGACACGTGTTTATTGCCGTTAAAAAAGAAACCGCATCAAACAGTGAAGTACAGTGGAGGAGCATCATAATTTGGGGTCTTTTGCCACCTCTAGACCTGGACCCTTTGCAATAGTGGAGGGAGAAATAAATTCCACAAAATAATTCCCCATTTCTGGTTATTGCTGCAAAAGGTTGTTGCCATTACTTTTCCCACTATGGGTGTGTTCAATACATTACTTTTTGTGCCTTTAACAGCCTATAAATATTGTGTTTGTTGTAATTTGTGACTTTGGTGAAGATCAGATCATTGTTCATTACAAACATTACTTTTATGCCTAAACATTAACTTTCAGCTGTATGTGGAATAATTCTTTCTTTCACCGCGCACCAAGTAATATGATGCACTAATTTTGTCAAAAGACAAACAGGGCAGATGATTGCAACTCTCTGAAAAATTGATGTACACCGAGAAAGTAGACAGGAGGAAGTGGTCTGACTGACAAAAGAAGCCAGACATGTTGTGAAATCCTTCCTCTGTTAATTCCACTTTGAAACATCATAAAACATCAGAATTAACATCACATGTTAATGTTATTGTCAAGAAATCTCATATGAGAGACTGTGTGTTAAATGTCAGGCATAGTATCAGGAAATTAGATTTTAAATAAATTTGTCACAAGCTAAATATTCATGTTTACTTACATTGTATAACACATTGTAGTGTGTTATACAGTACATTTATTTGTTTATTTACTGCTTATGATTGATACAGTATAATGAAGATGACCTTTTGCATAAAGTAGCCCTTTACTTCTTTATTCTGACATGCATTTGTGGATGCAATCATAAATGAATGAATGAATGAATAAATAAATAATTAGCAGCCTGTTTCTGCCAGACTTCTACGTAACCATAGCAGTTTACAGGTAACATGTGTAAGAGGGTGGTGATAGGGTTGTGTGTACCCGGTAATAAACTGATGTGTTGACAAAAACCAGCAGGTGGTGCTACTTTAAATGTCTGTGAACGCAAGAAAGATGCATGAAGCAACACAACCCCCCATTTCTCCACCCACTTTACAGCCCACAACCAGTAGTTTGATAAGACCATGACAAGATCAATATCTGAAATATAGCCTTAATCATGAATGACACACAAATCCTAACACATACACTATGCTTTGTTAGCTTATGTAAAATTAAAGCCAATCATAGGAAAACTTAGCTTTTGAAAATGTATTTTTATATTATTCTTGCACAGAAAGAGACCCACAGTTGTTTGTATATGTGAAGCAGCAACATCAACTCATGTAAACAGGACACAGCGTGCCAAACACCTTTGTTGCACCCAACACCAGTTATATTAAGGTGTGGGTGTGTGAAAAACAGATCTGATGTTTTACTTTCTGTGTGGGTTCATCTGATATCTGTCTGTAGCACGCTTGTGGGAATGTGCGAGGGAGTTTGCAATACAATTTGTGTTTATGTGTGTGTGTGTGTAAGCTTTCATGTCCTGGTGTGTGTATCTTAACCACACTCATCCTGTATGTCGAGCCACTCGCCTGGGAACCAGCATACTCTACTTCAGCCCCTTTCTCTTCCTCTCTCACGCTCAAGAAAAAAAAAACAAAAAAAAAACACTTGTGCTTTGAGGTGAAAAAGTCACATATCATCCACAGTTCTGTGCACACCTGAGCTTTAATGCAGAAGCTGAAATACAGAAGAAATGTCTCTGAGTAGGTCATCCTACACTGGCTTTCTCTGTCTCATATACCCTAGCACAAAGACACATTGTTCTCACCTGCTGGGAGCATGAATAAAGGCAGTGGCCTACTATGATGAGCAAAAAGCATATATGCATCTCCTATCAGTGACCCGGAAGTAGGCTACAGAAAGTAAAAGCTTGTGTGCCTAGGTGAATGATGGTATTATTCAAACATGCAATAACTGTGTCTCTCCCCATGAGTGGCAAGAACAAAATGGAATCAAATTAGATCAGGAGAGGGCTTATTTTAGTAAAAGAAAGCAGGATATGGGACCAAAGTATCACTTACAACACTAGACACACTTATTTTCCTCGGCTCCTTTTCGCTGAATCGCTCTGAGGCCAGAGCGCTCTGCTGAAGCTCCCATTTTTCCTTGATCCATTATTTATTCTTCCCCAGTGGAACCCTACCCTCGTGGCAAATAAGTTCCACATCTACACCAGAACCCTGCTTCACATGTCTGACCATGCATGCATGAACCCACACCATGAAACTAAGACGACAAGATTTACACAAATCTAGAAATCCCACATACAACGTCAGCATAGTGTTAAAGTAACAAATTAGTTTGAAGCAGCCGAATTATAGAGAAGAGCTGCAGTATTTCACGCCCGTTGGGGCCATCATAAGCTCATTATGGAGCTGAAACCATGGCAGACACATATGGAACAGACGGGTTCCTCCTTAGTAAAGTCAGGGAAAAGAGAATCACTTGGACTCAAGATACTTTCCTGCAGATCACTGCACAAATGAGAATAGTCAAATGAGAAAACACACTAGTACGCTTCACTAAAAACATGCAGGGTGAAGTCCTGTGAAGCATACAGACAGACATTAAAGGCTTTCTACAACCACCCATTGCCTCAGCTGAAATGTAAATTAAACGGAATCTGAGCATTATTTCTGACTAATTCTCTGCTGCAGACTCCAGAAAACCCTAATTAGAAAACTGGGGGAACACATGTTTCCAAACATGATTACCCTGGTGGAATGGCTCCTCTGGCAGTGCCCATGGAAATTCGCTGGGTGCCCGGCCGGTTCAGGTTGTTCTGTCCATTGATGGTGAGAGCATGGTGGGGATGAGCGGATGAAAGAGATGGCATCACAGGGGAACAGGGGAAGTTGGCAGTGGACTGTGGCAACTGCACCTGTTCAGCTTTGGCTTGCCCACCTCCAACACTTATGTTATTGTTGTTGGTCCCAGAGGAAGTGGATGTCGGAGACCAGAGGGAGGTCCCAGCAAAAGTATTGCTCTGCCGCACTACAGTGAGGGTTCCTGCAGCGCCTGAGTTGCCTGCTGTCCCGCCATAAACTTTACGCCGCTGAGAGGCTAGAATAGCATTAGAGGCAGCTCTTGTACTGTTGACCAAGATGCACTGCTGGCAGGAGCAGGGCTGGCCAGAGCTGGCTCCCACTGGCCAAGACTGTGACTTGGGAATGGAACCCATGATAAGTGGGTAGGCGAGGTCCATGCGTCTCCGCAGGCGTCGCTTGCGCTGGCTCTGCCTGTTGGTTTGAGACATGCTGTTAAAGTCGATGAGGTAGCAGAAGCCAAGAGAGGTCAGGTCCAGCCAGGGGTGCTGCTTCTCATAGGCATTCTGGATGGTCACGCAGATCTCCATGTCATAAGGTGTCCACGAGCCGTTGTCGTTCTCCCACTCCCACACCACACCTTTCCCTGGGGCAGATGACGGCTCATAGAAGTTCCTCTGCACTGGCCTCATGGTGCCTAAAACCAAATGACAGAGCAGAGAAGGAACATGAGTGCAATCACTCCTGATGTCTGCAGCGTTTGAATTATATTTACCTGTTTAATCATCAGTCTTGATTATTAAAACATTTGAAAGCTCCCTCCATAACAACAGAACACATTATACATCTGATTTAACAAGCTGAGTAGTACTCCTCATGACTGAATGCCATGTGTAAACTTGGTGGAGGGCCCCTAATTTATTAGCGATTACTTATGGTAGAAATGTATTTCCCTTTTATTAAATAAAAACACAGATTTCAACACAATTTTCAGTGTGAAGCTTTTACAAATGCAATTGAATTGTTCTACTTATTAAAACACTTAACGTTTGTCATCCCAGTATATTTGACAATGCAGTAAAGTAATTATTGTGTACTGTAAATGATCAATAGGAAAAAGCACCATTAGATTGTGTAAACCAATGCCAAAAGGCTCTTGTGATTCTGTTCTAAGCTCATCAAATCAGCTAACAAGTGTTGAGGCTGAAACTAAACCAACTGATGGAGATTAGGTGTAACGCTTCACTACACGCCTGAGGGAATTTGGTTGCAAAGCGTAGCATTAAAGTAGTTGCTCAAGAGTGATACAAACATAAATCGTTACAAGCTGTTTTCTGCACATGCTAGTAAAATGCCTTGCCTCAACAAGCTCTGACTGTGGATTAAACCGCAAACGTGGCCTTTCAGGGACAGACATCATACACACAATCCCCTGCTGTCTCAGTATACACTCTGCTGCTCTCTACGGTGACAGAAAGGATGGGGACATGAAGCCAGTAGCTTTGGACTTCTCTAGCTCTACTGATGGCCACTCGGCTCCCACCTCCATTATAACACAATTACTGTAGCCACATGGGAAATCAGGACACCTTAGCTTATCCATCTCCCCACTGTACGTCAGCAAGGGTATCCAGGCATCCTCCTTCCCCCACTTAATTTAACGGGTAAATGCACACTCTCCTGCTAAGGAGGAATGGGGTGATAATGGAAGCAGTGTGTGGAGAGGATGAGTGGGTGTTGGAATGAGGGAATGAGTAGAGCGGTTGGTGGGCAGCGGTAACCCCTCATCCAGCAGCCTGGTGTTAGATGCGGAGAATAAAATGCATCAGCAGAATCAGCAAGTTTGACCTTGAGTCGCTTCTGCAGACTGCTGCTAAAGGACTCTGCTTGACGGCTAATTTCATTTGGAGCTGCTGAGAACCAGACACACACACACACACACACACACACAGCCACAGATGACTGCTCAGTGAGCCAGCTGCCTGTGTCTCTCACATCTTCAGTCAGTCAACCGTGCACAACTTTCTCTGCCAGTTGCATCCATGCCTGCTCAAAGCTTGCTTCCTTACAAAGATAATATTGAAAATATTAATGATTTCCCTCAGTGGATTTTAAAATAAAACATTCATTGATTTCCTGAAAGAAATTTTGCACTTCAGGCGTAGCAGGGGAAGGCTGTGTGATGGGGAGCCATGTGTCTGAACCCTTTGCCCATTGCTGTGTGTCCTCAGGGATGCATTAGATTTGACACTTTCACCATGGCTGCCTGTTTCTGGCCATGATCAATATGGGGAGAGCTCCACAGAGTTTTACTCAGCAGTGAGCTTAACACAAGCTTTATAAATATTTGAACATGTGGAGATTTATTCCCAGGCATCAGTTTAAATGTCTAAACTTTAGCAAGGAAAGATAAACATTAACTCTTTTTGAGATCCTATTAGTACTGTTAATTGTTCCTGAGAGCTCTGATGGTGCATGATGCGTGAAATGTACTCCACTGAAAGATTTTCTATAAAGAGTTCAGTGGGCTCTGAGGGGTGTTTGGCAGTCCAATTTTAAGTTAGCAGGGCCAGATCCAGATCTTATAAAAAGACTCACTGCTCCTCAGAATGTATTTACACACTCAAACACGATCTGACCGTCGGGATAAAAAATACATCTGCTGCACAATGAAAAGTAGAAATTGAACCAGTCTCTCAGGCTTCTCAAAGATCACACATTTCTTTGTCAGAAATCTGAAGCCACAAAGGGAGGCTAACATGGACAGTCGACTATAATGTTAAATACTGTCACATACAGTATTTATGAGCTAACTCAATTACAAAATGTCCAGGTATGTCTGGAAGTCAATCTGCTCATCATCCAACTTTGCTGGATGTTTCTGATGTTTAGACCAATTGTGTTTTAGCAGATTTTGGTCATAGTTTTACTGTTCGTCTTTGTTTCTCTACGAAATGCACTTCTTTAAGACCTGTATGAATAAGCAGACTTTTATTACAATAGGGGCCGTATACAGGGACAGACACGCTTGTTAATTAGGAACCTTGATGGGAAAGAGCATAGAACAACACACTCAAGGCCTCATGTAGGAAGTTAAATTCCAGTGTCTGCTCACTGTCTCCTCTTTGCTGTAATTTACTGCTGCGTGTATTCCTGTCTCTGTCAAAAAAGCAGAGGCTGACTTGTTGTTGTTCTCCCTCTGTGACCCCCTCACGCTCTTCCGAACAGGAAACTAAGCAACTTCCTGTCTGACCCTTCACCTTTGGCAGCCATCTTTTTTCCTCTCCCTTGTCCTCCCTCCTACGATGTTCTCCAGCTGTCTTTTCGCCACACTGCTGAGGTTGCCCTTGGGAAAACTGTAGCTGCGTGATATATTGCTGCATTAGGCTTCACTGTGGGATTATAACCCCAGTGTCACACAGGACAAGGTGAGTTCATGGTGAGCTTGGCTGTGCTTTCAGATCTCAGCCGGTGGTAAAACATTCTGCAGTGTCCTCACCATGTAAGGCCATGCTAGTCTTCCTCCCTAATAGCTTTGTCTTCCTCTCAACGGTCTATCTGAATCACTCTTTTAAAAGGACATGCAGATTGGAAAACTTGCTGTATTTTTTGCAGTTCACTTTAGTAAATAGTTTTATCAGAGCTTTTACCATTGTTTTGAAAATGTGATTACATCCACTCTACATGTAAATAGTCAAACAACTGGCAAGAAATTGTGGCTTTGACACTGTAGGACCACATCTACTTCTCCTTTGGCAAAGCTCATTCAGGGAGAGAACTGCTCGACTTCACACAGGCACTAAATCCCATCTAAATCGGTCACTGAGGTTATTGACGTATGTTCCCTCTACGCCCAAACCTCTGTACACTAAAAACACACATTATGGAAACTGTCAGTGACATACAGTATAGCTCATATGATACCCACAGGTAACACCAGAACAGCTGCTGCAGAATGCATGAGGTTGGAGCTCTGTTGTCACAGAAACACTAAGGTTTTGTTGTCATGGAAGCCATCGCTGGGACTGAAAGGAGAAGGAGTGGGAGGGAGGGTTGCCCATATACAGTATGAATGTTCCTACTATTGCTTTCCCTGAGCGCAGCGCCAACAGAGTGAACTCCTCCTCCACTCGCTCATCTCTTCTGCTGCTGATGCCAGCTTTCCCCTTTGCTCTTCGCTGTCTCTCCTGGCTCCTCACCAGCACTGTCACGCTGAGCCATTCTTCACATTTTTCCACTCTGTCACTCACTGGACCCCATCCTGCTTTCTCACACAGTGTTCAACACTTGGACAGAGAGTAGGAATCTGTGTCATTGAATTAGAGCCCGCATCACCTTGTAGTTCATACTCTTCCTGGCGCTGCTGCTGTCAGAGGTAAGGCAGACCAGAAGCAACCAAATCAAGCTCTATAATATATCCTTATAATTGACAAGCCTCTCCAATTTCCCTGGGGCTGTGTTGCCTATTAAAACATTGTGCTTCATGTTTCCGTTTAACTACAGAAAAGAGAGAGGCCAGTAACAGGTCCAGCGTCATACGGCCCAATGCTGTCTGAGAGTTATTTAAAGCCAACTAATCTATGAGCAGGCCTCTGTCAGAGAGACACTGTACATAAAAACCCGAGTAAATGTCTTGTGAACAATGACATCACATTGAAAAACATAACACTGATAAAGAATTACCAGTCAGGAAGGGTTTATTGACAAATGCTAGAGAGTTGCATTTTGTTAAATGCACAAAATTTTCTGAAGGATAACAGACAATCATGCTTTAAATGTACTTTAGTTGCTCATCTGTGTACCTCCATTGTTGTCCAAAACTGGTTTAAAGGACATCAGCCAACAACAATGTGTCAGACTAATTTGCAACAGTTCTCAAACACACTTTGTGACAGGCTAGGAACACAGGAAGGTCAATTTTAAGCCAAAGAGATGTTAAAACCAAAGAGATGTGAAACATACATGTTTCACAAACATGCACGTGTGAAACATGCATGTGTCACACATGCAACAAGGGCATGATCAAAACAGCTTTTTTGTTGTTGGGTTGTTACTGTTCTCAAGCTACATAAAGAACAGAGGCCTAACATCTCTGAAGGGAAATAGAGAAAATTATGTTATGTAGAAGTGAGGAGACTGATGAAGGAAAAAAAGAGTATATACTGTATATGTATACAGAAATAAATTTGTTAAGGGGGATGCAAACTTTTGCACTGATATAATTTTCATTGTTTTACTATACCTTTCTTTTTGTACACCTTTTGACCATTTCTTTTACTTCTGATGATAAAAGAACAATGGTACTAGCCGAATGTGGCTATTCATTTATTATATTTAGGGTTAGGTTTGCATCCCCCTTAATAAATGAATTTAATGTATTTTTTTATTTCTGACAAAGGAATATTTGTACAAACTAAATGTCCAGCAAACAACATGTTGATGAAAAACCATATTCATTTTCATCTATTTGACATTTCAAAATAGAGGAATGAAAAATTTTGCAACCAATTGCATTCAGCAAAAATGATGTAGATAGATACTTTATTTAACCAGGTAAGAAACTCACTGAGATTTCAAATCTCATTTTCAAGAGAGACTTGGCCAAGAAAGCAGCATTAACAATATAGCAACAAACCAGTGCAGAACACACTCATACATTCACTCAGTTTTCAGTAAGTGAAACAGCTGTTTCAATACATTGAAAGATGCCAATCTGCAGTTAAAAACAATACCACCTCTGTTTGTAGATATTATGATACCATGCTATCTAGAAGACATTCTCATCCCAATGCATTAGATAATGACGCTTCCTGAGGCATTAAATTACACTGCTTTACACAACCTTTGGCGTAACATATTTCTTCTGTGGGAAGAAAACTGGAGAACCCTGAAGAAAACCCATGCAAGCACAGAGAGAACATGCAAACTCCTTGAAGAAAGGCCAAAGAAGGTAGGTTGATTGAATAGGATAAGCAGTTGAAGATAATGGATGAATGGATGATAATGTTGCATTTAGCTCAAAGCACTACTGGTGGCCATACACAGACTGCAGAGCTGCTGGTATATCTATAAACTATTTGCTTTAAAATAGTTACACCTTCTATAAAACATCATAACACACAAATGCTCTATCTAAACTATTACTTAGTTTGATTGTCACTTATTTTACCAACTTTTGTTCAAACAAAAGACTGTAAGCAGCACAGAATCACTGCAGGCAGACCCATAGGTTATCACCATACTATCAGCATATGAATAGTGAACACATGATGAATATGCTAATAAAGGCAATAAAATAATTGAAGCACGTTTGATGTTTTCACATAAACACCCCAAAGCACAGCTTGAACAAAAAAAAAAGACTTTCATCTCCCAAAAAAAGACATTGACAAACAATAAACCCAAACTGGCTATTAGAGAAGATAAAGAGACAGAATACTGCAGAGCCGTTAAAAATGCATCACATGCTGAAAGAAAACATCTGGCTCAAAAATGTCTGATCCTACAATATGAATTCAAAGTCAACCTCATTTAAATACATGTATCAGTAGGACTTTAGATATAAAAACTCGTGCTCAAAAGGGATTGCCATACCTGTACATCAAAGTTATAAAGATCTGTGAGAGCATTATCTGCTCATTAAGAAATATGCAGAGATCACAGACCATAATAATGAGGATGACAGTCTGGTATTAAGCTGGTTTAACAGTATTATATGTTACAATATCATAGCTCCTCTACACTCCTTACAAAATCACATGTGAAAGCTAATTTTCTATACTGAGATGACACTTTCATTCTCCCAGAATGCAGTTCTTTATAATGAACTACTGTAGGAAATAGTGACTTAGATTCCCTTAAGCGTCCTCATCTCTTTGTTGGCAAATGTGATGGATGAACAAAAGCAGAGGAGCAGCCGCTGGCTTGGGAGGCAGTGGTGAGGAGGAGGGGCAGCAAGGAAGGAGGAGTAAAAGAAAAGAGGAAAGCAAAAAAAGAGAACAGAAAGGAAAAGGAGAACTTAAAAGAGGAAGGAGAGGAAGAACAGCAGGAATGGAGAAGGGAATGAAGACAGAGGAGGTAGGTGGATGAAGAAAGGCCAGAGAGAACGCTAGGTGAGTGTATAAAGAGAGAGTGCTGTAGATACTGAAGAAAGCTTGTGATAAGTGGAGACTTTCTGCCAAAGAACACACACAGAAAAAAGAGGATGTCTCACTTGTGCCCGAGCTTAAAAAGTGAACACTGCAGTAAAACCGGCCCCACTAATATAGTGTTGCTGCCAGCAAGACAAAGTGGTGAGGAAAAGTGGCTTAACTCCCACTGCAACTGTCCTCACCCTCTCCCACACTAAGGCCTGTGGAGCTGGCCAGTTACCATGCACTTGTGCATAGTTTGCAATTACTGGGATGATAAAAAAAAAATATATTGGATAAAAAATGGATGTGGTTGACAAAAAAATCTTGAGAAAATGAAGTAATAGTCCTGTCCACCTGCCAGCTCCTGTACTGCAGTGAAGCAACAAACCCTGAAACAACCTTCTGACTCTGTGAATGTCGTGACCGTCCTCAGAAACTTTGGCTCTGCCAAGGATGCTCTCTGACTCACTTTGTGTGTGCACAGCTAACAGTCTGCGCACATGAAAGTGTGCATATGTGTGTATGTGGTACACACGCTAGAGGTACTTGTGTGTTTCCCTGCACAACCACTTCCACTTCACACCACTTCAGCCTCATCACATCCAGCAGGAATCTCGTTAACGTGTCAGCACCATGCTGTCACGTCACTTGAGCAAGGGAGTAGGAGGCACAGCTCCAGGCATGATTTTACACATGGACACACACACACACAACACAGGTCACCACTGCCAAGGTGCAGTGTCAGAGTTAGAGTAAAACAGATTTCTTCTTAGCAAAGACGAGTCACTTTAACACATGGAAAGCAAAATCGTGCTGTTAACTTGACCAGTACAGCAGATCTGGTTTCCAGACAGCCAAACTGAAAACAAAGTCAACTTGTTTGGTCGATGCAGCTTTTGACAACATTTCAACATTAAAGGTACGACATTTGATCATTTTCTGGAATTCTTGCCTGCGTATCTCCTGTGCTCTACTGAGGCTCATTATTTTATCGCATTTCTTCCCATCCCAGACAGCTGCCAACGATGACTTCTTATCCTTGGGTGCTACAGAGCTTGTTTAATATCGCCAACAGTCCAATTTGAGCACAGTGCTGCCAAGTAACAGTAGACAACATGTTAAAAAAAAAAGAATAAAAAAATCTGCATTGTGAAATGTTCCAGACGTCTGAATAATGTGCAGCATTGAAAATACTGAATAAAAACTAATGTTAACCACTACATACTGTGGTTTTAAAATGTATTTAGCCAGTATTAAAGAAAAACTTTTAGATGGTAGATCTACTTAAAAACATTCATAGTGCATTAGAAGTTTCTAAATGCATAAAAATTTGAACAAATTGACAACAAATTTATGGAATTTAACACTAAATAACGAGATAATGTCTATTGTTGAGGCTGGACTTTGATATGACAGTGGTTTAACCTAAAGGCTAATTAGCATATCAAGTAGACTGCCACTGAGGTAAATGTCATTAGTTCCGTATGTATTTGATCATTACTCAAAGTATTGAACATTTGAAGCTTTGACCAGATGTTGGCACTTCACAGAAAGTGAGAAGATCTGTTGGCATCATAAATGTCTGTAAAATTTTTAGGGAATCCAACTTAAAGTTATGGAGATTATTATAGGCCGACAGCCAACAATAAAACAGAGTAGGTTATTCCAAAGCTGCAATCTGCATGTAAAAAAAGACCAAATTAATTACAGTATATATGTTTTATTTGCTATTACATAATAGTATATTATAATATATAATATGATTTTACTATTATATAGTATAAAATATCTTGATATAGTTTTTTCAGCCAATTACAACTAAGACATCCCAAAGATTGACAGTTGACACTGAAACAAGATATCATTTGTGTATAGTACTTTATATACAGTACAAGATAATATTTGAAATATTGTATTTTGACATTCATGGATCAATATTAATACAATATTGTTTGTGAATGAGTTCAAACATATCACTTAACCCTGCAGCCTAACATCAGACCGAACTGCACTCAGTGCTGGCTATTGTTGAGGCTGGACCACTGTCTTAGCAGTAGCAGCATCATATGATCTCGGCAGCACATTTGTATCCAATAGTAAAATGGGGAGAGGGATCTGAGCCACCTTTGAATCACCACATATGTTAGAATCATCACAAAAGAAATGACAATGTCCTACATGCTTCGCACATGGTTCATGATGAGAATGAACATACCACAACCGAGAGGAATGATCTCATGTGGTTCTTCTTCAGACGACCTCTGCCACACTGTACATGCAACACTACATGCTATATGACTGGATCAAGAACTAATCACATTTAATAAGATCCATCAGAACTTAGCAAACAGCAGCAGTAGTCAAATTCTATAAAGAGTAAGTTTCCCACATGATCCCCACTTTATTTCTCATCGTGTGGTCAGCGTTTCAGGCTTGACTCACTTGTGAGTCACCTCCATATTCACACAAACGTCTATGCAAGCTACAGTATAAACTTATCAAGTACAAAATGAGTAAAAACATTTAAAAAAAAATTTATGCCAACGATGCCAAACCCAATTTTTTAGTTTTGGTTGTAATATTAACTTCTAAGAAATGGCATCATGACATCAAGAGGTTGAGGTGCACTAGGAAGGAAACACTTGCTTAGAATTTTTGACAAATACAGGGAGACTGAAATGAACAGTGTGCAGTGAATCTGTTCAAAGAGACAGGCTTTTATTTCCCTTTTCATGGCTGCCACATGCAGTGCGGTCTCATCAGAGAAAAAAAGACCAGTTACATTAAAAGCAATTGTCATTGTGGCAGACTATGCAGGTCAGCTTTGATCAGCTGGCTTTGAATGAGGTCAGAGGGCATTAAAAAACCTGCGGGCAAATGAATGTTTTATATACTGTACACTGTGATGGATTTACCAATCACAACTTCACCCTAAGTATGTTCTACTTACCCAAGGAGTTTATATTAATAGGCTTTTCCCTGCTGACTCACAAGTGTAACCACTCTCTTTTCTGTTTATACCTCAAAATTAATGGAGAGACTTTTTCAGTTCATCTCAGTAGTTCAAATATTTTAATGGTCATGTTTCTAATTTTGACTGCTAAGTTTAATTAAAGAAACTAGGGACACTCAGGGAGCCAACATGGGCTTGTTGATGTTAAAGTCAGTGGCTTAGGGGTCGTATCCTCATTGCAAAGTTGCCGTTGGATCACTAAAAGCTTTTATCAAGTGCCTGAGCACAGGTCCGTTGGGCTTTATCTACAGAGGTTTAAAAGTGTCACATTGACTTTGGGGCCCAAAGCCTGTAGAGAATTTCATTTCGCAAATGCAGTTTGCAGAAGTCATCAGTCCTGTTGTAGTGAACAAAGAGGGGGAAGGAAGCTGTCTGAATATTAATTATGTGGTTTTGGAAAATTGTGTAATGTAGGCAGCCCCTTACTTTTCGACACTAATGAAAGGTTGTTTAAAGTGCAGTATCAGTTCAAGCAGATGACTTTATGCTCTCTAGGCTCTAATAGCTGCAGGAAATGTACATAATATATCTGTAAGTAAAATGACTAAATCATTCATGATTTTCTGGAAGAGCCTAATTACTGTAGAACAGATGAGGGTCAACTCTGAAATTCAATTCATGTTACAGTCATAGTGAGTGTGTGTGTGAGTGTGTGAGTGTGTGTGTGTGTGTGTGCGGGGGGGGGGGGGGGGGGGGGGGGGTTATTTTGGGGCTTAGAGTGAAACACATTGCCCATAATCCAATGTTTTTCTGTTGCATCATTGCCCAACTCAGAAGAACCAAGTGCTGGCTTTAGCTGCATTTTTGTAAATGGGGACTTTTTTTATACCGGACTAGCCACACAGTTGTACAGTAGAGAAATAGATGTAGATGCTTCAGGAGCATACTTTAACTTCCGCTGTGCAGAATGATGTATGTGCAGAGGTTAAGGCTAAAAGGTTGTTCCTACATTCATCTTCTGAAAAGACAAATATTCTCTGTGCTCACTTTAAATCTTTCTGCATGTGTATTGTGCGATTTTCGTGCTTCACACAAAAGGTCTCACTTATAATCAAGACCTTTGATTTTCCACCTTTTGAAAAGCTGAAAGCAGAATTTTTCCAACATGCATAATACTGTCCACCTGCTGTGTTTTCTTGTGCACTTGAATCTCTGATGACAGCAGCTGAGCTATAAAACAGAACACAGAGACAAGAAAGACTAGAGACTGATGAAGCACATACAGTGGTAAAATGTCCTTTATGCCTTTTTTTAAGCTTGCTTCTCAACTCCATTAGCATTCAAGCTTTGAGTAAGGTGTGCACATCACCTGGATGTTCCAGATCTGATTTAAAATGTTTCCTTGTGAGCAATGCTATATATATATATTGGTGCATTTTATTTTATTATGACAATCTGAAGAAAGAAAGGAACAATTTGAAACACATCCATAAGGTGTAGATTAGATCAAAATATCGTTTTCAGCCTGAAAACCACTGTGGCCATTTCTTTGTGTAATGACAAATGTACCCCTTAATGGATGAGTCCAGAGTTGAAGCAAACACCATTTAACTCACCTTATGGCACCAGTGATATAAGTCCCTGGAGTATTTACAACTACTCATTAACAATAAAATGTCTGAAAAACTGATGGTGTGTGAGATGATCCTTTGAGAAGAAGCACTGGAGGTTGGATGCGTCTCTGCCATGAGCACCTGGCAAACATTATTCACATCACATGCTACTGCAGGACGTTCCTCAAAGTGACATTTACATTTATATTTATATTTAGTCATTTAGCAGACACTTTTATCCAAAGCGACTTACAAGTGAGGTACAAGGCAAGAAAGAATCTAAGTCACAGGTTTTGGACTCTCGCCAGGGTGATTTGGAAGCACTTACAGATGACACAGAGAAAGAAGGAGACGGGAAGAGGGTGAGAGACAGACACTCAGATTGATATTCTACTGACCGCCTATGCAGCAAACAATAAAACACAAGTTAAGGTTTTTGTTTTGCTGAGAAGAAGGAGTGTGTGGGAATGTGCATGTGCTCATCCCATGTCATGCTGCAGCAAATTCTACTCTTGTTTAAAATAGTTCAGACTGAACATTCAGAACACGGACAATCCAATACGAAACCTTGAACTACAACAATGCATCCAACCAAGCATGGTGTTATGGATCACAAGGCTGGATTACCAATCAGTCAAACACACACTCTGAAAATCTAGTTTTACAGCCTTGTTTTATAAGCCCCTTTTACAGGAAAGTTGTGGGACTTTTCTGTAAAAGGGGCTTGAAGTTTATATTGTGCTTATTTTTTTAAGTTGTTTTTTAAGTTGTTTTTTTCATTATCATTATTTTCATGTCATTATACATCTGACAATTTTTTCTTTCCATGATTCAGTGGTCTAATTGTATTGTTTTTAAAATGTCAGTAGTGAACAGGGATTGTTTGGAAACATCTTATACCTGATATATTTTAGAAACATATAATTTTACATCATTTTTTAAATTTTTTGGTTGTTTTTATTTTACTAAAGGATAGTTTAGAATAGTTTAAAAAAGAAAGTACAGAGTGTTTGTGTAGTGTTTGAGACTTCATATGGAGAGGCTGCTGGCTTCGTGATCAGACTTGAGATGTTTTTGTTTACAGCTTATGCTGGAACATTAATAACTGTGTTACCACTGAGGTGCTTTTGACAAAGTCATCCAAGTTTCAGCTTTAGCGATTTGTTATGCCTCGACTGTGTTCAAGTGGGGAAGAAGTGCATTTATTGTAAGATGAGAGAAAATGCTGAGACTAAACGAAAAAGTCCCGCACTTTGCGTTCACTGGGACTGATCAATTGTGCTTTGAGCTCGGCTCATTGCAACCACTGGAAAACTGAGTTGCAT
This sequence comes from Channa argus, assembly GCF_033026475.1. NCBI lineage: Eukaryota > Metazoa > Chordata > Actinopteri > Anabantiformes > Channidae > Channa > Channa argus. The sequence goes on from NC_090207.1 coordinate 19,572,722, forward strand.
CAGCGCAGCTCTGGTCTTAGTCAAAAGATGTTTTCAGTAGCTAGACCACATAGACCTGCAGATCAAAGACAACCCATTTGTTACAGCAGGCACACTCTGTCCCTAAGCAACAAGACAGCTCACTAACATCTGTTTTTTTAAGACTTAGTGTGCATGTAAAGTTTATGTAATTATATATAATACTTTTAAAACGACAGTTGGATCGACATGCATTTTACTTATCGCTCTTTGTAACAGCAATGTTGATATCATTGACAATGAGATATTTTTGAAGGACAATGACAGGCTGACAATAACTTCTTGTGCGAGAGTGAGGATATTTAAAGAAACTGGCTTAACCTCCTAGAGGATAAAACAGATTTCAACAGCAGATCTGTCAATACATGTAGGACGGAGATTGACGATCTTTTGTCCAAACAGTGCTGAGAGAATGCTCATTCCTATTCCAGCAGTGGCAGGGTGTTTGACTTCCAATATGGGTGACCTACCACACCGGCCTGATAAGAAGGAGCGGCTTTAAAGCTGCTTCTCTGATGAAAGAGTAAGATATCTGCTTTAGAAGTTAAAAGTGGTGACTCACTGGATTAGAAGTTAAAAGCAGATATGAGGAGACACTTGTGCTAAAAATGCCAGCGGCTTCTTCACAGCCTGCTTATCACAGTAATGCAGTAAGGATGTAGACAGAGAAGACCAAACTGGTAGACCATAAAAAAAGGCCACTCTGAAAGGGAACAACATGAAACCAACTGTATATCATATTGCAGCCCCCCACCCTGCTCTTCCTCGACAGTGTCACCACAGTCCCTTTCCTGCTGACATCCCAGTGGAGTTCAGCCAGCTGCTTCGGACTCTAATGGACCCGAATACAATGACACCTTAGCACCACCTTGGCTAAGCACCATGTTGATTCCGCTAAAGACCTTCACTAACCAATTATGATAATTGTAAACAGCTATAGAGAGAAAGACTGTGGTCATTATGTCATGTCTGTTTATTGTTAGCCCACATAACTGAGGATGTGGTCTGAATGTGACTTGCTGGGTTTTTGCAGAGCTTCATAAAGTCCTTCTCTACCACTACAAAACAAAATGTCATACGTCGTCTTGCCCATTTGAAAAACAACGCTGCTACAAACCGCAGTGTTTCTGGCAACATCACAGTGCAGATGAGCACATACCTATACTCCGATTGTAGACAAGTTAAAATATAAAAGCACAAACACTACTGTACTACCTGAGATATTGTTTCTATTTCTACTAATTTCTTGATGCTTTTGTTCTAAATGTTTAGTTTGGAGCCTCAGGGCTACATCACTCATTCTATTTTCTTCTGACGCAAGTGGGATCTTACAGTCAGTGCTGATGCATACAGCACCTGACCTTTAGTACGAACATAGCGGGAATCCTTTTTACATCTTCCTCCCACAGACCACCAAAACTGTTCCCACACGCATTTACTACATACTAAACTACGTTGAAAAAGCAAAAACTTAAGGCATGTTCCTCTTTCACAAACTGCAACATTACACATACTCAGCAAGCTTACAGCAGGTATTCAGACCCTGAGCACATACTGCAGTTTGTCAGCTTAACACAACACAGACATGAGAAAATGACCACCTCTTTTTTGTCTACTGGCTGTTTTCCCCATAATTAGTCAGGAGGGGGCACTAAGAAAAGGGAAACGGTCCAGAGGAGAGGAGGTTCCCACGCCTGTGGAACCAAAACAAAGACACACAGCAGCCGGCAGCCGCTGATAGTGGTTATCTCAACAATCACACATGGACCATCTCACAACAGTGAGCACAAAGCAACTGTAGCAGACCATATTTATAAAATTGAACTGAAAGTTTGTTTTGTATGAAATGTATCATATCTGTGATATAATGCAGGTTGGTGTGGCTACAGGCGTAACACAGTCAACTTCTATGTGAAGCATGTCAGCCCATGAAGTGTTGATATAGTCTATAATAGAAACAAGCTGTTAACACCTGACATATTATATATAGTGAACTGGATTTTGTGCTGATACTGCAGATTTTTACTAATTGTCTGTGTTTTAGCTTAAATCTTTCATCAATACAGACAAACTGTTTTTCCTGTTTTTTCCCATCTCTCAGTCCAAGCAGAAAACAGTAGTAAAGGCTTAAAAGCAAAGGAAGCAGAAGAAAAAGCTGCAGTGGGAAATCTATCAAATAGGCCACGAGTGTTGGTATGAGATGGACATGGCACATAAGCTCGTGTGTTTTACTATGGGAGTGGGTGTAGTGAAAGGGGATCAGTCCACAGCAGTGTTTAGTGGTCCAAACACCCCTCTAGGGAGAAGACTGGATCGATCTGCCTTGGCTGGGAGCCAGTTCTGTCCCCGCCTTCAGCCAGATATTCATCTAGAATGTACAGAGTATAAGCCTCTATGGCTTCACTGATAGTGAACGTATCAAAGCACAGAGGTCAGGGCTTCACCACTGGTGAAACTGTATTACGATGAGTTTGACCACCAGCTAAATAAAGATGTTTAAAGCGGTTCTCCACAGAGAGGGGCCCTGCCACACTGTCTATAGTGTGTTTGCTTTCGTCATGGTGCACTGATTAAAGGGAGTCGTGAATAGAAACTATAGCCACTGTCTCATTAGTTGGAGTAACTCTGCCTGGTTCCCAACCACAGCAACTCCTCCCAAACCCACAGGAGAACAGGACATCCCTACGCCCGCAACCTCCAGGGGCAAGACACAAACACCACACCTGGCACAGTGCACCATTACATACACAGCAAACTCACCCACCTACAAACTCAAAGACATAAACACAAACAAGGACACCAAGCAAACTGTTTTTCCATGCCTCCACAAAGACACACTAAAAAAATAACAACAACAAATAGGGCTTGAGAGGATAAGATCACTGGCTACGAGATAAAATGGGGTTTCCCCACAGGGACACTCCACAAGCCTGTCACAGAGTAAGTGGCTGTGGGTGACTGAGCTACAAATATAGTGAACATCTCATGTGAAGCAGATGCATCACATTCTACATTAGAACAAGCTCGCTAAGGTCCTTTGTGCAAGCAGTGGTGCAGCAACATCACAGCAGCCTTGGAGCTAGGACTTATGAGAGCTCAGATCGATGGTTGTGGCCTGGCAGAGCACAGAGAGGTTTAGGAAAGAGGAGGGAGAGAAAGCAGCAGGTGTCCAGCCTGCTGTCCATCAGGCCCTGCTCTGACAGGTTTATTCCAGCCGAGGGAGAAGGTAACACACAGGAACAGCGCAATGAGGAGCGATAAATGTCAGACCTATCCCCAGTGCCGAGGTAATGGCTGACAAATGGCTCAGGGACCCCAGATCCATGTGACGCTCTGTGTTATGTTCTATCACAGAGGGAAACACCAACAAAAACAGCAGCAAACCAATGGGACGACCAGTCCCACTGTCATGCTCCTTTAATCAGCATTTTAAACATAAAGAATAATATCATATATCAGCGGCTTTCAGCTTGTCCCTTCAGGGGTCGCCCACAGCGGAACGTGTTTGGTATTGTTTTTATGCCCTTCCTGCCACAACCCTCCCATTTCTTATCTGGGCTCAGGACCAGAACCAAGATGGCCCTTGGTGGCTGGGTGGGGCCACACCTGGTGGGTTGGGATTCGAGCCTGCGGCCTTCTGCATCTCAACCTGATGCACTACCACTGAGCCAGGAGGCCCCCATAAAAAATAATAACATATAAAACATAAAAACATATCGTGTGTTATATACTTACTACATGCTGTATATAGCCAATACAAAAAGTGCTTATTCAAAATGTTCACATTTTCATATGGGGCTTTAGGACATTGTTATTCCTTCAGCAGCTTTAAGACTGACTTTTAATTTTTTATGTTGCTCTTCTGCTCTATTCTATTATGTACCGAGTTGTAATAAACATGTCATCATAAGTGATGTCAACAGAAGATAATAACTTTATTTATTTTGTCTCATCCTGTGCCGAATGTTTTGTTTTGATGGGATTTTGATGTTCAAAAACAAATACGCAGCTTAAACTAGTGCCACATACCACAAAATGTAAAGTCTATGATAGTTTGTATGACGTTCAAGTTTTTATGGAAATGCACATCTAATAGCTGCTCAATTCGTTACACAAACAGGCAGTTGTTAAACTGATTGTTATTCAGGACCTTATGAATTTGAGCTACATGAATGTTCTGTTTACTCTGTGTTTTTAATTACATGGAATAATATTCAGTAATGCAAATATAAATGGGCTATGGCAACTTAATGACAGGTGACATAATGCAGATCCATGCAGAGTGAGGTCGCCCTCTGTACATCCCACGTAAATCTCCCTGTACCTCTTGTGAGGATCGTGTTACATTACAAAATAAGAGACTAGTCTTTTACTTGAAGTGAAGGGAGTTTTACTTTTCATGCTTCACCTCCTCTATGAGGTGGAAAAAGGTTGTCTTTTTCATTGCCGACATGACCTGTCGGTACAAAAAGAAAACATAATCACAGTCAGTGGCTTCGTTTTGAAAGAGGATAATATGGCGATATTGAGCTGAATCAAATGTGAAGAATGATCAGAAAGCTGAGATTTGTTCAAGGCTTGTTCTAACAGATGTCTAAATCTCCCAAGTATGTTTGCTTCAAACACCGGGGCAGCAGGAAGGTGAATCCACAGACAGAGACAAACACACAGAGTATGTTGAGTCTCGGTGGAGTACAGTGAAAACATCTGGTAGCAGGCTTCAAGAGAGAATTACAGTCACCCAAACAGTCAGGTAGATTTAATGCTAGGGTTTTTTAACAAGAGCATTTACTGTTCTGAGCATGTCAGTTCCCCTAATCATAGTAATGCTAGTGCCTTAACAACAAAACCCAAATAAAACTTTTTGTTCTGTGTCATCACTTTGAGCATAATAGGCAATTTATTAAATATCTAATATGTAACCAGATTTTCCCACACCTGCATATTCTTTCCACCCCGTGCAGTGAAATGAAATAAATTGAGGCAATGAGGCAGAAACAAGGAGCACTTTCACAGAAACTGTGTACATTAACCAAAGCCAGCATTGCAATCACCATTCTTAACACACTTGATGAGCACAATAAGCTGAGAAGCGTTAGGAACATTGCACTAAGCTACTGCACTCATGTTCCTGATGGATGCACAGCCCCTCCAATGTGGTGACCTTTGGCAAGGTCGTGGCATTCCAGGAGCGGCATGAAGTGCTGTGCTGAACGAATAAATTATGTCTACACTTTTGCCATCTGGGTGCTTTGTCATCGTGTCATATTCGTTGAAGATCCTCTCAGCTCGACCTGTGGCTAAACTCCATGACTCCCAAAGCAGCCAGAACATTCAAGACTCTCAATTATTCCCATGAAAGTTACATAAGATTTGTGTACCGACAACATGGAGGTTGGCTCTGCTTTTAATAGGTCCCTATGTGACAGTGTGATATCACTTGTAGTGAGGAAACATTATGTATTTTAGACATAGATCAATGACTGTAGTTCATTACTAATGTAATGCTGTGTTTACTGTGCATTTACAGTACAGTGAGTACTTTCCCTGACACCTTCTGTGTCTTCTGGGTACATAGACAGGAAACCGCCCCATCTCTTACCTGTGTCTTGCCGAAACTGATGCATGGACTGCAGGTCAATGACGTAAGGAGAGAGCTGGGCATCCACCTGCCCCAGAACAACAGTACCTCGGGCATCCCCCTTCAGCACATTCTCAATATGATGGCAAACCGCTGCGCTGTAGGGCCTCCACCTTCCATGTTCATTCAACCACTCCCAGACCACCACCCTGGCCAGGTTCTGAGGGGGGTACCCGAGCCCATTGACTGGCACCAGCAACCCAGATCCTGAACGAGCCATTTCCTACGTGGTGTCTGCACGTCAGCTGCTGGCTACGTCCCAGGCTTGAACACCACTGCAAGCGTGTCAGTCAACTGACACACAGTAACATTTTTCATCAGCACCAAACAGAAACAGCTCAAATCTGCGTTTTAGTTTGATCCTCAATTAGCTCATGATGATTTTAGACAAGCGGCTTTTCTAGAGTCATTGTCTACATGTACTTTCTGAATGCTGGTGCTTTGATCAGCCAGACAGAAACCTCTGTCCTCTTGAGTCTCGTGGTGTTTGAAGTGTAAGATGTTTTGATGATGATTAGGAGATTTGGAGCTGTAGCAGTCTCAGTCCTCCTCAGCCGACCACAGCAGATCAGCTGCCAGACAGGAGACACGCTCTAAATAAAGGACAAAGACCAGAAAACATACTAGTAAACAAATGCTCTCATTGATCCTATGAGTTAATTCTTAACAATCAGGTTCTGTTTCAGAGTAGACGAAAAAAACATAACCACTTATGTCCCATTAGTCCCATCAGTAATTTGGTTATTATATGATTTTGTTTTTAACCTTAATCAGCCTGTGAACTGTTTCAGTGGGGAAAATTGTAAATGACATCAGGTCTGTGAGCACAAACAGCCAAATGCTGTCATCATCGTAGCATTTCCAAATAGAAAGCTGCCCAGGTGCAAGGGACGTTGTCTCTGTTGCTGATATGGTTTCTCAATAGTATTAAATCGTGTATGGCTCATACTGAATGGTTTTCGTGGCATGCACAATTAATTCTGGCGATACAGACCTGTAGGCTGCAGTTGTGGTGCCACACATCTGTCAGGTAAAGGCTGCATTCATTCGCTTAGAAAATATCGGCCTGCCTTTTCACATCTGTTACTGTACGGTCATCCTTGTCCTCAGAACTGAAATCTTCCCTCAAAACCACCTCCTGCAGCTTTTGTAATCCACTGTTACTGCAGAAAACCACAGCGTCGTTTTATTCCCGATAATCTGCTACAGACTTCACCAGCTTGTTGGTCTACTGTGTTAAGAGTGAATGTTTTCCCCACTCGCACGGTTTTCAGTGTGAGGGGTGTGGGGAGCCAGTCCACTGTAGAAGCGTATTTCTCTCAGTTAAAAAAAAAAAAAGAAAAGAAAATTATAACGCAAATATGTAAACACGCAAATCTCGGCGACCACAAATTACGCACAGACGTCCAGGCGCACATGTATGGACAAGCGTTCAAAACCATAAAAAATGCCAAGTAAAACAACAATACTTTACCACATCCGGCGTTACGTTTCAAAATAAAATCCTGTTAATACTGTTACGCTGAGGACAGGGTGAGAAATAGGAGATAGCAAGAGATGCAAAAACACTTTTTTTTAACACTTTTTTTCATACATACATTTTGTCCAACACCAAAATACAGAAAACCTGTGTTTTTGAAATGTAACTTTGATAGACCACGGGACTCGAGAGGCTATTTGTGCTCTATAAACAACGCTGCTGTATCATAGTGGGAAGCTGAGAGGAAGGAGATGGATAACTACTGGATACATACTTGGAGCCAATCTTTTTCATCCTAAAATGTTTTTAGGATGAAAAAACTTTTTTCAAGCTAATTCAAGCTAAATTTAAAGTAAGAAAATATGTTTAATGTGTGGATGTTTGAAATGGACATTGCAGAATGTTTTACACATTTAACTTATGTCAAGGGGTTTACAGTATGTTTCACACAGTTGAGTTTTATGTACAATCCTGTGAAATGGAACAGCGGTGCCACCTGCTGCTAAAATAATGCATCTGCAATTATTAAGAAAAACAAGCAACTCTATTGAAAACCTAGAGGAAATGATGGCCCTGATCTCCCTCTGGTTGGATAAATTGTATTATCTTATAAAGAACATTTAACCTCTTTCTTTTGCCAAAACCATCACACACAGATTGTTTTAGATGCAGCTGTTGACACAACCTGGAATGAAGTTGCTTGTTAGAAAACGACATTAGATCTTTCACGTCACTAAAAGATTTGAGTTACTCACTTATTACTAATGTTTATTTTATATAATTTTAAATATAAGAACGTTAGGAAATAAAACAAATATTTTATTGCCAGTATTGCCTTGTTTCTTTTTACTTCTTTAACAATTGTACTTCTACATGTAGCTCTAGAAATGTTTCAGACCTCTATGAAGTACATACTAATTGCATAAATTGCACAAATTGTGTATTTACCAAAATTATAAATAAAGAACACAGCATCAACCAGTCACACAACAACAACATTTTAGGTAGAAGGTAAACCTGTTTGTACATAAGATGTGATATCCCACCCACAGGTTTCTAAGGAGAACGTGCTATATTGCTAATCTCTTTTCCTCCATCCACCCAATATCTTAACCTTTTATCTTTAATCTCAGGGCCAACACAGAGGGACATACAGACAAGCATTCACATTCACACCTACGGGCAAGCTCCACACAGAAATGCCACCGCTGGCTGGGGATTTAAACTGGGGACCTTCTAGCTCTGAGGCAGCACCACTAACCACTCAACCACTGTGCTGCTTCATACAGTTCATGCAATTACTGCAATAAAGAATACACTGGAACACAAATAGGCACCCCTCCCCTTTGAAAAGAGTTCATAATAAGAGTTCAGACCAAGCTGGGAATACATTGGCGTGTAAAACAGTGACATCTTCTTTTTTAAAGTCACCCTGGATAAGAAACCAGCTCTGTGCATGAAAGCACGGAGTAAGGAGGGTCTAAACCATATGTTTAATTCATTAATTATTTCCTTGTAAGAAATCAACATTATGTATTTGTAGCGTGTACATTTGTATTTAAAGAAAATTATCCACACATCCCTACCACTTCCCCACACGAAATATGCGTCATAATAGTGAGTAAACTACATTGAAATCCATTCAAATTAAGCTTGTATTTATTATATTCAAATACAAAAACAAAGAATATAACATTCACTTGCATTCACTCACAAAATTGAACTACATTATACATAACACTGTATTGTATTTATACAAATATACAAGATATACAGGACACAGACTTCTGGATATTTAGACAGTGTTTTTAGATCCTACATCATTCATGGACACATTCCAGTGAGATTTCATAAACTTGACCTTAAGAATGATCATAAACATAGAACAAATAGGGTCCATCAAACAGCAGTGATTGGTAGCAGTCTGTCAGTTGAAGAAAATTGGACAGTGGGAGGCTCAAAGAATAACGTATATGAAGAGAGCCATGATGGCAGCACTGATAAGTCCGGAGACAGGGACTGTAACGAACCAGGCAATGAAGATGTTTCTGAACAGATGCCAGTCTACTGATTTCCTGGAGCGCAGCCATCCCACAGCAACCACAGATCCTACCTGTGCTTCCATGATACGAGAAATAATTAGCAAATGTGATCACAGTGTAAATGTGTTAAAATTATTCATTACGTTCAAAACACAAGGTCAAAGCTGAACCGGCTTTTAATCGTTACATACTGTACATCTACTGGGGTTTCAGAGTTCCATTACCTTGCAGTGGGTTGTGCTGACAGGAAGACCAATATTAGACGCCACAACAACTGTGATGGCTGAAGCTAGCTCAATGCTGAACCCACTAAAGTGAAGTCACATATGTTAGTGAGCATTATCTATGCATCTGAATTGTTGGTGTTATACAAAATAAATATGCAACATACCTGGAGGGTGTAATAGGCGTAAGGTCTTTGCCCATGGTTTGGATCACCCTCTGGCCCCATAACCAAAGACCTGTGCAGATGCCCACTCCCCCATACAGAAGCAACCAGATGGGTGTGGGTGCACTGGACACCACAGAGCCACTCTCATACAAAAGCCAGAGAGCCACCAGTGGGCCGATTGCATTGCTAATAATAAAAATAGCTCAGGTAAATTCTCTGAAGGAACAGGATGTGCATAAATCCCTCACAAGAAGAAAAACCTACAACTTGCCTACCTGACATCATTCCCTCCATGAGCAAAGGAGCCGAAGCATGCTGTGAGTATCTGTAGGAACTGGAAAAGCATGGAAACAGCTGGTTGGTCAACCTCCAGCACATCCTCCTCCAGCGCCAGGTCCCTGTTAGCTTCCAGACTCACTGTACAGTCCTGGACTGCACTCCCATTGGTCACTGCTGAGCCAGAGCTGCTACAACTGTCCACCCTGAATCTACTCTGCTGGCCAACATCTGCATCTTTGTATTTTGGATCTCCATGGATGCCATAAATGGCCATGGTGTAGGAGGTGTAGCTATTGTTCCTCCGCATGGGCCGCTCTTCTGTGTCACTGTCACCAATGCAGTCACCGACCTTGGCCATGTGGAGCTTGTGTAGTAGGTCTTTGTAAAGGCCAGAATCTTTGTGGATCGTGTGGGACCGTCCACTGTGAGGATCAGTGATTACCATGGGGCCGACAGTGCTGCTCAGACCTATGAAAATAAATGTTTACTGTAGTTGAAAACAGGAATTTCTTATTATTCTATCTCCCGCATGAACCACTGAGGTCAAATTTTGTGAGACCTGCAAAGTCAGATAAAGCAGAAATTAAGTCATTCATTTCTCACCACTGCTGATGTCCATGTCTTTGGTTTCCACATCACTGTGGTCCAAATCAGTCTCTTCTGAGCCTCCAAGTTTGAAAGCCACCTTGTGATTACCTGCTGGGGGGGTCTTGGATTGAGGGTCACAAGGTTTCGAGGGCTGCTCTGCCAGTGCAGGATATCTGGAGTTCTTTTCCATTAGCGGAGTTTCACAGAGAGCAGCAGCTGTTTCTCCTGAAGCATATTACAATATTCAACTGTCAGTCACATTGTTTTCTAGGCAAGGCATCAACAAGCGTGTTTGTGCAAGACAAAGTAGTCTATGCTACTAACCATATAAATCTTCAGACAATAGAATTTTGTCTGCAGTTCTAGCCGGATAACAATGTTTTTCACTATGAGCAATAATGATAATGCTTTTATGGATTTGTGAATGGACAGTGTAAGCTCCACTCACGTTTGATTTTCTTTTTGAGGCGTGGACAGACAACGAACCAAACGATCAAAGCTGTGATGAAGCCAAAGCTGAGCGTAATGCCCAGTGTGCCCCACCATGGCACTCTGTCAAAACCCAGCACTGTGCAAAAAGAGGCATGGACATAAGAGAAAACTCTCAGCTAAGGAGAACCAAACAACTTTAACTGCTTTTTAAAAATTTGATCACAACTTATATGAGTCTCTTCAACCCCATAAACTTTTAATTAGAAACATATGCATTACTACGCACTGCCTAAGAAAAGCACGATCATTCTTCTGAGGTAGCTACACTTTTTTTTATCTAATGACCTGTCATGTAATTTGTTCAAAACTGTACAAAATGTCTCAGCAACCCACTCCAGTGTATTAGTATGTTATTACAGACAACAGTATCAGAAAGAGTACACACTGCTCCAATCAGATAGCGTGAAAAAGACCCGGCGTGCAGCACAGAGATAAAGTAGTGTACACTCTGTTAAGAATTCTTCTAGTTAATTTTTTTTTTTTTCATGCTTCCTAGAAAGACAAAACCGGTGCTCCTGTACCTGCTAGAAATAAACGGTTTAATGCAGGTTAGTGAGAGAAGGCTGAAATGTTCCCTTACAGAAAAAACTTACCTGACTGCATTTGAGGCCGAACAAACTAAAAGTCTGTGGATGTGAAGCCATAGCCACAAACCTTAATGTATAAACTGTTTTCTTTTTGTTTTTTTGTTTTTTTTTAATGAAGATAATAGCCAAATAAGATTTTTTTGTGTCAAGTAATAAAATGTTGGGACTGGAACATGTGTTGACTATGAGAAGTGCACTCTGCTGTATGACGCTGTAATTTTGCATAGCAGGAGTTATGGTGTGTTATTGACCAGCACACACCGGCCTACAGCCTTCAGTGAAGGGCCCAGGCCAGCTGACCTCTTGATAAGTTCAATCCTGCAAATGAAACAAAAAGCAATGGAAATTTTCCACTTATTAGTTGTATCTTTTTCAGATTCTGACTTGGTTTGTTTTAATTTATTCTTGTTGTGTTTGCTGGTTTTAATCCGATTTTCAATTTGTATTTGGCCCTTTGGTTTTTGGTTAAGATCACCAGACAAAAATACCATTAATGTGTTGTCCAAGATAACTGCAAATTAGCTGATGTGTTTAATTATTTAAAAATAGTCAATAATTATTGACACTGACTTTTGTCCTATAGGAAGACGTTCATCAGCTCTCTTTTGTGTCTCCTCTGACACATTTATTCAGACCTCATCTTGCTCCAACAATTTCAACAGCGGCTGTGTTAGTGCACTGTGGTAAGTGATTATCAAAAAAAAGCATTGTGGTAGTGTGGGGACATTGTACTCACATGGTGCTCCTGTAAACATGATGGAGAAAAGGTTGATGCCCATAGTGATAGCGTAGAAAATCGGGAGAGCTCTAAGACCATTTGGTACAGGGTCAGCCTGTGGAAATTCGTGTGTGAGTGCTCACCAAGACTTATGTGGCCATGTGTCACATCTACGTAAATACTGTACTTTAAGGTGCACAGGTGGATTATGTTAAAACCAAAAAGGTACCGGTATGATTTTACATAAAGAAAGCACAATATGTCCCCCCCCCCCTTTTTTTTTCTGAATCATCTCACAACACTTGAAGTTTATCTTTTGTGTCTTTGAGGGGCCCAACCCTACATTTTCTACTTTATAGATAGTACTTTATATATATTGCCTTTACTACTATAGTACTACAGAAATATAATACTGTTTTTTTTTATTTGTTTGATTGTTTTTTCGTCCTTTCGGCTTATCCTGTGAGTTCAGGGTCGCCACAGGGGATCATTCATCAGCATGTTGATTTGGCACAGTTTTTACACCGAACTATTACTTTTACTTGTTGTGCTTATGAGAAAAATCAGAGTACTTCTTCCTTCATGGGTGATTTCAGACTACACTTACTAACAATGTACATGAAAAAGCAATCGCTTACCTTGCTCAGAATGAACTTGCGAACAAAGTAGAAGAGAACTCCAGACATGATGCCTGACAGCACAGGTGAGAGGAACCAAGATGCCACTTTGGATAGTAAAAAGACATTTCAAAGAAAAGTTGATAAATGAGCTTTGACCTACACTTTTATTTCAGATTCAAACTCACTTGTTTAAAATGTATTTAAGAAACAACATATACTCACCAATGCGGAGAAGCTCCATCCATTTGACCCCCTGGTGACCTCTGGCTACTATGGAGAAGCCAATTGTGGCTCCGACAATACAGTGTGTTCCAGAAATAGGGAGCTTTAGGAATGATGCAACCAGCTGCCACACAGCAGAGCCTGTATGACAAAAACATGAGCTCATCACCTAAAGCTTCACTAGCTGTCAAGCAAAAAAAAAAAAGAATTTCTAATGTGTACTGTATGTGAATACATACCACACATAGCACTTATTGATCCTGCCATCAGGACATGTTCTGAGCCGTTGTACATCTGGACATCGATGATCCCCTGTCGGATGGTCTCGCTGACTTTGGCTCCTAGTAGCACTGACCCCACTGTCTCAAATATAGTAGCCAGAATGCAGGCCTGCCGCAGGGTGACCACCCTAGACCCCACGGCTGTACCGAAGGAGTTGGCCACATCATTAGCCCCGACAGAAAAGGCCAGGATGAAGGCAATGATGAAGCCTAACACCAACAGCCACAAGTAGCCAGACATGTCAGAGTGAGAGGCCAGCGCCACAATAGTGGCAGTGGCCAGGGTCGCTAGTGTAGTTGTATCCATCACTAGATCAAGTTACACTAATTTATTGTTGTTAGACAAGGGCTTAGGAGGTGATATGTATATATAAATAGATTTATACCGTTACAATATAACCTCTTAGTTGAGATTTAAAAGTGCTAATGAGGGGGAACTATAATTTATTGCTAGCTAGGTATATAGGGTTTGTCTGTAGGCTGCATCATAAAATGACAGGGTATAGAAATGGAAGCCACCTCCATTGTGACAGTGAGCCTCTGATGATACACACTGCAAACACACATAAGTACATGAGTTAGTGGGTAATATTCTGTATACACTGGTTCACATACAAAGGCTAAGTTGAGTTGCATTTTAACAAACCCCAAAACTAGGTGACAAGATCAAATATAAAGCATCATTTGTTCTGTGGGCTTGACTTAATGAGCATTGGCAGAAGGAAGTGTTTTATATCAGTGATAAGTCATTACTGGTTTAAAGTATGGCATAAAATATGCTGAAGCTTATCATTACTGAAGAGTTATCTGTTTGAGACTGGGGAGGATGTGTGAACTCTCCACGTTAGAGTGCAGGACATTTTCCTAAGTTCTTCCAAAAAAGTTCCTGACAAAAACAACAGAAAGACGATGGATTATGCTGATGACTATATTTGTCTGCTATTGATACGTATAAGCATCTCTATCCCCCGAATTGAAAGTCACATTTATTAGTTAATTGAATCGTCTCGTTACAGATTGCTATATTTTGCCCAACGTGCCGTATAAAAACACAAAACCTTCACTAAACACGCAGCAGGTGCACGGTGAGCCTAAATGTCGTCTGCACAGACAAAAATCACATCTGATTACAACTTCAAATGGAGACTTTGGAGCTGCGAACAAACTCACCCTCATTACAGAAAACAGTATGGTAATCTCCTAATCTGCTCTTGCATAATTCACTTGGAGCGACGACGCAACATGGAAAGCAAACCAAAATAAAACTGAGGCAGGAGATCGAGAAAGAAAATCGTTTATACTCACATGTGTGACCAAAGTACAACTTTTCTGCTGCGCCCTCTGCGTAAAGTGCACCGCCACCAGCTTGGATCGACCCTCAGTGAGCTTTACGCAGAGCCAAGGATGTTCTGCTGTCAGACGAAGGGGCGTGGGGGTGGGGTGGGGGGACCCTGCGGCTGCCTGTAATGTCTGGAGGCTCCTGTTGGAGGCTGGTTTATATATTAAGCTCGTTGAAGTACACGCCTTTCCAGTCCGGTCATGAGACCTCTGCTGCCTAAAGCTAATGTTTAGCTGCTGTGTTGACAGTGGAAAAATAATTACGGCTGCCTTTGAGTAAATTGCTTTAGCATATACCAGAAATCCCCAAATGATGTTTACCCCTAACCACCACGGGGAAACACAAATGTCTATTGTGTTGGCTAAATATATCTACTTCCAGCTCCTAAAGAAAACATATTTCAGGCTAAAGTGTGTTTATGGTGATATGGGTTTATTATTTGTATATAACTAGTGTAACGTTCCTGGATACTATGAATAGTTATGAATAGTTTATTTGTACTTATAAGTACAAATAAAGAGTGAGATGCGCCGTTTACAGTGATGACCTAAATGTGTCAATGAGCTGAGATGGAGGCTATTATAATAGTATATATCAATATAATACATTTACTTTTGGCACGATCTTCACTCTGGTGCCACCCACTGGCCACTGTCAACATTTTAGGTCTGGTAAGGTTACAAGATTGTTTTGTTTTTATCCATGTAAAACCCTTATATAGAAATGTTTGCATTAACACCTGGTTCGTGGTCAACTATAGGACTTTTCAGTCAATTTCTCTCTGGTTTTATAGATTTGAATATTAAAGAACTCCCACCCCAGATACATGTATTTTTCCACAATGTAAACCCCCAGAACTATAGTTTAGACTATGGAGGATCACCCGTAGTATATCTTATTCTGAAAGTTAGGCTAAGCAAGACATCAAGCAACTGTCACAAACTGCATCACTGATCAACCTGTTATCCACCATTCACAGAAAAATTCCACCTGTGTGTCTAGCCGTCAGCAGTCTGAAACTGTCTGAAATGCTACAGTGCCTCTAAATGTGCTGATAAGTTCCTGTTCATTACTCATTTATTTCGTGCCCGCTGGATCATATAGCCTGGGTCTGTGACATCCTAACAAGTCAACCCATGAACACAAATGCTTTCCCTGTGGAATATTTTGACCTCCCTGAAGCATGTGACAAGTTCAAGTGGAAGTGACTAACAACAACAGAAATAAAATGCTCATATGTTGGAAGTAGCCGGCTCATGTACTACACTATTCCTATGTGTACTGTGCTCAATGGATATGTGCCATTTCAATACATACATGCATACAGTAATTTACTACTGTATGTAATTTATATACAACATATATACAACACTATTCACGGTTTATGAAGTATATTACATACATGTATAGCTCATTAAGAAGGGGCCAAATGCATATGCTCACCTTCAGTGAGTACATACATTCATACATTCAAAAGATATTATTATTATTATTACAACAAATCAAAAATGAATGACAGCTTCTGCAACGAGCTTAGTGCACCTCAGATAAATGCCCATTATCCACCCACAACTTGGGTCACGGTACAATTTTGCATACCAATCTGGCAGCTTCTTTAGCTGCTTTACATAAGCTATAAACAGTCTATTATGATATTTATCTGGTATCTGCTCTGCAGCTGTAGTAGAGACATGATTTTTCTTCAATGTTAAATAAGAGGGTTTATCAGTCATAGTCATTGCTGTGGTTTTCTTTTGAAATAACACAATAATGCAAACGATTTTAGCAGTTAGGGCATCCAGAGAAATGAATGTGTTACAAAGAACGCAGACCTGAAGGCTAAAGGTTAAATAGTGTAGTACGCTGTTTGTGAGGATTTGTTTGTGAGGTTTGTGACAAAAAAGTGTTCACTTGATGGTTAAATGAAGCTGCCAGATCTGAAACAATTTAAACAATTATCCTAGGTGTACCCTAGATTTCTTTGATCGTTTAAATAAGCAAGAGGTTGAACAAGAACTCTGACAATGAATCATTGCCACAGTCATTCCATGCAATCATGTTCTCAGTGGATTAGATCTGTAATTTATTTACAAAATGCTCCTGATTTGTTGACAGTGATCTAACTTTTGAAAGACCAGACAACGTACAAGAACTTTCCCAGATGATTTGGCCAATCTTCTGTATTGTTGTGCATACTTAATTACTACTGCCAAGGTAAAACTGAGTTAAATGTTGTTTTCTATCTATGTTTGAGGTTTACAGGATTGTAATTATATGTGATTGTTGTCTCAAACAACAATGTGCATTTGTTTTGCAGCCACGTGAGAAGCTTTTCTCTGAACATTCTCATGGCCATTCGTTTGGATATTACAGCTGCCATTTACTGCTTAGTTATGCTGAACAATTCTTTTATTTTCTTTAACTTTCTCTGGTGCAAAATATTTGATAATACGGACTCCACAAAGAATTGTACTCTGTATTATTTTGTTTAGCAGTGTCAGACACATAAACTTGACATTTTGAATTAGAGATACAGTCTAGCTACATTTTAAAATCATTTTTTAAATAATATGTCAAGTGGGTGAAACAAAGTGTAATTGGCAGCTGCACTCACCTATTGTGCGTGAGCTAGTACTAAGCTGAGCAAAGTATTGCCTCTGTATTTCTCCTTCTCTTTCTTTTCTAAAGGTCAAGCGAGATCACTCACTCGACAACAAGTTTACCTGCAGAACTATGTTTTTAGTCGTTTGGGCTGTTTAACGTGTAACGTGAGACGTTTGTCATTGAAAAGTTGGCTCCTTACTTTTACCTAAGGGCCTCTAGGTGGCATCAATGCCCCTGTTCAGATTACACTGGACAATAATTCCACTCCATGTGGAAATACCAGTTTAAACACTTAACAAAGAAAATAAATAATATGCCGTCTCGTCACTATTTGCTCCTGTGTGCATGGACTTGATGCAAAATCTGTTTGAATGTGAACTTTATTCTGCCATACAGTGGATTTTAATAGTTGCTGCAGATGCCTTAACTCATACAACCAGAGGACACTGCCTTATACTTTTTAGTTGTTTGGTTATTTTGAAATTACAGCACATTCAGGTTCTTTAAAGTTGACCAACTCTGTAATATCAAAGACAGAGGCTTTGGGATTTTTTAATGTTGCATATTACGTTTAAAGCATGACAAGATAGGGCATGCAAATAAGTAACTGAAGAGTTCTCATGCTCAGGCCTATTTTAGCCCAACCCTTCCTTCCCCACTTCCCTCCCTCCTATCCCTTGCCAAACAGGATCTGTAGGATCTTATAGAGTCTTTTTCTCAGGAGACAGGAATGTCAGAACACAAGGCCTGGTGCCTGCTAGAACATGCACCCTCACATTCCCTCACATTTACAGGAAAAGTCTTCAATGTGTTGCTCATACAGCCATTTAATTTCCAGTCAGCGCGTGTGGCAACAGTTAAATGTAAAATGTAGTGTGGGGACCAGACACATTGCAGACACATACTGACTCACTATGTCTGGTTCAGCACCCTGCCCAGTTTTACCAAGGTGTCCAGGAATTCAAAACCTTTGAATTTAAAAAGAGCGTTATTCATTTTGTGAGATGCATAGCTTATTTTTACATTATAAAAAAATTATACAGCTGTGATGCTTTTGCATAGAAATGACAACTACACAAAGCGTTTTAAGAATTTTTAATTTATTGTTTTCTTTTTAAACTTGATTTTGTGTACAGCATATGCACATAATGTTACGCAGCATATAGGCTAGTCGTTTAGACTACAAGAAACCCAGGTGTGTCTGAATATAAATATAATACAATGAAATTGTGGCATTCGGGCTGCATTAAAACAATGGCACAAAATTACAGGAAATGTAAAGGATTGTTTGGTTGATTTTTCAATCATCCCACATCACTATCTACTGTATCCTAGTTATTCAGATGTTATTGACAAGCAGGGTATAGAAATGTAACAATAAAGGATTATTGATACATTTGTCTGCATCATTGTGTCTTAAGTCTGGACACACAGAGGTCCAAAGTGACAGCACTCGAGAATCTGTTGGCTCGCTCTCTCAACGCTAGTCCTGGCATTTCCAGTCAAGTAGAGCCGCATGCAGTGAAATGTTAGAAGTCCAGTTTCCTCCAAAATCAGAGGTCATTAATTAACAGACCAGTGGCTGGAAGTTGGCGATGAGCTGCTGGTGGATTCTTTGTGGGTCTGATTAGGGCTGTGACTGTAAGTGGGAGAATGAGTAACACTCGGACTGCTGGGGGGAGTAGAAGAACAGGAGGAAGATTTGGACTTAATCTGCAGCCACTGGTCTCCCAAAGCCTTGGCGAAGTGGTCATCGACAGACACGCTGATGGAAAGCTGCTGAGAGTGAGCTTTCTGGTAGTTTATGCCAAGGCTCCTCTGGAAATGCTCCTCAACCACGTGATCGTAGTTGGATTTGGAAACCACTAAAAGAGAAAGGATGGATGACAAACATCAAATACACACCTAAGTGACTCAGTAGAGACAATCAGATATCTATAATATGATGCGAGTGTGACAAGTAGGGAGTGACCGTCTGGTGAGTGAGCTCATTCACCAGAGTGTGGGACTTACCTGATGAGTGGCTTCTGTGGACCACAGATCTGGATGAGGGGTTTCTTAGTGAGGAGACACAAGTGATCACAGAGGGACGCATCTGAAAAATAAAGAAAAAAGTTGGGTCTTTAATTAAATTTAAAAGATTAAAAGAACAAAGAAAAATTACATTTAATACTACATTAGCTCTACTTTGTGCTTTCTCTTCATCCCACCATTTTACGCAGCTTTGCATTTCCCATTAAAAAAAAACAAAACAGTGCACAACATTCAGTTTGAAAACAAAATGATTTGAAAACTGATTAAACTGGTTGGGTTTGGTCATGAGAATCAGCTCACTCCCAGTGTGGTGGCATAAACAGGTCAAAGACAGAGCAGTCTGTTTGGTCTTGTTGATGACATTCCTCCCTCCATTGCTCAAATTTTCAACCTGAATCCGGCTGGATTGCATAGCTCGGGCAAGCTCAGGCCTGTCTACACTCTCGGAAGTAGAATGGATTCACTGACTACAGATGGGAGATATAGCACTGCTGTAGGTAGCCTGGAGCTACTATGACACTACTAGGGAACATACAGTGCAGCGCTGCAAATTTTCAGGAGTTATCTCGGCCTACAGTCCTTAATATGTGAGAGAATCCCTTTGAACTTGTGGAAGCCACAAGCTTTGTTGTTGTGGTAAATTACCTGGATTTGAGCTGTGCTTTTAGTCTTTTCCTGTGTGTTTTCAGGCTCCTTTCTTGGTTTTTTGATGAGGGCAAGGGGTTCATCCATGACTGGTGTGTAGTACACATGGGTGGGTGGAGGGCTGGTAGGGCTGGGTGTGGGACTGCATGCTGATGAGGGACTCTGTGGGCTATTGAACACAACTGGTGCTGGTACTGCTCTCTGGGCAGCTCTACCAATGCATCTGCTCAGGGCCCGCTCACGTCTGAAACAAATAGACAGTGGAAAATGTAACATCTCTTTGAGAGAATTTGCATTAAGTAATAATATACTGTATTTAGAATTAAATTATTGTTGGTAACATGAATAATCAGTTTCACCCACCTTTCCTCCAATGTCAGGCCTCTTTCAAGACTGCGCTTGCGTTTGATTGGATACACTGTTGGGGCTCGAACCCGGTCATTTGTGATATGCCTGTATCTGTCTTCACTTCTGAGATGGGGCTGACCTAAATGAAAAAAATCAAAGAGCAGAATTAGAATTAGATGTTTTAAAATAATGAAATCATGGAACAGATGTTTTGACAATGGCTTATTTATGTAGAACAAGTGAGTGTATACTGGCACTGATAAGTTTACTACATCAATAATGGTGTGTGTCACACAGCGATGAGTAACTGCTTGTTTTGATGCATGACATCAACCTGCATGACAGCTATTCGTGGGAAAACGTTTTTTTGTCACCGTTAATTGTAAACTCCGTTAAGCTGTAGAACTCGATATACCTGATCAGTGAGGGTTACAAAACTGCACAACTAATTCAGTGCTAACGGTAAATGTTGTTTTTCTGCATAATGTTGGCATTCCGCCCTATCAGTCAAAATGGCACAACGAACACGTGTTGTTATGATGAGATGCCATGCCCATGCAACTGATAGCTTTTGGTCTTTAAGGACCCTGATTTGGGCGGCACCCCTTTTTTGAAAGGCCAATTAATGTGAATTCACATGCACACGCTGGATTTTTGCAACTACACAAGTTGAGACACATCAACAACGAGCTGCTGATGTCACAGACATGTTGAATAAATGGAGAGCCAGCTGTAAAGGGATTGTAAAGTTAATCTCCCAAAATGATTTTGGTGTCCCAGTTTTCTCATAAATTGAGGTTTACCAAGGACAACCAATAAGGACAAGTACAACAGCCGGAGTCACATTTAGTCAAAGCAGCCTGTTCTTGTCTCAATGAGTTCAAACTGTCACACATACAGTCAAACCACAAACCATTGTTTGAAAATGTGATGATAGCATAATTACACTGCGACTCATTGTTTGACTGTATGAACAGTTTACACTTGAAAATCCACATTGATGTGAGAGCGGGAGTCCTTTAAGTATATTCAAATTAATCAGTCAGTCTTTTAAAAGGAAACTGCCGATCCACAATACCTTATACCACCCTATTGTGCTAACACAATAGGTG
Source organism: Channa argus (assembly GCF_033026475.1). NCBI lineage: Eukaryota > Metazoa > Chordata > Actinopteri > Anabantiformes > Channidae > Channa > Channa argus. Next base: position 19,594,163 of record NC_090207.1, read on the forward strand.
ATTATCTGTTTGCATGTAAAGCAAGAAACAAAAAAGCAGTTAAGTGTCACACAGACTACTTGCTTCAATACGCATTTTTAACAGGCTACACACTCCAACACCTGTGAGCTACTCCTTCACACACAGTGCCATTGTGGAGGGGGGCAGGTATAACCACACCTATGCTGATTTTCTAATGCCTCAGGCATAGTTATTTCTTCCTTATTAGCAGAGGGAATAAGCTGCCTGACCTTCTCTTTCATTCTGTGTAATCAGATTTTATGGAGATACAAAAGAAACATAGTTGGGAGTGACTATGGTTAGTTCAATCTTGAGGATCTTTAACACCAGCAAATATAAATAGAGAATCCTTTATTTTGTTCTGTTCTTTTCCCCAGTAAATTAACCAGAAAGAAATTAACTCACTATATGAAAATATCTTTTCTTTTTACCAAAAACTAAAACAATGCATACTACAATGTATATATATATATAGTATATAGTTTAAAATTAGTCTTCCTTTAGACTGCCATTACATTTTTTATTTGATACAGTATTTACATAAATGTCACGCTGTTACAATATCATGTAGAAATATAACATGACATAAGATCTAAACATATGGACATTTCACACTCAAATGTTAAGACATAACCATACAGAGACAGAGTTAACACAAGCATTCACTGTCATCAAGCAACACGGTGCAATAATGAAATAGTGATAATTAAACATACCTTCTAAAATGTAGACCTTAAAGCCACTGCTCATCCGAGTAATGTATTGGAAATTAGCCACAGCCATGACTCCTTGTTTTTGTTTGACTGGAGCCAAAATCAGAGGAGCACCTTGACTGCTGGAGCTTACGGAGACAATGTGCTTCAGTTATGGATTGTATTGGAAAGGTAATGAGATTCTGGATCTGAGCTCAGCCAGGTAAAGTATCAGGTGAGGGCAGATAGGTGCAGTGGCTTCCTTGTGACTCATTCCCTGCACTGACATTGGTTGTTATCTGACCAATGAAGAGCCCTCATTCACTTAGTGTTGTTATTGTGCTACAGGCGGAGTGTGCTTACAGGTAGGCCTGTCTCACAAAGTGAAGCTGCAAATGTCAAATAGTACCCCTTTATTTTGCTTTACTCAACATATTCCATTGCAGATGATAATTTAACAAAAACACCTCTTTGATCAAAAATCCGTGTTCTGACACAAGTTTCTAGATTTTTCTCTAAAGAAAATGAAGTGTGGCTTTTGTTTCCCCCCATAGAGTCAGCACCTGTCCCACCCCCTCACCCCCTTTCCTTCTAATCTGCAATCTCACCAAACTGCATTTTTTCCTAGTGCTTAGCCCACCGGAGCTCCAGTCATTCCACTGACCTGCCCATACACGTACACAGCTGTACTGTGAGCCTGCCACACCAGTAATCCAAAGGCTTTTGTTGATGGCAGACAAAGACTCCTAAGTCCTGGAAATGCTGCTTCCATGAGAACACTCTTGCCTCAGCACACTGAGGAGTTTGACCACACTTAGAAAATCTTTGGAGGTTACTTGTTCATATACTTGTTCATATGAGAAACTGGTGTTGCTGAATATGTACCACAAGTGTAATATGTTTTGATATATCTGTGAGAAACAATAAAAATATTATTGAGATAAAATCAGTAACAACGTGTACCATGTTTCCCCTTTGGACTTAAATAGGGTACAAACCTGTTGGAATGTATTTAATACTACAAGTGATTACTGTCTTAACAGGGCTGTAGCTGCTAGTGAGAAATATTGGTAGAACAATGAAAAGAGCTCTACAGGTAAAGGCTCTGCTGGGATCATACATAAAAATTTATTTGAGGTTAAATTAAGCTCAACACTGCCCCCTTTAAGTCAAACTCTGCCATAACATCAGAACCTAGTTTAATGAGATTTTGTTTTCACGCACAGCAGTAACTACTAGGTTGTGTTGATAACTGAATAAATCCCTACAATTGCATTAGATGGAAGTTTGTTCTGAACTTTAATCAAATCAATAAATACATTCACAAGGTGATAAACTGACACATTAAATACCGTTTTCACCAGTTGTCTTCTTACAACACCTTGATGTGATTTACAGCTACGTTTGGGCACAAATATGCTACACAAAGCTACCAGCGGTAACAAGCAAACAAACCAAACAAAAGCAACAACAGAAACATTTTGTAAACAAATGATCTGTTTCACCACACAAAGGACCAAAATGCACAATTTATTTAGTCTTTCTTTTATTTACGGCAGATTAAAAGATGGTGTTAAGTAATAGAGACCTTAGCCCCAATCTACACCAGACATTTATGATAAGGTGAACTCAGTGATGTATAACAGAGCCACATCACTGTTCAGTTACCATCACGGTTTAGTTTCCATAGTAGACCTGTCCCAGGGGGTCTGGATCTGGGGATCAGTGTATCACCAACAGACGGCGCATCTCTCACAGCATGTGGTGCCTGTTAAAAATCAAAAGTGACACCCTGTGTCAGAAGCTGAAAGGCAAAAAAGAAATGGGCCACTTCTGATGAACACAACGGGATGACATGTCACATCAATGCCCATATGCACCCCGTGGACCCAACAGCTGGTCCATTTCAAACATAGAGCGCCGCCGCTGTCACTGCTCTCATCAGCACCACCCTCCCATCCCAACACAGAGCTCCGTCAACCGGACAAACACAGGATGAACAATACAATACAATGTTCCGGCCAATTTTCTGTCAAAAAAGAGAATAGAAAACAGAATTAACTTAATTAAATTCCGACTTGTTAGGCTAGAAATAATAGCGCATTTAGAATAAATTAAGCTTTCGATATGATCGCTACATTCACCTCGTGCTATTACTTTTCTAATAATAAACCCCTAACAACCCTATTTAACTTAAGTTTATTTTGAAAGGAACTTTCGGAAGCCCTATTCTGCACACTATGTAACTTGACGCTGGTCCATCCTGGCAGGCTCCTTTCCCTCAGGATGACTGGGAGTGACGCAGGGCAGACGGAAAAAACTGGTCTCGAGGGTGAGGACAGGGAGAAGGGCTGTGAGACAAGAAGGACAGTATCTTTAATTTTGCAGGGTCAAGCCTCGATGCACGGCCTGCCTGTCTGCACAGAGGATATGAGAATCGCTTTCCTGTGAGAATCAGGCTAATAATAAGGAATCAACACCTCCTCGTCGGGGCGGATCAGTTTGGATACACTCCCAGGTAGGTTTCATCATGCCATGTTATGACTCTTACTACAAATGACTACAGTTACTTTGATTGGTGGGTTTAATAGCTAAATTTAATAGCTAAGCTCTTCATTTTACAAAAGTGAAAATGAATCATTTTATTGATGCCAGCCTAATGTACTCAATTTGTATCGTATTGGGGCTATTAACTATGGCTGTGTAATGGATTTGCTTTACATTAGCCCAATCCTTAATCCACAGTCACGATTTCTCAACCAACTCAAACAGATATTTAAAATCTGTTCTTAATTAATAACATAAGACGTGTTTCACCTTAGGATCACCGAGTTGTAAGACGCATTCAGTTGGAGGACCCCTCTCTCCGTCGTTTTAATAAGTCTCCATCATGAACTATCTACGTCGACGACTCTCGGACAGCAATTTTATGTCCAACCTCCCCAATGGCTACATGACTGATCTCCAACGCCCTGAGCCGCCGCAGCAAAGCCCTGCAGTGTCGCCCGGGCCGTCGGAGAGGCGCCAGTCCACCAGCCAGCAGCAGTCAGGGGGTGGAGGCTCCAGCTTCTTTTCATCCATATCCAATGCTGTCAAACAGACCACAGCTGCTGCTGCTGCGACCTTATCCGAGGCAGCGGACAGGGCAGGAGTCTCCAGCAGTGCCAAGATTCTCCTGGTTATTGATGACCAGCAGACCGACTGGTAAGAGTATAGTGCGTTTCGGCAGCACGCCTGCATCGTCTAGACAGAAATGTGTGCCAGGCCGTGGGTTGCAGTGGTCTAACATCTAGAAGGTCATATGATTCATCCAGTGCTGTGAGATGCATCACGTGCAACAGCTCGTAGGCTTCATGCTCAGATCAGAAACACCTTGCAGATGTCTTTGTGCAATAATAGTCCCATGGAAAAGGCGCATCACGCAGAAAGCAGAGAAGCCATTTTCAGTTGACGATCAGTTAGTGCTTGTGACGAATTCATATTGCAATCTGCCACTGACATACTGAAAACTGGCCCAACACCACCGTGACCATGCAGGCACTTTTAACTCGAGGGCAAATTTTGCGCACAACAGAAATGCACCACGTTAGTCAAGCTTCTTCACAGGTGCGCGTTATGTACGTAGTGTTGTGCAGTAACACTTTTATCTCAAAATAACACCCTGCGTGATAATAAACGAGGCACGTCAGAGTATCCTCATCACATCAAAATCCATGCATTCCACGGTGCAGAGGCAATGTGGTTCCACTGTGTAACAAGTAGGAGATGTGGATATTTATACTTCATATGGTGGATGGAGAAGACAAGGGCCAGTATGTTCTGTAATAATAATACATTACTATTATTATTAATAATAATACTAATGTCCTTATGTCAAACACATATATTATGTGCCAAGAAAATTGAAATTATGGTAGGGATTTTATTCCACTGGAATCTGCAGAGACATGGGATCACATTTTCATCAGACACGTACCTGCATACTCAGAATTTAAAATCCCTACGAATGCTGAATGAAACGTCAGTCATCAATCACTATTTGTGTGAAGACAAATTCATGTTTTACCTACAAACAACTGGCTTTCTTGTTTCACATTCAGGTTGAAGGTTTTCAGAGGAAGGAAAGTGCAAGGTGAATTTGACATCAAGGTTGAACAGGTGGGTTTTACATATGTAACATTTCGCTTCTTACTATGTTCCACTGTGCTTAGCAGGAAGGGAAACTTGTGACAAAAGAACTAATTTCACCTTTTGAACAGTAATATCATGGCGTTACCCGATTCCTTCATAAGACATTATACTGTATGTATTGTGTGTTTGTTAATTAATTGATGACACATCTATTTGTGCCATGACCTGGCAACCGCAATGCAAATAGCATATGGTTTACTTTTCTCTTGATGAAGGCATTGCTTTCATCATTAAGATGAGCTATGTTATTATGTGTGTTTATTAGAATTAAGTATTTATTCTACCTAAAAGCACAAGTCTATAAAACGTACACCTCTGCCCATCTTACACATTCCGTTTTCACTTTGGTTCTATTTTGGTTTCATGTCCTTATTTGTCGAGACGGTGCTGTCTCTAAGACATATAGATAAAGCCTACTTATTTGTCTACTTGAATGTTTGGTGCACTGATCAACAACTGGCTTGAGACTTGCATAAAATAATTCATGATTTATTCAATAAAAAACACATAAAACACCAAGTGAGCCTATAAAATGATAAGAACATCTCATAAGGGGAAACATATTTCTTACAAACATAGGTCAAACAACTGTGTAGCCCAAAAACTATTAATAATTTAATAAATTTGCGGATAGTAATGTGTAGTGTTATATGAATATTTCATCATACCCTATGTGTTGATCCCTATTTATGCTGTAGTCCACTTCAATCACCTTATAAGCAGAGAAGATCCTTAAAGTTTTAATATAATTTTCTCTGCCTCCATCATTTATCTTTCCCTCTATTTTTGTCCTTTTAGTTAATGTTGCACTAATGTTTCCATAATTTCATTTGTGGTCTTTTAACTGGAGAAACACACAGATAAAATTAGCCATCGTACAGTATCTCATTCAATTTGCCTCACATAGACAAATAGTCGCTCTCTCTGTCCTCCTGCTCTGATCAGGATCACAGTGACTTCTGTTTTTGTTTCGAGTAACGTTGGGTGATACTGTCTTTTTAGGCCGAATTCTCTGAAATCAACCTGGTAGCAAACGCCACAGGCACATACAATGTGAACATTGATGCAATCAGGAATGGACATAAGGTTTCTAAGTAAGTATTCAGAGAAATGTTTTGTCTTCTCAGTTTCATATAATGCAGCTGGTGCTCGTGAGATAGAATTTGAGTGTATGTGAAAACCTTTTTTCCTTAAATGCCTAGTAATTGATTATTTTGTCTTTCCCTGCAGTTTAATATTTTGCTAATGTCCCCTATCCCAGATCCTTTAAGCCAGACTTTGTACTGATCAGACAGCATGCCTTCAGCATGGACAAAAATGGAGACCATCGGAACATAGTGATCGGTTTGCAATATGCTGGACTGCCAAGTGCGAACTCTTTGCACTCAGTCTACAATTTCTGTGACAAACCTTGGGTGGTAAATAGAAATTAATGAATTTATTTGTTCATTTGAATCACACATTGTATTCATTTCAGCTAAATAGACACATAAAGTTGCATCACAAGCATTTGTGTTTGCTTCAGTTTGCTCAGATGTCCAGAATCTACAAGCAACTGGGCCCCGAGGATTTCCCACTGATTGAGCAGGTTTATTATCCTAACCACAAGGAAATGGTGAGTTCGTTGCCATCTGCTCTCTTCCCTTCCCGCATCCCCCTTTCCACTTGTGCTAATGGGTATGTCTTCATGCTAAGCAACCCTTAAAGAGACATACACACACACACAAGAACACTCAGACATGTCATCCCTCTGAACGGGTCACACATTATGAGCGTAATTCATTTTATGTCGTAACTGAGGCCAAAATAGATTCTCTGGTTAGTGTCTTGTTGTTTGTTCTTTTCTTGAGTTTTGGATTATTTCTGTGCCAAGTCAGTGTCAGTACAGTTAAAGTGACTATGTTGCTGCAGAGGAGTCATCCCCACCCCTGCAGTCACTGGCTGACAACACGGGACTGGCTTTCAAAGCATCAGTATGAATCAGAACTTCTTGCATATATAGAGGAGGGATGTTATGTGTGTCACTTTGGACTGATGGAAATGGATTATGAAGGTGAGAAATCTGAGTATGTGATAACGCTCTTGTTACAGATTACCTCCCCTCGATTCCCTGTGGTGGTAAAGATGGGCCACGCTCATTCAGGAATGGGAAAGGTAGTGCCAGTATCCTTAGATTTTTACTGATTTAACATGAATACCATATTTCTGAAACCTGATTTTTGAATTTTGACTCCAGGTGAAAGTGGACAATCAATATGATTTTCAAGATATTGCCAGTGTCGTGGCACTGACCAAGACTTATGCCACATCGGAGCCTTTTATAGATGCTAAGTACGATGTCCGCATCCAGAAGATTGGGAACAATTACAAGGCTTACATGTGAGTTTATTTAGCATATAGTCCTTGGTTCTTAGCATTTTACTCAAATGAATTAGCACAATTTTGCCAAAGAACCGACAATGGCATGCAGTGGCTGATGAAAATGGTAAAATGTGTGACATTTTGATTCTAATAACAGGAGGACGTCTATTTCTGGAAACTGGAAAACTAACACTGGCTCATCTATGCTTGAGCAGGTGGCCATGTCAGACAAGTAAGAACACATACAGTAAACGTAGATATGATGAAACTGTAAATCATATAGTCTGATGCCTCACTGTACTATTATAGTTTTGTTTAAACATGTTCTTACAGGTACAAAATGTGGGTGGACTCTTGTGCTGACATTTTTGGAGGGTTAGATATCTGTGCTGTGGAGGCTCTACATGGTAAAGATGGCAACGACTACATTATAGAGGTACTAGGAAGTGCTAGAATATTAAAAAGGGGGGAAATTCATCGCTGGTGATGAAGAAAATATATGAAATCCATCACGTTACGGTTTCCATCATGTTGTGTTTTAGGTTGATGACTGTTCAATGCCACTGATTGGAGACCAGCAGGATGAGGATCGTGTTCAGATCGCAGAACTGGTGGTTTCTAAGATGAACGAGACTGTTCCACGCACTTCAAGCTCTTCCACAGTCCGTGCAGCATCTGGACAGCCAGCACAGGTTATCTTACCTCAGAGACTTTATTTTAGCAGCAGGAACCTCTTCCCTCTCTTTATTTTCACCACTGTCTATTTTATTTAACATGTGAACAAAGCACACTAATACAATATGAATTAGAACCAGACTGATAAACGGTTTTAAGGCTAAAGCTTTTGATTAAAGCTTTCCATTATTTTAGTTTTTGATTCATTTTTTAGCTGTTAGAAACATAGATACTGATTAATCTACAAGTAGCTTAAATCAGATTATAAACCTATCACTGATGTATTGACATTATTTCGTAATGATATTTGGTTCAGATTATATTTGTACATATACAGTATATAAATACAAAATATACAGAACAACACATGTCCAGATTTACACAGTGCCTGTTCATACAAGCCTTTATATATCAAAGGACCTTTAAGGCCATAGTTGGCATAGAATCTTTAGAAAATATATACAAAATAACACAATTATTACAGTGACAAGGTTTGAACATTTTCTTTCCCCACTTATTGGGTTCTATCATTATCATTTTTTTGATTTTACCATCTGTCCATTTAACTCATGTGTTTTGTAGAAAGCAGTATCTCCTCAGCCTGTCTCACAGCCGAGAGTACCACAGGCTCAACAGCGCCCCTCTCCTCAGGGTAAGATCTTTTTCATATATACAAAAAAAATTAAATGTACATTGGCTTTTGTTTACAAATAGCTTTTCTTCACTTATCATTTGGAAAATATTTAAATATGATTAATGTTCTTGTTTTTGTCTGAAGGTGGTCCTCAGCAAAGTCCCCCATCTCAGCAGCGCCCACAGCCTCAAGGACAACCACCTGCACAGGCCCAACAGTCAGTTGCCAACCCTGCCACGGGTGACTCCAGTGCCCAGCCACGGCCACCAAGTCAGAGAGCTCCTCAAGGCCAGAGACCTACTTCTGGCCAGGGCTCTTCTCAGCAAAGCCCAGGGGGTTCCCCACAAGCTCAGAGACAACAGTCTAAACCCTCTGCAGGAGGCCCCAGCCAGAAACCTTCTGGGGGGCAATCCCAGCAGCAGAGGCCTGCCCAGCCCACTAGGCAACAGTCACAGGGGGGTGCACAGCAGCAGAGGGCTCCTGGCCAGCAAAGTACCCCAGGAGCACCTACAACCCAGCAACCCCGACCTGCTGCTCAGGGCCAAGGGGGCCCAGGAGGACGACCCCTGCTTCAGCAAAAGCCTCAACCCCCACAGAAACCAAGTCAGGACAACACGGCTATGGGCGGCTCTCCACAGCTAAAGTAGGTAACTTTATATTATAAATGACGTGGGATAAGTTTCCTCTCATTTTTCATAAAGTGAGCTTTACAGAAGCTCTGAACAGGCCTTGACTTTCTGCCTACACTGAGATTTGCATGTCACATGGAACGACTAGTCTTTAATGACAAATTATCCACCTGAATGTGCATGATGTATGGACTTTTATTTTTGTCTTTTACATTCTTTAGACCTTCAGCAACAGTTTCAAAAAACATAACGTCTCAGAGGTTGTGATACATAAAAACTCATTAAAAACAACAATCAGAAGTTGGCTTGTAGTTGAGAATCATATTTCGTCATTACATCACTCATAACCCAACTTTTTTAAATCCTACTTTTACATTAGGTTTCTATATGTTGCAGGCACGAGCAGGTAAACATTAATAATTAAAAATGACTTTAATTATTTTAATTAAATTACACTGAGCACCGACATAACATAAAATCTGTTATCAGTTACTTTTTAAACATGCATCACTTTGCATTCAGAAAAGTCATTCACTCTGCATATCATATCAAAGCTTACTTGAAATGATAAGGCAATACTGAATGATCATATCATCTTTACTGAGCCTTGCCTCTCCTGTCTCTCTCTCTCTTGTCGTGCTCCGGTCTTTTCATTCCATGGGGTTCCTGCATGACTTTAATAGCTTTTCCTCTGCTCTATTACCACTTTCCTCTCTTTATAGCAAGTCCCAGTCTCTTACCAATACCTTCAACATTCCAGAAACCCCAGCTCCACGAGCCAGCCTTAGCCAGGACGAGGTGAAGGCTGAAACCATACGCAATCTACGCAAATCTTTTGCCGGTCTCTTCTCAGACTGAGACGGCGTAAGTCCCCCCCCCTGCACACACACCTCCTCCTACATACATAGTGATGGACAGGCTAACTGAAGGACAGATTGCTTCTTCCCCCAATGAACAAGGACCAGCAGGATCATGTCTGCAGTTCATGTACATTGACCCTTGAAGATGTACACACTGACACCCACTGCCTAAATAATAAAAATGTTTTAAATCGAACAAAATGTAGAATACACAGTAAATTTAGGTATTAATGTCTGAAACATTCCTTACCTTGCCTCAAGCTTAAGTAAGCCATTTGCTCATTGTGTCACATGAACTAAGAACATAGACAACCGCTTATACATGCTACACAAAAGCCTGTATATGCATGAGCACACATACAGAAAAATATGATACAAAACAACTAAATACTGCTCCCACTTGTTTGTTGGTGGTGTAATGTCATTGTGGTCTTTATGTTCTAATCTTGGTCATAGTTTAGCCAAACAAGCAAATGACTTTTGGGACTGTGTGAAAATTATCGCTGTGTGGAGGAGTGCTAAATGTTGTATAAAATTTTACTGAAAAGCAAAGTCCTTCCAACTTTGTTATTTAGTCTCAGAATAACAGAGGGAACATAAAAAATAGTTTATTTTTGAATAAAGAGCTCCTAACTATTATAGCGTAACTATTTACAGTAATTTCTTTAAAAAAAAATACATATCACAACATAAATTATGAAACAAACTAAGACATGAGATGACTCCGACTTCAACTGATAATTTCTATACAGTCCTTAACAGCACAGCTGCACACAGTGTTAGCTAATGCTAGATCCGTTTGAGTTGTTGACCGCTCATAGTGATGTTTTAGCTGCATGTCAACAGGAGGCAATGGTTGCATTTTACAACCCCCTGACATTGGCGCTCGTAACTCTGTTGTCACATGTAGTTAAATTACTTAGTACAGTAGCCTAGTAGGTGTTGTGAGTATGTTGTTGCTGCCACTTTTCTTCCAGTTTTTTGTCGCACAAGAACAAATGCTCGAAAGTTCTCCACCTTTAAAGCATGCCTTACACAGACAAGAAAGTCAGATCAAATGGAGCTGTCTCAGGGATGTCCATTTGATTGTGACACTTGTATGTGGGTGAGGGTCTTCCATTACCATGTTATTGTGGTTGTACCAGTGATGAAGGAAAAGCATGCATTTTAATGAAGTAGAATGTTTTTTTTTTTATTATTTCAAATGTATTTGCACAGAGTATACTGCAAAATTATACTTGAATACAGCGACACAGACACAGAATGATGTGTAAAGTCTATATTTTCAGGTTAACTCATCTGCCACTTGACAAAGCAACAACTCACCCACTCTGGGGTGCTACTGTAACATGTCTGTGACAGGTGTGGTACAGTAAGATGCAGCATAGGCAGGGTTGGCAACTGTTCAGGGACAGTTAGTGAAAAATTAGATTATTAACCGTTTCATTTCAGATTCCATTTATGTTTAAGGAATGTAATGAGAAAACCTTATGACTATAAACCAGCCATTGACTGGATGCACAGTAGGTCAGGGAATTATGTCAGGGTGATTTTAGGGTTAAGCAGTAGGTAAGTGCACTTCGCACTTAAGTAAGTCTGATCTTGAGCCTGTGTGGTACAGTGCAGCAGAGTTTCTGCTCCAATATATAACTCAGTTTTCAACGGGTTCATAGTCTATAAGGACAGACCATACTCCAAAGGATACTCAGCCAAGGAATGTTACAAACTGTATATGTGCTTCATCTCTACAATAATAAATAAAGAAAAATAATATAAAAATATAGGAATGTCAACTGTGGGATGCAGTTCCCACCCCTCCTTTGGATGGACGGCCGTTTCTTTGATCACTAGTCTGAAAATCTGAGCTGCCACTGGAAAATGATTCAGGTTCCAGGCACTAAAAATGTCTTCCAGAAGGAGTGCTTTCTATTCTAATGTTGACGTAGTATGGCAATATCATGCTTTATATAGAAGACCCGATAGCCAAATATATAAAAGAGTCTTGGTTCCCCTGCAGATTCTCCATGCTGCCTGTGTTTATCAGTCTCTTTGTGCAGCCACAGTGACCCCTTGTGCTCAATAGTGCATAAACGTGTGAATGTTGTTCTTTGACCAGTCAAACCAAACAGATGTGTTGTACAGAACTCTGAGTGATGCGGATTGTCACATTTATCCCCTGCTGCTATTTGTGCTTCTTGATATTATGTGTGTCTCTGATTTATTTATTTGTATTTTTCATTTGTGTTTTTTTTTCCAGTTACTTGCTGTACATGCTTCAGTTCTTTCTCTGATAGTGAATTGGCTCTTTATTTAAAATTTTACAGCAACTCGGTGTCCGTACACGATTGTCAAATTTGTTGTGGCACAGCCTACTGCCAAGAGAAACAGTAAGAGAAGCCTTGTGCAATTGTTACACTGAGTGTGTAATTTATGAAAATGAGCCATCAGAATTAGCATGGACGAATAACTTTGTATAATGTCGTTCTGTCACTCAGAGGCCTCTTAACCATATTAAGACATACCATTTGCTATGGCACAGACATGATAAACTGTGACAGCATTGTGAAAAAAGTGTATGTACTTACAGTATGTTTTTTATATTCTTCGAGTTTTTTTTCCATTTTGAAGGTTTACCTTAATTATGGTGGTATATTTATCTGTGAATGTACATGTTTTCTTTGTTATAGCTAGTTCAATTGGTTTTTAAATGCACTGTATGACCATTGTGAAAAGAGTGAAACCTTACAAATTTGAACTGATCATCAGTCAATGCCTGCCAGATTTAAAACTCATAAATGTAAGTGCAAAAATAAAGCTAAGGTTTGTGTTAATCAAAACATAAGATACTGCATATTGTAAATCATGGTGGATTATTAAGTGTAAAATTTGATGTTATATGCAATGTAGCTAAATAATGTGAAAATGAGTATGTTATTTAACATGCACATGTCTAATAAAGTCTATGATCAACAATGACTTTTTGTTTTGTTTTGTTGTTAATACTGATTGACCAGCTTGGACAAATGATGTCGGTGAATTTATGTTGCAAACTGTAAACTGTGCATTTGTGTCTTGCACAAGTTCTAATTGCAGTCACACTAATGTGACCACAAGGTGGTGTGAGTTTACAGTCTGACAAGATTAACCAGGGTTATGTAATTCTTTTCACACTTGTGAAATGAGCATCTCTGTGTTTGAGCAATGCTATTTATTACATTTGTATAAAATGTATTGTTTTGCTTGGGCAAATGCTTTGGTCGTAAGATAACACATGTACAAATGTGCAATGACATTTGATTAGAAAAAATATTATTCCTGCTGATTAAAAAAAAAAATTAGAGTAGATTTACATTAAAACAGTTTCTCTGCAGAAACAGATTTGGGTTTTTTCTTTTACTGTGTTTTGGAAAGCTATGATAACTTTACAATTTGAGTTGGACTCACAAAAAAAAACACAAATGCTAATGCTTGCATAATCCTATTAAATTAAACTAATTCTGGCACATATGAACAAGCAGCTCCCTGAAGACCACTCATCATAGTTTAGCCTATCTTTTCTTAGAATAATGGCCTAATTCATGGTGTCTGAGGAAAAACACATGTATTATGTTCCAGTATCTTTTGGTCTTTAATTAGGGCTACACATGTGAATGTAGCAGCTGCAGTTGAGGGAGGCCACTATTATTATGCACACCCCCTGTCAAAAAGGACAACCGCATTTCATTCTTGTTTTGCACATACACTGATTTCATCTTCAGCTGAAACAAATACATTAAGGCTGAGATATTTAACTTTCTCACCTAACTATAAAATTACTCGCCCTATCTAAATATTTTGGCTGGCAAGCACTATGCAGCAGCACAGGGTTCAATTTTAATCACCAAACGGATCAATTTCCTTTTCCCTTGAATGATTTCATTGCAGACAAAAGTGTTTGGTGGGCAACTTGCAGGCGGGATGTTATATACTGTAGCTGCTTGCTCGTGAAAGGTCAGTGGGATTTTTAAAGCCCTGTCTGCTTGATTGCATTTCTTATCTTATGGTGCCCAGAAGGCCGTACCGTTCTCTCCAAACAGAGCTAGGTTTAGTTAGCAGCCGAGAGGCTTGATTCACACAAATCAAATAGTCAACAGGTTATTGGACAAAATTGGTCTGGCTACCAAACAACAAGAAAGCACAAAATTGTGATCTTCTCCCTCCACAGTCAAAGACCAGAGATTTCCTGTATAATCCTTCTGATGCAACTTTTATGACTCAGCACATCATAAATAAAGGATTTCCAGTGACAGTGTTGTTCTCTTAGTGAAGAAAAAATGGGAGGGGCACTCATGACTTCTTTGAGCCAGGATATTTCTAGATCTGACCTATTTAAATGGCCCAGAGAAGCTACGAACACAGGTGCATCTGGATGGTTGCAACTGCCAGCCAGAATGTGAAACTACATACATTAAGATGCTATTAAATCCCAAATTGCATCAAGTGTCAAAACTGATTTGCCTATAAAGTTTGATGGGAGAATGGACAAATTACACAGGAGTCAAATGGGAACTTTGCCAGGAATGGGGGAGGAGGACCAGTTACATTTGTTTCATTAATTTCAATTACATATGAAATAAATGTTCATTCTTTTATGGAGAGAAAAAAGTCCACAATTCAGTTGTATTATTCAGCAATCAGAGGATAGTCTTTGAAAGGGAAAGTGAGTGGCTGTTACAGCTATTATACATGGCCTGCAGCATTGCACAATTAGTGCAACTCAGTACTGCTTTGCATTGTGCTGCTGTGGGATGGAGGGCAAATGATATCCATATTTAGAAAGACCTCATTGATTCTTCCTAAGCGAGGCACAAAAGACTTGTTGTCTGTCCAGACTTGAATAGCAGGACCTTAATGATAACCCAGCATTCTAAAACCTGCTGCTGACCTCAAGCTGCGTTTGCAAAACTGGTGAAAGTCCGAGTCAGAGCAGTTTTCTTCAATTGTAATAAAACTGCATTTTGTTTCCATGTTGTTACGTAACGATATCATGGTGACAGTGCACAAACACAAATAATTCACACCATCAGGAGCCCTCATAAAGAAGCTGCACCCACCAAGAGGCCCGTCTATTCCATCCAAATGTGTTTCCCCTTTAATAAACTTGCACACATGACTGAATGATTCCTTAGCCAAAATGGCAGATGATGAAGAATGAGAGAGGGGTGTGTAGTAAAGATTTAATTAAGCCTCACCATGGGATGTCTTACTGTGACTCCAGAGACCAGGACATAGCAGTTTGTGTTTGCTCAGTGCATCTGTGAATAATATCTACACTATTTTTGCTTTGACCTATATGTACTGAGAAGAGGATCTGAGAATATGCCCACGTGAGTGCAGGTCTTTCTTCCTGCCTTCTTTTCACCATGAATCTGCTAAAGGAGCTCTACTCAATTGAGATTTAAATTGTCACACTCTGCTAGAGTTAATGTGAGACATGAGGGACATCTGCACTGTATGTTTCTGCTAAATGCACAGTGGATATGAGGCTGCACTGCTGAATCCCTCCTGAGGTGCATTTGCAGATTGTTGCAGGCTTACAAGCAATTTTCACCTCCCCTACGTTTTATGTTCGTGACGTAGATTTTATGGTCTCCATGGAAGATTCCCATCAGCACTTTACTTCATTCCCTTTTAAATCAAGTCAGTCTCTTTTGCTCCTACTCAGTGAGGGTTGCCATGGATACCGCTCCCAAATGATCTTGCTTGTACATGAATTTGTTTATGAGTTTTACTTGGAATAGATTGGAATTTTATTCTTTCCTTGTAGTCAAAGTAACATTATTTACTAATCATGCAGGTTTTCTTTTATGTTTTAATGCTTATTCTATTCTGAATTCTTCTTTTCTAACAACATAAAGATACAGAGCACTTACATTAATTGTGTTTTTTTAGGGAGTGATCATGAAATATCTTCTACTTCTTTTGCCACTTGTACAACATGTTGTATCGGCTACCAGAGGACACCAGCAACCGCATCTCTAGCAACTTTACTCAAGCCTAGCAATCCACTAAAGATAATCTAGTCTGATCTTTGGGGAATCAAAACTATGCCAATGTGGATTCTATACTTCCCTGCTGAGCATCCAAGTACTTTATTTGGAGGCTTCTAAATCCTCATAAAAACATTTGGTTTGAGTGGCCAGCACCCTATATGGCCAACCACTACTGTAAATTATGTCTGAAGCAGGAAAGATGAGAAGAGAGGATTGAGTGGTTTAATTTGTTGGGGACTTAATCAGAGTTCTTTTGGAATTAAGGGAAGATTCCCAGTGAGTGTTCAGATTCACCACTGGCGTACTTCACTTTCCTCAAAGTCCAAAAAACTGGGCAAACTACATACTTTATACCTGCATTTAAAGGTCCCATAAAATGTCAAAGCATATGTCTAATAGAGCTTATTTTCAACTGTGTGAAATATCCACTATACTGTAGTGACCGTAGACAACATTCCAAGCTACCCTGGGGTTGTCTTGTGTCACAGTCAAGCTGAAATGTATTTGCATTAACATCTCTGTGTAATGTGCTTCCTTGTCCAAAATAACTGAAGCTGAGAGATGCTTTGTAATAGCCTGCCACACTTGCTATTTTGGGCTGGACTTTGTAAGCAACAGGGCCTGGCTGTGTGCATCCCCACATCTCTTATGTAACTACCTTCGATGGGAACACAAAAATCCGAAATAAGGTTTTGTAGAGAGTCATTTAATCTCACATAGAGTTAAACTGGGACAGCTGGAGAAATGAACGTTGTTTAAAGTGCCAGTATAAGCAGAGAACAGAGTAGGAACGAAGCTGAATGTCCAGATTCTTCCTTATGGCTCATTATGGCTGTGTCAGAGCAGCATGAATGCTTGTTTGTGGCTGAGTGAAGCAGCACCCTGCTTTAAAGTTGTTACTTTGTGGTGGTGTAAGGTTGATTGATCTCTGTCAGAGAAACCTCTAATCAACTGAGAACCATTGATTTCCTCTCCTCACACCCTACAAGGTGCCTGAAAGACACCTGCTAGCAGCCAGCTGACAGACTCTTATGCCTGCTAACCAACAGCTGACATGAACTGGTGCCAATGCACTGTGCTGGAGAGGGTGACTCACACACGCTCAGAGAGATCCCACTCTCAGAGATGCTGGATGTAGCACAATGTGAGATGCACTGTACTGTCATTTTCAATCGCATCTCATACACATGGGATGTCACAGGTGAAATCTCGATTAGCTGTGGTGTTTTGTAACCAGGATACAGGCAGGAAAAGTATTGATAATCAAAAAAAGAAAGGTTATCACCCACAGTAAGAAAGCAGTCTTTCTTTCCTGTAATGAGTTCTCTCAAAGCTAAGTATCATTGCTTCTGCCTGATCAGCACAGTGTGTCTGAAGTGATTTCTATCCACTGTGAGAGTGCTTCACTAAGCAGTTTTCCTGCAGCAGTCACATGCCCTGCACTGGGATTCACTGCCAGCTGTCCCCATCATCAGTTTAGGCAATGCAGAAATCTACTTTGGGGCAGGTGTTTGGGGATTGGGGTGAGCCAGGAGGGCATAATGTAGGAGAGTTTTAACTTTGCAAGATTACAAACACAAAATGTTTTGTAGTATTAAAACCATAGTGTACACCACAGGGAACATTGTCTAGGTGCCAGTCTTGCCAGTGACATAAAAGTTTCATATTGGCACAAAATTTTCTTCATCACTATGACTAAGAATGCATGGCTAATAGTAGGAGTCGGAACACCACCAGCACAAGTCAAGTGTAGGACAGCCCCAATTTTGCATTCAATGTTTTAGTCTATGCCAACATTCTATAAATGTAATTGTCAAATCTGCTTTGTTTCAAAAGGGAGAAAATGATTACAAAACACACTGCAGGATGACCAAACTACCAACAGTCCCCCGGAACTGTCCATGCAGTTGTCCTTTGGGTTTTATATTCAGGGATGAACGCGGAGACCGCATTGCTGCTCTGAGACTCAATACCCACCCACCTGCACCCTCGCCAGCCTTCTCCGAACCCCCTCCCCAACCGGCCCAGCTCTGCCCCTCCCTCCTCATAAAAACACGCACAACCACGCCTCCAGAGGCACGCACACAAGCGCAGACACACCCCCTCCTATCCCTCCATCACACACAACCACGCAAACACACACACACGAAGACATAAGCTAGTCTGAGGGCATTGCTGGGTGAAGTAGACAACATGTCAGGCTGCGTGAAGGACGAGTGCTCGGCTCCGGGAGACTCACAGCAGGTGCGGTAGGGTTGAGGCTGCACCTCACGTATTCTCTGCACCATGTCCACCGCATCCGATCAGCTCACTGGCCAGACGGTAAGGCCCCTCGTTCACTTGCAAAATCTTAAATTTCCAACTTAGTCAAACTCATCCGCTCTTGCTTTCTGGGTCCCGTTCTGATTGGAACCCGATTCTTTTTTTTTTTTCCTTTCTCCGCAAATTAGGTTAATCAGGGCTCAAAGGCATTAGGTCAGCCGCAAAGGATGGAGGGCCGTCCGTGCCGCAGCATCAAAATAAAACGGGTGCCCAAGTGCGTTAAAGCAAGTATTTGGTAACGCTTCAAGGCTGAATGCGCCTTGGAATGGCCCTGTGGGGTGGTTTTAGGGAATTTGCATCACATTTGTTATTGTATGAGGAAAAAGGGAGTAGAATAGCCTACAGTCCTCGAAGTTGTTGTTTCATGTTAAATAATAACTAGGAAATGAATATCAGCCCAACTAATATATGACAACATGTAGGACCACAACAGAAACCCACTGCCTTTTGCTCTATGAGTATAAACTGTAGTTTTAATTGATGAATTTTGTCCCAACTGGGAATTTTAAAGCAATTCAGTTTGATTATGAGTCATTTTTTTCAGACTGAGATTTGGTCCTCAGTGTGCAAGTCCAGCAATGCTTCATGGTTTCTTTGCTGTGTGCTGTAGCCATGGAGACAGTATGTGGCATGTGGCTTACTTGTGGTAGAAAGTGTCCCTCTACTGAAGAAACAAGCCAGACCACAAAGATGTGTAGAGTGAATATTGCAAGGTAGTCTAAGTATCCCCCCCAAAAACAAAAAAACATTACCTATACTCTTTTCTATTGACGGAGTTATCAGTCATTAAACACATAATCTTTATACAGTTCAGGTAATTGGAATGTTAGAGATCTACATTTTAAATTCTGACATCTATCATCTAGCAACAGTATTCAGTAGAATTTCAGTAGCTTTACATCGCTTATTTTACTGTATCTTGTCTTCTTTAATAACATCATTTCTTATAACTTGAAGGGGAGCGGATTGTTCCTGTTCATTAATGTAAAGATGGCTTTCAGTGTTGGAGACAGATACATTGTAGAACTACTCAGTAACAATTCACCCTTTAAATACTGCACTTTCACAGTCCTATTTTAATACTGTGTAATAGTATTAACTCTCATGAAGACTGGCTTTCTGATTCTTCCCCTTATTTATCTATAAGGATAGGTACTGTATGTACCTATATTAAATCTCAGTTCCCATCTGTTTTTCTGAATTCATCACTAGAGGCTATAAATAAAAACATCTTTCAGCTACATTTGCACAAATAACACAAAATTAGTCCATATTGAATTAACATTATATTGACATTCATTTATCAATCATACATTAGTGACCATTGTCCAAACATAACCTGTATTTTTCCAGAACAGCAGATTCAGGAAAATATATTTTTTATGGCATTTGAAAAGGTGATGCTTTTGCTCTTGAACCATGCATTTCCTCACAACATTGCCACACAGAGTAATACTTCAAATTATATTAAATACTTTTTTAATTTAAACACTGACAATATAATATTATTGTAATGTATCTCCTGTAGAATTCTGCAAAATTTGACAAAATGCCTGTATTTACAAGGAGAAGTAAATGCTACATTCACACTGCATATATACATTGTATAAACCAAAACATTTAGTTGTCCAGGTGTTCAATAATTAAATTTTTTTTCAATTCATTCCCTTTCATATAAATGCAAAAAAGTAAAATGTTTACATACAACAAATCATTCTTGTATTTGGTCGCTAACATACAAAATATCTGTGAATCAAAACATTCTAACAAACTAAACTAATCACTGAATAAGGTTTGTCTGTCGAGGTTGGTCATGTGTGAACAGACGTGATATTGAGGTGTGCCGTGGAGACATGACAGGGAGATGGCTGGTCAGTTCATCCTCATCACGATGAACAGATGGTAACTCAGGGTTAGCTTGTGGGCGAGTGCCAACAAGAAAGCCCATGTGTGTTTGACACATACAAATCCGTTGTTAAAATGGAATTGTTTTATCCATAATATGTGGATTATAAAAGTAGAGTTTGACAGTTGTCTAAATATTATTTATTGATAAATTATAAATATGTTATTTCTATATTATTTCTTAAATAACTTTTTATAGCAATTTTGTTTACATAGTGAGCTCGCTGATATAGCATATAAATGATCTGAATTTATAGTAATTCATATATGCTGCAATATTTACAATAATTACTTTAAAATTGCTTTAGATCATTATATATCAAAAACAGTATTGTTGCATACAACCATGTTTAACATCTTTATTGGATTACCTTATACATTATATTCTGATGTTTTATATATTATGTTTTAACAAAACACACAAACCTAATTGGCAATGCAAGATTAAAGTATGTGTCTTATGTTAATCTAGTGTAATTAGGTACAAACTGCCTACTCAAATTTGCTAAATTAACTTAAGATTTTAAAATAGTGATGGTCCTCATGCTGCTGGCCGTTGCGGCAAGGAATATCAGTCCAGCAAAGTTGCTGCATAGTTCGGTTTAGATAAATATAAAAGGATTTCTTAAAATGACTACAATATAGAAAAAGAAAATAACAGACTAAGCAAATATTACCTGTTCCTAGAGTTATCTGTATACAGTTTACTGGCCACATTAAACCTTGAAACTGAAATGATTGAAAATACATTCAAGTATTGGTTTTATCTGTTTCTTCTTTTTTCTTCTACAGGCTGTGTTGATCTTGAATCACACTGAATGGAAAGCATTGAAGTTCCTTTAAGATGACACGGACGCATCCTCCTGATATACTGGCATCGACTTTATATCAGGACATTACTCCAAATCACATTACTGACCACTCAATTTCTCTCCACTCATTCCGGCAATGTGACTTGAAAATGATCGATAAACCAGAAATAATCAACAAAAGACACTGCCGTAGCTTTGATTTCATTGAATCACTGGATGACCCGCAGTCCTTCTCTACCTCAATGGAGGATCCTTACAAGAGGGCTGAGCATCAGACGTTAAACAAAGAACTGATGTGGAATGGACTAGATCAACCGGGGCACCTTCGCTTTTCATCTCCTGATGTGTTTAATACCAGGCAGTTTCAACAGCACACTACACAAGACAAAACAAGCTATCTCACATGGTCGGATTCTAAAAAGAGAACAAGATCTAAAAGCACTCCAAGAATCAAGGCCACCCTCACTCCTGTTCCCATCTCAGTGTCTCCTCCAGGAACGAGGAAAGGGAGAGATGTACCTCCAGCTCCATCGGATACCTTGAGGACTTCTGAAACACACAGAGAAGCCTATTCCTCAAACAAGGCTTTATTGAATGAGGTGCATCCTATCAAACTACAGCCCCATGCTCCCCTCTATGTCTCAGACTGTTTTGAGGAGGACAAACCAGATAAACCAGCCATAACTCCACATGTCAGGTGCCGTGTGGACATTAAGCCTGATGCTTCTGTACTGCAGCACACTTCTAGGCAGGTTCCTAATGCACGGACTGAACATCTTTGGCAGAGATACTCACAGGCCAGTAGCAGTAGAGGTTTATATGTACCACAGCAGATTGTCTCCTCACCAACGCCCACTCCAAGCGAATGCTACAGTGGAGATTTTAGACAAGGATACCACTATACCACCAGCATGTCTCCCATCTCTTATCAGCATTTAGACATACACAGAATGCCATCACCAACAGCACCTTATCTAAGTCAAGAACAAAGAGCTTATTCAAATCCAAACATACCAACCAAGTTTTTCTATACAGAGGACCCTGTCCGTTATCCGGTCCACCCTTATTCTAGAGCATATTTTCAGGATGATCGATCCAGTTTAACTAGCCATGGTAGTACAGTGACTAGCCAGTATGATCCAAGGACTCGATGGGTGCACACACTTCCTGTCAGGTCATATTACACAGACCACCTGTCTAACAGAGAGCCTGCACACTCTGTATATAGTAGGCCCTACTCCACAAGTGAGGCAGGATCATACTTTTCTCAGACTCCACTGTCTAGATCATACTATGGAGAGGACAGCCGGTTCAATCCTTACCATATGAGCAACTCGAGGTTGTTTTATTCCAAACCATTCAGCTCTCCTGAGGATCAGTACTTTCCATCACGACCATATCACACAGAGGGTCGTCGACGCCCTCGAATGTCCCAGGCCTTTTCAGATGACTGGTATCGCTCAAGTATATCTGGTTACTCTAACCAGTCTTCTCAGCACACACCACCAAGAGTAACACAAGACCCCAGTATACCTCCATGGTTTACTAGCGGTGGTGTTGAGGCAAGTAGACTAGGAGCAGAGGTCAAAAACCACTCCAAATCTTGGGACAACATTCTATATCCACGGCATGACAGAGAGCAGTCAGTACCTCGTGGACGCAGCTATGAGAACCTGTTTCATCAAGCAAGGCATGGACCATCCTCTGAAGTGACATCTCAACCTGTTATACTTAACCTCTCAAGCTCACCAAGGCGCTACGCTGCCCTGTCACTCTCTGAAAACTCGTTAGAGAGGGGCTCAAATAACGCGTGGAGAAATACCAAAAGTGGGCACTGGTTTGTAACGCCTGAGATCACCATAACAGACAATGACATATGTGCAGGCAACAGTAAGAGGCGTGATGGACATTCTGTCAGCTGGGATACATTGGATGATGAAAAAACACCATCACCTGGAGTAATGCATCAGAAGCAGCCATTCAGCACAACAGATGCAACCAAAGACAGGAAACACAACAACTTTTCCCTCCAGCAAAGTCTAGAGCAACTGGATGAACTTTTAGCTGATTTAGTTGTTGATTACAAACCACCAACTGGCAGAAAATCAAGTGAAAACCTTTTGGACCAGATAAAACAACTTATTACTAAAGATGATGTCAAAGACAAAGCATCTTCTGGACTTGAGAATGTAGGATGTTTGAACACACAGCTTCCGTCCTCTAAATCCAGCCCTGACACAAACAAAGACCCTGATAGTGGGTGTGATGCTTTACAAAAGAGTGCAGAAGAAGTTTCCCCAGATCACAGCACAGATGAAGACGACACTATGGTGTGCGCTAACAAAAAGTGCAACCGGATGGAGAGCATGTTCAACGCCTGCTTGTACTTCAAATCATGTCACAGCTGCTACACCTTTTACTGCTCCAGAAACTGTCGCAGGGACGACTGGGAGACCCATAAAGAAACCTGTCTGTATGGTCGTGTCAGCAGTGTATGTCGACACACTCTTAAATTCTGCAGAGAGAATTCAGAGATCCACAAAGCCTTCTCTCGCGTTGCTAAAGCTGGCTACCTCTCCAGAGGGAGAGGCATTCTCTTTTTGGGTTTTGCTAATCCAGAGACAGCTGACAACTTCCTGCAAGTTGGACTTGAGAGCCTCCTCATGTCTCCTACATACTTATCTCTCAGAGAGCTGGATGGCTTCAAGGACAATCTAGGTGAATACTGCAAGGAACTGCAGCAAGCAGGCAATGAGTATGACCCCAGTGAATGCTTCCTTCTGAATGTATCCATAGCTGTTGGTGAACTAGTGCCTAACAGACCGTCCCCAAGGGTCCAAACACCAACAGTTCGAAAATATGCAAAGGTGTCCTTGGCCTCCTCAAGCCCTGACAAAAAGGTACTCAAGAAGGATAGTGAAATGGAAACGCTTATCCTCACTCCACCTCCAGGCACACCGGACATTGACAAGGAGGGCGAGGAGGGAAGAAAAGCAAGGGAGGTGTGCTTTGTCAATATACAGCGTGAGCTCAGGACCAGGGGAGTCTTCCTTCGTCATGAGTACCCCAAAATCTATAACCAGTTGTGTGAGTTTGTGGAGACCAACAAAAGGTTCACTCCTACTACAATTTACCCAATAGATAAGAGAACAGGGAAACAGTTTATGTGTATGATCATGGCTGCATCTGAGCCAAGAACACTCGACTGGGTGGGTACCCCCCATCTCCTGGATGATATTATATAATAGAATACTAAATAGTAATGATAATGATGTCAATATACTATGTACACACTGTAAATATATGATGTGATTTAGCAAATTCAACATTGAAATGGAAAAATGTGTAGATACGTGACCAATCTCTCTTTCTCTGTTTCTGTTATTTCTTTCTGTCTCTCTTCTTTTTCTCTGTTGCAACACAAATGCACCGACACAAAAACTACTTCTTCTTTTACACACACACGTACAGTTTACACACAGTTTTAAAGGTAACCGTATGGTCTTTTGTCTTGTTTTGATCCTGTTGCACTCAGAAGAATTAATAGCCTGCATGTAGACTAGGCACAAACCCAGTTATCCAGGTGTTTAAGATGTGAAAATGTATGATCTGTGCAGTTTCTGCAGACAATGTACGAAGCACACAATTTTATCTCAGCCTCCTTCTCTTAGTGTCTCCACATTATAGTAGGTACTTCTGTGTCTCATGTTGTAACAGTCACCTACTATTGATTTCTCCAACAAATACTATATCAGAAATTACACCTCGTTACCGTGGTTGTATTATTACAACTGTTTATTAGTACCTACGTATTATTTTCCAAGTAGAATGTATTTGTGTGGGTATTTTTTAAATTAATATTATTGCTATATTAGATATTGTTTGATAGATAAAGAAGTACAATCAAACCATCTATTTGTTGCCCCACTTTATTAAGAATTTAAGTTATTTCATTTGGTGATAAGATTTGATGTCATTCTTGTATAACTTGCTTTGTTTGAAAGTGGCCTTCAGTCGAAAAAAAAAAAATGCATTTGACACAAAGCAATGTATAGATTTAGCTTTTCCAAAGGCTTGACAGCTGTTGACTTAGGTTGTTTGAACTACCATTGTAAATGAACAATTATTTTGCTCAAAGCATGTTATTTATATTCAGGTATTTTAATATTGATATTGCTTATGATTAAATTGATTATGTTAATGAAAGACCATTTGATGCTTAGAAATGTAAGAGGTATATATATTGAATATTAGATTATTTGATCACCATGACCTTGAGACTTGTAACTAAAAACACAGTATGTTGTCAAACAATATGCAATAAAAGAGCAACCTTAATATCTATATTGTAAACTCCTATTTTATTATTAGTATTGAATATTTCCTTGGAGCCAAGAGCTGCAAAGAACTTGTTTGCACTGAAACTTAAATGATAAAATAAGAATGTTTGTTAAATAGCTGCAGCACTATGCCTGCTTCCATTGCCATTGCTGACTAATCTAAGGTTGCTCTTTTACTTGAGTTATCAAGATATCTTTGTGCAAGACCTTCCTTAACTTTATATTTTGTGATGTTTATAACCTATACATAAATATATAATAAATGGAATTTAACAAGTGTCCTCATGGCTTTGCATTTCCTTTCAAACTACTATTTATCAGATATTTGAAAAGAAGGGTGAAATACAGATTTATAAACATAACGATCAACACGTCAGAAGATATTTGTCCTTTTGGGTCTTTAGCAGGGATGTCAAATATGTTTTATAGTGCACATGCAGAGGTATCCAAACTAATAAACAAATCCACCATCTCACTTAGCAAAGTAGCAACTGACTGTTTATTTAACTTTGTATTAAGGGCAAACAATGTGTCAGACACAAAATCACAGTCATATTGTCATATCTTAATATTATACTTATCAAGTGCCAGTACTTTGATTCTTCTATCTTGATCTACCTCTCTTAATGTTAAGGTACTGCTACTCCACTTTAATACAAGGGTCTTCTACAGAAAATAAATCAGTGACACCAACATACTGTTATCATCTTTCCCAGTAAATACATTTTAAATCTTAAGATACATGGTATAAGTTATGGAGCACAATTGTTACAAGTAAATTTACTCTAACGCGGATCCACTGTGATGGAAAAATATCGGTTAGGCTTAACCAGTAGATGTGTGCTCTAACCCTTATTTCTCCATGTGATGCCTTTTTGTCCTTTCTGTTGAGGAACTTGCAGATGCTTGGAGACCCTCCCAATATTTCATACTCTAAATGTACATAAACATTGTTAAACAGTGCTGACATTTCTTAAGTGTTTTTTTTTCTGTTACTAGACCACCACCTAGTGGAATATGCATTTCACCACAAATGCTTAAAAGCTAGTAGAACAGAACCCTTTTCTCCATGTTCATCTGTCTAAAACACACTGTATTATTCAAACGCTGTGTCAGGGGAAGAAGTTTAAGGAAGTGTATAGAGAATGTAAAAAGAAACTGGAAAATATTGTAATGGATTAGCACTATAATATGTCAATTCAAAAAATAAAGACCTAAGACAAGTAATACGATAAACTTATTAAATACACAAAACACAAAAAACAAAACATGACAAATTCTAAAACCATATGGATATGAATTAATTCCAGTCAGATGTAAAATCTAGAGGGAGGATGAGCAAAGATTATTTTCAGTGTTTCAAATGGGAGCCCAAGAGTTGGCATTTAAAGCAGAAAAGTTTGACAATAATGGTTGTCAGTATCTTTAGGCTGAGGAAGACTGGTATTAATAAATGATATGCCCATTTCCAAATTACAAAATGCCATTCAGTGCCACAATGTTTGTTAAATGTAATGCAGACAGATTCTGATATTTTGTTTTTATTAAAAAAAAATAGAGAGAGAGATTGATATTTCACAAAGAATATAAAAAACACAATGTTATATAACAATGATGACAAAAATTACAATTACAGTAATTACATATTATTATATGTAGAGTATGTAAGGTATGCCTGTATTACACACTCGGTTGTGTGAAATCTCCCTTTAACATGTGTTTGCGCAAGCGTGTTGCGCAGGTCTCCTCGTGATGACAGCAAATGACAGCAACTGTCCGCTTCTGCAGAAGCCAATGTGAGACGGCTAACCGCCAACAAACAATTCCCTTGACTCGAGAGATCTTATGATCAGCGGTGTTTAGAGAAACCCTCAACAACCATTACACGCTAGTTACGCTTGGTAAGTTGCTGAATGTTTGTTAGCATGAATTGTTGATCACAATTGGTCACTCAGGAGCTTGCAGCTCAGGCTAAGCTAATGTAGCTAACTAGCTTGTCATTAGCTTACCCTGCTTGACTAGCAAACGTTAGCCGCGTATGACTTGGTTAACGTTCGCAGGCTACAGCTAGGTTAGCCAGCTCACCGGTTTGCTATCTGTTCTCGTACTCCCAATTGGTGCAAACACAAACACTTATCGACTGTCACAAGTGTAACATCTTTAGTCTCAATTTCCTTCATAGCCGACCAGATGTTAATGATGAGTATAAAGATAACATTAACTTTCATTTGGTAGAACTCAGTTCGTCTCGAGGTAATACAAGCCACACCAACCAAGCGCTAATAGACGTTACCTTACCTGACCTCTCCCATCTTGGTTTGTTGTTTGCTTCGCCAAATCTCGGCTGACGAGTTACACTATCAAATCAGCGACACCTTAAACTCGAAACTTAACGTTAGGAGCACATTGAGATGTTTCAGCTTGTTATGGCAAATGTGCCTCCGCCCACCAGCTCAGCTTGTGAAAGAGACGTTGTTGGCTAAATAACACAGCATTTAGACGGGATAAGGTGCTGCAAGGCCTGGGGACTGGTAGCATACTGTCATGAATGTTTAAACACCGGATGGTAGCATAGATGAAGCAATTCCTCACTTTGTGCAGTAATAAATGTAGACAAATAGTCATTATCTTTGTTAAGTGAACTACTAAATAAATACTAGACTAAATACTAGGTTACCACTTGTAAAATGCGAGGTTTGGGGATTTATATCTATCTATCTATGTAAATCTATCTATCTATCTATTTTTTTATTTGTTTTGTTTCATGTCATTATAAATTACTTTGTGCTTTTTGTTGTTTGTGAGATAAAATGACAATTAATTATTCAATAAACTTGAAAAATTAAGTTAAAAAAATGTAAAATATTTTATTTGTGATTTTTATTAGTGACTTTAAAAACAGCTGACATATTTCCCCAGAGTTTAGCCAGTGCTACTGTATCCCAACAAATCAAGGCTTCACATTGAAGTTTTAGAAGTGAGTTTTGGTAAGTCCCTTCTAAAGAAATTTTCCAAAACTCACTTCTGTATCTATGATGGAAGGGAGTTTTAATCAGCCCGGCTTTAAGCTCAGTCAGTTGGACTTTTCTTCCTCTGTGGTGGTGACTGTATTGTCTGAAAAATGGGGTCAGTCTACTTTATGGTTAGAGAGTGGAATGGCTTTATAATTCATGTGTGACCAATATATCCCATGCTTTTTGCTTTGACTTTAGGACAATTCCTAGACCTTAAGGCTACTCAGAAATGGGTCCACAGTTTTTTTTGGTAGGATTTATAACGTCAAAGTTTTCGCTGATAACTGATTAAGCAGTGGTTATTTCTGTTGGTAGTATTGATGAAAACCTAAGCATTCTGCATATGTCAATCAGCAATTCCATGAAATGCATTTACTGGTAAAAGGGGGTCAAAGATCAGCATCACTTAGCACAGTGCATCACAGCTTGATGCATAAGGGGCTGTGGAGCCATAGACCCATCAGAGTGCCCTTGCTAACCCCTGTGCACTACAGCATTAAAATCAGCATGAGCTTTTAATATTGTGTACTTGGCATAGCATCACCTGTCTGTAGAGGATGTAGTTTAAGTATCTGTTCCTTTATTGACACATGGCAGATCCGGTGTATTCATTATCTATCTATCTATCTATCTATTCTATCTATCTTTTCTAACTATCTATTCTATCTATTCTATCTACCTATTCTACCATCCATTATTTATTTATTTATTTGGAAATTGAATATCTTGGTTGACAAAACATGGTTCCACTTACACTTTTTTTTTTACATATTTTAAGGCTGTATTTATACCAACTCCAAAGATGAGACAGTATACACCAACTGAAACTAAAGTCTATGGAGCACATTGGTGTTCCTCTTCATTAGGCCACACTCAAATGTCTAATTGTAGGATGTTTCCCTTGAGGCAGCAGACAAGTTGACATTGCTGCTAAACTGAGTTAAATTCTACTATACTTGATTTTAAATTTCAACACATTTAACTTGTCAAATTTAAAATAAGTTTCATGTCACTTATGCATGTTTTATGTTTGTCTGTTTTTTTGCCAAGGCTATAACTGTTTGTGTCAGTGACAGTGTACATTGTCAGACATTTGTTTGGGCTGGTGGTTTTGTACCCTGAAGTTTGCTTTTTTTGATCCCCCAGGTGGGCAAGATAAATATGGATGGTAAAAATTACCTCTCCCAACTGACAACCATTCAACTTGCTTTATCTTGTGGCAGTTTCTGATAACTTGTTTTCCACATTCATTAAGGCCGTTACACTGAAAAGTTAAGAAGTTCAGTGTCCAGTCCTAGAGGTTGGAATGGTCACTGATTAAACTTGTCCACATAGGCACATAGTATTTGGTTGCTGAGAAGTGTGTTAGAAATTACCTGAAAGGGAACTGTGAAGAGGATGTTTGTTCATAACCACGAATACCTTTTGCAGAAAGTGAAATCCTTTGAATGTCTATAAAAAGCACTTTGTTCCAGTGGTTGCTGTGTGTGTGATAGAGATCATGCAGTGGGGAGAGTGGGCTGTGTTCCAAATGCCTTGTGCAACTCTGGTGCTATGATGTTTACCTACATATTTTTATGAAGTATTGTTGTTTTATGCTTTGCATTTCAAAAATATTTTTAGACTTTTTCATTAAAAAAACTCAGCACTTGGTCTTGCCATGAAATTTAAATTATCTGATTTACCTTTGCCCAGCCGCTTGTGTCTTATGCTACCATGTTGTTTTAATGATGATGCTTACACAGATGTTATGGTTAAATAGTTAGTTTTCCTGTCAGTCACATTAACAGCATCCAGCCACAATGACAGTTTTCTCTCATTCTCACGTAACCAAGAAGGCTGCAGCTCATGCCTCCCCTCACACTGTCTCTTGTTTGGTTTCTCTTCTGCTTTAGAGTTCCTCAGTGCTCTCCATGACTGACTCACCAGGTAGCTGTGTGCAGTGGATTGTATTGGAGCTGATGGGCACTGAAGGCTGTGACAAATGGCAGTTAACCTCTCAGCTAGCCATTTAATAGCAATGTTGCCTTTTCACTTTCGTCCGAGTATATGAGGAGCATGCTCAATCCAGAACATGCGTGCATACGCATTGTGGGAGTGCTTGTCTGTTACCTGCCAGTTCATTCAGGTGAAACATGGAAATTAAAGTAACCAAGAAAATAAAAGTGCATTTCTTATTTACAGTTTTTATGACAGTTATTTAAAGTCCTTATTAAGTGGTACAATACTTGATTTGAATAATTTCTGTCCTGCGATGTACGATGATATTAGCATGTAGACATTACAATCGGACGGAGGAGATTCAAGAAATTTGGGAGAACCCAAGAAATGAAAGATTCACATTGCCACAACTTTTATAGTCTTTGCTGTTAATGTAGTACAGAAACAACATGAAACAATAATGAATTAAATGATCAACAGACAGTTAATCTCCAACTGTTTTTGAGGCAAAAAAACCACTTCAAAAACTGTTTTTGAGGTGTGTGATTATTTGTTGGTTTTCTTGGCCTTCTATGTTAGTAAAATGAATAATTCTGCTATTTTGACTTTTGTCTAACCATATATTAACTTGGAGATGGGTGTTAAATTAATTTCTGACAATATAGACTAAATATATTTTCTCCCAGAATGCTCCCTACTGAATGCTCCTTTATATTTTGTTTGGTTAAATTGCCTCTTTGAACATGACCTGTTTTTGTTTTTACAAAAATAATGACAATCAATAACAGCAATTGGAGATCTGTAAACAGTTTTTATTCTTTGTTTGCCAAGGGAATTCAATGTAGAGCCTATCATTATGTAAATCTGTGTAAATCTGCATAACCAATTTGATTTGTCAGGCAT
Organism: Channa argus; assembly: GCF_033026475.1. Lineage (NCBI taxonomy): Eukaryota > Metazoa > Chordata > Actinopteri > Anabantiformes > Channidae > Channa > Channa argus. Next base: position 19,625,474 of record NC_090207.1, read on the forward strand.
ATCAACTCTAACATTGTGGTTGTCTATTAGCCTGCAAGCAGTGCCACTGCCTTGTAGTCATTCCTGCTTTGGGGCAGTTTTCTTCAGTCTAGTCTCATTCTCCTCCCAGAGCCCCAACTCCACAGTTTAATCTGTGTTTGCTATGTTTGCAACCAACCACAAAGAGGCTTTTGTGCAAAGGATTCACCAACAAATCATTCAAATTTCATGCACTCAGCTTGGATTGTATGTCTTGTCTCTGTTTATCTGGAAAAAGAAGAGTGATTTGCATTTTGTGCTGTGTAGCATTTTACTGAAGCTTGTGAAAAAGCATGCTTTTGCTGTTGTCGTTGGGCCAGTGTGTGTGAAGCACACTGAATGCAAATGATCACTACCCATGCAAGACATGAGAGTCATGTGAGCTAGCATTCAGCCAAACAATATAGAAGAGGGAACTATTTCATTTTTTTCCCTCTGAATATGTATTTACTTTTATTGTCTACGAGCATTAGAAAACAACAAAGATGTGAAAAACTGACAGGACAAATGCAGTTTTTCCTTTCTGATTTCTGGTGCCCATTAAAAACCAACTTGATTAGGTACTCCAGCATATTTATAATTTAGTTCCAGTAAAGCAAGCACTGATAATCATGAGTTTTAGATCTTAGAACAAGTCAGACCCAAAAACACTGGCTTTCCCTAAATGCAACCAGTAGCATCATGCCTAATAAATTCTTACTCGTTTCTTGCTCCGTGTTTTGATAGGAATTTATAGTCTCAAAACAGAACCTCATAACTCTAAGGACATTGTTTTGGGTTATTTTCTGAGCTATGAAAAAGACCTGTGTAGGACCACAGTGGGAATTACAATATTATACAAATGCTTCTTTGTGTTACTAGTAAGTAAATTGAGTTCCATATATAAAATTGGTGGAGTTCCCTTTTAACACCACTGACATGAGTAACTTTAGCCCATTTCCTGCTAATAACTTTCGTGTTGACGTTTAATATTTGAGGTCATTTGAGCTTTTGCTTAATTTCACTTCCACATATTTACTTAATTTGCCTGTTTCCATTACATCTTTTCCTTCTCCTTCTCCAGTCAGTTACCTGTCTGCCTGTGTCAGCTGGTGAAAATGGTGAAGCCAGACATCCACACTCTGGCCCACCACCTGAAGCAGGAACGGCTGTATGTGACATCGGAGAAGCAGCTGATCCAGAGGCTCAACAGTGATGTGCTGAAGACAGCAGAGAGGCTTTACCGAGCCGCATGGATTGCAAAACAGCAGAGGATCAACCTTGATCGTCTCATTCTCACCAGGTCAGACCTACTGTCATCACTTAGTCTGGTCTTAAAAGAAATTCTTCAGCCTTTTGTGCAATGTGTTTATTTGCTTTCTTTCTAAGAGCGACATGAAATGATACAAATTAGTTTAATGTCTGCTTAATAGATATGGTGCTGGAGCCATGATGTCATTAATCTAGCTTAGCATAAAACTGGAAGCAGAAGGAAATTGCTGGCCCAGACTTCAATGGGGGCTTTAAAATACACTTAGCTGTACCCCTGAAATGCACACATTTATGTGAAATTTAATCCTTAACATAGCAGAAATATAAGTATGTAATAAATGATCAGTTGCCCTAAAAAGGGAGGCTTAGAGTTTCAACAGTAACAATCACTGAGCAGGAAATCTAATGCCCCGTCACTTTATTCTGTTGTGGATACATCAGAACTAGATTGAATGAAGTACTGATGGTCATGTAAAAAATACAAGATATCTTTTAAAGCTAATGCCTTTGTATATACTAAGGTATTGTCAAATGAAAGCGTTTGAATAAGCGTGTTAACAATGAAACAATTGTCGTCTACAGTGCCGAGGCCTCTCCCTCTGAATGCTGCCAACATGCAAAAATGCTTGAAGATACGCAGTTTGTTGATGGCTACAAGACACTGGGGTTCCAGGAGACAATATATAGCGAATTTCTTGCCCGGGTGAGGGAGAACCCCAGGCTTGTGGCTTCCTGCCTAGTGGCAGGAGAGAGGCTCAACCAAGAGCACACCCAAGGAGTCATCTATACAGTCTTCACCTCACTTTATGGCAACTGTATTATGCAGGAGGATGAGAGCTACCTGCTACAGGTCTGAGGGCTCATTTCATTGTACTGTTTAAAATTTAGAAATACATCTCTTGTTATTTTTTTCTGAGTAGGCCTTAACTGCTTTCTTTCTCGTCAACGTCCAGGTTTTGAGGTACCTGGTTGAATTTGAGCTAAAGGAGAGTGACAACCCTCGGCGTCTACTGCGACGGGGCACCTGTGCCTTCAGCATCCTTTTCAAGCTCTTCTCAGAGGGCCTGTACTCAGCCAAGCTCTTCCTCACAGCCACCCTGCACGAACCCATAATGCAACTGCTTGTGGAAGATGAAGACCACCTGGAGACAGATCCGTCTAAGGTGACTGAGCGCCTCACTCCAGCACAGCGGGAACGTTTTGGAGAGAAGGGCTCTGAGGAATACAAACAGAGAGTGCAGGCAGCTGTAGAGGCCAATGAAGCCAAGCTCGTAGCCCTGGTCAACAAGTTTATTGGTTACTTAAAACAGAACACCTACTGCTTTCCCCACAGCCTGCGCTGGATTGTGTCCCAGATGTACAAGACATTGTCATGTGTGGAGAGTCTTGAGGTGGGTGAGGTGCGCACCATGTGTACAGACCTGCTGTTGACCTGCTTCATTTGCCCTGCTATAGTCAACCCAGAGCAGTATGGTATTATCTCAGATGCACCTATTAATGAAGTGGCTCGGTTCAATCTCATGCAGGTAAGTGGTACTGCGAGTTTTGTTATCCTCAGAGTTTCACATGGGAGTCATTTTTACATTTTACTCCATTTTTGTTACACAGGTTGGGCGACTTTTGCAGCAGTTAGCCATGGCTGACGATGATACAGATCCAAGACGGAAGAGCAGTTTGTCTAAATTTGATAAGGTTTGTGAACAAGTTTTGTGTCTTTCTTTCTTTCTTTCTTTCAATGAATCATGATATTGTTCTATCTGGGTCTGATTTGCAGAGTTGTGTTGCTGCCTTTCTTGATGTGGTGATTGGAGGGAGAGCAGTCGAGACCCCACCCATGTCCTCGATGAACCTTCTAGAAGGCCTCAGCAGGACTGTGGTCTATATTACGCATAATCAGCTGTTAGCACTGGTGAGCTCTTTTGCTATTGATATCCAAAAGTAACAGTGTTTGAAATTAGTAACATGAAAACAAAACTGCGAAGCTACATGGTAATAAGAGCAGGAATGCTGCAACCATTTGCATAGATAAAGAAACTATAAACATACTAGCGTTTGGTTACTGTTTTCAGTAGCGCTTACTTACCACAGATGGTTTATAGCTACATTATGTTGAGGATTTTTCTGATTTAAAAGTTACAAATTGATCTGTTACAAATCTGGTCTTTCCTTGTGCACTCATTGGCAGAACAGCCAAACACAGTTTTCTCTTTCATCAAAGGCACCGTTGGGACAGCCAGTTTTAACAACTGGCTGAATAGAGGTCGACAGGGCTCTAGTGTTGAGCCAGTGCAAAAAGTAGTGCGACTGCCAGAAAGTGGTGGCCGGACTGTTGGCTTGGTGTGTCCAGGCCCTTAAAAGGAGCTACACAAATCGCTCCTACTTGATTGCTTGATTGTAACCAACACTATGTAGGAAACCTGCAAAAAAAAAAACACCAGATAGGCCCAGATTATATTGCTAACGAATAGGCTGGTATCAGCAGAAATTTTACCGCCATAAGAGTTTATGCATCAACCTACATTTAGACCTTGAATATTACCTTAGTAATATATAATGTACTGTATGTGTATAAATGCATTGAGACTTTTAGGTGATTTGTATGCGTTTCATTAATTTTGGTAGGAAAACTGTTCGTGACTCTTCTTTTTGTTCATTCTTTCTGCTCATTTCTAATCACCTTTTTGCCATAAACTTGTGTTCTACATTTTGTACCAGGAACCAGGTACCAGTTTCAATTTATGTACAACAAGAGCTTGGCAAGTGCAGCCTTGTCTCGCTCCTTCTGTCACATCAACAGTCGCTTTCAGTGATTGATTGATCTTCCACTTCCTGCATAGGTGGACTTTGTGCGGAGTGTGATGGCAGGGGACCACCTGCGGGAAGAGGAGCACATGGCTTTGGAGAACCTGCTGGCCAACGTACCTCAGTCTCGAACCGTAAAGAGCAACAGTCTGGAGCTCACCCCTTCCAACACCCCCCAGCTCTCTCCAGCTACCACCCCTGCTAACAAGAAGAACAGGCTCCCCATAGGTACCTACATCCACAGCCTTTAAGCCTCTGCTTTCCTCTGGATTTGATGTGCTCAGTATGATGCAACCTCTTGAAATTTCCTGATGAGAGCATCTGAAGGATGGTTTGCTATAGCAATATCACAATTTTAAACGCAGAATAGAAGACAGAAGTGTTACATTTTGTCTAATGAGAAGAAAAATAAACAAGTAGAGCTGAGTGGTGATGGCTAGTGAAACGCCTGTTTTATAGGAAGCTAATGAGCTTCTTCTCAGCTTGTTATGAAGATAATTAGCATGGCCTGGATTTGGGCTCAATTACAGAAATGACAACCAATTAAATTACCAAATATAAATGAACTCATTTTAATTGGAATAGATGGAAAAGATGCATACACTACCTTCATTAGCCTTTTTCAGGACAAATGATGCTGTAGCAACACCCCCTTAATTAGAAATGAATCACTTGTGCATGCTTCTCTGAAATATGACATTTATTGTGATGTACTGTACACAGTCTTGACTTGACACTTGAATGACTTTGAATTCTGAGATATACTTTATATTCTCTCTCCAACTCCTCCTTTCCCTCCTGTGCTTCCACTGAATGACCAGGACAACATTTAGCTGCTATAACATCCTGGGACCCCACAACCACCACTCTGTCTGCTCACATTCCATTAGTAACCCCTTTTGGTGGGTAGTCTGTTAGTTTTGTTACAGCTGAAGAGATCCTAACCCATGTGTCTGTCTTTTTACCCAGTTCATGGATAATTCCGGTTTGATTCAACCTGGCATATTATTCCCCATGAACACGGCAATTGTGGCACAGTTGGCGGTGCTAATTGTGCGTTCACCACCTCGGTTTTAGAGGTTTGGGGAAAAACGTGAACAAAATGGCATATTTTGCACCAACCAGTTCAAGCAGCGTGATTTTTATGTGAATCATTTTAGGTGTTTGTGTCGGAGTTTGACCAGAAGTCAACAAAGAAAGAATCCAACTGCAACTGGCACTACAATAATTTAAACGCATATACATCAGTGGCAATTTGCTGGCTGACCGGAATTATCCTTCTCATCCTGCTCATCTACTCCATGCGCTGAGCTGCATAGTAATCTTGCCTCGTCACTGTTGTCCATTGTGCTTTCACCATGTATGTTTTGCCTTGCACAGTGCTTAAGCTCAATATTAAAACTGGATAAACTAGATTGTTAGACTTGATATGTTTATTCACACATTTAAGTTTTTCCCTTTTTGTTTCCTCATTCAGCGGAATATGGCTATTCATTACCAGGTAGAGTAGGGGAAAATTAAATTTTCTTTCTGGTATGTGCCTGAGTTGGGGTCAGAATTAGGAAGACATTTATGTAATGACTGTTCTGACAGTGCTATTATGATGGTGTCTCAAAACACATTTGGCATCCACTCCAATACCTCAAGGCTTTTGATTGATGATATTAGCCTTTATGTTTATAAATTGATTGGTGGAGATGGTGGGCACACAGTTTGAGATGTCCTAAAACATGAGAGAGAGAGGTGATGTGATTTCATTAAATTAATCACAATAACCAGGATCTTTTAACTATTCTGTCTTGTTAATTGATTCATATTGGTTTTATAGTTTGTAAAGCTGTTTGTTGTTTTGAGAAGAAAACACAACCAGGCTTAGTATGATGTAGCCACCAGTTTTGAACATATTTACATAAGTTTTTTTAATGTTTGAAGAAAGTCCGTTCCAGGATTCAATACCATCAAGGAGCTTGTACAGTAGCAGTACTTAATTTATCAATAGAGCTAAAGTTTCATTACCACAAAAAACCTAAGATTGAAATATGTCAGCCATATTTTTAGAGGGGCAAGAGTGTTGTGCTGCTTAAGTGCTTTATTTCTGTTAGGTCTTTTAATCCCAGGAACAGTACCATGTTTCAGCAAAGTCATACTAAAGAACTTCAGGAATGGACTTCATGTTTAACATTTCTAAAATCTAATTTTAAAACGGTCAGCTGTAGCTTGTCTTGTTTTCTAGCAAGCTGTCCGTATGCTTGTGTGTATTTTTTCAGCTTGTTTTTTTGGCAAGTGGTACACAATAAGAATACTATTTCCAGAGTTTATAGTTTTTTATTCGAATGACAAACACATTTGTGTGACATACCAGATAGTTTTAATCTTTGAACTAGAGCTGTTCATTTTCATTGTTTGGATGTTTTATAAAACATGAATTCCTGAATTTGTTCCCTAAATCCAACATGTTTTGGTTGAAAACATTGCAACCCATTGTTTTATTTTTGAGTTGTTATTTAAGAAATAAAACCAGTTCTCTATTTGTTCTCTCCAATCCACCTACCAGCAGCTGCTCGTAGTCGCAGTCGTACCAATATAGCCCAGGAGGGGGAGGCAGAGGCCAGCTCCCAAGAGTCCCTACAGGAGCTGATGCCAGAGGAGGTGCTAGTGATTTCACTAGGAACTGGTCCTCAGACTGTCCCTGGAATGATGTCAGAGAATGAGGTAATGTGACCTGAATTAATGCACTCATTTGCAGCAAAGATGATGATGTGATAGAATTTTATGTCATATTTTTTCCTGTCACTGAAGAGGAAGTAAGATTTCATAAAGTCTTTGCCAAATGTTTTGTAGTGCTTTGTGTGTGCTCACAGTGTTTTGCAATTGGAAGTATCCCTGTATCTCATGTAAAATTCTTAATCTTCATTAACTTGTGGCCTGCTGTATGTGAATGAGGTAATGCCTCTTGCAAGAATAACTGACAATACAATTTTTAACGAAACACAAAAGACTATTTTAGTCTAAGCGCTCTCTCTCATTGCTATCTAGGTTTTGAACTTGCAGATGGCTGATGGGGCCCAAGGGGATGGTCACACTGATGATACTAAGCTGCATGGTAAACCCGACAAAACTCTGCGCTTCTCCCTTTGCAGTGACAACTTGGAAGGCATCTCAGAGGGTCAGACTGCATTCTGATTACACATATTTGTACAGCTATATTTTTACTTTTATATTTTCTGAGTGGTATTGGTTGTGGAAAGGCTTCATAGCAAATATCCATCAGCCTTTATCTATTGCTTTGTCACACAGTTATATAAATAGATACAAATAATAAAGATCATGATGCAGTTCATTTTTACACTTGAGTACTATTTAAAGGTCAAACTGTTGTAATGGGTCTATGACCTACGAACCTGTTACCTTCTTTTTGTTTAAAATTGGATTTTGTTTGTGTAGGTCCATCCAATCGTTCCAACTCTGTGTCATCTCTGGACCTGGAGGGAGAGTCTGTGTCAGAACTGGGAGCTGGACCATCGGGCAGCAATGGGGTGGAGGCTCTACAGCTTCTGGAACATGAGCAGGGTGTGTGTGTGTGTGTGTGTTTGTGTGTGTTTCTAAATGTTGTGAATTATTATTATTTTTTTATCTTTCAACAAATTTCAATAAAAGATGTTTACTAGCATGTCCAGTCTAACATGCGCTCTCCCTTCAGCCACCACTCAGGACAACCTAGATGACAAACTTCGAAAGTTTGAGATCAGAGACATGATGGGTCTAACAGATGATCGGGACATCTCTGAGACGGTCAGCGAAACCTGGAGCACCGATGTACTTGGCAGTGACTTTGACCCCAACATGGATGAAGATCGACTCCAGGAAATAGCAGGTTGGGAGATGGATTTGTTACCTGTGTTTGTAGCCATCTAGTCCCTGTCTTGCATATTTAAAGCGATGAATTTGCTGCAGATGAAGCCTTCTTTGACTGGAAATCTCTTCACTTTGTGTTATGTAGGTGAAATAGCATCAAAGGCAGGTCTTCAGTCCAATTCAGGCGCATGGAAAGAAGTTCCCCCTGTTATATGGTTGCATGGCTCCCGCACATTTGAAATTAAATGACCTTTGTTAAATACTGTGACGAAATTTCCTGTTTCACTACTAAAACTTAGCTTTAAATCATGGTCACTGTAGGAATTAGTTTTTCAGTCTAAGAAAAAAATAGAAACACTTGGTATTGGTGTTTTAATTATATAGTTGGAGAATAAAGTTGACAAATGGTTAGAAAATTAGCCAATAGTACGTCTGATTTTATTTACATTTTACAAAATATGCAGTTGCCTTAATAATCGAGTACACAACTGAAGTAGATCCATTAAAATAGATTGTTGCAAAACAGTTTATTTTCTCCGTCGTTGGAAGCCTATCTTGAGGTGAGCTTGGGTTATCACACTGGCAGTAACTACTTTAACCACAGTCTCTGTATGCATAATTATAATATGCTGATATTTAAGATTAATATCTTTAGTAGATTGTGGTGGGAAGGTCCAGCACTTGTGACCGTAACATAGGTTCATGTAATGTGAAACCAGCTGTTGAGAGAATATTTGATTCTGGATCTTATTCAGCCCCGTCTCCTCTGCCTCAGTCTTTTTCTTCCTAGCTTTCACCCTGCCCATCTCTCTCCCCTTCGTTCTCTCTCACTCTCTGACATTCACTCAGTCCCTGCAGTCTTATTGACCTTGGTTCCTTCTCATTTGCATCCACCATTTTTCATTCTTCGGAATATGGCGTTGGGGGACTTTTCCATCATTAAGTGAATTTACAGCGATTTCCTTATGTGTTTTCTCCAAGGGATTGGGTTATGAGATGCACATTAAATATCCATTAATACCTCATTATCCCACTGATAAGATTACCATGATAATGAGGCAGAAATTCTAATTGTTTCACTTCTTGTTGTGCCACTCATTTAATCATCCACCTGAAAGACAAGTACTCGGTGCCCCTACCTTGAAGACTGTAAACATGGACAGCGGGATAGAGCTCTCCCACCGCCAATGAGAGCCCTGCCGTCGCCAACATCAGTACACACTGTTGCCCGCGTGCTGGCATGCAAATGTGCTCATGGTGTGCTTGTGCCTTGAAGTGGAAGTACAACATACTAGGGGTTGTGGAAACCACAAGTTGACTTTTTGGTCTTGAGCCTTGGCCACTGACTCCCACTCACACCTGCTCGTTCTCTCTCCTCCCCTCCTCATCTTTTCCCATCATACTTCCACCTTGTTAAGCCACGGCTTCCCACATGGAGATGTAGGGAGACTGTGAGGAGGACTTTGTGGGAGGATAGGCAGTAATTTGGTCATGAGTAATGTTAGACTTAATCAACAACTCAAAGTCATGGCCCTGGAGGCTAGGGCAGGGTGAGATATTACCATTAACATCTGACCTTTGGCACGGTGGTGTATGTGCCTGTGGGTCCCATCAAGAGATGCACGTGATCTCTAACTCTCTTTATCTCTGGATGCAAGCCTCTGTATCCCCATTCACAACAAACACTATATCTGCTTGTCTCAGACTTTTGCAAGGTGTTTTTTAAAAGTCAGACCTTTAGGCATAAAAGTGATGGAACAGTATATTTTCTAATTAATAAGATGTAATGTGACATCAGTATGTTTGGTACCATGAAGAGCTGTAGAATTATACCATTTATTGGTTGTTGGAAGGAAAATTAAATATGGATTAGGCATTTCATTCATTCAGCAAGCAAATGCAAATAGTTTTGTTTCAGCTGCTCGTGTGTTGGTATTTAGATTTTTTTTAAAATTGAAAATGTATTGGAATATATTAATTTGACATACAAACATAGCAATTTTAAAAGTAATTATTTCATTGACTAAATCATTGAATCTGAAAAAATTGTGGGCAATGGCATTAAACAGCATTAGGATTTATAGAATATTAAAATTAAATGTGAATGTAATATGGAGAACTAAAGTTGAACGTGTTACTCCAAAAATCTCTTGACCGAAAATATATTTTTGTGTAGTGCTAGTTTCACTGTTTACAGTAGTTTCACTGTTCACAGTAGTTTCACTGCTGTTTACCCTCCCCCCCGTTCTTAGGGGCAGCTGCAGAGAACATGCTCGGCAGTCTGCTGTGTCTTCCTGGCTCAGGTTCAGTGCTGTTGGACCCCTATGGCTCCACCATCTCAGAGACCACGAGTGAAGCCTGGAGCGTGGAGGTCCTACCCAGTGACTCAGGTTGGGGAACCAGGTTTTTTCTGCTGCTGTGTAAACCTTTTGACCGTGCTTTCCTTGTTTTGAATCTGACACTTTATCTCAATGACAGCCTTAAATGTAGTTCTGCATGCGTGTGTGTTCACGTGCATATTTATGTTTGTTGAACATAGTGTTGGGACACCAGGTGTGATTTCTTTGCATTCTATACCAAAAATGTGTGCATGCATCTGTCATCATATTTATATGCACTTGCTTGTCTTTCAAGACAGATCTGTCTGTGCCAGTAAAAGGCAGCTCAGGGTTTCCTTAGAGGGACCACCAGGTGTGTTTGCACCTGTGGTAGAGCATTGGGGAGAAAAGCACAAGGGCAGCAGCTGTCCTCAGTCACTTTACATGGTGTCACTTTTTGTATTTGGCTAGACATTGCATTGCTCTGACTGAGGCACATGTACATTTTGTCTTGCTAGGCCCTGCCATCGTGTGTCACTGTGCAGACAAAAAGTCCATTTTATAAAATACAGGATACGGTTTCCTTCTCTGTTCTTGCAAACTGAGCATTTGCTCCGAACATTTTATTAATAAGATTGTGTGCTTAACTCCTCCTTTTAAAAACCAGTGTTTTGTGAAAATCAATAGAGTGCTTTATTAACTGTGTTAAGTGTTTCTTTGAAAAGCCTGAGCCTTATGTTAATTGAAGTAGTACACCATTTCAATATGTGCACTGCAAAAATGACATGCATGAGTGTCTTGATTGCTTTTTGTTACGTTTGCTGCCCCTGTTCTGCTTGGTAATATCGTGATCGGAGGCTTGCTTCGAGTAGAACGCTTGTTTCATGGCTAGGCAGCAGAAAACTACACTCTGAAGAGCACTTCAGCAACACATTATTACTAACGAGCATGCAAATGAGTACTGCTGTTACTATGGAGCCTCTGGGTTCGACCCAACAGCTCCATTGGGTAGCCAAAGAATTGGCCATACTAGGTTTATGGTTTGGTTTGGCAGTTATAAGATATAATAATGTATGCTTTGTTTGATTTTGTGCATATGTGCACACTTGGTTTCCTACTTATCATAACTGAGGGGGGATGGAGGAAGAGAATGACCATCATCTGCATGCAAGAAGCTACGAGTACAGTGGAATGTGACTTTTTTTCAAATGGTACTTTATCCACATTCACAAGGTAATTGTCTTTTTGGTTCATCTGCAGAAGCCCCAGACCTAAAGCAGGAGGAGCGTCTGCAGGAGCTAGAGAGCTGTTCGGGGGTTGGCAGCACCTCAGATGACACAGAGGTCAGGGAGGTCAGCTCGAGACCCAGCACCCCAGGCCTCAGTGTTGTCTCAGGTAATAATCTGCCTACTCTACCCACACTTTAGCCACAGCTACTTTGTCTGCTTATATTTTCTCTCCCTCTTTATTTCTTTTTTCAACTTTATAGTCCTTTTTGTCTTTTACAATTTTTTTTTAAAATCAGGCTAAATAAATGGACTGTGACTGTCAGTTTGTAACTCTCCTTGTTTCTGTGAGGAGCGGTCATGTTGCTAGGAGGGTTGTCTAACCAGCATACTGGGGTCACTGAGAATTTCTCTATACGACACAGAGGTTAATGCTGGTTGTCTTTTTTTTTAGTGGGCTCAGGTGGACATGCTATGTTGACATGCATGAAGTAGCACCCCAAATTAGGAAGCCAGCGGTGACGTTCCTGGCTCAGCTCACATGATAACGTCCCATGGGATCAGGCCGATGGATAGCCTACGCATGATGATCAGTCTTTTCAGTGTCTTTCCCTTGACCCATGGGAGCTTACGCTACCAATTTAGAGTTCCCAATGGGTTCCCATATGAGAGAGACAATACAGCATAGTCTAAAGAGAAAAATCTCTCTTTTGTGTGAGAAACATTGAACATTCAGGTTCACTTTCCTGACAGTGGCTAAGCTGAAAATCTCTCTAGAGGTGATAATTTTTTTTGCTGTTTTGTTTTGGTTTGTTTTTCTTGCCCCAGGTATCAGTGCGACCTCAGAAGACATCCCCAACAAGATCGAAGACCTGCGGTCAGAGTGCAGCTCAGACTTTGGTGGGAAGGACTCTGTGACCAGTCCAGATGGGGAGGAGTCAGGTCACGGTAGGAGAGTGTCACATCTCGCTAGGCTAATAAAGCAATCAGTCCAGTGTCTATCTGCTCAAAGCAGAGTCAGCCAGCACTATCAATCCCTGTCGCTTCTGCAGCTGCCACCAAGCTAAATGACCATTTTACTTTCTTCAGTTGTAATTGTTACAAAAAGTTACTCTAGAGGGTCAACTATTCTTAATACGCCTTGCTGGCAAAACAAGATTGGAGGTCGGGCTATTATGTTTGTAACTTGGAAAACCAATTTAAACTAACAGCAATGTGTGTTTCTATATTAGAAAACATTGATATTAGTTATCTATCCTCTTTCATTTGTACAGGAGCACACCATCTGACATCTCCACCCTCTCAGGCTGAGTCCTTATTGGCCATGTTTGATCCTCTCTCCTCCTGTGAAGGTAATTTGCAATCCCAGAATGCTCTACAACCAATCAGAGCTAGACATGAGCATCATTAAATCCCTACCTTTTGGCTTGAGCTGTATGAGAATGAACCAAAAGTGTGCCTGTGACCCTTATCCCAATTACTCCACATATTATCAGTGCAATGTGATGTCACTTTGTTTGGTTCATGTAGACATTATTCCTAGCAGTCTTTGTTCCGGCTTCTGTGCATGTTGTTTGCAGTGCAGGTGGAAACGTTTGAGAGAGGAATGGTAGTGGTTGAGTGTCTGTGGCAAGGTGAAGGGATGACAGGTTGAGAGACCTCACCCCAGGCTCTTTGGCACTGTCCCCTTGTCCCACTGTGCTCATGGCACCAGGCTGCCATTGGAAGCTTTTCAGAAGAGAGTCTACCCTTGGAACAGGTGGCCTACCTACACCCAGGGCTCGTCTCCCACTAACATCTCTCTTTAGCGCTCTTCCCCCACATCTGAGGTGTTTTTTCTACTGGTTTTATTATGTTTAGCAAGTACTTTTTAGAAACAGGTGAGATGTTGTAGTACTTTCATTAATATCTTAACACTTTTGAAACTTTTAAACATGAAAAACAAATTGTTAAGTCTGTGCAGTGGGCTGGTAAATGGTTCTTGGAATATTGGTGTGTGTAATGAAAACTACTCGTACAGAGTTTTAAAATTATGTCCAAATTCATTCATTAAAATATATTAAATTTTTTTATCACCTCAGGTTCTTCCACTGGAACAATAGTGAGGCCCAAAGTGCACTATGCCAGGCCCCCTCATCCTCCCCCTGACCCTCCCATCCCTGAAGCCAGTGCCCTGGGGCCAGAGACTCGCCATTCTCTGTTCACTCCCCACTGCTTGGCCCAGGCAGAGCTGGAGCTCAGCAAGCAGCGCCACTCCTTCCCCGACAGGCTAGTCCGCAGCCGCAGCTCGGACATTGTGTGCCCTGGCCGCCGCCCTACAAGTGACCCTGGCCTTAACCGGCGAGTAGCAGTTGAGGAGCGTGACACCGCTGGGTCATTCCCCTTAGGACCATCCTCGTCCCCAAGCAAGGACTCTCTGAAAGGAGAGGTAACAAACTGCAGTAGTGCTCTGAGTTACTGCTGTCTTTTGTTGCCTGTTATAGCAGCATTGTTTAGTAAAGTCCTACCAATCTGCCCGATGTTTTGTTGTTGCTTTTTGTTGCTCTGTTCTTTTCTCTCTCCCCTTTCCACTCACCCCAACCGGTCGAGGCAGATGGCCGTCCACCCTGAGCCTGGTTCTGCTGGAGGTTTCTTCCGTTAAAGGGAGTTTTTCCTCTCCACTGTTGCCTATGGCTTGCTCCAGGGGGAATTGTTGGCTTCTCTTTATATATCTTTATAATCTTGACTTTATTCTGTAAAGTGCCCTGAGATGACTTTGTTGTGAATTGGCGCTATATAAATAAAGTTGAATTGAATTGAATTGAATTGAATTGAATTGAATTGAATTGAATTAAATTAAAGTGTTTTCATTTTCATTCAAAGGTTGAAGACAGAAAAGACAGTGATGACGAGAAGTCTGATCGCAACAGACCATGGTGGAAGAAACGTTTTGTGTCTGCTATCCCGAAAGGTAAGAAAACTGGCCACTTGGTCATTTTAGGCATGTCCTCTTTCCAAAAGTGAAAAATAAACTTTGGTGAATTTAAAGGTGCTCTATTTTATTGCGGCAATCCTTTATTTTCTGTTGTGAGTAGGAAAAAAAGGTTTAATCACAACTGACAGGAAATATCACACTATAAAGAGCTGAGCGAAAACCAATTTATAATCTGAGGAAAGGGAATGATCCATGTTGTCCACTCCCATCGCTGATGTTCCAGTTGGAAAATGATGTTTTTGTTGTTTGAAGTTACTCCTGAGATGCGTCCAGTCCTTTTTCTCTCACGTCTCACTGGCTTCAGATTTATATAGACTTTTCAAAGCTAATCAGTCATCAGAGGAGCTTTAGCTGCATAGATTGTATGGCTGTAGCCCTCCCAGCAGTGCTGTCAGCCAGCAAGCTAATGGTCATTAGATAGACCTCTCTGTCATCAGCACTGATAGATGACACATCTCTTGTTGCAGTTCTACTCTACTACCATCTCTAATACATCTGTCTGGAAAATAATGAGCTGTGCCCACATGGAATGACTGCTTATTACTCTTTAAGATAATGATGTTTCTTAAGTAAACATTGAATTGATATTCACAAAATGGAGGACAGTGTGCATACAGAAAAGTAGAGAGCTGTGTAGCCACCAATCTTCTGCCAAACCTCTGTAGAGCCCATTGTGTTAGTCCTGTTGCTCTGCATGGTGATGCACAGTTAGTTGTCCCGCAGAGCGGCAGCCGTGTGTGAAAGGCCAACCCTGTCTGTTGTGTTCCTCACAGTGCTGTATTGGACGGCTGAGAGTGATGTCCCAGGTAATGCTTCTGTGCTTTTGTTATTGAACTAGCTTTACTGCTAGAGCCAGTGGCTGCGTGCTCGTGCTGCTTCATAGATGTTGCCTTAGAGCTGTAGAGCTGTGATGTGACATGGTGTAACCTGAGCTCACACCCACACTTCTCATCCATGCATCCATTTTATCACCCCTTATCATTTATTTTTTGAGAGCATTTTAATGTATGGAAAATACAGAATATCAATTATAGATAAAACAACAAATGTTTCCTCTGTGTGTTTGTCTTCAAATTGTTCATTGTCTCTTTTGTTTGTCCTGTTTGCACCTTAGTGTTAATAGGATAAACTAGAATAGTTTGACACCTAAATACCTTTGACTTTTTATAATGAGTTAAACTGGACCCTTGTGATATTCTGGTTTAATCCAACATGTCACCATTTCTGCTTTACAATAAGTTCCACACTATATTTTTTTTTTTTTAGCTGTATGATGCCATACATCCCACATTGAGATTTTTAGTCTGAATAAAACCCATGAAAAAATGCCAATTATTATACCAAAGAGGCTGCCAACAAGTGAATCATGGCCTGTCCTTCTTTGATTGTGAAAATGTTGTAACTTTATCCACATCAGTAAATCCCACAACTGTCCTCCACAGCTCCAATGGCAGCCTTTCGGAAAAGAGATAAACAGGAAAAAGATGATATCGCCCAGGAGCGTGTCCCCCAAGGTCAGTCCTGGTTTGTTTTAATTACACTTCTGATTATTGAGAATAATCCACCATGGAGGGTTTGATTCAAATGCAAATCATTCGTTCATGGGTTTTGTCAGATGACCCATTGCCCAGGCAGAGCAATCAAGCCCAGGCAGCTGAAGACATCTTGGACAAGTATAGGAATATCAAGAGGCCTTGCCAAAGTGATGGAGCAACAGCTGGAGCATCCTATGATAGTACAGGAGGTCAGAAAAATTGAATTGTATGCATTACATAACACTTACAGAAGTTTGGGGTTAAGGATTTTCATTTTATGTTTTTGATTATTTTCACAGATCTTTGTGTTGAGGAGAGTGTGCATGACTCTCCAAGAGAAGACACGCTGCAGAACATTTCCACAGATGACCTCCCAGACTCAGCCAGTCAGTCTGCACAGCAGCCTGACTTCAAGTTTTCCTTCAGGTCAGACATTCACAATGCTCCTGAAAACCACAAAATTCAATTTACAATCACTCAACAATTTCTTGTTTTTTTTTTTTTTTTCTCCTTTCAGTGACGCAAAGAAGAAGTTGAGGTTGGCACTGTGTTCTGCAGACTCCGTAGCCCTGCCCATCATGACTCCTGCAACGACACGAAATGGGCTGCCTGACCACTTGGAATCTGAAGGTAGAAGTGCTTGGGCACTTAAGATAAATCTTAGGTCTTGAATTTGTAGTAGGCTGTTCTTTCACTTTATCCATGCTGGAACTGATCTTGTCTATCAAGTTGGGTGCAAAGGTTTGTAGAAACGGCAAAAAGAGTAAAATATTATTTTTCCAAAAGTATAATTTTTATTCACATGTTGTTAGTACAAATGTTGTTTCATTCTAAATTAATTATAGTTAATCTTTAATTAGTTATCAAAGGGGTTGCAAACTTTTTACTGTAATTTTCATTATTTTAGTATAATTTATTTATATACTTATAGCTTTAATGAGCTATAAGTGTCCTTGATCAAGACACCAAATTTGGACCACCTTCTTACCTTCCAAGGTTTGGGGCAAGGATGGGGAGAATGTTAAAAAATTGGGGTGTCAGTAAAATATCACATTATTCAACCATCATACATGACAAAAAACTTTATGTACCCACATATGACAATACCTAGCAAAAATCTTACTCTGATGCTGCACAAAATAAAGACAAAGCTCCTAAGCTTTTCTCAGAACCAAGTAACATCGTATGAAATGGTTAACAGTGAAGCCAAAAGACTCCATCTTTGTCCCCATCAGTCACATTGTCATGTGGAGGCGGCAGGTTGATCAGATTACAGCAGCCGTTCTGTTGTGAGCTGCGAGCAGTGTTGCATAATGCCATCTCCCTACTGTCCTCTCTCCCAGACAATGAGATAGTCTGCTTCCTCAAGGTCCAGCTCGCAGAGGCCATCAACCTTCAGGATAAAATCCAGATGGCCCAAATCCAGGAGACCACGCGCTGCATCAGCCGCTTCGATGCACGCACTTGCAGGAAGCTGCTGGCTGCCATCGCAGAGGATTACAGGTAACTGGTGGCCTGGAGAGATGAGGAGAGCTCACTTAAGAGTACCCCATGGGTCTTTCATTGTGTTACATTTTCTTTATTCAGTGCATAATGTTGTTTTAGGCAACTGCAGAGATGTAGTCAGCAATATACTGGCAATAATAAGGTACGTTTTGTCTGTGTTTGCTTTAGAAAGCGGGCACCCTACATAGCTTATCTAACCCGGTGTCGTCAGGGCCTGCAGACCTCTCAGGCTCATCTGGAGAGACTCCTCCAGAGGGTGCTAAGAGACAAGGAGGTGGCTAACCGCTACTTCACCACTGTCTGTGTTCGGCTCCTACTTGAACACATGGAGTCAAAGATGCTTGACTTTATAAAGGGTATATTAACATTTAAATTTTTCTTGTAGCTGAGCCCTTCTAGCTGAGCAGATTCAAATTTTCTTCCATTACCCTCCATTATACCCTGCATTATTTCCTATCCACCATCCTAATGTTTGCTCTATTCAAAAGTTATAATACTTCTGCTGTTATGATTCCCCAAACAACAGAAGTAAATAGGCTATGACGATCATAGATTTAATAATAAAAACGTATTTCTGTTCCTTTCCAACAACCTGTAAATCTCTAAGAAGTTACAGCATAGACAGCATTCTGGGCTGGTGTTAATGCTGTTGTTTTTCTACTGCCCCTCAGCATTTCAGGGGTGCACCGCAGCGGATGACAAGACTGCAGCAGTGGAGGATTTTCTGCGTTACTTGTACGGTGCCATGGCCCGTGATGCCATTTGGCAGTATGCAAGTGAGGACCAGCTGCAGGACGCCCAGATGGCTATCGAGCGCAGCGTTATGAACCGCATATTCAAACTGGCCTTCTACCCCAACCAAGATGGAGATATTCTCAGAGATCAGTGAGTAGCTGGAATGTCTACGGTGCCCCACAAAGTGCTTTAATAGGCAGTATTAGATGTTTTCTAGTGTTGTGTTATAAAGATTTCAGTGAAATTTTGGAGACAGCAAGAGAACTCTTTGAGAATTTTAACATCGAAAGTAATGTTAGTTGTATCAGTATATTGTCTTTGGTTCTGCTGCTAGTGGTAAAGGGTGTTTTAAAGTTAAAGTGTTTTTATTTAGTTGTGTTGTTTGAGGATCCCCAGAATAATGGACATGTTTTTAACATGTTAACATGATTCACTTTTGACACGTGTGTTTTATTTAATTAAATTTTTTAAGATGTTAAATCCTTCTGTCTGGGTGTATAGTTGCCTGTGTGGAGGTTATGTGAAATCATGTATACATTTAAAATATTCTGTGATGCTATAACATGTGACCATACAGTTTAACTCCATCTTAAGGTATAGTAAGGTGTTCTCAAAGATCCATAATATCACATGTATATAGTATCCAAATGTGTCGCTGTAAACCCCAAAAGCTCATTTTGGCTGATAATGTTAACTAACAACCAGGTAGCTTAATTTTCACTGTATTCTAGTGGAAGAGTTGCAGTGAGTTGATAGGAACCCGTGGAAAAGATTCATTCAGATACACTATCTCTAATTTGGCTTGATCTGTTATCAGAGCAGCTAAACTGTTGGATTAGTCAGAATATGGACTCTCTCTGTTGTCATATACTTAGTTGTGTTGTCTCTTCCAGGCTTT
Organism: Channa argus; assembly: GCF_033026475.1. NCBI lineage: Eukaryota > Metazoa > Chordata > Actinopteri > Anabantiformes > Channidae > Channa > Channa argus. The sequence goes on from NC_090207.1 coordinate 19,644,592, forward strand.
TCCATGAACATATCCAGCGGCTTTCAAAAGTTGTGACAGCCAATCATAAAGCTCTTCAAATCCCAGAGGTTTTTTCTTAGTGACATTTTTTTCATCACTTCCAAACATTTATGGAAAAGGAATGAAATTTGATTTAAAAAAATAATAAATTCTGGTTGCAGGTTTACCTGAAAGAGGCTCCCTGGCCCTCTGCCCAGTCTGAGATCAAGACCATCAATGCATACAAGACACCACGAGACAAAGTCCAGTGTATACTGCGCATGTGTTCCACCATCATGAACCTCCTCAGTCTGGCTAATGAAGACTCCGTCCCTGGAGCAGATGACTTTGTCCCTGTACTTGTCTTTGTCCTCATAAGGGTGAGTCCGTTGTCACCTCGTACCTCCACATTTAGTTGCAATTAGACTTGTCACTAAGCTGTATTTTCTTAAATTCTTCACTTTCTAAGAAATTGTACCTTAAATATGGATCACTTATAGACTTAATGTCAATGAATACTGATAATTACCATCATTTGCATTTCTAGCTCACTATAAAGACTGCTATCTGCTAACCTGTATAGATGTATTTTACATATTTATGATTTTAATCAGTAAGGCGTTCCATAAGGTTCTTTCAGCAGCTAATGTGGGCTCATCCCCACGTCTCCTCCCTTCCAGGCAAACCCGCCCTGCCTGCTGTCCACCGTTCAGTACATCAATAATTTCTACGCCAGCCGGCTGAGTGGGGAGGAGTGCTATTGGTGGATGCAGTTCACCGCGGCAGTGGAATTCATTAAGACCATCGACGAACGCAAGTGAAGCAGAACAGCCACCTGTATGGGCAGACTGCGGGGGAAGGAGCCGGGAGACTGGGAGACTTCCCAACCAACTGCTCCCTCTGCACAGCTTATAAAACCTGGCCCTCAGCCTGCTCTTTATTTGTATAGCTTGTACATAGCCAGAGACACTGAAAGATTAGAAAATATATATTACTGTACGTATGTGGACAAATCCAGGTTTCAGCCGCTGTGAAATACGGCCATGGGTAAAAATTGGCAAGATCATCTTTGAATCTCATTTGAATTTTTCCTTTTATCTTTACGTCTATTCAGTCATATTTCACCGGTAGAAGTCTGTAAAAGGAATTTTCTATCCACGCAATCACCAATAAGACATTAAATCAATGGAAAAGATAATCCTATATAAAGGGACCAGACTTCCTTAATGTGATCACTGATCTTTTTCTTCCCTCCGTGATAGAGGGAAGGCCAATTAAATTACAATATAATGTTCATTAAATGCATTGTAACAAGGGGATTTACAGTGCGTGATAGTTACTGATGGGATTTACTAACTCATAAACACTGAGATCAATTCACAATAATCATACTACTTACAAAGTTAGTGTATCAAACGTTAGGGCAGCTTATTTTGTGAACTGTAAACTTCATTTTACTCCCAAAAATGTGTCGTAACAATTTGGACGCAAGGGCCCACATATTTATATGAAATAAAATGTATTTCTGTAATTCTATTTAATGTTTTGTCGGTATAATTATCAAAAAATGAAGATGCATATCATGCCCATTTATGATGTCTGAGGCAAGTGATATTAAACTAGCTTGAAAAGCTTCAGTAAGGATGGAACCTTGGTGAATAGTAGCCCTTAGGTCAGGATGTTGGGCAATTATTATACAGGGTCATCTCGTGCAAAATGGGATTGAAAATCGTGCCTTTGATGTGGGAAGCTCTGTATAGGTAGTTATTTTTTGTATTTATTTTTTTTTTTAAATCGGCCTAGTTATTATCCCTACTCCTCATACACACCCGCAGGCCAACCATGTAGAAACCTTTGTCCAGTGCTCACTGCAGGACTGCAGGCATCAACATGTCACTGATTATCATGGCTCTGTCCCTTTAATGAACTTGAGTTTGAACAAATATACACTTTTAGTATCTAGATCCTACCTCAAGAGTTGAAACCAGGGAGCCTGATGGTCTGTATTCAGTTAACTGTTCTGCACTGGTTGACAACTGAGTACTGGATCACATTTGCACTGGTGAAAATTTGTAAACGGTGATGGGAAGGGCGTAAATGTTTGATATTGACCTGCTGTGATTCTTGTACTCGTCACATTTCCCTTAATTTAACACAACTTTGTCAGTGAACAAACACATTTTTAATTACTAATCTACTACTTAAGATGCCACATGTCTGTGCATGGACAGACTAGTGAACGATTGGATATAAGCACTCTACCTCCTCCTAAGTTCAAAAAAGGGACTCGTGTTTATGTGCACTTAACATTTGTTTCTTCCCCAGTTTGGCGTGCTGTGATATCCTAGTGTCATTGTTATCTTTCCAATTATAGTACAAGCATGACCCAGATATGACTAAAACTCTTTTTGTCTTGAAATTCTCTGCTTCTTTTTTGTGCACAGATGTGCCACATGTATCATAGTTTTCAATAATCCATTTCTTTTAAAAGTAACTGAGCTGACAGCACAATACACAGTAGGCTAGAAGAGCAAATAATCAACACTATTGACTTGTTACTGACTTGCAGTATATGCTAAAGTGGCTGGTGTGGTTCATGAGTGTTTTTGTCTAGTGAGCGTGTGTGAGTGCGTGATTGGTTGACACTCTACCTCCTCTTGCATGAGTCATTGAATGGTCTGTACATTCTCACTTATGATAAACCATAGAATGGGATTAACATCTGCCACAGGCCAGTAATTGAACTTGCAAGAGGATGCAAAGCTTCTTGTTGTGCCTGTGATTCTTGCATATCAGAACTTGGTGATTTATTTTGCACAAAACAGATTTCTTTTTATGGAAGACATGACAGGGAGCAGCGCAATTTGAAGTCTCAATACTTTTGGCCTATATCAAGTAATTTAATACATTGCAATTAATGTTTGTAATCAAATATTATTCCGAGCATCAGACTGTTATGTTCTCAAGCTGATGAACATCCAGGTTTCTAAGAAAAATCACAAATGCATTTTTATATCTGTAGCACATGTGCCAGATTTGTATGTGCAGTTCACTTCCTTGCAGAGTCTGTGTAATCAATTTGATGAGAAAACCATGCACTGGAAAATCAAGTTGCAGGTTGCATCTATACTAATTAGCTTTATGTGATGTCACTTTAATTGAAAATACATACTGCACAAATCTGATGAAATTATTTGGACCTGGCTTATGTTTCAGTGTTTCCTCAGATAGCCGGACACAGGAGCTATGGATGACCCCAGTGCAATACTGATCAAACAGCAAATTATTTACACAAAAGTGGATGATTGTGAGAACATCTGTTTTCTTATTAAGCTCTGATTGTATGCAAACCACTGGGCAGTGGTGTCACCTAAACACACTGAAGAGTCTGTTCTTCAAAGCTACTGCTCTGCTCCCTGTGCAATTGAGTTGAAAGTCTGAGCAGAGAGAAAAACAAAAATAAACTTCTTACATCTAATTTTACTTTAATTGTAAGCTTGAACAATTATGACATGCGGGAAACCGGTTTGTCGTTACTGTGATTAATGAATTATGTAATTCTTTAAAAATAATAAAAGAAGCAGAAGGTTTTTTTTTCCTTTTAATTCCTGTATTACTCCACCATACACTCACGGTCATGATTCATCATGTTGTGACTTCTTGGACAGTTGTAGGTATCTCTGGCCCACAGTTCACACAATAGAAGAGATGGTGGGGAAATTTATGCATGAAATATAATTGTTAGTGGGGGTAGTGGAGCAGCATCATCCAATCTAGCAGCCACAAATAGCAACCTCTCAGCAAACATTTCATTACTGCTGACAAGTGTACAGTGGATTGTAATTGGAGATATCCTCTCATCTAAAAGCTTTCCTTACTTCACCGGTTGCCTTCTCTAATACTCATCTTTTTTTCATCATAAACTTCGTCGTGGGGTGCTTTGTGTCCCCTGATGATATCTTGCAATTGTTAATTTAAATTCAAATTTTGGTTTGTGAAGTTAATTAGTTGCCTAAGCCAATGGCTAGATAGACCTGATTTGGAGATGTGATCGTTTTGACTATGTGGCACTTAGCTGATTTTAGATACAAGGAGTTTTTTTATTTTTATAAAACTGACATTGGCTTAAACTTGCTTCAGCCCTGAACTAGCAAAATAAGGCTCCCCTGCATCCCAGGCATTAGGTGTAATATTGCATATACGGTTTATACTATATGTCAGTGCAGTGGAGTTTGATTTACAGATGATGACAGATGCATCAAGTGAAGAAGAACGAGGTTGTTTGACTCATCCAAGGTTTATATTGATGTCATTTGGGTGCTTGAAGACCTAAACAGGCCTGAGGTCTCACCCAGATGGTTGTGCAAGAACAGATGATCAGTCCAACGGGGATCGTGCATGGCTTCACGCACTCGTCTGGTACTTTCTGACTGAAGGGAAACGGCGCAGGAGATCCTCCACCCTACTATCAAACTGAGCCTGTGAAATCACAGAATCTAAACAGTTTACTGGAAGATTTACTTTACAACCTAGTTAAGTCTACGAATCCAAGAGTAGAGATATTGAGAATAAAGTACAGCAAAATATCTGAACGTATAGTTAATTTCACCTCGAGCAAAGCAGTCGCCAGCTATTTTTTAATAAATACTAGCCATTGGAGCCATTAGCTACAAAAAACAAACAAACAAACAAAACACACACACACACACACACACACACACACACACACACACACACACACACACACACACACACACACACACACACACACACGACAAGCACCATTAAAGCGTCTACCACAGCACAGGCGTTTGTTTTACCCTCGGTGTCCTGCAGATGGCAGACGCATCATTCCCGACGACGCTCTGCAGATGTGATCTGAGAGCGACTCAGACAAAGAACGCACGGGACACGTCAGCTTGACATTTAAAAACAGTGGGCTGTCTGGAAATATATCTGTTGTTTTGTTTTTATTGTTATCATCTATATTCCCCAAACAAAAAAAAAATAATAATGATATTAATGTCATACAACGAAAAAATAAAAACGCAAACACTTTAAGCAAACTGACTGTTAAGCAAAGTTCCTCGTTGCGTTTTTTATTATGTGTCTCTCCAGCCCTCACGCGCGCATGTTGCATTACAGGTGCATACTGCTTGTTGAACTCATCTGGCGGTGGCGGGAAATCTTCACAGAGGACAAAACAAACAACACAAGGCAGCAGCACGTCAATTAAATTAAATGTGTGTATGGGAAGGAAGAGGAGGGGTCTAGATGAACAAAACGTCAAATGCACATATTAAAACTTAAATGAAATGGCCGCGAGGATGCAGGCAGACGAGGAGATTAAAACTCAAAGGGATACTGAGTCTCGGTGCCCTGAGGTGCTGATACTGTAAGAGATAGCAAAAGTGAGTGCTATTCTCTGAAATCATTTCAGCTTAAACTGCACAGACAAAGGCTTAAAACAGGGGTTTGTGTCCTGTAACAAATAACAGAACAGCTGGTGATTCAGTCAAAAGCATAGTCAATATTAAGCCTTTGAAAAGTGCTCATAAACATGGACTACTGCATTCCTTTGCACTTCAATTATAATAGTAAGGTTTAAAATAGGTGATATAAGTATTTATGACATTGCCCATGTTTTCCTTTACTGCTTAGGCAAATGTGTCAATTACAATGGTGCTTCTCTCCTTCCCTATATTGTCCTTATATCATTAGAAAAAGGACAATTTTCACAGGCTCGGCTAATCACCTGTGAGAGAAAGAGTGGGTGGTGACATGAAATTGAACCAGTGGAAATGGAACAGGAATTAGAAGCACTTAGCCATCACATGTTAATGGCAGCAATCAACAGCCAATTACCCAGCGTACTTGAGTACCTTGACAAGTGCAGGTGTAGCCTACAACTAGCACAGCATTTCCATAAATTCAACAGTAAACTCCCTCTCTGATTGAGCATGCATGTTTCATTGAAGTTGCAATTAAGCAGTATTGTTAGGGAAGTGTCAAGTGTGGATCGTGCTGAAAAAAATCCCTTAAGGGCAATAATAATGTGTATGGGTGCATGTAAATCAATAAACCTCTTATTTGTTTATATTAAAATGACCTTTGTTGTTATTGCCTGGAGAAATGCTCACATTGCTTATACATTTGCTGATTTGAAAATCTGTAAATGAACGTTCAGAAATTGGCTGGCAGGCAGATTTTTTTTTTTTTTTATGTACAACTGGCCAGCGCAGTGGTGTCACTGCCTGGCATGGGCCTCACTGTGAACATGATCTAGGCTGAAGATCTGCTGCTGATGCTGATGATCTCTGTCACTGGGGTGGATTTCAGGGCTCAGCTCTGGCTGCTGCCCTGACAAGCAGGAAAACACACACACACAAACACGCCTTAGATGAACACAACTGTGCACATACTTCGAGGCCAGCGTCCCTGTATGACCCACTTTGATTATTCTGTCCTTAAGCAACAGGTGATGGGCTTCCCCGAATGTCATCTGTGTCATTGGCCTCTGTTCAGAGACAGCATTCAGGACCCAGGGAGAGCTGACTGGCAACATGCCCGATCTACAAGTGAGCTGTCCCATCATTGACATCAAGTAAGCCGAAGATGTCATGTCTTCATCTTGTGAGAGTTCAAAACCCCCCTTCAGGATGGATCAAGCTCTCTGTCGCTGGAGAGAGGCTGTGCAGATAAGTGTAGCGGGTCATACTTCCTCCTGGGAATGTCTAGAAAATAACTCTGGATATACTGTATGAGCAAACTTTATTGGTAATCACTGATAAACTAATAAATTACACTAGTTTGTTTGCACTATTTAATCTAAAACAGCAGATTATAAATGTGCAGATAATTAAATAATGTGTGCTGCAATTTCTCTACAGAAATGTGGTTTGTATGAGCCTTACATGAGCTGATATTCAGGCTACAGTCCATCTGGTGGATATCACTGCAAGCTGCAGAGCACTACTGAGTAGTGATATCAGCAGCTGGTGGACAGACTCCACCTCACAGACTCTGGAAAGGTTACCAAATTGAAGAAGAAATGGCTTGTAGGAGAACGTGTGGAGGTTTATATTAAAGCAAAACATTTGTATGAAACCTCTGCAAAATTCTTAGTTTACAGAAATAATGAAAACTAGAAACTCACTGTTAAAGTAATATTATTCATTTAGAAGCATATACACTAATTGAATTCCTGCTTTTTTAAGATGCTTTATTACTGTTGGTCAGTGACTTATAGTGCAGTCTTCACGTGAAGCAAACATATTTTATTAAATTCGATATATTACGATATGACCATTGACAGTCCATTAACTTTTAAGAATGACCTGTCCTTTCCCTCTTCTTTTTCTCTCTTTTGTTTGCCCTCAGGCTACTTGACTTGTTCTACTTGACTCCTGAACCATTTTAATATCAGGCTGCCATGGGTTACCTTCCTGTAAGGCAGCATCTTCATATTTCGTTCTGCCCTCCCAGAAGTACTAAGCATGGTGCTTGTATTTTCTACTAGTGTACATTTAAACAGGTCGAGACCCGTTTAATGTTGCTCTTTAACATCATGGAGAGTGCCCAGAGGACAAAGGTTGAAAAAAATAAATGAATTTGCCAATGTTAAAGCCCTTGCTTCCTCATGCCACCCGTGGTAAAATACAAATGTTGATGTTTCATGGCAGTCATACATTGATCTGTACAGTACTTATTTCTGCACAATGTCTTCCAATTGAAAAGGAATATGCTATAATTGTAGTTAGCATGTTTCATTGATTTTATCAATGTGCAATGTATGAAAATAATAGGAAACACAGTTATTCAACTGGCCAGTTCAGATTTGTTTAGTGCTAGATGCAACAGCTAGTTAACACTTCATATTAATCACTTTTGAAATGACATCAATAATGCAGCCCAATGGAAAAATGGCAATTAAGCATTTATTGGCCCAACGTGATCAGTGTTGTCAGAGGTCATGTGCAGACATCAATGTCAGTGTGTGTTTGTGTGTGTGTGTGTTTTAATGGATGTTCAGTTTGTGTGCTCGTGCATGTTAAATGTGGCCCAAGTTTGTCTTTATGAGCAGCAAACCTCTAAAGCTCCATCTCTCTTTCACTGGCACTTCATTTCTTACTCACCGAGGAGTCCACAGTGTCCAAATATATATTAATTAAGGGTTTCAAAAACAATAATGGTGACAATAAAGACAGTCCTCCGTCTTTGTCCGCTACGTTCTGCCGTCAGACAACATTAGGGAACTTGTGAGAGGAGATGGGAGGAGGTGGGTATGGAGGAGAATGTAATCTCCCTGATGTTACATGGTGCAGCCTAAACTGATAAATTGCAGATTAAATGGCGGCCACACTCCACTTCACCCTACAGCCTACACCACACCCCCTTAGTTCTTCACATTTCTGCTATTCACTGCCTTCTTGGCCTGTCAATTCTGCCTAATCGTGAGAAGCACTAAAACACCAGGTCTTGACAGAGTCAGATCAAGAATGATGAACATCTCTCAATGGCAAAAGACTCGTGCTCTTAACTCTACTAGAAGGCTCGCATCACTTATGCAGAAATCAGTGGCGTGCCGGCATCCAGGAATTATGCCTGCTGACAGGAGATGCATGAGGTGCGCATTGTGCGGCAGGAGCAGCCTTGACAAGTTATAGTTAACTGCGGCAATGGCGACCCCGAACACAAAGGATACTGTGGCTTATTAATGGTGGAGCATCCATGTCAATAATCCCTGCTTTTGGGTTGTGTCCAGAGTCATGCATCTTTCCACTACAAAAGGCACACATATAAACAAACACTGTGACACACACACACAAAGAACACACATTTTCTCAGTGTCTCCGGAGTTATGGTCCAGGGAGTTTTTTTGCCTATGGAATGAATAGCATAGCAGCTGGGGGAAAAAAAATTAAAGATGAACATAAATATCAATATATATGCCTCTGATTAATTATTTATCTTTTTCCTCAAATAAACCATGGCTGGCAGGGCCCCCTCCCTGACCTAATCCATAGGCATGAATACAAAAAAATAAGTCCTTACTGCATGTTACTGATGTCGTTTGTGGAAATATTTGTAATGTATATTGTAATTTTTCTGAATAAATTAGACAGAGGTGCATTTTCATGCAAATTTATTCAAGGCGAAAGGAAGAAGAGTGTGGGGGGTGCGGTAAGATCTGCCAGATTATGCATAATTGTAGTATTGTAGCCCTCATTTCTACATCTAGCTCCGTATTGCGTGGTCATTAAATTCTAAAATAATGGCAACCTCACAGCTTCTCTGTCCTAATTGCCCCTTCCATACAATTGCCTTCTCAAGACAAAATGATGAAGTGTGCTGTAGAATGTGTTAATAAGATGGTATTTCCTAACTGAGTAGGACAATGCTTTGGAGTCAGGTCATGAGTGTATACCAAGTAGAGTGATTCCACTCAGTCACTATCTTTTTTATTTGTTCACTTATTTTCTGTCCGTTGCCTTTGAGGTGGCAAAACAGCCAAGCTGACTGTAGTTGTGAAATATCAGGAGGAAACTGGGATTTCATCTTGTCTCCACTCATCTTAATATGTGGAGAAATCAAAGCGGGAAAAGGCTCATTAATAAAAATACGTGTCTCTAATCCACTCAGTGGTTGGAAGAAATTTCTTTTAATGAAATGCAACATGTTACTTAATTGCTGGGCTGCATCGAGAGTGCAGTATACATTTCAAAGAAAAATGTGCATGAATTTCAAATGTAGTATCTCTCAATTGAGACCAGATATGAGTGAGAGGAAAGGAAAGAGAAATCAATCTTTGTGATGATGTATGAAAAGGGCAAGCTCTGCGCCTAGCATGTACTTTTCCTCATTACCTTTCATTTGGCAACTGAGCATCTTCCACTTGCTACAAAATAAACAACTTGAATGCAGTGTGATGATCCTCGGTCGTGTGTGGCCACAGTGGAACCTGCATGTCCTTATCTGTGCATACTTGTAAACACACATTTCAGACTGAAAGCTTTAGTTGCACTTGCATGATAGAAGGTTATTATAACGTGTTTAAAGGGTCCCCCAGTGGACATTTTGTCCATGCAAAGACTTGGTGGACTCATGACCAGCAGCTGTGCAGGCCTGATGTGTCTGTACCAGAGGCCATTACACACACCCACCCACACACACACACACACACACACACACAGTACATGCACAACACCCCAGAGTGCTCTCCTTGTAGCCTAACTCACCTAAACATCCTCTCAGCTCATTCCGCATCTGACGTTTAGCCATGCTTCATCTCCACATCCTTAAAAGCAGAAATTAATGACAAGCACAAAGCTGCTCATTTATAATTGCTTCATTATACTGTTGTGTTCTCCTGACAATAATGGTGTTGCTGGTGTTTTTCTAATTATATGGCATTTTTTTTTTGCTCGTTATCAAGGACTTCAGGTAATTGTGGAGAAAATAATGACTGCCTGCCTGCTTGCTTTCTCTGTCTCTCATGGATTGCACATCACAAACAGTCTCAGTGCAACCCAGAGCCTTATCAAGTAGGCTGTTGAGTTGCCTTTTAAAGCTGACTCCATTTACACTGTAAGTCATCAGTGGCCCAGTGGCTCAAATGTCTCTAATGAGCAACTTGTATTCATGTGTTTAATTTTAGGTTTATGACAGATTACAATTAGCTTCTATTTTTGTTATTCTTGTACCAAAGACATTTCTAACTAATTCTCTTTTTTTTTTCATTGGTTTTCTTGCCTCCCGGAAACTTGAGGTGACTGGGACAACTCAGAAAACTCACACTCAAAAAAAAAAAAAAAGCTTAAATGAATAATATCAAGCTAAGAACAGCATGCATCAAATCCCATTCTGTGACTGCATAAATCTCATATGAGAAGTCTCAAATATGATTTGCAACAGTGACGATAACATCACTAATAATGCTGTCTGTGTAGTGTGATTTCATTCAACTGCAGAGAGATTAGTGATTTGCATTTAATACCCGGTGTGCTCCGCTGTTCCTTTTTCATGCACATTGCCGGATATGGATGACATTATAATAATTAAAGAACATTATGGACAGAGGACTCTTTACTATTTGCTACCATGTGTAATGGCAGCTAACGCAGTTATTTCTATTTGAAGAATGCGTTCATGTGTGAAATAATAATACTCCCTGCAGGAATACCATTGTCATATTTTATTCATCAGTATAAAAAGATGAAACAGAAAAACATAATAAAAATGAACTCTCACTCTTCATTTCCATTCTTCCTTCTTTTGTTTTTTAATTCTGCTGTTGCAGCATCCAGCACCATTGCTGTCTGAAAACCTCAGAGGCGGACTTAATTAGCTGCTAAGAGAAAACTGCCAGTGGTGGGGAGCTAAGAGAGTGGGGCAGATTTTAGTTTGGTCTGAACTTTGCTAATTATCAGGTAGGATGTAATTTTCTCTGCTCCCAAGAGGTGCCCTGCAGAGAGCTGCAACAACTAAAAGGGGAGAAACAAGACTGAGCCCAGAAAAAAGTATGAAATATTGGCTGTTCTCAACAAATCTTTTTGTTACTATTTCTTTTTGCAGATCACTTTTTTTTCTGGAGGTGTGATTATAGTCTAATACCGTGACACATCGCAAACACTACCTGAGAGGTAGTGAGAGGGTGTGGGGGAGAATGTTTGCACAAAAAGTAGTGATCGTGGACAGGCGGAATCAGGATGCAGCATGTCTCTGAATGGGTAAAGCAAGCGCGGGGTGTATATCATTTATATCCAGCAATGTCTGAGCAGTGACAGGGACTGTGTTTAGCAGGTTCCTATCCCACATGCATCACATTATGATTCTGAAGTGCCTCAGACGAAAGAGGAGGTTGAATTGCCGTTGACCTGAGTGAGCTAAAATGACATAGATTCAGACAAATAGAGCACTGAGCTAGGCGGGAAAACAAGATGGATGTCTAGTGGCAGCACATCTGCACAGGCTGCCTCTCTCTCACTGTGTGTGTGTGTGTGTGTGTGTGTGTGTGTGTGTGTGTGTGTGTGTGTGTGTGTGTGTGTTTACAGTATTGGTGTGTGTTTGGTGAGCCCAAACTTTTGACATTTTCCCCAGATGCACCACATCCAAAGCTGTCTTAATAGGCTTACATACATGCAATTTAAACCTCTAGAAATTACACAATTTCTCAATTCAATTTATTTTAATGTTGCCATGAAGCAGAGAAGATCCTTTAACTGCACACAACTTGACATTAAATTTCAGGGCTATTCAGACAGAGAGATCTCTGTGTTCTAAAATGTCAATGTGAAGTTTTCAGAGCGCCTTTTACAAGCTTCACAGTTTAAATCTTGGCAGACTATTCTATGTGTGAATGTATCACCATGGTTGCGGCGTCTAATATGCACGCCCCAGTGCATTGAGAAAAGAGAGTACTTCTTCCTCACTTGGTTTAATTGTCCCTCGGAGACCTGTGGAATTGGAATCTAAGTGGAATACCAGTCTCTTTCTCCAGCCTCTCACCCCTCAAACACCATCACTACCCCCCCACCACACACACCCCCTCCTGCTCTTCCTCTCTTTGAGGTTGGAGCGGGCGTTTGGAGACTCTTGATTTGGTCCTGTCTTTATTTCATCACAGGCATCTTCTCACTGTGCTGCTCGCCGTAGCGCTTGAGCACCACAGCGTTAGGCTTTATTAACCCCCCTAAGCAAGAAGTACCTAAGGGAGGTCAGACACTGGTCGCTTAAAATCTATTGTGACTTGTCTGAAAAATGAATAAATGAGCACATTATTTCCCCCCGTTCCACAGCCCCGGTGCACTGTTTGTCTAATCAAGTGCGGGAGCAGGCAAAGTCAACCAGGGTTGACATGCACATTTTATTTAAGTTTTTGTCTGTCAGAGGAGTTTAAATGTGTAATGAACAAAGGAGTGGTGATTTGAAATATAATCCCATTACACTGATGAAATTACAAAGACAACGAGAGTTCACAAATCATGCTCATTGTTTTCTATCATGAGCGATGCCCCTGTTGAGGTTGTGGCGCGAGGAGGAAGGGCAGACCATGAATGAATAGTGACAGCACTTTGAGGGGATTGGGAGCGCAGCGTAGCCCTGGCTTCAGTGCAACTCCCCATACTGGGAGATGCTAAAGGGCTTTATTCTTGTCTCTGCTTCTGCTTAGGATGAGCCCATTAGAACTGGCCAAATGTGAAATTAGAGTACACAAAGAGCTGTGTCTCTGGTCAAAGTAGTGGGAGTGAGAGTTGGACATATTTAAGAAGACATTCTTGAGTTGAGTTTAATTTAAGATAGACAAAAAAGGGAAATTATGACTTTTTTTAAAGGAGATTTTTAAATTAACTTTACTACAGTTGTAATGTAATATACAGCAAAGTCAACCTTGTCTTGTTGAACTCACGATCAGATGTAAGATTTGGCAATCTCTTCACAAGCTTCTTTTGTATGGGAGCATGAATGACATCAGCAACTTATGACTGAACCATTCATTTCTCTATTTGAGCCAAGCTCGTAAGATTTTGTCTTAAGGATTAATATGGCTCTGGGCAGAAGCTGCAGAACTACTTTGATGTCTCCCTTTGATAAGGAGGCCGCTAACAGTTATGCTCAGAAAAAGTTGCATCTAACTCTAAGAAAAAAAAAAACATATATATTGGAAAAACTTCTGTTTTAGTTTTCTACAGCTTTAATTGGATGCCTCAGATGCCCCTTAAACAACATCATCTGAAGCTAATAAGACTTAAAAAGTACATCGGGCTCTAAAATGCTTACCATTTTTAACACTAATGAACTGAGGCGTGCAGTAGAGATCGCCAAACTGTGAGGAGATGTACAGTATATTCTGGAGAATTCCCCTGCTGCACAGGAGCTCATAAAACACATCTGAAGACAGGAACTTGTATCTGGTTATTCGTGTTTAATTGGAGGCGCTGAGTGATGCAAACTAGGTTTTAATGCCCTCCCCTGCTGCCTGACTACAAGTAGCATCAGTGTTGCCACCCCTCCTTTTCCATCTATCCTCACAGAAATGACCAAACATAGTGCTAATAATGTCCAAAACACACTCTTACAAACTCCCTTCTAAATGTGGCAACACAACATGCAGACATTAGATGCTAAATGCATCTAAGTGCCACCTTTTTTTGATTTTCTGGCATGGAAAGAAGAGCACAAATATTGTGACAATCCTGCCAAAGATGCAAAGTTATGACTCATGTGGGAACTTTATTAAATCATGTTTGTTTCAGATTATTTTTGGTTTTCAAAGCCTGGACAACTTGAGGTGTTGGGATTTATATTTTGATACTTATGTATGTCAGCAGTCCAAGGAAGTTGAATCATGGCTGCCCTCTGCAGGGGTGAAAAACGCAGCATGTAAAGTAAGAAAGCTGGGCGTCATCCGTGTGATGTATTAAATCTACATCCCTTCCAGCTGACAATTACATCATTCAAAACAGAACAGACAGGGAGGCGCCACTAAACCTTCTAAATGTAGGGGTCATCTGATATAAATTTTCCTCAGCCGTCTCATGCGTTGTCTTGCAAGCAAGTTAAATGTCCATTTCTTTGTCAAATGCTTGACACAAGGTTCTGTCCTGTTCTGTCTGTTGTCTTCGAGGCTTTGATCTTCTCTATGTACAATATAATAGCTCATCCTGTAAACATGAGAACAGATTGAATAAAGTATACTTTGCTTTCCCCTGGCTCTGGAAAACAGTTCTGTCATGTGCTGTCCACGCTCATCTCAGCTCTGGGCTGGCTGCGGCGCTTTTATTCAATGTGACAGAGGAGAGCTGGGGACTCTTTCTCCTGGCACCCTGGTACACACCACACTGACACTCTCCTCTGAAGTGCCACATTAATTCTAATAAAGCGCTGCCTTACCAGGGCCCATGAAGACCAGGGCTGTTGAGTGGTGGGTGGGGGTGGGGTGCAGGGGGCAGACGCTAGTATAAATACCAGGCTTAATGAAGGGAGGCAGTGGTGGCGCAGGTGGTGTGGCAGTGCAGGTGGCACCTCTCGCCCCCAGGCTCCTGGGTGAGTCCGCTGCCACTGCCACTCCAGGGGGCACAGCAGCAGAGATTGCATTTTAATTACCAGGTACACCTTGTCCTCATGATGGGTCACCGCCTTGGTGGGAGTAAGTGTGCAGACGTGCCTGTTTTCAGACCTGCTTTATCTCTACCTGCGTGTTTACAATGAGATACTCCCCTAAATGTTGTAATGTAATGCTCGAGCACAAATAGGGATCTTATTGTTCATGCTTGGCCTGTCTCAACTCAACATAACTAATTCTGTATAAAGGAGAGACCAGCGTCTTCCTTGAGTTATGTGCACCTTTCTGCCTGTGGGGAGGCATCCATCCAGTCCTAGTCAGTGCTAACCCTCCCCTTGAGGAGTTCTATCCACAGGGAGGTCCACACCTGTTTCCTCCTTCCTCCCTCCTCACTGTGGAAAAAAATCATCTTTCTCCCTCTTCCAGTGGTAACTCCAAACTCTTGACATTTCAAGTGCTTCTTCAGTTGGCATTTGGAGTTTTGAACAAGTGGTGTATCTAGATGAAAAATTGATCATGGGTTTCCCATCACTGATCCCCCCAACCTTGTACAGCTTGGTTATGAGGGGAGCTTAGATGAGGGGCTGTATGTCCAGGACATGTGAAGACCCCCCCACCCCCCACCACCACCCTCTATTCCCCCCTGGGGAAGCCTCTGTCAGCACGCAGCAGCACTCTGCAGCACAGATGTTGTTGCATTGTCTGGAGCACCAAAGCTCGGATCAGCCCAACTGGGAGCTTCTACTCATTAGCTATTGTCTCGGTATGTCTGACTAGGCCTTTGATGAATGCGGCAGTTAGCTGATATTCACACACGAGACACAGAGAGAGAAAAATTAATCTATCCATCCACAAGAAACTACGCAGTTAAAACATACAATATCCCACCACATTCAACTTGCTCAAATGCAGCTATACACACCCATAGTATGGCTTGTCTTGTTCTTTTTCTTCTCTCAGCAAACATACTATATCATTTTAAGCTTCGTATTTACAATAAGGAGCATGGGCTTTAAGCTCCGAAAAATAAAAGGGCAGCGTGTCTGCCACTTGAAAACTCTGCTTCCCTCTTTGCTTACTCACCCAGAGAAAGGCCATACTATTATTTATTTAATTCCCCCTCTTTCCTTTCTCTTCCCCTGCATGTACTCACCAAGCCAGCCAGCCAGCCGGGCTCTGAACACATTGCAGGGCCTGAGGGCAGTACTGTGGACAACCTGCACTGTGTTCACATGGCTGAGCAGAGAGTGAGTGAGGAAGACTGGCACACTGAAACCAAACAGGTGTATGATTCAAAAGCGTGAGCTGTGAAGGGTAAATTTCTTATACAAGTCAGTGTTGCTTTTGGAGCAAACAACGGCTTGGAGCCGTCCCAGGAAACATTTACACGCATTGTGACTTTTACCTCTCATAAGCCAAAATGTTCCATGGCAATTTCATCAAAGCATGTGTTGTTTTATACCTACACTAGGAATATTGGCTTAAATAACATTCACTTACATAAAGTAAAAGTCAAGTAAAGTGTTGTAAATGCCATGTCATTTAGCTTTAGAGTAAAAATCTGCACGATGCTAGGCTGTCAGTCTTTATTCAGTGATGTCCGTCCAGCAAAATCCTGCAAAAAAACCCCAATTCTCTCAGTTTGCGTAGGTGGGCCTCTTCATTTAGCCACAGATAATATCACAGCTTTTTCACATTTGTATATAAAACACATCTCTTTTTAGACACTATTAAATAGTCATCACTTCCTGTGCGTCAGTGTGTTAATTTTTGGAACAATCAAGCCAACACAGGATGAAAGTGGATGAATTCTAAAAGAACACTACAGTATATAGTGATCTAAAATTTTCCTTTAATTTTGCCATGTTGTCAGATTTTGTTGATTTCAGTCAGGATTTCACCAATGACTTTGCTGTAAAAGTTATTGTGTCACGTGTGTTACACTATGCTCCACATACCATGTGATATAGCATATACATTTGCCAATTAAACACCTCTTTTTTTTTTGGATGATTTCTTTAGCGTGGATAATTCCTGTTCTTTTACAATGTGGGTCTTTGTAGCCTGCTCTTTGTTATCATTGTTCTGGAGCAAAAGTATGACTGGGCAAAATGAGCATTTAGTTTTAAACCATTTAACAAACTTATCTAAGTCACTTTATATGTGAAATAAAAAGAAAATATAATAAGTGTTGGTAATAATTTCTTACTACACATGAAAACTGTTGTGTAAAAAGTTCAAATCAAATATGGGTCATAAAGACTTGTGATAATTGCTTAGAACAGACAATAATATATATATAAAGTAAGTTATCGAACAGTGCATTATGCTCACATTTTGGTTTCATGTAGACAGTTATTGAACTGTTAAATTCAAGTTTAACTACTTTTCTGTTAACTCTGTAAAATTGGTTTTCAGAGCAGCACTCTCTTTGAACTAGAGCTGAAATTATTCTTTGAAAAAGAAATACAGTCATACAGTTTTAATGCAGATTTTTATTACCTAATGACTATCAAAGAAAATAGGGTTACATTACATTCTGCCATTTCATACCCTTGTACCAACCTTTTTACTGAACTTCTGCTAAAAGATTTGACCTGCAAACTGAGAAAGGGCAGTGCTGAATAATGTAGTTTAACAAGAAATCAACAGACCCCTCCACTTTGCAACACAGAAATGACACAATGTCCCGGAGGAGTCGCTATGGAAGCGGACATAAATCTCCGTGCACTCGTTTCTTGAAGGCTAGACCTTGGGGTTGAGATAAGAGACCATGTTAGTGGTTATTAAGTGAAAGTTTCCAATCGATAGCCAGAGACGTAATCAGAGAAGGTTTAATTGCAGAGGGGAAGACATCTATTCACGTTATTGCAGCAACTGTCCAAAAAAGCTTAATATTTTGCCCTGAGTTTCCTTCTCACCATCTGACTCTGACTGACCTCCTGAAAGGCTATTGCTCATACCATTTAGAAGTGTACGACATCTAGTAATATCACTCTAGTTTTTTTTTTTTTTGGTTATATTTGTGTGACTCATCTGTGTTTTACGGCAATGTGTTACCGACGTCAGTGCACTGTAAATTAGAAAGAATTGTCTACATTTTTGAGAGAGTCATCATTAGTAACTACATAATAATTTCATCCCAAACTGATTTAGCATTTTTCATTTTATTTTTTAAGGCTAGTTTCACTAAGAGACTAGTACTCTTTTGCTGGAACAATCACATTTAGTTACAAACAATTGTGTGTAGCTGCCTACTACAACCTAAGTCTGACCTGTGACAACTGAGCAGCTCCACTGGGATGTTTGGGATTAGGGGCCTTCCTCAGGGGCAACACTGTGGTGTTAAAAAGAGACGCGCAACTATTGCCTTTTGTCTTGTCCCGAACAGATTAATCCTTCATAATCATGGCACGGAACTGGTGACCTTCAGGCGAAACCTTTGCTACTTCACCATTACACTTCCAACACCTAACATTTTGATGTTTGATGTGAGCAGATGTGCTGCAGACAGTTACATTTTATTTTAAACCAAATAACACACGAAAATGTAACTTTTCTGGCCACAAAAGTATGAATCAAGTGAGCACCAAAGAAAAGTTTAGCGTATTTCCAGAAGGCAAAAGAAAAGTTATGAATAGAACTCCTTTTTTATGACTTTGAATTCTCTAAAGCATTAACCTTTAAAAATTTGATTTACATCTGCATTTGTCAACCTCCACTGGGTAAACATGGCAATAAACACCTTAGAGACTCCAAACATTTCCCATGACTTCAGAAAATATCTGACTCTCGTTATATATCAACCATCAGCTCATGCAAAATGAATCACTGAACAGTCCTTTGCTGCATACAGTACTGGCCAGCACACAAGTAGAGGAAATAGAGTATATTGATGTGGTACGAAGTGAAGGAATTGTTTTAGGCAATAATCCCACATGAATCACTTAAAAATTTGATGTATTTTTTGCTAATAGGGCTTTCCTAAACAAAGTGCTTACGGACAAATCACTTCCAAAGAAAACCAGGAGCATTATTCAGTGCCGTGGTTGTCTCTTTTCTTATTTAAAGAGATTCTGCTACATGGCGTTGTTTGATCATAATAAGCATAAAAGCTCATTCATTTCTACACCAGTCCCTGTTTCTAAATCTGCAGCAGCCTGTTCATTTCTGGCTCCATGTGCTAAATCCAAAGGCGAATTATTGCAGGGAATTTCATGCCATGAAATGATGATGATGATGTGAATGGATGGCTGATGCCGCGTCAAATCCAGTAGATGTCAGTAAATTGGAACATATGTTACTTAAACTATAACATCATGATAATTCTCCTCCAAGATGGCTCATAAAACTGGAATTTATTAGCCTAAATCTAGGGTGATGATAACATAGATAATTTTTAATGTAAGGTTAATGCGAGAATCAAAAGATAAAAATGGACCCCTTGGCCTTGTATCAGCTGGATTCCACAGTGTCGTGGTAAAATCTGAACAATTTTTATGCACCATGGGGTGTTCCCCTTTCATTACATTTTATAGCTTAAAGCATAAAAATATACGGAACATTTTCATGGCTAATAAAATCCCAGATCTGTACATGATAAGCAGAATGGAGACACAGTGTGGAGGAAATTTAGCTAGAGTGAAGCTTCTGCAAAATATTCCCTCTGCTATTTGTCCCAGTGCTGTCCCACCAGAATCAGGAGTGTGTTCAGCTGCTCGCGAGCCATACTTCCTCCCAGCGGGGACCTGGAAAGCCTGCTCTGACACAAGCACAGAGCGCTTCCTCTATTCCCAAAGATGCACTTTTAAAATAGGCCACATTGGAGAAAACATGACTTTTCACTATTCTAATAAATGGGAGCCCGCCTGTTTATTATTAATGACATCCCAGCACACTTTTCAGATTTGGGTGGTGTTACGCCATGTGAGTAATTTATATTCATGCCAGCGTAAGACTCTGCGTGTGTATGCTTACTGTCTTTTTACTGTCAGCCATCTGTAGTACTTCCATGAAATTTTAATGTTTACCAGGTCAGTCCTGACCTTCTTAATCCTCCTGGTTATTAATATGGTAAAGCCAACACAGAGGAACAATTAATCAAAAACAGCTCTTTTCTTCCCTTTACACCTTTCATACATATTAATTATATTCAGCTGCCTTGGGCTGAGGAGTGCATTAACATGTATGTACCAGCAGAGAGAAATAAGTCAAAAAGCAAGAGCGTCTCTGCCCTACAGTGTGAGGTAGTTCCCCAGGATTAGCCGTATGAGGCTGAGTGGCAGGAACTTGAACATGACAGAGCACTGATACACTTTCTTGTCCAGACAATTATCCGTGCCCTACTTTTAAAGCTAATTCTACATGGGCCCCCCAGGTTGTGTGTGAAGCATCCTGGTGGGGGGGCAGCAGTGGAGGGTGTCAGTCACAGGAAGACCAGACTGCCCCGGAGCAAAGCTGCCGGTCTCTTCTCAGAGGGAGGGGAGGGGGTTAGGATGATTGAAATAGAAGTTGAGATGTAGGACACATAAATAAAGTGATTTTCTTTCCTGGAATACACTTCCTTCTCCTCACATTTACATAATACTCTTCCATGCACACCACCACTTCTATCAGCCCCTAGGTTTATAGAGGCAAGTGATGATGCAGGAAGCAGTGGGGCTAGTCAGTAATTCACATCGGCATTCAAAATATTAGCAGTACAACTCTGAACATCATGTTTATTGCAGGTAAATATGCTAAGTGCATACATATTGTTTTGTTGGAGGACCTGCTCTTGAATTCTCATTGTGTGGTGTTACCGCAGCATTGGAGTCGAAGGCCTGCATTTGCTCTTCTTGTTAGGCTATTGTACTTGCACACTGCATGACCTCCAAGGAGAGATGGAAAACAATGCAAGTGTGCTGTATGAAAGGGCATCAGAGTGCGGCCTTATCCATGGGTGTGGGAATGGGGAGGATGGGAAGCAGATGGCAATGGCTTCGTCCCATCAGCACAACAGAAGGGGGACTCAAGATGGCCATGGGCCCCCCCCCTCACATTAACAGCATTCAGGGAGATGCCTTATCATCCCGCCAGCATGATACGTTTTTAACAACATCCACCCTCCAGCCCTCCCTAAACCCCCAACCCCTCATTGTACCACCGGAGCTGGTGTATCAATCATTTGGGTACTTACAGTATTACATTAAAGTCAAGGATAGGTCCTATCACATATAGCCTAAAAATGGGATAGACACAAGGAAATATATTCCTCAAAATGAGACAGAATAAAATCAAGTTTAGGATGAGGGGGCACGACCTGCCTGACGCGGCTCGTGGTCGACTATGAATGAGACTGCGGCATCTCTGAGCAGCTTGTCTGGGAGATAACCTTCAGCATCCTCCCAGCCTTCGCCTCTCCTCGCAGTGTGAAGAGCATGCACTGAATAGGTGCTAATTAAGCTTTGTGAATATAAAGAAGATGCCATACTGTTGCAGCAAAACACACACACACACACACACACACACACACACACACACACACACACACACACACACACACACACACACACACACACACACACACACTTTTTCCCTTGTCTATGTTCACTTAAAACACACAGCTATTGCAAAAATTTGTGTTAGTGCATCTTCATAACTTAAAAGAGAATTTTTGCTTGAAGAATATAACCACAGTAAATCAGAGGTTGAATCTAAATTGTTCATCCCATGACTTCTCCCCGCTTAGTGTAGTTCATCATGCAGGCCAGTGACAGAGCTGCAAAAAACCAAAGAATCATGCATCTTTGCGAGTAGAAATTAATAAAAACACTATGTCAAGGAGCCAGAAAAAATGGTTTCCTCTAATGGATTCTGCACAGAAAACAGCTTTTAGACAATCAATCTTTTCTTTGAAAGCCCAATTATTTAAGTAATTGTTCCTTACAACTGCCACAAGAATTTGTCCTCTGGATGCTGTAAAAGTAAGCATCTTTTGTCACTTATAAAATGGCTCACACCATTTTTATTGTACTCATTTAATTTCTATGCCACGGTTCTACTTAACACCCTTTGTCTACATTTATAAAACATTTCATTCTCTATTTGTCAGAGGACTCACACACATACCAATGCCAGCACGCACACACAGGGTTTGTTGTATTATGGCATAATCGAATGTCATACAGAGTGCAGTGTCAATCAGTAGTGGAGCTTTGTTTACAGTCAGTTATAAACACCTGTGGACTGACACGCTGTCAGTTCTACAGTATATGTTAATGACTATACAGCATGGTATCTTATTGGTAAACTGACTAATGGTCCCATCAATCATTCAGCCTTTAAAATGACAAAGCAAAGCAACGCTTTGAAAGTAATCTATTACTATTCATAACAATAAAAGCCATTAATCAGTTATTACTTTACCTGGGTTTTGTCCCTCACAATTTCTCTTTTGCATCTTTTTGGCAGGTAATTTCTCAATTAAAACATCCCAAAGCTCTGTATTTCAACATCTTCAAAACAAAACAACGACGGCTTGTTTCGCCACAGCGGAATGTGTTCCGCACGTTGATTTGGCCTGAGTTTTTACTTCGGACGCCCTTCATGCCGCAACCCTCCCATTTATTTAATCCAGGCTTGGGACCGCCACAGAGGTTGCCGTTCGTGGCTGGGTGGGGCCACACCTGGTGGGGTAGGATTCCAACCCACAACCTTCTGCATCTCAACCCAATCCTCTACCACTGATCCACCAGGCCCCCTATCTTAAAAAAAACAAACAAAACAAAACAAACAAAAAACCCCACTAATAAAATACATTATTTATCCACTTAGCATTAATATTAAAACATATTAATTGTAAATGTGTGGGATGCACTAAAGTAAAACCTAAAGGGACTAATCACAATACTGCAATGCCTAATTATCTTCATTTTAAAATGTTTTATTTCATAAAGTAATCTTTAGGCTCAATTACCTTAATATGAGCATAACCCAGGGCCTTAGAATCCATAGGGTTCCCTGAAAAATCCATAGTTGCTGTCTGTCAGTTGTGGTTTGGGAAATTCAAAATTATTTAACAAAACACTGTTTAGCAAAAATTTCATTAAAAAAAATGAATCTGTTTAATGTGTCAATGCTATGGCTATGGTGCAGTTAAGTTACATCAGCATGATTTTGTGAGGTTTAGGAAAACATTAAATAAGTAATTTTATTGGTTTACGAGACCTTTGTTATCATGGTAACAATAATAAACAATAATGAACACTAGGCTTTATATATTCATGATAAAGCTGAAATAAACCATGAGTTTTCTTTGGTGCCAAAATGTATAGTGCCTAAATGTATAGTAATATTAACCATGTATAGCATATGATTTTGTTACTTGGAAATGATCTGCACTTTTTGAGAGGTGTGTTTTTCACTAAGAGGCAAAACTGAGCTGAAAACTTATTAAGGAACAGAATCCAGCTATTTTGACCCTGAATAGGATAAGCAGTTAAAGATTATGGATGGATGGATGTAAAAAAAGCCTTTAACATACAGGCAGATGGATAATATCTCCTTCACAAATGTAGACTGGTTTGCTAAGAAATTGATATAAAACACATTTTATCTCTACTTGAAAAATGCAGTATAGGCCAGCAGTAAAAGGCTTTACCTGCCTCATTATTCTAATTTTGTTTTGCTTGTTAGTGTCCAGGTTACTGACAGCCTGCAAAATACTGCTACAATTAGGCCTGGCAGCAGTGCCAGATGTTTCTGTGAGAGGAGAGAGGGAGTTGTCAAAACACCTGTCTGATCACCATGGTGCACATGCTGGTGCAACCAGCAACGGTGCAACCAGTCCTTGTTAGTTTAGTTTCATCTTCAAAAGACCCAGTCTCACTACACAATGGACAACTTTGCTGACAAAGACACAGGAGTTATTTTTTTCAAATATAGTGTACATATGCAGAAGTTGATTCGAGACGCAGATCTGCAATATAGGCTTTATTCATGTGGAATGAATCACTTCTCTTAGAAGTTTGACACTAAATATAAAATAATTATTGATAGAATAAACTGTAAATTAATTTATTGTGTGATGCTGCCCTTGTGCATTGCCTATACCAGAGCTATGTGTAACATAAGTAAACCTAAATAAAAATCAGGTAAATAACTGCAAACCTGGTTGTCACTAAAATCAAATCAACTAAAGAATCAGTAAATCATCAGCTCATTTCTCTTTTCATTTCCTGTGCTTCTGTGCTTGACTTTTTCCTTTAGTGTCAAGTCAGCTGGCACATTAAACATAGCTTAAATTAGACTCATAAAATATTTATTTTAATTACATATTGTTGACTATTTTTAAATTTGTCATGATAACTGTAAAGTTAATGCACAATTTAAAAGTATAAGATCAGAAAACTACTTGGTGCACTGATTATAATCACAGGTGTATTGTGAATTGTCTTTATCTAAGATGCATTATTTTTATGCAATCCGATATACTGTAAGCACATTGCTCTGCGTTACAGCTGTTTTACCTGAGACACAACACATTTAATACACCAGTTATAAAAACAGTAATATAAGCAGTGAACATTAGAACTACATTAATCCAACATTACATCAGGCTGGCATGTGTGTTCAATAAATTCTTCTGGTTGCTTGTGGGCCAATATATACTGTAGTGATACTCGTCCTTTCAAGTGTTCAGGTCAGTTACTATGGCAACCTGCACAAACTGGGGATGAGATAAGGGCCGGAGCTGTGGCCTTGAGGGAGTCGTTAAGCATCTGTCTCCTGACTCCCCCCTTCAGTCTGTGTATGGAGGAGGCTGCCAGGGAGGCAGCACATAAACAACAAAGGTGGCTCACCTTTGCTCCCTCTCCAAGGGCTGACCATCATCACACTGAGTTAACAGTGCCACCCATCACTGCGATGAAGGAGACAATGTGGAGAAATCAGAGACATACTTTTACATATGCTTGTATGGTGCTTTTTACCTAAAAAGATTATGAATAAAAATTCGCTACTTTTTTGTCTCATCATGTCACTTTGTATAGGTAAAAGTATGACTCTTGTAATTACTTTTAAAAGTGAAAGAAAGTGAGAGACATCACTATGGATACGATGGTTCAGGCAGGATTGGTGGTTAATTTTTAAAGAACCCATAAAAAGGGAAACATACTGAAAAATGAAAGATTGCTTTGAATTATTCTGACTCCATTGCTGTACAAGACTTAAGACAAGAGAGATGTCAGAGGCTAAGTTCATCAGTGGATTCTGATGAGGTTGGTGCAGCTACTGCAGCGAGTGAGCACGCCTCACTGAGTTTCAATGCAGCTGTGCTTTTCAAGATGTTCCAATCAAGATGTTACCGTCTCCTCTGGAAAAGTGAGTTCTGTAACAAAATACAAGACCCCAAATTTAGGCTAAAAAGTCTTAAAGGTCTGTTCTGGGACAGAAGATTTCATAAAGGTTGTAACACGATGTCTTAAAAGGGATATTAGTCCTGTTTGGCATAATTCTGAAGAAATCAAATGACCCACAAAAACATTTAAACACCACACTTGAAATATATTTTATTTTTAATATCATTCTCAATATATTATTAATATATAATATTTGTATTAAGTTTGATGTGAAGGCAATATATTCTGCTCGCAGCCTTCCTTTTTTCATTCGTCAGCATCTGTCTATGCACTGAATCCAACTATTCTCTCTACTGAATGAATTAATCATTCTCTAAACACACAAAACAGCAAGAGTCAGCTAACAAGAGACCCCTGCTGATTGACCACAGCATGTCAGTGTCAATAACAGCAACATTTACTGGACTCAACACCACCGCACAATGAGGGCAACAATTTGGAGGCCTGATACTCCTTAAGATACTGCCACTCATGGCCTTACAGGGGTACCGCTTGTGTTAAAGTGTCATGTTACAGCCTTGCTGCTGTTTAAACTCTGTGCACAGAGCATCAAGGCTAACGGTCCACCTGCAGCCTCACCTAGCTGTGTGTGGATGTGGAACAGCCAGCCTTGCTTTAGAAACAGATGATAAATAAATCAAAGTGCACTAAGCACTGCTTCCACATGGCAATCGCCTCCTTCATAGCGTCTGCACCTCATCAATCACGCCATTGTCTGCTTGAAAGGCGAGCCTTGTAAATGTCATATCCACTCAAACCCAAGGAGAGGCTCAGAATGCTGCTCAGTTTTTTTAATTGGATAGTGTAATTAAACTAAAAAACCCTGCTAGGCTGCCTTTTGACAGGGCAGATGAAGACCCCTTTTAATAGGGCTATGAAACATATTTGTTAAAAGGATGAGGCAATATGTACCATACAATTGGGTGCCCTTATGTGTCATACTTTTCATTTACGATTAAATGACAAAAAAAGTATGAAAAAGAGACATTCTTAAAGGGCTTCAATATATGTGAACAATTAATGAAATTTTCCATCCAAATTCTAAAAGTTCTTGGAAAAAGAGAGGTCTCGTATAATGCACACACCGATCAGATGCATATATCAAAGCATATGTTCAGCAGCATTTGTGAAACATTCATCTTGGGACCAAGCGATTAAGAGAGGTAGAGCTTGTTCTTGATTAAAGTAACAACTGAGAGAGGCCAAGCTATAATATTGATTACATGCACCAACGGGATACGGGTCATTGTGCTACTCACATGCTTTCTATTTAATTTCATTAGTGCCGTTCTTTCCTGATGTGCTAATGTTACACAAACACCAGAGGAATATGCAGTATACATGCACACACACCCAAAATAAAAAATCAGCCACTTGCTGTTACTTCTGAGGTTATAAAAGCAGTGACACACACACACACACACACACACACAAACACACACGCACACGCACACACACACTCAATATCCCTGTGCTTCAGAGCTGATTTTGATGGTTGCTGGTGAGAACCTGGCTTGAGAGGTCTCTTCTTGAGAGGCAGTGTAAGGCCTCCGTACATAAGATCGATAGGACAGGGGTGCACAAATAAATCAGCATGCTCAAGTGATGTCTGTCATAAAGCTTCCGCCACAGTTGCAGCTCTTAGGTTTATGGGAGCATTGAGTGTTATTGCAATCTTTTGATAGCTTTGGTTAATTTATCTGATTACAAGAGCACCCTAAGAACACGCTGCAGTCAACCTTTCCATGTGTTACATCTTACCTCTGGGATTAGTGTATGTGAAGGCATTGATGAGGCACCACCATGTGTAGTAGTAAGATATGGGATATAAGATATAAAATCTTAGTTTGGTTTGAATAATATAACTTTTTATTTAAGCTGGTAACATTTTCATTTTAGGGCTGTGACTCATAAAGCTGACAGCTGACCGCCGGGCCATAGGTAAGCACCGGTTGGCCTAGTTTGTGTGGAATGTACTGCAACGTCGGCACTAGTAGAACCCCCATAACCAGCTTTTCAGCCAATTCAGCATGTTGACTTGTACTTGGTCCTATTTGTGAGAAAGACCACTCTGATTGGCTGTTCAGCTTAGCGAATCAGTGCAGAGGAGGACAAAACGGAGCAAAAAAGCAGAGTGAATGCTAAACTTTTATTCGTAGTGTGGCCAGAAACACAACTACAAAACAATTCCTGTATTGCTGCGTATTTGCTCAATGTGCTATGACGATTATGCAACATTTTTTACACAATGAGACCTAAAGGAAAAAAAACAAAAAAAAAACAGAACACAAGTACAAGGACTGGCGTCAACCTAAACAATTCGATTCTACATGTAATTGTATCATGTTCTCTGTATTAAATGAACTGTTGAGTTAAAGTTGAGTTGTTGTTTTGCACCCGTGGTTTCACATTGAGGATACATTTCTGCTTTATCATTTCAATGTTATTGCTTGCTTCAGATCAGTAATGAAACCCAGACAATATAAAAGTGAAGACTGTAGACCTTATCCAAAGGGGCATTTGCCAAAAGTGAATGAACACGTCAGCTACCTCATGGTTTTAAATGAAACTGCATAAAGGCTTGCCCTGCCATTCTATCTGCTGGCAGCCAGTGTGAATTGTGCTGGAAAATCTATTTTGGAGAGCCATGGCTTTCAATTCAAAGGGAAAAGACTGAGTGCTGTAGCGACATCAATCAAACCAGGATGCTGTGGTGGCTTTGCTACACAAGTGGAAGGTCCAGAGTTCACGGGTTAAAACAGGCAATACAGTATTAAAAAAAAAAAAAGGTTTAGAGAAATGGCTCAGCTGGGGGCAAAATGTTGATGGTCTCTGCTATCTCCTCAGTGGAAGTGTTGGAGAGGTACCCCCCTCCTGTATTAGCTGGACTTCATTAATCTTCATGCCATCTTCTTTAACTAGTCATGTAGAACGGCTCAATAGAAAGCCGTATAATGGGAAAGGCCCAGTGCCAATTACTAGGTTAACATAGTGTTCAGCCCCAGTGCAACAAAGGAATGAGATGGAGGAGGAGAGCTGGCTCACAGGGAGAGATGCACAGCATTTGAATTGACAAGAGATGCAAAATGGAAGTTCTTTGCAGTGTGCCAATAAAAATTTACCAGTATATATTTCTGTCCCTCCTTTCCAAGAAATTACATAGCTAACAGGGTAGTTTGACAGTCATATTTGACATCACATTGTTAAACCAGAAGTGGCACTTTAATGCAATGACAAAATAATATAAAAAAATCACATTTACAGTTCTGTAAAAATTTCAATGTAGTCGTGCCTACTTTTGCATACGTGACAGGACCGTTATCATTGGATTTGTCAAATGAGGTAACAGACAGCAGGTCTTCGTCTTATGCATTGTGCATTATTGTGCCTACACTGTAAAACGTTGCACAGGCAATTCAGTGAAATCAATCAATCTTTTATTACTATTAAACTCAACATATTTAATTAATTTTAAGCTTATTTAACTCAAAATGTCTAGTTCTTCTTTTCAAACCATTTTAGCGGCGTTTTCACTCTACATCGGTTCACTAAGCTCAGATGTTTAAGGTAAGGTAGAAATTAGCTTTATAAGTTAAACCAACTTAAAAGTGTGCCATACATTTCTGCACTGACATAAAACAAAACATACTGAAACTGTTTTAATATAAAAATAGTAGACAATATAAATATTAATGAAGTCACATAAGTCTAATCATAGGGCATCTGCATCATGCGTACCATATTTTTCTTTTATCATTGTGCAAGTGAAAACTTCTAAGTAATAGTAAGTATCACTCCTGTCATCTTCAGCTTCCATTGACTTTGTTTTTCTCTTTATTTGACTAGAGGGGAAGTTTGCTGTGCAAACCACTTGTCATGACTGCTGTCAGAACAAGTACAGTGTTAAACTGTAGTTATTTAATTCCATGTGATTAAAATAGGACTGGGTCAGTTTGGAAAGGGCCTGTAGGCTACGGTTTTATTTAGAAGACCAAGATTAAACTCGAGTAAAATGGAAATGTCACACCGTCATGGAAGATGCTGCGGGAGTTGTGAGGAGGATAATATTATTGTGATGTGAAGTGATAATTCCGCCCTGTCCACCCTCATTATCCAGCAGCCTAGTGTATTTCTGGCTCACAGCTGTACGTATGTGTATATGTGTGTATGTGTGTATGTGTGTGCAGATGCCCTTTTCTTTCTCCACATGCAAATTCACATAAGAGGAGACAATAAATATTAAGCATCTTTGGTTTTTTTTGTTGTGAAGTGGGGCACAGGAAGAACACATCACATGTTTATATGTGCTGTGTATGTGTGGGTGTGGCCACACCTGAGTCTAAACATGTGTCTTTAGAATGGTTATCATGTTGTGTTTGCATAAACTAAGATAGGCTACACTCAGTGTCAGAAGTAGTTCCCCTTAACTCTATCGACAAAAGCAATGACACAAAACTAAGCAGAAGATCCCATCCAGAATAACATGCAAAGGAACCACACAACTACAACCCTAACAAACAGCAACAACCATTCCAAATGCAACACAAAGAAATTGAACAAGAGGATGATCTGAAGAGGCTCCACATTCATGCAGACTCCAGCAGTGTGAGATAATGTATATTTTTGTCTGGCAAGATAAGAGAGAGAAAGCAAACATATTACAGGGCTCAAAATTTTATATCTATAGCTCCTTTTCGTGAGTCCAATAATTCATTCACTCATGGCCTCTGTTTCCTCTGCCTCTTGGAACATCTGCCTCATACATACATCACTGCACTGATAAAGATCGCAGACAGAATTGGTAATACACTGTGAATGGGAGACTGCAGCCCTGATTAAATAACTTCGGTGGCACACTAAAATTGAAGCGGCCATGGAATGAAAGGGGACTTATCTTTGGCTTTATTAAAGGCGGTGCAGGATGATTTTTTGTTTAGGGTGATGTACACAATTTAAGACACAATGTCCTGCAACACTGCCAAGGGCTTTAAAAATGGCCTTTTGACCTCTGTCAATGTATTTCCACCTACACACACTAAAAGGAGGAGAAAACATTATCTCACTACATGTTCTGGGAAAGAAAAGATTTGTAAGGCTAGGACATGTGCGCTGAATTTAAAAGTTTTAGGAGAGTACTTTATAATGTCAAGTCAGTCTTGAAGATTTTTTTATTTATTAAAACTTTAACATTCCTTTCTGAAGAGGAATGTAAAACATAATATTTATCTTGGCAAAGGTGTAAAAATCATTTTAGATGGACTTGCTTTCAGTGCAGCCATCTACCAGTAAATAGGCAACAAACTCATGTCAGTGTGGTCTAATGTAATTCAAAAGCAAGAGGGTGGAGATCAGGACAAGATTAGCCCAAACTCAAATGTAGCTTTTGTAATGACCCTTTCATTCAGTGACACACAGCCAGGTTCACAGTGAATTCTTAAGCATTCACATTCATTTCACCACATTCCTCTTAAAGGACTTTGTAAAACAACAAATACACAACATACATTTTTTTAGAATAGATTAACAGAAACTTGAGGTACTTCTAACTACCCATGTTTCATTGGAATCAGCTTTGTTGTTTGGATTCTTACATATGCCACTTTATGTGTGATGACTGCAGTTTCCCCTGACTTATTAGAAAGTAGAGAAGGAAGTGCTTTCCTATGACCAAGATGAACTTGAAAATACAAAAACAGTAAATAGGAAAGAATTGCAGTAAATAGGAAAGAATTAACTTGTTAAAAACTATGTGGGCTATTCAAGAACTAACATCTATTTGTTTCAGTTGGCAAAGTTCATTCAAATAAAACAGAAATGTGCAGAAATTATTTGCTGCAGAATAATGTCACATGTTTGAGGAAGCTATAGAGGACAAACCCCTTGGTAGCCCTCTTAAAAGCCAACTATTATAAAACTCAGTCTGATTTCCAAGCAGATTTATTTAAGATTTGAGAGGGAAAGTGCTGTAAAAAAGTACCATCAGCACCAATCACAAACAGAGAATATGAAATTCATTGTATTTAACCATGTTTTACAGCTTGGGTCTCTCAGACTGTGACATAAAAACAGGTAAAGTTATGAAGTATAAAGGTGATAAATTGTGTTGGAGCTGCTGTCGTCAGGACTTCAGCCCCCCAAACACAATATTAGGGTTAGCTTCTATTGATTTCTGTTTTGTAGCATATATCATAAATGCTGTATAGAAATTCTAGTCAAGTTGCTTGGATATAGCGCAAAATAACCTTTAATTTAACGAAACAAATGAAGAAATCTTAGCACCACTGGGTGCAGGCTTTGTAATTGGGACATATATGCATATGACATAAAAATAGAACATGACTTTTTATACTTTTCTTTGGGTTGTTGTAAATTGAACAACATTCTTGCTACATCCTGACAAGCCACACAAGTTTTACTTTGATATTTCTATTTTTTCTTGCAGCAAACCAAAAGAGCCCCAAAATTTCTCTCGATTCAGATTCTATTTACATACAACGCTGAGAAAGCTTCAGCGGATTTTACCCAGTGCAGTTAATCCACACTGATGGTTTAACAGGGACTGTCTGCACGGTATGTCCGCAGCCAAATTATACAGTATGAAACTGCATCAAATGAACAGATGGCAGTGACATGAATTAAAAGCATAGAACAATAGTAGAATATAAACCAGAAATGACACCCAAAGTGGCTGTTGATTTATAGCCATGGCGAGTTTGGTACTGGGCTTCCATGTATATTAGTGCTACAAATCTGGGTCCATTTAGCAGGGAGATGCTCATACATACATCACCGACTCCTGCTCCAAGCCAAGGTCAGTCCTTATTGCATCAATCTTTTCAACAGAGGCTACTCCACACAGCAGCAGTTTTGTAACTGTCGCAGCTGTAATGGAATCTTTTTTCTTGCGCTTCATCTTTCTCTTATCACATGAAATATATATTCAACTTCTCTTCTTTCCCTCATTCTCCAGATTCTTTTTATTTTATCTGTAAAACATTCCCAGGGACCTCATTTCTTTTCTGGGGGGACACACTCCGAGTAGCACAGAATTTAACCCTTTTGGCTCTCCATGGCACGCAGGCTGTCATTTTTGGATACATACTGTAGGTATAACAAAATAAAAATTTAAAGTCCATCACGTAAAAATTGATTTGTCTCATTTATAGGGTGATTTGACTCACTGACAGCACATTTGTTAAAATCTTTCCACTTCCCCTTCTTGTTACATTATTCACAAAGTCATTTCCCAAAGGTTTGGCAGACATAAAACCGCTTAACATATATGGTCAAAGTAGGAATAGTCTGTACAAATATTTTTTTTAAATATGAAATTTGACTTATCTGATTTTTAGTTTAAAAATCAAAATTCTGCTTAGTGAATATAGTTAATAAATTAACAAAGAAGAGTCTGATTTGCTGAAATGTGAGGTGCCACATTTAGACATTCGTGCTGAGTCAGTTTCTGTTGTCCTGATTACTCCTGCTACAGCCTCACGTTGTACTTTAATAAATGAAGAAATAATAAAATCAATCATTTTAAATAGCACTGGACCATTTACAGCGAAGGGAGAAAAAAAGAGTAGACTTTTAATTGATGAACTTGACCCGCTTTTCCCTGATAACAAATTTCATTTGTTCTATAAAAATTATGCTCAACTGACATTATTTGACGGGATCTTTATCACCTGCAGAGTAAATAAGAGTAATTTATGCTGTTTAATTTTGAGCATGGATTATAAATCATAGCTCTATCATACATTAAGGAGCTTGCATTGATGAGGGAAGTGAGAGCAGGGCCAGCAGATTGGGTTGTTCAGGCAGCAGTACAATGCAAGAGTAACAGCAGAGACTCGTTCTCCCAGCATGGTTCTTTACAGCTGGGCAGACTGATGCAGATGACAAATGATGATAAACATGCAGCAAAGCCAAGAGGAGAGTGATAGACTTTAAAATAAATTATATAGTGTAGATCATTAAAAATCAAACAAAAGCTTAATGCAGAAACATATTACAGGTGTGTATATTGTCTTCCCTGCAAATAATCTAGTTTCAGTTAATAATCATTGAGGTGTGTTGATGCTACATTGCATTTGCAGCCATAACAGCATGATCAAATGTCACAATAAAGAGCAATGTATACTAATAATAGTAAAAAAAAAACTCAAGATATATTGTGCTTTCAAATGACAAAATGTAATATAAATTACTACAGACATAATTTCATCTGCAAAGGCTGATTACAGGCATCACTCTCCTCTAGGTGAAGCCTTGCAGAGCACTGAAGCAGCAATACAATAAGCCCACTCTTGGCTGAGAAGATCCTCATGTCTTCAGTCAGAGAGATGGCTTCTGAGAAATATCGGTCTGTGATGATGAAGACATGACAGCTGTCAATCATCTTTTAATAACAGAGAAGCAGCGCAGCTCACACACTGTGGGTTCAGCCTGTGAGGTCACATAGATGCACACACTAAGATTTATCTACTGTACATTTCAGCTTGTAATAGTTAATATAAAATAGCAGGGGGTGAAACATGGATGAAATTTAAAACAGCAGTCCAGCAGGTAATAATGTTACATAATAGAAACTAGTTGGATAATTCACATTATGATATATATAAATGGTATAATGTTGAACCTGCTTAAAGAAATGGGCTGACAGTTTAGAGCCCTTTAGAATTGTCTCTACCTCTACATAAATATTGCCCCAAATATCGTCAGACTTTTACTCAAGTTCTAAAACTAGAAAAAGACTACGCAATCAAATAAGCAAAATACATACATATTCATTTATTTACTGCGGGAAAATGATCTTAAATATTTGTGTGACAAAGTCACAAGTCAATGGGATAAGAAAAGGGTGTCAGTCTGGGAGACCTTACTGTATTTAAAGAAAGTGTGTCATTGCTCAAACAAAGATGATTTCTGAAGATACTAAAAGAAAAGTTGTTGATGCTTACAAGGCTGGAAAGGGTTACAGAGTTTAAATTCCACAAGTCGACTTTCACACAGAATCTGTACAAAACGAGAACATTGGTCAACCAATAAAGGTCACCCCATGACCAATGCATGTAATAGTCTGGGAGGTACCAAGGAAACTAAACTTCTCCCGCAATAGCTACTATCGTTCACATTTCAACCATCAGGTGAGCATTAGACAACAAAGGTGAGAATGGCGTGGTAGAGAGAGGATTGTTGCCTGTTTATATTATGTTGAAGTCAAATTGAATAAGCCAGGAGGCTACTGGAAGCATATTCTCTAGATGAACAAGATCAAAGTAGAACTCTTTGGCTTCTTTTTTAAATAGTGCCCCCACATAGTGAGGCAGAAATTGAAATTTCCTTCCGTTCCTAATCAACTTAACTACAACAAACGCGATTACCTTTTCCTCGAATTTCCTAATTTCCGCCACATTACATTTCCTGTGAACGTATGACAATATGCTGTCATGTAACATAAATGGTGAGTTGTAAATACGTTGATAGTGAACATATAAATGAAATGTTACCAGACAACATATTTTTGTCTGCCAAATTATATGATCTTGCAGTAAAATGTTGAGTTTGTTTGACTACAACATTATTAACGCATTTTATAGTTGTGATTAGGCAGGTACAGGAGCTGGTTAGGGTATGAAGATCGAGGGCTGGTGTATAAGAGGATTGCTTTAAAACACATCCACGATCTTAATCTAACCCTAAAGTGGCTTTCTTGCCTAAGCCTAACTAGACACAGGACTTGGGGGGCCGGACTCGGGAACCGAGCTAACACAGTGCTTTATTTGGAGATAGGCACAGGATTAGACTAGGTACAAAATTAAGGTTTTCGTTACAGGAGGAAGCGCAGGGGTCATCAAGTTACCAGAAATGTTTAGTTGAAGTTATTATTGCTCTAAAACACAAAAAGATTTAAGAATGGATTGTTTCCCAATATATGTATATAACAGCCAAACATTAAACATTGGTAAAATACTAGCTAATACTAAAGTACACAGGACTGTTGGTACCCTTTTATTGAGCCTAAACCTAACCTTGTTGATTTAGTACCTACACTTAAGAA
The DNA here is from genome assembly GCF_033026475.1 of Channa argus. Classification (NCBI taxonomy): domain Eukaryota; kingdom Metazoa; phylum Chordata; class Actinopteri; order Anabantiformes; family Channidae; genus Channa; species Channa argus. The sequence goes on from NC_090207.1 coordinate 19,680,095, forward strand.
GATTGTAGATCTTCTTTCTTTTTAAGACTGACAAGAACCTACTGAACCTTCTCACTTGATCGTATTGTTACATGTTCCCTATGTGTGGATTTGAAGGAATGGCCGTCAATGGTTGCCATAGCCTAAAATTGTGAATATACCATCTATGTGAGATGCAGTGCAATAGCGCCAGGTTAATTTGTTAGCCTGAGAGGAAAATGCTTTGCAACATATTTATTTATTGTATCTGTACTGTCTTACGAGCTGTGGGTTTTGGATCCGTGTGAGGTTTATTTAATAACAACTAAAAATGTGTGTGATTAAAAAAATGGCTTTTACAGCTGTTGAATTTTTAAACTGAATGGCAAATTTACTTTCCAAATCCACTTAAACACAGATATCGCCATCCGCAATCAGTTTGTGTGATGCAGCATACAGTAATAATGGTCTCAAGCCTGCATGCTGTACAGCGCAGAGCACCATGTATTCAGATGAAAAAGGATTAATAATGCTCTTCCTCCTCTCGTCTCATCCTGCAAAGCTTATGAGTTCCTTCGATCCCTGCTTTCAGAAGCCATTAGCGCTCTTCCTCTTGAGAGATAGAAGACGAAGCCCGGAGCCATAGTGAGAGTCCTCTTCCTGCTCTAAGTAGAAATGACACAATGTCAATAAGTATACTGATTATTCTGCCCATTTGTTTTGCACAATGCAGTTAACGAGCTTTATTATACAAAAGACATTGTGAAAACCCAATAACCATCCTTTATCATTTGTTTTGATGAGAGTAATAGAGTGGCTCATGTGAATGGTCTGCTCTGTAGAAACTTCTGTTAGTGGAGCACACGGTGGATGATTTCCTCCATCTGGAGCAGTTGTTGCGGCTATGAGGAACACTGTGCGTAGTAGGATAGACTAAGGGCTCAGTCCACTCTATCGTCTTGAAGTGTTTGTGTTCCTACATCAGCTGTCCTCCCAATTCACCATTTATCTTCCCTGAACTGTCCTAACCTTTTCAGGCTTTCACTTATGACAGATTCCAGATACACTGGGCCAAGCCTCACTGGAAGCCAGCTACAGTATCATACACACAACTGTCAGTATAAAAGGAAGCCTACACATGGCCTGGCACACTGGATTGGCCTCCTCCTATACAGCCACATAAATCTCAGCAGCATCAGACAGGTGGGAGGAGGCTCTGGCAGATGTAGCCATGAGGAATGGAAGTGGTGATGGCTCAGACAGGTCCTCTTTCCAACCTCTGGCCCTGCTCCTCTGCAGAAAGAGACAAGGTTGTGGGAGTCTGAAACAATGGTGGGTTTTCTTGCTCATACAAAAATAACACTTTGGCAGCATTGGTCCAAGTCTACAGATTCACCATTCAAAAGTTTGGTTAAATAGAATATAAATTTAAAAAAAATACTTAAAAAATTGCAGAAAAGAGATGGGGAAATATTTGACTGACAAACTAAAAGGTAAAATTCTAACTTTTTTTTGAACAGGCAAACATTTTGTGTTTTGTACAACAAAATTAAAAAATAAGTAGATGAAAGAGACTAAGAACAACTTGTGATCAAGAACAACTCTAAAAAACTTTAAAACCAAATGTAATAATTAACATTGTATTAAAAATGCTGAACTAACAACACATTTAGTTTCTCATTTATATTTTTGGTTTAATTTTTTCATGTGTTTGAGTTTCTCAAGCCGGACTGGTAAAATAAAATAAAACTCCTTCTCTCAACAAACAAGCTAAAGAAAAAGTCAGAAACATGAGATCTCTTCTTGGATTCGTGCTTTCCTATGGGAATAGCTCAAGACGTCATTTCAGACCAGGAGCCTTAATTGAGCAGTTGTGAAGCGTACTTGATTGACCAAACTGTACAGCTCGTCATCTAAGTCTGTGCTGTACTTACCTTGCCATTCACTCTTTGTTGTTGTTGGAAAGACGATAGAGTAATTCACTTCTTTTCCTTCACAGCTACAGCAACAATGCCAGAGTTAGTCTGAGACGTCTGGATAAGTGCGGGATATGTTCTGAAAGTTTTTTAGAAAGTTATTTTTTCCATGTTGGCTAGGATCTTAATGTGAATGGTCATGAAATGTGGTGCTGTTCAATGTCACTTACATATGGATTTCACAACATGGCAACTCGTCATGACACAGAGCTCCGGTCACATGCATGACCCTGTCCTGTGGGCAAACAGTGAGCAAAATGTGAGTTAGTTACAATAGACTCTTGCTTGTTTAGTCATCAATATGAGTGGTATGACAAGCTGACTGATGGTGATCTACTACAATTTGTTGGCCCTTCTTTCCCGCAAGTATCTGACAACTATAACATTTACTACATTCAGCTCTACACTCTTTACATTCTTACTTTATGTAAAGCACTTGTGTGACAGACACACAATGTCTGGCATGTTTATGTCATTGCATAAGGTTTATATATAATGCCAAAATGTAAAGAGATAAAGTATACTGTATGTGAGGTAAATGTACAAACCCTTATTTTGCCTCCATGAAATATCTTTATCATTTTATGCATTTCGTTGTACTTTAATTTGCATCCCAAATTGTTGCAGCAATGCCTTTTGTCCATTTTACCAATTTTCAGTGTGTATTGTTTGATTTTAACAGAGCTAAAAGAATTTATAAAAATTTATACAAAAAGGTGGAGTGATTTTTGTATTTTATTCCACTGCATTAAAAGAAATATGCACCAAATTTAATATATTCATCACAAATTTAGCATAACAGTAAAAATACTGTTTTAGAATGGAAAGTTGTTAAAAGCACATGTCTGAAACTGAACCAAGGCATAAATAATGCTGGGCTAAGACGAAAATAAAATGAGAAATGTTCCGTTTCCTAAGGAAAAAAATAATAACAATAATATGAACCCTGTCTTTTTTCCTTCACGCTCGGGTCCTCCAGAGGCCTGGGAGCTTAGGGGTCCTGTGCAGTCTATTAGCTGTTCCTAGGATTGCAGTCTTCTGGATAGGGATGTCCTTTCCTGGAATCTGCTGAAGTCACTCTCTTGATTTGGGGGTCACAGGCCACGGTGTTCTGGTTCTGAGTACCATGTCACATGTTTCTGTACACTACACCAGTCTCTTGGTTATGGCGTTCCATGTTTGCCCTGCCTGCTAGCACCTAGGAATCTTTGCACTTGGATACCTACCTGGTATGGTAGACCCTGGCCTTCAGTGGCCATCACATCACTGATATATATGGACTGATAATATACAATGACAATAATAATAGTTATTACAATAATAATAGATTCTAAATTGCCTATAGGTGTGAGGGGTTGCATGTGTGTGTATGTCTCTCTGTATTGCAAATGGGTGGGCCACACCTGGTGGCATGGGATTTAAACCTGCAGTCTTCAGCATCCCAACCCATGCTCACACCAATTGAGCCACCAGGCATATTATCATAAAAATCATAAATAAAAAAATTTATTGTTTTCTTGCCAAGAAATGTTTGTAAATTGTGTTTTTATGACATGAAATATTTTTAATGCAAAGTGCTACATTTGCTCAAAAAAGCACCAAAGGTAGCAGGTTAGCAGTAAACATGTCTAAGGGGTAATGGAGGGCTGTCTTCAGTCATCACATTGATGGGTTTGCATTTCAAAAGACCTTGGTCCAATCCATTAGGGGTGTAGGAAAACAAGATGTTCCTTTCCAGTTGGACTAATTAGGTTTTTTTGAGGGAACCTTCCATATCCTTAATTTACTGTACAATCCAGATGTGTAACTAGGCTAATGACTGACTGGCTAACAAAGAAAAATGGGCTACAATCCTTGAGCAGTATAATAAGTCACCTTCTGTGAGGCAGTAGTGAAAAGACATTGCCCACGTAGCTCTGCTCACTACAGCCAACCTTGATCTACTCTAGGGTCAAAGCATATGCAAGCTTCCCATTAGATACCATCTAAATAGACTGATTGCAAATCCATATATAACACTGTTTGTACAGAGGAGAGGATATGAAAGGGGACCATGAGAGGCTGGGAGTGGCCCGGGGGTAACGGGTGAGAAGGCGCGGCAGTGTTGTGCTGAAGCTGTGTCTGCTTTTTGAGGAGGAGTAGAGCTGACAGAGGCCACCTCGAGAGACTCTTCACTCTCCATCAAAGAGCTGAGAAGAAGAGGCAGGGTCTGTCAGGGGTTTGCTATTCCTACAGAGCACCCACATGCAGCACCTCCCACCCTAAACACCTTTAGTCAGTCTCACAAAGCTCCTCACGCTGCCACAAGCCTCCAGACTCATTGGCAATGCATGACCAATCCCCAGCTCAACGACCCAAACATCACCAGAGTTTAGCACTTTGAACATGACAGACACGTCCAGGGGCTCAATTTAGACACAGGCTACAAACACTGGCATCATATGTAACTCAGTATTCAGTATGTGATAAAAGCAATATCATAGGTAGTATCAAATAAAATGCACAGTACAGTTTCACTTTTATTAAACAATATTATATTGTATCTGACAGATATTCTAAACTATTGAGACAACTAAGATAAGATTTCTCCCAATGAAAGCAGCTTGACCATATCTGAACAACCAATTTGACTTGTTCCCCTGCAAATTGAGATTCCTTCACCTACCCCCCTACTTTTTGAACAAGGGCTATCAGTTTTAATTTTCCCAACTTTCTCTTTTCCGTCAAAATTGGGTAGGAGGAAAAGGAAAATATAGAGGCAGAGACCACCATTCCAAGTTTTATCTGCTCTACAAAATGCCGTTATCTTAGTGCGGTGTCAAGAACTCTATCTCTTTTTTTCCAGGTGACAGGCACAGACGAGAGATAAGATTGGAAAAGAATCCCACTCCACTGAGTAAATAAATAATCAATACTCATCTAAATGTAAATGAGAAAGTAGCCCCCTTTGATAGGAGGGTTTTTATCAACCAACCAATTTTCTACAGGCACTCACTGGGCCTCAACCAAATCACCATCATTCAGCTCCCATGTAATGGATAAGAAAGGGAAGGAGGGGGCAGCTACGGGGATGGGGAGAAAAGAGGAAGGGTCATTTGAGATCAGCCATGTTCAGAGGGCTGCATCAATAGCACACTCGTACTGGCTCTGTTTTATGAACAGATTGTTAAATACATATTAGGAATTATTTGATCGTTGCATAACTATACACAAGCTTACAAGATCGATCAAAACATTTTGATTAAATGTTGATTTCTGAAGAATTTTCCTTTGCTTCTAACGATTATTAAAATTCTAAATGTGAACAATAAGAATCAGCAACTTTTGTAGCATGCTTGGATAGTCATTACACTATCAAAGTAAAACATAACAAAAAGCATAGATATAGCATGCATTAAAACTACACTACTGCTCTCTTCAGTTTCTTTTGCCACAGAATATTAGACAACATCAACTTTCTGTATCCAAAAAATATTTTACTATATCAAGCCCATCATTCAGTGTTTGATGAACCCACGCAATCACATTCACTGCTGTCATTTTAAATCCCAGCAGGTAGCCGCTGATTATTGCTCTCTTGTGTTAACATTTGTATTACCTCTGCACATTTTTTTAACCTTTTTGATGTTGTATACACAGTACGAGATTAGCATTTTATTGTCATCAGAACACACCGTGCTGACTTTAAATTGATCCAATAAAAAACCCTCAAATACTATTTTCCTCATCCTCATTGCATTAGGTTTTATTTCATAACTCATAGATGTCAATAATGGAAACCATTATATAGCAGTATACCCAATAACAGAATTTTCCTGCTTGAAATGCATACAGTATTGATTTCATGTTTTTCTGGGTCCATAAGGGCAAGTAGCGTGGCAGAGGTTGTTTTACTGTACTCAGTCAGCAATGTAAAAAACAACATGGAGAGAACTCACAGCTAAAACGTGCAAACGAGACGGTTTTTGAGTTTAGCCTTTTTTTTCCTTAAGTGACACATTATGCACATGCTTGTCGGTAACATCATGCAATTAAATACAATGTGTTATTTTGAATTAAACATTCAATCTTATGCTTTGCGAACTATAAAACTATTATATTTAAGATTACTGTGATTCCTCTGTGTGATTTATGGGTTGATGCTGTGTAGAAGAATGCTCACTTTTCAATTATAGTCCATTGTTTTATTAAGTCTAAAATGAAAGTGGACAGCGATATTTTTACAACAGCTGTATAGTGTCTGAGGCTGGTTCTGTGCTGTGGAAAGCTGCAGGTGAAGCTGTGGTCTGTGGCCAAGCTGCATTTGATTTTTATTGTGCTGAATTGAAATGACAGAGAAAAGGATTTCACATAGTGTGTCTTCCATTTCTTCCCTGGGATCCCTCCAAGCTAGCCTCTCATGTCCCATGGGGAACAGACCCATCCAGCTAATATGCCATAAGCTGACAGCCCTCCTCTGAAATGTGTGTTAAAGAGCCGGGTTTGGGAACATAAAGGCATTCTTCAGAAGCTGATGCAATTTCTTAAGAAAATCATACTCCTCAGTATTTGCAGGATGCTCACAGTGCAGCTCTGTTAACAAAGCCCTGGGATGACATACACAGATTGTATATATTAAATTCATTCACATTTTCTATTAGTAACAAATGATACATTATATTTAAAGACATAATATTTAGTAGCACATAGCGACGACAGTGAAATAGAAAAAAAAAACTACTTCACAGTGTTATATGCTTCTGACTCACTTATATCAATGCAATTTAGCGAGCACATGAAATTGCCCCAAGTTTTCCAACCTCAGCTGTAATCCTCTCAAGAAGGATTTGGAGACTGTTTCTCCAAACCATTTTAAATCAGACGGAACTGTGAGGGTGAGAAATAACACTTTAAACAGAAATCTTGACAGAATAGTGCAATGTTAATGTTACACCACAGCTGCTTTTGTTTAAATCCAGCAAGTTCACACCACTTAAAAATATTGCATCATTGCTGGTTCATAATCTCACTCTTTGATGGTCTTAAAGAATAAAAATGCAGTTTCCTGACTTATTTTCATAAAAATTACAGAACACCTAATAGAAGCATTTATCATACTACGTGGGCCAGGCTGAATTGCAACATTTAAACTATATCCACACCTGCTGCTACTTCCTGTAGTGCCGTTATTCAATTTACACAAAAAATATTAAAGGTAGAACTTTTAAGTACAAGAGGCAATATTGCAGTTTCACAGAGCAATCTTTCACAAGCACATTGTTCAACAACAGCATCACCAGACATTTAAAGACCAATACAAGAGACCATAACGCCTTTATAGTTGGTGTTGTCAACTCAATTTTCAAATTCCACCCTGCACTCTGGCTCTTCTATTGAAGTGTCATCTGATCTGTTGAATTACTGACAAGGCCACAGTCATCACCATATCGCTCTGACTTTCTTTCCAACAACACCCATCATGAGCCGCATTATACTCACCTTAAACCAGGGTAATAACAGCTCTGTGCAAAAAGAAGAAGAAAAAAAGCATTTGGAGCCAGTATACCATCAAATTCTTAGCATCAGTTTCTTTATCTAAGGAGGTGTGTATTACACATTCCTATAATGCTGTACTGCACCTTCCTTAATCCCTGATGTGAGATTTTTTAATAGTAAAAACAGAATGAAGACAGCATAGTTGTACTAATACTACAATAAAGACAATGTCCATTAACCACCAAATGATGGACTACTATGCTACACAAGCCCACAGGGTTCATTCAGTCAGCAGGCAGTGTCGATGTTTTTAAAAATAATAGCGGATCGTCTCGTAGAGAATTCTTACCCAGCTGCAGCTGCAGTAGGTTGGCAGAAACCTACTCCACACTACCATGGGATATACAGCCTTGCACCATGCAGCATGGGTGGAGAAAAAGAACAAAGGATCTCCTTGCTCTTCCTGAGGATTCTTTCATTATTTGCTCGTATTTCCAATTTAAAATTCTAAGGACTGAGAACGCTGCATGATCACGAATTTGTGATCCATAATTCCAAAGCCCTGTCCCGTAGGTGGTGGGCCCACAGGGTGGCAGCAACATGTAGTCTGTTCGGGCCCAAGGGTCAAAACCCAGTCACCAGACACCTGCTAACAAGCTCACCTCCCAGGTCCAACTCCAGGAAAGTGCCCCAGTCTTCCTGATCTGGACAAGGTGAAAAAGCTCATCAGTGTTTTTTCAGTCGGTCTTTGTCTAGTTTCACCCATGGGATGGCTTTGCCTTGGGAGACCATATACTAGAGGCTTTCGCCCCCACAACACAGGATCATAGGACACTCAAACTCCTTCACCACATTAAGGTGGTGATTTACAGAGGAGAACAACTGCTCCTTCATGTCAAAGGAACCCAGCTGAGATGGTTTAAGCACTTTAAAAGAGTGCCTCCTGGGTGCCTTCTATTCTATTCTATCACCTTTTATTGGAGATCTCCAAGGTACATCCACCTGGTTGAAGATCCTATGGTAAACCCAGAACAAACTGGAGAGATTATATACTGTATCTCCTGTGACCTGGGAACATTGCTGAGGAGAAGGATGTAGGGAAAAGCTTACTGAACCTGCTGCTACCACAATCGTAGTCTGGATGAGCAGCCGAAAATGGAGGAATAGATGAATGAAAGGAGGGTTCCTTTCATTACACATCACACAGGGTATTGGATTTGCATTTGTCACCTGACCAGAAATATACAGTAAGTCCAAATGAATGCTTATGTTGCTTTATGTCTACTTTATGTGTCAATAAGCCAGTGGTCCTGAGAGCTCATTGCAATGCAACACAAATACATTTACAAATAATAATATGCTGCAAATACAGAAAAAACAACCATTTCCAGAAACACTTTGCAGATCTGCCTGTTCCTGCCCGTATTTTATCGACAGTCATGCTCCCTGCAGCTGGAGATGTACTGGACTGCATTTGTGGTTTTTGAATTTTAAAATGACTGTTGTATTTAGTTTTTAAAAGTCTATCTTATAAATTGGTGATTATGTTTACCTAGACTGAAAGTAGGGATGATAACAATTTGGAGCAGTATGATTTTAGTACACATCAAGCAAGAAAGATAACAATGCCTGTGTGCAAGCAGAGGGAACCCTGGACAGTTAAATTATTGCTAGCTGCCATTGGTGAATGAGATATATATTTTTTTTACTTAGGTCACTGGGAATGAGCTCAGTTTTTGCAGCAGTAAGACCAAGAGGACCCACAACTTATCACCTCAGAATGAAAGATTCAACAGCCTCACCTGAGACTGTGGTCCCCCCGGGCAGCAGAACGGCTGAGGGAGGTCCTCTGGGAAAACACTGTGCTCTCTAGGAAGCAAAACTGAAGGGCACCAAGTACAGCATAGAAAGGTTGCCCATATGACCATTGGGGTAGAAGTGTGACAAGATGGCCAAAGCGAAGAGAGAAATACAATGTTGTCAAGCTCTTACTGAGATTCTAACCAAATCAAACAAGGGCACTGGGACATGTTGTTTTTGCTGGTCAGTGATTGTGAAAGCTGCACTGCTGAATACTACAACTTCTCACTTCCTAAAGACAGCTATTGTAGTCTGAGAAATTGTTTCACACATTTGCAACAGTACCCTGCACAACACTCAAATCATATGTATCTAAAACACCAAACTAAAAAGACTAAAAAGATCTAATCTCTCACATTCAGTATTTAAATATACCTGCCACAAGCTAAAACTACAGATTTCAGGTCTAGAGTCTCATCAATGGAGTCTGTTGTTCAAAAAAATCCACACAGGATTTCTTTTTTCTTCCCAGTTTCTCTACATGACATAATCTGAATTAATCTTTTAAATATATTCTCTATATTATTTTCAAATAATTGCGCTTTCCACCCCACACACCATTACATTACAGGTAATGAAAGACCTATGCACTGTAACTGCTTTAAATACATAAGCTCCTAGAAAACTGATGTCATTCATTATCAATTGGCCAAGCTAAATCTGGGTCCAAGAAGATTTGTTAATGTGCAGATAGAAGGTCTGAATAAATGTCCGAAATAGTGGTCATGCAGTTAAGAATCTGAGTCTCATGGTTTATATTTCAGCTTATTTACATGCACTTCAAGAAACCCAAGTAAGTATGTTTTACCTAGTTTCATATGTGGGTTATTTAATAGAATAATTTAAACTAAATGTATTGTTCATTTTATTATTCGGTTTTATTAAAAACACCAAAAATGACACATAATCACAACTAAAGATCTAATGGTCATTTACTAGGAGGTCCCCACTAACATACACATTCCCTCCAACAAACATGGCTGCACAAAATGCAGAATAAAAACTCTTGAAAATAAATCGTTTATGAGGAAAACAATGTATGCAGTGTGTAGGTTAAGTTTCAAGTACACATATAATGCATTTTTACAATTTAAAAGGTCAGTCCACCCGTCTATCCCTGCAGACGGTTTTGGCTGTGCATGTCCCACACCGGTCTAACCAGGCTAATTCAATTCTCACCTGTTTAATCCCAATGGATTTTTTTATACTACATGCAAAAAGTGCAAGGTCTAATTTATAGCAAATGGAACTTAAAACATTTACATGGCTAGGCATCGCTATGAGTGATATATATTTTTGCGTCAGGTGAAGTGACCCCTGTGTTTGTGCACAGTGCTCTTTTTACCAGCTGGCCGTCCTTTTTTCTACACATCTGCTCTTGCTAATACCATCTCCTACCAGCATTCCTGATGCTCAGGTGAGTGTTCTCCTGGTGTGAATTGCAGACCTTGTGCTGAACATTGATGCACTGCCTCCATTACCACCCTGCCTTCTTCCGAGGAGTCGACGCCATTGTTTATGACACTGACACATGCAGTAATGGGTATTTCACTTCTGCACCTATACTGAGCGCATGTTGAAACTGGAAACACAGATAAATATGGTGCGTATCCACAACATCAGTAAATTTCTATTTCATCAACTGAAGCATTAGACTGATCACTAGAAAACCACAGTGTAGTGGTAGCATCACTCATTGGACACAGTGCCATTAGAAAGTGAAAGAATAACATCTTAAAAGAGCATAAATGATTGCATGGGTAAAACAGTAGCAAATTCACCATGATTCTGTGTTTGATTCTCTGTTGTTTCTGGGACTTAAACGTTCAGGGAATTCAAGTCGCAAAACTTCTGACAAGATTTAACTGGAACCTCTCTTCAGGAAAATCATCAAACATGTAAAGATGCATCTCATGGGATTTGAGGAACTTCAGACATACTGTACAAGTCAGATGAATCCTGCAGTACAGTACGTCCCTGCAGACTGGGGAACATGGCAGCTGTCACTAACAAGGAAAGTCACATGCCACTCTTCTCTTTTGTGTTCAAATACAAACACAGACTCTAGTGTATTAGTGCCAGATAGTTTCAATTATCCGGTGACAACCTTTATCTCTTCACATTTACTGCTGTAACAGTGGGATTGATGCCTTCCTCTTTTCATATTTCAAGCACTGTTGTACTTCAGAGGAGGAGGAGGAGGAGAAGATCACAACAGTTTCATCCAACTTTTATGTCGGTGTTTTAGATTCTGGTAGCCTCGGGGTAAATGGTGCACGCTGTTAAATTCTTTAACAATGCTTTTAGTGGCAGAGTGATTGTAAATAAAAACGAGGGCTCCCAGGAAATGCTTGTCTTGAAGATATCTTGCTCACCAAACAGCTAATTCGTTTGAAATATCAGTTCAGATACAAGACTGATTAGGTTTGCAGAAATAGAAAAAGTCCAGTCACTGTGTTGATGGTGTATTTGTATTATAGTGTGGCTATAGAGCACAGCATGCTGTCATATCTCCCGGGTAGTTTTATATTACAGTACAACAAAAAGATTTTTTCTGTTTACATAGCAAACTTGCATCAAGTGGAGAATTGTGCACATAAAATTACCATAATAGGCGGCCACTGAGTTTGCTAATGTGCTTCTCAGGATGATGGGGCATGCAGAGACTTGCTGAGGAACAGACAACGTGGCAAAAGCCGAAAAATCCTCAGTATATCCTCATTTTTCCCGGCCCTGTTTAGTACAAGGGTGTGCAGCCACCCCAGGAGCAGAGAGGTTACCCCACATCTGGAGAAATGAGTTTGACCCTCTTAAAGGGCACAGGAAGTTGCCCCTGAAAGCTGCAAACAAAAGCAGCAGTGGCTAGCAGGAGCCCAGAGCACCATTCATCGCGGCTAATGACTTGTTCATTAAGAGTGATGATGGATAAAGACTTCTCACGCTGAGATGAAATCAAGATTTATATGCGTTGTTTCCTCACCCAACTTGTGGGAAGATCATCATCATTTAATTCTATCTCTGCGGCCGGTGATGGGCATCCAGAGAGCGGGCTATCAAACGGTGCAGTCAGCTGGCAAAATCCAAAACGTGCCGTTGGCACATCTGGAGCTTGCCGTCGCAGCTGAGGGTGAGCAATGGCTGCTGGCAGGTGGCCAAATTACAGGCAGAGACGCTTCAGGACTCCACAGCCTCCACCCTGGCTTCTCCTCGTTTAGATCATCATCATTATTTATTTGCTTATTTATTATTTTTTCCATTATGTGTGCTGTGTTGCATTTCAACAGCACTTTTTATTTTTTCCTCAGCATCAGCGTATTATCACTCTGCGCTAGACCCTCGACCCACCTCTCTCTGTAGGTTCTTATCTCTAGCTGGAAATAGACCCCAAGACACTTCATCAGTGTCCTTCACCCTGCTATCTGCTGCTCCCAACTTTTATTAAAACTTCAGCCTTTATCAGCTCTTGGGTAATTCAGGCATGACAAATTGGGCACCAGATGCCACCTCCATTTGAGGCTGCTGTACATCTCTTGCTCCCCTATCAAGACAATGGGAGGTGGCGGGCTGCAGCATTGTGGGATATCCACCTTTAGCCCACCACATCAGGTTCCTTCAACAAACTTCCTACATCCATCTGAATGCTGAATACTATGTTTGCCGTTTTAAAAGTTCTTCACCAGCCACCTCCTCTTCCTTAGTGCTCTGTCACTCATTGCAACATTTTTAATCTGCACATTATTTCATACAGGAGAGTTCCCATGCACTAAATGCCAGTGAAAACGTTTGGGTGCCCTTTGCTGCTCATTTGATCTTCCAAAGTGTTTTATCACAATCAGTTGCTGTGTCTAGATATTTACTCCACACAACTATATTTTCTTGTAAAATAAATTTTCTTTAAAGGGGAATTAATGGATCGAATCCTTCTACACAGTCATCATTTGCAGATTATCCCTTTAAAGCATATACTCTTTTTTTTGTTGTTGTTGCAAGAAAATAACATAATAATAATATTAAGTACATATAATGTATGCTCTTCGTGGCACTGGTATTAAAGTTAAATGCATAGTGAACATTCGAGTTCTTTAGTATATTATTTGTACTCTACGATAATTCATCTAGCTTTATAGTTCTTGTTATAGTGTAGTACTTTAAAGAAAATTCAACAGCAGCTTTAATCGTTCAGAGTTACTTATTTAGTCACGTCAAGAACATTATTTTGTGTTTGAAAGCTTGTGCATGAACTTCTAAGCATTTATCATGAAAACATGAGCTGGCTGTACAATCATTAAAAACAATAAATAAATAAAGCTATATTTATGGAGGATTGCTTTTCTGGGCCAGCAATGCACAATTAGCTTTCAGTGGTGCTTTTGAATGCACTCGTCTTGGTGACATGGACAAGAAGAGCACTGGACAGCTCATATTTACCGTCTCCTCCTCCTGCACATTTCATTTGGGGCATGTTTAAAGACAGAACATAATTTATGATCCCTTTAAAAAGAGGAAATGTGTAACAGAGTTGTACGCTCTGTTACTGTAAATAAAACCACGGCAGCTCCAGAATTAAGAAAAAAGAACCAGCTAATGGCATTAGTTCATTTACATTACAACAATTAATAATCAGCTGGATTTTAAGAACAAATCTCACTGGAAGACATCTACTTAAATGTGAGAAAACCCAATTCTAAAGTGTAAGAGGTTTTAAAGTTGACAGGCCTGCACATAAAGAAATCAGGTACTGGAACTCTTGAATAGCATTCATAGTGATGGGGCAGTATTCATGGGATGTGGTCCCTACCTAGACCTGCACATCATCTGCTCCTCAGGGGATTCAGTGAGGGTCTTGCCTGTAAATAAGAATCCATGACAGAAGGGCAGCAGGCGTGAAGCATGAGATTGGAAACCAAAGGCATCACACTGGGCTGTTGGATCTTAGTGATTTTTAGCAACACATAACTCTACACATAGACCCTGAATTTGGCATGAGCTAGTACACACTCATGTGCACAAGGGTAGCCATGCATGTGAGCTCTCTCTCTTTCACTGCATTACAGTGGGCTTCCTCTTTCATATATGTATGTAATGTCTTTAAAATTAGCTCACAATAATCAATGTCTGCTCTTGCAGAGAGTTGGTATAACAAACAAATATGTTGGGGGTGAGAAGTGTACAGACACAACAGCATATATCCACTCTCATTATTCCAACTGGGTTCCATTTTAATTTCTCTCTAACATCCACGTTTGGTCCACCCGTGCCCGACACAGCAGTGCTGGCCAAGATGCCAGCTGTGTTTCAGGGCTAAAATGTGTTTTAAGAGCTGCTGCAGGATGGTAATGTGTTGTGCAACCTGCCAGCCCATGAGCATCCTGAGGCAAATGGAAGAAGCAGTGGTTAAAAAGCAGGCTTTTTTGGGCTAGAGCCAGGGAGTAATCTACCACATAAAGGCATGGCATAACCGGGGGCTATCATATGGGATACGGTTCCCAAAAGACACCTTTTTTTAGGAGACCAGTGGAGATTAATTGGTGCCAATAGAATTTGGCACTGAAAGCCTATTTTAGTCAATTACCATTTAAAATTAAAAAGCACTTTACGTAGCCATGTTAAGAAAATTAGCACACAATAGATTTATTTGTGAGTGATGTTGAAAGCCTCATACAACAACAGCACAGCAAATATTTACACTAAACAGGAAATAGAAATTGACCTCAAAGACAAGACTGGGATGTGGTCTTTTTTCACACATTTACCTATTGGTTTGAAAAATATACCAATTCCCTGCTTGAAAAGCCTTTCATTTTGGCAATTTGTTATGTCAAATAAGTTTGCTGGGTAAACTGGACTTGGGTACAGAAGCCTATGATGAATAGTATCCATTAAGCTGGAATCTCACAAACCTTAAAGTGAAAACATACCTAAAACAAGAGCATCATTAGGAAAATGAGCAAAGACCTGAACCTGGAGTGTTTCTGAGGAGAGATGAATGATGGCATCACACCCCGGTCCATTATAGACTCTATTTATACACAGGGACACAGAGGAGCAACACTAGTTAGAGGCTTCTCTCCAATTAGGTTATTACTGGTCTGGGAGCCTTTCTACTCAAGGAAATTTTAGAATAGAAATTGTGTCTTTAATCAAGCATAAGGAAATCTGTCATGGAGTAGTTCCCTTTCCTTGTCTAAGCTACCCAATTATGCACTTTCTCAGCTTTGTTTTCAGTTAAATTTTCTGTACTTCATTAAGTATAGGACCAAATATTAAACATATACTGGTAATATAACATTGTAACATTGTATTGTTATTTCAATTAAAATGAACCCCAGAAGTTATGGTTATGCCATAATTGTTTTAATAGCAAGGTAAACCAAAAGGGTAATCATTTTATATATATATTTTATAAATAATGTGGTAATATAGGGGTAATATTTAGGTTAAAACTATATGATGTGTGTACTCTCTCAGTGTAACAACATATTACAAGGATTACATTTTAGTAACAACAAGATAATGGTGAGCAGGATTTTAGTATTAAAAGGGTAATGGTGGTATTATTTCAACAAAAACAATATCGAAAAAAAATAGCAAAAAAGTAATATCATGATAATTACTAAAGTAAAAACTGGATTATAGCTTGGTACGAGCCATGATGTAGGTAATATGACGCCAAAAACACATGGGTAACAACGTGTAAACTCAGCTACAATAATTACTTAAAAAACACAAAGTAGTTTCTTTTAACAGGTTATTAACTAGATATTGCTTCATTAAATACCATAATATTACTTTATCTTTGCATTTATAACCAAGATAAAACCCCTACATTCTTATTGCAGAAAACAATAACCCGTTTAACCTTGTTATTAAAATATTACTCATTTTACTTTATTACCTATATGACCCTATTATTTTACAAACTGATATCCCAGTATCACCCTGTTATTACTGAGCTGTAGAGTAATATGCTACCGAGAAACCATATGATTAGTTTGGGGATTTTACACCAATTCACAATTTACCATGTTTGCAATGCCTGTGTCCATTTATATAGCAGGAAGTCTCTCAAGGGATTGCAGAAAGACAACACACCACAACTACACATTAAGATGTGTTTTAGACGATATTTAACTAAAAATAAATATACTTTATTTACTTAAATGCCATACATTGCTATATTGCAGCAAAGAAAAAAACATTATTCATTTTAGGCTTTGGTTTTAATTTGTTTTGGTCATGATAGAACTGACTGCCCGCTGATTGTCTGCAAAAAGCCTATCAACACTGGAGCACCTTCATGAATTGAGAACAATTAAATGACTTTTCTGTATAGTGATCACTGGTAAAATGACCATCAGTCTGTTTGAAAATATTCATTAACTCATTCATTTATTCTTTGTCCATAGGAGTTAGGTCGAGGGTTAAAAGCACCAGCGTGTTGCCAAAAAAAAAAAAGGATTTTAGCCTCTATCGGGAGTTAAATTGGGCCCCTTGCAAACAGCCTGAGTGACAGGTCAGCGTACAACCCTGGAATTCCCCCACGCTCCTCCTCGTTGCGGGACATGGTGGCCTTACTTCAAGTCGAGCGAGGTATAAAGGATTGCTGTCTGTATTTTTTCATTAGACTTTTCTTTTGTTACTGAATACATAAATCCATTGTGGCAAGATGCAATATGTATCATGGCGCTCCACCTGCGGACGTCTCATAATGGCTGCCATGTCCCTCCAGTCAGGGATGATAAGTGAACCCCCTGTGAATGTTAATGATAGTGATCATTCTGAACCAGCTCGCCTCTCTGTCTTCACTCACAGCCCAAGTGTCACACACAGGGTGGCAAGGTTCAAGGGACTAAAATGAAAACAAACACTCAGGGAGATATATAAATAAATAAAGACGGAAATGAATGAATAAGGCTCTGAATGAATGAATGCACATAGCCGCGCCATACTGAAACAGGGACGCACAAACCTTTTTTTGGGGGAATACTTTTACTTGGAAATATGTATTTCATAGTGTTGATTAATTATTGTGTCATTTAATGCAAAAGTCCATGCTAGTATAATATATTTTATGCACTAGGACTTATTTAATTATTTACAAGGCCAGTAAACAGTGGGGAGCAGGTGGGTTCAAACAGATGTGGCTGTTTACATGACCGCAATAGTCTGGGCTTTATATCGGCTCATTGCTCGTAAATAGCTTTGACAACATGCACACTTGCAGGACCGGACAAAGGCTTGACTCAGCTAATCAAAACTGACAATACTGAAATCACAATGAGCCTTTTTCTATCAAGTACTATGAGTCAAATGGGAGATGAGCTTAAGTATCCCAATAATCTTGAACAGCACCCGTTTGACAAAGATGCACTAGTGAGAAGATTCTGCTGCCTCTTAACTGTACAAAAGCAAGAACTACAGTATGTGCAACTTAAAGCCAGTTTTTTCAAATTTTCCTCCGTAGCCTACAGCTTTCCCTTTCGTTGTCTTTCCCCTTCAGCATTTGGTGGACTGTTTTGACCGGTACACCAGCCTCTCCAAGCAACACACCCAGCTCAAGTAACAGGCAGGGGAGAAAGCAAACACAGAGCCCATGCCAACTCATCCCACTCTCTACATCTCACTGCTTCCTCCTTGTCTTAACTTTGCCAGAGTCCTTGGAACTTGCCAAATCCGGTCATGCCTGCTTAGCTTGCTGGACTGATTGTGCCAGAAAAGAAAATAAGACACAGATGTATACAAACTCTTGGTGGTGCCAGTGGAGAGACAGCTAATGGCTTCATCTCGACCCTCCCATTGTAGCCGGGCACAGGTGGGGATAATTAGAGATCTTGCTCCCTCCGCTCAATATCGAATCTGTTCCAGTTGTGACAACCAAAAAGAGGCTATGAGGCTATGCTAGGGTACCCATTTTCCCATTACATACCTCCTTGACCCAGTCATAGCCTGGGTAAGAGCAACTAAATGTCAGTCATGCAGCTTTTCCTTTATAGTCGGTGACATCAGTGGGCCCATCCTGCCCATGGTTTGTGTTGGCAACGATAAAGGAAACTCAGAGTTTTCCAAATGGACACCAAGAAACATCTCAGTGGAAAAATGACCTTCTCCTGTCACGCTAGGCGGTATCATAGCAGGGAAGGAAGCACAGCAAAACCACAGAGACACTTGGGGATTGTTTCATTGCCAAGACTAATCTAGCACTCAAAACAGATCATGCTTGGTAGACATAAATAGCAAAAAAAATAAAAAAGGTAAAAACCTGAATGTTTTTCAGCTTTTGGAAACTGGATACCTTTGAGTACACCATAACAAAACAGTTTGGTGTCTCACTTCAGATTGCTGCCTCATTTAATAATTTCTGTTCCAGAAGTCCAGATGTTTGAATGAGCTCCAGAGTGTGACCTCTGTCCTCTCTTTGGGAGACCTGTAATGAAATGATCCCGCATGAGCAATTCCTGATGCAAAGTGGAGTACTATCATATAGCCCATGCGCTTCAAAAGGCTTGAAACCCCCTTTTCCCTGCATTAGCCTGAGTGACAGCAGAGAGACGTGTGTCTTCAGATGAGAGGAGGCGAGTCTCATTACGCCGTATTTGGTTGACACTGAGTGATTCAAGTGTTCCTGGACAATTCAGACACACTGATATAAAACACATTAAATGTCTTTCACAGCACTTTACCTGACACTGTTCATCTACGCTCATCTGTTATCCCTGACGAGCCAGCTTTTGTCGCTGCTTCAAGTCTGGGATCAGGACTGTGGTGAAGAGGGAGTAAAAAGCTGCTCTAATGAAACACACAAAAATAAAAAAAAGTGGAATTGAAGAGGTTTTAAGTTGTGAAATATCAAATCCCCCTTTGCATTTGGTTTTCAAGGACAATTTGCAACTCGTGTTTTCAAAAACAATGTATAATTTGGCTCTCACTCTTGGTAATAAAAGTATGTTTGGATATACAACAGGTACCAGAGGCTCCATGCTTTTGTCAAAATGCAGATAATATCAAACATACCGTAAGCTTACCTGACACATGTTTACTTGATGAGGTTAAATGATATTTCTTGTTTTACAATCATACATGGCCCACCATATTATTTTGAGACTCTGCATTGAAAAATAAAAAAACAGGCACAAACTATCCTGCTTTCTCTGCGAGTTACAGGGAGAGAGACACGATGACACAGTGAACGTAGCAACCTGAAAGACAATCACTGGCAATTTGTAGCTTAGTCAAAGTTAAGATTTAATTCAAGTTTTAACTTCCCACAAAAAAGCCATCTTTGTAAGTTAAAGCAAATAATACCTGATTAGTCACTCACATTTGCAGCGAAGCTTTGTCACTTTGTCAGACTAGGAGTATAATCAAAAACCAACAAACCAAAGTCAGCACCCGGAACCAATACTTGTAAGTCCACCGACAGAAATTGTTAGGCTATATCCCTCCTGTTTGACATCAAGACGTTGATCCTCATTCTTGCAGCAAAGACTCTGAGACGAGAGCGAGGCGAGGATAGAGATACGGTGGAGGCGGTGATAGGGCAGGTGAGCGGAGAGGATGCCAAGCCCAGTGGTCAGCGGGTAACAGAGAGAGGGCGGCTGTCACATCCTGCTGACTTAGCCAAGACAGATGAGACAATCAGCACCCCAAGGCCCGGACAGCTCTTCAACCCTGCCCGCATTCAGTGTTTGAGGGCAGCTTTCCACAACACCTCAAACCTGCACTCACCTTTCTCCGAGCTGCAGTGTGGAAGTGAGGCCACTGCTCGGGAATGTTCTTGACATATAATAATAACAACATGTGATATATGATCTTGAACATTTTTAAAGTTGCATAAATATTACATCATGACAATGGTTAAATGACTATGTGTAATGTAAAAGGGGTCGTTTAGGTTCATTGACTTCAAATGTTTGGGACCACCCCAAAAATGTAGAAAACAGGGCCCCCATTGGCCACTTATAGTGGCATATTTTACACCTAAAAACTCCCTTTAAACTTTCATAAAGGCCTGATACAGTGTGTAACCCTATAAGTCTGCCCCCTTCTAGCTGTGACTTCATGGACCTCTTTGCTGAAACCATTTCGTGTTCACTGTTTGGATTCCTACCTGCAACAATGCTGTGTCCTTTCATTCTTACTCCCTGCATGAACCAAAACAGAAAAAAGGAAACATCAGTTGTTGGTGAACACTAGTTGATGAACATTTTGAAAAGTTTAGCAACTGTATTTATTTTCAATGAGAGTTGGTGGAGACTAAAAATAGAGCTTCAACATTCAACTGTTGACCAGACAAAAGATTCCACACAAAGGCCTATGACTGGGTGTGTACTTTAAAACTGGTTGCTAAAGCTGTTAGTGGTATATTGTTTTTAAATTTTGTTTCCTGACTCCAACCTTGCCAAAATGATGCATCGTTCATGCTGTTTATATTTACCATCAAAGCTATGGTTTTGTGTTTGTTTTCTCCGGCCCATATGTGTTTAAGCCATAACCACAGCATTACACGACTTTGTGAAGTAAATTGCTGTTCTCTTAAAACCCAGTTTGTCTCGTCGTGGCAAAAAACTGGAGGATTGTACTTGTATTTCAGCATACAACAATTTATTTATTTTTTTTACGACAAGGAAAAAAATAAATTCTATCTTTCTGTCATGCTGGAAATAAAGTAACGTTTGGTGAGACACAGTCGAGTGCCTTATGGACCGAACTAGCAGCATTGTAAGGGAAGAGTTGTGTATGAAATGTGGTCTTAATTTTGATAAACGCTAACATCAATAAAGGTGGTGTAAGACAGGGGCCACCAATCATCTGGACCATTGTCTCATTTGTTTGTAGTAATTATACCAAGGTGTCACAATTAATTTGACAATGACACATTGATGTATCAAATTACAAAACACTGCACTTTTAAATCAGTGCAATGATGCTTTCTGGATGTTCAGTTTTAGTGCTGCTGACAGTGACTTTAGTATGCCCCAAGTGTGTGTGATTGTGTGCTTGTGTGTGTCAAAAACTTCCTAAAGACCGTGCTGGACCCCAGGCCAGCTTCCAGCCTCTCTCCTAATTGCATTGATTTTTAGCACAGTAAATCTAGCTGTGTCACAATCTGCGCTCCCCAGGCATGATGTACTGCTCCAACGCCAGCCTGCACGTCTGCTCCCCAAATTTCTGGCTTAAAATTTGAGCTGTAATAGCATGATTAATGGTTAAATTAATTAATTGCTCAACGTATGCTAATTGGTTAATTGGTTGCCTGATCTATATAAGATCGTTTATAAATTAAATGAGTTGATTTAAAAAGTTTATTGATTAAATGTGACAATGAGTTATACGGCTGACTACCTGATTTGCAATTTTCCCAATTAAATTCACAAAGCTCTTTAAAGTGCAGTTTTGCAAAGTGTGCCCCATCTAAGTGATCTATACCAGAGCTGACACTGCTGTACTTATTTATGAAATCAGACGGCTGATAATGATACATTAATATTAATGCCAACTGTAAATTTTCATATTGCACAGCAGCAACCAATCCAAGAACATTTGTCATTGTAAATCCATCTATAGTTCACATTTTTAATGCAAATTAAAGTGGAGGTCCTAGGGAAGGTCAAGTATCTGGGAGGAATCTGATTTTTCTTGGTTCTATAAGCTACAGGTGAATTATCTTGGGAAGTCATGTGAAGGACGTTTTTTGCTATGTTCAGCTTCCTATTGCACGCACATTTGTAGCACAATATCCTAAAGACCTTTGGATCATTCAGTATTTCATCAATCAGACTTTGGAGTATATCAAAGTGATGTGGCTTCCCAAAATGCCTAAACTTTTTTTTTTTTTTTTAAACAAACTACTGATTGAATGCATGAAAACTCTTTAAACAAACTCTGTGTGCTCACTGATATTTGTTTACGAGGCCCAACAATGATGGATGTAAATTTGTCCCGCTGCCTTCTCAGTGCTGATTTATAAGAGCTGTTTTAAGATACAATTCAGATAATCTGTCACAGTGTTTAGATCCTTCCAGTGTTGTGGTTCCATGGCTCCATAGACTGCACTCATGGCAAAATGATGGTTTTTGTTGTTTCTTGAGAGTATGCAGAGATGTTGGGGAACGCCGCATCGTGGCAATCAATACAAGTGCCCATGTGGATGTGAAAATTCTCTGTATGCAGCCACAGTATTTATTGCACAAACAATAATGAAACCATGACCTCTAGCTCCCAGTAGTATGCAGTACTACACATCCCATATTCTTATTACAGTAACAGCTGCAGTAATTAACAGTGGTTGGCAGACACAGTAGATGTGAGACTGTTAGTTAATAATTCAGCATTAATAAGCAGCAAAAACACACAGTAAAGAGTTTAGAAAACTGGGGTTAAGTGCAACAGCAATTAAAATGATAGATTTAGAACTTTTGTGAATCTATGACTGGGCAGGCTCCACCATGTTTGACAACAATCAGGGGTTCAGTCTTCTTTAAACCTCTTTACTTTGGATCTGCCAAATGACTAAATGTAAATGTGAACATCAATACAATGGGCTAAACTCACAAGATCCTAAATTATCTGCTCACAGCCCCTTACTGGGAGCAAATTTTTGCACTCAGAAGCTACATGGACCATCATTTCTTGTACTACCAGGAAAAAAATTGTAAGGTGTAATAAGATAAAGAGTGGCCGTCACTCTTTTGATTATGAGCTTCCCTGGTTGTAGTCAGCGTAAGCTATTAATAAAAAACTGACAGATCATATGTTTTGCTAATGTGCATAAGATGTAAATATTTTAAATAAATGCTGCAGGTAATAAATACATTGGTGGTCCAGTGTAGCCGTCTAAAGACAGCAAAAGATTGATAGGAATGGTAATTTACAGTATTGAGCTACAGCAAAACACTTTCAAATAAATAAAATGACTTTGAGTCTGGCAGGGCAGACACTGCGTGGTGCTGAGGATGTGTGGAGGCAATGTTTGGCAACAGGATGAGTAGATGGAGCGAATTTTCACCACTTTTTCTCATCCCCTAATCAGACCTCACACTCATTTATCTTATTAAAACTGCTCTTCTGACTGTACACAAACAATAAAATACTATAATTCAGTAACATACTTGGAAAAGACCATAGCTGTGGCACTCTCATGCTGAAACTGGCAGAAAAAGTACAGATGACAAAGAGAAACAAATGCTCGAAGAAAGAGAAGGAGCCCTAGAAAAAAAGAAATGACCAATTTGGCTAGTTTGTTTTGCTCCATGGCCAAAATCTCCATGGGTAAAATGCACAAATGTGTACATTTCTCTCTGGACTAACAGTCTTCTTTTTTATGCAAACAGATGAATTCCAAAAATAAAATCCAAGTTTTCACAGAATTCTGAGCTGCCAACAATCCTACCTTTCAGACACATTCATCTTCTTCATTGTCTTGTCTCCCACCGTCTGTTTATTCTGGAATTCATCAGCACCATTACTGCCATACCCGTCAGATCTGTTTGAGGCAAATAAAAAACAGCAGTCTTTTTTTTTAAGGTTCGGGCTAAGGGGTAGTTCATGTAGTTCATTTCTTGTATGTGTCTCTCCCAAGCTGGTATATTCTGTATTGCAATGTGCATAACACAGCAACAATACCCCTGACATTTCATAAACTTGAATTTGGTAAAATATTACTGGGAAAAATTGAGAAAATACAGAAAATTGTACTTCTGAAACCACAGACACATTGTGATTTGTTTTTATAGAAAATATAAAAGCTTAGAGGTTTGACATATTTAGTTCTTGAAGCAGCTGTTACCAAAAACAGTGGAACAAACATTTACTACAGTAGCCAAACTTTCTACACTGTTTACTTGACATTTGTGAAGCGTTTTACCCCTGGAAAACGGTTGAGGGTTATTCCATGTAACAAAGGTATTTTTTCTGTCTCAAATGCCTTAATAGATTATATCCATCCATGTGACTAAATGAAGAGCAATTAGCTCTGTTAAGTTCTCTAAAAGGCCACGATGGCCATAAAAAGGAGCGATTGTCTGGGTGGCAAACATTGTCCTGTCTCCAGGAGAGGAATGCACTTTTTGCTAATGTTGCTGCTGTTGGTCCAGGGGTTACATGAGTAGCTGGTGGAGATTTTTTTTTTTTTCTTTTTTAGCTTTTTGTAGTTCCTTGGAGGTGATGAATGGCAATGGGTACAGTGCCAGTAGCGATGTCTCTAGAAGTAGCTTATTCTGTGCTGCCAAGCATGATTTATGACAAGAAGAGGGCGGGGGGAATCTCTGACTTCACCGTTTGCCCTCCTGCACTTTTCTATATTGTCCAAGAGGAGTTTGGGGGTATTGGATTGACACAGCAACTGCACACATCTGGTTTGGAGATATAGTCAGGCCTTTTTGAAGCCAACAACAATTTGAAGGAAATAGGTGGAAATGGAAAAATGAAAATATGGTGCTGTAAAATAGGGAATAATATCCATGACAAAGATTATTTATGCTTTTTAAAGGGTTTCACATTGTTTCACAGGAATTTGTTTTTCTGTAACTTCCAAAGAATAATGTTCTTGGCGGCTGATTCAAGTAAGTGCAGATTAAGGGAAAAAATACCGTCTACCTTTTAAGCATATGTTTTCACGCAGAGAAATACTGGATGCTGACTTGTAGATATTACCAACCCTGATTCGAATAACATAACACTGCTGACTGCAGGTTTTCTGTAGAGCGTCTCAGTTAAAATATTACAGCAATGTGATTGATGGAAAGATGTAAGTCGTTTCTTTTTGTAAAGATGGAAATGGCGTCAAAGTGTAATGGATTTACAGTGGCTGAAGCTAATCTAAATCAACTAAATAAATAATTTTTATTTGGAAAAAACCTTAAGCACATTTAGTAAAGTCCCACTTTGAGATACTTGTACTTTACTTTACTTTTATTTTTCTATTGCACACTGCTTTTTAATAGTTTTTATTACAAACAAAACCACTTATGAATGTATTCATTGGTTTTAAACCCACATAATTGATATTAAACTATCCAGCATTAATGTTGTGCTACAACTTTTAAATGCTGATATGTTACCACCCAATTAAAATACTTTAGAAATATACAATACATATATTTTTTCAGTTTTAATTTATATATAATTACTATAAGGAGAAAAATGTATACCTCAAGGTCTATTCAAACATATAGTAAATACTTGAACCTGCTCCTTACATACATACAAATCTGTAGCATTAAAGAAGAATACAGTGCCCTGTTAACTTCCAGCCATTAGTCCTCAAGCAGGAGTTCATATTTACAGTGGTTTGTTTTTCCTTTCAACCATAAAACCAAGACATTGACTGAATAAGTTCTAAACAATGTGTTACAGCAGCTATGATTAATTTAATGCTAATGATGCAACTTCATCTCAAATACTTCTGGTTTTCCATTTTATTGTTGAGACACGGTTTTAAAGACCTCTAACTTCCTAAATAACATTCATATAAAATAAATGCTGTTAAAATGTTCAAGGGGGATTTTAGCACCATAACGATGAATTAGACATTCAGAAACTCTATTAATTCCAGCAGTATGTGGCATCGTATTTAGATTTAATAGAAAGTTTTTAATGAAGCAGATTGGAAACGGGATCCTTGCCTCCATTACTGGATGATGGATAACTGAGAAAGGTTAGCAGCCACTCATTAACACTCTCTTAAATTACGAAAGTACTTTTTGCTTTTTTTTTTCTCGGCACCTTTCATTTTTTTCCTTAAATGAGATAAAATAATATTGAGAGGATGAGCGTTGAATCAAGTCCAACCATAATTAAATACACTGATGGGGTGAAAGAGTTCCCTAGTGCTGGTGGTGTTTGAAAACGTTGCTAAGAGTTAAGATCATGCGAGGCACTTATGTTTCAATCCACACGGCTGTCTGTGCAAGTGTGATGGATGAGTGCAGAGTGCAGATCTATTGGAGAGAAAAGAAGTATGCTTTAAAAAGTTTTCCTTCTAATTTCTTGTAAGAAAATTTCCGTATACTTGTTTATCTGTTTTTGTATTTTGTTAACTTCATAATGGTGTCTCTTTCACTCTCTCTCCCTCACACCCACACACACACACACACATCTCTCTCTCTCATTGACACTGACAATGAAATTTCCTGTAAAACCGTGTTGCTTGCTCTTCTGACTGGGGTCATGGTTAAACTCCTAGAATGCAAATTACATGCAAAATATACCATAACAAATAATTTAAATTGGCAACCATTTTGTAGAATGAGAAAACCACAATTTTATACGCCCATGCTGATTTGAGGAGTTATGAGCAAGGATAAAAAACACATTTTGGGGCTATTTATGCATTTTAAGTTGACTGATAGAGAGACAGACCAATAGGATATTGTATGCAAACATTAGCAGGACTGAATAAATAAACTCAAGCAACAGATATCAAATTTTATTTTGCTAAACACATAAAATTACACTTAATATAGAATTTAGGAAAGAGTTGCAGAGTGAGGTCTTTCTATGTCCAAGTGTTGTGTGCTTCACTCATATCTCGCTACATTATTAATATTATCAATATCACAATGAATTTACTCAAGACTGCATTTTGTTACGCACACACACAAAAAAAAACTTCAACAAATATGCAATGAAACAACATTAGATTTCGCTCATTGACAACATGTAAACCATGGCACTATTTAGTTTCTGAAAGAAGATCATTAAAGGGTTATTAAGAGTGTTGCATTGAGCCAGAAAATGTCTTCTGCTCCAAATTATGCTGCATAAGGGATGAGACTTTAATGTTTTCTATTTGTAAACTTTCTGAGTAAAAACTTTGCATACGATAACCTGTCAGATTTATTCTCACAGCAGGTTAGGAACTACTGTAAAGACTGAAGCAGGAGGCAGGGGTAACAGAGTATCTGATAAAAATAGAGGTCATAAAGTATTCTTCATTTCGCTGAGTTCTACAGAATGGGAACCACTTGGGATGGTTGCTATATAGGACAATTTGTCTGTGGAGATTCTCAGTGACTCGGGTTGTGGCTATCCCACAGGTGTTATTCGGCTACAACTGGACTTACTTGAGGTTCTTAAAGATGTTTTGCCTCTCGTGTAGAGTTGGAGAGTTAGCTTTGGCTGAATAGCATTGTCATGCAGCATCACAGTTATTACTTGATCCTTCCTCCACTTCCTCTTCTCCAAACTTATGCTGGTAAAAATCAAGCGTCCCTTGGCTCACAGCACGCAGCTCAAGGCCTAAAACATAATAGCATGAAATATAGATACTGGGGTGACAGATGTTTACAGTGTGTCGCAAGATGGCATTGAGACAAAACACAGTGGTTCCCTCCATTGGAGAGGAACCTGATGAGGATAGCAAAGAGATGGAGTGATATAGGAGGTGCTATGGCAGTGTTTGCAGGCAGATCATTAGGGCCCCTCTTTAACTCAACCCCTGGTGACAATCTATTGCTCTCCTCCCCTGTCAGCGAATCATTATAGTCTGATCATTAGTGACATTGCCACATGCCCATCACTCAGGCTGGTGCCATATTGGCAGATGAACAGCCTCTGCCCCAGGCCCACTAATCTAGAGACATCAGACAGGGAGGATGAAGGAATGTGCGCTGGGCTTCAAAAACACTCGGCTCTCTCTTTCCGCTGAGATCAAATGTATGCTCCTCAGCTTCATGGAGGAGAGTGATAATCAATAAATATTACAAAAACACATACCATCCTAGTGGAACCTTCTATTTTATTCTTTTACCACTGTAAAGATAATGTTCTTACTATATGGGGTGGAACTAACAATTATTAGTTCACAATAGAATTCATCTCTATACATTACTCTACTCTGCACAGCTTCATCACAGTCTATCGAGAGATCCATGCACATTGGTGGGGATTTTAGACAACTTGATACTCTGCATCACATATTGCTGGGCATGTGGTTGTAGAGCTACAGGCAGCTCTGAGTGTCCTCCATGACAGAATTAAGATGTTAATGTTGTGGCTGATTGGTGTAAATGATCTTGTATCTTTATTCAGATACAGCAAACATATATCGAGTTCATTTGAGTGGTGTCAAAGGTCGGTTTTAAGGTAGCTTACACACTGTACTGGACTGCTGATTAACATGTTTATTGAGTCATTCTAGTGCCTATTATTTCAAGTGTTTTTTATATAAAAATTTAACAATCTATGTCATCACAAAAGCAAATACCTGACATCTAATATTTTGTAATTTAGAGTTTTAGTTCTTTCAGTTTGCAATGTTACACATACAAATACCCTTATGTAATGTACTGTAACTAAAAACCCTCTATCCTGAAAATACTTATACATTTACTTAAACCTGACAGCTGCATAGTAATATGGATTTAGGGGTGGTTTATAGGAAAATAATTAGTTGAATGGTTTTATTTATTCCTGTGTTTACTTTTGGTTGCTTTCCTCCCCAATTTTTACATGTTATAATTAAACCATTACAAGCGTAAAGAAACAGAGCATGCATTCCAGTTTTACATGTGTACTAATACTAGCACAAAAAAGAAATTAGTTTTCACCATAATATGCATGGTATGATTGATTTCATATGGAGGGAGTCCAGAGATGTTCTCAGCTCTGTGCTATATGTTTTGAGAAGATGATACAATGAAAGCAGAAATGCGTGGCCACTGCTTTGTGACCTGTAAATAATTGATAAATCAATTTTCTTGACTAGAACACCAAATAATGAAGCAATGCAATTCTTATCAATTACATTTTTGTCTTGATTGTTGTCTTCACTTAGCACAAAGCAGCACAGTGAAACGCCATGCCATTTTTCAATTAAAAGGTCCAGATGTTTTTGGAGGCTTCAGTAGACACAGGCAGTTGTGAGGAATGCTTTATCTGCATTGTAATAATCACTAGAACATCAGCTCCAGGCTGCATTTACATACTCATGTTTTATTCCAGCCCTTTTTCTAATGCACCGCTTAATTATACTGAGCACAGACAATGTCAGACCCCCATAGCCCTAAATTTATTATTGCACTGTGTGAAGCAGCAACCATCAAACCTAGAACCCCTCATCATCACACACCACACTCATCACTGTGCTCACACTATGAAATACATATCATGCTCTTTGAATTGCACACACATCAAAATATCAGCTTTTATGATCACACCAAATTCCCATTTTCTTTCCTCTACAGTTACATTTAAATGTTTAAATAACATGTAATGTAAATATGTACATTGCACGCATGTTGACTTCCAAAATAAAAATTATTACTTTAATAAAATGAAATAGATTCAATATAAACAATCATAAGATCTAATTAGTGTCAGTGATGGTATATGTAGAGCCTCAAAACATACATAATTGTTTGAATCCTTTCCTGTGAAGGTCACATTTCTGTCCTGAGAGGCTCCATACAGTTGTGAAATCCTGCCACATGAAGGAAGCAATCAGATTGCTTGCTTACTGCATGTGAAAGTAGTAATATTACCTGTATAGTACTCCATTACATGACAAAATAAATGTAATGTGAGTGATAAGTATAATATTTGCAGCGCAGTGCAGAAAAACAACAATGTAGCCTGGAAATTTAAAACTCAAGTGAGTACAGTAACCGAAAACTGTTTTTAACTACAGTGTTCATGTTTATAACTGCAATACAAATTGGACAATGATGCTTTTTATTTAAGTTTTAAAGTATTAGTATTAGTAAAGGTTAGATGCACTAGTGCTAAATATCATTTCCCTTTCATCTGATAAAGACTTATGGAGTTTGGAGGATTATATTTTTACTTTGACGCACTGTCAGTATGACACATAAACTAAACAGACAGAGCAAATGACTAAAAACTCTTAGGACAAAAATACACAGTTTATCTATCTGCATGTACATTCACTGTAATTTATGTAAAGGCTTTATTATGGGCTCAGTTCTCATAGTGTGAGTATAATTCTTGAGAGTGAGAGTAAGTGTTTTAAAGAATTATACAAGCCAAGATATCCAACATATTCAGTTTGGTAAGGACATGTTCTTTTGTATTGACAAGGCAGGGACCACCCCAACACACACACACACACACACACACACTCCACGTACATCAGAGAAACTACTCAGCCCTGCTGCACAGCAATCCCTCTGAGAACAGCCAAGCATGGAAGAAATATTCTTATTTAGATGAGGGCTTTGTGAGGGGCACGCTGTGGCATAACACGAGAAGAATACATACTGTGGCATGTGACTTCGGTACAGCCTGCTTTACAGAAGGCAATCAAATCCGCCAGTCATATGTAAAGATACTTATCTGCTTGGAGAGGATTTCAACACCATATTTCTGGGAGAAATGGAAATCAATGCTGACAGCAGCTTGTCAGTGTTATGTATTCCAAACATCTGATCTCAATAGAGGACCTTCCTTGAGAACAAGAGCAATAATGAAGAGATATTTTATAGTGTGAGGTCAATATCAAGATCTGCTCATGCTGCAACTATTAAGATGAGGACAGATATTTTAAGAAAACACACTGATCTTACCAGCATGCTTATACCCACTTTGCATTCCACATTGCCTCAGGCATTCGCTTGTTTTGTTTGAAATTTGGCGAATTACACAGGCACACAAAAGAGATCTAATGTGTATTTGAATTCATAAACAAATATCCCTCTTCTGATATGGTTTTTGTGATATGTTGTTGTACAATATTCCCTTGACACATCGATAAATTTAGTGTCAAAACCAACCACAGTGTTGCTTTCTGGGGACCTGTGAAATATGACAATACTTCAGCAAAGAGAGACTTTGGCACGGACAAAGGCACTTTATGAGCTAGTATTTCTGCAAATGTGGAATTATCGCCCAACCAGCGAAACGACTTCACAATTCCAGCAAGCGGCGTTAATCAGATTTTCCCCACCAGAGCAGTAGTTCATTGTCATTGCTAATGGAGCCTCCTCTGCAGGTTGTTGCTCTTCTCTAAATTAGTGTGAAGTCTTATCCCAAAAACATTGACTAATACTGCACTTAATCTTAGAAAGTCTCAACTCCTGTGAAAAATTTCATCTGGAATGACACTGATGCATCGGAGCGTCGCCCCGCATTGCATTCATCATGTTCCTGACAAAATTAATCTTGATAGACTGAAACCAAATGACACCTGAGTTCACACCCATTGCTCACCACAAATACTGAATAAATATTTATTGATGATATGTGTAATTTCTTGTGCATGTGGTGAAGTTGTTTAGGAAATTATGATGAAATAAGAAACTTTTAAAGTGCAGAATATTTTTTAGCTATTTGCACAAATGCAAAAAGAGCTGACATCATATCCTCAAAGTTAAAAATTAAATACATAAAAAACTACAATGAGCTTCACACTTGAAGTACACTTGAAGTAGCATTATGAAATAATTCAACGTGAACTGGCCTCAGATGATCTTTTAAGTATTTTATATTTTCATAACTTCAAAATGTATTTGTACTGGCATGTCAAACTGTGTATTAAATCACCAACAGGAACAAGTTAGCAAAAGTACTACTGTGTACTATTTGTCACTCCAGGAGACACAGTAATTAACATCAACATATTTTTAATAAATCCCCTCTACATAACAAACATTGCTGTTTTATTTACCGGACACTCTACAATCTTCTGTTATTATAAAGGATTACAAAACCATCCGACCAATGTTGTTTAAGCTTCATAAGCTGTGCAAATTGTGTCTTTTTCCTCTCTGTGAGAAGGGGTGAAAAACACCCATCTTTAGCCCTGCCAACTAAAAACAGACATGCACAGCTCATGTTATTTATCTTCCAAATGAACTCATTTTTCACTACTAATTAAAACATGTTGCGATGAGGAGAAACATAGAAGAAGGGAAGGATTTGTTTGAGAACTGCACAGTCATTCATTTAGACATGTACAGTATGTTTGGCTTCTGTTTAAAGAAAGCAAAGTGATGTACGAACTCAGAGCAAGTTGTTGTCACTAATAGACAGAGGGAGTCATTTGTATTGTTGTGGTGATGCTGACGCACTAACCAAATTGACAGGCTTTAAAAATAAAAAAAATCTTTTTTGCCGCCATGTTTAAAAATACATTATCCAGTTTCTTCTTTAATGTACCTTAATCTATTAGGTACACAGCAAACCAACGGGAATATTTTTAGATGATGGCTTTTATGGCTTTGTGTTTGTGATTAATTGAATAAAATGACGGCCTTTCACAAATCATCCCTTTAATTAGTCTGTGAAAATCTATTCTGTCTTGTTGAAAACACGGAGACGGGGATGGAGACGGGGTACCAGCCAGAGCTGCAGCAGGGGCTGGGGGCCGTAAGGGGGCTTTGGAGAAAAGGGATGTGTCAGGGAGTGGTGGTGAGGGGGAGAGTCGGCGCAGCCCCAGGGAGCCTGTGCTGCACACCCAGGTGCTACAGTCAGCTGGAGTCCTGCTCCAGCTGCTCGCCAAAGATTGATTTAATTATTTTCATTCCCTCTGTCCCTGTATTTCTGTAATTCTTTGTCTTCTCTACCCTGATGCCTTTTGGCTTATCACTCAGTCATGACTTGATGATTGTACAAAAACCTAAAGGTCTTTTGTTGTTGAAACAATTGATCACATTTAGGGGCACAAAAATGTAAAGCTTTCTTAGCATGTTTCATGCATTTAAAAAAAAAACACTGAATAGGTAACATTTTCTAGGCTGACTTTTGACACTCATATCACTTAATCTAGTTCTTTTCGTTTGGCTCATTTTCACACATAATGAGACAGATTCATTTTATAATTACAGATGTACTGCATTGTTACAGTCCATAAGTGCTGAAGGAGATTTCAGCCCTGCTCGCTGACTTTGAGGTCGTAGGACTTGTGTTATCAATTCTCAATGATTTAAATTACTAAAGTTCTTTTTCTCTTATCTGATCTTTTAAAGGGCAATGAAAAGGCCCATCTTTTTACTGAAACCCATCTTCAATCACCGTTAATGTTAACTCCATGTACACATAAGAGGGCTGATAAAGAATCATTAGTCTCGTTAATGGAATCACAAGTCCAATCCCTCCATCCTTTTCTATTGAAAAGCGCTCTTCATTTCAAAGTTGTTCTGCTTTATTAAAGCTCATTACCATTTCTCTTTTAATAAGCACTCTTTAAAGTCATTACCTGCAGTGGAGTTAAAGGCTCAGCTATTAAAAGGTTACTTTAATGTGAATAATGGCCTCCCGATATACTCAAGTTAATTACTATTGGATACTGGTTCTAGTTTAATCTAATGCTTAAACCTTAATGAAAGATATGTCACAGTACAATCAAATGGCAAAAAATTGTTCCCAATCAGCAGAAGTATTCGTGCTATCTATGCTCAAGAGGGAAGCATCTTCCTTCTTCAGCTCCAAAGCAGCCTTCCACTACATTGAATTGTAATGTGCACTATTTTCTCAGAATATCGATAGACACGTAGTTAGCATGCTTGATTGCATTTGAGGTCACTCTTATTCATCAATCACTTTATCTTGTAGTCAATTTTCGCTCTTTTCTTTCATTCTCCGGAAAAGATGTTCTAAGATTTCATTTTATTAATGAATGTAAAAGGGCTGAGGCAAATTCATGTTGCAGATGCTGTGCTGCAAAGCCTGCAAAATAATGCATTCTCAGTGGTGCTTAATGTAATGATGAACGATTAAAAAAAAAAGCGAAGGTCCAAAATGTTCACTGACATATTTGTTTCAATATCTGGTCATATGGTCAAAATAATATCTGAG
Organism: Channa argus; assembly: GCF_033026475.1. NCBI lineage: Eukaryota > Metazoa > Chordata > Actinopteri > Anabantiformes > Channidae > Channa > Channa argus. The sequence continues at coordinate 19,714,114 of NC_090207.1, forward strand.
CTTATATATGCACTTGCAGCACTGTTGAAAAGGCCATACTCAATATTTGTGAAATAACAATATGTCACATGACTACATAAATGAGAAAGGAATAATTTGTAGTGACATACCCAGAGGAAGGTGTTAAGGTGTGTTTGTGTTGTGTTGGCCCCCAAGTGGCCGAAAAGTACATTATGGCAATTGTAAGATTGTTAAAACATGGAGGAGCATAAATTTTAATAATCTTCTTTGACACTTTGCACGGCCGCTATCCTAAATCTCCCCACGACCCTCCCTGTCACACAGGGACATATTTTGTTCAATGGATAAAAAAAAACTTCTCCATTGAACATAATCCAGGCTGCAATAACGCTCAATATGTTATTAAGAACATAAATTAATGGGATGGTAGATATGCCAAAATGTTGCAGGAAAAGAGTTGCATTCAAACAACAAATTGGTGCAGGAATAAAGGCTTGTTGAGCACGGCAAATATGTGCACATATTTGCAAGAAAAGCTGTCAAAACCCAGCGTTATCTTCGCCCTGTATCGTGACACCTTTTTCCTCCCTCAGGGCACAGGGTCAGATGATGAAAGCTGACCTCTTCGTTTCAAACTGTTTTAATTCACAGTGAAAAGCCTAATTGCAGTGATCTTCACAGGAAGACAGAGGTAAAGACTCCTGAGAAGCATTAACCTTGAGATCTTAGTGCACTACACTTTCCAGAAAAATCGGTGCTGTAGAAAATCAAGATATAAAACAAATTTGATCAAACACAACGAGTCAGGTGCTGTTAATGCAAATTCCCCAAATGCCTCACGTTGGTATCAAAACAAATCCTAAACACCTATCTTGTCTCATATTTACCAGCTCCCTCCAGCACTCTGAGGGACTGACGGAAATACTGTATACAGTCTCAAATCAGTATTTTTATCAAATTAGCACAAAAACAATAATTATATTCCCTGAGATATCACCAGTTAACAAATAATAGCTAATCTTAGTTGCTTAGGAGTAAATTACCTTAATATTTAGGAAAAGGTAAAGAATGCATCACTCTAAAGCTGCATTTCTAATTTTCCAACAGTGAAATATGTCTCACATTCATGCACAAAATTAATGTGAACCAAATGCAACGCATTAGCATTTTCCAGTGATCTGTTTCCCTCTTTCTTAAGGTCATGTGGCTTTAACGGGAGGCTTAAGTAAGACTCATGTGCATGTGTGTGACCCACTTCATAAATCCCATTCCCTTCTCAGTGAGATAGTGGATACTGAATGTCACAAAGCAGTGGGTCACCTAATCCCTTTTCTTCAACAAACCACATTAAAACAATGATAAGGAATGAGCAGTGGGTTTGGGATTGAAATCCTCTGATGACAACAAACATTTTCCATCATGTCAGCAACAAACGGTGCATTCATGAATACGTTTCTTGAGATGCTCTGGACAGATGTTGTTCTAATCATTGGTCTCCATGCCTGACAGATTATTTGCAGAACTTCAATGTATCTTTGAAGCCCATGGGTCGCCCACTGCCAACCAAACAGAAATGGCACTGTCAGAGAAAGGATGGACAGGCGACTCCCAGCAAACAACAGCATGATGAAAAGACAATGTTTCTTGATCAAGAGCATGAGCTTTCTGTTGAGCATTGGCTTTTAAGATCAAATATTCCAGCTGGAAATTGCTTGTAGCACAAGCTTTAGAGTGGTGTACTTCATAAATATTGTAGTGCATGTTTCACGTGAATGCTTTGCTAACAAGATGAACGGGACACAGACATATTCACCTGGGGAGGTTTGAAGAAAGGTGACAATAGAAAGTGTAATCTTGACTTCATAGGAGCTAAAAATAAAGATTTTAACGGTGAATAAACCCTCCTGATTACACAAACCGGATTGCTGAGATGTATGTGAGTTTCTTTTGGTTTTCATTTTTCTTTTCTTTGAGTTCTCCATACAGGACACTTAAGAGAAAAACAAGACAGTTATTTGTGCGTATGGTCACATTCGTATCACTGCTTGTCAGCACTCCAACAATAACGAACTCACTGTTGTGGAACACAAGACTTTTTTTCTAACTGGCATGTTTTCATGAACAATAAGAGATGACACATGTTTGGAAAAGGGGAAAACTAAGTTTGTCACACACTCTTAACTACTGACATGTGTGTTGACATGTCAAAATAAAAACCTTAAAAGTAAACCTTCTTACTGTAAACCAAACCTTCAAGCTCATACTACAGCATTTCTCATTAAGGAGGTGGAAATTGTAGAAATATATACAGATATAATGTTCAAAAACTTGGTGGTGACACTTCCCACAAAGTGTCATTGAACAGCCCTCACACCAGTGTAGAGATATTCATTTCTAAATATTTCTGAGCGAGGCTTATCTTTCCAAACAATCAGAGAACGTTAACAGCTTCAGTTTGATTAGTACGTTCATTGTGACTGTTAACTCTGACTAATACCTGAAGGTATGTACAAAGCGTGGCGAAGAGTAGCAGACAACAAGATGATAGTGGACCAAGGAGAGGGAGAGCTGGTCAGAGTAGAAAGGATTACATTTGATCATGTCTCATGCTAAATTAGATTGCATATTGCCGATTTAAGGTAAATTGTTGTAATTTTTTATAAATTCACTTGTGCACTTTCTTGTTCAGAGGTGAATTGCAAGAAATAAACCATTAGTATATCTGTAAAGCTTTTACTCTAAACTGGTTGTATTAACTTCACATTTATACAGAGTTGTTCCAATATTTAAATCTAATCTGAATAATCTGCCAGAATGTTGATCTTTGGACTTTCAGTCAGTGGTAAAAACCTTGTTAGGGGGTTACATGAATAATATACTGTGTGCCTGCTTTTGCTATTGCTTCATGCATTTTTATCTAAATGGGATGTTTGTTTTCACACCACTACTCTCTTGGGCACCAAGGATTTTCAATATAATGACTACTTTAGATAAAACAAACAACTTCTCAACAGCACACAATACACTGCTCATAATACACTATTTCACTCAAATGGAAAAAAGACAGTAGCACTGTACCTGTACAGTTTAACAGCCTAATAAACATAATAAAACTCTGATGTTAGCCACTCTCCCAGCTTCCCACAACACTACATTTGAACTGTATGTTGACAAAGCAACAAAGTCATCACTATCTACAGTCCGCACTTGCATTATGCTGATGAATGGAGAGCCCTGCCAGATTACTTGATTTGATAAGCAGTACAACCCATCGCTAACATAATACATCACAAATTGTTTTGTCAACAATTTATGATACCATTTATCAAATGACCATCGCAGTGGGCTGAGTTATGGTGTCATAGCTGGCATAATGTCAATACTCACACTGAGTTGAGGGCAGTCTGGCCACAGTGATTTAGACACACTATGTTCTGACCTCTTCTGAGATTTTCTCTTCATTACCAGACAAATTGATGTTGAAAGGAATAAAAAAAGTTGTTAAATTTTATAATTAAATAATTAAATACATGATGAGAGAAGAGTGAGATAAAGTCGAGGTCACTGTTGTGTAGGAATGCTGCAGTAGGATGAAGACTCTGGATCTGCAAAATGAACTTGTTGAGAAGCTTATAAACAACTGCATGTTTTGAATCAACTTCCTACACTGTAGCTGCAGATCCACCTCAGTGTCACAGTGGATACAGGCTGACCATACTACCCCAAATGTCCCTTTTATCAACCAGCTCCTTTAAGAAGTCCTCAAAACGCGTCAAATGACTGTGAATTTTGCAACAAAAGCACTGCAGCCATCAAGGTCTGATTTCGTTCTGCACTTGAGAATCAATTTGAGCTGCAGCATGGATGACAATTAAAATGCCTCCTCGAGTCAATCCGCGTGTCTGGTATTGACCAGAATATATGGCCCGTGTCCGTGACACCAACACTGGCTGGCCAATCTTAAAGGTTACTGCAACTACTACATGTACCCACATTAACAGGACACTCACCTCTCTGGGTTTATGGCCTGTGTAATAATTTTAAGCAAAGAGAGAAGTGCATTCAGTGGAGACAGTAACGGCAAGAGAGTCGAGGGAGGACAACTATAGTATGATTGATCGTAGTGAGCAGTATAGCTGTGTACCGCTCACCCTCTCCCCCTGATTACTGTCTGCTCCTGATCTCCCACATCTGTCTCGACTTCCGAAAGAAACAGGTTCCTTAGATAGAATCCGCTTGGGATTAAAACTTTATCAAAAGGTTGACTTTTTAAGCAACATCTTGCTTTGCCTTTGTGCAGTTGCAAACACGGACAAGATGTTCAGTGTGGCCAAAGTGGGAAACTGAGCAGTGGAGTGGTAGCAGCTACAGAAAGTGTAGTGTATCAACTAAGGAAATATACGAGCAGTTTGGGAAGTGAAAACTGCTTCTTTTGTATCTTCATAAACAAACAAACAAAAAAACCCAACAGGCTAAATTTACTAATGTTCCACAAACATCTTGGACATGTACAGTATCGACTCTGTAATTGCATATTTATTAGTGTACCCCCACTCTAACACCTGAAATGATTTAATAACCTCAGGGGGAGTTCACAACACTCATTAGCAGATCCAATATTTTCTGCATAGTTATTTACCTTTAAAACACACCACAGCATGTGATGTGCCTGTGTTGGAATTTAGCAAAGTACATTTAATAAACTACTTTATTTTAATGACAAAACAATTCTGCTGAGGAAGTACGGCTATCTTTGTTGAATTTGTCATATAAAACATACGATCGGAGCTGAAATATGACGTGTATATTAAACTAACTCTACAGTATGTAAAGAGTTTAAAGTCAGTTTCCTCTCCCCCAGCAGGTAGAACAACAGCTAAAATATTGATTAAAAGATCACGCATTACCAGAAGTTATTCTATAATAGAATATTTAATATCAGTCGTCATTAGTCCGCAATCAATACAGTTAACTCCAATACTTTAAGTACATTTTGATAACAGTTTTCTTGATTGCACAAATTTTACTGGTGTTTTTACCGTACAGCATCGCTACTTTTTACTATTGTGTAATACACAACACCTGATATGTTGAGGTTGAGGATATATATATATATATATATATATATATATATATATATATATATATATATATATATATATATATATATAATCACATTACACAAAACTAAAGAGCAGATATTTGTTTTCAGGTGCACTACATAATGAAGACAGAGTGTATGCATATCAGTGATAAATACCAGGAAATAAATAGGAATAAAGTATCCCAACCAAATGAAACACTGTTCGTAATTGTGTTAGTAATGTCTCTGGCACCGTCTGCTTGGTCATTTCCTCCATTCTCCCCGACCAACTTGTGATCATACAGGCGACACTCAGACCAGGGCAGGCTTCCTTCAGTGGCCTCCAGCATTGTTCCACTGTCTTCAACAACATTTCTGATTCACAGAGAAAAATGTCATTGAGAGCGGGTGAGCATCATCTTCAGATGTAAAACAAGCCGTGATGTCTCAACTCTTTCAATGATTTGTGACCCATTCGTGGACAGCAAAATTGTGAAATCATACACCCATAACTTCTCACTTAATCTGTATTACTCTCATCACAACAGAGCAAGCTACTCTATCAGTAAATGCTAATCTCCTAATTAACAAGCTAATTAGGCAATTACAGCTTTGCAGAAGGATGCCTAAATGAAATATGACAACACAGTCACTTTCTACAGCACCTGTGGGTCTTTTCAGATGTCACAATGAGAAGCATGATGACAAAGTGTCGCCTCTACACTCATAGGTGCTTATTCCTATAACTCGTTCAGCTCGTTTGTAAAAATATTGTCATTTTATTTCACCTAATGTACAGCGCATGTGGAAACAACATGTCAAATTACATATAAATTATTTCTTTTAGACCGGCTGCATTTTCAGAGCATTTTTTACAGCAAACACATTTTAGAAACAATGTGCAAGAAAGAAAAGGAGAAAACAGTGAATAGCGCAACCCCTCAGTTATGTAAACACGCTTTTGTGAACTAGTGCCACAGTGTCTTACTGTAAGGAGCTGTCACATACGGAAATGAATTATGTTGACATATGGCTGAAAACAACGGTGAATAGGCCTGCTATGCAATGCAATGAAGAATCATGCACTGCAACAGAGGAGAGGAGCTGGAGCTGTACCTTTGAGCCCTTTTTGACAGGTATGTAGTGTGACTTGACAGCTCAGTATTTCAATGATAAATGCAGTAGTCCTGGGACTCCCATTCACTAAACTCAAGAGTGTGTTGTTCAGATATTTCAAGGTCAAATGAATAGGCAGAACCACACACACACAACAACGCACACACACACACACACAGCTTTTTACTGCATATTGAAATCTTTTGATGTTAACATTTGTAGCTTTCGAGAGTCATGTCAACTTTGTTAAATTTAAACGTCACTGATGTCCTTTTGTATCCTTCTAGAGACACACTTAAGGGTTAAATTCTAATGAATAATGTTGCAGTATTTTTAAAATATAAAATGGTTAATTTCATGAAGTCCTATATAAAACTTTGACCTCATCCTCATCTTGTCCACTGGCTGCACACTGAGAACCAGTCCTGTAACAGCAGGGAGACGTTCTCTTTTCATTTTTCTTTTAAGTTAATCAAAAGTGAACTATTTTTTTAAGTAATGACTCATTGTTGACTCACTGTCAGTTGAACTCCTGGTAGAAGGTTCTTTCTGGTTGGAAGATAAATCCAGTCACTCAGTTCTAACTTTAAAGATGAATCACTTCATGAGTAAGAACATGGACTATTTCAGAGGATCACTGCAAATTTTAAAGCTAAATCATATCTCTTTCAACTGGGGATTATATCAGTGTTTTCTTAACTTACTCTGATTAGATATAATTTAATAGTACTTTATGTATATCACTGCTGAAACATTGTATGACTTGGAATATTTACCATAAAGAAACAACACCAAACCTCCAAGAACTCCATTTAAAATTTTAAACGTTCTGTGTATGAACTATAATTCTTGTTTCATTGTTTCATTTTCACATAGTATAATATGTTTTTTACAGACTTTTCCTTTGTACTACTTCTAACTAACTAACTAAGACATGTTCTAGCACAAATGTTAGCAGTGGAGAAATGGAAAATGTGCGTTGCAGGAAAACATTACATCTTTATGTGTTAAAAAGATGTTTTATGCACAGAAATAATGAGCAGGCTGAATAAATCACAATCACCAAAAGCAAGGAAAAATTTAAGTGTTCACTGTCAAACAGAAAACAGCAAAAAAAAACAGCTTATGAACTCTTCTCCTTAGTTTGTATTCCTGAAAAAGAGAGAGAGAGAGAGAATGAGTCTGAAACTTAAAATCATATTTCCTTATTTTAATATTAAAATTTAGTGAAACGTTGTAAACAATGTTGGACAACTCCAGACTACCGATCTGTCATTGCTTAATACATTTATGCTTGTCCAATGACTAATGTCAGAAATTCCAGTCAGACAGTCGTGTAACCAGCAGAATTGTCCTTGTTTATGTTGACTTTGTGACTTCACTCCATGCTCGTCACCAAACCCAACCCAAACAAACCACCTGTGCCAAAAGTTCCGTATCAAGGCCACGTCTGCACAAACACTCCCATACAAGACGCATGCTGCCTTTCCCTAAAATGACAATATTTAAAAGTTAAAGCTGTCTTATTATATTCTTTATCCCGCATCATAAGAAGAAATATTATGGAGCCAACCGCTATATTTTATTTAGAAATATTAAACTCTCCTTATAGAGGTGCACAGTATATTTGCTGCCTTGTATCCAGCTCAACAACTTGTCTGCTGCCATAGCAACTGCGGAGGGACACAGAGCAGCGCCGCCTGCTTGTGCAGTGGATGTCACTCGTAGCAACGACCAATCAGAAGTTCCCATCCTTTTGCACGAGCAGCGTGAAGATGGAGGGATGGAGTGGGTGGGCTTTCGAGATCATGTATCTGCCAGTAATAGGGCACGCGGATCGTCAGTCTTCCTCATTCTCGTCGGGGATTGGTCGAGGAGATTCACTTGACAATAATATAAACATGTCTACTGCCTGCCTGGCTTGAACCAAGGCTTACAGGGGACTATGCAGTTCTACATCAAACTGTGTAAAAACTCTCATTGTGTATTTGCCTGTGTTGTTGCAGCGCTAAATCTTTATTACTACTAGAGACTATGCACATAGCTGCACGTGCACGCGTGAGGAAACGAGGATACCCTGCTGCCGCTGCTGCAAGAAAGAGAGAGGGGACGGAAAGCCGTGCTTTCATCATTATAATCACCATCCTAAGTAGTACCTCTTAACATTTTGTTTTTCGGTGTTCAGGCGAGAAGTGACAAGAATATAGACCCCTCCTCTGCAGGGCGGAGCGTGCATTTTCATTTCGTATTTTGTATTTTTTATTTTTTTTTCTACCCCTTTTCCCTGCTCTGACACGTCTGCACTGAGTGAGTGGCATTGGCACACTGTCAATCGCTCACTACCGCTGCCATCAAACAACATAAAACACACACAGGCAGAGGCTGGAGCTCATAAATTTCAGCAGGGCGAGATATTTTTTGCGCATCGCCTTTATACAGCGTTGTGTATCCTAATTAATTTCTTCCTGCTGTTGCTTTTTTTCTAAACAGAAATCTCCCAACTTTTTGTACATTTCATATTTTTTATAGTCACATTTGGACGCCTTATGCCGCAGATTGTGTATTTTTTTAAAATACGGTCAGTTGTCGCGGGAATCATTTCTGCACATTTATAGTTGGCAACACCTGCAAGCCTAAGATTTTTTTTTTTTTATTTGTTTACACGTTTCCACATTGGATATTTTTGTTTCCGGTGCTTCGCGAGGAGGATTTGGACATTTTGGAGAGGAAATGCGCCGGGAATCCCACGAAGAGCGCTAATAAATGAGAGATAACCAAGGAGCGTTTCTGTCTGTACCACCCGTCAAACCGAAGAGAAAAGACAGATTGGCAGGAGGATTCGTGCGGGATATGATGGACCGTAAATTTTGACAAAGTAGTTTTAAGAAGAACAAAAAAATATATATATTTATGCTTTTTTTCTACAGACAGAACCACGCGTTTTGGCACTTTGAACCACGCGTAAAATAACAAGAGGACAGTGGTAACTTGGACATTTACGCCAAAACATCACTGCTAGTCTTCATTAAACGTGTGTGCTCCGTGGGGCTGAAGAATCACACGGCCGAACATCCTTCTAGTCTCCACCATATGTTGTTGTAGCCGATTTCGTATATGAGTTTTTCAATTTGTGTGGCTCAGTGCACAGACTCTTTAGCGGCTACAATGGACGATCAAGCCCGGATCATGCAGTCGATCGGCGGTGTCAGTCTGGCTGGCCACTCGGTACAAGGAGGCATGGCACTGCCGCCTCCACATGGACACGATGGGACAGACGGGGACGGAAGAAAACAAGACATTGGTGACATTCTCCATCAAATAATGACCATAACTGATCAAAGTCTGGACGAGGCGCAAGCAAAGTTGGTTGATTTATATGTTTTATTAACTTCGTAGCCTCCCCCACATTTAAAAAACAACCCCCCCAAAAAAACAAAACAAAAAACAAAACAAAAAAACCAAACCAAAAAAAATAAATAAAACGCTGAACACAACATTATTAAGATGTGTCCCGCTTAACTTAACTCCCTCCATGCAAAAATATAGTCTGGATTGGCTTTAATGATGATCTTACACTGAGGTGTGTTTAAAGCTTTAAAACAACAGCATTTTATTTAAACTGCGTGTAAACCAACATGCATCAAACTCAGGTGGTGGAACACAAAAGTTTGTGTGTACATGTCCTGTAGTGTATACTGATATATTTACGCTATACAGAACTATTACTGATGCTGAAGAGCTGAATATAACACTAGTAAGCTCATTATATAATTTAACCGTCATGGGCATTATATTTACAATATATATTTATTATTGGTCTAATTTACTCAGTTACTTCTATTCTTATTTTGTTACACAATAGAGTAAAAAATATAAGTTTCCAGAGTGGTGTGGGCTGTAAAACTACAAGGCACAATATAGAAGCAAAAAAATATCTTACATTATCTATTTACTTGTTAGTGTCTAACGTGATTCATCAGTGAACTTATTTCAGTATTTTATCTTTCTTTATACTGAAACAGGAAACATGGACTGAACTGTCACAGAATGAAACCAGCACTCTTCAGCGTTCTCTGTGAAATCAAAGAAAAGACAGGTAAGATCTTTGTGTCAAGATATAAAGTCAAAAAAATAAATAAATCACATCGGTGCTTCAGTGTAGTAGCACACAGACACATTTACCTCCCAGTGATCCAGTGGCAGCTTACAGGGGACCTCTGCCCAAATGAATCAATCACTTTTTTAACCATGTCACAGTGCCACTTAGAATCAGAAGTGGACTTTTTCAGCCCTTCTTCTGCAGCATCTTTTGCAGCCCTTGAATATATGTGCGCTCCAGCTTTCACCCTCACTACCCAGGCACAGGCTGAGGAAATCCTCTAGCATATGTTCTACATAGCTGAGATCACACAGAATTCATGCTGCATATCCTGACAACAATTGCCACCTGTATTGACTTATGAAAGCAGTGTAATACAATCTCAGTCAGTAATTGTTTTGCAGTTGCATGCAGACTCATTTCCTACAAATGAGAACTGTTCATCTGACAATATAATTAATAGAATCAGCTTGTAGAAAATTACTGAAAACAAAAATTAAAAGAATTTTTTTTTTCATCTTTTTTGATTGTTCTCTAAGTAAGTTGAAATTGTTCAGTGTGTGCACACATATAAACACATACAAGGGATACGGCATAATAGTTTATATTTTTGCTTATAGGCTAAACTTTAATGTGTCTCTAAAGGCATATTACTGTTACTACACTTTGCCACAATGTTTATGTGATGTATAATAAAGTGCCTCCCTTATAATACTGAATGGAAGACAGCTTGCTGAAGATGGTGTTTATTATGTCTAATATTTATGTCATTGTTCTGTTATTGAAACTAGTAAAAAAAAGCACTATTGAACAGAAGCTTATCTATACAATGTATCTAAACAAATATTTTTTTTCCAAATCACATATCCAAAAGAAAAAAACAACGCTCTAGGTTTAGAGTAATTTAGGAAACCTGATGTCCTGTCAGATTTGTGACCTTTGTGTGGTTTATGAGGAAATTGGCTTGAGGGAGATCATAAAAGTTTATGAACTTCCCCAACACAGGTGGTGTACACAGGGGCAGGAAAAGGGTCCATAGTCTAGCCAAGGTTCTTTGGGATGTGTGTGAGTGTGTGTGCCTGTTGAGTCAGAAAACAAGATAGAGGAAGGAAACCAGTGGATGTAGATCACACTTCACACAGAACACCAGCTTTTTATTTTAATGTGAAAGTCTTTTTCAGCACAGATGCACTGTTGTGTCTGTAGGTGCCCAGAGAAAAATAGATAAAGGTATTTTATTTTCAAACTGGGGGTATATTCCAATCTCATCTCATAAATGTGCACGTTTTATCATTTGATGGTAACACTTGACAGTATGACAGTGAGCTGAGCTCCACAGTTTGAAAACACTGCTCACTGCAGCCTAAAAAAGCAAATGAAAATGACAACGAATTTAAATTACTATAGCTGGATGTGTGAAAGAGTGTATGTGCCTCGGAATAGGTGTGTGTGTGTGAGTCTGTGTGCGTGTGTGTGTGAAAGAGATGAGATGGACAAGCTTGTGTGCGTGCACGGCTAACCTGTGGTTTAGAGTCACAGCCTCCTCCTCTTAGCCATTGACAGAGCTCAGCTGGTCTGGTGGCCTTGCTGACCAGCCTGTTTTTCCAGCACACAGTGAGCCTTTCACTGGCTCCTGCAGCATCGTTCACTGGGCTTCCTTGGCTCTTTTATGTCCGCTCAGATGGCACAGTGATTGCTGTCTTTTTGCCATGGGATCCACTGTTGGCTGAAAATGACATTTAATAATAAATCTGAAAGCAGCCCAAGAATCATTGGTATAATTATTGTGCACATGTATCGCGTTATCGAGGCATATTGTTTAGTGTGCAGGTGAATAGCACGTCCAGGCGTCGGCTTCAAAGCTTTAGAAGCAATATGTTACAAGTTTTATTTTGTGATCACTTATGGGATAAAATCAAAGTTGTTAAAATTATTTTATTTTCTATTTTATTAGTGTTTTCTTTTCAGAGTAGGAGCAAAACATTATCGTTTCTAGCAGTACAGAGATATTATGAACACTTTTTGGGGGTTTTTAGAAGTTTCTGGAACTCTTCTAGATGTTATTGTAGAGCTACAGCACATTTCTGCATTGCTAATGCCCTAGAAGTATTAATTCACTTTGATATGCTAATTAGAGAGCATTATGCAAGAAATGAGATTAAGTGGCAGCATGAAGTCATTTGCCTGTCACTAAATTGAGTGTTTTTAGCAGGAGGGTTTTTTTTTTGGCCCAAATTTTCTTGGTTTTGCAATTAGATAAGGTAAATGTGAGATTTGGTTCGCTAGTCGCGTTCTTTGTCCTTCGGTGTGTGATATTTTTCTTTGGCTACATACATTTTAAAAAACGGCAGATATATGGTTTTATTGTCTTATGCTTCAGGACAAAGGATGCATTCATGCTTTACCTTTTGCCTAAAGGCTGCATGAGAAGACAATAAGTGCATTTAGTGAAAATTGTCTGTGATTCAGATGAGTTTTGCAGTGATTCACGTGTGCTGGGTTTGTTTTATCGTGCTGGTTACTCCCTTCTCTTGCTCTCATGCTTGGAAGAGAGGCAGCAGCAGCAGCAGTGGGAGCGGCAGGAATAACAAAGGTGAAAGATTACCTCCATATGGTATTTCTGACCAGGAAAAGAGAGGTTCTGTAGCAAGACTCCTCTTTGAATTGAGGTTTAATCAATAGAAAGAGATTACAGAAAACTATTACAGGCTAAATCACCACAGAGTGCCACAGAGAGGCTTAGCTCTTTCCACAGCTCTCTCAGCTGCATGGCGCTTCTTTTGGCTCCGTATTGACTTGTTGTTTTCCTGACCTTTGACTCATCAGGTTCAGAAATTGGGGAGGGGGGGTCTGAAGAGGTATGGGAGGGAGAGAGAGAAAGAGTGTGGCAGAATCAGGCTGATAAATGCTCTTATCCATTGTTTAAAGCAGTGGATTAGGGAGCGAATACACTCCAAATCCAAGCCAGTGTCGGGGTTGTGTTGCACATGTGTAATTTGGCTTCTGAAAACCGCTAAAAGACGCTGTCGTGTACGTCCGTTGCTTCGTCTGCATTATATATACCGTTCAGTTAGGAGGGACTGTGTTAACTAAATACATTTCAGGATGAGCCTGTAATTAACCACATGCAAGGCTGACTAAAAGCATTACCTGGAGTAAATAGAGTTAGGACTGAGGAGGTAAGCATTTCTGAAATCTACAGGGAACATTAATTTCAATGTTCCCTGACAAAGTTAATGAGCCTTCTTCCTCCAATTGGGTTATTATTATTATTAGTACAAATGTATTATTATTATTAATATTATTGTTATCATTATTATTATGACGATGTGAGAATACAAATATATATTTTGCTTTATTTTTTGACTTTTTTCCATGTTGAAAAAGCTCCAGTAAATGCATGACAGAGAACAGAAAGCTATTCAGCAGGAGAGACAATTGACTTTGGCTGCTTTTTGTCTCACAGAGCCTCAGTGATGTGGCTGCTGTGACTAGATAGTGTTGTGCCGAATGGCTCGCGCACAGCTGGGTTCCTGACTGACTCAATGGCAGGGCCACTAGTGCTTCCTCCTCCCGAGCACGAGGGGGGACCGGGGGAAGATGTGGCTATTATTTTAGTCATTCCCAAATTCCCTCAATATTCTCATTTGCAAAGATGAAAGGGCGGAAGATGTGGAAAAAGAGGAAAATTAGAAAATAAAACAACAAAGACTATACTGTATACTGGTCTCATTTGAAAGGGTAAATGCTTTTGTGCTGTAGAGATAAATGCCTCTGCACCGGTGCTGCCTGGTATCTGCATGTGCGGCTCCTCAAGTCAGTTTTGTATGTGTGTGTGTGTGCGTGTGTGTGTGTGTGTGTGTGTGTGATGATTCAGTGCTGTCCCTCCATCTGCACACACAAGCACCCATCTTGCACATGTCTCCTTCGCTCCCCCTCCATTGCTCCAAGCATTTTCTGCGGCCCTCTTGCACGATCAACAGCTCGTAATTGTTTTTTGCACATACGTTATGCAAATGAGTCTTTATGGCAACTGGCATAACAATTAGCATCCTCCAACAATATTTTAGTAGGTTAATTGTGAAATTTCTGAATTGTACATCTGAGTTGTTAATTAGGCATGACAGAGGTGGTGAAATAGTTATCTTCAGGCGGTGACAGCCAGCAGAGGCTGCTTTGGATGCAAAAAGGAAGGATTGATTGAAATTAGTTTACAGCAGTAGGAGTGTGGCTGTTGGAGACACTTTGCATGCCCCTTTTGATTTTTGTGGCATATGTTTGCCGCTGAATGCAAAAACATAAATCTGAAGCAGAAAGGTAGAAGCAAGTTGAAATGATGACTTGAAGCGTTGAATAGACACGTGAATGATACAACTTGTTGTCTTGTCAACATGAGTTACAGTTGTTTTTTTTTAATGCATCACAGTTTCTGCTATCTTGTGAAAACAGTAAAAGACCTCTGACCTGCCAGATTTAGTCTCTGTAAATTGAATTTATGGTATTTACTCTATAGCCCTAAAGAAAGTTAATGCCAAACAACCCCCTATTATATTTAATTAGTTTTATCTATTTTATGAGGCAACTTTTACAAAACACATAATTATGTTCGTCAGTAAAAAACAAATTAAACAACAGAAAAACTTATGAAACTGTTCCAGAAACTGCTTTTGAGGAACACATGCATTATTCTGAGGTTTTATTTGATAGTATTGTTCAGCTGTGTTTAGCTGCGTCTTGTATTTATTTGCAATCAAAAAAAGAAACTCAATCTTTTTTAACATGAACTTTTCTGCGAGTCTCCTGTGTCATGATGTTTATTACCCTGTCACTCGATGGACTGTAACATCAACGAGCCGGTTATTAGTGTAAAAAAAGGTTAGAGTGAAAGACTGTTGCAAAGCAAGTCCTCTCTCAGTAATGACTCTGCTATTTATAGGTCCCTATTTCATTAGCTCTAGTGTTTCAGGGAAGAGTTCTCTTCATGGGACAATACACACCATCATGTAAAGTTTCTCTGCACTGAACGACTGAACGACCCATGTTTTGTAAGGGCAAGAACATTGCAAACAATCGTGCTGTTATGAATACTTCTGATTTTACTCAAATAGGCTTTTCTGTATTTAATCTTTTTAGAAGATGAGCTGTTATTTAAAGTTTTATATAGGCAGATCAATGTCTGTATTTTTGATTTGTTTTGTAGTGTTGTTGTATGTGTTAACTCCGACAGGTGATACATTTCTGTAGATGAAGTGACAAAAGTAGGCCGAAGTCAGTAAAAATGCACATTTTGAATCTAATTTATATTATTTTGACATTGTAGTAGTCTGTAGTCTGTAGCATGTTACTTGACAAAAACAAAATGATACATTGTTGTCACCTTTCTTTTCTTTATAGACTGTTTTCCAAATACAGGAGAGAAAAAAAAGCTGAATGTGTGCTGGCTTTTTCTCATTTGCAAGCTTGAAAATGAAGCCCCTCTTCCCATTGTTCCATATGCCATTGTTCCACATGTTTCATACATTAGAATGATATATTGAAGGCAGAAATGGGAAAAAGACTGCAATGCAATGAAATTTTAATCAGCGTCTTCTGCTGCTTTAATAAGGCAAATAATTCTTATTGGCTGCTGTGTTAAGATTTCTAATATTTAATTCATAACAAACCTTGCATTATTCTGCGTTAGCCCTAAGACAAGCTGCACTCTGTCGTCTGCCAAGAGGCAACTATGGGGAAAAAAAAGACATAAAAGGAAGTGCATAGTGAGCATTTTTCTTATCATTTTTGGCATAATTTTACGTAGTTTAACATTGCCTGAAAAATTGGGAGTATGTTGAAAATAATTGTGGCAATGGTGCTAATGATAGAGAAATCAGTATACTATGAGCATTCGCTGAGCATGCCATCTTTTTATTTTCTTAAGTCCTTGAAGTTCTTTTTTGTGTCTGAAGTAATGGAAAGATGGCGAGGGGCCAGCAGCTAGGTGCTGGATCATGTTACAGCGAAACGGCGGCCCCTGTTTTCGTCTCTCGGTGAAATGGCTTAATTGGTGTCAGAGCCCCAGGGATAAAGGCCTCTTGCTCTGAAACACAGCCACACAGGCCCTGTCTTCCCTCAAACCAGGAGGAACGGCCGGCGTCTGCTGGTGAATGAGGACTTAGCCGTGGCATAACAATACCAAATGATGTTTGGGATGACAGAAATTAATATGCGCTTGCTCCCAGAAAGCTATGATTAATGACGGCGAGCAGGGGAATGCTGTCCCTCCTTTTGCTCTTCTTTGATGGGGATTGAGAAGCAAAAAAAAAAAAAAAAAGGTTTGTCCTCTCTTTAGAAAGTGGAGGTCATCCAGAGTACATTACTGCTATTCTTCTCCTGCTTTATTTTTCATTGAAGGACTGAGTGCTTGTAATGAATTTTGGAATGATTCACTAACATTGTGAACTATTGCATTATGATGTGTGGCGCCGAGTCACATGCCTAAATACTTTTGCAAAGATATTCACCCACTCCTCATAGTTCTCATAGTTTTACCTGTAATAATTAACAGTGTGAATATCAAAATGATAATTACTGAAATATCTTTAATAACCCACGCAAGATCATTGAATTGATAATTTGCACTAAAAAAAGAAGCACTTCTAATTTCATTATTGGAGTTAATAACTGATTTGCTGATGGTGCCTTTTCATATGGAATTTATACACACCCATTGATTCAGAGCCAAATGTGTGAACAAAATGGTGGTGTGCTGTTGCCATGATAATGATCTGTATCTGTTGTGTCCTAGGAGGAGACACATGAATATTTAATTGTGTCTGCTAGAGAGATCCCCAGACCCTTCCGTTCATTTCTTACTTTCTCTAATGTGTTTTCACCCTTCCAGGTACTTCCTCTCTAAGTAATGGAGAATTAAAACGTGCATTAAACAATATAAATTGCAATGTAAGGGATTTCTAAGGACATTTGTCTCCGTACAATGTGGTTGAAAATTCAAATGGCAAGTTTTGACAATGGACATTCTGCTGACACCGTGTATTTGCCTCACGTTTGCCACTCAAATAAGCATTTCTACTGTCAGAGTGAGTGATATGTTTTAAGCATGCACTTTTTACTACACGGTGCTCTGTAAGATGATGTGGGTGCAAGGATATGAGTTTTAAACAGTGAATGAGTTCCCCTTCATATTGATCTATTTGTGTTGCCGGAGTGGCAGGTGCTATACGAAGACTGTGTCAGCTTTGATTGTTTGTGTCAGTGATCCGAGCCGACACTGAGCTCTCTTACTGTTTGTCACTGCACTTGCTTCCTCTGATGAATGGCAGCACACTGCACAGATCCTCAAAAAACTATGCTCTATGCTCTTTCACAAACTCTGGCTTTCAGTGATTGTTTAGCGTCTCCCTCTAATTTCTTCTTTAGGAGTGGGACATCCGTGAAATGTCCTCACGGTTATTAGTATTATTGCCCTTTTAATACAATTATGTAAAATCTTTGTAAGTGAATGTAAATATCAGTTGTTGAAAGACAGGAGGTGTGATACCCCTTCTTCTCTAAATATTCCACATTAGTTCTGTAACCTGTGAGTGTGTGTGTGTGTGTGTGTGTGTGCGAGTGTTTGTGTGTTGGCAGGCGTGCCAGGTTGTGGCATGAAGGTGAGGTGCGTGATGCTCGAAGCTTCTGTAAGTATGCAGAGCACGGCGGGCCTCTTGCGGGTGCTGAAGGAGAGCATGGAGTGGCAGAGTTAATTTATTTAATGACTGAGCGTCTTATATCTCCCCAGTCCTGATTAGAATCCATGCTTGATGAGGGAAGCGATAAAGGGGTGTGCACTGCCCCTAGGCCCTAGCACGTACGTTCATGGTTTTCTTTCTTCGGTGCATATTTCCCCACATCTTCAATCCACTGGGTTTTACAAAGGAAAGAAAGAAAGAAAGAAAGAAAAAGCACAAATGCACTACAGAATGGGATAATTTCCACTACTGTCTGTTGTAATATTTTGTGATTATGTCTGTTTGTGGGATTATTTTGTTTCACATTGACAGAAAATGCAGCTCTGAGGCTGATTAAATATGTTTGTGTGTGTGTGTGTGTGTGTGTGTGTGTGTGTGTGTGTGTGTGTGTGTGTATGACATGCTCTGTGATAAAGACGAAGTGCTGTGGAGCTCTATGAACGTGGGAAAGCCAAACAGAGTGTGTCACTTTGGCAGCACGGGCTGTCAGCATTGGGGAGCTGCAGTTGTAAAAACCATGACCTTCCTCTTTGCCAGCATGTCTCTTGCAGAGCCAAAGCGCTGCCCTGTAGATCTGGGCTGGCTGTGGGAGGGAATACAAACACAGAGAAAAAGGACAGAGAGTGGAAAAAAACAGTAAGAGCCATAATTGCAAAGAAGGGGGTGGGGGGGTTGAAGTAATGAAATACTTCTTGGAGCTATCATGACTGAGAAGGTGAGGGAGGAAAAGCGAGAGGACTGGTGAAGAGGGAGAAAATACTCCTCGGCTTCTAACATTTCCAAGAGACATCATCAGTAATGCCGCAGCAGCCTCACAAACCAGAAATTATTTCTTCAGGCATCGCTGTCAAGTGTTATTCAAATAACACCAGCCTCACATTTGAATAACAGCCGACATTTTGAATTAATTAATCAAACAAGATAGTCTGGGCCTTTTCTCATTAGTCTACAGGTCAGGCTGGGGAAGATATATGCGCTGGTGATGATATACTTGTCTTTAATAGTGATTTATGGAGATTTTGGATTGTACTCGATTTGTCAAAGGGCCTGGTAGCAGAAAAATAGGACAGTGCATATTTCATTACCTAATCTTTGATACGTTTCATGATGCTAAAAGATACAGCCCTGTTGTTTAGATGCACGGGAATCACAGGAATTTTATATTCAGTCATTTTGAGTGAAGAGACAGACACACACACACACACAAACTATACACGAGCACACATTTAATCTCCTCTCATACCAGAGCTCTCCCATTTTACTTTTCCTATGCAATTAAGCAAGGGCTGTAAATTATAACTGTGTCGTACTTTAATTATCATGGTATAAAAATAGAGTTCCTGTCTTTGAGAGGATTTCATTAACTCACTCAATATTCCATGTCAGCATAGAGAATCACAAGATTGCAGTGAGATTTGTGTTTAACCTACTCTGAACAAAGTCTTTTATTTACTTTGATGTTATTCACATAAAATCGACATATAAAAAATAGAGTAGCTTTTCATATAAATATGTTCTATAATTTTTCATGGCTGCATTTGTGGATTCTTCTCGTTATAGCCTATTTATCAGCTGTTGTGACATTTCATTTTGCATAGGTAGTGTATGGTCACGAAGGTGTAAGTAAAAAAATGTATATTTTTAAAAGGAGAGCTAGTGTTAATGATGTCACCTGCTTTAGGTGTTAAATATTAATAAACACATTCAGTTTACCAACACTTCATCTTTTTATATATTTTTTTTGCATACACAAGTTTTAATTATCCAAAGTAGACATGCAGCTCATGCAGTATGCATCTGGGATTTTGTGCAGGACCATATATGTGTGTGTGTGTGTGTGTGTGCGTGCGTGTGTGTTAGCGAATGCGTGTGTTTGTGTGTGTGTGTGTATGTGTGTACACAAGTGTCAGGAAGCTACGAGCTGTTGCCATTCCAGTGAGCAGCCCACACAAAATGCACCAACACCAGTGTGACAAAACATTCAAATAAATTGCTGTCAGGCTGCCGAAACACCAAGTGCAGCGATTTTTATCTGACATGTGGAAGACCCAGACATGCAGTCCTGACAAGTAACGCCGGAGCACCTGTGAGAGACGGGTGATAAAAATCTGGATATGCCTGATCCTCGGCATAACAATACCTATCATTATTTGATATTATTACTCTTCCTTAAGAGAGAGCTCAAGATAGAAAGATAGCACACGTGTTTGCTTTTATAAAGTCCTGATAATAAATGATCTTAGGCTGTTGTTTGTGTAGATGCACTTAAAATCTGCAGCTAAATTAAATTATATAGTTTGATGGCATAACAACAAGTACTAAACAGGCATTTATATTCACACAGAATTATTTTTCACTCAGAGAAAACTGCCATGTTGTTTGTCTGCAGGCTCATTGTAAACAAAGCCCAAGGTTAGGACATTTATTTATTCGAGTCCAGCATCATTATCCACAGGTAGATAAGCCAATAAAACATAGGTATAGTACAAAGCTTTTGAGGGATTGAATATTTCAAATGACAAATCAAAAAAAAAAAATCTATTACAATTTATATAATAAATTCAGTGCAAAAATCAGCTCACCTGATGATACTGACTGACTTTGTTTTACTGTTCTACACTGTGTGGAGACACAAATAAATACTAAGAGAGTCTGTGTTGCTTCACTTATTTTCATTCAGTCTACAAAATTGACTCAGTAATTCGTAAACCCAATTGAGAAGCATTTAAAATTGCTTCTTAGAAACTCAGAGACAAAGGACTCACTGTGGAATGTGCCATCCATTCTCTACTGTATTGTTATTTTCTCCCTTATAGGTTACTAATGAGGAATCGGCCCTCATTATGATTTTAAGGATGAGAGAGGAAAGCTTTTAATTAATGATATGTAAATGGTTCTGAATTGATTATGTTAGAATATCAAGAGAGATGGGTAGAAGCTGTGGTGTAATATATTTTAATTAAGAATTAATTAAAAATGATGGCAATTTTATAGAGGCTCACAGAAAATAGAAGAATTTATTCTCTGTCACAAGTAAATCAGCCTTTGATTAAATAAACAGACACATGCTGTATTCATTGAAGAGTTATATTTATACTTTGCCAGGGAGAATTATCCTGATTATTTAGAAAAAAAAAAAAAGATCAGTGCGGAATGTCAGTGGTCGACCACAAGCTGGGTTCTCTGGGGTTAATGGTGATTTATCTCATTCCTAATTCATGAGATCCTCCTGGTCTGTGTTAGGTGGATCAATAAAGCTGTGTTTCCTTTTTGAATTCAGTGCCTACAATTAGATTTGCGACGTGAAACACAATTATAAGTAAGACACGAATGCGTATTTTTATCACTTGTGGCAAGTGAATGTGCGCCCCAAAAAGATATCAATCTGTTTATGAGGTAAAAAGATTTGTGTGAAAAAGATGAGTTGTGACTAGACGTGGACCCTTGTTAACCTTTTTAATTGTTATCTGCTTTCTTTCATTAATTCTTGGGGGCAGAGGAAAACACAAGACGTTAGTTGCATTTGCGGCATGCGCCACTATTAAAGGGAGAGAGGTCTTTGTTTTCTGCTAACAGTGGCATGCATGCTCTGTGCTAAACTCTGCGATCAATGGCAGAGAGGCTGCTATCACAGCACTCGGAGCAGGCATAGCTCAGGGGGGAGGGAAAGAGGGGGTCCCTGGTGGTTCATTTTGATTGGAGCGCAGAGTTTTGTGTTGAAAGGCGAGGGAGAGACAGGCTGTTGGAAGCAAATCCCTCTGGATCAGTTAGAGCTTTGCAACAAAAACACCTTGATATTCCTGGGAACATTTGCTTAGGAAAGAGAATGAATTTAAACAAACGAGCAACGAGAGAACAAAATGATCTAAAGCATTTCTGAAGGTTTCTGTGTTCAGAGAAAGCTTGTGTATCCAAAGCTTAGAATTAATTTTGGAACCCCATTTCAAAACACCATAAAATTGCTGCATTGTAAAAAAGAAATCTATGTAACTTCATTCTGTTGATATGCTGTTCCACATTCCTAAACAGATTTTTTAAACGAAGAAAAATATCCGTTAGGTGACGATATGGATCTGATTACACCACATGTTGTAGACAGTGGCAGTGTGTGAGTGTGTGGCAGTGCTGAGTCTTTATGAGCTCAACAATCTGTTAGGGGTAGTGGGGAGGATATGCTTCTAGAGATAGAGGGAGTGTTGGATGGATTATTAGTCTGAGTCCCCCCATACCAGGTCACATGTAAAGGCTTAGCACCATCAAGAACATGTGTGTGCACACACATCAAATGTCTGGGAGTGAAAAAACAAATATACACATAAGAGATGTGCAGAGGTACGACTATTCAGGAAAACACACAGGGACGCAGACATGTGCATGCATATATACAGTGCAGGCACACCAATGGCTGGTAGAGCATCTTCTTTTTGACACCTGCAACTAGTTGCAATACATCACTGTCAGGATCGCTTTCTCCACATTTCCACAATTGCACGTTAGTTATTTGCGGAGGCCTTCGTCAAAAAGTTGAGCAGTCTTGACACCAGCTCCCTAGCGGGAACAGAAAAGGTGAAGTTGTGCTGGGAGGTGCCATGGCGGGTGTCATCGCTGGGTGTATTGTCTGCTCCCAACAGCATCCTAATGACAACTGAAGAGAAAAATGATGGTTTAACATATGAACATTATGCCAAAATTAATTCTACAGTTGACATGTGAAGTTATATTTGTTGTGTGAAAATCCAATATCTTGATTTGTTGCTGCACTTTATCACAAGTTACGCAGAAACCTCACTTGGTGCTTGTACTGTATTTATGAAAATGAATACCAGGGGATGGCATAATAGAAAGTCGGGATGAGGTTTCTTTTGTTTGGGTCTCTTGTAGTAAATGTGCTTGTGCATTTGACAGTGAGAGTAGCTGTTGGAGGAGGAAGTGAGGGCACGGAGCCTCCTGTGTGAGCTCACCAAGGAGGCGGGAAGAGTCTGCCAGTGGCACCGCTAGTGGTGAACAACAACAGCTCCGGCCACGACAGAGAGGAGATGGCGTGTAGTGTGTGTGTGTGTGTGTGTGTGTGTTCGAAGGGGGGGGGGGGGGTCAGCATCTGAACTGGCTGATGGGAGCCAGAACATGAAACAATGCCGGGGGAACGTCTGGTGGGTTCGCTGCACAGAATTACAAGCGAGGGAGCAGGCCTGCTGAGGCAATTACAGCTTAATGGGGTCATTTGGAAGGCAATTGCTAGGGGTTAATGTAGTATGGAGAGATGAGGTGAGATTGAAGTGAAATTTTTGGCTAGAAAATGTGTTCAAATGAAAAGGGAGCAGGCAGACAAGTTGTGCACTGATGGGGTGGGAGGTTGATTGGGGGAAACTGAAATGCAGGTTTTCACTGCCACACAGAAACAGGCAGGGCCTGGTCGCTCACTCGTATGTACACCAGTGCAGCCAAATACACACGAGCATGTCTGCGCAGGTGCTTTCATGCTCTTTCTCCTTCCTACTTCCTCAACCGAGCTCGTGCACACTGGCTTGGTTGTTGCCTGAACCATGAGCCAGAGCTCCACTGTTCCACTTTACTGTTGAACACTGGTTGCTCTAGTCACAGACATGTGTAACTGTGACTTTCCTTGGTCTCAGCTGTAATATCATTTACTGTTTTAGATAATAACAATCATAACAACAGATAGAATGTATATGAAGTTGTTTTTAAGGGATGCAGAGAAAGATGTGTAAGACTCACTAAAAGAAGGCACCTTAGAGGACGAGGATAAAAAGGATCATTATGTGCTGTTATGTTAGCCACTTCATTACCTTAATTGGTCAACATAATCCGCTGTTGGAAGGATGTACTGGAGCTTTAGTAAGAAGTCTTTGCCAGGACCTCCTAGCCCTGGTCTCACCTCCCTGATCCCCCTAAAGTGTAGCAAGCAGACCGATCATGCTAATCCTAAACTTTGATCAAAGCCAAACTTATTTAAGGTCAGCCATGTGAAATCTCCCAGGAGCCGACATGTACGCCAAAACCAGACTGTGATACAGGAAGTGGAACAGCACTGTGCTTTGTTGTTGCTACCTGTGACTGTGCTGGATCGTTGGACAGTAATAGCATTATCATCAGCCCTTTCAAGTCTTCAGCATTTTGAATGATTATGCCCAGCAGTGGAACTTAACACTGTCCATGGCTGGATATTTCTTGAAAGTGGCTTCTCTCTCTCTTTTTCTTACCCTTCTCTGTCTGTCTTTCCCTCCCTCTCTCAGATTCTGTCATCTCTGTGAAGGCTATGCCTCCCCTCCCTCCACCTCCTTCTCCCCTCTACACAGGGTTTTGGCTACGAGCCGGCCACTTCACTGAGGCAGATTTTCCCAGGCTCCCCAAAGGCTATTTTACCAGGATTCCCATTAGGTCTTTACCCATTACCAATGTTCCAAATCATTTACAGAAGAATCTATTTACTTTATGTGGTAATGGATTCATTTGACACGGCTTGCTCTCAAGAAACTTAGCATTTAACTTGCACTTTCCCCCACCAGAATCTTTTACTGTATTTTAGATGCTTGGTTTCTTTTTATCAGTTACAGTGTCAATTGTCTCATGTACGCCTTCACACCATCCCCATGCTATGCTTTCCATCACTGTGCAATATTGCACAATGTGGAGGTGGTGGAGCATTGTCAGTGCTGCAGGAAATAACAAGTATGATGCAACTCTGTTGTCATTTTAGAGTGACAAATAGACTGTGGCAGACCATCAGAAAGGGGGAAAGAGTGGAATGGTGTCACTGACAAACTGCTATGACCTTTGGGTCCTTTGGCCTCCAGAGTGCAAGGCACATACAATGTTTACCTCAGGTCAGCAGTAGCATGGTCCCCAATAGAGAAAAGCCTGGGCTATAGCACTTATCACATTTGAACCATCAAAACTAATCATTGGTCAGATAATTATTTTAAAATATGGTTTTGGCCATGATCATACTAAATCATAGTTAATTCACAAACGCTCCATAAAGTAAAGCCTTTACAATAGTAAAAGAGAAGCACAGTGCCTACAGCTATTGAGCACTTCTACTCTATGTCACCAAAGCATCCCATCAAAGCGTGCCTCCTTCCTGTTGTAAGGTAGGGAAAAAAAATCAATGCTGCAATCTTTTCTTTTTGCCTCCTCCAATCCGTAATTGAAATGGAAAATCAAATGAACGGCAAGCAGATAATTGTTTTATCAATATTCCCTGCCTGCCCTACAAGGGTCAGTGCAGAATGATCATGAGTCGGGGATATGACGAGGACAAAATGTGAAATTGAACAGCTAGGAGGCAATAAATCAGCCTTGACAACTAAGAGTGACCAGCATGTAGCTGCAGCAGGCAGCTCTCCCCTCAGCATTTGTCCTAAAGCTGTCCACAATAAATGGGGAATATTCATCTCATTATTGTTGCATTTAATATTGCTATCAAATATTATTCTTAGAGTCCGGACTGGAAGTCAAGGTCACTTGCGCTATTATTGTTGTCATTGTTAGTGTGTGATATTGAGAGAATAATAGAGGGCAAAGCCATATGGTCTGCTGGGTTTATGAAGAGGCAAAGAATAAATTTAGTCATTTGTTAGATTTGACCGAATTAAGTGGTTTGCTGTTTGGTTCCCTTTTGACATCTTCATGACTATTACTGCTGCTTAAAGCTATTTATTAGAGAAAACAAAACCAGTGTTTTACAAAAACACAATAGCAACATTATATTATCATCAATAAAACTGGTTTCGGACAGACAATCTACCAGCTTCTTAGCTTTGCTAATTTATGTATTTGCCAGTTTGCTGTCAGACATTTAATGCTTGTAGAATTATGTGCGAGCTCAAGTTGGAGAGTAAGAACAAGTTAATTCATATATAGGCTAATAAATTAATTGTTATCTCATTATATACATAATACATTTTTGAAGATGATGGACCCTAATATTTTGATGCCCAACTAAAAAAAAAGACTTAAATTTTGAATGTACTTAAGCTGGAATTTATAGACAACAAAACACATTTTTATTGACTATTTAAATAGTTGCCTTTTATTATTCTTTTGATCAGCCAATCAATTAATAACTAGCTGTTTCAACTTGAGTGTAATGCCTGTGGGCTTGCATCTCCTCCATTATATTTCTTTAAATAAACCCATCGTGCCACCTTTCCAAGTCTTATAAAAACTGCAGATAAAACAGTTACCAGAAAATCGACATCCTAAATCATGTGACGTCCCTTCCCATCTGGCTCATCCAGTTGCAAGGCATTGACAAAAATATGAAATTGATTTGGTTGAAGGGTGTTAAAGAGCTGACAGGAGAATGTCACAAACAATGAATGGTCACAGCTTGGAGGAAAATCAATGACAGAGGTTGAAGTCAGTCTGGAGTGCTACTTGGCAGTGTTACATTGTTCCTGGAAAAGAGCTGTCTCCTGGCCTTGGTTGTCTGATCAAAAGGAAAACTTGATTGGTTTAATGAAGGAGAATACGTCAAAACTGGCAATTGAAATGTAGACATTGTTTGACTTCAATGCAGGTGGTAGCTCTGCACGTAATTGATTTTTTATTTTTATTTTTTGTAATTTGCTGCTGTTTTTATACCCCGTACTTGATACATAGACACAGTTTGTAAAGCAGAGTGACTCCTTGATAGCATGTCACACAGCCTGCATGTACAATAATGTGTACATATGATTGCAGTGTGTGCAGTTACACAAGAGATTACTAACAGCATTACACAATATATTGTACTGGCTAAGAGTCGACAGATTAGAAAAGTGTTTGTATTTCACACAAGTTATGTTAATTTTGCCATGTAGATTATCATACTAAAAAATACATAAATTGGCAGAGTGTCTTTCAAGTGGCCAAAGTGATGAAAATCCCCCCTACTTTGTTGGGATTGCAGTTGTAAGCTTTGCACCATATGCTACTTTCCTCTTTAGCTGGGATTATGCCATCATTATTGCTGATAAAAGCTGTTTACTGCCTTGGCTCCAAATCGATGCTCGGGGCGCTCTGAAACTGGCATTCCCTCTCCAGAAGAGTTCATTCTATGCCAGCTGCTCAGGATTCAACCCCCTTTGTTTAAGATTTCACAGTTTTTGTAATGTTTATTTTCTATTTAGTTTCCACCCCCTCCCACCCCCCCCACCCCCTTCGCTCACACATGAGGTTTTTCCTGCATTAGCATATGTTTGCAACAAATTGACGTTTACGTTTGATTTGCTTACAGCAGATTGAAGGTGTCTGAGACATGGTTATACAATCCTTATGGAGCTAGAGTGCTGGTTAACTGAGCAGAGACTGTAAAATACAAATAATAAGGCCTGTTTTGAGGGGATATTTTAAGTACCAAATGTAATCGTGGCATTGAAAGGGCTCTGAATTTGGAGCCATATCCCAAAGGTTTCCCCCTCACAGTGTTACCAATCAATGGCATAATCAGTCAATGCAGAATCAGCACGACAGCTGTGTTAAGATAACAACTGCTTCTCATGACTATAGCAGCCCCAATGACCTTGTGTGCCTCAAATTAATAATGTAAAATCAACACAAGACAACCACCCCCTTGTTCCCATGCAGACAGTGATGAACTACCTTTTTTTGCTTTACCATCAAAGGCCACTCAGATTAAGTCATGTTTCAACGCATAGAGTATAACGTCAGTTTTTTCTTTTTTTTTTACAACTTAGGCTCCATGTCCCTTAAATAATGTCTCTCACTCTTCCTCTACAGCTCCCTAGTACCCAGGGAAATCATACTGATCAATATTTCCAATTTTAGAGGAACTGCAGCAAACATTCACACAGGATTTACTGTAGCCCTGTGTTACACTTTAATCAAGCTATAATTTAGACCCAACAAACAAAAGGTTCTGTTGAAAATAAATGGAAAGTCAGTTTGCAATTTGTTTGGGATTTGTATTTTATCAGGTAAATTTAGTCTTTAGACTCACTGTCAAATCTATCTATCTATCTATCTATCTATCTATCTATCTATCTATCTATCTATCTATCTATCTATCTATCTATCTATCTATCTATCTATCTATCTATCTGTGTATATTTTCTTTTACATATGCTTATTTTTCGGCAAATGCTTGTGTTGGTGTTCATGCATGCTGCATGCATTCGTAATGTCTTCACAGGGCATAAATCAGAACATGCTATCTCAGTGCTTCTTTATATTGGTCAAGGGCCATTGAGCAAAACAGCTTAATGTGCCCTTAACCATTTCAGTCATGGCAGGAAGTGGAAAGACTGCTGACACTGGGGCTGACACTTTCTGAAGGCTGTTTATTGTTTAATCTTAAAGTGTGGCTGATTTTCTAAATGAAAATAAAAATTAAAGAATAACACTTATTGAGAAGACAGGGTTGATGGAAATGAGAAGACAGATCTGCCCTTTGCTATCGAGACAGTGATGTGAGCACAGAATTTGAATTTTGTCTTACTGTATAATAACTACTGTAGCTACATATACATAAAGTACACAGTAAATTTTAATATGTAATCACATGTAGTGTTTCATTAGCTACAGCTAATGTCAGGAGTATGAGGCTAGTGAGCCTAAATTCTGGACATATTTTACACTAAATACTCTAGAATTTGATATCACAAGCCACTACAACCCTTAAAACTGTCAACACTACACCCAGAGACCATCATCTGCTTTTAAATCACAAGGTTAAGTGTTGGTACATTGTATCTTGACCTGCAAAAAGTGAAAGAACCAAAAAAAGAGAAAGAAAACACAATGAAAAATGAAGTGCTTATTGGGTCTTCTAATGCCAGGACTTTGGCAGTTGATATTACATTCGTACCTCTTGGGTATTGTGTAGCAGCTCCTTGTTCATGCATGACTGTCAGCACACAAACTCAAGCTTAACCCCATCGAGGGAGCACTCCCAGAGCTCCCAAATGTTTGGCAAGCCCAGGCAGGATGTGGAGGAGGGCAGAGCAGAGCTGAGGCGAATCCATAGTGATCACACAGGCACAGTTTCATGGGACATATGCACAATAAAGGTGATGTCGAAGATGGGTAGATTAAGGACGTGTGTGATGTTTTGCAACTTTGTCTTTAGTCTCTACTAACAAGTATGTGAATGATGACTTAGTTCACTCTATGATCTTTATTTGAACTCGCTGATAACTGCTTGGCGTGGAGTCCAGCCTTTTTCTCCAGTGTTCTCCATCATGACAGGTGGTGACAGAGTATGTGGAGTCCTCATCACAGGTGTGTGCAATTAGCCCGACAGCTAGTCCTGGACTGTCATGAAATAAAACCCTCTACCGTTTACCTGATTCTCTGTGTGTTAAGGTGTGTGTACTAATTCCTAGTAACTAATTGCTGTAAGGATACCAGGTACTTTCATAAAGCTCCATGGTGCACCAGTGTTAGATGATGTTATATACTTTAAAGTGTACATGCAAACTGTCTGGGTCTTGTTGCGAGGTTGGCGAATCTGTGTGTCATTTGCCTCCTGTAATGGGGAATGGACTTGGAAGAGAAGAGAGTGTAATGTATTGGAAAATATCCCTTTCAGCACCTCAGCATTACTTGTCATAGGTCAGGCTTAAAACGTAGCTTGATACAGTTATTAACTCTAATCCGTGAATAAACACAAATCCTCAAGCACCAGCCCAATTAATAATTTGCATAATTAACATGCATTTTAAATAGAGGCTGGTCTTGTCGTTGCCAAAGCAGGGATGGGGGTAATTAGGGCTAACAGAGCAGTGCCTAGGGCCCTTACCCGTGGACGTGCTGCAGTCATTTCCAGGGAAGGGATTGACAACTGCAAGACAAGCTCTCTCGGCTTAGAGCGAAACCCCCTTTGACAGAATTAATAGTTGACAAACTGCTCCTAAAGCCCTGGCATTGTTTCTGTCAGTTGTTTGGTTTGATGTCACTGTTAAACATTATAAATCAATAGTGTCAGGATTTAGTAATGTTTATAGCCAGCCATGGTTTATTATTTCATGTGACTGTCATGGACAAATAGTATTTATCATAGCTGTCTATAAATTACTGCAGACACACTGTTGGTTTACCCAAACCTACTCTGCTCTTACAGGGCCCATTCCAACATCCACTTACATATTTAGGGTAATTTATTTTCTCAGCCATATAGGCCTCCATTAACCCTCTGCTTTCTCACACTCCTCTGGGACTTACTGTGGCATGATTGCTGCTCCTTTGCTGACACTGTAACACTTCAGAAAAGCTGATCAAAGCTTGTTCAAAATTGCATGTCATTTCTGTTTTGAGGAATCAACTATCTGTGTGATTTTTTTTTTTTCAGAAGGTTTAAAAAAGAATTGAAATAGACACTTCCTTTCACAGTTTCACATTATATCCTGTCATTGGCTCATCTTTTTTAGTTTATTTAGAAAGAACTCGTACAGGAAGCCCAGTCCTGCTTCATCAGCCCCACAAATTATGTGACAAATTTATAAGAGGTTCATTTAACAAGACGACATTCAGTGTAACAAAATGGTCTTAACCTTTGCATCACTGCCACACTCATCAAAAACAATTAGAATCATCAGTTTTAAAGGGGAGATTGATTAGTCAGCTCCTGCAACACTTTGTCAACACAACGCAAGAACACAATGGCTGCATTATGTGACTGATTATATCAGGTGAAATTAGTTACAATAACACAAGGATTTGTCTTGTTTACATTCTCCATCATAATGAATATGTAACAACAAGGCATTATTGACCAGTGTGCTTTGTGTCTTCAGCCATCACCACTCAGCTGTATTAATGACTTTGATCCTAGTTTTTATTCTAATAATCTTTAACATGTGAGGACTCTATGATAAGCTGGTTACATTTTATAATAAACCGTTTTTATTATCCGCAAAAGGATTTCTGTGAAAACCAAAAAGAAAGAAGAGATGGAAAGCCGAGATGAAGTGATGGTATTGATCAGCTGTGCCATCGACTGTAAGGTCCACTTTCAGCAGGGAGGTCATTAGTTACTCCTGAGTGCTAATTCATCCCGGGTTGAGGCATATCTGTTAGAATGCTAATTCACTACTATGATCTGACAGCTGGGGTAAAGAAAGGGGCAAGCACACTGCCGCAGAGAGAGGAGAGGAGGGGGCTGCAGAGGCCTTGTGGTCTGGTTTTGTGTTTGGGTAAAGACGAGGACTTCAGAACATGGGATGCGGCAAAAAGTGTGCAGAAAATGGGGTGCAGAATTGACCCCTGCTGTCTTTGCCCCCTAGCAGTAATGATGTAAAAGAAAGATGACATTTGGTGTCCACATTTAACTTGCATTTGCAGTCCACTTGAGAGGTCCAGTATGCGTGACCTACCTTGATTAAGCCTGGGGCTGCCTAGGACTGTACCCTTTAGACTGAAACAAAAAGTGGAAGCTCACAGGAGAAAGCTGAGCCTGTATAATTGGGCCAAGTAGAGCTGCGGGAGGCAGCCAGTCTCCGCTTTGCCTTTTGTATATTCATGACCCCCCCGACTTGATTGATGGAAGGATAGCATTTGGTGACACTGTCATTTGCAAGTTGAAAAGGTAGCGCAGTGGCTGGAGCGGCACTGAGGCTGTGCCTTAGAAGGGGCATCAAAGGAGGCTCATTTCTATGCTGATGATATCCAGCCCCCTCTCATTTTCTTTGTCTCTGTTAGAAGGACATCTGCTGACAACACAGAGTTTAAAAAGAGCCAAGTTTAAAATGAAAACAGGGGAAAGAAGCATACATCTGTGTGTTTGCATGTGAAAAGCACATGCTTGAACTGTGGCTTTAATCAGTGCAAAAGCTTGCAATTTGATATCTTTATGATATCTCAGATTTGTGTCTTGGATTTCAGTGAAATGGAGTATTTTGTGGCAGGTGGCTTAAGAGACATATTATTGTATAGTAATTGGATGACCCACACAGACTTCTGTTGGCTTGAACTCATTTTATTATTTATTCTAGGGGTTGGAAGCTAGTAGTGTTAGCAGATCTAATAGAAATGTAGCCCCATATGTACTCATTAAATCTGGTATGGAAACACTTCCA
Organism: Channa argus; assembly: GCF_033026475.1. NCBI lineage: Eukaryota > Metazoa > Chordata > Actinopteri > Anabantiformes > Channidae > Channa > Channa argus. Next base: position 19,746,142 of record NC_090207.1, read on the forward strand.
TGCCTTGACTATTACGTTGACAGCTTAGTCTTGAAATAGTAACTGTGACATTTGACATTCAAAAGTAAATGAGACTTTCAAAGACAGACCATACAAAGATGTCTTAAGCTGTCCAAATATTTTTCGAGCTGTATTACGCATTGAATGTGTAAAGACAGACGAGGGCTGGTGACAGAAATATCAGTTTCCTAGAGACACGTCTGCTATCCCCTCAGCACTACAACCCACACTTATCAGAGACACAATTTATAGCTGCGGTGTGAAGTGTTCGCCTGCAACTCCCATCTTTGTATTTACACCAATTAGCACATAAACTCTAATTACTAAGATCAAGGCAGCCGGGAGTCCATAAATGCAAAGCGACACGGAGGACCAAGTCAGCTGACAGAGAGGGAAGGTGACAATAAATAGGGAAGTATCAATTAGGCATCAATGACGCGATGATGCATGTGCATGCTGGGAGGTGTAACACAGAGGGAGGTGGCAGTGTGAAATGTGTGGGGGCAGCAGGGTCCACAGAAAGTTGCACAGGCTGTGGGGTCTTGTAACTCACATGCTTACACACAGCGCTGTGACACATTGACTGTACAACACGTTTCTATATTAACACCACAGCACAATCAGGCACTTCTCTTGTGTCTCAGTGAAAACTAGTATTTATCACAGCACTGTGCTGCGTATAAGGTAATAATTAACACATACTAATTTTAGGGGCACATTGCAAAGTCAAAAGGTATAAAAGTTAGTTCAAAATACGAAGAAATGAATGTGTTACAGCAAGGGTTCATTAAAGAAAAGTGTTGACAGACTTGACAGTTTAAACTTGTGTTTAATTGTAAGGACTAGAAAGTCAATCACAGCTGGAGAAAATAGAGGCTTCTTATAATGACTTGAAATGGATCATAGACCACGCTTGGGCCTCAGGTTAATCCCAATATATTGAACTTGATCACGGACCATAGCAGTAAAAAAAGTATGGCTCTGCACATTAATCTAACAAACAGGACTGGCTCAGCTCTATAAATGGCTGGCCGCAATAATGCTGATTAGGGGAAAATTCTGCCAGCATTGGCCCAAGCCGCCTTTGTACGTCTAAAGTCTTGTCATCCCCTTGTCTTGATCTGGAATGGTGTTATCCTTCTCCTTGTGCAGCTCGGATTTTGTGCCGGATGACCCAGTGATGGATTTGAAAAGAGGCTGTTTACAAGAGAGTGTTGAGCATTAAAGAGCGGCCAGAAGGTCCATTTACATAAATGTTTAAATCAGACGCACACACAAACCTACGTAGCTAAAATGAAGTTGTTTCCAACATTAATCACACATCAGCCTTTTGTCCCACAATTAGTCCACTCGAATCCCATCCCACATCTTATTCACTGACTAATGTTTACAGAGAAAAAGTCATGGAGTAGGAGGAATGTGCATTGTATAGCTGAGGCAGCAGCTTTCCAGGGGCCACACCATGGATTCAAAAAATAATTGTCAGTGTTGAATATTATGGCATATCATATTTGAGGCATTACTGTGAGGTCTAACAAAACTAGTGTACAGCACCACACAGTTTACCTCTTTTTTTTCTATTTCTATCAACACATGGCTCCACTGCCTGATTTAAAACCTTGTAAAAATGTCCAATTTTAAATACTGTTTGCATGCAGGTCCCTGAAAGACATGTCATACTCAGCACATTATAGCCATTATTAGGATTTTACGATGCCCAAGCCTTAAAAACTATTTCCTCAAACCTGCTTGGGAATCATCGAAGTATTGACAAGTGTAAATATTTGCTGAAACCACCTCTGCGTTTGTCTCCCACTGAAAGCTGGAGCGTCCCAGACATTACAATTGACTTTTTTTTCTCATAGAAATCAAAGCTTCGCCCAGTGGAGGTTAATGGCATGTTTCTCCTTGACCCAAAATTAAGTCTCTCAGGTTTAGGTGTACTTCCCAGAATTTAGACAATCGAAACTATATGGTATCAGTAGCTTTCAGGGACTGACCTCAGTCACAACAGATTCTACCTCTCTTTTGTGTTCCTCACCTGTTTGATGTAAGAGCAGATTTTCTCCGCCTGCTTCGTTTCTTGAAAGCACTGTAGGTACATCTGAATGTTACTGAGAAGAATAAAGCTTGTGGATTGATTCCTGTGTCACCTGGATAGGTTGTTGATTTTGGGGAGAGTTATCGCTGTTTTCCTAAGTGTGGCGTGGAGATTTGCTGGAGGGCTGAGTGATCGATTCAGCAGCCTGGAGCATCCTAGTGTGTTTATACATGGCTTGTATGGCAGCTTTCATAAGACATTTACCCCATGATTTGCGATGAGCTTATGTGTGAATAATTAATGGCAATTAATCCTTAATTACAGTAATTAGGCAAGTCACAGGAAATTAGGCTGCAGCTGGAGAAGCCCGTGCCTAGGAAAGGGAGGACTGGGGCTGAGAGAACGTGCCATTTAGTGACAGTGGAGCCGTGGTACAATGATTTTGTGGCAGGCCTGCATCAGTGTGCTCGCTTGCCAGCATAGATAAGAGTATAGGAAGCCACAGATGCTGCTGGTCAGAGAGCCAGGCGTTTCCGAGAACTCACAAGCACAAAGCACCAAAACACCCAATAAAACCTACCTATAAAACTTTCAGCAAGGTGACCTTTGACCTCAACAGCACTTAAATGTCTTAGTTTGCTCAAAATTACACGCTAAGAGGTGATGAACCACTTCAACAGGTTGTGACTGATGAGCTAACAGTAATTGGTTAACGCTACACTCCTTTTTTCTCACTTTTATAAAACTTGATTTACCACTTACTGAGGCCCCTTAGGCAGCAGACTTTAGCACCCAATGTGCTGTTAACACCAAGTTTATGAATCTGCCGTGGCTGGAAGGAAAGAGAATCCAAGAAATATTTATTTTGTACCTCTAATAAAACAATTAGCCCGCTTAGAATTATTAAAGGAAACTACAGTGGGCAGAGTTGTTTGCTTTTGGATTTCATTGTTTGGTAATGGTAGGAGAGATTAGGTGAATCTGTTCTGGGCAAAGACAGAAAAGAAGAATAGGGACGAGGCTTTCTGTGTCTCGCTAGGAACTCATTTGTGCTTTTCCATGCTTGCCTTGATGAATTTCCGCTTCTTTCTGCTCCTGTTGCTTTCAATTACACTCTTATTCACAATCCTAATTGATATGCCAGTCTCAGTAGATGAACCATGGACTTTTTACAGTCCATTTTTCTATTCTTAGACCAACGTTTCTCCATGACAAAATGGGACGTTGGAAAGCACAGATGTGAATTTTTGTGTCTTTTATTTTACACTTACTTACTTACTTTATTTTACAACATTACAATGATGTGTTTGACCATGATGTGCTTTTACCATATCACATTTATTGTTCTATGGGACCAGTGAAAGAGCACTTTTTGGATTCTTTTTTTTTTTTTTTTTTTTGTACTTTTTGTGGGCCCTGTGCCATTATGAGCTCCATCATTCGCTGCCTCTTTTCATGCATTACATACTTTTTCTTCCTTTTTTTTCACAGAAGGACTTATAAGCTAACAGGGAATGTAAGTAAGTTGAGGAGGCATCCAACTGTGATATTACATTAACCCATAGTGCTTGGCCATGTCTGTCAGTGACTGCAGAATAAAGAGAACATGCTCTGCTCTACTCTTTAGCCTTCAGAAGTGCTATTAGAAATAATGAGGATTTATAGTAAGATAAAGGACGCTCTCCTTGCTCCTGAATTGTGAATAGCCAGTCATATTCTACCACCAAAATAAGACTCATTGGTGATGCATGCACAGCTACAATAATATGATTAGTGTACGCATTGCATTATAAATAACAAAGCATCTCATTTCACTTATATTCTGAAACAAGCTGGAAGTTCAAAAGCACATGCACGTTGCACATTGCTTGATCTAAGCTCATGCTGCATACATAGTAAAATCTTTTAATCACTGCTCAATGACCATGTTATGTTGCTCAGCCATTCAATAAGCAACTGTTCTGCTGCTACAGTCACAGGCCTTTAGTTTGTCCTTTATGTATAACATGAACAGAAGCCACCGAGTGGCTGTGAAACAATACCTGAACACCGGCAAGGCTTCTCACTAGCATGGGGAGATGAAGCTAACAGTGACAAGGTCAGCATGTACTACGGGCCCTGCACATACATTCCTCTCTATATAAGTAATATAAATGAGGTTGTGTTAGACATAAACTTGCAGCACGTTGCCTGTAAGCTACAATGCAAGAGCAACACCTCCAAATTTCTTCTTGAGCAGATCTGACTGTACATGGGAATCTGAGCCACCTTCTTGAATCACTTCTATTCTCGGAAGGTCCAAGTAAAATCTGCCAAACATGCTTGAATAGATATACAAAAGCTCTTGCTTGAATTTTCTCCATGATGTGTTTGTACCACAAACTCAACCAAATTTGTCGACTGTAAAATTTTAAGTGGAGGCAGCAGAGTTTGTTTTGTTAGGGGCATTCTTGTATTTAAAGTGGTGTTTACTCACATTGGCAATTAATTATTAATGCAGAAGCACTGAGCGGTTACAGCGATATGGCGCTCAGGCCTTCCAAGCACGGTCTATACTGTATGTGAACAGTCAAAATAGTGAGAGCTTCAAAGGAACCCTATGAAATGTTTTAGACTCTCATGGAGAAAGCTTATTACAGTTGAAATGTTTTTTCTAGAAGCCCCAGATATTCTTTGTGAATGCTATCGCCTGGAAAATATGGGATATTTTTGTTTCTCTATATCAAGAGACATGTAAACAAAGAGACAGTCAGCACTTGCAGCTTACTTGGCGTGAGTATAGCAGTTCACAAGCGAGAAGTTGTTTGTGCAAAAAAATTGTTTGGCAAAAAAACTGTGAAGGTTTGACAAAGAGCAAAGATGTAGGATTCTACTTACCACCTCTCTCTCTCTCTCTCTCTCTCTCTCTGTCTCTCTCTCTCTATATATATGTATATATATAATTGTATTCATATAATTTTTTTAAATACAGCTCATCACACATAGCATGTGCCCAGTGCAAGGCTAATCAATTTCTTCCATTAATTTCAGAGATCATATGTCCAAGCAGGCGCAGGCTGTGAGGGTTTTAATAATGAGTCCAGAGATAAACATCAATTGGCAATCTGCTCTTTTTGAGGTGTCTTTGTTGCCTGCAGAGCCCTCCTGATGGCACCTCTGTGGATCTGCTAATGGAGGAGGACCTGTAAGGCTATCCCCTGGCCTTTGTCTGACCCATTTGTGGAGCTGAATTCTTCAGATGTTTTCAGGATCAAGTCACTTAATCTGTAGCACAGACTAGGGCCAGAAAAAAGAGGACTGGGAAAGCATGGGAGAGACAGGGAGACAGAGCGTGCGAGTGTGTCATGCGTGTGTGTGTGTATGTGGGGGGGGGGGGGGGTCGCAGACAAGCACCTCACTCTGTCTGTATTCAGCACGCAGGGTTAAGAACTGCAAATGTCTGCCTGTTCTGTTATGCACCATTGTTTCATACGGAGCTGGAAATAGACAGAAACAGTGTAGCAGTGGAGCTCTGGCAGGCGGTGCATTTTATTACTGCTAGACCATAGACTTAGACATTAGTGAATATGGCTCATTAAATGGCATGGAATGTTACCATTTTACATAATTCCTCCTGCATCGTTGTTGTAAATGAAATCCTGCTTCTGTCTCTGACTGCACTCCAGTCACTCAACAACCATTACAGCTTTCCCATCAGGCCCTAGCACTCCTTGAAAGCAGCTATCTATAATTTCAGGTCTGTGTCACACACAGAAAGCATGCTCTACAACCCTAATGGTTTGGCGTGGTTGATGTTGGAAGGATATAGCGCGACTAGGAGGAAATCTGAAGAAATATTTGAGAATTAGGCAATGATGTATTCAGATGGCTGGAGAGACTAGGGTGGGCAACAAATATAAATAATGTATGTGGCAGGGCTCCTAAACATAAGCTGGAATTTGCTGGCGTACTTTTTTGTTCTCAATCACCTTGATGAAACAATCGCGAAGCAATGGCCATGTGAATGAGACCACTGACAAGCTGATTTTCCACCCCTGGCATGAGGCTGCTTTCTCCACTTAATGTTCTCCGATAAAGTGTACTGTAGCACAGAAGTAAACTAGAAGAGCCTCCACTCCTGACACATGTGACAGTATTTGCATCAATTATGCAGTCTATGGCTGCTGCAGGAGGGAGCGGAAGAGAGGGGAGGAGATAGGAGAGAAAAGGGTTTGTGACAAGATGCAGAGGCAGAAATGAGAATTTCTCTTTAAAATGCATTCTTTAGAAAATAACATTCAAAATCATTTACATGAAAGCAGCTGCAGTGGTGAACTTGACAAAGCAGCAACAAAGTCTGCGGAGCGTTTTGACACTAAAGACTTCGGCAAACGGAGTACAGTATAATGGAGAGTTCTTTGTCTTCCCTGTATTCACTGGATACTGAATATCTACCCTGAAGAGTAGTGGAGAAGACAGTAAAATGAGGAGAGAGACCGAGTTGGAGCTGAGAGGGAGGCTTAAGTCGCTTATTGCTAAATTCAACCAAAGGAGTTGGGGGTACAAGGCCAAATAAGTCAAATAAATAGGCATCAGTTTCTTTCTGTCTAGGCCAAGGATCCTTTTTTTAAAAATGTAAAAAACATCTATGGGCTAAAAACTATCTGCAGAAATGTGTGTGACAAACAATACTAGCAGACCCATGAGATTGCGATTCCCATAAATCCACAGTAGCAGAGGGAGATGCCTGCTTATGGGCAGAGGGAATAACTTTTAACTGTGTCCCAGTTTCAACAGACTCCAGCACAGCATTTTATTTCACTGTGTCCAACCCTATTTCACATCCCCGTTAAGTACACTTACAAATCTGCTGTGCCATGGTTTCTAACCCTCTCATACACATGTGAATCCGCACTTGCTCACACACACACACACAGAGCCACATCACCAGGCCTGTCACTGCCTTTTATCCATCGTCAACCTTCAGCTGTATGGTTTATCCGTAGTGACACTATAGCAAAGTGCTTGACTGCTTTTTGCCAACAGACTGCAACACTTTAACTGTACTTAGTCATGCATCATTATGGCAGACTCAAAGCGGTGTGTCTGGGAGCGCCTGCAGATGGTGGAGGCTGAACCATTTGAAAAGGGAAGCTCTGTGACAATGATGCTTTTGCATGAATAAGTGTGTATGGACACACGAGTGTATCTAGTGCTGAATAGAAAATACGTGCAGTAGAAAAGGTGTAATGTGGCTAATTCAACAGGCTCAAGAAAACCTTCTCTGTGCAGTATCTGGGAGATATGAAATATGAAATCTACATGTAAGCCTTTGTTAGAAGGAGCCTTTTATGCGCATATTGATCAGTCATTGTTTACTCCAATCGATGCTGACTTGGTGGAATGCATGCTCCTCTCTGTTCTTTATAGAGATTTAACCCTGTGCTGTATTTTACTGCTTTGTTCTCATCTTCAAACCTTTCTTCTGCTGAAAACATGATATCGTCACTTGTCACTTTCTCTTTATTTCAACAGATGACAGAGCTTATTCATTCAGTATTCTGCTCCACAAATGGGTATTTTCACCAGATCTCCTCTGCTATTGAAAGATAAATGTTAACTTCACTCAATAGAAACCTCATTCAAGGTTCATACAAAGCTGACTTCTTTATTCTTTAAGGAAATGAAGAAACCATTAGTGAAATATTCACTCACGGAGAAAGAGAATCTTATCTTTATTCTGCATGACCATGCACAGCCATATTCCTTTTGACATCATTATGTAAAACCAATTTCTCTTTCATATCATTTCTGCTGTGCTGTATTACCACATCTATACACTCAATGTAGGTGGCCTAGAGGAAAATATATGCATTCATTCCTTATGGCGTAAAATATGCATATAGGTTCCTCATTTCATCTCCAATCTGTGTTATTCTTTTAAAGATTCAGCACTGCCTGCAGTCTCTCTTTAATATTTAATTTGACAACTTTTTAATATGTCTTTATGCAATGATGAAGTAATCGTCAGCTGTCCAAAAAAATGACTGAATTATACAATGGGATTGAAGTGACTCTTAGGTTGTAGGCTTCATTATTTATTTTGCTTTAGCCGTAACATGGGCTTGAGGGAAAGAATATCCTAATTTATCTTTCATCTTTATTCATCTTTTCTCCCAGGCCCCCCACATGAAACACAACTATGTATAACATTCATACATCATTCATGCTTTGTTTACTTGCTTCTAGTTCGAAGCAAATCAACACACTAAAGCTTGCACAATGTAGTATGTAAGGGAGAAACTCCAAAGTCCTTCGCTTCTTAACAAGAACCACAGAACAATGATAATTACTCCCTGTTTGTCTGTTCTTTTAAATGATCACAGGTTCCTAACATTAGCTAAGATTCAGTGGGAATGTCTCACACGCCCTGGCGCCCACGAGGTAAAGATGGGTGCATCCAGCGAGGTGACCAGAGGAGAACTGCTTAGAAAACAAAACAAATGATAATGGAAGAACTTAAACGAATGTTGCCTCAGATGAATGATCAGCTTGTGCTAACTCTGTAGCACCACCTCTGCTGGCCTCTTTGGCAATCTGGCCATGTTGGGCCCCCACTGTGGAACAGCATGGCACTGGGAGTTGTGGTAGCCAGTCCCCATGTAGCCCCAGGCTGCCTCTACCTTTGGTGTGCTACTCAAGGTTAAAGAGATCCCAGTTGGGTGTTTAACAGTGTTGTGCTCAGATCTCAATTGCTTTTTTTCTCCTGTTTTTTGACACTATCTGCAATGTCGAGAGGGAATCTAGAGAACTATCTGGAACTGTTCATCTTTGGAGAATTTTTACATCAACAATCCCAGGTCACTCTCCCTGCTGTAATATTTCTGAAGCACAACTTTAAATCCCTATACTAGTGTAATACCCTTATAAAGTAGCAGGGGTAAGTGATTTGAACCATTTCACTTTGAGGATCTGCTGTTTGCCATACACGTGCAGCTTTTGCTGACATTCATTTTGAAACCACTCGGAGCACTTGCGACTCAGAGTAACAATACTGGGGGAAAAAAAGTGCCTGCTGAGCTCTACAGTGAATATACCTCTGACCCAGACCGAGGAAAGGGAGATTTATGAAATCCACATGTTTAATACATTTCATTTTGTCCAAGGGATTTGTATTGCTTACCACAGTATTTTAGGGTTGAAACATTCTGTATAGTCACAGCTTGTATTGTCTGAGGAGAATAAACCCTGTCCGGTTCTGGCTGCTGAAGATTTGTTTTATAGCACCCCGCTTTTCTTACACACGTCAGCCATGCGCTGTCTGAGGTATTGCATTTTGTTGTGCTGAGGTGTTAGGTATACAGCCTTAATCTTTAATGCATAATCCCCTGCAAATCCGCTACGTAAATGAAAAAGATAACCCGGCATATCTGTGCAGTGACAGAAAATAAGATAGCTAGGTAATTTAATAAAGGATTGACGCTGGCCTCGGTGTGAGATGGTGTGTGACCTCTGTGTATTCATTGTGTTGCTTGGAGCAGGTGAGCAACTGCTTGTAGAGGAGTAGTTCCCCCTTTTATCAAAAAAAAAAAAAAACATCCTGGGACTGTAACATCTGTGGTGACAAACTGAATGCACCATATGGATTAAAGCGCAGGGAGGGTAGTCACTGAAATATTTGCTTTCCCGGAGTGTTGACACAGTATTAAAAAAAGGGGAACCATGGCTGCGCTTTCCCTCTGTAATCAGGTAGCAGTTATCGCAGTGAACTGTTTGCCTACCTAATGGTGTTTCCATTTTGTGCGAGTCTGTGTCATCAGCTTCCCATTTGGATCTGCCTTCTACTACAGTAAGTGCTGGCCCACAGAGGCTTAGTGTGTAATACCTCTGTTTGCTCTGTCTGTGAGAATAAACAAAAAAAAGACAAACTGATGAATTGGGTGAGAAAGAGAAGTCTTCCAAAAACATCACAGCCCCATGGTGAGCTGCTGCTGCAGGAAGCATTTAACTCATTTGGTAGCTGACCACATCAAGTCATAAATAGTCTTCCCGGAGAACGCTTATTTTACATCTAAAATGTGCCAGAGTGTAATGTTGACAGATATAGCTTGTGACGAGTGATAGTCAGAATGTATGAGCGCCCATAATATGGCTGTCAACCTCTGGTGCCAGACTGAAAATAAGCAGTTCACCTCTGTTTTCATTCAGGAGAGTGCGGCAGACAGCACTGGCTTCTCTGCTGTATTTATTGACTTGTTTTACTAGCCTGAAACAGGGTGCTTTTATACAGGCCTGCTCAGTCTTAAGACTCTCCAGACATTTACATTATTCCTGACTGAGTTACACACATGTACAAGGCGGCACGTCCGCAGGCTAGGTTAGATATATGCTCTTGTTCCACCTTTCTTCCTCCCATACAGTCACACTCACACACACGTGCACCATTTTATTACTCCACCATTTTAGATATTGTTAGATTGTACATTTGTCCTCTTACTGTTGCCTTTCTGTGGTGCAAGTGTTTGTATTTAATGCAGGCTAATTTATTGTCCCTCTCTGTTTTAAATGTGTATAAATAACCCTGGCATACTGTTTCTCAGGCGTAATAAATCCAGTGTGAATACTACATAAAAAACGTTTTTTTTTTCCGAAGTTGATTCAGTACTATAAAAGCAAAGATTTCACGAGGCTCTAAAAATCATCTTTCGCTGAGTAATCTGCACAACTGCAGCGGAAGATAATGAATGCCAACGCCAGAGCCACAGCAGACACTGTGATTCCCCCCACCCAGCCTAAACCTCCAGCAGTATTTACATGATATTTCATTTTAGAATAAACCTCTTTTCTCTCCCACTGTGAAGATATTGAACTCTTTCACACAGATGTCATCTTAACCAAAGCTTATTAAAAAGATGGACATCAAAGTTGTGGGTGCCCATTTATCTTATAGCACTCTAATTGGCCACCACAGGCAAGAGAACAACTAACTCCAAAATAGGAGGCGTTGAGTGGTTGGGCTAAGGAAGCGGATGTCTAAAGACCTCTCAGTGGATTCATTGTCAATAAATCCTCTAGAATGAAAGCAGAGCTTTTCTAGGGGGTCTGGAATTTTGCAAATACATTATGAAATGTGATACACTGACTTAAATGAACACTTCTTGCCACAGGGTTTGGTTTCTTTGTTCTGGTGTGTTGTTTGTGTCCTGTGCCTGACCTGCAACTTCAATGTTTGCTTGACATCTTTGGAGTTTTTTAACATCATGGTTGGCGGCATGAGGCAATGCACTCTGAAAAGGTCACACGGCTCGGTAAGCGAACTAAGATTACATTTTGCTAACTCTATATAGTGTATTTTGTTACTGTGAATTAACCAAATGCCACAATGAATGGAACCGATTCTATACCCAAAGTCACAGCTACTCCATCAAACACCACCACACACAGGCCTGAGGTGAATAATGGATTATGTTTTCCACTCAAGTGGGCAATAAAAACACAAAAACAAAGTCATTAATTGCCCACATACAGTAACCAAATGCCATCAAGAGCCCGTGCTCTCATTAACCTGGCACCTAATTATCTGCCTCCAGTCTGAGTCCTGACAAGCCCCACCGTCTGAACCCTCAGCTGGTTGTGTTGTGTTGTGTTGTGTCAGCACTCACCAACCACAGCCAAGGCACCATTAGGTACAGAGAAGACAAAAGCTTCTTGCTGCAAAGGTTCCCTGTGCCTGCGCCGCCACAATGTTCCTCCTGTTAATGCCTTCCCTTCCAATTAAATCTGCAACTGTTAATTATTGTAATTATGAGACTGAGCTAGCAGCTCTACCCCTCCCCCCCCCATTCTTCCCTCGCCGGTGTGTGGAGACGCTACGGGAGATGTTGTGTTGCTTCAGCGGTGCCTCGTCTCTGCTCCAGTGAAGCCCTATCGGGGAATTGGATGTGGAGGGGGTCTTGGTACACATGACAGGGGTGACATGAGGGAGATTGCACAGTTCATCTTGGATAACTGGGCAAGCACAGCCAATGGCCACGCCTCCAGTCTAACTCATTAAATGGTGTGTAAAGTACATGCTGGGAATAATTAGCACCAAATAACCTTTTTTCGCTACCTTGTTCACGGGATATCACACAACAAAAAAAGGTGGAGTGTCATCTGTAGGTGTACAATAAAACTATTCAGCTGGTCAAATTAAATGAGGGAGATGATATTCTCTCAGCAATCATTTGCTTTGAAAACTACAGTTATTTCGCTCCTTTCGTATGGTAATGTGTAACTCTATTCTTGCCGTGTACTGTGAGAAACACTGGCGATGGATCTGAAGTGATGTGTTGAGTATAAGGAGAACTGAAAAAGAGTGGATGGCAGGCCGGCTGCCTGTTAAGTCGCTGCGTGTCTCAACATCCTCTTTGGCCTGCTTCTGTCACAAGCTGTTGTTAGGCCTGGACCTGATCTGCCCAGCTACTCCTCGCACTGCTTTCTGCAGACCTAGGAGCAACCTGCATCATCAGGCAAATGACGCTTCCGGAAACAGTGCTTGCGTTTAGGTGCGTGCAGTCTAAGGTGAATGTGTGTTTTGTGAGCCTCATCAGTCCTCATCGAGAGATGCACTGAGAATCAGCACGTCAACCACAGGCTTATTCTGGTGTCATAACCTCAGTTGCCTCGCAGCAGAGTCCTTACATGCTAGCACAGCTAGCAAAATATTCTGGCTTTTCAATTTGGAGCTGAATTTACTTTTATAGAAGACACTGAAGGAAAGAGCAGCTCCTTCTGCTTCAGGCAGTGCAGCCTTTTCGTGGATACACTGCAAAATCTAAATGATGGACTGTCAACTCTCTTGCAGAAATGCCACTGCAAAGAATAATCTCTTTGGCAGTAGATCATGGTTGGCTGTATGCTACCAATGCTGTTTCTTTGTTTATGTGAGCATGTCGCCTTCACATGCACACATGCAGACAAGAGTGTATGCACATGCACAAATACACACAGACACACACACACACACACACACAGTGGCAATCACGCACAAAGAAACACACAAATACAGAGCACAGGCACAGAATGCTTCAAGCTTAAACCCTTTCTTTGGAAGCATACAATAAAATATATGAGATTAATAACCCGAATAGCATTATTTTTTCACCTCTAGCCTTTAAAATAAAGCATGCTTGGCTCTCTCTCTGGATGAAGTTTTGCCTGTGTATTTTGCCTGGTTATCAGTGTGTACAAGACCTGCTGTGTGACCTGGTTTCATGCAATCTCCATCTTCTAATTAGGAGGCTGCAGAAAGGCTGGAATGAGAGGAGGAGTGATTAGTTGCCTTTGGGTATTTCATAAGTGGCTTTCAGTGCCACATTTGCATTATTTGCTTGGGGTCTGAATAACAAATCAGCCTACCTTTGCAGCAAATTGAGGCTAGCAGCTAAAGACCATCGACACATGAAATATAAAATGAAACTGAAGAAAAGAAATAAACAAAACATGCTAACACAATATAGGGGTGAATAAATTGAAATATGGAAACACAAGATGTTATAACTGTCACAAACTAACCTAAACACTAAGTCTACACCGAGACTTTAAATATTCTGGCTTCTCCAGCTCAGTATATATAAATTATGTTTAGCAATGGTGTGGGGTGTCTGTCCAAATCAGTAAGTGTTTCAGTGACTGTGGCTTATTCTGTGACTAGCAGACCATGTGAACCATGCGAGCCCTATGTTGGAGCCCCATGCTGTATGTGTCCTGTAGGGTCAGTCAGTGTGCTGATCTGTAGCGGAGGTCCTGTCCACTCATTTGGCCAGTCTCCCCAACCGCTGCGTGCGGCTGCCACCACCAGGCCTGGTCAGCCATCACTACACCACTTGGCCGTTTGCCCACATCGAGTCTTAAAGGGCAGAAAACAAAGCGGGCACTTACACGTCCACATATGAACACACTTCATACACACATGCACACGATCCCAGCGAATGACAGTGGCTCTTGTTTACCCAGCCCTCCCACCCTCCCTCAGTCTCCTTTCATCCTCTCCCTCTAGTCTGTCATGTTGTGTGTCACTTCCCACAAATGTCAGTGCCACCGTGGGACAGTGATTAATTTTGGTGTGCTTGGCACAATGTCGTCAAGATGTTTGTTTGGGTTGTCTTTTCCCACCCCTTGCCCACCCCCGCATGTCTTGGAGTCGTGGGTCGAGAGTGGCAAGCATCCCCCCCTTCTCACACCCCCATCCCCCGCTGTCATACAGTCTCCTCTTTTAGGGGGGGGTGGGCTAGGGGAGTTCATCATCATCATTATCATCATCATCATCGAAGGACAAAGGCTACCTGAACTGACAGAGATCTTCTTTTCTGACCAGAGCCACGTTTTGTTTCCCCACCACCACCACCTCTATGTGCTGTCTGTTTAGTGTGTGCTGGTGGTGTATGATGGGAAAAGTCTTGACCCAGCACTGAGGGGCTGTAACACTTCACTGTCAGTGAGGCTGATTAGCTTATCACTCACCACACTGGGAGGAAATACATCATCGGTCTAGACAGGGATTCCCCAGTTTAGGGCCCCTTCTTTTACTCTGCATTAATCAACAGACTCATCTCTAAAGCCACTCCATCAGTGATTTACAATGAGAACTGTCTGTCTTTCCGGTGTGTTTTACTGAAATCAGAACTTTATGTGTGTGAAAGCACCTCCATACTGTATGGGACACATGGACAGTGATATATCCTGTGCACAGCAAACCAGAATGAGACATCTTCCCAAACGATTTTTGTCAGCTCACTCAACAAAGAAAGTGAAACACAAAATGGGAAATGTGCTTTGGCTCCCCCACAGTGTGGTATCAGGTATGGTAATTACTCTGCCATTAACATTGGGAATAGTTAATGTGTATTAATGTGTTAATGGCATGTTAATTACTGTACATGCTAGAGAGAGCCCGCAGGCATTCTCTCAGATTCTTTGTGCCATGTGGATGTAGGCCAAGCTTAAAAAAGCCTTTAAGAATGTCGATGAAAGAGGATCCTTATGTTTCATTTGTCAGAACAAAAGATTTTCAATGGTAATTTGATCCAGCTCCCTGCTTCTGGAGCTGAAAGTCACTGATCCAGGCGCCACGACAAAGGAGATGATATGAAGTCAAAGGAGATGTGGAACGCGGCTGTAGTGACACTGGCCTCTTTGTGAAATGGATACTCTAAGCCCTCTGTAGTCTCTAGTGTTTTGCTTTGGCAGAGGGTTTTAATAACACGGTGGATTAGAAGCTTTGGATCCTGAGTGCCAAGCCTGAGTTAAAGCTCACCTTGGACGAGCCTCAGTAACAGGCTAGATGCCACAGTTCTCCTTCTACTCCTCCTCTGAGCCGCCTCTCTGCTCACACTGCCACGGCTTTAGGAGAGATGACCTTTGCAAATATTGACAGAAAATAAATTCTATTTCGATTAGTTAGCTTTGGGAGACCTTTGCAGATCAATGCAATTAGATGAACAGAGTGTCAATAAATGGCTGGAGCTATTCAGTGGAGGCACCGGGTAGAAGAGGTGCTGCAGGAGGTCAGGGTTACTTGTAATGAAGAGGATGGTTTGGAAACATGGGTGGAATGAGCAGAGTCACGTCGTGTATTGTCATACGTAGGCAAGAATCTCTTTACTGCATCACAGTCTGCACGTGGCATCAAACAATTTTCTATCCAAAAAAAGCACTGCAACAAATGATTATAAACAAATAAAAGTTTCTGCCTTCATCTACAAGAAGGGCTGCTCTTCTAGTATATTGTCTGCCATCTGACCGTGCAGCCAGTGCAGCGGAATGAGGTGGAGAAGCCCGCAGCCACCTCTTCAGCAGGCCACATTAACCCAGCAGGGCTCTGCCTTTATGGCTCTCCTGCTCACACTTCAGTGATGAGAGTAAACAAGCAGCGGGCCAAAGGTCAGCTAAGCCCACGGAATAAAAGAGGGCACAGGGGGAAAAAGAGGTGGGAGGAAAGGAGAGCGGCCCGAGGCGGTGCTCAGATCACTGTCAGGGCTTCAAGCAGGGAATGATGTACGAGACAACAGCCCCGAACCGGAAATGATTATAAACAGAGAACAGAGGAGAGTATATGAGAGAAAAGGGCTGCATTGTCTTTATCTGTCAAATTTGTTACTTCCTCAGATCTGATACCGATGGTGAAACCTGTAAAAAATGAAAAGGAGAACCACCACTGACTGATAGGGATGGATTAATCACAGTGTCTCCTTTTGTCTCAGCCACAGTGGAGAAATGAGGAACAATCATATAGGCAAGTGCTTTTCCCCCAGCGACTCCACCTGCATTGTTGAATGACAAATGAGGCCGATTAAGGACATGTTATATTATTATTACAATTTTTGATTTTCTTTTTTCCTTTTACATCATTAAATGCGTTCTGGTAATTAACTGAGCTGCAAAACCAGAGTTATGTGAAATGACTAGACTTTATAGATTTTTCATTCTCAGATTCCCACTGCTCGCAGGCTTTACCAAGGTGACATGACTTCTGCACTTTAGCTCTGCACTGAGATTAATCCCACTTTGACTGTGGAGGTGGATTAGAGCTAAACTCGGGTGCCCAAACTTGTTTTAATACCCATATCATCAGACAAAAACAGGATAAAGATTTGAGCAGGCAAAGCACCGTTGCAGTGCTAGAATGTGACTGTGGCTTTGCAAGTTACTTTACAGATTTGTCAACCACACAGTAAATTAAAGATATTATCTTGCTCAAGCCTATTTTGTGGAAGTTGTGTGATGACGCTGAGTTTAGACAGTGCATCTCTTACAACAAAGGTGCACAGAAAAACAGAAATGCGCTGCACCTATTTTTTTCTGTAGGCTGTGTTTTCCTTTTCTTTTGTTTTTTTAACGCTTGGTATTTATGTGCCTGAGAAAGACACATCGTACCTCCCAACATGTGTGTTATGAATGACCAGCCAGTGCTACTGTGGCACAAATACACCCTGGTGGACTCCTGCAGGGCCGTCTGCTTCACAGGGCAGCACAGTAATCATTTTTATCCTGCTGATTTCCCAAATAGAAATGGACACGTATGATAAAAATGTCACGGCCACTCCACATGTCAGTGGACTAACAGGATTACATGTCACTTTCTAATGTCTCGCTCTGTTTTCCTTTGCCGTGAATGGCTACATTATTACACACAGGAACTCTGTGGTAATATATGGTAAGAGACAAGTAGCTCTTTATGGCCTGTGATTATTTAGTTTGAATGAAACCAGTGATTTATGCCCATTTAGCTCAAAAGCCCTGTAAATTCCCTCAGCTGCATTTCCCCTGGATATAGAGTGAGTGGAGTGAAAGTGACAACTGGGTTTGGTGTCGAAATGTACGCTGCGTCCCAGAGTTATATTTAATGTACCTGACATGAATAACGTGCCTACCTACTTACCACCACCCGCAGCACAAAGGAAAGTGCAGCCTGCTGAGCTTGTGTTGAATCAGAGAGTGGGAGTAAATACTGGATTAGGAAAATATGAACTGCAGTGGCAGACATGATGTTGAGATATGTAGCCAGGTCAACTTTTGAATCATGTCCCATTTTGTTTCATGCTGCACAAACTGGAATAGAAACAGTTGCGCCTGTCCAGTATGCGAGCTCTGGGTGGAGTTGTGCAGATGCAGCATGATGTGGATGAGGGTTAGTGGAGCAGCGACGTATTGTCCACATGGATGGCTTGGCTCTGCAAGCCTGATGGAGCCTTGTCCAGCATCTCAATGTCTCCAGCACAAATAGCCACATTCATCCACTCCTCTCACACCATTACACCTAAAAGACTCAAAGCCAGCTGATCCATAAATAGAGGCAAATTTGTTTTTCGGTGGCACTGCAGTCAAACAAAACACTAACAGAGACTTAGAGGAAGACATCAGAGGAGCGGCTACAATCTGTTTAGTTTTCCTTTAAGGAATGTGTTTAAAAGAAAGCTAGAATGAGGGAAAGGAGTATTTTCTCTCTGCTGTTTACTGCTGTGGATGGTGTGTAGGGTCAGTCGGTCAAAGCGTGGTAAAGGGGCTTCTCTGATTGCATGCCTACTGGCTGACACAATAGAGCTACTAATCTTCTTATTTAGAATCCAGAGGCTGGCCATATCTTAATGAAGCTGTAATGAGCTGTTGAAAATCCCTGAATTGCGGGAGGGATTATTGAATTGAAACAACTCTGGTAATCATAACGTAGCCACTCAGTATTTACTGCCCATTGAGCCACATTTTTATCCACTTATTAGACTGGATTGCCCAAGCTTGTTTTTGTTGTAATTCTGACCTGCAGTGTTTTTTTTTTCTTCCCCTTTTTTGTGTATACTCTATAAAGCCTGGCATCGTGATTGCATTGCCAATGCATCCAGGTGTGCATGTTCTGTACACTATCTGCTGGGTGATTATGGCTTGCTGACAGACTGGTGAGACAGAAAACCAGAGGAAATAAACAGCAGGCAGTGAGAACAAAAACAAAATTCCTGAATGAGCACTTTACATATAATTGACTCTGCACTCATTTTGCTGTATGTAGATTTTCATTTCACCAGCACATTTTTATTACTTGTTAGAATACTGCAAAACCAGGAGTGGGAAATAACACAAGACTCAAAAGGTATAAGCAGAAAGAAATGAGGAAAACACAAGTTACTTTCTTGAGTTCTCAGCACTCACCGTGTCAAAGACAGAGACACTTACTAGAGGTATAGTTTTCTGTTTAGCATCCTTTCACAGACTAGAAGTGCCACTTCACCATTGAGCATTTGTCAGTTTATGGATGTTGCTGTCATGTCAGCCTTCCCGTACACACAGTGTGCAGCGCAGTGTGTAAATAAAAGAGAATAGGCATAGACATGGGCGACAGGAACAGAGCACATACAGAGAAGGCACCCAGTTTGTACCTGCAGGGGAGACATCACAGGCACAATGGTAGACTACACACGCCGCTGTTCTGATTTTAAATGCATCTAATAATCAAGTTTGATCTGTTTCATTTTTGTTGGGTATTAGCTGACCCTGTGCCCTTGATTTTATGTTGCTGCAGGTCTTAGCATCCGTGGTGCCCAGGAGGAGGACCCTCCAGACCCCCAGCTTATGCGTTTAGACAACATGCTGCTGGCAGAGGGCGTGGCAGGGCCAGAGAAAGGTGGCGGATCTGCTGCCGCAGCAGCTGCAGCCGCGGCCTCGGGCGGGGCGGCCGACAATTCCATTGAACATTCCGACTACAGAGCCAAACTCACACAGATCAGACAGATCTACCACACAGAGCTGGAGAAATATGAACAGGTAAGGATGAGCTTTCAAAATCCCAGGGTTGAGATCTTTCCAACAACTGCTTCTGCATTGAGTGTTTTGCTTGAAATGCTAAACCTCTTCATCCACTTTGGGTCTAACTCCCAAAAGAGGGGAATAACACTCTTTTTATTCGTTTACATCATCAAAAGTTTTAAACTATGGACCTGTTGAGTTGTACGCCATAATACACATCACCTCAGATCAACAGCGAACAGCGTATTCTCTGCATTAGCAAGAAAATTGCCTAGAAAATGCATAATGGAGGAGAATGAGTTATCAGCTTGGAGAAAATAGCACTATTATTCACTATGCTGTAGTTGATTATAGAGATCCAAAGGAGGGCTTCAGTCATCTGTGTTAAATGAAAGTATGATCAGCTCTTTCACCTAGCACTTTAAGCCTGCCATTAAACACTGAGGCATTATGGGCGAAAATAAAAGGTGTAACATTGATGCCTCAGCAAGCTAGTGAGGTAAATTAGACTAATTTACTCCGTGCTCTCTGAGAGAGGAGGTGGGTTTGCGGGGGCACACAACACTCCGCCTGGAGTAAATGCATCTTTCTTAAGGGTGTTTCCAGGTTTTAATTATCTAAATGTAAATACTTAACGAATTTTACTTAGAGTAATGAGCTAAAGTGTGCACTACGTAAATGAGTTATTCTAATTAATCATGTATGAACTACTGGTTTAACAAAAAAGCTGTTTAAATTCGCTCTGCATTAGGGCCAATCCAAATTGCAGATCTGCATTTGTATTCAAAGAGGACTTTGTCTATTGCATCATCAAAGTATTTTATAAACAGTACACAGAGCTGAAAAAAATAAGCTTGCAAAAAAGCTATAAAACCTTCTAATATCAATCATAAAGGTTTTTTTCAGAAAACCCAACAGCTGTAACTTTGGACATTTATTTATTTATTTTTTTACTTATTTTGGCTTTTTTTGTCTCTCTGCCTTTGTCTCTGGCAGGCATGTAACGAATTCACTACCCATGTGATGAACCTGCTGAGGGAACAGTCTCGCACGCGACCCATCTCTCCCAAAGAGATTGAGCGCATGGTGGGAATTATCCACCGTAAGTTCAGTTCCATCCAGATGCAACTGAAACAAAGCACCTGTGAGGCTGTCATGATCCTGCGCTCCAGATTCCTTGATGCCAGGTCAGTAGATCATGTCCGTGTATAGTACACGTAGCATGTGTGTATCTATTGACATCTGCAGACTTTTATTGCTTGACCCATGTAAGCAAATCCAATGGGCAAGGCCATTTTTAGAATGTGTCCAATTCAAAATTTTGTTTTTCCCATCACTTTTCTGGAACAGCACACAGTGTGAACACTGCTGAGATGCATGATTTTAATTATGTCCATGTTCCATGCGTTATCCATTTTCAAGACAATCATGCTCTCACACCTGAGAGCAGTTAAGACCAAATGAAATGTGGACCAAGTCATGTGTAATGGATGGAGGGGAGGTCATCAGCAGGTGTTGTGGGTTACTCTAATCACTAACAGTGTGGTGCAGTGAGCAGCTCCGCAGAGCAGCACAAGTTCCAGCCAAACAAGCCAAGTGGAAGCACATGTGCTGCCCACTGCCTGTGTGAAGCGCAGTAAACAAGGCAAAATAAGCAAATGTTCAACAACATGATAAGTAGTGCCCTTGGGAGGGAAGGGGACCCAGATCTAGTTAGAGTTTGCTTGTTTCTGCTGGAGATCCCTGGGGCTGTGGCACTTGAGGAACAATGCTCAACTGTGCATGCCATGATTTCTATAATGTACCGAGATGCACTCCGACTGGGCTTTGTGCTCCATCACGAAGCCCACCCATCCGCTACACTAAACTCTACACATTACACGCTTGGACTGGAGATTGGAGACCAACAGACCAAATTAAACATTCTATGTGTTTCGTGATTTTTGTATGTGCATGTGTGTGTACGTGCTCGTCAGTTTATTGGTCGAAGTCTGGTCTTCTGTGTGTTGACGAGCAGGACACGATATTCTCCTCCTGAGGGCCCTTAGAGTCCATTCCTCATTATTTTCACCATTTATGTGTGAGATTGATTGTGCAATTTGTGCAATCCAAATGGATGAGGTAATGCTGGTCCCACTAATAGGTTTGCTCGGCCTTTCTCTCGTTTTGCTCCTCACTCAGGCGGAAAAGGAGAAACTTCAGCAAGCAGGCGACGGAAATTTTGAATGAATATTTCTACTCGCACCTCAGCAACCCGTATCCAAGTGAGGAGGCTAAAGAGGAGCTGGCCAAGAAGTGCAGCATCACAGTTTCCCAGGTGGGTAGTGCTCATCTAACAGTAGCTCGTGGGTAATCATGGTGGGAAAGGCTAAAGCCTAGAGGGATAGTTATCGTAGGTCACACAACCAAGACACAATGTCTTTAGCTAACCTTGACATTGTGACTGCCTAATGATGCTTCAGTCAAGGCTGGTCGCAGTCAGTCAGAGCAGGGCCACAGGGAGGGGAGACCTATATCATCTTGGCCTCAATCAAAGCACAATCCTGCCTGGGTCCCCTGCCATTTTTGCCTCTCATTCCCATCCACCATTTGTGCTCTCTCTGTTGCCCGGTCAGTCACTCAGGTCATAAGCTGGGGAGAAAAAGGAAAAAAAAAAGGTATCATCCATTACTTTAAGAAAAGTAGTTAAAGTCTGGTGCTTCAAAACACTGGATGATACTGGTATTTTATTGGTGTGTTTGCTGTTCATGTTACCTTGCGGGACTCTGCTAATTGACAGTTATATTTTAGACTTAAAGAGCGACTTTCACACTTTATATAAAGCATAGCCTCCTTGTTGGGTAAACCTGAAGGCAATATCTCTCACACCTAACCCCCACATCCAAAGTGTTATTATCCTGTGCTCTCCTGTTCTGGTATTATTGTGACACTATCTAGATTTTTTTCATACTCTATTGTTTTATGGCTGTCCTCGTGAGACACAATATCAGAGAAACATGAATCTATACAATAATCTGCAGTGTTTTTTTCTGTGTGGGGAGGGGGTGTTGAGGGGTATATTGAGTGTAGTCATGAAGAGTCAGATACTGTAAAAGCCCATTCTTTTTTGCCTTCAGGGGGTGGGAAGCACCATCACAGTATCACAGGTATGTCATAACTTCTCCTGATCAACTGTTTCCATTTTTTTTGTACCTCCTTTGTTTATGTATGTAATAGCCTCACAGTTTTCACTGCACAGAACCTCCCTCCCTCACACTACTGGATCAATGCTAATGCTACATACATTGTATGATTTAAAGTTTAATTTTGCATTTTAAGAGTGAATAAGAATATTTCGCCTTCACACCCCACCTGAAGTAACCCAAGAACACAGATTTTTGATTGATTCATACAGTATATTTACATGATACCTGTGTTATCACCATATTATGTGTGTACAAATGTGTCACATGAAAATTTACTTTTGGCTATTGTTTACCACATTAATCACATTTCTTGTCTGTTGTAGAGCATTGACTAATGGTGTGGTCTTTTCCAATCTTCAAACTGCAGTCTGAGTTTATTATCCCCCCAATCCACCTCGTGATCACTGTTTGCATTATAGCGGTTATAGAAATGGCCGCCAATCCTCAAAAATGGAGCTCTACTGTTTCCTGAGTGCCTTACAAAACAGACCACTGTACCAGTTCCCATGAGAACAAATCAGTCCATGTAGAAATTAGAGGGCTTTTAAAAATTCACTTGAACTCATCCCAGGCCCCATTAGTGGCATACTCCTCAACAAACCGAGGCCACGGCAGACATTCTTATTGACTTATTCTTAGTGCTTTGGCTCATTTTAAGTGAGTAACAAAGTCAGAGGCTCAACATGATGCCCAAGTGCACCATAAGTGTGTTATCCCTCACAGTGCCCTGGCCTGTCAGAGTCACAAACCGCTCGCCATGACCACACAGAGGTCATTTTTTAAACACCCCAAAGTCTTCTTGTGGTGCTTTGTTGATTGCACAAGCAGTTCATTAAGTAAAAAAAATATCCGTCGTGAATGGGGTGCCAATATCAGTTGGCAGCTTTGCTCGATACATCATTGCTGATGAAACATCCTGCATCATTCGAGCAGAGATCATTTAAAATGCAATTGATGAACTCTGGTCTTCCCTACGAGCAAAGCCTCCTTAGCTCCAGAGATCTCTACAAATCCAGTATTTTATGTATATATAAATAGTACAGATATAATCTTGAACAAAGAGCAACAACAAAATAATATTAATTGTTTGACTATTTCAGTGTGTCTGAATCCTGATTATTTGGAGCAAATATCTGAAGTGCAATGAGCTTCTGACGTTGTTACGATTACTGACTGGCTCTCTATGGATGCTGCCTTATTACCTTTGACCCTTTGCATATGCGGTGCTGGGCTACTGAATGAGGCATGAGACTGGATGACTGTAACTTGTGGCAGGGCTTACTAGGGCCATATTTGACATTATCTGCATGAACGGTTCAGTGTTGAGCTTAATTTCCACTGCTTATTGTCAAGAACACAGCTTTTTAAACTATATCATAGTTAATTTGGTGAAACTAAGAGTTGACTTCTTATTCATTATTTCTGTAGGATGTATATCTGACAAAGCCATCCAGACTACCTTTCTATTAGTGCTCAATGTTTAGGGCATTATAACTTGAACTATATTGAGATCGTAGACAGATCATGCATTGTTGTATATCAACAGGCAAGTACTATTGAAATAGGGTGAAATAGTTTGAATTATTTACTACACCTATGCTGCCGCTCTCAATGAAAGCAACAGTATCGTGTTCTTGCAAGGAGTCTGCATGGCCATTATAAAATCGCTGCCTTTGAGGCTGCTGATGTTTAAAGGTAATTCAGTCTCACAACCTGGTTCTCACCACACATAGCAGTCTATTGAATGCATGGCCTGCCACGAGATAAAGGGGAATTAGTTCTGGAGATTGGGTTGTGCTCCACACCCTACAGAGCGGTGCATTTGTTCAATATTTTGTTGAACTTAAGAATCACTAAAGCCAGAGTTCAGTGGGCAGTAGAGAGATGTGTGTGTAGAATGAAAGCCATATAGTAAGAAAACATGCACACATCCTTCATCATAGAAGGGCAATGTAAGAGAACTGCTAAATGATCAGTCTCGTTTAATTAACACCACAGAATTAGCATGCGTCACTGTCATAATGGTCTAAGGTAAGAGATAAACTAGTGTACATGTACCACTATTAACTTTTAATGTTAATCATCAAAATACATTGAAGCATTTTTAAGTGACATTGTAATGAATGTAGTTCTGTTTAATACACTGTTTACATGAACATATTGTTAAATTAAACAGACTGATGGGCTTTATAAAACATTTCCATAGTTTTCCGGGGTTTGTGGCCACTTTGTGAGCTGTCTAAAAGAGCAAGAATATTGCATCGTCTTTGGCTCTACAATCCACTATAAGCAGGTTAAGTAAAAAGGATGATGGCCAGGGCTTTCATTGCTTCCAATTAAACCTTGCTTGTTAGTTTAACCTCTAGGTAAACCCATCAAACAATTGATGTCAAGGAAACCCTGCCAACAGTGGGCCTCGCCTGAATGGTCATTAATTTTAATTGCCTAGATATTAAAGATTTAGAGCACAGAGACGTGCAGGATAGAAATGATCCGATGTCCTGCAAATCCAGTCAGTTTTTACGCCACAGCATTGGCGGGCTGCTGGGGATATTAAAATTTAAGCACATGGGTGGAAATTAAATAAAGTGTCATTAGGGGCAGCTGCTCTTTGGCTGGTCCAGCCGTGGGCTGCAGGGCCTGAGAGGGGGGCAGCAGCACAACAACAAGACACTCTAATTTATAGGGCCATTAAAAACAAGCATCATCTCATTATTATTCCAGTGTTATTGCAGAGCCAGCATTCACACATAAGGTTCACCCCTCATACAACTTTTCAGTGTCTGACTGATGTTGGATGCCATTATTTCAATTCAACTGAATTAGCATTTCCTACCGGCCTAAACCTGAATATATCAAATTTAAGACATTAATTTGACTTCAATACTTTTACATGCCTTCAGAGTTCAATTTTGCTGTAGTAAAACATGTCTTTATTTTCAACAAGTCAATTAGCACCGAATGCCCTAAGAATCTGTGTTTACTGTTTCACATATCATCAGGTCTTTACCCTCTCACTGTAGTTTTGGTAATTACAACCCAAAGTTGCTTTGCAAAGTTAGTAAACATGCATGTGTGTACACACACACACACACACACACACACACACACACACACACACACACACACAGAGATTGCTGTATTTATTACTGTATTTGTGTTTTGCTGTTTTCAAAATGAATGTTCAGCTAACCAGGCCAGACACTGTTTATGTAGATTATACAGTGATATACATACTTTAATAAGCATTTTATTTAAAAATTAACATTTAACACAAGACACCATTGTCCATTATTGTTTTATGTAACATTTTAGATGCAGCCCTATAAATAACAACCTATGGTTCTCTTTGCTATTTTAAGATAAGTGTTATACATAAGGCATCAATCAGCTACGTTCACTGATCTGGAATAAGTGAGCATTTTAGATGGTGAAATATGAATGTTGATATATTTCACTAAGGGAAATGTCAGAATGTGTATTCTCAATAACCAGCCATGATTTAGGAAGTATACTGTATATATTATGTTGACATTAGTCGCTGAGCAGCAGGACCCCCTTGTGTTTTAGTTTTATCAGGAGACAGATCTGAGAGGATGTCATGCTCCCATCCATGGGAAGACACAAGTGGCTCCTGATTATGGCTTAATTAGCTTGTGTACCCGGCGGACATTACTTCAGGGGCTGGGAATTGGGTACTTGATGGACCCAAACATGACATCTTGAAACAATCAAACTGCTCAGCGCACGGTGCTGTGGCTGCTTGACGTCTGACTCCTCTGCTCCTCCTCCTTCTTCTCTCCCACACAGGTATCCAACTGGTTTGGCAACAAAAGGATCCGGTACAAGAAAAATATCGGCAAGTTTCAGGAAGAAGCCAACCTGTATGCTGCCAAGACGGCTGTAAATGCAGCACACGCTGCAGCCGCTGCAGTGCAGAACAGCCAGGCCAACTCCCCTACTACACCCAACTCTGGTAGGCACTCCGACATAGAGACAAACCAACAAAAAAAGATCTTCCCTCTATCTCTGACCTTAACCTGCTGCCTCCCTGCCTCACTCTCTCATGCACCATTCACACAGCAAGAGTGACAGGCCTGCTCCCAGCTTGGGGATCACAGTGTCTCCTGTTTATAAGACAGTTGATGCCAAGCAAACTCATGCATAAAGAGAGCGTTCCTGACTTGTGAACTGAGAACACATGTATTTTTGGCAAAAAAAAAAAAAAAAAAAAAAAAGGCAAGAATTCAAAATGATGCCCTGGGATTTGTTTTCTTGACTTCCTGTCAACTTCCTGTCATTTGTAATGTAACGGTATGTAGTCCCACTGAATGTACTTTTTTATGCTAAATAACAAAAAAACATAATCGCTGGGAGCATTTAACCTAGAGTAATAATATAGTAAAATTACATTATATGCAGTTCATATTGAATAAGAATCACATAAAAGCAATTTGGACTAGGTTGACCTGCGTCGGGATGTGGTAAGCTTATGAAGTGGTCCCTTTTTCTTGCACCCAGGATTCCAGATGAAAGATGAAGAGTTTCAGCTGGATTCTGCAGAGAGCAAAAACACTCTTTTAAGCAACATGTTTACTGGTACTGGTCTTTTCATAAGCTTCTTATTGTCCTTTGTCATTTACCATGTGATACCTCCCTGCCAATGTTAGATTGGAAGTAGGTGATGTGGATCAATTGGGAGCTTAAGCGACCAACCACATGTAGAACCGGTCCCCTTGTGTCATGTTATTTTCATTTCATTTGTGTCCACCGCCATTTTAAAAAGATCCCCTTCCGGCCCTCTGCATATTGTCCTCCTCTGTTTGTTTCTTTACTTCCCTTCCTTCACCCTTGTAGCTTGCTTGCGTCATGAGAGTCTCTTAGTGTATTCATCAGCTTGAGTTGGGTCTGTGTACGTGGACACCTGTGTGAGGAGTGTGTCTGCGTCATTTGTGCGTATGTATGTGTGTCTGTGCTTTCCCTTTATAGCAGTCTCATATATTTAGCTACTTACATCTTCCCTTTCCAGGTTCTTCAGGTTCTTTTAACATCCCAAACTCTGGGGACATGTTCTTGAGCATGCAGAGTCTGAATGGGGATTCTTACCAAGGGGCACAAGTCGGAGCCAATGTACAGTCACAGGTAGGATCAACAATCAGGGACAGCTCCTGACTACCAGTGCAGAGAGCTGTCCTTGTCTTGCCTGTGTACTGAGCCATCCACAGTGCAGTCTGAAGCACATTAAAACCAAAACAGAAAACAAGAAAAACGCACTGCCCATGGGAAGGCAGTTGAATTTACCACAGTGAGGCCTCTGAAATCCTCAGATTGACTGAAGTGTTTACTGACTATTTCGCTTTGGATGGAATATTTTGGCAGCCAAAATATAATCCCACCCCACTGCTATCACGCCTCTAAGCCTCTAAGCAACTTCCAGGTTACTATAACATTTAGTGAATGCATTTGGCTTTGACTTGA
This sequence comes from Channa argus, assembly GCF_033026475.1. Classification (NCBI taxonomy): domain Eukaryota; kingdom Metazoa; phylum Chordata; class Actinopteri; order Anabantiformes; family Channidae; genus Channa; species Channa argus. Next base: position 19,774,102 of record NC_090207.1, read on the forward strand.
GCTCTTCGGTTGGTATTGGGTTTTTGGTACTGTGTTTTCCCCTTTTTTTCTGTATTCTGTATATTGCTATATTCCTGTCTCATCTTGTTGTTGTTTGTTGTTGATGTCTTCCATTTTGCAAGTTTAACACAATTTCACTACATACACACAAAAGATACCATGCACTTATTAAAGAGAACACTTCTTACTCATGCTTTAGATCAAAAAATAAATAAATAAAAGTTAATTTTCAACATCCATAGTGTGTATGTATCAAGTTAATATCCCTTATGCTTTTATTTTTATTTATTATTCCATAGCAGCTGGATAACATGTAATAGATTGGAGCACGCTAGTAACATCAGTGTGTATCAGAAAATCAATTAGCTTTGTTACAAAGCTAGTTAGTACACTTGCTGTCTCAGAACTCCATTTGTGATTTCACACTAGTTAGTGTTTGTTGCCTCAACGAGCATGTTTACAGTTGGATTGCTGTGAGACACCCAGTTGACCAGCTTGTCCACATTGTCTGTCCCCTCAGGTGGATACCCTGCGCCATGTTATCAGTCAGACGGCAGGATACAATGATGCTCTTGGGAGAAACACGATGTACAGTCCACATGGCTTAAATGTAAGTGTGAGTTTTATACGTTTCATGTACAATTGGTCTGACAAAGACAGTGCAAGGTGAGTTGTCTTCGAAATATGCTGCATGGTTATATTTCATAAAAGTGCAGCACGTTAGATTACATTAAACACGTTGTAAATACAGATAATGGGCAACCTTGCGTGTGTGTGTTAGCTTCCCAAAGCATGTGCCATGAAATATTAGACATTGTATCTTGTCACTTTGTCACCTGATATGAACAGAAGTTGCCTTTAATAAAACATGTTATATAGCAGAGGCATGAAACCACCAGCTTTACTTTAATAAACATCTTTTAATACCTTGTTTGACTGAAACCAAAAATTAGATTAAAAACGGCCGTTCACTGTGCAGTATCTGTTGCGTTTTCACTATTTTGAAATGCTTCAACGAATTTTCCATAGCCTTATCTTCATGATAAAATATGAACATGTGATCGCCTGCAGCCCTTTCCAGATATGAATTCCATCTTCCTTGATGAGGTTTGATATGGCTCCTTTTTGTAAAGCAGCACATAATCTGAAGCTATCAGAGTTAAGATTAATTTCGTTGATGAGAGACGATGAAGAGAGAGAAAGGGAGGGAGAGAGAAGTAGGATCAGACAGCTCTTCCCCTCTCTGCACTATATCAGAACCTCAGTATTTGCTCTCTTTATATTGTCGTGTCTGTTGGGCAAAATGCATGCATATTCACAGTCTGATATTCTTTAAAGCTTAAGCAACGAAAATAATGTATTTTTATAGCAGTGTTGTTGGAAATTAAATAATGATTTCTGTGAAAAGACATTAACACATTATGTAAACAAATGGTGGGGGCTGTTGCCAGCATTCAAGGCTTTTGGTGTCATTTCTGGCGTTGCTGAAGCCATGCTGTTATAAGCTCTTTAGACATGTCAACTCCTCGCATCATCAACTGTGTTTTTTCACTTTCTCACAAGGTTTCTCACTTCCATGTGGAGTGTAGACCTGTCCCTAATGGCTCCTCAGAATTCAGTATGCTACATACAGTACTAAAAGAGCAACTCGCTGAACTGAACTACAAAACTACCTTATTTTTTTTTTGTTTTATTTCAAATTGTGGCAAAGCTTTTAATTTGTAGCAACAACCCCAAAACTGCCTTATAGATGCATTTCCATAGACTAACCTTTAGCTTTGTTTGTGGTGACGTAGAAGGATCCAGTAAAGGCTAGGTCATGCCTGGAGCAAAGCAAAGTCAAGCTGGCTAAGACTGGCTCTCTTGGAGAGGCCCTGCCCTGTCACTTTCACTCAGCTCTCCACACCTCACCCAGCCCAAGCCCTCCCTCTTCTTGACTGACAGGAGAATATGTAGCGACAAGCTGTCGTCCGCTGCTGAAATCTGCTTAGACACTGATTTCAGAGACTGTTCTCATTGGTCAGGACTCAAGACAAATTTGTATCCATGTGTCTCTTTGCTGATGCTACTGTAATGCAAAGGATGCTCAGAGTCACATGGCATCAGTGTATTTGCAACGTCTTAAAATCAGCTACCACGAAAATCTAAAGAACGTTGCTACATTTTGGGCATCACTACTTACTATGCTCATGTTACAGAGATTGTGATCTTTAACCTCTTGCATTTCTGTCCCAGGCTAATGGGGGATGGCAAGACGCAACGACTCCGTCTTCTGTAATATCTCCGACAGAAGGACCTGGAAGTGTGCACTCTGATACCTCGAATTGATCCGCTATTAAATGCATCTCGGCCTCAAACTGGGCATGGACTCTTCTAACTGGCTAAACAATTGCAGACGATTTATATATATATATATATATATATATATATATATATATATATATATATATATATATATATATATATATATATATATATATATATATATATATATATATATATAAATACACAGCAGATTTGTTTTCCTGTACCTTAAAATTTCTCATGACCAAGCCACACAAATTACAATACATCCTCCACCACAAACACCACGTGTTTTCTGATTGTTCTGTGTTTTTGTTCTGTCTTCATAAATCGACCGTAATCACCGTGCTCTTTTTCCTTTGTTGTAGGGGTAAGCACACACATGCACAAACAGAAACGGTAAACTTTCAGGATAATTATCTCCTCTGAATTCAAATTACCCAATGACAGTTTAACATGACATTTTATGACATTTTAAATGGCCATTTGTTTGATTCTTGATTTAATTACTACTTTCCATTTTGATAATTGGGTTCTCTTTCAGTTCTCACAATACATAGATTAAAGCAGCTGTTTCTTTGACTGTAATGTGCTCGCAGTCTTGTCCAGCAACTCAACAATGCTGCTGTTGACAGCTCAATGGCAGCTTTGTAGTTCCTTTCAAGATTTATTTTTGCCTTACAGCCGTATACATTAGTACCAGGAAATGACTATTCAAACTCTGAAACATAAAGAAGTGTAATTGATTGCTTGACTATAACATGACACCATTCCATATTTTATAATTTGATGTTTAGTGTGTACATATGTAAACATTTTTTTTCTACTGCTTATGGAAATCAACAAATCCCCCACAGTAGATCATTCCTTCGTGGCACACAGGAGCAGGCCCTGGTTACACAGGAAAAGTTGTACATAATATAGCGTAAGAGTAATTATACATCCCGCCAATCAATACACAGCTTTATTACCTCATTCAGCTTCATAGAAACCAATCATTTCCAACATTTCTGTAGCTTAGAGTGCTCACTTACTACCTCTAAACAATATCACCATCATAGTTTCATTTTGCCCTTATTTAATGTTTTTATGTAGTTATTTTGATTACATCTTGTAACACTGTAAACTCTTTATTCTCTATGTAATCTAATGTATATTTTAATCTTTTAATAAAATGCCGTTGCTGGGTTGCAACCTAAAATGACAAAAATAAAGAATGAAAATGAAAACGATATTAATGCCATGAAAAACAGGCAGGGAGGGAGGGGTGGAAAGGATGTTGATCTGTGGCTTTTACGAGGGGGTGTGATAAACATTGTTGATAAATTAACACCAAACAGTAAAACTGTTGTAAATACTGAAGAAAAAAAAACATTTTGAATGTTGCTCATCTTGTTACTAAATCATGCAAAAAAAGAAAAAAAAAATATGATAAAAACTGTAATGCATAGAGGTTTCAGTATTCAGAACTGTAAATTTCCAGCTCTGTTCAACAGGGTTCAAGACTTGTTTTCTCTTTTTTCTATTGTATGTGATTCTGAAACTGAAAAGTCATGACAAATGATGATTTGTGGCAGTGATTCCGATGTATTAAAGATGTTTAGTGTTACTTTCTAACCAGACTACACCCTGGACTGAAAAGTCTTCCTTGTGGTAGTTGTGTAATTTCAAACATGAATAAACCTTTTGCTTTCATGACAGCAAGGTGTGTTTTCTTTCACGTTGACTCACTGTGGCCCTTCTCACCTTTCTTCCATTACACACTGCCAATGGGGGGGGGGTGGCCTCCCCCAGTGCCACTCCTGCCAGACTCAGGCACCGGTGGTTGGTTTATGATTATAAATGAATGTGGAATTTTGCGCACAAAGAGAGCATTATAAATGAATAAATGAATTATTAAAAAATTATACTATCTGAATTTAAAGTGTATTCATATTTCTTGTTACACTATATTTTTTTTATTAGTTGCAACCAGGGCTATTATTCCTGCTATTAATGAATTATTACCTTTGCATTTGTTTATGACACTAGTTATTTAAAAATATGCAAAGTTGCATTTAGATTTCGTATTTCCTGCGCTATGCTATATCCATAAATGATACAATAAACAAACATTTTTAACTCACTTACTTTATTCCACATCTACATTTACAATTACATTTAGTCATTTAGCAGACGCTTTTATCGAAAGCGACTTACAAGTGAGGTACAAGGCAGCAAAAATCTAAGTCATGGAGAAAACATCAAAGCAAAGTCCTATCAGAAAAGTGTTCACAGTTCACCAGAATCGACATCTACCCTTCTTTGAGCATGTGCCTCAATTTGGCCACTCTATTAAAGCATTTTGAGATCCACCCCTAACTGTCAATTAAAGATAATGCACATTTTAAGAAAAGGATGGTCCACTAACCCCAACTTTAAGCTCTTTTAAGCTACTTCTTTCCTCTCATTAACGACAAACAACATTAGATTTTAGGCCTTTTGTAGGAAAACTCAAATCAAATATAATATATTTAATAATATAAAATACATTTTCTTTTCATAATCTCTATACAGCATGAGCACTACATGAGCTTTGTTCCTGGTAGAAGGTAAAGATGACTTAACCTGGTTTGCAGCTACTGTCGAGCTGACATGGTTAGTACAATTAGCTGAAATGTCAGGCACTTCTAATTCAGGCTATTTTGTCTGTCTGTTGTGGAAAGGCTGCCTTAATGGATCATTGGTTACCAATTCCACATGGAAATTGACATCCATTTATTCTCATTTTCTCAGCAGAGTTCTTCATTCCTGTCTTCTTCCTGTGCTTATGTCCAGTGTTTTGTGTGTCTAGCTTGTAGACTCTCCTGGATTTGCTTTTCCAGAGTAAATACCACTGAATGTCACTGTTTTGTACATCAGAGGAGCTAATTTAATCCCTAAGTGTGTGTGCATGTGAGTGTGCTCTTGTATTTGTTTTGATTTCAACATTTATGTACAGACAGGTAAAAAAAAAAGAGATGCAACAGCATAGTATGAGTTTAACTCAAGTGCTGTTTCCCAGGAGAACAGTTGTCCACTCAACCAGTGGAAAACTTTGAACAGTGAACACCTCACCTCATAACACCTCATATCTTTATCCCGATATCACAGATTTCCCTGTGCACGGAGATAATCTTCTCCTATTGTTTTAGCTATAACAATGATTGAGTTTTACTTGAGACAGATGTATCAGCATTATGCTCCTGTTTTATTTAACATTTAGCGGATGCTTTCATAGAATTATGAAAGCATTAGGAATTTAAAGTCCAGCCCTGCTGCACCCTGCCATTTGGATTACAATCTATTTGCTCGTTCTACCTTTACAAATAGATACATTTGCTTCCACAAGAGTTCAACTATTGGATTTTAAGTACTGCACTCAGCAAAATTGGCATCAGAACCTTTTAAATAAGGAAGTTACATTTTCTGAGATTATGACTATTAGAGATTTTTCTAAGGTTCATTAAAGGCGACAAGAAAAATTTACCATGAAAAGCATGCATCATTAAATATGGAAATCCAGAATTATAATAGCAATATTCACCAAGCTAGTGCCAATTAAATTGGATAAAGATATCATTTATATTATTAAGGTAAGGCTCATATTAGATTAAATATAAAATGAATTTTTTTCCCGGTTTGATTTATTGCTTATAGTGCATTGTTCACAGACCCGTGTTATACTGTATTTCAATAGAGACATTGTTTATATTAAAATGAAAAAGGCTGTAATTGTATTACACTATGGCTAAATTAAATTGGTAGGAGGTTCACAAAGAAATTTAAAAGCTGGCATATTTGTATTTTTCATTCTTAAATCTGACTCTACATATTCACATTCATACACATTAGTGACTGCTAACAATGACTGTGTTGCTCACTTTAGGTTTGATAGATAATTAGCTCTTTTTGTAAGCCCTGAGAATTTTAGAGAATAAAATAAATGAGTCTTAGTTAAGTCCAAGAAAATATGCAGTGTGTTGTTGCTTTGATCCTTAATCAAAGATTGGGACAGTATGCGGAAACATAAAAACCTAATACATCATAATTCTTTAAAAAGCCATTACGAGGCTGGTTGGGAAAGAAAGCTATAAAGCTGCTATAAGTTAATGTACTGATACATTTAACATTCTTTCACAAACCCGAAAACAAACATGATCGGCAACTCAGCTCTTTCCTAATGTGTCTGATTTTAAAACTGAGATGTCGAGCTCAAATCACAGGACACACATAGTCAATGTGCACGGCCTCTTTATTGTTAGTGTAGTTTGGATGAGCAGTGACACAACAGAACAAAGCTCAGATATGAAAGGATACATTGGTAGCTGTGTCAGTGCATTTTTAGAGAGCTGTGTGTGGTTTAAACCTTGTATTTATTAACAGTATTTAAACATTTAATTGTACATTCAATTGTAATTGTACGGCATTTGTTTTAATTCATTGTAACTATTTGTGAGTGCCGTTAAACTAGGGACATGAAAGTAAAGTTTTATCGGTTGACAACACTAACACTGATTTATTTAAATTAACAATTGTTGATGTAATTGAAAGTCTGTTACTAAGCTTAAAAGGCATTTGACAATAGAGTTTATGGTACAAATGTCAATTTGTCAGTCTAAAAACAACATTTAATATTTCATTTAATAGCTTGATTTTTACTGAAAATTGATGAAAGTGTGCAAATAAAGCAGTTTTCCTAAAAGCTCAACCAGTTAACATAAATATGCAGGAGTTCCCTGAATTTACAATTTCAAAGATGTTCCTATAATTTCACTTGCTTCATGAGTAATTCACAACAGCAGAGTCATGAGCTTGAGTGCTAGTGTACAGTAGTTTGATTTACTGAGCAGGAGCATAATGGAGCAGAGAGCGTCTGCACAGATCTCTTCAGCAGCACTATTAAGGCATGAGTCTTGAGTGGCCTTTGAGCTTAAAACAGTAGAGTTAATTAACATTTGATCCTACTGCTACTTACATCTTTATAAGTTCATTTTCAATTTCATTTCAACCCATTCACCCATTTCAGTGCTTGAATATTGCTTTAAGATCACACGTAGGCTCATCTGTGAACTGATGGTGGCTTATCGTTGCCTGTTGGGTAAAAGCAGGCATGTGAAGACTTGTGACAAGAGACAGATGTTTGGCCTACCTCTTAGAAGACATGTGTCATCAAGCAAGGACTGCCTTTGTGCTGCTCACTTGTACTAACACCAAGTTACAAAAAAAATAGAAAGTGACAAAAAAATACCGGTGCTGTATCTATCTCCATCTTATTCTCTGTATCTGTCTCTCTCACACATGCATACACACTTTACACAATTCAATAATTATGTAAATCAATGTCTGCATTAATTCACACTTTAGGTCTTTCTAATTTGGCTTCATTGCTGAACCAAATATTTCAATATTTTTACCTTAACCAGGTGTGTGTGTGTGTGTGTGTGAGTTACATGTTAATATGTACATGTCTTTCTTCTGAACAATCAAATATGCAAGTTATGCCTTAAAAGATGGAAAATAAGAGATATGAAATATGAAAGAGAGAGTTAGATGGAGGCACATGATTCGCTGTAGCGACCCCATTAAAGGGAACAGCCGAAAGGAAAAGAAGAAGCTTCAAAAGCTGGAAAATAATGCTTTCACACAGTCTGTGGCTGTTTACCACATAAAGATGCATTCTGTGTATTGTGTTTCAATGACTTTAATTAAAGCAATAATTAAATATATGACAAGTTGACCACAATAATTGAGCCACAAATCATAAAAAAACTATTGGTCATTATTTATATCTAAGAATCTTAGTAATGCTTTGTAGTTTGAGTTTCGTATGAAGCCACACTGATAGTGGGAAATGACAACAACAACATACAGACACTATCCCTATACCAATTCAGATAAAGCACATCAGTGTACAGTTAGAGCAAAGTTGGAGACAAAAACGTAAATTTGTCATGATTTTTAATTTTTTTTTTATAAAGATACCTTCTGGGCATTCATGGCCATTTGATGTGCTATGGAGCAATGTTTGTATAAGTGGGTCCCAGAGTCATCATCTTATACTAAAGCAAACAAACACAAAAACGACACTGTCCTACTGAAAAATACGATTAGGTGGGTTGTTTGTACAAGCAGGGAAAACTGCCAACATAGACGTGTTCACATGGGGGTGACGCAAAGCAGCTGTGGCAAACATAAGACAGTCACTTACTTTAGTATTCAGACACAGAGAAGTTTGCCAGGAGGTGGCTGGGGTGGACAGCTGGATGGGTCAACTACGCAGAGGACTTTTTCACGGGATACTGTTGGTGGATGAACAACTTTATTAAAATGGTAAAATGCACTTACCACTCTATTAACTGAGACTATTAATGTTGTCAGTCAGATTGTGGCGCACTTTTAAAATGTAAAAATGCTGTTTTACCTCATAGGGTTGACATTTAAAACACATCATATGCTGGATAAACTGGCCTGAACTTATTTGTTTATCCTTCATTTACGGTCTTTTATTCTTATTGCACTCTGAAACAAATATATTATCTATGTTAGTGAAGTTTAATGTTGAAATAATATTTTAATGTTCAGATTATTTTTCTCAGCACATTACTCCTTGATAACTGAAATAAATAAAACCAGTGGTGAAACTAAATAAAACTAAATGGAAATTGAGTTTCTCTTCTACTATATAATGTATGGAAATACAAATACGTAAAGAACAATACTTTTGACATATAATTTTACACAATTGGCTGAAAGATTTAAATCATAACAGGCCCTGTGATCAAATACTGGCCAGAATGTCTCTTTCCTCTCTCTCCAAGTGTTTCTCGTCTGTCTCCCTGTCTTTGCTTGAATGTATATCTTGACACCAAAAAACAAATTAACCTGTTGTCAACTTCTAAAAAAAAGATGAAGCATCTGCACCAATTTGTTACTCGAAATCAGACAAGAAGGTCATTGAATAAGTGAACCAAACAACAGACCAAATTCATTTACAATCTTTAAACAAAGCTATAAAGTGACAAGTCTCTGTAAAGTGACAACATGTCTCTGACTATGATGTGCCTGATGTGTTTTTTCTATTTTTATTTTTTTATTTTTTGAACATAAAACAGTCTCTTAAATATTCTCTGCTACAAATTTACATGCTCAAGGCGGGATGATTCACAGATGATGGCAACATGCTGAGAAAGATCAGTACACCCAAGTATCCAGAGAAGTAAATAGTACTAAAGGAGCTCCACAGTCAGAGGCACAGTATGTTTGAGGTTTATACTCTGGATCGACATTACTGTTCGTCCACAATGGCTACAGCGAACCAGAATTTTTTTCAGGAATAGGTTTATGCTTGAGTCATCTGTTCTCCCTGCAACTAGACTCAGGAATGAGTACACTACAGGGTACCAAAGCCATTGTCTTAGTTATTCTTTCCGGACACAGATCATTGCTTACATTGTGCTACGATGCTTGTGAATGTTCCCAACATGTTCTCTTGTGTCTCTTTGTCTGTGTGAGCCTTGTACTCGTTGTGTTTTGTTCTGTGCAATGTAGTGTATCAGCTGTGGAAGCATCATGACATCATAACTATCTGTTCAACTGAGTGTAAAGAGCTTGACAGAAAGAAATTAGTTCGTCCTAAAGCTGCAGTACAGTGAAGTATATGACCATTCTCCCTCAGTTCATAATAGGTCTAATAATTTGGTGGCATCATTGCAAACAAAGTCAGAGAAAAGATGACAATAAATGCAAAGATTATTGACTTTATTGTAGCATTTATTTTTTTTAGGGTAGTTTAAATGAGAAGTTGTCTCCTTATTGCAGGATCATCCATATCACATTTATACAGTTTTACCCTCCTAAGCTGTCCAGTACAACCCCAGTTTGACCACTGAGCAGCTACACTGGAGCAGAAGGGATTAAGGGCCTTGCTCAAGGGCCTTGGCCTTGACCTTGCCCAAGATAAATCCCGCCAATTCCTCTGTGCTGGGGGAGTGAAGCAGCGCTTGCTTCCCCGTTAGGCCATTGTACATTAGGTGTGAGTGGAATAAATTTTAGCTCAAGCAAAACACTCAAGCATTTATCCTAAGACTACGTGAATGAAACAATCTGGATAGTTCCTGAGGTTTTACTACCCTTTCTGTCTGTTAACACCTGTGAAACAAAGTGACAGATCTAGCCTGCCTCAAAGTTTTCAATTTATTAACTTTGCACAGAGCATTGTTTTCATTTTTATACCAGGGTAACTATACCTGGCTATAGCTTTTTATTTAGATGTCAGACATGAGAAGTATAATACTGTAAGTGTAATAACGCATGTTTTTATCCACCTCTTGACAAGAAGGTGAATTTGCATACTTTTCAAACTACCTGGTTTAACTGGCATGTTTATGGGATATTGATTATGAATAGTTGCAGTACACAGTGTTATTACAGAACATATTATTATTTTAACAAAAAAAGCACTACTGCATTTCATAACAAGTTAGTGAAATGTTAATTTGACTGAAATCAATCCAAATCCACCACCCTGTTGTATTGATTCTGGTAATTACTTGAAAAAACACCATATTTTTACACTATTTCCCTCCTCCATGTGCTATCTAGTGCAGAGTGGCTATAGGCTACATTGTGTAATGGGAAGTCATTAGCTTTTGGTCTGATGCAGTTTGTTCTCAGTCCCTCGCTGCTACATTTATATTTCATATCTTATGTTTCACACTGTATTAACAGCTGTGGCTTGTTTTTGCCATCTGCAGACAATTACTTTAGTTTACTTGGCTTTGTAATAATAACATGTTTTCTTCTTGCACTCTCTCAATAGACAACATACAGCAAATTCTTGACAGGTGCCGAGGCATTTGCTCGGGAGACATGGTGAGGAGGATTATTACTGCATTATTTAGTTCTCCTGGAATAAACAAACACATTCCCTTCCTGGCATCATGTGCGACTAGCAAGTCAGCAGTGTGTTTTGCATCGCTCCAGCTCTGAGCAGCCAATTATGACTTACGTTGACTACCAAGAACCTTAGTTCCCCTTTTCACCTCCAACAAGACCCACTTAGTGTTAAATATTTTCCCTACCTTACCCTTTCATTTGCTCAGTATCTCCTCCTTTTATGACCTTTTTACATTCACCTTGCCTTGTTTCACCTACTTGCTATCACCACAGTGGCTCGGGTTCCGCTCCACAGTCTAGTTTCAGTATAATAACTTGACACTTCACATTGCATTAGTCTTAGTCCCGACAACAAGGTTATGTGACCTATAGTGTCAGAGAGCATACACCATACTTGCCTGGAGTAGCTATTTATCAAGACAGCTTTGGGCCACCTATGATTCAGAGCAAAACAAATACAGATGTGAGGCGGTTACACTGAGGACATATTTGTCCAGCAACAAGAGCTTTAGCTAGCAAACACCAGCACAATATTTTCTCTCACTTGAATGGGACTTCTAATCAGGTCACTCGGATGAATGCCATTGCATAGTAAAAGCATAAATCAACAATTTCGAATTCCAATATGACTTATGGTCTCTTCTGGAATAACATTAAAATGTATATTCTGCATCTGTAGAGTCGTACATGGACACGCTTTAGCTGTTAGTGTTAAAGGCCATGTCTGCTTCCTGGAAGATGGAAGCCCATAGGCTGCAGAGAACATGGCCAACTATAAACCCAGGACAAGTCATAGAGATCGGTGCTATCCATTGGCATGAGCTCATGTTTTGCATGCTGTCGTTCACGATGACCCGAGACGAAAGCGGATATTGATGTTTAGAGAACATCATCATGAGGAGGAATGGAGAGTATTTTCTTTGTATCACAAAAGATTTATCAATCACGACTTTTGGGTTTCTTGTCACTTTAACGATGTGCCAAAAAATTACCCTGGGGTAACATCCCCCACCACAGTCTTAAGTCTAAGTCTGGCCCTCATAGCAATCTCTGAAAGCATAAGTTAAATTAAAGTGCAAATAGATATCAAACATAAAGTTGCAGTTATAAGTTATACAGACAGTCGTTCAAGCTACAGTATGTAACTTTTATCAAATACGTTTTAGTAAATATAGGTTCCAAAATGTACCTTAGTGTAGGGAGCAGTGCTGTCAAAGTCACTGGCAGCAGAACAAATTATCAATATAAAATATTTATTTCTAAAATTATTCAAAAGAATTATTTCTGCTTGATTATTACATTTTGCCACATTTTTTTCATCATATGTTATTTATTGCAATTTAATTATAACCAATAGTTGAATGTACTGTGGAAGAGCAGTGCAAATCAACATGACTAAAACCATGTCTTTAATTTGCTTTAAATCTAATCAAGTTGTTTTACTGTCTTAGCAGAAAACATATGATAAGTCTGTAAATTTTCCATCCAGGTTTTGTTGGGACCAACCAAGAAAATAATTCACAACTTATCGTCCGGACATATGATGGGTCATTAGCTCTGCTCTTTAAAACGTAATTCTCATGATACCAAATGAACTTATTTGCACTGGTGTGAGAGAAGCAGTGCAGTTTATACTGATAAGGTGTTGTGGTGCAATTTTGGACCCAAACTGCGTTTGTGATAAAATCCCCCTTTTCTGGCAGCTCCAGATGCAAAGCAATATCTGTGAGATTACTTGGCACAGACCCACATATCCAAAGACATCTCCAAAAAATCATCAATTAAAAATGAATACATGCATTCAAAATAATCCTTTAACCTGGTGAACTGCAAATACATCAGCTGTTGACCGAGCAGCTCAAAACTATGTTGTATTCACACATCACACAACAGCAGAGATGATCCAAATCTAGATAATGTTCTGTTTTAAATATGGAATTTACTCACAGATCTCCTAGTGTAATGCAGCTGTCCCCATGATGAATCTTTAGTGCCATCAGGTCTTTAGGAGTATTTTTATTATGAGTAGAAAACCGGAGCCATTCATATGACGGTCATTAAAATTTGGTTTTGTTTTCTACTTGCTTTCTAGTCATGTTTTCTATACTTGCAGCTTTGTTTACTGATAAATCTTAAGAATCAGTCTATGACAGAATCATGTGTACCAGCACAGAACTGACACAGAACTGATTCCCAAACTGAACTAGATATGAACCACAGTTCCTGATACTGGGGCACATGCTGTAACATATGTTTGCCTGAGGAATGTGACTTGGACTTTAACTACATTATATATTTAGGACAACACATATTTACTTATACACAAAAGAATCTTACACGCTTTTTAAATGAACTTTATATTATATTTGCTTTTTTTTTAAATTACAAAACAACGTGAAACATAGCTTATTAAGCAAGCTTAGATTAAACTGTATGTTGTGAACAGCAGTGCATAACAATACCGCTGCCCTTTGCCAAACTGACATTTCCTTATCGCGTTTAAAGCATAGAAAGAATCACTGTAAACAATGCAACGGCACTGAGACAACATAGGGTTGTTGACTTATCACATTTCTCTGCATTAAGCTTCACTGTGCTTTAAGATTCACCTCAGAATCCAGTGTAAGCAGTGCAGCTACTCTGGTGATCTGTGCTACAGTCTGCACCACCATGCTGCATAATTTATTTTATTGCACAAGAAGTAAACCCCTATCACTCTTCCACACAATTGCAGCCTTAGTAAATGTGTTTATCTTGTTTATTTCTCTCGTTCTCTTTCTCTCTCTCTCTCTCATTCTGTGCCTCTCTCTCTCTCACTCTGGGTCTCTGGGGTCCAAGCGGCCCCTGTCTGTTTCCTGGTTGTGTCTGGAAGTCCAGGTCTATGAGGCACCAGGATCATTTTCCCTCTGTAGTTGTTGTCACTAGCATGGACTCAACTAATTTATCTTGCTAATGGCAGGTAGGTCAGATGAGTGCTATAATTGTGATTTCATTTTTTTGTGGCTGTAGTTCCTTGATCTAATAAAAATAGCAGGGCCTAGCTTAAAGGAGACAGTTCTACCTGCCATCAACACATTTGCTATCTGTCTGTTCTAACATATCTTTAGTAAGATATGCAAATTCAGTGTGTGTTTATAGTTAAAAGAAAATGCCACAAATTGTCAAAATAATGAAATATATAATTAGTTAAAAAAAACTGTACCAAAATACAAGGGTTTAAGGTTGTTTAAGCCCTTGAAGTGACATTGAATCTCCAAAGAACCTAAGCAATGGATGATCAGGGAGCAAATGTTAATATTTTTTTAACTAACTCAGTTTTTTTATTATTTTTTTTTCGAGTTACCACAATGAAGTCAGCAGTCAGTTGCAGTCACTGGGGTATGAATCTCCAGAGAGCAGTGGACATGGAATGAGCCTGGGTTGATTTCAGTCAGGAGGAAGGTCGTCACCACACAAATGAAAAACATGAGAAGGGGTTCGAGGTCTAATCAAGTCCTCAGACTGCACTCACTGGGAGCAATTAAGTTTCTCCCACTCCCTCCACATAGGTAACCAGATCCTCCTATTGACATACTCAATAAAAGGTCATTTACTGTATGGATAAAATGATCAGCCTCCATCGCCTTACAACGTTACAGCATAAAATGAACTTGAAAATTGCGGTCAGAGCTATGACCAAAACTAACATGTTATTTACAAAATTGACAAGGACATAAAATCAAAGAAAGGAGTCACATAAACAATAAATGCCTGCACTTTGTATTTTGATTGTCCATGCAGGATCCTCACTGCATGAATTTCAGGACCTTGGCACAAAGTCCAAGCCAACCGCAGGAATTCATTACCATCATTGCTAGTCTGACACAAATTAAGTCCCGGTACTTTCTGTCGTGCCTCTCAGACCACAGTACTTCATCATAAGTCATCCTTAATTTGTATGGTTGTCGCAAGCAGTTGTTGTCAAGTCTATTGGCTTGCAGCTCCCTTTGTCAAAGCCTGTCAGGACTGCACAGACTGGCAGGGAGAGAGCGACAAGATTTTAACACTCTGATCCCACCTAGAATGCAGACAAAACACTTGTTTGCCTCTGAGCCAAAATGGAAAATATAGTCGTCAAAACTGCTCATTGTACTTTTTTCCTTCACAAAGTGTGACATCATAGGTGAAAAAATATGTATGATACCAATTAGGAAAAAAACATTCTACACAGTCTGAACTCTTATGTGATGCAGTTTTGGCTTTACAAAAATATTTTAAAACGGTCTTTTACTGATTGTGAGTTTCCTATTTTCATCTCTCATCCCTTAGGAGGAATCAACCTGTCTCTGTTTCTTCTCCAAGCATTTTACAACACATCCCTGTTCATATTAAATGCAACTTTGATGCCGACCAGGTAAAACCAAATTATGGGTGGATGAAAATACTAATCATTACTCCTGACTGGTAAAGACAATGTCCAGATTTAGGTGTATTTTCATTTTTGCTACGTAATAATGAGACAGCACTTAAGTTTTCTTTAGGGCAGCTCTTATATACATCAAAACATAATGAAAACGGGATGAAAGGGTTGGGAAAGCACCTCCCTCCAAACGCTGGCCAAAGCACAGATAAAGTCAAGACGAAATATATGAGAATACTAACAAAATAGTCCTATGGAAACTGAGAATAGCATTTTACATCATTCAGTAGGTTTTTACCTACTGAATGATGTACTCTGCACTCCAGGACAGTATTAGGGTGAAACAACAAAAATCAGCAGCGGAGGAGAAAAATTGAATTGTCTGGCAGTGGGGAGTCAGCCGTCATTTCACTTGAAATTCTTTTGCTGCCACCCCTACATCTCTGTTAATTACTTCCACAGCAATAGACAAATTCCCTTGGGCTCTTCAACAAGAAGCAATAAACATTGTATCACACTGACTCACCACTGGCAAACACTTGCAAAAGATACAAGAATAAAAGTAACCAATTAAACAGAAAAGCCATTTGTCCTGGTTGGGAACACTTAAAGCTTTATGACTGTATTTGACCCCAGAACAATTCTGCCTTAATTGTCATTTTACAAAAAGTGCAATTGATCACTTTTGCTGATAGTTAGCTAAGAAGATTCATTAAAAAAGCCCAGAGGATATTTATAACTAAAAGATTTTGTTTATTTAATGTGTACCGTTGATTTTATATAATTATTGAGCTTAAGAGGCTACAGATAGGCACAGTTATGTTACCCGTGGACTATTTGTGCTACTTGGTTATGACCAACAGTAACGTGTTAAAGTTTGAAAAGTATTTGTAATAATTATGACAAAGGAGAACGGTGGGTGACGTAGCCCAAAGAGAAAGTCTGCATCAGAGGGTTGAGGTGGCTGGGTCAGAAAACCAGGTGGAAGTACAAAAACCCAATATTTAAGTAAATGTGCAAATAAGTACAAATAAATAAATGCTACTTCAAATTTTGATTTAACACAATCAAATTTGATAATGTGGAAAGACTATTCCAAATGTACTTTTTTGAAGGTAAAATTATGGTGAGTAATTTTTTGACATATTAATAAACATAATATCATACATACATATAATAAATAAGAATGACATATTTCTCCAAAAAGTTCAACATTTCTTTAAGGAGTGTTAACATTTTTACTTTGAATTCATAATAACAAAGGCAGTGTTACTCTCACACACATGCACAACAACACCACTCCCACAATGAGAACCATGGGCAATGTAAACTGTTTACTCCCTCCCAAAAAATCTCTTTCAGCACGAACCTGAAGCTTGTTACTGAACAAATTAGGCATGCAAACATGTTTAAATGCTGAGGAGGGAAATTATCACGTTTTCTACAAAGACTTTCCTCAATCTCTAGGTTTGTATTATTCAGTTTCTTGACATTTCATGCTGGCTGTTTTGCCTTAAATTTGTAATGTAATACAGCAGCAATAGAGACAGCAGCAGATTCATTTTTTACAGGGTACTACACATTCAGGCTTTTGTGCAGTGTGCAAAATCTCACAAAGCATTTATTGCATTAGGGAAAATGGTTTCTGTAGTAATAAAACAAATTCAGTACTGCATGTGTTATGTCTTCAGCTGCAGAATTACCATTTTGCATTATTTAGAAACAGTTTGTCATTTGGTAATGTTTATAACAACCTACACCTGCTTATGTGCTTTAACTAAATCAACTTAAAAAGCAGTGATATGAAATTTTAAAAAAGCACAGAGACCTTGAAGGTGGCAGCAACTAAGTAGCAGAATTTCTGTTTTCTGTCATTTCAACACTCACCAGCAGCCTAGCTGGCAGAGTTAGGGTTAATACAGAGAAGTCTATGTATTTTTGTTCTCTAATTTAATTTGACTTAACTTCAATGTGCAATGCACTGTGCTCTAGTTGGCCTCTTTTGGGGGGAGGTTGGACTTTACCAGCGGGAAAAATGGCAAGTTGTCTGTTTACAGCTAAGCACTGTGGTGTTCCTCAAATTCGCAATAATTCCAGTTTAATCACCATTTAAAGCATGATGACTGTGTGTGGGATGTGAATGAAGACAGGTTATAATGGTGTCATAAGGGCTGCAATTATCACTAACAGATTTGTCGTCTTAATGGGGTATAAACAGTTTGTGAAAAATATGTTCAGCTAAAGAATGGGTTTGATATATGCTTCTTCACATTTCATCCTGTGAGTTACACGAGATGGATATCGCTCTATTGCTTAGCTGCAGAAGCACTAAGATCGGCTGGCCTGGCTCTGTCCGAAACCAAATTCATGTATCAGCACCACGACTTCAGTGTGTAAATAAAAAGTTGTGGTTTTATGGTTTTATATGGTTTATTATCTGATAGCAGTGACTTGCTAGAGTTCCCCACTGGTTGTCATGAAGTAGTTTGTGGTAGAAAGATACAGTATATTGTTTTTTATTGATGGATTGATTGTTGGTTTATTTGTTTGTTTGTTACCTGCAGGGCAGCTGTTGTCCTCTTCTCAGTCTTTAAAATAAGCTAGATTAACCTAATTGGCTGCTTATTATAGATTTATATTTAGCTACAGTATGATGCAGGCATAAGAGTTTTCCTATCTACACAGACTCTCACAAACAAATTTAATTAAGTTACTCTTGAATTATAACAGACATCTCCTAATGTACAGTACATCTCACATTTATACCAAGCTACAATTAAGTTTAACATGCTTTAAAGTATCAATATCAACACATGTCTCCGCTCTTCACTAGCTGAACAATGCAGCTGAGTCTCCTGAATAAGTAAAGAGACACTATTGCTAACACTTTCATGATGGCACTATCAGCAATGAATCATGGATGTAGTGTCGAATCTGTAAGACAATAGGACAGGGACTGAAGAGGCTTATCAACAATTTCACACCCTTTGGAGTGGGCTGCACCATAAAGGCGTAAGAACAACAGGAAGAACAACTCGCGAGAAATGTTGGCGAAATTGTCATCCTGTAACTATTGATGGGGTTGAGCATTTAATGTAATTACCAAAGTGTTCTTACAATACGTCAGGCTGTGAGGTCTTTATGTTTTTATTGGCCACATTGACTGGTTTGCTCTAAATGGCTTCGGTGTAAAAGCACATTTCAGCAGAAGTTGTCAGAGCCATACATCTTGTTATGTGTTCATAGTGCTTACTTGCAAAGTGCCATTCTTATTCATGTCTGAGTGGGCATATGCCACACAAAGAACACCTCACACAGAAATGATTTCAATGTGCGTGCGCACTTTGGTCGAAGTAAAGTGTTCGCACCGACGCACCGAAATGACATCAAAGGAAACCTCAATATCAACATCCAGTACATCTGGCTATCTGGGTAAGTGATGATGATCTTAGCTGTGCTTCTCATCAACAGTGAGAAAGATTGCAATGTACAGCCGTCTGCAAACTACATCCCATTTGACATGTTGACACAGTAGGTCCTTAAAAGTGCATGTGTCAGGAACTCGGAACTAATAGTGCAATGTCTAACTTCAGAAGATTAGCCAAGCAATGACATAAGCTGTAGATGCTCTGGTGTTTAGAAGTCGCTTTTAAAAAATGTGTGTGGCACTCATACGTGAGGAGAGAGAAATGAAGGTGATGGGAAAGGCTTTGCAAGAGTGGAAAATAAGTGAAATGTAAGTCAGAGGTAGCAATATTTTGATAAAGTAATCATGCTTCAGGAGCAAACCTCGGACTCTGATATCAGCCTTTGGTGATTCCGCGGAGCTCCTCCGTACATGGCAGCATCAGATTTACAAATTGAAAATCATTAATAATTCTAACCAGGATGTGATAAATCTGGAATCACTCCCGATGAACCTGGACACACTTTCATAAATCAAAAAGATTACTTGGAAATTTTTTAAAATCTGACGTCAAAGTGTCAGGCTTACTAATGGTTTTTGTAGATCCCTTACCGTGATATATCATTAATCTGAGATACATTTGAAGTGTGTCACTGGGGCAATATGTGATCCCTCTAATATTAGGAACATGCTGGCCTGTGTCAATAGAGGAGATAGAGGGAATAAAGTAGGTGGGGGTGCTAGGGTGAACGCTACCGTGGGTTACATTTCGATAAGGCAGTGCAATGAATATTTCAAGTGACCATACACAGCAGGAACTGAATATATTTATAAATGTGAATGCTGCAACTATTCTGCCGGCACCTCAAGATAATAGTGTTAATGATGACGATCATCCATCCAAACAGAAAACCTACTGTAGAGATGAGAAGAGAAACTTTCGAGTATTTAAATAAAAGCACCAGTGTTTCCCCTCCTAAATCCTGAGAATATTCCCACACTGAAATCTGGATCCCCAAAATCCACATCGCTGCTGAAATACCTTCTTTATTCTGAAAGCTGCATTGCCGAGACTTAGCAGTGCTATTGTGAAGAAGGAGGTATTGACCGTGATGGTGAACAGGGCACCTCTGTAATCTAAATGTCATTCACTGAAAAGCATCTCCCACACAGCCAATGGCTTTCATCTGAATGTGCCTCCAAAAGATTCAATTACTTTTTCTCTCCTTCTCTTTCTTTCACCCTCTGATCCCCACCCTCCTTCCCATGCACTAGTTGCTTATCTGCTGTGATTATAGTCATTATGAAGCAGCCGTGTCTGTAGTGAGATTTCATCAGGAGCAGACATGCTCAGCCAGCTGCCTCTGCAACCATGGTCCCGTTTAGTAAAGGAGCTGTACAAAGAGCTATGTGGAGTATGTAATCTTGGATGTTTCAAGTACTCCTTAGCGTACCATACATGTTTATAGTAATAGCATAACATGAGAGTAAATGACAAATAATTATGTGTTCTGTGCCGTGCGTTCTGTAAACATTATTCACATTAACATGGGTGGCTCCATCTACAGCACAAAAGGTTATGTGTTATGCACAACTGTGACTGTATTTCCTATTCTGGTGAGGCAGTGAGCATGGCAGCTCAAGGATAGAGGGCTGTATCAGACAACACAGCTGCTCTTTTCATGTTCAAAATCTGTTTCTCGCACGTCTCCATCTAGGTTTCAGCGGAGGAGGTGGAGTTTAAACGTGATGGAACAAAACTCATTTTTTGACAATGACATCAAAGGAGATGGCTGCTTTTGTGTTTGAAGTGGAGCATGTTTGAAGTGTTCTGAAGACAGTGGAGTGGTAGGGCAAGTTCATTGTTGCTTCGCTCTGGGGATGATTATCAGCTGCTATCAGCGCAAATCTCTGAAACAACTGTCAGCGTGACATGTGAATAACGATCTTCCGTTTTCACCCGCTGATGCCTTACCAACTCTGACACCTACAGTAAATACCTACAGTACTACTCGATATTCATTTCTTCCTTCTTTGGCTGTAGATTTTGACAATTCTTGGAAATTACTAAAATTGTGGTAAACAATTTAGTTTAACTCACCCATGTATGCAGTGATGTGGAT
Source organism: Channa argus (assembly GCF_033026475.1). NCBI lineage: Eukaryota > Metazoa > Chordata > Actinopteri > Anabantiformes > Channidae > Channa > Channa argus. The sequence continues at coordinate 19,795,250 of NC_090207.1, forward strand.
TTATAAATGGATTCCCAATATGCTTTAAAGCATGGTGTGACTGTGGTCAGGAGATAAAGCAGCTGTCCCTCAATCACAGAGTTGTTGGTTGAATTCCCCCCCTCCCACGTTGAATAGCGGAATGAGAAGCAGTGTAATGTTATTTTGGTACCAGTAAGGTACCATATGTATTTGTGTGTAGTCCACATTGAGGTTGTAAAGCTTCATGAAGTATTTGTAACTGGTGTATAAGCATAATTGTACTCATACATAAAACAGTTAAGAAATATTTATAACACAAAGTAAAAGTGTTAATAAATTGTTAAAAGGTAACAATATAAACTTACTACTAATAATGAGTTGTAACAATTTTGACCTTTGAGAGAAAATAAATAACTCTGACTTAGAGCTGTACTTTCTTGTTATCAACAGCATAAAATCCAACACTGTTTAAAATATTCCTAGTTCTTTTGTACTTTAAGTACATTATAAACCATGTATTATTGTATTTCAACTTCTGTAAAGAATTTGAAGCAGCGTATCTACTTACAGGGGAGCATGTTTTAAGGCACTTCTACATGAGCTTTCAGTCCCAGGTCTTCAGTCCGCTTTCTCTTCCTCTCACGCAAGCGTAGCGCTACATGCTGGGATGGTTTCCAGCAACATTTGCAGGCCAAGATAGACTTGATGTGACCCAAAACAGCAGTTGGTCCTCGTCAATGCTGTTTCTTTGATGTTGGTTCTGTGTTTCACATCCCTTATAAATAACTCACAGCATAATGGGAACATACTATTGGGAACTATTGTTCAAGTGCATTTATTAGTTATTATGTTTGCAATCATCTGACGAAGAGATAACAGGTTCTAATATCCATCAGTTTCATGAGTTTCAATATCTTAGTTTATTTACATTTATATAAATATAACTTCAGTAACAGTTGTTTCACAAAATATCTATCTCCATATTAATTGTTCAACTGGATATACTGCATAGAGTATACAGAGTGGCCCTTATATTATTATATACTGAAGGATTGCAACTGTGATCCTGCGTTGCTAATACACACTTAAAATGTCTCTGTTCCCGGTCACAATTACATTTAGTGAGTTTATAAACCATTTATAAGTGTGTGTTACTGCTGAACAGTGGAGGAAGACATTTTTAATTCATTTATTATTATTCATTAAGGCCTGTAAATAAGCATTCTTCAACATAAACGTATTCACTCACAATATCCAAACATGTCATTTGCACATATTTCTGCAGAAAATATGCTTTTCTTTTTTCCCTAATAACAATGCAACTGACATTGCTTTTCCCTATTAACTAGCCTTTGATTATCTTACTGTTTGCCCTTAATGGTTACATTAACCTAGTAAAAAAGACAAGTTAACAGTCCTCCCAGTTTGTGTAGTAGGCATTAGATTTAGCTGGGCCTCTAAAATCCTCCTCCACTAACTATTATTGTACATGGGTTGGCAGTCTATAGTCCAGCCTGTAAAATCTTTCAGGAAGGGTCATTAAGGATATTTCATTATCTCCATATTGCCAAGGTCAGGTTGTCCATATATCCACTTTACAGCTGCTAGGGGAATATGCTGCGACTGTAGTATAATAGACCAGAAAATGTCCACACCAGGAATGATGGGAAATCAATATTGGGTCCAGCTCATCAATACAAACCCCATTTTCACAAGCAAGAAGAAGGTACTCGGGGAAAAAAAATGTTGAGGAAAATAGAAATCAGAAGGAGAAAATAAAATAAAACAATGTTTTATTGTTAATAAAATGTTTGTTTTTCAGTATACAATATGCTGTGAGACTTGTCACAGAAGAGGCTTAAACCGGTTTGGCTTGATTTTGTTTTAATCTGCCAGCACTGGATCAGGCAGTCCATAAATGTCCCAGCACAGTCATGTAACCACGTTAAAGGAGAAAGAAACATGGGTTGTGACAATGATTTGCCCCATTTGTTACAGCAGTGGCAGCCAGGGGCCTCAATCTGCCTTTGGTTTGTTAGAAGAATGTTGATGCCTTCAGTTTATTGCAGGGTAATGGTGAGAAGAAATGTAGGATGCCGACAAACAAAGGATCGTTTATATCATTAAGACTTAGACAGAATGTGCAGTGTAAACTATTCAGTCATTGCTAAAACAACTACACTTTTCATCTTTTGGACAATTTTGGTTTGGCATTTATGATTAATTATTTAAAACATGAATAGGAAACATCCACAATACAAGGTGGAAGGAGTAAATATTGTAAGATGAAATTCTCCATACATGTAGGCTATTTGTTAAATAAATGTAGCAGAGCATGTTGTGGTCCAACAAGGAATTTACAATGTGCTATGATGGAGAAAAGAGGAAAACAGCCTGTGGTTGTTTAACCAGCCAGTGGTAGCCTTGGGCGTTGTTTGTTTATGCAGCACAGCTTCCAACAAATGAATATCACAGTGGCAAACTGATGTTGGAACAAAGCTAGGACTCTGCATACAAAAGCGTCTCCCTTCTTTCCCAAACCTCCCCAGCATCAGAACAATCCCAAATAGTTCAGGTACATGCTATTTCTCCTTATTGTGTATTCTGACTTATTGTATGGCCCAAACACTGACTCACTACTTTTACTTTACAGTTGATACATTCTCTTTATGTGAACATTACACACTGTCTGCTCCCTGTTAATGGCTTATTGACCATGTATGGTGTAATGAGACCTTGGGTGTAGGGGCAGCCATGATATATGAGGGTGAAAATCGGCCTCTGCTACACTGATGACCTAATTTCAATATTCAGGGAGTTGGGGATGGAAATGACACTTTTCACATTTAAGTGCTTTGTATTAGCCCCCTGGCTTACTGTACCTCTGGCTAATCCCAGTCCACAGACATAACAGCACACTGCATGGAGAGACTGCACTGGCTGATTTGGACCCTCCAAGTTACAACCATTCATTGGGAAACACAGCAAGGTGTACACACTGCAACCACTAGGCAGCGTGCACAGGAGACAGAACATTTGACTTGTTCTAAGAGTCACCTTCATCTTTTTCCATTCAGCTGACTTGATGCATGCATTCAAAAAAATAAAGCAGAGGCAGATTCCAAAAGGGCTCTGTCTTCAGAGATAACCTTGAGGATGTATGGCATTTAGCATTCTGCTCAACCTCGGTCATGGCTTCCTGAAAGCGGTCATGGCTTCGCTAAAGCACACATTTTGATCCCTATCCCTATATAGAAAAACATTAATACCCTTTCATGCTAAATGGGAGACTTTCCTATATTTTTCCCCCCCTAAACAAGCAGCTTCAAACTGGAGTTTAAAGACTGTCATTGCATGTTAGGGCGAAAGGAGGATGAAGCTCAATGACCTATTTGCATTTCTGTCTAGGAGAGGAGGAGATCAGAAGGGTGGGGTGTGTTTGGGAAGGTTATGAAAATGCAGACTTATTTATCATTCATCCTTTATTTCACTTGTATCACTGAGTGGATGTGTCATGTATGGCACATCAAAACTCAGTGTTCAGCCAAAGAGATGTGACGCCAAGAGAAATAGGTGTTGTTTTAACCTTGGGCTTGATTTAAGCAAACATGAATATATAACATCCAGTATCCCTCATCCCCAAGCTGATGTGCTCACACTGTATTCTTGCAATGCTACTGTATATTAAGTGCGGTGCAGGAATATAAGCTGTCAGTTTCTGCACAAAAGACAGGTGAACCAAATCATGGCAGCTTTGCTTTCTTCCTTGATGTAGAAAAAAAATTCTGAAAGACTCTCTGTGAGCTATAACAAAAAGCCAAAAGTACAAGTAGATAGATAGAAAGCTTTTTTTTCACTCACACGAGATGCCATACTGTGTAAGAGGCCATGACTACTGCAGTGTGTGTGTGTGTGTGTGTGTGTGTATTTCTGTCTGCTGTGGGGACACCGCAGTAGCTCATGGTTCTCCGACAGGTCCACTGTGTGTGGTGTTCTGCAGCATCAGCAGCCGGACAGGGGCCAGACGGTGGATTTATGATGCCAGGGAGCGGAAATGACCTGCTTCTGTCATTGGGTGTGTGCCCCATCACGAGAGGCCCTAAACTATATTGGCACAGTGCTGACAGACATGTTTGTCATCCAGTCAGTTTTGAAGATACCAAGCAAGGGGTATTACTTGTTTGACAAGCACCTCCACTCAATCTGTGTAGGTGTGTGTGTGCGTGTGTGTGTGCTGTGTCTGCTTTTTCCTGCTCTGTCTACTTTTTAGTTTGTTTTGAGAGATGTTGCTTCACATCAGCTTTACTTCAGTTTACTTGTTTTTCCAATAAGAACAATTTTTTTAAAAAGAAACAGTAAATGATGCATTAAATACCACTCTCAAGCATGAAGCACTCTATTTTATTAAAAGGCTATATAATGCAGCAACTTATATGTATACGTATTTTCCTTTAAAGCAGGTGATTGATCAATCTCCAAATAATGTATTCAGAACTTCCTATATAATTTTCTACAGTACATTTTACAATATTCTTGGTTCAAATTCATGCAGTTTTCACTCTGAACTGTATCGTGAGGGAGATTCAACTTTCTAGGATTAAGTATGGAAGCGATTAAGTATGAACAGTGACACCTTCTGGTATTCTGAAAAGGCCAAGTATGACTGCTTTGAGAAATCCAGCCACTGATATTTTACCTGGAAAACATGAAATAGTCACAAAGGCCAAATTTGTCTCAGAACTACAAAATAATATGTATCGTGTATTAATATACCAATGGTGTATATTGTGATGCAATAAAAATCAGCCATTTGTTTATTTCACTAACTGCTATGGGTTTTTTGTGACTGTTGAACAAATTCAATCAGTACTTAAGGTAGGAAAGGTTTGCTAAATGTAGGCAGAGATGTGTGTTCTACAAATCTGTACAAAAATCCCTATTGTGCGATTTGTTTTTATTGTGAAAGAACCTTTCAGAATACATATATTTCAAAATTGGGCCGCAATGTCATAACCTCGCTTCAGCAATCAATGCTTACTTATATTTACTGTTAGCATTGTTTTGCATCTATACATTTAATCAGAGATAATGTTCACCTGATGCCACTAAAGGAGCGAAAAAGAAAAAAAAAAAGAAAACTCTAACAGCATGCACTCCTAGGAGGGCACTAGCTAATTGCTTGTTTGTTTTTTTAAAGCTCATTACTCACTCATTTTTAGGCCAATTATCAGATCAACAATCTGCACTGAGCCCACTTTAGTGATTCATTTTTACATAGAGCAAGTTAAACAAAACTCTCCAGAATTGGTGTAAAAAGTGAATTTATGAGCATTGCAGTAATGTCAACACATGGATATGAAACTGAAAAATATATATAAAAAAGATCCAACTAACATGGGCATCACAGAGTAGACACTGCCAAGTGGGTTATAAAGGATCCAACTGTAATTTAATCATGATCATATCTTAAATCAATCTTTTGTCAGTGTAATATGGATGAAAGATGCTGTGACAAAAGCCATCTCGCAACAGTAAATCACTTGATCAGCTCATCTAGTAGATGCACACCATTTATTTAAAAAGAGAGCACTTCATTAAAAACTTTGGGCCACATCGTTGATTGAGGTGCAACATTCCAGCTGATTTTTAGCAGTTATGACATTAAAATCTCTGACCTACTTATGTGATTTACACAGCAGACACCAAATTCTGTTTCTATCCACTTGAACATCCGAAGATTTCCTCCATCACCAAGCAACCATCTACAGAGCCTTGCCTCTCCCATCCACTCTGATGAATATTTTATAAAGATGCAAAGATTTCCTCCTTCTCAGTGTGTAATCAAATGCACACAGTTCTGCAGGGATTTAAAGAAGAGATATAAAGTCACATCTTAAGGAAGAAATCCATTTTTCTCTAGTCTTGCAAAGGAATCAATGCGTCTCTCCAGAGACTGGCTATTTGAATAAAACACACACAAGCGCGCACACACAGGCACAATTGGAAACCTTTTTGTTATTATTCTGATCTTCTGAATTGTAAATGCTTTTAGACAGAACGCATTAATGCTAATATACGTAATGGTGCTTACCTGAACACTTATGAAAGATATTAATAATAAGAAAAAACTAAGGTCAAATAAAGGTATTGAACAAAATGCAGTATTAATATTACATTTTGGATTTATATACTGATAATAATCCTTTGGTGTATTCTTGTTTTACACTGAACAAAAGCAACAAACTCATATTGCCTGATAAATACTGCCATGAAGTTCAACTGCCTAATGTAATAACTTGTTATTCTTGCTCAAAGTTCCTCTTTGTGATTGTTTCTTATCATTTATTCTAATTTTACCAATATAAAAACAGCAGTAAAAGGAAAATAGTCAAGTGATTAATTTAATACAAATATAATTCTTTATAATTATATATTTTTTTCTCTGCTCAGCTGTATTTCTATTTGCATAAATTGAATGCCTTTTAAGTATCCAATACAATGTTTTTCTAGAACTGTTGGCACAGTGTGCGATCCATTTGGATCTTCTTGTTATTTTTATTGTCAACTTTGAAATGCTGTAATGCTGGAACAGTTTTAATTAGTACTCTGCACTTTATGGAGATCATTGTTCATGCTTGCCTAATTATGTTTAGATGGCTCAAATCTCCATCAAAGGAAGCCATTATCCTACATCAATGGAGAAGCGACGGGATTCCATCTTCAACCAGTAGACAAGGCTATTACTGCTCTGCCTTGGCTTGGACACGCTAAATAAACACATCAATTTCATAGGTCTGGAAGTTAGAGATTGAGGGGAGATTGTAGTTATCAGCTACATACGGTTGATGATACAGTTACTCTACTGTACATCATAAGTGTTTTTGCACCAGTGGGATGGACCTGCACTTGACTGTGCTTTGCAGGCTCTGCAGAAAATAATAAATTAGGAATACACTTCTATTGCATATATATTCTTTTGTAATGCCTAATGGTAATATTAAAGAAGGGTGGGGCAGGCATTTGATTTGTTATGTAGTTATGTAGTTTCTTTTTTATTTTATTTATTTATTTTTTGGCAAACATGCATCCCTGCCTGAGAGCCTAGTAAATGTGATGGTTTCATATTTGATTAGGCAGCCCAGGGGCCTCAGCAGCCCAGCCCTGCAACGGGCCGGCAAGGGCCTTGTACAGGCGTCTCATTGCTCACCATGCTTCACTGGTGATGTACACATTGAGTGTGACCGCCCGCTTGATTTAAACAGTAGTCCAGCCTCGAAGTGGGAGTGCACTCACTCAGTGCAATATTGTGGCCCATTCATCCAGTAACCACTGGACATTGGTCTCTGCCAAATACATCAGGCTGGCCACCACATTTGTGTTTGGAGTGAGTCAATCGATGGTCTACGAGCGCCATGAGACTTTATGCTTGTTTGCCATGTTCCCTGAACGCTGCACAAAAGAAATTTCAACACAAATATTGACAGGAGCACACTCTGTACACAGTGTTAAATCCAATAAATTTAAAGTTAATTTGGAGATGAGCTTGCACTCTCTCTCTTTTTTGAAGAATTTGCTTGATTTTTCTCTTCCTACAGTACCTGCAGCCAGAGTTGCTTAGTTGTTAAGAGTTAATAAGTAAGGACTATGATCATCTTCTTTCTTACAGCATAAATGTATAATTGATAAGTAAAGAAATGCACCTCCACTCACTTCAGTGCAATTGTGCACTTTGTTCCAACGCCTCTCTAATGGTCAAACTGACAGAGTAGAGTGGCTGTAGCTAATAATAGCTAGTGCAAGTTTTGTGTATTTGGGCCACATTTGAGCTACATTTTATTTTTAACCATCACTCCACAATCTTTCCATTTCCTTGCAATTGTCCTTATTCAGCAAGAGTTCACAAATTCACAAAAATGATAAAGTTATGTTGTGTTATAAGTTAGAACAAAATCATAATAAAGTGGGAGCTAAGTGTCTAAGATTTTACCTTAGAATTCAATTTCTTTTGCAGCATACAGTTTCCCACTCCAAAATGTAAAAATGCACAAGCCATTTCAGTGGATCCTCAGTGGCTTCTTGGATAAGAATACATTTTCTAACACTATTGTGCATTGTTCTTTTTGCAATGTGTACCCTTGTACTGAACAATGCAATCCATTGTCCAGGCAAAAATGACTCACTACAGTATAAGTCAGGTAAGCCTAGATTCTATTGCATAACTGTGCACAGCAAATTCACTTTTTATGGAAGCTGTGATGCTGTTTTACTGATGGACATGTGCTGCAGATGAAGTTGCATTTAATCTGTCTCATAAGAACCACAGGTGGAAGATTATATTGCTCTGGTCCTCCACTTTGGGTGTCCGCAAATTATATCCAGGGGGCTGAAAATGACTGAATCCACTTTGCAGTGACATCACTGCAGCGTATCTCACACGGATACACACTGATAGTTTCTTGTGTTGTGTCCACAAAATTGTAATGCACATTGAAATAGATTCCATGTTTTGATTTTAATTTCATATTCATCACTAAACAATGACTCTATTTGGAATTGTGAGGCCTTGTAAAGTAGCCAATCACACAAGTAGCTTGTTTCTTTATGTAAAAGCATAGCAGCCTGTGAGCACTGAAGTTATATTTAGAAATTCAATTCTTTGCTCAGACCCTCAGCCTACAGGCCTTTGCTTTGCACAAAATGAGCAAAGTTATTTTCATTTCCTAATGGTCACCACAGCCAAGCAGTAATGAGCAGGGCCAGGGAGGATTGTTATTTTCTTAAGGACCAAATTAAAAAAAGAAAGAAAGAAAATCCTGAGTAGTTCCATCATTACAAAGAGAAGCCTAGAGGAGAGTTTGCAGTTCATTAGTCTACACGCTTGGGCCTCCTGGTCCTAGGGTGAGGGAATATGGGTGATAAATTGTGCATCCATTCTCTTCCTCTGTGTAAGTTGTCGTTAAAGGCCCAATCTGGAATTGGAATATAGTGCCACCTTTGAGATCCACCTGCTGCTGTAGCCGTGTTTGTATTTATTTTGTAGGGCTGAGGACTTTTATAAGTCCCACAGAGAATGGCTTTGTTCCTGAAATAAGGGCTATCAGGTGTATAATAGCCTTTAAATGTATTTTGAGGCGTAGCTTTGAAAAGTAGTATAAAAGCAAGGAGAAATGGCTCTGTTTTAGTTGGGCTGTTTATAGACAGCACTTACGTGTGTACATGTTTAGGCATTATTGAATACAGTCAGTGATGAAGCAACTGCTGTCCATCAAATAAAGGTAAAGCTGCTATATACATGATGTAGATTTTACAGTTTTGGACTCTTCACTTTGTTGCTTTGATGAAGGTTGACATGTGAAGTATGACATCATGCCATTGGGCAGCTTTTTTTGAGCTCTGCACCAGTGAGGTCACTGGTCTCCTAATGACTTCCTCCAGGGTTCATAGCCAGCCTCCTACTCTGCAGCCTATAGGGTCTCTTCCCCCTCCACCCAGCACACAGTTCACCCAACATGGGCAGCTCAACGCTTGGCTAGCCTCTCTGCTCATTGTTCTCAGTCAAGAAATGGGAAGCATGAAGATGCAGCAAGTGAGTTCATGCATACCCAGTGGGGTCCTTTTTGTCAGACAGTCAAATGAAGCCAAGTGGAAGAAGCCTCTCACACACACACACATACACACACACATGCACACACACACACACGCAGAGTAATTGCGTGGGGCACTGGTGGGTTTTATGTGAGACCATCACATATTCAGTTTACATGAACATAAGCTCTTGCAGTATTGGATACAGTAGAACATTGTAATATTACAGCACATCCTTGGACCTTCAAAGCAATAGACTTTCAGCACTCTATATATTCACAATATTCTGCATCCAGGTAATGGACCACAAGCTTGGAGTGAATTTTTTCTCACTTCTTGTGCATCTTAAGGCAGGATGAGAGGCATGTAAATCAGGCAGCCCATGTACTTCTTTAATATTTAACATAGGTTATTAGACAGGGCAAAGATTTGACCCCCGAGCGCTTCTGCACACCACATGAATAACTAATGTTGGCTGATTATGTTAATCAGCAGTACTAGGCAGTGATGACCAGGAAAGCAGCACCACTGCTGCAGGAGAGAGCTATAATCTCAGACTCATCACAAAAACACAGCCCAAGCCCATCATTAGCTCTGAAACACAGACACTGCACACTGTGTGTAGCACAGGGTGATTTACACTTCATATGCTCAGCTTGAATTTTTCTTTAATATGTATACTACAGATAAACATGCTGCATTTGTGAAGCTACTAGCTGTGATCTTCCTTAACAGATAATCAAATATTTGCATAATGATAAGAACACTGAAGCTGCACCAGGCAACTCTGCTTGATGGCAGCTCCAAATGACAGCAAGAGGAAACTGAGAGATTATATTTCAATATCTAGAGATCATCTAATGTGACTGCAGTAAAGTCAAACCATCACAGCCTATAGTACCAGACGCAACCACCAGCAGGTCATGTTGTCTGCACATTGATTTGGCAAAGGTTTAAATTCCAGTATTTACGGGCTGGGGACTGGCATTCAGATATGCTGGGATTGGGCAGTTCAGGGTTTCAGGACACTTTAACATGTGACCAGAGGCAGTCACGGCCAAATCAGTACACGGCTACTCTACACACTGGGCCACTGTCATCCCTATATTACCAGGCAGCCCTAGTGCCAAAATATACTGAAGATTGACAAACACTTGGAATTAAAAACCTATTTATTTAATACACTCATATCTGTTGGTTTAGGTGTACTTCACCAGGACTTTTTGGCTGTGAAATAATGCAAGACAATAGCATAAAATACCAATAATAGTGACGAGACATCTCTGTTACAACCTCTTAACCTCTCCTTCAGCAGTCATGCCAACTCTGACATTTTTCTTATGAGTGAGTGGACTTAAAAGGCACGCTCTACAAAAACACTTACATTTTTTCCCCAAAGATGACAGTGCTGATTTCAGAAGCTTATTGCTGAATCATAAAGCAAGTGCTTTCCCCCTTGTTTGTTTTGAGCCCAAGATAAAAACATACTCTTGGAAAGCCATTTAGAGGTAGAAGTGGGTTGATCGCGGCTATATTCCATCCCCATCACCAGACTTCTTTGGCCTCCACCATAAAGAATTCCAACAAGACAATTTTGCTCAGTGTGGGGTGAGCTGACAGGGAGTGTTATTAAAGCACAGGGTGCTGACCGCTCTCAAAGTTATTAAAGTGCTGTGAGATTGTGTCTGTGATAGCCCTGCCGGTCAGGATGTCCTTCACACACACAGGTGCATTACAGTGGGGATGCGGTCATCGCAGAGAGAAGGGGCTGAGTGAGGAGGAGGGAAGTACGGAGAGGCACAGCAGTGACAGTGGAGCATTGTCATTGTCTTCATTCCTCCATTAACCATAACCATAGTTAACCATAGTTTTCGCCACTAAAAGTGTAAATAATTCCAAATTATGGTCTTCAAACATTCTGATGCTAGGGGATTTGTAAAGGTTGGAGTCACTTGGAATGTTGATTAGACCGTTTTCTGTTTGGCTTTCATCCAAGTAAAACCATGTTGCTTTGTAATTCACCAAATCTGGATCACTGGGTCTTCATCTATAACTCACTCTTTCACTGGTTCTAAATTTAGCTGGACCCACCTCCATCGTGGGCACCATTTCTAATAAATATTTATTACATTATGCCCTAGAATTATTATTATTTTTGTTTACTTTTTAATTATAGTATTAGGAAACTATTCTATTATCACTTTTTATTATATTCATTACATTATGTGCAGAATTACTAGTCTTTTTTACAAAAAATGCTCCCACTATACTCAGAGTATAACAAGATGCAGATGCAGTAATTACATTTTTATTACATAGTTGGCAAATTGTTACATTATCAACTTGTAAATCATTTGCTTATAGATTATCTACAATAATTACATTATGAGTTTGATTAGGCCCTAAGATCTTGTAAAGCTAACTCTCTACAGTAAACGTTGACATGAAAATAAAAAAAGCACCAACACACTGTATATTGCCCTGCATCTACTGTATGTCAGTGATTCAGGCCCTAGGTGAGTCTCGGATTCGAACGTGGGGGCAGCTGCCGGTGTAAAATGATAGTCAAATGGGAGGAGGGCTAATGGACTGATTCTGTGGGTTTTTGAGGAAGGGTAAAAAGCCGGCAACATCAATCTGCTGTCTGCTCTCTCTCTCAATCTGTTTCAACTCCACTCTGACATGACAGCATGGGGGACTACAGCCCTCGATTCATCACTGGGTCTGGAAATAACAGGACACCTCCAGTTTGTCATACTAGATTAGTCTGTGGCCCGTAACCACTGTCCTTAATAGAGTCTCCAGCGTTTCATGTGAGGTGTCCACTAGACCACCACTGTAGACCTCGGGGGGAACCACAGCGGTTGTATTGACATGTCTTGTACTGGCTTACTTTGTGTATAGTGTATTGCACTTCTACTGTACAACTGACAAGAAACTAAAGCCATTCACAGTCTCTGCCTTCAAAGAATACTTCCTATTATGACAGGCAATTTTAGTCTTTAATGTTAGATTTTGCATGGATCGCCTAGACTGTACACAGGATATTTGAAATCCTCAGAAAACGATCTGCTTAAAAGTTTTTAAGGCCCATACATCCTAATCCTGCACATAAAAATCAATTTATTGTAACCCATAATATTCTTTAATTGGTAAGTAGCTTTTACTTTGTGGATCACAGGTCATGGCCATGTAATTATTCTCAGTCTTTAAGAAGAAGAAGACTGGACAGTGGGGAAGTGTAATAGACAGTGCAGGGTTACACCAGGACTGTGATACCGTAGCTCCTTACTGCTGCCCCTCCTGACCTTGACTGGCAGTATGGCTTTTTGAAAATCTAAGTGCCCATCTTACAGTATGCCTGAAGCAATTCAGGAGTCCATACACGTCTATGTAAGTCCTACTTATTGATTCTTTCGCTGCTGCTCACACACGGTCTGGCAATGCAGAGTTTCAATTATCACAGTTTGACCTGCCATTGTCTGTGAAAACTGTGATCTATTGCCTGGGAACCTGGAAGTCTGCAGTAACAAAAATGTGAAACATCAACATGTATTCGATAGAGAGACATTTTTGACCTTGTAGAGATAACTTAAGTGTAGCTTGTAAGCACTTAGACAAACAAGTCCAAGTTTCCATACACAACCTTAACCCAGCTGAAATTCAAATAAACCTAAACTTGACAAAAAAGACCAGTTCATGCATCAACTCAGTGATTTTTTCCTTGTAACCATCGACAGTTTTTTTTGCAGACATACTGTATATAGGCAAAAGAGTCACGGCCACTGATGGATACAGGACTGCTGGGGGGTTGCTTATTTAGACTCGGATGATGTGCGCTGTCTCTGGCTCCAGAGACTGCCCCCTCTTCCTGTTTACCTGGGAGTCCTTTGGGGTGAGGTTGAGCTGAAAAGCCCAGTCAGAGCCAGTCAAAGGGAGCGTGGCGCAGTCTTGACCCTGGCGCTCCACTCATTGTGTAGTGCAGCGGTGTAATGAGGCCCTGTGTGGATATTGATATGACAGAACAAAAGGCCAAGGTGCAGTAAGGACAGCAATCCACACGTTTCACACCATTTGTTTTTCACACCGTATCCATCACATTAATGGGTCACCTTTCTGTGACAGCTCATGATTACCTGCTTACCCATGGAGAGAAAGGGGAGTGAGAGAGAGAAAGAGAGAGAGAGAGAGAGAGAGAGAGAGCTAAGAGAAGAGACCAAGAGATATAGGCAGGGAGATGGGGAGCAAGGGTGCTCCAGCACTGAGGGTGAAGGGTGAGCTGGGTTTGGAAGGGGGCTCAGGGAATGAGGGGGATGGGAACCCAGTGCCATTTTTTTATTCTTTCATGAAGATTGGCTCCGGCCCTGTCATCATCCCCACAGAGTGAATTTATGACAGGTCAGCTCTCCATGTAGTCACCTGATGGATAGAGAACATCCAAGTTTATTTGGGGCATAGTGGAAATGGCTGAACAATTCCCAAAAGCACAGATTTTTTTTTTATTTTTTTTTTTTTTTGTCAGTGAAGGAAACATCAACCAGCAGAGTTAGAAACTAAAATTGCTGTCATTGTAAAGCATATTTTGTATTGACATTATTATTTTTATTCTACCTATTTACCATCTTTAATTGTCTTGTTTATGAGGAATTCTAAGAGTGTAATGCAACGATTATCCCTGCTAAGTGAATAATTATTGGCAATAAAATACTAGACAGCAAAGTTTTTTCTCCCATTGATCACATATCTTGATATGAAGTGGTAAATTTGTAATTTTTTTCTCCATCTCTCTGCTGATTATTGCCCATGCATGGCTCATTTGCTATAATGTCCAGCAATTTCAAATGGTAAAACTCTTGACTTGGATATATTTTATTGCTGCAACAATGAGTCTGCTGCTGATACTTTGAAAAGGAAGATTTGTACGGAATATCACATTTTTCTAATGATGGCTGTTCTGACACTCCCTTTGGCCTCACTTGGATACTACAAACTATTGCAGAGGTATACTTAGGTTTGATTTCCAAAAGATCAAACCCAGTTTGGCTTTAAAGTGTTGCCTGCACAGACTACAAAAAGACTTTTGTTCTCACCTGCTCACAGTATTTTATTGGCTTTCCAGTTGTCTTCCTTGGATCTTACTAATATGTTATGTTCTGCCTAGCTCATCAGTTACCGATGCCTTCTGTTCCCAAAGCAGCACCACCAGTGTCACCCATGAAATCCTAATGCGAGCATTTTAACTTCCATTCATTGTGAAGTAATGACAAGATCCCATTATGACAATATGACAAAATAAGACTACAGTTATATGTCTTTTGAAAAACCTTACCTCAGCACATCAGGTAAGAGGCACGGGAGGATAACCAAGAAATATCACTTTGTCCCAAATAGAAGTCAGAGTGTCATCGTTTGGTCTAATAGCCTAGAACCATGATTGGACACTGCAAAAAATAATGTCTGCACATGCATTTATTTTATAATCCGGTGATGTACTTCACTCCATGCATAGTCTGAGGGGACATAAACCTAGGCATGCAAACATCCTCTTTTTGTATGAATGAGGAAAGGATTGCAGCCTATACTGCAGAGAGACAGCTTGCCATATGTCATAGCACCCAGCAGATATGAGGTGATGGTGTCAATACATCTTGCGTCTGCCCAGTGGAGGCATACTCTATGTTACGCTAAAACATGAATTATATGAGTGGATCAACGCTGTGTTGGGCCAGGATGTAAATCAGAAGGGAGAGAAATTGCTGACAAGTTTTGCTATTAAAAGATAATTGTAATCAAGGTGCAAGACGAGCAATGAAGTGGTGATAGCAGATAGATAGACAGCTGCAAAAGATGGATTGTTTTAATTTGCACCAATTAAATTGAAGTTCACTGGATCATCTTCCTCAATCTTCATGAATACTTGATTTTCTGGCCGCTACAAAGCTATTAAAAAGAGTGATTGGATTCTAAGACTTGCTATACCATATTTTATTATATACAGTACTTTCATTAACCCTTTGTAATAATATGTTTTAAAGATGGAATAAAAGACATGTCACCAAGCACCATACAGTTTGCGTATCATGCGCAGATTATTGTCTCGTCAATTATAAAGCTTAAAAAGGAAATTACCAGATAGCCAGTAAAAAAAGGTTTGTAAATCAGGTTCTTAAATATTCAATGAAACTTGGGTTCAGGTTTCAGATTCAGGGTCCTAAATGATAATGCTGACATTGCCAACAAAATTCATACAGTATATACATATATACATGCAGTCTTATTTCTTAACAATGAGTGGGTTAGTTAGGGGTGTTTGCCTTTCTTTGTTACTTAGCAACAAACTGAACAAATTACAAATCTCATCAGTCGTTAAGAAGCAAGAGGGTAAACACAAGTGGTCATTACATTACCCTCAGCCACACACACTTACTATATGCTCATGTCTACATTTGCAGTTGTACTTATGTTTATGTTTTATGTTGCATGTATATGCAAACATATGACAAACTTAATATGTTTAAAGCCTTTTTTTTTTTTTTACTCGGACTGAACTTTTTTTGTAACTTTACGATTGCAAACACAGTACTTTTTCTCCAAATGTCAATCTTTTGTTTTTCTGCATAAGCAAAGTTTTACAGATTTTTCTTTTTTATGGTCAAATAAAACAAGAATCTAAACAAAGTAACTGATATGTGTGTATTTCCACATCTGTGGCATTTCACTGTTAATTAATGCTGATCCTTTCTTGTTGGTAATCTCCTAGTTTCTAAAGGTCACTGATCTTCATGTTTGTTTAAGTATGATGTATATGCTTTCAGTATGTTTTAAGCAACCTTAGAGGGAGATCACAGACCCTTTCGAGCAGAAACTTCATGTATTTAAGGAAAAGTTATTTGGTATTGGCAGATGTAAATTGATGTTGTAAATCACAGTTTCATACACAGGAAAAGCACAGACTCTGGTTGCAAGTGTGGTGAGGCATTTCAGCGGGGGCTGGGAGCAATGTTCCACAGTGTTTGCTTCTGAGCCAGACTCGCTCCAAGGCAGGGGTGATTAGTGCTTGTCGGTAATTTGGCAACCTTGACCATGTAACCTTGCTAAAGCTGGATTAACATTTTACCCCGGAAAAGCCAGAGATGCCTTAAAACATGTTCCATTTTTCTGCTGCTCATTATAAGACAACAGGCTACAGAGACTATTCAAATTAGTGCCCATGGTATGCTGCATGGCCACTCAAGGAGAAACTCTTATTAGACTTAAGTATGCTAAGTGTCAAAAAAATGTTGACATATCCATCTTATTGTTCACTGAAAACATCACTCACAGTCAACACACATCTTTAACACATATTCAATAAACAACAAACATAAGAAACAAACTTGTGTAAATCAGGAATTACCTTAGTTGTTATGAAAACAACACTTAATGTGTCGGTTCTGTGAGACATTTAATCATTTGGAAGGTTGCTGAACTTAAAAATAAGTCTACTTATGTGGCACTTTTATCCAAAGGGCTTTAAATGTTGCATCTCATTCACAAAAGTAGGCCTGCCATGCAAACTGCTCGCTGAGCCCACCAAGAGCAACCTGGGGTATCGAGTCTTGCTAAAGGACACTCCAACATGTAGCCAGGGGAGACCGGACGTCAAACCGTCGTACAAAGACTATTGGGTTTGGGAGGGGAGAATAATGCAATGTCTGGCAAATGATTTACAAGTACAAGAGATTTATAAATGTTAGGTAAGGGTGAGGCACTAAATAAAAAATGTAAGGTTTGCCTTAAGCACAGTACTCCCTTAATGTCACGTCACATAAGGAAGTACTGATTTCATGTGACAACAGCAACAACTAAAATTGCTTTGTACTGGACTTGTTTGATGTGTGAGGGTCCTGTGCTTTGTAACCTATCCACTATCCCAACGTACCTCCTGACAAACTTTAAAGGCCCTAAAAACGATGTTATGTTTTTACGTTCACCCCTGCTGCTGGTTGTCGCCAAGTAGTAAGACATCTCTCTTTACCATTTTTGCTAAGGTAAAAGAAACTTGTATTTCACAAGAGAGCTGTCTTATTTCAGTATTCTACAATATTTTTGGTTTATTTTTGCCTCTGTCCCAAATTTTTAGAAAGGACTTGCTGGCTTCAAATTGTTGTCTTTGAACTGAAACAGGTTTCAAATTATTTATAAATCATTTTTTACAGCACTACTTCCCAACTTTTCTGGAAATGGGGTTTGTAATTTTTCCCTTTGACTACAGGAAATTAACAGCATCCATCTCCCCACAACATTTCATCGTAGTATAAGGCTACATCCAATTGGCTAGGACTATTAATAACTAAAAGAGCACAATTATAGACAGAATATGATATATTACATAATTACCAAATTACACCATAGAAGCTAAATTTGTAGAAGCCAAATTTTTACCAACAACAAATGATGTTTGTTTTTTAAAGGACTTCTTTGACCATTTACATTTTACATGCTGCTAAAAAAGAGTGAAGAATAACAATCTCTGGAGATATTGTTAAATTACGAAAACCCTGCCCCCTATAAAAAAATGTGACAATGCCGCCTTAATATTTTCCACACAGTTCCATAAGTGAGCAGTTTCACAACACCCGTATTAATTGTTCTCCAATTTGCTCTTTTTCATTACAGTAGAGGGTTGTTGTTTTTTTCATTTCTAACAGCAGAGCCTTTGTTTTTGTGACATTGGTGTATCTGAGGTAGGTGGTACATTGCCCTCTCACAAAAAGCTCAGGCTTGTTATTGAGCCCCTTTATCTTTACTGTAGCTAAGTTGTTAATTAGCTAGACCTTGAATTAGATTATTTGCATGTCTGAACAAGGGCTAAGGTATTAATGCTCCCTCAGGACAAACTGTAATAACCTCTTCGGTGGCTCCAAGATCCCTGTGGAGGGAGGTGCATGGACGCTAGCCCCTGGAAGGAGGGAAAAAGCGCAGCCATTTCATCCAATTAGCTGTGGATTATACTGCTCCTCTCCCTTTGAATCCTATTTGGTGTGATAAGGTGTTCTCCTACAGGGACAGAGCTGAGCTTTGCTATCAGGAAAAATGATTAATTCACAACCCAATATTAAAATGCAGTGCCTTCCATTTCACACTGTCTGACATAGAAGGAAGAAACAGCTCAGAAATCAATACAGGCACTAAACAACCACACAGGAGAAGGAGAGGTTGGCCAAGTAAGAAAATAACCCTAAGAATCTCAGAAGCAGGCTGCAGTTCATTCTACACATCACACTTATATGGTTCTCCATGGTAAGCTATGTCCTTGAATTATTCACAATCTGCTAAACTGTGCGAATGTTTTTAAGACTAATGCAGCCTAATATCATGCTGGCCATTGTTATTGCATTGTACGGTATAATTTTCACAAATATGTATCTCTTTCTTCTGATCTTCCTAAGGGCATGTGTTTTAATTTTACAGCTGTATGCTCGTTGCACCTCTATGAATAACCCACATGCTCAGATACAAAATAGGATGGGACATTGTTACAGGCCTTCATGTCTTCTCTGGCTGTAACTGGAAAAGGTGCAGACAATCCAGAGCCCAGATTTATATTTTCCAAGCCCTCCAAAGCTGCACAAATGATGTTTAAACACCCAGCACCTAGGGTTTAATTAAGTCCCTCTAATCGTGTTCCAATCAGAAGCTTGGACTGATGGGCTGGAATTCCTGATGTGCATTTCTGTCAGTCTTAATTGGATAATTGATTGCCAATTTGAACCTGGCCACACACTGCATACACAATAAAGCGCCTGGCCATGTTCCTTGAGGATTCATTTTCCATCCGAATAAAGATGCTGCTTCGATAGGCAGAACTCCAACTATTGGTCTTGCTGAAAAATAAGCCTTGGCTGCTGATGTAGTTTAAATGTCCACTTATGAACAGTTTTAAAATTTGTAGTGCGTGAAAACAGCTTTTCTTTGTGTGAATGCATTTGTAATGTCTTCTGGGACTTTCACTACATCTACTGATAAGTGTTTGTTACTGATGATTTTGCATTTAATAATTTCAGATATTAATTTGTTTCCACTGTAAAAATGTGATCATTATTAAGTTTGAAGTGACGTGAAATATACTTGAGTAGAGCAGTAAAGACATTTTGTCTAATACTAAGTAAAGCAAAACTAAAATGTGCTGGGTTTAGAAATAGCATATCAAAATTCTGAATTGATATAATCAGTATATTTTGTAATTAATTTATCAACAATATCTCTATTCATACTTAATGTCTATACTAAAATTAGTTTGTGTATTAAATATGTGGGTAAAAACCATTCCATTTATGAAGAAGACATTTTTATTGCCTTAGTTTATTAGTTGAGGTAATATTTTAAGGCCTGAGTTTTTCTACACAGCTGTGGCTGATATCAATTTGAGCAACAAAATCATTATTAGGTTTTTAACGAACATCATAGTATCATTACAAGCCATTTTCTATTGAAAAACATAGCAATACCACTGCTGGGACAGAGCAGTGACTCCATGCACGGTCTCACGCACAAGATATAAACATCATACTAGGGGGGCTCGAAGGGTAAAGTCCGAATAATGTTGAATAAGCCCTGGCTGCTGAGAATAACATATCACTCATACATTTGTGTTTTCACATACACCCCCTCCAGACAATTTCAGGAGAATCTCAGGATTCCAGGGAATGTCTGAAAGGGGCTTAAGTGAGTTGCTGACAGTTTACTCAGCCAGTGTGTGCCCCTTTCAGAATGGCATACACATAGAAATCTGTTATAGAAGAAATAGTCTTTATGTATAAACTCTTCAGTCATTAAAAGTCTTGGCTAGTCCCCAGCTTTAGATATGTGACACATAACTATTGTGACAAATGAAGTCTTATGAAGCTGTGCCTGTACAGTCCAGCTCTACATGTTTCTGAAACACACCTGAACATTTTCATACAGTAAATGGTAAATGGTCTGCACTTTTCTACCTATTGCCACTCAAAGCGCTTTACACTGCTTCTTATTCACCCACACAATGGGAGCAACTAAGTTGGGGTTCAGTGTCTTGCTCAAGGACACTTCAACATGGGACAGAAGGAGGCGGGGATTAAACCAACAACTGCAAGATTGGTGGACAACCTTCCTGCGCCACAGTCGCCAGTACAGGAAAGATATGGTGTGGTCCCAATGTGCATAAGGTGCCATGTATAGGTGGTGTATAATATGCATGTGTAATGAACCAGGCAGAAATCAAAGTTCATTAAACTTAAAGAGTGTCAATTGAGTGAAATGCATTAAGGTTTGTGTCTTTGGTTTTCTTTGTTTTAGATCTACTCAATATAATTGGACAAGGGTTTTTTCAACAAAAAATAAATAAAACACATTAAGTATTTATTTATTTAATTTTGATTATTTAAAAGAAATATTACATATTATTAATTACTTTAGCTCCACTCTTTTTGTTGTGTAACATTTATTCAAAATTGTAATAGTAATTGCAAACTGCAAACCAGAATTCAGTATAGCTCAAAGATTACCCTTCCTGTTCTTTGAGATACTGTAAATATAAGGCAAGATATAGAAAACAGGAAGAGTTCGAGTAAAAGGAGATTGCATCAAACTCAGTTTATGTATATATTTTCATTCTTAGCAACTTCTGGGAAATTTAGCGGGCAAATGTACACTGATGACCTTTGTTGACCACTGGTGGCCCATTTGTATTGCTCCAACAAATAAAGGGGAAGTAGACTACATATTATCAGATTTTAATATGAAATATACAATAACACAACTAAATATAGTATGAAGTTGTTCATAGTTTGAAAAAGGGTACTGTTATATAGGATAGGATTCATTGCAGGTCTCTTTATTTCAGCACATTGCATCATGCAGGTGTTTCTATTTTTTTCTCAGAGCGTTTGTTGTTGTATTTGTGTATTTTGTTTACACAGCAATAGCTTCAAAACAACCCAAAGGTGATGCTGAAAGGGCAAAAAGGTGATAAAGAAAGACAGTGAGCATATTAATATTTATTATGTAAAACACTGTACAGTATATGAGATGGCTGTCAAGGGCTTCATAGATACAGAAACACAATATCTGTTGCTGACAATGAATTCTCCAGGCAGGTTATACTTGATGTGATACTTGATATTATTTAATACTGCATATTTATTGTATGCCTAGGGGATACATATACTTGAACTTGGAAATATTTCCAGCTGAACTTTCACACAATCAAATAGAATCACACGGTTTGAGTTAAGAAAGGAGAAAAGAACACACAAACACTTAATCATCAACGTTTTGTAAAGAAAAAAAACTTTCAATGATATGTGAATTATGATTTGTAGTGTATGGTATCATGGATAAATAAGACAATATATCTGCAGAAAGATTTGTCCAAATAAAACTGTTAAAAATGTTTTTATGGCCAACATTTTCTGTTGGCCAAATGAAATGAGGCAATAGTGGGAATTCAACAATCTTCAAGGTATTGATAATGGTTAAAGTGCTGCAAAATTAAGACCTATGAGCTGTGAAAATCAACAATGTGAAATAACATTTAGGAGTCACGCCACAGAATGATAACAGGCTATGATAATGGTGAACAGATTTCCAAATATCTTTATGCAGTTACACATATTTTCCTTGTCAGAGAAAATTTCTTTGGAGAATGTGAACCACAATGGCTTGATGGGAACCAGATTTGAGAAGTCACTGCAGTGGGGAGCTGATCTCCTCTGATCTCACTCATCAGTGACCACATTGTTGTCTTCTGAGACAACGGTGCATTTGGTTCCATTTAACCTTCCCTGCTGAAATGTGCGTTTGATGCTGTCCCGAGCCATCTAAATGTCACCAAACACACAACAATTTAATAATTTGTAAAAATAACATTTTCTCAGCTTTTTGCTGCACAATGAAAATTTTCAAGTTAAAGGTGTCAAAATGTTTTGACATGCCAAAGTAAAAACCTCTGGAGGTCTAAATTTGTTCCACAGCTGCCTATGAGTCCCCCTCCAGGTGGGCTTGCATTGAGCTATTCTAGTCGTTCATATGCTGTACATTTTCTGCACTGTTTTCTCTTGAAGAAATTCATTTTTCTCCCTCTAAATAAGAATTCTTCCAAGGAGCCAAATGGTAAAGAGAGAATTCTCCTATTATAAATGGCCTTTCCCAGCCCTGTAACCTCACTACAAGTTTTAGCACTAAAGTGCAACCCTTGGTGGGATTAGATATTTTGGCCACCATTTGTACAGAGTGAAGTTTCTTTGGAGTCTCCTTGAGACAAGTGACCAGTGCAGGGCAAAGTGAAGGCCTTATCAGTCACCCCACAATGGTGCCACCCCATGAATTATATTAGGGACGGATGTGGCTCGGCAAGCCTCTGCATTGTGGACCATCTGGGTGACAATAAACATGTCGCCACATGGTTTCCTCCATCATTCAAGTCTAGATAGCAGATCTGGACCTTTGCTATAGCTCACTATCTCCTGGATCTCGGCGTGACCTGTTAGAGAGATGGAGGTGAGGCTCAAGGATATCTCTCAGAGAGTCTGCTCCAACACCAGGTGGTTATTATAGCCATGCTAGAGGGAGGCAGTTCGTCTGTCTAGTGTGCTGCTCTGTCACACACAGAAGGGGAGATAGTAAAAGCAAAATGTGGAAAAAGCAATGCATGCAAATAGGGTTAGATGTAAAGTATTAAAGGCTGAAAAGAAAGTGTGTGTGGTTGTGAGTGGTCCGGCTGATACAAGATGATTCAGATCAATGAGGTATTAATGTTGGATGGTTTGCGCACAATCAATTAGATGTTTAAAGTGTAAAACCGAATGAAAGAAGGGCCTGTAATAATGATTTTTTTGCAACGAAGGCACAACAGAAACAATTTGTGAAGATGACTATGACATACATACCACCTGAAAAGCTGATCAGAACATCTTACATCTTAGTAAAAGATTGCTTCTCGCATACAGGAGAGCAGCATTACCATTCTTTCAAAAGAGGGTTTCTATATGTGTCAATTTAACCCCAGTAGACATTTTAGTGTTTTAGCCCTTTTGTGGAGATGGCATGTTCTCCCTGTGTTTACGTGGGTTTCCTCCGGTTAGTCCAGTTTGCTCCAAAGGTCTAAAGAAATGCACTTTAGGTATTTGGTGAATTTAAATTTCCTGGTTGTCTGTCTCTGTAAATCTTTTTGTGTTAGCACTGAGACAGACTTGCGACCTGTTCAGGGTGTACCCAGCTTCTTGCCCAATGACAGCTGGGAAAGGCTCCGACCCCCCATGACTCTGAACATGAGAAGTAAAGTTAACATAATGGATGGATAGTTGAAATGGATGGTACCAGCTCGGCTTGATTATGTTCAAATTGGGTACGAGCTACTTCAGAGTCCATTGCGAATCTAAAGCTTCCCCTCAGTATTGCTGATCTTGACAACATCCAAATTTTGCCTGATGGAAATCGAATAAAGGTGAGTAAAGGTGAGTTGAACTAAAATTGGAACACAAAAGGTGATAAAAGCTTCTCATTGGTGTAGTGCTGAAAATATTCATTTTTCAATTAAATTGTGTGATTTTTTTACAAGAAATGCGACTGATTCTAATGCAATTTTAGATTAGATTAGATTGAACTTTAATGTCATTACACATGTACAAGTTCTCGAAATGCAGTAATTGTGATGGATTGAAGCAATTATTTCTTGATTTTTGTATTCGATGCTCTTGATGTTTAATATTTTCCAAATTTTTTGGTGTGAATACTTATTTCAATTTCTTTCATCAGCCACCCAAAAGGGGAATATTTCTGCCTAAACTTAAGTGTTGTAAGTTTTAGCAGCAGTTTTAATCCAGCTGCTTCAGCAAATGGGCTACTAAAGCTAGTTATTGCGCTGCTGTTGTTACTGATAGCGAACCATACAAATTAATCATTTACAAGCAAAAGGATTCATGGAGCTAAAAAAACGTGTGGTTGCACAAATCAGGCACGAGAAAAAATTGGTTAATTTGACTGAACATGCTAATGCCTCGATGATGAAACCTGAAGTGCAACTCAAATGAAGCGGGTTAAGTGTAGGCAACAAAAACAGGGGAAAACCAATGAGAAAATGAAAAGTGAGGCATAAACAATGGCATTAAATACAATTTCATAAAACCACTTATAGCATATGACAGGGGCTCACATGTAATCACTGTAAGTGGAGACAAGGATGGGGGTCGCAGTGTTGTCGTCACAATGCCAGAACACTTCTCCATGACACGTCCCCTGCTTCTTCTCATTAATCCCGTAAGCTACATACACGGTCACTCCCTCCATTCAGCAAGCCTGAACACTCAAGTAAAATCACACTACCCATCACAAAAAATAACCTACTGCTGGAGTGCAATAGCATAATTTGTTATAGCTTTCCAATCGGAATACTTTGAAATAATTAGCAAACACAGCTTATTTATTATTGTAAGATTTAAATGGAAAAGCGTATTATGCATGGCTTGGATCCAGGTCAAATCAGAACAAGCACATTTAGACAAGTTGGAAAAGCACTAGCAAAGAAAGTCATGTCCCTGGATTTCACCAGGCAAACTGTGAAATCCAGCTATAGCAACTGACACTGAAGGACAGTTGTGTAAGGATGGCAGTCAGAGGGGAGAGGTACAAGAGATGATGATAAATACAAGAGATTTACAGGTCCTGGGAGTGTCAGATATACTGTGGAAATAGTGCTGGGTGTGCTGTTATCTAGATGGGCCAGTTAGTGGCTTTTGGAGGATCCCCTGTTCAGAATAGTCTGTAGTTTTGGAGGGCAGCGTTTATGGCTCACCAGTGCACTGACCACAGCCCATTAACTCAAAGAGCCTCCACAGGAGCACTGGAGCAGGGAAAGGGGCCGTGACCTGCCCGAGCCCATCTTATTACTTTAACACATTATGTCTCCCACTGCGATCTTTTTATTTAAGTGACTTCAGCAGAACACATCATCTTGGGCCAAGTCGGGGACAGACATGGGCTTCTAGACAAGAGGCAAAAGGAGGGGTCAAATGATTTATTGGAAATGTCTCATACTGGGTGCTACAGAAAGGGAGTGCAAGGATGGACAGTTAGCAAAAGTGTAGGGGGAAACAGTTAGTGATAAACCTGACCATGGAAGGAGCGGTTTATAGCATGGAGAGGCCAAACTGACCCCAGAACAGCTCCTGGGAGGATTCTCAAGTTCTTACTGATGAGCTTTTGCGGCCCTCTGATGACCACATGGCTCAGACAATAAGGAGCGGGTAGGGGTGGGCTGGGGTTGGTGGACTGGTGGTCATGGGCTGGGATTTATTTTACCACCATGTCAGTCTTTATGGACCACAGCACTAGAGATGGTGTCAAATGTTACTGTCCTCAGGAGGAAGATCAGCACACTTTGCGCAGTGTTACAACACCACAGACAGAGTTACTAATGTGGGCTCCTCCAATTTGTATGTTTGCATCAGCCGCAGTTCACCATTTAAGGTCAGCTAACACAATGTGTCAGAGATGCATCGAAGAAGTCAAAGGTGATATTACAGCATTGCATTTAAAGATTGAGACCTTGAGAAGAGCAGAAAGATGCTACTGATGTAACAGACTTTTTTTCCTCCGTTGTTAACTTTGATGCTGAGGGGAGCGAATATCTCAAATTCCTCAGCCCTGTATTTCTGGGAAGTACATCCATATTTTTCACTCCACATCTCATGATTTACCTTCAGTGCTGAAATTTTGAGCTAATACGAATAGTAAAGTATGTCCGACTTTGATGCAGGCAATAAGAGTTTAGTGATTCATTTAACCTAACCTTTTTATTCAGCACAGCCATTATTCCATAACCTAAACAAAGCCATTTAGTTGGCTAACATAAAGTAACAATATGCTAACCCTATTGTGGTTTATTACATTTAATACAAGGAAAACCATTATAGTGAGAGGAAATATCAGTTAAACTCTAAAAAATATATATAATACTATAGATGGTGTCAAGAAAACAAGACATTTAATACACAGACTGTAAAATTTAAATTGGCAATGAACCTTGCTAATTTGCAAGTAATAAATATTTTGATGATGATGATGATTATTGCTTAGTATCTTTTTTAATTATTGATCAGTTAATGTTTATGAAATGACCAAATATAATTAAAATGATATTAATTAGATATAATTACACACCTATGCAACTAAACTGCAAAAACTACTACTGCAAAAAATGTAATGATTATGTTCTCATCTACATTATTTTTTGAATGAAGTTCTAGTTTATTAACAGAATGTGACTTGCACAGAGAGGGTGGCAAAGCAGGACTGTGATACCACAGAGCCAAGTTGAATTCCTTGTGTGTAATGTGTGATTAGTTTTAGGCAACAAAAGCACTGTGGTTAAGCTTAGAGCAAGGTTATGTTTAAAAGCAAAATAAAAAAAAAAAAACAAAGAAAGTGATAACATCTCAGAGTGCAGATCATTTAACGTTTATTAAATATTAAACGTTTTCAGTTGAAAATACAACTAAAACAATTAGTTAGCAAAATAGTTGCCAAATAATTTTCAGCTAATTGACTAATCAATTAATCAACCAATCAAAGTTAAATAGCCTTCTGAATGATTCCATGGTGTATCAATGTTCTTGTCTGAAAATCCTGTGCAAGCATGAGAAAAAGCCTGATACTGTACAGTAACAACATAACCTCTCACTGCACTGGTGATGCAAACCATTTTATATTTCATTGAGTAATGCTGGCAAACACTGCATTGCTGTTTTGACTTTGTGTTATGAACACAAATGAATCCCTCTTTCTCAGAGGCCCAGTTCCAGTCAGTGAGTGAAGTGTTGTCATGAAGTCCACACGATCACCTGCTTTCAATCAACCTGACTGGACTGTAGCAAGTAGCAAGGGGAAAGTACATTCTTGACCCTCAGAATTGCAGGACATATTTACCTTTTTCTCTTTAGAAATCTAAAGAGAGTCCACTCAGGTTCATGAAATGGGTCATGGGCATTACACTGCGGCTGAGTTATTCCAACCTATTAGGATTACAGAGAAAAATCTGCAATCCTCCCATTTTCAGTGGCTGTCCCCACTTTTTCACCCAGACTTCCCCGACAACCCACACATCAAAACTACCATTACGTTCTTGTTAGTTTACACTGTCGATTAGAGAAGGGCAACATAGATTCATGCCATGGGCTAAACGTGTTTATTCTAATTCCTCCCCCGTCTCTCCTTTGTCAGAGACAGACACCCTCAAACATACAACATCTGAACCGCTCACATCAGAAGGATTCAATCCTTCAGGAAGTGGAAGTAACCGATTAGATTATGTCATTGCCACAATCTGTTACGAAAAATAAACACTGGGCCTTTTCATTAACCTAATGAAGACGAAGCACGTTGATGAGCTCTTAAGTCAATTAACGATATTTAAAAACAGGCGGTGCAGCCCCAAGGTAAATTAGCATGCAGAGAGTGAGGAGGACCCAGGTTCAAACAAATTGTGCGTGGAACCCTCTGGTTCAAGCCGCTTGACTCTCTCTCCTCTAATATACACCCCTCCTCCTCTGCTCAAACAAGCTTTCATTAGCCATAATTAACTGCATGCTTTCTGTCTTTGCAACACCAAGAGAGTTCAAGTTGAAAGTGAGGGTAGGGATGCGGAGAAGAAATGCCAAAGTGTATGGTATGATTAGATAGTGATGCAGTTCAAGAATAGGAGCACAGTACAGTTGAAATAATACACATCTTGACTTTGAAGTCTGCTTGTTTTGATTTCATGGTCCCTCTCTTGCTCTCTCTCTCTCTCTCTCTTTCCAGTAAACTTATTTGAAATTCTCCTGGGTTTTAAACCTCTCTCTCTCCCTCACACACACTCATTTGGTCTCTTGGCTGCAACAAGGTCTGAAAAGATTGCAGCTCATTTCGACCCACAGTGGATGGAGGCCTCATTTAGAGGATGCTGGCAACTCAATCAGCCTGCCTCACACTGATGAGTGAATGACTACTTTCAGAGCACCGGTCAATATGTGTCTGCTGTGATAGAATGTCAGCACCCATGCCCTGTGTTCTTCTGACCCAATGTTATGGCTTTTTTATTTTGTCTAATCAATGATATATGAAACAAAACAGACACATTGCAACAACAGATCTTTTTTTTTCTACACATGCCAATGCTTGGTGCCATTCTTAAACAAGAGTCAGGTTTAAATAAGCAGTTATGTTACGTTTTTTCTGTAGCTTTTTTCTGACTATCTGGGTCTAGGCATTTCAATATACTATAGATAGAAAACAATAACACATTGTACTAGCTTTCTTTCAATAGACTTCACATGCTATTTTCGGATGGCTGTAAAGCTAGTGCCTCCTATTGAACAATATCTGCTAATCTTGAAAAAAATAATGTATTGCTGTACCATCATTTTAAAGCCCTAACTAAGGCCCATGTTGCTATGCCCTGTTGCACCCAGCACAAAACAATGTGTACATATTTTCCTCTCAGGTTTGTTTATTCTGTTTACTGTGCTGTGAGTAAAGAGCAGCCTATATTTTGAGGCTGGTCAGATGCGCCGAGCTCACTGTCCCCAGTGTCCTTTATTTCACACAGCCCGCTGCACATGCTCTGCAGTCTGCTGACCTCTTGACCCGCCTGTCACTGTGATGCCCTCTGTTATCTGGAAGTAGTTATTTCATATAGATGGTCTCCTTCACTGCTGCACTTTTATTGAAAATAATCATTACAAAGATTACCCTAGGAGGAGTTTGTTCTTTCAAGCAATATTTTACGTTATCTACTGTTTACACATTTATAAATTCTTTAACAATAAGCTATAAATGCAAGTGAATTTCATGTGCCATGTCTAGTGACTTTTTTTTTGAGTAGAAATTCTCTTTCCTATTTCTCAACAGTCAGATTTCACTCATTTGTAATACAGCCACTGAATAAACTACTGATCAAACCTCTCTGTGACTGTAATTTAGTTTTAATTCATTCATATATGGATGGGATGAGTTTTCACATAGCTAACTGTAATGCTGAGTTGCTCTACTGTATGTATGCGACTTGAATACATCATGATTTTGTACCACTGTCATCTTTAAAATATTCTCTTACTTATATTAAAGGGTGACAATACAATATTTTCTTAAGATTCACCATGGGATGTAATTTTTTACTATTTTTTTTTGTCATATTGCAGCATTTGACTAAATTCACTTGCTTTTATTAGGCAGTCATTTTATAATAAAAAATAAATAACTAAACTCCATGTAAAATGTGAAATTACGTCATGCCACCTTAACGAGGGACACAGGCACCATCTTGTGATTTATGCAGTCTATTTACCTTTTCCTGCTACAGTGGTTAAAATTAGTTACCGACTTGTTTGGTTAAAACAATGTTTCAAGTACTATTTGCTGAATATTTAAAGAAGTGAGGATTAAAAAACCCAACCTGGAGAAATGAAATCACAATACCAAGCAACTGTATTTAGAAAAACTAACAACAATAAACACATTCATCATTATTTTACATTTTTAAAAAAATATACAACAATTTTCCAGCTCTGTGCAAGATTGGAATCAATGTCCATCATTGTTATCCATTGGAATCATTTGGCTATTTTAGTTGCATTACCACACAATAATGTAATGTTGACAAAAACTTATTTGAATGAATCAAAACACTTTATTGGCTTTGAAGTTGGTGATCAATAAATGTATGCAATCTGTGGGTTAAAAATATTAAATATTTTTTAAAACATTTGGATAAAAAATAAATAAATGATGATTGCACTCTAAAAAACTCTATTTAAAAATAGCTGTTAATTTTACCGATGTAAAAAAGGCTATCCCATAAGCTCACAAAATTAATATTTGCCACAAACTCAACTGCCAAATGCATTACAGCATGTACAAATCTAAATACACAAAAATAACAATTAACCAATGAGTAAAGAGACACAGATGATATCAACTTCTTGTTATCCCCGGTGGAGTTATTAGAATATAATTGAATACATTTTATATTGGCCATTAAATAATAGCTTTAAAATGATCTGAGGCAAAGGTGGAAATGACACAACTGTAGTTCAGATATTTCCCCCAGTCTGATTCATCTTGTAGACCTTTAAGTTTAATTGGGTGTTAGTAGTGCCCAGGAAGCAATGATGACTACAGACATGAGGGATAAATCAGAAGCATAAGTCAAAGGTCAGAGACCTGCATGAGAGAGACATATGTACATGAAGAGAGCAGAGGACCAGTGAAACTGGCATCAGTGTCAAAATCATGGGCTTACAACAGCATTGGACTTTAATCCACTTTAGGCTGTAGACTAATACACCAAGTTAATTTCCACACAAGTGCATGAACTACTACTCTTTGTATATCACATACACAAACATACACTGCAAATATTTCATATATTGTAGATCTTTTTTGTGAAACATGCTGCAAATACTGGTTACTGAGATGATAAAAAACACTATGAGTAAATCAATCAGTTTCCAAGTCTTTTTAATGGCTGTCCTCCCTTCTTTCACTATATCCTTTAGTGTATCAGTTGATGCATTCAGCAGATTTTCAATTTATTTCCAATCAAGCTTTATCTAATATTCTCCCGACAGGCAATTAAATATTCAAACTAGCCTGAAAAGCTATTGCTCACTTTTCACTCTCTCAGTCTTAATTTAAGGATGTTATTTCATTAAAAGCGCTTGTTGATAGCTTTGTGGTAATTTGCAAGCACATTTGATTACCATACATTGCATTTGCCATTACCATGTTCCACCATTTGTTTTTTGTTTGTTTGTTTTGTTTTTTTGCTGTGCATATAACTGCAAAACAACTGGAATGCAAAGTTAGTGGTCTCTCTTTAAGACAGCACTGATGTCCCATTTACATCATTTCAATTGTCAGTAATAGAAAAAATATCAGTGGCTTTACTAGGTGCACAACCTCAGCGGGTTTATGTCCAACCATGCACAACAGGAATCCTCTCTCTCCACAAGATAGAGCTTTGAAATGGCAGCAAATAATGGCAAATGCTGAATTTGTCATTACGAGTTATAATGAGATTCTCCTGGTGAGAGGTTTTGTTTGGTGGTGTGAGAAGCTGCTCCATTTTAAAGCCTCATAAACAAAATGCCACGATGCGCTTTTGTCTTCCTAAAGGATCAGCTGCACTCTCTTTTATTCTATACATCATTCCAACTTGTTTATTTAGAGAGTAATTGTGTCCTTGTTTATCCTCTCAGGAGTAAAATAATGTGGCTGCAATTAAATTAACAATACGTCTACAGTTGGGTTGGATTCATATGGAATAATCATTGAATGTTAGACCTTGTTAAACTCGTGGTTTTACTCAAAATGACATTCTTAATAAATGGTCTGTTTTTTCACCCCCTCCCCAATTAAATCAGATATCAGTGAAGTGGTACAAATGTCCATCTGGGGAATGTTGCTGAAACCTAACACAGCTACAGTCAATAGATGACACTGTCCACTGCTAGAAAATGATCCTATAGGTCATCTGTGCAAGCAGGTTATTGTGACCTTTGTATCCCTTACAGAGCTTGACAGATTCAAAAGGAACCCAGCTACACCACATGGGAAAGTTTATGCAAAAATCCCAGGTCGTACTGCTGGTGACAGCCAGTGAGAGCCAAACACAATCACCTTGAACTGATGATTACCAGGGCTGCCATTATTACTGCCATTATTGTGTGTTTTTGTTATAACTAGGCCAATTAAGATGCAGTACACGTGCTAGCAGTAAGGAGCACTATTTCAGGAGACCCTCTTATGGGTCTTATCAGAGGCTAGGGACAACAACATACTGTATGTGTCCATCTACATGGAGAACTTCTTTAAGCAGCCTTGCTTTTCAGAGCCTAAGTTGTTTAATCACTTAACTTCTTTGATTTTCATGCAGTGTTTCAATCAACTGTGATGTTAATGTGTACCAGGGGCGTGCAGGGCCTACAGCTAATGTGAATTAAATGCCTGGAAGGGCCTTGATCAGTATGTGCTGGAGGTGTTCGAATGAAGTAGAAGAGGAAAAAAAACACATGGAAACAAACCCCCCTTGAGTGCTGCACGCTCTTCGCCTATTTAGGGCAGCCATGTCCAGCAGTGGATTTGAATATGCATGACTATCCCAGCTACCCTTGCAGCACAACTGTGTCCAGACACCAGCCCCTTTTCAAAGAAAGACTACACTTGCATCTCATTTGAATATGTTACCAGCCATGTCATACACAATAAATACATGTCTGTGAAAAACATTCACTGTGTAAATGATGGTGAAATAACCCAATACTCCTCCAAGTGAGGCTGTGTTCTCAACAAAACAGCTGATGATTGCCATAAGTGCCATACATATAATTTGATGTCTGAGAGTTTATTTTTTTACCTACAGGAGTCATCTGGAATTTATTAAAGCCTTTAAAACTATGCTATGCAAACTAAGTTTGCAGACTATGCAGTCTGCAAACTTTCTCTCTTTCCCCCTTGGTTCGCTTTCCTTTTTCACACCTAGAAATATACAATTAAACCAAACATAATCACAAGAATTCAGAGAACTCTCTTGTCCACTCATTGGTCAAATGGATTCGGTGCGGGAACACAAAGGTATCACCGAATACTGAATTGCTATGAAACATGGATTTAACTGTTTATTTGCTTGACCATGATGCTTACCTGCACAATAAACCAAGCACATTTTGTACCTAGCAGCTAACTTTTTTGGGACCGATAGAAATTGACTTCTTACATCAAACTGCCCCATGGTTTGAGTATTGGTACAA
Organism: Channa argus; assembly: GCF_033026475.1. Taxonomy (NCBI): domain Eukaryota; kingdom Metazoa; phylum Chordata; class Actinopteri; order Anabantiformes; family Channidae; genus Channa; species Channa argus. The sequence continues at coordinate 19,828,600 of NC_090207.1, forward strand.
TTACGCACCTGAGTCAGAATTGCTTTAGACCTGTCCAAAAAAACTACACTAAGGTAGAAAACAAATGAATTATGAAGCCAAGTGTTATTAATTTCTCTAAAGTATTGCCACTTTCTCTTTTTTATATGCATATTTCTAGTTTACTGAGGTCACCGTTTGATTAGATCTTTATCTGCCATTATATCAAATCCTTCTTAAACATTTGGCCAATTTGCATATGAATTTTTGCGACGAGCTGGGAGAGAGAAAAACCAAGTCTGCACATTGTACCTCAGAGCCACTGGGTTTCTGCAGAGAATGTGCCTGCATTGCAAGCAACAAGTACTTGTATAATACACTACTTGTAAGCCAGGGAGCAGGAGACCTCCAGTTTACATCTTGGAGACTTGGAAGGTGGCAACGTAGTGAATTGAAGCTATCTTCCTCGGTCCCTTTGCTAGATTGGCTAATTAAATACTAAGGAAGGAATAAAATCTTAATGAGAAACACAAGCTTGTTGTGGTGTTTGGCACTGACCAGCTCCCTCTTATTAGCTGTACTTGTCCATATGTGCTTGGGTGAAGTGCCCATTAGAGCCTTCCCTAATGGATCTTCATCTATGGCACTGAGATATTGGTGGAATGTACATTTCGGCAATTTCCGAACTTGGCAGAAGAGCAGAAGTTTCTATGAAATTTCTTATCCACAGTAAATATTTTACGCAAATTAAAATTAAATCCTTTGCTTAGTTTAAGCAATTTCTTCTGTAAGTAGTGTATCTGTGAAGGAGATTACAACATTTGCTGGTTTGTTTATAATTTAATTTTTTATGTTGTGGCTGGCGGTGGGGAAAGACAGAACACCTGTGAGTGTTTATAATGTCCCATCTCCCTCACAGCTGCTCCTTTTCAAAACACCTCACTGGTGCAATAATTTCATAAAATTTCATGATTTACCATCTGGTAGACTGAGCTATAAGCACATGCAATAAGCATTTGTATGGCGCCGGTCCCAGAAAGGTACAATAACTGTATATTTTAACTTAATGGCTTTTTGGGGCATGCAAATTTCCACTGAGCAGATTGCCGAGATGCTACAATGTAAGTCTGGTCCCGTCTGTCTGCCACTGTGTCCCCCTCCCTCTCTCCCTCACGTTCTCCTCCATACAGTACATGGCTCCCTGATCATGTGCTATAAAGCATCCACACACAGCAGCCCTCTATTGCTTCTCTCTTTGACTGTGAAGCAAGCAGCCCATGTCAAAATGCAGATATCAAACTCTGGAGAATGAGGGACACAGTAGGAGGTACAAGCAGATTATTTTCCTTTTAGCATCTAATGTCTCTGCATTTGGGTAATTAAAATGATTACTACAACAATTACACCAAGTAATTAGAAACTAATTACACTGGCATTTTTTGTGATTACAGGAGCAGATGAAAATAGTGTTCAAAATTAAATTCATTGCATATTCATGGAAATGAAATTAAATAGCACTGGGTGAATGAGATAATAGAAGCTCAGAGAATGGTGTTCTGAGGGGTTTGGGAGCCGTCTGTGGCTAATGCTCCGAACAGGCATTTTGGTAAATCAGTGATAATCTTTTAATGGCCTTAAAAGAAGTTCATATTTAGAATACTGTCAAATGCACTATAGGGTGATGTTTTGCTTTCTTTTTATGCCTCCTCTCTGTGACTGTGGGAATGATTAAACCGTTCAGCTGTACAACACAATAGAAAACATTTAATCATTATCTTCTCAAATGAAGGAAGAAGCAAGACTCTTTATGCCTCCTTTATGTTGCTTCACGCACAATGATTAAATTAAATATCCATTCCTGGATTCTTTTTTTTGTGTGTGTGTGCATCATCTTCTTTCTCTGCAAGCCCCCTTCCTGTCTTTCTCTCTCTCCCCCCTCCTACCTCCCATCTATCGACAATAGTCAGGGCTTTAGCTGCTGCCATGATCGTGTAATGAGATTCTTCAGATTAAATAGATTTCCTGTTAAACTTGGGGCTTGGTAGATAGGGTGTCAGGAATGAATGGTTATTAACATTTAAATATATCACAGAATAAGAGAGAGCGGGGTGTGAGTGAGTGAGAGGAGACAAGAGAAAGAACGAGAGACAGAAAGGGACGGGGAAAAAGAACAACAATATGAATTTTTCATTGTTATCGAGTATGGATTTTCCTCTTCACCACATTTCTGTAGGACCTGATGAAACCAAAGTAATTAGAGAGACACAAGTGGGGCACCTAAGAGCCATTACAGCAACAAGAGCTCATTGTTTATGGAGTAAAGCCAATACAGCTTGACTGGTTAGAAAAGTAAAAAGTCTATTCTTGTTTTATCTGCTATCCCATGCCTGTGCTGTAGATTATTACGCAGTATTAACAAAGCAAATTCATCTTACTGGCTTGGTTGTAGAGGTACTCAACATGGAATTGATGATCTTGTGATTTATCACCATCTTTCCAGTTTTTATTCATATTTCACTGTTGCACAAAGAGAAAATGAACTTAAAGAAGAGAGCGAGAGTGACTGTATTTCAGTATCAAAACCTGAGTATGATGGGAAATGACAGCATTTGTCTTTGTCAATGCCATACTGGGATACTAATGGACATTATTACAGCTATACAGAGCCGGGATAAAATCGAGCGTTGCCACTGCAGGTTGTAGGTTATTAAACAGTATGTCAATCACTAGTGCTATCATGGGCACTGTAAGGGCTGGCTGTCTGATGGAAAGTTATCCTCTGATGCTTTGTCAGCAACTATCGGGCTATTTGCTGCATGATAATGAATCTAGTTTTTACAACAGTTAATGGTAAAAAAACAAAAACAAATTTATGTTCACTTGATTTTGGGATTGTTAGAAATTAATTAGTAATAATTACATTAATTATAGGATTTTTTTTTATTTATATATTTATTTTACTTACTCTGTTGTTTTTTTTCTTCAGATATAATACATAGTGTTGATTTTTAGGTGTGCACATGAGCAGTGTCTCATATTTATTGATGTTTTGGTCTCATTTTATTTCAATATTTATAACTCTGGTGAGTCCAACTAATAATTACAATGTCCATCTGAACATGTAAAGAAGTGGAAATAAAACATTTTTAAAAAGTGGTGGTAATGTTGCACATTGTCTTGTTTTTTTGACTGTCCAGCCTGTTCTAATTCGTGAGACGTCCCAAGTCCCTTTGCATTACATGTTGACGCTTAGGGTACCCGTTTGCATCAGTAAGTGACGCTTAGACCTTTCAGTGTAGGACAATTGAAACCCAGACGCTTCAATATTTGATGCCTAAAGCTATGACGTACTATATGACGTGAAAAAGTTTCATAGGCAGGTGGACGGGGTTATGCCTGATACCACAAGACACAGGAGACCGGAGTTAAGCTCTACAACTAATTGAATGCTCAAATGGTGATTGTAACGCAACATAGTGCCAGTGGTTACCACTGTAAGGACGTTTGTGTTGTTGTCACTGTTGTGGTGTTTTGTTTTTATGTAATTTTTTTACCCTGACATTTTTGTGCCTTAAGTGTACCTGCAGCATTAAAATTGGATGCTGGTGTTCCTCTGGCGTCAAATAGTGGTGCTCCTGGAGAATCCAATGGTAATGCCGAAGGATATCTATGGGGTCAATATGATATGCCAAAGGACTACAAAGAGTGGGGCAATTTGAAACCTCAGGAAGGATCATTATCTAATGCTGTGGAACAAGAATGTGTTAGATAATCTAAACCACATTCACTGTGTGCATTGGTATATATTTTTGTTGTTGTTGTTGTTGTTGTTGTTTGTTTGTTTGTTTTTGTTTTTGTTCACATACTATGGTTAGAGTTGGGGGCATGTGTTTTAAAATGTCAAAATGCAAGCTTCAGCCCACCCTCCCCACCACAGTATTTTTTTTAATTGAAAACTTATACATGGTACTAAATGCTGTGTTTATACAGTACAATACTTCAAGCCTAAAAGACAGATTTTTCTTAAAGCCAGGCACATCGTGAAAGCAGACAGGTATGTTATTTACATAACACTCTGACATGCCAAGCAGTCGCTGTAAGTAAATGTCATATATCTGCCTTCACTTGAAGTCAGACGGTTCAACTGACATCCATCAAATTTTAGTCCAGTCTGTTATGTGTCCGTGTCCATTGATGCTGTAAACCTGCCTAAATATCAGATTTGTTTGCTGGTTACATACACTGTAATTCACCAATGCTTGCAGATCCACAGACCTTAATGTAGTATGTGTAAAAACAATATCAGTTAAACCCAGTAGAAATGAAAAGATATCATGTAAGTTCCCTTACATGAAATAACCATCACATGACACTAAACAAGTACATATGATGTGTTTCATAAGACTCAATGAAATAATTATTAGATTTTTCCCCAAAAAGTCTGTCAAGGACAAGGAAATATACAATATGTTTTTACAGAGTCATAATGACAGTTAAAATGTTGAACAGTAATTCAAAACAGCACAATCATTTATTTTAAATATGACTTTTGTTTATGTTATGTACTGTAGGATATGTCTGTTTTTCATTTTACTTATGTATGCAATATTTAATATGGCTAATAATTCTAAACTCTAAAAGAGTCCTTGTTAAAGTCCCTTGTTTTTTTACGATGGGACTAATAATGACTAAGGTGCAGATTTCAGCTGTGCTCGGGTTCTGAGCTGCAGACTGTTGTCAGAAAGTCTTGAATTATCAAACAAATAAGACAGCAGAACAGGCTTGCTTTCCCTGGAGTTCAGCACACTACAAGTCATCCTTCATGCTGGGCCAGCCTGGCTCTGTGAATGTGGAAGCAGGTGTGGTGGCAGGCCAGTGGAAGGCCCCTCTCCGACTTTGCCTTCACTGCTGCCCACTTGTTAATGACTGGGCTGTGGGAAGCTAGTCCTCTGTGTACACTGTTATAAAGCACTCAAAGCCTCCAGGATGGCAGCAAGCTCACTCTGTGGCCCTAGGGCACTCTACGGAGAATAAGACACACCTCATGCTTTGTTTTCCTGCTCCACAGGCTCCCACATCAGAAGGGAGCCGGAGCATAAAAGGAGCAGTGTCTCAGTTCTTTCTATTTAAGGTATACCTCAGCCTACGCAGGTAAAAATAAACTTTTTTTTTCTTTTCATGCACCATTTCTGCTGTGTGAAAGGGTTTTTTTTTTAAATACTTTACTAGAAGTATCAAAGAATAAAGTATTAAACAATAAAGATAATTCATGGTGACTGCTCACTGATTCTTTTCTCTAATCTACTGCATAATTTAGACTAATCTCAGATAACCTTGGTTATATTTTGCTATAACTATATATATATATATATATATATATATATATATATATATATTATAAGGGTATACTACCAGCATTACTATTATGGGAAATAGTCAAGTTAGAATACAAACAAACAGTTAGTTTAGCATTGCATAGAGATAAGAAACAGAAAAATACCCAAAAGTAACAAAATCAGCCTGTATCAGCACCTCTGAATATCACTAATAACCCTGTCATAACTCATTTGATTAAGATTACAGAAGAAAAAAACTACAAGTGTAAAATAGACCTATCTACATATATTTGACCTACATTTAGTGTAATTATGTCAGTGGATGTATTAGATGTAATTCGACGTGCAATAACCCTTTACTTACACTATCAGTTTGAAAGCTGACATGTCAGTGTTGGGCTCAAAACTGATTTATGCATTTACTCTCATGATTTTATAACCTGGAGATGTGAAAATTGTATGATATAGAATCTATAATAACTAGGGATAGTCAATGTCACTGCCATAATGATGCCTTAACGCAATATAGTGTAGAGTCTGCTATTTAACAGAAGCAATGCCTCAGTGGTACAGAGCTTGACAGTGTGTGAGTGACACAGAGTAGTTATGCTGACTAATTCTTAACATTTTATTTGACTAAATGTGCATCGTTGTGGATGTGAAGTTACAGTTGTGGTTTTTATGAAGCAGTTTCTCCACTGTCTGGCTCTGTCTAAAGGAGGGTGGGGCAGACACACACAGACACACACGCACGCACACACTCACCACACAGCAGCAGCCGCTGCTGCAGCAGCAGGAATACCGATCCCAGCTGAGGTGAGACATTTTACTGTATCGTTACACACAAATACAACTCGGCGCTTAAAAAGAAAATAAAAGTAGTTCATTAAAACACCTGCCAAGCACAAACAGCAAAGCACTGACATCACCCCTGTCCAAAGTGATCGTGTATATGTGTTAACCATAGTGAGAATGTCTTCGCTAACTACGATGAATATGTTAAGCAACAGCTGCCTTTCCGCTGCCTTTCTGCTCCCTTTTCTATAAATTCTGGTCAGATAAAACATGCGATTAAGTTAATCACGATTAACTATGGACTGTCATGCGATTAATCTCGATTACAAATTATAATCAACTGACAGTACTAACAATAACTTAGTTTAGAGTATGTGGCATCAATTTATACAAAGTGTGAGTGTGATCTTGTATGAATTCCAGTCTATTTGTCCTCAAATTTTCTTATTTTCTGCGGATCAATAAGAGTTTCTGTACAAGTTCATTAAGTTCAGTGCTGGCTTGATTTGTTAACCTCCTGTTTTTCCATCACCAACCATCTTTCCAGAGTTTATTCAATTTATATTTAGCCTCTCAGAATTACACCCATACATTCATTTGACATTGTTATCAATATTTATCACATTTATCGTGCAAACATACAGGATTTCACTGGTCAGTTACAGAGACAATAGGACTGCAGACCAAGAACTCATAATATTTTGGTTCCAATTACTATTGATTTTACAATTGGTTTGCAGCAGGATGTTGTTTTATTACTAATATATTTAATGTGCAAATCAATATGAACACTTGCTTGGCTCATTCATGGGAAGGCCATAAAATCAAAGATGTGGACTTAAACCAGCTGTGGATGCATTCTGATCCTTCCAGTAAACGACTTCAGCAGATGCTTTAATTCTGCTGTTAAGGGCTCGTGCTGCTGAATAAAAAATGCCTAAGACTCATTTCACCAGAGCAGCATTAAGAAAAACATTAATTTTAACAAATTACTGCTTTTACACTATGCACACACCAGGTAAACTCTGTGCTTTAGGTTGATAAATTGTCACATGTTTAAGAGCTTTATGACTCGATTGGCTTGCAACAGGAGCTAACACAGAGCCAGCTGTGGGGTTTATCTCAACAAAAGACCGTCAAATGTAAGTGCAATTACTGCCACAAGCAATAAAACAGCCACTGCATTCCATAGCAACGGTAAGAGAGCGCCTAGGAACGTGAGAGCTCTGCCGGCCTTCCCGTGTGGGCCTCAGTTTGAGTGATGACGGCACAACATGATGGAGTAAGGCTTAGAGAACCAGACCGTGTGGAGTACATTTATAATCTGTAATTGATAATGTAATAAAGGCTGTGAATAGGCCCAAAGTGACTTCTCTCCGTTTGCAGTCACTGTCATGGCAGGCTTGTGTTTTTCATGCCTGGATGCAGGTTGCTTGGCGATGTGGGTTCATTCTACCAAAATTACCAGCGTTTCTCTCTCTATCACTCTGCTTTCTGTCAGCATGCTCTTTATCACAGACCACCTCTCCCTCTTTTTTCGCTCTGTGGACTGTGTGACATAGAATTGACATGTAGGTTCTGAGGCAACATGATGCTATTGAGCTGTGATGTAAAGGTAGCTACCAGGCTTTCTAAATGCATCCATGCTACAGCAGGCATGGAGCAGACAGGCAGGCAGGCCTCACCTCTGGGTTTTGCCCAGCTGTAGGCCTGTTAGATCAAATGAACCACTCCATGCTTTTACACCAGCAAGGTCAGGCTGGGGATCTGTAATGGAGGAGGTCATGTGACCGTGTGGGATTTGAGGCTGCTGAGATGGAAGTCAACATTTATGAAAGTTGACAATGATTAACCAAGTAGGGGGGTTTTCACACAGGACTGATAACATGGACTTTCAAAGGGTCCACTGAAGTGGCACAATACATGGCACTGTTATGTAATTGGAGACATTTGGATAAGATGCCAGGGACATATAAATGCTCATTAAAAAAGGAACGGCGCACAGCTGTGTGACTGAATGGCACACATTGCCAATGGACTCTTCAGAGGCTGCTTGCTACTTGACAGTGTGTCTCGCTAAAGTGTCGAGGTTGGGGGTGTTGGTTGTTGGGCTCTAAAGTGAGATGGAGGTGCACACTGGTCAAATTGAAGGGTAAAGTGGTAGCTTTGGCTGCACTCCTTCCTAATGCCCTACGGCACCTCCACCATTAGCATTCCCCACTGCGACTTGAGTTCATAAGACTAATGGAGTTGCTACCTGGGGACATTAATTGTGCGTGACACCACTCGGGGGCTTTTGTGCACTCACACTAATATCACTGTGCCTGCCTGACAAAGCGCCCAAAAAGATTACAAACAAACCCCAAATAACTGCCAGTGTTGTGTTGCAGTTTGACAGGAGAGTATATGTGAGTTTGGTATGTGTGTGTGCCTTTGTATGTGTGGAAGGTTTTGGGGTCGAGGAGGCTCAGGTTCTCTTACAGGATGTTGTACAACCTGAAGAGCCAAGTGATATGTTAAAGTGTCTCACCCGAGTGTAAGGATGACTTCATCATGGCAGGATAAAGTCCTGACAGTGTTACAGCTCACATCTAACTGCTTCTTCTTCAAGACACATGTATGACATCATCCAATAAAATGCAAGCCTGGCCGCAAGCAAAGGTCGTCTGTGAAGACCCCCCCCCAAGAGCATCTTCAATATACAGCAGGATGAGGTGTAATGGAAGAGATGTAATTCTGTGAGCGTACAAACTGAAGCACATTAATGCACGTGAGCTATGAGTTTATTAGGAACAACTTTACAATCTAACGCAATCCATTATGACAACCCTGCAATAAATCCTCCTCTAACTTACTAAAGTTTATCATGTTTTGTTCTTTGGAAAAAAGGGACAAAAACACTGAATATACTGAATTGCAGAGAGTACAGGGGTAATGAACTGCCAGCACTTTATAATGAAGTCCGTTTTTTTGTTTAGATAACGTTTTCAACAACTAACAATCAAAATTAAACACATAACTGTAACATTAAATGTGTGAACTTACAATATTCATCACACGTGTTAAAAAATTCACTGAAATGAACAGTATTATAAGGCTGCACGTTTGCAAGAAACAGCTTCATTAATAGCTACAATAGCACTGTTAGATTATAGTAGAGTAGGACTGAGTTTTCAGACAGCGAGCTGCACATGGTCAAATAAAGCAGTGGCTGGAGAAGAGAAATCCTAATACATAATACCTAAAATGCTGAATATGAAATCTAAGGATGTCTATTGCATGGACAGGGAGTTGAGTGGTAGCCTGAATAATGCAGATGTATCAGGGATTTAGCAAAACACTTTTACATTGAATCACATTTGAATATTGTTACATTAATTAAGAACACTATATTTCAAATCAATAGCTAAAAATATTAAATATTCTGCTGTAAACTAACAGTGCAATTGTGGCTCCGGAAGTAGAGCAGTCGTCAAACAATCCCAGGGTTGTTGGTTTGATTCCCTGTTACTCCTGTGACACGTGGAAGTGTTCTTGAACAAAAAACTGAACCTCAACTTAGTTTCTCCGAGTCAGCTGCATAGCAACTTCCCCATCAGTGTGTGTGTGTGTGTGTGTGTGTGTGTGTGATTGTGATTGAATGGGTGAATGAGAAGGAGTGTAACGCACTTTGACTACCAATAAATAGAAAAGTGCTATATAAGTGCAGACCATTTACTTAATTACTCGACACGATCAACTGGATCTCAGCTACATTGGTACAATAAAAAAAAATGTGTACAGAGCTAACAATGAATTGCATGGGCTTTAATTGAAATTTGCCCAATTTTAGCAAAGGGTTAAAATATTCTTTTTGGTAAAAAACAGATTTGTACAGTACAAACCACTGTGCTGTCAAAGTGCTGAGTTCAACTTTACTCAGAAACATACAAGATCCTTTACAAGAGGATCAATAGCATCTTTAACTGTTGGCTATTTATTAAGACAGTAAGTAACAACTCTGTTGACATAACACAGTGGCTATAAACTATCATAGTATTTAATTAACTGTACATCTTAAAACATAAACATAAGCTAACTAATATAATGTCTCTGATGGAGATTATTTTTGGAAGTGTTACATGTTCTGTAAATTTATTGTCAAGACAGGGGGCAAAGGGTATAAGCCTTTCTCCAGAGAGTCAACCCAATTTACACTTCCATAATTACATTTGTATTTACATTAGAACACTGAAAGCTTGATTTGTCATTTCTGATCCATTTCTTTCATGTCCAGTCTCAATCATTATCCCCTTTTGTCATAGCATGTTCGTACTTGCAAGCCACAATAAAGCAAGAGTCATGTAATGAATGTCAAAACTACTTCCATCAGATATGGTGAAATATGGGTTCAGAAGACCCATTCAAAGAGATAATATGATAATTTGATTTCTCAGATAGGCTGAACGGAAATGCCTTGTCTGGACATTTTGAAAAGCAGAATCCATTACTTATTCTTAATTCACCCTGGCATAAATTAAAGGATTTCTGCAGGCCATTAACTCATCCATTAATACCCAGGGTCAAGATTATTGAAGCCCAGGGTAAAGCAATATGAAGGGCTATTTCTTCAAGATGTGTCATCTAATGATTACAGTAGGGTTCTGAATGCTCTGCCATTAATTGTAAAATTATCTCCTCCTTTTACTCCAGATAAACAGCAGGGAAAGATAATAGTCACACGGGTATATAATCCTGTTGCAAAAAAATTAATTTCCATTTCATTTGTTTTGTTATGTTTCAGGCAATATTAGGGCCGCGCTTGATTGTTTCGGATATGAAGTGTAAGAACAGGGGAAACTACTGAAAGGAGGTGTAAAATTAGGTTTGTGTCAGCACAAAATTGAAACCCGCTGAGCTATTTTTAATTTAGCGTGTTAGAGTATATGATGAAGGTGGCTCCAAATGCAGAGGAGTATGAAGAGATAAAAACAAGGTGCAGAGGCTCTGCGTGTGCACAAATTGCTGTCCCGCTTGCCACCATAGACATAATATATACTCATCCTGATGTGTTTCTTGTGTCCCCACAGTGAAGTGCAATTGTGACCCAATGTGCTACTCACTCAAGTTTACTGCCTTTTTTCCCCCTTTGCCAGAAATGGAGAGTAAAGCTTCTGTAAAACCTGTCTCTGTGAGATGTAGAAATATGTTTAATGCTCAGGTGTTCAGCAGCTCTGCACTGATTTGGGACCAGCGTAAAAGAAGATGAAATTAAGGCAAATAAAAATCATATTAAAGAATATTACAGCCTAACAGCCATTAGTCTGCAGCTTCCTGTCAGCTTTTGATGGATTCCTCACTTAGTTCAATGAATGGTCTAATGACAATGATAAAATCTCTTGCAACTAAATAGAAAGCCAGTGTGTTCCACTGATGCACCTGATACAGAGAGCAAATCCACTTACAATGTTTACACTTATTTATGCTTTTCAATATTTGTGTACGTCTTGAGGTAGAATATAATGCGAGCAACCAACACAGAAAAAGAAATCTCATGCATTAAAGCAGCTTATATTTTCTCACTAACTCCCAGGATCTTCAGCCACACTCTGACATACTAAGGGGAATTAATTTTACAAGCAGGGAGTTCCTCCTTATTGCTTCCTGCTAGCGCCAAAGCGTCTGGCATCAAAAATGATCCTGACACACACATGCACAATAGATGAGCTGTACGGATGCTCACAGCCCATGAATACAAAGCCAGACCTGCAGCCAGCAGAGTTGAGTGTACTAGAAATCCTTCAGTATTCACTGACCTCTTTGCTATTTCATCCTCTCCCAACTATTTTTCTAGTTTGGGGAAAACACTTTCTATCACTGTCAGGTTGGGCAAGGATAAAAACTCTCTACTAGCGGATTAGCTGTTTGCTCGCTCTAGCTGCTGTACTGCAGCAATAAAACACAGGCTTGCACACATCTTGCACAGCTCCTTTACCTTTACTTTGAAAGCTGCATTGGGAATTGGATTTATTTAGTTTCATAATTTTAGCAGACAATGACTCCCTGTGTGATGGAGTATCACATTGTAACCGAGTAGGATACACAGACACAGAGAAGATTTACAGGGGTAGTTTAGAAATTATTGGACAAAAGTAGTATCCTCTTTGTGTGGAGAAGCTTTAAAGACAAAAAGCTTACTGTATAACCTGTCCTTCCTTTTTATTACACACATTATCTGCGAGCTCGCTCTGCCTTGTTTGCCTTAAAAAGTTGTCCTGAAATGTACAAGTATGATGCCATATTTGTCTGCACCCTGCAACGTGACAGTGCAAAAAGATATGAAACCATTCAATCTATTTAATTAAGACAGCTTAGTAGTGGCACCCGGTTGCAGGGTGTTTAAGCTAATTACAGTATTAATTACAACATTAATTAAATGACATAATTGCCTTTCAAAACAATGACTCCTGTATCCCTAGTAAGGTAAAGGGTTAATTTACTGTGGAAGCAGGCATGCATTATTTACATGCTTGGATGAATAATACATTTAAGATATGGGCTTATAAATTTACTAGCACAAAGAAAAGCAAAGCTTAGTAGCTAAGCAAGGCTGGTTTAAATATCTGTCTTAAATGAATATTTCTTTGAGTTATGGTCACACCACAGAGGGGTGAATCTCTTTGGTTGGTCTTAGGGGAATAAACTTCATTGTGTAAAGAAATCCGATCTGAAAATTCATTATTCTCCACTCATTCAGTGCTGTATGATGAATTATTATATTTTGCAGAACTAATGATACGTATAACTTTGGTGTTTGAAAAGAAATAATTTTTGACTGTGTCTCAGTGAAAGCCTCAACAGCATGACTGTATTTATTGTCAAGTATAATCTTTAACATATAATGCCATTTAAAATCCATCCAGCAACTCACTGCAGTTGTTAGTGTTTAATAAACTTTTACATGTGGTGTATTTGCATCCTGTGTATTTGAGATTTGTAGAGAGCAGAGAAGTAAGAGCATGCCTTCCAAAGACGTAAGAGGTAAACACACACACACACACACGTACACACAAATAAAAGAAAAAGGAGTAAAAGGTAGAGCTGAGAAGGTGCCATGCTGAGCCAAAAACACTTTCAATTTCCATAGACGAGACGTATGAAGAAAAAAAATTGCATCTCAGTCTGACGAGTGACTAATCAAGGCGAGCGAAATGGTGCTGCAATAAATTACTCCACTGTGAAATAAACCACACAAACAGACTGATGATAATAAATGTAAATTATTTCTGGGGAGAAATTTTCCTGGTACATGAGTAATATGAACCATCAGGAAGGAGTCTTCCTTAACATTAATTACAGAAAATGACAAGTGAGCTGACAAGTAGGAAGGCTCATTATCTGAAAACATATTCACAACTTCGCAATTTGCGCAAGATGGACTCCAGCTAAATTAATCTCCTTTCTTTGCATGAGCCCCTTCTAATTTTCATGTTATTAACAGGTTTGCAGTATCACTCAGTGCTTGTCACCCTAATCAGGTTTTTCGGCGTGTTCGGGAAACCGTGGTGTCATTTGAAAAGGATCAGGCCTCATAATGTGCTCTCCATCACGCGTCTGAATCTACAAGGTTGCTTTTAATAAGGTTGCTTAATCATTTCTCCTTTTTGCTCAACTTTTGGCCTGGTTGGCTTCTATTATCACTCTTTTCATGGAGAGGCATCATTAAAAGAAGAGCTGGCTTATCTAAGAATGGGGATCATGCAAAGAAATTCATTGGGTCATTTTGTGATTGAAATTAACGTACAATGTAAATTTGATCATATTTTGTTTTCTTATTTATATCTATTTGAAAACTAAATGGGGGTGATGAATCAAAGTGCATTCTGCATGCTTAAGCCATTGTGGTGTTTGAAGGTGTAAATGTTTTTCAGTTTGTGCTTCTACTCTGCTACTCTACTATATGCTATTGTTTTGCATTTATTTCTATGTCGGTTTTATCTTGCCTTGAGGTCCACAGGGAAGAATGATTTGATACCCTGTATGTTCGTCATGCATATGTATGATAATGGTAAGCCATATAAAAAATGCAGCGCCCTGATAGCCAAAAGGTGCATGTCACAGGACTACAACATCCTGGCTTTGAGTCAAGCTCAAGCCCTTTGCTTCATGTCATATCTCCTCTCTGTCCTATGTTTTCTGTCTTCCCTCACCTGGTGTATCTAATAAAAACAAAAATGCCCACCACCAGAAAACCCCAAAAAAATCTGTTGTGAGTGGTGTGAGTGGTCTTCATAATAGAGTTAAAATGGACAGGACAAGCCTTGCTGATTTTTAACTGAAATCACAAACCTCCCTCAACCAAGTGCGTTTGTTCCCTTAACCTAGCCACATTTGGAGCTCAGTCTCTGTGTATATAGACAGAGGTGTGTTACACACTATGCACAAGCTAAAACGTTAGTGAGAGTTAATATCTTGTTTAGTGTTCCTATTGCACCCACTTCGAGTTACAATATTAAATGAAAGTCATCAGTTTGTCATCAGGATCACATATGTGGGTTAGCAGGGCCTCACTCAACCTCCTAATAAGCTCAGTAGGCTGTTGGTATGTACTGAGCCGTTGATGTCACAGTCACAATAATAAGCACATACTCCACTCGGTTTATACACAAAACCAGCTTAGTTAGATTTAGTAAAAGATCATGGCTTAGCTTTAAATAACAGTAAACAAACAGCGGCTTCTTGTTGCCGTGTAATCTGTGGTGAGTTATGTTATACTATGGCCACTACAAGCTGTCTAACTAAAACTTACGTAAACTAATTTATTGATGGTATGCACTTCTGGCTCACGGGTATTGTGCTGTTTGCTTTTTCTGAAGCACATGTTCTCTACATTTTTTAATACTTAAACGTAGACAGAGTTCACTAAAGAAAATCGGAATTACTCATATTTAAAATCCATCAACAACTAGATTTAACCATTTAAGATGTCCCTACACTTTGACCCCACCACAATCAATTCAGTTGAAGCAAACAAAACTGGGACTCAACACAGGTAGGTTGGCTTTACAAAACATGCTGTTTAAGATTCTTGTGTGTTTTTTTTTTTGTGTAGAGCTTGCAGTTGAAATAGTTTCTGCTTTTGTGAAATTCATATTTATTCCATTGTTTCTCAATTCACTGAAACTATCTACATATCAATCATCTTTTCTTTCCACCTCTTACCCTTCTCTATCCACCTCATATCTTACATATCAACATGCACAGGGCAACGGCAATAACAACTGTAAGTAATGTTGTGAGTTTTGTCTGGCTTGAATTAATAAATCATAGGAAATATGAGATATCTGCATGTCCAAAATGTAATCTGGAAATTTGCTGTATTGCAAACCCAGTTTAATTCACAGGTAGCCTCGTGATAGCTGAAGCAGAAATGCAATATGTCATGCAAAATTAGTTCAGAGAGAATAAGTTTCAGGGGGAAGCAAAATGTTATGAGGGAGTCCATAATGGCAGAGGCAGCTTTATCTGTACTGCTCTCTCTCACACACTCTAATTACATTTCTCAGATTGTACTACAATAGCTGCTGGTAACCTTTAGTGGATGGGCTTTTCAATAATGCAAAGTACACATTTTCATATCTATTTTTCCCACTGTGCTTCCCATTTATTAATTTGCTGAACACAATAAAACAAAGACTCAACATAATGTGCTCCTTTGCTCAAAAGGCGCCCAACAAGATAAAAACGCAAAGCCATGTCTCTGTAATGAAGAATGGGCTTGCATGCAAACCAGCAGCATAATGTCTGATGTTTCCGATTTAAAAGGCCACTTGGTTAGAAACAGTAAACTGGGTGTAACATTTTTTTCTGAAATTTTAAATTAGCTCCCTTATATTTTTTACCTCCTCTTTATACATAAAGCTTTAGTATGACATCTGTTTTTAATAAAAATATTCTCTGGAAGGTGCTGTCAAAGCCTCCTGTGACCCAGGCTCATATATTCAGTCAGATATTCGTTCAGATATTGACTTCAAAATGTTTTAGAGCAAGGTTTGACCCACTGACCAGCCATAGTTTCAACAATTTCTGCTTGATTTGTCAGTTTCGCAAAATTCTTATTATTTTAAGTTCACTACCTTTAAAGGACTGAGCAGCGCGAGGTGGAGCCTAAAAAGCACAGCGCTTCCTTTATTGTAGATGTATGCACAATTTTACCAATGGGATATAGAATATTATATAGCAATTTGTGATTTGATTTTTTAACATCAATTATTTTGAAAGTATTTTTTTATTTTTACATGATTTTTCTACTGAGTTTTTTTTCTGACAAATATTGTAATGTCCAGCAGCAGCTGTTTGTGTTTTCACCAAAAAGTTAATTTATACAGTAAACCGATATGTTATTAAATGTTATTATTATTATTATTATTATTATTATTATTATTATTATTATTATTATTATTATTATTATTATTATTATTATTATTATTATTATTATTATTATTATTCAAAAAACGAAGGGGCTTTCTGTCTCTAAAACAGGTATAGATATTTATGACTGAAACTCGTTTTTCAATAATTTTTCCTCCATGCTCATATTTGCATACGTCAAGCAGTACAGTGTTAAAAGCCAGAGAGAGAGTGATTGGGCTGCCATAGCTCATGTGGCAAAGAAACATTAATTATAAGTACTGTTAGATTCAAAGCAAATACATCATAGTGAGCATATTTTCAAATGATGCAGTCTGCAGGTACAATTATGCATTACTCTGAGCAGAAAGACCAGATTGTGGCCCTTGGTAAAACAGTTTGCCTCATACCACAAATAACATGCTCCTTTGATCCAAATCAAGCATGGCAGCTGCTACAAGGGATTTTTAATTGAATGATTATTGTATTAAATAGTTGCTTTTAATGGAGCATTCACCTCTGCAATTATTTCCGCTTTACAAACCTGAACCCTGGGCAGGTCTTTACAGCCACAGGCGCTAGTTTGCTTCCAAATGAGTGGTCACTGTTGGTGTGAAGTCAGCCTTTCACCAGCTACAGAAACATAAACTATAACTAAGAAGCAAATACATTTACCATATGTGATGATATATACAGTATATGCACATGCTGTACAAAACAGTTCATAAGCACAGTTTGTCCACAAAAACTTGGCTGTGGCTTGGACCTGGCAGCATCCGTGAGCAGATTCACAGCACAGAAGGCCCTTTCAAGCATTATGGCTCCTTTGCGAGTATAAAAAAACGAAGTCTAATAACTACTAATAGAACAAATCTCAGTAACGTTGTTAATGCTGTGATATTTTTCTCTGATAGGATCAATATTTGCCAGAACTGTGCTGGCAAATATTGACCCACACAGTGTGATGAAACATTGAATATATAAAAGAGGTGATAATGTTAGCAATAGTCTTTTTCGGCATGATCCCAGTTTACTGGATCTTTTATGAAAGATTCTGATGTTTTCTTAGATGATTTTTCCATGACATCAGAAAGATGGAAAGCCCACACAATCAAATATCACTAAGCAAGTCTCTTACACATTTGCAAAGGCTCTAAAGGAGGCTTCAGTGCATGAACTATCATCCCTTTGACTATTCCACCTATACATATTAACACTTTGAGACTCATGTCCTGAGACTTCACATACTGTAATTGCAGGGCACTTTCACCAGCAAGAAGGCAACATTTCATTTGATACACCGGAAACAATGATTTTGGTCAGCTTTCTTTTAAGATGTTAATGTAAATGTAATTAATGTTACACTGATATCAGGTTCTGCTAGATCGAACACCTTAACTAGAACCTAAACTCCAATCTGACTTCCCATGTTGTGTTAGCTAGACTACATTCTGTAAAATTGACATCTGCCAATACCAAAATGATACCAAAAGAGAGATTGATTTGCTGTAAGAAGTCTCACCTAGCCCAAAACTGCTTATTAAAAAAAATGAGGCACAACAGTTCACTATATTATTTATGTTGTTACAACCCATAAACATTTGGCCCTTTCTTTAGTTGCTTTTTTTTAGTTCTTAAGTGAATTAAAATCAATGAATGCACTTTTTCACTGTGGTTCATACAACTAAACTTCACTGAAAGTGTAGTATGACCAAATACAACAATATATGCCGTAGGAATTTGTTGGGACTGTTGGACTTTGAGATAATATGCCTAGATTGTTCTTCTTCAGCCTTAAGGTTTGGCATGATTAAACAAACAAGATTTATTGATTTAATTCTTGCCAAAAAAAAAAAGGATTGTAATTTTGGTGACAACTGGGCGTTACAGGGCATTTCGAACGTTTTCCGACCTCACTTTTTTCAGTTTTGTTATGTTGCAGCCTGATACGATACGTTGTTTAAATTATTTTTTTTCTCATGAATCTACCTCTAGTACCCCATAATGTAAAGTAAAAACTGAATTTTAGTAATGTCTGTAAATTTATTAAAAAGAAAAAACTTAAATATCACATGTACTTAAGTTTTCAGAAGCTTTACTCAGTTCTCAGTCTCTCTTTTGGCATTCAAATTTTTTGGGGGGATGTTCTGACATTTTTTTTTGAGTCTCTAGCACAGTCAGGTTGGAGGGGGACCTTCGGTGGACAGCCATTGTTCTGGCATTCTGTCCAGACATGTTTAATAGGATTCAAGTCAGTGCTCTGGCTGGGCCATTGGGACATTCACAGAGTTGTCCCTAACACACCCCTGTGTTGTCTTGTCTGTATGCTTAGGAATACTGCCATGTTGGAAGGTAAACATTTGACCCAGTCTATGATCCTGAGTGCTGAGGAACAGATTTTCACTGAGGATAACTCTGTACTCTGTACTCCATTCAGATTTTCCTTAACTCTAACCAGTCTCTCACTCCATGCTGCTGAAATACACCCCCACAGCATGATGCTGCCACCACCATGTAGGGATAGTATTGGGCAGGTGACTAGCGGTGCCTGGTTTCTTCCAGACACAACCTTTGGACTTGAGAGTAAACAGTTCCATCTTGGTTTCATCAGGCCAGAGAACATTGTTTCCCACTGTGTGAGAGTCGTTCAGATGCTTTTTTGCAGACTCTAAGAAGCCTTCATGCATTGCACTAAGGAGAAGTTTCCATCTAGCCACTCTGCTATAAAGCCCAGATCGTTCGAGGGCAACAGTGATGGTTGTCCTTCTGGAACTTTGTCCCTTCTCCACACAGGACCTCTGAATCTCAGTCAGAGTGAACATCAGGTTCCTGCTCACCTCTCTTACTAAGGCCCTTCTCCCCCTAATGCTCAGTTTAGCCAGGTGACCACCTCTTGGAAGTGCCCTGGTTGTGCCAAACTTCTTCCATTTGAGAACTAGTGAGGCCACTGTGGTCTTTGGAACCTGCAGTGCAGCATAATCTTTTGTCGCCTTCTCCAGATCTGTGTTTTGCACTTATCCTGAACAGCCATGTTGGCAGTTCCTTTGACTTCCTGGCTTTTATTATAATACAGTATGCATTTTCAGGTGTGAGGCCTTCTTTAGAGATGTGTGGCTTTCCAAATAATGTACAATGCATTTCATTTACCACAGGTTGACTTCAGTCAAGGTGTAGAAACATCTCAGCAATGATCAGGTTTTCTTTTTTCATAAATTTGCAAACATTTCTAAAATTCTGTTTTCACTTTGTCATTATAGGGTACCGAGTGTAGATTAATGAGAAAAAAAAAAAAGAATTAAACCAAAATAAAGGCCACCGTGCTCAGAGAAACCCAGCCATGCAAACAATTTGCAATAGGTCAGTTTTGCTATGAGCATGTTTTGTACCAGACCTTTAATGTTCCCTAAACTGTGGGCCACAGCTTGACTGTTTGTTTGGCAGACAGCTTTATTAAAAGGCGCTTGGTCAAGAGTTTGTTCTTTTTGTTTGTTTGTTTCATAATAACATAATGACAGAGTCCTGGATTCATCTAGTCCATGCTGGTACTGTCAGGATACACCCCGCAACATATAAATGGTCATTCCATTTTCAACATTTTTAACAACAATTAAGCTTTTTTTTCAAACATTTTATCAATGTAGTGACAGCAAAGCTCAAACAAGCTCAACAAAGGTTGATTAGACACACAGGTCTATGAAGCAGAATAAACGGGCTTTTGTTTTTGCCACCAAGAGAAATAATCCCAATACTTTTACTAATTACTCTTTTCAATTTGTTGGTGTGCCAATATTTTTGCTTTGGCACATAAATAGGCCTAGATGTTTAACTAGTATTGTGTACACCATTGCCATTCATGTAAATAAAGCAGGAATTTAGATTTTCACATTGCAGGCGATTAGAAATGCCTCCTGTGTTGGAATATTGTCAGTGTATTCAACATGCTGGTGAGGCCATTGTTATGTGCAGTACTTACACAGCCACAAGACTACACATAGATTTGACACTGTCCCATGGCTGGAGGGCATGGGAATCTGAAGATGATAAGCAGAGGCTCAGGGCATCAGTTGACAGCCTTTTCACCATTCAGCTGAAGTATTTTGGAAACTCAAGTGACCACAAAAGCCAAGACAAGATTAAAGACCTTTTGGGAACCAATGTTGAATAAGATAAAGAAACAAAGGCAACTTACAATTCGTTCAGTGTATCCACCTGTGTTTCATTTAAAAGCACTGGGACAACATCCATAGCGTTTTTAAATACATAGTAAAAGATAAATCCTCACATTTAGGAACAATGAGGAATTTGTTATTTTTAAATCTAGTGACCAAGTGCCCACACTAAGTAGGTAGAGTGGCAATTGATGGAGCAGGGGGGACATTAGGCACAGACAATACCATTTCCTTCCAGAATTTCTTCGGGTCAAACAGGACCAATTTTTCATTTCACTGTCATTGATTTAATAATGCATTCATACTCTGGAAAATGAGTAACACGAGTGATTGCTTTCTTACTTTTCTCTGAAGTTAGCTTGTCATCACTCTTTAACAGCTTTACCCAAACTTAAGTACGCCCTCTTCCCCCAGCTACTGTAAAATCCATCACCACACATCTCTGTCAGTACCAGAGAGACTCAGAGTCGGGTGCACTGAGTTGTCCACGCTCACCCAAGCACCAGTGGACCTCCAATGGGGAAATGCTTGGCTGCAAAGAAACCTGCACGAAATTAAATTCTCCACTTGGCTGAATAGGGTGACTCTTCCTGGTCTGCCGGCCTGTTCCTTCATTATTCCTGGGCTGATAACTGACTGAACGGGATGTCTTGTCTGTTTAATGCCAACTCAGCTGCTTCATGGGAGGAACGGGCTTGTCACTCTGACTATAACACACAGTATTACCATCTCCACTTCATTTATTTGGCTTGGATTTCCTATGCCCGTCAAGCCATCCGTCCCCCCCAAAGACACTTGCAATTCGCCACTGCTCAACCTTCTGCATCTTTTAGGAAACTATTCAAAATAACCTGTCTAAAATTTTCATTAAAATGTCATTTAGATGTCACACCGATGGTTTAGATTGGAAACAATAAAGGTGACCTTAATTGTAGTTTTTCATACCCCATCTCTGCAGGTGAAACAGGCTGGCTGAGATTTCTAAATCTTTGCTTTTTTTGACAAATGAAAAAGCTCCACTTGCTTGCATTAAGCCCCCCCCCCCCCCCCCCCCCCCCAAAAAAAAATACAGAAAGTAAACGCCTACTGACCAAAACAAATACAAGCATAGAGGTTGCTGGTGCTCGAGCGACAGTAAGCTTTGCTTCCCTGCATTTATGAGCATTGAGTTAAAGGTTTCTGTATGAGGGCACTGCATGATTGAACGTTAGATATGGAAACATAGGCAGGCAGCCACTGTCAAAGACACGGCTTGCACTTGACCCTGCAAGCACTCAGCCCCTGGCCCCCACTAAGTTTCTGAAAATGACTTTCTCTTTTCAGCTTGCTTTGTGCGATTCACAGAATTAAAGTAAATATATCCTTTCCTTTCATAATGCACCGATTTGTAATGTACAAATCATAATTTATAGGCTTGATTGAGGCTTTTAAGTGCAGTTAGCATTGAGCCTTTGGTGGCCATAAAGGCTAATCAGTTGCAAATGCTATTGTCTTAGTTTCACACAGTGGCTCAACATAGAGCATCAAACATAATCGAAGGCTTGCTTTGGAGCAAAGCCGTCTCTGAGTGAATAGTAATAAGGGAAAAAAAGAGAGAAATCAGTATTTGGAAGTCATTAAACATCCAACGCCCACTCCTTCTGTGTAACCACAAAGCCAATAGCATTGTGGGACAAAATGCTTTCCAATGTGACAATTGATTGCTTTTTGAGGTAGTTGTTGGTTGATTTCATAATTGGTATAATTTTTCACAAGTACGTGAGTGTCATGCCTTGATGGACTTTAGAATCCTGGTAATGCAGTGGCCCGTAGTTCAACCTTAAGATCAATAATGTATTAAAACCAAGAGCTTATTGAAATAATAGAAGGGTTTTTTTGCCAGGAAAGAAAGGCAGGGAAAGAAAAATGCACCAAAGAGAAGTGTTTGATTCAATGCCAGGCCTTTACTGTGAAGTGCATTGTTTTCACGCCAGTGCTCTTGCTCCAAGAAATAAAAGGACAGAGAAAGCCTCGGTGATGTGAAAACTTTGGACTTTGCATTATTGACGTACAGTACAATGTGCGAGAGCAGAAAGCAACATTTGAATATTCAGAGTCCAAAACCAAAGCTGTGAAAACAAGATTCTTTTTTTTTTTCTTATTTGGATAGCAGTTAGCACATTGACGAAATAAACCAACCCAGACCATTTTGCCTACACAGGTCATTATTTGCAGTGCCTGATCAGTGTATAACATTTGGCAATCTGTGGCTCCCTGCTGCTATCTCTTCCTGTTGGATCTCCCTGTTTTGACAGTGTTTGAGAGAGGAACACTCTGTGAGGTGTCAGGTGAAGACTATATGTGACAGATTTGGAGGGGAAATCAAGAGAAGACAAACAGGCAGCTAAATGCCTGGGAAATGTCTCAGTGCTCAGACAGAAGGCGATAAGTGCTGTTGACGTGGACATGACAAGCTTGCAACAGAAAACCTCAGGACACGCAGTCCCACCGGAGGCCTGGGAGTGGACACAATTCCAGATGAGTGGTGAATGTGCTTAACAGTTCTTATGAAGAGAATTAACAAGAAGTGGGATCTGCACCACACACACACACACAAACACACACACAGACACACACAAAAAACTTCAACCACCTCTGCCTTTTTAGTGTAAACTCTTTGATGTTTCCCTGTTTCTCGTCGACAGTCAGCTTTGGTTTTGATCAAGGTTGGATTTTTTGTGACATATCTGATACATATTATTAAAGCAACACAAGCTCTCACAGAAAGGCAGGGTGTCTCTAAACTTTAGCTGTTGCAGAGTGCTATGCAGTGACAGGAGTACATCTCCTTTACACACTAGTGGAAAAAAAGGTAAATCTGCTTGTAAGAAGTCATACAAGTAAAATGAATGTATAAAGTTTTCACACACTGGTGTTGACTTCTTTTCAAAGTGTTTATGACTGTACACTGTCAAGAAAGCCTGACAGAGGAAAGGGAATATTGTGCTTTCATTTCAGGAACATCGGAAAACCTGCCTTTTTTATTCCAAACAATGAGCAGCACCGTGCAGAATCACAATCACTATCAAGGGGTCAGGATCTGGACTGAAAAACAATTTCATTTTGACAACAACCAAACTTTCAACTCAGACTGAGGCACAACTCATGTGATTTACATATAGACATTTAGTGGCTGACTTTAACAAAAATGTTTTCAACATTAGAGGCTTGAATTAGAAAGTGCATGTCCAAAACCAGCTAACTTAAAGAAAATCCAGCTGTAAAAATGCTATAAACATGAACATTAGAAAGCGTAGGAATAAATTCACATGCCTTTATTATCTGCTAAGTTTACCTGGGAAAAGCAAAGGACCAGCGTGATTTAATTGCACTCAAACTGAAGTTATTTTGAAGAGTACTAACCTGCCAATAAAACACAGAATGTGTCCATTTTCAACAATTTTGTCTTCAGCTAAGTAAAAACAGTTGTCACAGCATTCACATTAATAACAAACAAATCAATTAAACTATCATTAAAATTTTTGTAACATAAAAAAGGCAGTTGGTTTTTGGTAGGCACTAGATTAACTTATTTATTTAATTTAAGTATATTTAATTACTTGTACTTTATGAAGTGTTTCAATTGTTAGCTTCTTTATAATATATGCACACATATAAAAAATAATATTGTCCTTTTTGCTGTAATTATCAAATTGTAATCACTAATCTTTTTACTGATTAAACTACACAACCTTACAATAGTTACATTAGCTCCAAAGGAACCATCTGCAATTTTAAAATGCTCACATATTATTCCATCAGTAAAAACGTAATTGTATAAGTAGCAAAATAACCATTTTAGGTCAAAGTGCGTCTGGTAATTATCCTCTGTGACTAAGTCCTTGAACATGGTTGTGAACATGTTGTGATGTGATCCAAACAAACATTAACTATGCTCCATCAGAGCTAGTTTCTAAGGTGAAGCAGGTGCTGTATGGCTAATGGTAGAGCTAGCTTCATCTGTGAGCTTGACAATGCCTTTTCAATAACACCCACCAGACACAGCATTCACATCCATCTCCACCAGGCCATCCAAATGTGTAATGCCTAAAAAACTGATGCATATCCCGGTTTGAGATGAGCGCCCAGAATTGTACAGTGAATCAAAATTGGGATAAAACATTTGAATTACAGAACGCAACTGTGATGTCTGCCCTCCTGGACTGCTATCATGAATATATATTGCATTATGAAGACGTGATGACATTTAGAGCAATCACATTTAACCCTCTCCTCTTGTGCCTCTGTTTCTCCTCTCTCCACTAATGTATTTTGCAGCAAGGGATGCATCTTAAAAGATTCAGGGAGAAATGTCAGCCAAAGCAGACACTGCCTGAGAGCTGGGGTCATTTTAGACTGGTTTCTGAATTCTGGAGAGCACACACACACACACACACACACACACACACACACACACACACACACACACACACACACATACACACACACACACGAACACAAGGGTGCTCTATCCTTCACTATCTCCCCCCTCCCTATTTCTTTATATTTCATTCTGTCTCAGCCCCCTTCCCCTCTAAATATTTCTGTTGGTTTACCCTTGTCCATGTGACTGTGTTGGAGGTAGCACAGACGCACTACCACGAGAGAGAGGCTTGACCAGTTGGGCGCTGTCTCCCACCTCATTACCAGATGCAAATGAAACAGGTACACATGTTTAATATTTAGTGGCAGCAGAAATGTCAGGCTGGCACAAGATGGAATTAAACAGCACTGTCAGCGCAAGTGAACTCAAGGCTTTCTCAGCTATTTCACTTCATATTGAGTTACTGTCACAATTTATTTCACAGCGGTGGGACGACTAGTGTGAAAATGTTCTGTGATGCCTTTAAGGATGGAAGGGGAATCAAGGAAGAAGTGTGAAGGGTATTGTTCTGATGAGACTTTGTATTTATTTCTGAGCTCTGTGACAAAGCTTTGTTGTCTTAACAAAGCCCTACTATTCATCAGAGGTTTTTTAGATAATTGTGACTGCATTGCTGTTTCATTGGATAGTATACTGATTAACCTCAAAAAGTGAGAGCTGGCAAACTCACAATGTTGCTAAATACAGTAATATTATGCACACTGGACTGTTGAGCCACAGACCTCCCAAGAGAAGGGCTTCACTAATCCTGATGATCCATACTCATATCAAATGTGTCATCCAGGCCGCATCAATAAGGCATGAAGGATTTAAAGCAATGTGGCTTTGCCTGCTGCTACCGCATGATGAAAAAAAAAATATGTAGTAATAGCTCAAAAACATGATATGTTATAAAATTGTGAAGTGTGTAGTCTTGGATTTTGCTCTCTTGCCAGCATACACTGATGCATATTATCAGACTCAGGGCTAAAGCAAGTTAATGGTCATTCTCATCAGCATGGCAGATAGCACCAGGACCCACAGGGACCTAATTAAAGATACTGTACATGAGAGGTTTATCTTTGCAGCACTGGCAATAGTCCCCACATCTGTTAAAGTGGCAGAAAGTGGATTTCAGGATATGCTCAGGTGTTATTTAATGTATAAAAGCCAATGTTGACAGATCTCTGTTGTTTTAAAGCAAATTTATCATATTTACAGTGGATGACTTTACGAGGAGCGGGGCGATGCTAAGCACGGTCCAATCAAAGAGAAAGGGAACATTGCATTATACTGTATGAGTGAATGGCAAAAATGAAAAAAGTTTGGCTGTGGACAGGCAGTCAATGAACTCCCACTGCCTTCTACAAAAATAAAAGCGTTTCATTATTCCAAGGTGAGGGCTTTAAAACAGCATTTTAAATGTTACCCCGCTGCTCAAGATCATGAAAACCTTTAATTTCATGCAAATGAACAGCAAGGAGCATGGAGCTTAATGTAAACGAATGCTTCTTTTGTACTGTTGTAGAAGTGAGCTGGAGAGAGAGGCCAGGAAGAAAATTCCCAAGGATTCTTTAATTGCTATCTGAAATTATGTAAATCCCTCTGCTAGGCTGAGTGCAATTATCCAGCGCCTTTCGCTGCCAGCTTTACTAATGTCTAACAAAATATCGGTGGCTGACATTTAGACGTGGTAATGCAAATGAGAATTAATTTTTCTTCCAAGACAAAGGGCAGTCGAAAGATCACACCATTTTATACAATAAAGGCTGCAAAAAGTAGGACTTGCAAGATGACAAAAAATGTTGATCAAGAAATGAGTCTAACATTGAAGGCAATTTTATATCAGTGCAGCATGGTAGCAAATAAGATTATTTTCTCTATTCTACACTATTAATCTATTTCTATTGCCACAGAGAGGTATGCTGCAAGCAGTAGACATTCATTTAGGCCTAGAATTAATTGCAGTGTGTGGCTCATTTTTAGTAATGATATGGGGAACCCTCCCCACTCCCCATTGTTAGAACACATTCCTGCCGTGGCTGTGATGTTGGACTGTTTGGGTCCCATTTTACCATTTATCTCCCCAGGTACAGAGATGGATGTGGGCCAGCCACTGCAGCCTGGTGAGACTCCCCTGTGTGCAGCTCGGAACACCTGTCCCGCTGTGCGTCGGCACCTCCAATCTTTACCAGGCCAAGGAGGAGCACCATCTCTCTCCATAACACTTTCCCCAAACCGCTGTCTCCGGGGACCCCAAAGGAGAGAGATGAGGAGGAACCTAGGGACCGGTATTCACTGGGAGATCTGCCGCCCAAAACTGCATTTCTTAACCAGAAATCAAATTACAAGCTGCTGACGTGGAAAAAAACTGGCTATTAATATTTTAGTATGAATCCTGAGGGCAAGACACCCCCACCTGTGGGTATTCTTGGATGGAGAAAATGAAATTATAATACACCAACAAGTGCCTTTCTACCACTCTGGTGTAAACTAACACTTGGAATCAGAGGCTGATGACTGTGGTAATACACAATGCCACCATCCAAACAACAACATGCATCTTCAAATTTCATTTATGGTTGGAAAAAATATTCATACTTCTGATGCGTAGGAAACCATTTCACAAGTCATTTGATTGGCTGAAAGACTTAGCACAGAGCTGAAAACCAGACTTACTATAAGCTCATGAAAAGTGGTTTTGAAAAAAGTTATGTGTTTTCACTGGACAGCAGTCATTTCATTAACAAGTGTGATGAAGCATGCGACTAAAAAGCCTGTGAACTTGCTTTTCTGTTACTGGAAATGAAATTATGAAACAATCATTTAACACAATTTCCAAAAGAAAGATGATGAAGCCACTATTTTTATAATGATCCAAACCACTTCATCATCTCAGCTAACTGCAGTACCTATTCATTTATTTTTGGATCTTGCAATATTGAGAATCTACACTAGCTAACGACTTTAAACATCTTTACATTCTAATTTGAACCAATACGAGCAGAAAATTCAGGCCCCTAGATCAGGTCTTGCTAGTCCCCTGCACTAGAAAAGAAAAGGAGTCTGTGCTTTTAAGGTTGTAGCTCCTCCACTATGGAAGTCTCTCCTATTCGATCCAAAGTCTGTGGACACTTTGGAAACTTTTACAAAGCGAATGACCGACCCACTTGTTTAGGTGCGCTTTTGTTTAGCTTTTACTCTCCTCGTTTTATGCTTTATTGTTTTATGTTCTATTTTATGGTATAGCTTTCCTTATCTTTTTATAGTTTGTGATGTTTGGTCTTGAAAGGTGCTTTATAAATAAACCTACTAACTTACTTATAAAGTTTAATTTTATGATGCAGATACTTTTATTAATTGTTATCTAACATTTTTACTACTTTCATAGCTTTCATTCATGCATAACTAATATTCTATTTGCCTAATATTTGTAATTGAGAAGTAAAAAAGTTATAAACACTTCTGTGTTATAGTCCAGTACAGGTCTGAATATACTGTAAATATAACTGATTAATACCTTGAATTGATAATGCCCATATTTCTGACAATGTCACGGAAAACCGAACACTAATGTATCTTCATCAGGGTAGAATTTATGCCGGATCTGCTGTGCTGACCTGTAATGTATTGTACAGGTGTATCTTCTGCCTCTGAGTGTATAAGGAATTGCATAGTGTGTCAATCTTTGATGTACAGTTATTTTGATTTTCTAAATTGCTTTCAAATAGGCTGTTATCATCAGTCTGATTCATATAGGCAACAAATCACCACAGGTCACAAGAAATAGGCTTTGCGAATTCACCACACAGGACCTTTATTTTGTTTCTGTGATGGCCTGTCTAACAGAAAGCATTACCATGCATGCTAATGGTATCGCAGGTTCTGCACCTACTGCTAATGTGCTGCATTTGTAGGTACCTACTATTGTATATAACCACCAGTGCACCTCAGAAGACCCTCCTTGTTCTCCTCATCTCCTGCATTCTAACCTCCATCTTCCCTGCCCCTCTACCAGCTGTGCATCCATCAGAGTGCTGTCATGGTAGAGGGGCTTTCGATGCTGCTTCCTGATGCGGCCATCAAGGCCCTACATCTAACACAAGCCGACACATCATAATAACAGTAAGAGGCCTTTCCTGTCCAGTGTCATGCTTGGAGAGATTAGTTCCCCTCCACAAAACTCAGATAATTTGCTTTTGCTGAAACACATTTGTAGATCGTATTCTTTCAGGTTAACTAGTTCACGGGAGGAGATGAGACACTTGCGGCACAGTGTTTGCCTCTTCATGCCATTATTCCTCTCATCCATTTTAAGTAAAAACCATACACCTTTTCTTTCTCTATGTCTACATGTTGTGCGTCTGTGTGTAGGGTAATGCATATGTGTCATACCTTAGCTGTTAAAGCAGTAAGACATTTTAACTTTAGGACACATGAGTAATTGAATGTACTTGGGTGCATCAGCGTATTCATAGCTGATCAGGCATTACAAACTTTTCCAAACATGCCTGGAATGGAAAGCAAAATTACGGCAGCAAAATATTTTAAATAGGTTTACTTGAAAACTAACTAAAGCACTGTCTCGGATTTTGCAAGACATTGACCTCAAAGATACATGATGTCTGTTTTACTTATACTAGTGTCCATGTTAAATCAATCACAGTAAAAAAATAAATAAAAAATGACCACTGAGGGACAAGTCTGTAACGCATAGTTGTTTTATAGCTGTTATTATTTTCTGCTGAATTACACGAGGGCGAGTTACAGATAGATAAGGGTTTGAATATGTCACTGACTTAATGGTATGTTAATCCACCTATAACGAGGTGTAAAGATTGTCAAATGCCTACTTTGGTCTTTGCATTTAAAAAAATGTTTTAAAAGGAAAGCAAAACAAAAAGTCTTTGAGCAGGAGTTAATTTCTGTAGGTGTAATGTCTATTTCATTCCTTATTAATCACAGGGGGTTGCTCTAAATCCCCTCTGTGTATGAATGGGCTGTGCTCGGTGTCTTCTCACATTTGCTGCATGATCATATTTCATAAATTGAATTTTTATGTACAGGGTATGCAATATTCATGATAAACTGAATATGTAAATAGGTAACCTTTATTTATGAGTTCCTGCCAGACTCGTACTCTTAAGTATTACTTTGGATGATAAGATGGATATACAAAAATGTTAGTTAGGGGAATACTTGTGTGGCTGTAAAATGATTGATAATTAACAGCCTAATCAATACAGGCTGGAGGTCGTAAGTCACCTGCTTTCACACACTTTTTTGTCTGAAAATCTAAATGATCATATTTGTAATTCAACACAAAGGCAAAAATTTTTATTTTGTTTTACTTTTAATCATTCGTCTTAAAGAGCAGTTTGTTGACTTCTATTAGAATGTATAGTGCTGCTATACATACTTGAGAAGCTCTACAAATTTATATGAATGAATAACACAGGAAAGAGGCCAAAACCTGTCAAGTCTGCATCTTTTAGTCACACATTTAATCCTAATGCTACATTCCATTACATTTCTAGGCTGTAAGTGCCTTGGAATTACCCATCCCATCCTGAAGGAGTCCTTTTTTTTATTGTTTAGAGAGTGGTTAGCATGCCGGGATGCTCCAAATACGATTTTACATCCACTTATGGAAATCTATTGTTCCTTGAACATTTCCACATACAAACCAATATATGCTTTTCTAAGAGGTCTAAGACCTCAATTACATCAAAAGCAGTTTGTCCTGCTGCTGGGCTGCCTGCTAAAGGGCTTAAACAACTGTGTCAATGCTACCCCCTTGTGACCGCACTGCAGCAGAAGCAAATCCTTTCTGCAGTCATTCTCTCCAAGAAATACTGGAGAAATGGTCCCCTTCTATAACATGAAATTTCAAAAAAGGACTTATACATTGCACATAATTTTAACATTGTTGCCATTACACTTATGCTCATTATTTTAGTACTAGTAATTTTATGTAAAACACATTTATGACCGAAAAGGAGTCTGTGTGGTATGCAGTGTTTTAAAGGGCACTTGTCTGACGTATTCACTGTAGTTTGAACTATGAAGCGAAGAATAATAAAGATTAAAGGAATGTCTGAGAGATTCTATTTGCACTATAGAAATTGAAATGTGTCATCACAGCCCCTATTGCATTTGTAGCTTACAGATCTATTTCATTAAAACCAAAGACGTCTAGAAAGCTGTTATGCTGACGTATAGACAGATGTGCATATCAGAAGCATAAGAGGGAATATTTTGGAGGGCACTCCTCCTGCTGTCCTTGCTACGGCACAAGAAAAGCATGCAGTCTTTTATTGTGTGGACTTGAAAAGAAATAATTAGACACACTGATATATTATTCTGCAAAGCTGCATGACTCACTTGTCACATGTGGCAGAAATAAAAAAAAAGGGCTGAATTCTCTGAAGTGCAGTTTGCCATAGGCCGCCACTTTTATTTTCCAAGTTTGCTCTACCTTCAAAGAGACAATGGAAGATTGGGACATAGGAGCACATGGGTTTCTCTTCATTGTTAATGTAGTGGAATCTTGAGAGGCAGAAAAGACAAATATTAGTTATGAATATTTTGAAATTACAGTCTAGGGAAATATTATTTTGCAGATGCGGCTTTCAGTATTGAGTACAGTGTTTCTTATGAGATGTGTAGGATATTTGTAATGTCATTATACGTTAGTTTACTATAATTATGTCAATTTGCAATTAAAGACTCAAATCCAAATTCAACCTTTTTAGAAGCTCTGATCATGTGTAGCAGTCACAAAGATGAAACTTAAATGGCACTAAAAAGTAGGATGATGTAAAACATCAACATGCCAATAATAATAAGCATCGATCCTCGCCTGCTGAGAGATGGCGATCTAAAGGCAGGCCTTTAAAGATGACGCCATCTTGCATTTCAATACTTTCTATACAATTATTTAAAAATGAACCCACATAATTAAAAAGAAAGCCTATGGTTCCCTGTACAACTACAATAGTGAAGAGATGCAGTCTCTGTCCATAATTCACTATGAGGTAACATAAGCTGAGGCCATATTAGGGGGCTGCACTCTGTTCACTCTGATCTCACACATCCCCCCAGGTTAGGCCATGTCAATCACAGGACATGTGATTGCCCCTCTCATTGACACCTCCCATTGACTTTCCTTCACGCAGATCAGTGAGCCTAAACCATTTCATTCAGGGTGACCCACAGTCCCCCCCCCCTCGACACTAGACAGGTTGATTTGTGCTCGCTGGCAGGCTTCAACGCAGCTATGACTTTTTATCCATTTTAGTGTTTTACCTGACTGTATGGTTCCATCTCTCATTAACAGTCTGTGCACAGTGGATATTGTAGCTCTTAGTCCCATGTATGCATGCCACCAAAACAATGTTCACTTCAAAAGAAGAGAAATAGTGTTTGAATTATTTTCTTCCCTGACCTTAAGGTCCACGTATGTAAACATGTGACCTAATATCATGCTACACTGTTGTTATTTATGTCATATAATCATTTCAACTCCCTCAGGATGCACTCGGAACACAAACATGACCAAAATACATATTTAGATTTATTTGTCTGCAACTGTCCAATAAAACATATCCTTTGCATTTCCATCTCTGGGCTTTAGTCCCAGTGGGAGTTGCTGGCTGAGAAATGTTGTGCTTTCAAGCTTCAGGGAACAGCGATGTGAGCAATGTTCAGGGTGGAAAAAAAAGTGGTACGCTGCCTAAGTGTTGTACTATAAAGAGAGAAGAAGTAGGTTTTCACATTCCAAAAGCCTCCAAGGGTTTTAGCTCTGCAGTGGAATGTGGGTGCAATCATCATACTCATCTCAGGAGAGACTAAAGCGGGCTCTCGACCACTCACTCAATCTCTTTGTCTCATTTCCCTTTTATTTCTCTCTCTGTAGCATCGTTTTCTTGCCTCGTTTTAGTTTGTCCATCTCACACTGTTCTCTCTCACTGGAACGAGCCCTACGATCATCCGAATGTTTTTTATCAGGGAGAAGTATTTTGAAATACCCAAATGAGCCTTTGTTGGGTCATTTCTATTCGTGGAAATAAAATGCACAATGTTGTAATGAAACAAGTTGATTGTAAAAGCAGAATGAAATCTTTTATGATGTGCTTATGAAGAAAAAAAGAATGTCTTGATGAAAGCTGTGCCCTTCAGTGATTTTTGTGGATTTCATCCTTCTGCCGCACACACATGTTTTAGGGTGTTTGTGGCAGGAGAGGCATCCTCTCTGTGACCAAAGTCGTAAATGAATTACTATAAAAAGGGTTAGTCGAGGGCTAGATGGCTTTTACATAATTTTGCGGTAGTGAAAGGGAGTATGGGTCTTTCCATAAAATTTCAATAAATTGTGCATTTTCTCAATGACTTTTTGCCCTAGTGACCGGTACAGTAACAACACCCGACTAGAAGAATGGGGTGTAAATGCTGCCATAGATGGAGTAATTTTCAAATGGACACTGTTAAAAAAAGCTGCAATATGCTTTATACTGTAGCATTTGCATATTTGGCCTCATTTAAAAGGTCCTTAAGGGTCCTCTACATACATCACGTGTGTAGAAACTATCTGCTAGGTGCAACTCACATTCACACGTCACAGAGCCAAATGAAATTTATGAGCAGACTTCAATTCTCCCTCGAGTAATTCAAAAGCATTTCTTATTTAACACACTAAGTTATCTATGTTACAATATGATAAATTTGTAGCTTGTATTTTCTCATTTATCACAGAAAACTGAACTAAAGCAAATTCAATCAAATATTTTTAAGCAGACTAGTGCTGACACATGACATATATCAATTTACTGTACAGTAACAGTCATTAAGTCCTACCAAAAACTTTAAATGATTCTCTGTAACATTAAATTATGATGAAATAAGCAAAAATTAACCTTAAAGTTATTTTTGTTTATATATCAGTTTACTTGTGGGTGTGGTTTAGTTCAGCTTATGTTTAATTGGTTAATAGACTTTTTCTAATTGTGCTCCACCCACTCAAAGACCACAAACTAAACCACAAGAAAAGAACATTTCTTTTGTTAAATCAAATTTTAAATGTGATCTAACTTTGACTAAAATTTTGAAGTTTCTGTTGGATCCTGACAATCATATCCTGAAGCTGAATGAGAAAATGGTACTTAAGTTATACATTTCTTTTGCTTTAATAACTAGGTATTTCATTTTAAAACGAACAGATATTAAAATGCTCAGTCCCACCTCTGAAATGGTTGGCAGCTGCTGCCTGGGTATCCGGAATATTGGTTTCTCCCACTTTCTGTAATTAGCAATGATCAAGAGGAATTATAGGCGGTGGTTAACAACACTGGACTCCTCAATGACCCTGATAGATGGTCAATTATAGTGATCAGGTCGTGGCGTTTATTGGATTTAAAGTGGCAGCGATGGGCCCTTTTGGCCTAGTGTGGGTAATTATCACATTTATGCATGATTTAAGGCGACAGTGTATAACGAGAAAGACTTGACTTAAATTTAATCATTTTCTTATCTATGTATTTATGCAAGACTTAACAATGGATGGCCATGAGTGGAATAATGCAATGAGACTGGGATTAGTGTGACATCCATGTGGTGAACAGTGTCTGTGCAGGGCATGTCATATCTGAGACTGGAGGAGAATTTGCTGCTTTAGACAAGCAGCCAGAAATGGGCTCATCTCTGGGAACAGTTTTTGAACTTCACAAATGTATGTGTATATTCCACTACAGTGTATCTAAGACGGTGTTTTCAAATTACTCTTTAACTTGTCTTACAGCTCGGTTGTTCTTTTATTTGACTTCCACCAGGAGCCAGATTTTTAAACACTGCTCACAATAAAACATCTCATGGTCAACAGCCTCTAGTTTTGCTAGCAGGGGAAATATGCCAATAGAGAGCAGATGCTGTACACAGATCACAGTTGTCAATAAATTTTTCTCTTCCTCCCCATCATCCATTATTTTCCGCCTGTTCCACAGAAAAGGCATCTCGCCACTCTTGCTTAGGCAGCCACAGACAGCTTTCTGAATCCAGACACCTGAATATGATCAACAGAAAAGCTGCTGCTCAGCTCCTCTGGTAAAGGAGGGAATACATCAGTGCCTTGTTTATTTACTTTTTCCACATGCCAGAAAAGGTCAGAGTCAGAGGATTATACAGCACGGCCCAAGTAGAACTCAATAAAAGCCCAGCAATGAAAACAATATCATCCATATTTTAAACAGCTGGCACCAAACAGAGGGAGTCTTACACTAGGGTGCCAATTATTCTACTTCTCAGGGTTTTGCAGCAAACCACAGTAACTCAGGTGTACTTCTCAAATAAAACCATTATTTTATATAGTCAGAGATGACTAACCAAGTATGATAGCTATCATTTACATTAAGGAGTATTTTAATCATGAACCACTAACTAATACCTAACACTGAGGGGGAAATGCAGATTTATTGGCATTTAAATGCAGATGTTTTTCAGGCTGAGAGTGTGGTTGTTTTCATAGTCTAGGTTTGTTTTCCCTCCATGGACTTATTAAAGTCAGTGCAGCACAGTCTGTGCTCTATAATCCTGATGTATTATTAATCATGTCTTCCCGTGCAACTCCAAAAAACTTCCCTTTTTGATTTTTCAATGTGAAAGTGCACTGAATTTGAAACAGAGCCAGGTCCAGGGTGACAGGATGCTTTATTTTCTTCCTATTACAGATTCCAAAGTGAGTAAATACAATGGCTGCATTGTTTGCTTTTGAAAATAGTCATTGGCACAAGTCTGTAGTCTGAGCCTTGTCCACATGGAGTAGAACATGTGCATGGAGCATTGTGTTTCTAGCATCTATTATTGTAGATTCACAAGATTTGTCATTCTATCAAGATAGATGCTTATAGGTCAGAAAAAACAGTGCAATGTCATAGTGATGTCAAGACTTTCAAGCACCGTTTTAAGTTGCCATGCAAACAAACGTTTGATTTCCAACAAGACCTTAGCTCGTCTTTAATTCATTTATATCTTAAGCCATCAGTTATTATACTAAAAGCCAGTTCCTTGCTCTCACAGTACCCTGAGGCATAATGCATATCTACCATGAAATCTGAAGGAAATTATGTTTGTTTGAGTCATCAAGCTTTGTCAAAATAAAGGAAAAGAGCAATACCATTTAATTTTAATGCCTCCAAAATTGATTTTCAGTCTATGGCATTTGATGAAGGAGTGTTTGCTACTGCTCAGATGATACAGTTGTCAGACTCTTTTAACTGAGTTTTCCCTTTTAAAAAAGTGAAGTAGGAAAAAGTAAAATCTCTAACAAGACCTTCTTTCATCCATTATTTTGTTGGATATGAATTTATTTGATCTAACAGCATGTAAAGTAATCAATAGTCCAAATGTACAACGCTGCAACAATGTGAGAATTATGCTCACATATACCACCGCTGCCATCATGGCAGGTGCTTGTGGTATTTTTTCCCTCTTTTTTTGCCTCGCTTGGGTAAGATGATAATCCAAGCCTAGTCCACTGACAGACTACAACATGATTCACTTGGACAGTGACTGACTGCACATCCAATTTGTTTCAACTCCAGAGCAGCAGCTTATTATCTGAAATGCATGAGATGTCTGTGCATGAGAGGCGTGATCAGCTGGGGCATGCGCCGGGGCTGCTGGGAAAGTAATCAATAAGGGATTGTCTCTTGTAGTTTAGGCCGACACATTATGACAGAGCTGAAAATTAAACAGGCAGATATTAATAATAATGGAAATCAGAAGCTCATGGGTGAGATTGGGGGGGAGGGGTGAAACTCAAAATATGTATCATGTTTGGATGTGGGTGTATGCGTGCAGGGGGGCGGGTAGTGGATACTTGGTGTTTTTTCTTCTTTTTCTCTAGAAGTTTGCGAAATGTGAGATATGAATGCAGCAGTAAAGGATTATTGTGTATGTCCTGGATTGGGAAAGAAAAAACTGTCCCAGAAAAAAAGAACCTTAAAAAAAAGGAAGAAATCGGGGGGGGGGGGAATCAACGGGTGAAGCATTTGGATACAGAAGGCCGCAGGATCGAATCCATCCACACAACCTCATCTCGGCTTTAAAGTCCTGGAAAGAGGACAAGTATTTGCTCCCAGAAGAGGTGAGATAGGGCAAAGAAATGGTTACTAGTTTTATGGTGCCTTAAGTTACAAAATGAGAGTTTTGGTAACTGGTTTCCATATAAATGGTTTTAACATATAAATGGTCCATAAAAGTTTATTTGTGATTGAGTCTAAAAATAATCAACAGCTGAAATGGCACAAGAGAAATGGCAGAGTGCACAATCTGCTGGCAATGCCTGCATACGTTTTTATTTAAAACGCCCTTAATTACTTTACTTTTATTTTCCATTTGTCCACTCACTGCACAACAATGCATGGTTCAAAGACATGGTTCAAAACTTAAGATGATGGAACCGCAGTAAAAAAAAGGTCCTTCACATCATGATTCAAACGGAGTCAGGGGCAGCAGGAGAAACAAGGGGACAACCAAACAGAGATTCCCTTTCCCTGTCAATTAGCCTTAGCAATCCGTTTCTGTTGTTTGAGGAACAAACCCAGCTTTCTGGGTGGGGGCGGGGTGGAGTCGGGGACTTAACAACTGCATTACAGGCCATTACAGATGCAGTGTCATTGATTATTTATACCCTTATAAAATGCCTAGCTCCCTGGTGGACCATGCTTGCTTGGCTAGCTTTGATAAAATGTTCCCTCTAAATCACCACACAGGGCAAACAACACAAATGCATAAGAGAGTTGAGTGACAAAGTCCTGTGTGGGTAATAGATGTGAAAATCAAGAACAAGATATCAAAATAAACTGTTGTCATAGCTAAAGCCTTGGACTAGCCTACATCTTATTAAACTAATAACTCTTTGTGTGCGCTGTTTTTTATGTGTATCTGATATGTGTGATTTGATTCATTTCACATGGTGGAAGCTCTTCTTGTAAGGAGAATTGGATAGTAGATCACATCCTCCTGGAGGTTTGTTCACAGTGGATATTTTTGCATTAGTTAGCAGGGGAGCAGATGGCGGCGACTAGCTGAGCTCAGGAGGAAGTCAGCACTTTCTTGAACTTTCATGTTGTAGGTGTCTGCGCTGGAGCAGGACCTTCTCCAACCAGTCACCTCACCATGGGAATATTCCATCTCAGATATTAATGGTCGCCCTTGCAGAGCCGACCACCTCAGCATAAAGCCCACTGGGACACAGAGTAGCAAATGTCACACGTTTCAAAGCCGTGCCTCTTAATGACACTACACTGACATTGTGGCGCCTTCAAAAACTCCCTTAACATGCATCTAACGCTTAGTCAACTAAAACACCCGTGTTGTAATTTGACACGCTGCCCTTTAAATATTTGTTATTACTAAGATATATTGCTGCTTATGAAATGCATCCTTTATCAGATAGGTTAGAGGTCCAAATGCCAGATGTCCCATAGCACAGCATGTAGAAAAACATGCAAGAAATGCATGACCCCAATAGTGACAAACCCATGCTGAGTGAAATGCAAAAAGGAAACTAAATCCATATTGGACACACTTCCCAGAGCACGGAAAGTATGAAAGAGAAGACAACATCTTGTGTCATCTATCTTCCTTAAATGCTGAAGCCGTGACAAAGTGGATGGAGAAATTATGATAAATGATAAGACATATTTAGTCAATATCTGTAATTCTCTTTCTTCACTCTGCTGTGTTTTTATCCTCACATTGTTTAGTTGAAGAGACACTCGTTCACTTAAACAGTGCTTTGAAGGCCAGATTGTGATCAAATTGATATGGGCATTGTATATGTTAATATCTCCATCTAGGAGATAGATTGTCACAGTGGCTTGTTGTGAATTTATATCTTATTTACTCTGTGGTGGAACCATATCTGGGAGCCACAAACTGTAAGAACTGTCGGAAATTCCAGCTTTGAACTGTGACAGGGTCTCAGTTACTAAACGTTTTTTCACCACATGAGAAAGCCCCTTCCTTTTATTTCAATAAAAAGAAAAACTATATTGAACATATGAACACATGTTAACTATCTATTCATCACCGATACAGTAAGTATTTTCGCCGGCTGAACACACAGTGATTTATTTACATTTGTTGTTGCTGCTGCTGTTGTTATTCATATCATCAGATTGCAGTCTGTGTTGATTTTTAATTAGTTAAATAAGTTTCAGAATCAACTTTGCATTAGTGCCATTAAATCATTTTTGAACTGTGTGCATGTTTGTTACCAATAATACTAGTGTAAAACCACAATATTCTGAACTATAAGAAAAGCAAAATTTTTACTTAAGTGAACATTTTACAAGTTAGAGTAATATACAATCAGAGTACCTTTATCTGTGTAAATAATGTAATAACGATAAAAACTGTTTGGATATGTCCTTATTATGCACAATACATTCAAAACAAAGTAGCAAATTTGAATTCAGCCATCATTAATTTCATTAATTACATCAGTTTTTTTCTACTATGACAACATGATACTACTAATTGCATGTACAGTACCGCTGCAGAAAATACTGAATTTACAAAACAAAATTATCTCAGTATTCTTTTAATAAATTTAATTGGCAATAGAAGCAGACCTGACAAACTATAACCCACTTATATTTTGTCAGAGAAAGAAGATTTTTAAACTTTGTCCTGAAGGAGGCCAGTGGTGCTGCTCCCACACTGTTGGAATAACAGCACTGTATTTAAGCCTGCATTGCAAGCTACAGTACATTTTCTCAGCATATACTTTGACACATCATAGCAAGAAAAGCACAGGGATAAATATTAATGATTGTGTTGCCAGGTCCAGGGCACTTGCATTGTGCATGCTGGCTGTCTCATTCCTGTTATGTGTCACACCTGTGCTTCTTCTATGACAAGTCAAACTGTCTTCAGTGAAAAGTGCCTATTAATGCCTCCTACTCATATTTTATAGGAGATACTGATTAACAATTTCGGTTATTGCTGGTGTAATGACACTGGGTAGTTGCTACTGGGCAAAAAAAGTGGTCTAAGCTGGCAGTGAGTTGAAATGAGATGCGTATCAGTGTGAGCAGCTCTGGGAACTGAGAACATGACAGGAAGATGAGTGAAAAGTACCACGCAACAGAATGCAACAACCCCTCTGAGGAGAAAGTCGTGATGGTGGCTCCTAATGTGTAATGTCTTGTTACACCTCTCAGACACTAACACACCTCAAACCCAACCATTCAGAATCCAAAAAGAATTTCAATTTCCTACACGAGATACCTGAGAAATATCTAATTACATGAGTGGAGAGTGATTGAAGGGTGCAGTAATGGACTGAACGGCGACGCTGTGAAACACCTTGTTACAAAGTGTTTCCTGGATGCCATCAGTCACACTGCAGTGGGGAAAATGCTGCAGCAACAGGTAGCTGAGTGCATATACAGTAGAATATGGAGACGAACCTCTTTGTGTGCTTTAACACACAAAGTGAGAATCTCCAAAGGGAACGGACGAGGACAGGGGATGAGAGCAAAGGACAAGGGGATATATTGCCCAAAAAATGTTTGCAGAGTTGATACTGAACACCGTTGTTGAGGTTACTATTTATCTCATGCCAGCCAAGTTGGCACGCACATCTGGCGCTGGGTACTTAGTGCAATTATTTATGATTTCCTCCAAGATTTAAAAGCTCTTCGCCCGGCCTTGTAATGCAGTAACTGATTGCACTGCTAATGTAATTA
This sequence comes from Channa argus, assembly GCF_033026475.1. Classification (NCBI taxonomy): domain Eukaryota; kingdom Metazoa; phylum Chordata; class Actinopteri; order Anabantiformes; family Channidae; genus Channa; species Channa argus. The sequence goes on from NC_090207.1 coordinate 19,869,401, forward strand.
AGGGGAGATTATGATGTCCACGTGGCACACCAGATGGTGGCATTCACAGCGATGGGGGAAGGCACAACTGGCACACCACTGCACAAGGGCAGTGAGGCGCAGTCAGTCGGAGCAGTCCAGACTCCCCACCAGACGGAGAAAAGTATATGTGTGTATGCGTGTGTGTGTGGTGTGCATGCACGGATGGATGTGAGCGTATGCGTGTGTGTTTGATGATAAGTTGAGCAATAAAGTGTAAGCTGCTAGAGATGAGTCTGTGCAAAATACTACCAAAGAAATTACTTAAGCCACACTGAGTGTCTCTAAATGTATGAGACACATGCACCCTCTCGAAAATGCACCCTATACAGTAGGTGAACTAAAAAGCCTACTGTTTGATCATAGAATACTATATACAGGTAATTAAAATGGCAAAAGGAGTAACATTCAGCACATTCTGTACAAATCGTCATTCGTCATCAAAAGAAATGAAAATGGTCAAGGAGTTTCTAAAATAAAAAGTTATTCTAAAATAATAAAAACGTTTGCAACAATTTGCATGACTCATAATAAAATGTTCACTAGTTATTTGTATTTTCCTCTCATTACCTATTCCAAATTGTTTGGGTACCCTCTGAGTAGCATTTGTATGCTTTCATGTATAATTTTAGCCCATTTTTCATGGCATAATTGTTCCATGTCTATCAGATTGCTTGGTTGTTTGCCATATGCCTTCTTCAAATCTATCGACATGTTTGCACTTATATTTATGTCTGGAGACTGCGGAGGCCATGGTAAAGCATTCACCTCCTCTTTTGTAAACCATATGTTAGTGGTCTTTGCATTGTGCTTTGTCTTATTCTTATTTCAAAACTCATTTGGTTGTGTACACATGCTCTTTACATACTTTACATACTATGCTGCCTTATGTCTAGTGAGCAATGGCTTTCTGCGTGCTCTTCTTCCAAACAATTCAGAGTTGAGCAGACACTTGTCTATGGACGTGGACTTATATTCCATTATTACTAAAGATTTTGTCAGGTCTCCTGCTGTTTGTTTTGGATTCTAATGTAATCTAATGCTCTCTAATAAGTTTCCTATTGCCTCTCTTCTTTATTTGTCTTGATCTTCCACTTCTTGGAAGATTTTTATAGCGTGTCCATGTATGGTCTTCACAGTTTGACCATTTTTGTTAGTTCTGATGATAAACAAATGTTTATCATGTTCATTATGTACTAGCTGAATATGCACTAAATATTATATTGATGAAAAAAACCTTGCCTTTTTGATGAAAAAAACATTGCCCTTTTTGCCATTTCGGTGTAAGGGGATACAAACTTTTTCACACAACTGTTATATCTGCATCTTTATTTAATGGGAGTATGTTAAATATCAAAGGTGAAAAAGTCTCATATAGTTTCAAAATTTTTTAAATTGTGCAATGCAATGCTTCAGCCAAGGAAATATAAATGGGAAATTAAATCAAATTTAGTGAAGCCATCATGTTTTAGGAGATTTTTTAAGCCAAGGCAACAATGAGACTAGACCAAACTGACCTTTAATTACAAAAAAAGCACGACATTATAGAGCTTTGCAAGACTGTGTCCTATGGGGCCACTAAGGGTAGGCTTCTTAAAGCTTGTTACTGTAAGCTGTTCAGGAGAAACATGGATTTTTTTATGTGTAGACAGAAAATAGAGGGGGGTATGGTGGGGGGGTCATATATGAAATGAGACCTGCAGATTTCCACACAGCCCATAATAGGTTCATACGGGTGACCGGGACATTGGGGCACAGTAGATTTCCCAAGTTGAGATAGGGATATTATTACTCTCGGGGTAGGAATGCAGAAATCTCCATCTTCAGTCCCCAGACTAATGTCAGCAAATTACTAAACACACTGAATGACCTTTACACATGAAAAGAAAACCTTTGCTGTTTTTTGTATCATTTGGTTGCAAAGTCACTCACAGAGGTATAATTTTGGTCCAGGGGCTCCTCTGTCATCCACTGATTACCCCCTCACAACTACAACATTGTTAAGTCTTACCGGAATATGTGTATGATATTTCGTACCTGATGGGATGATCCAGTGTTTATGGGGTCAGTTTTAACTAAGATGTGTCGTAAAGTATACATGAAACAAAGCATGAACAAAGAAATCACAGTTTTAATGAACCTTTTCAAAATGCCAGCTGTAATGCTATGCATCCTACACTGGCTGCTCCCCCACAGAAATGTGCCACAGCCATCATTCATCTTGCACCACAGCCCTCAGCATGCAATGTGCCGCACATTAAAACACTGTAATAGCTGATGGCTTTCACAGTTAGCATGTGTTGCTGATATCTCCAGACTATCAACGAGTGTTTCAACACCTATTCCATAATTAGACCATTACTTTAGCAGGTGTATGTCTTCTGAGCATGAGCATGTGCTTTATTTTTTATTTTCTTACTGACGCCTTTGATTTTCTCTTATCAACCTCAGTGATGCCACAAATTCCACATAAAATGAGCATGGCTTGTTTCGGTAGGTTGTCAACACCTTGATGTGAAAGCATGTGTTGGTGGGTTTTGTTTGTATGTGTGTGAGATGGGTTCTGGTGATGATGTGAACATCAACTGTAAGTGTGGAAGTGGTGAAAGTTTACGGTCACATTGTATGAGACGGCAATCTCCTCTCCAATTAAAGAAGTGTTATAAATTTTAAAAAGCCAAAGCTGATGACATCATGTGCAGCCATGTAAGTCACTAAATACATGACACTGTGTGTGTGGCCTCAATGAAGACAGCTGCTGGCATATGGCGCCATGTCACAAAACTGAGCAACAAGTCTTTGATTTGAATAAATTAGGATAATAGTGGCAGAATGAAATAATGCATTTGATGGGGGAGAAATAATAGGCTTGGTGATGGGAAAGCAGCTGTCGCCCCTTTGGTGTTTTCAACAGTCTGCAAAGACCATTTCAAGTTTTGTACACGGGGAGATGTGCATCCTAATGTTACAGCTAAGCTAATACATTGCTCTTTATCTTACTTTTATCTGATTATAGTAATGACATGTGATGATTAGAGAGACAACCAGCTGTCAGAAGGCGTGACCTGTAGATATATCCATGTAATGATGGTCATTTAGTGAAGCACAGCCTTAATTTAGTTACCAAGCTGAAATTGGATCTCAAAAGTTATTGCAAAGAAATACACCCACAAGTCAGTGTGGTAGTGCTGGTCCAAGCCTCTATTTTCCATCTACCGTATTCACTATTCCCTCTAATAAAGTAAATGGGCATGTTTAGAACTTGTATTGCTTTGTGATAGTGCTTTCCTGAGGGGTCCTCATTTATTTAGTTGAAGGTGTCATAAATTCAGTAGCATCCTGCGTTTTATCAACAGCTCAGTTATAGTTAATATAGTTAATTGTTACACAATTATTTGTACACAATTACAATAACAAAAGAGTTCACTAAGGTAAATCACTTCAGATCACTCCCCAAAAGGAGTTTTGAGTGATGGCTAACAACGATAAAGATCATGTAAAAATTTAAAATTAATGTAAAAAGTATAATAATAATAATAATAATAATAATAATAATAATAATAATAATAATAATAATAATAATAATAATAATAATAATGTCTCTATATATACAACTTAAAAAGTAAAAACAAAAATAATGACTGGAAGGGAAACTACTCCTATTACGATCATGCAGTTACATGGGTTTTGGTCAATAATTAATTACGACACCCGGAAGCATTTGCATCCTACAGGTTGGCAGGGTGAAGTCCGAAAAGTGACAGCGGAACGGTAAGCAGGTAAAAAACATTCAACACGTCAAGGACATTGGTTTTTAGCCTTACTCGTGAATTTGGTAAACCTTCCAGTATTTGACATAATTTAATGTTATATGATGTGGCAACGATGCCGTAGGCAGGCTGCACGGAGTCGCGTTTTGATAAACAGAATGCACGTACTGTAGCACGTCAGCGTCAGTGACGTTAGCTACAGACGCTCTGTGTCACCGACGCTAACACGAGGGGCGTCACAGCGAAGGTTGGTCACATTTAAAACGCTGCCAAATAGGACGTGACGTTTGGGTAAAGTAATTACACAGAAAACCTCCTAAAGTTAGCATTTGGACACGAATCTTTAATCAAGCCTACTGACTGTTTAATATTCTAATTTTCAGATGTTTGCCATTTGTATGGCCACAGTAGTTCCCGTTTCTCTCAATCTGCGGCCTAAAGCCCATCGTTTTTGACAAAATAAATAAATAAATCAAAGGTTGCAATTAGGTTTTATAATTCTCATCACTGAGGTGACTGCTTCTCACTAAAGGAATTCAGACCAATGTAGAAAGATTCTCAGATACACATCATGCAATATAATTCAACCTAATACAGTTAAACAGTTAAATTCACCGGTTAAGTAAAATTTTGACTGCTGAAAAACAGCCCATTAGCTTAATTTAAATATTAATTAATAGTATCAAAGACACAGTGTTCAGTTTTGCACCATCCAGAGGTACCCTACATGATGTTCTCATTGGTAGGTAGAAGTAAGTTTGGATGGATTTTCCTTTGGTCTGCCTGAAATGAGTCTCTGGAAAACAAAGCTCATTTTGAATAAATTAATGTTACAGAGAGATTCTTCATCCTATTAGCTAATTTGCTATCCTGTTTCATTTGAATAAGTACCTCTATCTAACATTTGTTAAAGAGACAGCTGTTTCTGGAGTAAACCCCTTAATTTGATCAGCTTAATTGCAATAGATTTCGTAAACATCAAGATTGAATGCAGCAACTTTGTCAGTTAGTACAAGAATGCTTTAACGTAATCTAATACATTTGCGTAAGGGAACCTTTGCAAAGCCACTTACCCTGTAAAAGGCTTGCACACCCATTAGGCAGAAATTCCCTCAGACAGGAATAGATGGCAATTGATTGGGACTTCCTTGAAAATATGTGATCATTCTCCCTAATTCGTGATTTGGCGAAGTTATTGGCTGTGCTCCAAATGCTGTTTTGTCCTTGGTCTTACTTGTCATTTGATCCTGGATTAGGCAGCCAGTTTTTCTTCTGGATCCTAATAAGCTTCATCAAGAAGTCAATAATGTGGCCATTTTAGCCAAGAAAGACCTTGTCCATTCTCCATGTAATGACACTGAAGAATGCATTATGTGCATCTTCTGTATTTTAAATGTTTGATGTTTGAAATTATGTTTTTATTGGGCTGTATGCGTTTTTGTCTTAACATTTACATATGAGGTTCTTGATGGATTTCCTTTATCGTGAGTTTCATTGTTTCAATGTATCTGCTGAAATGCCAAAGTCGTGATGAGGCTCTTCTGTTTTTTTAATGCAGCCTTGTCATGTCTGAAGTGAGCCATCAGCTACCTGCAGACCCCATCTCTGCAGTTGGAGTAGTCACTTCGCCCAGCAAGGCGCCCGATGGCTATTATGTTGTGAGTGCTCATTTAAAACTATTGGAAAATGTGTGTTTTAAACATACTGGTTGCTTTAATAGACTTAAGTCATACGTGCATTTAAAGTAATGGGAACGATTTTTTTGTGGGCATTTTCATCTTGTTTTAAAATGATTTTTCCATTACTATTAAAGGGCACCCTTGGAAGGTGTCGTGAAGTTGTAATCCTTTCACTGTTGTATGGTTTTGTCTTTGCAATCTCTGCTGTTGCCTATTGTAACTGCCAGTACAATACAACACAGAGCTAAAAACCTTGGCAGCTTTCCAATGTGTTTGTGAGTTTGTTCTAAGAGCTGCTCGATGACTTATTTATAAAGTTTACTTTGATGATTAGGAGAATTCCCTTCCTGACATCGTTATCAGTTGCCACCATTATTACAGATGCACTAGAGGCTAAGATTTAATGATGTGTGGTTGATACCTACCAGAGTTATTTAAGTTTACCCTCCGTTTCCCTTATACCCCAATAACTGCACCATTAATAGGAATGTGTCAGGATGTAAAGCAGTGCAGGATGGGTTGGTTTATGCAGACTTTTCTTGTTTTTAAATAGTTGCAGAGGGTTAGAAAAAAAATGCAAGTTTAACGAGGCACAAAACAAGCTTTAGGGCCACTTTCTCTTACTCTCTATATTCCATCTGTATTCAACCTGCTTCTTGCCTTTACCATGTGCCCTTAAAGCCTCCCTCGCCCCTCAGTTTTTATCTCTTCCTGCTCCACCCTACACATCGAGCTTGTTCTAATCTCTGGCAGATGATGGTGGGTTGGCATCCGAATGGAGCCACTGGCACTGAAACTGTACACACCACACGGTAGTGACAAACAGAGAGAAACCCCATCAGACTTCCTCCTCTTCTTCTCCAGTGTGTCAGTACATTTCAGTTAAAAACTGTGCGTGTTAGTAACTATAAAGGGTAATAGTATACATCTGTCTCTAATAGATGGCTAGTAAATTGCATCACATCTCACCACAGCACCTTAGACAGTAATGCTGCAAAAATAAAAATGACAATAATGGATAAGTAAAACACTTATAATAGTTAAATGCAAAGACCAATAGTTTAGCCCACTAGTAGGATGGCTTAATGAATTTTAATGGCAGTCTTTAAATATGTTGGTCAGTCACTTTGACTTACTGTAGGCATGGGTGATATCAATAAATGTTTGTACCAAAGTATTTTTAGACCATACAGAATATAAAGTGAATGTGAAATGATAATTGTGGTACCTGATTTGCTTTTTGTTTTTTGAGTCTTTGACTAACCTGCTTTAGTCAAAACTCGCATTTCAAATTATTTGGTTTAGTCTAGTTTTATTAGTTGAGGGTCACGATTTGTCCTGTATTTTTAATATTTCTAACTATATTCATATAATGGTAATCAGTGCATGTTGAGGCAACATCTGTCACCAGTTTTGTCCTATGCAGTTACCATGGGGCTCATTTTGGGTGTCCAACTTCTAAGACAGTGGGGTGGGGGTGTTGTGGGCTGTCACAGAAAGTGTGGGAGAGATGAGACAGAGCTATGGAACATATCAAACTATGTCTATATAAACAGTATCGTCTCATTCTATACCTCAGTCATATCTTAATATGTGGATGTACAGCGAAGCCCTGTCTAGGCTGAAATGCGAATCTGTCATTCAGTCATTTTGAAGTATCCTTCCTAGGACTTCACTTGTGACACACAAATACGAGCTGAGACATCTCGGTAATATCTTGAAATACACGTACGTTGATGCTTAACTCCACATTTCACTAATATCAAAGAGGTTCCAATCTGGAGAATTGCTAGGAGAGTGATATCTTAACTCTTAGAATTGCCATACTACAGTCTCTTGTTTTCAAAAAGCCTATCCTCCAACTTTTACACCCATTTAGGTCCTTTGTCCCTAGCATCTAATACAACTGCATGAACTTACAACTTACAAAAGCAGACGTCTATTTCATTTTGCTGCCAGGCCACAAAATGGCAAATACAATTGTTTATAATGGAGCCAAAGTGGGGGCCACTTGTTCTTTGCTCTAAACACTTAAAAATGCAGAAAGAAGCCATATCCAAACACAGTGGTTTGGATATGGCTAATGCACAAAAACATCACAGTTAGGTTAGGTCAGGGTTAGATAGTAAATTAAGATGCTAAGATTGGTAAATTTTTTTTAGTTTGGCTTATAAATCCTCACATGACATGGTATTCATCAAATGACTTAAATGCTTGTCTACTGTGTGAAAGTCCTGCATTTTGTGAACCATCCACTACACCTACCTCTTCCAGACAAACATTTCTAAATACTGTGGGATGGTCTTACAGCCACTGGATGTCACCAAATGGTAATACGAGTCTGTTGGTCGTACACGGTACACTCAACTGTCATATTTCACCAGAGGACAGTGTCAAAATGTAGTATGTGTGTCACTGAAAAGAAAAGTTAGGTCTGTCTTTAATAATGCTCTTTATATCAGTTGCTCTTTTTTGGAAGAGCAAAATAAAATGAAAAGCGTATTCCTTCAAGGAAAGAAATACAGTATCTGTGAATAAAAAGTCAAGTACAAGTCAGCCTCCAAGATAAAATTCAAGGCCTTTTAGACTCTGACGCACCGTTTCAGATTCATTTGTCCCATCTTCTACATCTTTTGAACGTCACTATGTGGTCTTTCATCTGCAGACTTGAAATACAAACAAAAATATCAACACTCTGAATCAATGTACTAATGCTGCGCTGAGAAGGGAAGTCTCAGGATATTACACTGTATTGATTTTTTTTTCCTTTTCATACTAGACTTCTTTTTAAATTCCTCCTTAATACTGACTGCTTACCATACTTACCGTACCTTTTATGCAGCAGATCAAAGGGCTGATTAACTCTTTTGCTCTCTGGTATGGTGTGCTCACATCTCTGAACTTGAGCAGGTTGTTCCAACACAAGAGAGCACAGGCCCAGATCAAACGCTGTTCCACTGGGATCAGGAGCTTTGCTGAAGCACCAGCAGCCACCCAACATCAAACGCTATGAGTAGACTCTCACGCACTGCCGCTCTGGGCTCGGGTTGCAAAGGGGATATATGTGTGTATAAGATTGACATGATACGCTCAAGTCATTACTGAAATTTAAATTTATTTGTAGAAGCCTAGTTCTAGCTTCTACCTAATATCTAGCACATACGGGATCACAAGCCCAATGGTTGGTTGTCCATTTTCGAGGGAGCATCTGTATGGTATGGTTTGACATTTTGGTACCAAAAGAGTTACAGTAGAGGAGATAATACACACCACTCTTATTTCTGTGTGCTTACCTTGTGCTTAGAGTCAAAAAAGTATTTAATCTGTCTTTAAAAGCATCATGGGTACAGAAAATTATATTGAAATTGAAATTTAACAATAAATTGTTCCTCTCTCTTAGTGCAACCCCAATTCCAAAAAAGTTAATATGTAAAACATAAATAAAAACAGAATGTAATGATTTTCAAATCTAATCAGATCATATTTTATTCACAATAGAACATAAAAACATACTGTATCAGATTTTGAAACATGAGACATTTTGAGACATTTTAACATTTCAGCTCATTTTGAATTTGATGGCAGCATCTCACAAAAGTTGGAAGATGGTGATGTTTACCATTGTGTAGCATTCCCTCTTCGCTACATTATTTTGAAGGGCATAATTGCTAATACATACGAAAAGTTAAATGATCATGAAAGAAAAATGGGATTATTTTGATTTGTGTATTTTAAATATATTGTTTTCATTTGTATGTTTCATATATTTGTATTTTGGTTGGCTTTATTTATTTGTTGTTTTTATTTTTGGGAAAATGGGTTATACATTGTGTATAAGTTGTGTCACTTGTAATTAATAAAACAAAAATTAAGATATTTAGCTTTGCATGAAGAGCGTAAGTGGGGGAAAGGGCTATTCTTGCCCTGCTTTTTTATCTGAAACAAAGCTATGCTAATAACCAAGTGGTAATAACATTAGCTTCAAACTTAATACACAGACTACAGAGTTACATTTCAAGAATTAGATCAGTAAGAAGATTTTTAAAAAATTTAATTATTATCTAAAATACTATATGTTTTTAAATTAACTGCAGTTGTATCTTTAAATTATAAACAATTGTCAGTTTTTTGTGATTTTGAATTTATAATTGAGAGAAAGGATTACCAACATTTATCTATTCCATTTATTCTTCCTTTTTAAAGCAACTGCTTTTTTCCCTGTGCCTCTCTTACATTGTCTCCACCTGGTTTCACTCTCCAGAGATTTTTGATTGTGTGCCTTCATATCTTTGTATTCACAGCTGTGCCTCTCAGTGCTTCATAGTAACTTGCTGGTGAAGTCTGTCTCCAGAGATGCTTCATAGGAATATTCAGCACCCCCTAAAGACTTGTTTCATAGGTGGGCTTTTAGATCACTGTAAGCGTGAGGATTTTGGAAGTGGCAGTTGAATGTGTCACTGCATTTTATATCAAACGATACAGCCACATTTCAGTTTAATTACTATGACTTCAGTTATTAGACGTGCTGTTCTTCTCATGGAAGCCTGGGTATTGATAGAACTACGCAGTGGTAGGATTGAAGGTAGAAAAGAGCATCACAACTTTCCACGTGCCTTTTTTTGCCGTTGCTCGGCAGTTGGCGTTTCACATTCAAGCTGCGTCGCATCCTTGGTGCCGGCGGCTGTGGCAGGATGATGCCTGAGGTGCCTCCTAGGAGGACTGTGCCCTCGTTACTCCTCAACTTGACTTTGGGTTTCACAAAGCGAGCCCTTTGTTTACGCTGACAGGATGCGCTGGCTACTGACCTGGAAAAAGTGGCCAAGACGGGTTGTCTTGTAAAGAAGAGGGAGGCTTGTGATGTATAGGCTCCTTCTGGGACCTTTCATGAAACTGCTGTTGGAGACGCCCTGCAATCCCTCTCTCTCTCTGCTCATCTCCTGCTCTTTCTCTCCCTCTCATCCCACTATCTATCTCTGTTACCCACCCTAGTCTCCACTCTCATCCCATCTAGTCAGGGCTGGTTTTGCATGAATCTCCCCATGCCATGTTTCCCCCACCCAGTCACTGGGGTCATTCATCATTATTGTCAAGGGAGGTAATGTGTGTGGCTGGGTGCAGAGATCTATGACTTCTTCATTTGAATGAACCTCATTAGATTGACTCTTCTTTGTAAAGGATCCGTTTAGAAAACAACCCTGGCAGTTCTTTAGGTGATTCTCACATGATAGCCAATGGGACATGACGTTTCAACCAAGCATATTTACAGGAACGATGGAAGAGTTTCTGTGATGCAGCCTGCAGGTTATATTTTGCTTTATCGTTCTGCCTTGCACATCTACATTTACATAGCAATGTAGTGTAGGACCTTGAGCTTGACTTGTGGTGTCCCATGCTGTCAATATGAAGCAATCTATTTATTTATTTATTTTTGTCCACTGATTGTTCACAAATACGAATGAGCCTATTGTACAAGGACAAGCTGCTTGTGTTCAGGATTTAGACATATACACATGAAAGTGCCTTAAATCCTTGATAATTTATTCTTAGAGGACTTGTGTCAAAGACGGAATCTACACAGGGGATGTAAAACTATTTGGCTCATCTAGTGTTCCGAGTTTAACTGCGTCCTGCTCAAGGGACACTACAGTAGGTTTTGAAAAAGATACAATCTGCATTTATCCGAAATATAATCCCTGCTTTCCCACAGAAACACACTGAAGTTTGGTTTCCTTATTAGAGCAGATCCTTGTCAGGGCGTCTTTAATCAGTCCGGTCCCGAGAGATGATATTTTTAGCCACCTTTTTTGGAGGCTAAGACTCCTTTACCCACGCAGAGCACTAATGAGATGGAGCGCTAGTGTAGGCAAGCGTTAATTAAGGCTAGTATGCAAGGGAAGAGGCAAAAGCAACACGCTCATGGCATACATACATTAACTTTATCCCACCTCCTGCATGTTTTTTTCTCTCCTTGTTTTTTTTTTTCGCTCTTTTTTTCACTTAGGTTGCACAAACAACAGATGGCTCTGACGCCGACCTGTGGAAGGACGGCTTATTCAAATCCAAGGTCACTTGCTACCTCTGTTTCACCAGAAAAACTGTACGTGTAAATGTAAACTTCTCCCTTTCCCTGCACATTCTGCACTTACAGCTCATCTGCAACACTTTTTTATAATTTGTTTGCCAGCAGTTATTAGCTCCGTTGTCTGCCACCAGAATATCTTTAAACACTTTGATCAGCTGAGGTCCCATTTAAAAAGGCCAGCATTGAGTGTGCAATTTTGCACTTTAACATATGATAGATTTGCATGCATATTCCAGATGAATAATATCTCAGTGAGGTATTTTTCATCTTATGGACCCTCCTGAGTATATTATTGATGTTTATTCATGAAATAGAAATGAACTGCATTTTAACAATTCCAATTTATTCAATCTACAACATTCCTCAAGAGAAAATTTACTAACCAATGATTTTTTTGAAAACAGGTGCTCATGTATCAGTGAATATGAGAATGTTTCTTTTTATGTTAGCTATAACTCCATAAAATAAAACCCTGTCTGTGGTATATTTAGACCTCCCAATTTGAACAGCAGTGACTCTACTGTGGCTGAAATGACCTTTGAATGTTTCTCATAATACAGTTGGGTCATTTTGGACTCTCCTGCCTGCAGCCTACAGCCGATGTGTTATAGCATGGCTGTCAGCTGCTCTGTGGCCATAAATACACCTGCTTGCATCTCCAGGATTATCAGCCTGTCTAACCTGTGCCTATGCACCTTACTAATGCCTGTCTATTAACTTGTTTCCCTGGGCTGCAGGTGGAGGATACACATTGTATTGTAAACAAAGCATGCATTTTTGTTAATATTTTCCATCAGCTCAATTCAGTAATCAAGTCTTTATTTTTATATTACTGTATGTCCTTTAAAAGCCAGGCAACTTGGCAGTTGCTGCCTCGTGCCTGAGCTCAATCTGCTCCTCAGTTGAGTATATAGCATACAAATAGCCTTCCCCTAGTTCCTGTATATTATCTTAAAATGTGTGTCCACATTGTTTTAAAGACTTTGACACAAATAAAACATGACACAGCCATCAACAAAGGCTATTTTGTCTGCCAGTCAATGGAGCTCCCACTGTAATTGTCTATGACAAAAACAGATTCTGTAAAATTAGCCCCTGAATTATGTGGTGGGAAGTAAATAGTTTGTGATTTATCATACTCTAGGTTGGAGGTAGATAGACTCTTTTGTCAGGCCCTGATGGAAAAAATCTCCCCAGTAAAAAGGGAAAATGCTAAAAAAGGTTTCATGCATAGTAATAACATTCATCCATATTCCTCCTTAAGTCAGTAAAAAAACTATGAATAAAAAATATCTCTAATGGTAATGACTGTCGGGCAACAGTAGCAGTGGAATTCAGCCTTTTCGGACGCATCAAGTCACGCCTGGCTCGCCCCACTCTCTACTGCCACTGTATATTATTGCAATTTATTATGGCAAAAAATGAAAATGTAATGGGAGGCAGGGAAGAGTCATGCTTGAAAATGTCAAGTACACAGTCCCTGATTGTTTTTAACCAGACCCACTCTGTTGATCAGACTTCCTGCTCCCATCATCTCACAGCTTCTCGCCAAAAGGTTGAGAATGATTACAAGTTCACAGATGCATTCTCTCATTGCAGGAAAAAAAAACTATTAGAGAGCAATTACTTCAGCTATTTTGTCAACCCTCATCTTTAGAGACTTCGTGGGGTTTTAGTAAATCATCAACTCTATTATCTCCACAATTTTTTTCCTTAGCCTGACAGAAAATGACTAACCTTTCTCTTTTTCTTGCTCTCTCTTTTTGAAAGTTGAATTTGCATACATGATGTTGCATGATGATGACGTTTCCTGTCTTTCTTTCAGGGGTCTGATGTGGTTGTGGACATAAAGCTGATTGACATTAAGGACGTGTTGCCAGAGGGCTTCACACTTGTGAAAGAAACAATAGATACAAGTAAGTAAACAGTCAGTGCTGACCACGGGCTTGCTCCTCTCCTCTTCTTGCTTTTTCACTCTTCGACCAGCTTATACAGAGGTCCTCAGGGGCAGCTTTGCTTGAGATAGTGAATGTTTTATGGGTGCAGGTTAGCTTAATTTATGGCAGACTGTGGGAATAAAATAAACATTTTGCCCTGGAGGTACAAGAGAAGAGAATCATGAGTCATTGTTTATCTCAGCTGGAGCTGTGCTTTTCTTTATGAGGGGCTTATTTATTTATGTATTTATTTGGGGAGAGGACGAGTGGATGGGGGTTATCTAATATTAATGAAATGCATTCCCCAATGCTTTAGTGCTTTTTGAGTGCTATGTATTTCCCCTCACTATCCATGCCTTGGAAATGTAATAATATTTTGGTGTGGGGAGTGAGGACAGCTTGTTTATTATTTTTATTATCATTGCATTTACACTGCACTTTCTAGTGTTGCTGAAGAAATAAATGAGCGAGGCACAGATGCAATATAGGAAAGCATGGCAATGTTTTTATTTTTTCTATCTTTTTTTTTGCCAGAATGAAGAAACAAGATTATGTTTTGTTTGGCTATGGTGTAATTTAATGTTTTATTACTTTATGTGAACCCATGTTTAATGTATACATGTGACATTATGTATGAGTTTCTATCTAGAATATCCGGTTTAAATCCCTATTGTGCACTAAAGCTGATGGAGGATTCACTTGCTTCTGTCATTTTACCTACTAAAATGATAAAAATGATAATAATGCTTGTGGATTTTGTAGCTTTTTTGCTGTCCACTCATTTCCCTTTGAGCACAACAAGTCAACAAGAAACTGATATTAGTTCATTTCTTATTCTGTGAGTGGTAATGACTAAATAGCAAAGTATAAGTGGGATTTGTGAATATATATTTCTCCTAAAGGTACAAAATGTCTATATATATATATATATATATATATATATATATATATATATATATATATATATATATAGTTTTAGCCTGAAACTCAGAGAAGACAGAACTGAACATGCAACCGTCAATTCCTTTCTGACACCCTCATGTGTGCCTGACTCATCAGAGGAAACTGCCATGAGAAAAAGGAGGCTCTGTGTGAAAATCAGCCCTCGTGTGACTGCAGAAACAGTGGTATATGACATCCAGATCGTTGCAAAGTCCAAGTACCATCTTGTCAACTACACCTGTGTAGGGTGAGCTGTTTGACACTGGAAGTGCTGCAAATGAAATCATGATGTTTTACATCTTATATCAATTGTGATACATTTTGTGCAGTATGAAATATATTCTAATTTGCATGGAGTATAACTAAATGTCTCTTCTTTACCTTTACAAAGTGATATAAACAATATGGGATTATGGTATCGAATGGGAGATCTCCCCCCGCATCAGTCATCCCAGAAAACATGCTGCACAACTACCACCGACACCCCACCAAGCCCAGCAAGGTAACATCAGAGCAGAACTTCTTGAAGTTCAAATTTCCTCCTTGCTTTTCTTTTTAATTCATGCTCAGTGTGCTCTTGAGCCGCTGTTACACTTTTGCTGCATATGTATGGCATTGAACACACAAGCAATAGATCACTCGTGGGCAATCTGCTGTAAAGGTTGTGGCTGGACAACAAGGTAGCGAGGGTGAACCGGAGAGACTGGCTAACTAGACAGGATCCCTGAACAAGAACATAAGTTCAATGAGGGCTAAACTCTAGCTATTTGTGGTGTGTCCCATGAGGCGGAGGCAGGTCTCTCATCAGGCTGTGGTGACAGGATTGGTGTACTGTGCGAAGAGGAGGAGATGTAGCCTGAAGAGGGAGCGACAGCTGCAGAGGAAGGGAGGAGAGCTCCAAGATCTTGATGATGGAGAGAGTGTGTATGTGTACCCTCTTCTGCTCATGCTGCTCAGGCTTCCTTCACCTCAGGCCTCAGAGTGAATGGAGCAACTCTTTGTACTCTGTCCAGATCAAACAGCTCAATTATTCATCGCAAGAACTTGGGGATTTCCACAGTAAATTGTAAATAAACAATTGGGACTCCTTTGGTGTGGCGGGGCTGTTGAGAGGGAAGCTTGGCACAGGGTATTGGTGGCTCTGCCAGCTTGAAGTGTTATGCTTTGCCATCCTGTACTGGGCTGAGTAAAAGCCACTTTAAAACCACAACAGGCCAGAGCAGTGGATGCCAGCAGGCGTACTCAAAACATAGCCCATAACAATAAAATAGATGGGGTAAATTCAGAACCCAAGTTTAATCGTCTATATTTTAGAAGTCTATGGTCAATAATCTTTGATGTGCTAAAGTGATGGCGAAAGCTCGGGCCCATGTGTGCACCTTCACAACTCTTACCGGTAATCCTCAGTTCTTTTGAAGCCCACTTTCAAGTTGGTGAGGCTCAGAGGCTGGAATAAATTGCACCTCGAAGCAACTCACACCCCCATCCCAATGCCTGCTGAGATCACAGGCTGCTGTTGTTGTATTAACATTAAAATTCATTCCATAGTCAGAGAGACTTCTTTTCAGAATATTTCCATCAATAATGCACTGACACTTAAGAACGGGACTGTGGGCAGTTTAGACAGTGGCAGTTCTTTGACTGGTTATCTGCTGTCCTTTGTGTAGTTACATGTACTTCAGACAGACAGACATACAGCAGTCAATATTTCTGGAGTTTCTTTAAAGTCACAGATTAGATGCTTCGACACAGCGATTTAAGTAAATGCAGCATTACAATGTAACTGTGTAGTGTCACCCCACTATACTGTTCTTTATTTATATTCAGTAGGAGAAAATTCTCTTTTCCATGCCTCCTTTGGGCTATCTATAACAACTTTATGGCCTTTGGAGAAAAGCACCTCTTAAATTTAAGTGCTCTTTACAGTCAGTGGAAAAGATGTTTTAAATACAGTCAATAATGTGTAAATTTTTAATGACCCTTATAATTTTGAAAGCTGCAGTGATCCCTCTCAAATGTTACATTGCCTCAGGCAGCAAGAGCTTGTTAGAGTTGTGTACAAACATAAACTGCAAATCAGGCTTTTCAGCAGCACCGAGCTGCAGTACACAGTATCTGCAGGGTGTTGCATCATTATGGGATGCACACAGTTATTGCATCAAGGCTAAGGTGTTATATTTGAATATTTTTGTATTATTTTGTCGGCTAAACAAGGGTAACTGCATGCTTTGAAAAGTTTAAAAACTTGAATTCTGAATCCTCAAACATGGCCTCAGAGGCTATTCAGAGGACTGAAATTTCTTTATAAAAGTATTTAAAACTTTTGTTACCTCTGAGGACAAAAATGTTAGATATAAAATAGCATCTGTATCTGATTGAGGGCAATCAGGAGAGATTACACACTTGAGATTGTGAGACAGTGGATTAAGCATGTGGGAGGTTGTTCTTTCCTATCTTGTGAGTATCAGTATGGATTATAAAACGCGTAGCAAACTTTGACAAATATAGTTTGTACCAAGTTTTGTCGTAGATTTTTAGAAACAACCTAAATGAAATGAAAATATCTTTATGTTGATGTTATATAACAAATTGAGAAGCTAAAACAACAGATATTGTGGCATTTTTGCTTAAAGAATGGTTAAAGTGATCGAACAAAGTAGTTGCTGAATAATTTTGTTAGGTTGACTAAAAGATTTGCAGCTCTAAAAATATATATTACTAAATAAATAAAATTATAATAATATTAGGAATTGTTAACCTAAGATTGAGGATACACACTAAACCTTACAGTAAATAGTTATTTCCTATTTGACCCAGGCTGTTGCACCGTATTGCGCCACTATAACTGTTAAGGTACAAGCATGTTGAGCAGCCTGTCCTGCAAATTTGAATTTTCTGTGGTTAATGTCTCTTTATCAAGTTGGTCTCAAGTATTTCAGCCAGCAACAGAGTTCTGTTTTGATTCATAGCTGCAGCTTAATGTCAACCACTTTGGCTTGTTCTTTGTCAAGACCGACTATATCAGCTGCTCCTGACTTCGTAATGGGAAAAACCTGCACAATCCGGTCAGCCTTTTAATGTGTCCAGTAAAGAATCCCCCTCCTTTCTTCTCGTGGCCAACGCTGCCATTTGTTCTACTGATAAAACTGTCATTGCTGAGGCTGATATCTGACCTCTAGAGTGGCTGCTAGCATAAATTAGCCTTGTCCTAATATTGCAATTTCTTATGCTTCACTCAGAATCAAGGTTTTTGACATTTCTCTTAGAATAATAGGCTATTGCACACATGGCAACTTTCTAAATCAAACTGTATCGTGATAAAAATGTCAAGGCCGGGAATCTTTTTTTTCCCCATTGCATACCTGGCTTTAACATGAGAAACCTAGAGAGTCATCATTGTCAGAATTGGCATGCATATCAATAGGTTTTGGATTGCACTGTCTTCTACCTGTGACACTCCACACATTGCTGCAGCTCTGCAGGAGTATTGTATCAGCTTTCATTGCACGCTGGTTAACCAAGACTTCCAACTGCACACGACTCTTGAAAAAAAGAGACACAGTGACTGTCAGTGTGTCGCCTGACAGATCTCCCATCTGAAAGTGTTGAAGAACAATCATCCGCAGCTCAATCTCACTCATTACTTTGTTGTGTTCAAAAAAGTTCCAAAAAGTAGCGGTGATCAAGCAAAAGGAAGCGGAGCGGTGCCGGGAATGATCGAATGATCAGCTAAGATCTGATGGGCTCAGACTGTTCGGTGATTTGCCTCCAAATTCAGAAAGATCCTTTTTTCAACACCTGACACCGAGCTTAAAGGAAGATAATGATGGGTGAGAAAGCAGCTCCCACAAAGCAGCACTGTCGGCACATAGAGGAAGGTGTGGAGATGTTGTCACAGGAAAGGCTGGATGTGTGTCAAAACAAGAGCTTCCAGCTTTCTGTATCGCAGCTCTGGCTCTTCAGCGATATTACTCTCATCCTCATCTTACCTCTCCACTGACTACTGCTTGTCTGTCCCCACTATCTCTTTTCTTTTTTTTTCACAGACAGCTCTTTTCCTTATTCCAAATGGAACAACATAAAGAACATTATACGAAAAACAGTTGAACTGTAATTCATTTTGTCAAGTAATCCTTAGTGCCCTGTTTTGCTTTACTGCACTAATATGATTTTAACTCTGGCAGATTTCATGGGGATATAAGACTCTTGATCTGCGTTGTAATTGCTTAAATCTTTCAGGCCGTTTTCCCAGTTTCCCTATAATTTGATGAGGAACTACACTATAATTGAATATTCAAATTAGGAATATGTGTCAATATGGCTCTCCTTGCCTGAAATGAGGATTAATTGTTGTCAAAACTCCAGTGGCCGACATAATATGAGCCCCAACACTGCTGTTGATTAGCAAATGCACTTGCCATGTTTTTGTTTTAAGAATTAGATGTCTAATTGATTTGCCATATGTTACCCTCTCCAATGTACCTAAAATTGTATTTAGAAATCACCAATTTGGATGGAGACAGTTTTGTGTTTCAAACAGATGGGAAAAGCCACCCTGGAGGTTGCCTGGTTTCACGCTGAATCTTAAGCATTACTTTCTCAGATACACATATAAATAGCCAGAGTTAATCATTTTTTGTTTGTTCTTTGTTTTTTCTTAGTACTAATTTCATTACTACAGCACAGATGCCTTAAAAGTCATTGAAACCGCTTTATCGGTCCACGGGATGTCTCTGTGCTTTGAACGATGTGTACCTTTCTTCCTGTGCAGTGGAATCAACCTTTGCAAGGTAAAAGAAGTCTGCGTTGAATATGGCAATCGTTCCCTCAAGATTGATGCCAACCTTTTAAAAATTCACCATTGGCCTGGATTTAACATGGCCAAATGCTGATGTAAATGAGGAGGAGAAAAGTCGACCCTTTCATTGCAAATAAATCTGAGTTGCAGCCTTCAGCTCATAAATACCACAGCCTGTCAGAACTCTTGTTTTATTGCTTTTGATGGAAATTATTGCATTTATTTATCTCATCTGAACAGATAAGCCCATGAAAGCCACAACTAACACACGGCACCCTCAGAAAATGCAGCTCTGCTTTAAATTTAAGGAATTTTGATTGTGCAGTCGCTGAAAGCAGAGATCCATTGTATCACTAATAAACAGGCCAAATTAAAAAAAAACCACCTCATTATTTGCAACTTCACACTTGCTCAATTGCAAAAATCTGTCTTGTCTTTATTATAATGCAGCACTGTCTTTCTGTATCCTATTTGTCTACTTGTTCTTTGTCTTCAGCAGTGAACTATTACTGGAAGCTGTTTTGTCCTGTATTTAAATCTTTTTTTTTTTGTTCACAGTATATGGCTAATTGCTTGGTATTATCATTTTAAGATCATTTGTTTTATAATGCCATCCAAGAGCTCATTTTACCTTCAGAGCATGTCATGTGATGCAGCTCTCTTGAAGCTGTTTTTTTTTTTCCTGCTTGCTGTGGATTTATCGATCCGTAGGGGTGAGTCACAGGGTGTAATTCATGATAGCTTGATTGATGAGGATTTCAATCTTATATGGTTTGTTAACTTCAACTGCCCACAAACTGCATTCTCTGCTTTTTTTCTGTAATACAAGACCATGAAATGGTAAAAAAAAAAAAAAAAAAAACAGACTTCCCTTGAATAATGGAATCTCTCAGTTCCTCTAGAATTAAAAAGATCCTGCTTCAAACCCCCGATAAAGGTCTGTTTGAGCCCCTGGGCAGCTGAGGCACGGTTTAACTTTTGCCATATTTCTCTTTTTTAGATGCAGCCTGTTATTTCAGTGCTCTGTTTTGCCTTTAGACAGATCAGAAAGCCTTTGTGCAGGAGCAAGGAGTGGGGGTGGGGGTTCCAAGCTTTAACGCTAAGTAAATTCTCTTATGTCTGAGACACAGAAGTCTTTTGGAACGTGAGGGTTCTTGTCAAATTCAAAATACAAAGTTGCATTTTGCATATTTTTAACATGATTATGAATAACATCGGTCTGATCAGTTGACTGAACATGGTTGCTTTTTGTCTGACAGCAGGAAGACCATGAGCAGGCCGGATTTGGATCACCAGGGCAGTGGGAGCTATACCACAACAGGTGAAAGGTCTCGTGCATCATCACTGTAAGCAAGTCCCTACCATTATGTCAGTATAAGCAAGGAGAGGTCTTTAGCAGTTTTGATCCAGATGCATTAGACTGTTAAACTGCAGATCTTACTTCAAGAAAAAGCTGTGCAGTAAACTGTATGCTTTCACACATGCCTTCTTTTCTACTCCGCATGTCTTAACAAACATCAAGGTAGCTCCTCTGGTACTTGATCTACAAGTGCTCTATCTCTAGATCTCCTCACTGATGGATACTGTGCAGAGCTTTTGCTTATCTGAGCGAACGTGACTTCTCAGCGGAGCT
This sequence comes from Channa argus, assembly GCF_033026475.1. NCBI lineage: Eukaryota > Metazoa > Chordata > Actinopteri > Anabantiformes > Channidae > Channa > Channa argus. The sequence goes on from NC_090207.1 coordinate 19,890,260, forward strand.
CAGTATTACACTCGAGAACATTTAACAGCTGTCAAAGATGATCCATCACATGCCATACTTACATATGTACCGTGCATGCACTGGACGAATTCCCTTCCCTTTGTCAAGGAGAAGCTCGGCTACAGTACAATGCCCCATGACTGAAACAGAAGAAAGGCTAATTCGCTAGGAAGCAGAGCTTAGCTATGACAGCCTCAGAGCCACAGAGTCAGAGCCCGATGAAAAGCTTGAGCCTTAAAGAGCGTGTGATCCACATGAGGTGAATGAGGAAGGCAGGTTTTTATCCAGCTGGAGAGAGACACCATGTGGTGAGGATTCCTCCTGCTGCTCCAACAGTGGTGCACACGGTCTAAGGCCATGTTATACCCAAGTCTAATATTAAACATTTCATGGAAAGTGGTTTATATATATGTTTATATATATACATTTAACATTTTAATATCTCTGAGGCTAAACCAAACAATGTCCTTTGGGGAAAAAAAGAAAAGAAAATTACACTTATTTGAGAAAATAAAGATTAATACATCATTGTGTTCCTATGACAGTCATTATAAAAGTTAGTCAAGACAAGTGTGCAAAATGTGGCCCTGAAGGAGCAGACATTAGCACACAGCTGAATGGTTTGTGGCATTTGCTGTGCGATCCCTCCACTGGGACGGGGTTTGAATGACAGTGAAGAGCATGCACATACTGTACAGTACGCTGCCAGAAGTCATCATTTATGTTGGGAAAACTGTGTTTTGCTGGTGCACAGTTTCCGTCTTTCTTCTACCTGTATGTTTCCCTTCATGAGTTGGTGAGGTTTTAAAGAAAAAGACGATAATGGAGTTCTTGCTTTATTGCTTGAGGCTCTGTACTCGTCAGCCTCTCGGCATCACACTGTGAATGTGAGAGGACGCAACTTCCCTTCATTAACAATGTGATAGGCTGCAGACCAAGTGCTAGGTCGTAGCCGACAGCCTATTTGTGTTAATTGTTAGCATGGTGGTAGCTCTGGCGTGTGTGTGTGGGTTTGTGAGTGCCTGCGTGTGTTTGTGTGTGGGCTGACAGCTGGCCAGGTTCGAGTTGGTCTAAAACCATGTGCGCTCTGTCAGGGTTGTACAGGCGCCTTCTTTAGGATTGATGAATTGCCTGCTTTCTTGATTAAACCCTCCGTCATTTTCCAACAAAACAAAAACCCCAACACAAAAAAAAAAAAAAAAAGAAAGAAAAAAGAGGGGAGGAGAGGTAACATGTCTGGGAAATCTGTCATCTGCAGTCACATCATGTACAGATGTGATGTGCAGGCGCTTTGACATTTATTACCAGAATATTAAAAACTAATTCACATTTATTTTGCAGCCCTCTTTCACTTGACAGTTCAAGCTCATTTGAAAAGTTATCAAGTTTGCATAGCGGCTCCAACCTTTTGCTTTTCTTCACCAGCATTGCTTTGATCCATGCCAAGTCCCTTTGCCAATTAATTCTGTTATTCATACATTGACAGGAAAGCAGGATCCTTTACAGGTAATTAAGGCTTCATTCATGAAATGTGTCTAAAAAGCATGTTTGATAAAACAAAATGTAAAGATCTTGAAAAGAGTCTTAAGACCTAAACTAAAATAAAGCTACATTAAGTGACGCTGAGTCTGTTGGACTGCAGTCTTTCCTCGTCACCTGCAGGACAACATATAGTATTCAGCAGACATCCACCTGATAAAAAGGTAAATGTAATATAAAGTAATGCATTTACATATCTATCGCATTAATCAAAAATAAATCCTGACATTGGGCCTGATCTAACGTAATATGGAGAGCAATTATTTCCCTATCCATTAGAGGAACTTCAATTAACAGACACCAGACAGTTCATCCTTCAGAGGAGGAAGAGGGGAAAAAATAGGAGGCTCAAAATTAACTTGGGTTTGCAAAATATCTTGGCAGGATGACAGTGATTTTTGATTTTCAGGAAACAATATTAGAATTCTTATTAAACTATGTGCATCTGCTTTTAATTTGCTGCAAATAATTGGAAAATGCAATGGAGCTTTCCAATTAAAGCTCCACTTTATGCTGTTTAATAATACCCTCATAATATTATAGCTTATGAAATGACAGGTGAGTTGGTATATGAATAAAACATAAAGCCCTGTAATAACAGACAGGAAAAAAAAAACGAGACAGTTGTTGGGGGGCTTTTAAATGCTCGACATAATTTGCATATATTAATCTCCTCTTTTCAGCCTTATCAAGTATTCCACTGTATTTGAAGTTAAAATAGTCGTGACAGGCAGGGGTACGCTTCGTTTTTCCAAGGATTTATTACTTGTATAATTCTGGATCTTTAATAAGCCAATATGACTGATCCTCTGAGTTCTGTGGAATTTGGTTAATTGTTCCAGATGGTGCTCACTGATTATGCAAAATTACTTTCTTTCTCCTCTTTTTCCCCCAAATACACCATTTCTTGATTGACTAACATGAAGAAAAAAGATTATTTTTGGCGCAGCACTTTCATTAAGAGGGTTCTCATCAGGTTTCAAACAAAAGTTCCATCTTATCTCCCTGTGTAGTTCTGGGCGAGGCTGTGCAAAGGGAGGAGATCAGCCGGCTCTTATCTCAAAACATGATGGATCTCAACTGCTTCTGCACCGCTGGGGTTATATTTTAGAATAACACAATTCTTTAGGCTGAGGGATTAAAAAACACGACCTCTGGATAGTGACAAAAAAAGTTATTATTAGTGCGCACCGTTGTCTTCTTTCTCTTTTCTCCTCTCTATGCCAGAGACTGATGAAATTACTAACCAGCGGGGTTGGTCCTCCACTTGCAGCTCGAGCTCCATCCACAGCTCAGTAACATTCTGTTTTGCATCAGCTAAACTGAGCTGAATGAATCATTTATGGAAGTGTTATGGGGGAGGTATGGGCAGATTTACTGCCGAGCTTTTACTTTAGATGGAATAGGATTTCTATGAAACCGATCTTGATGTCTGAAGTAATGCCAAAGCTTACGTCAAGACATGAAAGGAACGCTCTTAAAACCCACGTTTTGCTTCTTAATTCCCTGGTCAGCAAAAGGCAGAGCAGAGAGAGAGAGAGAGAGAGAGCGGTTCAGCAGGAGCATAGTATTTACACCTAATGCATCCAGTACACACACACGCACTGACACACACACACACACACAGAACCATTTTTTACTACTCAGAACATATGTTAGATAGCAGTGTTAAATAATGTCTTAATTATTTGATGGATGGTTTTTTTTATTAGCTTAAATTCAGATTTAAATTTGAGCAATTTGTGCATTTTCCTTATTGACATAAAGACATAGATGTAGGATGAATACTTCCTACTGATTTAACATGTCGGCCAAATATTGCACCAGTAGGTAAATATCTATATATATTTATATCTATACTTATCTCTCTATATAGGTATAGATATTGCTACATAGATAGATAGATACACAATATAAACATTATGTTATGCTGAGATTATGAGTATTAAATGTTCTGCACTTACATTGTATTCTAAACCTATTTCTTACATGTTCTACAGTTTGTCATTCTGGAAACACTTCTGGACGTTGTGTGTTTTCCACACACAATGTTCCACATGTTTGCTGATCTGAAACATGTCTGTTTCACTCTATTTAATTGTAACCAAAGTCGACTATAGAGGGGGAAAAAAAGTTGTTGTTTTTTTTTGTTTTTTTTTATTTCCTGTGCTCTGTTTGTGTATCCTCAGTCAAAAACACTTTTTAAAACTTCTAACAAGTAATTTTAACTGTCAAGAAATATCCTGCTGGTGTTTATTCCGGTGATTGTCAGAAAATCCTGTAGGGCTGTAGGTTTGGTAGCGAAACGCGATCGATCGATCCCAGTGTACCAGAGCCATTAAGTATTTGAGGATCAATCCTGTATAATTCTTAATGGAATTTTTGGATGGAGCCCTGAGGCCCTCGGGCATTTTTGGACCTTTATTACAGTCAAATAAAAGACTTTAAATGGCTTTGCATTTACAGGCCAGACCGGACTCTGGAGTCTCATCCCTCATTGCTTTCCAGCCATCCCTGAGATAGAAGTGTGCCCCATTAGTTTCAGTGTCCAGACGTGGACAGCCTCAATGGATGGGCCTGTCATGGCTCCCTCATTTGCCCCATGTACAGCAGGGTTTGTTATCACATATCTAATTAGAACTTGATAAAAAATATTTCACAAAAATCCAGTCATTAAATATAGTTTAAGGAGATTTATGGTCAAATATGCCTTAAAGATCTTTTAATGGCTCTGCTGACTTGTTAAGTTTGTAATTAATGATCGTCTAATACATACTGTGGTGTGATTTAGAAAGCACAATGAGATTCTGGGAATGAAGTCTTTTTGGAAAAGGGCATCTTGGGCTCCCAGAAGCTATATTAAATAGTTCTGCTCTGACTGGTTTGCTCAGAGTCATGAAGTCTGCTGTGAAAAAGTTCACTTAGATGTGAACGTTTTGATGTTAGGGTGCAAGCAATAGTGCACAATTATGAAACAGTTGCTTTGTCGTTTTATAATAGTGTGTACAGAAAAGCTTTGAACTCTTTGTACTAAAAAGAGTTTTGTTTCTCAAGGGAAATTCTTATCAAAGTTCACTACTACACAGAGAAAAATCAATAAGCAAATGTGTATGTGTCCAGCTGTAAATGCATTATACTAAAGACAGTGCCTGTTTCATCAGGAGAGTAATGGTGTCCTTATTAGCATAATTAATGACAAATGGCAGAGCAGCATTGGTGGATTGGTTCTAGGGGATGATAAATTGGTGGATGCCCAGGTTAGTGGCTGCCAAGGAGGCCTCTTTGGCTGTCATCCCTCCTGCTTCCGCTCTGGCACAGTTCATTACTCACCGTGTGAGATGCCACTTTACATTGCCTGGTACTGTGAGCATGGAGAACTTAATAATGCCACCCACAACCACACTGGGCCTGCTGCTTTACCCACAGTCCAGAGGGCAAGTAGCTCAGCAAGGGTTAGGGGTTGTGGGGAGCGGGGCAACATGGGAATCATCTCCTGTGGCTGCACTGATCAAAACAGATCATGCTTCAGTCACTACTTCAGGGGACCTGGGGCCATATGACCGAGTCTCCTGTGCTGCTGAGTGTTTCTTGTTAGGATTTCTGGGGCTCGCCACATCCCTCGCATCATTACGGGTTAGTTTGCCCACAGAACCGCTAATTAAGAGGGGATTTGTGTAATTGTGCCTTCTGCTGTGTCCCATCCGGCACATGCAATTTACTGTCAGCCCTCTGCCAGCTTTTACACTTGTCCAGAGAGGCGTACCCCATTTATACACACATTCTGCTGCACATTTACCAGCAGCCACAGCTGGGGATCAATGCCAGTGCCATGGCAATGTCTTAAAAGACACTGTGCTGCTGATTAAAGTCTGATTGTCCATTTAATTTCATGAGAGCTCTCAATAGCCAGCCAGCAGAAAAAGGGGATCTCCCAGTGTTTCTCCAGTACTGACTGCATTAAAAAACAACTAAAACAAGCTTTATAATTATAAACAGCATGTAACTATTTTTCTGCTTTACATTGAAAAGCCTGCTTCACTGAAACTATAGGCTCAATATGATCGGTCTTACATACATGTTTATCGGCGAGGTTATTACACATGCACGTCCCTCCTCAGCGTATTTGCATTTATGCAGTGGTGTTTGTGGCCAACTCACTGTAGGTGTTGCTGGCTCTGCCCACTTTCTGGAAGACTGATGGACCAGTGCTCGACTGAGACTGGCTCCTGGCTCCATACCCACAACCAGATTTCAAGGACTGCTTGTCACAGATGGAAAAGTAAGTGGGTCATTCTACATAAGCTTGCCATTTTGCATCCCTCTGGCAACGAAAAAAAAAGGTGAATTTTGATAGTGGTGTATTTTTATATATGCCACATATTTGTTACAGGTTTGATTGTTATATTATTAATTTCTGCATCTGCCATTAAAATGCTAGTCTCCACTACTAAACATTAATCTTAGTCACAATTAGTTACAATTGCTAATGTTTAGCCAAAAGTTTTGCTAAATGAGTAAAAATCTTTAATACTTTTCATAAGTATTCCTACAAAAACAATAGCATATCCTAGAATAATGCATTACACTTTAAAGCCAGAGCGGTGAATCAGTGATTAGTTTAGAAAAACTGAGAAGACAAACAGCAAGCTTGTGTAAAATGATTCATTTTACTCCACTCTCACTGGTCTTCTGTTTTGCGTCCAGTTGAAGCCCCAGCCCGCAGTACGTGGCTATATGCTTATTCATTTACTGAATGTCAAACATACTCCACTATTTGTTGAGAAACATTTAAATATTTTTACATTTTTTAACATTTGAGTGAAATAAAATAAATATTTTAGAATATACAGTATTAACACACTTGCTGTCACACACTTGAGGTTTCCATATACTACAGTGAAACTAGGCAAACATGCCACATAGAGCTGGCAAAAACAAAAATATATTACCAGAAACTCTCAACATCATTTCAGCGCATGATCTATTTTAGTATCTTATATGCTATTTAGCATGCTAATTGACTCGCCAGTAAACATTTGAATAATTCAAAAGTTACACTTCCACTTTTGCAAGTAAGATTTTTTTTTTTTATATATTGAAAAGTTTTTTTTTCCCCTTCTGTTTTTTTTTTTTTTTTTTCACACAATCTGTCTACAGGGTTTGAAAAAGCAGCAAAAAGATACAAGAAAAAGAATGGGTTTCATAGAGCCATAGTCATTAAAAGAATCTGAAAATAGCAACTCGCTATCATCTGTTCTCATCGCACGGGTCAGGAGCTCTGACACCTCCAAAATTCCTCCTGTCAGGGTAGGGGGCCATTTGTATTCTCTCTCATTAGGCAATTTGACTAATGACCTGCCGTGGCTGCAGAGCTACTGAGGGACCCAGAGCCTTGCGCCCTCTCTCTTGCAGCAGCCTGAACACACACCCTCTATTGGAATGGCACAGATGGCGTGCCCGGGCGACAAAATAAACTACAATATGTCTCCGAGATGCTGTCAGGCCTGGGCACTATTTCTCATGTCAGAGCGGGACTAAGGGCTGTGAGTGGGCATACGGGGTCCTCCTCCAGCTCTCTGTTCATCTACTCACCATTATCTGCAGAGGTGACAGAGAGCGGGGTCTGCAGCTAGAATAGCATTTCCATGGTCCGCATAAAGAATCCGCCTCAAATTGAGAGTCACACCGACAGGAAGGGTATTGCAGTGTCTAGCCTGGCTACACATAGAGAAAAGGCAACATCCAATTGTTTGGAATGTGAGATGTAGCAGGTTCCAGATTAAGCTCTAATCAGTTTTTGAGCAGCTTCACTTACTAGTTCCTATTATTTTATGGTACAGCACAATAGAAATCAGCCCACTCATGAGTGAAAAAAGTTGTAATAGATGCTCATTCGCACTTTCTAATTATTGCCCTCACTGTGACTTTCTCACTTAATTCAAGTGCAAGACAAATTCACCCAAATAATCATACTAGACAGAGATCAATGCAATTCTGCTGAATTAGTGAAGTGTAAATTAAAGTTCATCAACATTCCTAAAGTGTTACTCTTGAGCTGGGGTTCAGGTAATATGGAGTATGCTCGATCACCCGCGCATATTTTTCCATCAGTCATTGTCGCAGCACAACTCAGTGTGTTGTGTCTGTGTGTGTGTGTGTGTGTGTGTGTGTGTGTGTGTGTGTGTATGTGTGTGTGTTTGCACGCGCACACGCCTATGTGCATGGCCATGTCTGTTAGAGCCCAGGAAATGCAATGTATGGTGCTGCTGAAGTCCTGGGTGACAGTGCATCCAACAATGGAAGAGTGAGGGATTAGTGCTCAGCCCAGCGTACGAGGGAGCCCTTCCCGCCCTGAAACAGCCATTCATCTGTGCCTCAGGGGCTGGAGATGACAATGCAGCCATTGCTCATCGCACCTGACGGAGCCATTAATAAGGCAATGATCCACACGGGGCCTGTGCTGACTCCGTTCTTTACACTACAATCACTCAAGCCACAGGGTCCTCCTTATTTAACGCCACCTCTGCGCTTACCACCGCCATCATCATCATCATCATCACAATCATCATCATAGCCACTGTACAAAACTCCTGCCAGATGTTTTTTTATTGACTGCACTCACTTACTCCAAATGCCCAGTAACTACCCAATCCCCCACACTGCAATACACTCGTGAGTTAATGGACTGTAGCCTGGTCATTTCAGCGTCTAGAACATGCTTCAAAGTGGGATTCCTGGTCAGAAGATTGTATTTACATTATTTTTGCCCTTTGCTCCTTCAAATTTCTCTGTGATACAGCAGCCATTCCTTACCACCAAGTCATATCCTGTGCCTCTCCATTTGTCTGGATGTACGATAGCTTCTCTGGTATAGATGGTGGAGGAATACAAAGTGAGATCTGGTTTTAAATGTAATCCTTGGGCAATAAAAAAACTCTCTGGCCTTCAGCTCTGCATTCATCTGTCCCTGCCACACAGATCCATCAGCAACTACAATCTTGGCTTCCCTTTGCTGACTATTGAGTTAAATGTATTCCTCCTGCCTACCTTTGGTGTTGGTGCTCCCAGCGACACAGTAGTGCATGTTTATTCACTTGATTGTATGAGCTTAAACAAGACATTGTGCCCAGCCAGTCGCCACAATGCTCCAGATATTCACACTTTCAAAGCTGCTACAGTGTGGTGGGTGTCAAACCTGAGGCATGTATCGGCTCCTGGGTGAATGGAAAATGAGCCAAGGCTTAAACCTTTGACTCACTGCACTTTTTTAGCAATGCCAGTGGCAGTGGCAGAAGGTCAGTGTATCAGTCGGTTGGTTGTGCCTCCACTTGCACTAAAATACCTCAGTGATTGAATGGATTGGTATACGTTTTGATAGGGTCATTTACACTTCCCAGACAATAAATCATAATGGCTTTGGTGATCTTCTGACATTACCTCAAATGCCATCATGAGGTTGACATTTGTGGTTTTGAGTAAAAAGTTTAAATGTGTATTGAACTGATTCCTAATGATTTTGGTACATACATTATTGTTCCCTTCAGGATAAACCAAATTAATATTGGTCATTTTTCAATAGAAATATATATAAAAAATCCATTTAGGTATATTATTAACTTTTTGTTTAAAAGCAAGATGCAGATTCCACTTTGGGTCTTGAAGTTTTACTTTCCATATTTTATGACATTTAACAGACTAAAGTTAGATTTATGGTCCTGCAATGAACCTGCGATTGGGTACAAAAGCTTCTCCCTCATTTTGAAATTGCAAATAATAAAACAAAGTTTTTTTTTGATCAACATAACATTTAATGCACAATGGGTTAGTACAAATGTTCCTTTATTAAAATGTAGTCATTTTAAAATTAATTTATCAAGGGGGATGCAAACTTTTGTACTGATTTAATTTAAATGATTTTATTATAACATTTTTTTAAATACACTCCTTGACTATATTTGCTACCTCTTCTTTTAATGAAGAAACATGTTTTACTAGCTGAATGTGTGTATCATTAAGTTCATGCCATTTTAATGTAAGTTGTTGCAAACTTAATTACCTTTTTTTTTAAAAAAACTTTTTTTCCATTTTAAGGGGATACAAACTCTTGCACCCAACTGTACAGCATTTTACTTCTGTGCTTGTGTGCCTATGTCGCTCTGCAATTACACTATTTACAAATTACAAATTATTACAAATTGTCAGCTAAGTTTGGTGTTTCTGTTTTACCGTGTTGTGTTTATTTTGTTGATACTGCAAACTGATGGGGTTAAATAGCTGTTCAACAGCAGTTACTTTTACTAAATTACTGCAAGGCAGAAAAAGAAAAGACATCAGAGGAAATGGTCCATATGACAGCTGAACTGATTGGTCCACTCGGTTCTTCTGCCTCAATCGCAGCTTTTGCAGTCAGGCTGTGGCATAAGGTACTGTCCTGGGTCCATGGCTACGCAGTACTACATTGTAGGTGGAATCTACAATGTACATTTGATGCACTGGTATATAAGGGTTTTTCATTAATCAGAAAATAGTTTGGCTGGGTTAGAAATAATGGACTCATACTCACATTTAGCTCAAAGCACCACTGTGTCAAAGTAAAGCGTCACAGAGTTACTAGCGCGGCTGTAGATTCTTGTTACTTCTATATTTTTACTGTGGGAGCTGATTGAAAGCCAAGAAACTACTGTAAATGAGTTTTCCTGTGGTTGTGAGGGTGTGTGTCATGCTTTGATTACAAAGATCACATTGTACTCACGTGGAAAGTGCCAAAGTGTGGATCTGTGCAGTAACCAAGAGAGGAGAGGAAGTCACATAAGTGTCAAAAGTGAGGGATATTATAGAATTTCATACTTAAATACTGCTGTGAACAGGATAGACCAAAAGGAGCATAGGCTCCAAAACGATGACTCATGAACGGCTTCGGCTTACATTTATGAGTTCCTTTTCCTGTGCCAGCATCCTGATGGACTGTGGGTAAAAGTACACCAGCTGGAATCTTGGCCTCTTGATATTTGGAGCTCCTGTCAAAGCCAACGGCAGCAGAAGTTTTGTGCTTCCAGATTTGGGCGTTTTATAATGAAGCTGAGCAGCTGCAGTTTTCTCTTCAGTCGGGAAACGAGAGGCTTTGTGTCCCTTGTCACCCTGTGTTAATTTGGGCCCTAATGTATTTTATAAACAAAGGGCTGCTCTCTAGCCTGACAGTCGTGACACCTTGATTCCAGTGCAGGATGCATGCAGTACGGGGTTACACCATTAATAATCAACTGGCAGCCATCACACCATTTTAACCACGATCATTATGATAAAGGGCATACACTTAATTACAGGCCTGCTTAATTATAGCTCTGTTGAAGCTCGTTTGTTTGGTCAAATGCTAATTATACCACCACGCTCTTGGCAAGTCCTCATTTCAATCCACTTTTTGCCGGCTGAACAGTGTGGCTTATTTTCATGCAAATTTGATATCTGGTGAATGTTTTGTCTCTCTTCTTTCCGCTTTTCTGTGCCTAGTGTGAGCGTGTCTTTGTTTCGGAGGTGAACATCTCTCAGACAAGACGGAATCGGGAATAATCAAGGGTAATTAAACTGGAAGAGGGTTGGGAAAGGGCTGGGTTGGAGGAGAGAGTGGAGGTGCTCAAATACAGTGGAGAATAAAAAAGCCTTTCATCTTCTCTCCATAGATGGAAGGAGGGGAGGTGTCGGGGTGGCTGGGGATGTTGATAGCTTTGCTGTTTTGTAATCCCACGTTTAGTTTCGTGAATATACTCAGCCTCAATAATAAGAAGTTTTTTTGTTTTGTTTTTTTTTAATAAAAGCCATCTCTAAACTTTGTATTTCTTAATTGTTTGCAGCTCTGGATGATGTGCCCTTTGTGATCTCTGAGAAGTTTTATGACAGCCCTAAAGAGGTAAAAAAAATAATGTGTCTCATAAGTGACAAAATGCATCTTTATAATGTGCACCGGATCTAGAGTAGTAATGATGGGTACTTGTCCTGTTCAGGTCAGCCCTTTCCTTTCCTTTTTCTTTCCTTCCTTCCCTTTCCTTCCCTTTCCTTTCCTCCAGACTGAGTGATGAATGTGTGCAGTCAGGCAGAGCTGGCTCAGAGCAGTCCATTTGGCTGGCTGGTGGCGGTTGTCACTATAGCCCCGTTTGTATTGACACAGAGAGGGAGAGGATTAAAGATTTTAAGCATGCTTACTTAGCCATGAGCCTAACCGCCATGTTCCTTGTGTGTTTTTTTTTCTCCTTCTTCTTTTCCCCCACCCCTCCTCTCCCTGCTTTTGATTTCAGATGCAGCAAGTCAATTTAATGGGCATTACGATCAAATCCCTGGCAGAGATCGAGGAGGAAGTGAGTAGAGGCTGCAACGCTCGGCTGACGCTGACGCCGCTGGCCCAGAATGCAAAGCAAACGGTCTTGGGGTTGTAATTAAGTGTCTGAGACAGCGAGGCCCTGTTGGCTCCACTAAGCCCCAATTGAATAAAAGCATGGCCAGTCTAGGCAGCCATTCTGTCTTAAAGGCTTCGGCTCCTGTTCCAAAACACTTGACTTTTATTCTTCAATTTTTTTTCTCAAACAGCTCAATTTAGCATCTTGCGCACTGATGTGGTGGATCTTGGGGAGCCTTTCTGGTCAGATTCTGCATGTTTAACTTTTTAACTTTCCGATCATCCTTATTGTCAGTAGTGAAAAAGTTAAGAGATCATGTGGAGCAAATAAAAGCGGCACCCATTTCTGATGAAACACTGTAGCCTGCAGGCACTCGTAGGAAGAAAATCACGTGTGTGCAGCTCCTTCTTTAGAGCACATGTGTTTGTGAGAGCAAGAGAAGGAGTGTGTTTCTGTGTGTGCGTGTGTGTGTGTGTGTGTGTATGTGTGTGTGCTTTAAAGAGAGTGACAACCCCCCTTCTCTCTCATTAGCACGGTATCTTGGTATCAGAACTGCCAGGAAGTGACAGACCACTGTAAAAGAACAGGTGCTGTTGGGTTTGAGATGTGTTACAGAGCAAACACTCCCTCATCAAACCGGGTGTCTGTTCTGCACTCTGCCTCTGTCTTCTGTCACATACTATCCAAATCACACAGAGTCGCCATCTTGTCATACGGTCATCTGAATGAAGCTCATTGTCAGCGCAGGTATTAATGCCGTGTATGTGTCTGTGTATGTGTGTCCAAGGTGCAGACAGGCTGGCTGCTCATCCTATATGCTCTTGTCTTATTTTTTTCCCCCTCCTCCTCTTCCTTGTCCTCTCCTCCTTCCTTTCCTTTCCTCTTCCTCTTCTTCTTCCTTTCTTCTCAGAGAGTGTGATTAGCAGGAGGACACATGGTGAGTTGAGCTGGGGAAGGGAAGGGAAGGGCATGAGAAATCATTAATTACAGCCGCGTTGGAGCTGATGAAGTAAATGTGAGATAGTGTAACACACAGGATTTAGTGAAGTGGACGACAGCACAAGATTAATGGTGGGGCCAGGCTGATGAGGATGAAGTCACAGCTTAGCTTGATAATTAGTTTCCAAGTGGAAACATCCCTCACCATTGTGTTATTTTTACTTCTCTCCTCTTATTATTATCCCTCGATGATATCCTCAGAACAAGGGGGGAAATATAGTTGGTGGTGTTTTCAAAGTAATGTTGGAAAGCACATAAGGTTTTTCAAAGGGGTGCACGTATGTAGTGTTACATATTTTTCTTTTCTTTTGTCTGGATGTTTTTCTTTAGGAATGTTGCACAATATATGTCCACATTTTCTGTCCAGGAGCTTCTGTTAAAGTGGTGGCTTGTTTGTTTTACTTTAAACCACAAAACAAACAAACAAACAAAAAAAAACATCATGTTGACTTTGAGACGTGGCTGTTTTAGTGTGAAACTCTTTCTAAACGTTGTTAAGCATTGTCTCCTCCTGTTTGTCCAGAAGAGGTCACTGTCCAGGTTTGACTGTGGCGCTTTTTTCCCACTCTTCAGAAACTAGAGGCACTTTCTACATAGAATGTAATTGCTTCATTTCTAAGCCCATTAAAAATATAGATTCATGAAAGAGATGTACTTTCCTAGAATTATACATATGCACATGTAATTGAGGAAAACTGTTGTAATCACAGCCACAGTTGTAGATAAGACCATTTCCTAACAGGCATCACTTAAGCCATGTCTCGGATGATGTTGGTTCCAGCAATTAGGCATTCTTTTCATTTCCCAAATGACTCGCAAAACTTGTGGATATTATAATTGCTTTTAGCCACGCTTATCTAATTTGTGTCTTTTTAAGTGTTAATTAGTAAGCGATTTAAAGTGACATCTTTATGTAGTTTGCTCTGCTGAAAAATGTTGTTGGCGGCTGGCTAATGATTTTCAGAGGGAGTATCCCAGAGTGGAAAGAAGTGTGTATACACACATGACAAGATTTTCATTAGCACCTATGTATGATGTCTTTTCAGTGTTGGTGCGGAGTTGTCTGTGTGTATGCAAGTGTGTTTCCAAGCAAATGTATGGAGGGACAGTGGTGTACAGGGGTATGTGAGAGGTGTGAGAGGGAGAGCTCCAAATAGAGGTGGAATTAATGAAGACAACATGTCACATATTTTTGGCAGTGGAGCAGGGACAGGAAATGAAGCTTGGCTCGTCTGGGTGACTGCCGCCCATGTTCTGGTGTGTCACTGTCCTGTCAGGCTGTGTGTAAAACTGGCAGACATTGATACATGCTCTCCCTGATAACACCCCATTCCCCCATCCATCATCCACACACACACACACACACGTACACACAGGATTATTTATTTACTGTGCCAGATGTTGAGAGTGAATTTTTGTCTGGTGTGTGTGTGAGTGTTGAGGGGGGGGGTTCTTCACAACTAACGGGCTTGTGATATGACAGGTTTTAGGTAACTTGCAGCTTCCCCTCAAGTAGATGAAAATCTGGGAAGGTGGTATTTTGATCGAGAGCACCCAGTTTTAGCCACTGTGGCACCGAACATTTGAAAACTTATTTCAGTGATCATGCAGCATCACCTAGTGCTGTGCTGCAGTAATACAACTCAGTGAAGCAAGAACTACTTCACAGAACTGTTTACCCAGTGCAACCACACCCAAAACAAAACATTCAGCAGATAGTGACTATACATTTGTTAATACTATTGTCAATTAGATCTGGTTTTCTTTCTTTAGATTATTGTATTTTTAGATTTTGTTCTTTTCTGTGACCAGCTCAAGTAACTCAGACTATAAGCTGACACCAAAAAGCAGTGCTCCTTGTTTCCCAAATGGGCAATTGACTATGTACAGCATAGATATATTTTTACATCAGGCTGTGAGGCCAGAGATTGTTGTGGGCCCACAAACTTACTGAGTGAAATTGACTCCATCTTGTAATAACATTAGCAAAGAATTAGTTGCTTTTTTACTTTTTCTGAGCCTACACATGTGTGTCAGTGATCTGTAATAATGTTACCTCTATTTGTTGCAAAGTGCTGAAAAGCAAATTTGGTCTGGCACCAAAAGTATATTGATGATTGACTCAACAGAATAGCAAAATCTTTTCAATGAAAGAGTTAAAATAATAGAGAATTTAAAAGAATAATAACAATAATATTGATAGTAATAATAATAAAACACAACACAAATTACACCCCTCCCTGCCTTTTTATGCCACAAAAAATGCGAAGCCCTTTTACTTTTTCAGAAATCATGTCTATGGTGTGCCAGAAGGGGGCAGTGCTTCTTTACAGTTTCAGTTTAACTTCCTTATGGATTACCAGCTTGTAGCTTCCAACTGGGTTAATAATATTATTTAAGTAAGTTACCATGTTCTGTGGTTCAGTTGCCGCTGATTGGTTACATCGTGTACATAATGTTACAGACTGTGTGACTTTCCTCAGAGATGGATTTTTAAAACCACAGTTCTTGATGTTATTTTTTAACAAGATGGTGTCAGTCATCTCTGTGTATGTCTTTTTCTTTCAGTTTTACTACAACTTCAGCACAGAGCGAAGCATTGCTGTGTGACTTCCACACCAGCCTTCTCAACTGATTGGATGCTGCAGATGGACCAAAGGCATAATTTCTAAAATAATTAACTAATAAGAAGAAGGAAATACATTGGATAAAGAACAATTGTATATTCTGTAACTTAAGACAAAAAAGTATTTTTGTCTTTAATGGTTTCTATTTGAATTCCTTTATTTTTATGAATTTATTTTTTGATAATTTCCATATTAAATTTTTGAAAATGTTACGACAAAGTGCCTTTTCTTACTCAGACTCACAGGAACTGGTCCATACAGTGTCATACTGAAAATAATCCTAATTGATTTCCTTAAACATGTTAATTCATAAATGTACTGTTAGCTGCCTGTGACTCACATTTTGCTCATCAGTGTAACAGGGCCATGCTGACAGGGTGTAGCAGTCAGGGAGGACACAAAGAGGCCACCACAAGGTTCATCATGAGCAGCAAGCAGCAAGAATAAGCAGGGATCAGAGACACGGGAGAAACGTGGTCTTTAACCTCAGATGCCTGCTAATGCCAGCAGTGATTCTTCTACTGACCCAGGTCTTTAAGAATAGACATTAAGTTTAAGCTCTGAGATATATTTTTCCTGTTTGGTATGAGGTCAATGTGTGTTATTCAGAAATTCACCAACACCAATTTGCTTAATGTTCAACACACAAGAAAATCTGTATTTAAGGGATTATTTTTTCTCATTAAATTAAACAACACCCTGCTGCTACTTTTTTACCGTTTAGAAGAACTGAATTTACACTTGGATACCAAAACATCACTGTCTTTTCACTACTGC
Source organism: Channa argus (assembly GCF_033026475.1). NCBI lineage: Eukaryota > Metazoa > Chordata > Actinopteri > Anabantiformes > Channidae > Channa > Channa argus. The sequence continues at coordinate 19,906,590 of NC_090207.1, forward strand.
TCACATGTGTCATTTACAACTAATTAAATTGTCACAATCCATTTGCACAGTTTGCAAATTAGTGTTAGAAACTCATTAATGGATTAATGTCCCTGTTGTTAATTAGACTCTCCCCCTGCTAAGTTTATGAACTTACGGATTCTGCTAACAGTGCAGTTATTTTTCTGACCAAAATTCCTAATGGCTTTTGGTATTCACAGGAGTTTAATGAAGCGTTCAACAGATGACAACCCTGTACACGTACTTTCGTTAACTCCTCTGTTCTGCTGCTGAAATCAGAGCGACGGTCTGAGGAATCCTCTGCAGAGGGAACAGCTTTCACGCTCCTTCATGAAGGTGACACTCATGTCAGTGATGCCCTAGAGCACAGTGACAGGCTCCGACAGCCCTCCTCCCTGCTGTGCATGAAGTGCAAATATACAGTATGCCATATGTATCCAGATTCACACCCTGACTGTACAAAGGAAGAGAGGGAACTTTAGACACTACACTTTTCCCTAATGGTTGCATGATTAATTTGGGGGCTGTTAATATTAGTTCTACTTGTGGTAATTACCTGATTGAATTATTTTATTTTTTAGTTAGATTCTGTTTTGCTTCCAGTGCGATTGTTTTTACTGTTTTAACCAAACCAAACTGCACTTTTGCACTGTGTTCACCATGTTATTTAACTACAATGAACATAGGCATTGTAGTGTATCTTGAAAAAAAAATACAAAGCTGTGCAAAGCAACAAATGTATATTAATCCTCACATAAAAATACCTCCCTGCTAATGTACTATTCACTGTTATTTGAGTAGCATTTGCTAAAAGCTGTTTAAGACTTTATTTAGTTCTTGGGCTGTGTCAAAGATTAAAATGTTCAGTACGAGCAAATGTGCTCAGAGATGACAGACAAGTATGAAAGTTGAGCATTGACATTTGGCATATTGTGTTGTTGGTTTTTGTCTTTATATGTGCCACAGGTCCCATTCCTATATACTCTGTAAGCAATAGTGCAGATATGGCTGTTATGAGAGCTGGACGACAGGATGATCCTTAAATTAGCGCTGCAGGTCTTTTTTTTTTGATTACTTATATTATAAGTAATATCTCATGAGCCCTGTGCAGCAGTGGCTATCAAATGCTGCCTCACATGGTTTCATCTTTCTCTCACTCCAATTTATGAGTTTGAATATACTGATAGTTTGTAGCCATCACATTTTAAAATGAAAGTAGTTATGGGCTGTTGTCTTTAAGCCTTTCACATATGGCAAATCTGTTTCAAGGCATCGGTTTGCTATCTCTAACCTACGTGGCCCAATTTAAGCTTCTAAGCTGCCGCTGCCGTGTCTCTGGGAGGATTCGGCTCCCTGAAGTTGAACTGAACTGCAGAGCAGCACATCAAAGCTCCACCCTCTGTGAGTTTGCCAGATGTCTCATGGTCATTTTTAAACTCACACCCCGGTGCATGACATGGAGCAGTGTGCAAGCATGTAGACAGAGGTGGATGGGCAGCTTGGAAATTGGAAAAGGAAGCCTGTATTTATGAGGTGGTTTGAGGGGCCGTGTTAAGACGGGCTTAGCCTGCCACTCTATCTCTGACAGCCCTGTTTCCCCCTGAGCTGGGGTGACCAGAGCTAGAGAGAGGTGAAGGAGTGAAGGCAGGAGGCCTGTCAAAGCAGGTTCAGACCAGAGCTGGACCCACGGTGAACAGACTTCCAGGCAGGTGATGCAGCACATCACACTGACAGAATTTATAGAAGTACATGTACTGTGATGTACAATAGTGTAATGTTTTCATAACAATTACATACAGGAAACATATAAGTAGTCCTTCCTAGTGGGGCTTACTTCAGGCTAGTGCGAGCTGGGAAAGGCTCACGCTTAAACACTCAAAGCTTGTGACAAACGTGAATTAATTGTGTTAATGTTGTAAGACACAGACATGGATTGTAAGCAGGGAAAAAATTACCGCTTGCCTCTTGCAGTCTCTTGTCTCTTCCGTCTCTAGTCTCCATGTTCACGTCATCAGATGTCGGAGGGCCCCGCTGAGACCTAAAGCAAGAAGTTAGGAGCGTGGTCTTCTCCGCACCACCACCTTAACAAGCCCATGGGCTGCACTCCGAGGGGAACCGCACATCAAAATCTGTCTTTCTGTACCTCAGCTAGAGGTAGAGGTAACATGAGTGATCTCCCAGAGCAGGGATCCCCTTTCCTCCCCCCACCTAGCGGCTCTCCTCCCTTCTCTCTCTCTCTCTCTCTCTCTCTCTCTGTGCTATGACGGCCAGGCCATGTGAGTCAAATTATTGTAATTGAGCAAGCATGGAGGCGGGTGTGAGGTGATCTCTCTCTTCATCCCCTGCCTCCCTCTCTCACTCTTTCTCTCTCAGATTAATCTGCACATGTTGTGAAATGGCCAGCAAGCATCTCTTTTTCTTCCCTCTAAAACTCCCTGTAACATAGAAATCAATTAACTCCTTTCAAGTCAGATCAAAGGCCCAATACACCATCCAGGTCTCTCCCCAACCTGTGGGACAATTAACCCTCCCTTTGGACAGCGAGCAGACCGGACAGATGAAGGGAGGCTGCTGCCACTGTTCACGTATGTGTGAAGCAGTCGTAAACAAACGGAAGTGATTGGACAGAAGTATTCCCCTAATTGACCAGTTCGTTGTACATTAACAGAACAGGATGACGGGTTTTCATTCATCTGTTCAAGACATCATGAGCAAAAGGAAAACTGACTTCTACTGCTGTGTATATTTTAACAGATGTTTGAGCTATAAGCTGCCATGTGGATGACATGGCCACAGGCAGCTTATTAGGAGACAGTTGTGTGAAAAAGGCCCTCCACTGTCCTACATGACACTGTGTCTGTTCATGTTTGTCTTTGTGGGTGGTTTTGTCTTTTTGTTGTTGTTTGTCATTTGAGTAGTTTTGCAGTATATGTGTATATGCAGCTATTTATAGTCTCATTCAGTTTTGTGTTTCTCTGCCATGAGCATGTTCAGTAATGTGCATGGATGTGGCACAGCAAATGAGTGCAATATAAAAATGATCGGACGTGGTTAAGCGAGTGGAGCTTTTGTCCACAGACAGGTGCACTGACCCTGTCCACCTCTGAAGGTGCAACGTGCATTTTATTGGACATTTATGGCTGGCCAGCATTTTTTTAACAGCCACCTGGATGCAATAAAGGGCCAGCTCCTGAGCTCTGGCTGCCCAGAGGATTTCCCAGCATCTCCTGTGGGACCTCTGGCTAGTTAAGATGTTTATTAAGCTGAAAGTGGTCCAGTGGGAAAACACAGTACTTCTGAGAGATTTGGGCCAGCAGTTTTCTTGTTAGGCGGAGCGCTCCCTGGAGGATTGGATTTCTTTTCCTTTTAAACCTCAGAGGGAGGACAGGGTCAGTTCACAGGGTATGAGGTTGACTAACTGGTAACTAGGCACATGAATGCAGGAAGGGAAATATCTAGGGACCATCAAGGTCAGCTTGGAGTGATTCCCATAGTTGCAGAAAACACAACCAGGCAAACGGAGCTAAGCCCATGCTACAGCTGTTTGCTGTGACACAAAGCTGTGTAGCCATCGTAGAAAGTTAACTGAGCCAATTTCCGGGAAATGCTGTACGTTTTGAAATATTATAAAAATGTTAGTGTCAAGGGTTGAATCATTACGGGAGTAGGTTTATTTTCAGAAAGCATCCAGAAAAACGGATTTAAAAAGATTGTATGAAGGTAGTTTGAACTGGAGTTTGTACTAAAGCTTAAAGGTGTAGTTTTTAGTTTTTTAAAGTGCAACTGATCTTTTTGAAAATGTTGATCGAGCGCATTGAAATGTTAGTTCTGCTTGCTGTCTGACAGATCTTGACCTCACTAAGCTCTGCTGGACCTCTAGTTCAAAGCCCTGGACTTTAGCCCCAGGCAGTCTGGTCTAATAACTTCAGTTAGCCTGTTAGCTCTTGTTTTGCTTTCCAAGAGGTTTTCAGCCACAATTCACTTAAAGTTTCTTCTTTATTGCTCATCTTGATGAATATTACTGTTCTTTTTTATTTATTTCTTTATTTTTTTGTTCTCATTTAACTTTGAACTTTCTCGCAGCTAAACTGCAGGGCCTGCGGTGAGCACACAGTGAACTGAGCAGCACATGCGGCCAATGATGGGTTTTTAGTGCTCTCTGCCTAATGTTCAGGACAGATTAGAAATGTTCGCCTGTGACAGATGCTGTCTAGATCTTCACTACCAGATCCACCCAGCTGCAAAACATCTGGTGGATTTCTACCTTTTTCTCTGAAGTGCTGCCTATTAATGACACACTCGCAATCTTGCATGTGCACATATACTCACGTTCAGTACACACAAAACATGCCCGGCATGTTTGATTGCAGCAGGGAAAAAAGACTCACACATATACAGATGTTTGAATATGAGGAATTCTCATTTATTTTTATTTTTTTACTGCTACTGGCCTCGGTAGCCACATTTTCAGAATGTGTTATTTTCATTGCAATTCATTTCTTGTTTATCTTTTTTTTTCTCTTTGTTATTGTTCATGCAGCTTATGTAAGACATGGATTGATGCTCCGGTACCAAGTTCTACTGATTTTTGCAGGTATGTGTTTGCCAACAGAGCCATTCAATTCAAGCTCTGTCTCAGCTCATGCATAACTGTGTATATGTATTTACAGTAGAATATCTGTCACTGCTTTAGCTGCAAAGTCTGCAAACATGCAGATTTTTCAGCAGAGACAGAACTCATGTATTTCACATCAGGAGTGGATAACGAAGGCCTGCCCTGTCCTCAGTGGCACATCCTGAAATCATGCTCTTGGCCTTCTGTAGCTCTTTTTTTTTCAAAGGAAACATTATTTTTGCAGAGGCAAATCCACTGAATAACCTGATCATCTGATGAAAGCACTGCAAATGTTTGCCAAGCTAAGACACTTGACTAATAATGAAAACAGTCATGTATCAACAAGTCACGTATTCCATTGTGACACAATAATAGCACATCAGCTGCTTATATGCACATGATCCAATGTATTTGAAAGTTTGTTGAAGCCTTTTCTCAAAGGACAAACTATCATTTTGTTTCTGTGTCATTTGTCCACTCAGCACCTCTGTGTGGGTTGTTATATGGCCCTATAGGAGAAAGATTAAAAATTCTTTAGGCGCTGATCAACACTTAGAGAGAGTCACCAATACATGTGTGCATGTGTCTCGTGGAGACATTTGGAGACCATGGTTTAATTTTGTTTAAAATCACCAAGCAGTAAGTTGTTCCTCATGTGTCTGAACAGCTTAAACTCACATGAAGACTTGTTTGGCCTTTGCCTGTGGGTGAAGTACATGTAAAACAGAAAGGAAGGGGAGATTCCCACATCACAGAATAAAAGCATTTGTTATTGCTGGGTTTCATGATGTAGCATGTGTTTCCATCTGCCATCCAACTCTGAACAGCATTTTGAAATGCTTTGAAGATAATCCTTGTTTCCTGGGGGGGGGGGGGAGTTAGGCTCATCATTAGACTTTCATAAAACATAAACGTATTTGATTTTTATTGTTGTTATGTAACAAAGCAGAGGAGTTTTTGTGACTTTGTGACAAAACATTAAAAAAGCTTTAATGCAGTTTACTACAAATTACATCAAACAAATGAAGAGAGGACATTTTAAAAAATTTTCATTTGTGCTTAAAAATAAAATAAAAAACAATAATTTAACAAATAATAATATATTTTATGAAAGATGTAATTTTGGCATGGAAATTATCGTATAAATATACTGTAGCTAGTGTTTCTTTAACCAATAATAATTTATGGTTTTATATTAATTGTAAGTTCGTTATTCTTCAAGAATTGTTGTCATAGCTAACTTTGGAAATAAAATGCTCACTGAATCTGAATCAACAGTGAAAAGCTCATTTAATTTATTGCTACATTGATTGTGTGCACAAACTTCATTTCATGTACAAACCTCTGAAAAAAGAGACATAGACATATTTTCCTGTGCATTTTCTGCTGTACATTACAGAATACAGAATAAAAACACTTCATAAGAACAATACCAGAATTGTTAACAAATAAATTGAAAACTATATTCAAACAAATACTATCATAAGGAACAAATCCGAAACAAGTAATATACAGAATTAATAATATGTCACTTGATTAAAGTTATTAAATATGACAGTCATTGTTTTCTGTCTGGACTTTTTACAAGTGATATTTTAGTAACTTAATTAAGATGATATATCTTTAGACATTTCAATATTTATAAATATTATTCATGGCCTCTTCATTACTTTTTTATTATTAGCCTCGTAATAGACAGTTTTAACTAAACTTCTGCTGAGATAGTAATGATGCACACACCTACTTGTAAGGGTATCTAAAATATACATAATTCATACAATAATGAAATTTTGTGTGCATTATATTAAGGCTAAAACATAGGCTAATTACACCTAAGATGGAGGGTTTTTGTAATAAAGTAACACTTATTAAATGAATAAAGGAAACCCAATATGGTGTATTTCATTGACATTTGGACAAGTAATAATAACCTGTTTAATTGACTTGAAAGAATAGATCAGTGTTCGTTTTGTTTTACTGTATTTTGGAGCATGGTCTACTGATTACTAACCAGATTTCATGGTGCCTTATTTAGGGGTCTTAAATAAGTAGCTATTGTGTGGCAGAAATGTTGCTGCGGAGGAGCAAACCACGTTGTACTGCATGATTTTGTCCAGCAGGCGGTGATGTTGCAATTCAGATAGTTGGTTTAGTGGTTTCTTGTAATTCCACCCCACAAATGGGAAGTCAAACGTGTTTGTGATGCGGGGAACCAGGTGGATGTCTGACTGCATCATAGGTCACATCACGAGTCGGTCCCTCACAGAAAGCAATGCTGAGCTGAGCATCTGGTGACATTATACCAAAATGGCAAGAAATGTACTTAACAAAATAATGCCACATGTGTCAGTGGACTCCACAGTATTTTGATTAAGCGTTTCTTATTTGTTTCTGTTATGTTATAATGAAAGTCTTTTTGAAAGATTTTTGAACGTTACAAATATTTGAAGTATATGTGAAATAGGAGAGATGGAGATGGAGGACGTTAAACAATAACGCGTGTGTTTTTAAATGTGTGGTGTTTAGGGGTATTTGGGTAATTTATGGCTTAATATCCACTCAAGTGCATCTAAGGATTGATTCATTATTAACCTCATAGAGCTAAGTTCACCTTTTCATTTATTAATGATTTTAGGGTTTTATTTCTGTCTTCTGTTGAGTTGCTCTTTTCCTTTGAAGCACATAAGATTGGTGCATTACAGTTTTTACATTTTAGACGTTTTTTTGTGTGTTATTTTTTAGAATTACGTGCTCAGTAGTAGTAGTATAAGTTTAAACATTTTTTATAATTGCTTTTGTAGCCTCTTTGTATTAGTATCCAATAGTACAGTCTGAGATTGGATGGGGATGGGGCTTCATTATTAGGTCTCACTGTGTGTTAATGACATTACAGCTCAGCTTTTGTTCATGTGTTCACCTGGAGCCCGAAGATGCAGGTAAACAGCAGTTTTCCGACTCACATCTCAAACCTGTCTGTCAGCCCGCTGTCACACTGAGCCCTGTCAGCCCATCTGTCAGGAACACAATAAATTTGTTGGAGGAGGGGGGAAAAAGCTGAATCCAATAAATCATAACATAAACAAATCTAGCCATGGGTTGACAGTGCTGTATTATATTTTGGCTTAATCCTCGGGGAGTTGGGATTATCATGCAGTATCATATTTTTTGGCTGTCTCAGTAAGATACGAAGCACCATGTGGATCGGTGCAGAATAAAAACAGAAAAAATGTGAGTGAGTGGGGAAGAAGGGGATGTGATGTAAATAACTCTGTCTTGTTTGTCTCTGAATTTAAGTCAAATAGTATTTTTCCAAGGAAATAACTTTTATTAAAAAAAATCGTAAAAAAAAAATTACAATATGACATGGATCCGATTTGTGACCTAAACTACCTTTAAATCAATACGAGCTGGTAAATGCAGCATTCAGGGGCCCACTGTTTATTTGATATTACAGTACCGCATTGCCTGTCTGCTGGTTGAATCCCCAGTGTAATAATATTCCGTTTTTGAGGGTTGACAGCAAATGTATAAATTGTAGAAATCATTACGACTTAATAAAGACAAATTAACTATAATTGATTCATCGCAAAATGGTCGAGGAACAAACCTTCACAAAGCTTTAACTGTTGATCCACGACAGCTCAGCGCCCGTTTTTTTTCTGCTCCTCAAATCCTTTGTCAGGATTTCATAGAAACGTCCATGTAGGGAAACCGTGTTCCGACTAAAATAATTTCACACTACAATTTCCCCAATTGTTTGAATGTCTTCAGGGTCAACAGCTATCTCTCTCTGCTGCTGCACAGTTTCAGTCCGGTTTCAGATGTTCGTGTGCAACTCGGTAGAAAATAAATGAAAGGTTCCTCTATTTTCTTTCTTTTCTTTCTATTCCTTTTTTGACTTCCATTGGAGCTTTTAAAAACAGCATCACGGCGAGCTTAGAAACACTCATTAAAAGATCAAAGTGAGTTAACTATCAAAGTCCTCTAGCCCTGCAATTTAGGAAGCCATTATGTCTTTGGTTTGCCGAGTTTCTCCTTTGAGGATGTGAAGTGTTCTTCCCATTCTTGCTAAGGTATTTTATTTTAAAATGCTTATCGGTGCGCTTGGTTTTAGAAAAAGCCAACCTTGATAATTAGGACGTAGTTCATTAAACCCTATATATTCAATTTAATCGGTTATTATTTCACGGTAAAGTTTTTGTATTTGTTTGATTTTGAGATTCACTGACTGTAGCCTCCGGGTTTTGAACCGAGCAGGCCTGACACAGTTGGAGCTGTGTGAATTATTGTCTAGATTGGAGAATTGATGAACCGTGCGAGGCTTTTAAACCCCAGTTTAGCTGTAACTAAAGTCGAAAAATCGTCAGCACGATTTTAAATACATTTTAGTTCGAATAGGACGTTTAAATGTAACGAAGTTATTATTCAGGGGCCCACGGTTTAGTCGATATTACAGAACTGCAGTGTCTTTCTGCTGTTTGAATCTCCAGCATAAAAAATATTCCGTTTTTAAGGGTTGAAAGCAACTTTATTTTGATTGGTTGGTTTGTTTAGGGGCAGTTGTTTCCCATTCTTTTTACATTTACCTCCGTAATGCCACATTTATTCAAATCATGTAATAACAAACATCCATTTCCTTCCTTTGCGCCACTAAATGGTGCGCAGTTTTTCTCAACCTCGCCCCCTCGCTCGCCCATCCCAGTTATCATTATAACTGCGTCTTTTCTAAAACTATTTGCTCTTCTTCTGCACTCAAACGCTGCATTTCCCATCCTTTCTATTCCTAATATTTAGGCATTTATGGCACTTACTGTGACAGCACAGCAGATGGTGTGATCCAGCCTGCAGGAATGTGCGCCGCCGTTGTAATGGCGCATTATACTTTTCCGATGGACGCAACAGTTCTGGTTACTTTAAAAGTAAATTGCTCAACTTTAGAGACCATTGCTTTCTGTGTTGCACACCTGCTGCAACGTTTTTTTTCTTTTTTTTTTTTTGCCTTGTCGAAGGCGGGGGAGGACTTGTCACGTAGAGGCTCATTAAACCACCGCGGGCTAAAAGTTGGCGGATTGATTTATTGAATGAATGTTTGATGTCCTCATTCCCACAAGTGACCTGGCCGGTAACTGCTGAATGAATGGAGGAGGTGGAGATGGACATGCTTTATGTGTGCGTTTTCAAATGTATTGATGATATAGTATTGATAGTGCTCAGGCCCTAATCCACTTTAGTGGTAAGATAATCCAATATTCGCGCAATGCTGAGGTAATTGACCTCATGCTGATAGAAGTGCTGGACATAGAAAAAAAAAAGCTGGAGATAATGACTTAATGAGTGTTGGCTATGGAGTCATTTTACCAGAATGAGTGTCCTGTAACGAAAAAAAATATAATTTTTCCAATATTCATAACTTGTTGATTTGTAATCACGCCTGTGATAGGTCTGTTCTTGTAGAACTGAGAGTGAAAATTTGCATGTGGTTCCTCTGTCTCTTTTAGATGACTTGAGCTATTCTCGCCCTGAACGGCAGAGGGCAACGGCAGAAATGTGTTCTCTGTTTTCCATCCAAACTGGGCTACAGGTCATCGCCTTGATGCTTTACAAAGGACATCAGCAGCAACGCGCAGGAGGCCTGTGGACTGAAGGTAGACGCTGTAGGTAGCGAGATTTGACCGAATTCATGAGGCTTTCTAGGCTGTAAATAATTAGATTTCCAGACTGTTTTGCGAAAAATATCACGAGATGCGGAATTATTTTTCGTTAATAATAATAATAATAATAACAATAATAATGTTGTTATTATTATTATTAGGGGCGCCAGTGGTTCAGTGAGCGGCTATCGACCGTAGGGTCGGAGGTTCGCACTCCGCTGTGTCCCTGGGCCAGACAGCCCATCCCAATCCCCATCCCCAGCCGCGCAGCACCGGTCCCAAGCCCGGTAGAAATTGGGGAGGGTTGCGTCAGGAAGGGCATCCGGCGTAAACATGCGGACAAAATGATCCACTGTGACGACCCTGAACTCACAGGATAAGCCTAAAGGACCAAAAAAAATAAATAGATAAATATATATATATATATATATATATATATATATATATATATATATATATATATATATATATATATATATATGTGTGTGTGTGTGTGTGTGTATATATATGTGTGTGTGTATATATGTGTGTATATATATATATATATATATATATATATATATACACACACACACATATATATATATATATATGTGTGTGTGTGTGTGTGTTGATATGTTTATTGTTGTTGCGGTTTCGTTTAATTCAGTCTTTCAACCATGTGTCCATTATTTTTGGAATAATTACATTTTAATTACATAAAGTCCAGATACAGGAATAAAGTGATCTCAGAACTCGGTGACATTGCTTTACTTTTTAAACATAAGCTAAACCCCTGCCCCATGTGTCCAGCCTCCCTATGTTGTATCTTGCGGCCCTGTGACCATAGCTTATTTTAATTTCTGTTTTTAATAAGAAGTGGATAACCATCAGGCTGTCCTGCAGCCACATTTCCGACAGAGCAGTTCTCTGCCTTTGTAAATGTCTTCATCACAACCCGATGATGAAATGGACTAAACAATTATGAACATAAACTAATCTCGTCACGTTCTTAGACCGTGTGTTTGTTTTTAATTATGTACATTTACAGAGTATTTAAACATGGATATTTTTAAATCTGATCATTCTTCGCATCAGATAAACTGATCCGTTATCGATCAGCCGATAATAAGAGCAGGGTCCTGGTCAATTAATTGTGCACGCTCTTGTATTATAATTATTTCTATTCTTATTTTTATTATTGCAAATTTATTAGTGGGCTAAAGAAAGACAGACACGGCTGGTAGTGGTCGGACACAGCGCTGCTTATCACCACCACTGATCGCCAGGTGCATCAGCTGAAAGAGGACAGCAGCTTCCACTGGAAACAATACACAAAAGAGCAAAGAGCAAAGCCTGTGCAGCAGACACACGGATATTTGTCTTTGATCCGAAATTATAACAATTTATGACCAAAAGGGCAACACAACTTTTTTCTCCCTCTCTTGCTTTAAATACTGTTAAAAGTAAAATATGCTAGTTAATATCTTTCATTTTGTAAATAAATTCCACAGACTGCACTATTTACTCAAATACCTTTAGTAAGTACATTATTATTATAGTTATTATTATTATTGTTATTGTTATTATTATTATTATGTCAAATAGATATTTTTCCTTCTTTGCGGTTGACTTCACGTGTGTGTTATTGTTGGACTGTGTGGAGCGCACTGTACTCTGTTCCAATCGCATCCCAGCGGCGGTGAATGGGGCAATGAAAAAAGTGTAGCCATGCATGCAGGAGTGGGAGGATCCACTCGCTTCAATCTCGATCTCAGACTTTTTCCAGCGACAGGAACACAACCAACCAACCGTCTGTGTTACTTCCAAAAGAGTTACTGCGGGGACATCTACACACATTTTCCTATCTTTGGATTTGTTGTCAACTTTTTTCTTCTGCTGCTGCTTTGTTCCCCCCTCCCCTCCTCCTCCTTGACGAAACTGTTATTCTGTGAAGACATTTTTTCCAGCTTTCTCCCGTCGGCTTGAGGAGCGAGAAGATAAAGCTTCCTCAGTACTCTGATCATAACAGGTGACTGTTCAAGAGAGTTTCCTACGTTTGTTGTTTGATTTCTGTCTCTCAGCGTCTCTCTGGCACGTCGTGGAGCCGGCTTCGACTCCCTTTTTTCTCATTTCCGCGAGCACCAAAGTCGACTTTTTGCATTTCATCCAGTTAAGTTTATTTTCTCTTTATTTTCCTCCTCCGAGCTGCACGCCGTTTGTCGCACGGAGCTCAAAGCGCTTTCAACAGGTCGTCCTCGCTCTTCTTCCAGACTGCTGTGTGTGCCCAGGATTTTCTTGTCAGGTCTGACCGTATTCTTATGGATATTGCAACAGGTCTGGTGTCCCTGGAGCGCCTCTCGTCGGGAGAACAGTCCGAGACGTGCATCATGCTGGACGGCATAAAAATTGAAGATCATCCCCTGCGATCGGGACAAGCAACACTCGGAGTCATGCTCGGTGAGTCCTTTTAATTTGGACAAATCACCCTCCAGTCTGAGCACCGGTCAAACGCCCCACATCACTCCTGTGTGGATGCCATTATTTTTGCATGCATGCGCACGGCTGTTTTGTTTCATAGTGTGACTTTTTGTTGTTGTTCTTGTGGTTGTTTTTCTTTCTTTTTTCCTCCTCTAATCATGCAAAACGAGACGAAAGGTCACACGCTTATGCTTGCGAATGAATAATGATGACAAATGTAGGTTATAATACCAAGTTATCGTGTTGCCATGATCCAGACCCGAAACGACTGCTGTCATCTACAGGCCTCAGCTGCTGCAGAGACAAATAAAAATCTCATCCATTAAACAAGTTTTTAATAAGACTCATATTCACTTCAGTGGGGCTCATTCTTTACACGTGTGATGTTTTTGACCAGGTTGTCAGACCTTTCCGTCCCTGACCCAGGCCTTCTCTCGCTCGCTCGCTCTCTCTTTCCCTTTCTTTCTCACGCTATTTTTTTTTCCTGACCTTCCCCAACTCCTCTGCTATTTTTTAGGGACTGACTGTCATCATCCATCCGTGTGTGAAGGATGCCAGCGTCCCATCTCCGACCGCTTCTTGATGAGAGTCAACGACTCCTCATGGCACGAGGAGTGTTTGCAGTGCACCGTGTGTCAACAGCCTCTCACCACCAGCTGTTACTTCAGAGAAAGGAAACTCTACTGCAAACACGACTACCAACAGTAAGCACAATTTCTGCGAGGGAAACTATCCTTTCTCCTCGTCCTTTGCATCAGATTGCGGGCTTGATGTGCAGTGATTTAAAAAAAAATAATAAGGGAGGGAGGGATGGGAGGGAGGGGGGTACCGTGATGGCTTTGGCTGGCCTGCAGGCCTTGTGTACGTCTCATTCACAGAAACGCAGTCACTGAAAAGGTATTCAGCTAGTGTGAAGTCTTATTTTACAAGATTTAATCAAGTGTTAAAAATGTACACCGACCTGAAGGGGTGTTAGAAACTGACCTCAGAATGTTTCCAGTGCTTGTTCTGCTGTGAGTTGATTGCAGAATTATAAAACCAGTAAAAGCACAATTGGAGCAAGTAGAATGAAATCAGAGTTTGTTTGTTTTTTTGTTGTTGTTGTCGTTTTTTTTGTTTTGGTTTTGTTTTGTTTTGTTTTGTTTTTACTAGTGGAAATCATTTGTGAGAAGGGACTTTTGCTCCCAGTGGCTGGAGGAGGCTAGAACATTAGCGGTCATGTAACCTATTATTGTCATTTGCTTGGCTTTATTAATGTCACGGTGGCCCACGATATTTCCACACTTGTCTGTGCGGAAGAAATGTGTTTGTGACAAAAACAAGATGTGATTTCACGCAGGCCCGAGAATGTGCAGGCGTGTATTCTCGGTTTTTATTCCGCTGTCTTGTCATTTATTTCCTGGCTGCACCGCGTGGCCTTTCCCCATGTTTTCAGAATCATTCAAAATATGGAAAAGATTATTTGTTTAAAGGTTTATTATTAGCTTTATTTTTTCCGATCATCAAGTTTTCGTTTATTCTTTAAAACAATTGCCTCGATTTGCCAGATTTTATTTATTTATTTATTAGAGTTTTATCTTAGTTTTGGCTTTTAATGTATTTTTCTTTTAATTTGGAGTGTTTTTTAAAATTTAATTCTTGACTGCCTGTTTTTTATTTTATTCGACATGATATGTTTTAGCATGCAGCTGCGAGTGGTGGCAAAAATGTTGAGGTTTAATTAAAAACAAATTCTGCGTTTTTGTTTCTATTCCATAGGAATTATATCTACCCGCAAGGTTAGGCACGTTAACGTGGATTTAAATAGTTCAAGTTTAACCATTTGCGCACGTGCGACTCACGTACGCACACACGTGCGCGCTCGCACACACACATACACACACACACTCTTAAAAGCAGTGTTAAATTATAACTCACAAATTTGTAAACATCTAAAAAATGTCAAATTTATTCTGGGATAAAACATAGGACTAAATCTGATTACATTAGGAATTGTATAATTTGATTTGCAGTTTTCAGAGTAATAAAATCAAATATAAAATGATTTGTAAAAAAATATATATATAATGAAATGAGAATGTGAATTGTATGTTTTGTTGTTTTTGTTTGGGAATTCGATAAAGCGTCACATGGGCCTAAAGCAAGCAGCATTTAAAAAAAAAAAAACTTACTTAAGATGGAGGAGTTTTACATTTTTTTACATGACAACCATTGGTCATGGTGTGAGACAAATTGGTAGCCTAGTTTAAATTAGTAAATTATGACACCAAATCAGCAGAGGTGGCAGATATAGTGGAGCAAACATTAAGACTAAGTATTGCAGTGCAGAGGTTTGGCCTGTGAGGACCATGGGGTCCCCTGTGTTTCTCATTGCATGAGCGCTTTTCATGCTTGTCACTGAGTTTTCAGCTTTTTTGTGTTTGGCCTTTTTAACAATTCTACTTCGATTACCGGGACATTGTGGCTCTCTGCTAGATACCTTGCAAGCAACAAAGAGTTACATCTATTGCCATGCGTGCCATTCATCCAGCTTTGTGACAGGAGTGTAGTCGGCTGATAACAATGGAAAATTCATAGAAGTAACTAGGGGATACCAGAGTCATGGCGTCACGGCTCAGAGGTGGCTGGAAGCTGAGACAGTCCGGCCGAGAGAGGGATTTCGTTCTCATGCCTCTTTTAGCTCTGTCCATTTGGAGTTTCTTTTTATTGTTATTGTTATTTGATTGGCATTGAGAAGACACAGATAAACACACAGAACCGGACACGATCTATTTTGTCTTCAGATAATAATCTTTTCCGTTATTTTGCTTCTGATGATGCTATTGAAGTACCATATTTGGCATGCGAGTGACCATTTCCCCTTTTTTTTTTTTTTTTGCCCTCGGCTGTTCCTTTGATAGCTGTGAGCTTGTGTAGTCTGATCACCCCCAGCCAAAACACAACAACCTGCTGTGTGGCGTTCGTCTCTCACACACAATTATTCATCACATCTTTTTAATTCTGCAGCCTCCTTCTCCCACTTTTTTCCGTCACTTGTCCCTGCTTAAAAGCTAAAGTAGCTTGAGGGCCCCTCCATGACATAGACACAAGTATCCCCCTTTTTTTGTTTGTTTGTTTCAATTGCATTGATGGGATACTTAAAGATGTAATTGGCACCTTTTTGACTTTTATGACACCCATTTAAGATGCATTTGTCAGCCCACAAACTGCTTAGGGCTGTGAAGAGTGCTCCTAGCCTTACAGAGGTCTACGTGCCTAATTACATTCCTACAGCAACTGATTCATGCCCCGTAATCAGCTCTCACTAGCTATAATAAATCAAGGAATTGGCAAGCAGTCTTTTCTCACACCTTTGGAACAGGTTTAAGTGCAGACGGGGGAAAACAATTGTGTACTGTGTTATTAAAAATCCCACCAACACAGCTCAACCCATCTCGCTCCATATAGTGCAATTATATAGTAACGAGACTGGATTTTATTAGCCTCTATCCCATACATTTGCCTCCTTTTACATCCTGTGTTTACTATCCCTGGTCTTGCATGTTTCTTAGACCAAGAACAGTTTATATTTATTGCAATCGCAAATGTACCGATTTCATAGGTGAGATAGTTTCATAAAATTGAATATTTATAAAAGAGGAGAAACGCAGCAACAAAGCATTACTTTTGTGAGAATATCTCAGGGCAAGTTCGATGAAACAGAAGGCAAACGGGGAGAGCTGTCAGTTGCAGGGGAGCCGTAGCCGTAGAGGAGGAACAAGCTTGAACGAGACGGGCGGTATGTAAAAGGTAGAGTGGAATTACACCACCCTGAGAGAGTTTGCTGTGCCCTGGTGTTTAGAGGTCAATTATACATCATTAGAAAGAAGGAGAACTTTTCCCCAGAGGGACCTTTTCTCTAACCAAGCAGATGCTTTGAAGGGAGCCATGTAATAAGGCCTATCACTTGACCGAAGTGTTGGACAACACCCCTGTAATGGACTGCCTTGTTAGAAACTGCCATGGGCTCCATCTACAAAACATAACATTAACTAACTATATTATACACCATGCTGCCTACTTTTGGGTCCTGCTGATGCATAAAAGCATAAAAGCAGAGTGGATTTTTTTTTCCCCATGCTCTATAAAGTTTTACTGTCCAGCAAAATGTTATTTTAGAATGTTTCATTTGTAACTCATCCAAATTCATCAGCATGCAGATTTTTTTTTCTTTTGTTTTTCAAATTTACAAATTCACATGCTGTAAGCAAAAATGAAATTCAGGTCACGGTAGTGTGAGTAAAAAAAAAAAAACAC
The DNA here is from genome assembly GCF_033026475.1 of Channa argus. Lineage (NCBI taxonomy): Eukaryota > Metazoa > Chordata > Actinopteri > Anabantiformes > Channidae > Channa > Channa argus. The sequence continues at coordinate 19,923,612 of NC_090207.1, forward strand.
AGCAGTGATGAAGCCATAAAAGCAGAGCTCCCAGGACCTGTCTCACCTCCCATGTACGCTGGACGATCCCCCGGTGTGCTGAGAGGTGCTTTTTTAGAGCTGTTTGGAGTGCCCTCCTGTGAAATTGTTGTTTTTTAATTAGCTATGCTTGGGACGCTGCAGCAATGTGTGCCGGATAGATGCTGACGGCTACGTTTCTGTGTTAGCTTACTCTGTTGGTGTGTGTGTGTGTGTTTTACTCACTCTGGGACACTCCCGTGTGGCCTGGTACCTTGTGGACACTCATACATTCAGCAAAGAGGAAAGAAAGAAAAAGAAAACTAGGATGTGCTTTAAGTTGTCAATCCAGCTGGGTCGTTTTGCAGTTAATTAAAGACTGTCCTCAGTCTACTTGAAGTATTTCAGAAGCGGCTCTCCAGGCTGATCTATGGATGACTTGCTAACGTTCAGCTTTATTTTCTTTTTTTAATTCTCCCTAAAATGGATAAAAAATGTGTCTTTAGCCACTGCTCTAGGTAAATAAAAGAGGACCTCTCCAGAAAGACAAATCTAATGTTAGAAACGCTAAGTCGGATAATATTGCTTCAGCTTGCTGGGATTTTTAGTGCTCGGCGAGGAGCTAGCTGAAGCTGGCCTCATTCCTCTGTAAGGAAGTATTGGGTTTTATGTCAACATGGCTCGGCCTGTCCCAGCAGCGTACTAGGATGCATCATCTGTCATCTCATGGTTTGCTAACTGCCCCGCTCCCAACACATTTAGACTCATCTAAAGACCTGTTAGTGTATATTATTTGCATCACTAGCTGCATCTTAAATTCTTTGTTTATGCTCTTTCCAGTTCCCACAAAAATCTTCTTTGAGTGATGTAGTGTATCATATTGTTTTACATCAGCAGATATTTATGTGGATAGAACTGTTGTAAATTTTACCTCCAGCTACATTCATAAGCATGTACTACTGTTTGTATTCACCCACTGCTTTGTGATGTTGTCAGTAAATCTTAAGTGCAGGTTGCATGTTATTAAATCAGGTGAGGCTTATTTTTGTAAGGGCATTTACACTGTGTGTTGTAGTAGAAATGTGTGTGTGTGTGTGTGTGTGTGTGGCAGCAGTTGGAACACAAAGCACTTTGCAGGACTCAATGGGAAGCCACAGAGGCTCAGCCACGGTAATGCCCATCACCACTTTAGAGGCCAGACTGGTGGCGAGGGATGTGGAAAGAGGTCTATGTGGCTTTGTGTGGGGGAGCTGTAGTGCAGGGGAGGAGAAGGATCTGCAGAGGGATCTGCCTGGTGTGCTCACATTACACTGGATGATAGCAGAGGGGTGCAGAGGAACTCAAGCATGCAATTTGTTGGTAGCCACAATTTAACCTCATCTCCTAAAGCCGGCTGTTAGGCAGCCAGTGGGACATGTCAGTCAGTCGGGAATGCTAATCAGTGACGGTGGAGAGAAAGCCCTCGGCTCGGCAACGCAGTGATTTTCATTATTGGCTCCAAGTCCTCGGGCCTTCAGGTTTATTTTCACAGCATGACAACTCTTCATAACAAAAAGCAAAGCAACCACAAACCATTAAATGCAATTTACAAATTAGATTTTGGCCAAATCTGCGAAATAGTGCAATAGGCTTCTCAAAGTAGCCAGCTGAGAAATACACACACTCAGCAAATGTATTCAATTTTAATTTGCCAGATAACATGTTTAAATCAGGATAATTAGCTTTTATTAATACTATCATTATTTTGTCTCTGATTATTTTGCTGCATTGCAATTATTTAATTCAATATGTGAGTGAAAGTGTAAAAGTTACTACCTTGTTTCTGCACCATTTCTAATTCTGTTTCAGATTTGTTTGTCTCTGTTCACGTCTATATTTTGGAAATAGCCCACACTTGTTTCTTCAGACAGCCTGGTCGAACGTGCATGAGAAACTGAGACATGGCCTCTGCTGCTGGCTTGCAGTATCGCTGCTGGCCCCAACTGTGTATATGTGATCCCACTCTGGAATGTTTTTCCAACACGTAGGCTTTTCACAGATACACTAGAGAGGACTGGCATCACAGTGGCAAGTGCTGCGTTCAGACTGTTGTGTGCCCAAGACTTACTCTCACACTCACGTCACACATTCTAGATCTACATGGGAATGGTGCTCGGCCCAGTGTGTTTGCCTACATACACCCCAAGTTTTTGTCAGGGTGTGGGCGTATGTGTATGTGTACACTTGCTTCCTCTCTCTGTTCCTCTCTTTCTTTGTCTCTAATGTGAGCTCTTTCCACTGCCTCACATTGAGTCCCTTTTACATTTCAGCACCTCATCTTAATTGCTGCATGTCAAATTTTCTTCATTGAATTTCAGCAGTATAGATTTTTGCACATATACAGGAGAAGATTTAATTTTTTTTTTTTTTTACTCTTTTTAATCTTCATCAAATGGGATTAGCCACCAAATACTGGTATTCCTGCACAAAGTGAGTGACAGAGATTTGCACTTTTATCATTAAGTGTGACACTAAGCTGGTCAGAGCTTTGTCTTGAATGGAGGGTCTGACGGAAACAGGGGCTCCTAATCCTTTTATTTGTGTCAGGCCCAGAAAGAGGAAAGAATGGAGCCGGGGTGGGATGGGGCTGCAGAATGCCACGGCCCTTAGTCCCCTCCAGGCCTTGCCTCCACAGCCAAGTGAGCATGAGAGTCATCTTATGTGGTCTATGCACTCGAGCGGACGCATGAACACTGACACAGGCGCACAGATATTTCTGCATCTACACTACAGTATGTAACGCGTGCACACACTCATAAATACACAGTTTGATGTTTAGAGACTTATGTCAGAGATAGACACATGTGCACTTTGATATTAATGTGTACCGGATCACGGCCACAGCAGAGAGTGCGTCCAGCTATAAGTGCGTGTTTTGCAATAGCAGGAGGTTCGGTCTAGGATGAGATTAATAAAGTTTGCCGGTTCCCTGGTCGAGGTCCAACGCTAGGCTTTTGTCTGCGGCTCACATTGGGTTGTGGGGCTTCAGCTCCTTTTGTATGTGCACCCTTGTGGTAATCCATCTGCAGCGGGAGTCCCCTGAGGCACTTTATTTACTCATTCAACTGTTTGGAAGTCTGTTAGACTGCAGATCAGATGCAGTGAGACCAATGTGATTACTTTAACCAGCACTTGCAGATTCCTGCCCAGCATCTCCTCTCACCCTGAGCTGGTGTGCTCTGCAGGTGGGAGGGAAGGTCCACACTGGCCCATCTCTCTCTGTCCTATTTACAGCCCCAGTTTGAAGGCCCGTCCGCAATTCCCTGTTACGAAAATTTTGCGTTAGGTACTGAAACCTCCTGCAGCCACACATTGCAGAGCTGACTTAATTCTTTTATTATCCTTGTGTATTTAAGTTTGTTGTTTATCCCTTGTATCTCAAAAATACAGACTCCAAAACCTTGCATTTGTCAGTCCTCTTTCTTATAATTTCAGCACCATAGCAAGTGTGGTGTCACAGTGTAAAAACCAACATCTATGTTTCTTTGCAAACATGAGAAGGATTTGGTTATCCATCCATCAACATAAACCCAGAGTTATGTATTTGGGGCTAACCCCCATGTTAACCCACTGCAGGCTGTCAGGCTCTCTGAATTTGCTCTCCGTCTCCTCTTCCTAGTGTGACTGGGGAATATGGGTGAGATCTGCTGCCAGGCCCGGCATCTACAGCAAGAGCTGCATAAACTGGCTGCTTAGAACCAGACGCTGATTGGTGATGGCTGTCTTGGCAAGAAAAATAACCCAGTATGAAAACAGTGCGTATTGGGTTTCTGTATGTCTGACTCACTCCTGTCCTTTCTGACCAGCCCCCCCACAGCAAGCCAGCATGATTTGTGCATGAGGTCTCGTGACCCATGGAAGCTTCAAAAAGCAGCGAGGGGAAATATTTGGATGATCCTGATGGGGGAGTGGAGACGTAGGAGGGAGGCAGAGATGATGGGGGCTTGGTAAGAGCAAGGCTAGGCAGAGTGTAAGGCAAGGCAGATGTGGATAGTCTGCAGTGCAGCTGTGATGACAAGGGAGTGGGTGTTGAGAAAAAATGATGGCCCATCCTGGACACTTAGCCCACCACCCAGGCACCCACCACCACCGCTAGAGTCCATTGGGCAAAAGCTGCTATGTTCAGCATAAAAGGTGGCTAACAATAGAGGTAACTGCACACTAGAGGTTAGAAAGCAACGGACGAGGCTTTTTAGCATCAGGTACCATGCCACCCTTCTGATCATCTGTACCCCACCCCCCTGCTGTACACCTCCACTCCCAGCTCCTCTCTCTTTACCTTTTCTCTGCAGGTTGGATATTAATATTTCCCAGAAAGCTGCTATAATACATCTTCTTGGGAAATTCCACAACTCCTGAAATGAAAATGATCTGGTGTCTATGAAAGGGATGGATTCAGGGAAAAAACATAACGATTTTCAAAATGTTTTTTGTGTATGTGTGATTTCATATTGCTCTCCACATGAACATTTGTATTCAGCTGCCTTGATAAGAAAAATGTGTTGCTGCAGGTGAAAGCTGACTTGTTTGCGATATTTATCTAAATTTTCTCCTCTAGCCCATAGTATTGTTTGATTCAACCTCATGGCCTCATAACACATTATTTATGCACAGAATCTGCCTCTGGGGCCAGCTCAACGGAAACCCCATTGAACAGAAATAGCTGTGGTAGACTGAGCTTTAATGCAAACCCAAACTCAGCAGTTAAAAAAGCAAAGCTGTGGTCTGAGGCAGCCTCAATCAGTCTTTGGCCTCTCTGCTTGTCGCTGCCTCCTCCTGAGAGTGGGTGGGTTGACTGACCCCCCTGGGTGTTTGTCTGCCTTAACACAGGCCCTGCAGGCCCGGCCTCATAGAGGAGCGCTGTCCCAGCCCCAATCTGAGTTGTGCTCTGAAACCAGAGCTCCAACGTTGTGTTGTGATCCCAGCTGGAGAGACAACTCTAGCTCTGAGCGGAGCCCTCTCGCAGCATGCAGCCAGGGTCACCGGTGACCTCCGAACCTTCATCACTCCACTGTGCTTCTGCACAGTAATGACTAGGACTGCATTATTTATAGACTCTCAAGCTTCAGTTCTTTTGAGACTGTGTCTTGCAACAAATAATGAAGAATCTTTCACGAGGTTATGCTATCAATCGCATAAAGTTTGAGAGGTTCAACTAAACAGAATGTTAGTCCTGTCTGCAGTTTTTCTAGATCAATGTTTTTGCATGATTTGCACTGTACGTAACAACAATGGAAATACAGTGTGGATGTCATCAGTATATCCGCGTTATGTGGTTTTACTTTGAATTTTAATCTGCAAAGTAACCAGAAAATCTGGTCCTAGGAAATCTGGTCCCGCTTTGAGTGATTTTGGTGTGAATGTGTCTTCATGTGTTTCTGCAGTTTCTTAAGGCAGCATGTTTATCTCTTGGTATCTTATAGGTTCCAGCTTTCCTTTGGATTTAATTGTGTTCTTTTGCATTCTTGGCCGAATGTGCTTGCACATGTGTAGCTGCATGTTTGCGTAGCTCACCCACTTGTATGTGTGTAGTAGGTCTGTCACTTGGCCAAACATTGGACATTCAGTTGGCGGGCGACACACTCTGTGGATTCTCCTCTTGGTCATGCTGCTCTAGGCACAAAGCCGTGCATGCCACCCAAACCACCAGCCACCCCCCCTCCACCCTCCATCATCAGCCAAGCAGCCCGCTCCCTGCTCTCCTCGCTCTCCTATTCCTGGGCCCCAGAGCCTGGGTTGTGGCCTGTGGATGAGTGCTACATCCTGGCTGTCAGCACAGGGGTTAGCTGGGGATTGGCCTGTGGTGGAAGTGCAGTATCAGGCCCTGTCTGTCAGCTCCTCATTCTGCTTCCTCTCAGTGCAGACTACAGCCAGTGGCACAAACATACGCTGTGCCGAGCTGTGACTTACTCAGATCTCTGTTTTGAAAATGAAAGGATCACCCTCAGAATAGGCATATTCATAACCATGCCAATGAAAAGGGGCTGTTTAAAACCTTTAAGTGCTCGAGTGTTGTGTTTTTAAACAGACCGCGAAAGCTTTGACAGATGGTTTACTATTTCGCCCAGTATTTCATTTCAGGTACTTTTAGCTTTTGCTTTCTGACTTCCGAATAATGACCACACAGCCTTTTTTTCTTGAATGAACCGTTTCTATTTGTCAGATTGATAAATGTTAGCAAAATGCCACTCAACGTATTTTATAAATCCTATGGGTCATATATTTTCTGCCAAGATCGTGATTTTGTACATATACATGGATCCATGCCTTTACTCTGTCTGTGGATCACATTATCTCATACACACACAGGTACATACATGCTTGCAAAGACATGGACGCACATCTGTACTGCACATGGTCACAGACAGGCCTACACATGTTGGAGGATTTGTGACTATAATCAGATTAATTGGTCCATCTCTCCTTGGAAACATCACATATACACATGAAGGCCTCTGGTAGCTTTCAGCTGGATGCTGCTTACACTAACCAGAAGCCAGGCAGCAGGCTCAAGGTCGGCAGGGTCACAGCACGCTCTCTGGCATCAGCATCTCTTTATGGCTTACATGTTAGAAAAATTATTACAGCACTTACAGCCTCATTCTGTCTGACAGAGAAGGAATTTTTATCTGTTCCTCTTGAGAATTGGAACTTATTTAAGCTGCAGGTTTGGTTAAATTTGACACAGAGAAACTGCTAGTGTTGCTTGGCAGAAGCCTCTGCCTCTTCAAAAACATACTCAGCGTTTGCAGTGAATATTATAAGTATACTAACCATAATCCTTATTACCATTCTCCAAGCTGCATGCAGGTTTAGTGCCCCAGTATGCTGCGTATGTTTTTATTATGGCCCACAAGTATGTCAGTGTTAGGGACTATCTGCACACATGCTGCCATTCTTGAGTTTATTATAGGTTTTAGTCTCACCACAATTCATACCTACGAAGGAGTAAAGCTTACTGTTTCTGTGTCTCCTTTTTTCAATTGTGTAATCTCCTATTCACTATATATACACTTGCATCTGTAGTTTAGTAATTATAATGTCATGTGGGCAACTAAGGATCATCATTAGTGTCAGCTAGAAGTGTTAAGTGCTTTAGATCAGTCACAACCAGGGGAACCTCTGCAGTTGAGCCAGTGTATATGGAAGATTGTTTCTTTATAGATATTTAATTAAAAATTATAAATATTGAAGCTTTAAAGGGTTTGTGGTTGAGTATATGAAACTAAAACCAGAGAAGTTAAAATAGTTAGTTATATGTTAACCAAATCTACCTTAACACTGAATGTTTATATCATTAATAGTGAAATAAAATACAACTTAAAATCTGGGCAAATGATCATATTTAGGCGAACAAGCGACAACTTCCTCCCACAGCAATGGTAGAAAAATGGTTGTATTCATTTTGTTTGGTGTCATTTTTTAATCCATCTCCAAATAGCAGTGGGATGCGGTTTACCAAACAGGAAAATTCATATAGCGTTGTGTAAGTTGTTGATCACAAAAAGAATTAACCTTTCAATCCTCCTTGTGATTGTCCAAATTTTCTCTCTGCTTGCTCTGCCTCATGTGGTAAAGCCCGCACTGCTGGCACTTACGTCAAGCAAAACAACCCATAAAAAAAGTATACTGCTTCACCTCTATCTGGTTTTATCACACATTCTGGTGCTAATACGCTCTGACACACCCTAAACAACCACCCTCTCAAAGAGTACATAGTGCGGAGCAGCGGTTTGGTGTCTAGGGGAAGCCTGCGGTTCTGGAGCCAGAGAAGGAGTCAAGCCCTGCCGTCCCACAGAGATGACGGGAAGATAAGAAAGAGAGGTGGCCCCTCCGCACAAAAACATCCCACCAGGAACCAACCTGGAGGGAAGATTGAAGGCTTCAGGACATATGTCAAAGTTTATTCCTACTGAAAGAAAATACACAGAAAAAAAACAAAACATTTATTTCATCATCATCATCACCAGGATTCCTAAAACATTTCAACTGGGAATGCAAGTCATCCAGTAGTCATCTGAATCTACTGTACTGTGAGATGTTCCTATCACAAATATCTCTATCAAGTTTATGCTACAGCAGCATGCCTCTGTATGTCACAACTTTGGCTCTGGGACACGGCTTCTCCTAACCAACAGCCACAGAAATTATGGGGTTGGTGGGGGGGAGGGGCTAGGTACAAGCGACAGACTCTTGGCAGACACAGTCCCTGCAGTTATAACTTAGGAAACCGCTTATAGTTTGCAATATTTGAGAAGGCAAAGTGAAAAGGTAGCTATTTCTCCTAGACGATGCGTAATGAGGGAACCGTAGGGAAGGAGAAACAGTGAGCGGTTTCTGGAAGCAGCACTTACGCAGGGATCAGCAGCATTAAAAGAGATTTACACCCCCAGCTCTTAAACAGTTTTCTTTTGCTCAATGGTTTCTCTTTTACAGATATTTCAAGGAAGTAATAAACTGCACTGACAAGAGTTTGAGTGTCTTTGAAACATCCCTCATGGGCAACAGAGCTCCATCACTTGTATCACAGTGCCTTAGCTCTGCATCATTATTTCTATGGAAGTCAGCCTGTTTCTCAGTTAACAGCATTTGGCCTCATCTGGGTATTATGATCAGCTTGTTGTTGTTTATATCAAAGAAATGTTGCGTAACTTACTCTAATACATCAAGCACTGCACACTCCCTAAGGGCAAGTCAGTTCAACATTTATCTCGTTGTGAGTGCTGCTTGTGCCATGTGGTTTAGGCCTACAGACAGTTTTTCCTGACAGTTAAGTTCTTTTGAAGCTGTCTGCATGGTCCAGAATGAGGCCCTGCACAGTGTAAGATGTCATACTCCCACTGTGCTGACCAACTTGCTCTGTGGGCCTTCATGTGCCCATAACATTTAATGGTACTTTGGCAAATGCTAATGGAAACTCTTACTTTGCCTAGCAATCACATTTTGTTCCCTTATTCTTATTTGCTCCTATGTTCTTTCTTTTTTTTTTTTTTTTTTATTTACCATAATTATTCATCTGCGCTTTTGATATACTTAAGTATGCACTCATGGCTGAGAGAGAAGAGTGTAAAGAATATGCATTATCTGCTAATTATTAAGATTAGGAGTGGGATAAATAAACCAGAACGAAAGGGAACATTTGTCATTAGTAAGGCACGGTTACCCGTCTTGCTGGGATAGCAGAACATCACAAAGTGTCCCCTTTGAGCCTGGACCAGAGTTGGCGAGGTACTCAGGAGCAGGAGGAGGAGGAGGAGGAGGAAGAGGGGGGCTAGGTCATGCTGTGGCACGTTTGTGTCTCAGTGTGGGATGAAGAAACATCTCGACCTTCCACAGGTTCAAGAAGAAACAGCCTGCTTCTTATTAGTCACTCTGATCTGCAGTGATAAACAATTCCTGTGGTCTGCTGCTCACAGAGACATCACTGGCAACAACTGAGTGTTCACGGGTGGTTTGTGTGTTTGTATGTATGCGCAGACATGCAGAGTTTGAGTGTGCACTTTTGTGTGTTTAGAAATGTTTCCATGTAGTCACCATCTTAGCAAAACTAGTGTCAGTTTGGATTTATCTAGTTGGATGTGTCCATCAGTTATACTTGTACGAGCTTCAAATTTAAAGTTGTGATATTATTGTGGACCAGACATCAGAATTGTAATTTGCCATCCAAGGCCTGAGGTTTTCTGCTGATTGTGTTAACTATAGTAAGATAGTCACATGTTTACATAGCAGAATAGAAAAAATGACATACATGCTATCTCTTCATGCCAAAACTAGAGCCCACATGAGTCGGAAACCATAACCAAAGACTGATGGCAGAGTTTTAAAACATTGCTCCCCAAGAGTCTGTCATCCTCTTTACACTCGCTGGTAAATGGCAGGTTTATCTTTTGCTGCACTTCCGTGCAGATGCCTGGCATCGAGCCTTGGGGTGATAAAAATGTCTTCAAAAGGTAAGTGTTTATGGTGAAGATCCATAAGGTTAGTAGGATCAAAGCTCTTTTGAAAGGGCATTAAACAAAGAAATAGGAATAACAAACAAAACAGCCACTTAGTCATACAATCAGATTTATGGCATCTAGAAACCGTGTCAGGGAGAGGCAAATTTCTGTCAGGCCGTTCTTTATTGCTGTGAAAAACAGCCTCCAAGTGCCCAAAAAATAGGCCAGTTAAGTTAAAAAATAACAATAGCAGAGAGGAAGGGAGGGAGGCATTTGAGATTTTACACCGCAAATATACAGTAGATCTTTTTTGGGTGCTTTTATTGCTCGTGTTATTTTCTCCTTCTTGTCCAGGATTGAAATAAGACACTGATTGGATGAAAATTGTGTTTGACTTTTTCATTCTCAGTGAATTTCTGGATTTGGAAATGCTAGGAATGCTCAGCAGTCCTCTGTCTGTCTTATGAGGAAACGTATTTTAGCTTCATACGAAAGGCTTGTGTATGGCTCATTCTGGGTTCTCTCTGGTGCTTGTCGACGGGGAATGGCTGATTGAGTTGACTGTTAGACGGGAATGTTCACAAATGCCCCTTGAATCCCCCACCTCAGCCCACACTTCGGCACCAGATTACACTGAAAGTTAATAAATCAATTTTACATTTTAGACCTTAGGGAAGTTGAGTCATATATTTGTTTATCTTCTCTTTCCTTTTGTGTCCAAATCAGGTTTTCGGAGTTTGTTCAATTTGTGAGCACTTGCCACAGTGGTCAGCTTTGCTTTCTTTTAAAGTTTTCTGTAGTGGCACCTACCTCAGTGTAGCCTGTAGGAGTGGGAGTGGTATACCACCCGGGCCTGTCATTCCCGTCCTGCCCAGTCATTTGCTTAAGGCTACAGCTTTAAGTGGGAATTATTACTTGAGAGATAAGTATGAAGATAAGCCAGTCCTTGCCTGCAAGATATATGAGGTGTCTGAACAGTGCAAGAGGTGCACCTGACCTGGAAATGAATGGTGTGAAGGTACAAGTGCAGCACATGAACCTCCTTTTTCATCCAGCATGTGGCTTGTAAATGCAACACCCCAGATTATTATGTGAGCAGTAGAAGGCATAAACATTATATATATATATAAATATATATGCATAAATATAATTGATATACTATTATGAGTTTAAAAAAGAAAGACACATTGTCCATATTGTATTTTGACTTGAAACTTGCAACACTTTCTTTGAATAGTAACTTTCATCATAATCTTATTTTATTCATTTTTTAATGATTAATTTATAAAGGACAATTTCGACAAAATAGAAGTATTAATAAAGGAACATTAAAAGGGATTAAAAAAAAACTCTCACTGATCATTTATGTGCCGTCCCTCAATGCTGTATTAGTTTACTTTATAAAAACTTAGTAACTAGATGAAAACCAGTGGACTTGTCTAAAAAGGTTTACTTTTCCTTTAATTTAATTAAAAACAAGAACACAATCACATAATATAAAATGTTGTTTTCTGTTTGTTTTTTTTGTTTTGTTTCTTTTGAGAAAAGCAAAAATGATTAGGTTGCTGTTTCACTAAGGTGTGTGGGAGAAACATTCCTCCTACTTGGTATGTTAATTCACAGCTCCAGGGTCTGTAACAGCCTTCATTCTTAGAAGTTTCCCCTTCGTGTTGCCTTCTCCCCATCAGGTGAACTTGTGGCCTCTTAGCATTTTTATTTATTAGACAATCCCTCACATGTAAAAGATGATAAAGTTGACATGTTACAGGCAGTCGCTGCTTTCACATGTTGAGGAGAGTGCTTTGTTGAACACCCCCCAACAAATTTGAGCTTTAAATTTGATGACACTTTACATGCCAAAGGAGTTTGATCATTGGACACCTGCCAAGGAACTAAAAAGAAGCCACACCAGATCATTAGGATAGTATAAACTGTGTCAGTGAGAGAAAGTACAAACAACATCATTTTTACATGCACTCCGTCGGTCACTCTTTTGACTTATAAATGTATCCACTTGATTCATTGTGTTTCACTGTGTGTGACCACCATTGTTCTGCTCCTTCACTACAAGGAACTTTTCCTCTCATCTGCCAATATTACTTTTCTTCTTTTTCTTTAAAACTGTCAACCAAGAATCATTGTCGGGCGAGCGACTAATGTCCAAAAAGGTCACCCGCTGTTATGATTGAAGCGAGCACCAGTTGTTTGACCCCCCACACAAAGAGTTATAGGTGGTTGGTTAGCTTGTCAGTCAGGTTGGGTGGTTTTTTAATCATTTCATCTTTGCTTGGGGGCTCTCCAGAGACCCCTACAACGTTTAGCAGTCTGCAGCTCAGGACCCCGGGGCTCGTCTAAGCCCTGCCTGTATCCGAGCTGCCATTATTAGCTGTGCTCTCCAGAGCACACTGCTCATCTCTCCCCTGAGAGGGCTGCTGAGAAATGAAGCGCGCTGGCTGGGTACGGTAGCGGAGGGCCAATAGCCCGACATGGAACAGTAATTACTCCATTGATATTCCTCACACAATAACACTGTCATCTCTGATTTGCATAACCTCGCCTGGCTTGCCACAGCAGATGAATGCATATGATCTTGTCAAAAGGCTGCAGGAGTTTGGATGGCACATATGAGCGGAGGGATTTTTTCACCTTTTTCTAGGTGCCAGTTTTGTTTCAAACACACAGGATAAACCAATTGATTATGATTAAATTAGGAGATTGAAAGAAGAACCCACCTTTCTACTGGTCCGTGTATACAGAGCTTTCTGGCTCAGCTGTCTTTGTGGTATTAGAACATAAACAACAAAATGGAGAGAGCAGGCTATGGTGTATCAGGTTCGTAGCTGTGTGTGTGTGTGTGTGTGTGTGTGTGTGTGTGTGTGTGTGAGTCTGCCTGAGAGAATGAAAGTGTGTTGAGGGGGTGGGGTGTCAGCGGATGTCATAGGGCCCTGTCTCAGTCCTTGGTTAATGGCCATTGGTCATAGGCTGTCTCTCCTTTATTTCTTTTGCTCTCCTGCTCTATCCTCCCAGGTCTCCCACTGGAGCAGCGCCCTCAGGCACCGCATCATTTATTGCTGTCAGGAGTCACAGGGGAGGGGGGGGGGGGGGGAGAGAAGAAGGGAGGGGTGTGCAGGAGGAGGGGAGACAGGGAGAAGATGTGCTGCAGAGAAAAGCCAATGGAGGCGATGGGAAAAGGCAGGCACGCTAGACTGTCAAATCTCACCCGTTGAATATTTAATGGAGCCTGGAGTGTTTATTTAGTTAGCCTGTCGATTTTTACCGCTCTGTCAATAGCGTCTCCCGTGTAGCCTGCTGATGATCTTTAGTGTCTCTTCCCCCAGGAGAGGCCAGGCACTAAATGCAATTATGGATTTTCCTGCACCGCAATGTGTTTGATATTTTTACTGATCTAATTTGCAATCTGGTAGTTTATTGTTTGGCATTTTAGTGGCGCTCAAGTGGCGAGGCAAATTTGATTTCCCCTCATAATTCTTTATAACTTCATTAATGCTGTTAGCACATTGGCACAGATCTTAAATAAAGCTAGAGAATCATCCCATGGATGAATGCATTCCTCATTTTATTGTCTCCATGCCCCATTCTTTGTACTGATTCTGGTTCTAATTAAAAATCATCCTAGTGGTGTATTGTCTTTGTGAAATATGAAATCATAATCAGATTTGAATGCCTCCCTTCAAAGAGGCATGTGTATTTCAACCGTACGCCCTGATCTGTTGCGGGCAGAATGAAACAGAATCAAAACAACTTTCCTTCAGTGGCATTCACCATCTTCAGAGACAAATGAGGGTATTAGCAACAGAGCAACAAAAGTAACAGAGGCTAAATAATGTGGGTGATTGTCTCCGGGAGAGACAGTGTGGTTCCACGTGTTTCAGTAGAGCCGTAGGATTTCTAACCCTTTGACGGATGTGTTAGTTAGAGGGGCAGCATTAGCTGTAATGCTGTTAGCATGTAGCCGTGTGAGTGATGTGCTAGTTAGATGCCCAGCAGTAGAGCTAATGGTGTTAGCGTGTTGAGCCTTCAGAGGGATGCAAGCGGTTAGGCTATGATGGATGAGTGTCGTGCCGCAGAGGCCTGCGAGCCTCCTCATTCGCCAAGCTGTCAGCTTCTTAAGTGGACGTGCACAATTAGTGCTGAAATCAGAGCCAGCTTAATCTGATGGTAGGCTTAGCATTCGGTAGGAAAAACGGCGCGTCTAGCCAGTGCTGAGTGAATGATGGCCACTCCAAAAAGCAATGTAACAGAGAAGGCCTTGACACACAGCTTTACAGTGTTCCTGTAAATGTACAGTAAGGAGCTCTTTATAACAAAACTTGGTTTTGGTTTAGAGGGCGCTGAGAGAGCGTTGAATCACTTTATTCTCATCATCACTCCTTCCTTTCTGTTTCGGATGGAAAATAAACATTTCCTCCAAAATGATTGAACGATCCGTCATCACTGTATCCAGTGAGTGACTGAGTGACAGACATCATGTGTCACAAAAAAGCGAGACAAACATTCCACCTCAAAGGTAGCGCACAGGGCACATCTCACATTCAAAGACACTGAAGCATGGGACATGTCCACGCCTCAGTGAGTTTCCAAAGCAAACAGAGGAAATATCAAAGGCAAAGTGGTTTCTGTAGCTCTGCCTCTATGATCTCAACAAAACCTGTTCTCACTTGGCCCAGTTTTGTCACTACTGGCCAAATTATCAGCAACACTTGGCTGTTGCTGTGATGAAAGCAATTGCAAATTACATTACTATGAATTTGTTATTTTACTTTCGGTCTGCCTTGATCTTATTGTAAATTGACATCTTAAATAGCATTTATCTAGAATTTTGAAACAACTGAATTAGAACACTGGAATGTTTCTTTACTACACTTATGTCAATTAACTTCTTTGGTGTTTTTCAAGCGTCTGTACATATAAACAAGTTGTAATAGTTTCTATGATGGGAAGCCTTATGATTTATTGGTTGACGCAGATTTGAACAAGAAGGTTAAACTGGTATTTAACAGTTGCAATATCGGTTTAGTCTGAGGTTCCGATAACAGAAATGCATTGCAATTATCTTGTTAAGCAAACTTGATTTATTTACAGTGAGAAAGTACTTAAAACCCTCTGAAGATGCTCTGTACACATTAAACTCTTCTATAATTCTGTCTCTATTAGCTATAAATTATGAGATTCTCAGACCGTTCTCATTCACTCAAAATCCCCTGTAGTTTTACCATATGTACATTTTACTCACAAAAACACATTTTTATTTGCAGAAGTCCTTGGAAGTGCTACTGTTAGAGCCCAGTTTAAACATGGACTTTCATTTTGTAAAGGCGTTCCTGTCAACAAAGATCCCTCCTCTAATTGAGGACTATTGTCAAACAACTGCAAGTCTTGCCCTTCCCCTTTTGCACTTGTGATTTCAGAAGAACACAGACCATCTCGGCCAACTCTTAATGATATAAGCAGAGATGAGAGATGTTTGTACTCCGGCCATGTCTGAAATTCATTGTCCTTATCAGCTAAGATGAGAGGAGTGAGGCTGAGGAGGATTTCTCTCAGAGCAGGAAATGTCATTTTTCTGTAATAGTTTATGATTCATCCCTCCACCTTTGACTAAAAAATGAGCGACGACAATTAGAGCGGGCTACAGGAGCAGGAATCAAAGGGCTGAGATTCCCCTTGGCAGAGTTGGGGCCTGTCTGAGTGTGCTCACAGCAAACTGGATCCAGATGTTGAGTTCTATGCTGCCATAGGCAGCTTCTGCTGCTGCCACAGCCACACAACAGGCTCTTTCTGCCAGCCAGCCAGCCAGCCAGCAGATAGCCAGCCAATCTCTCAACCTCCATGCTTGCAAACATGACAGGAGACTCTCCCGGTGAGAGCTTGGGACAGAGGCCCCCGCTCCAAATAAAAGAACTCCAGCCTGCCGCCCTCACAGAGCCAAGGGCTGCAAAGTATCATTTCTTTGCATGCTGTGATTTATCTAACCCTCGCTTTTTGTCTCTATGCCCTCTTTGTCTTCCCCCCTCCTTTAGTTTGTTTCTCTCCCTACAGAATGTGCTTGTGGGCTGGATAGTGGTGGAGGCAAAAAATGTTATGTGTGTAAATAGGCTTTTAGGAGGTGTAATAAATTTACAGATTGACATTAAATTCTTATACGAGTGCCAACAGATATTAAACTGATTAATGTACTTGTGCTTTAATTAGGGTCCAACTTTTTTTTGTCCTACACTTCTTGCAAAAACAACCCATATTTTGTAAGTGATATATTGTAAGTGATTTGATGTGCATGCTGTTGGAGGGGCTGTGAAGTCAAGGGGGTCAGGTGTTGTCACTCAGCGCCGCGGCTGAATCAATGGTCCGGTGTGGCAGAGAAAAGGCTCGCAGAGCACTATTGATATGTTTAACAAATTATCCCTGATGACGGCAGGTGTGATTGTGAGCGCGGCTCTGGGGTCAGCTCATCATATGGTGGCTAACAGACACGATATTGCTGCATGTCCTGATCTCTCCATTCCCTCACAATGGCATTAGGGGTACCCCAGGGAAATAAAGAGTCCCACTCCCTTATCCCCAGTGCTCCTCAAATTAACTCCCCAGAAGGTTAAGCTCCCTGGTTCATAATTATTCAAGGCCACCACCACCACCAGCAGCAGCAGCAGCAGCCCTCTCCACTTCCACTTCACAGCCCCTCTCCCTCTCACCCTCCCCGCCACTTCTCCTGAGTGGCACTTGGCTTTTTGTGGGAAAGCCCAGGAATTAGATTAGCTAAGCCTGACCTGCGAAACGTACAGCCAGATGACGGGAGCAGGATTGGACTTGATCTCTGCCTGTCTAGCTGTCTCTCTATTCAATCTAGCTGTCTGTCTCTCATATGGTGTGTTATTGCTTGTGAGTGTCCCTATGGAAGAGACAATTTCAGCCGCAGTTATTCTGCAATTGCATATGTGGCTCTCTGAGGAGCGGCCAGTGTCAAGAGCACACCTCACTTGCATGGACGTAATTTGAATGATGCAAGGTGCGATTGGCCTTCAGTTGTCCTTTTGTGGGCTAGTGCCTGACTTGGTGCTGGTCCGCCCATTAAATAAATGCCCGCATCAAACAAAACACAGTGACTGTTGAGCAAAGACAACAACCAGTTCCATCTACACTCTTTCTACAGTCATCTACAGATGGAATAAAAACACAACAATTTAGTGGACTTGTGTGAGTGCAGTGTGGGGTTTTCGCCCTTTATAAGAGAATTTTTTTTTCAATATCTATAATCTAAAGAGGAATTTTGGTCGTCAAATAGAACACACCTTGTGCCCTTATAAGCATTTCATTGTTTCAAATAAAATGCACCATGATTATCCATCCTTCTTAAGGAACTCGCTTTTTCTGACCTCACTTAGACTCTGGATTCCACTGGAAAAAAAACCTCAGAGTCAAGACAGAGAACATAACAAGTGGGGATAAAATTGTCAAATACTGTAGATCCAAAATTCACACAAGAATTTTATTACCCTGCAATTAAGTTCCAGTGTCCAGAGTGGGAAACTGACTCACAGATCACTACAAAAACACATCTTTAACCTGAGTGGTTTAATTGTGACATGCTGGAATTACACCGGAGCAGCACTCCTGTTGAGGCCATCTAAAATCAAGCGATAATAGTTGCCCCCCCTCTCAATCAGTGTAGATGTTCTGTGAAGGAGCTGGGTGCCTCTGAAGTCAATTGGGTTCCTCTGGAGGCCGGGGTAATGTAATGAGGGACCACTGTGACTGAGGGCCGGGCTTCTTTCTCTACAATCACATAATTAATCTCCTGATTCTACCACTCACCGTGTTGTGACAGATATGTTTGTGTTTGGTGCATAATGGTGAAGTGTTCTCTTCTTCCTGCATGCCTCTGTTTTGGAAAACGGTTATAAAGCCCATTCCTTTACAGCCTACAGAGGGTTATGTACAAAACAACACTCCCTTTGGGCCCTATTAGGAGACAAAGAGAAACACACACACTTCTCAGGCAGGTTCCCTAATAATATGTCGGCAATTTAGATAATGACTGGGTGTGAGATAAACTGAAGTGTGTATTACAGGTAATTGGATCTGCACTGTGTTGGCTACCTAAGCATCTATGGGGTTGTGTATTGTGAGCCTGTTCGTCAGTTTACAATGGGCACTAAGAGATGGACTGTCAATGATAAGGATTGTAAGGCTTTCTAGCATATGCAGTAATTATGGCTGATTTGAGATTTTTTTTCTCACATGGACATCATCAGAGCCTGAAGCGAAACGGAATTGCCTTTGAAAATCTGGCTCTGGACGAGGCGGACTAAACATAATTTCTCCTCAAATCTGCGGCTCTCGCGAGAATGTCCAGTTAGTCGGAGGATGACAAATGCAACACCCGGGGCTGTCAGAATGATGAAGTTCAGAGAGTTGTTTTCTTCCCCTCCAAGGTGAAGCTTAGAAAAGTTGGAGCCATAATGAGAGTTGTCAAGCTTGAGAGGTGAAGCACAGAGTGCAGCAGGCGGTTGGAGCTATGTAAGGGTGCCTTTGGGGGCCTGGTGGGCTGGATCTCCTTGGCCTTTAAAGAGATTACCTTGGCAGTGTAAGGAGCAGGTCTGCTCGCAGGGTTTAGGGGGAGATAGGCCAACCAGCCCATTACTAATACTGCAGAGGACCCTCACAAGCTCCATTAATAATCCGATGATGAATCACTACTTTAATTGGGCCTTTATAGCTGTTGCATAATCCCTAGTCCCATCTTTTCCCCTCCATTCTTAATGGGGGTGCTAGTTTTTATTTCAAACAATAATCGTTTTTTTTTTTTTAATTGATTACATTTTTATATTTATTTCATAAGGGATGGGGAGGACAAATATAAATTGTGGCTAATGTGATGACTCTTTAGCAAAGTGTTCTTTTTCTTTTAAACTGGTTACTATGCAATCTTTGTTTAGATATGTCCATATGGTTGAAGGTAGTGTCTCTTTTAAGACTACACAAAGGGTCAGATTTCTCCCACTCTTAATTAGATGAGGGATAGTCTAATTAAATCAAATTCATTATCCTCAGCTCTAGAAATCAAGAGGCTCTATTGGAAATAAGGTTAGGCTCCCCCTCATCCATCATGCCCTAACTAACCAATTTACAGGCCAGCCTTTTGCATGAGGCATTATTACCTTGTCATAAACAGTTACCTTTAAAATCCTTGAATCAAGCTGTGATATGCAAAGCTTTTATCACATTAGTTTGTGCTACCGTGTCAGCCTCTTTCTGCCTAAGATGAAGTATGCTCACAAATAATTATATTAGCCACGTAAGGGGGAGACAGTGCAAACGACTGCTATTTAAAACTGGCTGATAATTCTGTATAATTAAGACATAGTACAGTTGCACATGCTGAAAGGGATTGAGGGCTTTTCTCTGGTGAAACAATGAAAAACAGAAGACAAAACACTGTTTGTGAAGCAGAAGAGGCTTTACAGAGCGAGAAGTATCACCGTTATCTGCCAGTGTCTTCTTCTTTGGCTGCATGCAATTCCTAATACTATTAACCATACACTTGGCCACATTATCTTATTCCTGTAGCTGTGAGTCACTGTGCATCCATTGTCTAGAAAACACAAAAAGCTGCCATCATGATTATTCTGTGCTCATCTGATTCTTCTGAGGCGACAAGTCATTTATCATAGGGCTCATCATTGATATTACTAATGCAAAAAAATTATTAAAATTCTCTGTTTTAATAAACTGTCACAGACTCTTCTCTGTCACTGTCTCTTTCACTGTTTAGATTCTTTGCATATTTATATGTGATTATTGCAGTTTTAGAATGTGAATAGTGTTGTAGGGATGTGAGAATTCTATTGTGTTCAATTTATAACCAGTCCACCATAGGGCCACAAGCCTTTTAAATGCTGCTCAGTGGTGGAGCCATATTCTGAAACACATGAGGCCTGTCCTCTGATCTGTGTTGGAAAGTGAATTAGTAAGGTCCATTCTAAAGCCTGTGATAGCAATGGGCTGAGAGCAGTGATTTGTTGGCAGTGTATATTACAGCCCACGGTCAGGGAGAGAGAGATCAGAGAAGCATGTGTGTGTATGTGTGTGTGAGGGATAGAACAGGGGGCCTTATCACTCAGTGTTTACTCACAGTAAATTGAGTTGAAATAATAGTCTTTCTCTGAGGCCAAACAATAGAGCAGGCTGCCGGATGAGGACCCAGGCTGGTGCAGAACTGGCCTGCTCCACTTCAAAATGAAAGGCTGAGCCCGGGGCCATGGAGAGGAGGCACGGCGGGAGGCGGGGGCTGGCCTTTATGCTGATGGTTACACCAGTCGCAGGCCAGACACCCCTCTGACAGGCACCTGGGCAGAACAACGGGAAAAGAGGAGCGTGGAGCTGGGAAGGGGGGGCGGCAAAGGTTGTTGGGGGTGGAGCGATGAGGCCTCGGGGCTCTGTCATTAGGTTGGTGGTGGAAAGGAAGATGACTGCTCAGAGGACACAGGATCGACAGTTCCCCATTGGGACAGGGACCACAACCTCTCATTCCCTTGGGTCTGCACAGAGACTGGTGGGACATGTCAGTCTGTTAACCCCCTCCCCCCCCCCCCCCCCCTGCTTCAACACACTCACATAACCTCTGGCTATGTGTGAGCTCCAGGAGTCTAACCTGCTGAGTGAGAGAGTTTGAATGTGTGTGTGTTTATGTAAGCAACAGCAAGGCAGAGGCTGAAAGAGAGAGGCATAGAGGGCATATCCATGTAGAGCACAGACCCTCCTATGCCATTGTTTTTGCGTGTGTGCACTTCAGCTGCACCTCAGCTCTTCCTCATCCCCTTCATTTATCATTCTGCAACATAAAGTGCTGCCACAGCATTATAGAAACAGCTGCTTTTTTCAGACAACCAGAGAGAATGGGCTGCTCCCCAGCACACAAAGACACTCTTGGACTTAAAGAGAGTGTAAAATTGGTGGGTGAATACAAACCTTTTTCCTTGCTGAGAGGGCTGACCACGGGTGTCACTGCGGCAGCAGACATTGTGATCATGTCCGAAGACAAATAAGGATCCATATCAGCCCAATCATTTGTACAATGTGTGGCAGGGGCACCAGTGGGATTGGCCTTGTTCACAGCCAAATATGCATAACTACAGCTGCAGCCGCGTCCCGATCTCGTGAGAATTGATATCAGGCCATTTAAGCAGGCTTTGTATGTATGATTCACCGGAGTGAAGGAACATGTTTCTCTGGGCGCTTCAGTAACAACACAGTCTCAATTTATTGAGTCCTGAGCTGAAGCAAATGGAAAACAAACACTGTCAGTGCTCTGTTAGGGGTCATAATGCAGTCACTAAAGGGCTGCAATAAGACCACTGAGTTGACTTGAGGTAAGTGCCGCAGGGCCATGCAGATACACTGTCAGTCGGTTTGTGGAGAGACCAGACGTGCTGTGCCATGCTTCACCATTCCATTCTGTGCCTCAAAGGCTCCACGTGGAGAAAAGGGAATTTTGTCAAACCTGTTCCCTTCCAGCTGGAGAGATGAGATTTTACACTCTGCCAACCGTATGACAGAGAAATGTTCAGTGTGTGTGTGCGTGTTTGTCTGTGTGTGGGAAAAACAGAGGAAATTGAAAAAGACCGAGCAGAAAGAGCATCAGACAACTCCTGGGGCAAAATGCATGCTCGAATACTTACACGAACAAAATAGTTTCACAGTAACATTAGCTGGTGTGATGGAGAGAGAATTTCCCTTTCAAGATTCAACACACAAACAGGCATATACACAACACAGGTTGCAACAAGTCTAGACAATTCATTTATTGTTCCTTGAGACTTATTTGTACCTTGTGTGGAAATGTATATCATACTGTAAGGTAACAATGATCAAATTATCAAAAAATGTTGTGTGCTCCAGGTGTTTTTTTATAGATTTTTTTAGGCTAACACACTGTTTTGTGCTCAGATATAACAATGATTAGCTCTTGAATATGTGCAGCCATAGAAAACACATTACTACAACATACTGTTGATAATTAGCATCAGAAACTTTACATTGTTGCTGATAAAGAGAATTAGTATTAAATGCAAAATTGTAGATTTTACAAATCTCTTCTTTGCGGTGTATATTTTGTGTGGATGCTCCACTGATAAGTTATTTACATCTTTTACTCAACTAAAAGTAAACACAGAAAGAAATTAGTTGTTATGTTATATATAATGTTGTTACCATATTGTTGGAGAAATAGTAAAATTTTAGATAATTTTATATACTATTGGGTAGATTAACAATGCAACAATGCATATTTTAGAAGCTTATCATACGTTTTCATTTAAAGTTTAAATTTGTATATAACTAGTAAATATAGCTGTAAAGAACTAAAAAGAACATATTTTTCTCTGAGTCAAAGTAAAATTAATTGAGTCAAAGGTAAATAAAAATAAGTATTTGTATTGATTTTGTAAAGCTACAGTATGTAACTTTTTGAAAATATTTTCAAAGTTTGCCCTTCTGACCAATCAGACGTTAAACTATGTACATCACATGCTGACAAGAAATTGTTCATGTACAAATCTATGAAGCACTGTGGGCTTTCACACAGCATCAGTTTGTGACGCCAGGTCTCATTTCAAGTCTCGTACAGCTGCTGTAGTTTGATTACCATCCACCAAAGGTCATTTTTACACTGTAGAAGGGTAAAGTGACTTGAATTGTAAAATAACAATGGGCCTTGCATCTGTCAGTATGTGTGAAGATACAGTTCATAGTTGTGCAATAATTGAACATTAACTCCAAGAAATTGGTGTTTAATCAGAAATAAATAGTATTACACCGGTCAAAAAAAAAGAGGGTAAATTGTGGCACATTCATGGATACATGAATCACACATACATGGATTACTGTGTCCTGGCAGGTCTGAGCGTTGCTTGCTATAATATCAATCCTCCCTACATTATTTCATTGGTTTAAAGTAACTAAGGGACACCTGCTAGATGAAATAGCATTGTTCTAATTTAAATTTATAATTTTTATGTCTAACCCCCTCAGTCACCCACTCTTAAATTAAACCAACTGAAAAAGAATGTATACGTAACAACAACAAAAAAGATTCCAAATTATCTCTCTTTCCCTCCCAACCCAAAGATCCTGGAATTTGTAGGTGGTCTCAATAATGTAGCTGACGGTCTTTAGTGAAACAGCAGGTTTTTGGTTTGCTCTGCGGTGTGTGTGCGCCCCTCTGTCTGTTTGACACATTCCAACACTGCGCCCCTCTCCAAGGCTCCTAACTACCAGTCAGTCGCCATGGTTACAGCCATACATCCATGCCAGCCCTTCGCACTCAAAGACATATTTGTTTTGCTAGTGTAGCTACGTTCCCAACAAAAAAACACAGCTTTTTAGCATAACACCTGCTAATCTTGGGATTTGGCTCTTTGAAGAGAGCTGATCAGAAATTCAAATATATTATTTGAATGCTAATCTGAATGTTAATCCCTGGCCCCGGGTCTTAAAGCATCCTGTCTTTCAAAAACAATGTTTATTTTTCATTTGCTTTCCCCTTTTCATTTTTGATTGCCCTCGCCCCTCCCCCTCTCATTTAGCTCTTTACTCTATTCCCTCAAGGATACGATAGGTGGACTGACATTTGCAAGTATGTGGCAATTTGGGAGCATCAGTGGTTTGGCTGCTCCTAGAGAGAGGGGTTGCTTTGATAAGAAATTTGAGTAATTTTGTATCGATCCTCAGTCAATTCTGATTATCTGATCTCAGCTTAATTATAAAACTCCTTATGTTTTGAAAGTCTCATAAAGGAATATGAGGATAAATTGTGTCATCCAGGCTGTGTACATTTACTATTCAGCCATTCATTTCTAGTTTCCTCCCAATTTCTGTAGTATTTTTTTTAGATGTTATCTGCATGGTTATGTATCTATGAGGCTGAATGTTAGCAAGTGAAGGATATGAGTGGGTGGCTCATCTGGGTGTTCTTTAAATTATGTTTTAGTTTGGATAAATAAATGCCCAAAAAAAGGAGAAGATAATGAAAGACAGAGCAGACAAAAACATATACATCCTTATGACAACTACTACTGCTTATTGATTCATTGGAGTGGCTAACATGGTGTACATTACTCTATAATTGCATACTGTATATTCTTATCCGGTCAATAGACCTCACCCTGCTTGGACTTCTTTTGATGTCTCCTGCTATAGCCCTGACTCTTGTCTTGGGTAAGACACAAAGACAGAGAATCAAGGGCAGCGGGATCACAAACACATGAATCCGGATCTTGTGAACAACGTCTAATTCCTGGTTGCCTCCCATTCTCTCCCTCCAAACTAATTTTGGGCTTAGACTGAATCTCTGTTAAATAAACAGAGCCCCCCCAAGGCTTGATCACAATGATCTCCACATCATCTCTGCCCATTAAAACCTGGGCAAACACTTTACTTCACACCAATATACTAAAGATTCAAGGGAGAGAAGACGTTGGAAACACATAAGTGCTTTCTTTTCACTCTTTCCCAGATTGTCTCTCTTTCTCCTTTATACCTATTAATCCAGTATCTTTCAGCCATGGTAAACTCCTCAAGATGGACATTGCTTGGTTCAGGGTGGAAAGGGGTCAAGCTCCATTGGCCTCTGCACAGAGCTGTGGAATTTTTCATTAGTGCACAGCTGGGTCACAAGTGGCTCCAAAGCCGTCTTAATATTGTGTAGGCCCACAGATTAGGAGTGGAGAAAAGAAGCCAAAGCGTGATGCTCTCCACCAGACCCTCTCTTTGCATATTTGCAGACTTGTGCTTTAGAACACCTCATATTACTGTTTGTTTTATTTCCTAGACCCAGAACCTCTGGGTCAATAGTAATTATAAAGTCCTCCAATGCAAATGTTGTTTTTTAACCATTCCGGTGCTGGATCTGAAAGATGACTCCATTTATTTTTTGCTCTATAAAGAAAGTAAAGTAAAATGAGCGTAGGTTGTAGTTTCTCCTGCTTTTACTGGGTTTTTTTTTGTTTTTGTTTTTTTGATTGGACAGAATTGTTTTATTTCTCCAAAAGTAAAACACGCGTTATGATTTGTTGCGAACCCCTGAGTCAACCTCTCATTAAAAAAAAAGAAAAAAAAAGAACTTGTGTATCTGTGGGCAGTTATCGTCAGTCATAGCTCTATAACATGTGATAACCATTACAGTTATTGTAGCCATCACTCTCTCCGCTCTCCCAGCTCTTTCAGAAGCAGCAATCACTCGCGGTGGCTCGTCAAACGGGCCAAGACCTTACTGATGGGCTTTGCTCCACCTCACGCAGATTAACTTGGAAGGGACAGACAATCAGATACCTGTACGTTTATTAAAAAATATATCAAATGGGTTCTCATGATTTTAATGGGAGCTATCCAGACATTGCGTCTCTTGGTGCTTTTGGAGGGTTCGTGTTGTAAACATGTCACATCTCTAGCAGTGATGGCCCTTACAGACAGTTTAATGGAGTGACGAAAGACAGCAAAGCACTTTACAACAGCCTTGTAATTCACAGATGTTTGATTTCTTTATTTATTTAAGGATAAAGTGGGCTTTGGGAAAAGATAAAATATGCAGGAATAAATCTAAAATGAAAAAGGTCTACAGTACATCTTTCCAGTTATATATTCCACACTGATGTTGTTGGGCAGCGGATGCTACCATATTGTTTGTTCTTAGCTCTAAAAACTGAGCCTAAACGCGATGTTGCACTCATTTTACATACTGAGGAACACCAGCTGTCCAAACAGCATCGTGTGTGCCTGCCTGCTTACTTTTGTATTTAGATGTGTACTTAGCCTCCTCTGCTGCCCAATACACTGTCCTTTTCACTCCATGAGCTTTGTTCTACCTGTGTGGCTGGAAAGGATTATTTCCATGCTGTTTTCCCAGTGACTCATTAGCAGATACATGTGAAGGAGAGACACCAGTGGACAATTCTTGGAGCATCGCTACTGGTTTTAGGACTTCAAACGCACAGTATTGACTGTGTATGTACCGTTATTCGAATTCTTGTACATTTGGTGATATCATTCGTTCATATAGTTTGATTTGAGTTTCACCCCATCATATTCTCTAAATAACAGTCTGACCTTTGTTTCCATGCAGACTTGTCAAACAGTTGTGAAATTTAAACAATTTGGGTGTTTTAAACACACAAACACCCCCCAACCCCCTTAAAACTGTATTTCAAGTTTTGGGTAATCTGTTTAACACACAGCCCCTGGAATGAGATCATTTGAATATCGACTCAGGGGTTAGGATTTCTTTGTGCAGCTGTGCAGTATAGCTTTATGTACAGATACGTCTGTCTGGCCGGAGACCCGTCTGCACATTCCAGCATATAGGAGCTCATGCTGCCATAGAAAAAATAGAGTGCCCATATTTATTTTCACAATAGTAAATGTGTGGGCTAGATGATCCGGAAAACACCTCACTCCAGACCAACTGTAAGCAGCATCTTTTTTATACATTCACTGTAGTTCTGTTCAGCAGCTATTACCAAGTGTGTTCCCTCTGAGATATAGGGCAGGTGCATACGTATACACTAACACATAGAACACATTTTCGCTATTATCTTGGCCATGCCAAGTGCAATCAGCTCGTCTCATTCCTCCCATGTGAGCTCGCAGGCAGCCGGTGCTGCGCTTCAGTGCGGGGAACAAGCAGAACCCTGTGGCCAGAGCTGTGTGATGAAGAAGGCACCTTTGGGCCATTAATGGTGTACACATCTCACGTTAATGTGTTTTACTTTTACCTGCTGGGAGTTTAATTAAAAAACAAAGAGCCTCAATTTAAAGGCCATTATTATGTTAATGTAGTAAGCACGGGATGGTGATTAAGCAGCTTTTAGAGCTGACTGGAGATGGCCCTTGGGAGCAGAAGGATGGCACTTTTTATTTGGCTTCATTACTGTCCATGAATCTATGCTCCAAAGAGAAATGCTGATACTATGAAACAAGGTCAGCTACTGAGATCATTTATGCAGGCAGCGCTATCACTACCACTTTTTCACGTTACTGCTCATGCATTCCTGTAAGTTTGTTTTTTAACCTCCTTTCCATTGAAAAAGTATGAATCTGGATGTGTTACTAGTTTTATTTAAACATGCAAACCCGCTGTGTTAAAGTACAACTTTCCTTTGCAATCTGCTTTTATCATCAGTCCCTCTGTGAGCAACCCAACACTTACTGTACATTAGCTGAACCGAGGTTGCTATTTTCAGGACAACAGCCCCCTACATAACAAAGTAATTTTCATGATGTTGAAACAAAGTTGAAAAGGGTCGCCTTCGTTCATCCGCGTATAGCAAAACATCTGTGCATCAAATGTTTTCCTCTTTTGATACGACTGCTTAGAGCCAATTTTCACGTAGTAAGGCGTGTCTCACGAGAAGCTGAAAAGTGGCTGTTTCACAGTTTGGAGACCTCTGCTACCTCTTTGAGACGGATCTGTTTGTTGTCTTTCCAGACAGCAAACAGAACCAAACTCTACCCCAAAAAAATGTAGATGGAGAAATGACCTTTTCACTAAATGCACCCATTTGGTTTGAGGTATGTGAAATGTTTGAAGCAGGAGTTTGACGCTCTTAGAAATACGCTTTGTTGTCTTTAGTGAAATAAGAAGAATATTAACACTCACACTGTCTGTTTGATAAATAAGGTCACATACAGCCGGTTAGCTTAGCTTAGCATATCAACTGGAAACTGATTCTGTACAATGGTAACAACATCTACCAGCACCTCTGAATCTGTTTACTTAACATATCATGTCTTGTTTGTTTAATTGATAGGAAGAAGTAAAAACAGCAATTGGGAGTTTTACATGAGGTTTTTTTCTTTCTGATTACGTAGTTCCAGAGGTTTACAGTACGCTGAGCCTAGCTTTTTTTTTCTACTGTACATTACCTGTATTTAGGCCAAGCTAATTGACTAATTGACTTAATCACTTTTGCTAAGAAGAAATACAAGTGGTACCAATGTGCAAATCTAACTCCCAACAAGAAGCCAAGTGTAAGTAATTCCCCAAATGCTGCTGTAAGGTTTTTAATTATGTGTTTTACCAATCCATGCTAAGCGAACCAGCTACTAGCCATAGCCATATATTTAGCTAACAGATATGAGGGCACTATCAATCTTTTCATTTAACGACCTGCAAGTAAAGTGCATTACCCAAAAATGTTGAACAGACGCACATCTGTTGTAAAAGCATTAAAACCTTACAATGTACGAATTGACCCAAGATGTAGCAATATCCAACTTGTAGCCATTAAAATAAGGGGAAATGTCGAGCGTACACCGTTGACTGATTGCTCCACATCTCCTTCGTCCTGTCTGACCTGCCTCCCAGGCTTCAGCTCTCACCTTGGCAGTGATTGGCATGGCCACAGGTTTTCTGCCCCAACACGAGAGCCCATCTTCAAAGTAATAGCTTACAGCTGCTTCCTGGATAATCCTCATCCTCTCTGACTTTAAAGGGATGCAGCGACATAATAGCCCGGGCCATTCTTCCCCAAATTGTTATAGTATTTCTCTGAGTGTTGTTCAATAGCAAAAGGGGAGTAGGTGAGCACATGTTGCTAAATGTAGCATGATTATCAAAGACTATAAGTAGCTCCACAACCACGGCTACCCTTCCCTTTCCCTTCCACTCTGTCTGTCTTTTTCTTCTGTATTTCGTTTATCCCCACCAGTCCTCCTGAGTCTTATCACTGCAGCAGAAACATTAAATGTAATGTCTGTAGCTGGGAAATCATTGGCAACATGTGGTGAGAGCTTAAGATGTTGTCACACTATAAGTTGGCTATAATCTGTTCAAAGGGAGATTGCATAGTTCTCAAAAGTGCCTGGAAAAGGGAGGAAGAAGAAGAGCAACAGAGAGGCCAGAGTCTCTCAGCTGCACTTGGCTTAGCCGAAGTGTTCATCAGACAAAATAACTGTCGGTCCCTGTTGGCTTCGGTCGTCTTCATAATGCTCTTTTTTGTTCTGGTCTTTTTTTTTTTTTGTAGCATTACAAGCCTCAACAGTGTGATAATCTGTAACGGTGAAGCAGGGACAATCATTGATAATGTAAGAAAGAACAGACAAGGGATTACAGGTATGTGGACACAGGCTTAAAAAAAGGGACGTAATGATTGCTCTGGGAGAGAGGTATGTGCTGAGATGGGCTTTTTTTTTTTCATTTATGAGTCCAGTTCTAGGGAGGCCTGGGTAAATATTGACAGTCCTCTCTGCTTGAGATGCTGCCATTGATCCGCACAGGAGGGTCTCATCACTTGAGCTGTGCGCTCAGGTGTGGGAGGAGGGAAAGCGAGAGCTGTGACATGTGTTGTCATGCTGGTGGTTGTCTTTGTGGTGTCTTTTATAAACGGGCAAGCTTAAAGGTGCTGATCACACTGCCTCTGTGACACTGGGAGTCATGCTACCAAGCAGCTGAACATCCAGAAAGTGGATTTTAGGTGGATACAAGTCTTAGTGTAGTGGGTCACTGGGATCAAGTAGAAGCAGAAACTCGTAACTGATCGTCCAAATCACTATAAGTCGCAGCTACAGCTCTTTGGTACCTTTTATATCCCAGTAGGTCTTTACAGAGAGGTGTGAAGTGTCTGTTTCACCTAATGTTATCAGCAGCTCCAGGTGATATGTTTTTCTATATCTAAAATGATCATTTACATCGCAGCCTCTGTCTTGTCTCCTGTTGGCATGCTGGCCCACTGGCCAGCTCCTCAAACCACTAATCAGGTAATGTTGGGGAGGTTGAATGGCGTGCCTCCCCCTGGTCAACCTTCACTGCTCACACAGTGGTGTTGTTTTAAAGAGCATTCTTTAGCAGCTGAACTTGGAAAGGTATTAAAGTGGGATTAGGCTCCTCCACAATCCACTGCTTGTGTCATTCAGGGAGTTTGTGTTCTCCTCTCCCCACTGCCACCTCCCCACTCCTCCTCTGTTTGATTGTGGCTAGCCGCAGGAGTGGGACTGACTGTGCCTTTCAAAGGAGAGGGGTAGGGTTAAATCCCTAGTCCACTGCTCCCTGCTAATTCTCCTTGTTCCTTAGAGAAGGATTTACTTCTGCTGCCAGCTTCTCAAAGGCCTTCTCTGCCCATCCGAAAAGTCGCCGTTGCCTTCCTGTGGAGGTGTGGTTGCCATAGAAGGGGCGTCATGCATGGCTATTCCATCTGAACCCTGCTGAGAATGGGGACCGGGGACTGAAAGCAGGCAGAAAGTCCGGATTAGACCCGAGGACAAAGCAGGACAGGAAGATTCCAGAAGGGACGAATAGGAATTACAGCAGCAAAAATAATGCAAAGTGACAGAGAGGGGAAATAGAAAAATAATGGCTTACAAGATTAGACTCGGCGAGGAGAAAGAAGAAAGGAAAGAGGGCTGAATGAGAATGTTTTCATCTAGATGAGAAGATTTGAGAGAGCGGTCGTAGGTGAATGCAAAGTCCTGGACATATCAAAACCGTGCTAACAAGTCATTTCCTCAACTTTTTGCTCTCTTTCTCAGCTTAAGCCAGCAATCATTAGCTAAACACTAGAGTCAGAGCTGGGAACTTGTCTTAACAGATTCAGCACCTATTTTCCCTGATCCCAGCATGTAAAACACTAAACCCTTTAAAAACCAGAAACAACTCTGTCTCTGCAGAATTAACTCAATGTAAAATTCCCTTTTTTTGAATTGAGTTGTTTTTTTGTTTTTTTTTTGAAGTGTCACTCTTGTCTTTTGTTTTTCAGTGACTAAATTTTTGTTTAGAAGATAGAATCAGGTTGGCAGGTCACTTAAACAAGAATCCTACTTGTTTGAGACACATGCCAAAATTTCTTTTTTCAGGGGATTATCCTTGAGGTTTTTCCATAGTTGAATAATAATCTCCTTAACTTATTGTAATAAATGAAAGATTAAAGGATTTCATGAACCCTAAGAGTGCCAGCTTTGATATCTCTGTTGTTTTGCTGCGTGCTAAGAAAATAAGATGCTTCAGTTGCTGTTTTCTGATCCAGATTCAATGTGTCATTTTGATTATAATGGATGTAATTAAGTAAAATAACCAATCAGTTAATGTGATGTAATTAGTGTAACATAAAATTTAGATTTTGTTGTTGCTGCTCTAATGATCAGTTGTGCAGTAATTGTTTTGGAGGCTGTCTTGTTTCCGGCATGCATGCAGCTGCTCATACACATGCATTTTACGTGTGTGAACACACAAATGCACACACACCCTATCAGTACTCAATCAGCACCTACAACAGCATTACCATAACAAAACCATCCTTTGGTTTCCCTCCTCTCATATTTACACATTATATTCATCACTATCGCTCATCCCTGTCCCGAACCAGCGGATGATGTCAATTGCTCCTCTCCCTGCCTTGCACAATGAAATAGATGTTCGCCACAAATAGATAGGCGGTTGCCAGCTGTCTTCCAGACCAGGGCAAACAAAGAAGCCACTAATAAATCCAGCTTTACGGCTGGACACGATCAACTACACTCCCTGCCTTCTTGCTCCATTTAATGTGGCTTCTTCTGAACAACAGAGGGTGAATTAAATGCCTCTCAGTCACCAATAAAACAATGCAAACATCTTCCTCAAAGGATATAAAAGAAGATGGAGGTGTTGTCTAGGAAATGGTGATAGAGGCAGTCGTGCACCACAGAGGCATGATATTAGACAGTAAGATGAGATATGAACAGACTAGAAGGCATTCTGGTAGCCAGCAATGAATCACGGTCTCTGATATGCTATCTGATGCATATAGAATGCTGTGCTTATGAAAGAATTGTGTAAATTGCCAGCAAGGGCTTGATTGGGATCATCAGGGTTTGGTGATCACTACACTAGAACATGATCCAGCCTCTTCTTTAGATTTGTGAGGGGGCATTGGGTGCCCATGAGTGAGCTCACTTGGAATGATGCAAGGATGGGGATGGGCCCACCCTAGAAATTTTAACAGATGAGTTGCTGCCAAGGAGTCACCTCCTCGGCTGCCCACAGCATCAGCCAGCCAACTTGACTCTTAATCAAAAGACCTTGATGGGCAGCTAAAGTAAGGCTGTGGGACAGAATGGCAAAAGCAAAAACGAGCCACACAAAAGTTATCAAGTCACATTTTCCTGATGATTAGCTAACATTAACCAGCATGAGGTACTGGTCAAACCAGACTGAGAAAGGTTGTGTAAGCAAAACCCTCGTGTGTGTTCACTTGTATTTAATTGCTATTTCATTACTACTAGTATTTTCATCTGTGAGAGAACATGCTCCACATCTCATTTTAACACTGCAGTTGTCTTTGCTGAAAAGCAGCCACTAAGTGCACAAGTAGCAATCGTAGGGTATTGAAAAAAACGGTAAAAACATAGCATAAACATAGCAAAGGTTCATTATATTTTTTTATGAATCGAACTTTTCATGCTGTAAAAAAAGAACTGATGCTCTGTTTCTTTGTTCACAAGCTGCACAGTGTTGCTTTAATTAACTACTCTGCTGTCAGCACGCCTCCATTCAGCAAACCCTTTTTCCTTCTCCTATAGGTTGTTTGCGACCAAATGCAGTGGCTGCATGGAGAAAATTGCCCCCACTGAGTTTGTGATGCGTGCCCTGGAGTGCGTCTACCACCTCAACTGCTTCTGCTGCTGCGTGTGCGACCGCCAGCTGCGCAAGGGCGACGAGTTTGTCCTGAAGGAAGGTCAGCTGTTGTGCAAGATCGACTACGAGAGGGAGAAAGACTTACTCAGCTCTGTCAGCCCGGATGACTCAGATTCAGGTGAGCCCTCTGCGCCCTGTCACATAAAAGTGAGAACAGCACCATGGTGTTATCATCACATGGCACCAGGGTGTTGTATTCCGTGTGCTCTGATCCATGACAGTGCCAGCCAACATACACATTCTCCACGATGGATAGAAACTAAAAATCTGCTGCTTTATTACTATTTAGACAAAAAAAAAACTATAGTATTTTTTTTAAGTAGCTGATGGATTAGATGCTGGGACTTGCATGCAGCCCAGGCAGTAAAAAGTGGCTAATGTTTGTAGCATTCTAATTCAAGCAGGGAGCGTAGGTTTATGATACAATAGGAAGTGGAAACAGGATAAAGCCCAGCCACCCTATATTAATGGTTCTCCATGCGTGGGCAGGATCTGGTGCTGGAAAGAATTAAATCACTGTATCATGGTGAGTGACAGAGGGATTTGGGACCTTTCTGCAGAAAGCCTGTGCCTCCGCTCTTATCAGCTCTAGTGTTCTTTGCCTATAGCCTCCGCACACATTGAGGCATCTTGCCAAGCCTCACTGTTCACTACCATCTGGCTCACATTTAAACATGCACAAAAGCGGGGAATTTGTCAAATACATCTGTGCCTGTGTCAACTTTTGTCAACTTGTGGGAATATTTGCTCTGTGTCTTCGCCCGTTTGCTTGTGTCCCTGTGCATCACACAGGCATGTCTTTTGTGCATGTCTCCAAATTTTAAGAAGGAGAAAATGTTGACATGAACAGAGGTTAACCTCAGCATGTGGCAGATGAAATGTAGGTTTTCTAAGGAGAAATGTTGATACATATCAGAACCAGATGACAGGAGACGCTGAGCCCTCGTCTGTGTGTGTGCTCCCTTCTTTTACAGAACCCCGAATTGTTTAGGGTTTTGTTAACAGCAGATTTTGAGACACTTCTTGTC
The DNA here is from genome assembly GCF_033026475.1 of Channa argus. Taxonomy (NCBI): domain Eukaryota; kingdom Metazoa; phylum Chordata; class Actinopteri; order Anabantiformes; family Channidae; genus Channa; species Channa argus. The sequence goes on from NC_090207.1 coordinate 19,957,289, forward strand.
CTCTTAATATAGAATTACAACACGAAAGGTGTTTGTTTGTTTTTTTCATGCTCTCTTTACGTGGCCTTGTTGTCTTTGCACACAAAAAATGCATGGATCACTGCAGAATTTAACCACTACTTTTGTTGAATTAAGTTGCATATTTCAATACTATATGTCATATTTTACATTTATCGAATGCGTCTTCAACAACAAACCTATTTCAAAAATGGAGATGAAAAGTAAGGACAAGGAAATCAAAGCAATTAAATTGAATTTATTTTCCAGGAATAATAGACAGGCTTAGTATGTGGCAGGTGCCTGAAGATCAACAAGTTCCATGTTGTATTCATACTTCTTTCAATTTATTACTGGTTAAGTAATAAATTTTTCTGGGAGAGTATTAAATATGTAGTTATTGTTTGTGATAGCGGCAAACAGCTGCATCTACACAATAAATCTACAAACACATCTCAGAAATCTAATAAAGCCAAGTTATTATTTAGTTTAAATTGTACGTTCTAGAGCAGAAGCATAAAAATTACACAGATTTTACAGCCCAGAAATGTAACATCCTGCTGCTGCTTGTAAAAATCTGGCAACCCATATAGACTTTGTCATTATTTTAATGTCTAAAACAGAGCAATAATTGCATTTCCTTGCTGTGTCATGGGAGATACAGTACATTTCTCCTATGCACTCATGTTGTCTTTTTCATGTTTCACTTGATGTAGTGTTCTTATCAGAGATTGATTTAGTGTAAATCAGACAAAGCTGAGCGCCATAAATTTCTAGTGACACAGTGTCCAGTTCAGTGACAAATGTTCAAATTTCAATGCATTCTCCAAGCAAGAGCCACAGACTTCTGTAAGTCTCGTCATACATGTGGCCCATTTCTTTTGTAATAAATTGATAACAAAGTATCAAAAACACATGTGTCTCCTTTGATTATGCACTTGTGGTGTGTCGATCTCCAGGAATAGGGAGGAACAAAAATATATTTATCAGCAGACTGTCACTGACTAAAAGGGTGTAGTCAGTTCAAGCTTGTGCTGATGATACAGGACTCTTTCTACAGAGAAAAGTGACGATGAGGAGCTGGACATCAAGCCAGAGAAAGGCATAGGAGGCCAGGGAAAGGGCGATGATGGGAAGGATCCCAGGAGGCCCAAGAGGCCGCGAACCATTCTGACCACTCAGCAGAGACGGGCCTTCAAGGCCTCCTTTGAGGTTTCCTCAAAACCTTGCAGAAAGGTAAGACAAAGCTCTAAGAGTCTGGTACGACAAACGGAGGAAAATTAAGCAATTGTTCAAATATTCCCTGGTCTGCATTAGGAGTAATGGACACATGGGTATTTAAATCCAAACCGCGAGCCCTACAGTAGTTTCACAAATAAAATTCTCAAATTAAAAAAATCTTCCCCACCTCAGAGCTGAGCTTTGAAGTGGCAAGCAGCATTCTGTTCTGTGTTAACCGAGGCAAGCTGGTGTAACGCAGTCCGCCTGCACCAAATGTCATTCTAAGATAGGAGAACTGCCCCCATAGCCCGGGACCTAAAACAGGCGCTGCACACTGTCCAAGGCTTTGAAGAGGCAATAACCAAGAGGTCCAAAAAGACTGCTGCATTCATTCAACGTTCACTGAAATCAAAGCAAAGCAAATGTGGCAGCTCGGCTAAGCGGGCAAAGTTTTTCATGGCGTTGTGTTGTGAAGTGTTTTGTATTCTTTTGTGACGCTGAAGATCTTTTCTTTGGATGCCTTCAGGTGAGGGAGACACTGGCTGCAGAGACAGGACTCAGTGTTCGGGTGGTCCAGGTGTGGTTTCAGAACCAGAGAGCTAAGGTGAGAGCAGTTAGCACAGGATGACTTAGATTTTGTGTCTACATTCAACAGCCTTGTTCCATCTTAGAGTCCAGCTAATAAATTACCACAACTATGTGTGTTAAACTTATTGCTGCATTCCTTTCACAAATGTAAAAAAAGGAGTTGCAAATCTAGGACACTCTTGCATTAAATGTCTACACCCTCCTCTTTTCTGATTATTATCTCGTGAAAACCTTTGATACTTGACAACGAAGAGCACTCAGATACAGATTTTTATACAGTTCATTTGAGGGTGAACAGCGAGGAGCATCCTTTTTAAATTAAAGAGCGCATGTTAGTTTTGGGAGTTCCTCACAACTTTGACTCCTTCGTTTCAGATGAAGAAGTTGGCAAGAAGACAGCAGCAACAACAAGAACAACAGAATTCTCAGAGACTTGGCCAAGGTACGACTGTGTACATGTCCCGTAGACACAATGGAGGCTCATTGTCTCAAATCTTTGTCTCGTGGTTTTTTTTGTTGTTTTTTTTGGTTATTTACAAAATTTCTCATTTTTCCAGTTACATTTCCACAATTTGAAAGCACCCCCTTCACTCAGGGGTGTGTTTTGCATATTTTTCCTTCATTTGGTTGTTCGAGCATCACTGCACAGTGATGTATGTGCAGAGTTTGACACTAGAAGGGTGTTTTCACATTTATACGTTGGCAGTGGGAAGGTTCTCTGTGCTCACCTGAATTTTAAGACATGTAGGTACAAGCCTGATTTTGTGACATCACAAATAACAACCAGCCAGTAACGGTCCAGTCTGAAAAATTACTCAAGTGTGATGTGAAAACAGTTATACTTTCTGGATATTTCAGGCAGAAGGAGTAGATATGAGCTTTTCAAATTTTTACAAAGGCACTTGAACTAATACAATAAACTACAATAAATGAACTACATCAGACAGTGTACAAACAGCTTACAAATATGTCACTTTGGTAACAGAAGTCACTGTGATTGGGGCCAAAAACAATGAATATCAGTGATAGGCGATGGGCTCCAGCGATGAAGCTACAACAGTTTTGTTTCCCTCTCAGTAATCACTTAACCAGGAGCTATATTTGTGGACTGCAACGAAAATAGGTATTTTGAAGTTATCATAGCTATCCCACAGGTACCAGATTCTTTTTATTTATTTATTTTTTGTTAAGCACAACCTAACTCAGATTCAGGTGAGCTGGTAAAATTCCCAGGTATTGTTAAAGGGACTCTACAAGGAAGAAACATGTCCCTACTGTTAATGCTCTCATCATGAGCGGTTTTTCCCATGTTCAGACACACCTTTCTGTGTACACCCTTTGTGTGTGGCTGCAGACCAACTGTTTTGTTTTTGTTTAGTTTTTTTTTACATTTTCTGTAACAGTGTATCTTTTTTGCTCTCTGTGCCTTTTCCAGAGGTGATGTCCAATCGGATGGAGGGGATGATGAACTCCTTTACACCGCTGGCTCCACCACAGCAGCAGCTGGTCGCCATGGATCAGAATGGTTACAGCACAGACCCGTTCCAACAGGGGCTCACCCCCCCACAGATGCCCGGGGACCACATGAACCCATATGGTGAGCATCCACCAACTCCCACTACCCCTTCCACTACCACCCATTCCCCCAGTCCTGTACTCAAAACGCACACACACACACACACGCACACACACACACACGCCTGTCCCTTGATCAACCTCATAGCTCCCCAGTGTGGGACATGTGTTCAAGCCGCAGCCTCGATGATTCAAGCCGCACACAGAAGAGAACGAGCAGCTTCTCCTCCCACATGAGATAACACAAGCATTCTCATAAGCTATTGGGTTTTGAAGTTCATTTTCAGATCTGTTTAATATGGTTTTAACTCTCTGCCTCTAGTTCAGAGACATGCCCTGTTACTGATGATGTTTTCCAATGGTGGTAAAAACATGTGGTTGATGTGGACAGCTTAAGATAAAATGCAGTCTATGCAATGATCGAGGACTGTGTGAGCTAATGAATCAGAATGGGAAAAACAACAAGTCTCTGATTTCTGTGTGATACAGGAAAGAATTAAAATGCAAACACTGAGGGGGGAAAAGAAATCAGTCAATCAAGTATTAGTCCACAGGATGTAACTGGAATAACACATTTCTGAGTGATGTCCTCAACAAGCCCCAGAGGGACCATTTCCTGAAGTTCATAACTTCCTTATAATTTGCCTCCATTTAGTTTTTCTCTCTAGTAAGAATCTAAATCCCCAGTCTCATCACTCTCCTTTGGTTTGGGGAAAAGAACAATATTGGCAAGGCATTAAAAGATATGTCTCAAAACACTGTCCCCATTTTGTGCAACACTATCATTAAGATCCAGAGTGTAATAAAGTTAACTATTCCCTCCAGAGAAATAACATGTTGAGGTTTTATGAAAGGCGTAAACAGTTGCTATTAACCAGATCTTTTAGGAGGATGCCCCTTGTTTACATGCTCCCTCACAGACCACAATTGTCCCAGTGAGGGCAGCAAAAAGTGAGCTTTGATGATATCTAACAAAACAGTTCTCACAATTGTGATGACACACTACAGCAATTTCTCAAAGTGACTATTAGTAATTATAATTTCCCAAAGCTGCTATAAATATCAAATACGCGATTGCACTGACTTCCTAGTCAGAGTGGAGCGTTGCTGCGTTTTTTTGAATGACGCCTCTGCCACTGAATCCTGACGTCTAATCTCTGTATCGTCTCCCCACAGGTAACGATTCTGCATTCCACGACATAGACAGTGACACGTCTTTAACCAGCCTCAGTGACTGCTTCATGGCATCATCGGACGTCAACTCCATGCAGGCCCGTGTGGGGAACCCCATCGATCGCCTTTACTCCATGCAGAACTCTTATTTTGCGTCGTGAAAGAAAAGTGAGAACAACAAAACATCAGCACAGAATAAACTGCCCATCTCAACCTGAAGCGTGATGGCCAGGAGTTTCTACACTAACACAGACCTGTCAGAAGAAACACTGCCTGGTTATGTGCGGAAGCTTACTCAAAGATAGTGAAACCACTTGTTGTAGGAGAGTGAAGATTCCTGGGGACAAAGAGTTAAATATTGTTAGAGATTATTTGGTAGGATTGCTTATCTGTCACAGGAGCTATTACTCTTCTTTGTTCAATTAAAGAAAACAAGTAGATATTAAATCCACTGATTACACACTCTTAAACCAAATAACACAGTGAGTTTATACAGTGCATGATCAGTTGTAAACTAAAACTTTTTGTAAGCCCTCCCTCCCCCACCCACCGGTTAAGATGTGGTGTTTGGACTGTTTCTTCTTTACACTACATGGGTTTCTATGTTCACCGTTAGCATTTTGATCACTTTCAATAGGTTTAGATATTGTGTTAATAGTAAATAGGTGCAGCATGTCTGCAAGAGTGACTGTACATTTGTGTATGTATGAGAGTTTGTGGTGAGAAAGAATTGTTTAGAGGAAAAAAACGTGGAGAATTTGATGGACAAGTAGGATCAGTGAAGTGTAAATACTTTCCCCAGGCAAATTGGATGTGCATGTCAAAAATGGAAAGCATTCTATTTATTTAACTATAACAGGCTCTTGAAGGTGCATATTAAAACTGAAAAGCTTTATTTAAAAGGAGAGCATTTTTTGTTGAGCAATTAGTGGGTTCATCACAACTCATCTGTATGCCTTTTTAATATGAAGATTAACCCGTTTGTTTCTTTTTTATTTTCTTCAGCCAAGCTGTAAATGAGCAATGTTGCTATTTATTTCGTACAGACCATAAACCTTTTGTTGTCATTGTCATATGTGCATTCTCAAAATGTTAAATTTGCTAATTGACCAAAGTGGACTGGTTTGATGAATAAACAATGTCTTTCTCCTGATAATATTAAATAAATGCCATTCAGTGATCATGGTTCATTCCCGTGCCAACTATCAGCTGCTTTAGCAGCTTCATGCAGGAATTCTCAACTCATTTTGGTTTTGTTTAGCTGTGTTAGTGGTGCAACCTTGACCTTTGTCAATTGATATATTGATAATTTTGGATGCATTGTCATGAAATTTGGTGCAGACCTTTCATGGTCCCCACAGTAGATAATATTCCTTGGTGATTTTGGCGAACCCTTAACTTTTTCTCTAGCATCACCAAAATATTTTACTTTAATTAGCAAACGTGTTAACATGCTGATGCACAATGCTAAAGTACAAACTCACATCATGGCTATAAACCAAAGGTGGAACTTTTTTTTCCTACCGAGGGCCATTGGAGTATTTAGTTATTTGCAGATCATAGACTATACCTGGCTTAATATTAAAACATTAATAAAACATAAAAGTCAAATTTTAATGCAATGGCTGAAATTGCTTCTCTGTTGAGACTGTGGATTATTATCTGAAATGGAGGATGTTGCCACTTGCAACTAGTTTTTTGCAGTCTTGAGCTGAGCTGAGTGTCCACAGTAAAATAAACCTTTGACAGCACATCACAAACACACAGGATGCCTTCACTGAATGGTTCCACAACATAGGACATCAGTGTTTGGCGGTTTGAATTTTTTTGAAAGATGTCAGGACCATCAGCTGGTTCAATGCTAAAGGTCCAATTTTTTTTTTCCAACCTCACTCTGATTATAGCTGTGTTCTCTAACGTTAAAGCAGGCTTCTGTGTTTGTTAAACCTCTCCACCAGCACTTGCCATAACTCCAATTTAGCCATGGCTTATTTTTAGCTTTAATACCAATGTGGTGAGAGGCTAGCTGGGATCCAGGAGCTTAACATTTAGTTCTGACTGACACTTGGTGATGTCAAACATTAAGACAAATTGACACAATGAATTGCTGTTGCCAAGAACTGTGACAGGTTTTTCCTTAGTTTCCTCAAACGTAACTTCCTCGCTCAGCTTGTAGAACCACATCAGCTGGTTCTTACAGTTCAACCACTGCACTAGATCCAAGTCCCTATGCTGGGCTTCAAGTTTATGTAGCAAATCCCTAAAACTGGTAGCTGTGCCTGGCGTCAAAATCCATAGGTATCCCGAGAATGAAAACAGATATTTCTTTGTCATTCTATGTAGACTTAAGCTACTGCTGGGCCGTGTGTGCAATGATAATTATCATGATGTAACAGGGAAACAAAACAAAATATTCTCTTTTTCAATTAGGACTTAATATTGAATATATTTTTCATTTACATAAATGTTTATTTAAGGGATGTTTTACTTTAACATTTCTGAAATTTCATTCTCAAATTGACTCATGCTGTAGTGTCTTAGTCCTTTAACCACACTGAGTGCATCTCATTTACTCGCCTCTGTTGTTATTTGACTTGACTTTTGGCATTTGACCCAACTATTCCAACGTATTCCTGTAAGAAAATGAAGACGATGAGGCAGAAGCATGCACATAGTGTGGGTGTGGTCTGAGAAAAGATTAAGTGACATACCAGTATAGCAGCACAATTGAAGAGCAAACCCACCTATAACCTCAGGGCTAGTCAGGCGGTTGCTTGGAAGTACCATCTGGGTGCTTCTTAATCTCCCTGACAACTCCTCAAAGCAGCCAGGCAAGCTTCCAGCCGCTGCCTCTGTAGTCATGTGATCATGCAGATAAACATTTATGACGCTCCATATTACTATGACTCCATATGGTTCTAATGTCATACTTATGACAGGGTTTAATAATGTTGGCTGCTATTCCTGAACTGAAGAAGAATATGAAATTTTCAACTTTGTGAGGGTTTAAAGCATTAGCCTGGTGTGGTATATATCTATATATCTACTATCAGGTCTTCAATCTGACAGCCAGGTGTTGGACTTGTTGGTAAGCTTACATGGCCATTTATCTTCACTTGTCACACCGGTAGGCGAGTATCCCTGGAAGCACCACACGGTGACATCATCTTAGTGTGGGACCTGATTGGACAAGATTTGAGTAACCCAACTGACACAAGGATTTTGTGGCTTTCTTTTCCTCAATACCTGAAGTTTTCGTGTGTGACACATACATAAGAGAACTACGTCAAGTCGAACAGGAAACACGATAGAAATAGTTTGTGCCTATAAGCAAGAACCTGTAAAGACAATGAACAGGTTAGCACCAGGTTTCTAGTTTATATGTGGTTTAAAGCACGAAAGATATAAAAGACTGAGCAAACAGACACGACAAAGGTTCCCATTTACAGTAAACATGGATGGGGTTGCTACGCACACACAATGTTTGCACGGCATAGACATTACAATTAGTTTGAACCTCTCCCTTTTCAGTTCAGGCCAGGTGAGCTCACATAGAGGTGTTTGGGTGTAGAGAATGACAGAAGGCTCTGCTGCTGACTTTCTAGTTGAAATATCAGTGAAAACCCTAAAAAGAAATATAAATTCTTATGCATAGATTTAACATGTACATATTTCTTTCCATTTCTTTTATGGTCGGGTTGGTTATTTAATAACAACATGGACGAATTTAAGATTGTTGTCACAAACAGTACAGTTAAATTGTTGACAATACATTTGCACTGTGGACCAGGAAAAGGTACAGATCAAGGCAGGCATCATACTAAAAGGTAAAACACATGCAAAAACAAAACAAGAAAAAAATGATTTGCTAATGCATATTTATTCCCCCAAGTTTTAAGCCCCCTTAGGCCTTGGATTTCAATTCAATTCAATAATTGTACATTTTCAGAGAATGGCTGCAGTATATGTACAATAATGTTTTTGCATTATTCGAACTATGCCTTGTTGCATAACTATGCATAATCATCTCAGCACACAATACAATAAATATATACTGTAATATAAAATGTGTAAAAACAACAGTATGTCATTTTGGTTACTTTAGCGCTGGACTGTTTTTTGGCAAACAGTTGCTAACGACATCTTGTGAACAGTCTGTACACTTACAGTTATTTGTGTGGACAAACAAGCCAGACACAACATGTTAATTAGTTAGCTATAAGTGGTGGTAGAATAGTTGTTTCCAGTTTTATGCAAATCTACTCTGAGATAACCAGCCACTGATAGCAACTTCATACAAATGGCAGATGGAGTGGTATCAATCAAAACAATTTGAACCTTTTATTCCACAACTGTCCATTTGTCCAGAAAATCCAGGTTCCTACTCCACTCTGCCCAAGCTCTGGGAACACAGTATTAGTTGGAGTTGACAGGGTAAAAACAAAAATAGATTTTGCTCAGGATGTATTTTATTGACTATTTACATGTCTACACTCTAGAGCCTTGTGTCCTTCCTACTTTTTTTTCTTTGTATCCCTGTCCCCACTTTTTTTAATTCAAGTCCCCAATGTGCTAAACAGTAAAATCCAACGTGTGAATATAACCTATGTCATCGCTTGTTTGCTGGCACTTGAGCGTGAATCAGCCAAAGAAGACCCATAGAGGCTGGGGTTAGTATGGCCTCGATATAAAAACAGCCTTGCTGAAACCTGAGCTGAGGACACACACACACACACACACACACACAAACTCAAAGTGAGTTAAGAATCAGTCTTCAGTAAACTGTTCACACATTTACTCTTCTGCCATTCTGGCACCACATAGGAAATGAGCCTAGTGACAATATTTTCATTAGATAACCAAAATCCTGATTTATTTTTTTTTCTTCACACAATTGAAGGTTTGTGATTCGTTTTCTCTCTCTGAACTGTTTGTTCTCTTGCCTGACTCATGAAAACGTTATGGACCTGGGTTTGTTATTCAGGGTCATTTTAAGCAAGATTCTCCCCAGTTACCCCATAAAAGCACAGCGTGCCTTAAGACAGTAGCTGAAGAGTATAAGCAACAGGGCTGCATATCATCACAGTAAATCACCGAGGGAGTGACTTATTCAAACCATGCAACACTTTTATTTTGAAGTGGCCATTGTAATGAATTTACTGTACTTGTAATTGGCATTCCCAGTTGTCATTTCTCAACATCACATTTACAGCTGAGCAATATTCCTTTTTTTTAAACAAACCAAGCCCAATTAATTGTTGCTTTGCCAGTCCAAAGACACTCAGACATTTTGTGGGTTCAGTATAGTCTAGATTTCTTCTCATGATTTCACAGAGTTCACAGAAGTTCAGAGCGGGTCCCTAGTGGGAGCAAGAGGGGGAGCTTTGAGTGTTTTTGTTAGGCATTTTCCATGGCGTGTGGTTAATTGTTAAGGGAGACTTTTAACCAGTGTCTGACACATATTCTTTGAGCCTTGAGGGCTTGTGCATAATCAAATGACAGACTATGCTGTGGTTTTGACCATAGAGTGGGGTCAGAGCCAAACATCCAAGCATGTCCTCACAGCAGTGTGTCGCTTTATTGTGTCACTCAGCAGCACAAAACACTACTGCAACTGTATGAGACATTGTTTGCATGCTACAGGCCCAGCATAGATGTAGTAACATTGTTTTACTGTTACTTTATTGATGCCACAGTATTAAACTATTTTACTGCTACACCACAAGTGATGCAATCTGGGCAATGCAAATACAAGAAATCCACAATTCAAAGGACGTTTTAGGTGGATTCTATTACATCCATCCCTCTCATGTCAAGAAACCAATGACCACTTGAAGCTCTCCAAAGACATTACTGGGCCTTGTAAACATATTGCTGCAACAGTTTTCATCTCCCACCTTTGTTTCTGTGCTGAGAACAAGATGGTGAGGGATTCACCTCTCAATGCCCAGGAGTGCACATAGAGCCTCGGATAGGGCTCAGTAATCCCCACCACTATTGAAGCCCATCTGTTTTGGTTTTCATTTTTCTGTGTTATTGGTGCTTATTGGTACATGGTCTAGGAATGTAGCCAGGGTGTTTGAAGTCAAGGAGGACGGTGATGCCAGGGGCATTAGTTGAAGGAATGATGACCTTCAGGTCAAACATAAGCCAGTCCTTCTAACCTCTCCCTTGATGTTGGAATCCAAAGTCCTGCACTCTCTCCCACCTCAGATGCCCTGGACTTTGCAATTTGCCATTTTATCTGGCAATTTCAGTTGTGTCACAGTGGTAAGATTTTCTGGTGTGATGAACTAAAAATTAGCCATAAAATATAACATGCACCATATGTAGTGCTCCAGGATCTTTCCAGAAAAAGATAAAGATGATTTTTCTTTTTAGACTTCGACATGTGTTGGCATACTGCTCAGTTTATTGAGTTTTATGAAACAATATCTCTTGCTAACCGCTATATGTAATCCAATAAAAAAATCTAGACTAGAGTCTATACTAATAGCTCTATTTTAAACAAAATAAATTTAAATTAAACATAATATACAGTAGGTAAGAATAAACTAAATTATTAAATAAAGTAGAAGAGGGTCGTTTATGAAAAGTGAGAAGATCATCAAAATCATTACAGTTGATGCTGAGGAAGGGAAGAATGTGGACCAAACTTTATCACAATCCATTCCACAATTGTCAAGACATTCAACTCCAAACTAGCTCCTGTATGTGAACCTGAAAGTGGAACTAAATGAAGAATCGGAAGGCCACCAAGGTTGTTTGGATTCATTCTCTGGGAACCAAGATGTACCATAGGTGGACTCAAGGGAGGAGTAGGAGGGTTCACCACCACCCCTCAGGTGTCCACAAGGACAAATATACGGTATACCACAGAAAAGCTCTTTTTTTCTACCCTGCCCCTAACACAGCCTGAGTCACACTGAGACCGACTGTACAAAACATCATGGAAAACTAATCATTGGTTCTTGAAATACAGTATTTCAGCCTGAGCCAAAGTACCACCGCAACTAACCACGTCCACCATCATACCCATCACTGGTGCCATGCTGCAGCACTTTTATTTAAGGTAAACCAAACACTAGTCCAAGTGATGTTTATGGATGATTTTTTGATATCGAACTTTTAAGTTGTAAAGTAATATTAGCCACAAGGCCTTCAAAGAAATTATAGTTCAAGCAAACATTCTAATTGTCCACAAAGTGAATTTAGCTTTTATAATGAGTGTATCAGCTCCAGGCTGTGTAATACTGCAGATCATCATTATGTCCTTTCACTCTAGCTCTAGCAGAGGATAGTTTACGATCATATAAACACGTAATTTTGGCCTTCTCCTTTAAAAAGGACTCAGTAACATCATAGATCAATCAAATTTTTTTCAAGTGAAGAGTGTCTGGTAATTAGGTGTGATGTGTTTTCCAGATCATGACATGTACAGCTAACCGATACCTCTGTGTTTATAATTATTCCTTGACTTAAGTTACCATCTGGCAAACACACAACACCAGTATTGACTAAGCAAACTTTTGTTTGTCAGTATACTGCATGGATGTGCATTTGTCAAGCCCGAGCAGAGAATTAAATATGTCACTATAAGGCAGATAAAGACAGCAATCATATTAACCACAAGAGTTGGAAGAGAGTGCGCAGTGTAGTTCAGGTTACTCAGGCAATTTACAAATTGCTTCAATAAAGATCCCCTTTAACGTGTGTTACTCCTCTTCCCTAAATATGTTTGCACAGAAAAGAGAAATCTTATCAGCGTAATTGAAAAGCTTGTTAAAGTTTGACTTCACAGTAACTCGTTTTTTTTCCCTCTCTTCTGGATGAAAGAGTCGACGAGTAAAGAGTAGAGGAGTTTCCTCTGGCTCAAACATGACTTTGGGCAGAGTAACTGTTCACAGCAGCTCTCACAAGCATTACCTCTGGCGCAGGACAAGGTGAGCCCTCAGCAGTATATTTAAGGCCTAGATGTTTCAACAGAACTCACCTGTGAGGGCGATAAATCACTTGCAGTGTACGCTCAGAGTTGAGCGCGGACAGTAAATCTGAAAGTCAACAGCCAGTGTGGGCTAAACCAAACTGTTAGGAATTCTCTATTTGGCACACTTCCTGTCATGTATGCCCCATTTATTATATACTGTTGATGAACCCAGTAAGAGGCTTCCAGGAAATCAAAAACAACTTATAGGATATGGGTTTGCTCTGAAAAGTTTGACCTTTTCCCTTTAAGTAGAAAATCCAAAAAGTCTACAATAGATTACATAGATTACAAAGATTTTGAATAACTCTAGACTCTAGTAAGTAATGATCAAAGCTCTTTATATAACTGTAAATCAGTATCTCCTCAGTGCCAAACTAGCTATTGCACTGAGATCATCTAATGACCACTGGGCCAAATTTGACCTCTTTGATGAGGAAAGAAGACAGAGGTCAGCGCTGATGTTGCTTTTTTTATTGTAGCACGAACCAACATAATGATCAGTTAATCATGACTATTATAATCTATAATGTATATGAATATCATTTGTCAGTAGCGTCTTTCTGTCAAATCCCCCCACAGACAGAGCTCCACTAATAGAGCTTTGATTTGGAGTGCATTGATTAGCCTCATGCTCTCCTCCAGTTAACACCAAACAATCATCCTTTGTGTGCCACATGGCCTTTTGGTGTGTTTTCGACAGTTTTATTATAAGAACTAAAATAGGCCAAATAAACTGCAGATGAAGAGCCTCCTCTCACTAGCTTTTCAAAAGGTTAGTAAATTTCACCATATGGATTTTTTGGTGTCTTCTCCAAATGCCATGGCTTAATTATTAACTGTGGGGCCATTTTGGAGGGAGATTTGCACTTTTACAATATTGTTGTGCCATTGTCGTCCCTCCGTGTTTAATGAAGATGGATTTAGAGATGAAATGTTGGGTGTAATAAAGACAGCGTGACCTTTGAGGTCTTACAATGGGTAGAAAACATGTTGATGGTTTGAAAACATAAATAATATGCTTTTTGTCACTGATTGTGAATTTAACTAAATGAAGCTACAAAATACTTTATTAGCAATAGATTTTTACTGTATGGCACTGCTGTGGCATCATCATTGAACATTTTACTGTAATTGTTCGGAGTGTATTTTTTTCTCTTTCAATAGGAAGGATGTATTGAGCCCTAACTCAAGATTATAACCACTCACGAACACCAAAGGTCATGACCTCCCTGTGTGGCTGTTATGAGTCAATATTGATTACACTACAGTCAGTCAGCTAAGTGGAGCCACCAGAGCAGAACACAGCAATGTACTGTGATGTTTTTTGAAAGAAGTAATATCTGGCCTAATCCCAGCCTCAGCCATGCCCTCACCCCAGCCGGTGCACTTTTCTCTGCAGTGCCTAACAGCATGTGTGGCTCTGCACCGGGCTCAGGTTTCTCAGAGCTCCTGCTTGGTGCAGTCAGATCTTCACGGCAGTGCGTCTGAACAAGCTCCTGAGTCTCAAAGTCTTCGTGCTTCCTCAGGGGCACGGACTAGCTGACTCGCTTAGATGGTATGGCGCTATCCGAGTTCACGGGCCTTCACCCCAGCCTTCATACATGTCATCATACTCGATATGCCCACATTAATGAAAGCTCTCAGTTGACTTCCTCTGCTGACAAGTGAGACATGATCAGCTTCATGGCGTTGAGCGCTAACCACTGACCAGGGCCTTGAAACAGGATAAGTAAAACTCTGTTGTGAAATACTCAACCTTGCCAAATTCATGATTTAGGCTACACTGTAGCTTTCTGTATTTAAAAAGGTTCTTTTTAAGAGGAGGCAGCGGCGTGACCAACAGAGGATCCAATATGGTTTATTACGTTTGTTTTCAAGGAATAGTTTAGTATTTTGGGATATACACTTTTTGGCTTTCTTGAGATAAATGAGAAAGTTTTACCAGTCTTGAAATAGAGGCTTTCAAGACTGGTATTCAAGACAGGGTTGCTTCAGGAAGGGCTGTGGTGACCCTGAACTCATGGGATAAGCCGAAAAGAGAAAAATTTTTTTTTATAAAAGCCAATCACACACAGCTGGTTATTGAACTAAACCTCAGTTACTAACAGTTTATGGAATTAGTTTGATCCATATAGGAACTGAAGTGTAAAAACATAAATTGCAGTTTTAATAGAAGGTTACATATGGCATATCTTTTTGGGTGGAAGCAGTAATTGTTATTATTGTGAGGTTGCTATACAATCAACTAGAACCTTGAGAGCTGACAGCTGGATCGTAGCTAGCACCACTTTGGTTTGGTTTAGTTTTGAGAGTGACATCAAACTCTCAGGGACTAAAGCAAGGGACTACATATCCCTAAATGTCAAACTATTGCTTTAAGTAGTGTGTTTGAGTCTAATAAACATAACAGTAATAAAGAGATTTCATTTATTCAAAATCCCAACACAAAAAGGGATATCTAGCCGTGCAGCAGCAGCGGTGTCAACCTTCAGATTGACAGAATAGCCTGATTTTCTTCTTCAGGTGTTTTGGAAGTGGAGGCTCAGGAGGAGGCAGCAAGCCCTGACAGAGAGCTGCCACACACAGCAGCAACCTACCCACAAACCCTTGCCTGTGGCTTGCCCTTTGAAGGTGCATGTCTCTTCTTGACATTTCTTGTCAACTTGCCTTGGGAACATTGGATTCCATCCTCCTGGTCCAAAGTTTGTGTTTAAACTGTCTGTGATGATGCAGAATTGTGTAAACCACTTCAGTGCGATTAAAGGGAGGTACATTCTCAAAGTCAGGATTAACCTATCCAGAAAAATGTGAAGGCCCCTTCCCCAAATGCTGCTGTGACATCATGTTCTTTACACATCTTTACATTTAATATTGAAGAACGTAATGTAATGCAAACACTGGCAATTATTTATTGTTATAAAACCTAATTGCAGAATATCTTACTATCCTTCTACTGTACTCCTCTCTTGTAGGCTGCATGCCTGAGCAAACAGACACACACCAGAGCTGACGGGGAACATGGCATATTTGTGTCACTCCAGCAATTGGAACAGAACAACATTAATAGACCATGCTGGTTGTAATACAATTAAAACATAAATATGCAAAGTACACAGGGGTGCCGCTGCTGTGCTGTATCTACAGAGACAGGTGCCAGCCATCTTTAGTGTTTACAACAAAGATCCTCCAGCAAATGGCATCACAGTGATCAGACTGGATTAGTGTGTAGTGTCTGGGAGCTTGAATTTCAGTACAACTGCCGCCTGGAACAATCTAAAAGAGTAAATGATATCAGCAGGAAGAGCCCTGGTCTAAAACATAAAAAAATTATATATGTGGACTTGTAACGGGGTTGTTATAACGAGTTCCTTTTTTGCTATGGCAAGATTGAACCTCAAACTCAATATATCTTCCTTGTCTCTCTTTTTACAAAACAAATTAGCTAATGGCCATTGTCTGCACTCTGTTATATGTCTTTGATATGAAAGTAAGTGTGAAAAACATTTCTGCATGTCTGAACAAAGAGTTCTGTTTGCCCTTAGGCAAGTGCAACAGAAGGGAGCAAGTTCCAGATGTAGCGAAAGCTGACAGAGAGTCCTGTCTGTTGAACTGATTCTGGCCGACTGACGTGTCCCATCTTCTTGCGCGGCATTCACTTTTTCTTTCATCAGTTTCATTCTTGCCGTTCTTTGGCGTGTTCACTTTAGCGGATTGAACGGACTGTGCCAGTTGTCGCCTGGCAATTTCTACAGATGCACACAAATTGTCAGTCAAGAAGTGACTGTTCAATATTATAGCCTTTACAGCCTATGCCCAAGGACCTGTAGGCCATTACAGGGCCATTACCAGTGAAATCCTTGTCTGAACAAGTGGAGGGAAACTAATGTGTTGTTGTGACGAAAGGTTCTCATTGTGAGTGTTGCAGCTAGAGCCGAACAGGGGAGATAGGATCAATTGCAAATTAAGCTGTTAACTGTGAGTGTAGCTAGCATATGGCTCTCATCATTAAAAAACAAAAAGTTCAATCCTTAAAAATGTTGTAGTAGTTCTCTTAAATATTGTTGACAGCTGCATTTGTTTACATTTGTCAGAAAAATCTGAATCTGTAAAAACATTTACATTGCTAATGAAAATCCCATGGCTCACAGGTTTGCTATACATGCTTTACATTTTAGCATCTATGATTAATGTGTTTGTGTTAATTTGATTTATGTGTGTTTGAGAATAAGGATTTACACAGTAGCTCATACATATTCAAGTTTGGTGAAGAAGCATTGCCTTATGTTGACAGCTGCTGACAGCCAACAGTGCACTTATGAATTAGATCATTATGAGTGATTTAAGAAACTTAAAATGTCGACATACAGTAAGTTGCATACATACTACAATTTGTGCAGGATAGATTTGACAAATTGGACTGAATTTGATTTTAATCATCGTGTTGCATTAATGTGCATTGGACAGTTTTTCATTATAAAAATTGGCTATTTAGACAACTTCATTGCTGCCAGTGTTTCTGACAAGCTTCCACATCTGTCTTTATTTTTCTACGGGTTTTAACTGTCTGTCACAATGTGGTTTCCAAAACTTTCCAAAAAAACAAAAAGCTTGTTGTGTCTCAACGCAGCCACACAAATCTTTCCAGCTCCAGTAATAAATTAGCTTTCATATCTTTTCTATGGTTAACCATGTATACTTTATTGTTTCTTCCAGATATTATTCAGTAAATGTCTGAATACACAAATGTGTTTCAGTTCTTGTTGTGCTTTGTTTTTGTTAATGGAAATATTTAGAAACTTTAAAACGCAGCCTGTTTTTAATCTGACATGATCAAGGTTAACTAAAATGAACACAATAAGCTAAATGATTGTGACATTAAAGTGTGTTAGAGTTCACTCCACTGCCAGCAAGCAAACATTTTCGTTTGAAAAGGGAGGATCCTGTGTCTTGGTTTAATTAAGCACGGGAACTCACAGTTTTGGAGAGCTTAGCATGCACGGAGTGATGTTTTATTCTGAGTCTTTTCCACAGGGATAAGTTTGCACTCATCTTTGATAGTTAACCCATGTGACCCTTCCCTAGAGCAAGTCCCTCTCCCACTTCACCGCTCCTGCTTCTCATTAGAGTCTGTCCACTGGTCTGACTGGGTCTAAACAGGTCGCCACCCAGGACATTGATACACTGGCCCTTGTAAAAGCCGTAAAAAATAATGTGTGAATATATAGTCAGTGCATGACAATTTGAGCTTCTAAGAAGTTTATCAACAATTGTAAACATCGGTATTTTACTTAGATGTTTGGAAAATCTTAATGTAATGTCAGAGTTATGCGCGTATTTTACTGAAATTAGAAAAACAGTTTACTTTTGGCATGTGGCAGCACAGTGTTAAATTTCATAGCTTTGAATAAAAATGTCTGTCAACAGATGAAGCAAAAGAAAGAACTGAATTGATTTAAATGGCTCAAAACTTTACATTATTAAATCATCACACATACATGACGAATATTAAAGGTATGTTAATAGCATTTTTAAAACATGCAAATGAGTTCATTTGAAATGGTTCCGACCTATTAAAAAATCTGTATTAGCTGATCAAGCTACATGAGATAAGCTGTTGTGATGAACATTTTTTACAGCTGAGACGACACGGTTGAAATTGCAGCTGAGTCATTACCCTGTATCATTGCTATCTCAGTGTATGATGAGACGTGAATTTGTCTGACCTCCCCGGGGCAGCACAAAGGGCTGAATTCAAAGCGGGGCACCCAGGGGCCAAGCTGGCGGCTGGCCCAGCTGAGGAGCACCAGCCAGCCACCACCTGCATACTGCTGCTTGCCCAGTCTCCCTGGATATGAACCCCTGCACCCATCCTCCCCTTCTTACACCACCCCCTCTTACCCCATCACCCCCCCCACACACACACACACACACACCCCCAACCCACCCGGCTCTGACAAGCCTCATCTGCATCCCAGTCATATCCTACTCCCACATCTAATATCTGCCCAGTTCATCTCATCTGTCCATCACCCAGCCTAAATTCTGTGAGACAGCAACACTATGGCCTCAGCTGTGAGCTCGGCTTTCACACTGTCACTGTGCTGTTGCAAAGCACATCCTCAGATGCAGCAATGACAATGATTTTGTGCAATATTTTTGTTGTTTTTTCTGCACCTGTTCTTTTTACATGCTGAAATTTAATGTCAATAGATTAGATTTGGTTTTTGGGGGCCACAATTGCCACTTTGTTTCAATTCTGATTTTACAACCTTTTATAAATGTTCAATACAACTTCTGCCATTTTTTTTTTATCAATTTCAAGTGATTAAACAGTCAAAGCACTTTTATTGGTTCCAAAAATTAATCTTACGGAGATTTAGTTATACTTGTCATGTACTTTTCTTTTTAAGCTTGAAAGTTCTTTTTTTAGGGGGGGTGGGGGTCCCTGCAATGTGCAATCTCACACAATCGTTGAACTTAACAATACTGGGAGGTTTCAATTTCATCAAAGTTGTTTTAGTCAAAGCATGGGAGCTATCTTGTGACAAAGTGAACTTTGACACTTATTTTAGCTCCTGAATCAGTATAAATATTTTAAAAATATCCATGTCTGAGAACGTGAGTTTTTTGATTATTTGTCTTTAACCTTCCATGTGTTCAGCCTCCACACAGCTCTAGTGTTTCTCTCCTGCATAGAAAGTGTTTCTCTCTTTGTTCAATAGTGCCCCCTGGAAAATAGTTTGTGCACTGCAGCCAGTTGAGCCGCATGAGAGTTTAAAAAGATGGCAGCCCCCTGGACCAATCATTTATTCCTCTGATCTGACTCCAGCAAAGTTCTGCACAGGCATGTTATCACTTTAATTTTGGACAGCAAGGAACAGAATGATATTAGGATGGCTGTCAGCCCACACAAATATAACCAGAAAAACCAGTAACTTTGTGCATTGTGAGGATTATTTCTAACTTCATTGTGGATGATATCATATCGATTAGCATACTTAATAATACAAAAGGCTCGGTTCATCTGCTCTGTTTTTCCATCAAAGTCAACCCTAGCTGAAATTTTCACCATCATGGTCACTGTTTGCAATTCATTTCCCGTCAAACTCAGATGTCACAACCCACATGACCCTTGCCCTTGAGCAAAAACAATATCAAAACATTGTGCTGGGAGGACAACAGAGCCAGACAGGGAACACCAGGATGCCAGTGCCAGACAATAAGAGGGCGATAGTAGATATTCTCCACTCAGCTGTAGACCCCTGTCGGATCCCTGTCCCGAATTCCTGAGCTGTCTAGAAGAGCCCTCGAGGCTGGCAGAATTGTGGGAGTCTGTCCTGTTTCTGTAGGTCCAGGCAGGGGGTCCACGTAGGGAGGGGGTTGTTTGATAACACTACATTTTTGACCCCCTCATGCTCCTGCTGTCTCTGCTCTTGTGTCTGATTCATGTGGAGGTATCAGCATCGCTTTAGACCTGTCTTTTAGATTCATGCCAAGACTAATTCACAGACTTGTTGTGGGCGACAGTGTTTGACACCATCCACCAGCTTCCAAGGTGGACTAATGGGAGAGTTCACGGAAGGTCAATGGGTTAGTGTGCTTTACTACTGCTCTAACCTTGATCACCAAAGTAATTACGAGGGAGGAACTGGGAACATGCCTTAGGCTATGTGGCAGAGGAAAAGAACACCCTGTGTGTGGAGATGTTTAAAAGTGTCAGTGTTGTGGGCGTGTACATATTTTCAGCCAGAACAAAAGTAACACCCAAACACACCACCTAAAATATCTCACACATTAACCTAGGTCACAATGACGGCAATGCGATGTAAGATTATGCAACGGCATGACCTATCTAGGTGCAACATTTTTTTCTCTCAGTAGGACTAGTTATAAAACGAAAAACATGAAGACACACAGTGACACCACACTTGGCTTTGTGGCTCTGCAGCATCACTAAATGAAATAAAGCAGAATTTAAAGCGTTGAGCAGTCACAGATGTGTGGAGCTTCTCTTGCAAGTGAAAGAAATAACTTTGACGGAAACCAAATCCTGTGCATTGCTGCTTCAGCAGAAATATCAATAACAACTGGAAGGAACTCGGCAAAACTTGGCAATTGTTCTTCTTCTTTGAAGTTCTACATAGTTGTGCCTTATACATACGTGGTTTAACTAAAAGAGTGATTAGTATGAATTGTGAAGGTTTGATGTGAAGTTGTAATATGTGATGTGGAGAATAAACAGTCACATTCTTGAAGGGAGACACTGACACGAAAGCAAAGCTTTGCATGGTTCCTAATCTGTTTGAGGTTGTCATACTACATGAAAGTTGACATGTCATATCATGGGTGTTCATCAACTCGCCGAAGCTCTCCTCTCATCAGAGCGCAGACCGCAGCTCTGTGTGCAGGACCAGTTCGGCCTCAGAGGGGGGCGGTTCTGGAGGCGATCCATTATCAGTAATGGGTCAGGGTCACACAATGGGGGCACTTTGTCAGATCTGTTGGGGATGCACTGCGGTAGGCAAAGAGGTTGCTTTGATCTTGGTGAGTATGTTCACCGGAGTGTGCCATGTCTGTAAACTGATCCGCTCTCTGACATTTCCCTCCCATAACTGTCTTAGGATCTGTATCTCCTCTCTAAAAAACAAAAACTAAATAAAAAGACATAAAAAGACGCCTGTTTCCCAGAAGTGACCAACTTTCAGAGGCAAAGTTTCAGGCCGTTTTACCAACAACCGATGCACATTATGTCTTTGTCTCTGCTATTATCTCTCCATTGTATCAAAGATAAACGGGCTGTTAACCGTTGGTGTGTGTGTGTGTGTGTGTGTGTGCGTGTGTGCATGTGTGCATGCAAGTGTGCATCTGTGTGTCTCAGATAGGAGCCTGGACAGCCCAGTGTTTGTAGTTTTTGTAGTCCTGAGGGCCCTTGGTGGGTGTGCTCACTTTAAAGGGCCCAGTGAACTGTGAGGACATGAGACATGAGACTGTGCCGCCCAACTGGCCCCAAGACACGGGTTCACCCAGAGAATGTGAGCTGAGCAGGGGAACTGGGCTGAGACGAGCTCCCACAAACCTCCACTCCATTCCTCGAGACAGCAGTCCCAACTGAAAGGCTGTGCTCTCACTTGTCAGAGGGAAACTCTACCTTACAGTGGTTACTTGTTGTGATCTGATTAACATCTAACTTTATCCTCTTTTTCACAATTGCTGTCTTTTTATGTGCACACTGAAATACTCTGAATCATTTGATTTGATAGTAATGTTTATTCCAACTGTATAACATCCTGTGTAGGGGAAAATACTGCATCAGCTTGAATGTCATTCACTTGTAATCTATGCTACTGACTGTGAATCTGAAGTCAAAGTCATTTATATGATAGAATTGGATTGGATTAGAAAAGCTGAAATCAACAATGAACATTTTGTGTATAAACAGTACAACATAATCTGTATTATTATGATTAAATTAATCTTTGATTTAATTAATTTCATAGCAACTTGTAGATCAGATGAAGTGCCACATTTTGCTGAACAAAATATCATTTCATCTAATGATGAAATACAGCATTTTTTCTGCTCTCCTCTTGTTTGGAGAAAAACAACTGCTAAATTACTAAATGTAAACGTAAATGTAAATGTTAATACTTCCGGTTATAGGTGTCACACAGATATGACACAGTGGAACTAACACATTACAGGAAAATTCCAATGAAAATAGTAACGGGATTGAAGGCCAGCTAATAATTTGTCTTCCTAATATTAGAACCATGTCTATATATCCACGACATCACTTTTGAAACTGTTGACACCAGCGTATATGATTTATTTTTACCCTTGGAGTTTGAGGAGGCCCTTATAGGTTGCTCCATCCCAGAAGAGAAAAACAGACTGCAGGAGTAAAGCGAACCCCAGCTGAGTGTCGATATCAGGTTATGATATTTGCTGTTTTAACATGAGCCTCTTTTCTCTTTTCTCTTGTTGTTTCTTCTCCTCTTCAAGGGTAGACAGGCAGACAGAGCCTGCGGGCTGTTTCTCCCTCAGCTGGGATCTTAGGTTAAGCTCCAAAGAGAAAAATATCACTGTTTGTTGACTTCTTTTAGTGCATTTCCTTGTTTGCAACTTTAAATCACATGGCTTTATTGTTGCAATTTAGACAGACGTTCCTTGAATGTAACCTGTTCATTTGACACCAGTTCATGCGAAGGTCAGAGGTTAAAACATCACCGCTGAGGCAAAGTGCTGAGCTGTGCCCAATTAGTGTCATTTAAAGGTATAAATATACAATTAGGATGAAGAGAAGTGATTCTTTTAGACAAGTAAACCCTCTATTTCAAAAGAGTGTCTTACAAAAAAGAAACACAGCAACACAGACACCAGTCAATTTGCATTAGCTTTGGTTATTTGATATAAAGATATAATAAGATATAATCTTTTCTCTGGTTTTGCTAGAAGACAATGACTAATAAAAAAACCCAGCATTTTCTTTTATGTTCACAGAGCAGCATTCAGGTTGTGCTCTGGGTGAGGTCTGACGGATGTCAATTAAAGGACTATTTAAATATTTAAGCAACAAACTTTGAAAGTTGTCCCTTGGGTGCAGTTATGGAAGAGGGAGTAATGCAGCCTCAGCTCTCCAAGGAGCTGCTGAATGCCAGGCAGGCAGCATGGATAGTTGGGAGGCATCACGGCTAGGGTTACAGTGTGATTTAAAGCTGACACTAAGAAGCGCTCCTCACAATGACCTGCAGAAAACAGCAGACAAAAGACCCTATTTTAAAGAGGGACAAAGGGGAGGTTAGTGGAGATACCTGAGCCCAGGCTGGCCTAGTCAGCGTGTCTATGGACGGACGAATAGCTGGTGCCACAGGACCACCGCAGCTAGGCCCAGCAGGAGAAGAAACACACTGAAAAGCACATTCCTGCACAGCCATGACCCCAGAGCATACATGTGAAACACACATGCACTCACACACAAAACTGTGGAGCATAAGCTCTAATTTGTAAGACATCATTTTTGGTATTAATATCACTGTTGTCAGTGGCTCGACTGGTGGTGTACTGGGTTTCTCTGGTCACACAATACACAATTTTATATCAGCTGAAACCAGAGAGAGATTGTCAGCAATCTGTTATTCTTCCTGGACGACCTTGTCATCAGAAAAGGATTTTTAACCTTTTAGATCTTTTCATAAATATTACTTTCTCTATGGTGAAACTCATTCCATCATGATTATGAAATTTACATTACCGAAAAATACTTGTGTGAATGCTCCAGCGCTGTCGTAGTAACCTCCCCACCCTCCCACTACCAACACCACCCTCTGACTCCTGCCCATGAATGCTTGTGAATTCCACAAGAGTTTGCGCTATCTCCCTTCATCTGCTGTCACCATGGTCCTCAGCGCGCTTTCACCTCCATCCTAATCCCCCACTTCATCTGAAAGTCAGGATGACAGCTCTGGCTCTTGTTCTCTCTCTCTCTGTTAGTGTTCGCTTGCACACTTTCAACAGCATCCACCTGTTCTTGGAGTTGGGAGGCGGCATGGAGACAGGTAGAACTAATCGTTTGAGTGACTGTGATCTTCATGCCCAGTTACTCCAATTTTGTAGTTATATATTAATTAAATTTTTGTTAATACACATTTTAACTGACCAAAATTCCTCATACACGACCAAACTGAGTGGTCTCAATAATTGATATAGGCCCCTACCAGTTTACTTTTTTCAGACAGTGGATCATTTGCTTCCAGCCAAGCTGACAGCATCCTGGTTGAAGTAATTACTTTTTGCAGACATCTCCCAGGGTGCAAAGTGTCCGGGACGACAGCCGCATTCTTATACTGGCACTTTCAGGGTCACAGCTCACTCTGGTAACAAACTGGACTGTCAGAATACCATTTAAAATCCTATCTTTATATTCACTGTGTCACTTTCTTTGTTGTAGCATTGAGAACATAGTCTTGGCACTTAACCGAGAGGAGGAGCTGCAGTTTCCAAGACTGTCAACAATGAGTACGAACTCTTGGGCTTGGTAGGAGTTTCCTTTCAGTTTACTTTCACAGTGTGAAAATAACAAGACCATGACACAAGATACCACAACCTAAAGGAGTAATTAGAGTAAATGTGCAACAGAGTCAGTAAAAACTAGAGGACTTAAAAGTGTGAAAATGTTATGTATTGATTTACTGAGATGAAGTAATATTATTCTGAGAGCAGTTTCAGGATTTCTAATGGATCTCCCTATAATATAATTACAGAGGATTAATGGACTGTTGGATATGATGAATTCCAGTAGCTAATGATCTTCAGTAGATCTATATTTATATGTAAGCCATAAAGTAAATGAGTACGTACTTGTGATTTTTTAAAATATATATTTTTTCTGTTTTCAAACATAATCATTTCCATTTATTTCCATAATCTCCTCATTTTCCATACCTTATGAAAACTGTATTTAAAAAATCGAGGGGAAATTACAATTGTAGGAAAAGCACAAGTTTTACTATTATCATTACACAATGACATTAACAGTGGATTTCTTCTATCCAAGGGTCCCCGTGTGACAATAAGCCAATGTGCATAATACCTGGACACTTTTATTCATTTTTTGATTTACTCATGTACTTGTACATGTCAAAATACTGTTTCTAAACAAAGTCTACTTTATAATTTATGATGTACTCATTTTTACTTTTCTATAAATTCAGTCATGAATATATAACATAATATTAATTCTATAACCAAGTCTTTCATTTGGTATTATTTCATAGGTTACTGTTTACGTGGATATTTAATGGTAAATGTGACGCACATTTTCAAATTAAATTCAACGCCTGGTAACAGTGCACAGTCAGACAGAGCAGCAGCAGCAGGAAACCAGCAGCTTATATGTCTCCGGTCTCTACTGATTAACATGGATAACTTTGACCCACAGAACGGGTGAGGATTCCTGTCTAATTGAATTACTGTCAGTCTAGCCTCCAAATATTGTCTTGAACTTATACCCTTCTCTTTTGCCAGAAACCATTTACATTATATATGCTGGAGAGATTTTCCCCTTTCTACTTCACTGCAATTTAGTATTAGGCTCTGGTATAGAATTGTATTATGTTTTCTATAATTACAAACGCAGTGCACTATACATCTAAATTATAAAAGACCCTGCTGTTTGACATAGTTGTCTTAAACTAATATATGAAATGTGATTTTAAAAATGTTTCAAATGTTGTTTTGAGTAAAGAAAGTCAAAGAAAGTTTAGTTAATAAGTAGTAGGTTTTGTCATTTACGCCTGCTTTATTTCAGAGCAAAAATAAAATGATTTAAGGGCTGTTATTTATTTAATAATATATTACTATGTAGTCCTTATACCCAGAGCTCTGATCTAGCTGATGTTGAAGGTAGAAAGCTCGTCTTTGAGTGTGATTCTCATTCTTCTGTTGAGGCCAACGTTATGTCACTTATTGCATTGCTGTGGAATGAGGAGCAAAAACATGGCTGCCAGCTCGTTTCCCCCTCAGGCCTTTCAAACCCCAAAGGCAGGACGTGCATTTTATGAATACTATCCACTCAGCGTCTCAAAAAAAAAAAAAAAAAAAAAAAAAAAAGCAGATGAACAGCTTGGTTCTCACTTGTTAGCATCTAGCAACAGTTACCTTATATAAAATGCCCCTGACTTGAACATTCAAGTCACACCGACATGAACATGCTATTAAATATGCATATCTCAAGTGTCCATGTTGGATTCCAAAGTGGACAGTCTAAGATTTATGGCACCATTGACCCTCATTGCTTTGCTGCTTCCTCAAGAGAACCTGCCACAGGCTGCGTGCCAAATGCTTTAAAATTTAAAGAGGTGATGAAGAAACTATCCAGAGGAGACAAAAACACATCAGTTTTGCCACAATAAGACTTTTCTCTTTCTTCCTTCCAGCCCCTTCTTTCCAGTTGATCTGTTTTACCCAGAGCACTCATTGCCAGCCATTTTAACTTGCTTTCATATTAAACACGCCATTGAAACTTGTGGTTAAATATATGGAAGGAATTTTTTTTTTTTTATTCAGTGATGTGTAAATAAACAACAAGGTTTACATGCCAACATTCCAGCAATATTGATATTGGAAACTTAATCAGGATTGCCATGTAAACAGCTTTCAATGAGCGCAGTCAGGATGAGGGAGGACGGTGGATAGTATGTGATGTGAATTTTATTTTCTTCGGGCTGTTTGCTGCAAGTGGAACACCTGCATTTTTTTCCCCAGGTTCTCTGGAGGACTCTGAATTTGACCTCAGCGTGCGAGTAAAAAGGTATGCAACTTCTTCAAAATGTCAGAATGCCACATAACTCTATTGTGTCTGACAGGTTCTCTCCACAGAGGTTCAGATAAAAAAACACCTTTCTAATAGTGGCAAGACTGACATACCTTTCCAAGAGCAATGGAGAAAACAAGAACTCCCATATTCTCCAAGCAGCTCTCTGATTTGTCCACACTTACTGATAAACTGATAAAGTCCTGTGACAATATCTCTGGGGTGTCTCATAAATGCTTTGTATTGACCTTAAAGCATTTGCTGACCACAAACAGAGCTACGAACAGGGGGACATTTCTCCTGTGGGTAAGAGGTGATTTTCTTCACCAGGCCCATCCTTTCACTGTTTTGGTGCTCTAAGCTGACCTTCCACAGACAGCACCTTCAATTGCTCCAGGCCCTCAGCCTGCAAATCTCTTCTCTGCAGAATGGATTGGGTTCCAGGACTCTCTCCTCTCCTGGGACTAACCCAACCTGGGGAACAGGGGGCTTTCATGGGAGATCACAGGTGCTTATATACAAAATGGCAATTTTCTTCTTCCATAATTCCATGTTACTGCATTACCAGATCTTATCGTGAGGCCAGTATCTCATTCCTGAGGTTTTAGTCGTTAATGAAAGATGCTTTGCCTCTGGCCACTGGGGGCTAAATCAACAAGCCTAGGATTCCTGTTGGCCTTTGTGGGGGAATGCCAAAGACAGAGTGGACTGAGCTGAGGTCAGAGACAAAGCAGAGCTGAAGATGGGAATACTACACCAAATACAAGCTTCTTTGTTGGACAGTTTTTCAACTAATTTTGGATAATTACAGTCACCTCTCTGCTCACCTAAATGGTCACTAGTTTTTATACAATCTCAAAGAATCATTTTGTTTTTAATTCAATTGTTCTTTTTTTTTTAACTGTTATAGCTTTAGCGCGGTCTTACCATGTGCTTTTCTGCACCAGCAGAAGTAACAAATATTAATATACAGTAGTGCACACATGCAGTCCAATCTAAATATGTTTCCCTTCTTTATCTTTACTGGAACTACGTCATACACATGGTAATTATCTGATGCTGCCACATTGTATAATTATATAAACATCTAAATATTAAGATGAATGCACAGGATTTATGTACACCATGGTATAATAATACAAAACGAATGGCACATTATTTCATTGTGGAATTGAAACAATTCGATAATTACTTTTTATGTCCTTATTGTGCCTTGAAATCAGACTGAAACAACCTCAACGATATGTGTTGAGGATATGTAATTTCAGTCACTTAGGATCATTAAAAAGAGATCATATTGAATTTCACTTCTAGAGAGGGAAAGAGAAAGCGAGAAAGAAATAAAGGAGAGATTTGTTTGTCAGTCAATTCCGACCTCCTCAATCTTCTTAGCCTTGTGAAAGAGAGGGAGAGAAAAGGTTGGGGTCAGCTTTCTGTAAATCTTCTGATGAAATGTTGACAAAACAGCCAATTTTCTGTAATTTTGCGGCAGCTGTCTTTCAGCAGCTTACTCACTCAGAACCCCTTCATTTCAAACAGCAGCACACAGCGACCTCTGACATGTATCTCGTCCCTGACTTCTTTGGCCTGGCAGAAAGACGTAACAGTTGTGCCTTTTAGGTCAGGTGGATGCTGTTTAAAAAGCCTGCTTCATAAAGGGAGCCTTTGTTTCTCAAACAGGCTCGCTCGGGCCCCAGTAAAAGGATAAGAAATGTAGTTAATAGCTCAGGAGTGGCCTAATCATCAGCTGCCATTACTGCTCCAATATCAGCAGAGATGACAGACTTATCAATAACAAAGGCCCAGCTGAAGCTTCCACCGCTCTGTCATTTTGATCTTTGCTCCACTAATCAGAGCTTTCATTTGAGCTAAGCACCGGGCAGCACACCTCTCATTCTCTTCATGCTGTGCCAGATATCACTCATTTTTACAAGCCACTCTGTATTCCCTCAACCCCAGGCCACCATTTCCACAAATTGGCTTAATTTCTCAGGCAAATATATGACACATCTGAGAGCTCATTATCCTTGCAATGCGAGTGATTATTATACTTACCGGTAAAACTCTCTTAGCTTCTGAGATTATGTCTTGAAGAGCTTCAGTTGGAGCCCAGCTGATTTTTAAAATGAAATCAAGATATGTCAAAATGACCATCATTGTGATATTTAAATATTTAATAAGCTTTTGTTTTATTTCTTCACAGTCCATTTCCAAAAACACAAAATGATTTTCAGCCATAAAGCCTATCCCAAGCAAAGCATGGGCCGAGAAGTAAAACTGTCATGTACCTTGCATATTGCAAAAAAACAACAACAACAAAAAACACAACAACAAAAACAAAACATCTACAGTATTCAGAATAGATACCTGTCGCATTAGCCTAGGAAAGAATTACCTTTATGTAGAATGGGATGCATATAAATAGTTATGTCCATGGTTTTAATGTCCATATTTCCTTCATGCACAAAACGTTCCTCCATCAAGAAGAAACCTGAGAGGGCCAAAGAGGTGCTCCCACACCTGGACGAGCTAGCCCTTTCATTTACAGTCATGGTCAGGATAAGGCACTGACTGACTCAGACACCTGCTATTGGGAAATATGTTCTCCATCAGTGAGCTATAGACTATTTCTGGACAGGAGTACTGGGAGAGCATTGTTCTCCTGAGTCATGACAGCCAAGGTATTCTGGGACTCTTGGCACACATAGAAAACAATGTGTTGTTCATGTTAATCTTAAAAATTGGGTCACTTATTCAACATTACCAAACAGTGTGGCTACTGTAGTGTTTGTTGACAATGGTGGATTTCTTTATAGCTTTTGCTATTGCAGTTAACTGTAAATATCACATAGAGGATTTTCACATATCTTTTTTATCATTGGAGCAACATCTATGGGTAAGAGCATGATCACAATTATTAAACTTGATATTACAATATTCTGAAGATATTAAAAGCACACAAATTTAGTGTTTGAGAACAAAATCAACAAATACCCATTTTTCATGTTAACCATAACCTGTGGTCTCAGGCTTAACATTAAACAGTGGAGCTCCTTTTCCCCTCAGTTAGATACATGATATGCTCTCTTTAAACAAATCATCTGGATCCTGGTTCTATGCAGTCTTATGCAGGGGCAGAGGCTTTCAGGATTTTGCAATGTCATCTGGGATTAAAAAGGAGCAGCACATCAGAGCCCCAGGCCACACCACCTGGAGCCCCTATATGATCCTGGCAGCGCACCACTCAGAACCAGCCACATTAGCTTACTGCCAAATAATACCTTTTTCAACCAAATGACACTGCACTAACAAAGCCTCATTTCAGAAAAGATTACAACTTCAACAGGAAACCCTTTGATTATGAGTTTGTTTGAAATGTTATCAATACCGTGATCATTCCTGGAGATCAACAAAACAATCTCTAATCACCATACTTTGGCTGCACCTTCGGTTGTGCATCAATCTCCTGAAAAAAGCCAATCGCAGCTGAGAATAGAAGGAGGACTTGTTTAACAAGGAGCACGTGCAATGACAAAGCGATTTCTTTCTCTTCGTTGATCACCCACCTGCACCCAGATTAGGTCAGATATTCACCTGAGCTGCCAACGTGTCACTCACACTCAATAAAAAAAAAAAGAAACACACACAGCGTACATTCATTCCTCTGCACCAGATTGCAGATAAAGTGTTCCTAACAGAAGCCAGACAGACAGGAATTCCCCTATCCCCTTTACCAACAGAAAAATACATGCTAATTGTGATACAAACAACACCAATATAATCTAAACTGAGTCAATTACAATTACTACAATTACTAATTGACGCAAGCTGCCATTTTTTAGATGCATAAGTTGATAAAGGAAAATGCCAAAGACTATGAAACTAGTCCAGTTTTGTGTAGGTACAGGTAATCATAAATAATTCTACTTGCAGTACTCACATTTATAGTTTATACATAAAGCAATCACTGCAGACCACAAACCTCTTTGCTTGAACTTGGTGATGGCCAGACACTATAATCCTCTATGAGGATCTTATCAAGACTTACACTTACTTTCCACTGCATTAATTTGCAGTTTTACTGGAGTAAGAACTATGCAAATGATAGTACATATTTTTCCACAGTCCTGAGGCAATAAGCTACATTGATCATTCTCATAGAACACCTCATTAATTTGTGGGGTCTTACCAATATTTTCCTAATTTGCCACTGCTCGGTCAATTATTTACCACTTAAGTTTATTTGATTACATTTACAATCTAATTTACTATAATAATAGCATCTAAAAGGCTGAATAGTTTCCAAGATCAGAAAAGGGAACAAATTTAAGGTTTCATCAATTTAGTCTCTGGCGCCCCTTTGTGGTTTCTATTTAGAACTGACGGGATTTATTATGAGCACATGTTTCGCAAACACCTTCCAAAAACTATTGATCACAGCAAGTGGCTGCAAATTACCTGTAACATAAAAAGTGATTTCCAAAGCTTCTCACAGGTTCAGATTTGATTAAAATTGTCAGCGTGGCAAAACCCAGCTCAACTTAACTGTAGCCCAATTATTTAAGTGGAGAAATACCCCAGTTTTGGTTTTCTAATGGCTGATAACCCAATGGTGCTCCCTGTTTATAGACTAAAATGGAAAACTGAAAAGGTGAAAAAACAAAACCGTCTAAAAGTCTTTCTCTTTAACTAGGTGTACAGTGTTTCCACTGGAAATATATATCATGTCATATTTAATTTTTTTTTTAAAAGCTAACAATACAATAAATACCCCTGCGACCTCTGCTACTCAGTGGTGAATTGTAAACGCAGATAAAAACGACCAACGGGTTCAGCCCGAGATAAGAGAATGAGTACAGCCACGTTCATTTAAACAATTGGAAGACCCACTGCAGGATACTTTACATTTATTTTGCGCATGTCCTGTGTCCACGTCGCATACTATGAACACGATGTGTCTGTACATAACGCTGACATGAGCAAGGGAGGGGCTGCTGCAAAACACACTGATAGAATGAAAGCAAAGAGCCAAAAGAACACTTCCTGTTGATGCAAAAATTGCAGCAGCAACTGTCTGGCACATCTGGACTGGAGAGGGGGGGAGGCCTGGCTGTAGTGTTAGCGAACTACTGAGAGTAATGGACAAGGCTTAATGGTATTCTGCAAGAAGGTGAGTATGGTGGACATCAACTTTGGCTTGCATTAGTAGTTATACTTGACTTTGTATAGTCGGCGCCCCTTTAGTGTGTACGTAATGCAAAAATAATTGACGGCGACGGTACGCTAGAAAGTGACTGCTTGCTAGCCGCTAGTTAGCACTGATCGCTACCTAGCCCTGGCTGACTGGCATTAGTTGCCAGCTAAGCTAGCGTAAACCTAGCTGTTAGCATAGTAGCTATTTCATGACAGTCGACATACCCGCGTACGACGTTGTAACTTAGCTACTAAACTATGAGTCGCTGTCAATGTTTTACACAAGCAGGACAAACGTTATCAATCCCCTCAACTAATCCACCATGCGCGAAAGAATGGCGTGTGTGTGAGCGTTACGTATTTTCTGAAATAGCTGCTCAGTTTTTGGCTAGGCTAGCTAATGTAGCTAGTTAGCCAGCGCCTATGTGCTACTTGAAAGTTGGGTGGTTCGGGCCTGTGAGCCGATGTAATTGTCTTTTTAACTAAGGTCAACCTAACAAGTTATCGTAAACACGAGGTAAAAGCAAATGGATTCGATGTCGTAAACAGAAAAAATCAGATAATGTTTGCAACCCTGCTGGTTTACTCTACTCTCATCAGTAGCTTACTAATAGAATGGTTGGCAATAAAGTTTTCGACATCGCACATTTGCTCCCAAACTTCTTTTATATCAGCAACGGATGCGTGTACATTTGGGATGAAGACCACGCTAACGACCCCATTGTCCATTACGCGCAGACGTGATTCTTAACGAAAAAGTTACCGTGTACTGAGACTTAACATGTTTTCCTCTCACTGTATTTTTTTTTTGGGGGGGGGGGGCATCAAGCTCGTACGTTTTAAAAAAATTGTCCTTGCATGTGTTTTCACATAAAAATGTGTTAAGCTGAAGAATTTAAACATGGGGAAAAAATAGCAGTGCTTTTAAACAATTAACGTACATGTAATTGTACGTGATGTTGTGACAGCAAAAGGCCAAAGTGCATGGACATGCCAGGTTATTAACTCCTGAGTTCACGCAAGTTGCCATTATCGTTCTCTTGCATTGGAAAGTCAGTTTGAACTAACAACACGTGTTATTTCTGGACACTTCTGAAACCAGTCCAAATCTATTAACTCTTAAGGCATGTCAGAACAGAGTGCGGCCAAACCAATTATGACTTATGCATGAAACGGCATTATGGGTTTGCACTCATTCAACTTTCAGTTTTTACAGTTCCTTGTTTTACGGCTTATCACATGCAGTTAAGCTGTGTTGGGTTGAGCCGCTGAATTCAGTGATGTTACAGTACAAGGCATGGTGCCAACAGGAATTTGGTGATGTCAACTGTAGTATGAAATGTAGGAAGTGGGATGGGAGTCCAGTGGTAAATATTATTAGTAACTTTTTCTGTAGCAGATGGCCTATGCCACACAAGCATCATTTTCCTGTGATAGTATATTTATCTCTTAGCTGTTGATGTAAATACCACTATATATACTAGTTTTTCACAAGGTAAACATTGATCTCATGTTTAAGTAAAATGCTACCATTATTTATTTTATAGCAATGCATTATATCTTATTTACGAATGATTATCATAAGAAGGACACTGTAAAGCAGACCTTTTCTGCATTTCAACATCTAATGGTGGCCTTGCCTAAATTCTGTTCTGCCTTAAGCGAAACCTTACAGTTTGGTTGTAATAAAACCTGTTTGAAGGACATTGCATCACTCTCTGCCAACTGTAATTGCAACAGTGTAACTAGTGCATAGTGGCTTTAGGGAAAAAGACAATGTTGTAGGATATTTTTGGTTAATTAGGGCTGGTCATTAAATGCTCTGTTCATGCCACAGATACAAAGTGGTACATGTTCAGGGTTGACAATAGACACAATGCAGAGTAACTGCTGGAGGAGAAAATGACAAGTATTGTGGGGCAGAGTTACAGGGCTGTTGTTGTTGATCAGTTTAGTCTGTTACTGTCATCTGAATATCTCATCTTGCAGCTGTTTGTAATAAATACAGGAATATAACGTTCGGCTAGTCTCACCGAAATACTAGATGGGGGGGAATACGTGTGGTTAAAAAAAAAAAATAATAATAATCATATTTATTACATTGTGGAGTATGTTTTTCATTCAATGACTGCCTGGGGTATTCAACTTACAGACATTACCAGATACTTTGTATCTTCCGTTGTGATGCTCTCTTAGACTTTCACTGCAGCCACTTTTGGCTCTGGATTGTTCTGCAGTCTTTCTGCCTGGTCTTCGGCAGGTGGAACTAAGCTTAGGCATTTCTGTTTTAATACTTAAGCTTTCTCTATGTTTGTGTATCAAATCTACGCTGTATACATTGTATAGCTACTGCATAGCTGTGTATTGTAACCTACGCTGGATCCTAATGTGCACTCTGCAATGTATCACTCTCCAGAAATATAGCTGTGGGGCACCTGTAGCTCAGTTGGTAAGGCAGTCATCCACGGACCACAGGGTCAGTGGTTATATGTCGAAGTGTATGGCCTTAAATAATATTGAGATACTTGTAGGCTATATAGCAATACACAGTATTTATCTTGATAATTTGAAATTCAGCATGCATTTTGTACATGCTGGATTGAACTCTTTAATATACAATCTGATGATTATAGTAATCTTGGCAGCATAAGTCTGCAATAAAACATTCTTTGTTATTTTTATTAATTGTTTCTATTAGAGCAGTTTTAAACACGCATGTAAAAAGGGGGAAATCACAACCAAATTGAATTTAACAAAACGTAGTTTATTTAAACTAGGCAAATGTTAGCAACTGTGGAATGAAATAATGTTGTTGGCTTACATATGCAGTTTTTAGTAGTGATGGACAGATGACACCTCATGAAGTTCCCTAACTGTGCTGACACAGCGTTGACACTGTGTTGGAACAGGAAAGGGAAACATTTACTTTATTTGGAGTTATAAGATCAGAATGATCCCAGACTGGAGAAAATGTCCTTTTTCTTGATGGTTCCATAAATATTAGTGGATAATGATGAAACAGAAATTAATACAAACAGCACTAAACAAAGTCTCCTCTACTTTCACCACGAATACAAAAAGTATTTTAAAAAAGTAACGCTTCCTGATAAGTGTTACACAGTTTGGTGCTTCACTTCTTTATGACTCAGCAGCTGTATCGGCCATGTGAGTTTCCTTAAAGCGATACACAGTTCAATATGGGCTTTCGCTCTTTGTGCTTGATGCACGCATTGACTCTTCGATATTGTTTGACCCATCACTAGTTTTTAGTGTTTATCCTTATTTTAAAACATCAGCTATTTAGTTTGATTCAAAATTTATATTTTTAATGATAGTTTTAAAACCCTTTTTTTAGGCTGCTTACCTCATGTTTCTATAGCACATGTTTTTTCAACCAATTGTGTCAAGGGGAACTAAGAAGCAACCTGAGGACCTGAGAATTATTGTAGCAAGGATGTACTGGATGGGCATTGCTTTATTTCGGTCACCTAGGCTTTTCAAAATGTTTTATATTTGCATACATTTAGATTTTTCAGAAGCAATAATTATTACATGGAAATAACTATATAACTACAAAGCAACAGAAGTGTGACAAACTTAACAGTTCAAACATGGTTACGTAAAAAGTGGTGAAGAAAGTTTGTTATAGTTACTGTCATTTTGTCGTGAATATTGATGAACGATGTTAAATTTCAGTATTGGGGGGTCTGGTGTCTCAGTGGTAGAGAATTGTGTTGGGATGCAGAAGTCCACAAGAAGAGCCTGGATAAAATGGGAGGGTTGCGACAAGAAGGCCATCAGATTTGGCAACCCCTGAAGGGACAAGCTAAACGCCGTTAATCTTTAATGTCAAAGTTCAGTATCGGTAAACTGCTGTTTAATACATAAAGGGGAAACGCTGCCAGGTTTTTACCCGTTCTCATCTCGAGCACACATCTCATCTATTTGCCTCACACACCCTCTAAACTATTAGGTTACAATTTTATGCTAAATATTCACAAAATAGTTATTTAATATATCCCACAGAGAATAAGTTAAAATACATTGAGTATATTTGAGACATTGCTAACCACATTTCTGATGTCTGCTCTTTTTTTTCTGAAATTTGCAATAACATCAATAAAAGCAACTGCTGTTTAATATCTATTCAATATCTACTATTAGCTCCAACATAATGCACCCAGTTTGCAGTCTCCAAAAAAAAAAAAAAGAAATTCATAAAATAAATCACCGAATAAATCACTGCAGAGCGATGCAGACACACTAGGGCAAGTATAAATGCTTACAATGTTGTGTTGCGTAGCCTGCAATGTCTTGCTTTACCACAGGCTTTTTGCATCTTGTGATGGATCCTCTGAGGTTATTGTCATGTGTTATCTTGATTGTTCACAATGGTCTATTTACACTTACCTTCTGAAGAGGATTGTTGAATTGGTTTTCATACTGTCATAAAGGTGGGCTTTATTTGGTTTTGTTTTCTGCTTTATTTTTTTGACCATACATACATGCCTTTGATTTTTTTATATGCCTTTTTACATGTCTTACACGTATGTTCATTTTAGCCTAATTTTTGTATTTTTCATTTTAATGCTTACCTCCTTACTCCTTATATTGACAGTCTAAATTGGTAAGTCTACCATGTGAGTGCATTAAATAACAATCAAACAACATCTTGTGATGTGTATGGGTTGAAGACCCCAGGCAGTCGTTGCCTAAAAAGGATTATGTACAAAAAGTAAATATGATGACCTTGTTTCATATGACAATTGCATTGGTCCAATCCCTTTTAAACACTTGGCTTATTGACAGGGTTCTTTCTTCATTGGATGTCAAGCTAGACTTTAATGTACTATTAATTTCCAATTGAATATACTGAAGAACTGAAACTGCAAGACTGAATGTGTAACTGTCTGAATACCCACTGATTGGTCTTTATATCACCATTTTTTTGGCTCTTGTCCTTCTGTGCCAATATTTTGCCAAAAAGAACTTGCAAAACTTAGTTCACTCTCATACAGCATATAAAATATAATTTTGCTAGTCAGTATGATTTTTGTTTTGTCTTTACAAATTGTGTTCGTCTGCAAATGCCTAGGCTGAAATGAATCAAATAAATAAACAGCATCCAAAGGCTGGGCCTACAGTGTTTATCCCTGCATACTGAACTACAGCTAAGCTACAACAATTTTTGCTTTGCATGTTATTCTCGCAGCAGCAAAGTTCTTTACATCATATCTTTCTTCTGGCATATCAAATCTATCCTATTTTTTGCTGTCTGTTAAAGTTGCTCTCCCTACCTTTGCTTGTGAAGCACT
The DNA here is from genome assembly GCF_033026475.1 of Channa argus. Taxonomy (NCBI): domain Eukaryota; kingdom Metazoa; phylum Chordata; class Actinopteri; order Anabantiformes; family Channidae; genus Channa; species Channa argus. The sequence goes on from NC_090207.1 coordinate 19,994,649, forward strand.
TCTGTTCGGGGTCTGGTCTGCCCCACAAGCTGTTTTTCAAAGTAGGTGAGGTGCTGCTGATGTTGAAGAAAGCATACGATGCTTGCTGCAGTGCGCCTGCTGACTTTGAAAAACATGTTGTGGGTTTTTTTTTTTTTTTTGGACTAACATGCCAAAGTCATGGACTTTGGGTATGATAAACTTTCTTTTCATTTTTCATGCAGACATTTTAACGTTGCATTGTGCTCATTATGTCAGCTTTATTACCAGGCAAGGAGCTTGAGTCAAAGATTGGGATCTTAAGCTGACTTTAAACATTTTTGGTTTTCCCAAAGGAGACAGGCATGCAACCATCATCCAGCATGCACATTTTAACTACTGAGCAGGGAAAATGTGCATTTTGAGCAGGCATTCTTTGGCAGCTCTTCAACTTGGCTCCATCTAGTATATATGCTGTTGGCAGCTATCACTGATATGTTTTTGTGCATAAGCATGTTCTACTTGAGGGCCGTTTATGGGGAATGGAAGTAATGCTTACCTTCTGATGATATGCTACAGCCCCCCTCCCCCTGCCAGATGGGAGCATATGGTTTGTTGGACAGGTGTTTCAGCAGCAAGCTTTGGCAATGGGAGAAAGTGTTCACATTACCAAAGTGCTGACAGGTATTCAGTATGCAAAAGATCACGCTGAATTGCCAGTGAGGGGTAGGAGAGGACAAAGGGGATGCAGAGGAGAGTAGTGGGGTAACAGCAGTTGTAGTGAGGGGAGCAGAGGGTTAACCTGGAGAACTGGATTATACTAATGTTTAGCAACACAGAAGTATTTCTTTTTACACACATTATTACACATAGGTAGCTACAGTAAAGTCTGTGTCCACTTTCACATTTGCAGTTTCCAAAGTATGGTTTAAATAAATCTGCTGAAAAGGCAGGACATGTCTTTATTAATTGCAAGATCAGAATATTATCAAGTCAGAATAATATTGTGTAAGGGTAATGTACAACTACTATGGATGTAATGGCTAGAGACTTGTCAAAGTTCCTCATCTTCCAAGAAGAACAAGTTTTTCTTCTTTCTCTGCCAAATGCATGTTATAATTCGTACGGCTTCCTCCTTATGAGTGTTTCCCACAGTTAATGTATGTAGAGCACTGGAACAGTATGTTCTTTGTTGATTTGCTTTCTCTTTCTGTTTAGCAACAATCTCAAGAAATAAATTATGAATAAAATGCATAATAAATAAATGGCAAATAAAATGAAGAAAACAATTATATAGTATCATATATTGCATAGGGTTGTATTTAAGGATTAAAAACAACATATATTTTACTTGAGTTCAAGAAAATTGTTATGTGCTTAAAAATGGATGCATTAAAAAATAATTTTTAAAGGGAAATTATAAAAATGCCATCAATGCTGTTTTGAAAACGTTTCTCCTTTTTCCTACCAGGCTGTCGGCAAACTGGAGAAACATATCCAAGAAATGGACGACGGCAGCTACATCGAGTTTGATGTGCCGGAGTTCAGTAACACTGTTTTGACCCAACTCAACGAGCTGCGGCTGCAAGGAAAGCTGTGTGACATTATTGTTCACATTCAGGGCCAGCCATTCCGAGCCCACAAGGCTGTGCTGGCAGCTAGTTCACCCTACTTTCGTGACCACTCTGCCCTCAGCACCATGAGTGGCCTATCCATCTCGGTCATCAAAAGCCCTGAGGTGTTCGAGCAGCTTCTTGCATTCTGCTACACAGGTCACATGTCCCTACAGCTCAAGGATATTATCAGTTTCCTTACTGCTGCCAGCTTTCTACAGATGCAGGCCATTATTGACAAGTGTACCCAAATCCTGGAGAGCATCCACTCCAAGATCAGCCTCCCAGTTAATGTCTGCAGCCCAGAGAAGGATGACTCGCAGACCAGCCGCAATGGAGTCAGTGACAGCAGCCTCTTTGTAAACCCTACCCAGATCTCCCCCCCTTACTTCTCCCGGCAGAGTCAGGTAGGACACAGCCTGGGCCGGGGGCGACAGCAGCAAGAAGAAGGTCAATCGGACCGTGGCAGTAGTGATAGTGTATCCGAGCACGACACTCCTATGGAGGGAGAAACGGAGCAAGTGGAACTGATCGGAAAAGATGGGCAAGTAACAGATGTGCATGTAAAGGTGGAGAAGATTGACAGGCCCAACTACTCGGATAGTTCTTCAGCTGGTGATGATGGCTACCATACAGAGCTAGTAGATGGAGAACAGGTATTGGCAGTTAGTGTGGGTTCTTATGGTCCTGTTATTCAGCCCGCTGCCTATTCTTACTCAGGGCTGTCCTCCTCGTGCTTTGTCAACCTTAGCAACTCTAGTCCTTCCCGGTCAATTCTCAGTGGCTTTAGAGGCGGACGAGCCAGGGCAAAGCGCCCCCTGGCCATCCCAGCAGGGGTGCTGAGTCATATCAAGCCAGGCTCTGATGACAATGAATCAACTGTGGGACCCACGGGATTGGAGAATGATGTACGAGAGCGCAGCCTGCGGAGTCAGTGGTACCCCTACAACGAGAGACTCATTTGCATCTACTGTGGAAAGACCTTCAACCAGAAAGGGAGCCTGGACCGCCACATGCGCCTCCACATGGGCATCACTCCATTTGTTTGTAAATTCTGTGGCAAGAAATACACGAGGAAAGACCAACTGGAGTACCACATCCGTGGCCACACGGACAACAAGCCCTTCCACTGTCAGATCTGTGGCAAATGCTTTCCATTTCAGGGCACACTCAACCAGCACCTGAGGAAGAAGCACATGGGAGCATCGGAGGGCAGCAATCATATGGATTCTCCAGAGAGGACGGAGGGAAGCTCAGGTCAGAAGGGCCAAGAGGATACATCGGAGGGGATGGCATTTGAGGCGCAATATGCAGAAGAGGCACCAGCCAATGACATTGAAGAAAGTTCAAAATGTAGTCCAGAGGAGGCTCAAGCATCAAGATGTGATTTCTAGGTCCTGCTTCAGGTTAAGGAAGCTTTAAGAAATGTTTATTGCAACTCAAGTTAAAGGACTGTTTTCTTTTTGATCCACTCCCTCTAATATGAACATTTGTTGCATCGAGGGTTTCTGTCAATTTTGTGAGTGGCTGAATGCAGAGGGTAAATGGGTGCTTTATAGAAATTTGATTCTTTCAAGCAAAGGGAGTAACAACGTACTATTTTTGAGGAGGTCCCAATAATCAAGACCCCCTAATTGATTTCTCTTTTTATCTTTCCATGTTTTTTAAAACATATTTACAGAGTTATATAGGCATGTTGCAATAATTGATAATGTGAAAGCTCTGGTAAGATGCTTGTCATATCACCTTTTTACCTGACCTGTTTTTGCACATGTGGCCACAGGAGGTCACTTACTCACAAGGAATGATTTTTCTGCCAGTGCAAAGCTTCGTGTGACATATCTGTTCAATACCTCATGATGCAACTACATACTCATAACAGACAGTATTTTAACTTAAATGAACTCTCCAGGTTCTACCTCATAGCTAAGAACCTACCAGGCACAGATGTGTTCACCGTTTGAAATCCGTTTTAGGTTGTATGTACAGTATCTTATTGCCAAACCCTGTATAGAAAATTATCTCAACACAAAGCCTTGATACTTCGGGGAAATTTTTCCTTGCTGATTGTATGGATTTGAGACAAAGTTCATGTCAAATGTTTCATGGTCAGCCAGGTTAAAATGATTAAGAAGGTGCTATGTTAGGAGTGCATACAATTTGCTAGCTTACTTATGTGTTTGTTTTTGGTAAATGCAGAGAATAGAGTAAGAGAATGGCCCTGTAAACTTTCAGTATATGACTTTGCTGTCTTACAATATTTGTTTTAAAAAACACTTAAGGATTTTATCACTTTATCACTACTGGCAATCTCACTCTGTTGGCCATGGTGTGGTTTGTCACCCATATAATGGGTGAAACACATCCATATAGCGAAGTCTTTTATATTCATCTATGCTCTGATGGCAGATTTATACTGAACTATTGTATGTGTAACTTGTTTTGTCCTGAGGTATTCTTCAAGGTTAATACTCAGCGTCTAACCGAGACAAGAGCACTCATTGTCAACACAGCACAGTAGGAACAGCGCTGGATCTGATCACATAAATCAGCATAGTATGCTAGTCATAATTATATGCAAAAAGAAAGAACAAAGGAATCTCAGCCATTTTGACATGGTTTTTCTTCCATAGTTTGAAAAAACTTTTGCTTTGTTTTGTTTAGTTTATTTTATTCATTTGTTCCATTTACGATGGGATGGTTAATCTGTGATCTTTTTCTGCATTGGTTGGGGTTTAAGGCAGACTTGGAACATTTTCTCCTCATTTGACCGTCTTGCTTGTTGGCAATGACATAGATGTGGCATAGCTAGCTTAGGGCTAAGGCATAATTTGGCTAGAGGTAGCCGGTGATCCAAAGTATCGATGCACTTTGCAGAGTTATTGGATGGGAATATTAAGTAATCAGTTTGACACTGAGCAGTGTCAGAGTACTGCTTTCTTCAAAGCAGTGATTTTATTAATTGAAAACGTTAATTAGACTCTGCATTCACACAAATGTGATTGATTACACACGGAGTAAAGACACTGAGAAGACCTCATATTTTGCAGCTCAGCTGGGTCATCCCATTCATGCTGTCTTGCTTTGCTATTTGCCATCCAACTGTTTAATGCCTTCTTTTAAAACCTGCTATATGCTTTAGTTTGTCCCATCTGGCCAATGCTAATTTTATTCAATGTCATTTAATTGAGTTTGATTACCTTGCAGCTTTGATATAATTTTCTACTTTGTATGCATTTGGTGGGAAAATATTGTGTTTCTTGTTTATTTCTAATGTTACGTCAAGAGTGCAGTCCTTTTTATTCCACTGAATGTGCAGTCATTGTAATCAGTCATTGACATTTGAGATGGAAAACTGAAATTTATGGAATTTAGCAAAAATCAGTATAGCTAGCTGTTATTTTTTTTTGTGTACAGATTTATCACAAACATTTTGCCCATCATCACCCACAGTCTTGCAACCTATACAGTACTATTCAAATGAATGTTTACTAAGTCAAGTTTATTTCTGTCAGCCACTAATGTGATGTACAGATTTGACAGCTGATCTGACCTCACTTAAATAACTCGTTGACTAATGAGAATCTGCCTATGAAGATTCTTACCACTAAAGAAAGAAATGCATACCTTCTTGCATTATTATCAGTTAAGTTTTGTGGGTAGTAGGTACAAACTTAAAAAAAAAAAAACTTGTGCCAAAAGTTCACACCAAAGACTAACCGGTGACTTTAACAGTAAGCAGTAACCGACTGTTGAATAATTGAGTTTTGTCATTAAGAAGAATAGGCTTATTTTATTGTAGTGTAGCATTAGTTCATTGCTATGCTAAGGAGTGTATGTTTCCCAGCTTATAACAATCATTTGTGTAAAATTTGAACAATTTACTAAGAAGACATTAAGCAGCAAAGACATAAATAACATAAAATATTAAGCCATAAAAAGCTGACAATGTTAAAGCTGTGCAATAGGTATTGGATTAGTTTAAAGCCAATGTAAACAAAAGAGAGCATACTTCAAAGAAAGTGGCATTTTAAACTCAGTGCCTTGCCACAAGCTTTACATTTTAGATTCCGGCACTTGTATTCCTGTGCCTCTTTCATTTTTAAAATGGATCAAATAGAGAGATTATCATAAAATATGGCCACATGATTTATTGTAAAGTTTCACCAAAAATAAATACTAGAAATTAATTTAAGTCACTATTGTCCATGTAAAGTTCTGCCCTCTCTGTTTTGCTTTTTATCATTTAATTCAGTTTTTGTTTTCTTTCTTTTATCCATGGATGGATAGTTGATTTTAGATTTTATTAATTTTGTAGCAGATGATTACAATCAGATGAGGCAGACTTGTTCCCTGTAAGCCACTGCCCCCAATGTTCAGAGAAAATACTGTATTCCTTGTCTTTAACCACTGAGGACAATCCTAGCAATGTACTGTATTTAAGGCATTTCAGTGAAGTAAGGAGATGAATGAGAAACACGAATCTACTTCCTCTCTGTACCATCGGAGCATCTGGCAGAGGAACAGCTGCCTGGGTATTTAGCTGATTATAAACTAAATATTCATGGGGGGGGACTTGTATCCTTGTATACTGTAGCTGAATTGCACATTGCTCAACCACAAAATTGTATAAAGTTGCCAATAGATAATTTTTTTTATTTTTATTTTTTATTTTTATTTTTTCAAACATGTTTTTAAATTCTTTTATCGATTGTGCACTTATAATTTGTCATTGATACGATATACCAATTACATTGGTGAAATCTAGTTTATCTCCATAGTTACCCAGAAGGGACTGGGCTATAATGGCCTCAGTCACTTTGGTAGGGACCTTATCCCCTTAAATGGTGCTTTTAGACTGGTCAGGTTTTGTTTTTGTTTGTTCATATACACACACACACACACACACACACACACACACACACACACACACACACACACACACACACACACACACACAAATTGAGTCAACAAGTCCATGTATTCATCATAAGTGAAAATTAACTTAAATGCGTTTCATGAACTACAGTTACTTAATGTGATAGTACACACCTACAAAGTCAACTGAACTTGACACACACACTCTAACTCTTAGTTCCACACCTCTGACAGGGACAGGAGATGCATTATGGGCCACAAGTAATCAAAAGGAAGTGTTTACAGGAAAGGCTGTTAGACTACTTTTTGAAATTGCAGCTCGTCCTATTCCTTTTATATTCAACTCACTTCAGGTAGTTTACGAACACTGATACAGGCTTAGAAAAAAATCTTAAGTCTTCCATAGCTTTTCTGTCAGCTTCTGTCCACTGTGTATTATATAAAAGAAGCAATAACCTTTTTAAAAGCGGTGTATTGGGATCATCAAGCCTAATGAAATATTGGCCTGTCATATATCAAACAAATTGAATGTCAGGGAGCTGTTGAATTGAAGTAGGACCAGGAAAATTTGATATTGATTTATTTTTTATATATTATCTGAAACCTTTGGACAGGTTGACTTCCTCTTCAGAAAACAAAAGTGGGTGGTGTTGTTTTCTGGTGTTTTAGATTATCACCAAAATCCAGTGGTTGTCAGTAAATTAAAATGCCAAGAACTGAGCACATGGTTCAGTCATGCAACTCTGTGGCACTGTTCAGAGTTGCACCTCCAGCTGTCTGAAATGGCGAAAGGGATTTTGGGCTGTATAGCCACTGTTTAGGAGTGGGCTGTCTGTTGTCATGTTAAAGTTCAGTGATCTTATTGGCCTCCTCAGACACTGAGACTGTAGTTGTTTAGGATCAGAGGGGACCTTTTCAGTCTTATTGTTTCCTTTCCTTTTACAACTCTCCAAACTCTGCACTATAATGTCTCTGGCTAGTGTATTTGGTAACAAGGCAAAAAAAACAAAAAATGTAGAACTCAGGGTATATAGTGTTAAAAATGGTCTCGTTGGACATAGATCTTATGTTCAAATGATAATTGTGCACTTCTCTTCAGGTGACCAAGTCCTCAGTCAGCAGTTCCCAAACATTCTGCCTCAAGGTCTTGATGAGCCTGTGTTATCCACAGAGCTGAAGCTTGAGGAGCACTGGAGACCATGAACTGAACCATGATAGCAGAAATGCCCCAACTCCTGTTTTGTCCACTCTACACACAACCTCACAACCCAACTGTGAACCTCAGAACTCTACTGTTTTGTACAACTATGAAGTAAATGAAGCTAGCTAGAGCTGATGTATCTATTGCCATTTATGAATTTATTTTATAGCATGAAATAAAATATATTTATTCAAATTATATATTTTACTCATAATCATTCTGTGCTACTTCATTTTGGTTCTTAAGCTTGTAAATTGCTTTTTTATTATATAAGAAAAGTCAATAGAATAATGCATTTGTTTGTAAAAAAAAAAAAATAAAGATGTTGATTTGGCTCAGGTTTGTCTCATTTGCTTCTCAAAAGTAGGATGATGTATTTATTTGTGCACAAAAACTGATCTGACCCAGATAAAAAGCTTTTGTGTTAAAGGCAAGATGAGAGCATATTGTACTATTCTGCAACTCCATAAGCACTTTGTTGACTGTGTTGAAGGACAAGACATCCTAAATGTGCTGCTTGCATGGAATTGACTTGATCTTGCAGCAAAACTGCAGACTATGGATGAATACGTGATGTATGTCCAACTTTGATCCTCCAGAGGGAGCTAGAGAATAACATTCAAGGGTCACTAGTGGCAGTAATTCTACTTGTCTATGTCTATCTCAGAATTAAGAGGCCACGGTGATTTAAACAGGGGATGTTTATATCTTACAAATACAAACAGCCAATATGCAATCTAGCAAACCAGATGTCAAAAAACTTCCTGTTTGTCCTCATTAGACTAGTAACATGTTCTTGTTTTGAGGTGATTTTCTTAAATTATGTATTTTTTTGCAACACATAGTGCCTGTGAAAAATTGGCCGTTCACAAAAGTCCCACATGTGTAGTAGTGGAATATGAAACGGTAAATTGCACTAGTCTCAGATGCCTGATAATAAAATAAATTTATCACCTAACGGGCTCCTTTTCCTTTTGGATCCCCAGTCAAACTCTGTATAATCTTCAGCAGTGTTGTTGCTTCTGTCTCCACAGTATTAAAAAATGTACCGAGAGGGAGAAATATATTTGTAAAGTGGCAAAGATGTAAACCGCCTCCTCCCAGTTTTACCACTGCATGTGAGTTTTACAAAAAGCAAAGCCATAAGGGATCTAAATGACTAATAAAATACCAAATTCTCCAGCTCACTGCTTTGTTTACATGTTCTTGAAATAAAATACAACTCTGCTTTCAGGGTGTTAGTTGCAATTTGACACTGACTTCAACGAGAAGTATTTCCCATCACTTATAATCTTAGTAAATAACATAATGTGGAATCATATGAATGTATCACTCATCTGAAAGTTCCAATAAACTGGACGAATTTTAAAATGACAGCATTATAGGGCTGCACAGACAGCCGATCCTAAAATAATAGGCTAAGTTGCTCTGCTCAGTGGAATCTGAGAATAAAAGGAACCACAAAACACAAGGCCAGGAAACCCGAGGTAGTGGTGTTCCACAAGGGGTCTTTAAATGCATTCTATGGGCATGATGTATTGTAACTCTGTAACACTTGGATTCATATAAATAATTTATGGATTTAGCTGTTTCCCACATTTATTACCATGCAGTCGTCCACGGACCACAGGGTCAGTGGTTCGATTCCCGGTCCTGGCTATATGTCGAAGTGTCTCTGGGCTAGGCACTGAACCCCCAAAAGCCCATTCCCATCCCCAGCTGTGCAGTGCTGGTCCAAGCCGGCAGAAATTGGGGAGGGTTGTGTCAGGAAGGGGATCCAGTGTAAAAACGGTGCGAAATCAACATGCGGACAATGATCCGCTGTGGCGACCCTGAACTCACGGGATAAGCCGAAAGGACAAAAAAAATACAAAAATAAAATAAAAATTAACATGCATGTTTTAAATGATCATTGTATGACAGTTTTGTACTAAAAACATGAGGGCCAATTTGACTTGTTCTATGAAATGCACCAATGTAGTCCTGAAAAGAAAGACCTCTTACCTCACAGTTCAGAAAGGGTCGAGCAACTGGTAATAAAAGGAGCTTTTTGCTTTTTTCTATCTGCTAACATGCAATTTAGCAAACAGGGTCTAAGGGGGAAGTGACTCCAGCACTTCCTTCATCAAATCCTGTCTCAGACCTCACTGACCTCACGAAAATGTAGATAATTGATCTTTAGCTTTTCTGACCTCAGCAAATTCTTTTATTTATCAGAATGTTGCCTCTGTAAATGAGATAATGCTGCCATATTACAAACATGGATGGTTGGGGGGGAGTGTAGCTAGAGGGGAAGATGAGACAAGATTAAAAAACAATTACAGCAGGTTAGTTTAATTTCTCCATTCCTTGTCCGGGCAAGAAGCCACTTTAAACTGGCCGTCCACCACAGCCACAAGTATTAAATGACGTCATTGGAAACAGGTAAACTGACAATCTAGGAAAGTTAACCTTTGACCTGTTGACCTAACCTGAACAATGGCTGCAGGGGCACCAGTGTGCTCATTATGTGAATGCTATGAAGACACTGACTGGAGAAAACACATGAGTTCTATTAAAGCAACAGAGCATTACAGCTAGCAGGTGAGATGTGGCCGTTAATAAATATTGCCATTGCTTTGTTTGTTTAAAGCAACCGACGTGGAGTAACGTAAATACGAGTGCGATTTTAGCTAATGTTAGTTAACTGGTTCTTGCTAACAGGAACCAATACCGAGCTGCGTGGCGCTAGCTTATGTCAAATTTAATCTAGTCTGCCTCTCAGTATTCTTACATTCTCTCGACATGTCCTACATTGCTTCAGTAATTGGGATTAAATAGTTTGTGGTTATAAGTGATGTTAATGTGTCAAACAATACAAAAAGGAATAGGCTCATATAGTATCAGGATAGATGAAATTGTGTCCAGACCCCTCAAATATTCCAGACTCCACTTGCTCATAATATCCCTCTGACTTTTTGTCCGGTTATGGAAAGAATCCCAGAGGTGTAAATAATTTGTCAGGGTCCTCGTCCATACAGGCACAGTGGGACAATGTTCTTGTGTTTCTGTTCCTGCTGTGAACAACAGCACTGAAATGTTTGCCTGTTACATTGTTCGCCCAGCTGTGATGTGAGGAAAACGTGTAAATATCTGGAAGGTTTTAATTTCTAATTTGTGTTTCCAGTACCACTAAAGTAATGGAGAAAAAACAATGCACTTAGCGGAAACATGTTTGGATTTTTAGTCCCTGCAAAGCCAAATATTAAATGAGTACCATTCATTGTTTAGGATATTTATACAATTTAGTCACAATGACTTTAAGTCACCTGGGCCATTCAAGTACTGAAAATACAGAGGCCTGAAATGAAAAAGACAAACTTACCGGCATCACATTTGATAAGTTTCTAATATTTTCTTCACAAACATTCTAACACATACATTTCTATAGTCTTACGATCAGGTGACCTTACCTGGATGTTGAAAAAGCTTAGAGTCCGGTTATGTGTGTCTTGCTGAGTGGACATGACTTATTAATCCTAACCCTAAAGGAGAGGAAACATCTGTTAAATTCTGAGAAACCCCTCCTTTTCCCAATATAAACTATTTCATGTTGCTCATGTTTTCCTTTATTAAAACTGAGTGAGTCTGTTGAACTGGAGTTTATCCTAGCTGCAGTAATTTTGCAATTTTGCCTCACAGGCGGGTAATGGTTAAGAGAGTCTTGGTGTTTTGCTGTTTCGTTGTCAAGCAGTTTGACTACACTTTGTTTCATCACAGCACATGCATAAAGGTCTCAATAGCAGCAAGAAGTAACAGTTATAGTTATATAGTGTTGTAGTAACTTTGGGGGGCCTGGTGGCTCATTGGTAGAGCATTGGTTTGGGATACACAAGGCCACGGTTACGAATCCTGCCCAGCCACCAAAGGCCACCTTGGTGCCGGTCCTGAGCCCGGATAAAATGGGAGGGTTGCAGCAGGAAGGGTATCCAGTGTAACAACATTTGCGGAGCACATTCCGCTGTAGCGACCCCTCAAGCGACAAGCCGAAACCATTGATCAGAGTTGTTGTATTAGACCGTAGTACTTTAGTAATTTTTCAACTTGTAATACTGTCATTATTATGAATTGTATTTTTAGTTAAAGAACAGAATTCTGATAAATTAGAAGTTGTGCGCAAACAGGCAAGATCATTACTGAAAAACAATACTTTATCATGAAAACCACAAAATATTTTTTTAAAATAAAGGCCATATTACTCACTACTGATTAGTTTGATGCCACACGTTCAAAAAGAAAATGTACTTGCGCTGTTTGTTATTGTACTTCTGCCTATTATTGGCTATGCCATAAAATACATTTTTATAAGCTGCTATCTTATAAAAAAGTGTTAATCCTAGCTTTTTAATGCTTTGTATGTTGGTCTTGTCTTGTATGCTGTCAAAAAACACATTAATACATGGACCTAGTGGTAATACATACCTGCAAAGAATTAAAATGTCAGTTTGGTGAGTTATTTTGCACAACTGTGCGGTAATTTTGGTTGAAACCAAAAAGATATTAAGTCAAGGTAATATAAAAGGTATTAAAATTGCCTCAGATAGTTTTAGTAAACTAATGCAGATAAGTTCAGATGTATTTTTGTTCTGCATCTGTTTGTGATTATTGATAAAGAGAGTTGTAAGATGAAAATTCTAAGTGAACAGAGTTTGAAAGGTCACAGGCTGCACATGGAAAAAAGCAACATGCATTAAATGGCAGTATTCCAGTCCCAACAATGCATTGTATTTTAGTGAATGTAAGGTTTTCAAACAGATACATTGCTAACAAAGTTTGGCTGAAGCAGAATTATGGGTTCTAATACCTTACATTTTCAGATTTCCATTGTGGTAAAAAAGAAATTCCTTCAGCTTTTTTTGTAAGTTCCCTACAGACGGTTTGGAAGAATGTTAAACAGTGGTCATGGCATGAGGCTGTAAAGCTATAAGCAAATCTCTGCACATCTCTGCAGCTGGAAATGCTGAGCTTTTGGAAAGTGGAAAAAAAATCAGTAGTTCCACTATGTATGTAACAAACAATGAAGGGACTATTCTTTCAAAGTGAAGCTTCACCACATTATTATGATTTTCTATTTTTAAGCACCTCTTAATAACAACCATATGCATCACAACAATTTTACAGCAGCACTGGGAGTGGTTTGAATAAATGACTTGGAAAGAGATGCTGGCTACAGTACCTTTTACTTCATAGCATTCATGTTGGATATCACTATGTGGTATTCCACAGTGTTTGGAGATGTGCTTTTGCTGACTTGCAGTGTGACAGTGGCAATGATTGGTTGTGGTCAAGTCACTTATGTAGTGCTATGTCAGTGGAATGCTCCATTACATAAATGTGACTGAGACATCGAAGTGATCCAGACACTGAAATGATAGTGCGGCTGTGTTACCTCTGTGTGTCTATGGTGAGTTCTGACAAAAAGATAAAGTGATAAGTGTAAAGAAGAGAACGGAGAGAGAAAAATCCAAGGACGGAAAGATGGATGTGATTTCACTTTGTGGACACTTCATTGTTTCTGTCGGAACGAAATCTCTTTTGATGACTGTTACTTTAAAAGAAGAAAGATTCTGTCTAAAAGCAAGAGTAATATTATTCTACTAATGTCACTGAATGCATGATTCTATTATGTAATTGTATTCTGTAGGTATACAGGCTACTTGGCATGAAAAGATGTTTGCATGACCCTGGTTCACATCTACTGGAAAATGGGAAGAGGAAACAGTGGAAAAGTTACCTCCCTACACTGTCCTTTCATCGTGCACTCGCATTTTTCAGCTCAAGCATATTATAAGCCCTGAGTGACTTAAAGATTGAAAAGAGCCACACGTATTCTTAAACGAGGTTATTGTACAGGTCATGCTTTTATTAATCAACAAGAAATTAGACATTATGTTGTGTGTCAAATTCCTCTGTTGACATCATGGTAAATATGACTATGATATGATCCATAGTAAAAACATCAGATGTGAGTAGCTAAATATGTGCAGGGGTTTCTTTCAGTACGACTATTTGTTGAAAAGGTGAAGTGAAAAGAATTTGTGGAAGCACAAGTTAACCCACTAAAACGACAAGGACATGGAGTTTTACTGATCTCAAACAACAATACAGGGCAGTTTGAAGGTTCAGGTTTGAAGGCTCAGGAATTGTGGTTCTCTAAGTGCTGAGTGAGCGATGTGTCAGCTCATGGTTTTCCATATTGGTTGAGGAGTGGGGGCTGCACAGGCCACCCTTACAGAAAGTTTTCCATCGTGGTGAGTCCTCAGACGTATATGGCATCCAAAGTCTGTTGTCTCTGTTTATGGAGACGATGAAACATCGTCCACTACTTTACCACGATTAGGTTAATTGACAAAGCAGACTAGATGTGGTTTTAAAACATTGTTGCTTTAAAAAAGATGTTGACCTATATGGGAAGACAGAAAGATTTAGGACAAAGTGCATTTTACTGTCTCATCCATCTCTAGTTAAAACTCAGCTGACAGCTGAGACAGTCACAGTGATGAATGTCTTCCTTTGTCCCATCCAAAGCCTTTTTGTAATACAGAAGAAAGCTTTCTAGCTTATGACTTATGAGCCAGTTTTAGCAGCCAATGTTTGTCATTTTAATGTATGGCAAGTGTTTTGGCTACTATCAGATACTGTTAGTATCCTTCTTCAAGTTGGCAGTACAAAATGCTACATTAAGATTTTACTCAAAGCAAGGGAGTTTAAGTAGCACATGTCAGGTTTTGCTCTTTTGATAATTGGTCTCCTTTAAAAAAAAGTTGAGATTGGCTTCAGAGTTGTCAGCCAAAGGAATTCATACTAAATCATTTTTTAGATGGTCCCTTAAATGTCTAAACTTTCTTCAAATCAAGTTTGAGCCCTACTATGACATTCACAGAGCTTGGTTCATTGCTGTGTAAAGTCATTGTTGCTTCATTTTCCAGCTGTCTTTGGTAATCCCATCGACACATAGTCAAGTAAAGGTGGTTTCTCCTGTCAGTGGTGGGGCCTGCTAGATGCATTAGTTTTACAAGTCTGTCACATTTCATCCGTCATAGCCTGGTGGACCAACTCCACTCTTGAAACAGTATGTTTGAAACAATATGTTCTTATGCAACTCCCAAATTCTCTAGTCTTTTGATGATGATGATGATGATGATGATGATGATGATGATGATGATGGGAAAAACATGAATACAGTTTTTCATAATGGCATCCTATTTCTTACTGTACATTAGCTATGTTAAATTTAATCACTTTTGTTTTCTATACAAAATGCTAATTTTAGTGATAACGTAAATAAATAAAAGTAATTTGACAGATATAGGTAAATGCAAAATTTTCACATCTGTGGTTGCTGCCCAATAGATGCATGCATTGCAAGCTGTGAATAGCTTTCAGAGAAAAGCAATCTGGTTTTCTCTCACAGTCCAAAGACATTCATGTAAGGTTAATAGGTGACTCTAAATTGCCCATAGCTGTGACTGTGAATGGTTGTCTGTGTGTGTGTGTGTGTGTGTCTCTCTGTCTCGGCCATGAGGTAGACTGGCAAACTTTTCAGGCTGTACCCCGCCTCTTGCCTATCACAGCTGCCCTCCGTGACCTTAACAGGATAAGCAGTTAAAGATAATGGATGGATGGATGATATTGTCAAACTGGCTTTGGAGTTAAGTGTTTCCAGCATGCAGCTACTGGTCGTACCAAACTGCCTAATGGCTTGTTGTTGCTTCTGGTTGCTTTTTTTCTATCCTCTCTCCTTTTTCCACTCACCCTAATCTGTCAAGGCAGGTGGCTGCTAACCCCAAACCTGGTTCTACTGGAGGTTTCTTCTGTTAAAGTTTTTCCTTTCCACTGTTGCCTGGGGCTTGCTCAATGGGAATTTGTTGGGTTTCCTCTACATATCTGTATGGTCTTGACTTTATTATGTAAGGTGCTTTGAGAGGACTATATTGTGAATTGCTTCTATTTAAATAAAGTTACATTTTGTGAGTAATGAGTAGGCGCTTAGGGGATAAACCACATAAAAGCTCGTAACTAGAAGTTCTAATTAGCAGCAAATAAAGCAAAGACAGTTTCCCACCAGAGTTAATTAAATGCATAATTTGAAATCAAATTCTAATTCTAATTCTTCTTCTTCTTCTTCTTCTTCTTCTTCTTCTTCTTCTTCTTCTTCTTCTTCTTCTTCTTCTTCTTCTTCTTCTTCTTCTTCTTCTTCTTCTTCTTCTTCTTCTTCTTCTTATTATTATTATTATTATTATTATTATTATTATTATTATTATTATTATTATTATCATCCCTGTGAGGAAATCTCAGGTACACCGTGTACTGGGCCCGTAGCTGCCATTCAAGGCTCTGTCTGGGGCAAATTGGGCTTTAGTGTCTTGCTAAAGGAAAAAAAATTAACAGGACAGAAATTTAGGGGATTGACATTGAAAACAGAGACACATCAAAAAAGAAACATAAAAGCTGTACATATTTAATTGAAACATAATAGTGAAATAGCAGGTTTTAATACATTATATTACAAATATCTTATGTACAAACGGACATGGTGGTTCTATTGATATCAACAAACCACTACATTTATACAGTAAATAAAACCACTACATTTGTACAGTAAATACAGTGCTTGATTCATACAAGCAAATTGACGGATACATGTTCAAGCTCAATATTTCAGACATTTAGAAAAGCAAGCATGAATTTCTGTTTAGTTTTTGTGCTTCAGTCTTTCAATTTATTACAAGCTTTATGAACAGACTATTAATAGTCAAGTCATGGTATTAACAGTAACACTTGGAATTTTTTTTTTGTATATTTTATTGTAATTGACAAAACGGGAAAGAATATCAAAAATCTATAAATGATACTGTTCCTTTGTATTTAAAAAAAAATTAAAAGTCACTGGATAGATTTCCTGTGTCAACCTCATTTGTTTGATACTACAAAAAAGTTTTACATACATAACTAAATATATGCTGCTAAGTTCTGATCTTAAATTTGCACAGTTATTGCAATTGTTTAGTTATGTCAGATTAGCTACTTAGCAGGCTTTTTGTGGATTTAGCTCCTGAGTAATGAGCAACTTTTTATAGAGTCATATATAACAGAAACTGTACTGACATCAGAGAAACAGTGCACAATTGCCCAGTATTGTGAGCCTGGTGTTTTATCTTTTATCCTTGTAACTTTGTTGGGCATGTGGCACAACTAAAGTAATAAAGTTTGCACAGATGTTAAGCATTTTAAAGCTTTTTGCTAGTAAAATACAGTACGTGATCCATGACAGCTTAGTGGAAGGTGTTTGGATTTGGACGAATCATCATGATCACTTTCTTTAATGAGTAGGCTCCTCCTCTGAACTCTGCCCAGTAGACTCCATCTTGGTAGCGGCTGCGGTAATGTCCTCCTCTATACCAAACTCCATTCAGATTTGAGTGGGCACAAGAATTATACCACCAGCCTCCCTTCTGATAGTGGGCACAGTTGCCTAAAAAGATATGGAGAATAGCTCAGTCAGGGTATGTCTTGTCAAGATTTGTCCTGCTTAATATTTTGTATGAGTGAGGTTTTTACCTGTATATACATCATGGTCTCTGTCCAGCGTAGTAAACTGTTTGCCATTGTGCCAGGTGAGGGAGTCTCCAGCATTGCCATGGTAACGACCCACCCTTAGCTTGTAGAAGTCGGCTTCAGGCTCAACTCTGAAGCTGGCATATTCCGCAAACACTTTCCTGCCAGACCAGTCCTCCAGTGTGACAAGCAATTTGTAGTTTCCCTGGTTTGTCAGCCAGTATATGTTCTCCAGACCTAGCCAGTATTCACCATCGATATTGCCAAATCCTTGCTGTGAAGTGCAGTGATAAAATAAACATCAATACAATTTCATTGTGAATACTCTTTGTGATGTTTGGAGATGACTGATGATGATTCATGCTCTGGAGTTCTTTTCATCAGGGAACATTTTTTTAATGGATCCTCTGAGTGAAGTTAACATCGAGTCAGTGTCCGGATTTCCATCATTAAAGCCATGCAGTAAGAAGTGTAACATAGTGGATGCTGTCTTCTTGCTTTGTCTCTTTGTTTTTTTTTTGGTAATGCCCACTATACACACACTTTGATTTGTGGAAACACTCCCAATTAGTTTTAAAAAAATGCAATTTTAGATCTAATTTAATTTTGTTAAAGTCTTGTTGCTTTAGCTAAGATTTATTCTATACCCTTGTTGACCTGCTCACAGACATTTACTAGGGAACAGTGTGTTTTTGGTTCCCCTGCATTTAAACAAAAGGACATTAGGAATGCACAACCAACTCAACCGTTTTCATTAGCTATGTTGGCTTTATGGCTTTATGATTAGGTTACATCTTCATTACCTGTTAACATCTGGTGAATGTTAAAACAACCTACATACAGCAAGCCACCAACTTCCCTACAAACTAGAAGGTCAACGATTTGATGAGAAGTTGTCACACCTTGTATGTCTCCCAGTTTCTGAAAAAGTTGACCGAGCCATCCACTCTCCTCTGGATCACAGTCCAGCCACCTGGATCATGTCTTTGGTCACACCACACCTGCATAAGTCGGTTGGCATTCTCTGGTTTCACCAGGTACATGCCGCTGGCTACATGTCCATCTTCCAGAGCATGCAGACAATCCTTAAATGGGCCTGAACAGAAAAATAACAATGTGACATTTAGCCAAAAATCTAGTCAGTTACAACAATAATTGAATTTGAAAAAAGGAAAGCAAGAAAAAGCTGTAGTGACACACTGTAAAGAGTTATTGTTCAATGGTCCTGCCATAGGGAATCCCATTTTTCAGCAGAGGTTCTCATTTTAACAGCAGAATTGACTTTGGCTGCTCCTCTCATAAGGGAAATGACTGCTGACTGTGCAGCCAAAAGAAACACAGGCATGAGGGCAAAGGGAATCCTGACTACTGAATGATGAAACCACAGCAAAACCTTTTGATCGTCTGTGATGCTTCATAGAGCAAGATGTTTATTATTTTCACTTGAGGTTTTGTATTTTATATTCTACGGACCCATGGTTTTCAGTAGTAGCATGCCTGTTAAGGCCTCACATGATGTTTTGAAGGCAGGATTTCCGAAACTAAATTCATTTAGGAACAGCTTGTAAATCCTTGCCAGTAAATCTGCTAAATGTTTTCCAATATTGCAAGAAGTTGTGGAAAGTGACAGCATATTACAGCATCAGCAGCATATTATGAAGATGCATTTGTTTTTATAGCTTGAAAAAAAACTTGATGCTGGAGATGTTTTGTAGGTTTTGTGCAAGATCTGGATTGATTTATTGGTTTTATGGTGCAAATAAGTAGAACGTAATTTTCACATGTAGCTTTGTGATTCCACCCTAAATTCCAAACCTGGTAGATAAGGAAAAACACTAATGGGGCAACTGGCTCCCCTTTTTCATTTGGCTGTGAAAATGTAACACTTATGTGGTTTGCCAACTAGCCCAGATTATAATGGAAACTAAGCTAAAAACAAAGAGTTAGACTGGGTGCATCAGAAGTTTGCAAGAAATACAGAGAGGACTGCATAAGAAAAAAAAAAAAAAAACGCTTCAGCTGTTCTACAGGTTACAAGTCCTGCAGAACTGACAGATCTGTAAGTCAATATAAAGTCAATATCCAGAAGTGTTTCACTTAATAACAAGGTACTTTCTGATTTAATGAAATCTGTCCAGATCATATCTGTCTCTGTCCAGTCTGCCATTCATTTATTCACAGGAATGTCTTTGTTGAGCAGATACAAGCCAGAGAGCTGCCCTGCCCTGCCCTACTCTCTTCTGCCTGATAAAGTCTGTTACTTTGGTGGAACATATGACTGAGTTTTGCCTGGTGCAACTGGAACAAATGACATCACCAACTCCCAGTATCTCTTTCTGTTTGTACTTCCCCCCCCTCCCATTTTTTTTCTTAGATTCATCCTTTTGTTTCTCTTTCAGGTGTTTTTCCATCCCTCTATTCTCGCATTGTGTGTAGCTCTCTGTTCATGTTTGACATTTATGTAACTTTTTGGGGTGTTAGTTGCATGGCTGTGGGCAAGAAATTACTTGCCTCCTTTCAAACATTCCATACAAAGGCTACTGTTCACATGCAGCCTAGTGAAAATGGCAAGCAGTGGCACAAAATGTCAATGGAAAAACCGCCCGGTAGTCATGTTAGGAATGGCTTGTTTTTTTCCACCATTTTAAAACTTAAGTCATCTAATGAAAGGGAATAGTATTCACTTCAACTAAAACCACAAAACAGCCTTCCCTCTGTATTTAAAACTTTATCATCTACAAACATGTGTTCAAGACACAAATGGGCATGAGGCCAGCCATCCATTTAGGCACTTGTATTTACCCTGCCAATATGCTTTGTGTTTTTGTGTAGGTCGAACCATGACAATTAGATGATATGCATCTCAAAAGATGGTAGACAACAGCATTTCTATTTTCACCAAGAGCGCTGGGAATGTGTGGGACTTAGCTGTGAATGGAAGAATGGGTACTCGGTATTGTCTTGTAATTAATGAGATTCAGAATATAGTTAACTTGGACAATTAATCCTCTGTTTGTAATCACTATTTGTGCTGGTGAGCTAGATTTTATCAAAAATGATAGAAACCATATGGAAATTTGGTAAGCTCACCAGAAGGTTTGTCAGTGGTTGAGGGGCTGTGTGTGCCTGTGGGCATCGTTGGAAGAAGAGGTGGTAGAGATTTTTGGTCACTCTGGATCTCGTTGCTGATGGGGTTATTACTTCGTGGAAGGACTGGTGGCTTGTTGAGAGGTGGTGATGGTTGAGGTGGCTGTGGCCGTGGCTGGGAGACAGGCACATTGCGAGAGAGAGTGCGACCCTGGCACTGCTCCTCCAACAGAGCAATGAGAGCTGATTGGTTGGTGGCCAAAGAAGCCAAGTGATGGTATTTATGCTCCAGATCTTTGTATCGACTGGTGAGCTGTTGCATCTCAGATGTTTGGTTCAGGATCTTGTTCTCCATCTGAGCCAATTCCAGGGCATTGTCTCTCTTCCTGATGATCTCATGTAGCAGCTGCATATACAGCTGAGTGACTCTTGAGTTCATGTTTCGGCTCTCCTTCCTCAGAAGCTTAACCTCATTGACAATGCCCCCATCTACTTCTACCAATTGCTGCAAGGTCTCAATCTGTCTCTTCTGTTTCTGTAGCTCCACATTTAGCAGCTCTAGCTCCTGTTTGTTGACCCGATTCTCCAGCATAGCCTCTGGCTCCTTGGAATTGACACAGATGGCTCCAGTCACTTTTTGTTGAGGCACAATAAAAGTATAGGAGCACTTGTCCTGCTGCTGTTCAGCTGGAGCACGTTTGCTCCTTCCAGCATAGAGAAACTCACTTTCAATATCATCCTCACTACTCTCAAATTGCTGGCTCCTATCGCTGCTGTCCGATGGACTCCCCTGTGTTTGCTGGACACCACAGACTAGTCCGTAGAGAAGGAGTCCCAGCAGGACAATTGAAGGGGGCTCCATGAGTTTGTCTGAAACCCACCCAAAACCTGTGGAGACAGAAAAAGTATTTGAGATTTGTTTTTGTTTTGTTTTTTGTGATAAAAATTTAATTACAACTAAGTTGTAGTCTATGAGCAGACAAACGTTTTTATTAACAATATAAAGCGGTTAGGATTTAGCTGTATTTATTTCACAGGACCGCCATGAATGTCCTGAGTCCTTTACAGTTATGTTGATTGAGAACGGAAGAAAGTTACCTATAAGATTACAATGCACATTGCCAGAGCAGGCAGGCACAGACATCCTGTTCCCACACATTGCAACCTATGCCTGGTTGGCGGCCATTACAGCTCACAAATAAATGGGCTACTGTAAAGGATTTGATCTGAGGGGAAATTGCAGACTTGCCCTACAGAGCACCGTTGTGGCTGCTGTAGCTTTCCACAACAGGAAAAGCATTATATTTAGGTGTAATATATAAATCAGAATTCACACACTGCTGTTTTTCAAATGGAAAAAAGTAGAATCCCTGAATATATGTTGCCTTCATCCTGGTTAAATACACCTCCCAATATCAAATGTATGCAGTACATGCTGTTTGAAAGCTACTAATCCCCTCACTGCCTCTGAGAAAAATATTTCTTTTGTCTAATGACATGCTGATCTCCTTAGTTAGTTAAATTCTGGTGGAGGAGTGTGTTTTGCTTAGTTTGGAGTGCTGGCTCAGGTTCTCTTTGGGCGACTGCCACTGCTTGTCCTTGACAAACACACACACACAAACACACACACACACACAAACACTCCTATCTGCTCCTTTCTGCAGCCCTGGACATCTTTGCTTATGGAAAATATGAGGCACTATGAGATGATGCTATTCATGGAACCACTTTAAATATTGATTGTGTTGCATCAGTCCTGTCCATAGCCTTTACCAAAGTTGCTTTGAAGACACTAGGAGGCAATTCATCTTAATTCATGTATCCAGTTTGAACATGTCTGCTTCTGTTTTAACTGCTAGATCAAACACTTACTTTAACCATATTATATATGTGTGTGTGTGTGTTTGTTGCATAGTAATGCCTGTATCTGTCTCAGTTTTTATGTCTGAGATATATTCCTGTTTAGATTACAGTCTCTCTTAAATTCAGTAACAACACAAAGATAATAAGAATAAGGTGATGAGCTAAATTCAAATAATTTTTATGAGTTAAATGAATGCAGGCAGGTTTTGAAGATGATGTGGTCTTATTAGAAGTGGAGAGGATGCCACTGAGTCCTAAGGTGAATGTAACTCCTGGGTAAGGATAACAAGGCCTTGAAGTCTGGGGGCAACTTAATTGAAAGCTGCTGCATATTGGATTACAGAGGGGTCCTGTGGAACACCTCCCCAGAGTCAGGATGTGCCTACCTAATCAGAAAGCTGTATAGAAAGGCCTATATTTGCTGGGTTTTGCAGAGGTGTGTAGCTCCCTCATACATTTGTCATAGCCCATCTCTGTGTGAAGAATAACCTACAATAAATTGTTCAGCACAAAATTGGGAGGAGAGCAGAAATGTTTTTGTCTTGTTAATCTGGGCGTGCTGCCAGCACATTAGATTGGAGACATGGAGAAGAGAAATGCAGAACATGACCCTTGGCACATTCAACCCTTTTTGCTTTATCTGTCTAGAATAGAACATTTTCCTACTGAAATAAAAAAAAATTAAGAGGCTTTTCTTTCAAAGCCTATCTGTCTTTTTCATTTTATTCCTTGCATAATTGGAGAAAGTATTCACAGTTCAAGAAGATATGATTATTCTATGTATTTGGTTAAATTTTGTTAAAACCTAAAAGTCTGAATCTGTAACTGAATAGTATGAAAACAAAGCCTAATGATGAATCTAGATTTAGCTTCAAATTCTCCAGAAAAACTCACCTTTCCATTCTATGGAAAGAAATTCTCATCAGTCATCTTTAGAATTATTTCATAGTCTTGTAGATCAATCCCTAAATAAATCACTAATAGTGACTTACTAATCCATACCAAAAAAAATAAAAATAAAATACAGCAGCACAGAGTCCCATGTAATATTTTGATGACTGTATTTGCTGGGGGCACCTGTGGTTTTTTCCCCTTGGAACATGAGCTGTGTCTCTGAGAAACGCTGTGTGTACCCCTGCTGGTTAGGAGTCCCTTGTTGGAGGTTTTCAGCCCAGGATCTTCTGCTGTAGGCTTCACTACACTTCAAAGGTGACGGAAAAACATTGGCAGCTTGTGAGGATATGTCTTTACTAGTGGAGTAGTAGGGGTGTGTGTGTGTGTGTGTGTTTGTGAGAGTGTTTCTCTGTTAATATATCTTTTCAAACAACACTTGTCAAGCTCAGTCTCACAGGGACTAGAGTGAGTCCCATCTGCCCCTCTAGAGACAACCTGTTATTAACCCATCCACAATTTGCCAGAGGGAACAACAGAAATCCTTCTCCTCTGGCTATGTTGTTAACAGCCTCCCTAGCTCATTATTGTCCTAGCATCCGTTCACTTTAACAAGCTGCTATTGAGTGGACAATAGCTGCAGTGATTAAGTGTTGAGAAGTTACACACATACATATATAGACATGCTGAATATCTATTACTAAATATGAATGACTCAAGTGCAAAGGATAATGTCTCTCATCGCAATTTGATTGGCAGCTCCTCTTGCATAATTTCTTCAAGTCTGCTTCACACCAAGATGTTTTGGTTTTACTGTCTTCAGGTGGTAAGTCTGTGTTTACATGACTCCTCCTCGTGGATTTCACTTAATGTTAAATCAAGTGTGATAGATGGGTGCAGGGGGTGGGTCAGTGGGTCTCAGAGCAGCGTTGTGCTCCAGCCTTTTTGGTCATGCTCAGCACATATTAATTATAAGGTGGGCAGCCTCACTCAGACTGCCTGATGTCTTTCACCCCTCTCATTTCAGCATGAGTATGGCATTCTTCACATTCTTTGTCACCTAATTAGAGTGAGCTGCCATACACACATAGAGAGTCAATGGCACTGGCCAGACAGAGAGAGCTAGACCTTCTAGATGCAGGACCATTGCTCCCCTTATCCCTGCTGGACCTTACAAGAAATACTGTATCTGCTGACCCAATTCATTCCCAGTGTCCTACTTTCTGTGTGAATGCTTTATAATCACATCATCATCATTCACAGCAGGAAAACACAACACAACTACACAGCACCTAATTTGTCAGTAGCCAAAAAGAAGCAGACACATCGCAGGACGGCTTTGTGCTGTATGTTCAAATTAGTACCAACTCCACTGAGAACTGGCAGTTTCTCCTGCATGACACCCAATATGTGCTGGATCAGAGTCAAATTAAATTTTCTCATGGTAATCTGCACTATTACCTTACCTTAAGAGTGACCTCATTCTTTCTTCAAGCATGTAATTTTTGTAAGCGTGTAACATGACATTTGGAACGATTAACCTTAAGTACCTGCTCAGTGTAATTTAACAGGACAATTTGTTTATTCCAGGAAAGTTCAAATTTTTTTGTCAAAATGTGTTCTTCCGTACCACATGTGAACTGAGCCAGACTGGGAGGCAGGGGGTCTCTGGAATTGTTTCGATAAGTTCCTGCACTCTACCTCAAAGCCCCCTTATCTAAACACTATCCTGGCATCAGAAACAAAGACGGGATTCAACCGCCTGCTTCTCTGTCCTTTTGAGCCCAGGGGAACATCCTGAAGCTGCAGATTACTTGACACTGTAAGGTCATAGAATATTTTTTCTTTTTCCTTTTTAGAAGTTTATGGCAAACTTTAGATATTCAAAATATCTGTCTTATATAATTCAAGGCTCTTGCCATATAATCTGCACACCCTTTTCACCGCCAATGTCCCTCTATTGTAGACCGTAAGGGTCCAGTGTTTTGACAAGCTGAGCTGTTTTATCAGTGGCAAAGAAGCACTTAGCCTAGAGAGCCCACTCTCCAGCATCCCCTTGCGCTGAATTTACCCCCTCAACCGAGAGTAACAAAGCCATCTGTCCAGTTAGTCATCAAAAAATTGAGTTACCAAACAGTGAGTCAGACAGCAGATGCTGCATGATGAATTCAAGATCAAACAAAATCATTATGAAAAGTGTGCTTGACAGTGAACAAGATGACAAAATAGTTTAACCATAATGTTGAAAATGTCACTGGCTTGATTGATTCTGAGTTTACTCAGTGTGTGACAAGGTCAAAATTTTTTCTGTTAGATTACTTGTAAACAAAAAAGATATATCTATGCAGAGAACTAAAGTAATTCATACACGTGCACTGTCTCTTATTAATTAATCAATGAATAATATATATATATATATATATATATATATATATATATATATATAAAAATTTGTCAAATGGGACACAATGCTTACGAAATAACTGTAGAGTACTGATGAGGCTCCCTCAGTTGCCTTGCCCTCCTGCCAGAGCTGACTGAAGTTTCTCCTGGTATTAAGTCATCCCAAGTGTTGCTTTGCTCTGCCCATCTAGTTACTCAATCTTTTTGTCTTTAGTCCATCCCAGCAGTGTAGAGGTATCTGTGCTATTAAGCCTGGTGTTTAAAAACTAGTGTAGCAAAAACAGTTGAGCAGACCTTGAGTAGATAGTTCCAAAATCCACTTGGAATAAGTTGGACCACTTTTGAGAGAAAACTGATAACTTCAGTTTAAAGGTGGAGATATCCTGATATATGGTGAGAGTCCTGGGGAATTTGTATAGTGCCACTGGCCCGTTAGGAGGAGACTGTCACTTTTCTGTGGGCTGAATCCATCACTTCTGCCTCATAGCTCTAAGAGGCAGTCTCTCTCAACTTCACCCCCCTCTCTCTCTCGTGCTCTCTCTCTCTCTCTCTCTCTCTCTCTCTCTCTCTCTCTCTCTCTCTCTCTCTCTCTCTCTCTCTCTCTCTCTCTCTCTCTCTCTCTCTCTCTCTCTCTCTCTCTCTCTCTCTCTCTCTCTCCCTCTCTCTCCCTCTCCTTTCTCTTTCTCTTTCTGTCTCTCTCTCTCTCTGTCTCTGTGCTGCCCCCCCCCACCCACCCACCTTTCCTTGGCACTTTTAAATGATGAAAAATCTTTTGAAAGTGTTTCAGAAGGTGGACAATTAAGAGCAGAGCCTCCCCCTCACCCTTAAAATGAACACATTCTTGTGGAAAGCAACAGCTTCTCTACCCCTCCTCCCCATGGTACAAAGAGATTCACAAGCATGCACAGTACAAGCAACACACACTTCTCACATTTCCAACACCCTGCCCCCAGGTTCACCACCACTATTTCTGGCAAGGATTGCATGGTTCATCTGGTGGTGGACAGCAGCGATGTTACACTTATCGCATTCTAATTTGCTGTGAATGAATGCAAGTCTCTAAGAGAGATGGCAAGTGACTGACAGATAGAGAGCAGATCCAAGTATTTGACTTACACCAGGTCAGGTAAAGCCACTCCTGACCCTAGTTTATAGCCTGGAGGTGAGATGTCTGAAATGGGCTGGATCTGCATTTAGTGCAACACACCCAAACTACATTTCAATGGGGGATAATTATATTTCTATAAAAGCAGAGCTGTACTTGCTTGTGTCCATGTGGGTTGGTGGACAAAAGGATATGAATCACTTTGTCCCGTCAGACTCTGGACAGTTCTGCCAATGACTTATAATTTACTCAAGCAGAGCTTGGCTTTGGATACTGTTTCCTTGACTGTTCTCAGTTGTTTTGTGATGTTTTTCTGTTTTTGAAGACTAAGTTTAGGAGTTATTGCGTAGCACATAATGTTGTGATTTGATTTGTGATATGTGATATATCAGTTTTTCAGTTTTTCCTTTTTAATACGTTTACACACATTTCTAAAATTCAGCTTTACATTGTCATTATGGGGAATGGAGAGTAGATTAATGAGAAAAAATGAATTTAAAAAATACGAGTTGAAACTTGAGAAAGGTGGATGCTTTCTGAATGCACTGTATGTTACAGATGGTGACTAACTTTGATTTGTTCACTGTTAGCTCTAAAAATGTCTTAGCACAAATGCATCACAGTTAATGAGAACAAGTTATATTCTCATGTGTCAGCATTTTCGCTGGATCTCTTTTTTTTAATGTGGATGTTAAGTAGCAGGGCAGCAAGGTGGTTGGTGCTGTTGCCTCACAGCTAGAAGGTTGACAGCTTGAATCCCAGCCAGCTGCAGCCTTTCTGTGTGGACTTTGCATGTTCTCCTCGGGCTTGCGTGGGTTTGCTCCCACAGTCCAAAGACATACACTCTAAATTGCCTGTAGATGTGAATGTCCGTGTGAATGGTTGTCTGTCTGTGTGTGTCTCTCTGTCTTGGCCATGAGATAGACTGGAAATCTGTCCAGGGTGTACCCCACCTCATGCTCAGCTGGGATAGGCTCCAGCCCCCCCGCTGATACTAAACAGGATAACCAGTTACAGTTTAAGAATGGATGGAGAGATTTTAAATACCAGACTTCTATATTACCTTTCAAAAGGAAATTCAGACATTAAAAATGAATTGCCCAGCATGATGTACTAGTAAATAGCAGAAGCCTAGTTAAAGCATGAATTTATTCCTCAAAGGAACTCCTTTTTGTTTTTCAGTTTATACAGCTACACAGTTACTCCGATTACTTGTATACTGTATATTAATTTTTTCCATTGTATTATTTCAATATAGATTTCCCTTTAAGCCTGTGAATTTATGGTGAACCTCTGAAATCTTTGTTTTTATACTCATAAAACATACTTACTTTAACTGATGTTCATATGATGTTGATGATTGCATAATGTAAATTAATAAAGATGAAACCAGCTTAATGCAGTTTACAAACAATAAATAAATATCTCTGATAGCCACATTGCTGCAGTAGGGCGGCACTGGCTTTTTCTACCGTTCATTCAGTTTTTTTCCTTAAGTGAATGGAAGTCTCTTAATGTTTCCCCTGATGACAAAGTGAAAATGTACAACTGGCTTTATGAGTTTAAGTTCCTGGCAGACGATACTCGACCTGCAAGACGAGGACAAATTCATTTCATAGCATTCCAGATTAAGTCAGAGTGCAGGATGCTTGTCACATTCAACAAGCCAAGCTAATCCCTTTAAAAGATTTTGGATCAAAGCAAATGTGTTTCAACTCTTCTATGTCACATGCTATTCTGAACTGGTTATATTCATTTTTTTACACAGTTCTTTTGTTTCCTCTTTTTGAATGACAACTGCAGCTGACTTTGTGGCCAACTGGTGAATGGCAGTGTTACTCAGCGGCTGGGAAGCCAAGCGGGTTTTCAACATGAAGTGTTTTTGTGTGAATCACTGGGTCTCATTCAAAACCATAGCGTTGGTGCAGTGATTACTTGTCTTTCCACCTCTAATCCCCAACAGGTGGAGGAACACCAGATCATAAAAATGTCAAAGGGAAAAAGTTACACCCACATTGAAATGGTAACCAATCAGCACATATTGAGCTGCTAGGGAGATCATGGAAAGTGGCTTCACATTGGAAATATTTCACAGATGGACTTCTGTGGTGGTAAATGAGCATGTTAGAACATTTTTTTGTTTCAAACAAAGGGGTTAGGATTAGGGTTACAGTTAGGTGATCCAGTTTGAGTGGATAATTGCTTCCTAATAGCATTATTTGTTTGCTTTTATCTATTGGAGAAAAGTACAAGAACACACATTATAAAACAAATGTCAGCTCATCAACTTAAGTGCATAGCCATCATAATTTGGCCCCCGTCAGTTAAATCAGATTTTTAAACTTGCAACACAGCTTCAAGCTCTAACACTTCACTTGCTGTCTAGTGTATCATACCCCTTTCTTGATGTATACCACTTTAAGATAATCAGTGTTGTCACTTTACCTATCAGTGGTTTTTAATAACATTTTTAAATTTTTAATTAGATTTTGGCAGATTGATGTAAGATGGTGTACATTGTGTTAGTAAAACTGCACAGGCATATACTCAGTTTTGCTTTATACTGGATGTGTCTACCAACCTGTAGCAACTTGCATGAAAGTTTAAACAAAACAAGCTCACTCGGATATGAGGAAGTGAAGAAAGAGTAGTTAGCCTGCAGGGCTTCACAGCTTTTTAGATCAGCACAGAACTGTAACATTTCTATTAAGTATTTGAAATATCTAAATAAACCTGCAACTTATGATCTACCCACATGATGATGTCCATTATGACAATGGTCAAATATACTAACGTGCACCGAGAAATACTGTTTTGAAAATGAGTACAGTAACTACTGTACAGACAAAGCATTATGAGGCAGCAGGTGTACGATATGTGTATCATTTGTAAAGTTGTAAAAATACAAGATAATATAAAAAAACAAAGCACATTGTGCAGTACATTTTAACTTTATTGGCTAAATCTTAATTTGTCCTGAGTGGTGAATTATTGTAAATAAGTTGTTTACTGTTAATTTGGTAGGCAGATCCACACTAGTAGTTCAATGTCAAATGCTGTAAGAACTGACAATTGTACTGCCAACAGTACGCTGTAATGAATGTAATTTAGATTGTAGTAGTAATAAAGTCAGTAGTCAGTGACTGGCAATGTTAGCAGTTACCTCCACCCGTGGTTGACACAGACATAAACATGTTGGTTGTCCAGATCAACTACCGACGCACCTTAATGATTTTTACAGGATCCATGTTGTGTGTTTTCATGTATGGGAGCAGATGTAATAAGGTTTGAGTTGTTTTTGTTTAAACATAAGTGTGGACAAGACTGCCATGTCTCCCAGTCTGCCAGCCTTGATGGATTCTTCTTTGGTGACCCACGTTGACTTTTTGTCTCCCTGAACTTGGGTTGTTATGCACATGACACATTTATTACAACTGTGAAATCACTTTTGTAAATGTCTTTTTATCGTGCTCTCTAGGCACATTGGCTATATCACTGTAATGTAATTAAAAGTGTGTCAAAATAGTTAATATGTTTCATCAGTGATGTGATATGGAAAGAGTTTAATTATTTCATGGCTTTGTTGTGTAGGACTTACCGTGCCTGGTGGCTAGACGTACAAGGACCATTTCTGTCGGGAGGAAAATTGAGTTTTATGATCTGAGTGGAAAGAATGGGTCTGGCTCAGGATTTTGTCAAGCCAACCCCCCACCCCCCTCTCAACTGCTGCAGAAACCACCAAATGAAACCAGTAAATATGGAACGTGTGAGAATTCAGAGGAACAGGATTGCACTCAGACTTCATTAGTCTGAAATTGAAAGTACTAGCTGCTTGTGTGGCCTTGTGTGAAATTCACTTCACATAACTTGTGTTGGGATTTAACAGTATATCGCCAACATTGATGTAGCTGCAAATCAAATTAAAAGATCTGACCACAAACGCGACATGTGACCAACTTTTATTTGCGTGACATTGAACAAACAAGTCAGTGTTTCCCCTCTTCATACCTGTAACAATGAAGCTTGGAATTGAAAGATCAAGCTTACCACTTATTCGTAGAAGTGCTTAAGATTTACAGTATGGTTTCCAGACGTTTTACAAGAAGACCATCCTTACATCATTTGGAAAGAATCCAAAGGAATGCACTCACAAAGTAGTTTTTTTTCACAGGTGTTCCAATTTGGGGTCCATGGAAGCAGCACAGAACAGTAAATAAAGGCCTCTGCTGCTGGATAAGTTCAACTTGAAAACATAATGATGTGGGACCTAATGTGCTGATGAAAGGCAATGTCAGTTGTTCTATATGGTTATTATATGTACATACATTTCAAGGGGGAGGTCAAAGAGGAAGGATTTGCAATATATGAACTACTGAAATTTTCATGGTATAAACACTGTCATCTGGGAGACTAGCAGGAGTAGACTTCAGTTTTCAGAAAGCTCTGCTCCCAGTGACGTTTGTGACTGTATGTATATTATGTCAGTGCGAGTCATGCACTGATCAGTCTTTAGATGTCATATTCTTGGCTCTGTCAAAATGTATTAGATGTTTACTAGACACCAGTGTTACCTTAGAGAAAACCAGATGTGAAGTAAAACCATTTTAATACAAGATTATTAGCCTGTTTTCCTCTCTTTCTTGGCACTGGGCTGTGAAGAACAAATAGTATTCTGTAGCTGTGTATTTTGGTTCAGGTCTGCTAGTTTTATGACTGATGTCTTGGGTGAAGGGACATGATTGGAATGGGAGCCTGGCTCAAGGTAGACCATTGCTCATTTCTCTACTGTGGAATTACTGATGGCAGCATGGACACCCAACTTTACTGTTAATGTTATACTATGGTGCCTTGATATTGAATTATGTAGCTTTACAAAAGAATCATATGGAAGGAATCATTTGTTTATGGGCTGTGGGAATATCCCAATCTAAGGTTTGGTGGAAATAGTCTATGTTCTTTATCTCCAGTCAGTCTGAAGATTCCAAAACACCGTCTAATTTCTACCAAGAACATGTTTTAAAATACTTTTTAGTGCGTTTATTTGTTTTTATAAAAATACTTTATAAGGATGTTTCCAAGTGTTGGCCATGGACATGAAACTCCCAGAGAATATTTGCTCCAATTTATGACAAATTTAATCAAGTGTGACCCTTTTTGTCCTTGTTTTAACAAAGAATGTGTATTTGTATGGCCCTACTTTTAAAATAGATGCGGTTGTAAATATTCGATTCTTTTCTAATTATAGAAAATCAATATAATATAAATAAATATATAATAAATAATATAAAACAATTCCAGGGTTTTAAAAATAGTAAACTGTGGATTTAATGCCTGCATTCATTTTATTAAGTAGTGCCACACAAGATACACTAGCAGTGTCTGTGCATTCTGAGTAACAGAGGGATGTGGGGTTTTTTTTAGAAGACAAGCTAACCAACTGCTGGCTCTAGCTTCATATTTCCTGTAGATATACAAGAGTAACCCTCTGCCCGAAATAACTGTTCCCCTTACTTGGTGCAAACATGTGCATTATCAAATGCCTCCCAGATGAAACTAGCTGTAAAAACTTAAAACTTTTCAAAGATTAGGTCTGTGTAACTTGGATGGTCCTATGATCCTATGTTTTATTTGACTTAATAAGAACCCTAAAATTACTATGGTGGTAGTGCCCCATTTAGAGCCAAGCCATCTCATCTCATTTGCCATCTCCTAATGTGACAATGGTAATTTCTAATAAATTGGAAAGGTTATGTGATATCTACAGGGCTGTAGCATTAATAATAGGCATCATTGTTTGCCTCTGTGTACAGTACATTAGTTTTTATTTGAGTATTTATATGTGCAGTGTGGTCTTACAGGTCAAAATTGGACCACACATAGTCAGCAAACTCTAAAGCTGAAACTTTAAAATGTAGCTAGATCATTCTAGATCAAATAAGCAGCAAAAGTTGAAGATTTGTAGTTTTCTGGCATCTTTCAGTAGCTTCTAGAAAAAGGGGCACATAAATCAGACTGTTGGGAGGTTCTAGTGCTTTACTTCCATGCAGATTTGAATAACTAAATCCTTAGCACGTGCACAGATATTTAGACTATTCACTGTGCAGAGGAGTGTTTTGTTAGCAGTTGCTTTGTGTTAAATGTTTTTTAAGTGGTCTCACCTTTTTATAAAGCATTTTTCACAATTCATCCCTGCAGCTTACAATTTCTTATGGTTTCCTCTGGCTAAACAGTAGTTAATCAGTTGCCAAAAGGCTTTGACTGTCTGAATGTCAAAAACAGGAGGAACTTGTTGCTTTGAAGGAAGAGCTACTTGCTCCATTTGACTGTACAGTATGTTTTGATTACTTCTCCATGTCTGAAGAGTAAGACCTTAAGTGAACAAGGAAAGCTTTCCACACAGGGTGGTTTGGCTATGCCAGTGTCATCCATTACAGCTCTACTGGTAGTAGAGTGGTAGCATATTCTTAGAGTTTAAATGACCTGGAAGAAGCACAATTTATCGTAGTGCAAACCAACTTTACAAGTAATACCTGAGGGATTTCTGGTCATCTTGATTTGCGCTATAGCTATTGTACTTCATGGGCTCGTCAAGACCCAAAGGCCCACTTTTGGAGGAAAAAGAATAGCAAAGGAAAGGGGCCAAGTGGGTAGATGTGGTGAGCTGAAACTGCAACCTGAAGCATATCATCAAATCACAGAGCTCAGAGGTTGAAAGAGGATTCCTCCTTATGTTGTTGTTTTCCGTGTTGTTCCGCCCCCAATTAAATCTTCCAAATTAAAGCTGCTGCTTACCCTTACTCTAACTGTTGACCCCGGTTTCACAGAAGAAAACCAAATGAGTCTTGGTCTGGGATTGATTTGTCCAATACACGAGATAATGTGGTGACAGATGTGTTGATGTGATTTGGATCAGCCGCCAGACTAAAGCATTATTTATATTTCCACAGTTAAGTTATTCAGAAAACGAGTGTCTTGCAAGCGGCTGAAGCAATAGTTCCTTATAATTGAGGTCCAACAAACAAAATATTGGCAGAGAAATAGTGATATTCTTTTATAGTTTATTAGATCCAGTAATTTGCAGGACTTCTTGTTTTATGGTTATTAAGGAATACATGTCTTCAGGAAGATTTTATAGCCACAACACTGAAACCACTGACATGTGGAATTATTAACATTGTTTTATTACAGTGGAGCCTATCAAGGGATGAGATATAGTGTATTAAGCAGCAAATGAACCGACAGTTCTTAAGGCCAATAATCTGAGTGACTTTGAAGAGGACTAATGTGTTGTGGTTAGACAACAGGGTCAGAGCATCTTCAATAGTTGACATAACATGTAGAGTATGGGGCTGCCTGGCTGCTGACCATTCAGTGTCCACTGCTCAAAGTGAGCATACGGTGAGCATATGAATGGACCATGGACCAAGTACTGGAAGTAGGTTGCCTGGTCCAATAAATCACCAATGAATTCTTTACAGCCAAGAATATGAGTGTCCTTTTCCTTGGGAAACTAAAGCTCATGCAATTTCCATCCATGGAGGCCCCATTCACAACTCGTAGGAGTTAAAGATTTTGCTGCTGACATCTTGGTGACAGACACCTGAGGATGTCTTAAGTGGTCTATTGAAGTGCATGCCTCGACAGGTCACAGCTGTTTGGTGGCAATGGAGGGCGTATGCAACATTAGGCGCATGGTTTTAATGTTGTGGATGATTGCTGCAGTGTTGAATGAAGAAATCTGGCTACAAAATGTTTACTGCGATAACCTAAACATGGCTTAACTGCAACAGTGAGGCATTTCCTGGAGCACATCAAAAAACGAGACATGCTTAACAACCCCACACTTCCGAACAAACACATGTATACACTTAGTGTCTTCTCAGGCAGGCTGCTTTCAGAGGCCAGTGTTGAGCTCATAATTTGGCAGAGCGTCTGCAGGCTCTTTGTACTGTAAAGTCAGACTACAACACAAGAGCATAGCAGCACTCCTACTTTGGACATTGGCAATCCTTGTGTATTTACTTTGGAAATCTACCTTGGAAACATTTTTGAAGCTTAAGTTTATTAGTTGTTTGACTTATTTGGTTGATGCTATGATTATGAAAGAGATGACCCTCGGGTTTGGTTAGAGCAGTTAAACTGAACAGGCATGGTGCATGGACAGCACATGGTTTAATTTCTTCCATTTATTTCCATGCACATTCATTTGAGTGAAACACAAAGTGAAACCTGTTTGTCGTTGGCCTCCTAAAGATGAATGTGTCCAGTGCTCACTTTAGAATGTCAAGTGTTTAATTTCCCCCAAGTTGCCGAACACACAGTCATAGTATTTGCCCACTTGACAAATTGTTGTAAATGTCACATGCTGAGGGGCCTGATGTTGGGACATAAAATTCCTGCCGAACCTACTCAACTTATAATCATCCGGCAACAGAAATTAAATTAAACCTTTTTACTGGTTTCCTTTAGCAAAACTGGCCGCCAGTTTCACTTTGGAACAGTAAGGTACCTGTTTATTGAATTGTCTCATAAGTCAAACTTCAGCTGATTCTAAGGAGCAGTTTGGCAGATTTAATGTTCAGGAACCTTGTTCTTGTATACTGTACTAGTTTGGATTATCCTAAGTTAACAATTAGTATTAACTAAAAAGTTTTAACTGTTTTGCATTTTATACATTTGCATGGCTATTTATGGTACATTTCTATAGAAAGCAAGAATAAAGTAGCATCAGTTGTTAGTCCTTGGTCCTTGGCAGAGATGAGACAACCTGCCAGAAGAAAGACCATTTCAAAATTGCTCCATCTGTTAGGACGTTATGCTAAGTCGCTGACAGTTGGCCATCAGGAAGTGTCTGGCTCATTCCACGCCACTTTTTTTTTATTTTATCACAGACAGTACACACATTGTTCTCAACATTTAATTTCAACCCAAACTTTCCTGTAATAGAATTGGCTCATTTTGGTTTTAGTGTGTAAATTATTATATTGTATTATTTTATAATTTCTGTTCTGGATATGACATTATACAAAAATCAGCCAGGCTCTCAGCTGAGGTGGGGTTTTATTATGTGTCGCAGTATTTTTTTGTATGCTGGAGCATTCACAGTAATTACATACTAATCTTTATTATTATTTGGACGTCCTTCTTCCATACATTTGGGGCCTAAATACTACGGCATACTTTCCGCTACAAACATCATTGAAAGTTCAAAACATTGACCTTATAAGGGACATTTGCGCTTATATACAGCTTTTAATATCCTATATCCTCTTCATATACTTTTAAAGACTTTTATACTAATATTTTATATTTATACTATACTTAATTAACTTTAAAGGGGCGTAAGTGGCTCAGTTGGTAGAGTGGCGAACTACCGACCATAGGGTTGGAGGTTTGTCCCCTGGTCTTCCCGACCACATGTCGAAGTGTCTCTGCCCAAGACACTGAACCCCCAACAGCTTATTCCCATCTCCATCCTTGCAGTGCCAGTCCCAACCCCAGTAAAAACTGGGGAAGGTTGCATCAGGAAGGGCATCCGGCGTAAAAACTGCCAAATCAAAATGCAGAGAAATGAGCCGCACTGGCAACCCTGAACTTTTATACAATCTGAACTTCCTCAATGCAAGTTCCCAGTTAGTCTTAACGTGCACGTTTTTGGAATATGGGAGGAAACAGAAGTACTCACAGGAAAATCCAGCAAATCGGGGGCCTGCCCCTTATTTAAAAATATTTCAAATCAAATACATTTTTGAATAATTAATATTGACTTACATTTTTTACGTCTCTAACTTTTTTTAATTTTTTTTTTTTACAGATTGTACACATCCTATCCCAGTGTCTCTGTAATGTATTCAGGTGTTACTGGTCAGCCCACATGAAGTTGCTGCTAGTTCTTTTATGTCAGCTTTATGTGCTATGGCCCTTAGAGAAGATGGAAACAGGCTGTCATATGGGATTTTAATGACTAACATTTAACATTGATCCTAAGCATACAGCCAGGACAAAGCTGGAGTAGCATGTCTCTGATTGTTTTATAGTGGACCAGCCAAAGTCCTGACTGAAGTCCGAGAGCATCTGTGGACAGATTTGAAAAATTCAATCTGATAGTGCCTGAGAGGATCTGTCAGAAAGTAATATAATAAACTGCCCAAATGGTTTACATACATTTGCAAAAACTTCAACAACAAAAAAAAACGTTTTTCAGTTAAAAAGCTACAGCACACAGGGCGTTAATACTTTCTGAAGCCACTCTGTTACCTTTCTATATAAATACCTGAAACTAAAAGAGAAGAACTACAGTTACCTAATGTTTGTCAGTCATAGCTTCCATTTGCACTAAGCCAAGATTTAGTTTTGACAATTTTGCCAGCTATTTCCACTGGCCAGAGGAAGTATTTCCATTAAAAGGCCAAAGCCTGAGACAGACATTATTACAATAGTCTGTCTGTCTAGCCAGTGTGCCCAGATGATGTAAACTGTGTATTACAGTGCTGAGTGTTATGTCAACTTATTACCTTACTATATACACACACACACATTAAACAGATAATGTTTGATGTGTGCAAATAAATCTTAGAAAATAGGATACTAAACTGAATATGAAACTGAATATCCCTATGATAACATATTACGGAATACTTTATAATTATACTATAGCTCCCTAAAAAAGCCACTGTTTGTGTTTAAAGGTACTTCAATAACATGTTGCTAGTTTTCTGTAGAAATCTGATCTTTTTAATATTGTTAAACTAGTTTGTTTATTGTTTAGCTAGTTTCCCTTAAGATAAAGGCCAAACGATACACTTGAAGTGTAAGAAATCGTGCTCACAGTGATGTATGTCTTATTTCCACTGTTCTGAAAGATGAAAGATTCATTTCCTATGCGCCAAAATGGCCCAGTGGCCCACGGTAGCTAACCTTTTAGCCAGGAAGAGCTATAAAATGTTCCCGTGATGACTGTAACAGTGTAAGTAAATCAGTATAAGGTGTGATTTTCCACCTTAGTACAAGTTGTCAAAAACTATTCAGCTGTCCTTGAATCTGCTGTAGGGTCACAAACTGCAGATTTGAGCCTCAGCCGTGAACAATGAAACCAGAAAGCTGATGGAAAAGCCATCTCCACAGAGACAGATTTTATTGCTTTTGGGACCTGCTCTCCCCTATGAGGTAATTGGTGAAGGAATGTCCCTTTGAGTAAAGTAAAAGTCAGGTCAGAATACCTAACCTGTTTGTTTTGAGTCATACACCTCAAATTTTTCATTTCTTTAAATGTACAGAGAAGCAGCTTGAATTTCTTCACTGTCAGCTACACTGGAGCTGGACCTGGTCTAAACCAGCATGGAGCTTGTAAAAGAACAGGGCTTGTGTCAGCACCATTGGTTTATGTATAAAATGATTGTAGAAGACCTCCTCTAGCTTAGGGGAGGCCTTCAATGCAAAAGGGAAAAGCAATTACAGTAGTAGGGGATAGTACTGTGAGGCTTGGCTAAAACTGTTTCATATCAGATTTTACAGATTTATCGACGTCTGCCAATTTTTAACAACTGTAACAGTTTGGCCTTGTACCAGTGTTCTTTGGTATAATGTCATTTAAGTTGTACTTTTGTTTTGTATGTGTGTTCACATGAAATGGAAACTGTTTTTTCTGAACTGTAAGGTAACAAAGGTAAAGTTTAAGTAATCTAACTCACTTCTTGTTAGAAATTTAGAAAAATGGTATGTTTGTCAAGAGGATAAATGCAGAAATTAAAAGTTGTATTCTGTTGTATGCGACTGAAAAGAAGAGATGCGTATTAGTCTGTTAAACTGGTTATGATAACGTGTGTTGAGACTGATAGGACTGGTTTTGAACAGGCCTGTTCTAGTCTGGATCACATGTTGTATTCCATTTGTAGGCTCTACAGTCCACTTTGGCTATGTAGTTCTTTCCCCAGTCTCAGTGAAACGGCTCTTTTTTGGCTTCATTGGCCCTTTTTGCACAGACGTTACTGCATGTTGTTGCTGATGGGAAAGGTTGAAGCCTCTTGTCTTAGGCTTTATTAGCTCAAGGAAGTTAGAGTAATATAAACATTTTCTTACAGCAGTTTTAATTCTTTGTCTGGAGTTTTTTTGATATACTTTTTCTACATTTTCATTCACAGGGGTTGTTAACCTACAAGATGCACTTTAAAGTAGATTTTGGCTATTGGTTGTCTCCGTCTGTGTTGTAAAATAAACAAAGGACAAGCTCAATATAAGCATATTAGATGTTAAGCTTGAAACGCTCAGATGAAAGCAACTGAACACACTGTAGAACCACAGCATGTCCCAGGGCACTGACTGTGATGGATGGCTGTCAGCTATGGCCTCTAACAGTGTGACCCCAGGAAATGGGGTCACACCGCTGGAGGTAACATCTCTAAAAGTCGCCTACTAGCACTCACAGTTCCAGGAAGAAAAAGCCTGATGTAATACATCTTAGACACTCACATAAAATGTCAAACTGAGCCAAAGCGGAAAATCTGAAGGTTAAAGATTCTGCTAGGACAAAGCCTCCTCATAGCGTGGGATGCTGCATTTTGGTTTCCTTCTGCAAAAAATATATTACATTGACTAAGTCTTAGAAGTGGTACAACATGTCTTTATTGGGCTCCATTTTAGTTTCCCTGTATAAGGCCCATTCTTTTCATGTGAGGTAATTCTGAGTTTGGAGTTACTGTATATAGTGGGCGTAACCAGTGATGTCAGCCCGCAATTTTTTCACCTCACAGATTTCTTGATAATCTGTGGAGTGCTGGGTTTTCTTATCGGGGGCTGGAAATAACCAGTTGCAGCTACAACTGTTTCTACTTAAACAGTTTTCTAATGATTATTTTGGATCCTTCTTTCTGGCCTGTCTTAAGTAGCCGCGTTATCGGCTGCTACAAGAATTCCTGCCATAAGTGATTTAAAATCTTTGTTTGTATGATTAAAAATGCAGCCTCCTGGTGATGAGAGACTTTTGTGTTTTCCTCTGTTGAGCACTTATTACAGTTCATTCGATCAAAAGCCAGTGTGCTGGACTTACAGCACTGTTTTGGCTTTTCCTTTTACCTCTGTGTTTGCAAAGATATGTACTATGATGTTTCCATCTCATCCCATTCCAGGGATTAGGAGTGTGTACTCAGTCCATTGTGTCTTTACTAGTATTCCTATGTCAAAGATAATTTGTGTATTGAAGCTGATCTTGACGTTGAGAAACACTAGTCTTGCAAATTTCCACGGATCAGAGAACAGCTGTCAAAAACATTTATTACAAACAGCTTGAACTTTAAAAAGTCATTTTACAACTGTGTGATTATAGACGTAGGCTAGGGGGGCATCTGGTTGTAAATGGGCAACATAAGTGTGGTTTGGTGTCCCAGTTTTCAAGTTCATAATTTCTGCTGGTGAGTCGTGCTCTAAGCATGGGCTTTCCTTGCTCTAACTATACAGTGACATACATTCCACTCTTGTAAAACTATGTTATCTGAAAATCTGGAATATATTTAAACTACATTGTAACTATTTGCAAACATGTTTTTCGCCTTGTTAAATTGCAAGTTAACCTTAGTTAATATTCTAAATCACATAGGCAACAGTATAGCTCCTTTTAACATGATTTTATATTGAGTCTTGGTACTGTATAGCTTGTAACTAGTTGCCACTGTTTTTTTTTCAGGTACGCTCAGGTTCCTACTTTGACGTTAAAGTAGTGACGAGAAGGTAGTGCTTGACCACTAGCTTTACTCAACGGGGTTGTTTCTAAGAGTAATTGTGGGAGCAGGAATGACATTTAATTGTCCAACTGGATTTGAATGCTCAACAGTGATTAGTGACACCTGTGGGTTTGACAAATGCAGGCTTTGGCCTTATTGAGAGAGCAGACACAAAATATCCTCATGATCACTCTGACAAATGTTTAGCAATTTTTCATTCTGGCACAACATCTACTTCTACTCATGTACAGTATGAGCTCATGAATCTGAATCTGGACAGACATGGATGTAATGTACAACTTGATTGATTTGCAGAGACATACAACCTCAATGCTGTAATTGCAAAGCTACACTGCGCAACTTCAGCAAGCCCCAGCATAGGACTTGGTACTGTATAAGTCCACGCTGCTATGCCAAGCTCCAGCATCCTCTGGCCAGGCCATCAGTTATTAGTCATAACCAAATTACAAAAAATGAACAGACAACCTTTTATGTAATTATATTAATATATTCAATATTTATTGCTTCTGCTTTACATTTTTGTTTGTTATATGTTTAGGAATTTACTTTGGCCTTTTTTGGAAATGCCTTTTCTGCTTATTTAATAATCTCATTAGGAAAAATATGAAATGTGAGGAACAAGAAAATCTGGCATCTGTACTTCTGCAATGACAGTAGCTTTATAGACTCTGTATGGAATACAACCAACAAACTGTGTGGTTTCCCTCTTTTTCATAGCATGTGTCAGTCTTTCTGATGCTTTTCATCATTAACTACAAAGTGTTAGCATTTCATATGTTCATACAAGTGCTTTGGATAAAAGCAGACCATTTACAAGTCGGTTTTTTTCCCCTCATCTGCAGTCCCAGGGAGTAATGGTAGGAAGCAGGGCTTGGCTGGCTGATTGGGAAGCAGGATGGATGGAACTACTGTGGTAAGCATTGTGGTGATGAAGTCAGTGTCTGGCCCACAATAAAACTCAACCAGGCAGATGCCCTCACACAACAGCTACATTCCAGCCAACATGTTTAGAACACATGTCGTTGGAAGTGTTATCCCAGATATTGAGAAGCTTGTGGGTAGAATAGGGAGGTTTGTGTGTGTTTGGCATAGCAAGGTTGTCTTAAGGATGATATCATTGGCTCCATATTTTACAGACAGACACATGAAAGAAAGTGTTTTAAAAGGTAAACACTGGTCCAAAACGTACTGATGTTTTTGGCATCACTTGCACTTGCGTATGCAGGAAAGAACATCAGGCTGGTTGATAAAAATGATGTTAAGGACTATACCACACAGCATGCTTGTTTTTGTAATTACCCCACTGGGCAAGGTGATACCTTTGGGAGCAGTGCTTCATTCAAACAGTACTGCCATTTTATATTGGCATTTTTAATACATCTCTCCATTAGCTCTTGCATGCATTTTTTTTTTTCAAACAAACATCTTTAAAGACCTACATTTCGAATTGCATTGTAAATTACACCAACATATCATTGTGTGCCATGTCAGCATCATTCTACCTTTTTTTTTTTTTTCAGCTGGCCTAGTTTTTAAAGATTTTTATTTATGTATACTTTGCTGTTACTATGGCAACGGGTAAATATTAGCATCACTTCCATTTCAACTGTGTGCAAGTAATTTCCAGTAGGGCAGAGGGTATTGCTCTCAGAACATACTGCATATGCACAATATGTTGATTATCACATTTATTGGCATAACACCCATATGAAGAGAGAAACATAATGTCATCTGGAAAATACATTTAGCTTTAGACATTTTTTTCTCCACACTTGACTGTTATTTGCTAGAAAATCCTGCTAAGGGTTTTAAAACATGGTGCCAAATTCTTTATGGTTATACAGTCAGTGTGAAGCATGATTCCATTTGTACATATGGTATCAGATGACCCTTATTGTGTGGGTATTAATAAGTAGGGGGGGCACATATGACTGTTGAAGGTATTGAACTAGTCTTAACAGTCCCTAAAGTTTAATGTAATTCTACCAAGGAAGTAGAGGAACACTGACAAACTCAGTAATGCAAACCCAGGTGTCCCACATATCCTTTAGACCTTGCTCATGGAGTCCTGGCAGGCTCTCAACACCTCTCACTACACTTTCACCATTAGTTCTCAGTCACCACATCATATTATTACTCACTCTCCCCACAGAGACAAGAGACATTTTAGTTGTAACAGACAATAGTTCATTAAACATGTTCATTAGCAGTTTGGTAATCAGTTGAAAAAATAGTTTGTTTCTTTTAAGTGACTTTGTTCTCTTTGTGTTGTGTCAAAGAAAAATGTTAGAGTATTATTTGCAGATTGATGGGCTTGTCTTCTGATACAGTGACCCACACTTGACAATAAAAATTAAAGCTGCACTAACTTATTTGTTTAGCCATTTATAGGCTGCAAAACAAGTTTTCAAATGCTCTGTTTACTTCTGATTTGTTCTCAACTCATTCTTGAGGGAAATATAGTACTTACTTAACTTTGTCTGCCTGCTGTTTAATGCTGGTCAGGTTTGATATTTTTAAGAGAACTGTGAAACTTCACCCAAAATGCTACAGGCCTATAAAACAAAAGCAATTTGCTCATAGACACGAAAGCCTTCTGTAAAGTTGAAGATAACCAGGGGTGTCAATGTTGAATTATTAGTTGATAAATAATTCAGTGTATTTATCATCTAAAGATAAATCATTGCTTAAATTACATATGTAAAATCATAAAATTATCATATAGAGAAACACTGAGCTTTTATGGCTTTGTCTTACTGTGTTAATCTATTGGTCAGCAAAGACTGATTTATCATTAGATGCCATGTAGAATTTGCAAAGACAAAATGCTACTTAGTGATTTGAATTTGGTAATAATTACTATGCTTTTAGCTTAAGTGGTTATACGCGATAATAGGCAGCAGTGTTGTGCTCATTAGTGAGTGCAGCAATGTGAGCCCCCACATCTGCTGACACCCTGACTATGTGAAGCAGTAGGGGAGATAGCACTCGTAACCATTGCTCAGCCGTAAGCATTTCCCCCACTGATATTTTGTGTTTTATAGAAATGAGGAAAATATGTCTGGTCTGCCTTACGATGTACTACACATACCAAGGAATGTTTGCATCGCTCTATGAAACCTTAATGAATAACCAGCTTCCAGTTAGCAATGTGGTCCTGCTGGTTTTCTCAGAAAATAGGCAACTTCTTGTTTCTTTCTCCATGTTCTCTGTGCTGTTTTTAATTATTTGCTATCACTGCTTATGTATTTAGATAGATCTTTTGAAGTTCAAATGGTTCTTTAGTTATTGTCTATGGTTCAGAAATATTAAAGCCACAGCACAGCCACAGCTTTACATCATGTACCATACAGAAGTTTTAATGGCTGTTTTTTTAAAAACCCATTTCTTATGCGTTTCTAAAAAAAAACACACAAAAACTAATTTCTAAAGGTGCTTGGAGAAGACACTTTAATTTGGAAAGTAATGTTAGGTTGCTTGAGCAGCTTGTGGCCATTAACTACCAGCACTCAGTAATTCCCAGCTTCTAGAGTAAGCTAATGACCACATCATACAAACAGCAAAAATCAAAACAACTCAAGGCAACAGCCAAGTGAAGGATCAACAAACACTTTCTCAGCTCAGGTCAGCTCGCTTCAACCCTCTCTGTTACTCACTGCAGGTAAATAAACAGCAAAAGAACAAAGGGCAGTACTACACATTATGCCAAATTTGT
Source organism: Channa argus (assembly GCF_033026475.1). Taxonomy (NCBI): domain Eukaryota; kingdom Metazoa; phylum Chordata; class Actinopteri; order Anabantiformes; family Channidae; genus Channa; species Channa argus. Next base: position 20,038,696 of record NC_090207.1, read on the forward strand.
GTTTTGTCCTTGACCGTAACATAACACTCATGTCAAAATTGAAAAATTCACCATACCATTGTGTTTACAGAGGTAATAAATTTGTCAAATAGCCACCGATTAACTCCAACAGCCATGTGTCTCTTTATAAATGGGGCATAGTCCACTAAGGTGGTATTCTAGGGGTGGACAACCAAAAGAGGAGACAATACTTATTGTACTTATTACTTATTGTTCCTGCTCCATTTTTTAGCATTTACATTGGTATTTAAGCAGTGCACCTAACAGCCATGGGAGACTACACACAGTCTACGAAGGCACTTTGCTGGGGACTAGCATAATGTGCTCTTCTTCCAGTTTTCTGTCCCTGCAGTTCATTTGTTTACATCACTATGTAACAAATGCATAAGAGTAAGGTTATACACTGCCTAGCCCCCCCAAAAAAACACCACGCATAATTTGTTGGACCACCTTTAGCTTTGATTATGGCATGCCTGCTTTATGGCATCATTTTGATAAGCTTATGTCATTGTAACAAAATTTATTTCCATCACTCTTTCCCATTTTTAGCCTGATGAATCCTGGCATTGTTATCTTAAAACATGCTATCATGAAAGAAAATAATCTATTGATAGAAAAACCTGGTCATTCAGTATTTTCAGGTAGCCAGCTATCACTTAGGGTTGAATAACATGTTGCTAGCTGAGACATATTAATTATCCAATGAAAGGCTCTTACCCATTGGCTTGGTTAAATATGGGTGATGACTTCTTTTGGACAGGAAGTGGATGTGCCATGCTGGTTCATCTGTTCATCTGTTGAATCTGTTTCAGTTAATGTGAGCAGGTGAACACACCTATAGAGAGCTGTTAGTGTGTTTTGTTCATACAGACTCTCTCCAGACTTTCCTGCTACAAAAGATTTCCACTGACATCCTGTCTCTTGGTGTAGACTTGAATTGTTCACTGATAGTTATACAAAGGCTAAAAGAGGATGCTGAATGTTAAAATCCCCTCCTTTTGAGGTTGTGTTCTTTTTGTGTTCTTTTCCTTAGGTCTGACAGCCAGCAGCTTGTATCAGTGGTGACAACTCTCAAGACACAACATTTGATCTGTCAATTTCAGCCGGAGAAAACAACCTGAACCCTGCCCCATTCACTAAGGTAACTGACAGTCTTATTACAGCTTGTCTGTTTCAAAACGGTTTATGACAGTGTGACCATGACAAGTGACTGGATCTCTTTGTAGGATTAGCAAAACTTGTTTTATTTAGCTACACCTTAAAATCTAATGCAATCCATTACATCAGCTCTGCCATGAATTCTACTTTACAAGGTTATAATTTCTCAGTTCAATTCTACTATGTATTTGTTAATGAGTTCAAAGTGGCTGGTGGAGCTGTAGTAGAGTACATCATATTAAGAGATGGCTCTAATGTTTGGACACGTAAATAAAGGTGGGGGCCAAAACTGACTAAAAACTGAGAATGTATAACCTATTAAAAGCAGAATTCATGGCAGACTCACTGTATAAACTTGATTTGCATTGTACAGATGTACCTAATGCTGTGGCCGATGGGTTTATTTCACCTAATGTGAAAGTGGAACATTTTTGTACCCATGTAAGCCAGTGGCACATTTTAGTCATAACTGATTAGGAAAGAGATAATGTAAGATATTTTTAAGGTTTGAGTCAAATTGAACATCTGCTTAGGATTTCTGCGTGATTCATTAATGTCATTGCCAAATGGCTTTGCCTTGCTTAATATGTTTCCAGTAATATTGTTTGTCAAATGTTTGTGCAGTTTATTTATTTGGATCTCTTTAAGCACAAGTCTAATTTTCATTATAAATGCCATAAAACATCTCTAAACACAATATATATAGAACAGATAATATGCACACATACATACGTGGAAACACATGACCTAGTACACACTCTAATCACTTTAGTTATTAAAATAGACAGTATATGCTTATTTACATATTCCATTAACACAGCAGTATATATGCTTTTTGATCTAATACAAAATTCAACTAAAACACATACTGTACAGTTATGTACTGTATGTCAACTAAATCAAAAGCTTGCAGTCCATTACATATCAATTCGAGGCCACTTGGTCATGTTGTAAACATGTTACTGTGGTGGGACTTAAAGAATGACTATAATTGTAGTATAGCAATGAGATCAACACAACTAGTATGTTGTCTGTTTTATTTATACAAATTTGTGACATTTACAGTAACAGAAATGTGTCATTTAAAAAAAAAAAAAAACATAGGGCAAACAATTGATGTTTTTTGCAGTTGGGAAGATGTCATAGTTTAAGATTTTAGACTTTTTCTCAGATTTGTACATTAATGACAAATGATGACTTTTATTAGCACAAAATTTAAAAATGGTGAGATTGGAACAATAAAATGTTTTGTATACCATCATGAAAAATGGGAAACATGCCTTGTAGCTAGTGCCACACTGCAGAAACTCTTGCATACATTCAGAATAGCACCTTTAAAATGTTTTCATTTCAAAAATGTTACAAGACTACAAAAGGTAACGATAAATGAAACACTGATACTAGCTAGATAAATGCAAGGCACCGTAACTGTGCAACTGAAGGTTTGTTAGTCAAGCCTTGCTTGTCAGGAGGTTGTTAAAACCAGTGATAAATAAATTAAAATAATAGCGAGGCACATTGTACAATTTCATAGCTATAAAAATGCTTCAATTTCCAAATGCAGGCAGCATTCGTATTTTCATATAAGGTAGAAGAACAGTGCTTAGTTTACATTTTTGCATTCTGTATTTTAAATTATTGAAAATGTGCTCCTGTGGCATTTTTCCCAAATTGAATAGGAACAAAATATTTACTACATCCAGCATTTGTCAGTTCATATGTTTTCAATAAAGTAGTTCTTTTTTAATTAATTCAACAGATGCTACTAAGAGCCTTTTTTCTTTTAATTTTTTAAAAATCTTTTCTCTTACATGACTTTTGCTTTTATGACATCACAGGCCAGAATACACATCCTAATGATATGCCCAGATTAGCCATGTACATCTTATCTTGCACATTACACTCTATTTACATGGCCTTATGTGTCCAAGGCACAGATCCTTGAGGAACTCATTCTGTAGGTAAGTGGCATCCAGAGGCCACTAGGGGCCAGAGTCATCTGTAAAGCAGCACAGAGGCTCAGTAGGGGTATGCTGAGATAGAGATGTAAATGATAAAGATGCTCTGGTAGGTAATGCGGCCCTGTAGTGAGATGGTGGTGGCCTGCACCTTGAGCTGCACTAGTCCTGGTGTGTCCAGAGCCTGCAAGGTGAAGATAATGCCCCTGCCTGCCTCATCTCTGATGCCAAACACCCGGCCCGGCACACCCCTCTCAGATTCCTGCTCAAGTATGATAAAAGATGTACGTTCTTGCAGAATACCTGATTCTGAGAAAGCCGACAGTCGTACCACATTGTGATTGGGTGGAATGCCGCGGGGAAGGGTGAGCAGCTTGTACTGCAGAAGCAGGGAAGTGCCTCCTGTGGCACAGTCCATAGAGCAGGGTCTGTAGCAGGTCCTTTAAATAGTCAAAAGGAAAGAGTAAAGTGTCACTGACACAGTAACAAAAATAATGTTACAGCTACAATATAGGACAAGCACATGTACAGAATCTACAACCTTAACTGCTGCATCTAAACACTGTACACAGTATTTATGTTGTGCAGTTTACCCAGGGCTTCCTCCACTCTGATAGGATGCAGGGCAGGGTGTATCCAGGCACTGGTATCCTCCTCTGGTATTAAAACACATCTGATTGTGTCCACACTGGATGCGTTGTTCTACACACTCATCAATGTCTAATGTTACAGAGAAAGCATTAGAAGTTAGCTTGGTTCATTTAAAAGATAGGCCTATGTGATATGATTAGAAAACAGTTGAATCAGACTATTAACCTTTACAGCTCCTGCCATTGGGAAGGAGCTGGTAACCTGGGGGACAGAGGCACTGGAAGCTGCCTATGGTGTTTTGGCACTCATGCTGGCATGGCTTTCTGAGCTTACACTCATCCACATCTGTACAAAGAACAAAGTGAGGATGTAGTTGTGAGACTTTTTCACATCTACACATCTCTTCACATCTGTTTGAATGCTGTATCTGTGAAAATATTTTTAATGCACACACTAACCAACACATGTCCCGTCTCTGTTGGTGTACCCCGCAGGACAGCTCTGCCTGGTAATGCGAGATACTCCATGAGAACGAGAGAGAATTGGTCTGCTTAGAGAAGACACCAGCTGGGGACGGAGTCTGGCCCTGATTCTGGTCGCATTGGTGAATGTTTGACCTCTCTCCAACCCCGCACAAGAGCGCCCATCCCCAAGCAACACAGTACCAGGAGGGCACAGGCACCTAAAACTACCAGGAACATTACGGCACTGGTAGGCACAAGGATTCGGTGTCTGCAGGCATTCATCAATGTCTGAAAAGGTAAAACAAAAATCATGTTAGTTTATGCTCTGCATTTCAGCAGTGCTAATGTGTATCATGCAACAGACATACCCAGACATGGCAGGCCTACTCCTTGAGATCGGTAGCCTCTTGGACATACACAACCATAACCTCCAACTGTGTTCTGACAGATCTGAGTGTAACGACACATGTGACTTCCATCCTGGCACTCATCAATATCTGAAAAATATGTAATTGAGTTGCCTTTATTATTTTTATTACAAATTATCATAATGCTGGTCAATTCTGTGTACAGAAACCCAGAAGCGTGTGTTACCTGATATACTAAGACTAGGTATTGTCTTGAAGGCAGGAATGAAATCTATGTGCCCTCAAGGCTGATAGATTATTAGGCATATTGTAACAGGGCTTAACGTTCTCAACATTAAGCTTTTTAGATAACTTCTTAGATCACTCTGGCAAGTACATGAGATGTTTTAATTGCCACACTTGTCAAAAAATAAATAAATGTAGGCATATTAAAAGATAAATAAAATAAACAGGGATTTGGACAATTATTATACTTTATTAACATACAAAACATAAAATTGAGAGGCAGTCATGTATAATCTCTACTAAATTATGAAGTGTTATTCCTGTGAGTATTATAGTTTTGAACCAATTACTGCATTCATCTTCAGATTTATCAAAAACTGACGAACTTACTGTGTTACTGTATCTGTATTTTCAAAAGTACTACAATGTTAGAATGAAACATAAATACTGGTCACAGATCATGATAAAACCAGAGAATGAGATTAACAGCAGAAAAAAATTACATTAATTAATTAAATGTGTATCTGACCCAATAATATAATACCTGTAGTTTGGCTTTGCACCTTATAATTATTAAGCTAATTGATCCAAATACTAAACAGCCTCATTCACAATTATAATGAAGTCACATAAATGAGAGTATGGGCCATTTGAATAATGGATAAGAAACATACAAGCAGAGTGTTATTCTACTTGTTTATTACATCTAAATTAAATGGAGTGGCATTGTGTATTCAATGAGGCAATTACTTCTTATTTAAACCAATTTGAAGATTTATTTGCTGATTTTGCATTACAAATATTAGTAAATAGAAGAAGGTCCCTGGGTCCCCTAGGCTGCAAACAGGTGCAGAGATACACTATATTGCCAAAAGTATTTGTTTACCTATACAAATAATTGAATCAGGTGCACAAAGCAAGGTCCATAAAGACATGGATGAGTGAGTTTGGTGTGGAAGAACTGGACTGGCCTGCACAGAGTCCTGACCTCAACTCGATCGAACACCTTTGGGATGAATTAGAGCAAAGACTGCGAGCACTGTGTATTATGTGTTTCATAAAAACACTCCTAAACCTCGTGGAATAGCCTTCCTAGAAGAGTTGAAGCTGTTATAGCTGCAAAGGGTGGGCCAACGTCATATTAAACCCTATTGATTATGAATGGGATGTCACTAAAGTTCATATGGGTCCAAAGGCAGGGGAGCGAATACTTTTGGCAATATAGTGTACCTGTAGATAGAGCCTGTTTTTTGGATGGTTATTCACAACAAAAATGGCAAGATTTTCATGCCATCCATCAAAATGTTAATATCCCAGACTTTATGGATGTCATGAACTTTTGTTGTCTTTAGGTTTTGATAGACACAGATCACATTTTGGAGAACTGGTGTGTTTTGGTTCTCAATTCTCCTCACATCAAGGCGAAATTGTGAGTCTCTTTCAGTTTACTAGTTAGCTTATTGGTGATATGTAAAATACTTTTATTGTAGTAAGTGTGTTTTATTGATGGCAAGAGAACTTTGCTTCTCATTACCATTAATCACAGCACAGCTATACTGCTCTGGGAGTTTAATTTGAAATAACCTACTTTATAATAACCTACTTAATAAGCTAGTTTAATGTTCCAGACGATAATGTTTTATTGTCTGTGTACCTTTCCGTTCTGTTTAAACCATGGCATTGATCAGAGCTAAACAATCAGTAAAATGTGAAACTGAGTGAATATTTTTCTACACTTATAATAATAATTTGCCACATCACACAGTATAAATTTGACTGGCAGCTGCATCTCATGTCTGTAAAAGCTGTTGAAGTATAGAAAGTTGATCTAAGTTACATAAATATATTAAAAAAAAACAGGATGAACGCTTCATCTGCAGTATGGATTAACATTTCAGGTAATTATCTTAGTTTGTAAACAGAGGTAGGACAGCATTAAGTGAAAACAAAAATGTTCTCTGGTTCACGTGATATGAGAAATTGTCAATACTTTAAGGTAGAATATGCTGCATGCAGCTCTACAATGAAATTAGATTTTAACCAATTTGTGGTGGGGAGACACACCTAAATCAACACCGCACACCATCATATTTACTTTTTACTTGCCCAATCAGGCAACTGCATGACGCATTCTACTTCCCCGATTATAGAGCTTATGTGGCCTTGGCAACTGGACAAGCGTTAATGTCGAGCCCTGCGGTAAAATGGCACGTTTACTGCCCTGCAGACAAACTGAGCAAGAAAGAAATAAATCACGACAGCTACTAACCCACGCAGGCTCCATTCTCTGCTTTGGTCATGCCAGCTGAACAGCTGTCAAAACACTGATATCCTCCCTCTGTGTTACGGCACTGCTGGTGAGCTGGACACACATTTCTGATGCACTCATTGATATCTGTAAAATTAACGGTTAGCAGTTATAACCTTGGTCAAAAAGTATTGCAATTATATATTCCCCCGGGCCTTCAGACGTCTTCCGTAATCATAGTCTTGTTCAAGTCTTAAATTTGAAAATCTATGTTATTATACATGATTATTGTAAGCTCTCTATAAGCTGGATGTCTAAAGGTGACTGACCAATACAGCGATGCCCTGACAGCTGGTAACCTGGGTGGCAGATACAGCGGTAGGAGCCCAGTGTATTTAGACACTGATGCTGGCATGGGGAGAGAGCAGATTCCTGGCACTCATCCACATCTGAAATACATGTAATGTGGAAATTGTGATGTTCTTAAAGATGCCAATGTTATTGTACGATAACATTTGAGAAAAGATGCAGGACTAGAGCAGGAGATGCATTGTTAACCAAGGTCAACAATGATTAACAGTGACTCACCTTCACAGCTGGTTCCTGTGATGCTAGGCTTAAATCCTGGTCCACACTTGGTCTGGCAGCGATATGTGCCCACTGTGTTGACACACTGCTGGTTGTAGTGACACATGTGTGAGCCTTGGGAGCACTCATCTATATCTGCATAGTATAAGGTGAAACAAACATTAGGCCAACATAATGATGAAGAGTAAGATGAACAACGGAACAAGATGAGGAATTAAGGATCCCACAGGTCATTATCACTTTATTAAAACATAAATCCTTTGGCAAACCAGCTATTTTTTACTTACCTTGGCATGTGTTGGTTTCTGTGGAAATGGTGAAGCCAGAGGGACAGGCACAGGAAAAGCCTCCCATGATGTTATTACAGGAATGAGAGCAGGGAGACTGAAGCACACACTCATCTTCATCTAATTTAATCATAAGAAAACTAATACAGTTACAGATGTTTAAAGATAGATGTTGCCAAAACACAAATTAGGCACAAAAAGCAGCATACCAGCACAGTAGGAGGCTGTGTCAAGAATAAAACCTTTAGGGCATGTGTCTGTGAAACCATCTGCAAACATAGTTTAGTAGTGTTAGCTCTGTCAACATTCAGATACATTTTTTCCTATTATTTAGTGAGGAAATTTTAAATCAGAATTTTTTTCTCAGACCTGGTATGAGAAGTCTGGTGGTAATGTAGAAGTCCAAAGTGAGAGTGAACATATTGTAGGTGCTGTCCATGTCAGAGACCCTGAGCAGCTGGAGTAGAGGGCCCTGGCGCTCCTCTTGGCCCTCGTAAATAATGGTGTGATTGCAGCGCAGAACCATGGGGTTTCCTCCTCTCTGGTGGGTCTGAGATGACCATGAGTACAGCTGCCCTCGGCCCGTCTGCACGTATGACTCGTCAAACTCCTAGGGGACACAAAGCGAAGGTCACCAAAATTAGAGGGGAACTTGAATATCCAATTCTGTAGTGGCATAAGCTCAAGATCTTTAAATGCACATTATAATGACAGCAGTAATGCACCTGTAGGCTCAGATGAGATGATAATAATGATGGAGGTACAAATCCGTTAATTACGATGTCAATCAGCAAAACTCCCTCAGAGTCCGGACCTCTGGCAACGTTGGTCAAACGTAGAATCTCCCCTGTTTTAAGAGATAGTAAAAGTAAAATGACCAATCTTTAGCAAGCATAAATGATAAAGCTGATACTTATAGCCTTGATGTATAAGCCCATGAAAATCTGTTGAAGTAATTGGTGCCATCTGCTGGTTGTTTTTGAAACTACAAACTCACTTACGACTGAGAATCAGTGTTGACAGGTAATAAAATCTGTAATTTTAGTTTATCATTTAGTCTGTGAGACATTTTCTCGCAAAAATGTATAAAGGATGAGTGCATAAGTGAAACCTCTATAAAACCTGCATGAAAACCAGCATAACCTTTTTGCATTTCTGATTTGGAAGTCTAAGTAAAGATTGCAAAGCCTCTTAAAGCATATTTGTGATTTGGGTCTATAGAAATAAAACAGAAATTGATATGAGCTTACCAGTCTCAAACTCCAGCTGGGACTCCTGCCTGAACTGACCCTGAGTGAAGGAGAAGCCATTTCTAGCTGCACCATTCTGCAGCACAGTGGTCCAGTAGATGGGAGCAAACACAGGCACCAGCACCCGCAGCAAGGGACCTGCAGCGAAACAGCATCATCCTTAGTGTTTTCAGAGTCACGAAAACACACTCCATTTTGTCTTCAGCATACCTACTGTATGCTAAAAATGAACTGCTCAGTCTTCACATTGTAATGATAGAAATTACAAATAAAGCAGAACATTTTCCAGCTTGACAAACAAATATGAAATAAACTGTGTCATCACTGCTTTTTCCGTCGTCATAAACAAAATATATAATTTTCCAGTTTTAAAAAAAGTAATATATAAGTTAAATTGGTTGCATCTTCCCAATCCATACTGTACAATTGTAATTAGTGAGGTAAGCAATGAAACTAGTTGAGTACCTTTCTCTTTATAATACATATTGTTGTACGAAGATATCAACCCAGGTAATATAATGTGTGATTACTCACCAACACTGGCTGGGATGTTGTCCAAGTGGGCTTGTAAAGTGCTGCTCCCCTCCTCCATGTTGTCTGTGATATTGGCCTCCATGAAGGACACACCAAACTCTCTCTCATTCACCATACCTATCAGGCTTCCTCTGGTCTTCCGAGGAGTCTCTCCTTCATCAACCGAGAGAAAAATATTGTATTTAGCTACATTTCACTATTTTGGAATTACGGACCTGATAGCAGTTCTAAAATAATAAATATTGTATTATTTTATAAACTAAATAAAATTACTAGGCTTACAGTTTTTTCTACATATCTACACAGAAGTTGATAAATTGAAGGAAATATTTGGTTAAATGACAATGAGTTATACCTGGACAGAGACCAGTGTGACATTTCCTGGACTCGATTCTGGGGCCACTACATGATCGGCCACCGTTGGCTGGCTCAGGGTTGTTGCACAATCTTACTCGTTCTTGGAAACCTCGTCCACAAGTGCTACTACATGGACCCCATTCCCCCCAATTGGAATAACCCCCATTGACTGTGTTACAAGGATTGAAGAGAGGAAGACAAGACATATATGTTTAGGGCTAGATTAAGTGCAGCATTACCAAAACAATGAGCTTGGGAAAAAAATTGCAGGTATGTTATTATTAACTTACATCAAACTTAAAGATCTAAATGAGATACTACGCATAAATTAGTGCAATTTAAGGTAAAACTAGTTATTTGAAATTGTTTTAGAAGAGAAATGGACAGAGCTAAATCTGTTATTAGAGGCACATGTGGTTTTGTGCTTTTGTTTAATAATTTTATATCCGTGTGTAAATACAAGCAAAACTCACCCTGAACTTTGAGACTAATGGTCCGCTCAGCTGTTCCAGCTTCGCTTTCAGCCACACACTGATAATCTCCTTCATCTGTAGCCTGTAGGTCAAACAGAAAGAGAAGAGTTTGACTTAATTGGCACTTTGAAGAACCATAATACTTTAATTGAGCAAGAAACATTTAGGACAAAAATGTCTTAGATCACCTATATTTTTATGGTAAACAAAAACAGACATTTTTGGGAAAAAAAACATTTTCCACTTTGCAGTTGAGACTTTATTTTATTGAATTGTTTGTCATAATACATATTATTGAACCAGAGAGAGGAAATTTCACATTAGAGCACTCTGTGGGAAGGACAGTCATCTGTCTGTGAGAAAGTCTCAGCTGCAGGCTGCGCAATTACAGCACCAGTTAGAGATCTAACAAGGTTACAGGCTAAGGAAATAGGGGCAGAGTCTGGGAACATCCAGCTCCCTGTTCATCTCCTGTCTCTGTTGCTAATGCTGTTAGCCTCTCTGACTGAACTGAATCTGATTTAGGTGGGAGCAGGACGCTGTAGGACAGTCACACACTGTTCATCCACTCAAGGGGACTGCAGATGAAGCTTGGATAGGATGAATCACGCTTTTCTGTTGTATAAGACATGAAACATTTATTGAAGTAACTGGTTTGCTCAAGGAGCCTTAATCAATTAAACCCAAACGTCTTGGTTGAACAAAAACCAATCTGGAGAGGTCAGTGCAGTACATTTTAGGTAGCAAAGTAAACTTTGTATTTACAGTGATGCTGTAAATGACCAGGGATCCGTTGTGAAGAGCTTGCATACGAAGGGAGCGAAGTAGGGGTTTTCCATCTCTGAGCCAGTGAAGGACAGGACTGGGGTCTCCATGAACTGGACAGTCCAGCATTGCAGAGCCTCCCTGGATGACTATCTGAGACATCTGGGCCTCACCCTTTAACACTGGGGGCTCTTGAGGCACAGCATATATTTATAGTATGAAACAAATCAAATCAATACTATTATCTGTTGAAAGTTAAATAAATGTGTCTGATTAATCCTTAAAAAAAATTCTCACCTCTAATGCGAACAAATGATAGTGCCCGGATGGAACCCACACTATTTTCTGCGATGCACACGTAGGTTCCAGCATCACTTACGGTCACATTGTCAATGACAATGGAGCTCCTGCCAGCCTCGTCTACAGTGGCACCTTAAATAATTTTTAGTGAATGCATAACATGGTTGTGATACTGTTGCATTATATCAAACATAACTACCATATTGATTTCTGGTTGAAGTTGCTGTAATAAACAGAAGCTGCTATTTTGAAATGTAGGTACTTTTAGTAAAAATTGCTCTTAAATGGTATTCAAATGCATCCTACAAATGATGATACCTGGGTATGGGCTATTGTTGACAGTCCAGGAGATCACAGGAGATGGTGTTCCCTGAGCATGACAGGACAAGATCAGACTCTGTCCTTTGTTCAGGATCACATCAGCTGGCAGCTCTTTGAAGGCAGGCCTCATGTTGATTGACAGACGGATGTCTTGTCTCACAGAGCCTGCTGCATTGGTGGCCACACATGTGAACACACCAGCATCTACTAGCTGTGTGTAGAAAGCAGTCAGTTAAACCTACGCTTGGACCAAGATGCATGTAGGTCATAATGCAGTAAAGAATTGTACCTCAGCTCTCTCAATAATCAGCTCTCCTGATCGCAGAACAGTGAATTTGCCTGGAAGGTTGGGGACAATGGTGCCATCCTTCTCCCATGATACTCTGGGTTCTGGTGAACCCTGAGCAGCACATGGCAGCAGTGCCTGAAATCCCTGAATGACTGAGAGTTCTGTCTGGGCAGGAGGAATCATGGGGGGGACTGAAAAGAAACATCATTAGATTAATTAATATGTTGAAGTGCCTCTATAAACTTTGTGACTAAAAAATTGTAATGAGCCTCAGCTTACCTTGAATAACTAGCCTCATATCTTGGCTGGCTCTACCAGCGAGGTTTTTGGCAGTACAGGTATAAAGGCCTGCGTCGCTGCGCTGGGTAGAAGTAATCAACAGAGTTCCATTAGCAAAGACCTGTATATGAGCGCTGTTAACCACAGGCCTCCTCTCTTTGTGCCAAGTGAGTTCAGGTTGGGGCTGTCCATCAGCTACACACTCCAGACTGACTGGCTGGCCTAGCACTGCAGTGTACTCCACACGTGGTACACTCAACACCGGTGGAACTGGCAGAACATTCAGTGAGTCAGTAATAATTCATGTCAAAAATGGTCAAAAACAGCTTTGGGGGAATTAGCAGCAAGCAGTTGCAGTATTACCCTAGGAGTAAATATTCTAGGAATTTTTTATTTTTATTTTTTTATTCTTTGTTCAGCTTCTGTAACAACACAATTTCCCTACATAAAAGCTTTTATTTTTTATCTTATCTATGTGAACACAAGTCCATGTTACCTTGAAGAACTAGTTTGGTCCTGCCCACAGCTACACCAGCATCATTCTTTGCCAGACACTGGTAGGTGCCCGCATCACCAAGTGTGACACGTGAAAACTTCAAAGCTCCATTTGAGAGCACAGCCAGCCTGTGACCTGCAACAAATTTAAAATAAAGAAAAATTTACATGAAAATTGAAAATTCATTCCAGAGGGAATCTGGGGTCTCTTCTTATCCAACATCATGAATTTAGTAAATGATACGGCGTTAAAAAAAAAGCAATGTAGGTGGGATCAATTATTATTTTCCATGAATGTGACAGATATCAAACAAGCATGTGCTGTAAATACCAGTAGTAATAGCTTCACCACAGTAACAAAGTCTTCATGTAAGTCGTTTTCAAAGATGTGCCTGTATTGTATACAGTGATACCTGCTGCTATGGGAACTCCCTCTCGTTGCCAGGTGATAGACGGTCTGGGAAAGCCCTGGGCCTCACAGGGTAGGACGGTCCCATGATGCAATACCACCTGTACTTCCTCTGCCATTGGCCTGATCTCTGGAGGCTCTAGGTAAAGGGAAGAAACATACAGTACATTGTCACATGAGTTTATATTATTAAGGCAAGTATTTTAAGATATAACATTTCCAGAGTGACCTTCAACCAGCCCTTAAGAGCCCACCTTGCACTGTGAGAGAAATGTGCTTGTGAGCCACTCCAGCTGGGTTACGGGCTGAACATGTGTACCTGCCAGCATGACTTGGCACAGCAGCAGTTATATCCAAAACACCTGTATTAAAAAACAAGTATACAGACACAGTATAATGTCACAATTTTGATGGCCAAAAATAAGTTAATTGCACTGAGGGAGTGTGGTTCCAGTAAGACACAATGCATAATTACATAAGGAGTCATAAAAACACTTCAATTTCTAAGCGAGTTGTCCTACCAGTGGGACGAACACGATAACTTCCTCCTCTGGAGCCAAGATTGGCACCAGCCTTGGTCCAGGTGACAGTGGGCTGAGGGCTTCCTTGTACATGACAAGGCAACACCACAGGAGACATTTTCAGAGCTGTGACGGTTGTGATATCATCTTCAATAGATGGTGGGACTAAAGAAGAAGGTGGGTTTTTTTTATTATTTCACGATCCTGACATCACTTCCTACCATCTGCTTGTATAGAAGCCAATCAATACCTTGTACGTTGACCTCAATGACCCTGCGCTCCTCTCCAACATCATTGATGGCAGTGCACTCAAAGTAACCTTGATCTTCACTGGATGGTGCCAAAAGAAGCAGGGATCCGGAGGACAGTAACCTGGGCCGAGGAGCATAAAATCATCAGCTTAAACCTCTTAATATGTGTGTGAGTTGTGATGCATGCTTATTGTGTATTCAATCAAATTTCCACCGAGGTCTTTACTTGTATGCTCCAGGCAGTTGACTAACATCAAGTGGAGTGCCATTCCTCTTCCAGGACACTTTAGGTGGGGGAATGCCTGTAGTCTCGCAGCTCAGCACAGCCCGAATCCCTGTGGTTACCGTCACATTGAATGGACCAGGACTGATTGAAGGACCCACTGGTAAGAGAAAGTACAGTTTTAGCTTGATATACATGGTGACCAGAGTGGCTGTAGTTGTGTCTAAGCACTAAAAGTAAGATAAAATCCAAACAAGTACTGATTGATAATCAAACCTCCCACCTGCCTGTGCTATATAATGCAAAATTAGACAAAAACACCTATAGTCACAAAGTAACTCAAATTTTCTGTATTTACCAAATACCCGAAGGTCCATTCCCCGGTGATCTGAGCCAGCCTGATTAGACACAGTGCAGTAGTAGCGGCCAGCATCACTCAACTGAACGCCATGTACACGCAATGAGCCCTCTAATAACACGGTATACCTGAAACAAATGCATTATTCAAATATGAATTTATGGATTATATTACAAATGCCAGGTTGCCCTTTTAGTTATTTTAGGACCTACTTATTGTTATCCTGAGACACAGGAAAACCATCTTTTCTCCACGTGACTGTAGGTGAAGAGTCACCTTCAACTTCACAAGGTAAAACTGCATCCTGGCCGACATGTGCAGTCACCACTGAACCGCTGTCCTTTATTACTGGTGGCACTAGAAATGTAAAAAGGTGACATTCGTGCAGTGACTTGGGTTTAGCATGTAAAATTATTTTTAAAATATGTTTAAATTAGCCTATTATTGACATGTAGTCTTACAGAGAATTTCCACAGTGAAAAACAGACTGGTGCTTCCAGCCATGTTAGTGACCACACAGCTGTACTGGCCACTGTCCTCAAGCCTGACTTCCTGTATTTCCAGGTACTGACCCCCTGCCAGCTGTTGGAAACGACCACCCAACTGATACAACAAGGGGAGAACATGAAGAGAGACAGCGGTTTAAGTCTGAGGAGATGCCTTTTAGTACAATATCTGTCCTTTTTTTTTTTTTTTCTTGTCCCATGATTTTGTACCTGCAGTTTGGTCTCATCTTTGTACCACTCTATATTAGGAGGGGGGTCACTGTCTGCCAGGCACTCCAATGTCAGGTGTCCATTAACTGGCACTGTCAATGTCTTCACATCACCAGAGCCAAGGAGTGTTGGGGGGACTGAAAGACAATCACTTATTAAGTGAGGTGAATAACAAAAAGTGTTCAGTGTTGACACAAAGAAGCATTCGGTAAAGACTTTGACTAAGTCCCAGGTGCAAACACGTGAGGAAGCCACAACGAATATGAACAAAAGCAGCTTGTGTCACCTTGGACCCGAACCCAGTGGCTTGTTCCATCCTCTCCAGCTAGGCTGCTGGCCAAGCAGGTGTACAAACCTGCGTCCTCGACCTTCAAAGAGAGGGCATAAAAAAGAATCTGAAAAAGTATTACATAACAATATTGCATTTGCATTGTTTAGAGTCATTATGATAAAATTACTTATCTATTTGTATGACCATCTCCATTTTAGGTATATGGATTAAATTTTAAGTAAATTTAAGTGCAGTTTGGAGGTTTATACCATCATCACCTATTCTTAGTGCCAGCGTACACAGACACTGTACACTGACACATTTGTATAATTGGGTGCCACCTGCTGCAGCCTAAACATTGCTAACATTATCAGATATTGTCACTTGGTGACTTACCTGAACTTTGTTAATCCTGATAAAGTGTCCATCCTGCTGAACAATGGCAGTTCCATGCAAGGGGCGGCCATCTTTGAGCCAGCTGAGGGAGGGAGGCGGGACTCCTGTAGCCAAGCACTCCAGCTCCAGTGGACTGTTAATAGCTATGGTTACCTCTTCTGGAGAGCTGGAACTGGATATCTTTGGAGGCTCTGAATGAGGAAAGCATAATATTTTGACACAGTTTACATTATGATGGTAACTTGAAACTACATTCAACGTATTAATTTTTTCAGGATTACCGAGCACAGTGAGGTTAAAGCTCTTGGTGCTGCTTCCAGCCTGGTTACTAGCCACACAGCTATAGAGTCCTGCATCTGAAGGAGCCACGTCAGGCAGCTGCAGCCGCGTCTCCTGTCCGTCCAGCAGCAGGTTACGGTGAAGGGACAGTGGCTGGCTGTCCTTCATCCATGTTAGTATTGGAGGAGGAACTCCACGTGCCTCACAGGTTAATGTCACCAGGGATCCCTGGACTACTGTAACTGGCTCCACTGGTTCAACATGATCCACACCTGGGGGAACTGTGGATCATGCACACATCTGTTTAAGATCTGAGGTAATCTAGAATCTCTTGGCATAATCAGTAGGTGGTTTTTCATAATTTTACCTTGGATCTGGACATCATAGCTGAGCTCAGCAAGACCAGCTTGACTGCGTGCAATACATGTGTAAACTCCAGAATCAGACAGCTGTACAGGAGAAATCCTTTTCATAAAGAAAGGAAATATTTAGCATTACCTCACTTATAAACAAACTATGTTTATATTCAACTCTTTCCTTCTAAACTGACCTCAGCACAGAATCACTAGAGAGGAGGCGTGTCCGGGGAGAGAGGAGCAAGGGATGTCCATTCTTCAGCCAGCTAATCTGAGGAGGAGGGTTTCCAGCTGCTCGACACTCCAGAGACACAGTGGTGTCCTGTGTGGCCTGCACCTCTTTGGGAACAGTGGTCTCACCGGAGATAGATGGCGGGACTTTAACAAGTCAAAAGTACTCAAATAAATCATAAGAAAACGTGGGCACTAAGTGATAACCTATAAATGCTGAAACTCACCTAGTACAAAGAGGGTGTAGATTTTGCTCTCCTGTCCAACTGGGCTGAGAGCCAAACAGGTGTATGTCCCAGAATCCTCAGGACTAAGCCTCAGTAAGGTTAGTGTGCTGCCATCAGGGGTCAGGCTGCCAGGTAAACAAACAATACATTCTCACATTAACACTATGTCACACTTTATCTAGTTCCCTGTCCAAACCAGCATTGATTTGTCCACCCCACCTCGAAACTCCAGAATGACTTTCGCATCATAACTATCTCACAATTTTCTCACATTTGCAATTTCTGGCTGTTGCTGTTGCAGAGACGAAATTTAAGTGCAGAACAGCTGTAAAACAGCTGCTCAAACTGTTCCCCATGATGAAATTCGGCATGGGGTGATAAACAACTGCATTTGTCTATTAACACATCCCTCTGTAATGTACATTATTATTGACAACAATGGTGACTAACATGATTTCCCAACCTTTAGCAAATAGGGTTGATCCATTCGTGTACAGCATGTAAAAAAAAATTGATGGTATTCAATAGGGAAAATGTGCTGCAGAAAAAATGTATTATTCCATGCAGTTCTTAAACTGCGTTGAAGTGACTTACGCAATGTGACGGGTGTCTGATCCTACTAAAGCCACTCCATCTTTCAGCCAGCTGAGGTGAGGGGTGGGGATTCCAGCTGCTTTGCACTCCAGGGTTACTTCCTCTCCCACAGGTGCACTCAAGTCAGATGGGTGGTTTGAGTCCAGGATGGTGGGTGATACTGAGTTGGAAAAAGATTAAATGATACTCTAAATCATTGTTATCATAGATTAACCACTGCTTACTCTACAGTTCAAGGATCAAAATATGTCATTTTAATCAAACTGCAAGGAAAATCTTTACCTTGCACTGTAAGTGTGTATTCTTTTTTTGTTTGCCCCTCAATGTTCTTGACAACACAGGTGTATGTTCCAGCATGAGCAAGAGTGAGAGGGCCCAGCTCCAGTCGATTCCCTCGAATGGACCACTGCCACTGCAGACTGCTCTCTAGACAGGAAATACATTCACTCACACTAGTTGTCACACTAAAGGTCCACTTTTCTACTTATCCCTATTATTGCCTCTCTCTTACCAATAGGGGTTCTGTCTTTAAGCCAGCTGATACTGGGCACAGGGACCCCTGTAGCCTCACACGGTAGGGTCACATGGGAGCCCAGGGTGTAGTTTAGAGACTCCCGGAGGGGCCCATCAAGAACAGGGGGAACTGTGGGAATATATTTGTACTATAAACAAATCTTTTGTGTTTTTCTTTGCACTTCAAGATCATAGCATAGATATTCTCACCATGAACTGTCAGCCTGAACGTCCTGTCCACCTGTCCAGCTACATTGGATACTTTGCATGTGTAGGTGCCACCATCTGTCATCTATGAAACCAAAAAGGTCATTATGGTGAAAGAGGGACTGTGGCCAAAAAGGGGCCTTGCGTGTGCTGCATAATGCTACATATGCAGCTATGGCTCCAGTTTTATCTATCGGGCTGTATTTTATGTACAGAATGCTCAAATAGTGAACATGTACAGTATACTTTAGACATTTAATACTTATCTTGAAATCAGTGTGGGCTGTTCCAAAAGCCACTTTAAATTCTTATAACATTTTTAATGTTTTGTTTGCAACCTCAAACATGCATTACGTAATAACACTCTTCCTGACCTGAACTCCTATGATCTCCAGCTGGTGACGATCCATGTTCAGTCCATTTCCTTCTGCCAGTTGCAGGCCATTCTTGTACCATGTGACCTCAGGCTCGGGAACACCATGGGCTTCACATTGCAGGGTAACTGAGGAACCAACCTGCGGGGTTACCAAGTCTGACTCAGAATCTAGACGGGGCTTCAGGGTGGGCAGGACTGATGGGTTGCACATAGAGAGAGGGCATGATCTCAGTTTGAGTCATTTAGAATCAGTGTGATTCACTCCTGAACTATCCTCTGTCACAGATGGCTTGAGGTAAACAGAACTTTTGCTTAGACAGTGTTTTGAGATTTGATAATCTGTATATGTGTGGTTACCATGTGTTTGCTCACCATAAACACTGAGGAGAATACTCTTCTGGTCCTGGCCGGCTGAGTTGGTGGCTGTGCATACATATTGCCCTGCGTCTTCCAGCCTTGCCCGGGGCAACTGTAGCATCTGGCCACCTGTAAAATACATATATAAATAAGATATTATGTGAAATGTATTACTTTATTACACCCAAACAAAGCAATTGCTGTTGCTCAAAGAATGAATTGGGTATTAGGTGTGGCCAAGAGCTGACCTGGCAAAATATGTATGCCTGTAGTGAACTGGAGGACATGCCCATCTCTAGTCCAGGTAATCTCTGGTGGTGGGTATGCTTGCACATCACACAGCAAAGACACCATTTGGCCCTGAATCACACTAACCTCTTCTTTATGACCCATGATCATAGGAGGCACTGGGAGGGGGGAAAAAAGTTGTTAAATAGGTAAAAGGTATCACCCATCAGGTCTCTTATCATGAAATGAGCTCCAAAAACATAAATGATAAAAGACCTAAAAGATATCTAATTAAAGAAAATTAAATCTAGAGGAAGTGACAGTCTTTTAGATTACAGGTTACCTCGCACTGTCAGACTGAACAGTTTCTCAACTGTTCCAACCTTGTTCTCAGCTACACACAAATACCCAGCCATGTCGGACACCTGGACACTGAGGAGCTGAAAGATAGAGTTGAAGTGTTACTCCTCAATACATGGCACAGATGGATGTGCTTACATGCTGGCTTTTGAAAGTTAATGACTAACCTGGAGCTGTGCCCCTTCCTCACTGATGACATGCTGTGAGTCTGCGTGCACTGGCTGCCCATCTTTTAGCCAGGAGATGAGGGGAGCAGGGTGTCCTGTCACATCACAGTGGAGAACTACAGTGCTGTTGACCACTGCTCCTATTTCTTCCATAAACTCCTCTGATTCTCCCGTGATCACAGGAGGCACTAAGGGGGTGAGACGGATCAGACATCCACACAACAGAAATGCATCATTTTTTCATGAAAACAGTTTAATAATCAAACTACACACATAGACTTGCTTACCTAGGATCTCGAGTTCAAAGTGCATGTGATCCTCTCCAGCCTCATTGACAGCCTGACATGTATACTTTCCAGCATGTTCTTTCTCCACTCGTGCAATCTGTAGCACCTGTCCACCTGAGAGGAAAAAACAATACATGCAAATTTAGCCATTCATAGTTATGCATATCAACCACAATACAGGTTTTACTGAGATCACACACAAAGGAGCTTCCTCTGACCTGGAAGTAACACGACCCCATCAGCGGACGTGAGTTTTTCTCCATTTTTGTACCAGCTGAGCTTGGGTGGGGGAATGGCATTACTTTCACAAGACAGGGTAATTGGATGGCCCAACACCACCTCGCGCTTCTCTACCATGTCCTCATGGTTATAATCATCGCCCTCTGGTCCCAAACCCCAGGCTGCTTCTCGGTTAGTCACCCGGTGGAAGATCGGGGGAACTAGCAAGACAGTAGCATATCGCTTGTTATACATCCACAGATAATGTTATATTAAATTCAGAAGTTCAAACTTAAACTCAAGCTAAAAACAATTTCTCCAACCATGACACTAAAAATATATGCCCATTTGCAACGGACCCTGAATGATGACATGGAAGTCTCTCTTGTCCTCTCCTGCAGAGTTGGTGACCACACAGGTATACTGTCCCTCATGGGAGAGCATGGCGTTCTCTATATGAAGGAAGTAGCCACTCTCTTGAATCCCAGCATGGAAGCTTTCACTCAGCAACTATAGAAAAGGTAAAGACATGTAGTAGTAAATAGTAATACATTAATTAACACAAGATTTCCCTGGTTTATTGTTAAATCAATATCAGTGATTTTATTATGAATATAAAAAACTGTAATAAAATAAAATAAAGATCAATCGATGTGTCTCTTCAGTACTTAGGGGCCTGCAGATCATGCACACTAGCAAACACATATATAACAAATTATATACAGTATGTTGCAAAAATACATTATGTTGCACATGAAAATAGTCTAGATCAAGAAAAAACAAACTGGGCAAAGCATTAGTCATATTGTAGGGGTATTGCTAGTGTGTTCGATCTCTAAATTCTTCAAAGTGCTATTAATAACTAGCTAAGTCATCATACAAAATCTAGAGGGTGGAGGTGGTTTGTGCAAGATGATGCACATTCTGTTATACTTCTTGTAATTCTTGTTTTTGCCAGCAGAGGCTGATAGAGGCTTAAGCTTGTTCTATTAAAATCAGGTCGTAGAGATGCAGAGCCCGTTAGGATGAGACACCAACCTGTCCATCTTTGAACCACTGAATCTTTGGCTCAGGGAAACCTTTGGCCAAACACGAAAGCGTTAAACTGCCATTGACTCGAACCTTCTCTTCATGAGCACCAAATGTCAAGGATGTAGAGTCACTCTCTATCTGTGGTGGGACTGGTGAGAAGCAAACATTAAAAGTTGTGTCTCAGCTACTTAAATATTTAGGTAGTGTAGATGTCTCTTACCTAGAACCCTGAGAGAATAATGTTTGATAGCAGTGCCAGCTGGATTCATAGCCCTGCAGGTGTAGAGGCCGGTGCTGTCTCCTTGTGCAAAACTAAGTCGCAGAGCCTGTCCACCTTGGGTGTATGTCAGCTGGGGACTGGATACAATAGGTTGGTTGTCCTTTAGCCAGGTGATACTGGGTGGGGGTGAGCCCTCAACGTCACAGGGTAGGACTATGGGGAAACCCAGCACCACTGACACCTCCGAGGTCTCAGTGGGGCCCTTGATAGTTGGGGGAGCTGGAGAAAAAAGACCAAAAATGCATTAAACGACACAACGGCAATTGGGCCTTTACTGCTCTATAGCCCAGAATGAAAATATCTACTGGAGACTGACCGCTTTTGAGCAGAAGACCCTCAAACATAATCACCGTATCTAGGGCAATTAGAGGACATGCTATTTAGGTGACTCAGAAAAATTCCAAGAGCCCTAGGGGGATTCAGGATGTGCTCACAGACCATGCAATGTGGTATAGGTCAAATCATCTGTAGAGCTTAAGTCAAAACATGAATTATATATTCTGTAATTTCTTTCTTACATGAACAATTCTACCACATCACTGTGGGGAAAATATATACTCAATATCGTGAATTTTGTGTTTCAATGCTTTTATGCGCTAAATTTAGGTCAATGTGGCTGTGAATGATACAAGTCTTTGGATAAATAAGAGAAGTAGTGACCTTGCACTGAGAGTCTGAACTGCCGCATCTGAGTTCCTGCGTTGTTACTAGCCAGACACTGGTACAGACCCTGGTCCCTCAATCTTACTGACTTCACCTTCAACACGTGGCCATCTTCCAGGAATTCCACATGGGGGTCTCCATCGCGGGACAGAACCCTGGGGAAAGGAAGGAGCAGCAGGTCAAATCAGTGCAGTCGAATGGATCCTGTGCGTAGTGCTAAATGTCACGCAGACTGTCCGCGTGATGCTTACTCTCCGTCGCGGCTCCATTCCACTCGAGGCACTGGTTGCCCAGTCACTTTGCACTGAAACTCCACTTCCTGGCCCAATACCACAGTTAACTCCTGCAGTCTGGATGTTCCGGAAATAACTGGTGGAGCTGCAGCAGTAAAATACCCAGGTTAGTTCACCCGATTTTAAGCATGTATGAGGTCAGTCTAAATTCAGAATGACGCACTGATCGTGAGTTTAACATCACTGATCATGTTAAACTCATCCTGATTATAGAAGTCTTACAGTTTTTCCTTGTAGATTTTGCATTTTAATGTGATAGATATCTTTCTTTCCTGCCTCAGCTGGTGTATTACATACCATGTAAAAGCTGGTTATTGAACTCACCTTGCACCACTATGTTGTATTCTCTTCTGGCCTCTCCAGCCATGTTTTGAGCTGTGCAGGAAAACTGTCCGGCATGTTCAGGCTGAACTCTGTAAATCCTGAGTAGCCTATTCCCATTCTGTAAATACACCCCAGGAGTGTCCACCTACAGAATAGAGAAACCAGTTTAGTGCATCCTTGTTGTCAAACTAATTGAAATTAGAATGATGGCCACTTGGTGGCACTGTACAGCTTGGGATCAATGAGATATACAGTACAGTAACATAGCTGTAAATGTGAAATCATGTTGACAAACTCACAGGATAACCATCTTTTGTCCAGGTGATTGTTGGGGAAGGGATCCCAAAGGCATCACAGCCTAGAGTGAGAGGCTGCTTCAAGGTGACAGTGAGGTTTAGTGATTGGCCATCATCCTGGATCTCAGGGGGAACTTAAAGAATACAGAAACAAAGGGGCGGTTTGTGTAAAATGTATTTTGATAACAGAAGAGAAAATATACGGAACATAAAATTCTCACCATTTATTTTTAGCCTTGTCTTTCTCTCCACAGAGCCTGCTTCATTGGTCGCCACACACTTGAAGTCCCCACTGTGACTGGCAGACACTGTGCTAATTACAAGAGCTCCATCCCTCGCCACAGTAAACTCTGATTGTTCAGGGTGTATCTCTAGGCCATTCTTGAACCATTGTACCCTGGGACGGGGTGAACCTGCAGGTGTGGGGACAAAAAGAAAGAGTCTGATTCAGTATAAAGGGGGCTTTATTGATCATGTCTGTCAGAAAGAAAAGCTACTTCCATTTCTTTGCTTCTCTACAGGAGAACTTAGCGGGCAAGCAGCCCAGACTAGGAAAAGCCAGCTCTACATTTATCTGTTGGACAGCAGGGCAGCAGGAGAGACCATGCCAAAATTGTTAGAGTCCTTGTAGCCTCAAAGCTTAAGATTTCAAGGTCAGAGTCACACAAAAAGATGTAACATTTCACTAGCATTAAGATTTATTACCAAACACTGGAGTAAGCGTCTTAAACAGTAACAGGAGTGTTTAAACAAGCAGTTTAAAAGCAGTGATGCGTAGACTCGGGAGCCTGAAACAGATGTTTTCTCTAGATTACTGGGTGGAAAAGCTGGAAATGCTCTAGAGGCGAAAGGTGAAATGGGAAAGGGCCATGGTATTGAACACAAAAGATTCCAAGGAGAAGAGCTGAGAATCAATGTGAAGGAGCGAAGTAGTAGGTTGATCTAAATACCACGGCTGTGCCTATTTACAGAAGTGTTACATATACAAACACCACAGGAAATGAAACACAGATCTCCTTAACAAATTAAAAATATAAACCACAGTAGATGCAGCACAACCAAAGGTGATGGTTTCCTCTGTTGCCTCTATGAACACGTGTTTACAGTTAACAGCTCTGAAGCAAATTCATTATTTCATTGCTGGGAGGAAATGCGAACAGATGTTCTGTTTTTAGATGTTAACAGATCTCATTAGTAAACTTTGAATTTATTTGCTGGGGCTGACGACGTCGGAGATTATCTCTTCCACGTGTTTCTCAAATAATTACCTCTATCAAATGCAATGTGCTTGTTGATGAATTAATAATATCCTTCTGGCTGAGTGTTCTTTATCTCGCTCATACAGATAGATCCCAGGAGAACAATGAGGGGATCCTTGTTTCCTGCTCCCAGCTGCCTCTCTGGGGTGACAAGAGAATCAAACCTTCCTGTGTGAGCAAGTCTGAAGCCTGGGACAGTTTGCCTGTCTGCTAATATGACTTGGATGAAAGAAGGGCTAGAGTGGCTTCATCTTCCTCCTGAACTTCATGGTGCACCGCAGACATCTCTGTCCTGTATCTGCCAGCAGCAGCCTGTAATTAGGATTCCTCTCCCAGCAGGCCCTGACACAGAGGAAAGCAGATGTGGCTCATGGAGGCAGCAGGCAGACTGATGTTCCAGCTGTTGCTCCACATTAGGCACAGTCCTCACCTCTTACAGAGGTGGTTACCACGGCACAGTTCCACACAAACAATACCTGCTCCCATGGGCTGTCAGTGGAGAAGGATCTATCAATCAATCTGTAGACACACTCTAAACCTCACTGCATTTTGATAAAATAGGAAACTGCGACCTTGCTATTTATACAGTAGTTGACAACATGTCCCTGGGTGCTGTGGTAAGAAAGCTGTATCTTGTAAGGATGTTTTCCACTTCTAAAACTAAACGTCTACAGTGAGGGTGAAACATTCTTTTGATGAAGCACAAATACATTTATATCCACTTCATTTAAAGTGGAATTTTCTCTGAAACCTAAAAAAAATGACTCATCCACTTCTAGTTCTCGTCACACTCCGGAAATTGCAGCTAAAATCCCCAAATTTGCATT
This sequence comes from Channa argus, assembly GCF_033026475.1. Classification (NCBI taxonomy): domain Eukaryota; kingdom Metazoa; phylum Chordata; class Actinopteri; order Anabantiformes; family Channidae; genus Channa; species Channa argus. The sequence continues at coordinate 20,064,166 of NC_090207.1, forward strand.
TGCCTATTTTTTCAGCTTTGGACAAATTCAGCTAATATGTTCAAGACTGAGTCTTCTGTGAATCATTTCATACCTTCAGCGGGGCAAGGGATGATGACCTTGCTTTTCACTACTTTCTCCATAATGGCATCTCCCGGTTCGGCAAAAGATGGGGCCTCTGAAAGAACAGAAAAACATGTTAAGTGCTGGTTTAAAGTTCAAAAGCTGTTAATATAGAAGATATTTAAATAGAAGTGTAATGAGGATAAGTCTAGGATAAGGGTTTCTGTGAACCGTAAGATTTAAGACATTGAATACATTAAAAGTCATTTAATACCAACCTCAGGCTATCAGTACATTTGATGTCTGTCTTTGATGTATGTATTAGGGGGAATGATCCTTATGTTCACTGAATTACAAAACATCTCACTGCGACTGACTTGTGCCCCATATTTCTGCTTACTTAGCTCGATCAGCATTTTGACAAGAAGGCTAATCTCTGATGACCAGACAGTAGCTAAATCAAGCTCTAACACCCACAGTCTGGCCCTGGTCCCTCCAGGACTTGGTGATTTGTTTGATCGCAACCATTCTCACATTTGATCGCAACCATTCTGCCCAATCTGGCCATTTTGTCCAATCACTGCAATCTCCTTGCACATTTGACTTACAGTCTGTACTGTTCCCTGAGCGCGTCACCACTGCACCATATTAGACACTGCTAATATTATGTTGCTTTTTTAAGTAGAACTCATGCACAAAGGCCACCACAAGAAGAGATGTAACATCCAATTTCTGTGATATTGTATATAATTTCCTCTTCTGAAAGAGGCGAGATGTCTGCAAAAAGGACTGCAAGGCAATTCCCTGATATTATACATGAAAGCCTCGGTAAACTGCTTTGCACTGTGTGGAACACAAACCAAAGTCAATGTGTGTGTGTAAAAAATTATTTTTAAATAAAAATTCTCACATAAAATGCCTGTACGTGGTGTGAGAAGAAATTAAACCACATTTTTGCAATTTCCACTTCCATTTCATCACTAAAAGCATTGCAACTTCGTGGCCATTTTTTTACAAAAGTTGACGGGCATTCCGAGCTGACAAAATTCTGGAAGGGCTTCTGTATCAGCTTGTCAAGTTGCTAGAGGCTTAAGGAACAAATGTTTTTCCACAACCAAACATCTAACATTCACAACCGTTTTATGCTGTGGTTTGCCAGCTGTGCACAGGGGAGAAGCCAGGGGAGCAATTTCTCACTTAAGCTATTATTTCTTTGTTAACAAGCAAGTGAAATGCTATGAATGCAGCATTCCTGATGAAAATATGCAATGTCATCCACATATTTGTAACTAAACCCTCATCTCTATAACAGCCAGCTGTTAACCTCACCTTTGAATCCTGCCATTTAGAACCTCTTATGATGCCCTTTTCTAATATAACATCTTGCAGCATAGAGCTATTGTACCTAAAGAGAATGAATTTCTTTAAGTCTGGGAGGGTGTAAAACTTGGATGTTGTTCCTGGCTAGGAAATAGGTGTTGAAATAGTCAAATGTCAGCACGAGTCAAATTATAAAGCATATACCTCGGTTTCCTTGGTTTTGCTTATTCTCAATGTGGAAAAACAAACCTAATGGGCAAAATAGTGAACTGCTGATACTCACCAAGAATTTCGAGCTTGATCTCCAAGGTCTCCTGTCCGGCACTATTCTTGGCCACACACCGGTAGGTGCCCTGGTCAGCAAGGCTGACCTGCTGAATCCTGAGGGGTGTAGTGTTCTTGACAGGAACAGGAAGGCCATTGTGAAACCAGCTGACTTCAGGCCTCGGCTCACCCTGAACCACACACGGTAGAGTCACTGTTTGGCCAACCAAGGCTTTCAGGAGGGAAGGAGCTGGCTGAATCCTGGGCTTCACTGAGGACAAAAACCAAATATCCTAAATGTCACTTTCACTGTATCTGTTACACACATTTTTACATACTGTATCTCACACATTTTCATTTGTTAGTAGTGATGTGTTCAGGTGAAATCTATCAACACCATATAAAAAAAGGCAGTTTCTAAGAAGTTAACCTAACAATGTAATGAAGACCCACAGAGTTACCTTGAATTTGTAAATTGTAGCTTAGGGATACGTTGCCCGCAGGGTTTTCTGCCGTGCAGGTGTATATTTTGCTATCAATCAGCCGCACATCAGTGATCTTCAGAGAGCCTGAAGGCAAAACAGTGAACCTGGGGGAGGGGTTTGGGGGTCAAAGGCACAGAGATTGAAAGAACACAAAGTCTTCTGAGTCACAGGAGATCTACAGTCACTGCTTTTTTGGAAAAGAGATGTTCCTGTTTTGAAGAGATCTGATCCTCTAGTGTTTTATTTACACAGTACAGCGTGGATCTATACAAGCAGATACTAAGGAAATATTTATGAAGGCTTCCTGCTGTTTATAGTATTGGGTGGGCAATAGTATTTTTAGTCTTTACTTCTGTTACGATTTTGAACAGAAGATAATTGATTTGTTAAAAGATTCAGATTGTGAATTGCCAGTGAAGTTACTGCCTAGGTATAATTGCACATTGTCTACTGCATTTTCTGTATTTTTCTGCTTTCAAAGTGTGAACTGAGCTATAAATTTAACAAGGCATGACTGAATGTGATAGGAACACGTGCTAAAATATTTTATAAAGATGTTAATAGCCTCCTTGTATTTGTTTTGTTTCATAAAAGTAAAGTGGATCATTGAGAGACAAAGAATTGAAAAAGAACAACGTCAAGTCTTGGCCTTAGCCAGGACCTTGAACTCCCACCAGCAAGTTGTTGTTACATTGTTGAGGGTAGCCAACGTCTGACCTTAGAATCACATTATGGGAAAGGTTGTAGGCTGACAAAATTGGTGGTAGCGTTACAGCGCCATTTGTCCAAGTCCCCGTAATCAATATGTTCTCCCGAGAACAACCATGTGGAGTTTATGCAAAACCAGCTATTCGTTTTATAGATGTTCGTCACAGACAAACAAGTGGACAGATGGAGGCGATCACATACACCAACTTTCCCTCCAAGAAATCCTTTGTAGCAAAAGCAACAGTGGCAGTCGAATGTAGGTTAAAGTAGTTAAAGCAGCTTTAAAAGGGTGTGTGCAGTAGAAGCTATCCAGCTGTATGAATGCATAATATACACACAAGTAAACACACCTCTGTGATTTATCTAAGATAAGTGTGTCTGCTAAGCAACTGAATTATAACAATAACATGTTCATGTAAGTGGTAGTGAGTTGGAAGCACAAAGGCCTCTCTATTTCAGCTGCACATATGGTGTAATGTTGCTGCCTCTTCAAACAGCCTCAGGAGGAGAAGCAGCATTCAACATTGTAACCAAGTGACTGCCTCTGCAGTGGTCAGTCTGTGCTCAGCCTACTGTGTTGATTCTCAGAAGTACCACACTGAGGATATGAGCCACTCCTCTTGGACCATTAACCACATTGTTGTCAAGTTATTGCTGTATTCACACACTGACACAAAGACTAACGGACAAATTGGCCTCATCAGCATTAGATCTAACCCAGTGTTGAGTAGCTCTGTGTCTTCATCCACCTCCCTTGCCTCTTCTAGACTAAATCATGTTAATGGCACCGGCTAAAATCTTACTGCGCAGTGAATTAAGTTATTTCAACAATCAGCATCCCCGGTCATTTCCTCTGACCCACAGGGTGTAGTTGGAAGGAATAATTTTTTTCTTTACACAGCTTGCCTGTTTCCACAGGTCCTGCATATGCAAAGCATGAGCTGATGTGGGGGTTGTTCACAGAGATGTGTTATTCTCATCAGACAAGACTAGTAAAGAGTCAGCATGTTGTTTTACTGCTGAAACACCCCAGGGGATGTGAACATCAGGCAGACACGGCTTGTATCTCTTTCTCTGTCAGGTCGTTTTCCTCCCTGCTTCCTGGCACCTCCCACTACACCCCCACCTTTTCTTCCTTGATCGCCCCACACATGTTATACCATATCTGAGTCACCACAGCCCCCAAACCCCTCCGTCAGTCTTCTCTCTACACAAAACCATTCGGTCTGGTGTCTGGCCTGCAGAATCTGTCTGCCATCTATCCACTTCTGTGTCCTGAATCAGCCAGCTTGTCTACAAGCTTGACCACACATGAAACCTGGAAATCATAGAAACATGTGGAACCAGATGTTTCTCCTCAGTTTAGCCATCATGTGAAGGCTGCATACAGCTCTCCAGCAGACCGTTGCTGCCTCATGCCTTGCTGCCCTCCAAAAGACATTTTGAAATCAACTCCAAACATTACTAAATGCTGAGCTAGAGCTAATCATAGGCAAGGTATGTTCAGGTCATTTGTCTATTTTTACATGATGAAGTTTTACTGCATCATTGCTAAAGTGAGGTAAGGCTTCCTCTTACCCAGCTATGACAGGGGGGATGGGATGCCCATTTCTACTCCATGTGATGAGTGGAGAGGGGCTCCCTTGGGCCTCACATGGGAGAACAACCTCTGTCCCCACATCTGCAGCCATCTTCACTGTGTTGTCATGGCCGCTCGCACCCATTATCTTTGGCATGGCTTGAGAAGAGATAAAGAAGAAGTAAGAAAACCATGTAGGCATATTATTCAAAACAGGCATATTACTATGAACATTAACCACTGACAGATCAGACACTGTTGCACCAAATGATGCCGTGGCTTTGGTTGAACATGTGTTCGCCTTACTGTTAACACTGAGCTGGATCTCTCGGCTGGCGTAGCCCACAGGACTGGTGGCAGTACAGATGTAAATGCCTGCATCCTTAGCAGAAGGACGGGGAATGTGGAGGTCCCCATCAGATTCCGACCCAAGAGAGGATTGGTCCCTTGGCATAGGCTGCCTCCCCTGAAGGAACACCAGGCACAAGAATAAACAGAATATACTGTAAATAAAAGCTGTTCTCACAACAGCAGAGATGCAGGGCTTAGTTTAAGGTCTACAGCCCAGGCTTAGATGTCTAATGTAACCACAGAGCATCCCTTAACTTGCTTTCTTATGCCAATATGCATAAATGAGAATGCAGCCTGCTACACATGCATTTACTTTGAACATAAAATTGCTTTTACAGATTCATGTTATCTGACAAGGAAAGAAATTTACTTGACTCTAGAGTAATAGTCTCAAAATGTTTGGGGGCAGAAGAACAAGCAAGCAAAAGCTTGTATAGTTTAACATCATACAGAAAACAGCTACATGCTGACCTCATGTAGTAATGATAATTATGTTCTTTTATTTCTTCGTGGGAAAAATAAAATCACAAATTTTAATAATTCCAATACATACACAGCATCATTCTTGGACAATTTCCTGTAAAGACGTAATTTGACTGCACCTATATAGCTATATGAGAGAAGAACGGCTGCATGTAATGTAAGAGGCTTCCTTCTATGAGTCTTTTTGTTCCAGTGTTGTACTTGAAGGTGCTGCAAGTTTTAAATAGATTTCTAAGGTACAATAAAATACTGAGTGGTTTCTCAGCCAAGCAGCAATATGGTAAAGTTGCCATGGTAACTTCCTTCCTGGTCAGGTTAATCAACTCTTGATTGCAATATGAACTGTTATTGTTGGTGGTGTTTTTAGAGTGCCTAGACGAATCAGAGAAAAATAGGACCAGGAGGAGAAACTGCATGTTAGATCAATTTGCCAATGGAAAAATAATAATGATCATTTTATTTATGTTAATGGAGTCAAACTAAGTGATCACTAAAGGGGATTTTTAAGAGCTGTGTGTATTTGCAAAATAAAATAACATCTTAAGTCATTAAAGCATCACAATGCACTTTGAATTTAAAAGCTTTTCATTAACAAAGCATTTACTTGTGAGGGATAACATCTAAGATAATGCTGTAAACCTTACGAGAATGCATTATTAGCTGAGGACCACAAATTCATTGCTCTCTTTTTGCTAGAGTGTGTTACATAAAAAAAAAACATCTTATGGTGTGGAAAATATCATCAACAAAATTACAGGACTGGAGTTTAATTCTTGCTTGATATAGACGTATGACATTTTTTTAAAACAATTGTTTACAAAGTCTTGATTCCTTTTAAACTGAATAGTTGCCAAGTGTAGTTCTCACTAGATAACTCTGTGGGGGAATGTATAGCTGACCATGTAGTCATGCATGAGTTCAGGGGATATGATGATAGCAATCATTAAGACAAATAGACTCGGGCACAGTGCATGACAACCTACCTTGGACCAGACAACACTTGGCTTAGGGACTCCGCTGGCTTTGCATGATAGTGTAATTGCTACTCCCTCATTGGCTATGTAGTGGTACGGGCCAGAGTTGATCTCAGGGGGCACTGTGGGAGAAGTACGTCACAAAACACAGCTGGCCATGAATAAGCAGGTCCACAGAATTATAGCAGGCCTTGGCCGTCCAATAATATCAGTGCTTCAGGCATTTCTTCATTACAAACCGATGATGAAGACTAATCTTCTCCTGTCATTACATGCTGATGAACAAGATGAGCCTTTCATCCAAGCATGCAGTAAATGAACCCTCTCACTGTGATGACAGCAGGTGGTCAAGTCATTGCAATATTGTTTTCCATGCTGAGTCAGCCCTTTGTTGACCTGACTGACCAAGCCACTGTCTTTGGTACACACCTGCCAATGCTGAGACTTTCAGGACTGGGAACTTAAGGGTCTCTTACAAAAAAAACAATCTTGGATATGTTTCAATCTAATGCTTTCAACATTAGCATTGTAGCTAAGGTGGCATCATCTAGTACTGCACCCTTGGAAAGTTTGTGCGGAATATGGAGACAACAAATGCTGATTACAGTGCATGGTCCTTTTCTGTCATAGTTCAAATACTGCTATTCTGCAGTAGATATTAATTGTCTTTGATAATTAGCACTGAACAATTACAAAAATTAAGATCCACCTCCTGGCACGGTTATAGCAAAATAAGTAGCACATTTCTTTCTTTAATTCATGCTGAAATAAAAATGTACAGTCTGTGTTTTTACAGAGGCTTATGTGTTACAGTATTTCCTTGAAAACAACTTAGAGTATGTCGAAGATTTGAACAAAGTCAGCCTAGTCCCCCTCCAGCTTTTATCCTAAATTTAGCTGATCAACTGCTGTCTCCAGCCACTTGGAATGAGTGGTGTACTGATCTGTGACTCTTGGCAGGAAAGTCGAAAATGGCAAGAATGGCTTGTCAAAATGTCTAAGTGATCTCTTACCGTGGACCTCCAGACTGACTGTGATGTTCGTGGAACCTGCTATGTTCACGGCAGTGCAGACATATGTCCCAGCATCTTCTGGGATGGCTTTTTCAATGTACAAACTGCCATCACTTCTCAGGAACTTCCTCCCATTCAGCTGAACCTGTTAGGGAAAATATTGTTGTCTCACAGGAACACACAGGATCCATGCAGCAGTTAGATATCGGTCAGCCTTACATGTTTTCCATTTTGCATCCAGTGTCTTTCTGGAAGAGGTATTCCATCCAACAGCATGCAAGGAATACTGAGGGACTGACCGACGCCAGTAGTGATGATTGGCATACCTTGGGCCAAAAGAGGGGGCTCTGCAGCAAAATGTAAAATGTAAGTACTAAATAGGAGTAGGAAAAGGTTTCTACATGTGGTACATGGTAAACCAAAAACATGGAGTTCAGACAAGCCTACCCAGTCCAGTGACACTAACTCTGGCCTCAGTTTTGATGGTTCCCAAGTGGTTTTTGGCCTCGCAGATGTACAGCCCTTCATCATCCAGCCAGATGCCTGTAGTCAAACACACAGTGAAACAGCACTTTCATCATCTGTCACACTCTATACATTAAAAGAAAACCAAGGTCTCTTCTCTCACTAAGAAAGGAAACAGTTGACAAATAAATCCACACTAATAACAGTTAAGTTCTGTACTGAGTAACAAGTGGTATTATTGGTTTGACTGTGCTGTAATTAGGAGTTAAAAATAGAAAATAACGGGATTCATGAGTTTGGCTCAGCTGCCAGCCTGCTGACACACATGTCCCACTCATTAAAATCCCTGGAGATCACATGTTGGATCGTGAATCAACATAAGATTCAATTCTTGTCTACACGGTCAGGCTGATGTTTAAAATAGGTGATGACAAGACGTTATGCATTACCACTGAGGAGCATGGTGGTGAGAGATGATGGAGTTTATGTGTGACGCAATACAGATACAGAAAACAATGGCAGGTAAAAAATAAATAAATAAAGCCATCTGCAACAGATTGACTTAATTAGGTCAGGCAGCGGCCACAAATGGAAACTGTGACAGAAGTAACGAAGATAAATATGTCCATTCCTCTCCACTATAATATCATGCACACCATAAACATTTAGTCTGAGGGGCATAAAGAAAAAGGTTCAGTGGCCCAGATTAGTCATAATGCAGGCTGAAAGGCCTCCAGAGTACACAACAGGCCCCCATGAACCTGCTGTCTCAATAAAAAAGGAGAAATAGACAAGCACTCTTGCAGCATGATTGATAATATTAAACAAATATCACTTTTATAGGTAAGTCTTTCAAGGAGCAGAAAAAGCACTTTTAGCAGGGTAGAAAGAGCCATCTGTAAACTGTGCCTTTATGTCAATAACATTCTGGGCACCCCCCCTCCCCCTAAGGAAATGAATGGCTGCACCTCTTGTACATATAATCACTCAGAGAAGTCTGCACTGCAGACCAAACCTCTTTGCTGTGATAGTGTGTCAAGGATAACTCACTCTGGATTACAAGATGTCCGCTCTCCAGCTGCACAGTACGACTGGGGCTTTCTGTCTGTGTAAGGATCTGTCTGCCGTCCTTTCTGTGCCAGGTCACTGTTGGCTGCGGGACACCTCGGGCAGTGCAGGGGAGGGAAATATTCTCCCCTATGTTTGCTGTCACATCAACTGGTGCCTCAGAGAACAATGGGCCCACTGTGCAGGGATGAATAAGAGAAGATGATTTTGTGTAAATTGAAAAGAAACCTAGGTTTTGTGCAGAACACTCACATGTGGTCTCACCTCCAACATCCAGTGTGACAGCACCAGTGGAGGTTCCAGCAGAGCTGCTGGCCACACAGCTGTACTGACCAGCATCAACCTCCTGGGCCCCTCGAATGTGCAGGGTCCCACGGTGTACATCCTGTTCAACAAAAGGAGCAGAGCCCACCTCAAGCTCGCCTGGAAACAAACACAATAAGCCTATTGGTCTTTAACCTCCACATTCATTTTTCATGCACCCACCATTTCATCATAACTTGCCTTTGAACCAGTGGACAAGGGGAGAGGGAACACCCGTGGCTCGACACTCCAGAGTCGCATCACCACCAACAGATACATGTACAACCTGCTGTACCACTGTTATTCTAGGCACCTCTGGAGAAACAAAAAATAAGTTGTAATTGCTTTGTCATTTTATAGAAATTTACCAGCTTTGTATGCAACACTACTACAGTGCTACTGTATATCGAGACATAATGTTGACTTAAACTAGCAAAGGTTGCTGAAATCCTGCGGTAAATATAAAAAAAATCTCCTTATATTTCACCCACATTCTGAGCCGACAAAGCAGGTGCCTTTTGAAGGACTGGATAATTTATCTTACTGTACCAGGCTCTGGCTGCCTCGACAGATCAGTGCTGATGAAAGTGTGTATAATAGCAGCATACCGCAGGAAGAGGCTGCCAAAGTCCATCACTGTTGAGGTTTCTGTCATCCACTAACTAACAGCCATGACCGATACTTCAGGCTGACAACTGTCACTGCTCACAAAAACAACGAGTGTATCCTATTGTGTGCGACAGCACAACGTGTGCTCCATTCAAATCCAGGGCAAAATTCACACAGGATATTATTCACAGATTGATTCAAATCAAATGCTGCTGAGAAATAGTAAACAACACAGACAAAAATGTTAATGGAAGTAATTATTCAAAACAGATTTTAAGGGGAAAAAAAAGATGGGACTTCAATGGTAAAAATTAAAAAAACATTTTAGTAACAGAATATCCTTTGCATGACATCTGTGGTGATATATTACCTGCATAACTAAGTAACACTGACTGAGAGGCAGTGCCAGCCTCACTGGTTGCCAGACATGTGTAGTTCCCAGCATCCTCTGGAAGGGCCCCTCTGATGGTCAAGGCTCCATTCTGGTTAAGACTCAACCTGGACCATACAATTCATGCAAAATTCATATTTGTTGACTCTTCATATTTACACGTGCAGAAAAACAGAAATCCGTCTCTCAACCTTTCTGCTGTTCTTGGTTATGATGAGAGAACTTTTTTAATTACATTTTTTTAAAACAGACATGTAACATATGTGTGGTTTAGAAAAGAAAAAGACATCACATCTTATTCTGGAAATCTTATATTTTGAATCTCCAGAGTCGTGCAAACAATATGTGTCAGTGGTGCATGCAGTAAAAGGCAATGTAATGACTCTGACTCCTTTTTGCCAGAGGTGTTGAGCGGGCAGAGAGTTCCCTTACCTCGGCCGATTAGTGAGGAACATGTTTCTGTGGCTCCAGAAGAGCTGGGGAGGCGGGGAGCCGGATGCTGAGCAGACAAGGCGGATCTCATCCCCTCGAGAGAATGCCTGGCTCTTGGGGTGAACTACCACAGACGGAGCCTCTTTAGTGGGAGTGAAACAAAGGAAAAACATCCTCAGTGACTCAGCACTTTGTCATTTTCACATAATGTCATTTATAACTTCCATATCAAAAGTTTGACAACAACAAATTCCTGATGATGTGGGATATAATGCAATTACCAGGCACACCATGCCTAACATCAAGACTGGGGGATCATAGTGAGGGGAAGTTTGACATTTATTTGGCTGTTTTTAACATTTATTGCAAACATCTGAGGGCATGCCCACAAGAAGCCACACTTTTCAACATTCATCAGTTCTGTCTGACGAGAAACATTTTCTGAGGAGGAAGTGGCTCAACCTGACTGCGAGGAGGTTAAGCCAGTAATGGAAACCAGATGACGGGGGCCTGAGAGGGCCATGAGGCCCCGGTGTGTTAAGCGTTTGAACAGATGACCTGCAGCGTATCATCCTCTCATACCTGGGACAAGAAGCCACACAGTGATTCTGCTGACTCCATGGGCATTGGCAGCCACACAGTGGTACTCCCCACGATCCTGAGTCAGCACGTCACTGATCTGTAAGGATGAGTTAGATAGCAGCTTCACTCTCCCTGCGCTGCCCTGGATGATACGACCTGCTCGTTGCCAGGTCAAGTTGTGGCGCATGGAGCCTTCTACCTGGCAGGACAACACAGCAATGCCTCCCACAGAGGAAGTCACATTCACTGCCGGTTTCAGGATGGGAGGAGGCTCTATTTTAGCAAAAACACAACCAAAACATCACACAGGTGAAAACATTGCACAGAGATAGTTTTGCTTGACGATCCTGTGATGAAGGTGAGATTATTAAAAAAAGGCTAAACGCTCTTTTGAAGTTCTTTGGCTTGCAAACAAATGAGAAGAGGTGTGTGATTTCTTGCATTCTTCAATCCGTGTGTGACATACCTCTAACAGTCAGCTGTGTTAAGGCACCTCCCTGTCCTGCGCTGCTCTGTGCTATGCACTCATACAGGCCTTCGTCCGCGGCTGACGCATGAGCAATTTCCCAGGATGTTATGGCAGAAGTCCTGATGCAAAGACACGTTTGGATTTTTGGCTGGAGTGTAACCACAGAAACATGCTATCATACATCGCTTTTGATTACTAACTTTGGCACACGCTACGAATAGTTTTCACCACAAGTCAGCTTCAGTTCATGAATGTAATTGAAAGCAGAACCTCAACCAAGAAAGAATAGGTACTTTGTTAATTTTCAGGATGACATAATTGATATTGTAATGTTTACAAAGTTGAGTGTGTGTACCTATTTCCTTACAGATGAGGCAATAAAATGGAAGAGTTAAACAGCACTAATACTTTACAGGCATGCTCTCTAGTAAGAGTAGTGAGTGAGCCAATTAGTGCTTTTTACAGCAGGTAATGAGCACATGATGCTGCAGCATCTGAAGGAACTGCAAAAGAAGGTGAGCCAAGGTGAGTAGCAACTCACTGAAAGAAGGTCTCCTCTCCCAGTTTAATCCCATTTCTGGTGAATCTTAGCCTGTAGGGAATGTCACTCTCCACTGAGCAGCCAATCACAGTGCGCTGCATGTAGAAGCCTTCTACCACATCGGGCATGCTCACAACGGGAGGATCTACACAAGGGAGGAAGTAAAAGTTTAAGATCAGCAGAGAGATTAATGAGCTGTGAGACAGTGTGTGGCTCTGGTCTCTGTCTCTACAAGGAGGGGGGTGGTCGTGCCTGGAACTATGTTGGTGTAGGAGACACTGGACAGCCTCTGGAAGTGGTACCCCTCCTCATCTTTGCCTGTCACCTTGATGTAGAAGCTCTGGGAGGGGGTGCGGAATTCCGGGAGACTCCACAGTCCTTGTTGGCCGAGGTCAGAGGGCAGAGGAACAGGGATTTTGCGCAAAGAGCGACCTGAGCCTGATGTCAGCTCAACATGGGTCAACTCACCAGGAGGTTTCAGACCTGTACATTTCAGCAAGACATGGGTCGGGAGACCTAGAGGAGATAAGGGACTGCCATGAAGTCATCTTTTGTATTTGAGCTCGGGTAATTAACACTAAAGAAGCTAACAGGACAATAACTGGCACCTTTTACTGGCCTTTCTTTGGTTTGGTTAAACTCAGAAACAGGCACACTGGAAAAGCCAGCCCGGAAGTCGAGATTGCTGACACCAGTGACTCTAAGAGTGTGGCGCCCACTGCAGCTCACCTTTAGAAAAATAAAACAAAAAAACAATAGTATTCAATTGGGTTACTGTCATTTAATTGTCTGAGTAGGATATTGATGAATAACCTTTAGTTTCCAAGCCCCGGGTCTGGGAAACCTCAGGTTGACGACACGAGCGGAGTTGGGAATGTTCAACAACTGTTTAAGCCCCTGTTCCACACCAACTACACGACCTTGGGGGGAAAAAACACAAGATCAGCAACTTTCATTGCAAACCGTGTTTTCCCATGTTTGGGAGCACAGAAAATATTTTTCCTTAACAAAGCAGGAAAGTAAAGTGTTGTTTACCAAAGGGATCGCTGAGTTCAATGTGTGGTGCTGGTCCACTAAGGGAAACGGTGACCTCTCTGAGGCTGGGGTCAAAGGGAATTTCCCATTTGTTCTCCTGAGCATTGTCGTGGTTGGAGGACAGCAGGTGGACCTTCATGGCCTGAACAGTCTCCTCCACCCATTTTAAAACCTGACAGGAGGCAAAATACAGCATTAAAGAACTACAACTGAGGAACATGACATGCTGGAAGAGACAGATTCTTCAGTGGGTGAGTTTGACACATTTCAAATACAAAGTGTCAGGGTATCCATCTACACTTAGAAAGACAGGACAAGCACAGGAAGGAAGAGACTCTGGCCATTCCCTGAAACCCCCATCGACCCCATTCCCCAACCATGCATTGGGCTGCTCTTTGTCTGAGACTATTCTTTCAGGCGCAAAGGTTTTCCTCAGAGGAGTTTTTCCTAAACAAAGGAAAAGGGAAACAGCTCAACTGTCAAACTGATAATATACAGTTTTCTGCACTCTTAAGCGTGTATTCCCAGAAGAGTCTCTCTCACAGTAGAAGTCTGTCAGGCAGCACTCCCCCTCCCGCAACACAGCTTTCATGAATCATAAGACTTGTTCCTCAGAACAGCAAGCAGTGTGGATGTGGGCTGGGAGTGATGAGCCTTTGTTTTAGAAATACACTTAAAACTAAATATTTCACAGTTCCAACCTGACTAATGTGCAAGGTCAGCTATGAACCAAAATGGCCAGCGGTTTCTAACACTTTTCTGTTGATAGCAGACGAGGTTGCAGAGTGACACGTTAGTTTGTGGGAAGCTCACTTAAGCCATTCCAACACTCAAAGATGAGTCTGAAATGTCGGTAGACGGTTTGATTAAACAGTATTGAATTTCAAATGTGAGGATCACTTAAACAATAATGTATCTCTCCAGGGAAACATCTCGGACTACAAAAATTCAATTTTGACAAGTGCTTGACCCTCCAGGTATAATCATTATCATGGTATTGCTTTGGAGTACAGTTTACTATGTTTTGTCTAAATGAAAACAGAAGCAACTGCTGTCTCATATGTGTTTGACATCATATGGAGAACCATTACAGCTGAGCTGCATCTGCATTGAAACAAACTGAAAACATTTCTCCAATAGACCCTTGGAGACAGAGCCAGGCGCAACACATTTTAAGACATTTATGAGAAAAACAAAAAAGACAAGCTTTGATAATGTAATTATTAGGCCTGAGTTTTGTCTTTCAGGACCACTGGGTGCTGACAGCAGCTGGTTGCTTTCGCCATTTTGGAAACAGCTGTAATGTCAGCCACATGTGCAGCCATCACCAGCAGAGCAGGAAACTGCTAAGAAGTGACCCACATCTGCCCCAGTATCACATCTATTTCGTTTGCACGACAGCAGAGAGGTGTGGACGTTGCCCTGCCCCCAGACCTCAGATAAACGGAAGTGGAGTGTAGAGATGGGACGATTAACTATCCCAGCCGTGGTTGGTCTGGAGGAGCACACTGAACTCTGCAGCTACTGTACTCCCTGCTTAAACCACAGGGAATGGAGTGGATCTAAAGTCCTGTGAAACCTCATCTGGTGTGTCTCAGTTCAAAGAGCTTACGGGCTGTTAGAGGAAGGGCCCCACTCTGCTGCTATTAATAGAGGTACGACAGACAGGCTAGAGAAGAAGTTTCAGTTAATGCGGGTGTGATGATGCAACCCCCCCCCGGGCATTCGTTGTCCAGGTATTACCCTACAAAGATGTTTTGGCCATTCTGTGGTTAAGCAGAACGGTTTGACCTCAACCGCCCCACGGTGGGCCGGGGTCAGCTTAGTCCTTGCACTCATTTAAACACTTTAACCTCTGACATTTGCAGGAAGATGTCCCATTACTGATCAAAATTATTAGAGCAATCAGTCCCAGATGGAACCCATCCTCATACTTGGTGGGTGTCTGAACATACCGGCTGCATGTGGCCTGCATTTGTGAAGGAAAGCTTGTAAGTAACAACTATTATCAACACCTTTTACTCACCACTGCATCCAAATAATGAGAAAACCATAAAAGCAATGTTAACTCAAGGCACCTGAGTTAAGTATGTGCACCTTGCTAGAAAGAAATACAAGAAATACTCGTATCCAGTGCTAAAAACTTCTTTTCTATATGCAGGCAGACACTACAACAGACATTATCTTGCAGTTAAAACATCACAGCCCTCAGACTGCCGATGACTAAGAATGACATCATTACCATGAATAGCACAGATCATAGTCCAAGTTTGACAGCACATTAGTGCGTTTTTTTTTTTTTTTTTTTAACTGTTCGTGCTCTTGTTTGCAGATTCCCTGGCTTATCATAACCAGTTAGATTTAAAGAGCGTAAAGAGTGAAATACGTAGATCCGACAATGAGCTGTTGTGTGAGGAATTGGAGCCAGCTCCACTGGGCAGCTGTGTTGGAAGGAGGGAAGTCATGACAGATCATATCCTGGGATTAAAGAGTAAAATAAGCAGTCTGTTTTTTCTCCACTCTCCCCAAGGAGATCACAAAAAAGACATTGTATATTTGATTTGGCTACATTTTATTAAACTGCTATTAGGGGGGAATATTTTGGATAGATTTATAGTACTTCTAAGGTTTTTAAGGATTAAAGGATTTGCATTAATTTGGTAAACGCATGCCACCCAAGAGCTACAGTCCAATCACAGAGGTCTAAAGGAGTGTGACGTGCAGTAATTCAGTGTGGATCCAAGAGTATGTGTATATGTACACTAAGAACATGTCAAAAATACTTTAGGCTACTTCAGCAGCAAACCATCTGTGGATGAAGTGTGAGGGCTAGAGTGGAATTGTTTTTTCTATTCCCTTAATTCTGTAAAACAAAAATGCAATTCAAACACTCCTTACGCAGTTGGCAGGATCATGGCGAGCCACACACACAGCTATTGTATGTTTAGCAACATGCAAGCAGGACTTGACAGGAAACAGACCACCACACATACACACGAACAAATCGGAGTTCAGAGGTTCAGTGGGCCACCGGTGAACAGAGCTGCTGGCTCCAGCTCAGTTCTGCCCAGCCATCTCCTGTGCTGACATGCCGGATACGAATATCTCTTTCAGAGGAAACTCTGGCTTCTTTACGTCTGCCTTGGAAGTGAGCCCCAGTGTCTTTCATAGACAGAGCTGCCGTTACATGCTGCTTCCGTTATAAAAGAGTCACTCACTCGTATCATATGACCAGGAAGTTTAATATCAGCTTTGGAATCTTTTGATTAAACTGTATGTAATGGCAGGCATTACATCAGTGGGTTGAACAGGGTTTGTTTTTGAAAGTAACAGTCAGTGCTGCCCGGACCTCATGTGCTCTCACCTCATTGACCTGCTGCTTGTCCAGGTGAAAGATTTGACCAGAGGAGGTGGCAGCAATCTCCTCATAGGCCCTGTAGCCAGGATGAGAGCGGTCCCCACAGTCCCCAGTCAACACAAATACCACCTGGGAAAGAATTGGCAAGGAGAGTTAAGAGGATTACTACTATTCAAGGCTATTAGAGTGTGTACTTTCTACAGACTTGCTTTCACTGAGCTCTAACACGATGCTAACAATCACTGTCATGCCTCAAATAGTCGCCGAGACTAAGTAACTTTATGGAAACTTTCCCTGCACAGCTAAATAACTGTAAAGTAATTGTAATGTAGATTTCACAGTGTGACATTGTATTCAGAACTGTAAACCAGGGGAGCTAGTATACATTCAACTCCTAACATCATATAAGTCTCATTTAAATTAGGAGATACTTACACAAGAATAATAAAATGCTTCTATACATGTTTTTCACAGTTTTGCATACTGCTTCTATGGTCATAAAGGATTGTCCATCTTATGTACAGTGAACGCATTCATATCTGACCATTAGCTAAATTTAAAATTGAACTGATACAATATCTGTATAGTCCTGAAATCTAAGCTCTGTAACACTTCATAGGACTGTACCTGTGACTGACGGAGCTGAACAAGCTGCAGAACATCTCTTTTCAGGCGGTAGTCTTTGGCTCTGGCATCAGTGAACACATAGATGAAGGATCCAGGAAGGGAAACCTCCAACGCTTTCTTTATGGCTCCTATACTCATCTCAGGGCAGTCACCCCCACCCTAGTTGACAGAATCACACATGAACAAAAACTCCTGAAAGAAATTAACTCTAAGTATCTCAATTTAAATGTCTTCCAGACCTATTTTATGCCGGTGAGATTCTGTTACAGTTCCGCCTTTAGGGCAGTTTCCCATTTAGAAATAACTCAGGTAAACAGGAACAAAATACTCATTAAAGTAACATTACGTAACCTCTGAAAGAAATTAGACAGTATGACGTTTTGAGAAGTTAAATCAGCCTTGTTAAAATCAGCACATACTGAGGTTTCACCACCGAAGCCTTACATGGTCTGGTGTGACGATTAGCTTATGATGTAAGCTAATAATGAACTTTAGATAAATCCTGCAATGTAACTGACCTTCCTGAGTCAATCTGCTCACTTTATGACTCTCCTAACTAAGCTCCTGTTAGACTGATACAGCAGTGACCATTACCACACAGTTGTATCCTGGGGCTATAGTGAGCTCTGTTCAGTAGAAGTTACATAGCCCTACAACACACTATTCACCTGGACAAATGTTGACCACTTCAGTGGACACAGTCCGTTAAAATAATCATTTAATGTGTTGTGGTTCACACCTGGACAAACAGTTCTTGCAGATCCTGCTGGAACTTCTTCGGGTCAGTGGTGACAGAGACAGGGCCAATATCTGCAAGGTTGGACATGTATATAATTAAATATCCTAAACAGAGTTTCACAATTAGTTTGGGAAGAGATGTTCTAGTACTGTACAGCAACATACTCCTAGAAATATTCAGCCTAACCAGATAAAGCTTAACTTGTTTTTTGAATTTTTCTTCAAACTCAACAAAACGACTATTTCAAAACAACAAATTTCGTTGTTTGGTCTCTGAGAACAGAACAGCATCGACAGTATCAATATCCCCTTTAATTCACAGCCTAATCTATCAGAACCAGAATGACTCCCTGTAGTTTTTGTGCAAGGCATGACTATCAATCACACACAATACAGAGAAATACAACTGGTGCACACAAACTGCTGAAACCTGTCTGGGGAATAATCATCTTCTGGAGTTGTAGTCAGCATTTTCTACTGGTTGACTTCCCGGGGTCTCAATCAGCAGCAGAGCCCAGCGTGATGGGCCCCAGAAGGCATCCAAGTGTCAGGGCCTGACACTTGGATGCCTTCTGGGGCCAATAGATGAAACAGTAAACATTAACCAATACCCATAAACACAAGCTTTTCATCATAGTTGTTACAGAGAAGATTCTAATCAGGCAGAGGGGAATCTCACGATTTCTCTGTTTGTGCTGGTTATTCCCACTGTCTAATGAAGTATCTTTGTGAGATTAATGATACAGAGTTTGCAGACATGTGTCAAACTGATGACATCTCTAACTCATTTCTCAATCTATTTCCCAGCAGTGGAGACTTTGAAGTCCTTGTCTCCTCCTCGTGAGTGCGTGTAAAACACTGTCACTGTCACGCCTCTCTGTCAGCCACCAAACTCCTTTGCAATCTTAGAAGTTTACAAGGTCCCCAAGGGCAGGGCACAGTAAACACAGACAAAATGCGTGGTGTTAGTACAGCCCACCACCCCCACTTCCCTCAGACTGGCTAAACTGGGGGCTTTGAGGGTTTTCCGGAGGTTTGGACTGAGGAGGGGGAGTGAAGTTGGGTGAGTGGGGGTGATTGGGGTAATTACACTCAAGCAGACAGCATATGCTTCCCATCAGTGTTCAAACACCCTCCCCCATTAGAGCACTCTTATTTTCAAGCTGCAGCTTTCCCATATAGGATAGATGCACGAGGGCAAAGAGCCTTACCTGCCCCACTGACCGGCCCAACTTCTAAACTCAAATGTTCTTGCTTGAGGTGTTGTGTCAGTTTGAGACCACTGTGCTGCTCCGCTTACAGTTCGTGGACTTCTAATAAACATGTGCTGCAGGTTCTGAGATGGGTTGCGGTTTTGTTTCTGATCGTATTTTCAAGTAAAAGACAGTTACAGAAAACCTCTAATCCAATGACTGCAATTTATCCTAAAGTACTGTTTGGGGTTTTTAATTACTTCAAAACAAAACTGTTGTAGGGTAAAGTCTAGCCAGGATTCAGTGCAACGTTAGCTGTGGGATTATTAAATGCTGCAATAAATGGTAATAATTCATTAAAATGATCAGAACCCAATACTTGGTGCTGTGGATAATTACTTCAAGTGTTTTTAACAAAGCAGTACCTGGATCGTGGAAGGGGACAAGGACAAAGTTTTTGATGGGTCTGGTCCTCCGGCTAAGGGTCTTCTCCAGAATCCGTGAGGCGCCCTCTATCACCTGTTTCAGATCGTCGTACATGGAGCCAGTAACATCGAACACAAAGGCCAGGGTCGAGGCGCTGTCACCGGACCCAGCATCATCCTCAACCCGTGTGATTGCCAAGAGCCTGTGTGCGCTCACACAGAGCGCCAGGACCAGGCACTTGAATAAGACCCCGTTCATTTTTTAGATGTACTGCATCTGTCTGCTGGAATGAGGCGAATTACATTAAAAAAATAAGCAGAAGAAAGTTTATATTTCACAGCGCCTAAAACAAGCCTGGGACTTCTTCCAATCGGCGGAAGAAAAAAAAAATATTTGAAACAATAAGCCTCAGCTGAAACACATCAAAATCCAGTGTAAAATACTTCCACAGGAGCACATCGGCGCGTAAAGTTTGAGGAGCGGGTGGACTGGCTCTGTGTCGGAGAGCCCCTGGAGAGCGGGCGCTCTGACGCTTCAAACGGGGGCGGAGATGGGTATTAAAAGGTTGCCGAGACCCAACCTGATTTTTGTGTGTGTGTGTGTGTGTGTGTGTGTGTGTGTGTGTGTGTGTGTGTGTGTGTGTGTGTGTGTGTGTGTGTGTGTGTGTAACTCGACCCCACTGTGACTTCCAGGCTTTAACTCTATCCAACATTCCCCTTTCAATTTGATTTTCTTCAGAATTGAAGTGGGCCCCTGGGGAGCTGGTCTTTAGTAGATTTGCGCACATTACCAAGGGAGTCTGGGGTCTGTATTTTAGGCACGGCGAAAACATTGTCTCAGTAACAGCCTCGTTTTTATAAATAGCCATCGTTTATATTCAGCTGACACCAATCTAATTTTATACATAGCCCATCCTGACAAATATCCCCTTGGCAAATGAATGGATGGAAATTCTTGTCGTGTCATATCGAACTTTTTTACATTGCTGATCTGCATTGAAACGGGTTTTTGAACATTAAACATTATTTTGAAGCACTTGACATCTAGCTATGCCATAGCTTGACTAAGGAGACCAGGCCTCAAAGAAAAAACTGCCCTGATTTTATGAATGTAAATAATTCATTGTCTTCTTCCAAAAGGGCAGGGGACTCGAATATGTTAAGTTGGTTCTTCGTTTCAAAATCTGCTCATCTTTTGCTGCACTTAGTTACAGATGCTTTGAAACCTTTATAATATAATACAAAGTGAATCCGAGATGTTTCCAAAGCCTAGAGCAGCCTCCAATCAAAGCTCTGGGCCCTTCAGGTCTGAACAGGCCCAGGGAACAGACAGACCCACCAGCCTCTACAAAAAGCAGCTGAGCCTAATTAATCCACCCATCAGTGCCAAGACATTACAGATGTATGCCCTTCATTATTCATCATACTATCATGCAGTGCAGGCTTATATACCACAGAGCAAGTTGGCATGTATGCTGTGTTTCAAAGCATAACACGCACTAAAGCTTGACATTAAATTGCTCTGCATCTGTGGAGTAGTTCAGTAGCTCTATACCAGTTTGAAAGAAAAGTCATTTTAAATGAAATGCAGCAGAACACTGTAAATTTGAACAGTTGACTTTACTTGAAAATAGTGGGGCAACTGTTTTACCACGTCAATGTGTAACCAAATTTAAGCTAAGTTGCAAAACCACTGGATGTAAATGTACTGTTTTCAAGTAAACAACAAATTCAAATTCAAAGCAAGATTACTTCACAAATGTAAGTAAGCTTAATTCTAAATATTCATATATTGTAATGAAGTATTTTTAATGGGATTACTATACTGTTTAAACTTATTCAGCTTTGCCATGTCAGTACACACATATCATGAATTCGACGACTTTACCAGAGAGTTGGAAACTCCTTCCTACGTATAAACCTTTATGGTCGTTATTTATTTGAAATCAACAGCAGCCTTTTCAGATTTTGAACAGTCAGCTTCATTTTACACAAGGAAGTTGAGGCTGCAGCTGTTGGAGCCATATTGTACCAAAATCAGCACTAATACAGAGCTTGCTCCAGCCAACTCTGTTAAGTTCTGAGTGCCTGGGCGAGGGATCGGCACTGAACTCAACTCTACCCTTTATCATTCTTATAACTACTGTGAAAAATAACCATCTAATTTGCATTAAAATTACACAGAAAGCTTCTTGCATATAAGCATTTTATGTCTGCTGGGAAGTCAGCTGGTTTTGTTTCGTTTAACTCAATTTAGCCAGATACAGCACATCAGCTAATCATTTCCAGTTAAAAGACTGCACATCAGAAAAAAAATGTTGACAATTTAAAAATATTTGTTGAAAATGTTGCGTGACGGAACAACCTGAAATAAAAAGCGAAGAGGACCGTTTTCTCTGGTTATGTCCAGACAAGTCCAATGAATCAGCCAATCAGTTGACAGAGTGCTGCAGTGGGTGTGGTCCTTTTGAAAACATCCTGTATTTAAGTTCATTCAAGTTAAAGATGTTAGTGACGCCAATGATTCCCTCGGTAATGTAAATAAAGACTGGTTAAAACTTGAGAGAGACTGATAAACTTGCTTAGTTATGTCTATTAAGGTTTATTATTTGCAATTACAGTGAATTTGTATTTTGGATCATTTTTATCATGAGATTGCCATAAGGACGTTTATATTTTGCGAACATCTGAGCAACAGTCATTCAACAAAGCAGCTCTCTAAATTATTAAAATATGTGCATCTACAAAAATTAAAAACATCTTCAATCGATTCCAGGCTAAAATACAGTGATAGAAAACTTTGCCACATAAATGCATTTTATTCTGTGCTCTTATACTTTTAATCAATAGGTAAATGACATTTATCATTTAGTAAATTATAAGTTGCATAAGGCTTTAGAATCATTGAGGGTGATAAAACATCTTAATGAGCCAACTAAAATAATCAAAGAATGAAAAAAGGCATCATCACATGCTCTTGTCTCACACAGGACAAATACAAAGTAGACAATTGCAAACACTCGCAAAAAGCTGTATAACCAGAGCTGAAGACTGTTGTACCTCCTAATGACAGGGGCTTTGTGTGTGCTGAGTGTGGCCTATGATGCTCTCAAAAGACATAATAAGCCTCAATTTAGATGTAAGCTGCAAGAATCAATTCAGGATGTTGCTGTGCAACACTGTAGGCACTAGACGTCTGTCCTAACAAGGAAGTGAAAACACATTTGGATGCACAGACTGCAAACATGATAAAATAATCCATAGAAAATTCGACACTCCTTCAACACCCTTATTTAAATAAAACCCTGTTTTCTCAGGAAAAGGAAACAAAAACAATCCCACAATAGTAAAAGAAATAAAAGTAAAGTACACCTGAACACTTTTGATAAAAAATAAAACTTCATTCCATTTTTATACGGAAATTTCCACAAACGCAGCAAAGCCAAAAATAAATTACCATTATATTTACATTATACAATGTACACTATACTGCTTTGTTGTTAGTGATCACATTATCACCAGGTAACACATTATTTTTTAAAGATTCTCTTAGGTTTAAGAGTCTTTCCATGTGGTGATGTAGCAGCAGCAGTTTCTCCGAGCCGTCATGTACATCCCCTGACTTAAACGTATGTGAACAAAACACACACACTAACATCTTCAAGGGAATTCAGTTCCATGGAGAAACACAACACTGAGCTTGCAGAAATGTTCATACACAGTCCACAACACTCGGGTGCATGCCGTGCCACATAGTTGTTGAAGCACAGATTTATACGTTTTTGTTGAAATTGCTGAATACTCCAACACATCAGAGGATATATTTGTTCACGATTCTTGGTGAAAATGTAGACGAGTAGCTACTTGACACACAGGGCCATATGGCACAGTAACAAAAGTTTTCAGTCAGCTTCTGGGTGAGCAAGTTAAATGTGGTTTCCTCACGTTACAGGCTGTGATGGTGCTGGATTGGTGGTTAACGCGCAGGAAGATGCTGAGTTTTTTTCCATCTGAGAAGTTTTAAAAGTGAGTTTTAAGAGATTTGAATACGTTACAGTATAAAGATTCATGATACCTTGGTGTTTTCATAAACATGCAATATAATCATTAAACAGTGCTACCGCATTACTGAAATATGTCTTCACAAGCTCTCTTCACAGTTGACAAAACACTGAGAAGGATGTCAGCAACAATTGGCAGTGGTCTTTGCATTACATTAGCTAGTGAGAGGAGAAGGCTGTTTCACTCTTCACTCAGCACCGCAAGACTATTTGATTGCCAGCAAACAAGTGGTGCTTTTGAATAATTCATGAGAACAAACTGAGAGCAGAAAGAGGCTTCTTCACAGTGGTTTCAAAGCAGCAAGTGATTTCCCTGTCTTTTATTCTCTGCTGTGATGAAACATATTATATTACAGCATTATCTTGAAGTATAGGTATGACTTGGGATTGAAAAATCACTCAAGCAAAGAAGTATGTCGATACTAGCTCATTAATACCCCACTCACCTTGCATTACTACACAAGGCCATCATAGAGTGACAATGCCTGAACAATAGAAGGGTCTGCCTTTGAGCCCTCCTGAAACTCCTGCAGAGTCAGCTTCCCATCTGCATTCTGGAAGAAGAATAGAGACTGAATGAAACTGAAGCCTGTTAGGGCTATAACACAGAACTACCAGCAGGGGGCAAAAGAAGCTCTCAAGCTAAATCGTGCTACTCCTGCTTATTGTGGTTAGACTGATCTTTGGTTGAGTGCACTTGGACAGTAGCCACTCTCTGCCAGTACAAATCACTAAGTGCTGCTGTGCTGCACCGCTAGGCCAATGAGCTGATCTTGGCTGTAGTGGGCTGACAAACACGCCCATGCAGGCTGCGTCTCATCTTTCACTGAAGCGGAGGGGCTGAGAGAGTGAATATTAGCAGAGAGGACTAGTAGTCAAGGAGACTATATATGATGTTTATAGACTGTGGGCAGTGTTAGTGACACTGATGGCTACGGTTATCAGCTCTAAAATTAACAGTGTCCGGGTCAAAATACAGAGAGTGACAACAAAGGTACATTCAGTTATCTTAATGGTAAACAAATAATTTTTACTACACTTGTGAGATGCACAGTGTGCTGTTAGTTATATCAACTGGTACCCAAACTGCTACATTATCAAGATATCTATCAATTTCCCCTTTAATGTGATTTCTATTGTAAAATACTAACCTTGTCCATCATTGCAAAAATGCGGTCCACTCGCTTTTCTGGTGTGTTTTCTTCCTCTGGCAGCTCCACAGTGTTTCCCTAGGGCATCAAATCATTCACTTTTAACAATTCGCACAATTCAGGTTTCAATTCCCAAAGTTTAATAAAACTTACCACCATCTGATATATGGCATCTACGATGTTCAACATCTCATCGCGAGTGATGTAGCCATCATTATCAAGATCATATAATTTAAAGGCCCCTGTATTTAAAGAAAAATGTTAAATATATAACATTTACTGCAGTGAAAAATGGTTGGTGTGCTCACACTGAGATCAGAAACGCAGTATGATCTGAACATGTAAAACAAGATTAAACTACACATTTTCATGCATTACTCAGCACGTAGTACCTCATCTCTTTTTAAGTGGTCAGAATGATATACAAATAGGTGTCAGCCTTTAATGGAGAATTCCTACTTCAAAAGGAAACTGGACATTTTGAATATAAATACTGATCAACAGGGCTTTGTTACAGGTTCAAAAGATTTGGTTATAACTAAAGTTGAAGTTGGTCATGACCCAGATTCCAGAAGCCTACTGTATCTTGCTAATAATTCTTGTTATTCTTTAAAAACCCACCAGTCTTCTTTCATATGTAATGCACGACAGCCAATCCTACATCCTGTCATTTAAATGTCAAAAAATAAGGGAGGAGGGTAAATCTTCTTACATCTTAACTTCTCATCCAGAGTCCCCCGAGAGGTCACTGACAAGGCCTGGATGAACTCAGAGAACTCAATGCGTCCATCCTGCAGAGTGACAAAAGGGAGATGGAGACAGAGAGAGAGAAAGAAAGAAAAATAGAGGAAATGGCCCAGAGACAATATGAGCATATTACTTCACACTTGCTGTAGCTCTAGTTTCAATTCCTTGCCGTTCTTTCATGATGTCCTTGCTGTGTTCTCCTCAAAAACTGGCCCAGCCGTTTGCTTCAAGTCAGCTGCTATTTTTTGCCCTGCACCTGGCTCTCTCCTGAGGCAGAAATATGTCACCTCTGGTCATTAACAAGATGGATGCTACACCCTCATAGTCTAAAAGTTACAGCACAGAACCATACAATCACTGTGCTTTATATTTGGGTTGTTTGAGGATGATTTACATTTGTCTAGTGATTTAACATCATAAATGGACTTGGCAGATAAATCTGTCTGACAAGATAGAACATATTCTGCTCTGATGCTTTCAGTTTAGATTTGTCAGCATACTGTGCACTGAATCTTACTACAGAAGCTTGAAATTTCCAATTACCCTCCTAATATTGCGGCCTTCGGCACTGTGCTGCCTTCTGTGGTCTGAAATGTCTGCTAACATGGATAATATGCAAATATAATTTGAAAGCTCAAAGTGGCTTCAGTGCCGCTAATTTAGACTAACTCATCAAGTTATGATCCACCCTCAAGCACCGGCATTCGACTTACTCAAACTACAATGCTGTGCTGCATAAAAGAATCACCATCCACATTCGGAGTGAAAACAACTGCATTTGAGAAACAATGCATTTAAATTGGCTTTCTAGTTGTGGAGTCTTCAGCCTTCGGTTAATTCATATTCTTACCAGATATTAAAAGGACTGTAATTCCACCAAAGCTTCTCCAACACTCTGCTACAGTTCTGCTGTATTGTTTACTGGTAAGCACTATGAGTTCAGCTACAGTTCTTGTTTCAGAAGAAAAAGCAAGCGTTCTTCATGACCTGGGGGTTGACTGACTTTATCACTACCAGAAATCAGACTAGCAGGACACTGCTGAAGTCATGCACTTTTCATAAAAACTGCAAAGATCAATGGATTCTCTGACTATAGGATACCTAACGCTAATGAAGACTGTAGATAAACATCAGACAGAGACTGATTTTCCTGACAAGAAGCTTCTTAACTGGAGTCAAGAACATTCTGGAGGCTCACAGACATCACCAGGAGCTTTCTTTCTAAACACTTTTTGAGGTGGATTACTTCAGCCAAATGTAGCTTTGGCCTTGTTAAAGTTGTTTTGTCATCCTATTCTTCAATCCTTAGAGGATACATCTACATGACAGGCCAACAGTGTTATTTAAAGCATCGCTGGGATGTTTCCCTCTTACCTCCTGAAGCTCAAAGTGAAACGTCCACATTTTTAAAATTCTGTGTGTTATATTTAGAGACATCATCTTCACCTTGGTATTATTTATACTAGAAAATTATTTCTTGCACAAAACTAAGAGTAACAAATATATGTGGTTATATGTAATTACTGATGCTATGACTCATCTTCAGACAAACAATGATTTGTGCTTTTCTAATACTGACTGACAATGATTAGGAGAAGGATTCCAATAGGTGTGAGTAGTGTTTTGTTATGAAAATCCAATATAAGCAACATGTAACAGAATTGTTATGCGTTTGTCTATTTGTGTTAAACTAAAATCTATCCACAAGTACAAGAAAAACTAAGGTCATTAGACATCAAATACTTTCCAGAGAACACTGCATACATGGGGTTTCCAATTGCATGTCTTGCTTTAAAATTTACAGTCTTTTGTTAAAAACAGACGTTGAAAATTGGTCAGATAAACAATCTGAACCTATCTTAAACAACCTTATGTATACACAGAACTTATAGTTCTGAGGTAAAAAGGGCATTAAATAACAAACAGCAGCAAAATCAATTGAATTTCGATACCCTTTACCATTTCTTCTGTGCAGACTCTGGCTGTCCAGAAAGAAGGAGACTTACTTAGCTGAATAAAGACCTTTAGACTAGCTCTAACTTCATACACTGCTTCTTTTACCAAGTCTAGTTATGTAGCAGCAACTCCAGACAAACAGCCAGTCTCAAATTATTTGAAATAATATAGAAAGTTAAATATTATTTCTACTGTGTATATTGACAATATACAAACGGAGAATACAAACCTTATTTTCATCAAATACATTGAAGACAAAAGAAGCAAACTTAGTGGGATCTCCAAAGGGAAAGAACTGCTTATATATCTTCTGAAAGCCCACAGCATCAAGCTGCCCACTAGGACAATCTTTAATAAAGCCTTTGTACCTGAAAAAAAATACATAGAGAGAGAGAGAAATATTAATAAATGTACTGAGTACGACAGGACTGTACAACTTCTGCAGAAGGCACTACTGATTCAATTTGAAAGGGTGTGGTAAATCAAAAAGGTAAAATGCAAAGCTTTGTGTCACATTCACAGACAAAATGATCACCCTTGACAAAGAGGCCAACAGTGGTTTACTCCTAAACAAATTACTCTAGTTCTTTTTTGATAATATGTAAAGCTGATAGATACATATGTGTCCTCCTTGTGTCCTCTCCCCGATGGAACATCTCTATTCACCTAAATATAGAAGCATTTCATAACAAATTTCAATCATAGTCACTTAACATGGGCAGGTAACCAGTATTTCTTCTAAACAAACACAGCAGCCACAAAGTCAAACTAGACTAGGTCAGGGAGTAAGGAAAGGAGTGTTAGCCTTTACAAAAATAAATGCTAGATGAAAAAAAGAAGCAGGAAATTGCAGGGAAATAGTAACAATTTCTAGTTCTAAAAAGCATCACAAAAAGCTTCTGCTCTTGATCACAAGCAAAAATGACGCAAGTTCACCCAAGGGAGTACTGCATTTTCATGTCGGATTCAGTTAAGGCTGTTCAAAATAAGGCAGGGCTGTAATTGAGGCCAGAGAGAGTGTTCTGATGAAGAATGAAGGCCGAGACAGATCTTTTCCACTCAGATTCTGGCTTCGTACACCCCTTAAATTCTTTATGTTTAATCTGCCTTGAAGATAATGAAGCCAGCTCCAAAGGAGATGGAAAGATGCTTTGAGGAGCAGCTGGGTAAAAAGTCCAGAAAGAAGAGAAGCAAACAAGTGGGGCTCTCACCCAGTGTCACCATGTTCCTATAACACACTTAAAGATCCCCTTACAAAAGAACTGAGAAAAATAGTGCATTAGAAGTTCAATTTATATGACAATATCATAAAATAAAGCTGTAAAATCATTTGAAGAACTTAAAATAAATAAAAGAATTTAATATGCAATGTTCTTACTTTAGTGATACCGAGGCCTTCTAAAACAATGGGGCAATAAGCTAAATATTTACTAACCATAAAAAAATATTTAAAAAAAGTACAGGCATAGATAAATGTAAGAATGAGTTGGGCAGATTATAAACATAAAAATATGGCTAAAAATCTCTAGTTTAATCTGAGATAAAATCAAATGTTTGGCTAACAATGAGATGAATGGCTATGTTATAAAAATCTAAACGATGGAGGCAATGTATTCATATGTACTGATCAGCCACAATATTAATACCACCTAGCGGCTTTATTGCTGTGGATGAAAGTGTTAAGCATTAGAAAAATGTAATTCTGGCTATGATCAACAGGTGTCAGAACACAGTGCATCACAGCTGGCTGTGAATGGGGCTTTGTAACTGCAAACCAGTCTGAATGCCTCTGCTGCCCCCTGTCCACCACAATATAAATACCACCTGGTAGTATTAATGTTGTGGCTTTTTGGTGTATTTGCATTAAAAGTAAAAGTAATGTGAAAATAAGTTGTTATTTCTTCACTTGTACTTACGTCTTCTTTGTTTTTTATGTTTTTGATGTGTAGTTAACATTATTCTACATAAAACACTTGAAACGTGAGTGCAAAATGTATATTGTTAAAGGAAATCAATAACTTTTTAGAGTACAAAAATGCAGTGCAGACCTGGAGACAGCTCACTACAGGGTGGAAAAAACCAAAATGGTATTTGGAATGCAGAACACACAATATGTATCATAATCCAAAGCTGATCCATATATAATTGTTTGGCAATTTTAAAAGTAAAACTATTATAAAAGGCTGAACGATACTTAGTGGTGTGTTTAATATATTGTGCTGTATGTACTCTACCAGACCTATTTTAAGTGCCAGATATATAGCAATTGTAAATAAAAAGCTGCTGAAATGGGACAATTTGAATACACGATTAACAAAAACAATTCTGTAACTTTCCTACTGTAGTTCGACACAGAGCAGACACCTGTTTACAGGATCATGATGTAATGATCCACAATAATCCAAAATAAACACTTATTTTGTTAACAAGTGCTGTTAGTTAATATTTCCAGGTGGGTTCATTATCAGCAAACATAGTTTACTATAAACAAACTACAATTTACAATTATTAAGCTGGAGGTCCAGTATTATTACATTGTGTCTGCTTATCACAGATAAACGGTCACCAGCAACCACAAACAGTGGCAGTGTAAAAGTTACACAATGTGATATTGATGAAGTCACATAAAAATGTTAAAGGTTCTGAGTGGATAAATTCATCCAAATAAATTGATTAATGAATAAAAATTAACAGACAACAATAATGTGATCTAGACATCATTATAAAGACCGAGTGGGGTTGAAACTGGTCTGTATTTTAAAATGCTTATGCCTGACTAAATAACAGCTCTACTGCAAACATAATGAAAGTTCAATTTATTCGTTGATAGAAGTAGCACTTAGCCTGTGAAAACATCTATATTGCAGCTTTTTAAACTCTGAAAAAAAAGGATAAAATCTTACTTTAAGTTTGGGTTTTAAATTGCACGGTCGGTTCAATGATGGCCTTTTTGAGTTGCGTTATAGGAAATACAGTTAGTAAAAAGATTTAAAGAATATCCCACCCTCTAATTCTTAGAATTTGACCACTTTACATTTATTCTTCTGAGTCTCTGAACTTGGGGAAGTGCATTAGGAAATCACTATAACTTTTTGCCTAATGGTTCCTCCTTTATGGACAGTTTTTGGAATTTGCATTTAGTGCAATTGAAATTGATTGAGCAACATAAATATCAACCTTAAAAATTCACTACAAGACTTTAGTTAAAAATGTTATTACTTACCTTGAATATTAAAAATAATATTTACTTTTTATTGTCAAAGCCTTAATAAAATTACTGTCACTGAATCGTTTTGCCGTGCAACTAGTCGTCAGTCATGCATTTGATTTATGAGTCTTGAACTGCATATATAACACTGTTTACTACAATTAAGATGCTACATTTGCACCTACATAAGCTGTATACACACAGAAACCGGTCCAGATAAAGTAAGTCCTGCACCAGTACAATCTTTGCCTAGTGCTAGCGCTTCATCAGTGTCATAATCAGAATCACCTTCATTTGCCAAGAACACATCACGTACAAGAAATCTGACTTGGTGACACTGGTGCTAACACACATTCATGGTCACAATGTACTTGAAGTAGTGTAATAATGTAACTATGCTCTGTACTTGCAGGGACACAGCAGTTGTGACATTGTGCATCAGACCACGCTGGGGAGCCGGCATGAAAATAAAGTATTTATTGCTGGCACTGACCCCTACTTCTTGGCATCTATCATGGTGGTTCGCTAAAGAGTTGTGCACAATGTTTCTCTTCCTAGCTGGCAAGAACATCACTGCGCTATGGCATTTTGTTATTGATTTCAGGTGAGCCTCAAGCATACTAATGATGTTCCCTTTGAGGAGAATTAGAAAGGGGAACAAATTTAATGCACAACACAGGCTTTTATCTAACCCTGGTAATTCTTCTGTGTCTGTGCCTGTGCTCTAATTACACGCCATCTGGCATTTCCCCTGGTAAAATTCCCTCTCAAGCATCACACTCAGTCGTGTTGATTGGTGCTGATCTTCAAGTGAGGAATCATGCAAAGTTTTCTGTGAAAGACAGCAAAAGTGATGGGGAGCTAACTGACTCCACAGACGGGGTGAAGAACGTTTAAGATTATTCCACCTAGGTGCACTCAGGCATTGTTAGAGACAGGCCAGCTCTGGGGCCCTGGACCTCCCAGTGAGCGCTAATATAAATAGTGCTGTGGCTGCAGCTAATGTCGCCGCTGTGTGAATGTGCCCTGGCTTCTTCCTCCTATAAACCTCCTAACAGGGGACATGCTTTGGAGGCAGAGCTCCTTTGATGCATGTGGAATTAGGTCATGAAATGCAAAACCAAATAACAAATGAAGTGTGAACACAGAAGAATGATCACTATGGGCTCCCTATGACACACACTATTCTTTGCTATTCGTATCCCAAGAAGAAACGGCCCAACAGCAGCGTGCAGCAAACAAAAGCAATGACTACCCTCATGCTTGAATCATCACTTTTTATGAGAATGCATTGTCTCTTATCTGTGTGCCAGTGGCTGTCAGATTGCGCCTTCAGAAAAACACTAATGATCACCTTAAGGTGACTCTCTTTCATCAATAAGTTTCTTTTTGATATATTTCAATGTACATGTTACAACACTGTGGGCAGAGGCTGGGAACATTCAAAGGCTAGAACTCTGCAAGTTGATGGTCACACTGACTAATAGACACAGAATCTGACAGGAAGGATTACTAATCAGTAACCTTGTGGGGGCTCTGTGGTCATGTAGTCTGTAAATGTCTGAAAGTGAAACAACCTTGTACCCCCGTCATTCTTTTGTTATCAGACATCCCTTTTGCAAATTGAGCAAAAAGGTTGTTGAGGAATGCATCATGGAAATGTTTATATCAGTGATATCAGTAAGTCGCAGTAAGGCTTCAAAGTCATTCTATTTTCAGAGCTCATCTGTCTTCATGGCAGTGTGACAGAGATGGCTTCAAATCAAGTATCACAAAAATGCAACTACCCTATCAAAGGATCGAAGAAACTAAAAAATATAAATTATACTCCTTAATTCTTGTGAGATTTGCCAGTAATGACACCATTGCTAATATATGCCTAGTTACACATAGGGAATATGAAAAACTATTGGCAAAAATGAATGCATACACTTACCACTGTTGCACTTCTTTCTCTGTAACTGTAAAAAAAAGAAAAGAAAGATGGACATCAGCTCAGAGGAAAACTTTGGTTGTCCTAGAAAAAAAAAAAAAAGTTGCTCCTAAACACAACACATGCCAAGTAATATCATCGTTAATCATCTTGGCCCAGTCCTTTCTCACACAGTTTCTAACTTGACCAAAATATTCAACAGTGTCAACATGTAATTATTGGAAAATAGCCATCTTGAATTGAGTGCAGAATTAAAGAGATTCTATCACACAATCATATGGAATGAATAATCATTTCTCCTGGCCAGTAAAGTAGATGACAAGTGGGCGTAAACCCCAGGGAGACACAAAAATGACAAACAGGGCTGAGGGAATGAAGGCCAGCCACAGATCTGAGAACGATAACAGTTTAGGATGTGTTAGCATGCCCACACAAGCACCATTATCTGCCAGTATCTAATCAACCAATCCCCTGACGATTTGGTCTTGTCTTTTTAACTTTCTCCCACATAACTAAAACAATTTTTGGCTTCTAGCTCTCTTGGGTTACTAACTAAAATAAGGTCTCAAAAACAATATCATAACTTTAACATGGTTATCGGTTGAGAACAACTTCCTGAATTCATGCTGATGTAGTTCTGAGAATAATTAACATCTATAACAATTTATTTGAGGTCTAAGGTGAACTAAGAGGCATATAAATACAATAACTTCTAGCTAGTTAATTGATAATTTCTTGTAGTGTAATATTTAACCTTGTCATGGTTACTACAAAGGTATACAAAGTTCGAAGCAAAACAAACAGTGTCTAGACATTTTTGGGTGAGTCAGTTTTTATTGCATAGAAGGAGACTGTTCTGCTAATAGCAATGTTATTATGAAAAGGGTCAAAAGAAGTTTTTATAAACACTATTCTCTAATATGAAGTTGAATG
The DNA here is from genome assembly GCF_033026475.1 of Channa argus. Taxonomy (NCBI): domain Eukaryota; kingdom Metazoa; phylum Chordata; class Actinopteri; order Anabantiformes; family Channidae; genus Channa; species Channa argus. Next base: position 20,097,610 of record NC_090207.1, read on the forward strand.
TCTCTAGTCTCTAGTATGAAGTTGAATGATGGATAAAGAGATCAGGTCGGGTAGCCTTCAACTGTACATATCTCAGCCTCAATTTGTTCTGGTCAGCTTTTCACCAAGAAGGCCACCATGTGACCTTTTACTAGGCAATAAATGTCAGGGTCAATTTTATGACTGTCAGCCAAGCCAATGTAGTCAAAAACTGAAGCAATTTACCATGGCTGCAATTTAATACAAAAATGTATTAGCCTACAAAACTAAATCAGAGGAATAGGCAATAATGCAATCAGCCAACTGGAGGAAAGTGCAAGGCCCACTCAACCAGTTGGCCCTGCAGGGTCTGCTAGAAGGCATCCAGCTTGCACTTTGTCACTGTGAGCTTCTTTATGGTATCGATGACTTACAAAATCATCACGAATTTGCATCAGCTTAGCCAAAATCCTGCAGACACTTTATGATGACTGCTGTTCCTTCCATGTGATAACATGCAAAGGCTGAAACCACAATGACTTTAATAACCACCGTTTTCACTAAGAGCAAGTTAAACCCTGCATAGCCAGTGTTCGCAGAGCTTAAATTCACTTTTGTCAAGTGTTTTACTGAAAATATCATGTCATAATAATATTTTCATGAAGATGCGTTAATTTTCAAAAGTACACCAGAGAAGCAGAAGACAGATATTCTTTTGAATTAAACTAACCTTATATTTCGCCAGACATTGTTAGCATGTCAATACAGAGGGCATTATTTACTGGGGTGGGGGGGGGAGCGTATTTCTTCTACCACTGAAACAACAAGACATACACAAGGCCCCAATCTGTCAGGAACCAAAGGAACGTGTTGACTAAAATGGCAGACAAAGCTTCTCATGGGAGAGCAGGAGAAGAGGCAAAAGGATGAAGGAAAGGAGCAGCAAGGGAGAATGATCACGCTGGGAGAGAAAGCCTGGTGCCCCTCTTAGCGATGCTAACCAGATAAGCTCCTAATTATACTATTTCATTCCCTCCTCAACGAGGGCAATTAGAGGATAAAGCGACACAGACAGGGTGAAAGGGTAAGAGAACAAGAGAGAGAGAGCGAGAGAGAGAGAGAGAAAGAAAGAGAGAGAGGGAATGACTGAGTAAAAGACAGTAGCGAGCAGCCCAGCCCAGCACGAAGCCCAATCTTCCTCCACAGCAATTTCCTGCCACAACAGCCTTCCTTGGTTCTGCTGTGGAGACCCACCACACAAATAACACTGTCATTAAGCAGCTAGTGGATGTCAACTCCCACCCACACCTGCACACTGTACTGCTGGAATAATAATAATACCACTGTGCTCCAGAAATAACACAAATGATTAATATATTGTCTTCCAAACAGACACAGTCATAATTATAAATGTGGTCTCTGTTCAAACTGTGAAGGGTAAAAAAAAAAAAAAAAAAAAAAATCTTCACAGCCTTAATAAAAATATTATTACTTGAAAGGTGAGATGCTGTTAATTTGCAATTTTGTGATTAGTTGACATTAACAACAAGAATCTATGTACTTGCAATGTTGTAGATAGACTTCTTTGGATCACCCTCCTGTTATCCCACTATTTCTTTGGGACTCAGCATCTCCATATTCATAAATCCCTTCAGCGTGATTTAAAGATGCTGATTACAACTTTTGTCTGACCTTTACCAATCACAATTTGCAGTTAAATGTAAATCAAACGGGGAGCTTATGTTGTTGCCCTGTTCTGTCGATAATGAGAAACAACTGCATAACCCCAATACATCCCAGTTTGCAGTATAAGTTACTGTAAAGACTGTTTGGAACACACTAGGCGGAAATTGTGATTTGAAAACCGCAGCATTGGAATTAACATTTTACTCACATTCTGTGTATTCTTTTACCTTTGGCTATGTTCCTAAATTCCTACACAAGCTAGCCGAAAGAAAAAAAGTGCAGGAATTCCTTTCTAGAGTCAAAAAGACCTGAAGGTACTCACAGTAGGTTTTCCTTGTCAACTCCTCCACCACTTCTGGCTTGAGCTTGCTGTTTGATTTACCCATGATCTTCAGCTCTCCTCCACACCTCCAAATCCACCTTGACTCACAGCAACTGTTACTACCTCCTCTCAAGTCTGCTCCTCTGCCAAAAACATACAACAAATGTGGGCCAGTTTAGACAGCAGTGAAATGAGAGAGACACGCTTTTGTTATGTGTTGGTCTGGAGGAAAAAAAAAAAGAAAAGAAGCAACTCCCATTCAAGCTAACCGAGTCTATCGTTCAGTGTGGCTCACTCTAGCAGGGTTCATGATCTGCTCAGTCATCAGTTCTGGCACTCCAGACAGACGAATCAAACCCCAGGGATCCTGCGGAAAGTGGCCGGTAGGTTGTTGAGTCTATACGAGCACTGCTGAGTGCCTATGTGTCCGCCTCATTTCTTCACAGCACTCTGTGGGCGAAGAGTGGCGTTTGGATGCGTTGCTACCTTCGTCCTTGGATACAAGAGTCACTGAGTGGCTGGGTTAAGCACGCTCACTCCCTCACAGTCCTTCTCTGTTCTTCTCACTCCTCCCACCCCTTTTTTCCCACCACTATCTCTATTGCTCTGGGTAAGTTACTGTAGAAAAGAATCCTCCCTCTTGACAGCTGAGATAAGGAGGTGTGTACCCTAAAATACTATGAACAGAGGTCATTTTGGATGCATCCCACTGCACTTTGCACTCACTCAAAGTTTTAATGCTAATCGCTGAATTATCTATAGACCTGCCAGTTTAAGAAAAAAAAAAAAGATTCAGAAATCATTCATGGAAAGAAAAAAAAACGAAGCCTGTTCTGCCAACTGACCGTCAAAAACGAGATCTGGTCCTGCACTTGAAATAAGCATGTGAGCTGTCTACCAACTGTACAAGCAGATTTGAAGAGTGACAGTTTTCTTTACTCCTCTGTTCTAACTCACAATTCTCCCTCCTTCCTGGCCTTATGACAGCCTAGTATGATGATTTCCTCCTCTCTGTCACATCAGACAGGAGATGAGGGATAATGGAATTTCTTTGTATCAAGGGTCTGACGTTGGCATGCACTGATGCCTAACCACGGCAGCTGTCTGAGTTACACAATAAAAAACTACTGTACAGCACTATGCACCTTCACTGCAAACATCTGTTCTCCGTGTCCATGATGACTGATGTCCTTCTGAGGGATGCCACGCTGGTAATCACCATCTTGTGTTTGCTCAAGCCTTGTCGGGTCCTGGAGTATTACTTAGACACTATGAGATAAACAGGCAACAGTTACAAAGAGGAATGATATTCATTTGCAGTGTTTTTAGTGGAAAATCTTTTCACTTGGAGCCACAGAGGCAGGAGCATTTGACTGGAAACACACAACAAACAGCGACCTTTATACTGTCTACCAAAAGCTGTTGAAGGCAAATGACAATGTCGAGTGAGAAGTGTGTAAAACACGAGCAATGACTTGTATTGAGGTATAATATTTTAACTTAAAACAATTTAAAAGGAGCAGCAACGTACTATAGCGTTTAGCCCTTTCAAGTCGCGTGCGGCTAAGACAAAACAGTACAACTAATAAACACACACAGCCAAAGTCACAACTAAATTAAAGAAAAGGAAAATGAAAGCACGCTTAGTTTACATATATTCATGTATGTTTTGTTTGAAGGGGTTGTCTCGACAGCAGCAAGTGGGATGTTGACTAACAGTACCATAGCAACACTCAGTTTATGGCTACAGCGCGAGAGGCTTGCTAGTCATTGTACACTCGCAACGTTTGGTACCCACGCTGTTTCTCGTAGCTAGCTGAGTGGACGGGCAAACGCAGAAAACACACAATGATTTTTTTTTTTTTTTTAATCAAAGCGACTTCGAGGTTACCTGCACTACAGAACCGAAAAGTCGCCGTCCTGTGGGTCAGAGCAGCTGTCCACCGTTGTCTTCCTCCACCGAGTTCCGGAGCGAGCGGCTCGCTGCTGCATGGATGGCCGTCCGTGCCGCTCTGATGCAGCCGTCAGGGAGTGACGTTACTTCTGGCCCCGGCCAGCTCAGCTCAGTGCCAGAGACGCTGACGTCGCGGTACCATTGCTCACACAGTGACTCTTTGTACGCTTTAAGAGCCTTTACACAAACCACGGCAAACACTTCGTATACTCATACCACTTCAACTTTTTTGCACAGGTTCTCATTTTTGGGCAAGACTAAGCTTTTAAGGAACACATTGCACTTTTAGGATACAATATTTAATTTCAACAGAAAGGTATCGCTGCGACTGAGCGAGTCAAGGGCGGATCTAGATTTTATTTATTAATTTTTTTAGAGGTGGCCAGACCGGGGCACATGAACCGTATGTTCATAGGCTAATAGTGTGTCTGTAAAGTTTTTGGTCTTTGCCAGAAATGTCAAATGCATAACATATCCACAATTTTTAACTCCAAATAGTCATAAACAAATAAATACTTGGTTACGGGTAACTTAGTTGCAACTACAAAATTAAGTTGTGACAAACTATATGAAACCATATGAACCATTTATAATGATTCAGCTATTTTCAGCTTCAGATTTGGTCAGTTCTCCTTGTGCTAAAGGCTGGAGACAGGCACATGGCCTTTGGACCAGGGTGGCATCTGGGGTGGTCAATAAGATTTTGGGAGTTCCCAGTGCCACCCCAGGCAAACCCTCTGCCCTGCCCCTAGAGCGAATGACTGTGTGTTCCAGAAAAACACTACAGTTCCCATAATGCAACTCAGCAGTGTTTTCTGTTAAGATTTTGTATAATATATACCCTGGTCTTTCCAATGAAGTAACACACTCCTTTTGTTAAAAGTTTGAAGTCTTAAACCCAAGTTAAGATAATCCTAATGATGTCATCTGGGTTAGCCTAAACTTGATGTCATCATCAAGTCTGTAGGTCTCTTTTGTGGAGCCACAAAACATACTTTACTTTCTCATAAACAGACAATAATGTGTGAGATTCATTTCAAAGCATTTGCTGTAATACAGTAGTTATCTTTATGGTCAGCGTTAAAAAAATGCTAGATATCTTAAGTCTTGCTAGAAAAAAAGCTTGAGAGTGGGCTACCAAATTAGGCAGCATGCCAGAAGAATTTAGGTTAGGTCTATCCAAACATAGCCTAGTATAATTACTGATTTAGAGAGCACAAGACCATCTGTGAACAGTGCAGTTTAGGAATTGGTGAACTATTACATACTTGCTAAAGGGAGAAGGAAAAAATTGAAATCAGTTTGAAACAAAAGATTAATGTTCTGCAGTCTTCACATGCATTGATTGCTCATTAGACATAAAGAAAGCAAGTACAAGTCATATTCCCCACGAGTCTTAATTTATCATAACAGTTACTCATGTTTGTGTTTCTCGTGCTTAAGTTTAAACTTGACTTTGCAGTCAAACTTTCCACGTGCAGCTTATTAAAATTCAGTTCCCATCAGCAGTATGCCAACAGATGTTCAGTTACAGGAGGTGTCCATTACCAACTGCTACACCATCCTTCTATAGCCCAAAATGAGCTTCTGCCCATTCATGGCAGGGTTGGTTTTGAGTGGAAGCTGTCTCACTTGGTCAGTTTAGTATTCAGTGCCCTTCCCTGTAGTCCGTTATTGCAGTTACAGACTCATAGGAATTGAGGGTATAAGGTTCAGTGCAGGAATAAGAGGACAACAGGTGTACAAGAATTTACCCGTTTGCTTCTTATTTTGAATAAAGACTTGATTATTTTTACTGTGTTTAAGATACATAGGTTGTAGTCAAAGACCTGATCTTAGATATTTCACTTAATTCTATGAATTCTCCCTATATTCATTTCATTATAATTTGTGTGCAACAAATAGTGGATCTAGCACAAATTAAAGCCGTACTCTGATATATAGTAAGTTGCATAGTGTTCCTAAAATTATAATTGCCTCCAGGCATAATTTATATGCGCTTTTGTTTACAGCTGAATTGCTGATAGAAATCACAGGGGAAAATAGAACCAAATTTTAATTTTAGTAATTTAGAATAGTTATTTACCGCACATTAGGAAATATGGAAATCAAATTGCGGACTAATGCACAGTATCAGCCATTCACAGGCATTAGCACCCACCTCGAAAACAATTTTGACGTGCCCATATTGATCATTCTTCAGAAGCCAAAATCCATAATCATTAAATCACCATCAGTACAGGAGTATAATCTACCTGCAGTGTCTTTGCATTAGCATGGTATGTTGACATCGTATCCTAAAACAGCTGATATATTTGGTAGTGCCAATGAGTTTCAGCACTTCTTTGTTGTTTTACTGGCTGGAAATGTGTACAATCAACACAATATTTGACTTAATTAGCAGTCAAACACGAAAAGCAGTAAAAGTTCCATAAGTGAGAAGGAATAATTTTGATTTACTGAGACCGAGAGATAACCAAAGGACATAGCAATTGAGCGAAACGTGTTTGAAAAAGGGATGTTGTGCATCAATTTGGTGGTGATATTTTTATGTATGGCAGCAACTTTGATTCAACATCTGATCCATCACTCTGGCAGTTTTATATATAGCCATATTCTTAACTTTGAACAGAAATGCAACTTCAATGAGTCAGACATGAAAAGTGTGCTAGATTTAACCAAGGCCCCTCGATTGTGATGACAACTGATAAGTTGAAAAACAACAAAAAGGTTGGTCAAGGCAAGAGATTCAGTTATTGTGTTATTCATTTTGTTACGCCTGTGCTTAGTAAGCAAGGTTCTCATGGCCAGTTAGTGAAATTAGCATGCTTAATAATTTTCTTTCAAACAAGCACAGTGAAATTCTGGCATCAATGCTTGTCCTTCATACAGTGTCCAAAGACAAAGAGTTTAGGTGGTGGGCTGACACAACAGAGGCAGATGAACTTTTTACAGTTTTTGCACACATTCGTCTTTTACCACAATGTGACAGATGGAGGGATAGACAAAGAGCAGCAGATGAACAAGAATCCTTTTATGTACAAGCCAGACCCACTCAACATAAATGCATCTCAAAATGAAACACTGAGAGGTTTCCAATACAAAGTCTAGTTAAAAAACTGACTATCCAAAAGGTTAGAACACGTAGTATACCAATTAGAAGATTCTGGGTGGATATTAACTATAGATTGTGACAATGAAAGGGAAAGAAACTGGACAACAAAAACTGCTTGTAGCTAACAGAATAACAGAGACGACTGGTTCTCTGTGTTTAACTTCATTACAAGAACAACTTCCTCTTTCTTCACTAACTGCAATCAAACAATGTTGTCCCGAGGCATCATCTGTTGTGCCCAGTTGAGTATCCCATATGGCTGGATATATATAATTTAGCACATCATAAATATAAAATTCCTGCCCTCTTCTGAATACACATGGGTATGAAGATGCAACAACACTTATCACAGTCTGTTGTGCCTGGTAAATCCAGGATGGCATTGAGGTTTTAGTGGTGCAGTAATGCTGATGTCCTGCCTCTGACAGCCAGCTGTTAAATCAGTCTGACAACAGGCAGATATCTGGCAGATTAATGGCAGATGAGGCTTGAATCCTAGCTTTATGGAGATAAACTGTACTCCTCAGAAGGCGGGGGTGGGAGGTCTTAGTTTTTTTTTCAGAAACATTTTAGAGTTTATCTGAAATGTAGAAAACATTCTGGCTTTTTCTGGATATTTGTGAAATTCTCATTATGCAATATAAAATAAATGAATGAATTTGCACACCAAACAACCATTGTGTTTAAAGTAGGCTGCAATCTGTTAAACTTTATTGTATTTGTATCATCGAGGCCATTGAAACTAATAAAACATATTTATGTCATTCCATATAACTAGGATTAGGTTAAATGTCACTTAATTCTTACTTTTTTAAAAATAACCACTAGTAAGTGTATTTAAAAAAAGAAAAGTAATTCATCTGTGGTGGTAGAAGCAAAAGAAAATAATTATAGCCGTTAGGAAAAAAACACGTCAGTTATCACTTCCACTGTGAATCTCCTGTCTTATAAGTAGCCACTTTTTGATTAAATACTGTTAAAAGTCTGTTGTTTTGTTAACAGGAGTGTTTTTGTGCTGCTAGTCCCTCATTTTCTCACAATCCATCTACAGGATCATGTCTGCCCCCTAGCGGGTTCAAGAAGCAAAGACACGAGGTTATTTGTTGTAATTAGGATCATTTAAGCAGTGATTGCAGCTGGGAAATGCCTAAATATAAATAATGGCGGAATCCAAAAGGTGGTTGTTGCTTACCAAAAAAAGCATGCAGCTGCCATCAATGATTCTTTCTCATCATTATAAAAAGGTCTTCAGCGCTAAGTAATAAAAGGCAAGGCATGGCCCAAATTAGTCATAAATATAAATAGAAAATTAAAAAACAAAGAAAGGCAGCCAGTGAGAGCTGTTAGCCTGCTCCCACATTTGGAAAAACCCAGCAAATGACGTGTGTTACTCATCAACTTTGTCCCTACTGTTTACATAGAGCTCATACCCTCTTGGCCTCACTCTGTCCTGCCTGAGTAGGAAGATCTCATTTTGTCCAAGTGTTAAAGCAGAGAAGGTAGACACACGAGGAGAAGGGAAATATGTTTTTTATGACTCTGGTGTGTTTGCTGCTTCTTCGGCCTCACTTCAGTGCTCTGATGAGATCTCCATTGGATCCGGTAGGTGGAAAGCAGCAACAGGAACACTGTGGTTAGTGACTCCACTGCTCAGGACTTCTGCAAAGTACATTGAACTCTTCAACTTTAAACTGTTTATCATCCTGTGAAAACCCATGACATGCAAAGAGTGATTATTGTGTTTCATTGGATTAACATGTGGACCACAAGGAAAAACAGAGAGCTCAAAATATCTTTGTAATGTCATTCATTATCTGGGCCACAGCACTAAATTTAGTTACACAGGTTTAAAGAGGCTCCTTCTAAAGCACCTACAAATGTAACTGTTATTTTTCCCCCCACACAAAAGCTTCATCACACCTTTAGTCAACGAGAGATAGTTTCTTCTCCTTCTTCTTCTGACACGTCTGGTAAGTTTTCTTATGGCAATATGAAGACTCACAAATTACATTTTTGAAGTTTTTAATTATGAAAAACACCTAAGCAAATTAATGGTTTGTTTCTTCTAGTCCGGCTTTATCGGTCAGCTGTATTGCCTGATATCACACACCTGGAGCTGCTGGTCGTGGTAGGACATGATGTGCAGCAGGTCCACAAACAGGATACAGAAAGATATGTCCAGACTAACCTTAATATTGTAAGTCTGAGCACAAACGTAGAGTAAAGGGATAATTTTCGATGAAACCAGGGTTCTGTTGAATGCCATTTATGTGCCCTAAAATACAAGGCTGAAATAAGGGGTAATAAATAAATAGTGAGAGCTGTTTAGATGTTGTGTGTTGAAAGGTTTCCATAACCACTATGGAGAGTGCATTGCAATGCCATAGAGGCATCCTAAAATGTATTAAAGTAACTCATACACAATCTCATTTCCAACCAGGCCTCAGAGCTGTTGAGAGACATGACCCTGGGTGCAAACATGCGAGTGCACCTGGTTCGCATGATCATCCTGTCTGAGCCAGAAGTAGGTGGCTTCCTGTTACAACTCAAGTTCAATTCAGAGTTATGTTCATAAATGATCAGATTATAACCAATAAGGAATTACATTTAATACATTAGTCTTACATTCTGACAATGCATTTATAATGTAAGCGTTTACATTTAATTTCATTTTTGGTCTTATTAGCAGCATATTTCCTCTCTTGTTACTATGTTGCCTCTTTTAGACAGGGATCCAGCTGTCTACGAACATCACCTCTTCGCTCCAAAGTGTGTGTGACTGGGGCAGAAGGATCAACCCCTCCAATGATACAGACCCACTCCATGCCGATCTCCTGTTGTACATTACAAGGTATGTTGCCTGCATCTTTCTGGATGGATGTCTTATACTTTATATTATGTATACAATTTTAATTGAACTATGATGTTGTCTTCAAAACAGGTATGACCTGGTGTTGCCTGATGGGAACAAGCAGGTCAGGGGAGTAGCACAGCTAGGTGGGGCATGCTCCAGTGAATGGAGCTGTGTCATCACTGAGGACACAGGCTTTGATCTCGGGATCACCATTGCTCATGAAATTGGCCACAGGTAGATTGAAACAATTCAGATTCAAACAACTAACACCTGTTACACTCTACCAATATCTGATTACATTAAAGCTCATAAAAACCTTTTAGGTCGTAGCTGTTGTTACCCACATGTTCTCCTATATTACTTTTTAATCAGCTTTGGGATCAACCACGATGGCATGGGAAACACCTGCAGCAGGAGTGGGTTCATGATGGCCTCTGATGGAGGCTACAACAGTGTGGATCTGACCTGGTCCCCCTGCAGCAGGCAGCAGCTGCGCACATTCTTCAGGTGGGCCAACCTGTTCAGAGCAGCTGTGCATGAAAATGTGTCTTATTCATCATGTGGTCCTGGAACTGTTGAAGGGCCATTTCATGTATAAGTCATACAATATTCTTAGTTTTCAGCTTAGGTTGGTGGACCTGGTTCCCTTTTTACATTGTAAGAAAGATTGATGCACTATTTGATTTCCGTTTCTTCAAAAGCATGCGACCAATAAAGGATGGGAAAAAAATTAAGTGCTTTAAGTGTTATATACTGTGAGTACTTTACACATGTGAAGTACAAATCTGCTGTAGTGTGGATTTGCTTAGGAATGAGATGGCACGTGTGTTTTTGTTCCCAGTGAAGGGAAAGCTGAATGTGTAGAAGACTTGCCTGCAATGGAAGGCTCCCTACAAGACTGGAAACCTGGACTGTACTATGGAGTTGATGACCAGTGTCGGATAGCTTTTGGTAGCACTGCAAGAGCCTGCTCTTTCCCTAATCCTGACTTGGTATGTCACCTGCAACAGCAGCACGATGCCACCAGGTGGCAGTTTACATTAGAAATATACATTAATCCCGTATTTGTGCTCATCTTTCTAATAATTGTTTTTCGTTCTCTCAGCCAGCTTGTCGTGTTCTATCCTGTCACATTAATCCTGATGATGACAGCTCGTGCAAACGTCTCCTGGTTCCACTGCTGGATGGGACAGAGTGTGCACCTAATCAGGTACTGCTCAGTGACCAGTATTTTGGTGCAATCAATTTCCCAAGTGTTATTATTTATCCTTCCCAAAATCAGGCACAATTAAATTTTTCATGAGGGGCAATCTTCTCTTGCAGTGGTGTTTAAAGGGGCGTTGTGTATCTACAGAAGAGCTTGGCCCTTCTGTTGTGGTGCATGGTTCCTGGTCCAGCTGGTCTGAGTTCTCCCTCTGCTCACGAACATGTGGTGGGGGAGTCACTCACCGCGCACGACAATGTAACAATCCAAGGTAAAGATGTGATGCAAGAATCAGCCAAACACAGGGCTAACTTGTAAAAAAAAAACAATCATGTGATATTTTCAGACCTGCTTTTGGAGGGAGAGATTGTGAGGGTCCAGATGTTGATGCTGAACTTTGTCAAGAGCAGGTAAGTTCTTATTGGCTATGTTTACCATGGGCCTACTAATCTACTCAGTGTTACTGTGAACACAATCATCCCACTTCTATCCTTGACACCAGTGGAATGGCTCCTAAAATGTAATAACTGATGGAACATCTCAGAAAATAAGGGGCAAAGAAATCAATTTTCAGATAAGAGAAGATGTTTTTCTCAGAATGCCTCTGTAGCAGTTTGGGGGCTAAAAAAGTTTGAAATGTTTAGGTTTTTCTTACCACACTTGTTGTAGCCATGTGAGCGAACTCAGTTGGATTTCATGGCAGAGCAGTGTTCCCAGACAGATCTTCACCCCCTTTACCTGGAACCACACAAAGCTTCTTTTTACACGTGGATCCCGGCTGTAGGCTTTACACAAGGTGGGCGTAAAGAAAGCTTTCAGCATGTTAAGAGGAACAAAACTACGTTTCTAACATTTTCTATCATAATCAGGGAATGAACAGTGCAGATACATGTGCCAGTCAGAAGGAGAAAACTTCTTAGTGAGCCGTGGCCCTCAGTTTGTGGACGGGACTCGCTGTGAGTCAGACAGTCCTCCTCCATTTGGCACTACAGCTGCTTGTCTCAGAGGCAAATGCCAGGTAGAGATGTTTAAGCAACACAAACATGCCAGAGAGCAGATGCAATCTTACACCTTTTTTCACACTCAGCCTTACACCTTTTTTGAGTTTACTATTTGTCCCTGAGCAGCTGTTTGGCTGTGATGGTGTGCTGCATTCTGGGAAACTGAGGGATGTGTGTGGAGTTTGTGGTGGACATGGGTTATCCTGCAGTTTGAATTTTGACTCCTACACCGGTGGTCAGGTCAAAGGTAGTATAGAATTTAATCATTTACCACATTTACCAACATATAATGAACTGACAACAATTTTCCTGCCCAGTTAATTGTTAAGGTAATTTTTTTCAAAAAGTATCAAACATTATTTGAATTCTCCTTCTTAAATGAATCAATAAATGTAATGTAAATGTGATAATGCTTCTCTCAAATTCATACAAATTGGATATCATTGGGGTTTATACTTTAGAGAATTGTCAGACAAAATAGGAATTTAAAGATTTCCTCTTCAGATCTGGACTGATTTAAGTTTTTCACAATTTTCTGAGATTTGTTAGACAAGATGCTCAACCAGTTATTGTCTTCCACGTTTTATAATTCAGTCATTTCTGTTTCAGAGTACACCACCTTCCTCTCTCTTCCAGTGAATGCCACACAGGTCCATATTGTCAACAAGGCACCTCTCTTCACTCATATGGGTGCATGCTATTGCGTACTTTTTGACAGTTTGATTTACATTTCGGCAATAGGTGTTACAGGACTAAAGCTTGGATATGTTTTTGGTATTTGTGTCTGTAGCTGTAAAGGTTGGGGATCGCTACATTGTGTCTGGGACCGGAAGTCTGGAACTAAATATGACCCACCCCTCCCCACTGGATGATAACCACCTAGAGTATCGCCTACACCTAACCCCTGACCTTTTGCCGGCGATGGAAGAGCTGGTGCTGCCTGGCCCGCTGCAAGAGGAAATGAAAATACAGGTCAGGAGAGCCATTCAAAGTGAATGACAAACAGAATTTGTAAGGTTCTAGCTTTCACACGTATATAAATTAAAACAAAGAACTTATAGGAGGGACCCTGTGTGCAGAAATTATGACATTTACAGTTGTTTTTTATTTCGCAGGTCTATCGCAAATATGGAAAAGAGTATGGTGAAAAAACAAATCCGAACATTAGTTACCAGTTCTATGTCCCCACCAGAAACAGTGACTTGACAAACAGAACACCAAAAGGCAAATGGGTTGTCCTCACAACACCCTGCTCTGTCTCTTGTGGACCTGGTAAGTGCTGTAACTGTTTTTGTGTTGTTGAAAAGCACGAAAAAATTAACATCAACTTGAATGTGCTGTTGAATATGCAAATTAATTTAGTCATGTTCATGAAGAATTTAATTGAAGCTGTTGCTAACACTTGTTTTCCGCTCTAGGCATACAGAAGCATGTATCTGTCTGTGTAGATGAAGATACCAAGACCCACTTGAATAAACACAACTGTGAAACGCCTCCTCCACCCACACCACTTCACACAACCTGTCAGCTCTCATCCTGTCCCCCCAGGTTCATACTGAGCCTGAATTTTTTTTACTTTCTACTGACACATACATACAGTATAGCTCAGCAGAAATGGATACACAATGAATAAGTTACTGTTTTGCAGGTGGGACACTGGGATGTTTGGACCTTGCAGTGCCTCCTGTGGTGGAGGAGAGAGAGTGCGTCCTGTACGATGTGTTCAGAAACATGAAGCCGCTTTGGTACAGGTTCCGGATTCAGAATGTCCACCTGATACAGCTCCAGATGCTGTTGAAAAATGTAACCTACAACACTGTCCTGCCAGGTATGAGGTCAACACTGCATAGACTGTACAACATTAGGCATTAATTAAATATGTAAAATGCTTGAGTCAAATAACTTCCTGTGACCACAGAATTTGAACTATCAATTCAAGGTATCATGCTGCTCCCACAGCTACATCACTGATAATATTAGAACTGACGTATGTGTGTTTACAGATGGCATGTATCAGAGCCAGGGGAATGTTCAGCAGTGTGTGGGCCAGGAGAAGCAAAACGCAATGTGTTGTGTGTCCGTTCAGAAGATGGACAGGATGTTGAAGTGGACCAAAGCCTCTGTTCAAATCAAATAAAACCACTCACTTCAGTTCCCTGCGTGGTGGATGTCTGTCCAATTGGATGGGAATCTAAAGGAGAGGTAATATTACAAATGAATATTGTAGTGGCCTTAATGCAGAGCAGCTAACTGTGGAATGCGACAAAGCTAAGGCTAAGCTAGTTTAACAAAGCTAAACTAAGCGGCTAGCCTGGGCGATAGCAGGCTACAAGTAGAGCGAACTTCCAAAATGGCAGGAGGAAGAGAGAACACTTGTGCCCCATACACCACACACCCCAGGGTGTCTGGAGGTTCACTACTACACTCAACACTTTCCCCCACGATGCTGGCAAACGCATTCACCACATACAACAAAAACAAGGACCAGAAAATTTTAACACACCTAGTATTGTCAAAATAACATAAATTACACACATTCAACACTTTAAACACACAGAACTAATTACACGTTTCTACCCATAGTGTCACGGGGCTCACTATGCCAGTCTGCTAGCTGGTTAGCTAGCAGGCCGTTTCACAACCCCCCATGAGGGTTTAGTGTTCTCACAACCCTCAGTTGTTCAATAGCCCCATAGTAATCTCCCTTAAATGTCCTGGCTGGCGTCGAGCAAACTCCGGTCTTTTTAGTGGTGCCAGGCTCCATGTTGGCACTAGGGGTATACGATGAAGGGCTGTCCTCATGTTCAGTCAACAGTGTCGAGGACAGAGGATGGTACGGTGCCAACAATGCAATCATCTTTAATGTCCACGAGCCAAACTCATGGCTCATCTGTCAACCCCCACCACCCAACACGGGTAACAGTTTCTTCTCCGGTCACCATGAGCAGTTCAGTGGGGGTGGGGTCCAGTCCCTGGGGAGAGGACCAGTGGTCCCCGTGAGCACCCTCCGTGGCAACAGGCAGATGGTGGATCCTGTATTCACTAGTGCACTAGAAGGCCACCCCGCAATGACACAGTCCAAGTAAAGTCCCATGGTGGCCTTGTAGCATCCCACTGTGGGCAGTCTATTTGGGTGGTGGCTGTGAACAGGGAAAGGGGCCCCTCACTGCCTCATCCCATGGCCATTTCCCAGTAATGGCTCAGCTTTGGCATGGGGGCTCGGGGCTGAGCAGTCCCTGGCAAAATGACCCGGCTCCCCGCAGCGGTAGCAGTAGTCGTGTACGTGGTCGTCGTGTGATCACGGGTGGGCCCCTCTCTCTGGGTATTCTCTGTCTGTCTCGCAGTTGGCTGCCCAGACTAGTGCACCCCAGGACGGGGATCACCCTTGTGTTGATCCGGCCCCTAGCAACTCCTCTGCTCGCTGTGCTTCTCTCAGGGCCTCATCCAGCGAGCTCGGTGTGGACAGGCAGTGCTGCACAGTGATGGCAATGGCCCCCAAGCTCGCTTGTTTTGTCAGTGGCGGCTGGCTAGCTGCTCCTGACTCAGTGAAGGTCCTCTGCCCGAAGCATCAGTTGAGTGCGGCACCAATGGCTCAGAGCTCTGAACGATCTCCTGGGGACGGGTAGGCAAGCATTTTCATAGCATGGCAGGGCCAGATGAGTCGCCTTCTCTTCACCACACTATGCCCCGTGGAGAACGGCCAAATTGACCTGGGCAGTTCATGTCTTCTGTAGTCCAAAGAGCAGTTGGCACACCGATGGTACACTGGCGCCATCAGGTCAGTGCAGCTCTTTCACCCAGCCTGCCACTTGAGGTGCTCCAGCAGGACACTGCTCTCTAGGACTGCACCTTCTAATTCGCCTATGCTCCATCCTGGTGTCTATTAGATAGTCGATCCCAATTCTGAAACCAAAGTAGCCGCCCTCTTGCAGAGCAGCTAACTGTGGGAGTTTAACTAAGCTATGCTAAGCAGCTAGATTGGGCACTAGCAGGCTACAACAAGAGCGGTTTTGGAACCACTGATCTAATCATTGTCTTTTTTCATCAGGACCAAGCTGTGCTTAAGTCTGGTTTGATACCACACTCCAAACAAGTTCCTGTGTATGTATGGAGCCCCGTTATCAGCCAATGCTCAAAGACCTGCGGTAATGGTAAATATGCTCACCTTCACTTAGAAAGAGCAAATCCTCATCCCATAACACTAACAAAAGCCTGATGCTTATCTAGGAACCCTGCAGGTGTGGTTTTCCTGTGTGGATCACCAGACCAGACTTGGGGTGCCTGACTTCCTCTGTGATGCTTCTACCAAACCTTCTCCTCAGTCTGAGACCTGCAGCATGGCTCCCTGCCCGCCTGTGTGAGACACCAAAGATGTGATTTTTATGTATAGCATAATGCAGCATATCGCATTTTTCTGCAGTGTGTAGTCTTATAATTTCGGTGAAAGGCAGCTATTTTGTTGAAAATATGGATCCAAAATATTACAGCAGAGTGATATTTTTAACAACCAGGTGGCGCACTAAGCAAGGAGTCTGCAGTGTAACATGTGGAGGAGGGGTGGCCAACAGGGTGCTGTACTGTGCTCAAGAAACAGAAGGGGAAGAGGAGGTGGTGGAGGATTCAGAGTGCAGTGACTTTCCTAAACCCACAGTGGTGGTTTCATGTAATTCCCAGAGCTGCCCAGCAAGGTAAATCACACACACACACACACACACACACACACACACACACACACACACACACACACACACACACACACACACATCTAAAATCTGTGTTTGTGAAGTTAAAAATAATTTCATTACCCCTGTCACTTCTCCAGGTGGAAGGTTATGAGATCATCGCCCTGCTCAGTGTCCTGTGATTTGGGTATAGCTCAGAGGGCTGTGTCTTGTGTCCAGTATGTCCACGGCAAAGAGAGTGTAGTGTTGGAGCAGAAATGCCATGTAGCGGTCAAACCAGCCACCACAGTGCCCTGCCTGGTCCAAGTCTGCACCTTCAGGTGGGAGGTGAAACCATGGATCCAGGTACATTTCACAGGAAACTAAAGACAACTGAAGGTTAAATTGAAATGTCAACCATTCCAATTATTCATCGGTGAAGATTTTCTTATATTTTTATGTCATAAAGTGTATACAGTTTTATATCACTGAACATTTAGTACTTTGAGGTTTTGGACTGGTTGGTTGGACAAAACGAGATGGGAAAACATTAGGGTTGTGCTGGGCATGTTCACTGTTTTGAGACATTTATTTGGCAAATTGTCAATTGACTCATAGGGGAAATTATCATCATAATAATGAAGACAAAAAAATGAATAGTAAGATAAGAACAGAAATAAAGTGCTAACACTTCTAACATAGAAACTCTTATTTAAATTAGCTTTAAAAATAACGATTACAGTAACATTCTTAGCATTTTTGTTGCACATTAGTGTGCCTTATTATTAAACGAATATTCTATCATTTACAAATATCGCCCCGAAAGAATTCTCCTCTACAGATCTTTTACTCAAGTTGTGCTAAATGCTTAACCAATTATTTTTCATTTTAGTTAACATTACTCACAACTGTCTGCAGGGTCAGTCCAATGTGAACAGGTGTATTGGAACCCAAGGGCTTGGCATTCAAAGACAGCCACGTTAACCACTCCACTAACAGGAGGGTGTGATTATGAGTCAGTAATTATGGCCAAAACATAACTTAAACATAAGCATCACAGGCTACTGTTGGAGCTGACAGGTGGTTAACCCCAAATTACACATTAGCACATATTAGTTTATATTAAAAAAAAATGTAAGTATTAAAAACATCAGGCTGTATTAATGTTGTGGTTGATTGGTGGTCACAGACACACAACCATTCAAACTCACATTCACACTGAGGCAATTAAGAGTAACCAGTTAACCTAACATGCATATTTTTGGACTGTGTGATTTGCTAATTTGATGCATGTTTATGCATGATGTTTTGACCCTGCATTGAATTGAACATGCCTACCGTGTTGTTTTGTCAGTGTTCAGTACCCTGTGGATATGGGATCCAGTCGAGAGCTGTGTCCTGCATGGGCCCGTCTAAGTCTGAACCCCTCAGCCCACTGCTTTGTATGCACATCCCCAAGCCCATCACCATCCAGGGCTGCTACGAAGGCAGCTGCACAGAAACATCAGATGCCACACCCAGCACAACGACTGCAGCTCACATTGAAGTAAAGACAAACCTTGCAGAGAACGGATCTCACCTTTCTCCAACTCTGAGCCACAAAGCTATATCACAGCCACACGTGGACCATCCACAGACATTGACTGTCCCACAGAGCAGCACAACAGCTCCTCCAACACCTAAACCCAGTTAGTTCACATAAACATTTCATAACAATTGCCAATGGGAGCTGATGGCAGCTGAAGGATTCTCATTACATTTGTGCTCTTTTACAGGTGCATGTGGACAGCTGCTTCTTGAAAAATCAGGTATGGTGGATTTGACAAACGTAACAGGCCGCTGCACTGTATCCATAGGTCGACCCCTTGATGAAGTTATTCACATTAAATTGGAGTCTAGCTTCTTAAACTGCAGAAGGAGTAAGTTTTACCAAACATTTATACATAATACTTCTTGAGTCATCGCAATTGCAGCAAATAAATATCTGTAACTCTGTGCATGTGTTCCTCCAGAGGAATATGTGGCATTTTTTGACCGACTGGCATTCATCAGAAAGTGTGAGCAAGCAGCAGGTAGTGAACTGACTACCAGAACTAATGTCCTGCTCGTGCGTCAAAATCTGCTCACCCCTGGGAATGGGGTTGTGTTCACCTACAGTTCACAGAAAAACATGAAGAAGAGCCACCATCAGGGTGAGACAGGATTCATAGCCATGTGTGCACACCTGGGCTTGCTAGTTTTACCTTTTTAAGCTCCCAAAGATGGTGCTTCACTTACTGTTTAAAACTGAGGCAATTATGACTTTGCTGAAGCCAATTTTGTAAGCATTTGGAACATAGAAGTTCATAACAGAACCTAAAGAGAAATATGCAGTATTGTGAACAGTGGCACAGTCTAATGCAGTCCAATACAAATGCCCTGTAATAAATGCAGTGAAGCTGAAAACATTGTGAAACTTTAAATGCTGCAGGCTACAGCATAATGCAGAGCTCTGTAACTGAGTAAGTGGCTGATAATCTGAAAATATTTGATATTCTGTTTACCACATGCAATTTCCAAAGATTATAAATACCTTGTGTTTTGCCCCAGATTGTGACATCCAGCTATTTTCCCCCAGAGGTGTCTTTGAGAATCCGACAACGTCTGACACTAACCACACCTGTCGAGTTCTCATCAATGCCCCTCCCTTGGTGAAGATCAGAATCCAGGCGCTTCACATAGGATTAGTATTCAACGGCACTGATACTCAGTCTACATACATTATGGTGTGTGGACACTATTTAAGATGTTTATATGCAGCATACTTAGTAAGGAAAAAGGCTAATTTAACGCCTAAATCATCATCAAGATATTGTCTTTTGTTTTATTGTTCAGATCCGGGACACGGATGTCTTAAAGACCAATGTGTTTAAAGGCCAACAGCTCTTTCTGTGGCACTCCTCTGGAAATATGGCTGAGATTGAATTTCATGGAGACTACTTGCATTCTAAAGGGAGCTTCAGTGCTGAATACTCTTTTATGCATCTTTGATACTAAATGTTAACTAACTTGAGCAGGTTTTATTTGTTTTAACATTTCTTTAGCTCCCAATACTTGTGTTTTTGTAACCAATAATGTCTAGTCTCTAGAATTAAGCAACTTTATTTACATACCTATAGTATGTGCTAACTATTTAGACCTGAACGAAATAATAAAGTAGCCAAGGCACTCAAAATCTTCAAGTGAGGACAATGTTGCTCTGAAGACTGCACCAGGAGTTGCTTAAATATAAACAAGGAAATATATTTATGCTATTAAAATTTGCACATTATGTGCATTCAACTTTTAAATACACACACATATATAGCACAAAAAATCCATCGCAGTGAATTACTTTTCATCACAAAGGCAGTGCAATGACTGTCACATATTCTGTTCCCGACAACGCCTCAATAATAGCTTTTCCCTCATCTCCAACACAGTACATTGCGTGTATATGCCTGTGACTCCATGACTCCAGATCCCACACTGGTGGAATATAGACACCATGCTAGGCTCCTGTGGGATCACTGCTTTGCTGTAGCCGTGTCTTCCAGGAGAGCCCTCATGTCTAACAGAGCATCCTCTACAGCCTGGGCAAACTTGGCAGCGTTCGTCTCCTCACAGCTGTTGAAGGCCGTGATGGCGATGTTGATGTGCTCATCCATGGGATTGTAACACACTCCATACCCATCTGGCACCATTGGACCAAAGCACATCACGCAGTCTGTCTTAGAGCCAACCTGGACAAGGAGGGGAAAGATGATGGCAAATAAGCAAACAAACAAATACAACAAATAATTATTTGCTCAGTAACAATAAACTGTTGTTTTTTTTATGGATACAAATATACTTGGCTGGTGGAGAGATTAAAATGCTGAGCCACAGCGAAAGAAGTGTCCATGAATATCTCAGGCATGGAGGTCAGATCTTCAATACCCTGCATCTTCAGCCCCAGGAGGTGTCTGTCTATGGCTTGTCCATAAATTGCCTTAAACAAAGTTAAATGTGCAGAACTGAGATTAATCAGATGGTTTGAGTTAAGAAAATTGATTTTTATAATTATTACATTGGACTAATGGACTCACATTGTATGTGTTCTCCTTATGTGTCTGAATGGACTTCTGCAGCAGTGCCAGTCTGTCTGACTTCTGTTGACAGTATTTACTCTTCAGTTAAACAGTTTACATTCTTAAAATTGTACATTAAGCATGAGGCTGTAGAGCTTTGAAAGTACCTGTTTAGCTGGGTCTTGCATTGCCTGGGTAAATGCATAAGAGTCTACAGTAGTCGAACGAATTGCATCTGTCCTTCCATACTTAAACATTCGTAATGATGCACTTTCATAGGTGGAACAACAAGTGTTATACATCCTAGAATTCAAAAACAGCACACATGTTTATGATTCTATACGCTAAAGGCACCATCATTTTGTATGAACAAGTATGAACAGTGATTTCTTACCTGAAGTAGGCAAGCTGAAGAGCTATTTGCACAAAAGCATCTGGACTAAGCTTATGTTGCTTTGGCAGATTTTTTCCAAAGTGAGAAAACAGTAGCACCTTCACATCTAGGTCATGTACCATTCTAATGAAGCAAAGAAGAGAGTGAGTTGAACAAAATGTCTGCCATATAGACTGGGACAATGATAACTATGATAAGTGCACTTCACATACATGTTCATATTCTGTTTGGCTTTCTCAATGTCTCTCTTGATGTCGGGAGTAATGTTAAAACGCAATTTCTGGGGTATAGAAAGCGGAACCATGGGGGCTCGGGCTATGTCAGTTTTTTGCCTGTTGAGAAATTGTGGAATAGAAATCAACTTGAATTCATTTGATATATATATATATATATATATATATATATATATATATATATATAATAATAATAAATGAAGCTAAATAAATCTTACATATATTTAACAACGTAATCGATGAGAAACACAATGGGTGGACCCTCAGCTGGTGCGTGTTCATAAACCAGTCCACATGTTCCATTTTCACCTACAATGAACTGTGGATGATTTGCAAGTATATTTAAATTTCTATTTCTATTTCTATTGTTATTGGTAAATATGAAACAAAAATAAAGTCAAACTCAGCAAACTCAAACAGACCTGTAATGTTTTATCAAACCAGCGGTTGCCACTGTTCCAGCGAGCACCTCCTCCATGGAGCATCTGGGCAGCCATGCGGCTCTGGTACAGCTCATCTGACACCCGTGGCATCGGGGCATCCAAACAAACTGTGAAGATGCTTTTTTGGATCTTACGAACTGACTCCTTATTTGTCTTATCTGAGAACCAATGAAACAAATTAAAAGATCTGAAACATTAAAATGCTTTATTTAAAATGATCTGTATCCTATACCTTTAATGAGGTTGTTATAAGCTTTTCCCCAGGTGTTGCGGTGTTGTGATGTTAAGATGCCAATAGGTTCCTTGTTAGTTTGCAAAGAGGAGTTCCAGATCTTCTCCAGCTGCATGTAAATCTGGTCTACTGTCAAAGGGGTACCATCACTGTTGTACACATCCAAGACAAAGAACTGGGGGGAAAAGACAGGCCAAGGTCATTTATCAATAGGTCCAGGCTTTTTATTCCAAAGTGCACTAGTAATAATATTATGATAGCTTCTGTCTAAATGCTGAGCTGAAATGGGGAGAGGTATCAGAAGGAGAAGAACAGTACTGCCATCTAGTGTACCTGGAAGTTGTGGACCACAGTGATGTAAGTAGGAGGATTCTTTCCCATTGCATGATTTACGACAGTATCTCTCTTTGGACCAGGGATACGACAGGACGACAAGATCTGGTAATACTGGTCCATACAGAGTGGCTTTCCACTCAGGTACTCTATAGGCAGGGTCTTACTGTGACAAAACACATCACATTGACCTTTTGAGATTTATTCAAACAAATGCAAGTCAAATGGTGATCATGAGTTTCAGGCAAACTTACCTGTCGATCATTTTTTTGAACTCCAAAACTCCTGCAATCAGTTTGGCAGCAAACCTGCAGGAGGATATATTTGTGTTATAATGTTCTCTTGTTTATTTTACATGTGCTCTATATCCCTAAGATACAACACAGCACAAAATTTAATAAAAACACATGAAAAAAAGAAGAAGAAAACACTGTTTACATTACTTAACAGTGCCACTGGCTGTTGAATTATGAGCCTAGTGTACCACTGTCCCATAAACCTGTAATACTGCCCCATGTTCAGGTTATATCCTATGGGTCACAGCAGTCAAAAACAGCTGAGCAATGTTATGAGCAGCCAACATGCTGCATGCTTTAAATAGCTAGCATGTGGAGGGACGCCCATCTAAAGGTTGGCTAAAACCTTTGTATAAGCTTTTTTATACTGTATTGTTACACAAAATAAATCACTTTTGGAAACACCCCTAATGAGTTTGCTTATGATTACACATTTGAAATTATAACTAATATCAAAGAACCCCAGGAAATGTTCAGCAAACAAGTCCTGACTCTATTGTGATTATAAAGGTCTGGCAAATAAAATTACAGGTATTAGGTATTGGTCTACTTGTTTTTTTGTTTCCTCTTACCTCATTTGCCCCTGGCGATCGTGGAAGTGCATGTGGGGCAGGACAACCCCAGGGCTGGTGTAGACTGCCACCGGCATACGGCAGTCTAAATAGGCTGACTGCATCCACCATTCTGACAGCTACATAGAGACGGTAGTGAAATAAAAGGACATATCCCGATCACTTCTTAGCAAGTGACCTACAGTTTATTCAGGACACTTCAACATTAAAGAAGGACCCTATCCTCTCTGTGTCCTCCCTGCTACATAAAAGATGAATAAAACCGAATATCTACCCAGTTTTCTGTCTTGCGTGCCCGTCGTTCCAGGCTTTTCTGCAGCCTTTCCCCAACACCCCCCTTCAAGAACTCCTGCAGCAGCAGCCGGGTGTGTTCCAGCTCCTCCTTGCTGACGATGGGTTCCAGAGCAGCCAGGTAGCGCTCACATGTCTGCTTTAAGGGTGGCACAGGCAGCTTGGGTAAACCTTCCTGGTGCACCAGGGACCTTTCTGGGATCAGTGTTACTGGCCTGATAAGATGACAAGGCTTCACCACCCCTGGCCGCAGCTAGAAGACAATGACTTGATAAACACAATCGCTCTCCTCGGTCTTTACAGATTATGAAGGCAAAATGTTAAACTGAGAGAATATTTCAACTTCTCTTTGGCCAAATGTAACTGATTACATGCCATTTCATGGCTCATTCCCATAATACTAAAGTATAATTACTAACATTTAAGCTTACAGATAATTTCACTAGTTGAATCAGATGATTAAGTGGCCTGCAGAGATGAATGTCCTCACAGATCCAGTGTTAAAATGAATTTGGATCCAGTACTGTGAACAACATTTCAAATAATTACCAATGCTTTATAGGTTTCCACTAATAGTAAGATTGTGGTCCATGAAAACTGACACCTAAGCAACTGAACTAAGCGTCAAAGCCACTATTTATTTGACCTGCTGGTGTCTCAGCCAGCTTATAAATAGAAGGCTGAGTTAATACTGTTGAACTTCGGAATGGCAACTAAAACAAACAAACATAAACTCAATCTGTGTCTTCATGCTGACTGCTCAATAATCCAAATGAATCCCAACATCAGTACTCCTGAATTTAGAGATAATGATATGAGAAACGCACATTAACGAACATCTTACCCGTGTCAAGTTTTTGGTCATATAAAAATAACTTCCGGTACAAGTTTTCAGAATAAAACACGTCCCACTGTGGGTTGTTGCTTTGTTGAGGTTTTAGCGAAACACCGGACAATAAATACTATTTTTTTTTTAAACTAGTGTTGAGAAAACTCTGAAGCTTATAAAAATAATAATACTGTGATTCCGTTTCCGATGTGTGGTTTTCCAACATACGCACTGAGCTAACGTTAAGGTTAAGCTAGGCTAGGCTAACGTTATGCAAAATGCCACACTGAATCGCTGCCAACATGCTATAAAATAACTCTCCCCTATAACAAGCAGCACATGAGACATTTTCACAGTCTACAGTGGTAAAGGATAAGTTAAATTTTAACCTAATATTGTCACTTTGTTGCTATCCTGCTCAGGGCCCCACCCCCTTCACTCAATCTTATGCCGTGAGACCAAACGTTACTGCGCTCATGAAATACATGTAAACATATATATACACATATAAACAGTAATAGACTCACCAAAGCTCGGACAAAAACACCTAACATCTTGTGAGAAAGACGCACAAATAATCATTGACTCTCCCGGGAATACAGATGGCAAATCCTGGGGAAGTCATGTCTCAAGGACAACCACACTGTGCCCCCCCCCCCCGGACCCAATGAGCAAAGACAACCCCGAGTTCTCAACTTAAAAGTCCCGTTTCTTCAAGTGAAGTTTGGTGCGTGCGTGTTTCATCATGTTTCAGCAATAAAATCTGCCTTATCTAATTTTCTTGTTTATTTCATTTAAAAAAAATAGATTCTAGTGAATTATAACGACTCTATTAAACTAATATAGACCAGCCTACATAATTGTATAGTTACGTGTACAATATAATCAATTACATGCACACGTTGCAATTTGAAGCCAACACATCCGTGTTTTGAAGTGATGTTAAGTTTTATTGATTAATAAAAGCAGACCCTGATATAAATAATACATCTGAAGAGTGATATTCTGCGTCGATCTGGTGCATGAGGCTGTACAGATCTTTACCGGCCACATGATGGAGCTCGTCCAACATCTTGCCTGAGAAACAGCCTTAACTCATTTCTTCGGAACATGCAAACCAAATACAGACTCCAATACCCCGAATGAATCAGGAGAAACGACGTATAGATAAAAGCTACAGTTTGTTTATATTGTGTGGAGAAATTGTAGATTATTAACTTGCGAGAAATGTTCATGTGCACAAGTAATTCCGAAATGGACATGATTGCTCTGTGTCATCACATTTCTTCAACATTTTTCAATAACAGAGGAGAGAAGGAATTGCAGTCGTGTCATGGTTTATTTGAAAGCAATAAAATAAAACGATACAAAGAAAAACAGTCATACATATCAAAATGCTTCGATTGCTCTTGTCCAACCGCTGCCTGTCAACAGTGTATGTTTTAAACAAATTGTTTGAGTGGCGAATATTTGCTCAAGGTCCGTCTGCTGCCAACTCACAAAGTCAGATAGTCCACCTGAACCCAACACTGAGATCAGGTTGGAGATGTTTGTGCTGTCCAACTGGTCCGAGTCTGAATGCGAATCATCATCAGTTCTCATTCTTTTACATGGCACTGGCCCAAAGTCTGGCAAATAAAACTCTGGATCAACAATATGATAACTTGGGTCCATCTTTCGCTTTTTAGCGTAGCACTGCGCGCCCTGCGGCTGTTTTGGCTGCGCGCAACAGTCTGAGTGGAAGTATCCATTCGTGACAGTAGTCACCACATGCGTGTCCAAGTCCAGCACAGTCTTTTGGTTGGCCTGTGTGACTGGGATAGGTAGCTCCCAGGATGATTTGTCTGCACAACTCCAACAGGCTTCCGAAACCATGAGATCAGACTCACTTGGTGAAACCATTGCGCAGGCAGATGCGTCTTGGTGCGCCACCTCCGCAGGCTGGCCGTTGGCTTGGTGCGCTCCGCAGTGCCAATTGCCCGACTCAACACCAGTAAAGTTGCAGTAGAAGTCATCGGCCAACTCCGTAAAGCTCCCAGTCAATTCAAGGTATTCTTGCCTTTCACGGACCGCAGCTACATTCTCATACTGATGTGTCCTCTGCGTTTGCGACAAGTTTTTGCTCATATAAAACTGCCTGGCGTTTCTCAGCACGTACGTTACCAGTAAGTTCTTGTGGAGCTTGATGCCTCCTCTCTGCGTCCTGGAGCTTTGGATTTTCCTCAAAGAAATGGAGATAAGATTCTGTGCGTCAAATGCACACTCCATCCTCAGCCGGGCCACCCTTGCTTTCCTCTCAGTCTCTCAAATCGTGTTTCCTAACTGGAGAAATATTTATGTCTTTAGTTGAGATTCCTACTTGACTCGTGTAGACTGTGTCCATAGCGCTCCATGTCTTCCCAGTAAGGGCATGGATTTGCAACTCTCATCTTTCCTTGCCACGCCCTCACGTAGACATTGTCCAATGGGAGGGAGGCGGTGCTTCTGTTATACGCAAATATCACTACTAGCCTCATTCAAAATGCACGTAGGAGCGGGCATGCTGCATTTCACTAAATGTGTTCTGAGCTTTTTACATCTCAGTGCGGCCAAAAACACCGTACTTTACTGTCCACACAGGATAAAAGAGAGTATAGTGGGAAGAAAAGATTAGAAAGAGGGGAATAGAAAAGACCAGGATAGATTGTGAAAGGTGAAAGTAGACGTTCAATCAGTCATTGCAACAGAAGAGATTATAATAAAGTACAGTACATAAAACAGAACATAATACAGCTAGAGAGTGAAATAAGAGAAAGAACAAATGAAATAGCAGAATAGAATAAAAAGGGAGTAACAGGATTTAAGTAATACAGTATAAAAACATAAAAGACTAAAGCAGATAAATGTAACGGAAATGGACACAGTATTAAAGCTATTAATGCAGGTCTGTTTGTGCAAATAAATAATTAAAGATGAAATCAAACATATCAAAAACACAGTACAATCAACAGTCAGTTGGATTATCTGAGACATTTCCTTTATCCTACCCTTGATAATCTCCACACAGGGGGAATAGAAAGGCCTGTCATTATAAGATCAAACAGTTCATCAACATTATAAACTGCAGCCTCCATAATGGACACTAAGTTGAATCAACAGATTTCTAAATCAGTTTTAAGAAGGCAGGATTAACTGTACATCAGAAATGATGCATTGCTCTGCAGCAGTTTTGACACAGTTTGGTTTCCAGCTAGTTTTAGTGTGTAAAACTAGTAGGAAAGAGCAGAATATGAATAATGGACAATCAGGGAAGCATGTAAAGAAAGGCAAAAGAAGGAACATCTGAATTGTATATTTTAAAATGTCAACATTTCCACTTTCCTCAGATCCTCTGGATAACTGTTCTAAAAAGTAGGACCGTAGTTTTTGAATGCAGCCTCTCTCAGAGGCAAAACCTTCTATAAAACAAATCAGAAAAGAAGAGAGAAGAGATTCACTTCTATTCAATACCATATTTTTCAATATAAAATAGTAATGATCATATGAATATGTATAAACTATATTCTGAGTAGGCTACTTTAGTAAACTTGGTGGTAGTATTCATGCTGTGGTGGACAGGGGTCAGCATGGGCACTCAGCTGTATATGTAGCTGGCAGATGTTCTGACACCTGTCGATCATGATCATCATTACATTTTTCCCATGCTTACCCCTGTCCACCACTGCATTAACACCACCAGGTGGTAATAATGTTGTGGCTGATTGGTGTATATCGCTTTGAGTAAACTGTAAGTACTACTGCTCTAATTAGCACAAATATGTCCTCAAAAATTCAATGCTCCCATACACAAGCCTAGTTTTAATGTATATTCAAATGAGATTGTACTATAAAAACCCGACAATGATGTCTATAAGATTTCCTCTGATAATAAAAATGTTGTCATTGCACTGAGGTGTGTAGGTAAGAAGCACTTTGTAGAGATTAGCTGTCATTCGTGCTCCACATCTGTTCGTGTGCCTAGACACAGATGGCTGACATCATACTGCACACCTGGATATGACTTTGATTTCCTGCCAAATAGGTGAATCAAGAGCGCAACTACTATTATGGTTATCATGCTCTGATAATAGTGTAAATTGGAGTGGACATGTGTCCTCTCAGGAATTTGGTTTAAATGGCAGAGGGCAGACTGATTTCACATTTTACGGTATAGGCGGCACTACATTGCAACAGATACCATGGAATAATTCCCTACTTAATAGACAAGAATGTGATTAGGTTGTTGCATTTCATGTATTAATTTAATTTATTTAATTGTGTAATTTATGAAATAGCCACTAGTAATCTAACAGATATTCACTTTTCTTCAAGTTGTTATACAGTGTGTCCCAATCATGATTTCCAAGGAACAATGAAACAAATAATTTTAATTATAGGACCTGAATCCATTTAATCAGTGTACAGATAATAAGTTTAGTAGAGAATCTAGAGTAATATTAAATTCTGATCATTTACCTGTGTGAACAGTAAAATACTGTATGATATAAGAATGAAAAACCTGTCTTCCTAAATCTCTTGGGATTTTCTAAAAGATCACAAACACCTCTGTAATTATCATAACAACATAAATAGAAAGGAACTAAATTCTCAGTTGGGAGCCATATTTTACCTTTAAAGCAAAAAGCATGCAAGTGCACTTTATACAGATTTATATATCCCGTTACCATTAAATCATTCAGTATGGATGCCTACAGGATTGCTGGTGGAAGGAAAATGTAAAAATAAAAAAGTCTTGAGGGTAAGGTGCCAAAATGTCACACTGGAAGAAGAAAAATCCTATATCAGATTATATTGAGCATCCCTGGAGAGAAACCATAACCTACAATCAGCAAGGAAGAGCAAAAACCAAAGGTCAGACCGAATGCGAAATGGACCCAGAATCAGGTTTGAAGACATTGCTCTACTTGCACACACTCTCAAGTTAACCTGAGAAATTGTACCTCATGTGACAGTGAAGGCTTTGCTAGTTAGATGTTAAAAGACCTGCAGTGTTGAGATAGAAAACTGGATTCAGCTTTGTTCCTTTGCTGTTAATACTGATTAAACTAGGCAAACTGTTGTTTTCGGGTGAAACTGTTTTGGACATTGGTCAATGGATTAAATCTCAATGATAATGAAATATTGTATACTTCTTAATCAAACTTTAAATGTGTATTTATGAAAATATCTTAATTACAGCTTTAACCCTTCTTGTGTCTGAAACAAACATGTTTATGGTAACTGTGTGATTCTCCAAAGGAGATGAAATCTAAATACAGTGTAGTATAATATAGTAGAGCTTGTGCATTAGAGTACAACAACAGTATCACTGTTGCGGTGAAGCAAGTATCAAGCTTGATGTCCTGTATAAAAGTTGATGTGTGCACATAAAAACAGAGGGAGATCAAACAGGGGTTCTTTAATTTACATGATTTTTTTAAACTTACGTAATTTTTACATAAGTAAAATAAAATTCATATCATATTTAATGGTTATTCAAGGAATTGCCACTACTTTGTACATTACAACACAATCCAAGACAACAGTTTTGCAATTAAATCGCAGATCAGATTTTTAGCTTTTTGGAAGTTACAGTTTGTGGAGGTTTTTAATTTGTTCATTTTTACCATTGGATTTATGTAAACTTTCTTATGTGAACAAAGTATTAGACACATTTAGTTACATGTAGTTTATAAAAAAAAATATATATTTAAAAAAAAATAGCTTTAATGTATATATACATCATAGTCAAGTGTTTCTATGTTTCTGATAGTACTATTGATGTAGTAGTACAGTACAGTGTTTCATGAAAATCAATATATTGTGGAGGGTCTCTCTACCTGAATTTGTAATTTTTTCAAAGCAACATTTGGTTGTGGGTCTGAAATTAAACTGAAATTCTGCTCAGGGTTCCAGTGGAATTTTTGCAGTTTAGTACTGGTACTGAAGTAAGACATATGTGCAATATAGACAATTAATAAAGAAGAAGCAAACATACAACTCATTTAATATTCGCTAAATTAAAATAATATATGTACATGGTTGTACTGTAATTAGCATAACTTAGATTGAGAGGTTTAGCTTGAGAGGAAATATATTATTTTTTCGCAAAACTGAAATTTCCCACAGCATTTCTCAATTACTTCCCCATTTTCAGGATAAACAAACTTGAAAAAAACCCATTTGCAGAAATAGTGTAGCACTAGGAAAGCACGTGATTCACTATGTTTCAAAAGAGACATAAAAATTATTAAAATTCTGAAATGAAAAATAAATTTATCTGATACTTCCAACCAAGCAATTTGTTTCAAACTGAAATGGGCATAATAATAATAATAATAATAAAATACGTCAATATAATTCCCCATTAACATACTGTAGCTGCTCTCGTATTATTCAAGTAGTATTCATCCTAAAAATAACGTTTCATAACTGCTTCAGAATCTCTGTGATAATAAACAACTGTCTAAATATGCAAATCTTAACCCAGCCCCACCCTTAACAGACTGCTTTTTAAAAAGTTAAAACCTGAAAAAGAAATATGAAAAAGTTCAATTCTGGCACTTTGCTTATCAATAAATCTATGGATCTAACCCTAACCCAACCCTAACTCTTAAGTTTGACGAGTCTAAACAGGAAAAAAAAAAACACTGCTAAACAAAGCAAATTCAGTCTTCCCATATGTGTGTCCTCTTAAACACAAAGCTGAGATATGCAGCCTTGTAGAAGATGCACACAATTACTTCAGAGGCGGGGTGCTTTATTTACATATGCAATATGCATAAGCAAGGTTACTGTGAGGGTGAAATAACCGCCAGATAGAAGGAGAGAAAGAAGGAGGGGTTTGGTTTATGTGTGAGTGTACGTGTTTGTGTGCGTGCTGGTGATGGAGAGAGGGGCTGTGCGGGGTGGGAGTTGGGGGTGGTGGGGAGGCAGAAAATTGGTGTTATCAATATTTAACCAACCCTTCCAGCATATTTATGGCAGACAATGGAGCAGACATGCAACTGTCTCATGTGAGTGGAAGTGTATTTATTACAAACTGAAATAGAGGCTGTAAATGTGATGTTCATTGATACATCCCCTCTACACCAGCGTGGAATCAGTGAAGAGCCCACCACTTGGTAAACCACTCTACCAACCACTCTAAGAGTGGATTTCTACCAAAATAAAGTAATAACTTATCTGCTAATTGTACGTCACAGCCCCTGAATGTACCACAAATATTCATTAGATATTTCTGCATGTGGTGAACAGATGTATGTAATTCAACCAGTTTAAGAAAAAAAAAAGAGAGGCCAAAAAGCTATGAAAAGAGGGAGAAGAAATAAAATGTCTGAAGTTTTTTTTTTTTTTTCAGAGCCATGGCCTCTCAGAAAATGTTTCCATGTGTTGTGTCTGAGCACACTGAGAGCAAAGAAGGAAAACATTCTCTCCTCCAAACCACATGCAACAGATTCTTTCTGAAGCCAAATAAATCAACCCTGTGTTTCAGATCATGTGACACTTTTTGTGCTTTGTGTTATTCCCAACATATCCTGTTTCACCCCCACCCCCCCCACCCCTCCCTGTTCCAGCAAAAAAAACGCACGCTAACAAACTGTACTCGCACGCACACGCACACACACACATATAGATGACACATGCACATTTGGAGTTTCCATTTCCTGTACGTAAGATCACCTGTACAGACAGAGTGGCGTGCTTCAATGCGACATGCTCAGGCAGGAAAACAGGAAAGGGAGTTCAAGGGTGTCCAACATGAAATACTCACAGAGTTAGGGGAAACCCAGGGCTCATGGCAGCACTCCAGTTTCTGAAGAAAGTTAGTAAAGACTGCACTTTTTCTGCTTTAGCACTGCCATCATGTGCTCTACTTTTGCTTGTGCAAAAATGTTCTAGAAACATTAGATGGAGAGAGAGAAAGAGAGACTTTTCTTGTTTTACTTTTGCTTTACTTGCTGAAAGTTAGATGAGAAGAACTAAGCCACTGCTCTTAACATAAAGGCTACAAATGGGGAAAACAGCTAACCTGGCTGTGTCCAAAGGTAAAACAAGACCAGGAGTCTCCAGCCACAGTAGTGGCTGTGTACAGCCCTGCAATACACTACAATAATCTCAATGCTAACACGTTCATGTTCAGCATAAGTGTGAGCTGTATACCTTAGTTTAGTCCTTTAGACCTTGTATTTTCTAATTATGCTGCCAAATACCTTTTCTGCCAACCGTTATATGACAAGACATCAAAAGAAGCTACAACTGAGGAGACTGACTGGTAGAGTGTGTGTGTGAGTGTGTGTCTCTATGGGAGGAGATAGCTCCGTCTAAAGGTAACATGCACTCACTAGTTAACGAACAAGCATGTTGCCCAATATGTTGAAGTGTACCTTTAAGCATTGCCTGACATATTCTATCACCGATCCCTCATTTTTCCATCTAGTCCCACCCATAGGTTTTACTGTTCATCTACTATTGTTATCTCGTAGTTCTTGCTATATGTGACACGCCACACTGATCAATCGCCCCTGTTCTCCATGGGGTAACATTGTGTTCCCCTGTGCATCTGACAGCCATCCCTAGCCCATTTACTGTCAAATGGGCTCCGCTCTCTTTGCCTGAGCTCAGATGCAGATTTATGCCAGAGCAATGCTGGTTCTTGCATATTAGATGAAAGCCTTGTTTGCATATACCCACTCTCTCCCCTCCCTCCCCTCCCTCCTCCTCTTTCTCTCTCTTCCTTTTTTTCTGAGGCGTCACTTTAATATGTATGCAAATGGGCTGCGCTCCACGGGCAGATATGTGTGGAGCCCTGTCCTGCAGTCAGGAGGTGTAGGAGAGATTGTGTTTGTATTTATGAGGCATGGGCCCTGCCGCTCTTGGGAGTGAAAACGCTGCGAGTACTGTGGTGGAGACTCTGCAGTGCAGGCAGAATGCAGATATGCCAATAACAGAGGTCATGGTTGTCACTAATGATAAGAGAAGACAATTAGAAAAAAGCATAGCTGTAATGCACCCCCCTTTTACACCATCTTATACACACACAAACACACAAGCCTTCGTATCTCTGCTCTGGCATGAAGAGAGCTAACAGACTGAGGAGGAGATGCTTCTTCTGGAATGTTCTATATACTGCAGCATCTCGTCTCCTCGGCTCGGCTCAACCTGGATGGGGAGTCCTGGCTGATTTGTGTGGGTAAAAGACCGATCTATTGATCCAGTGCATCCCTCCGGGGGGGTGAGGATAACTGTCAGGGGCTAAGGCGGAGGAGACAAGGTCAGGTCACCTGTGAGAAAGGCACCCTTAACCCATTTCATCAGTCTGATGCTTCTCAGACAGGCCTGAAAAACCTGCGATCAATAATGCCCTGGTAGAGAAAAACAGCATAAATGTAATGGTTCCTATGGTCGTTATTTTAGCACAGATCTGCTCTCAAATTAATGGAATTTCTTTCATGTGTGCATTGTAAAATTATAGGTGAAAGTAACAATGAATGCTTGGTATTATGTTCAAAACGTAATAATATCTTGGCTTGGTGCCAATCACTGATGTACCAAGGCAACACACACACACACACACAACTGTGTGCAAATCAAATGTCTATTTCCCCTCTCTCGCTCTCTCTCTCTCTCTTTCTCAGTCTCACACACACACTCACACAAACACACACACACATCCCCTTCCTCCATCATGAATAAACCATACTGTGTCTATGAGTCATATACCACCCCCACATCCCTCTCTAACCCACTCCCCTTATCCGCCGCTGCTAGAGTAAGAACGCTAATTAACGTGATGGCTAGCTCCAGCTCCTGTCAGCAGCTTGTGGGGGCCTCTCAACCAGCCAGGCTCTATTGGTCTCTGGTTTTAGCAGCTCTCTCCCCAGCCGCCATCTCTGGAGAACCGGGGCCCCTCATTCATATTCAGCCTCAGTCACAGGCACCTGGAAGCAGCCAGCACTACCACTAGCACACAACCCCCACAGCGTCTTTTACCAGCACCCCACTAGAGCCCACCTCCTGTCAATGCTGGTCCCCCACCCCAAACTGTTGGTAAAGAAAACCCACAAAATCCACCCATTTTCTCCTCATATACAAGCACACACACATTATTCAATTTCGAGAAACTAGAATCTAGTTGAAATACAAGCACAAACTGAGGACCTCACTTTAGGAGATGTGGGAGCTAGAAACTCCATCTAGGAGATGACACAACCCAACTGATGGCTTGAATCACCCAACAGTGAAAAGAGAGAGAGAGAGAGAGAGAGAGAGAGAGAGAGAGAGAGAGAGAGAATGAGAGGAGCTATGTGCCATGGTGGACTAGCTTGGTAACCATGACAACGCAGCCGGGAGAGCAAGAAACAGGAACATACAGAATCTGTTTCTGCTGAGACTTGCACATGTGGCACAGTACTGCTTTTCCTCTGAGAAGAAATGAAGGGGAGGAGTGAGCATGTGTGTGTGTGTGTGTGTGTGTGTGTGTGTGTGTGTGTGTCTGTCCTTATGAAACATACATGCTGCTTCTTTAACCAAACTCACTCGCCTGTGCTAGTCACTGAGTGAGTCACAGCACAAACGATATTATGGTGAAGCTGAAGCACACAACCCAGTGTTTAGTGGCAAGCTTTTGTCTGTTGGTCCAAATACTGAGTACGGCAACAGTATGAGGAGAAAAAGGTAAAATGCAAAATGTAAAAGCAATATAAGAGAAAGAAAAAGAAAAAATGTTCCCTCTACAGTCGTTTCTGCCTATTTTCCTCTCCTCTCCGCCGCTCCCCTTCTGCCTGTCTTTTCTCTTTCCTCTCGCTCTCTCTTTCTACAGGCTCAGTCTAACCTCCCCCTCCCCTTTCCTCAAGGGAATAAAGGTCGTAACGCAAATGATTACTCAAACCCGAGTTGCCATAGAAACGCAGTCATGTGACTAGAGCAGGCATGCATAGACCACAACAAAGAGGTGGATCAGGAACCAGCACTGGAAAGAGCTGTAGCTCGCCTTACTGGTGCCTCAGTGCATTTCACTCAAATTCAAGCTTTTAAAAATAGGCGAGCAGCATGAAACGCAAGGGGGGAGAGAAGTAGAGAAAACGACACAGAAAAGGGCTAGGACGAGAGGCTGCAATGAATCTAGGCTATAACACTGCAGTATGCCATGTATTCTAGCATTCACTAGCATACCAAGGGTGTGTCCTATTCATCATGTCCTTCTTGGAGGCAGAGCTCCGGCGCCAGTTGTCTGGAATTTCTGTGAAATGGCGTCAGTTGTAGAAATGCAGAGGGTGGTGAATTTGTGTGCTTCTAAAATAGATGCCGAAGCATGGAACTGTAACTTTTTAGTGTGCTACACTTTGAAATGTTTCCCCCCTCAAAGAACAAAAACAGATCTGTGCTAGCACTTGTGTGTAGCAGTATGGCAACTCTACCTGTATGAGTTATTTTCTTTCCAAAGAAACTAGGAAATGTAAGCTATAAGGATCTGGTAAAACAAAGTTTGACATAGTACTGAAAGAACATATTAGATTAGGGCTTAATAAGATATAATGTTAAAAAAAAAACTTTTTCCATTTTCTGTCAAGTGTTCAATTGAATTTTTGACATTGTTCCTCTAAATGGACATCAACAGAACAAAAAACATACAGAAGCCCTTAAAACTGAATCATTAAACTACACCAAATACTAAAGGCTAATGAGCACAGCAGTCAGTATGTGTCAAACTAAAGGAGGAACCGGCACCTGGAGCAGAATGAGAAGGTTGCCTGCCCCAACAGGATTCAGTTATCCTGCATCCAATCCACCCCCACTGAGATTAGTCCTATGCCCTGTGTGAACTCGGCGACCTGCGACCATCTCTCAGAAACCAACCAACATCCCCCCCCCCCCACACACACACACATACACACACACACACACACACACACACACACACAACTCACACCCAGTCAACTCTCACACACTGCACAGGGTCTGAGCCAAACAACAATCTTATAGGGGATAAAATATGCTGTACAGAAGCCAGTAAAAGCACAGAATATGTCCCAGTGAGAAATCGCTTGTATTCGTCTTAGCATTACCATTCATTAATTTTGGTGCGCTCCATCAACACTACCAGAGCAATAGGAAGGGGTGCATTTTTTTCTGGTGAAGTCACCACATCTGTGGTTATAAACAGTGTCTTTCAATGTCTGCGCTCACTCACTGCGCTTTCTTTTTCTCGCTCCCACACATACAGTTCGCCTTCACACCATCGAACACATTCAGTAGTGAGTGGATGTATAGGCAAACACACCTCATGTAAAAGGGGTGTGATTGTGAAGTGCGACCCCTTCAATGACTGTTGGCCATTTCCCTCCAAAGTCCAACTTAACTCCCATGAGGTTTTTAGGCAGCAGCTGAGTGTTCAGTGGTGTCTGCAATTATCCTGTGTCTAGACAATGTCTAGTGAAAGACAAGGAGATGCACGTTCTGCACAGGCTGTGCTCTGTAGAAGAAAAGGCCGGGAATAGACCAGTGTCTTTCACTCTGTGACATTGTGGTTAATGAAAAGGTTAGGGCCAGACTAGGGGCTCAGTCAACAAGCACAGAAGTTAGTCATTATTCAAGACAATTTCAAATAAAAGCCATTATTGTCTGAATGTATGAGGAAAAACTATATATTTTATAGTTTATGCTCATTACAGAGCCCTATTTTAATCTAGTTCACATAAAGCCAAATTTCTCTTACTTTTATGAATTTATACCAACAAAAAATTCCACCATAATATTAAATGCTCTTTGAGTGAATTTAGTTTTTAAAGTATGTGATAAATTAATCTTTATAAACAAAGAATAAGTTGAAAGCACAAAAGATGTCAGAAAGAACAACTACGTTTAACAGAAAAGAGATTAAATATGAAGAAGGCTAAGTATCAAGCATGTTATACATGATATTTCATAATTTATTTCAAAATCTTATGTCAATTTTCTATTAACAGTCTTACTTTGTTGACTATGAAATGTGAAAGTATTAGTGCATCAATTAAAGACATGATTTGTTTGCTGCCTCCGAGACTTTTGTTTGCAAACTTTCTTGTATATATCCCATTAATATCAGAATCTACTTTTGCAATAACTTCTCTGTATGGAAAGCTGACTTGAAAAACTAAAACACTGCAATAGCAGAGGAAAAAAAAAACATGCAGAAGCTTGAAGCAAAGGCTAAAAGATTCAATGGGTTGCGGTGAAAGAAAAGGCTATGAGAGAATGAGCAGGTGTGGTGGGAAAGACCCATGGGCTTCAGGGAGAGAATAGATCAATAACTAATTTCAGTACCGAGCTTCACTCACACTGTTTTCCAATAAATGCTGGATGGAGAGTAGTGGCTTAGCCCTCCCCCACTATCTCTATTCCATCACCGTCTACAAGCAAGGATTGAATTCTGTGGAAGGAGGCTGTTTTTTCCAGCATTGTGATTGTTGGTGGGGCGGATTATGCTCCTACAGCTAGTGTATTGTATAAATGTAATCCAACATTGCCATTTCCATTTCCATGTGTCCTCCATGAGTGCTCCCACAACCACTCCACATATGCTGTCTCTGTATCTTTAATGTTTTTTTATTCGCCGTTCTGCCTCCTGCAACCCCCTCCCTCCCTCTCTCCCTCGTTCGACCAGGGCCAGTGTTGAGGTTTTGTCAAGAGTATGCAGGGAGATTCAGACAGACAGGAGAGTGAAGCGTGTGTCATGCAGGGCTGCTGCTGCTGCTGCTGCTTGCTGCTGCTGCTGAGGCTCTTCTCCTCAGAGGCTGTGACCTAGATAACCAAGAGGAGCTGGAGCGCCTGCAAGCCTTGGAGCCACTCCAGCTTCAGCAATGTCAGGAAGGGGTTAGTTGTGTAACACAATGTCCTATTTAGCTTGCTCGTCACATACACACACGAATGCAAACACATATGTAGCCTATGGTCTTCCTGTACCATTATAGTAGGATTCTTCCAGGCGTTGGGCTGTGCAGAGAGAACGAGGAAAGGGACCTTAAATTCATCTAAATTTAAACATAGGCATTAACAGAGCTTGGTAAAACTTTCCACGCCAGAAGCCACTGCAGCTCCGTTATGTCACAGTGAAACCGTAGAGGCACACTTTTACTGCATTTTATTCCCTATCTTAGCATTCAGTGGAACGGAGGCTTGGTCTATGAATATAATAAAAGAGGTAAATCTATGAAACCAGTTATTCTTCTGAAACAGGTAGCTTCCAAGATTAACTATTCCTATTCAGCACTCCACTGCCACTACCTGGTCAGGTAAAATAAATAAATAAATAAACAGCAATATGTTGACAAACACAAAAGTGTGTCTTCCTGCCTTTACAAAGATATAAGTTTCAGAAAACTGTTAGTGAAACATATGACTGTTTTATTGGTCTACCGTCATGTTAAGCAGAGGGATACACAAATGCCACAGTACACCACCATCACATTAAAGAGATAAAATATAGATGGACCCTACTGTGCTGGAACAACTTTAATAGGCTGCACTGTGAATAACTGAATATTTGACCCCAACATCTGAGCTACATCTGATAAGCAGGAGCAACACTGCCATCAGGTGGAGTTTGTTTGTACTGCAGCTCTTCACATTATCCAGCGAGCTACAACATACATCACTGTAATCATATGAACGACAACTCAAGGGCTAATTGGTGCAGTAAACATACACACAGTCGTCTGCAAATTTGGCACTAAAAAAATGAGTATTCAACAAAGGCCTGTAAGGTTTGTTAAGTTTAGGTTCATTTATGGACAAATGCTCAGGCATTAATACGATTTATAGGCCATGATTGGTCTTACATCTGAGATATTGAGATATGAGATATTGAGGTACTGGGGGAACACAAGCCAGTAGACGTACATTGTCAGCGCTGGCTCTGTTGGGGCTTAAAGCAGTCCCAGCCAGGCTTTGGGGTGTATGTGTGTTCAGGAAGAAGAAAGTCCTTCAGTCTGTCTGGTAAAGGCAAAGCTTTTACTTTTTCATCCAGTGGCCATGGCTGTAGGTGGCGCCTTACGAATGCCCTACAAAGGCACTGCAAAGCAGGAGGTCTTGTTTCATGGTCTACAACTCGGCCATGCAGGTCTAAAAGAGCCTGAGCATACGGGTCCTGATCAGGCACAGGAAACTCCAGCTTGGGAGGGAAAGGTAGTGTTGGGCTGCTTACCCTCGCTAAGTCAAGCAACACCTCAGCTTGCACAAGAAGCTCAGAGGCGTGACTTTGATCAGAGCACTGCTGCAGGGCTGTTTGGAGGCGATGGAAAAGGAGGCTGTACCCTGACCAACAGGAATCACCGTGGTGGGAGCAAACCAAAGAGGCTCCACTCTGAATTAAAAGCACAGCCAGAGGAAAGAGCAGGTCGAAGTGCTCCAGGCTTGTCTGCGTCAGAGAGGGCTCACCATCGCCATTTAGACAGCAGCTGGGGTCCACACCGTGGGCCACGAGTTGCTGTGTGGTTTTCAGGCAGAATTTACCGATCTCAGCAGCTTCTTCCACGTTGGCATCCAGAGCCTCATTAATCAGAAACACCAACGAGGATTCAACCGTTTCACCGCTTTCAGTCATAGCATTAACATCAGCGCCTGTAGTGAAGAAAGCATCACTCAGAACCACGTTTGTTAAATACCATTACATGTACAATAGAGCAAAAGTATGTTAGTGTTATTGAAAATAAAGAGTTAATGGTGACAACAGATACTATCAATCAGTGACATTTGTGACAACTGTTTAGGTCATTTATGACACTAACAGGACTACTGATCATTTTACTCCTATAATATAGGAGTAAAATGTATAATGTCTTTAATTCATCTTTCTCTGGTTTTGTTTATTTCTGGTGTTTATTGTTCAGAAGTCTCCAAGCTGACACACCTTAATGACAACATTACGACATCATAAGGGTTATATGGTAAACCTGCCAATGCTCCTCCTAGAGCATACAAAGACATGACACTTGATTAGAAAACCACATGGAAAGTAAACACATCTGTACACCAAACCAAATGTCTGCTTAAATCGGATTGAAATAAGGCTTAGCCAAGGCCACCTGCATGGTACAGGAGATTGCGCGTGCTAACCTTTACCGATACTACTGGACGTGGTTTTCTGGTTTTCTTACTACACTGACATGAACTGTGTTATGAGGGACTGGTCAGAAAAACTGGATAATCAAAGCCATGAAGGCTCCAATGGAAAACCTGCCCACACACCTGTTTTTAAATATTGTTTGAATGTAAGACTTTTTAACAGAATGGTTCTAAAAATCAAAATAATGAAAACTGAAGACCATTTCTAGGTGGTAAAGACTTACTCCACATTATAACGATGCCTGTTATAGCAGGCTACCATTCTGCATGTGACTAAGTATTTGTAGGGAATATGGATCTCACTGGCCTGCATTTAAATATTTAGATTTATGTGTGGCCTTGAACACATGAAGACTCTCTGTTGTCATATTGTGCTGTTAAAAAGTAGAAGAAATACTGTGCAATTTCAACATAATTTAAAAGTCTCAGTCAGTTTCATCATGTGTGGATCACAGGATTAGTTCTGCTCCATTTTCAGGTGTAGTAAAAAGTGTATTTGTATATTTTAGCCTGATAACCACCAACGGATAACTTTGATCTCAAATGTGTACAGGATGCAAAGGTACGCATACTAGAAAATGTTTCAGAACAGAGTGATTTAACTGGGATCCTGTTTGAGAGGCTTTTTAATGACCATGACTGGACAACAGGTCCAAATGAAGACTTCCACAGTCAATACCTCTCTCAAGGAGAAGCTGGATGTTTCCTGTGTTGTGCACGGTGAGTCCATCGCTGCTTTCCATGGCATGGAGCAAAGATGTTTTTCCTTTAGAGAAACAAACCAGTTTTAAAATGAAGAGTGAATGACTCAGTATTGTAGAGTGAGACTGGATCATGTCATGTCACCTTGTCTATCCCTTGCATTCACATCAGCACCAAGATCCAGGAGGGTGAGCAGGCAGGGCAACCTTTCTGACTCCTCACTGGCAAGATCCAAAGGACTGCTCTCATGGATCTATCAAGTAACAAGAAACGGTACATATTGTTTACAGCAAATAATAATAATGATGATAATAATAATAGTAAAAACAAAGAGGTCAATGAGAACAAGAGAGTGCATAGATTTAACTAGAGAGTTAGGAAGCTGCCTCACCCTGTCCCTTTTTTCGATATCTGCTCCATGCTCGACCAGAAGCCTCACCATGTTTGGTTTGTTCCGCAAAACTGCTATATGTAGTGGATTGTAGTATGACACAGGGTCTGGAACATTGGGAAACAAAGTAGCAACACTCTGAATAGACTATACTGCAGGGGGACACTTATTATAGTTTGTTTAGTTATCATTGTTGGTTTTTTTGAAAAAAAAAAAAGACATTCAAGTGAAGATGAATGAAGTCTGACAAGATCCTGAAGGGGAAAGAAATTTCTTCTACCACAAGAGGACACCACAGCAGAGCCTGGCTCAGCCCTGGCTGGTTTAATCACAGCAGAAAGATGTGTTCCCTATTGAAATCTTCTGAAGGTAAAGATTATTCTCTCTGTAGTGTAAACTGATGACAAGTTGCTCACAAATAACTTCTATCCCATTATTATTTCACCGGCAGAAATTTAAGTCCTTCGATAGAGGTTTAATGGTTGTCCTGGACTCCAGGCAAAAGTAGACTGGGCTCTTGACGTGGTAGCTCCTCAACCAGAAAATTCCCTCCCATTGGATTTTAGAACTGCAGACCTGCTCTAAAAAGCAGCTCAAGAGATACTTGTTTAGATTTGCTTTCTTTTAGCTTTTATTTTTTTCCAAATACGTTTTTTTTAAGTCTATGTCTACCTTATATTTGCTCTTATTACGAAGCACTTCATGACATGTGCTCATTAATGTGTAAATAGACTCTCCACCTACTTCCTGGATTTATACATGTAGTGCACAACTACTTACTTCAATTAAGCAGATCTACTCATGTTTCAAGGTACAACTGGTAATTTCATTATGCTGAATGAAATGCTCATTGGTTTTGCAGGTAGACCAGTGACCATAACATCAAGTTCATGCACAATCTAAGTTTCACGGGCTTGATCATTTTTTTTATTTGAAACAAATATTATTAACCTTAACTGCCTTAAATTACATTTTCCAAATGTTTATTAAATAATAAATGTTGTAATTTGACATTAATTAATACCTTAAATGTCAAAAGTCTACCATTTTTTAATTTAGCAAGTAAAGGTGTGTCAGAACCCCCACTTGGAATCTAGGGGTACCAGTAAATATTACTGGTTATATATCTCTCCAGCGTTTTATTTTTTAATATAACTATGCATATACTGCTCTTATACTTTTGATTAAGTATTCATGAGGCTTGCCAAGTATGCTAAGTTGAACCCAAGTGATGGTTTTCTTTCAAACCAATAACATTCTCACACAGGCATCAATAATGATAAGCCAGTGTCCTAGATAACAGCATCTGTCTGATAGCTTGTTACAATTTTTACATGTTACTTTATCCCTTAAATTACATGTCTTCTGTTACATAGCCTGTGTGGACTTCCTGGGAAGTGAAAAAACATTATTTAAAGCACATTCCCAAGTCTCACCTTCAAAGTTTAGATCGGCTCCATAGCGAAGAAGCATTTTAGCTGCATCCAACAGACCCCGCTCTGCCACTTTAAACATGGCATAGCTGATGCCCTTCACAAACTCCTCTGACTCGGACTCTCGCTCCAAAAGCTCCGCTAAAGACCTGCACACAGCCGACTGATCCTCTGATTTTCTGACTCTGGGCACACAAGCAGAAAGAAGCACTG
The DNA here is from genome assembly GCF_033026475.1 of Channa argus. Taxonomy (NCBI): domain Eukaryota; kingdom Metazoa; phylum Chordata; class Actinopteri; order Anabantiformes; family Channidae; genus Channa; species Channa argus. The sequence goes on from NC_090207.1 coordinate 20,140,937, forward strand.
CTTTATTCAAACAGTAGAAAATCTACCAGGGTTTCAACCATACTTACAAATTCCTACTGAAAATGAAGCATTATTCATAAGACTGAGCTCAATTTTCCATCATAAAATAAGGTGTAGTAGTACTCAACCAACAAGTGTCATTGTTGGTTTAGTACTACTACACTTTAAACAATATTTTATCACAGGACTCAATGGCAGAAGATAGGGACTTTTTAATCATGCAAATAACCAAGTAATTAATCAAACTTTATTTTTGGTTTCAGCTTTACCTGTCCTCATGACTACCATCTTCTTCCTCCAGTCCAACAACAGACATTACAGCATCCACCAGTGGCTGATACTCATAGATGATCCTTCGAAACCCATGGAGGAAAGGCATGGCTCCCCCTCTCTTCACAAATCGTGTTAGTCAATACCTAGTAAATAAAGCAAATGTACAACTTATGAACATGATCCACCAATTTTAAAGACATCGTAATTCCCCTCTTATTGCATAGAAGAGCAAGAATACCAGGACAGATTATACATTCAACTTGTGTTATTTCACCAGTATGTTTAGATTTTGTGTTAATTAATAAATGAACTTTTTTTAAAATCTATTTTAATCAGAAAGTTTAATATTAGATGACATTTTGGTAATTTTCTGATTTAAACCTCTATCATGGATAAACATACTGCTAGAGAAAATAAGGGTTTGTGGTCTCTAAGCTGTAAAACTATTTAATTTAATGTTTCCATTGTATTAAATATGAATCCCTGTACATTAGATAGAAAGAATATGTTGACATAAAATATATACATAAATAACCACTTTCCCTAAAACATACATGTTCTTAAATCATATGGAAAATTTCATCTTAAGATGCAGGATTGAAGAACACATGTAGATGCAAATCATCGAAATTGAAATATACTCTTGTTCATTTACACGCAGAAAAAAAACATATAATGAAATAAAAATAAAGAGAAGGTTGAGGAGGAAAATACTGAGAGAAAAAAACAAAAGAGCAACAGACGTTTCATTTTTAGGTAACGAAGAGAAAGTCAAAGCTCTAATCGCTTAACTTAAACTTAACCGTTATCTCTTCAGAAAATCTTTTGTTTTTTAAAGTACATTAGCATTACACACAAACATACTGCCGTAACATTAGCCGTTTGGCACTAAGGTTATATTATACCGTCCTAATTTAAGCAGACCTCCCAGCTTCTTTCTGCTTAAATTACTACGATTCAACTTTATTCATTGCGTTTAGCTAAGGATAAGGTTAGCTAGCTAGTACTTGCGACAACTGCTTGTGTTTTAAGAAACAAACGATTGACAGCCAGCATGTAAATATTAAATGTCACAGTGACACTGATATTTTTAGTAAAGCTTATCACTAATTTACACGCTAAAATTATGAATTCATGTGTCTGAGAAAAATGACTTAAACAAGACAACTCACACACACACACAACTCGTTTCCCTTCAAAACACCTTACTGCACACCACGCCCACATAAGTCCGACTGGTATTTCCTTCCCCTGTAAAGTGCAACTGTAACAAGTGTTCCTATTTACGCTGAATTGTTAAGCATCTCTGTGATAAACAACGTGTTATATTCACATTCTTTCAACTTAAAAACAGAATAATTAGGTATCTTATTTATTACGCCGTTTTACGCAGACCACTATTATTGTTTGACTGGATAACCATCTTTTTATGTGATATTTGGTTGACTTTGAATTCAGAAAGTCTATTAGAAAGAGAAAGTTACATGGATATAGATGACAATTGTTTTACAAACATTTATGGGGCTTGATGTCTTTATGTCTTTGACATGCTCAGTCATGTATTCACTAAATCACACTATCACACTATATTCCATCACTCCCGTACTCTCATAAAGATAAATGAAACACAAAGTGTTTCTTTATTCCATATGGTACATTATTCAAAGACAGTAGCTTTCAAATTTTTTTTGATAACTACCCAATCATGGCAGCATCTGGTGACTAGCAGTTGCCTTTGTCCTGTTTAGCAAACAAACCTCTGCCTTGATTGTATTTGGTAACAGATGGTTTGCTTTGAGAACCATCGAGTAGTGCTTTCTTACAAAAGATGTGATTATCTTTTACACGTCTGTCTGAATTTTAACATTAACTTATATTAATATTGGTGCATTTTAAAGCAACATATGTTGTTACGCACATACTGTATCATCTTTGAAAATTAACACACAATTCCTCCTGGGTAAGACACATTGGTCTGAGAGTGAAAATACTTTTGGTTTGAATGATTAATTGTATGAAAACAGGATGTGTTAAACGTGGAATGTTTGCATGGCTGAACATGAAGATTAAGTGGATTTTTTTCAAAAACTGGCTTAACAATCTGCAATATGCAGTTTCTCATGTCTTTTGGAGAAAATAGCCCATTATGTAAAGATTGAGTAAGATGTGTTAAAAGAATAAGAAATAATAATAATTTGAACACTTGACTGCAGATTTTTGTAATTACAGTCAAATATGCTGTACAATTGCTGGTCAAATAATGTCTGATTCAAACTCTGTCTATAGGTGGCAGCAAAGGTGCACACATCACTTCTACCTGGAATCAATGCCATACATCTGTTTTTATACAGCATATGCATGAGTGAAATGTTTTGCAATTTTGTGCAGTTTTGCAAAAAAAGAACCAAACTTTAATTTAGAGCTGGGGAAAATTTCAGGCAAACAGCAAAAGAAGAATCTGTTCCTCTGAAGAGGAAAACAGAATAAAGTCATTTACTCAAGGTTTCATTAATTCAAATTGTGTCACTTCCAAGACAATAATTTTCTCATCCAAGTCACTCGATCAATAAAGCATTGTTTCCTGAATAGATGGTGTCTTTTTCAGAATCCTTCTAATGTGGCTGAAGTGCCTTTTGCTATTTTCCCAGCACACTCAATTTAATCTTGGTTTTCAAGCCACGCTCTCATGAATAATCTACTTTACTTCTTCTTTTACAAATCTGCCAGTGATATGTCTTTGTGCACACACCTGTTGAGGTTCTCTGCTGAAGCAGAAAATCTCTTTTTCACACTCTGAACTTAATTTGATCGTTAACCACTATGTGGTCACAGGTGCATACTGTTTCATGTCAAACAACAGAAACAGCAGATGGCACAACACATTCAGTGTTTTGCTATGGGTAAAAAGCATATTTCAGCTATATGACCCCTTCCCAGGTCTCAGGCTTAGCATTAGGTTCCTGTGGTGGTCTATTAACCTTACTTTGGTCATATTTCAAGTTCCTGTGGTCCTTAAAATGCTTTTGGAAAAAAATACTCCAAGACACTGTGGGCTGTATTCTCCTCGAGAACATTGAGGAAATACATGAGCTAATCTACTATTTGGAAAATTCAGTGTTTTTAACTTTGTTGCTTTAGTTTTTTTCCTTAAAGTCAAACCCGCTTAGAAAAAATAAAAGCACTCCAACAGCCCTAAGCCTTCCACACTGATATAGTAATTTGACCTCTCTACTGTATGTGATGAAACATTTCACTGGGATTATAGATATTGAAGAGTAATGATAGGACCTGAGAACAAGCTTTTATCAAAAATGTCAACCTTCATGCTGTTTGTCTATTTTCTCCCATCTAATTCTGAGCAGGATTGGAGCATGGAGGGAAAGAGGGAAAAAAGAGGGAAGATAACCACAGTTCCATTCCTATACCCTTACAAGTAAATTGACTCTTTATTAAATTTAGGCCCCATCTATCAATACAAGAAACAGTATCGAAATTACTTTGTTGGCTACAAATCGTTGGCAACAGATTGAGCCTCTCTTGAGACAAGGCCATCATTTATCTGGTTCACATTTCCTGCTGAAAGGAAGCAGGACACAATAAGACTTTTATTTGTTACAGATGTGATATATTTGACCCCCCAAACCTCTGATTAAGAGATCACTACAAAAAAAATAAGAATCTATTAAACATTTAGACCTGTTTGCCCCTTTGCATTTCCTCTGTTTTTTATCGAGCAGTGCTGTCAGGGGAGCTGGAGGAATGAGAGTCTCCCAAAAGTGAGCTGATTTACGTGGCTACAAAGTATTCTGGGCTATGCAAAGCTGTGTAATTTGTCCCATGAGGGTGATACATAAAAGAGAAGTTAATTACCATGCATACAAAGTACTTTTAAGATGTAATAAAACTGAACACACACAGACCTCTTCAGTTCCTGAAGAAGCTGCATACTTGGGTGAAAGGTGACAGAATACCAATGTTGAAGGCCTCGGCGGTGACAGTGAAATGATAATAAAGTGGAAGGGCATTGGGGTTTGGTTTCCCTCAGTTTCATTCTGAGAGCTAGAATTATCAGACCAGCAGGTCTGGGCCTAATATCCTTTTGTGCTGGCAGCGAATTGCAGAGTGAAGATTGTGGATGGAAATAATCAGCCCTTTTAAAGGTCAGAGGAAGTTAAGCACACCCAAAGTAGACCACGACACATCCAAGCTGATAAGAAATAACTGTCTGTGTAAGGAAGAATGAGGGTAGTTCACCTTGTCCTATTTATGCTAGCGTGATTGCTCGACTGTCAGTCAAATGTATTGGTGCATATATGCAGTCAAACCAGCCACAACTATAGGACACACTTTTCCCGGGCTAACACACTTTGAGGTGAAGCGAATAATGCACTGATGTAAAACTAGTGTGGTTGCTGTGGCTTCATAGCACTGTAACATTTGTCTTTTATGTCATTCAGCAGAGAAATATGTGAGAATCTGCATAAATCAAATATGTGGTTGGAATTGTTGTAACAGTCACTGTCTCAAACCTGCAAGTTCTTTCATTTTTAGCCATTTGGGCAGCAGAAACACCAGAACACGGTGACATAGCAAGTCTGAAGCTGATATGTTGCACATCAAGCAGATGCTGTGCACAAAAATTATACTATGAGTTAAGGTAAATATGAATAGGTCTGGTAAGAAACTGGGCAGAGTGAAGCCAGTAGTTTCCCAGTCTCTGTGCAAAGCTGGGCTTACTGGTTCTCACTCCACATTTAGTTGCAGATATGACAGTAGTATCAGTCTAGACGTTCTCCCAGAAAGCAAATGTTTCCCAAAAGGTGAAACTTTTGCATTCAGTTTGTTCTAGGCAGCAAAACAAAGGACAGATGAGTTGGGACTAAATTGTGGGTTACAGCTCTGTAGGCTATAGGAAGGTCACCCCTTCCCTTCCCTTCCCTCTGGGCATCAGTCTTGAAAACAGAGTGACGGCCCCAGAGAAGCTGATAAGTAAATACAGTTTTAATGGGCTGTGAATGGCTGGTGGTAATCTGTGCAGGCCGGGAGTGGTCAAGGCACAGAGGGCGACAGGGCATTCTGCAGCAGTTATTATTAATGCTATCATAGATCAGATATGCCAGGGGAGGAGAATGAAAGGTGGTGATGAATTTGGGCCTCCTGTCTTCCAACTGACTGGAGGACAAGCTACTGAGGCTGGTTAAGGTCATTGATGAAGGATACCACCCAAAAGAAGACACAAAGGACGATTCATTATGTATAATATAGAGGATAGGATAGTGGGATGGTATATATCCCAGGGGCCCTACAGAAAGTCATGGGGTGACAATGGGCAACTTCAAAAACACTGTGCTTCTTCTTGCCCAGTTGTTTTTTCTTTTAAACTGTATACATCACAAAAGATGTGTATATGTCAGAAATTGTTTTAGTATTCTTGAGAGTAAATCTGCGTCCTTGCAGGAAACTAAATTGTCTAACATTGCACAGTAAAATGTGGCGATTGGTGTCTGAGAGTGGAAATGTGGTTTGTTGTATCTGAACGTGTCTGGCATTTCAGTCTTCACTCAATTTTTAAAGCATGAAAGCTTCCAAATCTTTTCAACACATCAAAGACTTGAGACCTTTCTCCAAACATCAAAGTCTTAAGACCTGTCCTTGGAGAGGTCTACAGATCTAAATGTCTGTCAAGACACAATAGCTTGCATTTTTTGCCTCCCAGATATCTCTTTAAGTATTGCCTGAATTGCTCTACCTGTTTTTAAAACTTCCACATTTTATCTAGTGTGTCTTATCATTTTTAGGAGGGAGATGGATGGTGTGTGAGTTTTCACAGCAGTCAATGTCTCGGTAATTTACCCTGGGAAATGGGTTTACCATGTGCAGACCTCAGAGGAATTGAGCTACTTTTTTTAATGACTGACAGCTACAGACGATGCAACCTAAGCCACTCTGGCTCTGTCTGGTGCCCTCTCTGATTTCCTGCAGCTGAACGGACCTCAGCGTAGCATAGGCTTCAAAGGATTTGAGTCTTGGGCTCCAGAAGGGGCTACACTTGGACAACTACCAGCCTTTGTGTGAGCGAGGTTCCAGAAGTGGCTGCTTAATGTCTACCGGCTTGTCTCCGTGCCTCTAATGCTTTTTGCAGCTGTACGAGAGTATGTTTATTTCCAGGGTCAAATTGCACACATCTAGGAGGAAGTAAAAACGTGTCTCCTTTAGGAGAGAAAGGGAATTTAAAGTTATTGAGAAAAGAGGCCCGAAATGTAGAACAGATGCAGTGGCTGTAATGAGCATATAATGGCCAAAGACAGTTCATTTTGCCTTTTGCCTGCCAATATCTTTCCAACATTGGAGATGGATCCACACATTCTGTATTTGTGGATGTGAGTAGTGCCCTGGGTGGTTTCCTTTGTCTTCACCAGACCTTTAAAGACAAATTGTACCTTCTACATGCACTTAATCTTATTTAAAGTATGGGCTGGGAAACCACGTATGCCTTACCACTCAACTGGCTAAAGGTTTTCTGAGTCTGTCCTGCTGTAAAATAGGACTACATGTGTACAAGCAGGTAGAAATGACCAACATAAAAGTGTAAATTCGGGACGACATGTACACAGTCACCTGGGGCTCATGTGAGAGGGCAGGGACAAATTAAGGTTGTCAGTCCAGGCACTTACAGTATATCTCCACATACTCTAGTAATTATTAGTTTACATTATTATTATTTTAATTATTATCACTGGGATAATTATATTTCAAAACTGCAGCTCTTTCTCACAGTGAAAATACAAATCAAACTAAAGTTAGCACCAGACCTCACTGATCACAGCATAGACAAGCAAAGCAATGAAAGTGATCCTCAGCAAAAGAATGATTAGACTGTGACTCATCTGATAGTTCTGTATTTAGTGCTCATGGATCTTTCTTTATCTTTCCTTCACAACACCATCTGGCCTCCACAGGAAAAAAAAATCTGCTGTGTGGCTCATACTTTAATCAATCAATAGATTACTGTAATAAAGCATGTTTCACTTCCTTTTAAGTGTTTCAGTTTTGAAAAATTCATAGTCAGCCACAATTATTATGTTTCAAGGGCTTCTCTTAAAAAGGTACCCCACTACTTCACACGAGAACGCTGCCACGGGCATCCAGTATTCAAGAAGAAGCGTCCTTGTGGCACCTAATTGACAAATTGTGGTAAATAGAATGAATTAATAAACATGTTCCAATAGATATTTCAAAGAAACTCATCAATTGGGCACTAGTGCCTCACCTTAACACACAGGCAGTGATTGAATGCATCTCTCTCATGATGACAGAGTCAAAACACCAATGTGTGATATTTTTTCTACTGTCAGTCTTTTATTTATTTGTTTATTTTTATCACACATTTCCAATTTTATCTCCACTGTGTCCATGGTTGCCTTCTGCCCTCTACATCAACTGCGAGCCCCACAAAGCTTTTCAGTTGACTTCCCAGACCACACGGGGTCGCTAGTGCCTGGCAAGTGGCGTATCCGTGCAATGAATTGGACATTACCGGCACACAACTTTAAATAAAAGTCCTTAATTTTGGACACAGGGATCGACAGAAAGCTACATTTAGTAAAGGTGTAAAAAGTATGACTTCGGTTAAAAAACGCCAGTGTGAGGATGAACAGTACTTTGATGCAGATGGCTTTAGGTTTAGGAGTGAATTCAATCGTATAAAAAAAATGATTGTTTACTCTCACTGCCATCAGTGGAGGATCCTATGATGTGTTCTTGGAGCGCCACACGCCCCCTGTGTGTGTGTGTGTGTGTGTGTGTGTGTGTGTGTGTGTGTGTGTGTGTGTGCCAATAACAGCTACTGTCACTATAGGCTTTCTTCTGCTGCTCTCGACGCGCATTGGACAGCCTGGCAATGCGCAAGGTGCACAGAAACTGTAGCCTATAGCCTGTCTACAGAAACTGCACTTTCGCTGAATGTTTGGGCCACCTGCTGCCAAAGTCTAATTGGAAGTGACAGCAAAACATTTGGCACCGAGAACAGAGCTGCGCGCTCTCCGTGGCTGCTGTGTACTGCTGGAGTTGCTTTCAGTGTACGGACTTCACGAAACCTTAAGGTTGTCTGGGGGTGGATGCATGTTGACCTATGCTGCGACTTGAACTTCTCCACGTTTATATATTTCACCATACACGATGCCGGGCGGGAGCTGCTTCTGTTCCTCCCAGATTGTGGGACTTTCGGCCGCACGACACGGCAGCCAACTTTAGGAGCCCGGTTTTTGCGGAGGATACAGAGCAGACAAATCGGCCAACTAAGGACCAAGGGATTGAGCACACTTTCAATTCTTTTCTTCCTGGATAACACTCAATTGTAACTCATCGAAAATCTTTGTAAAAAACAAAATGCATCGCAGCAGAGGTTTCATGGGGGTTTGAAGTATTTTGTGAGGTGTCTACTTGGTTTCTCCTCCAGCAATGCTTCAAAGAGTGATGCAAAGCTGCGCGCAAGTTCCTTCTCTTCAATTCTTGATTTTTCCGGACAAAAACAAGTAGTTCAGACTCCACCAAGAAGGCTTTCAAAATTACTTTTTCACATGGACGTTTAAAAAAAACAAAAAACATGCAATGTGCCAATGAATGGATGAGGCTCGACGTTTTTTGAAATCAGAAACGATGCTTTTTCGATTTGTACCAGCGATGCTTCAAGTTGGATTCTTTTCTCCGAATTAAGACATTTCGGCTTCCATACAATTTTTTTAGGGGGATTCTTCTTTTGCCAACAGCTCAAAGAAACATGTTGCATATCCTTGCGCTTCAGTCAGTGCTGTTACTTCTGGGAGGTAAGCACAGCTTCAGCATATTTGTCATTTTGTTTTAACAAATAATGTGGTGCCAGACACAAAGCAGTACAGTACAAACTGAGTGGCGTTGGTTTGCAACGTTTTCCTGTGTGGGACAAATCCAATCTGACATACAGGGCAGTAACATCCTGCGATTATAAGATAGATTATAAAATAATTACTGTATACATACATACATATATACACATACATACATACATACATACATACATACATACATACATACATACATACATACATACATACATACATACATACATACATACATATATGTATGTAATGCTACAATGTCTGAATTATAGTTTCATGCAGCATTGATCTGTAAACTTTAGACTTACTTAAATTTACTCGGTGACAATAATTAAATGGAAATCAATCATTTGTGTAGTTTCATGTATATATAATGTAACATGAAGTCTCCACTGCAGCCAGTGGCTCAAAGCTCAGTGGCTGTGCACCTGTACAACATGCCCAGAGCACCTCTGGCCTTACAAAAACATTTATCTCATGAATATTTCAACATGACAAGAATTCTCTTGTGCAGCAGAAGCATTGGGACTATATTACCTCTTGGCTTGTCATGATATTACATAAAAAAATCATCTCAAAGCCTGTAATTATTTTATGTGTTATGATGTTGAAAAGTTTTAGGGACCTGCAGTGGTTTGACATCTCTGGAGCCCACAATCACAACAGGATAGTGTTGTTATATAAAAAAAACTATTCCTGAATTCTTGCAATGAGAATGTAAATTGCAGTGTCTCTGCACATGTTATTCCACCAGTATTTCCTTTCGCTGCCTGCAGCCAGAATATACAGATCTGACAGCAGCTGGTGGTCTGGCTAATGGATCCCTTCTGTCTTGTGGGAACCTGAAATGCTTTTTGGAAAATGCATCCTGCCAGTTCTGTGAATATTTTTTCCAGATAGCGGAAAAGTAATTGTTCATGCATTCAAGTTAAGAAAAATTTAAGCTTTGCAGCTGAAAATGGTCAACTTAATATCTGCAATGGAAATAACTTTCTCATTAGGTCACAATAACTTGTGGGTTTTTGTTTTTTTACTTTAAGCCCACAAATCAAAATTTAATGGAAGCCCACAGTCATATACTTATAGTGTAAATAAAAGAACCACCTACACTGATTACATACAGAATGAAAGGTCATGTAATTCCAGAGAGGCGGCTCTAAACACTCTCAAACTGAGTCTCACACATCCTTTGTGCAAGCACACCTTGATGATGCTTTGGGCTCGGGGGATGACTCTTCTAAGACAGTGTTTCTGTTGTGAGTGCTGACTCACTGGCTTGAAGTGTATGAAAGTGATGTTTGCCATATGCCAAGGCCTTCTTAGAACCAGTGTGATCCTAATTGATCATCATTTGTCATGAAACTGCAGGACAAAGCTTCACACTGTGAATAGTGATAACTCACTCCAGGATGGGAGAGGATCAGTTGCATGTTAGAAAAATGCCTGTACAGCAAAATGAAGCCATAATTTGGGAGAGAAATGTGGTAAATTAGTATGACTGTGACGAGACATTTTGTTTATTGAAGCTGGAATATTATCAGGGTAACTGAAATCTGCTGAATAAAATGTCATCGTGATAAAGGGATGAGAAAGACTAAAGGTCTTATTCTGTTTTGAGAGTAATGGCCTTCTTTCTTATATTTAAAAAAAAAAAAAAAGCTGTCCTCTCTATTAATTGAAGCCCCAAGGTGTGTTCTAGTGAGACGCCTCGCTGGGATTTCTGAGTAGACTATTCAATGTTCCCTCCCTTCGTCTTATCCCTGAGCTTAACAAGATCCAAAAGGGGATCAAGCAGGGATAGTTTTCAATCTACATCTTTAAGTACTGAGCACACAGCCCATGCTGCCTCCTGTCTCCTGTCTTTCTCTCCACATACATCTGTATCCCTGTCAAGGGATGTGTAGATTCTCATGCCCTTTCTCCATGGAGAGTTTTTCTGTTGTTGTCTTCAGAAAGACTCACTGCTGTGGTCGTGTGCCCCAGCACCGTGGCACACATCCAGCTCCTCTTTTTTTGCCCCTGGCAGTCCTTTAAGCCTTACAACTCACGTCCTTGAGCAAGCAGCGAACAAGAAATAGGGGAGAGTAGTGACATACTGTGGGCACAGCAAATGGTCTATTTTTGAAAACTTTTATGGGAAAAGGGAAAATATGAGTGAAATCAATGAACTAACAAACAGTTGTATAAAGTTATCTCCGTAAAAGCAGCTGTGTGCTCAGTTTAAAAGCCCTGCTGTGCACAGCCATGTTAAATCCCAGCTGAGAGCAGATTAGTTTATAGACTAATCATGTTTATCTTAATGCCCTTCTGTATAAACGAGACTGTTTCATATTTCTGTGTCTTATTGGTTTAGGTCAGAGCCGATAGGTTTCTTTTGTGGACTCAGGCAGTGGTGTGAATTCATCCACCAACCCAGTGGTTTTGCTTCAACTTCACACCTCAGTGTAGTTTTTGTGTTGCACCAGAAGGTTTTAAATTTAGAGTCTTCAGTCTTCAGAATCAGAATTACTAATTGTGAATATAAATTCTACTTTGACAGCGCATACATGAATCACGAGTTAAGATTAAACCAGTTTCTCTGTTTTAAGTAAGCATGAATTGGGTCCATTTTGCTGGTAAATCATGAGCAGAATATAATAAATCGTTGGCTTTGCGGTGCAGTTGGGTTCAAAATTTTGCATGTCCTTATTTTTAAATGGAAGAAATATTCAAAGCACATTCAGCTGGTACAAATGTTCCTTAATCATTGAAAATAACAAAAATGATCAAGGTATGTATAAATTAAAATTATATCAGTGCAACAGATTGCATCCCCCTTAATAAATAAATAAAAAATAGCTTTAATTAATTTGTGACACACAACCAGGGAACCTCCGTGTTGGCTTAATGAGCATTAAATATAATATATTACAATTTAAATACATATTTTATGATCTTTGCCATTTCAAAATAAGGGGATGCAAACTTTTGCACCCACCTGTATTTTTTTTTATCAAGTCTATGTTACAGCAATGCTTTGGGCACACTAGTACACTTCTGAGACTCTGGACATTGATAAAAAGAGGCAGATTTTTCCAATCTCTCAGATCCAATTTGGTGTGACTTAGGTGTTTCCTGTAGTTTCTCTTCGTGGAAGACAAATGAAAGGGACACAGTATTAGTACTATCTAGTGTGTATTTGGCAGCCATCACAAATATCTCATGCTGTATGTTTGTATGTCAAACTGTGTACACCTTTTTGGTTTAATGACCATTTTATGAAAGACACAGAGTAGCCTGTACTGCTCTGTGCTTCTCATTATACTTGTGTGGGGGAGGCATACATTGTAGCTTTCCAGTCACTGAGTCAAAAAGAGGTTTTTGCCCCCATAAATTCCCATATCATCACGATAATGTCCTGATATAATGTCCTAATATTTCCACATTGCACATCTGCCCTGTGTTAATTAGCTCCATGATCTCACATTCAATTTAATCAGATTTCATTATTGGGGAAGGTGAAGGGGGGAGCTGCGTAAAGGCTTTGAAGGGAGGGGTTGTGAATGTGTGTGTGGGTGGATGAAGAAGGGGCCTCATTGTAATAATCGAATAACATGCTGATGCAGTGCTTGCATCCTCTCATCAGTAGTGGTGTGTGAGCAGGGGACCTCTTAATAAATCTAGCCAGGCATTTGCAACCACAGTGCATAAGAATCTACCATCCCTTGAAAGGCATACGGATGTGGGATACCGTGGGTGCCTCTGTCACCAGCCACATTGGCTAGCAGAGGGAAAAGTCTAGGCTGCATCACACTGTTTTGAACTTTTCTGTAGGAAGGATTCATTGTAAATCATGAACTCGGACTTTACTGGCTATTTAGGTAAAGAATCCTCAGGTATTTCATAGGATAATTAAAAACTTGGTGCTACTTGTGGTATGCGACAGCATGAGAATTCAAAGGATCTTTATAGACCCAAGGATTCATCCCGTAGGGGCCCTGATGACTCGTCAGAATTGCACAAAGCCTTTGTGCACTCAGTGTGTGTGTGTGTCCCTACATTCTGGTCAGCTGCCAGCTCTGCCTGGTCATTCCTCTCTCATCCATCTATTATCTGTACTCATTTATCCTGTTTAGGGCTTATCAGCTGTCATACTGTAAACTCCACACAAAAAAGCCACAGTTGGCCAGAGACCTACTATTTTATACCCCTCTATCGTTTTTATTATATTGTGCGTGAGGTGTTCATTAACCATACAGAGTATTGGTCAGTTGTGTTTTAAAATTATATCAACCACAGGAGCAACTAACCCCCTCACCCCACTCTGCCAACGAAACATGTTTTTTATAGCGTAATGTCAGAGAATTTAATTTAGTTCCATAGTAGGAGTGGAACAAAAAAAATTGGTTTGTCGATTTTTCGCAATATTTTTACCTAAAATGTCTAAATTGACACAGCCACATTCAGGCTGTTTGTGGTTTGGACTTACCAGAGCGGCACTAACCACTGATGCATTGGCATCGTTCAAATTAAAAGTTTGGATCCACTTTGGATCTTAAAGTGATGAAACACAGAAGGTCGGACAAAACTATCTATTCTTCAAGAACTTTCTTGAGAAACTTGAAAGTACAATGGCAACATGACCAACATGTCCATGTTTCTGCCCATCATCCTGGTTTGTATGAGAAAACAATGAACATTAACGGTGCAACAGTTATACGCTCACACATCCACAAACCTTTCTTTTTCATCACCAAGGGCGATGGAGTTGGCCTTTCAGTGCAGTTGAAAAATGCGATAATTATGGTTCATTTTATTGACGACAGGTGGGAAATGATGAATGCTATGGCTGATTTTCTGGTGAAACATCGTATGTCACAGAATCACTGGTGTTATAATGTATCAATATCATGGACAAAATATTGTGATTGCATTGTATTCTAAGTAAACCTGTGATTCCCTCCCCTATTCCATAACTGAACTCTGACCTAGCTCTTGTGAATTGTGACCTCGCAAAACATTGTTCATGGCAATGGACAATGTTGTTTCTAAATTAGTATCTGAAGCACTGTTGCTGTCTCTAGAACACTACAGCCAACATGACTAAGCCTCTTAACTAAGTTGTCACTAAGAAGATCATGTAAACATTTTTTAATAAATGATTTTAGCGGAATTTAAAAACACTTTTACCTTGAATATTTATGAAAGGAAATAATGACTATGCTAGAAAAGTAGAATTCCAGTTATGTTTTCCAGAAATTACAGCAACAGTTCTCTGGTTGACTGCTGTACCTTTAATAACCTTCTGTGCTTGCATTACTGCAGGATCAAGCACATATTATACACCAGACAATGGAATATTTCTTTAATACAAGAACTCACACTCAAACTTTGAGTTGAAACACCAGTATGCAGTTTTCTTCTTTTTACTTTGTCAGAGAGATTTAATACTCCAACATAACTATTGTGCATTGTAACTATACAGAACAATTTCAGCTAACTAATGATTTCAATGGCATCAAAGAAATGCTTTCACAGGTTCCCTCTTCAGACATCTTAACCGTGTTGTGATTTAACACTGCATTTCCCCTTAATACCTTATTTTTGAATACCCTATTTCGTAATGCAAAAGTGCTACTTTTAATTATAGCTGGACATTTTTATGAAAAGAAGGAGAAAAAGACATTTGTACAGTTCATTGTAAATCCAATGCTGTTGAATGATGTGATATTAAAAATACATTATTATTACGTCAGCACATTAATAAAATGTCAATAATGTGGGAGCTTCCACTAGAAACAAAGCTTCTAAGACAGCATTTGACAGTGTTAGATATTTATGATATATATACTGCATTAAGCCTCAAACAACATCTATATACACCCAAGCACTTTATTGCCTTGTAACTATTGTGACTGCCGTGCAAGCACCAATATGAGGACAAAGATAA
The DNA here is from genome assembly GCF_033026475.1 of Channa argus. Lineage (NCBI taxonomy): Eukaryota > Metazoa > Chordata > Actinopteri > Anabantiformes > Channidae > Channa > Channa argus. The sequence continues at coordinate 20,156,015 of NC_090207.1, forward strand.
CAAACTTAGGCATTGATCAGACAAAGCGCTTTTTCAGGTTGCAAAATGCAAGACGCATTGCACTGCCTTATGTTGAGGCCTACAAGAAAAAAACGTCTGCAAAAAAACCTGACGTGCATACAGTGGAAAGATGCACTGTATGCACAGTGCTCAGCCGTGCTAAAGAAGCAAGAAAAAAGCTTCACTGTAATTAAAAACAATTACAAAAAGGCATCCCAGGCTGTGTCTCATCTGGGTCTTAAACTATAGAATATTTTCCACAAAAAAGTCCGTCAACGAGCTGTTTGTATCACAGCTATTTTCTGTTTCTCCTGCCTGTGACGACATAGGTTCTTATATGCTGTTCTTTAAGTGTGACTTGCTTCCTTCCTGTCAGCAGAAATGAATCCATAACTCTGACTGGTTACACATTTTTGATTTGAGTAATCACAGGCAGGTGGCTGGACAACAGGCTGTCACTACATCTGAGAGAGTGTAGCACTTGGTTGTGTGCGGGGCTGTCTCTGTCTATCAGAGTCATCGGAGCCTAACGCATTAGAGGCAATGATCTGACAGGTACATATTGTCAAGGCCCATTGACTTCTTTGTGGTGTGGCTGATTGATTGTCAAGATTATGTTAAAATGGGAGTTGTGTGCCTCTTTGTGATTCAGAGTAGCGTGCTCATGCAGTAGAATGCTAAAAAGCAGCCTTAAAACCATCACTGAAGCAGGGAATTTTAATTTTAAAATATATTAGTTTTATCCCTTGAGCAATCCATTCTGTTTGTGAATAATCACTGTTGTCTGCTGTAGCAGCAACAGTACCGAGGAGTTTGCTGTGACCTCTCAACTGTGACAGCAAACCAATGTACCGCTGCATGAAAAATGAATTATGGTAGATGGAAAGGTGCTTCTGACACAGCACATTTTATAATTCGAAACAAAGAGCATTTGCCTAATATATAAATCTTTGGGATAAAAAAAAAATCCTTGAGTGAAATCAACATGTTTATTGTAAGTAAAGCAGCTCTGGGCTTTACTTCAGTGTGACTCTGAAGATTAACATTTCAGCTCTGGCTAACTTTACTTTGTTCAAAAATAATGACAGTGCTATTCTATCTTAGTGACCAGACAAATGCATATTTCGTTACCTCTTGTTTTTAATATTTATTTGCATTTTTTTATTGGCTCCAGCACTCGCACCACCCTTAACAGGGTTAGTAGTTAAGGTAATGGATGATAGGATGTTACAGTGTTGATTAACAGGAAGAAGGTATCATTAATAAATGTAGACAGACTAAGAAAGGATGGTGGTTGGTCCAATTTTATCTGCCATGAAATAAATGACTCAAAATTACCCTATTTTAGGTGATTATTGTCTTCATCACAAATATGTCACATGATAAGGGAATTGTGGAGTTCTTTATGACTGTGTTTATGTGGACTGCTGCAATGCAGTGATCTTCATTAAATTAATGATTGATGAATTGCCTTGATCCATACTAGCAGATTTACAGGTATTGGCATACTCAGTATGTTGTCCAGTAAATAATCCGTTGCAGTAGAGACATGTCAAAGATACTGTATATTTGATGTGGCTAACAGACAGTGTCTCTTCTACATAGTTTGTCCACCACAAGAACTGATAAGTATTGTTCAGGTAGAAAATGTCCTGCACACTATAAATCATCATTTGGTTTCATTTACCTTTTAAAACCACTTCAGGACTTTCTGGCAGTCAGTGCAGAAAACAGTGAAACACAGCATTTTCATGTGATTACATTAGAAATAGTTGCTTCATATCAGGCAGCCACCAACATTAGAAATCAATTTGAGGTTTCAGGCCACCAGTAACTGTACGTCTAATCTTCCCTCTTCCTTTCGCCGTTTTGGTTTTGGCACCCACAGACCCAAACTATTGTGGGAAATATACGGCTCTTTAGCTGCTAAATGTCCCACTAGGTTTATTAGCCAGGCGCTGCCTGTGTCTGTCTGCTGTTTTGTTCTTGGTGGTAAACAGTGGATTTATTGGCACATTCCATGAAAACACCAGCCTGCTATGTCTAAAAACAAGTTTGATGGGAATGGAAACCACAACCATTAAATCAAAACAATGAGCTAAAAAAATGGCAAAAACTTGTTAAATTTCCTGGGTAACTGCAGAAATGGTTGAGTTCATGAGTGCAGTTCACCTAATTCACATTACACACAGTAATTTGATTATTTAAAGAAAAAAAATATTGATGCCTCTTCAGAGTTCTGGATTTTTAAGGGATTACTGGCCAAAAGGTTGCAAATGTATGTATGCATCATTTTAAAAAATACTTACATTTTAAATTTTTCATTTTTACATAATCAAATTTGTATCCATATTGGCTTCAAGAACCCAGTATACATCAGGCTTTAACTTACATGTAACGTATATAACAATATGTTTGCATTATAAAATTGGTACCACAGATTTGCAATGATTATAGGATGTGATGTTTCTTTGCTGCTGTTATTTTAAAGCCAGAGCTCAACAAAAATAAATCCACAGAATAATAATTTGTTCACTAACTACAAGTCAGTTAAGTGTAAATGGCCTCAAATACACTTTGAGCGTTGACTAGATGGTACTTGGTGTAATTAGAATTCCAGTGTATGCGTACATTTTCAGTCAGTCTCCACACAATCACTTGCTCCTAATCAGTGTGAAAGTAATGGCCACCACAGAGTACAATCACTGTACGAGTTAGTCCAGCTCAAATTCAATGAACTCCCTTTTGTAAACTCACATGAGTCAGCATGACTCTATTCATAGATGCAGAGCACAAAGTCTTCCTGCACATATTAACATACTGGATCTTAAAAGCATTGTTATTATATTTATTTATCTTGGTCTTCAACTAGATGTGAAGCAAAGACATGTTTTCACGTTCTCATCATGCTCCTTCTGTCCAGCGGCCCCCAGTCCTCAGTTTTTGGCAGACTGGGTAATTCTTGCTGCATTGTTTCTCTTAAGCTGGGGGAAAGGGTTACGTTTGCCCAGTCACAACATAGACAGTGTGGCAACTGCGAGCCATTGGCCCTTCAGTGCTTAGTGGTGTCACCCAGGCCAGGAGGAACAGCGCTGGCAGTTAGCACATCCTGCCATAGCTCGCTCTCAACCCCTATCTGCGCCTGCAGATTCTCCTCTTAACCCAGGGGCCCTCAATTTCAGACAACATGGGAAGAGCCACACCAAGCTGAGACAGAGTGACCCCAGTGATAACAAGGGATTAGCTTAAAATATTACAGTTTAAATTAAATTGGGCGAAAAAGCTCCATCAGGTTGTTAATGCAACACTCTATGCTTTTTTTCCCACCTGCACAGAATCAGAATTCAGAATAGTTACCTTTGTTAAGGGTTTGGCTCTAGAGAGGCCATTTCTTGCTTGGTCTACCATTTTGTCCTTAAATATTTAATTAGCTTGTGTAAATTTAGAAGCAAATACAGTAAAACTCTGCAGTGAGCCAGTAAATTGAATCAAAACTCGATGAATTGTCACAAAAATATTCATGGTTGCTTCCAGGGGGTGAACTTTGATGACTTATCTTACTGAAATTCAAGTTTCCTTCAGGATGAATATTGCCATAAATTTTGGTGTTCACTTTACTTTCATCATCACTAAAATAATATGGGCATATATATGAATATTCCAGCAATCCATCATCTTGTTGATGATCTGTGACCTTGATCAGCAGCCAGGTACCTCTCGATTATTCCAAATAACTTTTAGAATAACATGCTAAACTAACATGGTAATTTTTATACCTGGTAAACAGCCGTGAGCTGACGGGGTCAGTGTGACACAAACCATATAGCAATGCTGTCCCAAAGTTCCCCCTTAATATGTCATAAAATATTAAACAAGACAAGAAAATGAATAAAGAGAATTTGGGGTATGAAGAAAGCAGTAAAGCACTAACTACTGGAGTCAAGTTTACTTAACGATCCTTGAGTCTGTCAGTATGCATGATGACGCATAATGGGTTAAGAGTTCAGAAATGCAAGCTGGAGGCAAGCTGCTGACTGGGCCGAAGTTAAACCTTAGAATTGACTCTGGACTTTAGTGGCATGCAGTGGAGGGAGGCTAATATGGTGGTTGCCTTAAAAGCTTAGCAGCACATTTTTCTACAAAAGAAAAAAAGAAAGCAGAAGCAAAGATGCATAGTTTGTCAGTGTGTATTCTTTAAGCCCTATATAATAAGTTTGAGTTAAAACTTTGGCTCTGAATTACATTTGGAAGAGTGATAAACAGAAGAACTTTGTACTAGTGTACATAACACTACTATTGTGCCACCATCACGTTTTAAATTGACATTATTCTAGATAATATGCTGAAATTATTTTTGTGTTGAAACTAGTGGAAACTAGCTGCCCTCTCACATTTCACTCATGCCTCGGATCCACTGGCAGTGTTAAGAGGTCATGCTATGATTTCCTCAGAGGGCATGCTAACCGTTCCCCTGTATAAGCTCGAGGTAAGTGCAAACATGCACTTGGCAAGTGGTTTTTCTGTCCTGCTGGGCTGCATTTGATTGCTACAGCTGTGTTGTTCCATGCTGTTTTTGTGTATCCTGTGAAAACCCTAATGACTGTTGTCTGAAGGCCCTGTAATTAGATGTTTTGGGACTATGGCAACCGCTGAAGTTCAGAGTCATGTAATCCGGGTTTTATCTATAACAGCAAATGTCATGTCTAATTGATCTGCGTATATAGAGCTATACAATGGTACATCTCATTTAACCCATTAATAGACATGCTCACACACCAATGATGGCAGCTGCCAGGTGCTCACCAGACTCACTGAGAGAACCTTGGGGTTTAGTGTCTTCACCAAGGATACTTTAATCACAGCCAGGAGGGGCCGGGAGTCGAACCACTGAGGTTTATGGACTACTACCATACCAACTTACCTACAAAACCTCCCAAAAGTTTCCTTTTTTTTTTTTTTTGCCACTACGGTGGCCCATAGAGCACTGCAAATTGAGAACACAAGCAAATTAAAGAAAACATCTTCATCAATTTGACAACACAGGCACAGCTTTAAGAAACACAGTGCAAAGAGCCACAACACAGTCAAAAGAAACGCATTGCAAAATGTTTAGTCAGTGTGTTTAGTGTTTGTCACATATTGATGACGTTGTTAAACACTTCTAAGATACGTGTCCATTTGCTAGTGATGGGCGGATCAATACCAAAATATCGATATTTCGATCTTGACGGCCAATTTTTAAATATCGATTCTCAAGTTAAAATATCGATATTTTCTGTTTATTTATTCATATTTTCTCTGCAGTCATATCCGAATGTTTTCTGCTCCTTCTACATCAATTTGTATATTATTTGTGATGCACCGCATAGGAACTACTTTTCCTTCCGCCGATCCGCCCCATGATCCACAATCTTCAACTAAACTTCTTCGACACGTGCTCGGCCGGCTGGCGGCTCCACCTCCAAACACAGGCAGCATTTCGGAGCGAAATGTATCATTTTTATTCACGGACTATTTCGCTACGAATGTTCTGTTTCAAGAGAATTGTAGAAATAGGCAAAGAGTGTCTAATCCATAATTGGTTTTAAACAAAGGGAAGGAAATACAGATGGGTATATAAGACATACATGTAGATGAGGGCGAGTCATGGATATCAAGTGACATAAACTGTTCACCTGATAAAGAAAGTGTCATGCTGTTGTCATGGAGATAAGTCAGAACGTTAATACGTTTTATTTAAAATAATGAAAATGTTAAAAATGCCAATAGGTTGAACAATGATTTTGCTGTCGTTTTAATGTTTTTAATTATTCCCTGTAAGGGCTCACGTGATTGTGTTTCATCGTGATCAGATGACAGAATTAACATAACACTCTGGATATCGGATCGGATCGATATCGCTAAATTAGCCAAGGTATTACTTGGTATGGGATCGAATCTGAAATCACTGGTATCGCCCATCACTACCATTTGCACTAGAAGTGGTCATCACTGGTCCTTTTTATGGCCGGTCTAAGCCACCTACACATAGGAATCAACCTGGGACAGACTGCAGTATTCATAGCTGGTATGGCTGAATGTAGGAAAGCAGAGCCAAGAAGAAATAAGTGAGGTCCATTATGAGGCTGTAAAGGAGTTTCTACTCCATTACAGTATTATGGAAAAAATTGCTAGAGCACACTGTTTCTCTGATCCTATGGCTGCCCATCAACAAAACCCTAAATTTTTGTTCAAGCTAAGTTGATAAACCTGACTGCTCCTGGGCCTTCAGCTGAAAGTGATGTGGACTGTGAGAAGTTTTCATCCAATTTTAATGAAAACATAGAGAATCAACATAGAATGTTGTTGTTTGTTTTGACAGTAACTTAAACTTTAAACAGTACGTGCATTAGTGATTTTACCATCACAGAAATGTTTATTTTTGAATATCATTTGTGCCCTTGTTTTCTTATTCCTTGGTGACTCTAACAATCTTTTTACCTGCCACAGTCAAAAATAAATTAATTGCCTCCAGGTTCTTGAGAATTCAGCTACGAGACTTTTAACTATGACGAGAACACATTACACTTGTTTTAGCCTCTTTACACTTCAGACACCCAGTATGTTGTAGAATTGATTTTTAGATCGTACTGTTGACTTTCAAACTCTTAACGCCTCTCCCCAATCATATATCTGAACTCTTAGTTCCTCATGCGCCTGTACATAGCTTGATATATTCCAAAAGAGGCTTTTTATCTTTCGCTGAGGTCTGGCTGAAAACTCGAGGTGTTTGGGATTTTTTGCAGTTTGAGCCCCAACGCTCTGGAATAAACTACCTGAGGACATCAGCTCATCAGAGTCAGTAGCCTCTTTTAAAACCCCTTTTTAAAAAGAAGAGAAGGAAGAACCTACCAATATTTTATTTGATTTAAATAATGCTGCTAGATGCTACACAGCCTGACCAAAAAGTCACCATCTGGATCTAACTAAGCAAATAGGTAAGAGCCTTCTATTGGAAATTAACGGAAGGGATTAATTTGTCTCAGCTGTCTAACCTGGCACAGGTTATTCAACCCCAACTGATACCTGAGAACCTGAATATACTGAATGACCAGGTTTTTTCCATCAATGGATTTTTTTTCTTTCGTGATGGCACAGGCCTATTTCAAGAGGACAATGCCAGGATTCATAGTGCTCAAATTGTGAAAGGCTTGTTCAGGGAGCATGAGACGTTATTTTCACACATTGATTGGCCCCCACACAGCTGGTTTAGGAATGTGCTCTGTAAATAGAGATTAGTATTTTTATTATTGCTTTTACATAAATTTTTAATCCTGTATTTTTGGAGTTTGGATGGCTGCTTAAACAATACACATGCTAAAGCATGAAAAGTATAAATGACTTATAAACCAAGGAAGCATGTGAATATTTGTTGTACATATATTCCTCTTCAGATATGGAAGCCAAGTTGCTTCATCAACAAACACAATATTTTTAAGCTGATTCAATATAAACAGTTCTGATCTTTCATGTCTATATCGAACACACCCATTAAACATGCAAAGTAAAGGTGGAAAAAGTAATGGCAACAGTGTTTTAACAGCTGGCTGAACCACCTCATTAACTGTTGAATACACCTGCACAATGACCACAAGGTACTTTGGACCATTTTTTCCCGGTGTTTTCTATGTCTGGTGTGAATAGCTCTTTAGAGGTCAATCCACCACATCTCTATTGGACGTCTATTTGACTGGGAAACTCAAAAAGGCACAATATGTGTCTCTGACACTATGATTAGGCTTATTGCCCTGCTCCATTGCCCAACTTATTGTATATATCAGCTTGCAAACAACTATTCTGACATTGTCCTGAAAGATACTGTGATAAACTTGGAAACTAATTTTCCGCTCGACTACGACAAATGGTTCAGGTCCAGAGGCAGCAAAGCAGCCCCAAATCATGATGCTCCCACAGTTGGGACGATAATTATGTTTGTTGTATCAAGGTGGTCATAGGCAAACTTCAGGCAAGCTGCAGTGTTGTTTTTGGGGAGCAATCTTTTTGGAGAGTAGCCTACAGATTGAGAAGATGTCCATCTGTGGACTGATGAATGTCCAAAGTCTTTGAGATCACTTTGTAGCCCTTTCACGCTACATGCAAATCAGTAACTCTTGATTATAGGTCTTATGAGATCTTATTTTTTTGTGGCATGGCTCACATTTACTGTTGCTCCTTGTGATTAGCATTCTGACACTGAGTGATTTTAAATGTAGTCCTAAACACCACACCTCCATTCTCATTTCACTGATTAGACTCCAGGACGGGCAACACTTTACTCCAGTTGACATTTAGTGACAATAGTCTAGTGTTGCCTGTTACTTTTTCCACCATCACTTTGTATATTCAACGTGTATGTTCACAAGATGCGAAAGATCATGAGTGCTTGATTAGCCTAAAAATCTCGTGTTTGTTGATATTTGGGACTGCCATCAAAAAAAAATCTGATCACATTTTATGACCAATTTATGCAGAAAACCAGGAAATGGTGCCATTACTTTTTCTTGCAACTGCATTCATGCCTGACCTGCATGTCTAAGTGAGAAATATATTGTGAGCTGGTCAGCTCAGGTGGGTTGATCTCTGAAACAGCAGCCTCCTTTGAATGAAGACAGATGAGAAGTGAAAAATCACTCTCTGTTCCTGCGACAAGGTCATGAGTGTGACCACCCCCCGAGACAAACAGTAGGCGCTAAAAACATAAATACAGAACTTCTCTCACCCAAAAGCATACTAAGTACATAAAACCTGAAAGCATAAGATATAGGAGGATTATATCAATTTTTTGATAAGGAATCTGGAGTTGCACACAATTTCACAGTGAGAACGGAGGGAAGTGAACTTTGATTTATTCCTGGTATATCTCTTCCTATTGTAAGAAATAGAGTTATGCTGTAACAACTGGGCAGCTACGATACAGAGTGTCAGTGCTTAAGTAGGGTTTGATCATCTTACCGGCAGTAGTATGACCGGACCAGTGGAGCCATGTTTAACTCTGTCCAACTCTGGTTGGAGATTCCCTCACATGGCTTCTTTTATCTACTTAAATGCTTATTCACTTGGTCTCTTACCTGAAGGAAAAAAAGAAATGAACAAAGTCAAAAACAAGAATGTCTCAACCTCCTCTGAGGCTGATGTCTGTTTAATTATGTTAATTTACTCTCTCTTACTGCTAATTTAAGCGGTGTTGCATGCCCAAAACCGCACCAAAATCAAGGACAAAGGGGCAATTTTAGTGAAACTATGATGCGTAGCAACATAGGTCAGAAAAACAGAATGTATTAATGGTGAACATAGATAAGTCACTTTACTTTGATAATGTGAAGAAAGTGTAGATGTCCGTCATCTGAACAATGTTTGTTTTGTTTTGGCCCTCACAGATTTTACAGTATAGAGCACTACTGACAAAGGATGACAAGTCACCAAAAACATCCAATGAGAGAGTTATCTGTGTGTCCATGTGTATTCAAGTGTGGATTGTTTATGAAAAAGACGGTGTGAGCCCCAAATGCTCTGAGCCGAAATGCAGGATGGAAACCTAATTACAACAGGGTATTGATTACAGCCACAAAAGTTCTTATTACAGTGCTGGTCTCAAGGTTGTTGTATTTTTATGTTACAATGAATACATTTTTCTGGAAATTTATAGTTAAGAACTATTTCTTTCTAGTACATCGGCCCGGAATTTTTTACTCTGTATTACCATTTTCAATCAGACAGCAAACACAGTATTATTGTATTTTTGCTTGGCAAATGACATGCAGTCTGTGTTAAAATCTGTCACAAGAGAAACTGATTCAGAAATGTGATTAAATAATAACTAATCTGTGGGTGAATTGATGATGAGTTAGGTTTGGTTTTTCAAAATGTCTTGCGCTGAAAGTCAGCAGAGAAATTCATTGATTGTGTGCAGCATGAAGGTTCTAGTTTTTAGTTCTAAGACCCAGTACCTGCCAGTTATTCTCACTATTAAAAAAAAAAAAGAAATAAAAAGAAAAACATTTTTCAATATTTATAGCCAGTATTGGCGATCAGGGGGCCTGGTGACTCAATGGGTAGAGCATCGAATTGGGATGCAGATGGCCGCAAGATCAAATCCCACTCCATCAGATGTGGTCTGTGAACATAGCTGTTTTATAAAGTTATTTTACATTAATTTCCCTTCCTAGGCTCTAACGTCTGCTCCTCACCTGCATTGTCCTCACCTTTACATCCATGACTTTGCTGCTTTTCTTTATCTTTTATTCTTACGCACGCAATTGTTGAGTTCCCAGTTGTTGCCATATTTGTTTTGTCACAACACACAAGAATTTCCCACTCTCGCTGGTTTTTGGGCTTCTCTATCTCCCAAATGTCTAGTCTTTCCCAACCTATCCTTCCCCCAGTTTGCCCCCAAAGGTTTCCCCCAGTCATCAGGTGTGTGCTGCTCTCAGACTGTCAGAGGCTAGAAATCTGTGGTAGTTGGTGTAAACAGGCTTTATGTGTGTACTTTCCCATTTGTGGGAAGGTGTGTCCTCAGAATAAGATAAAGATAAACTCTGTTATAGTCCAGCTGACATTTTCATTAAATTTGTCACATATGATTTTTTTTGCACAACAAGATGATGAGGCTTCATGCTGTAGTACCAGGTAGCCAGAATGTTGATCTAAAGAGTATAATTAGCTTCTGTGTCCTAACATATTTGTTTTGCTCAAAAATCAAATATATAGCTGGCTCATGATTAAAACATGTATTCCTACAGACTAGTTTGACAGGGTGCAGAGTGAGTTGCTGTCAGTCACCAGATTAAAGTTCGGCTTGACAGCCGGACCTGAAGTCTTTGAAAACAAAACATGCCCTTTCTCATAGCTAGTGGAAAATAATTCTTTAAAACTGATTTTGTCAGTGGTATGAAGGCCTACTGTTTTCCTTTCTGATCCAGGCTGAAATAGAAACATTTCTCTGGCTGTGTTTTAATAGCTTTCTTTTCCTGGCCCAAAACATACCTACTTGTTCATGGAGTTCACTCTGACAGGTTTTAGTTTAAACTGCAGATTTAAAGTCAGTCCATCTGGAGCTGTAATAAAAGCTCTTTTCACAAAGGAATGAGGCACCGTGGGGCGAATGGACACTCCTTCTACACTTGGAATCATTTTTATGGCTCCAATAGGTTAAGGCTTTGAAAATATACAGTACACTAGTGACTAGCCCTGATCTTGCTGTACAGTATGTCGCCTAAAGATGTACACACAACCCACTAGAGAATCACTAAGAGAACTATTTGGTGTGTAATTTAAGCTTTAGAGGACAAAGATACCCACCCGACTGTATCATTGTCAAATTAATTTAGTGTTACGATGTGTGTTGCTATTTTCTTCTCTTTTCCCCAGTGCGATTTTTAACAGAATGTGAGTTAGAACAGAAAGGAGAAACCTTGACCTGTTTTCGGTGGTAAAGACATGCGCCATATGGCATCTTTGCAAAGTGCTCCACCAACCACTGCTGCTCCTGTCACTAGTCCTAAAATAAAAGAAATGTATTGCTCTGTTGCTATTAAATATCTTTGTGGAGGAATCCCTTTTTGGAAAATAGTTGTAACTATGCGATCAATGTTTAAGTTGTGAAACACTGGTTTCGTAAAACTTAATATTTTTTCAATCTGCTGTGTCTTAAGAAGAGATTGGAGCGTTGATGGCAAGACAGTAACCTTTATAATATATAAAGCTATCAAGTTCACATGTTAATGAAGTTTGATTACTTAGTGTATGTCCTCTTTGACTTTATAAAAACATGCAGTATTGGTGCCGTCAATAGTTTTGTCCAATGTTTGCGCTATAAAATAGCCCCCAACAACCCCCTCCTTCAAAGACCAAAGACAAATTACAGTGGTGATACAAAAGAAAATGTGAAAATTTGGTGAAGTTGTAGGATGCAGAGGCGACTCTTTTTCAATCATTTCTAAGCAGATTTATGAACGTGTTCAGAATTATATTTTAAAATCCTTGGGAAACACAAGTCAGACTGAATCTAAATGTACTGTATCTTCTTGAAGTCTGTATTTTCAGATTTAACTAAAGTATGACTGACTGAGGAATCGAATTTAAGTGTCATCCTTATTTTTATTGTGTCCACAAAATTACTGTATTTTGTTTATGTAGAATCTCAGATGTTGGATTTTAATTGCAGCAATCACAATTTACAAACAAATCATGTTTTAAAGCAATCTATGGTTCATGGATAAAAACTTTTCTTTATTTGCTTCTATATCTTTTTGTCCCTCTGTATTGCTATTCACTTAAGTGCTCACATGTTTTTGTAGTCCATGTTTATGAGTCAATAACAGCTTAGCATGAAAGTTCAAAGACAGTTTGGCTGTAGCTGTAACAACAAACACCAAACGTGTCTGTGCATCAGTATGAGTGACAGCTGAGAGAGAAGGATTTTATAACTCTTGGTTTTACCTAATTTGCCCCAAGACCATTTATTTTCTGGTTTTGCCTTTGTGCATCGATGAAGTGGTGTCATACAACTTTTTTCAACAACATTTTCAAATTCAGCAGACAAGTCGTCAGCCCACTGTGCCCCCACCAAGAATCAATCTGCACCTGTTTCTCTCCATTCACATCTTTATAGTGACTTTGAATGCATCCATACCACCTTGGCAGTTAATCTGAATGTGCCATTCAGTTTGAAATGAGGATATCCATATTGAGCATTTATAGTCTAATAGAACGGCAAAGGGAATTATCAAGGTCATTTATTGGCATAATTGTCTATTCATTAGATGAAAGTAGAAGAGAAAGCGTTGAAAAGAACTCAGAGAAAAGTCTAGATTGAAAAACATTGCGTATGTATCCAACTCTCATCACAGTGTGGCTCATTTAAAGGAATTCAGCCTTGTCAGGAGAGCTCTGGGCAGAATTTATCATCCTATACGTGTGTGACCTTGGGGAGAGGTTTACCAGTAGATTTGGGGAGGGAGCAGGTTTGGATAAGGAGACACTTAAGCACGCAGAGCTACTGTGCTACAGAACTCTTTCATTTACCAGCTCTGTTTTTCACACCTTTCAAATAAATGGATTTGAGGGAAAAATCTACCTTCTGCACTGACTATATAAGCTGATTTAATTAACTTACGGGTTTTTCTGCTATCACGCACCTGCTCCTGAACAAACGTTCTAAAGCTTTATAATTTCAGTTCAGCAGTTCATTCCAGGGGGTGTCAGTGTTGACCTCTTAGGTTTTATTTGCTAAGTATTTATTGATGCATCTTGACCCTCAAAGGAGTAAAACATGTTGATTTGCCCCTACTTTGATTGTGAGAGGCTGCCTCTTATTCCTCACACTCATCAGAGAGGCACAGCACTTCATTTTCAAGCTGCAAAATCACACACAGGCGTCATCATCCATAATCAATCCGCTTTACTTGTGTTCTTTTGATTTGATTTGATTTGCTTTGCTTCTCTTTTGTGTTAACATGATTTCTTGGTGATCACAGTTAAAGAGGTGAACAGTGCTACAGCTGAAATTGTGTTAATACACATTATACTGAATATTACAGATAGTCATGTGACATTCCCTATAAGGCTATTTGCTGTATATTTGTTGAATGTTTTCTAACTTGAGTGAAGTCTCTTGTGTTGGTGGCCAATGAGTCCTTGTTGTATTTGTGTCTAGGCGTTTCTCTTTCCTAACGGAGCTCACTCAACATTAAACGTCCCTCAGCAATCAGAGAGAGGCTGACTGACTCTGCTCAGCGAATGCCTCTGTATTTAGCCTGATTTACGATATCGTTTTGCAGTAAAGGCCGGTGTGAGGGGAAGAGATTCATTAAGGAACCCAGTTTATGTTGTAGAGAGGTCCGGCAGGGCCATGAGAATACTGATAGGCACACAGATATGGGCTTGTCTCATCCTCCCAATCCAGGCCAAAAGCTCCGAGCCCCTTCCCCCCTAGGCATGTGCGCAGGATGGGACAAAGGGGGTGTTATTCTCTGTCAGCAGGATACCCAGGGTTCTTGCTGCACAGTCTGCAGTCTCTTGCTGTGCTAACACTGTTGCAGACATATCAGGTCTCCTTGTAGCACCTGGCAGCCACTCCCAGCGTGCCATAATGACACCCCCATTGACCAGTCACTAACAGCAGCACCTATTCGGGTGCATCTTTTCCATCCACAGCTTCCCCAAATAGGCCAGCCGTACGCATTGCAGTGTTTACTCTTCGTCGGTCGATACTCTTTAATCCCAGAGATGATGCTTTCTCTCATGAACTCAAAATAGCTGCGCTTCCTCCTCCCCAGTGAAGCCACCGGCCCATTACTCTTTATTAGCTTTTAACATCCTAAATGTGGTCATCCATTAGAGGTGAGGCAACACACATTGCAGCAGGTCCCTCAGTAACCTGCCAGCACACATGCACATGCAGTAATTTAAACTGACCCGTAATCAAGAGCAATTATAGAACATTTATTTCAGCTCCCCCCAAAAAGAAAGAAGAGTCACCTGCGTGCATGTGTTGTGTCTGTATCTCCCTCGTCCATGACTCTTGCTTATCAGTTAGGTAGACTCTGCAGAGCTCTACCTGCCTGAATGATTTCTTTTCTATGGAGGCTGGCATGAAGTAATACCATAGTGTGTCACATATTGATTCTTTTTTCCAGTGAATTTCTTTGTGGCTCAAAAGCATAAATCATCCACAAATGATCCTTGAAGGAAATATTGTATTTATTATTCTTGACGCATGGTCACAAATTCAATAGCCCTTATTAATTGAACATGGTGAGAAATATGATGTGGGTAATTCAATGGGACTAGAGAGCTTTCTCTCATCCCTCATGTTTAAGACTATCCTGCTTGGCATTCATGGCAAAGCCTTGAATGATTCAGGGTCATGATGACGGTCAAAGACAGTGTAATTGTAAACCCTGACAAAGGGTATTTTTCTGTCAGTTTTGTGTTGTGCTGTTTTGTGTTCGAAAACCACATTTAGACTACAAATGTTGTCTAACTGTTTTGTGTGTTGGTCTTGTGAAAGAGATTATGAAAAACTGAAACTCATAAGAGGATCCAGGTTCATGCAAACATCAGCTTTTCTTAATTTATTATTGCTCACCTATGTCTGCTGCTTTCTGCTTTCTATCGTTGTTCCTTATTTCTTGTCTGCCTTGACATGTGTGATGAAGCACAAAGACACTCAGGCAGTCGCTCACTTCTGCGTCCACCCATATTATTACAGCCAGGAGTGGGCAGCAGGAACGTGGCCTCTCCCTCCCTGGTGTCCTCAATTGTGGCTGTTCATTTACTCAATCCCTGCAAGTGTGAAGGCTGCTCTCCGCTCTGCCAGTCTCCTATTCCAGCTGTACATATCCAGTGTTAGCGCGAGTGAGCCTGCACGAGGCAGAGTGCAGGAGGGGTGCTGCTTGGCTAGTTAGCACTCATCTGGGACCTGCCTTTCTCCCCTGCTCACCTCTGCACAGTCGTGGCTGACAGAAAAACATCTGACTGGTCACCTCAGGAACTGCAAAGATTAACTGACTGTATGTGCAAGAGTGGCATCAGATATTTGTAAGTGACAACCAAAATAATTGGAACTAAAACATTTTCTAAAGCTATTACATGCTGTGTGCTTGTACACTAAATTAGAAAGTGGATTACACAAAGAGCAGACCAGTGGTGACAGAGACTACAAATCAATTTCTTCTGACTTAAGATTGCCTTCCACTGACTGTGTTAAGGCCAGAACTAAAATCTGTGCTTGTTAAGTCCATTTTTTTGGCCTACTGTAACAATCCCCTATCTCCAAATAACACATGTCTTGATAAGATTGAGGCTACATCTCAAGTCTCTTGTGAGCGCTGCTGTTTTCCTCACACTTCTTTTCCTTGCATCTTAGTCCATCTCTGTAAAGATTCATGGAGAGATGCAAGGAAAAGACGCAAGGACATATCGGTTTTTAGACATATCAGACATCCTTTCTCTGAACCGCCATCAGCAGCGACATTTGTTTATGATGATGGCGGCTCGACTGGCTCAGCTGTCAGTCAAAATTTAGAGTTAGTTGATGACGATTACAGTTGATATTTTAAAGAAAGCAAAATGCCAGTGTCGGCACAGATGGTGTGTTTCTGTCCAGACTGCCTGAGGTTCACTATATCTATGAATTAACCCCTGCCCCCCCCCTTTTTTTAACCATGCACAGATCACAAGAAAAAAGACATGGACACATAAATACCAGCATTTTTTTGACTGTTGCATCTTCATGTATTTCTTTTTTTTTTTAAATAATGAATTATTCAATAGCCCAGCTCAGGTTATGATAATAATTGTGATTATGTTTTATAGCCTTAAGGTTTGTAGATCAATGATTTATTACATCAAATGCTTTAGAAAAATTGAAATTATGTAAATGCACTGCATCAAGCTGTGTTTCTACCTGACGCACAGGGATTTTCAGCCTCATTTGTGACTGAATAATCAACATAAAAACAGTTAATTAAAATGTGTTTATTGCTGAAGAAAATCTTACTGCGCTCCTGTTCTTTAAAATGTTATTAATAGTAGAAAATAACACATTTCAAAAAGAAAGATCTTTCTAATTAATATAATAAGTTGTTGATTGTCCTTCTGTCAGCCACATCTCAGATCCACAGAGTTGACGCGGTGTATATGAAAAGAAATAAAATGAATGTCTGGTAGTGTTAGTTTTTATGAGTGTACAGATCAGCTACAGTGTCCATTGAAAAACAAGTTTAAAATAAATGTGGTTTATCTGTCCAGTAAACGACATCTAAGAAGGATGATCTTGTGTATCCTTGCTCATCTCTCCTCAGACAATTTCATCAGAGACTTGAGTTGACATGCTTCTGGCTCTGTAAGGATGTACTCAGGCATAATTGTGGTTTGAGCTAAAAGCTAACATGCACACATTGACAGTGCTGTTTTGAAATGGGTGATGTTTAGCCGGCAAAATGTTTGACATGTTAAAAATGCCAACCAGCACTAAACACATCTGCAGCTGATGGAAAGATTACTACTTATTTGGTTATAAACCAAAGTTTGCTTTTTTCTTCTTTTGGCTCTTTTCCCAATGCTCAGGTCATTGATTTGACACAGGTTAGTAATGCTGGATGCCCTTGCTGTGTTGCCTTGTGCAACCTCAGTGACCGTGTTGGGCAGTTTGGGGGTTCAGTGTCTTGCCCAGGGAAACTTTGACATGTGAACAGGGGGAGTCGTGCTGTGAGCTTTCAGGCCTGCGATGGACAGGTGGCCACTTTACCAACTGAGCCACTGCCGCCGTAGGTATAAATCAAGAAACTGTATAAATAAATATTTTACACGATGATATCACAACATAAAATATGGAGTGATAAGAAATGGGAAACCAAAATTAATGATTTTCTTGTACATTTTCTGGACAGTCTAATCGAAAAAGGAGAGCAAGAGGCCCCTCAGCTGATCCATGGGTAAAACCAAAGCATAACTGTGTTTCCAAAAAAAAAAAACACCATTTTATTAAAAATACTGGAGGAAAGAAGAAAAGAAACTCAAAAACCAGAATTTATCAGGCTCAGCATAAAGCTGGTTCTTCTTTTACAATTTAATGCCAAAGAACAGGGACATTTAATTATAGATGATGTGGATCATAACGTGTATGCTGAACCAGACATTTTTTTACTTGAATTACCACTATTTTTTTTTCTTTGCAATTCTCTGCCAGCTGAAAGTTATGTGTATCTCAATTCATTTGCCTTCTTTTAGATAAAAAACGTTTTAACTCATCAATTAGTACAATTGCTGTCTGGACATGTACTTATCTGTTAATGCTAAGACAGCTGCAACTGTTATTATGACACAGCTTGTTATAGCTTGTGAGGCCCGGATGCATTAATGTCGGATGTCTGATTGTGTACTAATGTAAAACATGTCAACCAAGTTTTAGTTCAATTTATTTTTTATTAATTAAACAACAAGACAATATTTAGGTAATTGTTGAGCCTAGGTGCATGCAGATTTTTCCCTTTGGACAAAGCCAGGTTTAACTTTTTCCAGTTGTTATCTAAGTTAGCCTTTTGCAGCTGTAGCTTAATGCTATTTGCATTGAGCTCCTGATCGTTCTCCTAGCAAGTCAGCAAATAAGCCTACAGTACTTTCCAAAATATCAGACTCCCTCTATTGATGGAGAAAATTCTGCTGCACACTATTTTTCATTAACACCATTGGCACTGGAGTCAAAAGTGCCGCAGGAACACTGGATCAACCTGAAAAGGTGTGACAGTGTCCTCAGAATATCCAGTTTCATCAGCTCTCACAAAGCTGTGAAATTGCCAGTTGGTCAACTGTGGGCGACATTTGTAGGGTCCACAGCTGGAGAGGGCCCTCACCGTTTCCAAAAGAAGGATTTTGTTTAACAGGAGCGCCTACAGCAGTATTCTCTCAGGGGGTCCAGATATCTGAGCTACACCACTGCTGCACAGAAAAACAAAAAACTACTGGAGCTTGAAAACTAGGTTTGCACTGTGTTTTTCGATTTCTCCTCCCTTGAACAAAGCAGGGAGTGATTCATCTTGAAAAAGCTTTGTGTGATTTAATAATTCCAATCCATAACATGGGCTTGCTGATTCTCTGTATTTTGGATTTTGGTTTGTAGATTCCCAGGCTTCATTTTGCTTGCTACGGTATTATTTCCCAGTTTATAGATTAATAGTTTTGAGACACTGCATAGACCTGAGTGGTTCGGCCAAATCAATGTCAATTCCTGATTCTAAATGTACAGATGTAATTATTATACAGTATTTACAGTATGTTCTGCTACTTGGCAGGGCAACAGCCTGTGCAGACATAATATTCACATTTTATTAGACTTTCTGTTTATTTCATTTCCTCCTTTCCACTAGACTAGCTACTCATTTTATTTAAATATGATTGCGCTCTTAGACGTTATTTGTACACAAGATGAGCCTCATTGCTTTGCTTTAAATAGAATGAAAATAACATCTTTGACATGTACAGTGTACTCACTCTATCTCGAACAAGGTCTTTCTTCACACATATTCAGGAGTTCTTCTTGCTCTTGTGTTGCACTTGTAAATAGACACTCATTCATTTTGTCGGGTTGTTTCTGGTTCACTTGTATCAGATATGATCAAAGCAGCCTTGCAGACATTTACAACCTTTTCAACTTGCATTATTGTTGAAACGTTTGAAACCGAAGGTAAGGTGCTCAGTCCTGTGGAGAGACGTCTTCACTTTCATTTTAGGTGAGGGTTCAGACGTGACACAGAGGCACCAGAGGATGAATTCATTTTTGACTGTTCTGTCTTGCTGGAATATCAAGCTTTTTATTTGGCAGCCTCGTAATGCCACACATACAACAATGCGTCTTTCCATCAAACAACACAAACCTCCTGCTTGTTCAGGAAAAATACAAATTCCTCTGCTGCTCAGACGCTTGTGTTCCCTGTTGTAAAGACAAAGTTCGTATCTGAGTGTGTACTCAGAAGCAGCTAACTGATGTTTAAAGTACAGTAGGACTGTTGCTGCACCTCAGTTGATGGAGCCTTGCACCACTGTGCAAGCCCATGAGCCAGCAGCACTGCGGTCAAGAGGACCACCATGAATCACAAATCCCAGTTTGATTTGTAAACTGTCGGGACATTGATTTACACGGGAGATCAGATGAAAAAAAAAATAAAAGCTCTTGCAGCTATGGGAGTGTACTGTGGGAGTGTAATCACTCAGCAGATTGCTCTTGAGAAGAAGGTCAAAGCCCAGTCTTACTGTGATTAAAGCTTTTTTGTTTGTGCTGTGCTGTTTCTCTACCAGTGGGTCCATAAGTGATACCAAATGAGCCTCTTCTGTGAGCTTGTTCTTTACCAGTGGAGAGCAAAACTCCACATAGGTTTAATTCACAGGTTGAATTATATTAGATGTGGTTAGTTGATTAGATATGCGGCCATACTAACTGTCTGGATGTAAAAACAGGATGGATAAAGGTGCCGTTTAAATGGTAATATGACTGGATGAGGACAAACAGCCTATGTGGGGGTACAGAAAGGTTGGAGGACTTGTAAATTAGGAATATCCTAGTATTTTGATATGGATGGCAATTGGCAGAGTTGGAGTTTGTTCCAATTATTTTCATAGTATGGCCAGTGTCACTGATACTTGGTGTGGATGCATGTTAGTCAGTGATAAATCAATTCAAAGAAATGTTAAAAAGCTAACACAAACAAACAGCTCTCCTTTACAGTGAAGCTCTTAAACCTGTCTAACCAGCACTCCAAAATACCCCAAATACTGAAAATATTAAAGTTGGACCATTACCCATGATTACATGCTTAATTAATTGTGAAAGCTGATTGATTTTCTATTGATCAGCGACCAGATTAATTGTTTGCAGCACTAATTAAAACACTGACTCTATGTTGTGTTATTTCCATTTCTTCATAATTACAGTGCAGTACACTTGATGTACAGCAACACACTTTCACTATTCCCACAGCCTACAGTTTTCATTTTTTTATCGCTTTAAATGGCTGTCAGGATCTATCAGCCTCTAGTTTTGCCTAAAGACTGATTATTTACAGCATGTGCTTTTCGCAGAGTAGGATGCAAGTGATTCTCTGGTGAGCTTGCCCTGACTCAGCTCTTCTCCCCTGTCTTTTAGTAGCCAACTGTCGAGTCTTAGATGGATTGCAGAGATATTCGTCCATCCCCACGTACCTGCCTGTCAACTACCAGCTGCTCAGCGCTGACTTGGCATTCTTCCTGAAGGAAGCCAATCAGGACTTTATGAGGAACTCTAGCTTGATGGCACGGACCGAGCCGTTCTTCATCTACCAGGCCAGGAGATTGCCTTCCGTCAACGCTAGCTATGGACCTCTCTCTGTGGAGCAGCCTGTCCCTTTAGAGCTCCTACAGAGCCCAGGGATGTTTCCTGCTTCTCCTCTTTTTACCTTTAACTGGAAGGTACAGACTTTTATCATGAATACTAGGATTCACCTGGCCAAGCCCAAAGTCCAGGTTCTGTTTTATGTTGTGGGGAGAGACTGGGATGACTATAGCGCCATCGACAAACTGCCCTGCGTGCACATGTTTGCTTTCCATGAGACTCAGGAGGTACGTGGTAGTTGCCAGCTGAAGGGTGAGCTGGGACTGTGTGTGGCTGAGTTGGAGCCACTAGCCAACTGGTTCAGCCCACCCAGCGTGGTGCCAGGACGCCAGAGGAACATCGAAGTGTCCGAGGGAACGCCAGTGGAGCTCTACTACATGCTGCAGTCCACAGAAGCTGGAGAGTGCCACTCAGAGGAGGCCAGGAAGGAGAACTTCATCCGCTCCAGCCAGGAAGGGTTGTTTGGTTCGTACACCTCCACCCCGCTGAGGAGGATTGGCGGTGTGAAGCTCTACCAGAACCCCGCTTCTCCTCCTCTCGCCGAACACAGACTGGATAATAACTTTATGGTCATGGTGCCAGCTATACCAATGAGACAGAGGGAAACCGTCTCTGCCTTTATCTCGGTGTCAGCCTACTCTCCTGTGGAGATGTTTACTCTCAGGTAAGAATTTATTTAATTTAGTTCTTTCTTCACGTGTCTGACTGCAGACTCTCATTGCTAGTTATAGTGTGATTGATTGTATTGGAGCTGAGAAAATCATATGAGAGTGAGTTAATGGAGCATCTGCTTCATTGTTGCTTCTCTTCAGACTGGTTAAATTGGAGAAGAAATTATGAAATTAGCTCTCACATACTTAACAGAATTAACACAATTAATTATATAACAAATTAAATCAGTTCAGTGACCTTTATCATAGATTTCACACAACAAAAGACAACAAGATGGCACATTCTCTACACGCTCAAAGGAAAATACGTCCAAGTTTGACCCTCTAAGAGTTTTAGTCAAAGGTTTATTTTTTTAACTGTCTGTGTGAGGCAGACTGTCTAAAATATTGTTCACCTGGGTTCAGCTAGATAGGTAAGGACACACAGGACTAACTAAATGTTAAATTATCTTACTGTACCTCATCATGTCAGCGTGCTGTTGCGTTTTCATTGCAATTTTAATTGTAGTTCACAAATCCGGTAATGTCAGAGACAAAGCCTCTTGCAACAGGTTGAGGATCATAGTCAATATTGGAACCAAATATGTTTTGGGTAGTTGAGGAAACAGTTTCACTCATAAGGAGCAACAGTTTGTGATTCAACACATGCTGCAGGTTGGTCACCTTGATGCTTTACATTCATCCCTTATATTTGTTGATGAAAAATGTAAAAGGATTTGTTTTTTATTTAGTTGTAGTCTCATTTTTGTCAAGAATGAATTGGTCATTAACTGCAGTTATGTGTGTTTATTTGGTACAGTACACAACGTGGTATGCAGAACACACCGCTTACAAGGAAAAGCCACATGGCACCTTTTAATTCACATTTCAAGAGGTATATTCAGTCTATGTATAAATGATTATATTTGTAATTTATATTAATTGTTATTATTGTTATTCTCTGTAAACAATATGATCTGACATGTTGCCACAAGACGTCACACACAGGATCATTGCACATAGTGTATTGGCTCATACTGGCAGTTGTATTTACTTTTATGTGCTGCGTACATACAGTACAAAATAGAAGTACTCACTCCCTCAAGCACTTACTGTGTTTGATAATGATCAGGGCTGACCCAAATGCAGAGCAGAAACGTTTAAAAAAAATGACTAACAAGTACATGTTTATGGGTTGAGTAGGTGATGTGCTTTTTAAAATCTAAAAGTAATTTCGCCTTTTTCCCACTTTGTTTTGTTTTGTCTTGTCGATATCATCGAGTAAGTTGAGTCAGGTAATCGAGCAGGGTTATCTCTCAGAAATGGCTTGATTCAGTGAAGCTGTTGATAGCTACTAATTACAGCGAACAGACGAGACAAAGCAATTTAGATAATTAACATGCAATGCAAATGAGGATGTCATTAATTAAAATTCATGTCCATTAGTGTAATGACTGAAGGCGATCTTAATCACACCGGTTTAGAACGTTTATAAACCTACGGTGAAGCTGCAACGAGGGGTCAAGCTAATTTGTCAAGCCATGTGATAAGGAATACAAGCTGTATACTGAGCACTGTTTTCTGCTTAGGCATCGTGTTTAATTTTAAAAAATGAATCATATTAAGACTTCTATAAAGCTATTGTGCTCTTATTTTCTTTTCCCAACTGTTTACTAATAAAGATTCCTAGCTTACTAAAAAAAGATCCAGTGCTTTAGGCGCAAATTATTTGGAGCCAAGGTAAACAAGTTCAAAACAGCTGTGAAGTTTTTTACAAGCCAAACAAATTCTTCAGACTTTCCTGTGCTACATTTAATTACCGACTAGTTGTCCCGAAGTGATAAGCCATTGAAAACTTTTTCTTTTTCCAAAACTGAGAAAACCCTGAATGATTTCTTTCATCAGGCAAATGAGCAGGCCGTGCTGGCCACAAAGGCAATGCCTGTGGTGTTTTTATTTGGCAGTGCAGTGCATGCCAGGCGCAGGTTGGCCATCTGAGAGCGACAGATATGAAAAAGGCCTCTGTGTGGTCCTAGTTGATAAGGCCGTCCTCATGCATACATTTGTTAGGACGTTTAATCACCAGAGTGAGAAGACTTTGATCTCTATATTCACAACATCATTATCATCATCTGTGTACTACACGCTTCTGTGGCAGCCATTGTTAGCTGTGAAGTCCTGAATGCAGGGCCAGTCTATGATCCTGGGAAAACTGTCAGACAGACCTTATGCTATTTTAGCTGTGCGTGTTTATTAGATCCTCACTTCTGCGCATTAGTTTTTAAACTCCAAGACCAGCTCCTTCAGACTCGTACACATTAGTTTTACTCCTTATTTAGTGTGCGCATAGATGAACAGCATAACTCCATTAAAATCTTCTCTTTGTCTCTACAGATAGATGAAAAACAAGGTAAAATTAAAAGACAATTAAAATGGCCACTGATGCCTTCAGTAATTTTTTTCCTCCCCTCCAATTCAGTTTTCACCTTCGTCTCATCCATTATGCTGAAAGGCTCACGCTGGGATAGATGGTTCTGCAATGAAAGCTAATTTCACATATTTTTAATAGCCAATCATCCGGCCAATTTAGTGCTTTGTGGATACCCAGCATGGTATGCCCTGTTGGAGTATTTCAGTCGTCACATGCTACTTTTAATGTGATGGGCTCTGATTTGATTTGACCTCATTTGTGCTAATGGACTGTGTCACTGAGAAACAGAAAAGTTTGACTTGTTTTACTCTAGTTTACTTTGCCCCAAAGTAAAAGAATTTTGGTGTAGTGCATTAACTGTTTTCAGGTTTTAGATTGTATCATGATTCATTTCTATATACTATTTACAGTCTCCATTTTTATAAGCCATCTTAATCCTTGGGAGAAAAATGAACTAAAAAAGACAACTGCCTGAATGATTATATAAAAAGTGTTTGTTTATATATACATTTTATATATATATATATATATAATATATAAAATAGTATTTTTTTTTACATTTTTAAATGCATGGCATTGCATTCTTTCTTTATTGCTTTAGTTCATTTGTCTGGTCAGAAATGAAAATCTCTATACTAATTATTCTGCCTCCACACCATCTAATTACTACATCTAAAGAACCAGTTCTCTGTTCAAGTCTTACATCCCTAAACATGTAGACATTGGCTCATCTCAATATTCAAGTCAATATCTGCAAAAAGGCTCAACATGTTGTTAAAATCTGTCATGCATCACATGAACTTTGAATTGACAAGCACATGTAGACAGAGCAGAACACAGAGTTACAGTTTTAGACAAGACATTTTAAATGTGCACCTTTTAAGGATGAT
The DNA here is from genome assembly GCF_033026475.1 of Channa argus. Lineage (NCBI taxonomy): Eukaryota > Metazoa > Chordata > Actinopteri > Anabantiformes > Channidae > Channa > Channa argus. The sequence goes on from NC_090207.1 coordinate 20,180,891, forward strand.
CAGTATACAGTATGTATCAAACTGTACCAACTGTAATGAGTTTTACTCCTGATGGAACCCATGTTTAAAACTATGTCCCCAATCGTATAAGATGCTTTGGAATGGGAGTGTACATAATTACAGCATAACTGATTGCAATTTCTGAAAACATGGATTATCCTGTTACCTTGAGTTGTGATTACTCACTGAATAAAACTATTTTAGGCAGTCGTGCACCCTTGAATTGTTTCATCAATAATTGTTAACATTTTCAGCCAAGGTTCAGTTTATATTACCATTCAAAATTTAGATGAGTTTCTCTGTGTGGATGGAAGAATAAAAAGTAACAATTTAATTGCACATGTTATCTTTACTAAGAATTTGCTGTAAAAAACATTTTATAAGTTTTCATTTCCTTTTTGGCATAGGAGTGGACACATGGTACTCACGGTACTTACTCCTCGAAGTTAATGAACTGACAACTGGATGAAAATTCATTAAATAATTTCTACAATGACAAATCAGGCTAAACAACATAAGGTGTAGACAGCTGTTGTTTTAATGTAATTATAGCAATTAGCAATTAGACGACTTCCTATAGTTAACACATATATGTAATCACCATAGTCAGAGCTGTGTTTTAATGAACAATTTCTTTGGCTTTTTACTCCCTGAGATGTTTTTGGGTATAATGATACAGTAAAAGACTTGAGTGTCCCACCTCAGTTAGGATCTGTCTCCCTGCTGCTGCAGCAGTGGGTCCTGCTGAGTGCTGCTAGGGTGTGTATGTGTGTGTGTGTGTGTGTGTGTGTGTGTGTGTGTGTGTGTGTGTGCGTGCGTGCGTGTGTGTGGGAAAGCTGCCCTGCCCTCTATTAGACAGAGAGACAGACAGAAGAGAAACTGAATCAGAAATGCCAAAACTATAACTCCACATCCATTAATCTCTGAGAATGGGTCAGCATTCCTACTCAGAGTCACTTGCACTGTCGAGCTCTGCACATGTGAGAAAACGGTTCATCTCAACAGAACACCTGTTAATGGTGGCATTAATGGTGTTAAAAGGAATTACATGAACACTGACAGCGCTCATTTAAACCAGATGAATTCAGACTTATTTCCAAATGAAAATATTCGTTATTATAAATTCAGCAATGTAGAAAATTCACAATTATGTAGCCATTTGTCACTCTATCACACATGTTTATACACATAGCTCATGGCTGAGGTTTGAGGAAAAACTGCACTCATGACAGACACTCAAGAGGGACTCAAAGTATGCAAATGGTCTGCAATTCTAATCTTTACCAAAGTGCTTTTGTTGCTAAAATGTAAGCACAAGTGAGACTGAAGATGTGAACATTGTGTGTTGTTCGGTGACGTTCAAGAACATAACACCCATTCACTGTCATCATTAACAAGAACACTAGGAGACAGGTTTGACCTCAGCTAATCAGCTTTATTGTACAATACAGGACAGTGATATGCTCACTTTATAGATGTTAGTCATCATCTATTAAAAACATGTTAAAACTCTAATGAAGTGAGAGATGCTACAAATTGGAATATCATTACACCATCAACCTGTTGATGGCGACACTTTTTGACAAGTTAATCAATTATGCAGTCATTTCATTAGCAGGTAGAGAAATGTGAGAAATTACATTATACACTAATCAGCCACAACATTAGGTACACCTGAACAATCTAATGCAATTCAGTACAGCAGCTATGCCTTTCATTCTACCTTTACACGGTTATAATTTCTCAATTTTAGGTTGAAATGTCAGAAAGGTGATAATTCTACTATGTGCTTATTATTGACATCAAAGTCTAATGTTCTAATGGTTCTAAAAGGTTGTTATAATGTTTTGGCCACCATATTTAATATGAAAGAGGGGGCCAAGACATTACATTCACTTTTAAATCGGTGACCAGTGGCTGATTGATTTGTAACATATTAATATGGTTTTAAAAGCCTTTGTCAATTGTGCACGACGTCATCCAATATAAATTGTTGCAAACAAAGTTGGATTAGGCAAGATGAGCTGTAACATTACAGTGTCTTCCTTTGCTGTATTCCTACTTTGATATTTCCTTGCTTTGTTGTGCTGGATGAGAAACATTACATCACATCATGTTCTACTGTAAAGCTGTTTTATTATGAACAAGAGTTACTCTTTGTAATGTCTTCAAAGAATAAAGATTGTGACTTGCAGGGGAGTCAGAGGAAGACAGTGAAAAGCCACTTAGAACTTTCAGGCCATTAAATTTAATATGCAAGTAATGTATAAGCTCAAGTCATTATCATAATATGTTTTCTGGTATCACTGTGCGAGCAATTTAGATTGTTACATGTCGTTGATAATTCATTATTATCCCTCAGCTTAGATGGTTCATATGCAAATTAAATGCGAACGAAGGAAATGAATTTAAAGGAGATTTTCCTCTTGCAGTCTCTAGTGGTATAAAGGAGAAAAAAAGCAGAGCACAAAAGGAAATTGCTCTATTTTCTGTCTTGGTGCAGTGCTGCTATAGAGCATGAGTCACTGTACAATGAGGGTCATTACATGTACATTGTCCTCCCTGGCTGTATTCAACCATAATTTTTACAACAGATTAGTCGATTAAAGTAACATAAAGCAGAAGTTCTCTCTAGCATACGGAATTTTTCACTTTGTATATGTAGATTGCTTAACAGATAAAAAGTTCACTTACTGCTTTAGTGAAGGAACAACACAGCACATTCAAACCACTGATGATAGTCTGAAGTCCTTTAAGGGACTGGATGAAAATTGAATAAATGTTTAGAGCTGAAGTGAATTCCAGAAATTAAGCATTGTACTCTATTGCATTGCATGGACATTAGTAAATAGATTAAAATCAGTGCAGCAGAAGCGCTGCTGAGAGTTTAGTCTAATAGCTCGATCCATTTACCTCGAAAGTTGTCCAGTCCAATTTCTAACTGGGAGCACAGAAATTCTGACTTCCGTGTTCAAATGGAACCGACCAAAGGTTAGGTTACCTGATCCTTTTTATCCTAAACTCCAAGTGAAGGTGAGTGGGTTACAGAGGACCCGTAAGCTCACTCCTTTGTAAATCCGAACCCCCCGGCTTTAAAAAATTGTTTTTCTTTCATTTGTGAACCTGTAGTCTTTGGACTCAACTCTCAGTCACTCGAATGACGTGACTAGACTCGTTAATTTCACACATGCAAAACTACTCCAAAGAGCTGTAAACCAACTTTAATGTGTAATAGATTCCCTTTAATATTTTCCTTAAACTAAAAACTGAGGTCTGAGATAAACTCGAACACTAATCATTTAGGTACCTGTGCAACATGTATCACCATTAGTATCCAAATTAGATAAAGCATGTAACATGGTTTACTCCCCTTTAAAACTGAACTGTAGTCATATTTATAGTAAACATTTCAAAGGCACCATGAAGAAAGATGTACTTAAAAATAAATGTGTTCAGTCTATGATGTAGAAATTATGTTTTCTAATGTGATTCAGGGTAAAGATTCAGGATATGATTTAGAAAAAAAGTTGAATTATTTTAGCTAATAACTGTAAAGATTTACCAGCACAGACTTTCTCAAATCTAACATAAATCTCAAGGAAAGTTTAAAGAAAACATAAATTGCTGGTGTGGGAAAAATAAAACAGACTGCCCGCTCTTCAGACAAAAAGAAAATTATAAGATCGTTTTTTTTTTCTCGGAGCTTTCCTCCCTCATAATAATTTTTTCGTTAAAAACATACTTTGAAATGTGCATAATATCAATATAGAAATAAGAACCTTACTTTCCACTTTTACTGATGGTTTGTTGTAACACCATTTCAGCTTCATTTTAGTTTTACTGTTCTACATAGTTATAATTTATCTAAACTGAGACACTAAATGTGAGTGAACCCACAACTTTGATCTTCCTTCCTTGGGTGTGATTTGACTTGCTCTTAAAAAGCACTGAAAAATTGGTTGCAGTGACACAAAATTGTGTGTTATCATCAGTGCACAGATAATAACTGTTATTGCAGTGGTACTTTCATCTATGTACGTGTGTCTGTGTGTGTTTGTGGGTGTTGCAGATGTTTGACAGATGCAAGTGTCTTGTATGTACAATTACATGACTGTTTATGTGTTTCTGCAGATGTTTGTAGTTTGTGTGTGTGTCTGTGTGTGTGTGTTTTTGTGTGCCAAGTAGACAAACACCGCTGGTCTCCTGCATTCAGTTTGTTTATTTGTTTGCCTCCCATGAAGAACATTCTAGCAAACATTTGTTTGCAAACAGATTTCAATAAAACTGTCAGTCTTTTGTAATCACATTGTGTGTGCATGTGTTTTGTTCGTGTTTGGAAGTGTGAATGTCTTCCTGTGTACACAGACGTGTGGGTGTTCAAAAGTGTTTGATCACATTTGCTGATGCGTCTGATCACCGTGCTATGATCACACTGTGAATACCAAAAGTACTGAATGAGCGACTGTGATGGAATCACTTTGTCTTGACTTTAAAAGGCAGTGCATCACTAAACAAATTATCTGGCATTATGCTGCATTATGTATGCTGATGGACCCTAGTGACTAATGTATGCAAAAAGCAGGGTGGGATAGGAGTAGAATAGAACAGAATAAAATAGAACATTTTGCCCGAAGTGTTAAAAGTGTAATGATACAGTCAGCTTTTGTAATCTTGGTGATAATAGACCAAATAAAAATACATGTTTAATTCATATTTGTAATCATATTTGCTTTATTTGAATTTCAACGTGATTTTCTATAGTCTGTGTACAAACAGATTGGATCAGTGTAATGATTATCAGTTGTGAGGTTTATTTTCTATACTGTGTATCCTCCATTATCTGTTTTGCTTATTCTGACGAGGTTTTTGGAATGGCTGGAACCTAGAGGTGGGGGTATGGACAGGGTGCCAGGTTGTCTATCACAGGGTTGGCACAGAGAGACAATTATTCATGCTCACATTCACACCTACAGGCAATTTTAAAGTTACCGGTTAACCTACCAGCATCTTCTTGGATTGTGGAGGGAGACCAGAGTACCCAGAAAAAACCCACTCAGGCTAAGTGAGGAAAAGCAAACTCCACACACAGAAAAAGCCCCGGCAGCTGATAGTTTGAACCCAGGACCTTCTTGATGTGAGGCAGGAGTGTTAGCCACTCTTCCATATAAACAGATATGCCACAACATTAAATCCACCTGGTGGTTTTAATGCTCAGTGTGTACAGAGTTGTGAAGCTGCAGGCTGCTCAAAGTGCCCATCCTAACCCCGGTCACAATAATGTGTACATATCATCTTGGACAGTTTTCTTCTATGTTTAGAATTAATTAATAAATAAATTAATCTGTTACTCAATGAATTTAAATATTTTTATCACTTACAAGATTTCCTCTGTCTGTCCTTTCTCTTATAATAGATGACCGGCAACAAATTACAACACATGATAATTTAGTGTAAAGAACATACACCAGGAGCAGGGCTTTTAATTATTCTACTTTTTCTGTGTTCGTTTCACAGAATCATTATATCTTCTGAATTTATATCCTCTAAACAAAGTCTCTGGCCTGTCGGCCGACACGGTTTAAGCGTGTTGTTTCAGCTGCTGCTGACCACTAATACTTCATGGTAATAAATGAATAACTGCTCTGGTTGAGAATCGGAAAAGAACAAAATTTCGTCAGGCTTAGGCCAAGTGGGAGACCCCCTCTCTTGAACTCAGTGGCCACACACACGCATATCTGATTCAGTACAATGCAGTCTGATTTGAAAGCCTTCATTGCTGGTTATAAACACACTCTGAATCAGCACCCACTGAAGTGCTACTGTAGGGGAGAATATGTGATGAAAGACTAAGAAAATGCCTTGTCATTTATTGGCAGACACTGAAGCCATAAGCCATTTTCCTAAAACAGCTTTTCCATTTGAAAGTGGGAGAAAGAAGCACTCCGGGGACAAGATATAGATGATTAAGACTGAACGTTTCTGGGAAAACGGCTTCAAACATGCAATAAATAAATCTTGTCAGATGTCTCCTAGTCATTATGAATAATTTCTTTGTAGTTTGTTTATATTTAGTCTGTGAGAGCTTTCCGTGTGATTTGGCAACCTGCAGCAGGTTGCTTGTACTTTTTTCAGACAAACTGTCTTCTTTCCCGGTAAAGTGGCTGAGAGTGTCACCAGTGAGACTTTTTGTAGCTCTGTTGAAAGCCGTGATACACGTTTCTGCAAAAAATAACCCAGATGCACAGTACTCGTGAAATTTAAAGAGCTATTTTGTTTTTACATAGTAAGGAGTCTCCTAACCTCTTTATTAAGGCAGAACGACAGGTGCTCCAACGTGTCAAACATCAGCGTGTTTTATGTTGAGCTTGCAGATTTAAATTTGTTCCATTATGTTTATCACATTTTTATTAGCTGGTAGAGTGTGTGGCCTTGCCAATGGATGACTGAGGTCCTGTTAAAAGAATGCTGCCCAAAGGTGGGTACACAGAGAGACAGCAGTGTTGTAAACGTGGTGCATAGCTCCTACATATGGGCCCCTCTGCTCCCACACAGCTCTACGAGGGGTCTTATCATAAACTGTGGATCTTGTAAATTCGTTTTGAACTGCGCCAGCGCTAGAATGTTTTAAGAAGAAAAATTTTTAAAATTTTAGACTTTTTAAGACGTCGTACTGCTGTTGATGGGGTTTTTACAGTATGACAAAACAAGACTTAAACTCACACCGTTGATATTGCTCAAAATTCTCCTGTATAGCTAAGTATCAGCTAAGCAACAGAAAACATAAAGTGAAATCGTTTAATAATAAATAGTAACTAGTATGAAAGAGCAGTATTTAAGTGCCACATTTTGTGTTATGAAAATATACATTAAACATATGAAATTATATATGTATATGCTCCTGTATCATGAGCATGCTGTAGGAAGTTTTGAGAGCAAGAAACTTTATTTCATTATTTCTCCTGTAGAGAAACTGAATATGATTTGAGAATTTCTGTGCACTTCATACACATAATATCAACTTTTCTCACAAAATGTTACTAATTTGCTTTGGTTTTGTTTCCTGTTGACACTGTAAAAACATTATTGTCCTAAAAAAATATTTTTTGTCTCAAATTGGCTTATTTCTTGCTTCCAGTTCAGAAACAAAATAATTCCTTTGACTCTTGATTTGAGGGGTTTTTTTTTCCCTTCAAAATTAGATTTCAGATGTTTCATCTTTCAGTTTCCACCGATTACATTAAGAACCACTCTGACCTATTGTTACAGGTAAGATTAGCATGCTAATTAAATATTGACGAATATTTAATACACACAATCAGAAACCATACTGGAAGGTTAATAGAGGCCCAGCTCTTACTTCTGATGAATATATTGACAAGGACAGAGCCTCAGAGATAACAATACGTTTCCTGCTCTCTCCATTATACATGCAGCTGTAATTATTTCTTTGTAGAATGACTGAATTAAATTACAATAATTCATTCTGTCTGTTATTCATCACTAATTAATGGGTCAGCTTATTCAATCTCTAGTCTTTTACTTATACTTTCTTTTGCCCTTCACACTTTTATTCCCTTCCAAGCATAAACATGATCAAAGCACTTTTCTTATAATTAATTACAGTCTCTAAGCTAGACCCCGTTAGCTTGTGCTTTTATCTTTAATTTAGGGTCAGTATTTTATAGATTCTTACAGGCTTATAATAATTATTGTCCACTGTAAAGTCCTGACAGTTGTCTTTTCAAACCAGCCATTTATTATTATGGATGAATATTCTAAAATAAATGTATAATTGATATTTTGGATTTCACGTCTGCCTTCATGTCTATTCTAGATCATAGTACCTGTATACATTGTGTATTACAATCCACATTAGGCTAGTTAGGTTTTTAAACTCTCTCCCATGATTTGCCTAGAAACACAGTATGTCTCAGTGATTAAACCTAGACTTGTGGCTTACTTAAATTGTATCAGCCTATTAGTAGTCAGGAAGTAGAGATATGATTTAATGCTGTTTCTTGGAGGGAACACAAAAGACTAAATTGAATGGTTTTATATTCACTTTCATGGATGATAATGTGCCCCTAAATCTGGCACCGTGAGCGGAACTGCCACTTGTTCACAGACAGCGGCTAATTATCGTAATTAGTTGCATTCTTGCTGTTATGTTAAATAAAAAACTAGTCAGCAGACATGGTGACTCTCCAAGGCTCAGTGATGCTTTATTCTGACATCTGGATAAGAAGAGGCTCAAATTTTAAAAACTATTAAGGTTTTTCCACAAGAAGAGTACAAGCCAGACAGAATCACTAAACTATTACTTAATTAAATAACCTGTCCATTGAAAAGTTTTATTTATTTTTACACAAAGCACAAGAAGAATGAAGCCAATTAATTTTAGCAACACAAATGGCCAATTAAACTATAATGAAAGGGCTATATTTAAGAATGAAGTGCAGCAAAAGTCAGAATTCTTCATTGGTGAGATTCCATTTCTTTTTTTGTGTCCACATTTATTTTTTGTGACAGATTTGATCTTTCCAGGCACAAATGATACCAGTCTTGTACAATGAGATGTTCTTCCATTTTTCCCAAATGATTCTTTCAGCTGTTATTTGCTGAAGGGGTTTCGTGGCTCTAACCCAAAGGTATACTATTGGATTCAAGTCAGGGACACACTTGGCCAGGCCATAGTTTTCACTTTTTTCTTCTTTGAAAAGCCTTATGGGATTTTTGCTGAGTGTTTGGGGTCATTCCTCTCTTGCTCTCTTGCCAAGCTTTTTATTCAAGGGCTTCTTCTTGTTCAATGTTTAAATGACCAACTTGCATTTATATTGCCATCTAGATGTCACCTCCCAAATACATTAAATATCTGGATCAAATTTGGAAAATGTAAAGGTGAAGGTATAGGTTAGGTATTGGTGTAAATTTGATTTTGTATGTTATTTTATACTAGCTTTATAATATCATCAGACACATGGTTTGCGTACTATAACTTTAATGTCAGTTAATTTCACTTTTCTGGGAATTTTTTCAAAAAATACTGTACCAACAACACAACAAATAAAAGGATGGTTATTAAATTGGTGAAGGACTGCAATTTGTAAGTAATTTCTATTGCATCAGCAGCGTGAACTGCATTTTATTTTGATAGTCTAATGCCCTGTCTGGAGAAACAGACAAATGGTGGACGGTCCTGGTTCAGTTCTTCTAGTTTAAGCTTTGAGTAGTCAGAACATGCTGTTGCTCCTTCCTGCATCATTGTAAGATTGAAAACATTGTCCTTATATTCATTCTGTCCCTTTAGATGTGAACAGTTTGAGAAGAAATTGTTTTACACTGTGTTAAATTTATGTATTGTAATTAATCCTTTTTCTTCAAACTACAACTCACTAATTTGTGCACCTAAGTGCAGCGGAGCATAAGTTATGCAGAAACTCTGAAAACTCAAATAATAAAAATACTCAAATACTTAGTTCTGCACTCTCAGCACCAGTCGACTTAAAAGGAAAGCTGTTTCTTATTGCACCTTTTAATGTTCATTCCCATGGCCATCGTGTTATTTTAATTTGACTTTGTGATTTGGCCTTTGGAGGAGGCATAATGGTGTTCAATGCGTGAAAAGCCCAAGGACACAAGCTCTACTGGGAGCAATGTAATCAGTGTCTGCTCTATTTCTCTATTGATTTTAAATTTTAGAAAGCACCGGAAGTCCAGCCAAAAGGCAAAGAGGGACACATTACATCCATTTTGCCCAATTCAACCTCACTATGTTGATTATTGTGTTCTCATGACAGTAAAACCAGCATATTGCAGTTTTCTTCATCATTACTTTTTGCTGAACAAGCTTGCAAGACTCATCTAGGTGTCTCTGACTAAGGCATGAGCGGTGTGGTATTTAAAGCTGATGTTCTTCCTCTTACCCTTTGATGATTGTAAGGTTGGATCTATTTGGCCTGTACTCTTTGCTGATTCCAATGACCTCTGTGCACAATCCTGCTGGAAACCACTTCAAATCTGGGATTTACTTGGATACACCACCGCTTTTTGTGTCAATTAGCCTATATGTCTGCATCCACAAATCAGGACTGTAAAACTTGCACCTATAGCATAGGGATACAACCCCTGTGATCAGTGCAGTCCTGCCCCTCAGACCTGCATCAAATCAATGGTTTCAGACGGAGCACCATTAGTCCCCCATGCTGTATAAGGACTTTTCCCTCTTCCTCTCCTGGTTTGCTGCTATACACCATTCAGTCACCGTTCCCACATTCATGTTAATTAATTAGGATGCAGGAAACCCCTTTGTGATAAGATGCTTTTCAAGCCTTTTAATTAAACTAATACCAAATACTTGTAAATTCAAACATGTTGGATATTTTGCCTATGTTTCCATAGCTACCAAATCATCTTTTTGCCACAAGTGAAATGGTCTATTGTTCTCAGAGCTATTCTTTCCCCTTTCAATTATGACCAATGGAAATAGGGAGGAAAAAAACTCTCCTCCTCCACCAGGACTCAGAACTTAGGCAAGAGAGTATAAGTTTCTAGATCTAAAGTCAACACTTTCTAAAGTCAACTTTATGGAATAAATGAATAACTAATTTAAGCAACCATGAACAACAAAAAAGAAAAAAAAAGTTGAAGTAAAACAAACATTTGCATTATGCCGTCTAAAATCGCCAGTGGTTTCTCTCAGAAGGTCAGGTCATTTTGTATGTTCAAAGACATATATTCTTTCTAAACTGTTGTGGCCAAGTAGTAAAGTACAGTAGCATTAGAGAGCCATGAATATCTTGGTCTGTCTGTTGTTTTCTGTGAGGCAAGTTTGGCATATTGTGTTACAATTTCTGCATTCATTATGTGACACCCACTGAAAAAAAACACTTTTCATACACAATAAAGGAGTGTCTGTAAAACTGTGAGAACATTTTTGTTATCACAAACTGATTCATCTTCACCATCTCACTGTACTATTTTAGCATACTAATGGTAGCTAATTAATGCCAAAGGCAGTTTAGCTGAGGGTGAAGGGAATGTGATTTGTTCTGGACAAATTAAAATTGTGACCTCCTGATGGAGCTAGATAAAAAGCCAGGAGATTACCAAATTATTACATGTCTATCCAATAATGCAAAATATATTTTACTCCAAATTGCAACCTCATTGTAGTGCTGTAGAAAACAAATCACCAAAACATATATCTGGTTTCATTAGTACAAAATATATTTCAATTTGGACCAAAGTAGTGGACTTCCTGAATGTCTAACACACTGACCCTGACAGCCCTAGAGCCATTAGAGGCTACTGTACAAAGACTAGAAATTACTCCTCCTGCCTCATTGTCTATGAAATCAAGCTTTGTACATATTTCAGATAGAGTTACATAATGTAATTACTAAGCATTCTAATGGTGTGTGTGTGTGTGTGTGTTTGTGTCACTAAATAAAAAAGTACTGTAGGTGGACACAATGTGATATTATTGCAATAACACATAAATGAAAATTGTGCTGATAGTGTGTGGGTCTCCTCTATTGTTTTTCGGACGTACAAGATTCTTTCAGTGCCGACACAATGAAGATTAACATTACTAATTACATGCCATTGCACACCAGTGCATTCTTCCCTTTAATGCTGCATAAATGCAACTAAGACATACTGTACAGTAGGTCCTTCTCCTTGACATGTTTTATATATCTCAGTATCGACATATATATGGGTTTACGTCTGTCAAATCACATTTTCATTTTAAAAACAAATGTCTTAACTCTTATTACTTTCACATAAAGCTCTTCCTTATGAAAAGGTTTATTTTGGAATATTGGAATAGTGGAATATTATATTATACATACACTACATACTATATATAACATTTATAAAATATCATTAGCTTTTTCAAGGGTATACCAGTTCCATATTCAGTTTTTCCTGGATGGAAACAGAGGAGTTTTGCATTTTCAAATGCAAGCTTTCTTCTTTACATTTCATTTCTTGGTTCTTTCCGTAATACTCTTAAGAAGAAAGTGTTATTAACTGAGGAGACCCAGTTCTCGTAAAAGGAATATGGAGATAGTAAATGAAATGATAAAGATTAGATTTATGCCAGGGAGTTGCGGTTGAATAATGTAATATTTGTACTTACAGTATGGAACTAGGGCTTCTTGTTATAATGACCAAGTTGAAAGAAGATGCTGTACCTCAGCTTGATTAAATATTATATTAATAATACTCCCCCTACAAACCAAACAGTCTTGTTTTTTTAATCTAGCTGAAGTACTTTCTGCCCGAAATTTCCAGCTTGTCTCACTTTCAACCCAACACCCCAAGATTTGACCACTCAAATGCTGAACTCTGGCATTTTATTACATGCACTTCCAAATTTAGTTATGTTATTCAACTGTCTGGCATTTCCAAAGGTCACAACCTTTACTTGTTCATTTGGTGTCTTCGATGTCAATGTTTCTGTGTCCAACATGAGTTTTTCCAGGGCAGATGTCAGAGGTCTAGACCCTTGTTAAGGCTGTAGAAGGGCCTGATCGTCGTCATCAGTCAATTTTCCGCAGGCACTTGGTGATCTTTTCTGCCTGTCACTACCTCCTTCATTTCCCAGGTCTAATCAATGAACCTCTGAGTTACCCAACAGGCAGCAGAATTACATATTCAACAGATCTGTAGTGAGATGTGCAATTGCACAAGGACTCGTGGACAAGCCAATAGGCATAGAAGCAAAAGAAAACAACATACATAAACAGCTGACTGTGTGTTTCTTACCGTTTAATCAAAATAGTTGTATTGTTTTGTTGCGGTTTTGCTTGTTGCCATGCACTCATACAATATGTGACTATCCTGCAAAGAGCAGTGATGTCCTTCACAGTACATATCTAGCAAAGACAGACACTGAGAATATGACAGCTCTTCCTGTAGCATTATACACTATCTGACGGTGAAGAAAGAGAAGTGAAGCAAAGTGGTTGGTCTTAGTGGCTAAAGACTGAGAGAGGTGAACCATGGTGGCCTTTTTCTCTCCTGTGAAGGGAGACAGTGGGCCCATCCTGAAACTGGAAGGTTGGACATTCATCATTGACCAGGAAATTCAAGTGTGTGTGTGATCAGGGTGGCTGGCCCAGCGCTGGGCTAAATGGAAGACTAATGGGTAGTTGGAGCAAGTCTGACGGGCTCTGAGGAGCCTTGCTCTCTCTTCCCCCACCTGTCATCCATCACATTTCCAGCTGACACTGGGAGATAACTGTCTCACATTGGTTAGAGGCGGTGGCCAAGGGAGCAGGCAGATGAGGGGGCACCAGCTGGCTGAGGAAAGGAACAGGGACATAGTTACCGCATGCCATTAGAACCAGTTTAGCAGCCTTTCTCATTCAGACAATGGGACAGAAAAGAGCCAAACTGTTTGTGTCAGGGGGACACTATGAGATGCACACAGACTAAATGGATTAAAGCAAGACAGAGTTAACATTCAATCCACTCAAACAGCATTGAAAAAACTTCTTCTCAGCTAATTAGAATTGTCAAAATATTAATCAAGTAGTTGTACTATTATGTAATGCCGAAAGGGATAAAAGAGACTAAAATGAGAGAGTCAAGAATGGCTTAGTGACCAGCATGATTAGAACTGACGCTTACATAAGTAGATTAGAGCATTTTGTGTCATTCTAAGCCTGAAAGATATAATGATATTCATAAAACAGGGTGAAGGTTCAGCTGTTTGTCTTCCAATGTGGAGGCTTCAGAGGAACCAATTTTACTAAATCACTGGCTCTGCTTTTTCTCTGTGGGACAGAGGACACAAGGGAATGTTCACTCACACATACACACACAGAGAGAGAGATGTGTACGCACACATGCACATAACAAAAGCAAGTGAAATGGCTTTTTAAAGTCCTTTTATATCAGCTCAGATCAGAGCTCTTTTAAAACAGATGTCACCTTGAGGGCAAAGAAAAGAGATTATGGATTTTTTTGATCACCTCTCTACTAGGAGTCCTTTACCATGGCAAAGCATCGAAAATCCCTGGGCAAATTGGCCCTTAGCCTCAGTAACAATAATCAGAAATGGTTTCCCTTGAAGTTAGTGTTTACTTCATAGTGTGGGTAATATAGAGGGCGTGTCATTAACAACCTTGATTAGAGCAAATTGAATAGAATGTGAAATAGACTTTAAGAGTAGGGTACCTGGCAGTGAGCACTCTCTACATTAAGTCCACAATAGACATGTGCTGATATGAAATTTTATAGTACTATTATCTAAGCTTAAAACTATTGATAAAGTATGATCTTCATTTTTAAAATTGCGCCACTGTCGGGTGCTAGACCATGGACATCAGTTTATGTAAATGTCTGTGTTGTTGTCAAAAACAGAATATAAACATATTTAAGATATTTTGCTATATATTTGGATATTTCTATTATTCTTTTTCTTTTGTCATTGAAAATGTCTTATGCACTCATTATTTTATTACACACTATGGTACAATAACACACAAATTCATTATAAGGTGTAAAATATTTGGTCCTCCATAAACATGTAGAGGCAAAGTAATAAACAACTAAATTCGTATTGTTAACAGAAACTAAATATTTCAGAGAGAAACAAGCGTGCTCTTTTAAAAAATATATGTTGCTAACACACCTACTACTCATGTATGTGTTTCTATGTCATAATCAATACAATAAATCTCTGAGAACAATGAAGACAAAGGTTAATGGTAGAAAATGCTGTCCATGACATATTGATGGCTCTTAGGGCCACTTCCGTACTCTACAGAGTTTTCATAATTGATGTATCGGTCTTCAGCACCGATACACCCATCAAAACAAAAGAGAAAAAAAATAGATCTCAAAGGTTGCTGTAAAACCTTGGACATCACCAGAAGGAACACGTTTAAAATACAAACTATTTTCTGATTTACTGAAAGTATGCCAGCTTTTCACAAAATGTCCTACCCTCTGTCTGCACTAAACTTGGCCTAGATGTCTGCAGGTCTGTCTATAGTTCAGGAACACAGTGTTTCCTAAGTTATTCAAGTAATCACAAAATGTGATTTTTCTGTATATTGGCGTGGTGGGTTCACTGTGACCTTTACCTACTTCACTTAATATGGACATCGTCTTAAAGAATCGAATACATTCTCACTGATTATTGGCCTTTTCGATATATAATCCTGCTATTTATAAGCCTGTTTATTTTAGATGAACATCTCCAGTAATCAGAAAATCAAATTCTCTTCCAATTAACCATGTAGTGAGGTGTGTGAAAACCTGTAACCAGCATTGCAACCAGCAACTATTACTGGAGACTCGGGAATATTTAAAATCATTTAAATAAAAACTATTTTAACTGGTAGCCTGAATAAATCCCTGATTAAAACAACTATAACATCATAAAGGGCACTGAAAAAAATCTTCGTAAAAAATTACTTTTAACTTCGGGTTTCCTGACAAAAACCTCGCCCACCTTAAATCAGCTGTCTTTTTTGGGGTGGGTGGGGGTGGGGTATATATTTACCATTTATATCAATGCTGCAGCTTTTCTGTAGTCCTTCATGACAGTTAAAGGGAGTTAAGATGGAACAGTTTGGCAGAGTACGTGTAAAATTGCCAATGTATACACTAAAAACTTCTGTGATACGTTTCCTCATGTGAATTCTGCTGCCCAACAGTTTTCGCCAGAGTCACACTTCCTTCAAATATTCTCTCCCTCACCTGTTCCTGGTTTTCAGTGTATCATCTTGTATAGCGGTGGCTCTTGACACTTTTGTGTACCGTAGCTGTTAAAATGCAAATTTCACAGGATTCAGCTTTCCTGTTCTGTCGGCAATTTACTGTGTGACGTCCCCATCTCCTTGCTGCCGAGCAGAGGACGCAAGTGTCAGCTATATCCATCCTCCTGAGCCTTGGTAAAATGCCACTATTTTGCAGAAACTACAGCACTCCTCTCATGCTGCAAAGCATTGAAACCAACGTGGTTACAAGCAGCTGGTCCTCAGGTCTGTTATGTTTGTGGCCCTGGCATGGTAAGAATAAAATTCAAACCTAATGCATTCATGTCACACAGTATTGTAATACCACATGAGCATTATGTGGGACACCATGCCTCCTTTAGATATCATCTTGGAGCTATAAAGTTTGTAATGTGGATTTGCTGCATTTATTAGACATGTGGCAAACAGAGATGTGTTTCCTCATTGCAATTTTTCAGATAGAATCTGTTCCCATGAGAAAAGTCTCTTCTGGGCCCTTCCTTTGACTGGTGTGTAGTGTGTTATTTGCAGACATCTGCCACAGATGTACATGGCCGCTTTAATACCTCTCCCTTCGTTTTAGAGTTCACTTGGCTCTGTAAAGAACTTCATCACAGACATTTTAGCAGTGACAACATCGGCACTGTGTAAACAGTGGTATTAATTGTCCCAGTCTCATTAACTCACAGTGTATGCCGAGTAAACAGCCTTAGCTAAGGTGAAATGAAGCATACTGCCAATAATGCGCACTTAGCATTAAGTGGAAACTGTGTATGTGTGTGTGTATGTGTGCCTATAATGGATTAGCCCAAAGTTGCTTACAGATAACAAGTAGAAATGACAATTCAATGTCGGACGCAAAGATTAGAAAAAAAACAAGGCATGTGATAAATTAAAAAAAAGAAGCTTAAAGAGATGGAATAGAAACAATTGTCAAAACAGTAATCCCCCTTCCTTTTCCACCATTTTCCTTTTTTTCTTTTATTTTTCCTTTGCTTTTCTTGCCTCCTCAGTCCCATCATGACACTGAGTCATCAGAGACAGCTGCTCATAAATCAGCCTCTTTAACACATTCCTGCCAATGAAATAACTAGCCATGAAATAAGCATTGGCTAATGTGCCTCTTTACTCAACATAGAACATGACATCCACTTACTAATAGACATTGCAGAGCACCACATGCATTAACTGCTTATGCTACATAAATCATGGTGGGAGACTGATGACTAGAGAAGAGCGAGTGCATGAGAGGCCTCAGTGAGTTTAGGGTGTAGAAAAAATCCTTTCTAAATGCATGCTAGTAGGATTGGTTTCTTTGGATCTTGGTCACCTCTTCAGTATCAACTGTACAAAACATCGAGGTTTGCATGTGTTTCAGCATGTAAAGCTTTGTGACTTGAGTCATGTACTTGCTTCATTTATTGATCTGTGACATGCCTCACAGGAAGCCATCTTTGCAAAAGCCCGAAATAATTTCTGAATAAACACAATAAATATTGTGTCACAAAAGATAAATGTTTTCTCCGAGCACGTCAAGTGAGACACTTGACATACTGGTAAGAAAGGCTGTATCTCAGTAGGATTTAAATTAGGTTTTCTGATTCCACATTGACTCTGTGTAATGGTACTAATTGAGCAACCAGTCACTACATCTGATGAGCTACTGTAATTTGCCACCGGTCTCATAT
This sequence comes from Channa argus, assembly GCF_033026475.1. Classification (NCBI taxonomy): domain Eukaryota; kingdom Metazoa; phylum Chordata; class Actinopteri; order Anabantiformes; family Channidae; genus Channa; species Channa argus. The sequence continues at coordinate 20,198,334 of NC_090207.1, forward strand.
AATACAGGACTGGATCATTTTAGTACAAAAAACAAATTGTATTTGTCTCATATTTTGGTGCATGGTTTAGAAATCAGCAACCGCTGTGGTGGTAATTATAAAAAAAAGTTTTAAATTGCTGAGATTGAAGAACAAAGTCAGGGTCTGTCATCTTAGAGACATGTTGCTAATGCAGGATAAACAAGTTCAAAAAATGTAATGGTGTGGATGAAAAGCTCATAAAAACTATGTTGCAATCCTAAAAGGTTTAACAGAGAAAACAGAGAGGACATTACTACAAGTCCTGTTTTAAAGTACAACAGGTAGGCTGAAGACAACGGGAAGGTATGACACAATGGGCTAGCAGTGGCTCAGGACAAAGAGCAGTTGTCCACCAATCGTGGGGTTGTTTGACCTTGCGGTGTTCGAGTGTGCTTGAATGTGAAGCCAATTGTAAAGTGCTCTGAGTGGCTATAAGGTAGAAAAGTATTATATACAGTAAGTGCAAACCATTTACCAGTTATAATCCATCCATGGTCCTTTTATACCTTTTATACCAATGTGGAGTTTTTAATAATATTGCTTTGAGTGTTATTCTTGTAAGGTGTGACAAAACCTTGTGCAATAGTGAGGACATGTTTGGCTGGGTGGAGCAAGTTGAAGGGAAGATAGTATTTTTCTATCTTGAAGTTGGCAATACTCGGGCTCTATTATTTCTTAACTGTGTACAGTTGCTACTGTTGGCAGTTTTTTAATGGTGTCTTGCTGCATCTAACAGTGCAGAACAGAAAAGTGAGAGTTAACCACAAGAGCAAAGCTGCTGGCCATAGAACCAAATCAATGCCCTGAAAGATCCTGAGATGACCCAGTCTACTGAATATTACCTGGGGAAGTGTTATAACTAGCAACAACATGGTAAATTCTACAGTAATATTAAAATTGCAATGTTAAAGGTGCAGTAAAGTAAACTTTAATGTTGCTTACTCATCTGAACAGATTTGTCTGCTTTCAGTTTAGTCAGTGCTTCCCCACAGTTCCCCAGAATTCCTTGCTTCCTTAACCATCTAACCCTGTCTAGCCTTTAAGGGAAGCAACAGAAAATCTTCTGCAGGAGAAACTGGTCTTTCCCTTCCTCTCTCATGAGAGAATTCTCTATGGTCCTTGAAAGAAGCCATTGTTCATCAATTCTGTCAGGCTTTATGTAAAATATGTAAGATTGTAAGTGCTGGGGGCAGATGTTTCCATCCTTCAAAGAAATCCAGGTATTTGGCAGTAGTGATTACTTTCATCTCAGCTTAATTTTTTTTTCCCATTGCCATGTGTCGATGTGCATCTACAAAGCTACAGGAATGTGATTTGAAAACCAGATGTTTATGCACATGTAGGTAAAACTCAAGCAAACACATGTAAAGCTATCCCTGTCCTCTCCTTATGGTAGTATCAGTGTATGTGTGTTTGTGTGTAGGGCTGTGTGTGAAAGTCAGAAACCTGAGGGATATTTGTCCATAGTGAAACAGGAAAGTCTTGTGCCTTAAGAGCTCAAGGGATCCGCTACTTACAGTTGAGTCTATCAGCTGTGCTCAGCTCTCTGCCCACATATAAAGGACAAGGACGCAACTTCTGCTGCCTCCTTTATTACAGTGTCACCTGGCCTGTCATAGGCTCTGTCACCTGTCAATCGCAGCTGAGCAATCTACTTTCAAGTGCACAGGCCAAGGGCACCCCCAGCTGTGGTGATAATTAACTCTGCAGAGGACTTTTGAGTCCTATAATAAGGGTCAGCACACTGCACTGTAACTTTGGCATAAGGTAAGAAGTGGCCTCTGTGAGGAGCAGTGAGATTTAAATGACATACTGCATGACATGTTTCTAGGCAGCGGTGGTGGACTGGGGGTGGGTAGAGCTTCACCACTTATTATTCAGAAAGGTCATCTCATTCGGGATGCAAAAAAATATGGCTGATTGTTGCCATTGCCTTTGTGATCGAGGCACATTGTGAGTGTGAATGCAGTGTTTCATAAGCAGCTGGCATAACTGACATGCCGTCATGTCACTGTAAATAATGTTAATCTTTACAATGGCCAAGGATTCTGATATTCAACACAGTCTAGTATTGAATTAAGTGCAACACAATATACAAGAATAGCACTATACTGAAGGGAAAGAGCCAAACACAGCAACACAATGAACTTTTTGTTGTCGCTCTAGTGCTAATAATAATGCAGTCACAGTGTTCATAGTGAAGCAGGGGACAGAGTCGAGGTCAGTTACATCATTTATGTCAGTACTTTAGATGACTTCCAAATGCAGCTTGAAGCTATGGTATGTTAGATGTCCTGATACTGATAGGAGTATCAGGTATTAGGCCCCATCCTGCCCTTGTTTACTTCACATTGGTTTAGCAGGTAGGCAGAGCTGAAACATTGTCTGCGGGTTGTAGATGTTTTAGGTTAAGCAAAGACTAAAATAAAGCCGACTACTTAATTCTTAAGATGCAGTTACTAACAGTCATTCTCATGAAGATGATTTTTTTTTATATTTATGACTGACATAAGTGACAACCGAGGGAGATCTAAAGTAACTAGAGCTTCCCTAAAGTTTTATTTGTTTTTTCACATTCATTTTCATATAGTTTTTACAGCTCATGTTGTTTGTTCCTGTCAACTCAGGGTCTCATGCTAAATCTGAACTTTTTTTTTTTGCTTTTCAGCAAAAGTCGCACTGTTTATAGAAAACTGGTCATCATTATCTTTGTTTTGGTAGAAGAACACGTGAGAATCAATGTTCTAACGTGATTTATGGATTTAACTTCCTTAGACCTTCTAGGCAGCCGTGTGCTCTTTCCAGACTGTCAGAGACTAGAAATCTGATACTTAAACAGTGTTTAGGTGTGAACTATTCTTGTAAGTCTTTGTAAGTCATCAAGTGTGTCCCCACAACTGTTTGGACCAACTGTCTGCCAGTGTCTCTCATCAGCTTAAATGTGCAGTAGACTGATGAGGATTTTACTGTCCAGCAAGTCAGAGTAAAAGCTCAACAGTTTAGTACTTTTGTCCTCTGTGGAAGTATCAGTACTGCACAAGTACTTTGTAAGAAAAAAGTGGTACTGGGAAATCCCTATATGGTGTGTAACCTCTTTCTAAAAGCCTTAGTTGAAATATGCTTTAAAACTTAGATTGATGCGGGGAGGTGCGATCAAAAGCTTCTGTGACTCAGACTAATTGAAGATTCTGATTGCAGTGCAGAGATTTTCCCTTATAAATATTTTTAGTGAGTCTTCTAACCAGTCAAAGAAGACCAAAGTGAGGGGTGGGAGGTTATGGCTGTCAATCATTATGTGAACACACTGGTCTACTATTTGGACCAAGGCAGGCATGATGGTATGGCTGACTCAGTTATTTCAAAGAATATTTTATGACATTTATAATAATTTTGTACAATTTCTTTGTCCTAACAGATCATTTTATTCAGCCTCACTTTGCCTCTGTCATATTTAGAGATGCAAACAGCCCATATAGCACCGTACAAGTCTCATGTTCACACAGTTCATTTCTAGGTGAAGAGAACGTCCTCATCACACCTGGGTTTAAGCAATTTGGGTACCAATTTTGCGGATACAAATAGAGTCGTTAATAGACTGCAATGCTTTCTCTCGGTGCTATATTAGGCCGTTAGTGGCTCTCTGTGGTTTTGCATGATTTAAAAAGTTGTGTTGTTACATTAGTGGCCAGTGTCTCTTTCTAATCCCATTTGCCTTGTGGTTACAAACAAGGTGTCTGCAGAGCCACTCTGCAGAGAGTACAGAGAATCCATGCTTTATATGGAGCAACCCTAATTCAATTTACAATACTGGCTGACTTTAATGGATTTTACCTGGTGAGCCTGCAAATTGAATATTTTAAGGCATATCAAGTCCTTTGGAGTAACTGAAGAGAAATGGTGCAATTTTCATTTTGTGAGCATCTGATAACGAAACGGGGACATGCAGGAGATCATAATCTACTTCTCCATTTGATTTGTTTGATTCGTCTTTGGTAAAGCAATGTCCCTCTCACCTGCTATTTTGACTTTTATCTCGCTCAAGCTATATGATGTTCTTAACCACTGCTTTGTTGCTGGAGCACAGACTCTTTTGCACTTACATGCGTTACATACACATAGTTACATCCTGTTGTACAGCTCAGCCCTCTTTGCTGTGTCATCTAATTGACCTTCTGAGGGTGGTATTGTTTTATCTCTCTGTGTGCTGATTTGTGCGTGTGGTGGGCAGCCATCCTTTGCCTGCTTTCCCTGTAAAGGTCAGTGAGCTGTGAATGAAGTTGTGTCGATCAGTTGACTGACAGCTAATTTTTATCAAAGCAGCTGTGGGCGAGGGGGCTGAGTGTCTAGCTGCGCTCTCTTAGGATTCCCCACTACTTATCAGGCTTACTGACTCACAGTGGGGGAGATATGGTCCTGCAGGCTGCTTAGATCTATAGTCTACTAGCGCTATGAGAAGTTGCATTTCACTTGTAAGAACAGTTTGTTAGGCTATAGAGAGGGGAAAACAACACAGAAATCGTCAACAACACTGTGCGTTGACATATGTTTCATCCTGGAGCAGCCTTGTGAACTGCCATCTTTTTTGCCTTTCTGTTATTTTGTTGCCCTCTTTCCTCTCCTCTCTTCCCCTTTGCCTGTAATCTAAACATAGTTTGCATTGATTTATTCTCTTCCACCAATTAAAGGCAATTTTGTGAGCATTAGAGTAAGCCATGCCGGGGGCCGTTTACTGCAGCAGGCTGTTCATTACCTAATTTTGTGTTTGTGTTTGTGTGTGTGTGCAAAACCACTTGTCTCTGTGTGAACTCCTGGGTGCTTGTGTTATGGTTAGTGCACTCTGTGAATGTGCCTATGCAAGCATGAGTTTACGCGCATGTGTGCAAACCTGTCCCTTTTCATTCATGTTTAGCTATACTTGAGCAGATGGATGCGGGTGTGTATCAGAGATTCCCCGCACGTGCTGGGTATTGGCTCTCTGTTTGCAGGCTAAATCCCCATGTTGTTGAAGCGGTGTCACTTGCCTCTGTCACGACACAAAGCTTATCTTTTACCAACTGCCGTACCCCCATGGGAAGGGGAGACATAGGGGCAGGGGATGAGGAAGAGTGTAAAAAAAAAAAAGGCAGGAAGCTACTGGTTGGTGTAAATACCTCTAGGCTCTGAGGGAGGATTAAGAACCCAATGCCATGCTGAATACTAAGTGTTATCCCTAAAGGATGAAGCACCGCACCCATTCTATCACCCTTTACAGAGCTTTGAGCCATTGTGCCTGTCACCACATCAATGTGTCAGAGCATTTAAGTTCTTATTTGTCTATTTAACAATTACTTGTATCCCCTGCTGACGGACACCTGCTATATTAATATTGCATTATTATTTAACAGGTGGCTGACTGAATGTTTTTTCTTTTTACCCAGTTTGGATGTTATCAAGTTATTTGAAGGCCTGCTATCTGTTCTTATCAGCCCATACATACTGACACACAGACCTTTGTTATGTTGGTTATGTCACTAAAGGAAACTTTGTTACATCTAGGCACAAAAGCAAGTTGGTTAGGGAAAAGGTTGTGGTTTGGGTGGGCAACATTGACTGTAGGTTTGAAGAAGGATACAAACAAGCGTCATGTCAAAGGCCTGTGTTTTGTTACTCATCCAACCCAATCACCATACAGTATGTGGACTTTTAAATTGCACCAGCGACTGCCAAATGACCATACATATCAACGGTACACCTATTGTATGCGCCTGCTGGTAGTTAGTGGACTACTGAACAACAGCCATGGGTGTGATGATGACTGGTAACTAAACAGAATGTTTTTAAATTCCAGCTAAGTAAAGTACCACATACTGTAACTGCGGGCCAATTTTGGTCACTGAAACCACATTGTCTCAACTTTGTTCCGTAGTGCGATTGTGGAGACAAAACAGATTTAAATGGTGATGGTAATGGTGATGGTTGTTTTGTTATTTGCCAACTCTCCTGTTCATTTACAGAGTGGAACGTTTAATAACCCTTAAGAAACACTCCTTGACTCCAGAAAACTAAAAGATTCTTCTGTGTCAACATGGAATAACACACCTCATTACAGCAGTCTCCCATGAGACAACCTGTTTTGGGAAGTGATTTGCCTTTTTTTTTATTAACCAGTTTGTGGATCCACCAGGATCAACTGTTAACTATATGTGGCTCTTTGCAAAATCAACAAGGGAAACCTTGTGATTCAGGATCCACAGCTTATGCACCTTTTGACACAGGACATGAATTCAGAGATGAAATGTCAGTGTGTGTGAGAAACAGTGCTCCTGACTTCAATATAGCTTCCCATTTACTAACCATTTCCTCTGGGCATGCAACCATTTATTCTCCCCATTTTCTAAAACCTGGAAATAAAATGAAAATAAAATAGGAACACAAGTGTGCAGGTAAATGTTTAAAGCCAAAGGCAATGTTACAATGTGACATTATCTCCTCTTCACAGCCTAAGAAAGGTCTGCTCTTATGTGTGTACTTACTTCAGTCCCTCCAGGATGTTGTGGACATTTTTTCTGATTTTTGTGGCCTAAAATGCCTCATTTTGTGACAGCTATTGTAAAAAATGTGATGCATGTTGCAGTGGTTTTTGGATGTGTGAACGTTTTTTTAAGGTTGCACAGAATTCACGGGGATCGGTTGAATTAAATGCTGCCATCTCAACACCACTAATTCCTGGAGGGAGTGCAAACCATGTGTACATATATGTGTGTGTGTGTGTATGTGTTTGTATTTACTGGCACATTTTCCTGTGCCTGTATGAGTTTTCAGGGTGTTTTCTGTTGAGCTCAAAATGAAAGGCATCATGTTTACCTACACACACGATCATCTGCAGATTAGCCTGGGGCTGCCTGTCTGCCCCCATGCTGGAAATAGTGAGAATACACACTTTCTCTAAGCCTTTGTTGAACCCCACCATACCTGCTCACTCCAAATCAGCTCCTCTCAAATGCACTTTAATATCCTCCAACAAGGGATGATACCGCTTGAAGAGCTTTTTCACAAGCCCTTCAAGCAGCTAGCTGCAGTCAGTCATGTTGCATTAATAAATACAGATGTTCACGAATTTGTTGAATGAAATGCAAGTCTGGTTTGATTGAAAACCTTTTTAATTGATAAAACAGGAGGGGAAAAGTGGTGCAAATATTTTAACAGTCTCACATCCAAGTATTATTGACTGTTTCTGTTCCTTGCTGATTTATTTTTTCCTCCTGCGTGGTTTTTCCTCTCTTGCTGTGCTCTTCAGTGTTGTGAAAATCCAATTAGGTGGACACAATTTACGAAAACTCCACAAAACTGTGAACCATAATAGCAATCATATGAATTCTGCATATGGGATTTGCGATGCTCCCCTCCCGTTGCTCATACTGCATCTATACAAAAGACAGAGTAATTGGCAAACAGATCTCCATACAAAACGCTTTCACCTTCTCTTTATGGCCACTCAGCATAACAATGGGTACTTCTGTAATCTCTGCTGTGTGATTCAGAAATAAAAAGCCAATGAAATGTGTCTCTTGGCATGTACTGCTACTGGGTGGTGGTACTAGGTACAGCTCAGCTGAGCACGTTACTAGCACTTAGCGTCTCCCCCTATTAACACACAAGTAAAAGGCACATTATAATCTAATGCATGAAATTGTTTTAACTCTTATTTTATGCTTGTTTTTGGAAGGCTGTGGCACTTCTACAACAGCCCTATTAAAGTTGAAATACGTTTGTCTACATGCTGTAATAAATGCTAATATTTGCATGGAGGAAGGTGGGGAATTCTAAACACTCTTATAATTTATCTTGACATTAGTTTGTTTAAAAAAGAGGGAGCAGATGAATAATTCATACCAAAAGAAAAGTCTGATGTGAGGCTGATAGAGTGAGGATATTGTGTTTACCTGACCATGCTGACAGCTGGTAGACAATGAAAGTCTGTCCCTGGTTTGTGCTTTTATTACAGATTTCATAAAAGGACATTTGAATCACTGTAGCTATTAACATTTTATGATGATTTAGGCTTTTCAAAACCTCAGAGTGTCTGGTTATTTTGCTCTGCTGTAACCTATGGTATGAAAGCATCTGTATTTTCTTCTCTGTCAAATGGTCGAGATGAGCAGCACGACAGATTGATTTAAGTAACTGCAGAGTGCACAGTCACGCTCTGTACCTGCAAACACACTGACTCAATCATTCAGCCTCTTTCCTAACCTTCTTTTTTCCCTTTCACTCTCACGTTTGTTCTATTTACCTAAATCCTACCTACCAATAGCATTGCCTACCGTATTTTGTCCTTTTGTTTTTAAAAACTAAATCAAAAGAAAAGCAACTAGAGCCTCATTCAGCAGTATTTTGTCTAGGGTAGTTGGGGTGATTTTCAGTTTTTTGTGGAATGGTGTCTTTTTATTTTAAAGTGGAACTCTGATTTGGGGAAAGTGGGGAAGTGGGGAATTTGCTTATCGCTGTAAGCAGTTTTTCATAATCATCCTTGCAAATTTGTCCATGGAAACATGTTCAGTCAATTTTTGGACTGTCCCTCTGAAACATGAAAACATGAATAGTAGAAAAAGGGAAAAAAAAGTTGCTTGTATTTTGCCACATCAGTTGTTGGCAGTTATTGTTTTCATTGTTTGCATGAATGTTCACTGTGACTTTGGGGGTATGTAAGTTCTGTAACATCTATCCACCCATCATCTATGCTGCCTATCCTGTTACAGGATTGGGGAGTTGTTGGATCCCAGGTGTCAGTGGACAAGAGCCAGGTCCCACAATGGACAAGTGATCAGATTCACTCACACTTACACCCACTGGCAATTTAGAGTTACCAATTAATTTATGTGCATGTCATTAGACATGTGGGGGTAATCTGAGGTACCCAGAGGAAACCCAAGAATGTACAGAAAAAACATGCAAACTGTACAGAAAAGCTCTTTCTTGCATGGATTCAAACAGCAGCACCTTCTATAGCTGTGTGCTGCACTAACAACTCTTCCACTGTGATGGCCTGAAGCATACTGAAGCAGTATTTTCTAAAATTTCTACTACAAGTGGTTTTACAGATGTTTGTTCTACCTGAGATATACTTTTTCCATGATAAGTTATAATAATTGTTAATATGTGTCTCATGTATGTTTGTGTGTACAATTTTGATTCAAATTTATCCTAGACTTCAACTCCCCTAAGAAATGTGATTCCACACAGTTTCTGATCTCATCCAGAAAGGTACCTTAACTAACTAGGATCACTAGGGAATGTTGGCAGCCTTGCAGGTCTATTATTGATGCAGATCAATTTAAAACAGTGTGACTGCACTTTAGGATGGGATTGCTATAGACAGTGCAGTAGATGCACCCTAGTTTTTAGACTATGGTGCACGGACTTGTTAATTGATGTATTGTTATTGTGTAGTTTGTTTGTCCTTTCGGCTTATCCTGTGAGTTCAGGTTCGCCTCAGCGGATCATTGTCCGCATGTTGATTTGGCATAGTTTTTACACCGGATCCCCTTTGTGACGTAACCCTTTCCAGTTTCTACCAGGCTTGGACCAGCACTGCACAGCTGGGGATAGGAATGGGCTGATGGGGGTTTAGTTTCATGCCCAGAGACACTTCGACATATAGCTGGGACCGGGGATCGAACCACTGACCCTGTGGTCCGTGGACAACTGCCTTAAAGGTTTTCTCCTATCGTAGCTAGATGACTCTCCACAAACTCATGGAAGAGTTGGGGAACATCACTATAGCTATAGTCCTAACAGCATAATGTATGACCAGAAATGTCTGAAAATGATTTTATCTGTACCAACTCTTATAGCATTCCACCAAATAGTTGTGTTGTTGAGCGACACACCAGTATCACCATCGATAGAGACAATTAGGTAGCTAAGAAATCTACAGTGTTTGAGGTAAATGTACACGAATGCAGACACCCACAAATACAGAATCCGTAAAATCATTAAACACGTTTTTTTTTTTTTTTAAGTCTTTGTAAAACTTTCATGCCTTACTGTGCATTGCAGACATAATATAACTCTGTTTTGATATGTCACTTCGGGATTGGTGTGTAGGCGTTTGGCCTGATTTATTTTTTGTTTGCCACTGTGTGTGTGTGTGTGTGTGTGTGTGTGTGTGTGAGTGTGTGTGTTCCAGTGTCTGCTCTTACAGCAGTTACGGTCTGCAAAGCAGCAGACGCATAGATGAGCACAGTGCTTTACACTGTTCCATTAGCCATCAACCACAAACCATCACAAAGTACTGTCCTCCTGCCGTCTCCCAGCTATTCCCCCACATTGCAGCGTCTCTCTTTTCCTCAATCCCCACAGAGCCATTGCATTTGCTGCACACTGTTTATGTAGGCGAGAAGGCACAATAAAACAGAAAAGGCTTCCTTGGGGAGCTGCTGATTGTGGATGCATATGGTTCTCAGTAGAAAGAAATGGTCAGAACTCTTGATGCCTGTGAGCCAGATTCAGAATGAAGCAGGCCACAGAGGTAACTGGAGTGCAGACTGGGTTGCGGGACTCAAACCACTGGCTGGGGACTCCAATTATCGCCCAAGCTCGACCTTATTGGATTTCCCTCGCAAATATTTATTTCTTCCACTGCCCTGCTGAGAAGCATCTGTCCTGCTTATCTCATCACTATTTATTAAGGAAGCCTCTGAGGAGTCCAAGCATACAATCAGGTCTGATGGAGAATAGGCGAGAGAGAGAGTGGAAAGAAAGAGAGAGTAAAGAACACACATACAGTAGTTTCAGCGTGACTCTCTGTGCTTTTTTTGTTCAAAAGGTTCATGATGAGATGAAATATGATAAAATTAGGAAAGGAACACTTTGTACTCTGTGATAGTCTTTGTACTGACCTTAGTTAGTTGCTCTCTTGCCCTCTTGTCTTGTTTTCAACTCTCTAGCTTTGCAGGGGACCTATTCACATGCTGAAGAGAAACCAAGTGAACTGATATAAAGTGGGAGTGGTCACTTGTCAGATTTTGAGCAATTGTTACAAGCCTTGTCCTTGACTCCACTCTTCATTCATGTCCTGAAATGAGAAACAACAGACTGATAAAGTTTGTGTACACAGGAGAGTACAAAGACATGAAACCGAAACTATGTAAACGTGAGATATCTTATGGATTACCATAAAATTTGGTACACATATCCATAGTCTCCACATGATGATGATTTAGTCATACTAAACATAATATGTAAGGGAACATGGTGAACTGTATACAGTCCCACAGAGCTGTAACCTTTAGTCATTAGTTTTGATAAAAATGAGGATTGCTTACTTTAATAGCCACTAGGATTATATGACTGCTATTTGACCTGCAGGAGACTCCTACACTGACTGGCTACAAGGCCATATTTACCATTAAGTCAATAAAAGACATTTCAGCCGTACTCCAACAACTGCTCTGTGAGCTCAGTTATGGTCTGTGGAGTAATGACTCCTTCCCCTCTGAGACTTCAATGTGTTTCCAACATCCTGAATCCTCACTGGAAACCGCTGATAGACATCCTGATCACTGAAGTGTAAAGAAACCAGATACCAGAGTCTGCTGCTACTGTTGGGACCCGGAGGACTGTGTATGAGCTTTTTGTGCTACAGTTGTGTGCTCATCGGCAATAAGTTCTTCCTCAGCACTTCTTTTCAATCTAGCTGGAAAATCGGATCTTCCAGTTAGCTGAAAAAAATACACTTTTTAATTTACACTGTAAGCTTTTATTTTGTGATAGTCTCTGTATTCCTGCATTTGCAGAAAGTAAAGATGAAGTGTTGTAATTTACTTTTGGTGTATCCACTTTTCCTCCACCTGTTTTATATAAAAGACACAACCTGAGTTAATGTCCTGCTGTTCCAGTGTGTTTAAGTTTAGCAAGCAAATTCACGTTGTTTTCAGTCAAAGGAGAATGAATGGGAAAATAAATACAGCCTTACAGGCCAGATTCGGCTTTTTTTAGGGTTGCAAATATATACTACCCTGTTGCTGCTTTGTATTATGAGCTATTGACCCAACTGTAGTTGGAAAACCTGTGTATTTTATTGGACCATAAAACATATTGTTCAAAGAATGATAAATATAAAATGAAGAAAAGACTATAATAGACTAACAAACAACAAAAAGCAACTGTAGAACTCATGGCGTACTTCTGCACAGTAATCAGTGCTAATGACCAAAACTGAAATAGCTGCTTAAGGAGCAAAGGCTTTTTTACAAATTCACTGACTTTTAAAGTGGATCTCAATATTTTGAAAGGACTGGAAAGGAAAGCATGTTAAAGGACTTATCTGTCCTCTAAACCTAAAGCTACAACATGCAACTTTCAGAAAATAAGTTGATGGCACACTATGGCTCTTCCTATAGCTCCTCCTTTCTCTGCTTTACCACACTCTGCCCAGCCCTTCAAGTATCAGATATTAAAAATGTACAGCAAATATGGAATAGAAATAAGCTTACCTCTGTTCCCCAGTTGAGATGTGAGCCTTAATTATAACATAGACTCACATCATAACATAGAATTAACGTGATATGTTAAAACCAACATGATCACTTTCCTTTGCTCTTTCTGTAGTACTTTTCTGAACTCAGACTATACATCAGCTTGATAACCACATTACAGATGTGGAGCAAAACATACTGTTGGGTGAGCTTGTTTTTCCTGAGTAGTATGTGACCGTTGAAGGCACCCGAAAGCTTCACGACATCCTTACAAAAAAATATTGTAGTATATAGTTCCTGTTCCTTTACATCGGCCCAGGAAAGCAGAGGGTGATCTTTAGCACACTACAGTAAACTTGAGAAAATTTAAAAAGATGTCTACATTTTTTCCAGCCTATGGCCACAGGAATTAAACCAAAATTAGTAAATTCTAGTATGTGTGCTGCTGCTGTGAGATATGATAAATGGTTCATGCTTTGCTTTCATTCATAAACCAAATCATTTGATGGTGTTGTCAGGTGGAGCAGTGCCCGTACAGTTGACCCCACGTCATGCATCTTCTAAAAAATGGCAAGCTGTTATTGGTCAGGGTCTGTGGCACGGTCCGGTACAACAGTTTTTCATCTCACCAAGTGATGGACAGAGTTTATCACTCACACTGACATAAATGCAAAAATTTTGTTTAACCTCATCTCAGCGTGAGACTTAACAAGTGATGTGGAAAAATCTATAAATCTCTGTGGCCTTCATTCATATACAAACACAACAGAGTGGGAAGCAGCTGAGAAAAAGACATCAAATCATCTTGGAAACACAAAAATATGATTACATACTCATACACTCACGGGGAAGCACACATACTGTAACACACAGACATTCAGAGTGACCCTTAGGTGTAGTGTTTATGTTCATTCCTATAGAGATGGGAAGCATACCATCTGTCAGATTACTTCACTTCACATATAAGCTCCTTCACAACATGATCAGACATCACATCAAAGACAGAGGCTTGACAGGAGAGGGCAGACCTATTCATTGGCATACAGACAGGCAATCGCATAGTGCATGTTAAAGTGCAGGAACAAATTCGAGATGAAAGCAAAGTCCTATCTTTGGTCTCGTCTGCAAACCTGGTATGGATTGAAGAGAGAGAGTGATTGGGCCTTCTATTATAATTTAGTCTTCTCTTCAGTCCTGGAGAGTCACTGTCACCTTCAGACTAAATCACACACCTTTGACCACGTTATGTTACGGAACATTAGACTAAATCTATTATAGACTAATCTGTTTTGTCAACACTTTCCACCTTCGATCTATATATGCTGGAAATACAATATAAGTTACCTTTTGAGGGATATTTTCATCTGCAGATTTTTTTCAATAGAAATTTTCCTCCTGTGTAGTCCAATGAGCTAAGGACATTGACACTGTAATTGTGTCGCAGTCAAAGAAACCTTTATATAATGTCCTTTTCAGACTGAGAATGCGTGACTATTGCTGATAGATGTACAAGGGAGGGAGAGGGGTGGTACAATGGAACGGGCGCATCCCACTTATACCCTTATTTTATAGCTAGTGTAACAGCATACTGTACTTACAAATGGCACTGTGCAAAATGTCAGAGAATGTTTCTTTAGTTTCTTTTGGGTTTATTTTATTTTGCACATGCTACTTTTAATCAAACCTAATGAGAGTAGCAAGTATGTACATGCCTACAGATCATTTTAAATGCATAAATTGTGCATGAAATCTTCTTGTTTTGAGCATTTAGATTAAATGATTAACTAGAGGACCACATAAGAAAAACACGTGTAAAACAGCCTGTAGTTCTCTAGTGAAACAAAAACAGCGTGATCAAAACCAAGACAACAGCTGGGACATCTTTTGAAGTCAAGACAGTATGGTGAACCATCTGGGTAATGTATTGCTAGACAGAAAGAAAAAAAAATAATAGAATTGGCTGTTTCAAAAAATGAGAGTTTTATCAGTAGCAGAAGAGAATTTTGTCTTCTTATACATCTTTCTTTCTCCACAGAGTGAAGTTGAAAGAAGGAGTGACGTTTCTTGGGGCTCGTCCCAGCAACCCCACTCAGTGGATAGTAAGTCAGGATGTGAGGAGTGAGGGGCACCGGGTGGTGACGCTGCACTGCCGCAAGAAGGAGTCCAGCTACGATCAGCAAAGGTCAGGATGTAAATGAGTTCAGCTTTAAGGAATACGTCATGTTTTGGGTTTTTATGCTATTGGTTCCATTTTATAAAATATAAAGTGATGTATATGTCTCCAGCAGATCATTTACAGTTTTATGTACTGTAAATACATACATATTTTCAGACTTTGTACTGTTATTGGTATAGGAGTGGATACATTGAGTGTTTCCACTATGATAGTCTGATAAGCATCCTTGCCATGTCTACACAACAGGCATTTTTAAATATAGAAACTATCCATTATACACTCCTTTGGAAATAATCATTTGCCTTTGGGAGTCTCTGTCAGGTCTCTCTCTCCCTGCTTTAATCTAATCTGCTTCTTACACCTCTAGTAGGAAAAATGATTAAACTCAGAAATACTTTAAAACGTTTATGAGAGTGACCTTAAAATACCGCTTTTGATGGATTTCATACATACACTCAGGTTTATGGAAACAACATATTATCTTAACTGATTTTTTGTATTTATGTGACAAATCAGGCTAAACAGCATAAGATACAGACAGATGTTGTTTCAGTGTATTTATTACCAAACTCACTATGGTTATACACATACAGGTGCCAAAAATATTATTGCTCTAACAAAATATTATGTTGACAGCCCAAGTTTTTTCACACATTTTTGTAAAGATAGATAGAAAATACATGTACCTGACCTTCCCTCACTTCCATACAGGTTCACTGATGTATTAAAGTTGAACCTTGACTCATTTATTTTCAGCCCCTTCATGTAGTGACAGATCTGTCAGACAGTTGCCTCCAACTTATTCAGAGTTGTGTTTTGGCCACCTGGTGAATCTAAGTCCAGTTGTCACTTATGTTTTGTCTGTTTCTGGTCTTGAGTTTGTGTGATCACTTCTGTTGAGTAACTGGAAAATCTCATCAAAACATTTATATCATTTTTACATTTTAA
Source organism: Channa argus (assembly GCF_033026475.1). Taxonomy (NCBI): domain Eukaryota; kingdom Metazoa; phylum Chordata; class Actinopteri; order Anabantiformes; family Channidae; genus Channa; species Channa argus. The sequence goes on from NC_090207.1 coordinate 20,213,937, forward strand.
ACATACAGAAGCACAAAAATACAGTGTCTCTAAGTGATACTACAGCAAGTTACGCATTCCCCTCTTCGGTCTTCCTATCCCCTCTCTTCCCTCTCTCTTTCTTTATTTACGCACTTTTTTTTTTGCTGCTATAGCCTCAAAGTTGTTTTGGTCATTTCCTACAGTATCTGTATTCATGTCCTTAAACTAATCTGGCAGATAGGGAAGTGATTGCCAGCTTTGGGGAAAAGGTTGCTGTTAATTAAGTGCTGATTGAAGGCCTTTGTGTGTTTTAATGGCTTTTCCTTCTCAGATCAGGAACTACTTTTAATAAATCTAACTTTCTAGTGACAGGTGTAATTTTATGGATTAGAGGCAGATTTGGCATTGGGGAAAGCTCTACTTATTTGCTCTTTAGCTTTCGTTCCACTTAGCAAATTCTAAACCAGTCCCTTAAGAAAACAGTATACTTGACATTGCAAAGTGCAACTTTATAATCAAAGTTGTGCAGGGGTTATTTAAATGTAGAGCGGTCTATGAAACATGTGTAATTAGAAGCTGTTGGTCCAGTGATCTGTTTAGACATGCTGCTATTAGTGGATCACTACGAGGAATGATTGTACTGTAACCACCACGCTACAGCACATAAAACAGGGATAACTGCCTGCCTTTGAAAGGCTGTTGCTGTAAAATCACAGGCAGCTATAAATATGTTGTAATAGATGTCTCATACAGTAATTTCTTTCAGCAATACTGCAGTGCTACATTCAGACCAATAGCTTTGTTGTGCCATGACACTTGCCAGTGGTTAACCTCATTTGTTTAATGTTTTCACTTCTCAGAACATGCCAGACCATTTTCTTTGATAGTTTGAAACAATAATTGCCCTGACACTGAAACTTTGTTTCAGTCTTTCCATGTACTCAAATACTAAGTTTTGACAGCTCAGTCTTATAAACAGAAGGGTTTTAAGGGCCTGGAAACACTGCTTACAACCCAGTACTTTTGTTTCTCCCTCATACTCATTTTGCAGCAGCAAATTTTTCCGAAACAGACATAACACATCAAAAATGCACACAAGTTGGACAAAATAACAACAATTGAATATCAAAGTCTAGATACAGATGTAGACAAAGCGACCCAAAATGGATTCAAACGTCCAAATGTCCATACATGTTTATAAATAGACACAAAATGTCCAAAAACAGAAACAAAGTGTAAAAAAATAGAAATGAACAGACACATAATTTGTGTAAATAGACACAATGACCAAAAAAAAAGAAAAGTAAAAGGACAGAAACTGATAAAAAATGTCCAAAAACATATGTACTTATCACAGACTCAACTGACCAAAATGTAAGGGTGGATGACATTTTTATAATCCGTCTTTAAGTGAGCATGACTACGGTTGAAGGTGTTTTTGTTGAATTATAGTTTGTTTTAAAATCCCAAAACACTAATTGCCTCCAGAAAATGCAAGAGGCATGTTATAAGTTGAATTTGTGGCATTTAAGCATAACGTTTTTATGGGTCTAATATAATATGCCTGTGCATGGCTTCGAAGCGGAGCTGCAGTATTTTGAACAAAATAAAATGGAGCTTTCAGCAAACTGCAGCAGTGAGCAGCAACACTTGGCAACTGGCTCCTCCTTCCCTCAGGAGCTGTTCTCCCTCTTTATGCAGGTATTATTCTCTCTGCTCTCTGCACTCACAACCTCACCTTTTCTCCCACACACATATATGTTCTCTATTACTGTAGTAAAATCATCTTTTATTGATTTACTAAGTGAAGGAGCCAGAGACAAGAGTGAGCATATTTAGTCTAATCCCTGCTGTTTGGGCTATGTACGATGGACTACTCCTTAATCCCCACAGCTGTCAAAGTCACTTCACAGAGGAGACCAAAGACACCCAATGATGGCTATACAATACACAATGCTTCAATTTTTCTTTACGTGTTGTCCTCCCCTCACCCAGTTATTCAGTGAAGCTCTTTTAGTAGGGGATTAGAAAGAGCTATCTCATCTGTTGAGCTGTCATTCAGTCTCCTTTCTTCTTTATGCTTTTTCTTTGAGGATAGGAGGATGACGAAAGTGTGCGAATGCTGGAGGTCAAACAAATGTGGATCCTATTTGCATCTTAATTTATATTTTCTTTTTTTTTTTTTTTTAAACAAGATGAACACATTATCCATTTATCCACATAGAAGCTCTGCACTTAACCAAAGACATTGCTTCCCCTTTTCTCTAAAAGTACATGTATTTGAACACTGACCACCTGGACTATTCTGCGATTTGTAACAGCTTGGCTTTAACTTTAAAAAGCTTTGTGAACAAACACCTGTCTCCAGTACAGTCTTATTTAACTTACTAAAAGCTGTACACTTCCACTCCTTTCAAAAAGTGCTTAAACCCTGATAGTCACACTGCTGGATTGTCTGTATATGATGCATTGCTAAACTGCAGCACAGTCAGGGGGATTGGTGAAAAATAATTTCCTCTTATATCATCTTGGCATCTTGGCATGCAAGAATGGAAAGAATAAACCACATTGTGTCACTGTTATTTTAAGTTGTATCACGTTGAGCCTAATTTTCGGGTTATTATAAGCAAACTCGAGTTACAACCAAATTATTTACAGCATTTCGGGAGCAATCTGCTGCAACGCTGAGAAGTCAACATTTAAAAAGATGGGATGTATTAAGTAATGCACAACTTAATTCTTTAGACCCTCACATAATGAAAGTATTTGTGATTCATTAAATTATTAAAAAAAACAATCTGAAAACTATTAAAACTACTTTTTAAAAATGGAGGCAAATCAGAGGCATTGTAGGGTAAGAGAGGCTCAGAGACCCTTTATATGCAGCTTTTACCAAATAAGCTACCATAAAGCCACCAAAAGAACATGTATGTCATCAGTAACTGCTCTTATGATTGCACTTGCCTTTCTTCTTGAGATAGACACACACACACACACACACACACACACACACACACACACACACACACACAAATAAACCAAAAAAACTTACACACTGAAAATTGTAAAAAGAACTCAGACTGTCAGCTGTGGTCCAAATGGACGTTGTCACTAACACTGGAGAATATATTGTGGACTGTTATTGAGCCTTCATCTGTACCATGCACACAGGCCCCTCTGGAAGCATGACAGCACAGCGTTACTGATGGTCAGGTGCGCTCTATGTGCAGGTTCAGTCAGTCACTTGAAGCTGCCAACTCTGGCCAGCTGAGCCACTCCTTTCTTCCCATTCACAGCTGATGCTCCAGCCACACCCGACTCCTGTGAATAGACATTTAAAATATGACAAAATAGAGAGTGTCTTTATGCACTTGCCCACTCTTTCTGCTTGCCTACCCTCAAGGTTCAAAGAGACATCTGCTCTACAACTTAACATAAAATAGCCTTTTGTCAGTACTCATTGAACAATATGATTTTCTGCAAACAATCACCATTGAACACATTGGTTTTCAGAGCTGCACCATATTTCTCCGGCTTGCAGACATGAATACAAACTGCATATTTTACCTTTCTCTGGCAACATTCAGCCTACAGTAATAAGAACGGTATTAAGGAGAGTTTTTCTTCATGGTGGCTGGAAAACAATAATAAGGAGAATTGGGTTTCTTTAGAGAGATTGTGTTTTAGTATATGCTGTTTTTTGTTTGTCATCCTGTAAATGCTTCTAATTAATAAATAATGTAAATTAATAAGAGTAGGGTTGTCCTTTTACAAATACTTGACTTCTTATTTTTTGTATGAGGATTCACCATCACATTTGACAGACCTGAGCCCTAAATGCACATTTACAGGTACATATGTATGCAGATGATTTTTTTTTTAACCTTCCATCATTTTTTGAAGGGAAGACGACAGCCTTTCTTTGACAGCTTGAGATTTTGATCTAAGAAATCTAAATGACAGAAATGAGAAATGGACAGAATTGTGCTCTGAGGTGCACGTAATATTGGCTGAAGTGCACTTTGGTAGATTGAAAAGTTCACTTTGTCACCATTAAATGTGGGCCCATTCTAAACAAAAGCAGTACTGCTTCCTCAGCATGTCATAAGCCATAAGTGGGCGTCTCTGTAAAAGTGCCATGTCTGGCCTTGGTAGTTCATTAAGACTGTCTGGGTGTAGATGGATCTCCCTTGTGAGCCTCCACTTCATCAACCCCCACACCACACTCAGCCAAGGGACAACAGACAGCCCCCTCATTATAGCCACTCCACATGAGAAACAGTCCCAATATGAAGAGGAGGGGTATGTCCTACACTACTGTAAATATAATTAAATATCCTTTTTAATTTTTAAAATTTCAAACAGCCTTACTATAGCTGGTTTTACACTGTTCTGCAATATGATCTGCATATGGTTTGCAATTAAAGCAATTAAATTCAACGTACGTTAATTTGGTTATAAAGATAGATGACCTTTCCTGTTAAACCGGCTTGTAAATCTCATCAGTCTGAATGGGTGGGATTCCAGAGGGATAGAAATAATACAACTATGCAATAATGGGTGAGATTTGGCAGCAACCTGACAATTTATCTTAATTTCAAAGTCTAGAGAACCTTTAAGAACATAATTATTTTCAGCATGTGACATTTATTGCAAAACTGAAGTGAAGTAAATGATGAAATGGTGGGTTTTTTTAGTCCTAAAGGGTTCTGAAAAAAAAAAATCATTCTTTCTCCATTTTCATAGGGTCTTTGAAAAATGTGAAGAGATGTTGAAATGTCTATTAACAGCAAGACTGACAAGGTGACTTTATGAAGGAAGAATTTACTTTTTTATTATGTGCTAAACCATCTTGTTTTTTGAATGAATCTAGGTTTTTGTAAGGTGCAGAACCTCATAACGAGCCACACACCCTTCATGTTGTATATTGCTGGATAAATTAAGCTTAAAATGAAATGACTCAATTACATTAGGGCCAAATAGGAATGTTAACTTGACAGTTATAATGCTAACACCCTTAATAATTAATTAGGTCCAATCCCAGTGGCCTCCATGTGCCGTTAACATTCTCATAGGAGCTTCATTGGCAGGCTTTGCCAATACACAACACTTTCCACTGCTCTGTTTTCTTGCTTATCTCTTAATAATAGAAATGATGTGTAATCAGTGCTCATGCGTTACAGCTTAGACCAGTCAAAGCTTTTTTTTACTAACATTGTACTGAATGTCTTTTTTTAAATCAAGACAGAGTAAACTGTGAAAGTGTTATTCTTAGCTATAATATGAGGTTGATGTAAAAGGATCATGCAAAATGCACTTAACAGAATAGAAGGTGGCTTGGTTTCTTTTATTATGACCGGAGCAGAGATGGGGCATATTTTGTGTCTCTGCAGGACAGCCAGCTGATTATTCAGTCAGCAAAGATTACATCTGACTGTTCCTCTGTTCCATTTTCAGGAAAACAATATGAAGAAATAATGTCCCTTTGTGCATCATTGCACTTTTTCCCAGCTCCCCAATCCGACTGTAATTCAACTTAACAGAGGAGATCTGATCTGTGCTGTATACGTCTACACTAAGTGACCGTGAAGTTAAAAACTGTGTCCTGAGCAGCTGGCGATATAAGGAGACATTAGATTGCATGGGAGCTCAGATTCACTCACGTCATGGCATGGTGGATGCAGACGATGTGAATTAATCTGTGGATGGTACCACAGTTTTTGTACAGAGAAGAGACAGACAGATTGAGGTTTGCATGTGTCCCAGAGAGTTCATGTGTTTCAGATTTTAAAGGGTTATGAGTTAATATCCTGCTCTTAGAGGTTAATCCCCTGGAGGATTAGCTTTTGACCACCAGTGTTTGGAAGGTTGCATTACCAGTTTTTTGTTGTTACTTACAGTAGAAGCATTTTTTTTTTATCTTAATGCAACAAATAGATGTACTATTATTTAGGTCAACATATTTTTTATTACATTGTTTTCCACAGCACCATGCATTACAGTCAACCTTTGTTTTGCTGCTTTCTTTTTGGTGTTAGGTTAAAAGTGATTACTGACCTTTAAAATAGAAACAACCAATAACCTGGGATATTTATCTGATTGGAGTCATCATTGTATCATTTTAGAATGTTTGTAACATGGACATGTATTACAGACTGATTTAAACATCATTCATTATTTTATGCCACTGTGATGAGGCATGTTTAAATCACTTTATTTTAACTTTGTGCTCTAGGAACTGGGTATCTGTAGATTACTTATTATGGGGGACAAACAATACAGCAGAAAGCATTATGGTTTCATTTATTTAGGAACTTTGATATTCTTCCACATTTCTGAAAATTACATTGAACATTTTCTTACAAACAACAGAAACAATGAATTAGGCTGTTTTAATAAGTGTCCGGTAATATTATTTAAAATGTGAATTTAAGAAATGACTAAAAACTGGAAGGGAAGGAAAACCAACTTCTCTATTCATTTACATCTTCTCCTGTGAGAAGGATCCGGAGCTTTTGGGTGTTTGTGTGCAACAGAGACCACACATAAGTGCAGCATGGATTTTTTTCCCCCTCACACCTTAAATAAATGTATAACCATAACCTCTGCGGAAATGTCCTTACATTTTCAAAGCAGACAGAAATTAGACCTGATCAAAATTGGATCAAAATTGTTGCCGTGCTCGCTGCAGGTAGCACTCAGCCAGGGAAGCAAAGTGGGTTGAGATGCAAACAAGCAATTGTCTACAGGCATTCTGACAAACACACTGGCTCTTTCTTTTCTAATTACATCTTTGTAGTGCCTATTGAATAGGTACTTAGTTTTGTACTCAGTACTCACATTGCCTTGCAATGAGGTTTCTATCATTCTGCACTCTGCCTCTGATGAAAATCAACTAAGCAGTGAGAATAAGCTCCACTTGTCTTTAATATTGCAATTCAGATTCCTCACAAAAACTCCCTTTGCACAGATTTAGCTGACTGAACATGCCACAAAAATGTTTGCCCATTGTTGGCTCCAATTAACCTCAGCTTAGCTTGGCCTGATTGAAGATGGTTGGCTTTTATTCTGAAACATATTCCTGGTCTGGAATCAACAGTGTCTCATTTTTCTTACCTGCACAAGAGAAATATTGAATTAAGCCGATTAGAAGAAGCTTTCAAGGAAGGTACAGAAACAAACAAGCATTTGCAAGTAAAAATACACGAAGGAGGTTACGCATGCACCTGGAAAGGGGTGCTCAAGAACTCAAATGGTCAACTCTGCTTTCAGTTAGAAGCAGATTCAATCAGCCATAAGACAAAGAGAAAGGTACAAGTCACATCCTCTCCTCTTCACTACGACACTTGTGCATGCTAATACTGACAAGCAATCTTTTGCTGTCCTCTATTATTATTCCTAGACTAACACTTTGAAGCAGAACTCTGTTCAGCTGTTAGTGTGCAGGGAAAGAGGGATGCCACTGTAGGCACTCCTGTCCTGCAGCCCTGTGCCTGTTTAGAAGGACTTACCAGCCCTGACATGTAATCAGGCAGCGTGTACACCTCAGTGCCACAGGGGTATCGGAAGCTAGACCCTGAGCACCTCAGCACAGCGGGACCAGCGGACATGTTTACGCCTCCAGATGAGATGCCACTCTTTGTACATGTCACCCCTACCACCTTGAACCTGCGCCGAGCGTTTACGTGTAAACACATGGGTGAACACGCGTACCCTCTCCACATGCTAATTCGTGTGTGCTGTCGAAGCAATTCAACTTTTAACCTCAGGTGATAGTGAAGCATCAAAAGCTGTCCTTGGCTTGTGGAGGTCACTTTAAAAAGACACCCTGCAACTCCTCCTCAGTGAAGCAATGGCTTAACTTTCATCACGGCAATTTGTTCCAAGACCATTTTCCTGATTTACTGTCATTAGAGGACCACGCTGTATGTTTGGATGTTTTTTATCAGTCGTGTGTCTGTCAGTGACGACAAAGAAACAAAAGAATCTTAGTCAGGCTGTGAGACGTCTGAGACACTTGTTATTACTCTATCATTGTGTGATCTAACTCATCTCCTCCTGGCCTCTGGATCAACCCTCCATTTCTCACAGGCTGTAAGTCAGTGAGCAGCATTGAATCACTGGGCTGAATATGTAAATGGATGCCATTAAAACTCTCTTTCTTTAATTAGTCTTTAAATTTCATGACTGAGTGCTTCCAATTATGGATCAATGTCTCCTTTCTGCACAGGGACCCCTGGATGTGTGGAGGCAGTTTTTCAGATACAAAATGCTTTATAATTTCAAGAAGGCCAATCACATCACAGTCTCTAACTGCTGAGCGATCTAGAAATTCTGCTTCTCTAAGCTTACTGCTATGTGTAGTATGTGCACTGTTTGGACTTTTTATAAACATGATCAATTGTCAACAAATATACAGTTTGATATATGGAACAGCCTGTCTGCACAGCTGATGTGTGTATAGTGGATACATTATGTCAGGAAATATAGAGCTGCTATGTGTGTAATTGCTCTGGTAGTAATTTAGCACTGAGCTTATTAAGTGGTGCATAAGAGGGGGCTAAATTCTGCTTAATACCTTAATGCATTCCTGACTGGGAGCTGGGTGTATACTGGAAGGAGGTGCTGATCTAGTGCTTTGAAACTCTAAAACGCTACTCATGTGTTTTAAAAATGTCCCTCCGTGACTTCAGTTGCCAGAGCCCATAATAGCTGCTCAGGGGTTTTAGGGATCTAAAATGTTAACTAATCTTACCGTTAATTGCCTGGTGGCCATCACTGTGTCCACATGCAGCACTAATTCTCATGTGCTCTGGGATACAGAAGAGGGACGCTTCCAAAAATGTTTTCTTTTTCTTTTTTTAAGCTTTAAATTCTGTGATTGGTTAGAAAGGTGAGCCTCACCTATTTTTAAAGTGAAACTCTCTGCAGTGCTGTTCTATGACTCTATTTCATACTGTACCTTTAACACATTATTTCTTATACAAATTGATTAAGAGTACTGGCTTCAGTCAAATAACTTCTGAAGCATCGGTTAGGAGTATTTTCTCCCAGTATACAGACATTGATACTGTATATAGTCTTACTGAGTTATTCATCCACTCAATTTATGTTTGTGTAAAGACTATAACAAGGTCATTTTGACTTTGAGATTAGTCCAATATCTAATCAAATACTCTGTGATGGTTAATGTGTTTACAGTAAATGAACAGTCTGCTCATTAAATTGTTCAACGTGGATGCACATTGTGATGACAGTATTTCATAAAGCAGGCACCACACTAACCTTCTTGTTTGATAGCTACATTGTAATGAATGATTAATTTGCACTGGAATGTAACAAATTAAAAGAAGGAGAATTTATTTAAAGCTTTCTGCACATTATCATACCACTGTGTAAAAAGCAATGTACACCAAATCATAAGCTTTCTCATGAGTATTTTTATAAAGTGTAGCCAGCGTGTGGGTGTCACATAAATTTGCTGAGTGTCTGAATTAAGGACTTAAGGACTCCTCAGAGTGTAGAAGCAGTGGAGAAGTTGAATCTCCATCACCACCTGTCACCTCCCTGATCTGCAGGAAACTGCATTGAGAGGGAGTTGAGAGACAATTATGCCCACAGCCTTCACATCTCTTCCTCACCACACAAAGCACTTCTGTTTACACATACTGTATGTTTACAACAGCAGGAGTTTACAGCTTATGTATACATTTATGCGTGAACATATGCTTGTGAATATATCTGGAGTCAAAATGACTGTTGGGTGTTGTATTTGGGGCTATGGCATCATTTTTTACATCCAGTTTTAAAAGGTCTCTGCGTTAGTTACCTGAGGTTAAATACCTCATTTGGATCCCACTCTGCTGTAACATCGATGAACTCTTGCTCTGCTTCTCTTGTTTATCATTGACCTAACTGCCAAACACATGTAATCATGGTGCTGATACTTTTACTCCACCTGTTTTGTGTCTCAGGGAGCGTAACCTTGATGAGGGTAAAACCTAGGTTGCAGTAGAGTGTCATTGATCTGGGCCCCTCTGGTCAATGACTCTTGTGTGTTCTCCAGGTTCTGTTACCATGCCAACAGAAGCTGAAAAAAAAACAAGGTTTTTCACTTGTGGGTCTCTAAGGACTGTTCTGGGGAGCACAGGCGCTGCCAGTGTCACAGCACCTGCAGGTGCAGAGCCAGGCCAGCACGGTCACATGATGTCACCAGCAGATCAACCGGGGGAGACTGCGTGAGGGTGGAGCGATCAGTTTTTCTGCACTAACGGTTGCATCACTGCCCCAGGGCTCAGTGTCTGCTGCCCCCTAGTGTGTGTGTGTGTGTGTGTGTGTGTGTGTGTGTGTGTGTGTGTGTGTGTGCGTGTGTGCGTGTGTGTTTGGGGATGAGTTATCAGCAGCTTTGCTGGTCATTCCCAGTGGTTAATGTCTGTTATCCAGCCTTGAGTGTGTGAGTGCTTTGATGGAGAGACATTGCGTGTAACCACGAGGACAAGTAGCGATTTATTATACTACAATTTACTATTTAGATAGCTTTTCTATGAATGAGACAGACATAGAGTGCAACTGACTGGCAAATGATGTCTGATGCAAAAAGGTTTGAGGTCACTGGTGATAACTACCATCATTAGGGATCCATTACACCGTGGAGCCTACTTCAGCTGATGAACTCTAATGACATTACACTGCAGAAAAGCATTTAGTTTTGATTAGACAGTTGTTGGGATGGTGCATTTCATTAACTCCAAGATGAGATTTTTGTTGTCTGGGAATTGTTATGCCACTGTTTGTGCTTGGGCTAACATACTGACTGTGCCCTGTTTTCCTCAAGGAGGAATCTGGAGCATATTAAGAAACAAATGTAATAATGAAATATTCCCTTTCTGACATTCCCTTTTACATCTAACATCTTTCTTTATCCCCCTCAGACATACTGACTTCTAACTTGCCTGACTGCCTGGAGAGAAACTGTATTGTTTCTACTTTCTTGCTACAGAATATTATTGCACTGATAAAACTATGTATAAAATACTATCTGTCTATGTAGAAGCTGACCAACCTCAATTTGCGAGTGTTCAACGATCCGTCACAACATTATTACCGTCTAGTAGTTTTAAAGTAGTGGTAGAATGGGGTCAGCATGGGAAAATGTAATGCATCACTGCTTTTTGCACATTAAAATCATATTGTGTTGATATTTGGTGGATTAGTATAAAGTTATAATGCTAAACACAGTCTGTGTCCAAACAGTCCTAACAATGGCAGTGATCCTCAGTTTGTCCATGTTCATTTGATCATAGCAGCTGACTTAGGGAAACCAGCTGAGGACAGAGAGAGCAGCTTGTGTGCGTGTGTGTGTGTGTGTGTGTGTGTGTGTGTGTGTGTGTGTGTTGGGTGTAGGAGTTGAATATTTTAGCTGATGAATGCAGCAGAACACTGTTAAGCTAATCGGAAATTTGATTCCCTTATTGGGTTTGATGCACAAAAGCCAAAAGCCCTCTGTTTGCACCCATGCTTCATTATAATCGCATAATTAATAGTCCTCAGCCTTTTTCTCTGTGTGCGCATTAGAAAAGGGTAAAGAATAAATGATTAAATTAAAAAGACTCTGATGCTTATTAAAAGTAGGTATTAATTCAGGCACTGTAAGGTATTTAAAATGTAACATTTTTTTTATATGCTTCTTGAGATAACATAGATGGAAATTACATTTCCAACATGTATTTCTTACCTATTTAGCTGTACAATGTAGAACACCTTTTAAAAGGTTGTTGTCTCACTGTATTATCATGTATGTTTGCATTGAAACTTTGTGCTTTCATTGGATAACCAACAGTAAAGAGACAATTAAGGAGTGAAAAGGCATGAAACATTATGAGAGCCACAGACCTGAGCAGAAACACTGCACCTCACCCTTGGTGAGCCGTGGGCGTGCCCAACAGAACACTTATATTTTTGTGGAAGTAGCAGACTAGCACTGCAACTAATGATTATTTTCATTTGAAACAATTAACCAGCTTTTTTTCTAATTAACCATCTAAATGTTGATCACAAGTCAGACTGTGGTGAAAAATGCCGGAAAACAATGGTTTACTTACCACAGTAGCTGTTGTTATTTGATAAATGGATTGATTAGGTAATAATGGCATCTCTCTAGGGTAGGCTCTCAAATTTCCAAAACCTCTTATAAAACAAACACAATCTGTTTATAACAGATTTATGATAGATAAATGATAGTTAAAATGTAATAAAATAATAAATTATAAGCCAAAATCATGCATATGTTATATAATGTCATAATTGTGTTATTGGATTATCATTATTTATTATTTTACATGAAGTACCTCAAAACCTAACTTGCATTTTACTCTCAGTTGGAAACAAAATGTAACTATGTTAATTATAGTGTAACACTAAGTGTAATAATAAGTACAGATGACTGAAATACAAATTGTACATTTGAGTGCAGTTTGAGTGCAGTTACGTTGCACGATTGTAAGAAATTTTAAGAAAATCTTGATTTGAGTGCAGTAATGAGTTGTTACTGTAGCTGCTACAAGGACAACAACCTGAATGTCAGACCAAATTACCAGCAGTCATGCAAGCTGTGTTTTGACAAGGAAGAAGAATGCATGACATTAAAAAGATGTTATCTTTTGTGCTGCTGCATTGATTTTGATATGATATTTCGCATTCACATATCCTTTTTTTAGACTTTTCATTGTCTCACATACAGGAGGACAAGGTTTTTTTCAGTAAGGAAAGAAATTAGATTTAATCGTGGTTACCTCAGAGTTATCATCCAGGATCATTTCGATCAAATGAACAAATGTAGTTACGTATTAATTGACCACTTTACCACACAACAGCTCACTCTATAGTTCTGTTTTGTGTTTGTGTTTAACATCAGTAGCTACTGTGCAACTCATACTGGACATGCACTAGGAATTATTTCATGGCCTGGCAGTGTAGAATGTCCTCACAAAGGATTTGTGCCTCTAAAACAGAGATGTGTTAAAGGATTTATTCTCCCTGTTGTAAATTTTTAAAAGTCTGTTACCAGCATCAGTTTTTTACACTCCCACATCTCCAAAACAACCTTCAAAATAGAGAGCTTTTCTTCGTAACACCCCAGTTTAGTATTTCATCTATTCAGAAACATGTGATTGAATGTCAGGTGACGCACCATAAATCAAAGGTATTGGTTTAGTATCTTGGAGGAAATGATAGCAACATGACTGATTCTCCGGCTTGCTTGATTGTGTCACCAGTGTTTCACCTTCAGCCATCATGAAGGAAACACTTTGACATGCTGGAATCCTGCTCATGCACATGGATCCTTGCACGCATGTACACACAGAAACCAAGCACTAACCCAACAATCTAAGTCGGCTCAGTATTTTAGATTGCTAAAATGTAAAATTGCCGTGCTTTTGAATGTCATATTGTCAAGATAATGGTGGACGCTGGTGGCTGTGGGCTTCCATCGGCAGGCACTTTGTACAGAAGGATCTTTATGGCTTACAACCTTCCCAGAAGATGGAAAGAGCACTCACAGGCTCCTGGAACATATTGCTGCTGTCAGATAAAAGGAACAAAGAAAGGCGCTTCGAATTTGATGTTTCTCTTTTCTTGCAATGCGTATTACCTAAGTGACATTTTATGCTGACACTTTGAAAGCAATCAGAGACATCTAATGTGCTTCTTAAGTGTAAAAGATTTGACTACGATGACCACTAGCACATGGAGCACATACAAAGTAAACATGGGCTTTTCACTCACATCTCCTGTATTCGGTTCACATGTGAACTTCAAAATGAACACTCTGAACTGTTCTCCACACATTTTTCAACCATCGAGTGATTTCAGTTTCTTCTCTTTCATTGTCTGTAACCTTATACGCTTCTCTCTCTTTTGTCTGGTCCTAACTCTCCTGTGGCCTCTACATACAATATATCTCTGCATAAGCATGAAAATACCTCCAAAGCCACAGAGGCTGCTACACCTTGCTGACATCTATCACTATTCTTCTCATTCCTGTCCTGGCTTTATTTGACAGTGTTTCAGGGGGAGTATACACCTTTTCTCTTCCTGTCACTATCTCTTTTTCTATTCTGGACAAGGCTGAATTGAAAAGGTCCGCTGGGTATAGACGTCTGAGGGTGCTTTTCCTCCCCTGCTACCTCCAAACTTAGTAACCCCCACTTCCAACCCCTGGGCTCTGCTTCTTTTCAGAAAAATATTGTGTTTGACTGGAAAAATTGTAATGGACTTACCATACCTTCCTAGTACTCAAGTTTCCCCTGCCTAACCTGCAGAAATGTTCCTTCAGCACAGCTCTCTACCTCCACACTCACACTCTTGTGTGAAATTAGCCTAATAATAAATATTAGTTTAATAATAAGTATCCATGGAAACTCCAGTCCAAATGCAATCATTGCTTCGCTTTTCAAAACGATGCTATATAGTTTTCACTGATGTCTGCGTTGACATTTGGGCTTTTGAATGTATCCATGACTACAGTACATTCAGCCTCTGAGTGATTTGCTTTGATTGCAGAACAGCTAATCAGAGGACCCTGAAAATGTGACTTAACTCTGGTTTCTAGTCAGGGCTCCCTCAGCATTGAGATTGTGCTCCATGCTGTGACCATTGGGGGTTTTTTTTCTCAGAAATCAGGCCCATAAAGAAGCTCTGACCTCGGACCTGAGTAATTCACCTCTAATGGGCTCCCCTCAGACTGTGAAATGAAATTCACCCGCAGCTTAGGGAAATGTGACATGGAGATCACAGGGTATTCATTCTCCTGCTCCAGATTGTTCTGTTTTATTAATATTAACTCCTCCTATTCATGTAATATTGTTATCATATGGCACATTTAGCCACTTATCTGCCTGTCATGACCTAAATCAGCTTTTCTTCATTTTGCCTTCCATATTTAATGTGACTTATTTAATGGACATCCTCATTTAGGTTTGGGGGCATAGCTACCGCTGAGGACACTGAAGTCACGTCTTCACTACTTTTTCAGGAAAGAACAACCATAAATTAAAATGAAGGGATTTCATATTTCTCTACTAGAAAAAACTATTATATAAATTTGTATATAGTTTATACTATAGATATAACTACTATACAGAATACAGAACCTGTGTGCCTATCAAAGAGCAAAGGTAAACATTTATTTTTAGAACTCCTTGGTTCATCAATTGGTGAAAAGTTATCTCTACATATTTTGATAAACTTTATTTTTTGTTTGTCATTTTTAAAGCAAAAATTCCAAACACTGCATTACCATTGCAATCCTCTTAAATATGAAGATTTTCAATTTTTTAGTGAGCATCTTTTGTTGTAGGAACACAATATTTGTGGATTTGCCATAAGCTTATAAAGTTATGACAATTAATTTATTCATGAATTCTTGTTGATGCAGCTGTATTTAAAAACTTGACTTTACAGACTGAGGTATGGAGTCTTTATCTGACAAGCTACAGCTTTTTCATTTAGTGAAGTGGAGATACAAACAAGCATTGCAGCGATTATCTTTTATGGTCAAACATGTGACTGCTGTCATGAGTCAGTGTGTTGATGTTTGTATTAGCTTAAGAAAATGTCATCTAACCTTAATGATTGTGTCCACACGTTTGCTTGGGTATGCAGTCACAGATTCATGCGTGGATGGTCTGGTGTATATTTTGCGTATGCATATACAAGCATGCATAGCTATTGTGTGTGTGTGTGTGTGTGTGTGCGTTTACAGTATGTGTGTGTCCTGGTTTCATCGCACTGACTGGTTTATTGCTGTTCCAGGTGAAGGAAGATGAGAACAGCAGAGTTTCAGGATGCTGTTTTCAAGCACCACTGAAGCCACAAATTTGATTATTTTTTCCCTCCACAAGTAGTTTGTGGTTTACACGAACACACGTACACACATCCACTTACACACACCAACCTGTATTATGCATCTTCATCTGCTATTCTGTTTCCATTCAAAAACTCTAGTGAATCAGCAGCATTTTGGCAGCTGTGCTTAGGGGATGTACTCTACTTTTTACTTTGTGTATGTTAAACATACATATTCAAAGTGAGGACTGAGCTTCAACCATTTTGCAAGACATAGGGCCAAATCATTTTGTTTGTCTGTTGTCTGTTACAGTAACACTAGCGGATGTTAAGTAATACCTCAATTTAGAAGTAAAACAAATGAAGATACCTGAAAATGTCACTTTATTTATCCTAGAAAGTTGCTGCGTCTCTCTCTTATTCTCTAAACCCCAGTGGATGAGGCAGTGGACACATGGATACTCATCAGGGGAAGATTAAACAAAGAGTGTCACAATGACACAATGAGTCTGATAATGGGACAATGGAAGCTCTTTCTTTCTCTAGAGGAAGCTGCCAACAAGGAAGTTCCTCCAGTAACTTTGTCCTGTGTGTGTTTATTCATTTTGAAATTTAAATCTTTCTTTAACCTTCCTGCAGCCTAAATTCAATAGCTCCTATCAAGATAAGGTGTAGCTGGAGAGAGCTTTTTAGACTGTGTAATTAGTGGCGGGAGAAGATGAACAATAGAAGTTTGCATTTGTCGATAACACATTTTGAAAAGACATGTGGAAGACACATTATTCTAATAAGGCTGTTGTTATGCAAACTGACAACTACTTACTAAGCCAGTTACAGTAACTCAGCTGTCACCCTGGCACTATCAAAGGGTAGCAAATATACCAATTCCTTACCAGTGGAGGTGGTAAAAGGACACAAATGCACCAAAGTATTAAAACAAATAGTGTGGGGCCTGCTGTAGCTCAGTTGGTAAGGCAGTCGTCCACGGACCACAGGGTCAGTGGTTCGTCCCCAGTCCGGGCTATATGTCGAAGTGTCTCTGGGCAAGACACTGAAACCCCAACAGCATTGGCGGGGGGGCTGTGAGCCAGTGCCCTGGAGCATTTACTAAGGGGTTTAGGGATTAACCCTCACCCTAACCCTAGACCTTTTACCCAGGGAATGGAGCATGAGCATTGGCTGGGGAGTATTTGCCCAGGCCCTGGAGCTTTTATTCAGTCTGGGGAGCATGAGCCTGTAGGATGAATTTGATACAATATTAATACAATACATTTCCAAGTCTTAGCCGCCTTTGTTTGACAATTTCTCAAAGGTGATAATTGTTAAAAAGTTACTAGTAACTAATACTGTCAGATAAATGTAATGGAGTAGAAGTACAACATTTTTGTCTGATTTGTAGTAGACTATATATAACGTAAGGAGAACTATTAGTAAATGTACATAGTTACTTATCAGTACTAGGTCCTACAAAGTCAAGATTAGTGCCAGTGGTAAAACTTTAACAAAAAGGAAAAAACCTTGACCACTGATGCTGCATTTTCTTTGTGCCAGAATGTGAACATGGTTTATGGTAAGTGGTACTTTTACTGTCACAGTCACAATCACCTGTGTTGTTTACAGCAAAGATTCACTTTTATCTGTTAATCTATAAAAATGCTACATATAATAAACAAATGCATTATAGTGCCAAGCTATTTGCTTTTATTTTATTGGGTGTCACTGCATGTCTTACAGATCTACTAGTGTTGTTGTGATGAATGAGCAGCATGAATGTGCCTAAACAGCATCCTCTCAGCCATCTCTGCACTTTTTCAGTGAGTCAGTCGTCAGCCGTCTCAGGCAGCACCTTGTCAAGTCTAATTTCCTCTTCAGTGCGGTCTCTAAAGCCAGAGGACCAGCTGCTTCCAACTTTAGGGCCTGTTATCTACTGAGCCCCTCTCCATTGCCTTTGGCTGCCCTCCGGTCGCCAGTCTGGCCTCAGATTTAGTCAAACCACATCTAGTTTACAGATAATTATCAGGCGGAGGCCAGCAGAGTGGCACGCATCCACAGGCCTTTTGTTGCTAATTGAATTAGACCCCACGCTGAAAGTGACAGAGAAATGAACGGTTTCCCCCAGCGAGAAATGTGATTAACCGACTTGGAGCGGAGAGGTCGGCTCAGGATGGCATGCGGGGGGGTGTGTATGGTCGATGTGTCTAACTCAACGCCTGAGTCATATTCATTTCGACACTGATGTTTCTGTCAGGTTTCATTTTATAATGTGTGTCAATGGGGGTCAGTAGAGTGGACAATCAGAATGCTGCCAGGTTTTCCATCTTGGGTAAAGATCCCAAAATATCTCTGTTTATTCTTCCTTCTTTTGGCCATCTACTTTGCATTTTATTGGCCAGCCAACAACCAGCAGCAACTTTGGCTTTTAAAAGGCATCATAATAAAAATGCAGTAAATAAAACCTTCTTATTATAAACATGGCATTATAGTTACAGATTTCTGCATGGCGCTTCATGAACCCTGCATAAATTATAGCTGCACACCACAATAAAGCTCCCTGCCATTCATTAGCAAAGGTGTTATCTAATAAAGTCAAAGAACAGCCAAAGTGAGATGTGCATTTCTTAATTTCTTTTTCTCAATCTCAACATTGCACTGCCACAAAGTCTTATTTCTTATTTTTTTCTCTTCACTTGTTTTTATTTTGCCATCCTCTTTTCAGCTCTTCTATTGAGTTTGGGTATTTCCGTCACTAATATGCAAAATTAACAGGATGTCTGTGTGCCAAAACAGACGCAGGACTACTTTTTACCAAGTATTCTTACAATTGCAATACTCTCTGTTGCACCATTCTAGTAAGAAATAAAGAAAATCTCATAAATTTCATAGCATTCACAGCTGCTGTTTAACTCCAACTGGATCATGTGAGCAGGGAAATAATTGACATCTCTGAATGAAAACAGACAACTTCTGTCTTTTTACTCTGTGAGGGTGAGAGTTTAGCTCCTGCACTCCTGTTGTGTTTGTACAGTATAAAACTGTTCTGCTGTGCAGCCACGTTCATTGTTTTGCCTGTCAGTCTTGTTGCCTACCTAAAGTTTGTGATGTTTGCAAGAGCAACCTTTCTGCAGTAAAAGTCTGCCTGTGCTGTAGAAAGTAGGCCATTTGCGCTGATGGCTGACACGGGTCCTGTGTGATGCTCTTTCACTGTGCAGCTTTCAAAGGTTTATTTCTGGACGTTCTGTGCGCCGTCTGTTAACTTTGTTTGTTTGTCTGATGAATCACAAAGCTTTACCTTACTGCAAAGCAGAGATTAGTATCTGTCTTCCTCTACTGTATATAGAGGGACAGTTATGGTGGGACAGTTATGTAAGCTTGCCATGTCGTACTCTGACTTCAACAGCTCGGTACACTGTTATGAAATGTGGCACAAGTTATTTGGTTGTCATTTTAATTATTTATACACACATCTGTTGGATGTAAAAAATTAGGTTGTTGTGCTCTACTGTGAAACAAATCTTTCACTCTCACAGACTAAAACTGAATAATATAAGAATGAAGCGGAAATAGTGTCAGACCTGTGTTAATGTGAGAGCTGTGGAAGAAAACATTTTCTATTATTCATTCTTTTACCGTTTTAGTTCCCTATTCATAATTTAGGATGTTATAAATTTGCGTTCTTGTCTTTCTAAGACGTAGCACATGTTGTAGGTGTTATCTCTCTTCAGGGAAACATTTTATCTCCTTGATATTGAAATGAGCTGTAAATGTTGTCTTGTTTTCTGCACTGTGTATTAAAAGTGTTTCTTTTCCATCTCATGTGCTCTTGCACCCTCCTCTCCAAACCAAATACCATGTGGATTTATTCATTTTCCATTCTCTGTCTCCTCACCATGTTCAAATTACAAGATGCTGTTTTGTGCCGGTGTGCCACAGAGACCATGCGTGAAATTTATTGGCCCAGAGTCCCGCCATTTGACACGCAAGACATGGCTAAGAGATCTTGTGCCATTTCCCATCTCTTCCGATTCCCGTGTAAAGCTGACCTTTCCTGCCTCTGGGCTATATTTAAACCCTGAGCACCAGAGACTTATGGTGCCATGGGAAATTTTATTATCAACACTCTCCATTTGTCTGACTTAATTCAGGCCTGCTGTAGACTGTGGTGAAGCATGCCGTATATTTACACTTTACTATGGCAAACAAGGGCACCGGTGACAAACATCACAATCAACACCTTAGTGGGGCTGATCCCTGGTGAAGCATTCCTTTGAAGTTGTTGGAGAAACAGCTATGAGCTTAGATGATCTATTTACAGTGCTCCTCGCCTGTGGAAAAAGTATGAGAGGAATAAAGAAGAAGGGAGAGATATTATTCCATGAAGTGAAGAGTTGACCAGAGAGTCAAACACAAAGGGACTTGACATTTTAAAGAATCTCGGTTTGTAAAATGTCATAGATTTCAGCCACAGACACATTTATCAGCCTTTACCATTTGCCGTCATTAGAGTAGGTTGAATGAGCTCACGAACACACATGAGCACACTTCCACCCACCAACCCCCCCCCCCCCCCCCCCCCCCACACACACACACACACACACACACACACACACACACACACAAGCTCAGTCTTTTCAACCTCTTAAACAGCCATCTGCTTAACCATTCACTGACACTCTCTATTTTCTGAACTCTGGCAGGTTTGAGATGGGAGTTCAGAGGGTGCTCCAGGTGGATCTGAAAATGGAAAGTTTCCCAGAGCCGTTGGGCAGCCGCTGGATGGCCTGGCAGGTGGAGTACCCGGCCAGTCGTGCCCCCACACAAGAGGCTGAGACGGAAATTCGACTGGCACAGGAGGACCTTGCGGGCATCGTGCCCCTGGCCATGGTGAGTAATTCCAGCTCAGTGCAAAACCCAAATACATGACCGTGCACTCATCCCTCTGTAATAGTGCATTCTAACAACGTCTACTGATTTTACACTTGTAACACATGAATGATATTCCTCGCACTGGTAATGTCTGAAGTTTGCTGCCCTTTCAAAAGTGACTTGAAGGAGAAGCAGAGATCTAATTGGGTGTAAAAGTGATTTGATTGACAATAAAACACTTCTGATATTAGTGCATTTACTGTCTCCAGCTGCCCACAGCAATGTTTTTGGTGAAATATATAAAAAGAAAGTTTAAAAAGTAGAGTGTACCTACTGAGGTGGGTGTGGTGCTGCTCAGTTTCAATTAGCTTCACCTTAACCAGGTAGTAACTCACAATGCTGCACACAGTACAATCCAAAGCAGTAGTATCAGTCAAAACACATTATAAGATATACATTATAACCCTCTCACTCTGCACTTTTCATGCTTTCTATAAAGTATCTTCTGCTGAATATACTTTTATATTCATTTGTAACAGAGTTCTTTACAGTACATTGTAGTATTACTACAGTACCTATACAGTACTCAACCAATAGCAATAGACTCAATCATTTTTTCCACCAGTGCTGGTTAGATAGAGACAGCAGAATTATATTATATGTAGGTCTGTGTCTGCAGAATGTGTTTAGGAGCATGGCTGGAGGAGAGCATCTGTAACTCCCAGCAGGCCTCACATGGGGTGTGGAGCCTGGCTCTGGCCAGAGGGTAAGCCTGGAGCTATCTGACTCCCTTGGTGAGGCAGGCTCAGGTACTCTGTTGTGTAGATTTACTAAAGCTCCCTCCTACATAACTTCACAGAGTGAGCATTTCACAGTTCTGCAGTTTTGGTCAGTGATGCAAAAAGCATTGTTTGTGATTAGGCTCAAGAACATTCAAGGGAACATCACACACTGTCACCATCTGATCAGCACCAATTGCTAAAACAATGATGGTATTTTTCTATTCTGTGTCATTTTTCTGTGTCTGATCTGCATGACTCACACCTGACTGTTGTGTCAATGTTATCCTATTCTATTCTCTTGCCTGTAGCTGTGTAGATGATAGATGCCTGTGGGTGGCTGCTCCTGGATACGGAGGAATACGCTGCATCTTTATCCACTGATCCATTCTCAGGATAACTGAAGCTGTGTGTTTAATACTGCTGTATTGTTCGAATTCCTTCTCTCCCATCCTTTTCATGTCACTGATGTATCAACAGCCTGCTTGTCTTGCTCTAGGAATATATAGTGAGGTCCCACACTTTCCACTGACAAAAGCTGCAAAGATGATTTGCATGATTATCTAAAGGCTCTTCTCATAAAAAGAGATTCAGCCAAAGAATATGCTATTGTCTGCTCATAGAAAAAAAACATTTAAAATCTTTATTTGACTGATTTGATTCCATGTGGCATTGTGCATTTACAAGAGGCAATATTTCCATGATTGTATTTGTAAAATGAATTTGTGAGTGAGCGCACACCCCTCCAAAATATAACATGCACTCATCAATCAATCCTAAAAGTGCTTTTCCACTTCCACTATTCTGCTCATTTTACGTAGAATAGGGGGTTTCATGGCTCACTATAAATCATGTGACTTTTTTTCATAGTGACAAAAATCCATCTCAATTAGGCTGATATTACATTTATTTGCTAAACTTAGCTAAATCAATGAGGGACAGGATAATTTGGACAGGAGCCGTACAGGAGATAAAGATGAATAATGTTTCAGGTGTATAAAACAGATCATTCTCTATACCCTTCTGTGTACCCTGCATGTACAGAAAGGCTTGGTTTTCCCTTTTCCTTACCTTGATTTGCTATTCGGTTCAGAGAGCCTGTCAGGGAGTCAGTGAAGCAGCAGCTATCATGTCAGAGAGTGAGTGGATACAGAGTGCCAAAAAGGTTTGCTGATCAGTATATATTGACATGACATTTTTATCATCAAACATCTATTGAAAAAAGACTGAAGCTATTTTATTATATTTTATTCTTGCTTTTAATGTTTGGCAGCACACTCAGTCTTTACTTTTCTTCCTTTGTGCTTTTCCTGCACAGCTGACTTTTGCAAGGTGCACAGCATCTCCAGATGCCCCACGATACTTAACACGCAACACAAATACATGCACATGCAGGGACTTTCAGAACCGGTCTTCCTCTGTCCCCTTTTCTGTCCCTGCATTCCCTTTTCCCTTTTCTTACACACATACACACAAGTGCATGAGGCATTTACAATCTGCATGCAGCAATATGAGAGAAGCACACAAGCGAGAAAGAGGAAGGCTGAATTAGATTACTTGGGATCACTGTGGCATGAAAGGCCCATGGATAAGTTCCTCTCCCTCCCCCTGTTACACTCCTTACTGATAGAAAACAGGAAGTAAGATAATGTAAAAGCTGTGCCGTCAGCCCCCCCCACACACACACCCACACTCACCCAAGCCCCCCAAAAAAACATCACCTTCCCCACACCAGAGGGGAAACAACCTGAGCGACTTTAGTAGAAAATGGAACTGATGCCAGTGTAATAGAGCAATGAAGATGGAGATGTTGCACACTTCCTATATGAAATGTGGGAGCACAAAGTATTTGATAATTGCATGCCTAATAGCGATAAGGCTCATTGTTAGTAGACTATAGCGATTGTGAAATTGGACAGGGGCTGTAACTTTGTGAAATAAATGTTGAATTGATTTGAAGGAGTACTCTTGTTGTGCAGTATGGGAGTATCATACAGAAACCCCACAGAGAAGTGTTCAGGCTCAGCCTAATAACGCTGAGATATCTGATCACAGCAGTATAGATCCAACTTCATGATTTAACCATCTCAGCCACAGGCTGATTGCTAAAAACTTGCTCTAGTTTCTTTCCAGATGTGCTGTGTGGAAAAAAAAAAAACAACAGTACAGGTTGATTGTAATTTGAAGCTACTTCGTGGCCTTTTTTTATTCGATTAATTTTAGCTGATGCTCAATTACCTGTGAAGTGTGTTCTTTTCTGAGCCTTGTGTAGTTCCTACAATCTTTCTGTCAAGCCACATACTGCACAGCCCCAAGAAACTTCACGAGTAAAGTGCCCTAAAATCATTTACAGCTGCCCGTTAAAGCTTTTTTCTCTCTGCACATTACAAACTGAAATACCCCCAGATACATGAATCAAGACATGTACCAAGGGTCTTTTATCTGGATTTTAGTAGCTTGACAGTCTGTGGACACACAAATGTTAGTAAGAAAAATCAAACTGATTTTGAAATGTGAGGGTTTTGGTTAGGCACTATTCAGCAAGCTTGAAACATTACTGTGTTTAAAGAAGTAGCAGAAAGAGAGAATTATTGACGTCTATCAGAGACTTGGTTCTCACCACTACTCCAAGGAAAGTCTAGTGTCCAATGTTTTTTCTAACTCTGAGCCAAATGAACAAGCTACACAGAACTGCAAGTTGCCTAAAGTGAGGCCTGTTTGCTGATCCTCAGTGGAATCAAATCTTTACACACAGGCAGTCATCATTAATATTAACAAATATTGCTTAATGGGGATTCGAAAGACACATGGTTTTCTAACAGCCTTAGGGGGCAGCATCAGTACTACAACCCCAAGTACAGTACATACAAACTAAAGGCTTTTGTTATTATGTCTCTATTTTTATTAATGAAACCTCCCTAGTTTTCTTTACAGAGACATTGCTTTTTCCTATGATTCCTAAAGAAATGATTTAGGATTGTCATAATGTTATGGCTTGATAGAAAGAGAAAGCACACCAGAGTTTAAACTCTACATTGTCACGTTCCAACTTCTGGATTACCTGAAAACAGTCAGTCATCACCCATACAGGGATAAAGGATTTTTCATTGAAGTGACGTGAAAAATAATCAATAGTTGTAGAGTCAACAACTGTTTTGCTGCTCCAGGCATGTGCCACCTCGGTTTTAAAAGTGAGGGACTAGACCCCTGGTGACTATATGCCTCCTAAAAAAATGCCTTGTCTTTGGAGTTTTTGCTTTTGTGTTAGTGATCATTGCCCAGTTACCTGTGACAGGGAGACTGAAATCCTTAAATAATCAAGACAAGAAATTATAAACCATATCATGCTCAGGAATTTAATTGGTGTGTGCTCTGACATCGATGGCATTTTCTCAGGTGCTGCCTGCTTTAACACTGGAAATGATTCTACAGTCCTTCAAATGTATTGCTGTCAGACATGCTACATACAAAAATATTGAATTAGAAACAGAACTGCATAACAGAATCCACCAAATAGGCCAAGCCTGGTACAGGGATAAATCCAATGGCACTCCAGAAGAATGGACATTTGGGCAACAAAGCATCATCTAAACCAAAATAGTTAGGAAGGGGGTACGTCTCTCTGTTTCTCATAACTTTAAATATAGGAGAAATTCAGTGTAGAATCTTATAAAAAGATGTCTCATCTTTTATTACAAACAAAAGTAGAATCTGGTAATGTCTATAAAGAAACCATTCATGGCCAAAGCTTTTACTAGTAATGTCCTCTGGTCTTTTATTTAATATGTCTGCATACGTACTTAACTAATGCATGGACAGTTTTGTTCAGCTGAAACAGTCCCATATGCCTCTTTTTCTGCCTGCAGATTTTCTTTTTTACTCTCATAACCAATGTTCTGATAAAATTAAACCACACAAAACCACAAGTGTGGACAACCTAACCTAGCATAATTTAAAGGATCTCAGTAATAGGCATTCCTGCCTATATTTTGTACTTCCAAAATTCATCTTTAACAAAGATCCTGGAGTCCTTGGTAGCTGTATGATTATATGGCTTTATTTACTTGCTAAACTACAGTCACAGTGGTGTTGGTTTGTCCTTGGTCACAGCACAATCACTTCCCCAGTTTCAGTAATAGATAACATTGTCTCCACCCTGAATAACAAACTATTCTTTGCTGTTATCCTTATTGACCTCGCAGCATTCGATGCAGCTCATCATGAAGTCCAGTCTACAGCTATAGAAGGTGTCCTGGACATCTGGTTCCATTGTCACCTTGCAGGATAGACTCAAACAGCTATTGGTGATCGTGCCCAGCAAAGCCCAGTTACTGTACATTAAGTAATGGGCTTCCACAGGGGTTTAGCTTTGGCCCACTGCTATTTACTGTACTGTACTGATTTTAAACAATGCTGCACTCCCCTCAAGGCTCATTTATTGTGACCTCAAAAAAATGAAACTCTGTTTCTGTACAAAAGTATCTAGATTTTTCTTTTTCAAGACAGGACTGTGGTTTCATCTTTAATGTCTTTATGGAATTAATTCTAGGTTCTACACATGATCCCTAATGACATATGTAATAGGAATTATTAAATGTATTATAATTATTAAATGTATTAATTCTATTTGTTGATTGTGGGGTTGTTCCCAAAAAAGTTGGGACATAGTAAAATCTAAATAAAAACAGAATGCAATGATTTGCAAATCTTTTAAAATGCATGAGAGTAAACAATATAACATATAATATTTTGCAAACTACAAAATTTGATCTTTATTTAATATATGCTCATTGTGCATTCGTATTTCAAATACATAATATAGCAGGGTATTTCCAAAAAGTTGGAAATTGATAAAAATGATCAAATGTTTTTCAAAAAACAATAAACAATAACAATTGATTTGTTATATTGTACTATGTTTAATCAAATATAGGTTTTAAAGAATTTGCAAATCATCACATTTTCATTTCATTGATATTTTACACAATTTCACAACAACAAAAGGGTTATACAGTGTATACAGTGTCTCTCCATCTCAATTTGGCTACCCTATTAATTAAAGATTAAACACATTAAGAATTGTTGACAGTAAATCAACTTTACAGATGAAAGAAAGAAAAACAAGGAGTGTTTGGAGGAGACAGAGAGAAACAGGAAAAAAGTGGGAGTGTTAGGGAAATAGTGGAGTAGCACATGTGGAAATTCTCCAATCTTTTTTAATCAAGTTGAGAGGGGAGACTTCACAGAGCACGCTGAAGGCATCTGTTGACATAACAGCTCTGTAGTTTTGCTCTAGAAAGTCCTTTCATCTGTAATTAGCAAAAATTAGTCTAATAAGCCAGACTGTTTTTGTTCTAATGGAAACACTGCTATAATTGTGTTTTGACCAGAAATAATCTCATAAACTGAATGAGGATCCATGAATGACAATGTCTAACGTTCATAATGTAATAAAGGTAATGACTATTAGTAATGGCAAGCTTATTTTGGATTTGATCACATTTATGGTTATTAGTTCAGTGGCTCCACAGACCCGTTCCCGGTGCCCGTTTACATCATTTTCTAAATTACTGTGCCCTTGCTGAAATTGATTATTATAAAAAGGTCTTTTTATTGCATTTCCCGAGCCAAGTGACGGGCTCAGCCATAGGGCGACACTACTGGGAAAGCAGCAGCATCCTTTTGAAAGATGAGCTCTCTTTTTTGTGTTCCCTTTGAAGACGGCTCCTCCTGTGTGTTGTCACAGACCCACCTGCACTGGGAGGGCTCGGAGTGCCACTCACAACTTTGTCACCAGTTTCAAACCACAAAGCAGTAGTTCTGCAAATGCAGCAATTATTTTAAAAGCACAACAGTACACGAGTACTCAAATGTTTTAGTCAGTTTAAAGTGAGGAATTTGCTTCCAAACTCATTCTGTCCTTGCTTGTGTCTTCTTTACCTTCCTTTTAAGGTCTTTTCCTCTTTTTTCGCCCACCTATTTTCTTTTTAAAATATTTTTTTCTGCTGGCACCAGACAAACACACATTAAATTAACATTGTAGATTAATGGTCTCCCTTGTCACCCTCTGCCTTCTTCTTTTGGCATCCTCCATTTCATTTAAAGTGTGAAAGAGCTGTGTGTTTTTTTGGGTCATCTTGAGATTGATCTTAAAGGCAGTAATTGGATGCCTGAGCAAATTCCCCTGCACGGTAGGAGGCTGGTCCATTATCTTTTACCATCATGAAGTAATATGCTCTTGTCCAGGCTGCCCTCATCATCATTACCCATGCTGTGGATGCCTGGTGATTGAGAGGGAGCAGGAGGACAGGGCATACATCATATCTGGACTCATCCATCTTCCTGTTCCAGCCAAGACACCAAACTGTGCTCACTCACACAAGCATTCCCAGGCATAAAGATGAGGAGAAATGAAAGCAGCCGTTTGTATTCAGATACTGCACCAATGTATCGTTAAACAATACATCATCACGCAGGCCTTCTCTGGTCACTTCTGCTCTTACATGATGAAGTCATCTATCAACATCCTCCATTGAAAGTTTTATTTTACTCCTTTCGATTTCATTCCCTCTGTTGCAGTGCACGTCTTCTCTGCCAGGCAAGTAAAAACTGGAGTTCCATTTATCAAAGCCATAGTTAGACATGAGTACTTATATGCCAGCTAATCCTGGAGAAAGGCATAGTGTGCACAGGTGATATTGTATCATGCAAGGTGTTTATCAGAAGCACATGTACTCTGCACCTTGCATGAACATACCTGACTTGAGTCATACAATTGTCTGGGCCTTACTGTTCTACTACTACTATGTGCCTGGATGCTCCTGCTGTTATAAGTGTAAGTAACAGTCTATAAGTAACAGGCCAAGCGTAGCTTTTTCTTTCTACTTGGATGAGTCATACAGTTTGCAATAAGATGGGTGATGGATGGACCCATGTGATCAATCTATTAGCATCTACTACAGCTTAGAGGCTGATGATGAAGTGTTAGCACTAATTGAGACTGCCAGAGTTTGCCCATGTGCTAGGCCACATGTAATGCTAATCAGGACAGGAGATATGACAAATGCTCACTGAATCCAAAACACAGTCTTTGATGCTGTATGACTAACTAACATTCATTTTCATGTGGCTGCATAACAAAAGAAGAATTACGTGTCTGAACACACTTTTCATGACATGAATTTTCATTAAAAGAACATAAACAGTGAGGTTCAAGCGAAAAACATTGGTTTGTTCCCTTCTATGACACTCACTCACAGGAAGTATTTTTGTGTTGGTGGTTTCTGATCAGAGCTGTGGACGAAAACCGTTGGCTACTGCTGAAAAGCGTGATGATGGCAGTGACATCAGAAAGTTGTGCGTCAGTTTAGAAAGCTATGTTTTCCACCGTGCTTTTGAAAGCTTCTTGGAGAGTGAGGTGAAATTACTAGATACTGTGCTAAAAATGTATTTTGCTACAGTGTACCTACAGAAAATTCTGAAAATCTGCACTCTGTATGTTGTAGTTTCTAAAACACATCCCTATCACTATAACACTATAGCACAGTTACAAAAAAACAAAAAAGCTGGGACAAAGTGAAGGGCAGGGGTAAGACTGACAGATCAATTTCAGAGTGACAGGGTCTTCACATGTCCATATCTCACGTCTCCCCATAATTGTTAATGTCCCCCTTCACATTCTGGCCGAGTCCTGTTCATTTTGACTTTAATCCTGCCCGCTGAGGTTTGAGGGGAATGGGTGTATTTTTTGGGTGGTAGCAGTGGAGCTGACCTTTGTGCTTGTGGAGATAGGTCTGTGTCCAGAGGGCAGCTAAGCCAAGCTAAGCTGGCAGTATGGATGTCGATCATAGACCGGTGAAGAAATCAGACAGAGATCCGGAGGTCATCCCCCTGCAGGCATGGTTGGCTGTTGGTGAAGAACTCTTCATTGATCGCCTTAGTGTGATAGCTGGGGGGCTGAAATTGAGCAGAATGGCACAAGCAGTAATGTTTCCTTGCTTTCTGGCTTCCGGGCCACAACTCAATGGGCAAACAGCGGGAGCAAGAACGGGAGCATTGCTGTACCAGTGCCGCATCAGTCAGAGGCCCACTACCTCCCCCCTGCAGCTCTCTCACTCACTTGCAGACGAGCAGAGAGCAAGTTGTGTCCCTGGCGCCTGACCTTGATTCTTCCAGAGCTGGGTCTGACTGTTGTTGAAATTCACCAGGGGCACCTGCTCCTCCCTCCCGACCCATTGATATAGATGTATTACAGGTATAGTATTCATGAGAATTACAGGAGATCCGTCCTATAAACTTAAAATATTGTACGAACACGACCAGTCATGTTTTATTCACATTAGCCATTTCACAGCATGAGGTGCAAATCATGGCCACCAGGCTCCAGGGGGTGGCTCCATCCCTCCGGCACCAACCCAGAATAATTTTTTTGAAATTTTATTTTTTAAGTACAGACACTATTAAGGACTCTTTAAAGTCATTTCATATCACAGACAGCCAGTTTTACAAGCACAAAATGAAAAGATGCACAATTTTAGTACATCTCTAGTTCATAACTGACACCATTTCCTGTCACAGAGCAAATGTCTTCCTCCACATTCTTTGCATCTCTTGTCAAAATACAATGGTGATGTTTGACAAGATTTCAGGCGGACCATTAGAAAGCCTCTTACATTGTAGAAAATAAATTATACTGTCACTAAGTCATGTCGATAAGAAATTAGGCATAATTCACAATGTAATTAATATTTGTTAGGGAATTTTTCCTGTCAGCAGCTTGTCACTGTGACACTGCCACTTCCCTGCAGTCAAAGTTTACACATAAATTGTGTGCACTCATAAATAATTTACAGTTGAGACCTATTCAAAGTGACTAAAACATCAATACTGAACTGTTGTCAAGCATGAACTGTTTTGTGAATGTTCTTGCATAATCAACCAAGCAGCTCAGATGAAAAAGGATGAGATCTTGATACGTCATTGGTTGCCCTTCTTTTGAGGTTTGTGGGGGCAGCAATACAATATAAATCATTTTGCACCATTTGCACTACCGAGGGCATTAAGCTCAACAATGTCTGTTCAAGCTCATGCAGAGCTTTTTACTTCAGGTACTGTGAGAAGTGCCAAAAAGGCTCATTACACGCTGTTTTGTCTTTTGATGTTTTCTCTGGTAATATGCTGCTTTTACATTCACACTGGATTCAATAGGTTAAATTCAGGTCAGGAATTTAAAAAGAACATATCTTATTCTTTGATTTACTTTTTAAATCAATAAACATTCAAATGAATATACAGTACATTTAGGTTTCGAAAGAAAAATCCTCTGCTCCCTGAAAAAAACTGGAGTTCTTTTAGTTGCTGGAGACTAAAAGAACAGCTCCTGGCCAAGAACTAGCATGCTAACAATCGTGGGCACTATGACATTGCTATACACTGCAACAGGAAATAGTTTCTGAAGGGAATGTAACTGCAACTGGATTGCTTATTCTGTTAAGATAATGTGGATGTGTGGATAATTAGCATAAATGGCAGTTAGTGCTGAATATCTTAGGAAAATGTTTATACACCTATTTTCCAAAATGTCCAGTCTTGTAGTGCAATATCCTGTTTTAGAGACTACAGCATTATTACACATTTTATAGTTATGTTATGACATCACAGGCTCATGAAAAGGTACAGAAGTAGCCAACCTGACTTAATAAAGAGTGAATTCCGACACAACTTATTTATCTACCCTTAAACAGAACCACGTCGCGATTTTGTGTCCTAAACCTAACTCGAGACGAGACAACGGAATCAAACTAGGGTCCAATATTGTATGCTGCCCATCTATCCTGACCACCCCCTCATGACTGCTGTGCCTTTATTTAAATGTAAGGTTTCATTCAGTTTAATTGCTATGAGCATAATCTGAGGAGACAGTTGTCCAGGAGAAGTTCTAGTTAGACGTTAGAAGTTACAGTTTCTGCTCCTCTGTCCTTTGTCATGTCCTTTTATCGAACAGATTCCTTCACACTCTTCATGTTGGCCCTTGTTCTTAGTCACCTGATGGATTTACTCAGTGACCTCACTGGTTCCCCATCTCCTAATTAACCAGCTCTATTCCTGCCATCACTCCTTTTTATTGGACCATTCACTGATTAATTTCCCTGCATTTATATATACTGTATATACCAGCTACTTTCCCAGTCTTACTGATTTTATTTAATTTTTTTTGTGATGTAGGAGGTCAGAATGTTGAATGTAACAGCGGATGAGGACCAGGTGAAGAACAGACAGTCGGCCAGGCTGGCACATATAGCAAAACTTCAACAAACACTGTTTTCCTTAAATTCCAGGCAGAAACTAACGGGGAACAGAGGACAACATGGCAATACAGACAACATGGATTAGACAAAGAACAAAAGCCCAAAAATGACCAAGAGAGTCAGAAACTGCAGAGAAATCCAAATGGGAAAATCTGAAACACAGACTTGGACAGTATGTGAAGGGAGCACATTAGACAAACTGGCGGGACAGTGCATTGGAAAATGGCCAGTGTATATAAACCGAGTGGATAATTCCTCATTGGAAAACACAGGAGATGGCCGTGGGAAGCAGACCGGGTTGATTGGCTGATGCAAACCAGGTGTGTGTGTTTGGATCACATGCGCATCTGGTGACAAGGAAACTAAATGAGGAGAACAGAGGAGCTGTGTTCGGTTTGGCCGTGCAGTTGTGCCGCTGATTGCGAATGAATCCGCTTATGTCAATCAGCTAATTAAAAAGCAACATCAGTTCCATCGGGGAGACACAATGATTGTCAAAACACAATAGTGGTTGTGATGTTGACCTCATAATGTTATTGGATAACAAAAAGTCACGGGTAAAAAAGTGTCTTCCTACTTGAACGTTTGCTTGTCTTTGTATTAGTGATTATTTAAAATACCCATCTTGTCACTTGCCTAACATTTCAGCTCTTATACATATTGGCCCCTCCTGCTCTGATAACTCTACTTTCATAAGAAATGAAGTGCCCTTCCTCTAATGCCTCTTAATTATTTAATCAGGTACCTACCAAAGTGGCCCTTGACATTCCTGTTATTACTGAGTCATCACTTCATTGTGTCCATGTGATCTGCCATTAACTCTCCTTTTAAATGGAGACTCTGAAGTGAATCCACTATCAACGCAGCCACAGAGTACATCTTCTCCCTCCCTCCCAGCCACAGTACCACGGTGTGTACCTCAGACAGGACACTGCTTGTGAAAAGCGGTAAAAGATGTTTTAGGAGGCAGCGGGGGATGACCGTCAAGTGGAGATGGGCTTTTGTATGCCACCCACTGCAGTCACCTTCATCCCATCAGCCAGGAAGAAACGAGGAATAAGGGAAGATGGGAGCAGAAATTGTTCATTCTTGGAGGTGCAAGAAAAGAGAAGGGGAGCATGAGAAAGACCCTCATTAGAAGGCAGTGTGTTGGCTTCACAGCCATCCCACCACTTCAATGCGCTGTCATGCAGTGATGTATCGCTCGGCATGGTGCTACCAAGGCCTTTATTCCCACTCTCCTCCATGTTTCTTGCTTCTAGCCAATTAAACGCCCACTGGAATAGAGGGGAGGAAGTGCCACATTGAGCATTGCACAATGTGGAGAGAAGAACCGATGAAAGGACATGTCTCTTTTAGTCTGTTTAATAGCTTCGGGACACTGAGTGGCGTTCAATGTCTACAGCAGATAATTCACTACCCCCCTACTTCCATTTCAGTATTCCTACATGCACTGTAGGCATAGTTAATCATCAAAGGATGAAAATGTTTATCAGAACTATGAATATTTAATTGACTATAAGTTAGATGACTATTGGCATACTCCATGGCCCTTTCTAATGCTTTTGCTCTTGAAATGACATGAAAGAACATAAAGACACTCATGTCCAATGACAAGTCATTTATCATGGTGGTAAAAGTACCAGATTACGGGTTTTGGCTTATGTGTGTCATTTTTTTAATGTGCTGGCTTATGGTACTGGGTTTGTCTGAGCTGTCTGTTGGCTTTAGGACAATCACAACAATGTGAGCCTGTCATGAATGTGTGCACACATTGAGCATATACTCTTTTTACCACACTCTCTTCTCTCTGCACTATGAATAATGCAGGTTCTAAAATCCCCAACTCAACACTGTGCTTGACCTGTTCATTTGTAGCTGTAGCCAGGATGGTGGGGTCAGAATGTGGATGTATTAACGGTGGGTAGAAGCAGAGGCTAATCGCAAGACGGGCAGAATCGCTACTTCTCATGCTGCCCATGTCACTCAGGCTGACACCATAAATCTCACTTATTTTCAGATCCAACCGAGACACAGGCAGAAATTATGGCCCAGAACACATTACCAGCCACAGCAGTGTGCTGAATGCTAACAGGGAGATCCTTGATAAAGCAGACGGGCAGTTCTCCCACAGATTATTGAACAAAAAGACTCCTATCTGTGGGGCTTGAGGGGAACGATTGGTTTGTAAGTAAAGCACACCAGCATCAAAAGTTCAAAATCAAATAAACTAGAAAACATGTTGCATGCATAGGAACTTTAAACAAATGAGTAAGTGCAGTTTAAAGGCGTTTTTGCCCCAGGATCATATACAGCCCTTTTAAAGATACCTGTCCGGTATTCTATTTAAACAGCATATTGCCCAAAATATTAGTAAGCAATATGTTTTACTGTGTGTTTTGATGATTAGTCAGTGCCCATTGTGCTGTTATCTAGATAACAGCAGAAGATAATCTGTTCAGAATAATGCTAAAAATACAGAATTAAATAATGCTGTCTGCATGGTAAAACATTCTCTGATAATTTCAGGGTTTGTCCTTAATTCACTCTTAGAAAAAAATCCCTGTACAGAACCGTTGAAAAAATAGACAGCAGCTTAGGCTGCACTGTAGTATACATGATGTCTCACTACAGAATTTATTGTATGTGTATGTATTTTCGATCGCAAACCTTTTTTTTTAAGCAGGCAGGCGTCCAAATACATGCATCTACAAGGTGTCCAGCAGTCCTTGCGTGTTCAGATTTTGGCATGTCACTTCTGCTAACGCCAGCATCCAGTCCATTAGGCATTTGTACAACAGCTATGTGATCAGATGTGTCACAGACCACCTCACCAAGTGGTTTCAGTGATTGGATCAAACAGGTCTTAGCACTTGTTTACACTAGTATTTAGTGTTTAGCAGTTGTAAAACCATTGAATGTGTTTTGTCTTTTAGGGGATAAGGACTTTGCCACAGGAGACTGGAGATCATGTCTAGTGTGAAACAGCTTTCTGTTGTTGTTTAGCTTGATTTATTGTTTTGTGTTGAATCTACTGCATAGCTGCACATCCTGTCCCATAGCTTGAAATGCAGCTTCCTAGAATTATAAGTAGACATTAAGGCGATGCAGACAACAAGAACTTACTGTTGTACTCATTGTGTTCAGTGGTAAAATGGACCATATCCCCAGATGTCTGTTGTGTTTTCTGTGCTTTACACTCATTTGAGTCAAAGTAACTATCTATAACTATCTTTTAGCCCAGACTCCAACATTACTCGATTAGTTTTAGGTCACAATTATTATTATTTGAGGTATACAAAAAACTCACCAGAGTGCCAAAGATAACTCACCCTACTGAGAAAACCCACCACTGACAGGTTGGAGGGTGGTTTATTTGCAGAGGGACACAGACATGCCAGTGCAAAAGTATAAGTACTAACAATAGAATAGGGCACTTGCATGGCTATGACATACAGTCTGTGTAGCTTCAATGATGAAGGTTAAATCTAACCTTATTGTGACCAATGAGGAAGTTACTTGACGTTACTTATGGCATCTGTTAATGTATTTGACATTAAGGAAGCAGTAATTTGGAGTCTGCCTCTAACCCCAGCGATCTTTATTTAGTGCCTTGTCCAAACTGATGTATTTGCACACTTGTAATTTAGCCTGTATGTGTGTATGGATTGAAAACATTGCGATGCTACTGTAGCTGTTATTTTGGCGCAAAGGGGAACATTTTATTATGAATTAATTAGCTGGGTTGTATATTACATTATGTATATGGACATTCAAGGTGGAGAACTTGTTGATTTTATAAATCATATATGGAACATTGCATCCCTTAACTACCATTAAGGCACTATAATTGTAATTTCCTTTACTGATCTATATGTGTATAGGGTGTTATCACAGCTATTATTCTCTGTTGTTGTTTTTCATTCTGAAACAAAATGCACATAAAATAGATGTGAACAAAATTTTGCACATTAATAACAAACCAGTTATATAACTAAACTTAGCCTTACTTAACAATAATACAGTGTTGTTTATGAAATTTAGGTTACCTTGCAAAGAAGAAATGTATTGATCACTGATCATAGCAATAGATGTAATCATTTTCACAGAGCCATGTTTCATTGTACTTTCATTCAGACTACTGTAAGGTAGTCTGAATGGTGCTGATGTGCACCATTGGTCTCCATTTTGCGTTTAATTACGTCTATGTCTGAGCGTGTGGACCACTGATGCATCGCTGTGGGATCCCGCTGTGGCTTATTACTGCCAGGCTCTCCTCTCTGCTGCTCTCAACCTGCTGGGTCATCTCCAGCTGCTCTAATCTAACATTAGTCTCTGCTTTCACCGGGTCCCAACCATTTACCCCATCATGTATTATAGACGACCCTCTGGAAATGGAGGAATCCCAGCAGACTCAGAATTAATTTACAGCAACCCTCGACTTTAAGGGGAATTGAATCAAAGTTAGCAGCACAGAGAGAGTGGGGTTTATATTGCTATATAACACTGTCACAGTCTATAAAATTGTAATGAAAAGCCATTTGAAGATTAAGTGTTTTTTGTGATTCACTGGCATCTCTTGGCCCAACTAATAATCATTTCACTCCAAAGCTGAATGGTCTCAGTAATTGATGCCTGCAAATGGCCAAGCTTCTCTCACCCAAACTTAATCCCCCCCTTTTTTTTCTGTCTGTTTTTTTTTAATAACTCTGATTCTGATTTCCAACCCCCCACCCAAACATTAGCTTCATTAGAAAGCAAGTTAACAGGCCAGTGTGCAAATGTACTTCCCCGGTGACTGTGGAAAGAACATGAATATGGTGACAGGAAGTCAGACACTGTAAATGGGTCCTCTCTGTGCTTGTCAGGTTTAGTGGTATTATTTTAAACAAATGTGACATTTTATTGAACAGGCATCACTTCAGCGTTAGATTTCTCTGTTAAAAGGAACAAAACAGAAAAAAATGTCTTTAATACTGGCAAAGCCTCAATAAAGAGAGTGCAAATTAAGGTGTCTTAGGGGGTTTCTGCTCATTGAAATTAAGGAAATAAGTGCAGGGTTTTGTGTGAGCCTATCCCAGTAATGAAAATAGTTTACAATGAGAGGCTATTGTCATGCTGTACAATTAGCTAAAGTCATTTCAGTTCCCCAATAGTCAAAATGCTATGTCGGTCATACAGAGCAAGTATTGAGAGGCACACTTTGACCTCAATGGTAGCTATCTATTGTGCTGGCCAGGGTTTCATAGCAATCTGTGTAATTGAAGTGCGGTTTCTTTGGGCTGAATAGGCAGAAGAGGTGATCCAATGTGCATGAGTAACTTCAGGGAGCAAAAGTTAGCTCCAACTTATCTTAATTGGCCCCAATTACAGTAACTTCTGTGGCAATGGTGGTGTGTGTGTGTATGTGTGTATTGAAAGGTTAAAATTTCTGTACAGAGTAATGAAGCAGTGCTACTGAACTTAAAGAACTGGCACTGTCTTGCCTGCTGAGGTCACTCACTTAGAAGTACCTATATTATAGTCCAGGGGCAAATTACAGCATTGGTGCCTTTTACATAGAGCCTAGTTAAAAGTGATTGGACAGTAAGTACTAATTTACACAAAATGGACCTGGCTGAGTCCTGGCAGGTCATGGTCAACCATCTATGGAGTACTGTACAATGGTGTGTTTATCTTAAAGAGCCAAAATGCAGCAACCATATATTTGGCCAAAATTAATGTCTCACCATAAAAATATGATGCTATATTATTTAAAAAAGTGAAGTTTCTAGTAACTGTACAGAGCATAAAATGAAGCCCAACTGCAGTAACTGCACTCAGAGGCAGAGTAAATAAATAAAATTCAACAATTCAACAAAGAAAGAACAACTAAAACTAATAAGCTATAGCTAGTCGTGAAGGCTAAAGGGATATTTCCCCCCAGCTCTTAGATGTAAGTGGAAAAACAAACATTTGACATATTGCTTATATGCTATTCCACATATTCCATTTTGGTTACATACTTTAACCAAATAGAGTGTAAGTTACGCTACAACTAGGTTAAGATTGATATTTAAATTGTAAATGTAAAAATTTTGTTAGTTTATTTTTTTGTGAGTAATTGCGAGTATTTAAATTAAGGGTATCTTTCGGATAAGAAAACTGAAACTGGACACTTGGTTGTAAGTATATTATCTGTTTTATCTGGTTATTATGTACGTAGGACCCACTAATCACATGCCACTTACGTAGTTAGCAGGTTGCCCTACTGTATATCTATCTAGAGTTTAAAGGAGATTGGCATAAAGGGAAATAGTGAAGCTTCTAATGTTGCCTCAGCATAACTCACAATAACTGGTTTTGTGAAGTTTGGTATTGATTCTACTTCTTGTTGTATTATTGTCATGTCAGCTATTGTAATAATAACCTTCCACAACTTCTTTTATATACAGATATAAGAAGAAGACATAAACTCAACATTTTTTTATAAATGACTCAAAAGGCAGTTACATGACGGCGACTCACATCATCGTCTGTTCGAAGAATCAGCTAAAAAAATGTGCAGTGTAATCATTTATGCCGATCTTACAATGTTTATATGTGTTTTTTCTTAGGGTTCCAGTTTTAGTCCATTATCCTTCTAAAGCTGCATGTCACATAATTAAATGTACAGCTAAACAGACTATTCGTTTTTTCCTTAATGTATTAGTTCCCCAGAGACACATGAAATACCAGAAACATTAATTGCTGCTGACTATGAACTTTTTTAATGCAGCACATTACAACAAAATAAAGCTTAATTTCATTGGGTTATTACCTCTGTCCTAACCTAAAACATCACGTAATAAAAATAAAAAGGATTAGTTTCCAAGTTCTGTTAAGGTGGATTTAGTGCTATCTACTGCAGGCTTCAGGGTACTGTCTCTGTCTGTCTCTCTCAGAAACAAAATCTCTTGAGTGATCCATGAGTTAACGTTTGTTTTGTATGTGGTTTTTACACTTTTGTTTTAATATAGCTGCTTAAAAGTGAAAAGAGTAACTGAAGGTAGACGTGACATTCACTATTTATTAAAGTGAAGAGTTTGAGAGATCTCCTGGCCTTACTCGTACGAGGTACTCTAAATCCAAACCTGTATGAGTATAAACGGAAATGCTCTGTGCATTTGAGCATAGAACGAAATGATTCATAGAAAACTGCATGTGTAATAGAGCATGAATAATTTCCCACCATGAAGTGAAATTCTTCCAGCATTTCATTTGTTTCCTCTCAATAACCGAGTCATATCTAACTTTTATCTGCCCATCTGTAATTTTGGTGACTAGCCGACCACAGTGTTGCACTAATTACTTTAATCAGTTAGCTGTGCCAGTGAGGGAGATGTTTTGTATTTATCCTAATTAGTACATTTACAATTAGTGCAATACCCCCAGTAAATTTCAGTTAATTTCATATTTAACAACTGTGCTAACAAACTGAAGAAATAGTTTTTTGAGGGATAATACCAGAAGTGAGGTTAAAACTAGATACTAGTTGTCTAGTAGAACTGGCACAATAAAATTTAAAATGACCAAAAAAATGCACTGTAGTAATGAAACCGAGCTCACCAGCTGCCATCAGTCATTAGCTGTTCTCCGAGGAGTGGTTTGGATTTCTCTCCGTTTAACTCAATAATCACTGATTGCACATTGATTGTCTCTTTAGGTCATTTTCAATACTACTTGTTACTTGCACCGTTGCTGTTCTTTCTGAGGTGGTAATTGCTTGCTGTCTGTTATAGGGTGGATTAGGCATCTGCCAGGTCAGTACTGTGCTGATCTCTCTATCTCTCCCTGGATCTAGGACACGGAGATTTTGAACACTGCTGTGCTGACTGGGAAGACTGTGGCAGTCCCTGTAAAGGTGGTGACCATTGGAATAGACGCCTCTGTTACTGATGTCTCTGAAGCAGTCAGGTGTCGCTCTACAGATGAAGATGTGGTCAAGGTGAGTAAGTGAATTGTTGAAAGGCAAATGAACCACTGTATTTATTTAAGACTTTTTAAAGCACAAATTTAGAGGGTTGTTACATTAGCAGCAACAAGATTGTGTAGCATTAAGTTAGAGCCATTTGCAAAGACATAATGATAATCATATACATATGGATACATCAATTGTTACTTTAAAGTAAAGTAAACTGGTGTGGCTTTTTCAATTGTCTCATATCTAAATGGATCTTAGTGCAATTGAAAAAGTGACTTATATAGAAGTTACTCTATGTACTGGCATGCTAATGGCAAAATTAATTAACAGCAATCCACATCAAATTGGAAATGATTTAACCACAAACATCTATTTAATGACTGAAAATCTGTAGGTATTGTGAGACTTTACAAACACTGCATTCAAGCTTATGTGAAATCAATACTGTAAGCATAAAAAAGGCAACTGATTAGAGGGTTTTCTATGTTTAGCACCTCTATATAAATCCTCTAGGAAGGATAAACAAACACCAGCAAACATGAAAGTGTGTATTTGATATGCAGCAACTGCTGACAGGTTGCTCAAGTTTTCCTTTATTTTTAGAGCCCCTTTCAAACCTGGGGCACAAGGCACAACAGAATAAAGAGTGGAATAAAGTTGAGCCCTGGTATCAGTGGCTTTACCCTCCAAAGAAGTCGCTTTCCACCAGAATACCAATGAATGCCTAATAATCTACAAAAAGACTCAACGAAAGAGCAGGAAAAAAAAAAACATCTGTCTGTGGTCTGTTTCCAGCTCCAAATGGCTGAGATGTTGCTCAGTCTCAAGAAGCAGCACCCTGCTGTGCCAGGGGCTCTTTCCAATCATGTTTTCTGGTGAATGTGCGAGATCAGAAAGGATAGAAAGATGCAGCAAATCAAACTCAAGTAATGTGCAGTAAAGTGTGATGATGAACGAAAATCAAAACCTAAGAGTAGAAAGCAGAGAATATTTTTCCTTTTCAAATCAATCCACTTGTCTGATACAAAAGTTTGGGATGGTTAAGTGAGTTCTTAGGGGGAAATTTAACTGCATACAAAATTTAAATAACCCACAGCTATGTCTACTCACAGACCTTTTTTCCTAATCATGGCCTGCAATCATGTATATAAATACATTTATTTATCTAATTTTGACCTGCGGAATTAGCAATGAGTAAACACCGAGTGACATTAAACCTGAAAACTGAATCACTGTGCACATTAAATAATGCTTCTTCTAATTTGTGGCCTCATAATTACAGTGAATTTGAAATAAACACCTCAGGTCACATGCTTTTTCTTTAAACCTCTTTGGAGATTTGTCTTGCTTAAACAAATTTTGTCTGACGTGCAGGCAGAAATATGGCGCTGCCTTCGTTATTTTGTTCCCGCTTTTAACTTTTTTTGGATTTATAGTTTTGACAGTTGAGTTCAGGGTTAATGCATATACATGATGCTGGGTTTGTATTGGCTGTGGGTGCATGTGGGTGTTTTAAAGTGTGTCTGGAGGGAAAGTGGGACAGCTTTTATTTTATTATGCTGTTTACTTTCACATGTAGCAACTTCAATAAGGACATTTTCGTGACAAGACTTAAAGTGAATCTCTGGAAAAATTGCCTATAAACATACCTAACAGTTCTCATCAGCTCCATCAAGTTTAGTGTTTTAGCTCAATATTTTGATTATTAAATGTTCCACAACTTAACAGTTTAGTTTCTCTGTCGCTGCTGTAATTTAATTGTTTTAGTCAGCAGCGTTA
This sequence comes from Channa argus, assembly GCF_033026475.1. NCBI lineage: Eukaryota > Metazoa > Chordata > Actinopteri > Anabantiformes > Channidae > Channa > Channa argus. Next base: position 20,255,414 of record NC_090207.1, read on the forward strand.
TTTCTGCTGCTCCTAAGGGGACAGCAAATCAGTAGTTGGTTTATTTATTATTTAATATTTTTTTAAATGTATCAGATTTGTGCATTTTGCATTTTTACATAGAAATGTTTTTTGCTTACTACATGCTTCCATTTTCTGGGAGAAAACAAGTGTTAATTTAGAATTTACCTTTGACTCCTAGGAGTTTTGTATAGAATATTTTTTTTTTCATTTACTCGTGCGGAAAAGTATACTTAAAACAGTAACATGCTGTTCCACAGCTGAGTATTCATTACTTTCCGGAGCATGCGCTGTGCCTGTGTGAACTGCAGTTACTCAAGGCCATGCAATGAGTGGGCTCTCACCACTCGGTGATATGCGTATCATGGAGCACGGCTATGTACAAACCTTCCTATTACACAGAAAGTGAGTGGTGTAGCTCATGCAGAGGAGTCTTGAGTGGCTTAATTGCTTCTGTCAAGCCAACTCTGTGTACAAGCCAGAGACAAGCTCACCCCACCTTCATGCTCTCTACTCCCATCGCTCATATCTGCCACGGATTGTATCTGTCTGGTGAGTTGTTAATTTCCTGGGCTAGATCCAGAGACAGCCTTAATGTCCTCTGTAAGTAGTCTCCCGTTAGCTGCCTAATGTGTCTGATTAATGTGGCAGTGGATCCTCCTGGACGTTTATGATACTTTGTGAATCAGAATGATGGAGAGTGTGTAATTCACAGAGACGGCCCCACCCTCTGTCTGCCGCAACACACATCCTGCTGGGGGAGCGTATGAGGGGTTAAATAGTTGTGGATTAAGCAGGGGGTGACTTTCTACTTTATGTTAAAATATGGATGTGCAGCTATGTTGGCTAATAGCATAGCAAAGCAGGGAGGTGTGAGCACATCAGTGTAATGTGTTAAGATGGCTGGATGTCAGCTGCCATGTTTTTCATAATTGTTTCTGCTTAGATTGTTTGGGAATAGATCAAAGCAATGCCAGAAGGCAGTTCATTTCCCTATCATGGGACATACTGTTGCAAAGGTGGAGGTTAATAAATCCCAAACTCATGTACACATTTATTTTCCTACTAATGAAATGTTTCTGTGAATACATCAAGAAAAATAGGAGCATTAGGAGAAACATACTCAAAAGCAGAATCCATATTATTGATTATTCATAATAGAGATAAATACATTCACTGAGCCTCACATGAGCCCAGTGAGGTGTTATATAATCTGCAAACTACTGTAATGCTGGTGCAGTTGCAGAGCCCTGACTTACAAGAGACTAAGGGGCTGTCAAAGGCACTTCAGGCTCAGCAGACTGAGTGCGGTGAGAGACAAAGAGCTGAACAATGAGGGCTGATAAGGAGTGGGGACTTCTCTGACATCTTTATCAGTTCAAACACTCTCACACTAGGAGCTCTGATGGAGCCACATGCTGCTTCATGACTGACTGTATGCAGGGGAGGGACACCGCCCTTGTAGAAATGTTCAAAAGCTTCATTATGCAATTCTGTCAGTCCTTGTCACGTTGCAGTGCCGAGCAGTACCAGGATATGAGCCAGGTACAAACTATGAAAGTTCTCTTTTCTGGGTTTAACAACCTGGAGTATTCTGCATGTGTCCATGTGCAGGGCTTGTTCTGTCCTTAACAGAAGTTGTGTGATGGTTGGCTGTAGCCTTGGAGGATGCCCTGCAGCGGGCTTTTCAGCTTTCTTTCAGGAGCTTTTAGAGATTTTTGTCTGTAGCTCAGGCCAGTGTGCAGACATATCCAAGTCCACTGCTTTTGTTATTGACACCTTTTTCATTCCTTTTAAAATGCACACAGTTAAATGTAGAAGATATTTAGCAAAATTTGACATATTAACATGCTTGCAGTTTACAATATCTGTACCTTTTTTCAAGTCTGGGACATTATTAGAAAGTAACTAATTACATTTACTCAAGTACTCTACTTGGGAACAGTTTTAAAGGAAATGATGAGCATTTAACTAAGGCTCTAACGATTTTTTGTTATTGTTGATTAACTTACGATTATTTTTTTCACTTAATCATTTAATCTATTGATTAGTTTCCCATTAAGCTCTTTTTTTACTATTCAATTGTCGTAAAAATAATATAACATAACAATTTATTTACTAAAAATATAGATTGTAAATTATTTATATATAAATATAATAAATTAAAGTATGCCCTGCAGGGCATTATTCATAAAAAAAAAAAAAATAGGCCAGTCTTAAATGATAATGTGTATTTCACAGTCTATTGCACCAGAACCTGTGGCATATTATCTAACAGTTAGTGCATTAAGTGCAGCACATCCAGCTTTTTCTAACTTCCAGCGTTAGGTGGATGCAAACTAACAGTTAGCGATTAGCCATCAGCTTGTTGTGGTCAACACATAGCATTTATGTGTGATTTCCATATCATTTCCATTTGCGGAGTGTTTTTATGCCGCTACCCAAATGAGCACTGATGTTGTACGGTCGAGTTAAGAAGTAACTTTGACTTTACCTGAGCTGCCTGCTGCCTCTCTGCTGCAGACAGGGACACTTGGCTGAGCTGCGCCTCCGCTCAGACTCAGAGGGAAGAAGTTGCTCCACAAGTTTATTTTCTTAATTGCTAATCTCAGTGGTGTCTTGAAGAATTCATATCGGTTAAATTCAGACAACAAATGTTTATAATTTCCTGCCCTAGTTAACCTTTAACACCTAAGTCTGCACACTGATGTAATTTCTTTGTTGTCCCAGGTACTAAATCTTTGTGTATCGGTAATTTGTAGCCCATCTTTCCACCTGTCAAAGCCCGTTTTATAAATCCACTTATTTTTGCGATCGATTTGTCAAACATCGTCGCACCCCTAAAATATACACTTTGTACCCTGTACTGTACTGCATTCATTTGACAGCTGGGATTATTTGTTACTTTTTTATGGAAAACAAAATTCAATAAAATCCACTGAGATTGTGAACCAGTGGTACCCAATCTGCTTGTGCAGATAGCTATAAAAACAGACAATTTGGTACCACTTGTCACATCGCCACTGTCTGTGACATCCATAAAACAGAGATGCTGCCTCTTTTACCTAAGTAATGCCTTTCAGTATTGAGTAGCTGTTTGTGTAGATGTGAACAGAAGGGACAAACTGGAAGATTTTTGATAGCTGCTTCCTGTAGTTCCCTGTAGTTCAGCCAGCAGGTTCACACACTTCTGCCGAGTACAAAGCCCATTCAGGAAATCTGCTAATATTGGCTTTTTCATTAGTTTTCCAAATAAATCTCCTACTGGTTTCACTCCAGAGGTGACAAAGAGGGGACGGAGCTCGTTTAAAGCTATGGAAACTGTCACACACAAAGTTTTCTTCCTGGTCACAGAGGATATCCTGCCACAGCTGCATGATGAATGGTTGTTTATGCTTTTATCTTGCTGTGGAGAAATAACTTAAGAGTAGAAAAAAAAAGATATTTCCCCAGACCATCTTATTCCATCTGGTCCCAGCCACAGTAGTCTGCTTCAGTATATGATGGGATCAATAGATTGACAAAGAGCCTGGGGAAAAAAAACATGGTATCTCTGTTTAAGACTACAGTATTAAATATCTGTGTGTGTGTGTGTGTGTGTGTGTGTGTGTGTGTGTGTGTGTGTGTGTGTGTGTGTGTGTGTGTGTGTGTGTGTGTGTGTGTGTGTGTGTGTGTGTGTGTTGGCTGTCTTCTGGATACCCCCCTTGGGCTTTTGTGTATTTGTGAATGTGATGTGTTTGTAGTGCTTGAACAGCCATCGCATAAAGCTTTTTCAAGAAGAACAGAGGGGATTCTGGACAATAATCAAATACTGCTATAGAAAGTTTAAAAAAAAAAGAAACTCTGTGGCGTTTCAAAGAGAGCAACTCAATGCCACAAGGAGTTGTCTTTAGATAGCCCAAAATGTGCCCACTCATTTCTATTTGTAAAGTAATTTATGAAACAGATGGCTTTGAGTTTGGTCATTTTATCAAGAGACAATTGCTCTTCTCTTACCAGTTCCCATCTGTTGGTTCTGCTTTTAGCTGCAGGCTGAACTACAGTCCAGACTGTAAGTATTTGGACAGTTACACAGGCTCTCTGCTTCAGCACATTCAATTTGGAATATTGAATGTGCACTACACTATAAAGTGCCAAGTCCCAGCTTTAATTTGAGTGTGTTTACATCAAAGAATTTAGTGGGTAATAAAGCCCTTTTATCTCATGGCGCCCAAACTATGGGCTTCAAAAGGATTTTGACAGATACACATGAAGTTGAACAAAATCATAATTTTCCAATATTTTGTTAAAAATTGTTTGCAGTCACTAAGTCTTTGTAAAACCATTTATACATGTAATAGCCAGTGTGGCAGTTCCTTTGGCAGCCATACATGAACAGGTACATGTCCAAGCCATCCCCATGTTTAACATATGAGATACTAGTTTTGGTCATAGACTGTTACCTTTTTATTCAGTGCCTTCTTCTTTCCATCATTTTGATAGAGGTTGAGCTGGGTTTCATCACTCTAAAAAACTGTGTTACTGTGCTCCACCAGTTTATTTTTGTATGTTTTTGTAAATTGAAGCCCGACCTTTCTCTTTTTAATGATTGGCTGGTGTGTGTATGGTGTTGGTGTTTGCCTGGTGTTTGTTTGCATCTTATATTGAATCCTCTGATGTTATGTTCCTAGAACAAAACTTGTGCACCAACTTTCTGGAGAGGAATCCGGGATTTTCTGTATGTCAAAAAGGTATTTTTTGCTCTATCGTGCAAATTAATTTCCAGTAATTCATAAAACCTGTGGTCTACCAGGTCATTCACCATTTTCTAGTTTTTGTGTTTGCACTTGATATTTTAGCTTTAAAAATTTTTTTTAAACTACATATATCTATAAGACTTCCTTTTTTTGGCCTTACTATTATCTCTTCAATTGGTAGCTCTTTACTCTTCATATTGGCAAGGAACTCCACCTGAATCTCCTCTAAGCCACATGTGACCTCTGTTGGATGAACTAACATTGAAATAACACAGTGCTGCCCAAGAAACAGTAAGTTTCCTCTGCAACTTACAATTTCTAAAGACCAGACTAAAAGCAGAGAGACCTGACAACAAACAAGAGCTGAAGGTGGCTGCAGTAAAGTGCCTGGAAGTACATCAAGAGAAAAGATAAAAAGATAAAAAGCACTTGTTGATGTCTGGGAATCAAAGACTTCACACAGTCATTATCTGCAAAGTTTTGTTTTTTTTTAATATTAGAAAAAATATTATTTTGGTTGACATCATGTGTCTCTCTCCAGTTATGTTTCAACCCTTTTTTAAAATATGGTTACTTTAAGCACATTTAAATTGAACCTGAAACAATGCATGTAAAAATGAAATCAATTATATGTCCAAAACTTTACAAGTACTGTCTGGAATGTCCAGACTGAACAGGCCAGGACCTATTTTCCCTCAGATTCAGAGGTGTCCTTGCTGCTCTCCTCTCTCCTTTCATGAGTGTGGCACAGATAAAGGACCTTTCATCTTGTTCAAAGTAGTTACAGGAATACTGTACCAGGGAAGAGCCAAGCAGTGTAAAGCCTTGTAATCAACTTGGAGGGCCCAGTCTGCAGTGCACTCTGTATGGTATACTGCACAGTGTATACCATGCGCAGGAGCTCAGGTTACGTAAATGCTGTCTCTCTATTAATCCCTCCCTCTCCTTCCACGCAGGTGTCAGACAGGTGTGATTACGTTTTCGTGAATGGCAAGGAGATGAAGGGGAAGGTGAAGATGATGGTAAATTTCACCTACGGATACCTGGGCGCTCAGCTGGAGCTCAGTGTGTGGATCCCCCAACTCCCCCTTCAGATTGAGGTGTCAGACACGGAGCTGAGCCAGATCAAAGGGTGGAGAGTACCAATCATGACCACAAGTCAAAGGTACAGTAGAGTACTGCATCTGTCCATTACAGGGCTTTGTAACTGTTTATTCTACTCTCTTATTTTTACTCTATTGGCGTACATCTCATATTAAACCAGTTAAACAACAACAGGAAAAAGTATATAATTTTTTTTAACTTACTTACTTACTTTATAATTATAACTTTATACGTAATTAAAACAAGTATTTGTTTGCCTAACTGGACAGACTGGAAGGATAATTTTCTATTTTCAGTCTGATATGTTGTGTATTTTGGGCTTAAAGAAACTGGATTATTTGAGTCGATTTAAATTTATTCCATAGTGATACTTTAACAATACTTATTTGCTTCCAGACTTTTCTGGTTGGCATCTTTTAAAAGTGTGCATTCAGAAACGCATGTCCACTTTTGCAGAAGAACAAGCTTGGTTTAAGTGGGTAATGATTAGCCTTTATTCTGGGTGAAATATCTGATTTCAAGTCATGGCAGCGTCAGATGAGATAATGATGAGATGTGTGACTGAACACTGCTCCACTTGTCTCCTCCTAACTTCAGTCCTATTGACAGTTCCTGGCTGACAACAAAATGGCTGACCTCTGTAATACAGCTTGTCCTTATGACTGACTTAAGGTGGCTTGCCATTGCGCCTCTTTGTCGTCAGAGGGACAGAACATTATTAGAGCTGTCTGGAGGTCAGACCTCTCCCTTGGGGTCTCATCACTAGCAGCACCTCTGCCAACGCTGCTGTGCTGTACTACTCTGCAACTGTTGAAATCCATCAATTGATGGAGCAGCTATCAGCAGACATGCAGTAATTACTTCTGGAAAAATGTTAAGGTTGGACTTGGAGCCATCCCACGCACCAGTGTGGCTACTCTAATTATCCCTGCTCCCCTTTTATTTTGAGTGACAGAGGTACAGAATCCGACTAATGCCATGGCTTGTCGAGGATGTTGCTTTCCCAGCTGTGTGCTGCTATGCCTTTATCAGCGGGGACAGCCAAGTTGTGTTGTCATTGTTGATGCCAGCACCACTGCTGATGGACTGCAGAGAGCTTTGTTTCTCCCTGTTTCCCTCCCTCCTTTGTTTATCAGGGGATAACAGGCGTGACCTTGCAAAGTAGCACTACGCCTGTTGGTGAGAACGGGCACTGGTCCACTGCCCATAAGCCCACAAGGAACTGAGCCAATGAGCAACAATAGGAAGTTGCGGGACCTTCTCCATCAGCCACACTGGCAAGTTTTGGCCACGCTGAGGGAGAGAGGGAGAGAAATGAGAAAGAAAGAGACATAAGGCCTGTTAGAGGGATAGCTGCAAAAGCACTCCTCGCACAGCTTTTGACTGACACTGCATGTATGGCTCACCTCTTCCCTCCCTAAGCCCTGTCAAAACAGGGACAAGATAAGCCTTTGCAGACAGCTAACCTAAGTGTAGGCGTAGCATCCAGGCATGCACCACTCCTTTAACACTTCTTTTAATATATGTACAGTATGCCGACTTTTTTTTTTTCTCTTATTTTATAGTGTTTCAAAAATTCCCTTGACGCTACTTTTTTAAAACTAAATTATTCATTTTGTTTTTATACTGAGTTGTCTTAAACTGTGTGGATTTTCTCTTTCTACAAATAACGTTAACTAAATTCTCACATTAGTCATAATAAAAAACAATCATCCAGTGACAGAGACAGTTGCAACTGTTCTGTATATATAGAAGCGGTGCCGCCTATTTCTGTCCAAATGACCTTCGTCATGTTATTGTGGCAGAAAATAAAATACAGGAAAATGCCAAAAAGAATGCAGCACACGATACACAGGGCAAAACAAAAATAAGCATGACATACATATTAATATGCAGCATCTCTTCTGAAGTCAGAGCTGGGCTTAAAAGTGAATGAAGCAGAAAGAAAAATTGCTTCATGAAGCAGGTTGTTCTCTGAGTGTGATTTGTTTATTAGATTAACCTTAGATTAGATTTTGAGATGGCTGCACAAGCACTGGCATATCAGATTTATGCCGGAGCTAAAATGGTTGGGCTTCACTATCAGCTTGTTTACTCCTGAGTCCATTACACCTGACTAATACCAACATGTACAAATGTCCTTATAAATAAAGTGATGAAACACTGATTCAGTCAGTCAACATGTCAGAACATAACTCTGTAACAGCAGTCATTTCATTGACCACAAATGTCAATTAACAATTTCTGTTTACAATATGATTTAAAAAGATTTAACTAAAGCAGTCAGTGATGAGAAATGTTCAATTACTGCCGCTGGAATAATTGGAGGATGATGATTGAAATCCTTGGCAGATGTTTTTTTTCTCTTTTGCATACAATATCTAAATGAGCGGAGAGAGTGTGTCGATACAATAAAGAAGAGGGATTTCTGAAAGGAGAGGTTTAAAAAGAAAATGAATGCTTGATCACAAACCATGTTAGTCTATTGGAATAAACAATGTATCTGAGCAAGTGCTACATTTTATGCAGCTGACAGTTCTTTTGTTTATGTGTGAATTCAAATCCTTGGCTTTAATTAGCTGTGATGAACTATGGGAACTGAGACAGGAAGTTCCAGGCATTTGATAAAATAAAAAATAAAAAATATTGAGCAGAGGAAATTAAAATGCCCCTGATGCAGCAGATCTACATACTGCTCCAGATATGGTACAGTGAGAAGACTAGACTAGACAGATATCCATTCATTTCAGTTAGACAATAAACTAACATTAGAATATTTTCCTCTGCGAATGGCTGTCATTCGGTTGCGTGTGAAATCAGTCCTGCCACCAAAGGTTTTAAGCCTTCAGCTACAAATCTCACTGTACTCTGTTGCTTTTCTCTCAAGCGTGCAGCTAACATCTTTATTTCCACGGCTTCGCGTGTACTCAGATTTCTCAGGGGATTCAGACAGAACGACACAAGCAGAGCAGATAATAGCAAGAAAAACTGTTCATTTCTGTTTTTCTCCCCTTTATCATGATTGCAACCTTTGCTAGAGCAGGTGAAAGAAAGAAAGAGAAACAGAGGGAGAAATGACCATGATTAGACGCAGAGGTGAGTATACGTCTGTAGTAAAGTATGATGAGTAGTTTTCTTAACATAGCACCTTTCTGTGTGCAGCTGCACCTCAGTGTACGACCGAAGAGCTGCAACAGCATTTATTCTCCCTGATCAACCATTCACACATTGCTTTCTCAACATCTCAGGGTGCTTTATCTGTTTTATTTTTCCTTTATTATTTGTTTGTTAAAACAAAAAGAAATAACAGTTAAAGGCAAAATCTAATGACACTGCAGCTGCATTGTAACAATTTAAACCTAGTTTGTCATACTCAAAGCAATTTTCCTGGTGTGAAAGAGCTGAGCCTCTGTTGGCAGATTTGTTGCCTAAAGTAATAAAATTTGATTTGCTAGCAACAGAGCAATCAGGGAGGCTATTAGGTAACACAGTAAGAAGGTATAAGCACATTCACAATCGAGAAAGGGGGGTTCAAAGTGGTGAAGCACAGACATTGAGAAAGAAAAATGATAGCCTACACTGGACTCATCCTCTCATAGTGGTTTAATCAACAACATTGCATCATTACTGGATGTTTGTCGGGTAAACATGCGGATGTGAGTCACACTGTTGTGTGTGTGTGTGTGTGTGTTGACAGTTAAAGTTGAAATGCTGCAGAAGATACCACAAACTTCAAATCAATGCAGAGTGCAGCTAATGTCTGAACTATAAAATCCATTAAGTATTTAGCAATTACAGTATCTTATATTATATTCTGCTTGTAATGTGCAATAAGATAAGAACTTCCTTTGATGTTTTAATAAAGGAGAATACATAATGGACAAGTCTGCAAACATACATATGTATTAGCTAAATACCAAAGTTAATATCAGCATGTGTAAACATGCTCAAATAGTACAATACCTGCCATTTAGCTTGTGTAATGTTTATTACAATCACCATCTCACTTTAGTGGGTTAGCATTCTGAAATCTGACTATGAGCAGAGTACACAAAGTACAGTGGAGCCTAAAGGGATTTTCCTAATTTGGTCGTAAAACTAGCCCTAAGGAAATCAGGGGCTCACTAATGCCATTACAATCCTCAGGGACCATTAATGTCTGTATCAAATTTAATGGCAATTACTGATACAGTAAGTGATATTTCTCTCTCGACCAAACAAAATCCCTAGAGGTCACACACACTAACATGACAACAACAACAAAAAAAGATTAATTTGCTTTAGTTATTTTTTACTTTTTAAAATGTTTTTATTTCAGATCCACACGGGACAGCGAAGACGAGGACGATGAAGACAGACGAGGGCGAAGCTGCACTCTGCAGTACCAGCACACCATGATCAGAGTCCTCACCCATTTCGTAGCTGAGTCAGCTGATCCTCGAGGCCACACCAACTTCATGCTGGGTACAGATTGGCAGGTGGACATCACAGAGCTGGTGTGGGACTTTGTGAAGGTAGAGAATCCCCAGATTGCACAGCTAGTGGACAGGAGGATCCTAGTGGGACGCGATGTGGGGATGACCACCATCCAGGTAGGCCATGTGCAAGCTCCCAAAGGGTACTGTTGAAATGACTCCATGAGTAACATTGAAAAGTGTTGCAGTACTTCTAACATATTTTTAATTGTTTATTAAAGCTAGGACTGTATTTTTATTCAAAGGTTTCGACCATTATTCCTTATAGAGACTGTAAAACACTTTCCATATTAATTGCTGCAGAAGTGCAGCAACAGTACTTAAATAACGTCAGCTGAGGCGAGAAAAAATCCGACAAACGGGTTGTAAACAAACATGCCTGACTAAACTGCAGGCTTGTTTTGCCTCTGCATTTCTCACTATTAGTGCTTCCTGCCCCCTTTGGATTTCATTGTAGCAATGTTACCAGATCTCAGCAACCACTTTGGAAAGTAAAACGTTAGTGTATGTGGTTAAACTCTGCTGTGGTTCTTAAAAAAACTATCATAGCTGTGATGAGAGTATTCCTGATTAAGGTGCTAGAGACTGCTGGTAGTTTCACTGTTCACTTCTACACATGTAGACGCCATTCGTGCCAGCGTGGAGGGATCCGGAAACAGTTCTTGATAAAAGTAGATATGCATTTGGTCATTGGGTTAGCATTAGTCATATTTGTGTTAGAAGATTAGCTCCTGCTTTTCTCCGACTGCCAATGATCCAGGCCAAGGTGTCTTTTAGTCATTACAGAATATAATGCCATGATTATTCTTTCATCTACACACTAATAAAGTAATGGTCTCATTACTTTAATAATATTACCAAATTGGCAACATTAAAATTTTTTGAGTTATTATTTATAAAAGCACCATGGAGTAGACTTCACTGAACTTCATTATGACACGTTATTCTGTCAACAAAAATCCATGTTTGACTCATATACTGCAGGAACATGAACATATTGTTTATTCCAGGGAAATAACAGATGCCACTGTTGCTGCTATGGTTTGACTAGGTCCTCCTTTTGTCTAGTGCAGACAGGTGCTTACTGGTGTGTCACAGCCTGTGCTGCACATTCTGAGCAGTGAGTGGGTCCGCCCCCTTGGCCCTTTGGGTTGTCAGGCTCTTCAGGCTAACTGGATGAATATCAGCCTCCTAATGACATCTCTATGAGTGGGATCCGTTTCCTGGCGTCAAGGACTCAACCGTCTGTCTGTGTGCACGTGTCTTCAGCTTCTCCCCCCCAAAAAAACAAAAAAAAACATCCACAGTCTCACAAAACAAGCACAAACTGGAAAACACGACGGGTACGAAGGTCTGACAGCTGTGACTACCTGTGCCACGCAGGCAGATGCATGAGGAGACATTTATAGGTATATGCATGCAGGGAAAGTCACACATACTTCGCAATGAATTCATCAAAACACGGTTAGACTTCCTGCTTCTGTTTTAGGGTTCAAGTGTGTCTCTCCTCTGGATTACCAATGTTAATCAAAGGGAATGGATTCTTACAGTACCTACAGGAGGCACGGGGGCAGGATCATAGCCAAGTCGAGTTGTTGTTTGATCCACACAGCCTGAGTAAAGAGATAAAATAAAAAAGTAGGTACCGTGTATCGTTTTGCATACTGCACAGAGGCTTGTGAGCCTTTTAAGTTAGATGAAACACTTGGAAAGACATTTTCTTAAATCACTCCTAACTCGTGGTGATCCGCTTTTTTTCATGGCGGTGACATCTTCACTGCTAAATGCTCATTGATGCGGTGCTTTTGGATTCCACGTGCCAGGAATCACTCAATCAAGCTGCATGGCCAGTGGTGACTTATTTCAGCTAGGATTTTCTGGAGGATGAAGCTTCTATATGTAGTTTTTCTGGGGTTTTTTTGTGTTGTTTTTTTGTTTTTTTCTGCTCTTTGTTGAGCCATAGTTGCTGTCGCTGATTTCTCCTGGGAAAGACCTTCCCAACTCTGAGTGTTTAGAACAGGAAATGAGGAAAGCTTTCATAACAGGCTGTGTGGAGTAGCACAGCAGTAATTGATCATACCAGAATGTCACAGGTTATTGCTTGACAGTCATGTGTTTGAGCAGAATATTGTGGAAGAAAATCTAATTCTTCATCTCCTGTTAAAATTTCTCGTAGTGACAGTTATCTGCAATTTCTCTCTACTGTTTTTTTTTCCCTGTCTTGCTTTTGCTCCTTCTAGGTTTTGTCCCCATTGTCAGACTCAATCCTGGCGGAAAAGACTATCACAGTGGTGGACGACAAAGTGACTATCACAGAGTTGGGGGTCCAGCTGGTGACGGGTCTGTCCATGACCTTACAGCTCAGTCCAGGAAGCAACAGAGCCATCCTGGCTACTACAACCACACAGGAGGTTCTGCAGAGCCCAAAACAGGTCAGGATAGAACATTATTATAACATTATTCTCTGCCTAAATCAGACCTAAATAGTGTTTGCAAATAATTATTTAAAAATAATTATTTGCAAACACTATTTTGCAAATATTAATTTTTAAATAATTATTAAATACATTTTAAATAATAATTTTTAAATAATTATTTAAAAATAATTATTTTCAAACACTATTTAGATCTGATTTAGGCAGAGAATAATGTTAATTGGTGTTTTACTACTAATCATTATTTCAGTCCATATTTAATTATTCTTCATTAGTTTGATGAAAGGCAACATTTTCAACGTTCCACGTAAATCTAAAATGAGCATTCTGTTACCTTGATTATTTTGCTATTCAAAACAAAAGACTTTACTTCCAGATTCCATTTCACAGTATCAGGGACCTTAAATGAGCCATTTTACAATCAAAGAAAGTCAGGAGTGTGCATGTGCTTGTGTACAGGCATCTGTTTGTTTGTTCCACATCATCCCTAACCCTTTCAACTCCAAGGCTTGAAAGCCACAGTGTGACAGAATGTGTTTACTTGGGCAGCTAATAGAAATGGCAGCTTAATCTCAGAGTACTGTATGCAAACGCAAAACCACAGCCACTGTACCACAGTATATAACTTACAGCCCAAACTTGGCTGTACTGTCATATTTTGCTTCCCCCTTCTCATTTGGTCTGGCTACTCTCATTGTGGCCTCTTTGATCTGCCCTTCAGGGCCTATCACATATTCTCTGAACTAGTCCCCTAACCCTTTCCCTCCAAGTAAGGAAGGATGGGAAGGTTCATTTATCTGCCCTGTCTCCATACTCTAGTCGGTTTAAAGATAAGCAGGCAGCACAGGCCAGTGTGGGGATCTATTTGTGCGCCTTGGGGGGATTTGTGCTTCAGCAACATTAAAAGGCAAATTGTAAAATTGCTACAGAAAAAGGGCTTAAGATGTCTACAGTATGTATGGCAAATTTTCACGAACAATGGTTAATGTTTATATTTAATCTTTTCTGTCTATCTTTTAATCTGTGCCCTCTTTGACGTAGCTGCTTGAGTGAGCAGAACCATGGGACGTTGTGAGCTTGTATTCAACTGACCAGGTCTTCCACCATTAGAAAGAAACATATAATGCAAATAATCACTCAGAATAATCACTTAGACCAATCTACTTCAAATTGAGTAAAAGCCATTGGCAACAAAAACGAGATATTTACCTGTACCTGGACAACATCTGGTTGATGCTCGAACTCCCTTGCAAAAAATACTTGCAATTTCATGATATTTCAAATCTACTACATTGGAAACAAAATGATCTGTTCCAGTCTGTTTCCATGAAATGAAGCTATATGCAGTATTTTTGCACTGTAATTTTCATTTCTTTGTAATAGCCAAGCACATGTTGTCTTGACTATTTAGGTCTCCCTTTCTCTCTTTCTGAGTATTGTTTTGTCTGTGTTTGTATTTCAACAGGAGGCTTTGATCAGCGCTTGGCTACAGTTCAGCGATGGCTCTGTGGCTCCTCTAGACCTGTACAATTCAGACTTTTTTGTCTTGACAGCTACATCCCTAGATGAGGAAGTGGTGACGGTGCAGCATGACCCCTCATGGAAGTGGCCTGTCATTGTCACAGAGGCGGAGGGGCAAGGTTTGCTGGTCAGGGTGGAAATGACTGTCTGTGAGGTCTGCCAGAAGTTCAAGCGCCGCAGCATCCTGGCAGCGGGGAACTGTAACATAAAGGTGAAGTTTGGTCATAGTGACAGCTCAAGGGGAGGGAGCAGTGACTATGGCCCGGATGGAGATGATATGGCAAGCAGGCTCTCCCCATCCCAGGACAGAACTGGACTTGACACCCACTACTACGGCAGCTCCATCTCTGATATGGAGGATGGGGTGTTGAGGAGAGCCACCACCACTAGAAGTGCAATAATGCGCAGACCCAATGGGGATAAACTCTCAGATGATGGTAGCCAGAACATGCCAATTGACTTTTCTGACTTCCCTGCACAAGTGGACCTGCCCCGTGGCCGCAATATAAACGATGACCTCATTCAGACTGCTCGTGGGCTAACAGACCTGGAGATCGGCATGTACGCCCTCTTGGGGGTCTTCTGTCTTGCCATCCTGGTCTTTCTCATCAACTGCATCTCTTATACGCTGAAATACCGCCACAAGGAGCTCTCCATTGAGGGCCAGGAGAACATGAACCATGCACACGATTGGGTGTGGCTGGGGAACGAGGCAGAGCTGCTGGAGAGCCAAATCAGCCTGACTCCCCAGCAGGAGGAGCAGACCTCCATGATGGACTCGAGCAGCGGCTTGGAGGAGGGCAGTCACTTGCTGAATGGAGGCTCGGCCCAGAAAAACGTGCAGGGCCAGGTGCACCGGGTGGCTGACACAGGCTGCATAGCAAAGGACAGCAAAGGAGACTCACCTACCACCAAGAGGAAGCGAGTGAAGTTCACCACGTTCACCACCATCCCCTCAGACGGTGGCTACCCACCTATTAACACACTGACTGGAAGCCATAGCCAGGACATTAAGTGGGTGTGCCAAGATATGGAGCTGGGAGACTCCAAGGAGTTACGCAATTACATGGAAAGGTTAAATGAGAGTGCTTTAAAAGAGGTGGCATAATGCACTGCTTGCACTTGTAACAAACTCACCTTTATGCCTTTCAGAGGAACATGGGGTTTGGACAGAAACCGGCCCCCTAATAGGTGAAAGAGGTGGACATTTACTTCAGAATCACGCCAAACTGCCAAAGGGTCATTCGATTTAAAGAGGATTGTCATGATTCCACAACTGACAATGAATTGCTAATGAAAAATATGTCAAACAATGAGGACGTTAGGTGGTTCTTTTTTTCATTGTTTATCAGATGATTACCTTTTTATCATCATTTTATTACTACAGGGTTTAGATAGAATCCCGTTATGCTCCCAGGACCCAACTGCTGCAGCTAAGACCTGTGATATTAAGATGACATGTAGATTTTAAAAAGGAACAGTAACATGACTAGATAGATGTTCTGAATGTGTGTGCACATTAAATGGTTTTGGAAGTTTTGTAACACTTTGGATATTAATTTCTTACACCAGTTCCTTATTCTACGGAAGGATTCTGGAAAGGCCAAAGCAAGCCAAAAGAAATTTGTCTGCATGTTGTTGGGGAAAAAAGGGCACAACTTTCCAGTTCATTGTCATCCTCCTTAACACAGCAGAAGACCTGTTATGTATATTCCAGTCTCCAAAGCATTGTATTGTTGCTCTGTATATTGTATTTTCATAACATTGAAGGAATACATGACGATGTCAAGAGCGTGTAACAGCTTTTATTGACTGCAGCACCATGAGGCCATTTATTTCTCATGTCCTAATGTTAGCTGAGGAAGGTGGTTAAAGAAGGGGAGTCAATTACACATTAATCTTTGTGCAAAGCGTATTTTATGAGATTAAATTACCCAGAATCCACAACACAATGCTTCCTTTAATGCTGGCCAGTGGAGGAAGGCCGTTGCCATTAATAATCTGATTGAGTCTATTAGAACACTAAACATGACAGCCAGTGTATGAAGGGACTTTTAAACAAAACGGCTGGAGAACATGGTAATGTGACATTTCCCAATGCCACCCTCAGTTTAAAGTTTTGTGAGCTTTGAAGAAAATTCCAATTAAGGTCTCATTAACCTCTGTCCCTTAGCCTCCAGGAAAAGAGTACTGATGGACAAACTGGGATGTAAAGTGCTTTCCACCTCTTGGGGGAGATGGGATAGAAAGAGAGATAATTACAGGCAAGGTGGGAAATGTTTTCCTTTTGGAAATGGATCTTTCATTATTCACATAATTGCACAAATAATAATCATCTCTGAAAACTTCCTAAACAAAGGCAGTCGGCTGAAAAATTGCATTTTACTAGTTGAACATTATTATCATTACAGTGGTGTTGGCTGATTGTGGTTTTTCTGTGTTATTATTTTCCATCAAGCACGGAAATGTTCACATTATGTTAACTGTTGCTGCAGCGTGGCTCAGATTGTTAATCAGCAACGCTCACAGTATTAGCTTGAGAAGCCGGAGAAGAGGGGAGGCAAAATACTTTAGCAAATGGTATCACTGCCTTGAGTGTAATTAGGGATGCCATTTAGATTAGCTGTAATTATGTCAACAATCAGCACTGAATGGAGCTGCTCCTGACACCTGGATGAAAGTTTAGTGGCTTTTCCACTTAATTAGTTAAGGTATCTTGTTGAAGCATTGTTAGTTCTACTTCTGGGCTGATGTTATTGATCCACTGCATGCTGAGCCAGGACATTAAAATGATAAAAGAATCAAACAAAGGAATTTAAATAAAACAATAAGAGGTTCTGAAATTAATCAAGAGGCAGTTTGGTATTAAGAGAACGGTGTCTTTTGCTTTTTGAGATTAGATGCTTGATACCGCGTCGTGTGTGTCATAAATATGCAGCTAGTGTACAACATGTTTGATGACTGGAAACAAAGGGAAACAGCTAGCAGAGCTCAGATTCTGCACATTTTAAGAAATGTTTAGTAAAGTGGAGATCAGCTTAGCTGAGGTACTTTGTATCTGTGCTAAATTATGCACTTACATGCATACACACAGATCGTGGAACCCCACTATTTCTTCATCTGTCCCTCTGCTCTGTCCTGAAATGGTTTTGATTTGTTTTTTCTGCTGTGCAATCTGCTGTCTCCTGTGTCATTTTCCTGCTTCTGTGTCTCTACTGGTGGCTGCAGGGGATTTAAGTAGGATGCGTGTTCAGTGTGCTGGGACCGTGGCTGCTGTGCTCAGTCTGTGAACTGTGAAGGGTGGGGGGACCCAGTGTAGGTCTAGGAGGGATTTTACTGTCAGCCACAAGGGGCTTGATTGATGGAGGGCCCTATGTAATTAAAACATCACTGCAATTCTTTCTGTGACCATCGTTGGTGGTTTCAGCCTCTTCAGATAGGAACAGTGCAACGCAGCCCATTAAAGGCCCACTGTCACTCCATGGAGCTCTGGTTTTGCACATGTGTTCATACCTGCTGGGATGTGGCACAGGAGATATAATTATTAGACTCACTTCCATTCTTGGCGCATGGTAAGACCCATTTTTGTTGGCCTTGAAGTCTTGACTTCCCTGAAAGGAACAAGAAAAAACCTTCCCCAGGCCTCCATCTTAAATGGATTTTTAATTAAGTTGATGATGTGAGACCAACAAACTCTCACTAATGGTTGGCTGTGCTCCCTGTGGTCCTAATGTGGCGGGTCTGTATTCGCAATTTCCAAATGATTATTCGCTGCTTGATTTATGTTGCTTCCTTTGAATTTGTTTTAAAATCCGTTCACAGTAGTTTTAGAGCAACTAAACATGCACAAGGATGCTGCTGTAGAGGAATGAAGGAGCAGCTGACAAGGTCAGCTTGACATTCCGGTCTGACCAGTTTTTACAGATGGAGCCGCAGGGAACCAAAGACAACATTGTTCATAAACAAAACCCTTGTGCCAAATCTGTGTCTTGTAAACACAATTTCCCACCTGACCAGTGCGGCACAGTGGGAAGACAAACACGAGAGCATGCACACACAAATGTTCCCACACACAGAGTAACTTGTTTCACGATGCCCGTAATGGCTCCTAATTGTTCATTCAGCATAACCCCTTGGTGTTATTCAATATTCTAGTATTGTCAACAATAAAGACTCTTGTAAAAATGCAAAGTAATTTCTCCGTTGGGCACTGTAGTTTTTAGGAACTATTACTCAAACAGGAGTCAATTTTGCATTGAATATTTCCAGTCTTATCTTTTTAACCTATCCCTACATTTTACATGCCTCCCCAAACAGTGTATTTGGTCCCAAGAACGGTCTGTGTGTCCCCATTACACTATTGTGATGCACAGGAACACACATTCACACACTTCAGTGTAAACAGATGCACAGCAAAAAATATCAGTGATGACTCAAAAAAAACCCAAAGGCAATAAACATCTACAGGAGCTAGTGAAGCCCTTCAGCAGCATGACTTGAGTATCCAACCATGTCATATTTTAGATAAATCGACCCAGAAGGGCCAGCAGGGCACTGTGCACAGGGAGCCACATATCAGCTGGCACTCCCAGATAGACCAGGGCATTTTTCTGCCTGTCCGAAAATAATACAAGGTCAGAGGGCTACCAAGATACACCTGGCACGAATGGAATTCCTTAGTGTGACTGAGAGAGATTTATCTTGATACGTGTACTGTTTTATGGGAGTCAAGCTCCATTCTGTACAAATAAGATGCTCTAAACCACAGGGCCTGCACATAATAACCAAGGTTGACACCGTAAATCCAGATGGATGTACACTGTTAAAGCATTTTACGGTTCTTATTTCACAGATCATCTGTCTGAATGAACATTCTTAACCCGCTGTTGTGTTCAGTCCCCCAGAAAACAGCCTTTCAAGTGAAAAGACTAGCTCATTTGGTGGAACAGGAGATTGTAAGAGGCTGTACATGTTTTCTTTGCTGTAGCTCATATCCTCAGCATGACTTCATCAGTGTAGCATGTTAGAAACAGATCAGCCCTGAGTTAAACCCCTTTGTCATTTGTCCAACACTGTCCTCCTTGGAGTCTTGCACAGAAAAGGCTCCAGGATGCCTCTGAACAAAGACAGCTAAGATAATTCGGTCTATGTAAATGCTCATTATTAGTACTTAGAGATGAGCAATTTGTCTGCTTAGCCATTTTCTTGAACATTGTGTCTGTATTATCTTATCTTAATTAACATGTGATGATACTTCCTAATCCTCCAATTACAGGAGGAACATCTTTAGGAGCATCTGCCCATCGCTCATTACGCAGGTAAGACTCGGTAATACAATTATAAGCAGCTTAACATTATGTGGATTATGTTAGACTGCCACATGCCTTGGAAAGTTTAGAATACATACAGAGGAGATGGAAAAATTGCCAACTTACTAATAAATATTATGTAAAAATGAACAAGGGCTTACACACAGCAAATTAATTTTGTCTTAATTCATATGGCATTTCTGCCTAACATCATGTTGGTAAACTTCAACCCGAGCTGAAGATATTGAGAGAAACTAAATGCTACTGACTGAAATCTGAAATCTTAGCTTTTGGCTGTCTTTCAGCTTGTAAAAAAACTTTGCTTCGGTGTTTAGATGCTTTGCTTGTAAACCTACTCGTACAACACTGTGAAAAGTCCTAAAACCTTATTTTAATAAAAGCACGTTAGTATTAAGGTATTATTTAAAGAGGAAATATGGCACCTTCATATGCAGTAGTCTTATTCTACATTTCTAAACTAACTATTGACTAAAACACTCCAGTATAGGCTACAGTGTATTACTTTTCAAATGAAATGCAAACAAAATAAATACTCAAGTTAAATCAAATTCGGCTTGAGTAGCATTCTTGGGTATTTGCCCTTAGCTACACTGTCCTAGGCTCGTAATTGGTAGGAAATGAGCATGGTAACATTTGCTCATGAATACAAAGTGAAATAGTACAGCTGTACAGTCCAGCAGGGCATTTTGACAGTTTTGCAGGTATTTGGTAATAAAATAAAATACTTGGAACCGATAATGAAGATATGATGATGTTAGTGATCTGGACCAAAGTGGTGGGCTAACAGACCAACATACGCAACCATAACCCTTCAGCAAGCATGGGTACAAAGTGAAATTTTGTTTCTAAATACATACTATCAAACTGGGAACTCTTTAAAATTCAGAGGCTCTAGGCTACTTTACCTTGGTTCCTAGAACATGCTGGGAAAAAAAATACAGTAGCAAGTATAAATGTATGCAGTCGGTGCTCTTTCCAAGGCGCTGCCATTTGCTTAAATCCTGGTCAATAAATCACCTTAAAATATTGGGAAACCAGAACCAAGACTATACATCTATGTGTTATTGCCTTGCAATTCTGCCTCCATAACTGCTTCCATGTGTCAGAAATTCCTCTTAACATGAGAAACAAGTCACCACACTAGAATTATGACCTGCAGCCATTGTGTTGGTTTCAAACATCAAGCAGTGCGCTCAGTCACGGCTATGTGGGCTCTCTGACTAAATTAAACAGGAAATGGCCCTCTCCGAGCCTCATGGCTGGAAGGCCTTGGCATTAAAAAAGTGATCTGTAATGATGTGTTGATTTCAATCTCTGTCTGATGAAACTAAGAAGAAATATACTCCCTTCCCCAACGGGAATGCAAAACGAGGCTTTACACTTCAATGTTTGTACCCTTTTTTCCTAACAGCCCGCCACAGGGTGTGTATTTTGTAATATAAATAATGTAGGCACTCTATGAGTTTGTGTTAGGAGCAACAAACTATAACCCTAATCATGGAAACATCATGGCAGGCTTTAAAGGCACAGTCTGTGATTCCAGTTTAAACAGGGTTAGCCATCAAAATGTTACTACACATTTGTTTAAAATAAGCAGCTAACAGCTATTCTTTGTTAAATTTTTCATTTATACTGTACTATTGACTTTAACAGGTTGTATGTGTAACAAGGAAAAATAAAACACCCTACAAAAGTAGGGAAAATCTTTTTTATAACCATTCTTAACTAAAGTCTGAACTACCTTTTCAAATCATGCTTTATTAATTGCACAGGCTGAAAATGATTTAATGTTTAATATACTTTAATGACCACAAATAATTCCACAACATAATTTTCCAGTTTTGCAGCAAAATAAATTTAAATCTTTTTAAGAAGACTGAGATGATAAAACATGTGTATATATATAAAAAAAATGCCATAAAACAAGGAAAACACATTTGTCTGACTAATTCAATGCAAACTCAAATCACTAACAGACATCAAATACTATCAGTAAGATAGCTCCCGTCTTCTATGAATTTACACCACAGGGTAAACACTCTTCTGAGCTCCCAAAGACAGTTTTAAATTTCCTAGGGAGTTATGTAACTCAACATTATTCCTCCATCCTGAGAGTTTTCTTGTTTTAAAACCTGTATGTTGTGCTCTACTGATTCTAACATTTCAAGACTATCCCTCTCTTTCTCTCTCTCTCTCTCTCGCACACTCACACACACACATCATACTCAACAATTAACAATACATAATTGAATGTGAATAAGATTGCGTATTGTCAACTGTTACCAATGAAGTTAACTAATAAGCACAGTGTAATAAATACAACAGAAACAAACATATTTTCATAGAATTTCTGGCAAAGCTGCAAAGCCATGATAACACTGATTCACATTTCTCAAAAAAAATACTGTGAAGCTATATGAAGATGAGGCGATGTCAGTATGAACAGGTTTGGTTTTTAATTTATATATATTAATTAATTCCATAAATATTTTAAGAGCTACACTCAAGGCTGAGTCTTAGTCTTAGATCTATTAATCTAGAGGTTAAATAATAATTAGTTTAATCAGTTGTTTGTTATTCAGATATATGGTTTTGCAGTTTGACCATGACAAATAAATCATGGAAGCTGTGGAGTATTTTTTAGCATGAAGAGGTATTATTCATGTAAGGTGTGATGATTGTAATCAGTATGGACTCACAGACAATGGGAGACAAATGTTGGATAGATCATTTCAGGATTAGATTTGAATATTACATTAATCAAACATAAATCTAAGTATGTTCATTTAGAATTTTGTCAAATAAACACCTTATTCTGAACATTAACAGCAATCTGCAATAACAGAACAAACATAAAAACACCCCCCTACATTAAAACTAATTTCCCATTCAGTTTAATTACAACTGTGGTGCTGTATAAGTATCTGCACTCAAGTACATTTAATGCACAAATTTAGTCAATTTCAGGAAGATACTTGAAAAATCATTTAAATGGACAGTTTGAATATACTGATGATGTATGAAAATACTTAGTATATTAGGAACTGTTAGGAAATAGAAAATAACTTAAAATTCTTTAGGATTTGAAAATTAGAAAATCTAACACCTCTTCTGAAGACAAAATGCAAATGATCAAAGAAAGTAAACACACAGGAGTGAGTACAGTCAAAATGTGCCACATTTCTGCTCCTATTTCTTTTGTTTCAGTGATGTAAAACCATTGTCAATATAAAAAAGGATAAAGGATTGAGAAGCTAAAACAAACATAAATAAGAACTATAGAGTCGTGACAGAATTAGATGTGAGGTAAACCAAACTTTTGTAGAATTTGATTGGTAAGTACCTACATTATTTGACAGGGTCTTTGGGCAGTGAGCAATATAATGACAGAAGAAGGCATCGTACATTATGGGGAAGGGGACCGACGACTAATCTTGAGGTCAGGAAGAGGCATGCCTCTGCCTTTGGCTTCCTGCTCTGCCCCTCTGCTTGTCGTACTTAACAGAGACAATAAGGAAGACCAGCAAGGTGAGGCCCTGGATCCCCGCTAGGAGGAAGAAGTAGTAGTGCAGAGAGCAGTCATTGATATTACCTACAAGAGAGAAAACAAGAACATTATTATAATGGCTTATGTACCCCCTTAGCTGAGACTCAAAACAGCAAGACTGGCATTCAGATGATGCTTAAAAAACTGTGAGCTGCATGGCAAAATGACAAATATGGAAATCTGAAGAACAAAAGACTCAGTCAAGTAATATTCATTGGGGGACAGCAGGAGGGTTTTTATCACAAAGTACTTCTGCATGTTTAAAAAATACCAAAGGCAAAGGTAAATGGCCACAAGCTCGCAACTGTGGCAGGTTGATGTGTTTTTACTAGACATGAAAGGCAGGCTTGAAGTGAGCATGGCAGCAAAACACGATTCTGTCAGGAATTAGGATTCACCAGGGATGGGGGGGGGGTTTACTCCTCACTTCAGCACTGTTAAACCTCTTGAAAGTGAAGATGGTTGACCCTGCACTTTACTGTTTTTACAGAATGGCAGCGATGATGTGGGACTGAAGTGTCAGAAATAACACAGCAATATGGGCCCTTAGCTGTGATTGGAGACGAAGAGTCTTTCATCTGTATTAAAGCATGGTTTGTTTCCTCATGGGAAGGGGATCTAATAAAAGGAAAAAACGGAGAAAGAATAAGGTGCTTCCACTATGATTTACAGGGACTGAAGTATAACCTCTGAAGAAGGGAGATGAAGACAAACACTGCTGAGCCGAGAATGACAGAACTAAGGACATGGAGTAAGTTTCAAACGTTACAAAAGTGCTACTTGTTGACAATCGCTCCCCTTTTTTTCCTGCTGGGTCTGGAAAATTTAACCAGTAGCCTTTAAACTGTGTTTGCACTTGCTGCAAAGTTGATTGAAGATCATTCAGCAACAAACCTCGGGAGAAAAGCTGTAAACAAATCCGGTTTTTGCATTGCTAGGGTTTTACATGAAGGGCAAAGCTGACAACAATACATATCCACTGCTGAAGTAAGGAAACAATTGGATTTGCATTAGAGCAGTTTTTGTCCTCTTGACCATGACAGGCAGATGCATTGACTTTGTATCCATGTAGCATAAAATGAGTCTCTTTACTACTTTTCTGGACATGAAGACATTTTCGGACGAACTGGCCTCTTAACCAGCTTTAAATGGAAGAAAGGACCCTTTTAAATATTTTTCTACAACATATCTTTACTTTATATAACAGTCTCGCTAGAAGGAATAGCTTCACCAGCAAACAGAAATACCTATAGCTTACATCTTACATTATCGTCAAATGAGTAAATATGAAGCCCCACAGTAATCTTCTGCCTTCTTCCGAAAGCTCCCATTAGGTTCTCCACGTGGAGCTGTCACACTGAATAAAGATCCAGAAAACGAGGAGCAGACCTGAATTTAATTAAATATGGGGAGGGGTTCTCAATTCAAACGCGGCCTATGCACATAGCAGGGGTTTTTGCAAGAAGTACAGTCTAATTACACCTGTCAGTTTAAAGTTCACAGCCCTCTGGGTCAAGATGGCGTTAAGACTAAAACAGACCTGATATTTTAGCCGTTTTACGTTATTTAATGCGTTCATGTTTTATGCTGTTATAGAGCTGAGAGGTGGAAGAAGCTGTTTTGACTGCCCCTTGATCCCATTTATTCTCCCACATAAAATGTCACTGTATGTGGCTAATAGCTGGAGCTCTTCTTTGGCTTGGAAAAGCATAAGGCATTTGTATTTTATTAAAATCTGCCACTACATAAAAATATCTGTCTCTTTGGAAAAATACATGAATATTTCATTGCAGGAATGAACTAGAAAGGTGTATTTAGGCAAGAAATCCCAGAGAGCATTTAATTTTTGTTTATCTATTACTAATGATTAACCTTTTGATGGTCTAAGGACAAATTTGTGCAAGTTTATCTAACTTCTGTGCACTCTCTCAAATACAGACTTGAAACTATTATTTAATCTTAATCAATTATAGCAAAATAGTCAATTATGTCTGCACTGAATTCATTGGCAACTTCCAACATTTGTTGATGTTGTCAACAAATGGACTGGACGGACGAACCAATACTGGGCACATTCCAACCTCCCTTTTTAAGTGGTTATATATATAGTTAGTTAAAAACATTTGCACTACTAAATAACTCCTACAAAAAATATTATAAAACATACTAATTATACCCTAGATATCAGAATAATGAATTTGAAAGTAATCCAAATACAGGCAGATTCAAGACATTCCCTACATTTATGTTTGAAACAAAGTTCAAACATCTCCAAATATACAGACATAAGAACGCTGTGCAGATGGTGATAAGCATGTGCCCCAATTATTATTTGGACAGCGCATATATGGGCAAGTACGAACTCCAAACTAACAAAAGTCGACATAGAGCCCTAAAATCTGAATGACAGCTGATCCAGCTAAGCCTCCATCATCGGAAACGAATGTCACTTCAAATGATGGTTCAGAGGAAAGGATGTGTCATTTCTCTAAAAACACATTTCTTCGTTTCCTCTCTTTGCACTTTTTCCTTCGCCTCTCCTCATGTCTTCAGTTAGATGGACTAAGAATGAAAGAAAAGATGCAACTGAGGAAAACATGGATGTACTTAAGGGAACTGAGAAGTACCCTTTGCTATCACAGGGTTTTAGATTACTGACCTTAATGCTTTCTACAAATGCAAGGGTTAATGAATCATACACAAGACCATGGAGAACACAGGCAAAATACTGGTCCTTTAGGAACAGTGTAACGAAGGGTTTTCTTACACACATATCTGCTCAGCGGTGATTGAAACAGTATTTCACACCTTAGTGAATGCTAGCTACCTCAGTGCTCTACACAAAAACTTTAAAGTTCTTAAACATGATTTAAAAGGTGTCATTTGCTGCTGATAAAAAAAGCAGGATTTACCCATTTGAAACAAGTGATATTAGTGCTTTGCATGATCGCTTGCGATCAGTAGAGCGGATCACATGGTGATATAGATTATCCTTCTCCCACTCTCACTGCCGTATGAATGCTCGCGTGGATAATTAGAAACTCAGAGGAATAAAGAAACACTACACAACACAGGACTGATTCTCTGTCAATGCTCTTTGCACTGGGCCATGTCTACAGCTTGAAAGCATTGAGACAGGAACAGAAACACAGCTGATGACTGAAGTTCTGCCAGAGCATTAATGACTTGATTGACAAATGTAAACGCAGACACTTTGACCCTCTTTGCAGCTTTGCAACTTACTTGGCTGTCATCTCAATCTGGTCAAATGTTTAAATTATAGGAAACAGATCAAAAACCAAAGCAGTGTCTGCATAATTCATGACCTGCAACACAATGTGCCTGACAGAAGAGTGTGAAAGGAAAAGGGAATTACAATGAGGGTGCTTGTATTTTCGATAATTCATTTTAACAGATAACCAAGAGCCAGCTGCTGCAGTCTTAATTATTAGAGCAGCATCACTTACAAAAAGCATGGAGCCAGCATATACATTATGTTAAGGGATGACTGGCTGAAAACAACAATATCCAGGGCTTTTAGTAAAATATTATATAAAAATGATGAATACGGAAATGGAAAATGGAAGTACAAGCTTTACAGCAACATAGTCACCACTCTCTGAGTTTGTTCTTGGGCATATATTGAATGTCAGCACAAAGGATATTATAAATCCTGATCTGTCAGTTTCCTGATTGAAATTATTACTTTTATGATCACTTAAAGGAAAAAGATTAAACAAAAATGCTACTACACAGACTAAACAAAACCCTTGTTCTCGCTCTCTCAAAACACCTCTTAACTAGCTCCCAAGGAATAAAACTACATTTTTTGGAACAGTAATGAAAATTGTGCAAGCTTTCAGTTTTGTAAGGTTCTCACTTTGATTTCTTTGTACATTAAGTTAGGCTCTACCTCCTTCTTTTAGCCTCCACCCCCCAGGGTCCACTTGGCTGCTAAGCACTTTCAAAAAATCTGGAAGGCTAATTACAGCAGCAGAAGACTAAACAAAGACTTGCTGTAAAAGACATTAATAAAGTCCATAAATATTTGAAACTTATTTTAAAGGCAAATTCTTAGTGTATAAAGGAATAATCCAAACCAATCAGATTAGAGCATTACGGAATGAGTACAGATGTCTCTGAGATTTCCACACTGAGCTCAGTGGAAATGTTTTACAGCTGAGTTAGTAAATGTCAAGATTTGATTTTACTGAATTCCCCAACGAGGGGCCCAGCCATCTAATATCTGAGCGATATAAACTTGTGGGACAGTTTACCTCAGGTGGTTTTGAGCAGATCATGTGAGTCCATTTAAAACGAGTCGATATCAATTAAATGTTTGAAAATGGATCAATTCATCCAGACCTTCAGTGCAATGACCCAACATTTTAATGCTTCAATGCATCCAATGCCATCCTCTGCTTGGAATGAAATCAGAGAGGGAATCGATGAATGTTTTGTTTCAGCTATAAATATAGTTATTTCTCTGCCTTTCCCCTGGCATGTAAAAAATGTTTTGTAACTGTCTGTAACATGCTAAACATTTTAAAGCGCACTCCATTGCATCTGACATGCCTAATACATGCACAAAATCTTTAATTTTAAAACTGAGCCCTTTCGGACAGAATAAGGTTCGTGTTAAATTTGCCATTTCGGACGTTAAAGACGTCCACTAAAACACTGACATTTCACTGATCGTGATCCAACACTTCATGAGCAGGATGTCCTGATGTCAGCTTGCTCTAAATGTCCTAGCACGTCCCAAACATCTGATATAAGATCTAGCAGGACTTGAGGACTGGTCAAAGAAAAGGCTATTTTCGGTCATGTGACCAAAGCGGCTTTCGGATACAGTACCATTTATTGCAAACATGAATCTAATTAAATGCAAAAAAACAAAAAGAAAGAAATTTTCTGGAAACACAAACCTCTTCCTGTGTAAAGGATAATATTAGTGGGGAGTCAATCTTTGACTCACTTGGCCTATGAGGTTAAAACAGATCCATGCAGTCTTTGACAGGAAAGGGAAGAGGGGAGTGATGTGCTGTGGGATTTGATGTTTGACACCAGATATGGCTAAAATTTGCAGATTGTTTCAATTATACATGTGGTCATTCAGCCACACATTACTGTACAGTATATGCAAGAGTCATTCACTTATGTACATTTTAAGATGTGACCAGCCAGTCCAAACCCCACAGGTTTAATAAAATCAAAGTCTAAAATAAACGGCAAATATTCACACTATTAGCACTTCAGGTGGCAAAAGAACAAACAGATTACTTAACACTAATTGGTTTTTCAACTAACTATTTCAGTACTAGTCTGTGTGAACTGTTCTTGTCAATGAAAAAGAGCTAAATAAGTAATGTGCTTGCTCTTATAGTGTCTCACGATGTTTAAATACCATAACAAAGAGTAGCCTTGATGGACTTTTCATGTGACATTTTACCTATACTTCATAACATTAGTTTAGAGAGCAGGAAAAGGTTGAGCTGCAGAACAACACAGAAGAGCTGAGCAACCACCAGTGGGATGCCAGGCTAGCAGTGCCTTCTCCATGTAATGCTCAAGGGACAGCTTTACTTAAGAGTAGCAGGGCTATGTAATCAGAATCCGGGCCTGTGATTAATGTTGCTCATCTGTCTTCAGGCCTGCAAAAGCCAGTACAACTCGGCACAGCTCACCCAAGATGCTGTTTACTGCACACCACTTTGCCCGCGGCCATGGAAATAAGCTGAATCCATTCCACCTAGAGAGCTGTGAGATGCGGAAGAACCAAACATCCAACAAACTGTCGAAAACAGACTCAAAAACATGGTTCCTGACTTTACTTAATGCTTTGTGGCACATGTCTTTTATCAGTGGCCAGGAGGCTATTTTGTTCCAATTCTGCAGCTCACCTTTCAAATGACTTGTTTTTAAAAGGCAAAAACCAGGCTTACAGGCAATCCAGCTCTAGTTTAACTGCCCCTAAAGTCAAGCCAGGCTGAGCAAAGGATGGATTTATGCAGCGTGCAAAGCATCTTCTAGTGCTAACATCATCAAAAGCGCCTCCCTACCTGTCGGCCCACTGTATTAATGAGCTATTAGGTATTTGTGGGTAAACAATTTACAGTGTTGGCTTATTTACAGCATGATTAGGGAAAAGTGCATCTGGTTTGGGAGCCTCCTCTCGCTAGGGAGCCCATCCATCTGCTGCCACTACCCTGCTATTCATTTTACCACTTGGACAGATTTACACAAACCTTTTGTCTTTAGTCTGACGTGTCTATTTATTATGGGGAACTCTTAAAACAAGAGCTCTGCATTGGGCGTTGACCCTTCTTGTCTGCATCTAATTTACAAACTATTTAAGTACATTTTTAAATCAGCACAAGCTGGGAACAATATTAAGGTATGTCAGAGCGAAAATAAATTTCAGTATTCTGAATCAATACCAACCATTCTATTAGAAGTCCATACATACAGTCAATGTGAAAGTCAATACTCCACTCGACTGGAGATAAACCAGCTGATTTGACTGTAATGCTCAATAGCCCTGAAAAACTGTATATGAAGATCCATCACCTGTGTGTTGGAGATAGTTGAAGAGAGCAGCATTTTTTTAAATGGGAACTGGGACACAGAGATCTTGTCTAAACTTCCTTTTTGTTTACATAAATCAAATGGATACTGATGAAAAACACATTCAAAAACACTTATGGTAATTACTAATTTCTTAGCAACATCATATCACACAGTTAAAGTTAACACAAAAGTTTGTAATGTTTTTTTGTAGATATGCTGCATAGCACAGTTTATTATGGAATGGTGTCATCAAAGCTGTGATATATATCTACAGAAGAGCCCTGGCAGCAGGTTTTTGAGCAAAGCCACATTGTGACACGAAAGGGTACTTTGCAAGAATCTATAGGACACAGTGTCTGACTGTGTCCTATAGATATAGATATGCACAACATCTGACTGGGATGGACTCTGGCACCCTGGGTTGATGGATTTTGAGCCACATCCTACAGACAAATAAGACTCCCAAATGTTCCACAGTGTAGCTTTAAGATGTACCAATAAACCAAAACAATAGGCTTAAACTCAACATAAAACACTACTGAATTGATAGGAACTGTTGAGGTATCAGTCTCTGTGGCTTCATTACTAAGATATACACAGTATTACAATCATTTGTTATTATACAAAAGCTTTAATTTGTCACCTTTCTACCTCCCCGTGGTATGCAATGTTAACAGTACAAACGCTTTTAAAGGCTACTGTATCTCTTACCAAAGTCTTTGTGGGACGACATCCAGCCAATGGCCTTGAGTGAGACAATAGCCAACAAACCATAGCCCACAAAAGAGCCAATCCCAGAGAAAAAGAAGAACAGCCCCATGATGGCACTCTGCATGGACTTGGGGGCTGCAGAGTAGGCAAACTCCAGGCCTGCAACAATGAGAGCAAACACACAGAAACACTTGTGTTGAATTTTTGCGAAATGTTTTCAGCTTGAACATAGTAATAGTTTGCATGTTGTAAAAGGTAGCTACTAAACCTGGAAGCCGGAGTCATTAATAGTTGGAATGAAGCTGGTATTTCCCTGATTTTGGGATATACACTATACTGTACATTAACACATTACTTATTATAAATGTTGGTCTGTCATGGTTAAACTAACAGGATAGCACTTCACCTTGGTAAAATATTAGTCTTTGTGTGTATAACATAATGGGTTTTATTGACAATCACTGTTTTCCTTTAAGTATATTGTATGCAAGACCAAAAGGCTTCTTCGGCAGGTGGTTGGCAGCTAATCTACCAAGGTGGCACTGGTTTGTGGTGCTATTGTTAGTTATCTACTCTGCTTAGTACCAGTCTCAAAAACAGTTTTTTTTTTTTGAAAACACATCACTCAATATTTACCGTGTCATGAAAGACAGAAAAGACTGAGAAAATGGGCAAGGGACCTGAGAGAAAGACAGATGAGGAGGGAAAAAACATCAAATCTGTGCCTTTTTTTGCCTACAGATCTGTCTGCCTGCAAGCTGACATTGATAATTTCATGGCACCTCAAACATGTGATTTTTCAAATGAGGCCCCATAGCTACATCTGCCAGAAAAGATTACGGAGCTGCAGTTAAATATGTTTGCCTTTTGAGACCTTCCTTGGAGGGGGACACTGCACAAATTAAAGAGACGAACAATTTCTTTGCAGATACCTGCACTTTTTGTGCATTAAAATAAGAAATAAAGTAGAAACATGGCAAACATAAGGTTATTACTGAGTGGAAACATGGCCTTTCTAGAAGTTCACCACAATAAGTTTGTTTATATCGTCTGCTAACCTTTTGATAGCAACAAACACTGGTCAATGCATATCACAGGGGACTGCAAAGGCTGGTGGGGATTCTTGAATACAGCTCTGCACAGCAAAGGGAGCAGTACAGATCAACGCTGCAATATTATCCCAAATGCAGCTTTTGTCTGAGTGTGACAACAACTTAAGATACAGTGACCCGCCCCCATACACACAGACACACGCACACGCAAATCAAACAGTGTGACCTTTTTCTCAAACAAAAGCCGGAATTATAGGAGAAAAAGGGAAAAAAGAAAGCACAGAATTCAAAATTCATACATAATTTTTTCTCCCGTCGGCATAGTTAGAGGGGTGGTTTTTCTTTCTCAAAAAACAACATTAGCCTTTAACATTTTCAAAAGTGAAATACATAATTAAAAATGCTGTAGGGAATCATTTTGCAGAAGTTTTTACATATTCTTATTGCCTACAAGCAGACAAACTTGGGTGATGTACAGTATGTGCAATGAATTGCCCACCGTCCTACAAGACTGAGGATTCCAGCGAGGAAATTTGATGGCACCGGAGGTTTCGAATAGATTTATTCAAACAGAAGAAGACTGGGGGAAATAGTCTTCTTTACCAGACATATGTCACAATTCTGTCAGCTAATGTTCCTTGAAATAAGCCCTGTGGGTCTGTACAGAGGGAGTGAGTAGCATAAGTTTATTTTAAGGATCCCTACAGATTTGTTATGTCTGGATTAAACTTTTACTGGGACCACGATACTGTAGTTCATTGCAAATTCCAGGCTTTTAAAGAGGGCTTATAAGAAGTCTGTTCGAGAGCTTTGTAGGAATTTCATTAAACAAATGTTAGTATCTATGGATTTTAAACTCAAAGATGACAAATGTTCATTCCCACAAAAACCCAGAATAGACCAAATCAGCTCATGATTCAATCCTTACTCTTAATATAGAAATAAGGCATGGGCTGTATGTAAAAGCTGACAACATGACCCAGAGTATTTGAAGAATGATTCAATTATGGCTAGAATCTGCAAGATAATTGCCATGGTCATGATTGTACAGAAAAAGACACAAAGTAACAAAAAGAAAACTGTAGATAAATAAAACACAATACCAGCAGCTTTCTATTGTGCATTAGAGTTTACTGTGGAATAAAAAAAATGGTCCAAGAGCTGCCAGACTGCAATGTTCAATGCATTTCTCACAAACACAAATTCTCTTCGTTTAATAAAAGAGAATATTATTGCTGTTGTTTTGATTCTTGTCTCAGATTTTGCAGCCATGATTTGATATAACATAAGAGCAATTTCTCACCTTGTCACATTATAGTATTACTGTGGCAATATGCCCTTACTTCTCATAGCTTTTAATAAAATGGCATTTCCTGTTTAGGTCAGGGCTCCCAAGAAATGAGATCCAGCTTCTTACCAAACAGTTTCTAGTAGATACTTAGAAAGTATCACAAAGAAATTTATGGCTGTCAGTTCCAGCATAAACTATTTTGACCTGCTTTGATTCAGGGCTTTTCTTTTTAATCATTTGTGGGAGAAGAACAAGAAAGGGGTTTCTCTAAAGAAAGCATAGCCTGCTAAATGTTCACAAAAAGATTATGGGTGGCCATGTGTCTCAAATAGATATTTACTGGAATTATTTGTCTGAGCAGAAACACTAATAGAGCTGTGAATTTAAATCAGCTTTCAAGTCATCATATTCACAAATCTTGCAATACTCACAAACACTGCTTAGTAATGTTTCCTGAAATACTATTTTAGGAAAACTATTCTTCCTATTGTCACACATCACAAAAAATCTCAGCAATTAAGGTGGCTTTAAAGATGAGGGAAAAAAAATGAAAAGATGAAGAGTTATTACAAAGCTCAGGACTCAGGAAGTTAATTTACCCAAGTCAGACTTCCTGGTGGTTTCCAGTCATGCGAGATATCTTTGGCCACCACCCCGGTACCGCAGTGGAGGTTACACAAATTTATTTTGTGCTCTACAGTGAGAGATTTGTCAAACTGATGACTTTTTTTTTTACACCCTTTACCCCATGGAACCTATATACAGTATCTGGCTGCATTTGGTCATTGTGGGTAATGCTGCCTGACCAATTTATGGAATTACTGCAGATTACTAGAGTTTTGCTTCAATGTGACAAAGCACTTCGATTTTTCTGCGATTTAAATCACTAAATTAACTAAAAGCAAACATTTAGATTTGTGGATTTTATTACAGCTCAAGTGAGACTGTATGTAGTGGAGGGGCTAGGGGATACAGTATTATGTACCATTTCTGCTACTATGCTAGTACATTAGAATTTATAGTGGTAAATTTCAACATGCTGGTTGAGTGAACACAGAGGTGAAAAGATTATGTTATGATGGTAACTGTGGTGACAAAATTAGTAAAACCTCAGGGTGGTACAGCATAGGCAAGTAGACATTTATCCATCTTATCTATGTGTTCGGATAACAAGCAGATGAAGAGTGCTAACGGGAGGCCGGTCACTGGCTGGAACAAAACAACAGTTTCATTGTTTTTCAAAAGGTTGCTTTAACCACACCTTATTTATAAATGGCCCAGTTCTTAACAATGTCTTGCAGGGCTGTGAGAAAATCAGGATAATCAATTATCGATCAGCATCTTGGGTTATTTACTTTGGACTACAAGCCACAAACACATTAAGCTCAGCAGTATGGCAATGAATCAAACAAACTGCTCAAAAAGGTTTAGCACATTAGTCTTCATTGCATTCTGCTTAGCAGAATGGGCACTATGTCTTTCAGCCCACAAGCCATCCACAGTAGTTTAGTATGACGCATACTGTATTTTACTTTTTGTCCTAATCCTCATGTGTAACTGACTACAGTGCTAAATCAGAACTTGTAAAAGCTGCAAATTCAACTGGAGATTTAAAGAAACTGTACCTGCGATGCTGGCAAAGATTTCGCTGATTCCTATCAGCACATATTGTGGCACTTGCCACCATATGGGTAAATCTGCAGCGTAGTAGATAACGTTGCCAAGCACCTGGTCAATGGTACCATTTGATTTGACAATCTCCAGGCGTTTGGTCTCCAGAATACCTAAGGGGATGGACAACGAACATAAAGAAGAAAAACAGTTAGCTGAGGGTCAATGAAAAGGGCAAAGCATTGTCTTAAAACTACACATATATATTTACAAGTTGTAATTCTACAACATAAGTACAGACATTACATTGTATGTATCTGGAGGCCTATTTATTTCAGCAACACTCAGTAAAGTATTTGTCACTCTAAAGTCCATCAACAAACTGCTAAAACACTGCCAGAATTAGAGGATTCAGTGACAGTTCATTAAAGATTTAGCTAGTTTTAAGGCTACCCTATCACTTCATTAGATCGCATCTAAATGCTTTCATATTATGGCAGTTGGTAATGAAAGTGCAGACAGTTCAATAATAGGAGCAAAGCAGTTGTCATCCATGACTGCCGCCTTGTAAAAGAATTTATTTCATAGCTATTATCATGTAACCAGTGGGTATTTTCAGATATCACCCAGAGACACCCTCCTATCATAACTACACTTAATGCTTTATTTGAGAGGAGTTGTAGCCCTAGTATTCCAGCTATCCTATAATAGCGCCAGTCTATCTCTGGTAGTGTGGTCACTGGGCTGCCTAGAATCTCACACTATAAACACATATACCTACTCTTTTCCTTTTACTAAACATCACACATCAAATTGACCAGCGTGATCTTTGATAATTAATTATTTGTCATTAATTACAAAGAGAGAGAGAGAGAGAGAGCGAGACACACACACACACACACACACACACACACACACAGGGAGACCGAGAGAGTAATACAGAGAGGAGAGACAAACATACTAAAAGAGCCTCTCATCAAAATGTAAGCAAATCTTTTCAGTTCTGGCTCCAGCATATGTCTGGGACACACATGAAAATGGGTCTTCAGCTGTTCCTTTTTACTGCATGGGAGTTTCACATGTCCTCATGAAATGCGTGTCAGCTTGTACAACAAAATGCTATGAAAATATTGTTGCAATAATGTCATGACAAATTCCTTGCACGTGGTGATGAAAGGGATTTCTAACTCTGAAGAGCAGTGGTGTAGCACAAAGAGACAGGCTGACAATGCAATGTGTTATACTGGCTATTATCTGGCCAAAAGATGCCACACTTGGTCACACCTATCAGACTGGAAGTCTCTAAGCAGCATGATTTCAGTCAGTGGACAGATGCAGATGAGCACCAAGGACAGAGAAATCCAGCTGAGGCAAATACAGATGGAAATGCAATAACAGTGTAAAGCAGCTCCCAGGAGTCAGTGTGCATAACTGAAGAATTCTGAAAAAGGAAATGCTAGAGATAAACAACGCAAGCTCAGCATATTATTCTTGGGTAAAGTGCTGTCAATAAAATGCAGATACAATATCATTAATACTTTATCCTAGGAACTTTGAAAGTAAATTACTGTACTGCCTGGATTCACTCATCTGATACATTTCCTAAAATCCAGGTCAAATCTGAGTTTCAAAATAGTGCAGTGGTGTATTCACCTGTATTCTGTGACCAATGGCCACACCGCTGCACCATCGTAAACCCTTTCTCTCCAC
The DNA here is from genome assembly GCF_033026475.1 of Channa argus. Lineage (NCBI taxonomy): Eukaryota > Metazoa > Chordata > Actinopteri > Anabantiformes > Channidae > Channa > Channa argus. The sequence goes on from NC_090207.1 coordinate 20,291,507, forward strand.
TCGCAGGACTCAAAATTGCTTTCTGCAATATTCAGAATTTATTTTGCTCGCATTCAAATGCAAGGACTGCACTTCCTTTCAAGATGCCAAATGGAAAAGTAAATACCTGAATAGCTTTTGAAACTCAGAAATGAACATGTTTGAGCACCTTTCCTTCTAGGAATGCTCATGTCCTCTGAAAAGCAAATATTACTTTAAACCGAAAAGTAGACCCATTAGATCTGGTTAATAGACCATTTACTACATCTTGCTGATTGAAGAAAGGATGTTTTTTGATGGGCCAAGTCAGGCTTTAATAACTCAGACTAAACCATCTAAAAACTCTTCCTCAACAAACTTTCTCATCTCTTTTTCACTATGTTCATTTTAAGTAAGCCAAAAAGTCCCCTGTCTCTTCCTCTTCCTCATAAAACACATATACACTACACAGAAGTTTACATGAAGAATATTTCCTTTAATCTCTAGATCACACATTCAGTCTTTAAATACTACTCACATACAATGATAAGGGGCTCTTTTAGTATGTGAGCTTTTGTCATACTGCATGAGACATAAATTGATCATGATTTGCCTTTTGTGTGTTGGCTATTAACTTGTTGTCTATGTGGACTTTAATATACTGATCTGTTTAACTGCCAGTAAAAGAGGCAATACGTGTGTCTGTCATGTCAACGACATATGATCTTATTGACAGCTGCAAGTGGATACCAGTAGCACTAGTAAACCCAAAGTAAACCAAAGGCTGGGTTGCACAAGAGATTTATCTTTGTGAAAAATTGTATGAACCAAATAACAATTCTCATTACATTTATTTCAGTCAATATTTGACAATCAAATTGGCAGTAAGTTTTAAGTTGACCATTTAATATCTAAGTGATTATTACAGAACATGTTCATATTCTATGTGGTGGATGTACTGTGCATCTAAAAAAGGTGAACGAACAGTGAACAAAAAAAATAAAATGTTCAATGATTTTCATGAGTGTTACCAATCTATTTTCTTCCAGACTCCAGCCTTGTTCCTCTCAGAACATTAATGCTTGCGTGTTACTATGCGGCTAAATTGTGCTGACATGCCTGGCTGAGACTACATTTCCAAAATAATCCACAGACGTGAGGTGAGTGCGACTGATCAGTGCCAGCACCTGCTCCGTACCAGACAAGAAATAAACCCAGAAACTTTAGGGCAGTTTTCTTCTTTGCCAGGTGGAAACCCATGTTTAGATACAGGGGTATCTAATAAATCTGTGACAGACCATCGGCTGAGTCCAACAAAAAACACAATAAATAAATGATCAAAAATCTCCTCCATATAGTAGCTCCTCCATATAGTAGTAGTTGTTGAGAAACTGAAATAGTACTCTTTCTTCTAATTAAAAATAGGAAATAATGTAGATGTGCCAGTACAGACTCAGTGATCATTGTCTTGAATGTACTGATTAAGCATGGCATTTGCTACATGAAGTGCAAACCTGTTTTTTTTCTGCCCTACTTATGTGACAGTCCAGAGAGGACAGGTGTAGTGCACTCACCTGCTGCCACTGCTGAGCACATCACAAAGAACATTCCCACAGCAATCCTCTTCAGAGAAGAGGGCAGCAGGCCGTGGCGTTTCAGAATGGGGTCCACAACTTTGTCCTTAAGGGGAATCAGCATAAGAATGAGCACTGCATCAAACATGGTGAGCCAGGCGGCTGGGAAATGGAACGTCATCTGCATCTGTGGGGATCCAAAGGAGCAAGATTAGTTAAAACTTTGCAAAATAATTAAAAATACTGAGAATATCTGGGCATTCCATCGTGGTTTAGTAAGTGTTTGTGTGCATTTATGTGTGCCTGTGTATAAATGTTTGTACTTTGAGTTTGATATTGCTGTGGCACCCCCAGGTGGTCAAAACCAAAATAATGAAAAGACATATTTAATTCACAGTAAAGATGCAAAGTGTCATCTAGAATTATTTTTGGTAGTGGTACTGTATCATTGCCACTAATAGTAGTAGTAGACATAGCATTAGTAGTTTATTTACATTGTTTTTACATGCTTTTCAATTAAAGAGGTATATGTGACATACAGTACTGTCAATCCAAAATAAAGCTTTTTAGCACAACAATATATATTGTATTACCATAAATGTAATCTAGAATAGGAATAGGAATAACTACACTAAGCAAAAGAGTGGAGGACCTATAAATGAGGATGAGAAGATCCTTTGTTAGCATACAGTACACAGTATCAAAGTAAGTTCAGGCAATTTCTCGCTGAATAAGAAATGAAAGACTGCAAAATGCGAGGGATGTTTGCCATCTGAGCTCCTGATGCGGCTCTGGTTTAAGACTTCTGATAGGATCATTTATTCTCAAATTGAATTTCCATTTCTTGGAGTACCTGCTGGAAATCTGTTCACAGCTCCACAGAGAGTGTTTTCCTCGCTTGTTTGTGCATTATAATATTGGGAATGATAGAAAGTTCAAAGGAAGCATGGCATGAATGACAGAGGTTTCTCAGCAGACCTGGGTTTCAATTGGTCACGATGTTCTGTTTCTTTTGCTTCCCATAATGAACAAACATACATACTGTAAAAACACACACACACACAGCTTTAACACTGTTAGTATAGATCATCTAAATTCTCCACCTACTTATTGTTAAAAACAAATAATAATAGATAAAGGCACAAATTTTTTTACAAAATGTAATTCAAACCAATGCTAATGTATTAACAAACGTACTGTAGGCAACATTAACACAGTGCTTTCAAAGACCTAGTCTAATCATAAGTAATTATCTCATCGGGCTTTGTCTCGATACCCAGTTATTATTATTAGTGTAGCCTGTGTTTTCTTTAAGTATTTTTTCAGCTTAGCCACAGAAATGTGTCAGGTGAGGTTAGGAAACACATCGCAGAAGCATCTAATCTCACTTCCCTTTTGATGTTGAGCAGTGTTAAGGTTGGTAGCTGAAAAGGCTTAGTTCCGTTTTTGATCCCCGATGAAAAGTATGTAGATAATAAAGATAAAAAGCCAATACAGGTCTTAATCACAGTCTGATGAGGTAAAGTGTGAGTAAACTAAATTGTGTTGCACATTTTTACAGTGGTACAAGTCTCAGGGAAAGTTATTGTAAAACAAAACACTGTATAAGTGCCTTTTGCACAACACTAACTTTGTGTTTCACTTCACATTTCCATGAAGTCAGTACACTTCATTATCACCTTCAGCATGCCTGTTCAAAAAGCACAACACCTGTGCGTTACAGGCTACAGTATAACTTTTAGTCTATTCCACTTCCAATACTTTTAAAGGTTAAATTTTTTTGAACAGCTGTGCATCGTGTGGACTCAATGAGTGGATTTCAGTCATCCATTAATGAACATTAGTGTTGAAGCCCTGTTGTGGCGAGATACAATCACAGCCATGTTGCTAATCTGCAAGGTATCAGTCTGTGAAAAAAACCTTCTGAAATAATCCATGGGCAAGGCTTTTTGCCACCTCTAGCCTCTAACCACACTGGCTCCTTTAATTTCAGCAGTTAAAATCTTAGTTCAAACCTATTTATATTGGGGCAGGTAAACAAGTTGATTAACGCTACATGCAAGTAAATCAAAATATCAAACCAACAATGTGACTACAACACTACATTTTATATTACACACAAAAAAATAGGTATTTGGACAGAGAGTGTCTCCACTTTAGGTTACCTGGTGGGGGTCAACAGTATTGTTTGAGGGAGCATCAGGTATCCTCAAATGGAGGCTCTGCAGGACGTATGTTGTCTGCATCTGCATGACAATAAAGAGATTAGAGTCACAGCATAAAGTAATTTTCCTTGCTCTCCAGAAATCTTACCTTCATTCAGTAAATTCCATCCTAATAATTATGTTGTGTGAGACAATATAATTCTACTTAAATTGTTTAGTCCTACCTGGAAATACACAGTCCAGTAGGGAATAAGGGCAAGGAAAACTGGGAGGATTTTCATCAGGGCTTTCACTTCATCTACTTTCTCCTCTGGAAATTTTCCTCCATAAGTTACTTTGGCAGTGTCAAGTAATGTTGGTTTGTTGCTTTATAGGCATTGAAAAGAGAAGGAATCTTTAAAACACCATTTAAAATGCCAGTATAATGAACACATACATAAATAAATCAGAACTATACAAAAAAAAATGTTCTCCCATCTTGAAACGGCAAACTACTTTATGAACATCTTACCCTGAAATAACAGCACTTCTAGAGATAGGAAAGAACTTTATTCTAAATCCTATAATCCCCATCTCTGGAGAAAATGCCTTAATAAGGAGTTCTTGAAAGGCTGCAGGACTGCCCAACTTAAAATTTTCAATGTCAAGTTTTTGACCCGATTATGCTTCTTTGGTTCAAAGTTAAGTAACAGCCCTTCAGAATAACTTTTCACTACAGGGAACAATGATGAAGTCCTGGGCCATTTGGGAAAAAAGAATTATACAAGGGGATCAAAGGAGGTTTTAACATAATGGTCTACCAACAACACCTTTCTGTATTATCCCATTGGTTCAAAGTCACCATCCCACTTAACTCCCAGCTTGCACAAAAATAATACATACATTGTTAAAAGAGCCTCTCCAATGCACATGATCAATGCTTTGTTACGCCAGTTATTGCAGGCCTCTGGTTTGTCATTCCATGCATTAATACCACTTTTATTGCCTAACAATACATTTTTTTGCATTTTTCAGTTTACTCAGTTCATGTAGTAAACCTTAAATTGACTGACACACAGATCTGGCATGCCACTCACCGGAGCAGGTTAGGTTCCCTCGGTTTTTTGGAACAGCAGGCAAAGCTCAGGATCTTGAACATATCTGTGAAGGCACTGCCATCGGCAGGCTTGGTGACGAACACAGTTCGACCCAGAAGAAAAACCAGGAAGGAGACCCCAAGGCACACTGTTGGAATGATGTAGCCAACCTCAAAGCTAATGTTTTGCTGGATGTAAGCCACACCTCCCAGTGACAGAATGGCTCCTAAGTTGATGCACCAGTAGAACCAGTTGAAGAATCTACGTGTGGCCTCTGGTCCTTTGTCCTTTACCTGACATTACATATAAATCAACCATGTCATTGTAAATCTGTCACACATTCACGAATATTGGTTAAAACAAATAATAATTTAGCCATCTAATATAAAGGTCCTTAAACTCTGAATATTGTTATACGTATGTTGCATCATACAAATTTGATCAATATAGCAGCACTGGTCAACTATAAAAGCGTGATCATCAGCACTTCAACATTACAGTTTTCAAAACCACATGATAGCAGTACAAAGACAAAAAGAAAGGGTGGTGAGGGCTGGATTACTTAGCAGAGTGATAACCACATAAACAGCAACTTCGTTTTTATTCTGCTTACCAAGGCTTTGGGCACCCTTTCAGAATTAGCTATGATAGAAACAACCATTAGCTTAACATACAAGCACTATAAATTCAACTGAATGCCCATGTAAACGAATAATACTATTCTCATAATGGCATGGAGCCATTCCACATGCAGATTCTATCACTGTGTGATGAAGTGGATATGCCTTTATATATGAGTACCAAAGATGCAGCGGTAAGGTTACAATTAAGTACTGGGGGGATAAAGTCAGAACATTCACAAGCTGAAGCTGAGCATACATCTTCTGAGGTTTCTCTGTGCAGTTGTGCAGACTCAGTTAAAGAATGAATCACTTGATTGTCATGTGTTTCCAACTACTGTGCAAGAACATTTAAAACAATACACAGAGTGTACTTCTCTTTTGTTGCTCCAACATTTATTTTTGACACAAAATCAATCACAGTAAGTGGTTATTTTCCCTCCAGCCTTTACTTGTGCCAGGACAAGACAAACATTTAATTTCTGGTTTCGATGTTGACTCTCCATCAAATGCAGAATATGATTGGAAAATATCTGAGACCTGCTTTTATTTCATGTCTCAACTTTAAGATCTATGCATCAATAGTTGCCTACACAAATACATTAGCAGCCTTGGTAAAACTGTAACTTGCTTGAATACTATGTACATGTGTCTGTGATTCAGTTTTGTTTACCTCAAACGCATAGATCTTGCTTGATGTTGTGTATTATGTATTTGAACAGGATCAAAGGGAGCACTGACAGAAATGTGAAAATCCTGTAATGAATGTTGAGGGCTCAAGAGCTAATGACATTTACTGTGCCAGCTACCTTTGAAAAGTTTATCCACTCCTGGTTTGATTATTTTCAAAAACAATGACCCCATTGAATAACTTTCATTTCTGTGACTGCTTAATGTAGAGGGCTTTTTGGGTAATCTAACACTTTGTCATAGAACAAACAGTTGTGCTATGTTTCACTTCTTATTACCAGAAAAAGAAATTAATTTTTGCCAGTGTGGTTACAGAAAGGCAAAGAGTTTGTCATTTACACTTCTTCATGATCCAAAATATTAGCTTTACAAAAACTACGGGTCTATGGCTGTGGTAATCAGGGTCATGCAAACTCTAAGTAAACTGTCAGGGTAAAACTGAAATCCTACCACGTCAGACCTCCATGCTATCACACTGCATACCCAGTGGCACACAGGGGGATGTAGGAAATCAAATATTATTCAAAGCTCTTCTACGTGATATACTCTATGTATCCATGTCAGCATTGCTTACTTGATACATTTGAGATATGAGAATATTAACACATTTCATACTTTACCTGATCTGCCCCAAAAGGGGTGATGTTTGACTTCACACTGCCCACACCTAATGCAATCAAAAAAAGTCCTGTGTAGACTACGGGACCACAATATGGGGCACGGATGGGACAGGTTACATTGCTTGGCGGGGTAATGTTTGTGCTCAGACACTCAGCAGGTTGCACAGGAAACGCCATCTCCTCTCCGCATAGGTGTATCCTGGTATCATCATTTGAAATGAAAGGGAAAAACAGCATGCCAATAAAATACAGGATCAAACTCGAAACAATTGTCCAGAACTTCCCAAGATATGCATCCGCCAACCAGCCTCCAAATGGTGAAATCAGATAAGTAACTCCCATGAAGATCAGAGGTGCCTGGCTGGCCTGGGTGCCCTGCCAATAAAAGGGACTAGTGTTGAGGAAAAGGACTAGATTGGATGTGATGCCGTAGAATGCTATCCTTTCCAATGATTCAGCCAGCAGGACGGCTGCACATGCGAGTCTCCTTCCCTTGAAAACTGATGGTCGTGAATCTCTGCTACTAGAGATTGAGTCCAAAAGAGGGGAGCTCTCACTGGCATCCCTGCTGTCAGCCATTCTCAACAAACTTAACGGCTAAAGTTCCTTCTTTGCAAGTAACAGTACAAACCTAAAAAAAGAAAACAAAGATGTTAAAAGTTGTCTTATTTCAACGTTGTCATCACTTTATTCAAAGAGAAAATTATTAGCTGTCCTAAATTTATAACATATGACTTGTGTAATGACTGCCTCCTTCCTCATCTTATGTAAAACAAGAACTTTACTAGTATAAACCTTATAAGCTAGCCTTAGCACCTCGACAGCTTTGTGAGGGTTAGGAGTTACATTACCTTTAATGACTGAAACAGTGGTCCTCGGTTAATTCCATTAACCTAGATAATGTTCACCGCTCAAATACTTGCCGTGTCTCCTTTTAAAACAAGACTTAGTTAAAGGAGAACTGGAAGTCAACAAAAAAAAAACAGTGTCACGGTACTACCGCGTGACACTCAGAGAAAGTGCCACTCTTAGGTTACCCCAGAGACGATCTCTAAATAAAACGTACTCGATGTGCCACCTAGAGGAAAGCATCAACAGCCTATCCAAGTGATGTAGACGTCTGTGCCTTTTACACGGACGTTTTGCATCGGGAGGAGGAAGTGGTGGAGCAGGTTCTTTTTGAGCTGATTCTGGCATTGAGCAATGTCAGGAGACAGGGTATGATGTGGGTCGCTGCTTTTTCGAGTCGGTCTAAAATTATGGTCTCGAAACATAATAATAAAATTGGCAAACAGTGCCTGTATAGTATTACAGCACTCTGTGTTTTCAGGGGATCATATAAGAGACGGACATGTAAACATTGCAAGCGTTGCGTTAGTTCACTGCCATCCGCTGAGTTAGGTTACCTTTGTTGTTGCGCTACGTGTAACTTGCAGGCATGAATTCAGGAAACGTGATAGACGCCCGCTTTAGCTAGCCTACTAAAACAGCACATACAATGCGAGCTGCATTATTCCAGCTTGTTTTCGGTATTGTTTACAAATGATCTTTTCAGCTCAACATACCGTTGTAGTGAAGATATGAAATTACTCTTTCTTGCCTGTCTCAGCCCCAGATCTGGGAACCAAACTACAGCTAAGAGAATAAGGTAATCGTTGCTTAGTGTGGCTAGCTACAGCAGCTGTTGCTAGTTTTTATTTAGCCTACATTAGCCAGGAACAGTGTACTTAACTGTTATCCAGGGTTAACCAGATTTAAAGCTGCTGTTGTGAACAGCCTCTCATACTGTACAATAGCTTTGGTGAGTCAGATCTAAAGAAACTAGGGAGGATGGAGCTCTTGGCAGAAAGTGGTGACTGCAGCAAAGAGCCAACAAAATATTTGATGATTCTTGAGAAGTAATATAGTCACATGTTTTATTTATTGTAGGTCCCACATTGAATCAGCTGGACACACTTGTGACCTCAGAGATGCAGCAGAATACCAGTCTCCTGCTGAGGTGGCAAACCTAGTAGCTCAAAATCCTCCATATGATGCTGCACTGGCCATTCATCTCTTTAGAGCAGGCAGACTTCTCCTGGGTAAATGTCTTGCTGTTACGTGATCGATGACTACTCCTACATATGTCACTTATGCATGTTTGTCAGCATAGCTGTAGGTCTGCAGGTTCACATCTACTTGTCCCTAAAGAATTAAAACCTTTCTGTTTTATGTTTAACCTTTACACCAGACATCCAACTCCCCTTTGGCGTCATCTTTGGTGGAACAGACATAAATGAAGATGTAAAAGTTGAGCAGAAGCGTGTGGTTATGGAGCAGGTGCTGCTGAAAGCCAGGTGATGTTGTTGCAAACTATATTAACCTGTTCAGTGTCAAATGTCTCCAGATTTAGTATGTGAATTTTACTCCTTGGCTCAGCACGTCTTATGAACTATATGCCTTTTTCTAGAATGTTTTGCTAGAAAGATGTCTGGAAATAGGTGCTTTAATTCACTGTAGACAACTGTAAAAAACCCTCTACTTTCTTTGTTAGTTAATAGGAAATGAACCAGTGTAGAAGTTCAATCGTATTATTGATGTCATAGGTAAAGATGATGGTTTAGTGAAGTTTATTATATTTAGACATATTGGCAACTTTAATATAATGTGTATGTGAGCATATAATAAATCAGTAAGGTACACTATTATCAGGTTCTAGTAATCATCACATGCCATATCACAACATATTTTGCTTGCTTCTTTTAATAGAGGTTTGATGCAGAAGTCAGCATCCTATGGTGGAATCAGGAAGTAAATGTGACTACTTTCACCTTTTATTTGACATTGTTCATATGAAATCAAGAGAGCCTCTTATTTCATTAACCTCTGATTTTCGTTGTCTTGGACACACTAACCAGTGTTTTACAGATATAAATGAAATTGACTAGTATGTCTACATGAATGAATGAATGAATATGTCCATAAATTGCTGCTTACTCAGCCTAATGTAGTGGGTAGCATTCGTCTTTTTAGTTTGGTTGTAATTATGACTCTAGGAATTGCATGACAACTCGCAATATTAAACACATTTTCACCAGTTTCTTGATTTGTTGCGCACAATTTGAATTAAATTAGTTAATGTTAAATAATTTACAATTAAACATGTATTAAATTAATCAGTGTGCCAATTATCTGTGGGTGGGAAAGACCTTATCTTTATAAGTGCCTGGAGTAATGAAGAAATTAGCCCAAACACCAGCTTTAGAGACTGTGTGTTCTAGTTTAACATTAAGATGTTAATGTATACACATAATCAATATTTTGTCCTGTGTCTGGACATCAGACCCTAGTGTCGTGGAATGAATTAAATAGATGTTCCATCCCTCTTGTAAATATAAAGGGGATAATTGCCCTCTGGGAGAACTGGGGATATTCAGGTCTCATGACTTCAAACATGTGAATTCACACACCTCCTGCTGGTAGTGCCTTTTCATGCAAACCTTGATCCTGAAATTCAGTCACCACTCTAAGCCTCCTGGCCCATTTAATAATGCACGCTCACACACATACAAATTAATATCTACCCACTATTTTTGTTCACATTCCCTTTGTTTTCTACTTTGTATTCTTTGTGTTTTCATCCTTAAATCCTTTGCCTTCAAACCACCAGTGTTTTTTCTGCTCTCACATATTCCTTCCCAGCCTGAAGACTTTTGTTGTTGCCACTTTTTTTCCTTTGTTGTCAAAATTGTCATTATGTGCAAAAGGTTAAAACTTACTGTCAGCAATGAAAGCAATCAAAATTCTTGTTCATCGGAATTGCTTTTACAAGGGTGATAATGAACTGATATATTTTTTGTTTTGTTTTTTTAGGTTTGCAGTTGCATTCACTGACAAACTGAAAGAAGAGGCAGAGCTGTTTTTGGTATGATTATAGTATTTTGTATTTCAACAAAACAACTGCATTAGCCTTAACATATGCTAGTGCTTGCATATGCAATTATGTCTCATATGGCATATGATTGAAGTTTTACTAGAACATCTATATGTCTATATCTGTATGTGCCTCATTGCTGGTCCACCATAATGTTTATGACTGCCTTCTATAATGTTTCCAACTCCCACATAAACCTAGGTGCTAACAAGACTGTTACATAGTAAGTGATATTTTAATGAAAACAAATGTTGGCCCATGTATTGTAAAGCTATTATGAAAAAGCAAGAGTAAAAGCAAATACTGTTTGTTGTTTGAATTTATGGTAAATTATCAGACAGCAAAAGCCTCACATCTCCATAAAATACAACAGGACTTTAACTACTGTATACAAACACAACGTCCTGCCTTGTCCAGTAATAGTTTGCGCATTAAATTAATATTACCATATTTTATTTTCAGATTAGATTCCAGCCGTAGGGTGCAGATTGAGGCGAGTGGCATGTTTTATCTCTGGCATTTAGTGCTGACAGCAGGCAGACAGGACAGGCACTGAGAGGCATCACCACAGTTTTTATTGTGACAGAAAACACACATAAGGGATGGATCTAGTGTGATAACATCCAGTCAATTTCCTTTCCAGTCCCTCTGATTTATTTTGTAGCACCCTATTATCTTTGCAACTATTTTCCTTACTCCATTTCAAAGTTTGGATTTTGTTTAAATATGTTTGGAGCTCAAAGAGCATTAATTGGATATTTGCTGTTGCCTGGTATACACAGAAAGATGTGCAGATAATAATAAACTAATCTGATGTCATTTGTAACAAACACTGCCGGTAATTCATGATGGATTTTGAACATGTAAGCATTTATGCACTGGTACTTGTTTTTACCAAAATTGTGCAATGTTTTTTCTCTGAAGGTCCCCCAGACAAGTAAAATCGTCGTCCAACCCCAAGGTAAGCTCTGCAGGATGAATATAATTTCCTAATAACGTGCTTCCTTCCCTCACTATTAAAGCTAGATACATTACATTATCAGCTCTGACATTTTTTCCTTCATTAACACGCTGTCTCCAGTACAGAGTTTGATTTGCTCTTGCCATTGGCCTCCTCCCATGCACGACAACCCAAATCATTCTTGTTTCTCACCAGCAGCCTTGTTCAGCAAACACGTACCTTCATAGATTAGAGGAGAGCTAGCTGCATTGCTGAGCCTGGACCAGTGAACCTATTTTTTCATGTACGTTGCTGTAGTGACCACACTACAGTCCTTTTAACATGAACTGCGCAAAGACATTTCTCCATCACATTTAATCTGTTTTGTTTTACATGTTAAATGTTGCTGCATTTTAGTGCAAACATCAACTTATAATATAAATTTAATAAAACTAAAAGTTATGAAAAATATAGGATGTGACTACTGCCTTTAGTCTGAGGCATCTTATAACTCATAAGGCCATGGCCATAAAAACTGTTGTGTAATCATTAAAGCCACTTTTTCCATTTATGTCATTGTCGATTTTATTGATACCCTCAGTTTAAAAGCATTATTGAGAGCACTCTGCCTTTTTATTTGTGTTTATTTTACAGGTATCAAGACAGAAGTGAGTGAGAAATTCTGCTGGACTGAATTCTTGAGGAGTTCAGGTACTTTTTTTCAAGCCTTTGTCATAAAATATTTCATATTAAAAGCTATTTTAGGGGCAGGCTATGAATCATCCAAAGTACCAAATTCAAACTAATTTTTATTTTTTTATTTGTTTATCTTTGTATTTGTTTTATTAATTGTGTGCATTGACCATAATTTCATAAATTCAAGTGTTGATGTGATACAGGCACTATAGCATGAAGTTCACCTCCTCACATTATTAAGGCTTTGTTTGAAACTAGAATATGATAGTTGTGTGCTCTTCCACATTTCCTGGTACAGGTTCTGTATGTCTGATTAAAACAAAACGAGAAATACCTGCACTTTAAAAATGTAACCTCCCATGTTAAGTTTTTTATTTTGTTTTTGGTGTAATTTTGACCAGCTATACAAAGGGGTGTCACATATTTTTAACTAATTTAATGCAGTACATTGGAGCCACCAATGGGAGTATAAGAGGAAAATATTCATACATCCCCCTCTAACCTAAAACGTAACAATCAGATATCATAAATTTGCTCTGTGCAGAGTTCATTAGAATTCCACTTATCCAGCCTTTTCCTCTTCTCTCCTGCAGTCTTCCGTATACCGTTTGAACAGCTCAGTAAATATTCAGCTACTCAGATCATCCTTTCCACAAACAGTATGGACTTTAAAATGAACACTGCAAGATAATGTCTATCTTAAGTACATTAGTGCTTATAGAGAGCACAGTTGAGTATAGAGGAACTGTTGATTAATAGCCCTCCAGCCCAGGGCCGTTTGTCACCATACCTCACAACCAGTGCAAGAAATACTAATTGTCCACAGCCATTCTTCATTTGTTATACTTGAAACAGAACCTTCAATTGTGCTTCCTCAGATATGATAAAAGAACTGTAATCTGATTCAGAGAAGTTTTACAGATGCACAGGTTTTGCATGTGTTCCATTCAAAGCTGTTAATTGGAGTTATTTTTTTATGGATGTGGGTTGGATGCATCAGTAAGAAAAACTTCTTTCTTTCTGTCTTTTTCCCACGGTGTTAATATGACATTAGACAACACATGCTTTGGAATTTTACTTGCAGTTGTAAGTATTAGGGACTAGTGAATGTGATGCTAAGGCAACCCACGGAGACTTCACTGTAATAACAAATTCTGCAGTCACATTGGTAAATTAAAATTCAAAAAACATTTTAAGCATTTGTATTTGGGGGTCATTCTGCTGCCTATAAGTCATTCTTTTCAATCTTGCTGGCTTGATTTGTTTCCTTTAATACCAATAAATCTCAGTGACTTCACTCATGCTTTAGATTTCCTCAAATACAACAAGGCAGTTTGACAGCAGTGACTCGTGATGCAAACTATATTCTCTCCTGTCAGCTCTCATGCTCTTCTTGTCTTCACACACGCTTCCAGCACAGCAGGGGGCACTATCCCATGTGTGTGTTTTCGGTTCTCAGTTCTCGCTGCATATTGAGTTGCTTTCTCATCTCTCCATTTAGTGTGACATAAATGAATCATTTCTAAATAGCAGAATCTTGAGTGTATCATATATAGGCTTGTTTAGTGAAGTTATATGCTGGTTTTAGTGTTGGGGTTAAATGTATTCTGTATAACCCTATGTTGCAGTGACACAGTGTAACTGTATTAAAAAGACCTCCACTGCTGAATGTAAAAGAGGCAAAGCAACCCTCCTAAGACACATAACTATACTGTCTATACCTGTGTCTACTTTGGGGGCTATTTACCCTTCAAAGGCACTGACTTCAGCATGAGGATACAGAAGTCCGTCCAGTCAGTCCACAAAAGCCACATGATATGTGTCTGTGGCCCATGCCGGTGTTAAAGAGATACATGAGCAATATGAAATGAACAGTGATGATTTGAATCCCTGAGTGGTAGTCGAAAGCATGCAGGAGGTGTGTTCATACCTTGTCCAGGTAATTGGTCCTCGGATAATTAATATTAAATAAATTTCACAGGGCTTTCGCTGTATTAGCCATATTAATTGATAAATTGATGGAAATGGATTGGGAAAGGTTAATTGCCTGTTATTATCTTATAGTGTTGGATCATGGAGCATTGTCATAAGGTTCATGGGTCAATATACAATAAAAAGGTCAAATTTGACCATCACTGACATAGCTGTAGATCACGCAGTGTAATTTTCTGGCTAAAAATATTTCATAGCAGCATATTTTCCTTTACTTGACTCACCCTAGAGTTCTAGGTCAATTACTCATACTCTGTTCTTGTGATCTGTTTCGGTTGTTTTTCTCTGCTATTTAAAGAAAGCGAGTTATTTATTTATTTATGTATTTAATCTCAAATCAGTAGTTTGCCTGTTGTGCAGATGGCAACAGAATTCAATACAAAGAACAGCTCGCAGTTAATTTTAGGCAATTGCTACTATTGCTGTTTGTCTAGCTTGTCTATTGTTTTGCCTAGAAATGCTTCCTCGAAGCATAAACCCCCCTCTAATTTTTGTACTTTTTCTTAGCTGGGGCTATACACTATTATGTTATAATATTTAAGCAGCGTAAAATGAAGTGACTGAAACAGTTGCGAAGGTCTGAGGTGTACAAGGAAAGGAATTTAAACATATTTTAACCTCTTACATTTGAGGCATACACTTGCAGTTTAGGCAGGATTGATCAAACTTTTTTAAAACTGAGACATAATCCTAATTGTTTCAATTTGTATCACCTGTGTAACTTTGTCAGTACATGTCATTTTCTTAGTTGTTTTTGTTTAATATTGTTGTCATTTTAAATGCACCTTGCAGACTCGGTTTCACTCTGTGCCACTCAACAGATGAATAGGAGCTGTTCAAATAGATTTTTGCTCTCACATCTATGCACATACATATACAAGTGTGTGTGCGTGTGCAGACACATACTGATTAAAGCATTAGGGGATTGTTTAGAATGCCCTTCTGAAATCAAAAGCAAAATGAACAAAAATGTGTTTTGCATATAACCCAAAGAACTGCAACGGGAGAAAGAGAAAACATAGCTGCTGGCACAGCAGATGATTTGTACAATTTGTTTTTCTCCCCTGAGGAAAGATGAATTGTGTCTTAGATCCAAAGAGTTGTTTTTTCCTTTTGAAATTCTTGTTTATTCTGACAGGTCTGTGCTCTGGTAAGTTTCCAGCTATCTTCCATTATATTCCTGCATCTTCTTCTGAGGTAGTGACACGGGTGGACCTTGACTGATGTGCCTTCTCATCCCACCAATCAATGCGAGGAAGTTCAATCCATCCCGCAGATGAAGTGCTTTTTTGACCATCGGTTGCTAGGATCAGGGTCATTGCCCAGACTTCATGCTGTTGTTTTAAGATGCTCTTTAATAGTATTAAAAGAGCTGCCTCAGCCTCCTGATCTGGACTTATCTGGCAGCAGGGGATTTCACACAACTGTCACTATGCTTTAAGCATGTGCTTGTGTCTGTCTGTTGTATTATATTTGAAATTGTTTGTTTATGTTTGTCACGAAGTACCTCTAATCTGAGCTGTTTTTATACCTTTATCACTTAAATGTTGGTTTAGCCAGTGATGCCAGAGAAACCACCGCTAGCATTTATATTTATCCATTTATGTTTTCTTTCAGGTCACTCCCGAGCATAAAAATCCAGATATAAAATAAATTTTCAGATAGATCATAAAACCCGTGATGGTAAAATACCCTTTGTATTTACTTGCTTGTGTTCACCTATTGTAATTTTCCTCAGTTGATTTGGGAGTACGGCCTTTAAACCAACCTTGATTTAAGCTTGAATACAATAGTTTTCCTCTGGCGTTTGTGATAGAAATTTTCCCTCTTCCCTAGTCAACTGTTACTAGATCTTGGAAGAATTAAAGAAAGAACTCGGCGTGATGAACCATCTCAGTTTCAGACATGGAGAGGAACCCATGTGGGTGTCTTCTGACTTGTATCTCTCAAACCCCTTCTATTTATACTCAAACCTAAGAAAGGAGCCCCCCTCACAAAACCAGGTGCACGTAGTTGACAGTCACTATTCTTGTCCCTTTTTAGGGACTGTAAATATCAGTTGTGCAGCAATTAAATCCTTTTATTGCACCTTCTTGTAGATCTTGTGACCCCAGGACCCACTGTCCGCTACATTCTTTTGGGCCTTATAACGACAAAGTGCCCATGTGATCTAAACATGACACACCCTGTGTCATCTTGTTCTGTTTATGACCTCTTCAATAAGCCCATTTCTTTTGCCTGTTTGCTAATTATTTAACCATATGACAAAATGAAAAATTATTTTATTCCCCCACATGTTGTAGTTGGGCTTTGAAAGTGATGTAACAACTAAATTTCCTATTTACATAAAGCCTTAACTACTGGGGATTATTAATTTAAACCATTTTTTCTTACAGTAACTGTTGTTTGTTTCCAACAATTGGTCCATCACTTTGGCTGAAATATTTAATTGGATGTGGATTTAATTGGATGAATTTTGCTACAGGAATTCGCCACATGATAAATGGTCGTGAATTTTCAGTTATTTCTTTAACATACCTGCTATATTGTCTATATTGCTATATCAGCATATTATCATTTTGTTAGCATGCTTAAATGAGTATTTATCGCAAAGTGGTGTTTTGATATAAATACTATCCCACAGTCCCATAGACCTGCTAGTATAGACTCTTGCCCTGTAGTTTTGCTGTTGATTTACTTTAGGCTTTACCCTCCTTTGCAGAAGGACACATTGAAGTAGTGGATACTCACTGTCAGAAATGAGCACTTTTTAAATATTACATAGACTCTCTGCTCAACCCACTCTCCATTAGGCAGTTGTAAAGGTAATTTGGTTCAGCTCCAATATGAACACTCTAGAGGATGTACAGTGTATAGTAATTGCCTGTTTAAAGTTAATTAGAGGATCTGCTTATTGTTGAAGAGTCCGAGACTGACAGCCCAGTGTGTGCCGTCATCATAATAGCGCAGACCAGGTTATTCGGCTCTGGTCTGTCTTTAGAAGGTCAGGTGCAGTACTGTAGTGGTTGGCATTGAACATAGTTGTATGTCCGCCAGTTTCTGGCTAATCTCTGGTTGATCCTCAGAGTTGGATGATCTGGGGAAAGAGCCGAATTAGCGGCCCTGACTCTCAATTGAAGCAAGGTTCTTGTGATGGCCGCCCCTGCTGCCACACAGTCCTGTTAAATGTCGGTAACCCACCCACCTGCACAACAGATTTTGCTTTCTTTGATTTACATTTAGTAATTTAGTACATTGAACACATTTCATTGTACAGAATATTAAAGGAATTTTTTGTACATTCAGTTTATTTGTTAAGGTGTCAGTACATTAGTTTCTATTTGTAGCGCGCACATGTAATTAATTTCTGTACAGTCATACTTTAATTACTTTTGCTTGAGTTAATCATAATTCAGTTAGCAGTGCAGGTGGAGTTGCTGTGGGCTTCGGCTGCTGGAGGGTCTTCTTGTTCAGCTGAGCAAAAGGATGCACCCCAGGAATCAGAACATCTAAATACAGGAAGTTATCAATTGGACCATACCAAGAGCCTGCTACCTTAAGGGAGGGATTGTAACTTCTGTTTTAGGATTTTGGGTTGTTTAGCTATCTAGTTATTTAATATAGTTGTTTTGGATAATATCTAATTATTTGCATTCAGTAGGTTTCTTGTTATATTTTGTTCTGTATAGTTAATTATGAGGTTTGTCTTTAATGTTCTGATCAGCCATTACATATTGTTATATTCAGTCCAGTTTGGTTTTGTTGACCACTTTTATGCTCCCAATATTTTGTGATTTAATATTTATGAAGTAAATTAAAACCCTTTTTTCTTAAAAATCACCTGTTTCCTTTTGCCTGCTCGCTCGGTCCTGCACAGTTCTCAACAACGTTTCATTCTGTTAGTATGATGTTGGTTAGCTCGTTTTTAATATAGAGCTGTTCAGTCAAATTGTCACCCAAATGCTCTGGCTCTGTACTTGTTGCTGTATTACACATTAATTAGGCTGCAACCTTCCAGTGTTTTCAGCAGACTGTTTCCCTGCTGAGCAACAGGGAACTGGTACAACTCTGATCAGAGAATTGTGAGTACATTAGTCACTGCTGTCTTATTTTCCTCATGACCTTGGGTGATGTATTGCTTTCATTATCTGCCGATGTACTTGGGATGTTCATTATGCAGTGTTTTGATATTGTGTCACTGTCTGTGTGTTTGGCATCTCTCCAGGTGTAAGTTGGGAGCATGTGGATGAGCTGCGTGTCTTTCTGTTGGTCTGTGGCCTCAGAAGAGTCAAGGATCCCCTCTATCTGGTGGACGTGTTTTCAGGTATAATAGAATTATTTCATGAAAATATATATGTGATTTAATACAGCAATAAGGCCTGTTAAAAGAGGGGACGATGCCTGTTGGCACGTCTTCATCTATCTGGATTACAGAGCATTCTGGCCATATTTCTATAGCAGTCTGTGACAAAGACGATGGCAGCATCCTCATTAATTAGGAATACTGTTCTATCTTTTTGGTTCAGCTTCAGCTAATTGAAAATGTATCTGAAAGTACAACAACATTCTGCTGACGGCTTATATTTGTCCTCTGGCCTTGCCATGGTGTTTCTTTTTTATGTTTGCTGCCTTGTATGTCTCTTACAATAAATTCAGCTGTGAGAACACTGATGAGCAATATCAAGGGCTATTATTTTTTTTAAAGCCTTATTTATTTTGAGATTTTTATAGAACACAGTTATGGTAATAAAACAGCACTAGAGGGCGTCAAATTCTATACTGATGTTTTAGAAAGATAAAATTTGTGTCAATTATATGGTTAACAACACAAACATGTGAAGCAAATATACAGATTCTTCAAGAATTCCATTAAAACTAGATTTGCTGTTTCTGAGAAAGCTGCTGCTGTTTCTTTCTTATTTGTTTTCTCTCCAAAAAGATTTTTTTACATTGCCATCTTTATTTTATATCTTTTTAGAGTGGCATTGTGAGAATCCTCGAAATGTGTTGGTCATTATTGGACCAAAGGTAAGTACACAGACATTATACAGTATGTCAGGATGGTTTACAAGCTTGTCACGTGCCCTCCTCTGCTCTATGATTCCGTACGGTAGGAATTACCTCGAAACCTCCCCCTGGGAATTTAAGCAGCCTCTAATTGGATATAGCAGTGATACTGACTTTAGCTGTTTAACAGGAATTAACTGTCAGTCCTGGGAGGAAATCGCAGAACTTCTGCATGTAGGGCAAGATACAGCAGTAATGGTCCTTTTAACTTTTTGTTTAGTGGCTGAAGTCGCACTACAGCACAATTTCTTGAAAGCACCTTGGCTTGAAATACTGACGCATTACCTTCTCCAGATTAGCACTCTCCTTTGACTAGTGACCTGCATACAGCTGCCTCATTTTAATACACATGGATAAGCATATATCTGGACATGTGCTGGTATAAATTATAGCCAAAGCAGTTAGTAGCCTTGTCGCACACCATCGTGCTTTTGTCCCATGTATCATCCCTGAAGACAGTAACTGCTCAAACGCAGGCTGAGTGTCAGATAATTTGAAAAAAGCAATTAAACACTTATGGCTTGCAGGCAGTTATAATATATAAATCATAAATCAGCCTGTCAGCCAGAGAGTCAAAATAGAGGCGTTTTTACACATTAACTGTAAAAGTGTTTTTATACTGATTGCACTTTTATGTTAAAATTTCTGTTGTCTTATTGCTGCACATAGAAATCATATCCCAGCCAACTGCAGCAGCCTCGGTGCTCATTCATTTCCAATCTCTCTCATTGATTTGTCTCTATGTTTGTCTTCACTTCTCTTCCCCCTGACTTGGTTTCATTTGACATCAGTGTACAGTATTTTAGTGTCTGTTCTTTGTTTCGAACGGTGGTGTCAGGCAAAAAAGGTATGTTCTCCTTTAGGTTTGCTCAAAAACAACTCAATTAGACATGGCCAGGGGCATATACACTGCTTTACTGCTGCTTCTTTCTCCGCTATGCTTTGTTGTTGTTTGATGAAATGGCTCAGTGGAAGCGAAGATGTGTGATTCATCTCGACACAAGAGTGGAAGGGTTTGTTTGACAAATAAAACTTCAAATATAGTTAATATAATAAACATGTATGTGTTTGATCATCAGATTCCACCTTAACAATTGTTTGGTTCCACTTGTTGGTTAGTTGGTTTAGATTTAATAAAATAAGAGTAAATTTTAACTATTGAAACAGAATTTAGAATGAGACATTAATTGCTCAAGCTGTCCTAATGTGGTACGTCCATAGTTACTTCATATGAATAATAGTACATATTATGTGACTGCACAACATCTGTTATTAAAAAGAAAATTCAGGTCAGTTTGTCCGCAGTCACATGTGACTCCTCTGTAAATGGGTTTTATTAAAAACCACAATGTGCTTCATTTTCTGTGGTATAAGAAAATATATTTGCGGAATTCATAGAAAGGCTTTTGACACATTTGATGCTTAAAAAGAAAATGTGGCAGAGCACAAGAGGACATAATCATTATGTCAAAATGGGAAAGGTGTAGCAGATTCACTTTGAAGAAAACATTAATCTAGAGTCTGCCTTCTGAATGGTCATGTGGTCACAGGCGTTCCAATGTCTGTATATTCACAGTGGCACGGTACAGAATATGTGCTTAAATCATTTGTGTTTGTTAATACAGCCTTTATAATGATCTGTCCCCTGCTGGTTTTACAATGTCTGCTAAATCCCAGATTACACTAGAATACAGAAATGTTGTCAGTTTATATTCTTTGAATTTAATGCACATAGAAATACCATGAGCTGTTAAATGAAAAAAGGAAGTAGCAGCTTGCTTGGCAGCATCTTTGACCTAAATTGCTATGCTTTGACTTTTCTGTAGGCAGGCTAATGCACGCAAATCCCACATTGCAATTAATCAGATTGGCCACCCACCCCACCCTGACCCCAATCTCTGAAAATGCAGGATTTTTTACTCATGATAGAAATTAATTGTGTCATTGTTTATTTTATGCTACTGATTAAGTGATGCTTGGCATCCTTGCATGTAAGGATGCAAGGATACATCGTGCATGTAAAATGCAAACAGTCTTTTACTTTCAGATAAGGGGGTTTACTTGAAATCTTGGTGTCTTTCAGATGGATCCTGTGATAACAGTGAAAGTGGAAGCTGTTGTTAAAAGGTAAATAGTTTTTTTTTCTTTATTAAAAACACTCATAAATTTGAGATCCATGACTTTCCACGATCTTGCTTCGGTGAAGACTGTGTATATTGGTTCCTCTTAACCCATGTTAATATAATGTGAAGCGAATTCAAATCTGAGGCCAGTGCCAAAATTCCCTTTTTTTTTTTTCTTTTTTTTTTAAATCTCACTTTCCACTTTCAAATCTAAGCTGATCGTTCAGTTTTTTGCCAAAGGCAATCACCACAACAAAGATCTGTGTGGCAGCAAGCTGCCCTCTCTGGTTAGGACTTTACCTGGACACCCTTTTTATGTCACACATAGCGCAGCCGTGTTTCTTGCCCTGAGCTTGTCACTGCTGTTCAGCATCATTCATGCCTCTGTGAGCCGTGAGTCATACAGAACTGAGCTTTGCCACTGCTTCTGCAGAACAGCAGGGGTCTTCTTGGCCCAGGAGAGGAGCCAGCAGGAGCTTCATGCTGCCATGAAAAGGTGCTTCGCTGTGGTCAACAGCTCCATCTCAGAGGGCATGTCAGCAGCCATCTTGGAGGTAAACATCTTCAGGGCTCATGGGTAATCGGATGAGAGCATGCACTGGCTTCAGAAATTCTTCTGAGAAATATGTTTTTGTGGCTCTGAATTTGAATTTGATTTATTTTTAATATTTGTATTTGCCATTTAAAGTCTGAGAAATTTGTGTACAGGAGTCTTTATCAGTTGGCATGTATCACTAAACATCTTCATAAATTTAGTAGCTGACACAGATTAATACATGTAATTGTAAGTCTGCAATTGAACTGAAATATTGCAAAGCCGTATATCTGCACTACATAGTAGGTTCTTATTTTATAGTAATGACATCATTTATTAATGAGTAAGTCATAAAGTTTTGTCTGATTTTGTACCTCTCACTCTAACTTATAATTGTTTCAACTTTCTGCTTCAACAGGCGATGGATCTTGAGGTTCCTGTGTTGGCCAGGAACATTCCAGGAAACGCAGCTGTGGTGCAGCATGAGTTCACTGGTCTGCTGTACTCATCTCCTCAGGTATATACTATACATTGTTACATGTCACATGTGTTAAGCCCTGCTAAGCTGTAACACAAACTGCATACAGAAAGTAAGAAATGTACTTCAGCCACCTCATCTGCGAATCCTGTCTCCTCTCTTGACTTGAAAAGTACTTCCTGCTAATAAGTAGCACTGAAGCACAGTCCTTTGCCTGTCATGTTTTTATCTTAGTCTCACAGTTTTATGCAGGAAAACTCCAAGTTTACATCATTTATTTAAAACTTTATACTTTAAAATCTTATCTTTAATCTAAGCAGGTAAAATATAACAAAAGGAGCTGATGTGTCATCAGGTGCTTATATTAGAATCAGAGAGTGTAGCCTTCAGGGACAGAGCAAAGATCCCACATTACCACATGGTGATGCAACACACAGCAGCAGGCAGGTAAGTGTAAGATGGGGAGCTTCCATAAGAACTCTTCATTTTGCTATTTAATGAGGTTTGATTTAAAAAGAGAATAACATAGGTTAAAGCTGGTTAACAGAGGGCTTGGTCAGGATCCTTTCAAGACACTGTGCTCAAGTGTGATGTTGTTGTAACAGCAGAGATAAGTTCTCTCCGGGGGGGTCACGTGTGCTCAGCCGAGTTGCCAGGAGGAAGCTCTCACAGATGGATGTGGCAACTTGGGCTGGATCAGCAAACAACTTTAGCCAGGACTGCTGGGCAATGAGTGCTACTCTGTCAGTGAAAAGATTCCTTGCATTGACTCACACGCAATACTTATTTGTACAATATAAAATCCTCCTCTGTTCCTGACTGACATCTTCCAGTCCTTTAAGCCTTCGGAGTAATTACACAAGGAGTAACGGAAAGCAATGTGTCAAAGGAAACAAACACAAGCACTTGAAAGCTTTAAAGAATAAAATGTCCTTTCCTGTCTGGCTCTATAATTTGCACGAAGAGTGAAGTGATTATAAGCAGGCTGCTCGTAAGTTGAGCTTTAATCCTTTTGCTGAGGATTTATAGCTCTCGTATGGGCATACGGAAGAGCTGTTTCCTACCAAGTGCCTCTCCAGACATAATCACATCACTTGAATGAAGTGAAGTAAAGTGAAGTGGCCTGCTGACTGGCAGTGGCTAAAACTATGTGCCCGTTGGCTCTCTGCTGCAGCAAATGTTGGCTGCCATGTTGTAGGAAGACTTTAAGGCCCTTCCTCTTCATTTTGTTAGAGGCTTCCCTCAGTCTGCTGGCCCAGCAGAATGGCTTAATGTAGAGTTGCTCGACATTCAGGATGCTGTGTGGAAACACCATGTATCAGTCAATGCTCAGGGATAGCACCATTACTCACTTTTTAATTATCTAATCCCCCCATGTCCCTGAGACAGATGGTTGGGTAGTATTGTTTAACTATAGCACTTACTTCATAAGCAAATGAGAGGTGGCACCTGATAGGATAAAGTGTATAGGTCTGCTGAATAGCTATATTAAGATCTAGACCTACAAATATCTCTTCTTAATATCTTTCGCATTGACACGTTAAGTATTTACTAATCTGCAGGCAGGCTTTTGTCAGTGTTCTCTCATGCTTTGGATGATCTTTTATGTTAAAAAAAAAACATATCTTCAGGCAACTTCAGTGACGAGCTTCAAGTGTCATTTGGCAGTAAACCAGCTTGTTTTGCTTTTATCCCTGCCAGGAATTTGTGCATCAATCACAGAGACTGTTGTCAGATCCCGAGCTGAGAAAGGGAGTTGTGAGGAATGGAAAACTCTATGTAGAAGAACATCATGGCCTGAATCAGGAGAGAAAAATCTATAGGCAGCTGGTGGACACTCTGCACTGATGTACTGTGAGGTTTCTCAGGAACTTTAGCAATAGAGAACAGGGAATTAAACAATTATATATATTTACGATGTAAAAGTGGTGATATTCCCTGTCTTTTAAGAAACCAGGTGACAAAAAAATGCTGCAGAGCACTTTGAACCAGATTCTTATTGTACGCATGGTGGTCTTTGTTAATATATTTAAAGTTTTGTATTTGAAATTAATGATGTCATGTAATTTAAGGTAAAGTGTAATTATGGGATAAACACGGGATCTCTGTTCATTCATTATTCATAATAAAAGAGACACAACAACTCCACTGTTGTCATTAACTGGTGGGTGATCTGGAAATGTATGATTGTTATAAAATTATTGTTCTTTCAAACGAGAATATTGTTTTTCATTGTTAACAAGATTCTAGAGGTATTGTTAAATCTTACTTTTTTTTTATTTTTACTTCTGCTGAAAGTAGCACTAATTTTCTTTTTTCTTCCAGTGGGTATGGTACCTCATTCATTTTTAATAAAGCGCGACAGTTGGCTTGCACACATTCAGAGGCCCAGCAAAAAACTCAATTTGTTTAAAGGGCAGAGGTGCACAAAAGGTTCTTGTAATTTGCACTTACAAAGGCTGATTATGGCAACACACTGGGGCATGCACTTGTTACAAAACCCTGAATGTTCTCACTAAAGTTTTTACAGTCTGCCACCCTTCCAATGCAACTGTAAAACTAAGCCAGAAAGTTGTTGGCACAAACCTTTGACCAGCAGAATAAAATCTGGTCCGAGCAAGTAAGAAAGCAGCACTTGTTTCCTGCCTCATCAACACCACTGTAGATCCCATAGGCAAGGCTCTTAACCTTGACCACTATCGCTCCAGTACAACTTCACAGGTCAGACTGTGGCTGATCCGGGTATTCCCAGGAAAAAGAAAAAAAAAAAACATATTCTCTGAATAAATAAAGATAGGGGACAAAGTTTCAAATGTGCCTCTTAAAAATGTTTTATAGAATCAAGCACAAGGAAGTATTCAAGATCATACTGTTTTAATGAAAAAAAAAATTAATGAAATTTAGATCAACTTAAATTTATATGATAGGGGACACAATATTCAATTAACACGTTTAATTAGAGCCATATCTTGGGTAAAATTCTTATGTGCTTGGGATACTTTTGTAGTGTTTATTTGTACTGTATATACTGTACCAGCATGTGAGTGCAGAAATTTTGAGATGTAGATCCACATGCAGCAACAACATTTGGTGTCTTTAAACACTGTGTGAATAGCAGTCCATCTGGTCAACTATGTGAAACTATGTTTCCACACACATCCAATCTCCAGTAGTAAGAATAATATACAGTACATGTACATGTAAAAGGCCTTGATAGGTAATAAAACGTGGTGGAGGGCAGTTTCAAAATCATATTCTTGACAGTTGTTGGAGTGAACAAAGGCATAGAGGTGATCAAAGCCACATCTACTGTACATGTGAGGTCTGATCAGGTCCTGTAGTATAACTGCTCCCCAGGCTCTGGGATGGGCATTTTTGTAGTTCCTCCTCACAGCTGTCATTCTTACCGACCCAGTGGATGCCGTGGCCATTCTCCCTCGGTGGGAGATGTGGCGAATGCCGTTCCAGAGTGGAGAAGGTGGTGAACTGGACTCTCTTTCTCTTGCTGGTGGGTGAGTGGAGGGACTCGTTGTGCATAGGTTTGCTCCTGTAGGAGCCCATGCAACTGAGAGGAGAGTCTGTAACAGAGGCCAAGCAGCTGGGTCTCCTGGACAAAGAGGCAGACTTATCAGGCCCAATGTCTATGACGGTGGTTGTAGTTTGGGTGTCTTGCTGGACGGGGCTACCTGGTACGCTCATCACTAACTCAGCGTCTGTGCCAAGCCATACCCAGTCGTGCCTGTGTCCTGTGGGCTCCTGGCCATGTGACGGAGGCTTTTTATGCCTGAACTTAACAACATATGAGATACAGTTTACCAGAAACACCAGAATGGCAAGGCAAAAGACACCCAACAGAGCATACATGCCAATCTCCAAGTCTGAGAGGGGCCTGTTGGCCAACATTTCTTCACCACCAATTTCTACCTCTGACATCCCCTGTCTAGGTCCCTCCACCTTGGTGGGGAAGTTGTTATAGTTTACCAGATTTCCAGGAGCTTTCACAGTGCTAGTAAAACTAACACTGCCCATATCCTCCACTACCATATTGTCTGAGCCATAGCCTTTTCTGCTGTCACTGGGGCTGCTCATCATGCTAACATTCACCATGCTGGTAGGAATACTGGGGTTTCCTAATCTGCCAGGTTTACCCACTCCTCCGAGGCTGCCGCTGGTTATGAAGCTTCGTTCTGTAGATTTGATGGTGGTTGTAATCTTCTGCATGACACTCTCCTCCCTGTCTGTGCTTGAGCTGCGTAATGGAGGATCCTGGGATGGTTTTCTTTGCTTTCTCTGACTGTCCGCCTGTTTCCCACTGTTCCCATAGTCACTGTTGTCCTTGCTGCTAACAGTGCTACTGTCAAGGCAGCTGGTATCGCTGTATGGCCGCCGACAGTTCACATTAAATTTGACCTTGAGGCCCCCATTGCCCACGGCCACAGTGCTTTTCCGTTTGGACTTCTGGCAGGCCTCACAGATGGACATCTCTACTCTGACCAGAACTCCTTCACCTTCTCCCTCTGCCACCACAGCCAGAGGTGTGCCCTGCACTGACACCACCCCCTGATCTAAAGATGTCACTGTCATGCGGTAGTAGGCTGGATCATAAATGTCAAGAGGTGTCTGGTTGCCATCACTGAATTGCACCCAGGCACTGACCAAAGCTTCCTGGAAGAACAAAATGCCAGACATTGTAACTGCACTTTAAATATAAAGCTTCAAGACATTTAAATTCGATAGGGGGCGTTACCTGTTTACGGGTCTGTAGAACCTCTTGTGTTGTTGTGGTAGCCAAGATAGCCTTGCTGCTTCCTGGACTGAGCTGTAAAGTCATGGAGAGGCCTGAAACAAGCTGGACTCCCAATTCTGTGATAGTCACTTTGTCATCTACAACTGTGATAGTTGTCTTGCCCAAGATTACATCAGACAGTGGAGAAAACACCTGTAACAGAACGATATCACCTTCAGTACATTGATGGTGTGCCTCAAGTCGAATTTCCTTGTGAGAACCAGTTTGGATTAGCGGGTTCAAAGTAAAGTTTGGGTCCTCATAAAAATGAATTAAAACTTCTTTCTACTGAAAGAGGGAACTGCTCTACCTAATTCAATATCTGCTTCTCGCTATCATGTTAGCGACTAACTTCTGGGGCTAAGTTTAAGTCAAGCAGTAGTTCAGTTTTTTACCTGGATGGTAGTGGTCCCAATGTCACGTCCTGACAACACTCTCCCAGCCTGCAACCTTGCCACTCGAGGGTCCTCTACCTTCATAAAGTATCGAACCAACCTTGTAACATCCACCTGCCAATCAGAGCCCAGGAAATAAGCCTTAGGATCTCGAGGCTCCACCTGCTCTGCCACAAAGTGAGTTAGCACCTGCACCAGGGCGTGCTGAAACTGCAGCATGCAGCCTTTCCCCTTCCTGTCATCTTCTTCACTGTTCCAGCCAGTTCTGAGACATGATGACAAAAACACACATTCAGGTCAGACCTATTACACCATAAAAGCTTTGACACACTATACTCCAATCACTCAGCCCTGTCTCTTTGCTTGATTGGATCACATTGCGATATTGCAGTACAGTATGTAATGGAATCAAAAACCCAAATCCTTGGAGAGATATGATTTTGGATTTTTATAGGCACGCAAAAGGATGTTTATAGAAATCCAATCAAGAAACCAAATAAGGATAGTTTATAAGATGGTTTGTCTGCTTGTGTGTCCCACCTTTTTGAGGTTAGTATGGGTACCCTCCAGCTTTTGATCTGGCTCAGCTCTGTGTCCGACACATCAATCTGCAGGGGGAATTGAGGCATCCATACGTTCAGTTCAAGCTGGGCACTCAGGTAGCTGTATATGTAGTTCACCTTCATCTTCACTTTGCCCTTTGTCTCTCTGCCATTCACAAAAACATAGTCGCATCTCTCCGACACCTGCATAGAAATAGATAAAAGGACATGAATATTTTATTTTAATTTCCCTGATAATATTAAAGTTTGTGTAAGTACGCTTTTGTAAACAATCTATATCAAACTCAGAATGAGATTGTTGTCGATCAAGGAGATGTTAGTCATCTACCCTGTGACAAAGCATAATTAAATAATCTCATAAAAGTCACTATTTTAACTGATAGGCCATTCTTACAACAACAAATGGCCTTGTGGCAGTTTTGCACTGCATGCGTTACTGTAGTAATGTCAGCTGGCTGTAATAAACTACCGCGATGATCACCAGTCCGAAGCTTTAGGAAGAGGCAGCATTGCAATTTTATGTTAATCAAAATATCATCTGGTGCAGTGTTGAACATCAGTCCTTCACAGCCAAGTACATTCATTACACTGTAATTTCAAAGGTGACCTTGGACAAGTTTGGGTGACTGTTGAAGGATCTCATGGACATTTTGAGACACGAGTCAGGAGGTTTTCCTTGGTCTGCTCAGCAGCCACTGCTTTAAACAAATTGGATAATTAACGTAGCATTGAAATTCAGTCACCAGCCTGGGGAAGTGCACGGGAGTGAAGGGGGGGAAATGGCGACTTTGACAGATAGCCTAGGGAGAAATACAAATAGCAAATAGATTCTCGCTCTCATTTGAGTGAACCCAACAGTCAGTTAGATGATGCGCTGTCACAGGGACATGCTATTTTTGAGTGGATCTTGCGTCAGTCTTTCTGCACCCATGACCAGAACTGAAACCTTAGAATGACTTCATCGCTGTGTGTCATCCTTTCTGCTAACTGTGGATCCCTAACCTCTCCTCGTTGAATAATCCTATGCTTAATTTACTGCATATTCAGATAGCACATTTACAATGTGTGGCACTGTATCACTTGAACAGTTAACCACAGAAAATTTTTAATGTAAACATTGGGGAAAAAAAGTCTGATTTCTTTCCAGGGAAGTCATTAACACTTTTCATGCTTTAATTTGCGGGTGAAGTTAGTCAACCAGTCATCCGTGATATAAGACACACTGCACATTTCATCTTTTTAAAAGAAGCATCTTCCCAGTGCTCCACTGAACCCAACATAAGCCATTTTCAAATAATACTAGCACATCCCTTAAAAGAGAATTAATTTTAAAGTGCCATCCCCCAACTCATCCTATCACAATCTCATTCTGTAACCAAGGATATGCCTGTGTGTTTTTACTATCAGAAAAAGATATTTATTTAAAACAGGATTTGACTTTCTTTCATCACTGGGTACAGTATTACTTTGAGTTCATGCCTCGTGTAAATCAATCTAATTTTTATGCTAAACTATTAAAAATTCCTTATTTATCTGCAAAATAGTGCATTAACCATCTATACACAGAATGTCCCCCTTAAATTGTCTGTCAATCCCACAACCTTGATCTGACAAAACAAAAGCCTGTGTGCATTTTAGGTCTCTTTGTAATTCCAACAAGTGTAAAATCTTTCCATCGCGGAAGATTAGTGTTTTCTTTTCTCACATGCACTGTCCGTTGTGGATAAATCTTTCCCCTTCTATCACCAGCAGATTTGATACTCTTCAGGCACACCAGAGGAGAACAGATATCTAAGTCAAGCTGTTAGACTAAGAAGATTAAAGGGAATATTTGTGACTGAAGCTGATATCCAGTCCGCAAACACACTGAGAGCTACTGTACAGTAAGCTTAAAACAACAGCATAGAAGACTCCATTAGCGAGTTGAAAAGATTGATTTAGTCTACATCTGGACTCTAGATATTTAATCCTGGTTTTCTTTTACTGTAACTCCCACCATGTGCACATACTGTGCTGTAATATGAATTTACTCAGGGGGCAACACACTGGCTACATTTCTTTATTTATGTGACCAGTAAAATGTCCACTGCATGTCTTGTTACAGTTTACAATGCCACTTTCCCCTTGAGTTAATACACTCACAGCCTCTGACCTCAGGGGCCTAACTTTCGATTTCATCAGTAAACAAAGTCGGCTTTTGGCAATCAGCCATGCTCAGGTTCACATTAGAAAACGGAATAAATCACTGGATGGGACCACAGTGGCAGACTGTGAGGTCATTTGTGGCGAGTGATTTACCACAGCAGCTGTTCATTGTTGGGGAGACTGATGACCAGTGTTTGATGGCAAATGATGTCCAAGTAATGGTTTGTTTTACAGTGTGGAAAAGTGACAGACAGCACAGTTGACATTGGAACACCTTCAAATCAGCCTTACCTTCACACATAAAATCGACCTTATCGCTTTGGAGCTCTCAGATATACCCTCCTACCCTCCTTGGCATCAAGGCCACAAGATAAGGCACAAACATCTCGCAATCTTCCGTCTATTGCAGCTAAACCTGTTTTTGTTCACAGCTTTAAAATTTCAATAAATAGATGTAAGAGAATCTTTGGAAAAGGTTCAGGGCAATTTCACCTCTAACTTTTTCCAATCTCATTCTACCTTTTATGAAATACTCTTACAAAACCATTTAAACTACAGTAAAACTGTTGTAAAATGTGAAATGATAAATCAGAATGATATTGTTCCCTGTTCAATATGCAGAGGTATGTGAGAAGGAGAAAGAGGAGGAGGAGGAGGAATCCTACTTTGAGAACATCTTCATCAGTGGAGCTACAGTCTGTGTAGTCAGATACATCGGTTACAACTCCATCTTCCTCCACAGCTACTGTCCTCACAGGCATCACTATCTTCTTTCCGGTCAGTACAGCAGTGTTCAGGATTTCTGTGTCCTGCAGAGACACGTAGAAACATAGAGTTACAATTATTCTCACGAGCCACAGACATCAGAATGAACACAAGAAATCTCATTCAAAAATTAACATCCCCTAATTTTGTAGTATATGTGGTGCAGCTACCACACGAGATGTAGAGAAATGTAGGGGAGTGAATCAGCAGTCCTGATGAGTCATGAAGGCTGGGTCCCTCTCTGGGAGGCTCTCTAGGTGATGGCTAGATCACCACATGGAAGGAAGAGCTAATCTTGACTTGGAAGCTCTCAGAGGACTACCTTATCAGTTCAAATGTGCTTTACTAACTGGAAGCATGGAGCTCTAAATATGCTCTACACATACACTACACAGTGCAGACTGTTCTTTAAGGTTCACTGTATTATTAAATTAAGCAGCTTGGAGAAGCAGAGCAGATTGAAGGAGTGGTAAGTGGCTTTTTCCCTGCCTCCCCCTGCCCAAGTGGCAATGTGTCTTTGAGCAAGACATTGAACTCTAATTGCTCAGGAAGACTAGGCCAGCACCTTATATGGTAGGGGCCATAGATACGTGCAGTCTGTTTAACGTTCCAAATGTCTTTGTACGTATGTTTCTACCTATTAATTGATATGAGTGTGTTGGTGTGTGTGAGTATGTTACTTGCATGGGTGGATAATCAAAGCAATATTAGAAGCAGATGGCTATGTGTCCTCAGTAACAACGCTGTTTTAAAATAAGTTTAAGCAATGGTGAGAGTGTGAGTGTGTTAGTGTGTGCGTGTGTGAGTGTGTGTATGAGAGCAGTGGCACTGAGCCCGGTCAAGTTCTGTGAATGATCAGCTAAATCAAATTTAAAGAGACACTTGGCTACTCAGAATATGAAAATGAAGCAGATGGATATGTGTCTCTTGACTATAAAACTGTCTTAAATGAAGTCAAAATAAGTGAACATCACATTTTTTCCGACTGTTATTACAATATAGTAAAAAAAAAACACAGATTCGTAGTCTGTGTCAGTGAACCCTTCACCATTATATAGAAGTATTGAGCAGCAGCACTTGCAGGAGTTCACATAGCAAGGCTAAGAGTGATCAGTCAGCGCTAATGTCCCCTCAAGCCAACCATCAAATCTCCTCATGTTTGGCCCTCGGCCTGAGGTCAGCTTCTAATCCACAAGGAAGATGAACCATGTCAAATTCACAAATCAGAATGCTGTAGTGTAGCCTTATGACTTCAAGCACTCCAGCACCATTATCATGGAAATGCAGCAGACAGTTCTGCGAAAAATAAGTAACATTCCATCTAAAATTATAGCACAAGCAATAAGAATTCTTAAGTTTTAATAGTACTCCCAACACATATCAAAAAGAACTAATTAAACTAAACTAATGCTAAAAATGAGTAAATAGGCGAATTGGGTATATTATCTGACAGGTTGTCACTGTCATGCGTTTCCTGCAGAAAATAGTACAGTACCCAGGTAAGAGATAACTATCAAACTGGCACTCAAAGTGTTGTGAACTTATTGTGTAATGTTCCGTATTTTGTAGCAGAGATTATATCATGGATTAATTATAGAGGTAGGATGATAAAGAGGCCTGCGGCACCAAAATAGAAGCACATGAAGCAGCTGTTAGGAGGAGAGGATGACCAAGCCGCAGCGCAGCGGAACAACACAGAAGAGAGACATCAGCAAGCTGACAGTCACAACACAAGGTCACTCCCTGCTCAAAATAGAACCCATTTACTAAACAATCCAAAGCAGATCCAGCTGTCTGTGGGTGCAAACCAGACAGGAATGGATCAGAGCAATGTGCATTTTATGACACTTTCATGCATCAATGCTCAAGGGATGCATTCCAAATATTGGCATTATTGGAAACACTGCTGTGAGTAATGTTGATGCTGGGTTAAATTAATTACTATTAGGTGTGACATGAAAGCTGTCAGCGCACCATTACAAGAGGAGCCAGGCCGACAAAGTCTCTCTGAGTGGTATAGATCCGCATGGCTCCTTCAGTCTTGGCTTTATTTTTGGATGCAGACGGCAGCTCCAGCTTCCATATGATCACCTGACTGTCAACAGGGCTGCTCAGCTCCTCAACTTCAAAATCCATCTGAAGCACCTCCAGCAGACTGCTTTCAAGCCTGGGGGTGAGGCAAACAGCTGAGTTAGTTACATAAAGAATGCATGTATGTACATACAGCACATGCGTTTCTCATAAAAGAAATCACATGTAAAAATTAACATAAGGCAAAACAGTAATAAAAGAAAGGTTTCCACCATCAAACTGTATTATTATTTTATATCTGCAGCACGACTTTTTAGTGTTTTAACAATCGGAGAAGGGTACAATACTCTCAACACCTTTCCCACAAAAGCGAAGAAAGTCTCATTTTTTTAATCATAGCCATCGATATAAAATATATATATAAAAACAAAATTATATCTGAATAGAAGTGAGGAGGTTATACAGCAGTAGGTGCTGCACATCAGCCTGTGGCACACATTGGGATGTTACTATAAAGAGTTTACATCAGTGTGTGGATCTGTGTGGTTGCACTTGGCCATAGCGTCACTTTTATTTAATCTAAACATACTTTATAACTAAACACAAAGCACACGTCATTAGTTTTGCTACTACTGTATATTGTCATAAACTAAAGTATTGGACAAACTCAAATATAAACTAGATAAACTATATTAAAGTTGCATGTTTTCAAGAGAACACAAATGTGATTTCTCATCTGCAATTATTTTTTAATTAAGAGAAGTAGAAAGTAATTTGAGAGTCAATGTTCCTATTGAGGTTCTGTGATCCCAGTAGCCTCAATCCTCCTTTTTTAAAAACATTGTTGAAGTCTTTGCATCTCTAGGTCTTTTCATAAACTGTTGAACCTAGAGCTGAATTTTTCTGTGCTGGCCCTACCCTGGAGCTGATGCTACTGTTAAATGTGAGTAGAATAATAGGTAGTCCAGGGACAGTGGCGTCCTGCAAGCATAAGCCTGTATAACTTATAATGACCTCTCAGTTATGCCAGCTAGAACAGTGTGTCCTTGCCATGGATTCAATAAACTCCCATGGCCCAAGTTAGTATCTTTGGTTTTATTTCTTGGCACTGTATTGAACTATGGAAAAGATATATTGGTGGAAAACACAATAAGCATGCACATACTCCCATGGACATTATCAGACTCTCTGCACCTGTGTGTACATTTTATAAATATCTGTCTTACAGAGTTGTGCAAGCACACAGTAAGCCCTGTTTCATGCTGTTTACTGCATAAAAATGACCTCTAAAGGGCCACATATGAGTTGCATTTCTCCATTAAAGCAACAACATTTGGAGAAATCATATTTATTTAATCCTCCATTAAGTTCCATATTTAAAAACTTCATATAGTTTTGTATCATACGTCTCATAATAAGACATGTTACTTAATATCCTTAGCATATTGTTCAGAGACCTGAGATTAACACATAATAATCACTTTCTGGTCAAGTATTAAAACAGCACGTTTGACTCTTGTAAGCATGTCTCAATCCCCTTAAGGATGCATTAACACAGATATTCATAAGAAAGAGGAACTGCCGTACTGTTTACGCCCTTGATCATTCTTGTGAGGCTTACAGAGAAACGATGCCTCAACAGCTTGTTTACGGTCGGCAGTTTGTCTGTAAGTAGCAGTGTTTTAATATTAAGATCCAAACC
The DNA here is from genome assembly GCF_033026475.1 of Channa argus. NCBI lineage: Eukaryota > Metazoa > Chordata > Actinopteri > Anabantiformes > Channidae > Channa > Channa argus. The sequence goes on from NC_090207.1 coordinate 20,326,341, forward strand.
AAGCCGCTGTGACAGAGGATAAAAAAGCTTTAATGTACAGATACAGCAAATACTTTTAGTACTCTCTAAAGCCAGGAAGACAAAGTCTGAAAATCCACAGTGGTGCAACAGCAGACACTCTCTGCAGGGGTTCTGTTAGTTTTGTGACATTTAAAGAGGATTAGGTGAAATGCCTGAGTGGAAAAATATGTTAACCCATAAAAAAGTTGTTATAAACAATGTCATAATCTATGCCAAATGGGGAAAACAACTTAATGAGGTCAAACCAATAATGACAAGTACAGATAATGCTGGTGTTTTGTCTCTGATTAAGTATCCTGTGTTTATGTTGTATGACCTCTCAGACAAACCCTGATGTTCAGCTTCAGCAGGTTTAAATGATCCCTGTGCTGGGGTAAGTCATCTTTTTCATTACACATTCATTATACGAAAGCAGGATTCACCAAGAAGTGTTATTCTTTGTCTACATTCATTCAATTTATTTTTTTCATTTAGTAATGTTGGCTGCATACACTTACTCTTCTCTAGCTATGCCAACAATTCACACACAGATTAGAGCTTTAGTTTTACAAGTATTACTTGGAACTGTTCTAGAGGCAGAAATAATTCAAGTTAAAATTCAGTCTCAGTGGATCAGTTCTTTTCAGCCCATTCAGGCTTGCCAGTGTGTCCAAATAAAATAATTAAAATCATGTGTACGAGAGCAACACAAAGAGTGTTTTCCTGAATGTGTGTTGCATCCAAGATTGATGGATAGGTAACTAATAGCTCTCCTAGTCTAGGTCTAGAAGGCTCATTAGCCCATTAGCCACATTAGCAGCAGAACATTTATTGGTCTGTTGTTCTTAGGTTAAAATATCCCAATAGGTGGATTGCCATGAAATGTTGGACAAACATCATACAAACAGTTGGTCATGTCCTAAAATCAATGTCGCCTATGTTTTTGTCATGGTGGATCAGTGGCAGAGCATTGGGTTGGGATGCAGAAGGCCACGGGCTTGAATCCCACCACCACCAGGCCCCACCCAGCCACCAAGGGCCACCTTGGTGCCAGTCCTGAGCCCGAACAAGATAGGAGGGCTGCAACAACGAGGGCGTCTTTCATAAAAACTCAAGCCAAATCAACAGGCTAAGCACATTCTGTTGTGGTGACCCCTGAATGGACAAGCTGTTCATCTTTCTTTTCTATGTTTTTATCCTTGGCCACATTTAAATGACTTAAGTCTTCTTTTTAGTATAGTGAGACAGGAAACCAGAGAGGGGGATTTAATATGGCAGGCATCTTCACCACTCGATCACTTATCCTAACTCAAAGGTACTCACCTCACCTAGGTGCAGTGAAATAAAGCTGTACTAATCTCAAAAGATAAGCTGCTTGTTGGGGGCTGGTGTAGCTCCATTTAACGAGGTCATGGGGCAAGTCAAAAGAAGCCCAAAGACCTGAGCTTTACAGAAACACCTATAGCCAAACTTAAAGAGTAAAGAGGTGTCCTCCAAAGCATGCTTCTGTGGTAAGCAGGGGTTGGTGAAGGGGGCTGGGCCCACTGCATTATCAAGAGTTATGAGGTAGTGTTGTACACAAGAGCAGACTAAATGTGAGGCTAAAATTTATCATGTTCATTCTGAGTGGTAACAGACATTTACCAGTCCGGTTAACTTCTGCACAGCTATTCATACAAAAAGAAACATCTGGGTTGAAAACCACTTTTTCGATTATAGGTACTTCGTAGTTACAAATAGTCGTTATTTTTTATGTTTGTTCCATGCCAAAATGCATTAGGTTGTGTGTTTTGGAATCCCTAAAACTAAATAATATTTATAAAATATAATTTATTATTTTCTAAAAACATCACTTAAAATTTGAAAGTAACACACTTTGAACATTTTTGTAAATGTGGCATCCTTCTTTAATCAGACTTGCCTTTTTCCAGGTATGGGACCCTTCCTCTGACAAGTAACAGCGATAGCTCCATCTGTTCCCATATCCAGAGTGATGTCCCACAGTAAAGAGTTACTGGGTGTTGCTGTTCGAAAGGTCACACCTTTCTTTACTGTTGCTCTGTGAAAAGTAAAAAATGAAAAGATCAAGAATGTGATGAATCTAATATATGTCACAATAACATCCAATGAAAAATCAACACAATGAATGGATATTTTTTCCAGATTTATGTATACAATTTAATACAATTAAACATAATTTATTGATTTACCCAAACATAATCTCTTCAGGTTCTTAAAAATCCAGAAATAAATGTATTATATATTTGAGCCTCCTGTATTATGCACAATAAAGAAAAACATGGAGGAAAATGCCACCAAATGAAAAAGGAAAATATTGCTTTTTCTGTTGGTTCTTACATGTGCTCATTATTTAAACAGCATCATCAGTTTCCGTGGCCTCTTATGCAACTGAGAATGAGGCACTCCCTGTGGGCATTCTCAGCATAAGCAGCTGGCAGTAGATCAAATGTTAATATTAATGAGGTATTCTTTTCCAAGAATTGTGATCAAACCCAAGGGAGCTACTGTATTATTACATTATTTATTAACAAAATAATAAAAATACAGTCCTCTACTACAACAACAGTAATCAATATGGTCAGCCTCTCTCACCACATTTTGTCCCTTCTTTTATGTGTAAAACCCGAATTAAAAAAAAATTGATTGCAAAGAAGCAGCTCAGACAACTAATTCATTTGTTTAATCTGCATGCGAAGCTGTATAGTTCATCTCTGAATCTTTGAGATAACCACCATGAGTGCATTATGAGTCTCTGGGAAGGTGTAATCTTTGAAAGGAACAGCAGCTATCTGAAGACTTATGGTACTTTAGGTAGAGGGTGGGCCTACAGTAAAAGAAATCAGGCAAAAGTAGTGGAGACACTGTTTCCCGTTCAGCACAATGGAACAATCTACTGTAGCAACATGCATTCCCTCTTAATTGAACATTTTAGTCTCCTAATGCCTATGTGATAAATGTTCTGTGCACATCTACTGCTTGTGTGATGGTGCATGTCAGTAGTGTGAACCCTTGTTTGTGACCTTCTTTACATGTTGCATCTGTCAAAAAGGTTTGAAGTGGTCACAGATGTTGGTCTGTTATGATCTACTGCCTTAACCTCAGGGGTGCAAATTAGAAAAGTCTCCCTTCATTCCTCTGTGTCTTTCTCAGAAAGTACAGACTTGGCATTAGTAACAGAACTAAAAGTTCAAATGGGCCAAAAGATCACCAGTCAAAGGTCACAATTAAAAAGGGATGACTGAGCAACGTTTTTTTCAATAATGGTTTTAATCTTGTGTCACTGGGGGTCTGGTTGCTCAGTGGTTGAGCACCAGGTTGGGATGCAGAAGGCTGCGGGTTCAAATCCCACCCCACCAGGTGTGTCCCTGCCAAGCAACCAAGGGCTGCTTTGGTGCTGGTCCCAAGCCCGAATAAAATGGGAGGGTTGCGGCAGGAAGGGTATCAGGCGTAAAACCTCATGCCAAATCAATCTGTGGTGACTCCTGAAGGGACAAGCCAAAAGCTGTTGATCTTTGGTTCCAATCTTGTGTCATTGGTACCCAGGGGACTACTGGTTTTTATTCCAGCTGTGTTGCACATACGGTGATTAACAAAGGTTCAACCAGGGAGCACTGGGCTAAAAAGTGAAGTTATCTGGTGCCGTGACTGTATTTCAGTCATGCTGCTGAATGACTCAGTTTTAGTTAGTAAACACTTTGATAGACTTATTATTTAACATAGAGAAGGTGAACAGCCTCAAACCCCTCACTCTCTACCAGTTTTAGCAGAGGTTGTCAAAGCGGATGTGTATCACAAAACACAATTAACTTACTAAACTTATTAAATTACTTCAGGCACTGAACAGATAAAAGAGATCAAATGAAGCATAACGAGGAGCCAAATACTTTAGCTGTTGCTGCGTGGTATCTCTGTTAGTTTAGTAAATAAAACCCACTGCTCTGTGCACTGTGCATCCGAGTAAATGAAAGAAGAGGACACAAAGATGCAGCCAGTCTGTTGTTATCAGTCAGAAGGTTCCCAGGAGGCAGCACATCCAACAACAAGGGGGACAACAGTGGGCTAAATAAGCAACGAGGAATACGTGCAGTTTTGATGTAAACAGGCCACAGCTTTCTGAATAGAGTCAAAGCTGAAGGGCTGCACTATTACCCCTGGTAATGACATTACAATGGAGGTAACATACCAGAAATTAATTGTTAACATTTCGCAAAATGTCAAACTACTGCTTTAGAAGCAGTGTAAACCACTGCCGCATGTGATGCATAACATGCACATGTAATATTTATCAAGAACCTGCAAAAGTTATTTTTCACTATGTGCTGCCTGAACCGTAACTTCAGTCCATTCATTTCCTGTTTTAGGGCTTATATACACTACTGATGCTGACTGTAGGGATTTCTAAGTGCAGTGTGACAATTTTTTTTTCAGTGGGGGAAACTTCAATCCAGCATAATCAATGAAGTAAGCTCGATGAATTAATGAGAAAACTTAGGAGGACTGTTAATCTAGTAATGGCTTCTGGATATCATGCCCCACTGTGATGAAACACCACTGTGAATTTAGCCCAAAGGGGCAGGGTTTAACTAATAGAAGGTGACGGTAATAATAAGACTTTTCAAAAGCCATTTTTAACATTTCTATTAGTTCTCCTGAAAAAAATAAAATAAAAATCTCATGTGACTGAAAGAAGTGTTTTTCTTCTGAGAGGTAGAGAGCAGGACAAGTGTCCATGGCTTTGGTTAGCAGGCCCCAAGGAGGCAGCAGGCAGAGGGAGGCACCAGGGCAGAGAAGATGGATGGCTGTGGAGACCAAAGCTGACAGTGTGTGAGAAAAGCAGCGCTCAGGTGCTGCACCTCCCATCCATCTCACTTCTGACCAGGCAAGGCATGAGTGGCACTATTGTTTCACCTTTTACACACTCTTCATTCACTCATACACAAACACGCATGGTTACATACAGGTGAGAATGCCACTAGAAATACCTACACATGCAAACTGCCACTCAGGCAGACACACACTGTCAAATACTGAAATACAAAGCAGACCTTTGCTCTGTCAGTCAGTTCCTTTCTATTATTTATCTGTGAAATGTTATTTTCTGTAAACCTATTTGAAAGATCAACGTGCCATGGCCAACACAAGAAGCTAAAACAATAAGACATAACACAATAAAAAAGAATCAGATCAAAGACCTACAAGACAGAGTGCATCCTCTGTGTAAACTAGACAGCATGGCCCAGATGCATTTCATCACCAAAGCTGCTATTGAGATGCTACATAGGGTTTGTAATTGCTTCCTTGGTATAATTTGTGTTCCCATCTTTGGCTCAGAGAAAACATCACTGCGGGGCCACGGTATCCGTAAACCCCAGTGCAATCGGAAACAGATGCAATCGTTAATTATGCAGGCAAATGTCCACCGTTTAGCCAGTCTGATAGCCAGCCATCGGCAACGTGCTTATCGTACTTATGGAGCAGTTTGGGGAGTTGGGGAGACGCTGATGCCAACACTCCTGCCAGATGGCACGGCACTAAAAGTGAATGTAAAATTCCTATTTGTCACACAGATGAATGATGAGGCTCCCTGGATGAAGAGTTCACTGACACACTGTCCTGTTGATATAGTACTGCCTTTGACTAAAACCCATAGAACAAGACAAACTATGGTTGCTAACAGATTAATTTGAATTGAAATGCAAAAAGTAAGTTCATACTTTCTGAGCATACATTAAAGGTGTAATCTAATTATCCTTCACATGGGTAGAGTGATGACGAAAATACAATACTTTATCTGTGACCTTTATCAAGCGCTCCCTAAGAATGACAGCTTCATTTCGCGGGAACAGACAGGTGTGGCTTGTCTTTTTCTCTATTGACTTCAAATTTGTATGTCCCTTGACTCCGGCTATAGACATCAATAACAGTCTTATCATGGTGATGAGAGAGCATTAAGCAAAGCCTAATGGGATATCCAGACAGTGATAAAGCATACAGACAGCTGTTGAGGACTGGGTGCACAGGGCTTGTTAATGTCCTGATAAGCTAGGGGAGGGTTTAGCACTGCCTAACTATGGAAGTTAGAACAAAGGTGAGTGTATTATGTCATGTTTATGGGATGCAAAAAGAAAAAGGTAGAATTGAAGAGTTTAGTTACCAGTATTAATTATTGCATGTTTAATTGCTACAGAGCTTCCTAACAAGATTGTTGATCTGCCAACAGAGACAGTAGCTATTGGGAGATGAGATAAGGACAAGAGGAGAGGAAAGGCGAGGAAGAAAAGATGAAGCGAAGATGAGTGGCGACATTAGTGCTATCTGCTTTCTGTGCAGAAATGAGAGTAAGTAAATAAATTAAGGCCGAAAGAAAAGGAAATCAGCTATGTTTAATTGCATGATGCAACAAATTCATGAATGCACTGGTGCTCCTCTGAAATCCTGTTAATGTTTCTGAAATGATCCCAGAAAACCCTTGAAATGTAGTGTGAACCATCTTAAGCTTTATGTTTTTCTTTTTTTTTCTTTTTGGCAACTCTGCAAAAGAACTGAAGACTCCGGCCGACTTATCTGTTAAACTTCACAAGGACAAGTGCACCCATGCACATCTGTCCGCCTAATCAATACTTAGCCATTCCAGCACACACAGTTGATCTGAGCAACTGCCTCAGCAAATGAAGGCAGGACTTCGTAGAAAAGGAACTAATAATACCTGACCGTCTCCTTACTTACTCACTTCCACTGAAGCATGTATAAGCAAATCAAGGTGGAATTAACTCTTTCATTATTTATTTTCCAGATGTATTGATTGTGTACCACAGTGTAACATTGTGTGTAGCCTATAAGGCTAGTGGGACTATTGTCTAGAAAGCAACACACCTTTGGATTAGCTGTCATCAAGGACTAAGCCAGTTCTTAAGTCAGGAGACCTTACAGGACATCACCCAACAGGACTTCGATCAGCAACACAGACACACATAGCATTTATCACACAATAAGAACCCAAATCATATAAGCAGCCTAATTTACTAATGATCTAAATCTGCACACAAACCAACAACAGAGTCATTCGACTGAAATCCATTTTGAGGTGTCAATCTCCCACGTTGCATCATTTCACCTTGAAAAGGGGAGACATGCTTATTATCCTAAAGAGGTTAATAAGTCAGGTCACTGATGCATTAAAATAAGCCTCTAATACCACACAGGCACCCTAAGGAGTAACCATGGTGGTATCACAAACGCTCTCACCTTCACTCATAGAGAAACATTCTGTAGTGCAAAATGAGAACAGAGCCTTAAATTAAATTGCTTATAATCCCCATGATCTTAGATTCAGTAACATATAACACAGATCCTGAACATACCCTTTAAAGGGGGTGGGGGGGGGCAATGAGTCACAAATTACACGTGATTTTATTTGATCCATGTCAACATTGATGACTACCACTCGTGAAACAGCCCTTAATGTCACAAGGCTGTGCTTACTGAAACATGCCTTCTTCTAATTTAACTGGAATAATCCATCCCATTTCCCCGGCAAAACAGTTAACCTCTGTGATATTTTCAGTGAAATGCCATAATCCATGCCAAATCTCATTTCCCCCATCATTCCCTTATTTTTAATGGCACGGGATTTGTGGCAAGTATTAGAGATGAGGACTAATAATGTTAGCGAACGCTCCCAGTGTTGAATTCTTATTGACCAATTAATTTGGACGTTAAATTAAGGAGCTCTATAAAGTGCTGTAATATTCCATTTACAAAACTGGCTCCATGCAGTCACACATTTGCTGACTAGTCCAAACTGTGAGGCAACAGAAAACAAAGTCTCACCTGAGAGTGAAGTTAGTCAGCTGAGCAGAGCTGGCCATGAGTATGTAGAAGGTGGCAATGTCAGTCTTCTTCAGTGGTTTGGAGGATGTCCGTATGACAATGGAGTTACCAAGCTTTAGGCGTGAAAGGGTTGCCATTCCTTTAGGCACCTGCAGAAGACGTACGCTGCCGATCCTCTGCATAGGAGTGACTGGAACATACTCTGCTTGCTGCTGTGAGCCACCCCAACGACTTCCATCCAGAGAATTACACTTCCCATTTGCTTTGGGCTGTGCTTGATAATACAGCTCCACAGGGTTCCCTGCAGTCGGGTCCTGTCTCTCCCTGCTGGTGCCCTCTGTTCCCAGCGCAAACCAGCCAGGGGCAGGAACCAGCTCAGCCATGCAGGTTCCCCTCTCACCTCCCATGGCACACGAACCCCTGACCTCCTGGGTTTGCCAGAAAGCATACACTGTCACACACGGTAGCTCATCCACAGCTCCTTCCCCCCGGCCCCAGTCCCTCCCTGCAACATAGAAGAGCACCCGGACTTTGGGCTTAGAGGAGAAAACCCGAGGTGTCAGTACAAAAGCCTGAATTTTCCAGTTAAAGGTGAAGACCTCCGGGGACCTGAAGAGCTGCACAGATTGGATCAGATCTAGAGGCACGAGTTGCTCTGTGGACATAGTGCCGTAGCTAGCATTGACAGCTGGCTGGCGACTGGCTCTTAAGATGACAAAGGGCTGTGTGTGACTCTGCATGCTGGAGTTCCTCATGAAGTCCTGACCAGCCTCCTTTAGTAAGAGGTAGTCAGCATCTCGCACCTCGTAGCTGACTGGTAAGAAGACAGGAAAAGGCACTGGGCTCTTACTGTCGGTCAGCTCTTTACTGCTCAGATCTGTTAAAAAGAGAAGAATAAAATCAATTCACGGTACCAGATTTTTTAACACACCACTAAGGAATAAAAAGTTTCAGAAAGTAACACTATAGCTAAAAAGTCAGCCAAGGCCAACTGATCAACTGATTGGGGCATCAACTTATTAGGAATTTGAGCTTAACCTTAAAATTCTTATAACAGACCACAACCAGCAGGTGAAATAATGCAAAATTTAAAAAAAGAGAAGCTTATGAGTATTTTTAGCTTCTGCACAGAAGGAATTCTTTGTAATACATTTTCACTGTTATCAACATATAATATAAGTGTGATGTATCCAAACCTTTCACTGCCCCAGTTCCACCTCTCTCATGCATGATCTACTTTCTGTACATGGGCAGGAAAGGTGGGATCTGATACATCTGGCACAAGATTGAATCAGGCATCAAAAACTGGGATTAAAATGGCTTTTCAGATTGTCGGAAGGCTGCGAATAGCCACCAGATCCTCCATTAACAAACAAGGGAATAGTGGAGCATCATCACGTGAAGTGAAAAACCCAGGGACCAGTTAAGGAAAATTCAAAGTAGCTAAAACAGAAATAAATCTGAACATGTGTATATTCCTCATTATGTTGTTTATTTACTTGCTTTGTGTTGGACAGATTTACAGTAATTACAAGGATTACAGGCTTGACTGTTAAACACTGGTCACAAGTGCCCAGGGTGACCTTTTTACAGTATACTGTACTAGTGAGTAAAAACAAACCAACAGCATAAATATTCCCTGATCTGGTTTAAAAGCTTGATGGTGAGTGTTTGCCCCAATGGAAAAGAGCTGCGGTCACCCGGCCACTGTGTGTCCTCATTAAACACCCATTTTGATAGAATTATGAAGATTATAGCAGCTGACCTGAGTGTGTGCTGTTTTTCTGGTGGCTAATTGCCCTGCTCGGTGAATTAAGGCAAAAAAACTGGTGTTTACTCTGGTGATTATAATAAAACGGATAAAGCTGCACTAAGAATGCTATTCCATAGTGGAAAAACAACTTTAGTGGCATCTCAGACCAAAACACATAATCATCCCAGTGGAACACAAAAACTAACAAAACCAATAATATCTAGATTTATGGACTTGATGCGAGATGCATTTGTGACTTGAAAACAAAAGATGCCACACTGACTGTTGCCTGTCATAGGATTAGTAATTACTATTTATCCAACAAGGAAGGCTTGAAGCTTTTTTGTGTCAAACTCAGCCATCATGTTGCCCTCATGGCTGCTGGCTTTTGACAGGTCCGTCTATCACGGTCGCCTCTGCTTTTCATCATCGCTCATCCACCCCAGCAAACATGCCTGTCATGATGGTCTGACAGTTCACACAAAAATGACTATACTGCATGTGTCACAACCATGTCAGCCCAGCAGCCCTCAGAGGAAGACAACAGCATCTTTTATTTTTTTGACTTTCCACACACAGACGAAAGTGTCAGTCATGTTCACTGAGTGGGCGACACAGTGCATGAGGCAGCGACGGAAGCTGGGAACGGGGCTGTCCTGGCTCAGCCTACCAGTGGCCACAGTGACAGATGTGCTCTTAAATACCAGAGCTGGCAGCAGCTCCAGCTGGAGTAGATATAAACTGGCTCACTTTCTCCAGAAGGGAGAATGCACCGCCAATGTAGCAACAAAGTACTTCATATGCAAGCTCATTGCTTTGCAATTGGGTTTGATGGCTCATCTGTGTTTTTCTTGCATGTCCAAATGCTTTTCTTTTCATAAAAGTCTAAAGGAGGTTATTTAAATGAAACTTAGTGCATAATATATTTATAAATATGCTAGCAGATTTGTTTCATGACTACCCGTTCTCCTTTGCCAAAATTTCAGCTGTTTATCAAGTGGCCATTGTAAGCAAAACTCTACTTCTATGGTCCTAATCATGATGACAGTCCTGCCCTCAACTAATAAACATGAGAGCAAATCCAGTGCACCAGCTGTTCCAACCTCTCAAATAACTCATTTTGAAGACCCAGAGCTTCTCTTCCTTCTTGGCTCAGCCAGAAAGCATCAGTGTTGTTATGCAGAAGCTACGATGAAGACTGCCCTCCTAGACACTGAACATGTTTAATGCCTTTATTTTCTTCCCTCTACAGAATGTAGGTTAAGTGCTTTCTAGGAGAAAACAACATATTCCTTTGATTCGAGTTTAAAATCATATGTTGTTAATAAGATTTGTATTCGCCCATCTCTGTTTGCTATTCAGTGTGCTTCCTGTATCAAATTACATTTCAGAGGTCACAGCAATACTGATAGCAGGAAATTATCTCCAGGTAAGGATTTGCTGTGACTTTTTGAAGTAGAGGTTTTCATGTGTATAATATTCCTGAGTCGTGCTGTTTTTAGTTAAGCCACTTGTAGGAAGCAAGTCCAATCCAATAATAGCTTTGCTGCCATGCATTACAATGGAAATTAAAATGATTAATGTTACTTAACCTGGAAAATCATAGAGCTATAAGTGAGATTTAGTTTGCAGTGTATGTAAGTAACTAAAATTTTTACTTGGGGCTTAAATATTGTAGATTCCTTTCAAATATATGTTCCTCATCACCAGTTTTAATAATAAAATAAAAAATGAAAAACCTTGCGTATCTACAAGCAACATTTTGCCCCTTGGTTTCTCTTAAGGCTCCATTTTAAATTCCTTTTGCTGGCATGTCAGGAAACGTCTGTTCCAAGCACTTGTCTTTTAGCATTATTTCTGCAACTGCAATCAATCTTTGTATTAATCTATTAAAATGCGCAAAGCTTGAGCAACTATTGTGAATTCTAATGTGCACTAATGACTTTTACCATATGTGCAAAACAGCTTGCAGAAGTGAGTGGACTCCCAGTAGCATCACAGAAGACAATAATGGATGTCTGTGTTTTAATCAGTAATTGAGAGATTTAGGGATGTTTTTCTGTGTGAGTTTCTGCACTTTCATGCTGTTTCTTAAAAATGGTAATTCCAATATCGATCACGTGCTATACATAGTAAACTGCTCTTTATAAGCACTTTAAAATAATAAAGTATTGACAAGCCAAGAGGCAAAAACACCATTTATAGCCCTGCACATTTTCTTAATCTGACAGCGTTCTTATCTTTTGACTGCCCGTCCCTTCCAATGCAAACTTTCTTTAACAGAGCATCACAGCATCTAGTAAGTGCCCTAATGCCGCTTGCCACAAAAGGTCTCTGAATACGTATATATGTATTGACATATCGCTAAGCCCTCATTCGATGAGGTGACTCACAACTGATGCAAGAATATCTGCCACAGTGAGGAGTTAAACTAAAAAGTTGCTAAAGGTTAATGTTTATAGTTATTTCTGCATTGTTATAAAATAGCTACCTAGTAGGAAAAGGTATGACGCAAACACAAAGATCACCCATATATGAGATCACACGTGTCTATTCAGAACTTCTGTCACAAATTAAAGGGTTGTTGCAATGTGCACATTCAATTTGCCCAAAAACTGAACGGTTCATCATTTGTGGTGTATTTTTCTAATCTTATGCTCTGTCTGTGTATTTGATTTGTCTGCTCTCAACAACAGAGCTGTGAAACAGGCCTTGCTACATGCCCTTTTACAAAAATTAGACCCCAACACATCAGTAAAACCTCCTTCTGTCAAAGTTGACAGCATTGTATTCTTATGTTACATGCTTTTGGAGGTGCTTTAAACAAACATACAAAGATGATGTAGTACTGCTCATATAGCATGCATATCTCTGTGGGGCTGGGTAGTGAGAGATTTAAGAAGATGAGACACACACAGAGAGAGAGAGAGAGACTAGAGGAAGCTTATGCTTGTGCAGTGATTGGTGGTGATTGCTGTGTATAACAAGACTCTTAAACTGCTATAAAATCTGATTTATCACATTTACACTGTTTACCTCCGTTTTTCATCTTTTTATCCACATATATCATCCAGACTGCATAGCCTAAAAGTACCTTTCTCTATAGCAATTTTAGGCTTTACATGAAAAGCTTTTGTAATTTTTTTTTATGTCAAAGTTGAGAATATAGATCCACTTTTTGTTTATCCCACTCTATGAAAAGGGGTTTGTCCATGAGGGAAACTAAGGCTTCCCAGAAAGAAAAGCAAAGTACTGTGCATTAAAGCACAACTTGTTTTATACTGTAAAGCCATCAAGTCCTTAACTCCTCAACGATTTCATCCTGAATCTTTAATATCCCACTCACTGCTGTGACACCCCTTTGCTGCAAGCAAAACACATATGCTCCTGTTAGGCTCACTGGAGCTGTATCACCGCGGAGGAGCGTTGTGGCACAAATAAGGACATTTATACATTATTTAGACTTTAAGACAATACTGTTTCCGTGCTGGCATGGCACTGCTGAGGAAAGGTCCACCTTCTCTCAGTAGCATGTGCAGAAGATAAATAGTTTAATCCAATAGCTCAGATTTACAGTTGTAATCATTAAATACAGTATAGACACAGTGTGCACGCTTAATTCAGTTAGAGGTCCTAGAGTTAATTCATTGCACTTGGGCATAATCCGGCCTTGTATTCATCTGTCGCGAGTACTGTGGCTTTAGAAACCACAACGCGTGCAACTAGTCACTCCCCGGCCACTTACCTTGTGTGAGAACTGCTGTTATTGTTGTGAAGATTATCTGTAAGATCCGCAAGTTCTGACAGTAAAGGTTCATTTTGGCACCAGTCGCTGCTCGCTGCTCCAGTCAAGTTCTCCGTATCTATAAAGGTTATTCTTGCTCAGCCGATAATGGAGCGGACCATTTTATCCATCTCTACAGTTCGCACACTTAATATATTCCCACCTGTGGAAGTATCGGTTGTAAAGTAGGTAACATGGTAAAGGTAACATGAACCGCGCATCGAAATCAGCTCATCAGTAGCACCAGGGTTGTGCGTAAAAGTTGTGCGTAACGATCTTGGAGACGTCTCTCCTGAAGAATTATGAACAACAATTGCGTAATGATCTTGGAGACGTCTCTCCTGAAGAATTATGAACAACAATTGCGTAATGAAAAATGTTCCGTTTCAGAAAAGATCCCCCTTCCAATAAAAAGCCTCAAAAAAGTCCTGCGGACTGAGTGTGTCTGTCGCCGCGGTCTGGACTCTGCGGTGTTAAACGACTGTTAGCAGATCAGCGGATGTCTTGTGCGCAATCCTCAGGGCACTAAACTTATCATCTGTCACTGTTCATCCGCTCAGGAAGCCACGTCCAGTGTGCAGCTGGTGGGATTAACCCTGCGTTGTAATGTCAGAAGAAACGATCAAACGTGACGTGTTTAACCTGCACTGCTTTTTTTAATCACTTAACTTGCTATTGTGGAGCTTCACTGACCCGAAGTCAACGTACCTATATGTTTTATTTTCATTAATATGGGATCCGTAGATCCCGCAGATTTTTCTTACATTCAAATATAACCAAACTTTTACAGTTTTCACACGCGTCCCATCAAAAAAAAAACACCAGCTGTAACTCCAGCCATATTTCGCCTCTGAATGTCTGAGATCATCAGGTGGATTTTTAGTGCCCTCTGATGGTTAAAAGGAGTTCAAATGTCCGTGAAGCAAAAAGTGAGTGACGAATGCTTGCAGCCCACTTACATCAGAAATTATTAGGCCTTCAACTCATTTTAGCTCATTTTGTTAACAGAGAACCTGATGAATCGAAAGAGAAGAGAAGAATTTATATTCACCCATGTATAATTTTATGTGCAGGTGCTGTGTGAAAGTGACGCAAACGTGAAACACCTACTGTTTTTAAATACTTCGGGATCAGGGAGCAGATACACAGCCATCTGTCATCCTTCAGAATCACACAAAACAGTATTTGCAACTCAGCTGTGCAACTTAATGCTGCACATACTGTACTGAGTTGTTTCACTTCAACAAAAGTTACTTGTTCGCAGACTTGTAGTGGCAAATGTAATGGGGCTTTATTTACTAATAAAGAGGATTAACCAACATATCAACACACAGTGTGTGACCAAACCTCACAGTATCTGGAGAGAGGAGGAAGTTGCCACAAGCTACTGCTGTGAGCTTATTTGAGCTCCTCCCTAGCACTGCAGAACTGTGATAAGCAGGAACAGCAGCAGAAGCCTCAGTGTGTTGGGGTTGCTCCAGTATGCTGTAACGGTCCCGTAGGATAATTTAGATGCTTTCCTATTTACCTGCTCCTCACACACAGAGAAAAAGTGACTACACTTTTTGTTAAGAAAGGCTGAGGAGAGGTAGCATATTCGATACCCCTCTGTATGAGCCAACCAGGGTTTCCTCTGTTTTTGTTTATATTGTGTATTGTAAGGTTAGTTACATGAAGAAGCTTATGTCTGTAAGTGAATTTTTCGATATGAGCCAACCAGGGTTTCCTCTATTTTTGTTTATATTTAGTATTGTAAGGTTAGTTACATGAAGAAGCTTAAGTACGTAAGTGAATTGATGATGTCAATGATGATGTCATATAACTGCTTTTGAAGTTTGCCTTTTATGTCTTGAAGTCTATCTTTTAATTCTGTTTAACTAGTTGTTGTTGAAACTATGTATATAGAAAGTCTGTTAGAAGAGAAAGACTTCAGCTCACCCTTTGGTCACAACTATAAATTGATTTGTGATAGCTGCTAAGTTGAGAAATGTGGAATTCAATAAATGTTCAACGATCTGCACATTCATGTTTACAGACACACAGCTGGAGCCTGTATAAAAGGAACATGAATGTCTGTCATACATGCACATATTCACAAATATTTTATAAGATTAAATGAGCCATAAGAGCTGAAAGTAAACACAACCACAATTTTCCCCTGCTATGTAAATTAGACAGCTTTGCCTTCGGGAACTGGCAGCTGAATGGTTGAGTAATCTCCCAACCAAATCGCCATTAAAATAGCAAAGACGTGCTCTTGTAAGGAAACAGCCTTTTTAGTCACCTGATGTAGCACATAACGCAAATCACTTGTAAGAAGCATCACATGTTCACCCATCATTTAACATGACATTAGGCTGTGTCGGGGAATAAACTCAATATTTTTGACCTCCCTTTAACAACTCCCTACAGTAAAAGGAGCATCCAGCGCAGCTCCCAGAAGTAGGGGAAGCATATGGTGATACATGTCAAGAATATGTTATGAACACTTTAAGGACCAGAGAACCAGCACAGGCCTCTGGATGTGCAAGTTAGGATGTTGACATAGATAGATGTCACAGCAGAGATGTTCTAGAGTGGGGAGAGTGGCCATAAACTGGTGATAGATGTGAGGGCCATGAGGAGGGGAGTGTGTTCTCAGTGTACATCATCCTTCTGTTTGACAGATAAAGGTAGCTTCTTAGCCAAAAGGATGCTCTAATGTTCCTATTTCTCAAAAATGTAAATGCTTGTACAATAACCGGGTTGTTGTTACTAGATATTGAAGGTGGCACGCATAGTAGCCACAGGTAAAGTATTTATGTGTGTATGTGGTTGGAGGGATTCATTCTCCTGGAAGCTGTATGTCTTTCTATGCTGGTCCTACAGTATGTAGGTGCATGAAGTTATGTGCAATTCCACACTTTAGTTACTTTCAGTAAAAACATGCATACTGTGTGACTAAATGCAAATAAAAAACAAAGGTTAACATGTTGTAAAATATTTAATATATTTTACTTTCCACCCAGGATTTGGGGTCTACAGCACCTTTGCAGATGGCACATTTTGTTTGTGGGAGGGAATTTCTCAGAACTACAAAACTGGGTCTGATCTCTGATCTCTGATCTCGAAAATTAATCACAAAGTTCTCATGTACGCATTTTCCCTGAAAGTTGTGTTCACATCAGCAGGTTTTAACTTGAACTGAACTTTTTTTTTATGAGTTAACATGTGTTGATATTTTTCACAGGATGAATCAACACCTTTGCTAAGATGGCTGAGTATTCAAATCTATTGTAGGTGTTTAATTAACTCATAAGTATACCAACATCTTGTTGTTTTCTAAAACTCGCTATTTTTAAGATGGGTCTTACACTACTACACAGGAAATATTCCAGAACAACCAGGACCCAAGCTGAGCTTAATGAAGTGACTAGAGCTCAGTATTATTGTGACTATAGGAGGCACTCAGTATTACAGTGAAATGTGTATAAGTCTAAAATCTGAAAAGTGAAACTACACCCACAAAAGCTTCAGATCCCACCGAGTCTTCTTAAAACCATGTCAGTCACTACATGCAATTACAGTTAAAGATGCTTCCACCTGCAGAAGGCTCTGCCTACACCTTCTCATCTGATAATCCTTCAAAGGGTGCGCATTGTTCAAACTGCTGTACGCCCTATACTGATAGTACAAAAGCACACTTTTCTTTTCCAATATATTCTTCGGGGGATAAAACTGTGATCAGCTCAACATTTATATGATTGAGCCCTTGTCTTATTAAATGACAGAGAAAATGGCATATGTGTCCCCAACAGGAGGGAGGCGACTGGAGGCCTTTTGATATCACATGTTGGTTCCGCATCCGCTCCACTCCCACTCAAGCTGCTGTTCTCCAAACATTAATTGCAAGTCAGTAAACTTAAAAGGTACAAAACAGAGAGCTGCTTCGGCAAACAGAAGCTCAGGTGGCTCAAATGCACACAGGAGCTGAAACTCAGTATATTCCCCACGGTCCTTGTGGCACACAGGTTAACACTATCTCAAACTGCTTCAGAGACACATGCTTTACACAATAATCACATGTGATAACAAGATGTTGTGTTTGTGTGTCTGTGTTAGATATTGAAGGTATATAATGTGAAATTACATAATTTTATTCGTGACAGCCACACAAACAGAACTGAGAGTCCTGCCGGGGGTCTAGAGTTGGAACAGTGATGTTTGCAACTGCAAATTTATATTACTTCACTCCTTTATTGGAATAGCCTACAAAGAGTCATTTTATTCTGAAGTCTTTTGCAGAGAAATACAGCATCCTAATCCAGCCCAAACTGGGCCATGAGAGACAGCTCTCCATGTTTGGGTTGAATGCCCCCAGGCAGCCAAAGAAGAGTTTGTTCAGCCTAATCTCCACTGTGTGATGTGTGACTTCTTCCCCTGCTGTCGTACTCATGTAATCTGCTGTTTGTGCTGCTTTAAATCCTGGGAGTAGCGAGGGGTTGAGGCGCGAGACTACATGATGGGAATTGTCATCTCTGTCCCATCGACGAGTGCTGCCAGTATCCTGTTAATCCCTGGAGTAATCCCACCACCACAACAGAGAAATCAGACACACCAAGCTTGGCAGGACAGGGCTCTCCAGCCCTCTGAGCAGTCATATGTACTATGATGTACACGCAGGCGTGTGCTCCCAGTGTTAACACAGCAACATCACATGAAAATTGGCCTGTCTGTTTGACTGGTGATTGAATTGTTGTTTTCATGTCTCGACAAAGAACAAAACTGTAAGAAGCATCTGAGGATTGTTTGCATTGCAGTGAAATTGGAGCATTTAGTGGGTGCAAGAATTCCAATCTGGGATTTCTGGAACATGGCTTAATTACCATGTTCTTTCTGAACTTTCCAAATCATCTACAAGCAGTTCTTACATTCCAGTAATATTTTTTTTTGCTATAATTTTAGACCCGTTTCTGAACGAATGAACCATTTGTTCTGGGAAATCATCAGACTTTCCAGTTTTCATTTTGTCTTCCTCTTTTTACCGATGGGTATGTGAAAGCAGAAGATGTTGAAGATCATTCAGCCGAGGCAAAATATCTAAAGACAGAAAAATCTGATGTCACCTCCCTGTGTCATCGCACAGCTGTCTGAAAAAGCAGAATCTAGATGGAATCTGACTGGGTGAAAACCAGATGTTTGTTTGCTGTGCAAAGGCTGCTTCTCACTCTATAATTCAAACATCTCTCACTTCTCATATTTTCTTTTTAGCTAATGAGGGAGCTTTGATGTGTCTGTGAGAAGAATAATTCTAACTGGGGGCTACTGTCTCAACAATTAACTAAGAAATATGTTAATAATAGTAACATAAAACAATAATAAGATCTTGACATCTAAAGATGTTTCCTTTACAAGCCAAAAGAAGAATATATTTAACAAACAGTTAATTTGTCCCCTATAAAGATCATTTTCTACACACAAAATCATGATGTTTTAATAATAGGCTCAGTAATTTGCAGTTTAGTCATCTAAGGGAGCTTGTGGAGGAAATGAAATCAGCGATGCACTTTTAAGGCCACAATTAAGCTCTGATATCTTACAGAAGACTCCTTATTATCTCCTGATCTATCTTATTCATCCATCATTTATTTCTTAATTTTCACCCATATTAGTGTAGCAGCATGACTGTGTGAATTAATATTTAACTTGACCTAAGCTTTTGGCTAGACTGGAATATCTAAACAACTAATGGAAGGTTTGCCATGAACACTTGTGCAGAAGTTTTTCTCTATTGTCACCATGAGGTTGACTTTTGTGGTCTTCTGTGACATGTATCAACAACCATTGGATAATGTACAGAGAATCACCACACATTATGTCTACATTTTAATGCCATCCCAGGGACATACTGTTCTCACTGAGGCGTTCCCTCAAACTCTATCTAGCATTACAATTAAATCTAAATTGCAACGGTGCTCTGATTAATGATTAAATAGCTGCATAACCTAATGACATTTCCATTCGTCTGTACTTCACTTACTCCACTGTGCCATACTTTTTCTATTGTGCTGACATATTTTTTAAAAAAAAAAGGTGTTGAACATGGTGTCTGCTAAATATCATCTTGTTAGCATTGTCACTGTGAATCTGCACAGAAATGCCTAGAAAGAAATTTCCCACTTTGCCGGTGAGGAAGAAGAATATCTCAGATAACAATCTTGCTTCCCCACTTTTTGTAGAAACTGTGTAGAGGTTAAGTGGTCAAATAGATAATAGAGGACTAGGTTTGATTTTTATGGCAGCATCACTGGCTCCATGACAGCTATAGTGGATTAAATCTCAACTACAATACAATTTGGGTGACAGCTCTAGAGGTCAGTCAAGGAGACTAGACAGACTCTTATTTCAGTTGCTGGCAAGCTGAGAGGCCTTGACCCAAATTGAATATGTTTGCCAAAAGGACACGTACATACTCAGTATGAGGAGGTTGTTGGCTGCACACCTTAACAGTGAATGAGAACCAAAAATAGATGATAAATGATGTCTAGTCTATAATCAGATGAGTGAACTAAAGGGCAAAGATGACAGGATTTAAGTGCAAGGACACTTAAATACAATGCATGTGGGCAGCAAAGATATTAATCCACTTCGAGAGTGGCCCGTAAATGCTACCCAAAGGACCTATGAGGCTGATGAGGCTGATGGAGGGGTCAGTCAGAGTGAATTGCAACACCCCATTGGTTGAACATTAAGGTCACGAGGTGGACCTTGGTAGAATCAGATTGTCAAGGATGAGAGGTGCTGGGGGCAACGTTCAATAAAACATGACGGCAATCTTCTCACCAGGAGTAAAAGAGCTCTGCAGTTCAACTCTAGGCAGCCCAAACAGATTTCCCCTGTGAGCCAAAAGCACTGCGGCTGCTCATTCACCACGGCTGGCAATCCATGCAGCCATCAAATCGACAGCCGTTCCCAGAAATAGTGCTGGAAATTGGTCAAACTATCACACAGTATCTGACCTCTGACAAAGCTTATCTTGCACAAGAAAACGTATGGAGCTGAAATGATAGTGTCTGTCTGCTTCACCTCTTCTTTCTGCCTCATTAGTTGCTGATATTGGATAGGTTATCTCAGCTTAAAGCACATTTTAAGGTTGTAGCCGGCTCACCTTATCCTCAAAACTCTGCGGCGAAGAGGTTACTTTTTTATGAGAATATCACACCTGAAACTGCTTTGAATATGGTGATTAAATATGTACCTGATGCTTTCTCTGTATGTGTTTCCTGTGTAGCAATGAAGGTGTGTCAGTGACGGCTACATCCTGAGTTTGTTCCATTGCTGAAGACGGTCTGCTACAGGGCATGAAATGAGGAGACAGATGATAAGCTTCTCTCTCATGCTCTGGGGAACACAGTCAGCCATGATGGAATGAATCATGACGGGCAGGAATCTCAGAGTCAGATAAGTATTTATATACGCCAACACCGCACGATGCATTCACAACCACAATATGGACAGCACATGATCTTTATTTGGACAGGGTCACTTGGATTCAGGGAATTTTTTAAACTTGATTTTATGTGTAAGTATAGCATGAATGATATAAAATATAAGATAAACAAAAAAATTTCATTTGAACAGAAAACAGAAACAGCAGCCTTGGTAGTAGAGTAAGTTGTACATACTGCAAACATAAAACTTCCCCTTCAGCCTTCTTAAAACACTTTACAAAACCAGAGGACCACAATATCTTAAGCCCAATTTCCCTTTCACTGATAGAGTGCCAGGTTCCAGGAATTACCTGGTGAACCGCGATCAGGTCCTGAGGAGTAACAGGAATAGAGGTTTTTTTTCCTCTTCTGAGGGGGGTTTAGGAAAAGGCCAATGAGTGGATGTCAGACCTCAACTTTAATTTATGTATATTTCTTTTCGTGCAAGCTCACAACAGCATGACATGCAGGCTGAGCAGTTAGTCAGCCATGTTATTGGATTTTTTTTTTTCTTGTTGGAGATGACAGGGTGCGCATGAGGAGTTTTAGGGCAGGAAGCATGTCAATCAAAGGGCAGGTGAATGGAAAGATATGACATAGTACTATATATAAGCATGTTATGTCATACAAATGATCAGGTGTAGCGTGTGAATGTCTAAATATTCAATCAGGAGATGGTGCAGCAGTGCAGCTGTGCTGCCATCTAGTGATTCAGTATAGCAGCCCACTGTTTCCAGAACTTGCAATGGGATGTAAAATGAATTCATCTCTGGCCTGCATTCATTTTCTTTCCATTTATCTCCTGTGAAGCGTGTGTGTGTGTGTGTGTGTGTGTGTGTGTGTGTGTGTGTGTGTGTGTTTCACTGGGGATTGAGTGTCTTAGTGCGCACATTTATTCAGAACATCTCACAGTGCCAGGAGTGCACGCCACCAGTAAGGGTAATCCCAGAGAGAATCAAAGCCATAGTCCTGGCAGAGTTGTTGCCATGCTGTGTGAGCACTTCACAGTGCTCATCTGTATCCATGGCTCTGTGACTGTGCCTCCTGCAGTTGATGGTTTGACCGTTCAAGGTTCAGCTTACCCACATTACAATATACATACTTGACAGTATATATACAGTATTTGTATATAAATAACATAAAATGAAGCAGTTTCCATTATTTAACTGTACGCATATTATTTATTTTCAATTAATTATTTTCTATACTATTGTCTGTATTCTGCTGCTTATTGTCTCTAAACTACAGATAATCTAGATATCAAACAAGCTGACACACATCTAGCTGGTTAATAATAGTCATCATGGTGTTCAGACACTGCAGACTCGACCTGTATTGGACACACAGTCAAAAAAATCCTTTGACACCTCAGGTGATACAGATGTCACCTCAAGTTTTGTTATTGCTCTATTTCTTGTACACAGGCTGCTGTTGTTCTGTCTCTCTGCCCTGTGATTAACTATGAGTGTAGCAGGATGAGTCAAACCAGGACAGAGCCACTTATCAATCACAGAGCAATGGATGGACCCAGGAACAGAGATGCAGCCTGGACAGCCCACTGTGTCATCTGTCAACTGGCCACGTAGGTGAACTGGAGGATGAGAGGAGATTTAGAGCTGGCCCTTCTCACATTAGCTCCCCACATACCATTGCTCATGTTGTGAAACTTCCTGGAGCAAAGAGCCCCAGGAAGACACTTTACAATCTGGGAATAAAGGGACAGATGACAAATGTGGGTAGACATACAGTGCTGTTGTGGTTGTATTTTCAATGAGAAAACGAGTCCAAATCATTGTTTTCCACAAGAACAATGACTGTCAGAGAATTTGTCTTGTCAGACCTGAAGTAAGGACAAAACAGCACTTCTGAGTTTGACTACATTTATTCTCATTAAGGGGACAAGGTTTCAGTTTATTACAAAACTACCACTTAAACCACCTCACATATCTGCAGAATCTTCTGTCCTGATTTACACAGTCATTACAGCTTTGCTTGAGCCAGTGGAGATCATCCCAGTGGATTAAAGGATGCCCTGTGTGGTAAAAATAACTCCCTTATCCAGCACCTGCATCGAAGTAAAAGTAAATAAGGTAAATGACATAGCAAAAGCCCACCGCGTATTAAAGAACAAGCTCTGTTCATAATTGTTTGCACCGTCCAACTGTTCAGACTTCTGTGGGAGAGGTAGCACGCCCTGCAAACAGAAACACCTTTGTATCCAGGGAAAGCGAAGGGAGGGATTGTTCGCTAACTGCACCTGACAGCGACCTACCTCTGATTCAATGTGATTTATTTATAGAGCTTGGCCAGTGCATTGGCAGGTCAATTTGGATCGGGTAGACGAAGAGTTGTCTGATTGATAAAGTGTGGGCCCACCGTGTTCTTTTTGCTCAGCTCCCCCTCCATCAGGACCCCTGCTATGGCCGATTAATCCTCTGCTCACAGAGCAAGAGGCTCTGGCAAGGACTTTGTGTGTGTTTGTGTGAGCCTCCATCTCTGACCTAAGACTGCCTCCTCCTGGAAGGAAGCAGTTTGTTTGATTTCATGACATGGGTGCACCTTGTTAGTTTGTTTACTTTATTCAAAACAAAGTCTGGAATTTACGTTTACCTGCCTATTAGTTCCAAGTGTCTGCAGAAATGAAATCTCTTATTGGTGTCACCACTAGATGGCAACATTCATGTAGAACAGAGGCAGTAGACCATGAGCATGATGGAATGATAAAAAAACATTTCTTTCCATTTTACTTTCTCTTAATCTAAATCACCATTTCAGATAAACCCATGTAAGTACAGTAGTTCAATGTGTAGCCTTTCTGTTAGTTTATTCATTACTTTTACTTTACTAGTTCAATCATTTTATCAATTATTTTAAATCTGTGGCTCTTCTGTGTTCACATGTTATTTTGCTTATGCAAAATTGTGCTCATGTCTTATGGCCACCTCATTAGGTACACATGTACAATCTAATGCAATCCAATTCAGGGGCTCTGCCATTAAATCTACTTTTACAGAGTTATAAATTCTCAGTTCTTGTTTTTTTGGGGATTTTTCGGGGTGATTTTTACAGTAAATGTTAGCTTTACTGTGTTGCTATATGTTTAGTTAGTAAGGGATTAGTATTCCCTTAAGTCCCTGCTTAGTCAAAACTGCTCCATGGTCTCAAAAGAAGCCAAGGGAAGGATGGCAAAGAGCTGCTGACCTGGTTCCTTATCAATCCCAACAGCATAACTAGTGTGCTCCCTATGGTTGACTTCAATCCCACTCTCCTAGTGTTTTCTTTCAGTGCTCACCCTGAGCCTGACTGGGTTGGATGACACTTAACAGACCCTCGGCCCCTCATATCTTCAAGGCTCAGTGTGGTCAAAGTGCTGCCCGATGTCCCACTGACCCAGCCCACCTCTGAGTATCTGTCCAAGGCCTCTTTTTTCTCCTGACCCCCCCCCAAAAAGGGTTTTTATCCCTTTATCCAGGCATGAGATCAGAATTCCAGATCAGGATTAGGGTCAGTATCTAGATCAGTTGTATCAGATATCCATTGAAGCATTGCGCTTCATTGCTTTCTCCTCTCTGGCTTTGCTGATCCACCAAACGCCAATTTATCTTGTGTTCTTCTCCTTTCTCTCAGAGATGAGTGACACATCAGAGATAGCCTTCAACTAATCCTATCCTTTATGCTCTGTGAAAGTAAGTTGCGAGCCTGTAGCCCTTTCACACTTTATTTGTTGTCGTTTGAAATCATACTTAATGTCATGCTCAGTGTCAGATGGGAGCTCAATGCCTTTTTAAATTTCACTCAGTCCATGATGTGCCTCTCAGAAACAGAAGAACCTTAAACATCAAAGCAAGAGGAGAATTCTTCTAGACAAGTTGTTGGTTATTGTTGGAGTTGCTCCAGGAAATACTTGATGAATGCATTGGCAGTGTGCCTTTCATGCCGGCATTGTTTTGAGTTTTGAAAGCTTCCCACACTTCTGTCATCACACCAGCACTGGACTCCGGTCACCAGGGCATGACATGAGCAAGGCAGTGATGGAGAAAACAAAAACTTTCTCCTGCTTCTCCAAATGAACACTTACAGGCAGATCACATTAACAATACACTGCTTTAGTTATTTTTGCCACTTGTCTCTTTTGCTATTATTCAAACTACAATTTCTGTTGTGCACACTCTGCACTTATCAACAGTGCTCATTTCTCCAGCAGATGGTGCAGCCGAGCCAGTGTTTGCAGACAGACACTGAAGTGAAGGTGATGTGTGTGTGTGCGTGTGTGTGTGTATGTGTGTATGTGTGTATGTGTGCGTGGAGGGAACCTGTCCGCGGAGCTTTACCTGACCTCCCATTCCCCTCTGCTGCACACACCTTGTCAGCAGGTTGGGCCTTATCTCTCTCCGATTGAACTGAGCCATTGAGCGCACACTTGACCTTGTCATTATCTTGTACCTGGCTTTGTTTCCTCTCTCCTCTCTCCCTTTTATGTGTTTCCTGACTTTTCCTTTCCACACTATTTGAACAAAGATAAGAACAGGGTCTATTTACCGCCGTCCCCATCTCACACACAGTCACTCACACACCCTCTCTTCTCTCTTTCTGTCCTTTGTTTATGAGAGAAGCCTTGTGTTTATTACAAAAAGAGGCCCCGACCATGACCTTTCATAACTGTTTGAGGTGGACTAGTCAACACCACTAAGCCTTTTTTTGTCTTATTTGCAATATAGAGGAAGGACACAGGATCATTCTTTTTTATCCTGAGTACAAAGGATTTTTAATGTTGTATGCGGATGCTATTCCTGTTGAACATTTAACTACATACAATGAAAAAACTTTAAAGAAAGGCAGGAATAGAAGGTCACTGATTTCATCAATTATGTGCAGCATAAAGGCAAAATAAAGACTGTAAAGGCATTTGAACAAGACCACGTGACAGCAATAAAAATACAGTCTGAGACAGTGTCAGTCTATTGATATTATAGAGAGACATTAACTGGTGTAACTCTAAATAATAACCATGCATAACTGTATTTGAACTTACATGTTAGAATTTTACATATAAAGTCTATGATACTGCAGCAAGGACTTGATTCAGCGTATTCCACAATCTTGCAACAAAGTGAACTATTTTCAGTGTGCACTAGTTTGATATACAGAGAGGTAGACATTGCTCTAATTTTTGTCCTGTTACATTTTTAACAGTTTTCTTCTGACATGAAATGAATGGAGGAAAACTCTGATTGTGGTTTAGGAGTTTGTTCTCACTGTAACCGAGGGATGCACTTGAGTTTCAAAGTGGCTTTTGGAATTACAATATGCATATGCTACCATAAAGCAAGCCCCAATATATCTGTCCATCAAAAAAGTTCACTGACAGCAAGAGGAGAGATGGTGCTCGCCTTTGATGCTAATGCTAAGAGCATAATTTATGTAAGATGTTTGAATGGCTTTTTGAGTAAGAATAGATTAAAGGAAGTTTCATGTCTGAAGAGCCAAAAAGTGCCTGCAAAGCACTGTTTTTAAAACTCCTGGGGCTGCATAAGAGTTGATGAGCAGGGTGGGTACAAACGATGATTAGCTCCAGCCATTTTATTGTGCTAACAAAACAGTGTGCCAATCATGATCATCCCTTGAGTTTTCCAGTCTTTTCTGTAAATATGAAAGACCTTGTCCCGACAGTGACTTCAAAAGCGGCAGCGGCAAGCCCCATACCAGGCCATGGCATCTCCCTGAGCCCTTCCCCTCCACACATCAAACCCCAGCTGACAAAAGCATCTCTAGGTGGCATAATGAGACGCACTGCTTCTTTCAACTGTGTGTGAAGTGTGACATTCTCTCTCTTCTTGTGTTGGATGTTGACATTGCGGCCTGTGTGTGAGGAGCTAGCCGGACACCCAGACAACCCCCCCCCCCGCCCAACCTTTCTTGGACACTCGCTACTGAGGGCAGAATCAAAGCCCTTCAAGTTCCTTAGGTCAACAGTCAGGGCTGTGTACACACGCACACAACTCACAAAGGGAGAGGAGAGCAGTTTTGGTCCGGAACCTCCCCCTTGTTCCTTCCGCAAGATATTAGTGTTTTTCAAGTATGTCCAGAGGAAGGCCTGCAGACTAAATCATCTAGTAACCGCTGAATTTTTATGAATCCTTTTTTGGATATGGTGCCAGTTTACTGTGAGGCAGTCTGAGGTCAATGTCTCATGCACATTGCACCCTATCAGACACGAGATACTGGAAGGCATGCTCCTGCCTTGTGACTGACTCTCTGGTATTTTTTGGAGGTGATGAAGACCATTATCAGTGGATTAACAGAAACTAAGATGGCGGGGGTTCACATTGTTGGAACATCCTACCCTAATTCTCCCTGTCTGTATTCCACGTCTTTCCCTTAAGTTCACTCGGTGAGGCCGAAGCTGATATACGACAGAGACAGTCATTTTTATGACCAACGACGTTGTTGTTGTCTTTTTTGCACATGTCTCATGTTGCACACATCTTACTGATTTGCATCATGTGACACATGACATGACGTTAAGGAAGTATTCATTTTTAAGGCATCTTTTTTACTGACCCTAACATCATTATTCTTTGAAAACTATAACATTTACCAAACGGCTGTGTTTGCACACTTTACATTCCACATTTTTCCGTATTTAGAGTAAAAAACAAGTGTGAAACTGGCTGCCATTTTGGCTCTTTAAACAGCTTTTTTTTTTGTTGCTTGTAACAACGAAAAATACAACTGCCAAAGGGTATTTTTGCGTGATGCTAAATATACCTTTGGCAGATACCCGTTTCCCTCTGTTGCAGCACAAATTTTTAAAAACTGGGGAGTATGAAAGGGTAGAGACAAACAACCTATATGGGAGTTTAGGTTAGAGGACAGGTTGATGCAACCATATTGCACCTCTCATATTACTAAAGCCAAAAGTAAAAAACACATTCTGTAAGCTTCAAGCAGACTAGACCTGCTCCAATCCACAGAGAACTCTAAAGTCTCCAGAGGCACAGAAAATAATATTCAACATATCACAGAACAGTCAAACTGGATCCTGCTCACACTACAGCTGCATTCATGTTTACCCACCATTCATCCCAAATCATGGCATAATACAACTGGACAGGTGGATTGATAATCTAATATGGCTTAGTTTTTTTTATCCTATTCCTCTCACTTTTCAAATAGTTTACTTGGAGCCTGAGGGTGTGAGCCATCCTGTTTTCTATGGCCGCTGAATTACCTCAGAGCACGCAGTGCCTAGCTCGCTGCCAGAGAGGGAGGCGAGTATTGTTTTCATGACAGAGATCAATGGGTGGGTGAATGTGCTTTAATTCTGCAGGAGCTCCTCTCCCAGGCTAATAAATGCAAGCCTCCCTGCTGACTGGGCTGTCGTGCTGAGCCCAGCGGGGGTCAGCCTTTTTGTGTTCCTGTGCCCAAATTATGGAACCATCAATACGCTCCCTGGAACCAGTCAATAGAAGTCCGCTTTGTGGGCGAGGGGAGACCAACTTCAAGGCTGATCAAAAAAAAAAAAAAACTAAGCTCTGACACATTTACTAAATAAGATTCAGGGTTAAAATGTATGGATGTGTTATATATTCAAAAATGTATTCACAATCACTTCTACTTACTGGCTGTATCTCAGCAAAGAGATGTATCGAGCCGAAAAAAATTTTGAACATTGTACAATAATTATTACAACAGTTATTTACAGGTTCATAATGTCGTGGCTTTGAATATGAAGTTGCAACCACCGAGAATCTTTTTTTCATTGTTTCCTGAAAGTTTATATGGAAATAATATGCAAGCAATACACATAGTATGCGGAGTATTTTGCAAGTGGCAATAAAAATGGTTAGACTATATTGTTTTAAAATGGAGATTTTTAAAATTACCTAGGAATAATTATCAAAATTGCTTTTGAATATGGGTTTGCTCTTGAGGATCCCTAAAACACTACTTTTTAACACAATACTCTATTTCTGTGCCTGAGCCAAGGGTTGTGACACACTTTCATTTGACAACGCATAGGCGATGAAAACTGTTGTCATGCATGAGTGTTTCCACGCTGCCATACTACTGCTTTTAGCATCAAGTGAATTATTAAGTATCCAGCTTCAAACAGCTTGTAAAACTCTGTCCTCCTCAAAATCTCAAAAAACTTTCTTCCCTTCTCCCCTTTTCTCTCCTTCTTTTATTTTTGTTGGCTTCTCAAACATCAAGTTGTCTCTGGATTTTCAAACAGGTTGAAAAATAAGAGTTTCCCCAGCTTGCAAGCGCATTCAAAGGGCGCGTTCTTCAGATGTGCCACCTTGCAGCTTGGTGGTGGCTGTGCAGGAACAGGATCATTCAGATATGCTAATGGATCAGCGGGGTAGCTCCAAGCGCGGCTTACCCCGCTTTAAAAGACAGCTGCCTTCTCCCTTTCTTTTGATGCCCTACACTCAGCCTCCCTCTTTCTTTCTCACTCTACATTGATAGCAGGTTGAAATTTAATAACCATTAAATTTGTAGTAATTAGACAGACAGAGTAATTAGTCGGGTGCATGTAAATCCAGGTTGTGAAATATGTTGTACAAAGAGAGTTCAGAGGATGAGTTTGGGCAGTCGTTGAACTCTGCTAAGGTTAAAGTCGGCACAGTGTAATGATATCATGCTCAATGCAGAGAGCTGCAGATAATAGAGCCAGTGCCCACTGGCCCACCCCTTGGTAAAGTGGCCCTCTGTGTCAGTGCCTGTGTATGAGCCGTTGGCTCTGCCGCTGAAGCCCCAGTCCCACACTCTCCTGGGCTATCTATTCTCTCCAGCCAGAGTCATGCTGCGCAGGAATCCTGGGTGATTGGGTTTCTTTCAGGGGCCTTATAGTCAGTCATAAATTGGAGGGGATCCTGCCCGGCCCCTCGCTCTCGCCCCTAACCCTGGCTCCAGCTGGCAGGGGACGATTGTTGGAGAGCCGAGGTCATTGCAGGGTCGCTCTCTGTGGCTCTTCTTAACTCTCCTTGCCTATTTTTTTCTACCCCTCCTCTTCACTGCCCCCCCTTTTTTTCTCTGTCTCCTGGCTGAGGTTGCTAGGGTTTGGTATTTGCTTTTTAAGACCATGTTGTAATTACAGAGGAGCTCCACTCCCCTTGCCTCCTCTGGTTCCCTCTCCTCTTTTTATTGCTGCTGATTGGTGGTAAGAAGCTATACTAGGGCCCTCTCACCCCCCACAATATGCTTTTGAGCTAAGTTGTCCCCTGGGCACACACAAAAATCATTCACATCTCCTAACCTTTACAGAAGTAGAAAAAAACAGGATGGCCTTCTCACACCAATCAGATAGTTATCAGAAGAGTAGAGGTGGGAGTCACCTTCAGAGAGTAAATGGGTGCAGGATTCCCATCATTCACATCAGGACATAGACTGCAGAAAAAAAAAGTAATATGACTAGTTTTATACTATAGCCTAATAATAGCACAGACATATTGTTTTTGTGATAGAAATCTATGCTGGCTCAGTATCAAAGTGGACTATTGAAGTTACAAAACAATAAAACCTATTAATGTAGTCAAAAACAGGTTGCCACAGGGTCAGCCCACATTTCTTTCCTGTAGAGGCCTATGGCTGCCAGGGATTTTGAGAGGAAGAGTCTGTGTTTGCTGTTTTAGGAGAACTACACCACAGAGAACATCAGACACAGCCCTGAAATGTCTTTTCTGTGGTTTGCACCCCTCTGCCACCATCTGGGACCATAAAACCAAGATCAAAAAGTGACAGTGAAAACAATACTGCAATGACAATAAACTGCCATGCCATTGAACAATAATTGTAGGAGGAGTTGCCTTAAACCACAGTTGGGCCGGGGGTGGGGGGACCTCACAAAGAAGAGAGGAGTCACTAAACTATAGTATCAGCCCCTTTTATATGTTGTTGATTTTTTTCATAAAAGCTCATATATCTACAACAGGCTTTATGCTCAAACCACTAAGCAATATTGGGATGACAACAAGTATGTATATATATATATCCCAATATTTACTGCAGTTGCTGCTCAGATTGTCTTGTGACTAACAGGCCTAAATGCAGTACTTAAACATAAAAGTACTGTACGTAAAACCCATTAAAATCCAGTCTGGAAGGAAACGTTTACATCTGCATCACAAATCCTCACAAAGAGTGAGCAATTCATTTGATGCTATGCAGAGGCTTGATTTTCTCCTAACATTGTTCAAATCAAAGCAGAACCAAAATATCACAAAAATGCATACAGTGTAGCTATGGTGGCATGGCCTGGCTGTTGTGTGTATGGAAAAGTGCCACAAACTCAGCATTGTTCCCTATGTAATAGGATACAGGCTTGGAAGAGTCATTGTTCTATTTCAGTTTGCTTGAATCTGCTCTGTTGCATGCTGGCTCGCTGCTTCACCGTTCTGACTTCTGACAAACAGCATCTGCACCAGGGACACCACTTCCTCCCATGAGGCAGATGGGAACAAACCCAGTATAATCACTTCAAATAAACAGGATGCCATTAATTGTTTGCCCTATCAATTGAAGTCTGTCCCCTGGTATTCAATGAGAACTTGATTAATCATTTTAATGGTTTGACTTATTTGCTGCCAATGAGAAGAGATGAGCTGTCTGGCAAAGAACAAATTACTGGTTGAAGCCCACATTACTCTACATCGAGAGCTGTGGTGTAACCAGAACTTCTGAGTTTTATTCAAGAAAACTCAATTCAAAATCATGCTGTCATTTGTAGCAACAAAAACAACATATCCAGGCTTAGGATATGTTATAACAAATAGTTATTTAAGATGGTTGGCTCTTAATGTCTGGATTATGAGATGTTGAAAGATCATGGGCAGGTGTCACTTTTACTATTTCAGATAAATCTTACACACCAAAGATGAAACAGAAAATACTACAATAAACAAAATAATAAATGGAAATATTTATCCAGATGCCCTTTAAAAAGGAGCTTAAATGTAACAATTATTCAAATTGTGCATTTACATCCACTATTATTTAGTGGATAAATATTAAGGGGTTGGTAGCTTTAACTCTCCGGTGACTCATTAAAGAAGCAGGGAGTGCAATAAAATTGTTTTATTAAAAATTTCCAATTTAAAAAGTAGAAATTATTGGGGAATTTTATTTATTTAAAAGTGTAACGTCAAGTAAATAGACTATATAGTATTTATTTAATATTTCCACTCAGACTTCATTCAAGCATGAATTAAAAACGTGCATAATATCTGAATCACATCACCCTCATAGATGTATGCAGGTGTGTATAGTTCTCTATGTCTCTGTGAACATACCTACATGGTAAAACGATTCCAAAAAATGCACACAAGATTGCCAACATGAAATATTATCTTCATGTTTCAGAGCTAAAACAACAGTGCCAGACATTGTATCTCACAATGGACTCGGCTGCACTCAGAAATGACATTTGTACAAGGCAGATATCAGATAACAGGTATCAGACATCAGCACTGAGCCAAATGTCAACAGACGTAAACAAACAGCTCCAGACAGCGGAGTAAACAATTATTAGAGATGGAGCAACCACAAGGAGTCTTTGCTGAGCAGAGGACTTCCTCCTAGTGTTGTCAGGTCTGTCTGCTTTGACGTCGTCAATGTGGCAGGTTAACAGCTCGGCCGTGGTCAGATCACAGGGGCTTTAAGGGCTTCATGAAAGGCTTCACCAAAAGGTGCTAATGGAAACATCCTGAACCTGAAACACCAGCCTCTCTGTCAAAGCCACAGAGGGAGAGGAGGTGAGAGAGTTAAAAAGAAACACTGAAGTGTAGAAAGCTAGACAGTTGGTTGTCCAGACTGAGGGGGTCACGATGGTGTCAACATGTCCTATTCTTTACGATGATAGCTAGAGGATACAGAACAGGGGTGTCAGCTGTCACAAGAGAGAGGAGTTGGGGGTTGGATGGGTGCACCAACAAGATGACTGCTCCCAGAGGACTGCAGGGTGGCCCAGTTGGTGTTGTCTTTCGCTCCTGCTGACCTGTTTGAACTACAGTGGGCCGTCCTCTGTCAAGTTGTTTAGACAGCTAAAAGTCTGCTCACTCTGAACCCTGGCTGTCAACAGCTCTTGACACTCAAAACATCACTTAAGATAGAAAAGCTTTGTTTACCCTCCTTTTGGTCATCCTCTCAAGCAAATGGAGGTATAGATCCTCTCCATATCTGTAGTGGAGATTAAACAGAACTATAATTGGATGCAAATCATGAAAAAGATGCTCTCCACAGAACCGTTCTTATTGTAGTGAAGTTAAATGTTGAGGGAAATGAATGCTTCATACAATGAAATCCTGGGCATGAAATATTTTCTATTATGAGTCTAGTTTCTGTTATAAGAATATGAACAATTAATACATCATGACTTAGTATGACTCATCGTGTCTTTACTTCCTCCATAACATCATGATGCAAACTTTACCAGCAGCCTCACCACATATAGGCTGCTAGCTACAGCCTCAAGGAAGAGTTTAACATTTTGGGAAATACACATATTCCATTGTCTGTACGACTCTACTGTATACTGTGCTATCAGGAACTGGTTAGCTTCTCATCAAGGTTGAAACCATGTCTACCATTGACATAGATACATTATATCTCATTTGCTAAATCCATACAAAAACAGAATTGTAAAACAACAAGTTGTGATTTTACTGGGGACTATGTGTGTGACCCTCTTGTCTGGTTGCATTCACTTTCTCAAGTCTTGTCATCCGTGGGGGGGTTGCCAGGCAACCAGCAGAGACTCAGAGATACAACGAGACACAACGTTAATTAGTGAGCTTTAGAGGCACTTGTAGGTTGATTTTATTTTTACCTTTGGGCAGAGCCAGGCTAGCTTTAGTCACAAAACATAAATTTTCTTGGCTGCCTTCCATGATTGTTGACATTAAAAGAGAGTCAAAGAATTGCTTTAAGCATTAGGCCGTGAATGCTTTGAATAACGGGCTTAAGAGCTCAAACCTGGCCTGAGTCTGTCACACCCAATCTGCCCCAGTCTGTTGTACATCATAACAATAGTCAACTTTGAACATTCTGTGTGCTTTCTTTCTTTTCACTGGCGTCTTATCAGAGCCACCACCAATAAAACTCCTTTCAAATCCCCCTGCTAAAGCCTCTACATCAACATCCTTTCTCATGACAAGAGGCAGCAGTGGTCTTTCCTGCACAAACCATAAACCTAAAAAAGAAGCGTGCGTGTGTATATGCCTGTGAGACAGACAGAAATGATGCATACAGTCTCATGTGTTGTTTAATCAGGGGAAAATTAGCCCTTCCCTGTAGATACCATCCTTTCAAGAGAAAGTCGAAGCATATCAAACAGGATGTAAGAAACTTGCAGGACAACTATCTCAAACAGGACGACTGGCACAGTGACTTCTTGGTCTGACAGTGGATATGGATATGTCACAGGTTACCCATTTGGGACTGATGCACTAATGTGAACTGGAAATCATTTGGTTTCAAATTAGTGTCTGAAACACATTTTCAACGCCAAACACGTAGAAGTCAAACTCGGAATATAAGAGGAAGAAAAAAAAAGCCCATGGGCACATTCCATAACTGGGTTACCAACAGCTGCCTCTTCGACAAAGGCAGAATTTTGTGAAAACAAGATATTTTTACAGCTTTTATACTATCATTTACTTTGTTTGTGAAGCATTTTAATGCAAAGAAGGTTAGATTTAATGACAATTCTTCTTTATTTCTATGTCACAGCTCAATTGTAAAAACATTTTGTCTCTAAAACACTTTTGTCTCTAAAAATAATTTACATTGCTATAAGTATTAAACTTTAGCACTTGTTTATGTAGGGTAATTTTTCCCTCATAAGTGGACGACAAGTTTGATCACACAGTAACAACTATGTTCTGAGAAGGGGGAATGACAGGTTATTTAGTGCTGTTTTGATATTTAAGCCTGAGGAATGCCTACAGATACAGTGATCCCTCTGTCTGAGGAGGAAGCTTCATAGATGAGGTAAGAATGCTCACAGCTATGAAACAAAATCTGAAACAGATTAAAAGACATTTTCCTCAGCTTGATTCATGTTCCTTTCAGCTCGCCCAGGTGTTACACCTCATAGCATAAAGGTGAAGAGAGCAGGGAAGATGTGCAAATATACTCTTGCATGTGTTTGGTAGATGCAGAAAACTAAGAAAGTTCTTTTTTTTGTCAGTTGTTGAAGCCTCCAGTGTTGTCTGACAGACATCTTTGCTACATTTTTATGTTGCTGATTAGGATTGATGTGTTAATATCCAACATGAGGAGAATTACATCAGAATGATAGAAATGCTCTTGGTCTGAGGTGTCTGCAGACACTGATTGTTTCAGCTTGTCTTCATACCTGTTCAGGTTTCACTGCAAGGCTTGTCAGTCCCTCCCAGGACTTCAAACACAGCTCTGAATCCTTCACCTGCACCTTCACTCATCCCTTCACACCTTGCCGACAACCTGCAGCGCAAGTAGAACGACGGTAAATTACCCATAATTACCTAGATTGGAGCCCAGCATAACAAAGGCATTTTGTTTGCTGTCGTGTTATTACTGGAACATCACAGTCAAGATAGCTCTCTTTAATTAAAGCTGACATATTTCCAATGTGTGGTTATCTACTGTGCAGAACTGAGAAAGCTACATCTGTGCCTGATTCTTTGTGCTAGCCCTGGACATGAAAGCAAGTAAACAACAGTCAGAAATGTCTGTGAAATATGCTCTTCTTTTTGCAAATCTATATAAACTTCAGAGGTGTAGACTTTGATGACTGTGATGTGGGTCCTTAAAATGGAGACCAAGGCACAACCAACCAGCAAATCACAGCTAATAAAAACATGCAAGACAATGCCATTCCCATGCTCTCTCTTCATGCCACTCTCATGCTTGCCATTAGATGTTCTCATTATTCTTCCCCGTGTCTTAATGCAAAGTGAAAACAGATTTAGACTGCAACGAAAAGTTACCCCAATCACTTAGATCTCGTACGCTCTGTGAAATCCGTTTATCCCTGATCATTATGACAGTGTTTTTCTGTCTGTATCGATAGTCATTTCCTTTCTCCCTGCAGCAGCCTTGGAGTCTCCAACGCTGGCGCTGAGCACAGCACAGCCAGCACAGTCCCACGGAGTGCAAGCAAAGGAGGAAATCAATAGAGAAAATATCGCTGCAGGCTCACACATTTTTATCTTGCTTTGAACGAGTCAGCTTTAATTTTGCTTTGATCTCAATTTGCTGCTTTTGGGATAGCTTGGCTGCACATTGAACCAGGAGGAATACGGTTCCACCGGGGCTTTCTTACAAAAGACCCTTTCAACTGAGGCCTTTATTTTGCTTATATGCATCAGTGTCCATTACTGGTTTACAAGGAATAAAGATACAAGGAATAAAAACAGCTAACACTACAGGCCTTGGACGCACTGGTGCAGACCTCATGCAGACAGCTCGCCAACTGCACTTTATCTATTCAGAGAGGATTTGCGGCCAAACAGAGCAAATATTGAACAGTGTTAGTGATGTTAAAAAGACCCTTAGTGTTGCTGTCAGAAATGGCTCAGTGTTGTTATAGGGTAACAGGTTGACGTGACGCACAGCTGCCGTTGTTCTCACCGCTCTGCCAACCACACCGCCACATCACTCTTCTCCCCCACACATCGTTAGAGCTGACACACCAAAGGGATGGTGATATTATAGCATCACCTAAGGTCTGCTAAAGATGTCTGCCCTTTCCACATCCTTTTCCAAACCCGTGCATTCTTAGGAGGGGAGTTGTTTGGGAATTTGTTTCTCTTTTATAAAGCCAAGACAAAAGGGTAGGATAAATGACTGGGCAGAGAAAAGACCAGCGCCTTGCTGGGGAGAAAGGGAAGGGTCTAATCTAATTTGGTTAGAGGAGGATGTGAGTTGTGTGGGTGTGTGCAACATGTGCATGCGCGCGCACATGCATGGCTGTGCTGCACAGTGTGAGGGGACTGTGGGAATGGGACAGGAGGGCTGCTCTATTGAATGGAGCCTCCAGAGCCAGAAGCAGTGGGGAGTCTCCCCAGACGCGCTGATTCTAGGCCGGCCACTCAAAGAGGGATTAGACCAGAGACGGCCTTCCTGATTAGCAATTCACACTCAAGTGCCCCCACAAGGACCTTGAGTAATAATATTGCCATCAGTGTCCTTCACTGATGCAGGCAATAAAATGTTTATCCCCATTTTGACTTTTTTATTCCTTTGTCCTCCATCTGTAACATCTGCTAATCACTTTCTCATGTTTAGAAAAACTTTGCAGAAAAGTCAACCAACTCTTGAAACCGTCTCCACTGTGTCTAATGTGACTTACCAAAACAAAAATGCATTTTGCAAGCAGTTGACTGTAACTGTTTTGGTTAATTGCTTCGTCTCAAGCTGCTGAACTCCAACAACACCCCCCCT
Source organism: Channa argus (assembly GCF_033026475.1). NCBI lineage: Eukaryota > Metazoa > Chordata > Actinopteri > Anabantiformes > Channidae > Channa > Channa argus. The sequence goes on from NC_090207.1 coordinate 20,363,626, forward strand.
CCTCTTCCTCCTCCTCCACCACTTCTTCCTCCCTTCCTCTTCTCTGTGCTGTTAAACGACCACCACATGAAAGAGTATGATGTAAGAACACTGCACTAAAATAATATTGCTGTTTAAAAGCCGCCTCAACTCAGATGTTATTGGGCTTCATAACAAAATTCATTACAACTCTGTTTATGGCAGATTGGCTGACAGCTTTTCCAGTCATATAATATAATTAAACTAATCTACTATATAAACACTTGAAAGGTTACAATAATGCAGTGACTTCCTCTTATCAACCACAATGCACAATGAATGAGGTCAGAGGGTTAACCTTTAACGGATGGGACTAAGAGCAGTGAAACAAAGCAGATTTTAATGGTGCAAAGTGGAAATAGGAGTGCAACAAATTAGTCTCCATTAATAAGTTACTTTATTGAACTATTTAAACCATATGCACAAAGAATACTGCAGGCTTTGATGTTGACGCAGCTCTTCAATAATTAATTGCTTGATTCATATGCGTTTCCTCAAAACGTCTGACCCTTTACTAAAACTGGTGCTCTTATTAAAGCTCTAGCATTTCAAAGGGGACAGAAAATACCACGCATGATGTTAAACAGCATTATCTTGGCCGACAATAAAACTAAAAAATTTAAAACCGGAATCGGATAGGATAGAGTTTTTCCTAGATCTTTAAGCATTCCTATTTTTAATTTTTGTTAATATAGTTTTACCACTGTATTTGTTACTGTCTACGTTCAAATGCTTTCTCGTTGCTTTTTTGTTTTTTTGGCACCAACCTCTTCACAAATTATTGACTGGCAATAAGGGAGGAAAGTAAGAGATTATGTTGATAAATAGGATCATCCTGAGCAAAATGCTGAATGTGTGCGATCAGGAGGGAGAACAGGATCCGTGGACAATGTGCAGGGCATGTGGACAAATAGTCTCACCTCCAGCTGAGTGTGTTGTTTCTTCTCATTGTGCGCTCTGAAAGAGAAGAGGAGGGTCTTGGTTAAGAAGATTATAGCCCTACCCCACCCGTACGTTTAATCAACATGCCCTTTCAACGCAGGCAACAATGCCCAACATGTCTAAAACGTCCCCCATCTCTTCTAGAGCATACCTCACATGTTGGAACAGCATTTGAGTCATCTAACCACAGCAATTAGGAGAAATATTATGAACATTCAGACAAATACAGTTGGTGTAAGCAGATCATGTTTTCCATCAAAGAACTGATGGTGTCAATTTCAGAAATGTCACCATCATAGTGATGTGCCCATCTTAATTCTTGGCTTAATTCTCAAACAAAAATTTATTAGCTTCAATTCATTTTTACTGATCAGAATTCCCTTAAGAACGAAAGGAGTTTTGCTTCCTCACCCTTCGTTTCTTTCATCCGTGGTTAAATATGTAAATAAAATGTCTAAAGTCATTCTTCAAAGGGGAACAAAAGAAAAAAGAGGGCTGAGGGAAAAGACAGCCATAAAATTCCTCCAATTCTCCATAACATTAGCCAGAGGGGGGCCAGCTTCCAGCCAGAGCCTAGCAGCAGGGGAGCAAGCTCGCTCCATAGAATCACACATCTCAAATCCCACACACAAAAAAATAAAATATCTTTTCAGCTTCAGCCATCAAAGGGCCCCCCTACTTTCACTTTATTAGTTACAGAATTATCTCACAGTTGCTGATTTTTCAGAGATGGAGCTGCACTGCTTTCCTGCATCAGACTGTTCTTGTTGCAAAGATGAGATAAAGTTGCTGTGTGTGTGTGTGTGTGTGTGTGTGTGTGTGTGTGTGTGTGTGTGTGTGTGTGTGTGTGTCTGTGTGTGTGTGTCTGTGTGTGTGTGTCTGTGTGTGTCTGTTTTGCAAATGCATGAGTGTGCATGAGCTGAAGAAGGGGGTTGCATTTTAAAACAGAGGGAAGCAGACAGAAAAATTGTAAAACAAAAGAGAGAGTAGACAGTAGTAGGTGCTGGGGCTAGATACTAAAGGCTGAACAGGCCTGATACTTCCTCATTTCTTCTCATTTTCAAAGAGATCATCATGACCATCAACTCTATGTTAAAGGAGAGGGAACCAGGAGGAAAGACAGGAGCACGAACAGAACAAAGGCGAAGAATTACAACAAAGCCGTACACTGTGTCTTCTTGTTAGACTGTGTGACAATATTAACTTGTCTGTTTCATTACAGCAAAGGCAGTGATAATAGAGGCAGGAATTTACTTTAAAATATGCCAGACAGGTTTTCCTGAGTGCTGGATGACCAGTAAATCGAGAGGAGTGCTGGTTTCCGGCTCTGGGAATTCATTTTTTTCTTCTCATTCAAGCCTTCATCTCTTTTTGTTCTACTTCTACACATTTGCCACCTAATAAAAGTCTAGTGGATAGGGAGGGACAGAGCAGACATGTCAGCTGTTGTCTTTGTGAATAGACAGAATGTAGGAAATGCATAGAGCTACTACATCTGGGCTCCCTTAATAAAGCAATAGTCATCATATCATAATAAATTTCCCCCCAAATCATTTTACAGCACGACACAATATACCACTAGTTCTAATCAATGTAGCTTAGCAACTAAAGGTTTACAAAGACAATTTAGCAGCCAAACACATAACCAATAATTCTATTCATGTTTTAGGTGATCACATATTGTATTCCTGCTGGAATATTGTAAAACATTAACAGCTGGTTGAGTGAAATCTGAGGAGCACATATTCTGCATAGGAGGAGGTATTGTGTTCATAAGCATATTTATACCCTATATTTACGCTCTTGCTCTGTGCTCTGAGCGCTAACAGCTGAAATGCCACCACTAAGATATGCAGTGCTTAAACCATTTAGGCACGCTGGTGCCAGGTTTCTCATCTTGTCCGGACGCATTTCAGAAATACTTCTGAAAGCACTTTAGTGGCTCTTGTAAAAAATGTACTAAAAGCGCTCCTGTATACTTGCGATCAGTATTTCAGCTTTGATGAAGACCATGACTGGCTCCGGGAATAAATCTTACCACCACAAACTTTTTACAAGGTAATGCGAGTGAGGCCTGGAGAATCTCACACACATACATATAAAAATAGGCAGAAGACCTTGTAACCTGTTTTCCTCTTGGAATAACCTGCCACCCTGTGCTATCACAAACAGGCTGGTAGCATAAAACCAAGATGGAGTCTTTACTTTCCACTTTGATGCTTACTGATGTGCCTTGTGTAGGCCAGCTCTCTACAGGAACTGTTTCACCTTAATAGGCTACAAAAGTCCATCAATCCATTCATTTTTTTAACCACTTATCCTTTTCAGAGTCGCAGGGGAGCTGGATCCTGTCACCTGCAAGACACAGGATACACACTGTTTATCACTGGGCTAACTCATACATTATACAGTGAGCATAACAGCCATACTCATGGGAATGTGGTAGTTTCCTTTACAACATCATTGGATAGGAAAGGAACCCACACAGGTATGCTGAGAAAATGAAGAAAACTTTCCCTTCATCAGCCCACATGCATTCATGACAATTTATTTAAAAGGAAAAAAGAAACATTACTGAAGTGAATCAGCTTCCACTGAAGAAATGAAGCATTATGAGAACTGCAGCAACCGAACTGGAAACAGGGCTTTTTGAATGTTAAGTAATATGATTAATTAATTAAACTTTAATTAGAAATATGTTTCTAATTCATGCTATGCTCATACACTACAGCTCACCCCGTCAGCCACATGGAAAAATGTTCAACCTAAAGCTAAAGCTTCTTATAAGGAAATTTTTTGTAATGTGTCTGTACAGTATGCTGGTCTTGACATCTCTTATTACAATAAATGGTTATAATAAAGGGTTTATAGGGGTCTCATGTTTGTCAATAGTTTAAAATTTTCATCAACTTTACATGTTTGTAAAAATAAATAAGGCTGCATTTTAAGATGTATTTGTAATTTTTATGCGCATATTTAAAGTCACAAGAGTCAAACTGAGGATTTTGTCAGTGACCGCTTATTCTTGTATTTAAGTGGAGCATGACTAAATAAAAAGACATCCGAGCAAAAGGGGAGAAATACAGAAAGTGAAACGATCTAGTGAGGATACAGATGTCGCTGTGAGAAAGGCTAAGCAGTGTCTGGATTACTGATGCAACTTTACTCCTCTGGACTTTAGGCTTATGTTTTGCAATGGAATTTAACTGATTTTTGGTTTTTGTTTTATTTGCATTATTACTTTCTTCACTGGAAAAGATTAATATACTGCAGGCTATTTAATTATGCACTTTATTGTACAGAACCCAGAGCTGCCTGCGCCACTAAATCTGGACACATTCTACAATGGGATATGTTTTTATCTCCCTGATACATGTTCTCCGTGTCTGGTTTGTTTCAGGATACTTTCATAGGTTCACAGAGTTTCACAGAGTACTGATACACTAGATACATAAATGTGGATACATAACTATTTGTGTTTTTTCTTCTTATGGTTGTGAATATTAGTGTGTGGGTGTGCAGGCACATGTGTGGGTGTAGTTTGTGCCTTAAGCAAATAATATTCAGAAGAGGTGAATTAAGATATTAGATGTGGTTTCTTATCTTTTACTACTGTAATGTATAAATATACCACACCATAGAACCTACCAATAAATATAACATCATGGGCATGGGGAAAAGGTCTACTTTTTCAGATTTTAGTTAACAGTGCCACATTTGTATTACAGCTGTTGCTGTGGAGTTTTCTGTTTTACATACATTCATTTAAGAACAGAATAATGAGCCTTTCTAATTTTTTGCTTAATTATTATGCACTTTTACACTTGGACGGCAGTTTTTCTTGCAACACTTACTTTACACTGAGGTACCAGGACTGTTACCTAGGAGTTGTTATTCCACCAGTGGTCAATGAGCTGCTGATTGTGTCTGGGAAACATCTGTTGTCATTAGACAGATGACAAATAATACATTTCCTTTAGAATCTGAGGGGTATCATTTGATTAAATAAAAAAAAAAGTGTATTTCGATAAAAAAGTTGCACATGACTTCCAGGAAAAGCAAATAAAACAAACAGTAAATATGCTAATAAGTTTTTGAGTTGGTGCTACATGCTGAAACCTAAGGCAAAAATATTAAAAAGCTGTGGTGCAGTCATTACATGTCGCACAAGCTCTGTAACCTAAACGACCATAGAGTTTGTGACCAAAGCTCTGGTTTTGACGCGCCTGTGAGCCACGTTGCGCAATATTTTGGGTTTCTCACAAAATGTGTCTCTGTGCCGTTGTAATTGAAGTTTGTGCTTGAGCACAAACACACAGAGAGAGAGAGGGAAGTTTTGCTGTGAGCCTCTGAAACTGCTGTAATGAACAAGCTGTTCCGCACGATTTGAAAATAATCCGCGTGTCAGTGTCATCTTTCTTATGCAAAGTAGCTGTCTTTGAAGGCGGATCTTTTGGCAGGTTAGACTGGGACTGAGGCTACGACCAGCTCAGACGAGCGCTGCCACCAAACGCATCAACTGCCTGCTTACGGGAGGAGCATTGTGCTGCGTTTTGGGCCACATTTCTTATTCTCGCCGAGGATATACAAGTTATTTTGATGACTGAATAGTTTTTGCATTGCTTTGAGGGCATCGATCCTCGCTGCGTAAAGGATTGGACGGAATAGATTTTGGTTGTTTTGTTCTATGTTGTTTTACAAGGACTAAAATCGCACTGTTACGCAGACGGATACTCCGGAAAGTGTCACGAAATGTGACGACGGATCACTGAGCCCTTTTGAAAACAAGAAGGGATCAAGTCTGTGCACAATTGTATTCTCCTTAAGTCACAGTAGAGTGATAAGCACTGTGTGAGAGACCGAACGAGTAGCTCGAACAGTTCTGCCACAAACTGAGCGCCTAAAGCATGGACCTGAACGCACGCTTCGTGCAGCCACAAAACATTTTCGGACAATCGCGGGATATACTTTTGTATTAAACTGTCCAAACCTAAAATGAGGAAACGATGGTCTTGCAACAGATAGTTGTGTAAGTTTTGTCCACACTTATTCTACACACAGACACCATCACTGACTTTTTAATGAAAGAAACGGGTGTGTGTGTGTGTGTGAGAGAGAGTTGAAGTAATGGTGAACATTTGGCCCAATTTTTCTTTAAAGCAAGAAGGGAGAATGTGTTCATCTGTTAAACTGAGCCTCGTTTTTATGCTTTTGGTCCTGTGGAGCAGTGGGGGCTCAACCATTAGCTCAATAGACCCCGACTGGTCAGGAGAGGGAAGATGTCAACACATCAGCATCCCTCTCTGTAAAGACATTGGCTACAACATGACTCGCATGCCCAATCTGATGGGACATGATGACCAAAAAGAGGCAGCAATAAAACTGCAAGAGTTTGCAACACTGATACAGTTTGGATGCCACAGTCATCTTAAATTTTTCCTGTGCTCACTGTATGCTCCTATGTGCACAGAGCAGGTGTCCAACCCCATTCCAGCATGCAGAGTTATGTGTGAGCAGGTCAAACTTAAATGCTCACCCATCCTGGAACAATTTAACTTCCCCTGGCCTGAATCTCTGGAGTGCTCCCGGCTTCCCACCAAAAATGATCCAAACAACCTCTGCATGGAGGCGCCCAACAATGGCTCGGACGAGCCTCCCAAAGTTTCACACACACAGCCTCCAGATTTCAGGCCACAGCGGCCTCTAAGCGGACAGGACCTGCAACTTAAAGACAGTCACACCAAGCAGACATGCAGCAACCCCGGCAAGTTTCACTTTGTTGAGAAGAGTGAGTCCTGTGCCCCTAAATGCTACCCCAAAGTGGACGTATACTGGAGTCAGGGAGACAAGCAATTCTCTCTGGTGTGGATGGCCATCTGGTCCATCCTCTGCTTTGTCTCCAGCGCCTTCACTGTGCTCACTTTCCTCATTGACCCACAGCGATTCAAATATCCCGAGAGACCGATCATCTTCCTCTCCATGTCCTACTGTGTTTACTCTGTGGGCTACCTCATCCGACTTTTTGTGGGAGCTGACAGAATAGCCTGTGACAGAGACAATGGGGTGCAGTATATTATCCAGGAGGGTCTGGAGAGCACCGGCTGCACTATTGTGTTCCTCATACTGTATTATTTTGGCATGGCCAGCTCCCTCTGGTGGGTTATCCTGACCCTCACATGGTTCCTGGCTGCAGGGAAAAAATGGGGTCACGAGGCCATCGAGGCCAACAGCAGCTACTTCCACCTGGCGGCGTGGGCCATCCCGGCCATAAAGACCATCATGATTCTGGTGATGAGGAAGGTGGCAGGGGATGAGCTGACGGGCATCTGCTACGTTGGCAGCATGGATGTCAAAGCACTCACGGGCTTTGTGCTCATCCCTCTCTCCTGCTATCTGATTATTGGCACTTCATTCCTGCTGTCTGGCTTTGTGGCGCTCTTCCACATCCGTAAGATTATGAAAACAGAGGGGGAAAACACAGATAAGCTTGAGAAGTTGATGGTTCGCATCGGGGTGTTCTCTGTGCTCTATACTGTCCCTGCTACCTGCGTCATTGCCTGCTATTTCTACGAGCGGCTCAACATGGAGTACTGGCGCATCCTGGCAGCGGAGCAGAAGTGTGTGAACAGCAGTGGGCCCGAGTCAGATGAGTGTGTCATGAAGACTTCTATCCCTGCTGTTGAGATCTTCATGGTGAAGATCTTCATGCTGTTGGTGGTGGGCATCACTAGTGGCATGTGGATCTGGACCTCAAAGACACTGCAGTCATGGCAGAATGTGTTCAGCAGGAAGCTGAAGAAGAGGACGAGAAGGAAGGCTGCCAGTGTGTTCACCAGCAGGCCTTACATCAAACCTCACCCATCTCTCAAAGGGCACAGTCTGAAGTATGAGCCCACAAGGGCCCCTCCAACATGTGTGTGAGCTGGCTGTTTTTGTATAAACCCCGAAATACTTGTAAAGCCCTTACCTAAATGAGACCTTGAGTGCCGTCAAAAAAAATCAAGGTACAAGTTTATTTATGCAAACTGTTTTGCAGATAATGTTTTTGTACCTTTAGCTATCATGCTGCAAGAGCTGCCTTTGTCTGAGGAGAAAATCTGCTACTTCTGGATTCACTTATCCCATGGAGGGACTTGGTAGGGGAAAAAAAAAAATTATATTGTTCCCGAGACAAAAAGAGTGGAATAAACCAATATGATATGCCATTTACTTGAATAATGTGCAATAGATGTTTTCCTTACAGGCAAAAAGACACTTGTACTCTTAGTCACAGCTTACAGACAATAAAAGGACCCCATAGATAATGGAGGCAAATTGTCAGAGATGAGTGTTGTGTTTAGATGCTTTTTAATGGAAATCAAGGCAGTGGCATATATGTACTGGAGTGAGAGCAGCTGTTGAAAAGTGCTCAAGACCTTACGAACTGCTCTTTGTGAGGCAAATCCATGCCATAAATTAATCAAGCACTCATTACTGAAAAGTTATTTGTATACGCTGTTGAGTTTTCCTTTTTGTTTTTTTCTTTGCTATCTATAGCACAAGGGAACGTTTGTATATATTTCTAAAAAAAAGGTGAGATTTTATAGAAAAATTAATAAAACGTTCTAGTTTTAAATGTTTGTTAATCCTGAATTGTGTATCATGACTGTGTTGTTGTCTCTGTTGGAATGAGGCTCCATCTGCATACAGCCATATAAAGCTTCTTTTTTTTTTCAGTTGCTGCACTGCTTCTCATCTTTGTAGCTGTATGGTAAAAAGCTGCACAATTAATTCATCGTATAAATCTAAATTAATCTTCTTAATTTGTGAATGCTGTAGAGTTTAAATCTGGCTATGGAAAAATCCAACAGACTAACACTAACACATGTTGGTAAGTCAACAGGAAGTAAAAATAATGGCATTCTTTCTTAAAATGTTCACAAGAAACAATAGGACATTTATATCTGTCCTCCTGTGGCTGCATCAAAGGAAAAAAAAAATGTTCTATGTTCTGTTTGTCTATATTACCATAGGAAACCAAGTCACCTTGTGTGTTTTATTGTTTAAAATTATGTGAGGGCTTTAATATTAAATACCTAAAAAGCAAAACAGAAAGCCATCATTTATTTTCAGATATGAAACTAAGCAAAAGTAAAAGTGGTCCTGTAATCGAAAAGTGAAATTAGGTGACTGAAATGTCACGTAATTTAGCTGCGGTTTTCATTAGAGTTTCTCTTTCCCTTCATGCGAGATGCTTGTAAAAGCCTTTGTATAGTTCTTCACCTCGACTGATGCGATTGTACAACTTTATTTTAGTCCTCTCTCTTCTTTCTCTCCTGTCTCTCTCTTGCTGTGTTGCATGTGTCTGTGCGTATCAATGAAGGGGTTATACAATAATCCAGCTCTCATTCAGGACAGGATTAGACTGTTTGAAGGGTTTGACTTTGAAAAGAGGATTGCTGCAAACCAAAATACAAAATATCTGTCATCTCTTCTCTTCTTATCAGCAGGGCATAGTGACATTTCTAAAGACACATCTGGCCTGGATTTGAAGTAGTTACATATTGACTGAAGCCGTTTTTTAAAGCACGAGCAAACTGAGTATATTGTGTGGTATCCAGAGATTTTTGGTGTTAAACAATCCTTACATTGTCAACAATTTAAGTTGAATGCTCTGAGAGCCACGAGTCTAGTCTTGAATCCAAGCAATTGCAGATCGACTTTTGGCTTGACAGTTCTGTAAGCTCAACAGGAAAACACCCTTAAAGTCTACGTGGTTTTTTAACAATTGAATAGTGGTAGACTGTTGGAAGTAAATGTAAATGTTATCCTATAGGAAAAAAAGCAAAATGCAGACCACCTCGCCTTTATCTCCCTTACTTTTACATCGTTTTTTGAGAGTTTAAAAGCTGTGGTTGAGAGTCCTCTCTGGTCTAATAAAGTTTCAAAAGTGTAGTAATGCTTTACCCCCGAGGGCATTCAAGTTCCAGCGTCAACCCAACCCGTTTTAACAGTCAAAAGCACATGACTCACAACCTCTATGTGGCTGAATCAAAGTCAGCCAGTGTCTATTGATACTCAGAGTTGCAAAAAGGTGTGAGTGCTTCTGAGAGCTTCAACAGAGGCCACCTGGATAACAGCCCCCGAGGTGTCTGGGAAGGCTGTAAATATAAATGACAGTTACCACCCCCCTCCAGGGCTTCTTCAGCCAAGCAGGCTTCACTTCTCTTCTTCTCCTCTCTTCAAAGGAAAAAAAATCCTGCTCAGAGCAAGGGCAAAGTATTGCTGGCAAAAAAGGGTTTTTCTTTTTCTTTTTCTTATTTTTTTAAGGAAATCTCACTCAACTATATGTATTATTGGACTTTAAATTACAATATATATCCATTACAATATATCAGTGGTTATCAGGCCAGGACAAGGAAACACATAGCTCATCATTTATTGTTATTGCTTTTGATGGCTTTTTAGTTTTTTGACCAAGTGGGAAATCCTGTCAAAACCATGTGACTAAAGTTTATTAATTCTGGACCCACATATCACCAAACTCCACCTGGACAAATGCCGTCATTCACAGACTACTTCTCATTCTTTCAACTGTGCCACGCAGGAAACAGTGGTGTCGGCATTGGCTTATGATGTGTTGACAAAAAGGAGCTTCTGCTTGTGATCAGTGTTGCTGAAATGGCATCAAGCCTTTGATAATTACTTGATTTAATTTAATCTGACTTGTTCACTAGCATGCCAGGATTTTCAGCTTTTCACCCTCTGTAATTGAGCTGATGTTAAGTGCCTTTGTGAAACCAAGCAGTATTAGAAACATAAACTTCAAATGGCTGATTTAGGTTCAGAGGGAAAGCAACAAGGAATCATTATAACTATTCAAAAGCTTGAAAGCTTGTTTTCAAATCTGTAAACGACTGCACTGTCATCTCTGTAGCATGTTAGTGTATTCAAGGCAAAAGGGGAACCTGTGTATTTTCACTTTTGCAGGCACTCCTAAGTTTGTCTGACACAGTGACATAAATCAAGTTGCAGTGATGACTGGCAGCTGAGGCAGCTTTTCTTTGATCAGGCTTTGTGAAGACGCCCCATGTCCTCATCTTCAGCTGCTCCAGCAGCACCTGTTTACTAGTTTGGGCCTGTCTGTTAGGGAAGCCGCGCTTAGCCTCTTGGTGTCATAGACTCATACATGATGCACACACACACAACATACACAAAGGAATCTGTCTAGTGCTCGGGGTGGATGTGTTTCTTCCAACATGTATCTTGGTCCTCTTATTAGACATCTGCTCTAAATGTAAATCTGTTTTCTTTCAAAAGTTCTGCCTCCCTTGGTGGTGCCAAAGAAGAAGAACATTTGTTGTATCATGACAAATGAAACTGCTTTGTTTTCTTGAAGAATAACTTGGATTAAAGGGGTTATTGAAGAAAACAACTTTACAGAGTTTCATAGGCCAAGATGTTATCACAGAATGCAGTGAAAGCACCCTCTCATCCCGAAAGTTCTTCTGGTGCATGAATCCAGGGTTTTGAGGATTATGGTAGAGGGGAGTGTGGGTGGCTTTATGTTCTGAACTGCTGTGTACAGCAAAGAATCTAGGGCAATGTAAGAGTACAGCATATATGCCTAATCTGTAGTAACAAGCTACACTAATAGCTCACAGACACATGCACCTCAATCTGCTGTGCAGGCAGTTGTTCCCTGCCACTGCTGAAGGTGAGAGTAATTACATAAAAACCTGGCAACAATGAGTTCTCTCCCTGCAAGGCGGGGGCAGGCCACTTTTTTCCAAAGCATAATGAACTGCCTCGCAGGCCCTCTGCTGATCAAACAAGTGTTTGATAGTGGCTTTGGTTTGAAAGAGGGCTGAATATGTTTATTTGCATGCGGAGAAGTGAGTGACTTTGAGGTGGAGATCAGGCAGATTAGTGTTAACTGACAGAGACCTGTGCAAACAGACACTCCCCCTGCATACAAGCAGGGCGGCCGCTCACTTCCTCGGAGGACTAGTTAGACTGAATACGACATAAAAGACCAGAGTATGATGACTCCTGCTACTTTTCAGACATTGCTCATTGTGTGTCAGCCCTTTTTAAACCCAAATCTCTCTTTTTGTTAACTTTGTTTTGGTTGCAGTTCATGTGAAACCAGGCCCACTGTTTGCTGGCAATTAAATCTGAGGGATGAGAAATCCAATAACTGGTGGCAATCCATCAAAGGCGTTTTCTTAGAATTCATTTCGAAAAATTCCTTCAGAACTGCATTTACAAATAGAATCAATTTTGTTTAAAATGAGAAATGGATTTTTGGGAAACAAATGTTTACTACAACACAGTGCACACAATGAAACACTGAAATAGGATAAGTAGTGTTAGCAGACTATATCAGGCTTCCAAATCTTATCAAGACCCAACCTTAGTTCACTCAGACTTAAACTTACTTTAAAATGTTTTTTTTTCTTCATTCACTTGACAAACCTGTCTGCACTAAAAAGCAAAATTATATATATATATATATATATATATATATATATATATATATATATATATATATATATATATTGTGATTTTATCTTATCCTGTTAGTTCAGGGTCGACACGTCTAATCATTGGTCCACATGTTGATTTGGAACAGTTTTTATGCCAGATGCCCTTCCTGACCCAACCCTCCTCAATTTCTACCGGGCTTGGGACCGGCACTGCTTGGCTAGGGATGGGAATGGGCTGTGGGGGGTTCAGTGTCTTGCCCAGGGACACTTGTGGTCGGGAAGAGTGGGGTGCAAAACTCTGACCCTATGGTCCCTAACAGGCAAAATAATAATGATAAGCCCCTTTTAAGCTGCCCATTCTAGGTGGGTTCAACAAATCAATATGCTGCCTTTCTGTTCTGCATAAAAAGTAACAAACTGATATAGGGGCTCAGGGTCAGAGCCGCCTCTAGAGGTAGGTTTAAGAATCAGCTATAATGTTACACCAGAGGGGAATCGAGGAGAGTCACAAAGAACCTCTATGATGTGTAAAATGGTGGTCAGGTTTTTTGGAGACCACTGGAGTGCCTTTAGGACGGGATTTTGTAGATCAGTGTAAATTGACAGAGGCGTCATAAAGAAGGGCCAGCTGAACATCAAGATGGAGGGGTTTCTGTATAAAAAAGGACTATAAATTTATAGCACTGTCAAGCTGATCACTACCATGTAGCTGAAACCAGCAGGTTTAACATAAAGATTGAAAAACAGGGTAGAAAGATAGCCTAGATGTGTCCAAAGCTAACAAAATCTTCCCAGAACTTCTTAAAGTCAGGATTTTGTCGCCGTCTGACAGAAACAGGCTAGATGTTTTTCCGTTTCCAGTCTGTATGCTAAGCTAAGCTAATTGGCTGCCAAATATTATTTTTCTGGTACAACTCTTTGCAATACCCATGTTTCCCAAAATGTCAAACTATTAACTTAACAACATGGCCAATCACGTCTACCTAACTTGACAAGTGGGACATGATGCAGGATGCACGGTGCGCTCCCACAATGACAGAAATGCCACATTCAACACAACACTGTCAGTTTAGTAAGGAAGAAGTATCACAAGTAGTGTTGGCACCCATGGGCTGCAACGTGACTGAGAAGGCAAGAGACTGTGTGGTTAGAGAGATGTGAATAGTCTTGTGTCAGCTGGAAGCAAGATTTTCGCCATGGTGACTTAGCAAACGACTCTAATCTGCCACATTCTTAATCCACCCTGCAAAGAGCGCTGATAATTTTAAAACACAGCAGAGAATCAGGATTTGGGACAGCGTTCCTTTCTACGGCAAAATTATCATACCAACCCCTTCCCATTCAGCATGCAAACAAACAACAAATCCCTTTCTTATAGCTTAAATGTTCTTCATACACAATCATTTTCTTTAATAAATGAATAACTTTTTGGGATAGATACCAAAAAGTGCATGTACTTAACTGCATGTACTATATATGTGAGTGTATGTGTATGTATCTGTGAAACCATGCACTTCTTTGTCACATGTAAGGCGGGCATGTTTTGGAAATGTTATGAAGGCATTGACAGGATTGATGGTGGAGTGGAGAGAGGAAACACAACAGGAGACTATATTTGTGTGTGTGTGTGTGTGTGTGTGTGTGTGTGTGTGACTTTGCAGACGGTATAGGCTGTATAGAGGGATAGGAAGAGGGAGAGAAATGATGATGGATCTGGCAGGGCTCATGAACACCGCTGAGAGAAAATGCCTGTGGTTCAAAGACACTCTCAGCAAACTTAACAAGGAAAGATGGCACAGAGGGGGAGAACATGAAAGGAAACTACACAATCAACTGTCACATAAAGTTGGAGAAAACATCCTGGACCTGCTGGCAAAATATACAGTATGCAGATGTTTGTCTATTTTTTACTCATAAGTTGTGATGCAATGGACACTAGCAAGCTGAGTTAAAACTTACACAGTAATCGCTTATAATAGCAGATGTTGTCCATTTAATTGTTTAATATTGACTGACTGACACAACATAAAGTTGTACATTTTTTAAACTCTCAAATCCACAGAAAGACAGCAACACATATGCTGGCTTATTATACAAGATGACCTAATTATATGTATAATATAGTCCACATTACTGAATAAGAAGTTGTAGATGGTTTTCATCGAGAGTTACATGAGTAGTACCACTCTCATTTCTGTATATGAAGATGCTTTAAGCCGCTGCAGCTAGTTAGGGAGTAATTAATCAGTAATGTAAGTGTCTTATTTTACATTCCACCACTAAAAGCAACACACAGTGTACACAAGAGACGCTGTATTACAGCTCTAAATTCCAATTATTGAATGCGCAGTGAAAGCAGAAGGAAGTTAACGAAAATAAAGGATGCAGCGTTGGTTTTTGCATTTTGTTTGCACACAGCCGTGGTGTTCAGTTACTTATTTGCAATTCAAAGTCTTGTTTTTTATATAGTTGTAAGATACAAGTACATACTTACACTATTTGTCAGCTTGCTTGTGTTTTTGCTACTTAGTTTTTGGCCACATGCTCCTCGGTCTGGCAAAGGTCCTAGCAGAATATTTCATCAAGTTAATATGAACGGGCATGCTCAACACATAACATATGTTAGTCCACAGTGATCCAAGACAATGTCCCACTTTGCTCCCAGCTTGCTTTATGCAGTGACAGGACTGGAAGCAATTTGGAATAAGCACCGAAGAACAGTTGGGGAGATGATAAATGACTTTATTGTTCGGGTTTTCAACTGTATCTGATACTAGTGCATGTGTTCCTTTGAGTAATCAAGCTACAGCATGGCAAAAGAATCTGGGTTTCCTGGACATTGGTGACAGCCCAGATTGTCTGGTCCTGATAATAGTAATGGGAGTGATGGCAACAGCAGCTAATCTACACAGAGAAGGGGTCAGGAACCACTTATCTGGCCTGAGTGGAAAATAACGGACCACTTAGAGGACCAGTCCATGATTGCGATGTGACAACCCGGTGGAAACCCCATTGCCCCTCAGTTGTCTTTGTTTACAAAGTGATTTTGTTGCTTTGAGACATATATTCACTCTGAAATTTATTTCTTGAGCTTTTGATGTGAGACTTGAGGCTGTTCAAGGTTTGTTTATATTCATTAACTTTTCAACACTTGAAAAAAAATGCATTTGTATTTTTAGTTAAGATAGGTCGGGAAAGTTTCCATAAAAGATTTACTTCATACTATTTGTCAAAGTCTTCAAGAACAGATGTGAGCCTAACCAGGATTTACACATCAAAATAAAAAAAAAAAACTGCCTGTAGTCTATGAAACAGCCACCATAAGCACAAGAGAAGCCAAAGCCAAGGGCATTACGCTCTGTGGTAAAGGGTGTTCAGCAAAAGCTTCCAAACTACGTGTTCACATATGTACTTCACAATAACTGCACAGTATGCCTATAAATGATCACAAAACAGGGGATCATAAGCAACAATGGCCGACATGGAAATGGGCTAAATTTAGCTCTCTGATCTTTGCCTCTGGTCATGGACAACAACATGATGAGATTCACAAAACAACATAAAGACAAGCCTCTTTTCTTCTGGTCTTCAAAGGAAAGAAAGAAGCGGTACTGCAGACAACAAAACAATCTATTAAGGAGGAAACACATGACTTGTTGTAGACTGATAAATGGGCGGTGCTGCTGTAGGAATACTGCTCTGGTTGCAGACAGGAGTTTACTTTTGTGCTTGAGACGTGTTTTATATGGTTTATGGTGTCTGCTGTCAAAATGATTTCTGCACAGTGGTTTGTTATTTGTCTGTTGATCCTCTTCAGTGCTGTTAGATCAGCTTAAGCAACCACGCGTCATGTTCCAAATATGTTTATTTTGATATGAAAAGTGCTACTTAAAAGTGTTTTTTGTTGAGTGTCTGTTTGTTTGGGTTAATTATACTATTGAACGCGGTTATTATAATTTTTTGATTTGTATTGCAATGTTTTTATCTAGTTTTTTCTATTTGACCTAGTATACATGCAGCTGTAGCTCAGTTGGTAAAGGTAGTCGTCCACGGACCACAGGGTCAGTGGTTTGATCCCCAGCCCTGGCTATACGTCGAAATGTCTCTGGGCAAGACAGTGAACCCCAGGCAGCCCATTCCCCTCCCCAGCTTTGCAGTGCCAGCCTAAGCCGGGTAGAAATTGGGGAGGGTTGCGTCAGGAAGGGCATCCAGCGTAAAAACTGTGCCAAATCAACATGTGGACAATGATCTGCTGTGGCGACCCTGAACTCACCGGATAAGGCGAAAGGATGAAAAAAAAAAATACAATATAGGGAAGAGAGGCAAAGTGAAACAGTTTATCTAAATCTAGTTAATTACAATATATTTCATGCTCTAACAATTTAAAACTCACTGTCCTTTTAAGCTGACTATTTTGACTTTTTTTTCTCTTGCTAACTAATTTTCATGCACTCCAGTTGCCAACATATGGCTTTAATATACAGTTTGTTCCATACAGTTATCTAATAAACTACATTTATTTTTCTCCTAAACACAAATATTTGGTTGTGTTTCATATCCCCCAGTAGTTGCTGAGGTATCCTCACTGCAAATATTTTTGGATGGGAATCACTGGTCTTGCTGAGAAGAAATGGACAGACCTGACTTTAAACTGGAAGCAGGAATGAATGTTCACTGATTAAGTGTTCCCTGTGGAATCAGTGTTTCTGCTCTGAATGCAGCAAGACGCTGGAAGCAGGTCAAGAAAGGTCAGAAAGGACAGCGTGAGCTTCTTCTCTAAGCTGGACACTTTGAAGGACCTCTGAGTCAGTTCATTGATATTCAAGGATTTGACCTGCTGACAACAGGGATGTCACTGAGGTTAAGACAGCCGTACCTCTCCGTATTGTGGCCCGGCTGAAAAGCCAGGGGGTCCTCAGCCCCTCCCCCCCCTTCTGAATGGTTGTCATGGTGAGCAAATCAGTCCGGCAGCACTATGTCACACTCTTGTGGGCACATTCTCTCTTTCTTCCTCTCTTTCCTTTATTTTCCCAACTTTCTCTCATGCTGCTTCACCAAGGGGGCTGCCAAAGAGAGCTTTCTGTCCACTGACAAAGCCTGGGGTGTCGTGGACATCCCCATACATATACAGTGCAAAAAAGAACACCCTCTCAAAATCCACGAGTTTCCCTTTTCCAGTTCACACAGCAACTGATGTGTTTCCTCTCTGTTGTGGGATCTGTGTGAGTGTTTTGCATCCATGGAAATGACATGTCATGTGGTGAATATGCACTATAGGTCACCAAACCTAAATTATCACCTATCATATTTGATCCCACAGCCGAAGTGAAGCAAAGTTATAGTAGTGAGCTGGTTTCATGGGCATTTTTAGTTTAATTTTCTATTGTTTGCTCATATGATTCTATTCATTAGTGAAAAGACCAGAGTAAAACTAAAACTCACTGATAAGAGCAAAAATCAATCAACAGGAATTCATTTGATTCACTCAAAGAACATACATTCTTCATAAATTCACTGTGTCTTCTAATGGAAAACAATTGACTGATGTTTGGCAGTAGGCCTCTGCGATGTCTCACAAATATGCTACTAGCATCAATGTCAAGGAGATTAGGCTGAAGGGAAAATTGCTGCTGTATTTGGGAGTAGAGATGGTGAGTTTCTGCTCTCAGGTGATGGGACATGTCTGTGCCTCACCCCATCTTAACCTGACGGCTACTGCGGTTGGCGCTGGAATTAAAGAGGTTAGGCATAAATCACAGAGCAAGAGGTGTAGAGAGGGAGTGAGTCTGGGGAGGAGAAGAGGGAGAGAGAGAAAAAGTAAAGAGGGTGAGGCTAGTATAGCTCCCCCTGACACTCAGAAACATGCTGTTCCCTCCTAAATGCTCTCGTCCTCCATCCCTTCCGTCTTCTTTGCTTCTTTTTGTTTTTCTCTGTGCTCCCACACAGTCAAACACATCCTTCCTGTGGCTGTGGTAGTTGGACCATACTGGGTCCTTTACTGGTCCTGCGGGTTCCTGATTACACCATCCTCCTTCACACACATTAAAGCAATAAGCACTACACCACAGGAAATAATGGTTGCGACTGCTGCTGTACACCTCTTTTCTGAAGCAAATAATGCTGAAAAAACATACATTTTTATATTTGTATTTTTTAGATAATAGCAAGAAATCCCTGTTTTATTTGGGGAATATATTCTCATATTTTTGATAGACAGACATCTTTAGAATAGAAGTTGTATAGTTGTTGCTGTTAAAAACTGTGGTGTCATAAGTGACAAATATCAAACAATGGCAGTAAAGGTAAAATATGTGAAATAATGTCATGCTCACATACATTTTAATCTACTTTATTCTACCCTTTAGCTCTTTATACATAAAGAAGTCATAAAATAAAATCAGTAAAAGTATTTTTTTCATAGAAAAGGAAAAGTCCTGGATCACACATTTGCAAAACAGAACGTTATCCTATTTTTCATAAGTCTATGATAACATCATGTTTTCAAGTTTAGAAAGATCTCTCTTGGGCACAAGAAAGAAATGCTATAACCATGACAAATGTAGTAATGCTGTGGTCATAAGTGAATATTGTACCATAAAATTAGAGAAATGTGGCAGGGAAAAAAAACATCTGCCAAATATGTAGATTAATATCATATCCTCATTACATTAATAGAAAACATAACCTCATTTTGCTTCAAAGCAAGTCAGTGGAGTGCATTATTTAGCAAAGCAACAACAGAAAAACACTTATAATAAATGTAGAAAATGTAGAAAATTGACTAAATACGTCTTCTAAAAGCTGCAAAAGTGCTTGATCAGTCAACTACAGTGCATTAACAATAATGTTTAAAGAAAGTCTTTGATCTTGATCTCCCCATGTTTTCCACAGGGGTATAAGGGGTTTTTAGAGTCTTTGAAAAAATGAGTAGGAAGAAAAAAATCATATAAGCCCTAAATATGATCTAAGAGTTTTGAAGGCACTTTAGGTCACTAAAGATTATTGAACCATTTAAGCAACTGACTATTTCTTGGAGTAGTATCTGCTATACAACCTTAATATGGAGCATATGAGAATGAAATGATAAAAATGATGGGTGTTAACTGAAAAGTGTAAATTTAAATTTACACTGTAGAATAAACACTATACACTCAGCTAGGATATGTTACCAGATCCACAAAGGACCCCAAAATAGGAGAAGAAATCTTTTCTGCTTTCATAAAATATGATAAATCTCTTTTGACACCAATATATTATTGTGGAGACCAAATTTATAAACTGTCATTTTAAGCTGTGGAACACAGTGAACAGGAAAATCTGCAGCCACCTGAATTAGGACATATAGAAAGCAATGCGATGCAAGTCATCCATATCAAAGTAAGTAGATGAGGCATTCAAGGTTGGTGCTCTTCATGTAAAGATTATGGTGCTAAGAATACAATCAACCCTTGTCATTGACTTTAGAGCCAGAGAAAATAATATGACTTTTACTCATTCATAAAACCATTATGAAGAAGCTTTTAACAGGTTCCAAGGACCATGGCTTACTTTTTAAATAAAATATAAACAAGAGAAAATATCAAACCCATTAATCTTTCATTAAGCTTGCCGGATAAAAAAGAATCGCTTAAAGTATCATTCGTTACCATCACTGCGAGTGCAAAAGCCCCCTGCTAACATCAAAGGCTTCTCAAAGACAGAAAGCGGGAGAGAGTCAGTTTGCTGAATTTGGCTTAGAACCAGCTTGTGGTTGGGTTTTAATTTCTATTGACTCATAATGGCACAGAGGAGGAAATTGGGACGCTTTCTATAATGGTTTTTGTGGCACTGAGGCCTGTTTGAGCAAATACACAGATAAACAATGCGCTGCTGTTGTTGAAGGAGCTGCAGATTCAGACTGGATGTTGACAAAGGTTAAGAGCTCATCCTCATCTTGCACAACTCTTTGTGTCCCTGAAAGATCAGAGGCTTCTCATGACCAAAGAATGTGGAGACTCCATTTTCAAATACATGCAGCACACACACATTTGTGCGGCGAGGAGCAGGAGGAGTGGTTGGCATGTTTGTGAGGGCAATGTAACAGAACTCTTTAGAAACAGACTGATCCTGTTTTATATGTTTGGGTGGGGCATTTTGGCACTGCAAGTATTTTGTAACGCTTCAATGGAGGATCTCAGAAAAATTCATATGCAACATGTTGCAACACAGTATCTTTATTAAATCATTTGATGGATGCTCTCAATGATTCTGCAACTGTTGTGGCTCATGGCACATTGAATATACATAGTGGTTGTATTTTTGAGCTGGCCGCTGAAAGACAGATAGGTTAGTCTTTGCATAGAAAAACACAATGGTGCTTTTGCTGACATCTTGTCTTTTCCATTAGCTTTCTTGCTGTCATTTGAAAGTACTAAAACAGCCTGGCAGTGATGCCAAGTAGGTTAATAACATGCAGCGGATTAAGGTTTTAGTATAGCTCTCCACTGCTGATATATTGAAGAACTGATTTACTATGGGAATAAAATAAACCAATCTCGACACAGTTTCCCAACCTGCATCCCTATGTTCAAGTATGGATGTAGCTTTGACAAAATACAGGGACACATTCACTTCTGTCTGCAGTACACAAAGATTGAAAGGAAGCCGCACTTCAGAGGCTCAGTATATTACATGGGTTAGTCATGGCCCATACTGAATAAAACATGGGAAGAAAAAGTTTCTTTTTATCTACAGCCAAAGCGCTAAATCTGACCACTGCAACCGATACTCGCCCACTTCATATCCTGCCTTTGATAGTGAAAACGTAGGCGCTTCAAATGTACCAGTTTGTCCTCATTTTTTAATGGGTTTAAGCCACAAACACTGGTTGATGTTCGCAGCTGAAACCCAAATTACAGAAATTTACTCTTTTCTAAGCGTTGTTGTCACATTGAAGTTACTCTTTCATATTTGCATTTATTTTTTGTTTGCCGCACAGGTCGATTTAGCCAACCAACAGCAGGGAGACAAGTTAGTGCTGATAGGTGCAACAATAATTGCTTTGGACATGAATAGGCTGGCTTGTGTGATCTCCCTGTTCCTTTGGAGTTGGATGATAGTTAGATAAAGCTCTGTTCAGCTCAGAGATGTCACAGACATGTGTTTTGGTTGTGCGGGACTCATCTTTGCTGGTGTGGAGTTGTGATATTTTTGGACAAGCTGGGATGAAAGCTTAGGGTCCTGTGGCTAATGAGATACCGAGGCAGTGGGAATGATGGTTTTAATTACTGCCCAGGACTGGTCCAAAGGGGGCGATTGCTGAAGAGCATGCTGAGTGTCCTAGGCTGGGAGTTCAGACCAATGCCAGTCATGCTGTGCTTGGCTGCCTTTGATGCTCACTCCCCTCTGCTTTATTCCCACATCGTACTTATTAGATTCTTTGCTGCTGATGCTTCACTGCACCTTTGTTCAAACCAATTCTTTGGACAAAGAGAGGAATAACCACTGAGACTTCAACTTCCAACCCCCAGAAAGTTTCAGTGATGCAGAAGGCAACTTAATCTTAGAAATAAAGCTGCAGCGCTCCCATTGTGCAGTGGCTCACTGGCACAGAGGAGATGCTTGGAGCAAGGATCAAATCTCAGGAATGTAAGCCTCAGTATCCAACCATGTATGTAAACTCAAATGAGCAATGAAAATAACTATTGCTTCTGTGATGATGAAACAAAATTGGGGAAGATTCCTCCCCGCTGTCCGCTCACACTTATCTACAGTAGATTCAGAGGCAGGCTGTGAGCCCTCCGTCTCCTCGGCTGCTCCCAGCAGGAGGGTGTTGCTACGTGTCTGCGCTCTGTTCTCCTGCAACCCAGCTGTGGACCAACCCTTGTTGACTTTACAGAGATCACATGGCATCCTCACTGAGGCTGACTCTGAGGGGGCTCTGCCTCTGCTATGTTCAGCAAGGGCCTCCTCCTCCTCCTCCTCCTCCTCCTACTCCCACTGCCTTTACCCCCTGCTTTTTCCAAAAGGTTTGGGCTGATGTGTGAAGACACCAAGCATATTCACAAGCACAAACTTTAAAATCTTGCTAAGCATATCTTGTCATTGTCTTGCCATATTTTGCTCTTAGCAGAGTGTCAAATGATCCTTTATAGTATTCAGTGGACAAATAGGTGCTTGTGGGAGCCAAATCTTTTTCTACATAGATTTTCTGTATCTGTATACGCAAATAATTTCCAACAAGTCAAGGCCATCAGCCCGAAGGTTTTTGTTTTCCAATGAACAGGAAACATTATTTGCCAAAAACTGAAACAAAATGGAGCTTGAATGACTTATGTCCTTGGATTTCATGCTCACAGGAAATGTGTATAAAGGGGTCGAATCATTTCTGAACGAGGGTTTGCTATTTTGAAAACCCGAGTGAGGATTTGTGTGAACATGTTAATGTTCTGGTTTTATTTATAGTTATGTAACCATAGTTTGCCTGTTTTTTGAAGAATATTTTCATAGCTAATAAAATGTGTTGCTGAACATACATGAAAGAGAAAGTGCAGGTAGGGATCATACTGTATGTGACAACATTCAGATTTAAACCCTTGATATCACAGTACACAGCAGCCTCTGTTCGTGACTTATCCCCTGTTTGGGGTCAATTTGACCCACAAGCTCTTGTTATCATTTCTTTGCCAAGTAAGCTAATCAGTGCCATTAGCTGAAATAATACTCTGATACCACAAATATGTAAATACAGTAACAGGATAACACAGTGTAAACAATGTGTACAAAAAGCTGATTGGTGATCATAGCATTCACTTACATAAAGGTACAAAATTAAAAAAAAAACTAATCTGTCAGTTTTGTGCAGAAAAGGTACGAATTATTGTGGATTATGAAATGTAGTCGATTGTAGATTTCTTTACCTTGAAAACACTTTGCTGTTTGTAGAGTTTCAACTGTGAGTACAAAGTATACTCAGTTGTCATCTCATGTCAAAGTAGTTGCAACACCAAATGCAAATAAAATAAAATAAATATATATTATATTTCACAGTAAATTATATTTACAAATTATGTGTAATTAAATTTAAAAAATAAATATTAAAGTTAGTCCTGGATGCTTTGGATAATGTTAATTTTTACTGATAGTGTAGGTTGTGAGGTATTTAAAGGATGTTAATGTTGTCAAAAATGTCATCTATTAATTGATGAGAATTACAGGAGACACAGTGAGGTGGAAAACCTTTCTTTTAACTTCCATTAAGTAGCAATTTGTTTTTGTTTTTAATTTTGTTGCATTTATTGTAGACACAAAACAATTCATGAAACAACTGCTGGATGTGAGATTCACTGATTTTTGACAATAGTGCAGCATCAGTGACGAGGCTGGAAACTCTTGTGTTGTTTTGGGTCTTCATTTAGAATAGAACACCTGTTTGTTTAATGTTTAAGTGAGGTTGTAGACTGTAGATGGCCAGCCTGTGTGTGTGTGTGTGTGTGTGTGTGTACTAATTCAGAGCAGATTAGATTCCACAGCAGGCATGAGAATAATCTAATTTTCCTAACCTGCTTACTAATATGATGGCAGAGGAGATCCTTATAATTCAGAATCCCCTCTTGTTCTGGTTGTGCAGTCAGGGGTTCAAGCTTAATGGGGCCACTCAGACGAAAGCTTTGATCCTGTTTTGTTTTTAACATTTCAAACAGGATGAATGCCTGAATGTCATACAAGCGTATCAACAGTGAAGTGTGCTCCTGACAGTGGTGATAGTGGTGATGATGACAATGATGATGATGATTGGTTATTAGTTATGATGATGAATGTAATGAAGGTTGTGTATTTTGTGAAAGTGCAGGCGGTTTGATATAGTAACTGTGTTCTGTGTTTCCTTTCATCAGCTTTGGTCCGTAGTATCTCGCAGAGCATGATTAGTGTAAGCGTGAAATCCACGCCACTGGGGGCTGCAGGGCGAGCTTGAAGCCTGAAGCGCATTCATCAATGTCCTTGGCAGGGTGTACCTTTCACAGCCTCACACCGCTCTGCTTGCAGCCCTCTCCCTTGCTATATTTTCTTCTTTTTCCTTCATTTTCACTCGTTTTCAATGTGCTTTGTTGTTTTTTAAGAGATAATGTGGTTTTTGAAGACAACTTTACTTGTTCGAACCGTTATACTGTTCAGCATTTTCAACAACTAAATGTTAATATGTGTATGTATTGACTTGCATCCATTCACGTGCTCATAGATACAAATACACCCTATTTTGTGTGATAAATGACTTTTTCCTTTTTTACAACACAATTAGCCATGATCAGACTGATGTCCCTGCCTTTACTTCATCTCCCCTCAGTCTTCTTTCTGCAGGTAAACAGTGACTGGAGAGGGTCCTCGCAGACTGGTCCCTTAGGTCTGAATCTGTAATCACTCTTAGATCTCAGACATGAAAGACTTGCGTACATTTTCCTAAAAATGCCCTCTGAGGTGCCGAGTTCTGTTTAAAACGATAGGAAGTAGAGTGAAGAGGAAAACTTTAGGAAGAAATAATCACGCACCACTAAAAAGAAGTGCACTGTTTTAATTTATTGTGGTCAAAAGTTTAATTTACGAATGATCAGCTCCAGACACAAGGCCTTTTAGGCTTTGATCCAAGTTTTAATTAATTGAAAACACCATCAAAAAAGGTTACGATTGCACAGTAAATACTTAATCAGTCAATCAATTGATTTTTATCGGTCATTGTCATCCTTTATTTTCATTTATAGCCTTTTTTCATTTAGGCCTCACTTAACGTTCTGCAAGTTAAATGAAGGGAAACTTCTTTCTTCTTCTTTTTTCCTCTTTCAGAAAGATGCCATACATTTTTTTGATTGTGATTATTTGAGGATTGTTATGGATTTACTCAATTTGGTGTAAAAAAGGAACAATTCATGTCTGATAGACTACATTTGTTTGAGAAACTGGGAAATACATGTGGGCAAACCAAACATCAGTGAAATTATTGTGCGACTTTTGCTGCCATCAAGTGGTCAATATTGAAACCGCACCGTCAAAAATAAAATGCACACGCCAAATTACTAAGGTGAACGAATCACTACGCTTAAAAAAATAATTCCTCAGCTTTTATGCTTTGTTGATTTATTTATTTAACCTATTCTAACGTTTTCATTAGTTATAATTTTAGCTATATTAACTTGTAATAGATATATATGCTTTATGTTGGGTGAAGGAATGTTTATTGCGCATTAATTTGCGCATTAATTTTCCCAGTGAAGACCTGCAACTGACTTGCTGCAATCTCTTTTCACCCTTCTTGGTGGATAGAGTTGGGTTTCAGTGTAACTTTGTATTAAAGGCCCACCGTGTCCTTTAAAAGTGAGTACACATGTTTTACACATTTTAAAAGTGACTCTTGATTTCTTCTCTTTACCATTTTTGGATTTAGCATTAATCGAAGTTATAACTTTATCAATTTGTATCGTCATACCACCCAAGTTAAATAAATCCCTTTGCTCTTTGGTGTAACATGTGTTAGCATGCTAATGTTAGGAGCACCTGAGCTGAGAGATAACCTTAATTAGCGGGCGCCATCTTGTCGGTACGAGAAAAATCATTGTTTAAAACATATAGTTTGATATTTTGTATTTAACTTATATGTATTGTGATTCCGTTTTTTGAAATACGAGATACGGTAACTTCATGAAATGTAACACTTTAAGCTTTAAGCTTAGACCAATTTAACCAATTTCAAGTCACCATGAGAGTAATTTTCAGATCGTCTCCTTTAGATTTCTGGGTTAGTTTATTAACGTTTTTTTAATAATGGTGGAATTTTTTTTTAAGAGCTTTGAGAGGTGCCATTTTGAGATTACCCGAAAATGACTGGTCGAGCACGAGCAAGATCAAGAGGCAGAGCACGTGGCCAGGAGACTGCTGCACCTGGAGCCGTAAGAGCTACTATTACTTTATAGCATGTACAAAAAGAAAACACACAGCTGTTACCTGTTCAGCACGGTTTTGTTTTGTTTTTACTGATCGCTGTCTGACTCATACTTTGGGATCATGTTTATGACATTAAGCTTTCTAGACCCCTTTACTTGTTTATCCCAAACAGAAAATGTATGGTAGGGGTAACCGTGGCTCAGGTTAGAAGGGTCGTCTGCTAATATCAGGATCAGAAAAAAGTATAAGGTATAATTCCTGTGATTTAAGGAATTTTACTTTTTGAGTTAGTGTCCTAAAGACTTAACCGTGATCCTTAATTAATGAATTGCTTTTTAAAAAACATTACAAATAGTGTAATGTGTTGTTTCAGTATCCTGCATAATCAGTAACTCATTGTCAACATTTAACTGAAATTCTTCTTTTCATCATCATGGTTTGGTTTAATACATGCATAACTACAAAACTAAGCTGTAAATTAAAACCTTCTGATTGACATGCTGTGATTTAAAATGTACTGTAAATATAATTGGAATACACTATAAACGGTTTACTTCAGTTTGAATAAGATAAGATGTCTGGTCTCACCCACCTATTACAGAGTCCAGTGGGCAGCCCAGGACGATCTGGCTTGTTCAGATAAATATTGGGAAAGCTAAAATATCAGTTTGACTTTTATTTTTAAATTTATGTTCATATTCAACAGATTTCTTGATCACTTTGTACTCTCAATTATATCTTCATCTTTGGGGATTTGCTAAATAACAAACAAGCCTATCTGCACTACAGTTCGACAGCAGCACAAAAACAGCCTCCGTAACTGAATCAACTCCTGAGTTTGAACAAAAATACCACTCAAAAATCAATGTTTGGGAAACAGTACAAACCATCATTTATTTTTCACTAGCCAGATCTGACATCTGAATAGACATTAGCCCAATCAGGGTTTACTTAATCTCGAGCTCTGGTGACTAATAAATATCACTATTTTATCACACATTTTCTCCCTTTTGTGTTCTCTGTTCTATTGTGTAGCTTTATTTGCACATGCGTTTTTTAAATTTTATTATTTTTAATTTTTTTGTTTCACCTGTTTTCTTAAAGAGCCAAGCTCGGGAACCTGCACCACCAGCAGCTGCCCCTTCTCACGAGGGTGAGCTGGTTGGTAGAGGTAGGCAGAAAGGTGCTCCAGGACCCTTCTCTGCACAAGGTACATCCAAACACAAGTTGCAGTTTTCTTTTGCCAATGTGGTTTGGCTATTAATAATTTTATTTTTATTTTATCAGCTGTTACAAAGATTTCAGCTGGATTTCAGCAGGTGAAGCTGGGAGAAAGAGGTGGACGCCGCTGTGATTTTCATGATGTGGGGGTTAACACTCGGCAGGCTATGGAGCATGTGAAAGAATCAAAGTCTGGTCAGTTGTAATTATTGAAGAGAGAACTTGTTTAATCTATTGATCAGGAAATCTTGATTTTTAGGGTTGAAACACTGTAGATTAGTCACACTATGTGAGAGAAGCTGTTATTTGTACAGCTGTTTATTGTAGTTCTCTATTTTCTGTAGAAATGTAAAAATATGCTAAGTCACATTTGCAGGCCTGAAGTGGACATGACATGAGAGTTTGAAAACGCCAACACTACTTTATTTCTATATATCTATCTATATCTATCTATCTATCTATCTATATCTATATCTATATATATATATCTATATATATATCTATATATATATATATCTATATATATATATATATATATATATCTATATCTATCTATCTATATATCTATATCTATATATATATCTATCTATCTATCTATATATCTATATCTATATATATCTATCTATCTATCTATCTATCTATATCTATCTATCTATCTATCTATATATATATATATATATATATATATATATATATATATATATATATATATATAATTAAATCAGATGGGTTTTAAATTTAAATAATATTCAAGCACAGAATAGTGATCAAGTCAATTTTGCATTTGTCTGCACATGAATTTCTCTCCTGTCTTATTCAACAATGTCGCCAATTCAGGACTTTAAGGTGTCTGTTTTTCAGGGACACTTGTAATTACTTGTTGACTTGGGCAGATGTGCACTTGGGTCTTGCACCTCGTCTTCTGATTGGATACAGTGACAGCATGTCTCTGGAGACTATAGTGTTCACCAAAATAAATCTCTAAATTTCTCAGCTATATCTAAGAAGTTTTTAAGGAAAGCTGTTTTGCCATTTGTAGTTCTAATTTACAGTAACAATGATAGGTCACTAACTATAAAAGAGTAAGTAATTGGCTTACTGGACATGATCTCATTTTAAGATGTTTTAACAGCTAGGAGTGCAGGCATAATCAAATTAGGAATATTCACACTTGAATTTATGGACAAACTGATCAGTAGAATGCCACAGATTTTTCCGGCAGTTCCTGCTTAAAGTGAAGTTTAACATGCAAATCTGATTTGCCTATTATTCTCTGCTCAGATATGCTTAAATATTTATTTTGTGATCATTTAGAAACAATTAATTGAATAAAACCAACAAAAGACAATAAAAATACAACAATGTGTAGATGTTTCTAAACTCCTTCTTGCCAGTGTAAATGTGGACAGTATAGAGAACAAGACTGAATGTTAAAGTGAGAGTAATGCAACGCTTATGGTGCCAATACTCAATTTTTGGTGGCGGCAGCCATTATAAATTTCTACTTTGTTTACTTCCTTAGGAACAACTGGGTCTACCATACAGTTGGCAGCAAATTTCTTTCGCATCCTGTCACGCCCTCAGTGGGTTCTGTACCAGTACCATGTGGATTTTAAACCCCCGATGGAGTCCCGTCGCCTTAGATCTGCACTCCTCTTCCAGCATGAAGAAGCACTTGGCTCAGCACGAAGCTTTGATGGAGCTATACTTTTTCTGCCTCTCAGATTGCCCAGCAAGGTACTTTGATACGTATTTAGTTTCTTTACCTTACGATATTGCTGGGGGCATACAGGTTTTCACATGCCAACTCACACTTCTATAATTAAAATAACAGTCTAAATAGGGTGAGTAGTGATTTGTACAATATTGCTCAAATTGAAATTATTAATACACTGGATTGAAGGGTATATCCTACTGGGAAGACAATAGTTCAGCCAAACTGCTGGTAATATAAATTTATTACACATTTGAAATTGAGGAACAAATGGAATTGTGACTAATCGATGTCCATTTTATTATTAAAATAATTTAGTTGGAATATATTGGCCATTACTTTTGGGCTGGTTTCTTTATGGTGCAGAAGGACACTTGAGAAATATGTCTCAAAACATATTTCATGTACTCATGGTAGAAAAAACACCAACCTGTATGAATACAAAATTGTGCATTTAAAAAAAAAAAAAAAAAAAAAAAAGTGCCATGCCATACAGTTGAAATCCTCAAATCTAAAAAAAATGCTGCGAAATAAATTTTTGGCCATGCTAAACAGAACTGTGTTAAGAGTTAGGGTTACATGTTGATGTGCTGTTTTGGTGAGTTTAAACAACTAGCCAGTTTAGGCAAAAAGCTACTTTTTCCATTTTCTTTGCCTGTTCTTGTTTTAAATGTAATTAGGATATTTTTTTATGTTTTGCATTTTGATATCAAGTTTTCTGCATTGCACTGAAATGTCAAACCATGTGTTCAGGAAACGGTGCTGCTAAGTGAAACAAGGAATGGAGAGAAAGTTCAGATAATAATCACTCTGACAAATGAACTGCCACCAACTTCACCAGTGTGCATTCAGTTTTACAACATCCTATTCAGAAGGCAAGTTCTAGTTGAGTCAGTGAGTTGTATACAGCCATGATAGAAATCAAATCTTCTGATTAAGTTTAGACCTATACAATACTATTTCGTTTGGCATAGTTGGATAATTCCAAACATGACATTTATGGTGTTAATATACTGTATACAGGATCTTGAGAATTCTCAACATGCAACAGATTGGACGCAATTACTACAACGCCAGTGATCCACTCAACATCCCACAGCACAGGTACACTGGGTTTTGTTGTCCCGTACTTTAAATAATGTTCTATTATACTGCTTTTATAAAACCGAATCAGTGAATGGCTCGACAGTTTTGCTTCTCAAATAACAAATACTACAGGTATGTCCACCAATCAGGCATAACATTATGACCACCTGTGCAATTTAATGTAATCCAATACTGTTGCTCTGCCATGAATCCTACTTTTGCAAGGTTATCATTTCTCTGTTTTTAAGTTGAAACTGTCAGTAAGGTGATAATTCTACTAAGTGTTTATTATTGAGGTCAAAGTGGGTAGTGGAGTCATACTGGAAAGTGCATTATAAAAAGAGGAGGTTCTAATGTTTTGGCCATCTCATTCATGTACAGGCTGACTATCTGGCCAGGGTACACCACCACCATTTTGCATTATGAGTCATCCATCATGCTGTGCACTGATGTGAGCCACAAGGTGCTGCGTAGTGAGACTGTCCTTGATTTTATGGCCAACCTGAGGAAGCAGTGTGGAAATCAGCGGTTTGCTGATATTTGTGCTAAGGAGCTTGTTGGACTCATAGTGCTCACAAAGTAAAATCATTTTTTACACATGTATTTCTAATATTTACTTAGCCAACATGGATATTTAATTAATTTATTTGTTTGTTTTTTCTGGGGCTACCCCTACATTTTAAGATACAACAACAAAACCTACAGGATTGATGACATTGCTTGGGATCACACACCAAACAACACGTTCAAGAGGGGAGACACAGACATTTCCTTCAAGAACTACTACAAGACTGTAGGTGTCCAGCTCTCAACTAGTACTTGTAACAAGGAAAATCTTCGACACTCTTTCTTGCCTCAATAGAGAAACAAATTTTCATACACACAATAAATTAAACCTCTATGTATTCTGCCGTAAAGTACTCTTATTGAATTGAACAGCATGAAACACATTGAGACCTTAGTAGTTTGTGACTCACACTTAATGCACGGTTCTGAATGTGAGATTATTTTTCTGTTGTGTTGCTGTTCTAGTCCACACTAAATTATTTATTATTTTTGTTCTTAGCAATATGGACTGGAAATCATTGATGGAAACCAAGTGCTGCTGATAAGCCAAGTGAAGAGGATGGGTCCTGATGGAGCTGCTAAAGGCCCAGCCATGCTCATCCCAGAGCTGTGCTATCTTACAGGTTACCATTGGATTCTTTGACTCTTCATTCATATCTAACAAGTTAACCCTAGCACCATAAAGATGCAGCTTCTTTGTGGCATTTAACATGTATTATAAGCGCTTATCCATCCATTATCTTTAACTGTGTATCCTGTTCAGGGTCATGGGGGGCTGCAGCCTATCCCACTTGTCATTGGGCAAGAAGCTGAAAATGGGGACCCTCTAACTGTAAATGGCAGCACTAACCACTCCTGATTAGCATCAACTCAATGCCATCCACTATTAACCAATGAAGATTGGATGCAGCTTTTGCCTATATAAGACCGGAAATAATGTTTATGCGGTTTTATCTTTGAAGCCGTATGGAGAGTGTGAGCGTTTTTGATGATGTCATTGATTTCAAGTCCTCTGACTGATAAAATGCATTGTGGTGTCTGTAATATAGGTGGGGAATACAAAATGCAGTGTGAGGAAATGTAATTTATGCTTTTGGCTCTTACACTCTGTGGGCTGCAGAAAGTTTCTAAAGTTGCCTTTTAGACAGCTACAGTGCCTGATGACCAGAGTGACAAAAGCAACAGTGATGCAGAGTGCAGCAGTTATTTTAAGGAGGAGAACAGCAGTAAATTAGATGCAACTTACAAACTACACTATAATGTGACTACTAAACTACTAGTTGAGGCTGAGTGAGTAAATCAGCGGGATGCTTGGGGAAAAGCAGAAGAACACTTTTGAGTTTTTTGGATTCCAAGATGAATTGAAAACCAGGAATTGTTAGAGAGGTAAAGATTTACCTGATTGAAATGCATCGCCATTACAGGGATTTTAAAAAGGTAAAATATAAGCCAACGAGTAGGTTTTTAAGATAACTTATCCCAAACCCATCTCAAAGGAGAAATTTACAATCTGCTATAATGGCAATAAATGATAATTGAGCATTACACTTTTTGTTAGGTTAAAAGTGGGAGTGATTTTCAATTAAAGCCAAATATTAAAAAATAGATTTCAATTGGATTTTATTTCATGTTTTTATCTGCTACAGGGACAAATAAGGGTTTTAGGGAACTTTGCAAGTTTTTCCAAAAGCCCTCAGGTTTTAGGCTATTTACAAACAGCTCCTTAGGTCATAATGGGTTAAGCATTTCTTTCATAATTCTTTGAGGGGGAAAGGTGTTATTGTCATAACATGGTTTTGTCAATTCTAATAAAAGTCAACAGCTGTCTTGAAAGTCATATTTTTACTCTGCTCTCTGAAAACCTGTACTAGTCAACTCACTCATGGACTAGCGCCCCCCCCCCACCCCATGTCAACTGTAGCCCACAATTGCATAGGACTTATGGGAAATGGTGTTCTTTAAAGGTTGCTATGAATACAAGCCACTGTATTTAGTTAAACATACCTGTTTTAGGTTAGTCACATGACTAATCTTGGTGATGTTAATACTAAATATTGTCAATGTATTTGTCAGGCCTAACTGATAAGATGCGAGCTGACTTCAACATAATGAAGGACTTGAGCACCCATACCAGGCTAACTCCAGAGCAGAGGGAGGGACGCCTTAACAGATTTGTTACCAACATACAGAAGTAGGTGAAAACCAATGTCACAGAGTTAACCTCTTAAACAGGAAAACCCCTAATTGAT
This sequence comes from Channa argus, assembly GCF_033026475.1. Classification (NCBI taxonomy): domain Eukaryota; kingdom Metazoa; phylum Chordata; class Actinopteri; order Anabantiformes; family Channidae; genus Channa; species Channa argus. The sequence continues at coordinate 20,396,802 of NC_090207.1, forward strand.
TCCCCCCCCCCCCTTTAATGGTTTTCTTGCCCATCTACTTTGCACTTTGTTTAGGAAAGATTGTCATAGTTATTGGATCTTTAATGATGTCTCCACCCCATACAGTTATCATTAACATAATTTAACAGCATAAACCTTGTGACCAACCTTGTGATTATTTAGAATTTTCACCTTTTGTACAGTAATGTAATTAAATACCGATTGTTATATTTTGTTTAATTCATTATATTTTATTGTAATTTAAAATATCCAGCAGAGTCTGAAAACAATGTCTGAAATTTGCAAACAGATTGTGTTCCTTAGTCAACTAGCACAGATATGCAGAACAATAGGTCATCTCTGCCATCATTAGCCCTCCATTTCTAAGTACAGGTCTGTTAGCACTTGCAATTAGGATTATCAATCCTGTTTCACAAATGAACTCAAGAAATGGGAAACAGTACAGTACATTGGAGCTTGTGCCTCTAAGAAAAAAGGTTCCATTACTCGAGTGATAGAAACGTCAACACACCCACTGGCTCACTTTTAATCCTTCTGATGGTTCAGTACAGACCAGTGTGTGTATGTGTGAACATTTTCGTTCACACATACACCTCCTCCTGAAAAAAAAACAAACAAAAAAAAGTCAGGATTATGTGAGAAAACCAGGGGATGTCTGAAAGGGGGTTGCAGAAAGGTCAGTACATTTTTAAAAATCCCTAACACACATATGCATACATGAACAGTTATCTCCCTGTGCATGCAAAGAACGTTAAATGCCATTAAATTACAATAGAGGGTGTGTTTAACTGTGTGTTCACATTTTCTGCTTAAACCCAACACACAATATGACTGCAGTCTGCACAATAATGGAAGTTTCTCATGGCATAAAAACTGTATAGAAGTACTTTCTGTTATTATAACAATAAACATAACATAAACATAATTAAATAAATTATAATTAAATAAAATATAAGCATAATTAAAATTTATCATGCTGTTTCTGTTATAAAGAAATGTGCACAGCTCTGTACTTTTCCAGCAGTAAAGTGGATTGTTGTCTTAAGAAATTATGACCTAATGTTTGGGCTGCAGTTGGTTACTGAGGTTTACTTGCAGTTAAGAAACCTGAAATCTGCGTGTACATGCAGAGAAGAGTAATGGGATTTCTACTCCACCTTGAATTATTTTGGAAACCTAGCACACATATTTTACATGTGCTGATCAACAGCAAAAATCCAGGGGTGAAAGTGAGTTATTTAGTATGAAAGCAGCATATGTACAAGCCCCAAACCTATCCTTTAAATTCTTTGTACTTTTTATTTATTCTAAATATTTATAAATTGATTTTGAAGCTGTCATTTTTGTCATCTCAGCAGTTTTTGCAATTGGTCTTTTCATAAATGCAGAGGTTAAAATAACAATGTATCTTGTCAACATCTTCAGTCCACATAGTACCTGGGTTTGATTCAAGTTCTGAAATGTATTTCTTAGGAATCCTGATGCACAGGCGGAGTTGGATAAGTGGGGACTCAGCTTTGATAAGCAACTCCTAAGTCTGGCTGGCAGAGTTCTCCCAGGGGAGAGGATTTTCCAGGGATCAAGATCGGTATAACATGGTTGTGGCTACACACACTTGTGTGTTGTGTTTTTGATTTAATTAATTTGTGATCTTAAGTGAGATTGGCATAATCTGTGTCACCTAGTATGAGTACAACCCTTGGGCAGCTGATTGGTCCAAAGAGATGCGTGGGATACCAGTGATCAGCTCTCCTTCTCTGAATAATTGGCTCATGTTTCATACTCGTCGTAACGGCAACGAAGCCCAGTCCCTCCTGCAAACCCTCAACAAAGTCTCGGGTCCACTCGGAATCCGTCTGCAGAGAGCCATCATGTAAGTTTAAGTGTAATGCTATAAATCATTTATTTCATAGTAAGTGTATTGTTAAACTAAAATTGTTCCCAGCCGTCCCTGGGTGGTTGTCAATTATCAATTGGTTGTTTAATTCAGGATTGAGTATGAGGATCAGCAGGAGTCCCTCCTTAGAGCCCTGCAGCACAATGTTGGACCTCAAACACAGATGGTTAGTGACTAAATATAAAACGCATCAACACAGAAGAGAAACATGAATTAAGTTATTGGTTTCATTCTAACCACATTTGTGTGTTCTTTTGTTTTTGAGCACCAATAGTGTGTTCAGACCTTTCAAGTTTTTTTTTTTTTTTTTTTTTTTTTTTTTTTTTATTTGTTAGGTGGTAGTGGTCCTCCCCAGCAACAGGAAGGACAAGTATGACAGCATCAAGAAGTACCTTTGTGTGGACTGCCCCACTCCCAGCCAGTGCGTGCTGTCCCGTACCCTCAGCCGACCTCAGGCACTCATGACTGTGGCCACTAAAATTGTGCTGCAAATGGCTTGTAAGATGGGTGGAGAACTCTGGAGTGTAGAAATCCCTGTAAGTCCTATGTAGGCTAACTTGTATGTTAAAGAACATTTAACTCCAGCTATTCAAAGGGAAAGCAAAGGAGTTGAGCAGATCATCAATCTAGCAATTTATGTATAATCGTGTTGTTTTTTTGTTTTGTTTTTTTGTTTAAAGCATATATTAAACAGGATGTAACAAGTGGGTTAGCCCAAATTACAAACATTTTAAAGCTGCTTTTCCCACTTATGTGAACTTGTAGGTCAGTGTTAATTTGTTCTGCTTTACTTTACAATGAATTTTACAAAGTTGTCAATTCTATGCTCTCAAATTTTTTTTATTTTCTTTTTTGTTACAAAAAAGAGCAGAAGTGGAATTGAAATTGTGAAGGTGGTGGTCACCGCTTTATTTTTTGCTGTAGCTGAGATGTAGTGACCAATCATGAACAACAACAATGAGCACCTATTGCCTTCTCTCACAATTACCTGCCACTGGATTTAGTACCACGCCCTGAGACGTGCCAAAATACATCTTGAATGTTTGTGCTGGAGGCATAAGTACTGTATCAGGAATAGCAGATTTCTTTCAGTGCATTAGTTTGCTGGATTAATGCGATTTTACAAAATGCAAAGGTCAACAAAAGGAACTATTGATGAATGTTAGTTGTGACATCATTAATTTGTTGCTTACCTTTGAGCAGCTCAAACAACTGATGATTGTGGGCATTGACTGCTACCATGACACTGCTTCTGGAAAAAGGTCCATTGGAGCTTTAGTGGCCAGTCTCAATCAGACCATGAGCAGGTTAGTATCTACTATAGATGTGTAATGGTCTGATTTCAATATTTTAGCTTGTTTACATTCAGTTGTGCTTAAAATGCACTACTATAATGTAGGTAACTGCATTATGACTTGTTGTTGTGATTAAAACATTTTTAAACCTGCGTTGTCCAGTTGAATGGAACTAGTTTTATTTCTTTATCTTTGTTTTTTTTTTTTTTTTCCCCCCTTCTTTTTTCCTCATGATGTCTGTGTTTGGGCAGGTCCGAACACAGGATCACACTAGGGTGTGGACCAAAAGAAATGCTTTTTACCTTTTTACTAGATTGGGTCTCGGTCTGGACCCAAACAAACTGTGGGCCAGTTTGTTTGTGGGGGATAATGTGATTTGACCTCGATTTGGCCCAAAACATAATTTTAGGTAAAACGGTAGTTGACAGCTTATCATTGCAGTATCAAACAGTGTTGTATTTAAATTTTTTTTAATACATTGGTATAAATCAGGATCTATTTACATTTATGTTCCTGTTCCAGAGTTGTTCTTGTGACTTTAACATTTCTAATTTTTCTGTCAAGGTGGTTTTCAAAGTGTGTACTGCAGCACAAGGGGCAAGAAATTATGGATGGATTGAAAATGGCATTAAGAGGCAAGTTGTTTACCTCTAAATGTCTAAAACCTCTTATTTATGTAAACATATTCGGTCAATGACTGCATAAAAACCTGACCATCACTTCGTATTTGTTGCCAGCTGCGCTGAAAGACTATCAGAAGTTCAACAACTGCCTGCCTTCACGCATCATTGTGTACCGAGATGGAGTGGGTGATGGCCAACTGCACAGCGTGGTCAACTACGAGGTTTCACAAATTATAGACTCCATCAAGTCTTTGAGTGATCAATACATGTAAGTGTTTCAGGTCCAGATTTTATTTTTAATATCTTTGAACCTGAGTGTGGAGTGGTGGGGGGTTTCAGAGAGCCATCATGTCAAATGTGCAGGCAGTGAAAAAGGGGAGTGTGAGAGAAGGCATGAACTAAATAATTTAAATAAAAACTCTGACCGTGACCTGGTTACTCAAGTAAACCCATTAAATAGTTTGACTGAAGGTGTCTTTTTACTTCTTTTAAATGAGTTGCTCATTTAAGTGCTCATATACCAAAACTATTTGAACAAAGCTGAAATTTTACTGGTACTTTTTTATAGAGTGTCTCCATCTATTTGTCTATTTGTCTTACAGGCCAAAGCTGAGTGTGGTGGTGGTAAAGAAGCGCATCAGCACCAGGTTCTTTGCCCACATTAATGGCAAGGTGTGCAACCCTCCCCCAGGCACCATTGTTGACTCTGAGGTCACCCGACATGAGTGGTACGTACGTTAACTCTTATGCAACTTTATGTAGTAATTGCAAACACCAACAATAGCAATTTGTGTTTGCCAGGTATGACTTCTACATTGTGAGCCAAGCTATCCGCACTGGAAGCGTCTCCCCAACCCACTACAATGTAGTGTATGACACCAGTGGACTGAAGCCTGACCATATGCAGCGTCTTACTTACAAGCTCTGCCACATGTACTACAACTGGCAGGTGGGCTAGCTTTGAACACCTTTGGGTATATGCGTGACCCCCTCCTGGATGGCTGTACTCTTAGGGTTTTTCCTAGAGAGAGAGCCTAGAGATCTTTTGTAAATTGAAGTGTAATTTTCTTAATTGGTTTTCATGACAGGAGTGTTGAATATAACCTGTCTTTAAAGAAAAATAAATAATATAATAATCCATGCTTTAGGGGATCATCAGAGTGCCTGCTCCCTGCCAGTACGCCCACAAGTTGGCTTTCCTTGTGGGTCAGAGCATTCACAAGGAGCCTAGCATACAACTGGATGACTTCCTCTTCTACCTGTAAGGATAAAAAGTTTAGCAGTTTGTTCAAGTTAAAGTTGACCTTGTTGCCATGTTTTTAGTTTAAACGGTTAATAAGCTTCCGTAAGAATTTGTGGCATCAAATAATCAAAAAGCATTTTGTATTGAATTACATTATCTTAATTTTGTATTACATATTTAAGCTTAAAGATGTCTACAGCTTAGAGATAAATAGCAGGCACATGTGCTTAATTTAAGTTGTTTCTGAGAAATATTTGAATTATACAGGCCAATGTTAAAAATAAAAATTTATGTTTTGCCTTTGTAGTGTGAAAACAAAATCTAGGTTGCACTTTTTGTTAGTAACAAGTCTCAGGTACATGTAGAGGCAAGAGCTATTTTTGCTTTGCAAATTGTTCTAATAAACATTTTGTTTGTGGTACAGTATGTAATTTCTGTGTTTAAATCAGACATGCAAAATGTACAAAATATCAAATTTATTTCTTCTTTTTAGAAAAGATTGCACATGCACACCCACACAATAATTTGTAACCATCAATATAGGCTGATAATTCTTATCATAAAGCTAGCACACAATTGCAGACTTAAACAATATGGTCTTCAAGACACCATGGGGAAAGCTTGAACTGTTCTGATTATAAAGTTAAATGTACAAAAAAGGCAGTTTGAAAATCAAGTATAAACATTTAAAAACAATTTTACAAATGGACAAAGTACAAAAAGAGCAACAGTCACTCAAAAAGAATAGAAGCAATGTTTGAGGAACATGTCAAACAGGAAAAGATGTATAATATTAGGGTACCGCATGTAATGTGGCTGTTGGGCTGAGATTTGTACAGAAAGTATTACAGAATGTTTTGCATACATTCTTTTTTGGCAGTTTTAGTTCAACTCCTGTGTGTAGAAAAGAAGTTTTAAAATACATGAGGATGGAATGGAAAACTGGGAAGATAAAGGTGGACTGTTTCACACAAACTGACATTTGCACAATCCTTTTGGGCAGCTTTGAAAATAGATTGGCTTTCAATTCATCATACATTCACTACTCTATATTAAGGTGTAGATGGATATCTATACACAGTATAATATTGAAATACAGTACTTGAATCCTGCACCAACATAACTCGGGACACACTGAACAGGCATCAATGACAGATTGGCTTGACCAAACATATTCAGTTCTAATAGAGTTTGGGTTACAAGAACAGAGGGGCAGCATAGAGGTAGTCTTGTGTCTCTCCAATAACTGTGAAGTGTAACTTGAATTCACCTAGTGAAGCACATAAATGTTGCAAGTGCTGTACAATAACTTAATAATAAAATTGCTTTTTCATTAATCTGTTTATGTAACATCGTTTCCTTTTGTAGTTGGTATCTTACCTCAAATGTAACCTCAAAAAACCTGTGAACTGAACATGCCTTCATTTTATTCTGCAGCCCTAAAATGTATCCAGGGAAGAAGTTTGGCCTTGCTGAACTTTCCTAAGGTCTTTCGTTAGGATTAAAAACGATGGGGTTTTTTTGGATTGAGCTATGCAATATGCACATTGTCTATACTCTGGTCCTATGGAAATCACAATGGTCACACAACACCCTGCACGTTACAAGTCAGGGTTAATATCTTCCAACAGATCTTGTTCTATGAAGTAACACAAATGCGTAGTATGAAACTGCACACTGTACTGGACAAATACTAACCTTTGTGCAAGTCTAAGGCAAATACATGGAGGTTGGATGTACCAGGCATTTTCATTCAGGTGGATTTCACTGCAGAGACCCTGTAATAGGTATGTGTGCTTGTTTTGTCGGGGGGGGACACTAGGTTTTATCACAGTTGTTGAAATGGGACTGAAAAATAGTTAATTCTGTTGATTTGTCACAGTATAGTACACAGCAAGTATTAAAGTACTGCATGCTTTGTGTTCCATACTGAGCCCATCACATTGCATGCACTCAAGGGGTCAGGAGGGAATGTGCTGAAGTAAAGCATGCAAACCTCATACAAATTATTCGGCTGGCTGTTTAGAACAAGCTAGAGTCAAAGGTCCATATTTTTCCTCAGATTCAAAATGGACTGCAAGGTTTAACTGAGCCCTATGTGTTAGACTGACATTCTGATTTCTGTACACAGACACTGGTCACACTTAAAATGTGTGTATTAAGTGCCCACAGACCATGTGCAAAAGGGAGAATGCCCGGGCCCGTCTCCGTTTACACCAAAACTCAATCAGCCTTGACTTGGAGGTAAGATATTCAATACTTCATCAGCCGACACGATTAGGTCTCAGGACTGTAGTATTAAATGTATTACTGAAAATATGTGGTCGATACTGTTAACAAAATACAAATATTCTAGTATACAACAGACGTACAAGAATAAAGCATTTGCTAGGTTCACAAATGCCACCTGTCAACTGTTTAATATTTATTTACGCTACGAGAAAGTGGATGACACTCCCAAGTATGTCAAGAAATTATTTTACAGCGCCAAGTCTTTGCAATAGGTTCTTCCCTTTGGAGAGCAGTCCCTTTTTCTTTTTGGAGGAGTACATGTCCAGTGGGGCCCTGATGGGACTGCTGGGCCCCACGATGGCTGGGCCAGAGCCGGGGATGAGTGGACGCACTGTGGGAGAGGCTCTTCTGGGCGGACCCGATTTTTCCAAGGGAACCTAATGGGAGACCCGTAAGGGACAGTTGAGGGTGTTAAAAAGCCAGGCGTCTCTCTCAGCTCAGTCACCACTCCCTCTTTCTCATAAGTCCTTTCTGTCTCAGCAGGGCTCTGAAGACTACCTCCCTGGATGTTGTCCTGTGCTGTGCCCACCCTGCTCCCAGCCTCTCCCTCCCCCTCTGCCAGGTAGAGTGTGTGCGTGTTTTTTTTTTTCTTTTTTTTTAATGAAGCTATAAATAAACTACAACACAGAATTTAAACATGACATTAACTAACTTCACACCAATGTAAGTTGAACCATTTCCCAACAACAGACTATCATGGGCAGGGCCTCACATAAACAGATACAGTTGCATTTTAGGACAAGTGGGACATACTTATATCGCATTCACTTTCCTTCCTTCTAAATATTTATAAAAATAATTACTGATACACCTGGATTACAGAGAAACTACTAGTCACTTCTCCTTTTCTGTAATCATGAGCTAAAAGGCTTCTTTAAATTGCACTTTGGAAAGAAATGGTTGAAGATTTATCATTTACACACCAGAACATGTAACATATCAAATTCATTTTACTGTATGAAGTATTTTAGTGTGCTCTATTTAAAACTAGCACAAAAGATTTTTCCATTTACAAATGGAAAGTAAAATTCTTAACACCACTCCGTATACAGTGGCTAAAGTTGAGCAGATCTTTCTCTATAATAGACATCAGTAAGTCAGTTTGTGATTGTTCTCCATTATTTAGAGTATGTTATCTATTCAGCATTATGCCATACATATCATTTGTAACCACAGTGACTGCGGCTCAGTAAAAGATGCCATTTTACATCAATGACTATCATTTTGCAATCTAATAAATAATTTCACAAAATTGGTACTTAATTGTGCTTTCATCACGCACAATTGTATTTTATAATTGTTTTTCTTTACTATCTCATTCTCCAAATAAAATATAAGGACGTAAATTTGGCGAGAGGGACTTACTGGAACTGCAAAATAAAAAAAAATCGAATAATTTTTAGGGGTGTTTTCAAAGATTTGCTAGATTCTTTGTATTTGGTTACTTAAATGAAAAGTGCAATACTGCATTGAAAGAAGTCTAAATGTTAGTATTACTGTCAATCTATTAAATAATTTGGGGTAACTGTGCAACAACAGCCTTTTAGCTTACCATGAGTTACAGCAGGAGACATACTGCAGTGGACGAACATTGTCATGTACAACACTCAGAGAAACAACTGAAGATACCATACTTCTTGTCTAATGCATTCAACGAACAGTACGGAGTCTTTTGGGCGAAACAAAAAAAAGGTTCCTAAAATCTATCTAAAGCCATAGCAGCACTAAAGGAATGTTATATAAAGTGTACATGTTGCATACCAGAAACTAAGGGTACCCATGTCATCTGCATTAGACGAAGGGAGCGTAATCTTGGTATCCTCAGTTGCTCACTTACGTGAAGGAAACAGAGCCTTTAAGGTGTGAAATGAACACTCTTCTTCTGTTTTGCCAAGCAGGTGAGGAAAAGAAATAAAAAAAAAAATATGGTGATGGCATTTCAATAGTTAGCACTGTGACCATGGCAAATTAGAACACAAGGAAAGAAATACCTGATGACACCTATTAATATTTCAACAATTGCATTATTTGTTAAAGACAAAAATAACATCACATATTTACATTTATCAAATAATTACTTGTGAAATTGTTCTGATGGCAACATAGGCCAAAAGACCTTTTTCGTGCTATTTTACAAGAAAGCAATATACAAAACAAGGCGTTCAGGAGCAGATACAAAAGTTGTACTACACTAGACTTATCTTTATATAAAATGTTCAAGAACTCATGCATTTGGACTATAGAACATGCTGAGCTACAGACTATGTGGTTTATATTTTAGTACAACAAAACTATATTAGAAATGATTTGAGCTCAAACACAGAATATATTCATAAAGCATCTTTTAGAATGCTAAATATGCATGTGCAAAAAGTGTTAATTGCTGTTCAAGACATGACAGAACAAGTAAAAAGTCACTTCCTCCCCTCCTCTCCATTTTACTGTCATTCAGAATGCTTTATGAATACCATGTATCCATGTATTATACAATGCAGAACTTCCCCCCTTTCACAGCAGTAAACATGAAAAATAAAAGTAACTCTGTCAAGTATTAGTTTTAAAGTTTTATTTTTTCATAGATCTTAGACATCTATTTATTTACAATATAATGCTTCAAAGTCAGAAATCCCATTGCATTTTGATCAATGAGAAACAGACTCACAGACACGAAACTAAAGGAAATAGAGGGAACTGAAAAGAGTAAATGGATGACAGAGGGCTAGTACTGCGAAGGAGCATGTACCCTTTTGGTCTTTATCCGTGCTGGAGTGTCCTGGGGGTATCGAGATGGTGAGTCAGTGAGAAAAACCTCTACATCGTCAGGCACTTCTTCTAGAAAGTTGGAAGGAACAAGTCCTTTGTGTCCATTGAGTTCACCCTGTGGAGTACACAACAACAGTGAGACTCATTCAGATTTAAACATTACCTTGAAACCGTATTACACTTTAAAATTACAGTTGGGCGTCATCTTAAAAACCAATAGAAGTTATGTTTACATTCAGTGTTATTTACACTGGATCCTTAGCATGTTTAAATCATTTATTTTTAAACATCATCCTTGCTTAGTTTGGCAGATATGTAGCTGTGTGTTGTCAGTCTGTAGAATGGCATCAAATGATGATCACGGGAATGTGTTGAGTAGTCTTCAAATTATTTTAGGACGTATATGTTTCTCAAAGTAAGCTATACAAGTGTTTCCTGGATAATGTAAGAGGGCTACAAAAGTGCCCATTGGTTCAACTTTGATGTTTTTCACATCCGTCTGGCCTTAAATGTTCATGTACTTCAAGCCAACATTGCTGTGTCAAAGAATTTAGTTAGTGACAAATCAGAGCTTTAAACAATTTTTCAATCCTTTTCAATCAAAAAACCAAAACACAATTATCCAAACATTACCCATAATCCAAAAGTGAAGCAATATAGATGGCTGAGTGTATCAGCAGAGAAGTAAATTTTAACAAAAACAATTTTATTTGCATTAAAGTGTTAGTAAAGAAACAATTAGTACTTACATAGTAAAAACCATCCTCATCTATTTCACCAAAAACTGTGATGACGTCACCGGCACAGAAAGTCAGTTCAGCCTGTCAAAGTAGAAAGAGACTTGAGATACATTTGGCCTGTTGTGCTGTTGTTCTTGTTTAAGTAATGTGAGTGTGCCAAATGCTGTCCAGAACATCAAATCTACTGGGGTTTGATGAGTCTGCGAATGCTGTGCTTCCTTCTCCAAATCACAGTGATGCATCTTAAACACGAGTGTCAATCCAGTCTCTGCAGATGGACTGTTGCAACTGTAAATGCATCAAACGTTGGAACTTTGAAGACAGGATTGCAACACAGTGGGCACACGTCTCCTACGGGATTCTCATGACCACACACACCAAACATACAGTATGTAGGAGACAGGTTGACACCAAAGTGAGGAGGGGAGATGCTGGCTCAGGCGATGCATGAGGGGCTCTAATCATGACCACCAGGGACAGAGGGCCGTGGCCCATCATCCACAGCCCACCTCCTCCTTTGCACTCCAACAAACGAGGGAGGAAACACACACAGATTGGACGGTAGCGTACCCTCCTCACCCTCACTCACCTCCTCATTCAGTCTGTTGCCCTCATACTGTGTCGGTGGCAGTGCCAATAGAAAGGCGAGAGTAAGTAAAACCGAGGGGGAAGGGCCAGCAAAACAGCATGGAAAGTTTCTTTCAATCCTCTAGCTAACACAGTGTTAACTGTAACTCCTCATTCAACCTCACCCGTGTACTTTTGGTCCTGAATCAAACTTAAATTAATAGTTACACATTATCTTGTAAATAGACTAATGGCTACGTAGCAGAGGTAAACACTTGCATACAGACAAAAAACTTGAAAAATACCTGATATGTTAATTACTGAGCTTTCGAAGGCACGGTAGGCAGTTTAACGTGCTTTCTGTTTTTGTGAAAAGCTAAGCTGTAGGCTGGTTGTAGTTTAATATTCATTGTAGTAGACACGAGTGGTATCAATCTTCTGTACTTCAGAAAAAGTGCTAAGCATGTTTGACAAACAGTCAAACCAATTTTTAAAAATTCTACATTTAAAAATCAACAATTATCCACCTTTGTGCTTCAATGGCTTTTATAGATTTATGAACATAAAGTTGAGCGGGAAAAGTCAAAACAAATTGAAGAACTAGAGCTACGGGACAGTACCTCTACATCAACGTTAGGCGAGCTCTCTCTGGGGTCGTAGTCATACAGGGCAACCATTCTCCGCGTTGACATCGGGTGTTGACGGCCACTCCGCCTGTTCCTCTCTATGCACAGCAAGCGTAACAAAAGACAGAAACAAAGACACCAGTAATCAGCGGCAGTAATGTCAAAACATTCACTGAAGGATGTGATGACCAGTGACGAGCCTTGCCAATCCAACAATCTTTGTAACGTGTTTTCATCTGCCTTTTATTGGTAATTAGGTCTTTGTTAGTAGTAGTGGAAAGCTCAGTGACAGAATATTGAGTGGAAATTAGACAAACGTTCACACATAAATAGGAATGATGAGTGAAAACAGCAGCAAAGATAAAGCAGAGTGCAGAAGAGCATCTAACTGGACACAGACCTCTCTTGGACTTTCTGGACCTGCGATTTATTGAGCGGCCATCTTTGAAACGGTCACAGTTCACTTCACAGGAAAGCAGAAAAATATCATTTAAGTGGGAAGAGTAGAGGAAAAGAGAGATGTATCAGTAAAAGTCAATTTAGTTAAATGTAAAGTTTCCCTCAGTATGTAAAATGTATGAAAGGTCAATGTGAGTCCAAAGTTTATGCGGGACTGTAAGTAAACTTTGTCTCACCTAACTTCTCCACAGGAGTGTTGAGTGGCAGGAAGCCCTGTTTGAGGAGCTGGTCCATCATTTCATCATCTTCTGTTTGGATTTCAGAGACCATGTTACAGGGGATCAGACCCACTCTGTCCCGGATCTCTGCCCTGTAGAAGCCGTCTGTGTCTTTATTACCAAAAACCTAAAAGAAAAGCAAAATATCAAGGGAGGACAATACAGTCGTCCATCCAGAAACAAAGGCCAGATACCCCAAAAAATGTACATGTAAACTTTTAGTTGCTTATTTAGATCCAAAGACTAAGACAACATTTAACAGTTTCATCATTTTCTAGTTCATTTTTTGTTCAATGTGTACGTCTGTATGTAGTGTTTTAAGACAAGTGTCTTCACCTTGATGACCTGGCCCTCTTTGAATGGCAGCTCCTCATCAGCAGCGTCAGGGTTAGGAGACATGGACATGGGATCATAGTCAAACAGAGCCACAAACACACGAGTCAGCTCTTCTGGCTCTGATTCCTCATAGTAATCTGGGGATCGCCGTCCCTGCCCGTGCCTGCGCCCGCCATAGCCGTCTGAAACATAGAGCAGGCCTCTGCTGCTACTACCAGCCTTATACAGCCACGCTGGCTGTAAAGGCAATGAGAGCAGAAGATGTCTCTTTGTTAGAGCTGACCGGGGAGAGGGTGATGAGAAGCATGTGTGAAAAAAGACCGAGAAGTTGAATGTCATAATTACATTTTAGGTTCCAACGTCTTTCACTTTGAAAACTGTTCAACACACTAAAAGCAAAGGTGCTTTTACAATAAACTCTCTGTATAGTTGTAGCACAGCAGGGTTCTTTGTTCACACATCTTTACCGTGACAGTCAGGAACACAGCACAACATCGACATGAACAACATGTCAAGCAGTTTTTGGGGTGCAAGGGAACGTGAATAAGACACCAGGAGGACACAAGAAACACTGCACTATTGTTCATTGCTGTTTCACTGCCTTATCTCACAGAGGGTAACTGACATGCATGCTTTCCCAGGACCGGACTTGTCAAGGAGAGCATTCCTTCATCAAATGCAAGTGTAATGTCATGCTTTTAGGCCATATCTGGAAACACTGTGCAGCAAAAAGGGGCAAAGGAGACATGTTCCCAAGGGAGACAACACATCAAATGCCACTGCAATTCCTGGCAACACAGATATCAGGGAGAGGGTGGGGTAAGACATGAACCTGATATCAGTTCTCCGTGCTTCTCATGGATCATCATGTTGAATGTTTCAATGGCAGATTCAAAGTCTGAATTTGCATATGGCTCAGAGGTTTGCAACCACTTCTAACTAAGAAATGTGTCAGTGTGGAGATGTACAGTGTGCTTTAACTATGTAAAAAAAGGTTTGACTTTGATGGCAGCTGTGTTAATGAATGAATGAATTTACAACCGACCAACTAGGCAAGAATGCACCAGTACTCATCCAGTAATGTGTCTTTCCTTCTCACTAAGACATCATGCAGAATTAACCAGAAGGATGGCTTATTAAGGTGGGAGGAGAAGGAAAAGAGGTGGCGGAGAAGCTAAGGAAGAGGGGGCAGGCTAAGTTGCAGTGGAGTGGCGAAGTGGCCTGAACATGGAGGGTGAATGGGAAGAGTAGGTTGGTTGGTTGGTGTTTCTTGGGATTGAAGCTGCGGGAGTACATACAGGAGAGGGATTTTCATTCTCCAGCAAGTGGCCAGACTTGGCTTCCCCCGTCAGCTTTATTCAGCTAAGCTACACCACCCTAAATAAAGCAGCTAACTGTCCAGCACAGAACAAAAACCACTAATACCACTGCATGTGTGCAAGAGCCTTTTTCTGGCATTGTCATGGTGAATTGGCATCTTGGAGAGAAGCTGCACCACATACCATATTGATCCTCTGAGGACATGGATCGCCATATCCTGCGTCGAGCTACACTGCCATAGTAAACATCCTCCTTGATGGGTGAGAGGTTCCCCTCACTGCCCTCACTGTTACTGTCCATGGTGATCTCTACAGAAGACACCAATCACAACGTTACGATCAGAGATCCCCCGCACCATGGCCCATTCACTCATGCTGAGACAGTAGGATGATGAGGTTGCCCTGAGGTGTGGGGAAGGGGTGTACAAGGCAACAGGTTTCACTCTGGAGTCACCGGGTGTAAAACAGCAATGTTGGCACTGTTTTTTTGTTTGTTCTTTGTTTTGTTTTTTTGAGGGGGCGGTCAAATTGGGTGGTGATGTAAACATGTTAACCCACAGTAAACACAGGGGTAGGGAGTGTATGTGGGATAACTTTCCTGAAAATCTGCATGTGAATATTTGGTGAATCCAGCTCATGAGGATGAACAGCTACAGAGTGTTCAAACACCCCACAAAAATGCTCTAAGTGGTTGTGTAAAGCTCTATATGAGAGTTGTAGAGATTGGCTCACATGACTAAAGGGAAACATGGTATAAATAGCACAAACATCAGTGGCCCTGCAGGTGAGGATGAGGCATCTCCTCATGTGGTGACCTCACTAACCAATGGATGGGATGGGTCGTCGCTGAGGGGGAGTGCCAATGTGAACCGGCCTCCTCCCTGAATGGTCCAGACGATCGCCACTTCCATGTGATGATGAGTTCCCAATCATCTTTAAAGTAAAAGAAACAAAAAAGAGGTTAGAACAAAAAAAACCTTCTAAAATGTGAAGGCAAACATTTTAAATCCTTCAAAAGAATCCCATAATCCTGTTAAAATAACTGAAAAACCGTAAGAGCAAATGATGGCTTCCATTTGTCCTTAGGGAGGCAAAATAATAGTAAAATAAATTCATGAAACAATAACAAAACCCAACAAACCATCAAAAGTAAATCAAATCAACCCTCAACACAACATGGACAGGGGTTAGGAAGGGTCGGATGTTTTGCTAAAGACCATTTGTTTAGTTGGTTTTGTTCTGTGCATGTCAGCTACTGGATGAGAAAAGGAAGCAACTATAAAAAATAAAAGTGAAAATGAAGAATAGAGAGAGTGGATGAAAAGTGGAGGGTCAGTGTGCTCAAAAATGGATCATGGTGTGGTTAGTTGAGCGAAGCCATTATAGATTCAGCCCCGAGCTTTGTTTTAAAACAACCACAACATTTACTATATGAAAAGTTTTTGTTGTTGTTGAAACGAGTGAAATACACAAAAGATGATGCATATGAGTTGAAAGTTAAATTAACCACAGTAGACTATAAAAGTCAATGTCTTGGCTTGTTTTGTGAAGCAATGGGAGGCAGAAGATGCTGAATTAAAGTTCTAAGCAGAAGGTGGAGCAATGTGGCTGCAGCTCAAGCCGTCGAGACATGGAGCACAACATATGAAGCTGGCAGCTGGCGGAGAGCAGGCAGGGGCAGAGGAAGAACAGACGGGAGCAGCATGTCCCCATGCACTGCACAGGGACTTAATTTAAATGAAAACCTTTCCCCCAAAGACATGAGAAATCAAAACTTAGTTAAATGGCCTTTAGGTAATTTAAAGTTTTACAATAACCACCTGACATTCAGAGTACAAGCAAAGTAATTTACACAAAATAAAACATCAAATCAGACTAACCATGAGCACGTGATAACTTGTCGTAAAATGAAAAACAAAATGCCAAATAAAAGGAGGGGGGTAATCGTAAAGAAAAACAGACAACGGTAAGAAAACAAAATAGCTGCAGCTTGCAGATGGTTAAGTACAGCAGAAAGTCGGAATCACACACCAGCGGCTGGTCCCGGTTGAGCCTGGACAAAGACTGGGCCTTAGCCTCCCTGTGGGGGCTGTAATAGACCCTGTCCAACTCGTTCAGCCGGTCCTCGCTCAGGACCCCTTCCCTGGAGTAGTTTCGTTGCCCCACCTCACGACCAGGCCCAAAGTGCTCCCTGTTCCTAAAGTCACCTGTGTGTACGGACTTGGCTGCAGTCACGGGGACGTCAGAGAACTCCTCTTCTACGCTACACTGGCGCGTCAAAGTTCTTTTACGACCCATAGCCAATGCCCTTCGTTCTACTGGGCCTTCACAATGGATGATACGCACAGGCCCTCGCATGGGACTCCCTTGAGTGTAGTACCCTCGATGGCCCCGGCCTAGAGAGCCTTCTTCCTCACTGCCACAGTCTAAACCACTATCAGGACTCTTGGTGTGCTGGCGGTTGGGGCGTCCCAGGCTGCGTTCCTCTGCACTGTAGCAGAAGCGGCTGTCAGTGAAGCGAGGGGAGGAGCGCTGGCGTTGCAGGTGGCGTGAGGGCTTGCTTGGGGTGAGATGGTTGTGCATGTGGGTGTCCTGGGGGTACATCCTGCGCTGAGTGTGTGGCGTTCCTGGTCGCCCACCCTCTTCAAAGCTCAGGCGCTGGCCCATGCTGTCCACACTGTCCGACTCCTCCTCAGCCACCTCAGGGATGCTGTGGAGGCGTTTGCTGCGGAGCGACTTCTGCTTCACCACCTCTTTCTGGAGGTCCCAGCAGTCTCTTTCCTCAGCTAAGTCCTGACGCTTGTAATATGCCTTCAGTCATGACCAGAAGGCAAAGTTCCATAATTTTACAGGTCAGTTAGTTCAATTCAAAAGGTTCAGTTTAGATTTTTGTGAGAGGAGGGTTGAAAAGTTTTTCGAAGGTTTTAGAACAGGTGGGAAACAAAACAGTATGTGAATAGAACAAATGGGGGAAAAGACAAAATAAAGGCAGAATTAGTTATTTGTGGCAATGTAGAAAGACATGCAGTCTCATTCCGTGAGGAGGAAATGGCATGCTCTGAACAGGAATCTGTGAAGGCTCAAATATGGAGTGGAAACGGATAAATTGAGGACAGAGGTTAAATGTGGAAAAGCAAGTTTTGCTTGTATAGTAAGAAACAAAAAGTATGCAACACAAAACTGAATGAAGACATTAATGTGGGTGAGCTGAGGAATCTTCTAAAGAATTTCTTTGGCAATTTCAATTGTAGAAAAAAAAAAGTCCTTTCTGTGCTCACAGAAAATAGGCAACTTTAACAATTCTCAATTGTTACCTACTGTACCTATTTTATTAGTCCATTTTGTACAGAAATATAGGACAATGGATAAAATGCAACAGGGATTTAGAAAAAGGTGGCAATGACAAAAAGGAGATTCAGTATTGGTGCATTAATACACCAATGGATACCCCTTGTGAACATCACATTACCATACAGGTTTACCAAGAACAGGGATAATCTAACCAAGTTTGCAGTGATTCTGTATTGATTTCCATCTATTTTTTTTTTTTTTTTTTTTTCACGATTGTAGATGAGATGTATATCCACAGTTCCAACTGACGGACCAAATGAACATGAGGACTGCGGATAATGTTTACATCTAGACTGACAATAAAAACATTAGGACATGACAGACACACAAAAGTGAATAATTCCATTTAAGTACTCACTTAAATGAGATTCCCATATGCACTTGATATGCCATGACCCTTTGGTACAGTAGAGTATATTAAAGTATGCACTTCAATATCACATTCTGACATTTGACTTTAAAGTTTTTAACACTATTTTGGTGCAGTATAAAGAGCATTAAAATGCAATGCAAACCATAAAAACATGATGCTTTTAGTTTACAGCCTTTCCCCTCTCTCGTGCTGTGAGCTCAGCCTGGAATATTTAAAGCAGTGCTGGAGGGGAGAAGTGGAGGAGCAGGCTGGGGCAAGGGAGCTAATTCAGCTAATGCAAGGCAGGGGAACTCTGCCAGGCAAAGCCACAACAGGCCCGGTTAGAGCCTGAGAAAGAGAGCGGGTACCTCCGAAAGACCCTCCACTCCCTCCATCTCTACACCCCTTCCAAACCTTCCTGTATCCTCCCTGGTGTTACTACAGACTAAAGGTGTACAGTAAGTACCTTAAGACTGTTGTGAGAGTTGATACTGCGCCTGCGGCCCTCCTCCAGTTGCATCTCAGAGTAAAGATCTTCTTCATCCTCCTCCATTATGTCAGACAGGTCTGAGCCCCGGCTACTCTCCGTTTGGTACTCTTCACTGTGGCTGTAGTGGTGATGGTGGTGCTAAGTGGAAACGAGAGAGACACAGCTAACAGTAAGTATTAGATACTTTAGACAACACAATTATACGTTTTAGTCTTATCTTTATTTTGATAATATCTTTGGTGTTGGATTATGTGTTGCAACAGTCATGACTAAGTAAAGCGTCTGCGCTCTACAGCGACCCAAACTGTCACGTCTCTGCATGATTAGCACCAATAATGTCACCTAAAGATTCAGTCATCGCATAACAAATGCAGAAATAGCCACAACCAAAAATTGGCAAGGTAAAAACTCATGTAGCAACAAAGTGGGTCTCATGCCAGAACTACCTGTATACAAAACAAGAATTTGCATGAGCATGATTTGTTTTTGGTTCATATGAGTGATTTTAGAAAATTCTTACCAATTACACTTCAACAGATGGAGATAAGGCCAATTGCACACTCAAATATGCAAATGTATTTCCATAGTACAATTTCAGGTTATGTCAACTAGATTTATTGGTGTACTGTTCCAAACTTTTTGTCCTTCCAAGTTTTTAATTGAAATAATGAACAACATTTATAGAAGATTAAAGTCTATGATACAGATACAGAAAAACACACTATCAGGGGCTTCAAAAAAGTACCTGTCTGCCCAACTCTGAGCCTCTGAGGAAATCATCCACTGAGGCTCCTCTCCTCCTCGCATGAGGAGAATCGTAACCATCCTCCTCCTCATCAGAGTTGAGTGGATGCAAGGTGTTACCCCGCTCACTAAAGACATTCCTTTTCTCAACCTAGTAACAGAAATGTTATACTGAAAAATGTAGTTAGAAGTACTATCCTGAAAATTATATATTTTTGTGTAAACTGAGTGAAAAACTTCAATGTATCAATGTAGATACAACACAGTAAGCAATTCTACCTTCAAACCCTTAAAGCTAGATTTTAACGAGCAAGGTCAAATATCCTCTTGAAAGATATTACCAGTAGTAACATGAGAACAATGAAAATTCTAATTAAGAATCGGTTTTGGTTAATCCTGTTATATATATTTAAATCTTTACCCACCCGGTTTCCTTCAGCAAACACTCTCTGAGCAGCTTCTCTGGCCATGGCCTTTGCCAAGGTGTTGGGGATGGGGACTCCCTGAGGCTGTGGCAGGATCCTCTGAGGAGAGGGCGATCGCCGTGGCTGGAAGTGCGGCGGCTCCAGGTTAGATCCACGCACAGGAGGCAGTGGAGAGGGGGAGCGCTCCCAGGGCTGGGGTGGCCTATGGCCCATCTCATGCTCTTTGGTTTCTGGCTCTCTGGCACTTACTAATGGTTTGGATTTGGATATGGGATGGTGCTGGAAATGAGGCTGGGGATGAGGAGGATGGTGGTGGATGGGCTGTAAATGTGGCTGTGCATGGGGCAGCGTTTGCGCCTGGGCGCGCGTTATGGGCTGCACCTGGGGTTGAGGGTGGTTCGGAGGGTACGTTGATGGGTAGGGAGGATGGGTTTCTGAGTGTACAGGATGGGACAGCGGGTGGGACATAGGGTGGGGTGGTACAGTGGTTCGGTGGGAGAGGCGTGGAGAGCCCAAAAGATTGTGCGGGATAATGGCCACGGGTGAGTCCTGAGACTCTCCTTGTGTTGACAATGTCTTTACAATGACTTCTCTGGCCTCCAGACACTGAATTCTGTTTAACTCCACAGTCACATAGTCTGCAGTGGGGTACAAGACTTCTGCTATCTGCATTCACAAAGGAATCAGAGAGTCTTTACTAAAGGGAAAATGAGGGCAAAAGCACTTACATGTAGTCTGTAACCACACAATCATACAAACATCATAAACATTATAAATATAAAAATCTGTCTAATCTACAGACTGAAGAGGAAGAATACCTGATGGTTAATTAACACAAAGAACTATTTAACACAGATTTTGTAGCTGTTGGTGATCCAGTGCAAAAAACTTGAAGTATATCATTCACTTCAAACCTGTCATCATCATATTTCTTTCTCTCCTATGGTTTAGAAACACATTTGCAGGCACACAAAGCCAACAAAAGGAACCGCTTCTTTGTGAAAATGGGACATTATGAGGCAGTACCACGGAACCTGTTAGTAGCTTCCTGTTCTGAGTAATGCTTGTCACTTGGGGTTGGATATCAGCATTGTATTATTTCTCCAGAAGATGGCAATGTAGCACTACTCACTGAGACAATCATATGAGACAAAACAACAGATATGTTCTGATATTTAGTACCTTTTGTCCCTTTGTACACACAGCATAGCCAATCACAGTGGCCCCATTGGAGGTTCCTAAAGATGTCAGAGGTGGCGGCTTCCATCTGACCTGCAGAATACCAGGCGTCTGACCACACTGGACCTGCACCTCCTGTGGAGGGAGAGGAGGCCCTAGGAAGCATAACACAGACACAAGGTAAGGCGAGTAAAACGTACAGCTCCGCAGTGGCCGAACCATTTCTGCTTGATTGATCCAAAAAAAAATAATTATTTTGCTGACCTCAGTATTATGAACTTCTCACATTCAATAGCCATTTCACAACATTACAAAATAAGGATTTTCTCAAACTGTATTATATCGCACAAGTACAGTATTTAGCTTAAGCTGGTATTAATAAGTGTTGGTTAAAAACAATCAATTTTACTGAAATGAAGGGCTGTTATGTGCCATAATACAATGAGTCAGTAACAGCTACTGTGAGTGTATTTATTGGATTTGTTTTATTTACAAACATAGTCATTTGTAGAATTTTATTGTTATATTTATGCCCATTTATGCTTATCTCAGTGTGGGTGAATGATTCGTGTTCCAAGATTCATTCATATACATATCAGGCGCAGGCGTTACATTGGATGAAAAAGCCTAGTTTGCCAACATTTTATCTGTGTATCTACAGCAATATCATGTTGCCAGATTCTTTCTGACAGTATTCTATGGAGCATCAAAAAAAACACAGTTTGCCATTTCCACAATCTGTCAGTGCTGTCTGCATACTAAACAACATACCCATCTGTGTACTCCTGCTGCTTCCCTGCAGTCACACAGCGAGAGAGTGAGCAGATGCATTCAGTGGAATCTCTGAGCTGGAACGTGCAGCTGTGTGTGTCCGAAAATCTACATCAATGCAATCAAATTTCTACACTGACTGTCAGCAGAAGACACACACAGTCCTGGAACAGCAGCAGCGGCTATTCGAAAATGTTTTTGCTCTCGTTATTTTTTTAATGCTACGTCAGTCATAAAAAAAAATATTGAATGAGAGTTTAAATGAATCTTCAAGTGTATCGGTCTTCATTTATACTCAACAAACAATAGACAGTCATTTATAGGCAAAATAGGAAGCTGTCTTGTGTGACTAATTATAATGTATCACTAAGAACTAATGAAGTCACTGGTTCAAAGAACACATGCAGGGTGCAAAAGCCTAATACAGCATCTCGTGAAACAGTCCTCTTTATTGACAACTCTCATCTGCCACAGATACCAAGACTATTTCAGACACCTCTAATTAACATGTTCAATAGATGGATCCTTTAATGAACTCTCAGCATGTTAGCTTATCAGCCAAGTTCAGCCTCCTTTCTCTCTCTCAGTGCCTTCCCTCCTTTCCCTCCTTTTCAAATTTTATTTTAGTCAACTTAATCTCTGTTTGTTACAGATTTTTATCTTATCTCAGTACCTTAACAACGGGACACTTACTATGTTAACTAAAGGTTAAATAATAACAATCCCACACCTGAATCATCCTGTATCTGCACTCATAACTGGCAAACTGCACTGCACCTATACATTGAACACATAAAACAGTGCCATAAATGTAGCCGGCTGTGGAGAGAATCACTCTTATTATAGATTTCCTGTAGCGAGGCTGGCAGGCTGTGGGACCCAAGTTAGTCATGGCAACATCAAAGCATCAATGAGTCTTATGGGAGAAGAAATCCCAGAGACCCACACTCACTATTTACACCAATTTGACTTTGAGACTCTTGTTTGTGGTGTTATGTACCTTAATTCAGCAAATGCGTCTTCAGGGTTTTCTCATTGCTTGTTTCTTTTTTACCATGCATGTGTCTTATCGCAGTAGTACATACAGATCCCTGAGGGCAATCTAAACGTGGCTGGGGAAAAATTAAGCTACGATAGGATGTTAGTGAGATTTGTAAATGTAATGGGTTCAAAGCATGTGCCTGAGTAAATAGACTGCTGTATTGAATAGAAATTATCATATTACTCAATGTAAATATCACATCACATTCAAAGAATATTAAACTACAATTAACATAAATCAGATTGGGGAGCATGTTATTCTTTGATCATAAATAGACATTACACAAAAACTCAGAATTTATTTGCCAACACTAAAATAACTAAGACTTTGGTCAAGTCTGATTGCTCTCATCAACCTTGTCTCTGATAGGCTCACCACTCACTACCTGACAACCAACAAACAAGCAGAGACAAAGCAACTAGTTATGGCAAGTAAGAAATATTTGAATTACAGTTGGGTAAAAGAGTTTACAACCTCCCTTTTTTGGAATGTCAATAAAACGGTAAAACAAAGATTTAGTTCCATCAACATAATATTTAGTGCACATTCAGATAGTACAAATCCTTAATCCTTAATTCCTTAATCAAACTTTAATTAAAGTTAATGTTTATTATTTTATCAATGGGTTTGCAAACCTTTGCACAAAAAGTTTCTTTATTTTACTATAACCTTTTCTATAACACTCCTTGACCATTTTTGTTATTTCTGATAATGAAAGAACATCAGTATTAGCTGAATATGGATTATTATGTTTGGACCCCCTTGATAAACTAATAAAAAAAATCACTTTATTTTTATAATAAAAGAACATGTACTAGCTGAATGTGCATTAAATATTAGGATGAAAATAAAGAGATGAAAACTTTTGCACCAAACTGTAGATTAGCCCCAGTTTGTGTGCCTCATGTATGACACATTCTGGCTACAGAGAAAACCACGGGTTTCTCAAAAGTGTGATTAAAAGCGATGGTTGAACATCTCTAATCTAAAACCACATATTCTGAAGGCATCTCTAGATTCCCCAAAGACAATCCTAACCATCTGGACGATAAATTACTCCGTTAACTGAATGAGGACAAAAAAGACCTCTTCACTTGTTTCCAGAGTAGCGACCCTGTTTCTGGATCAAAACAAAGATGGCAGACCATCGACTTGACAGGAATCGAGTCACCGCTTAGGAAAAGAGAAAAAAATATCAGGTTTTTAATTCACGTGATTAAAGGAGGCTCTGGGCATTTTCAAAATGTAATTATCTTTGAGAGAAACAGATCGACTGTTACCTCTGTTACCTGAATGTAATGTAATACATGGGGGGAACAATCTGGGGTTAGACTTACATTTGCCAGATGGTCAAAAACATGCCTCCAGATTAATCCCTTGTTGCTCTGTTCCCGCAAGATGTGTAATATGTGTGAGTGTTAATAAGCAAATGAGCATCTACTTGATACAGATGAGCCAATTCAGGTTTATTTTAATTATATCAACTACAACAGTACTGTAAAAATAAGACTAGTCACAATGATTGCTTTGTGAGATTTGGGTAAGGCACTGCTCAGAGCTGCTAATGTTAAGAAGGTAAATGTTTACTTTGTGTGCCATCTCAGTTTAATATAAAACAGCTTGGCAACATTTGAAATGAACACTTTATAAATTGTACAGCTACACTTAGTTTTCAGTTGAACACTAACGAATTGAAATATAAACATTTTGACCCAATGACGTGGTCAACAATTAGATAGAATGTAAGGGGATTGTCGAAGTTATTAGAACGAAAAAAAAAAACGCGACAAATGTCAACTTTACAATGGTGTTAGGGAAGAGTCTGGGGATTCCCAAAGTCATTAGGCCCCATCCTCTGGACAATGAATATCTGGACCTCACTCTGCCAATTGCTATCACTTGAACAATGCCTGTCTGAAATGATCCCAGTAAGTCTTGCCATGGCAATACAACCACAAGCCATAGAGAGAAAAAAATGTCCCTGAATGGCTAAATGAGCAAATAATGTGAGTAGTGTTTTGGAGGCTGACCTGCAGGCTGAGTGCAGAACTCCACAGAGATTTCCCTCTTTTCCCTTTGATCCATCTGAAGCTGCCAAGGCACCTGATGCGGCTGTGCCACAACCTTTACCTTGTAAACTGTCATGGGCTTCAGGTTGAAGAACTTGTATTTATAGCCCCCCGCCTTCACCATGTCGTACTCTGCACCATTGAGGAAGATGGCATGACTGTAGTTGCTGTTGCTGGGCATCCAAGAGAGCTCAGCAGAGACCTGTGTGATGCTGTCCACTCGAAGGTAGTAAGGTGCCACTACCACATCCTTTCCCACTAGCAAAGTACACCGGAGCTCATCCGATGGGCCCCGGTCTGTGATGGTCTGCACTGAGATTCGGTAGGTGCTGGTGGCCAAATTGAGCTTTTCAATGAGAGACTTTGTCCTGCCCCCGTAGGGGACACTCATGCGCACCTCCTTATCCACCAAGACATTGTAGCCACTAATGGTGCCCCAGCTTGGTGGAACCACTGGAGGATCCCAGCCAATAATCAAACTCTTGGCCAGTTGTTTAATCAAGTTGATACGGCGAGGATAAGGCACAATGTCTTCACCAACCTCATCAATACTGACGTCCAAGGTTCCTGTCCCGTTGCTGGAGGATCCCAGGAGGTCCGTGCCCAAGCTGCTGGTGGTAAGATAATCTAGTTTACTGTCAGACAGCAGGCTGCTTATGCCTGTTCCAGTGCCAACCCCATGTCTCTGAGGACCCAGGCTACTATGGTTGAGGTAGCCAGGTTCTTTAGCCACTGTGTCCCTGTGTTGGACAGAGGGTGTGTCCTCATCTTGGACAAAATCCACAAAATTTGATGGGACAAGTCCCCGTTGTCCATCCAGCAGTTCTCCTGGGAAGCAAAAAGGAGATAGTTGCTTATGTGTTGATGTTAAGAACAAAAAATAGAAATGTTAACAAAGTATGCCAAACCTTCGTAAAAGCCGTCCTCGTCCATTGTCCCATATACATAAAGGTATTTCCCTGCCACCAGGGGGAGCTCTGCCTCGGGATGCTCATTAGGCCCATCATAAGGATTGTAACTAAAGTGCATGACAGATGAACAAATCAAATGTCAGTTTGTTTTATTTAACAAAATGTAACACAAATATTTCTATAGTAATTATTCTCTACTACAAGTTTTTTATAGGTCAATTACTGTAACTTTGTGTCAAGGCAAAAACTCATTGAGAATAGTATAGCAAAGAGGAGCTTATTATTGTAGGTTTAAAATACAGTTATCTGTGTTTTTATGAGCTGGATACAGTTTGAACTGAAATCTCTGGGCCTGTTTCACATAGTTGTGCTCTGAGGATTGCAATTATTTTTTGTGCTGACAGATAATTTTCTTTACAGGCAGAAGCAATGAATCATCCTTTAAGATCAAAGCCTAAAGCTCTTCGAGAGAAATCAAATAATCTCAACAAAATTTGTCCAGGAATTGGATACAGTGAGAGACTAACACAGTTTGCTGTACAGTGGTGTGCACTGTAGGTGGACAATTTACTGTATCTCACATACCTTTACACCAAAGATACACCAAGCTTTAGACCCAAAATTGGCCCAAAAGTCTCATTTTAAATGGTATTAATAAGAATAGGTACTTATGTATGTGAATGGATGTTTATTTTTCATTTAAAGTTTTACTTTGTGAGTTAACAGCAACCAGATTTCCAAAGAGTGACAAGGTATCATCTGTCTGTCTTAACACGTACCTGTACCGAGCAATGCACAGACGAACCTTCCCCGTGAACCTCAGTTTGGATCTTCTAGTTGAGCTTAGTTCTTTGTCCATCTGAGGAACAAGGCACAAATATATTTCACAGAAATTGTTCCTTCATTCATCTTATATTAGAAAACTGGGGCAGCATACTTTCTAACCTGAAAGGATTTTGCACCATATGGCATGATAATTAACTTTTATTTTAAAAAATGCATAGGTGTTCAGAAACTAAAGCATAGAAGTGTAAAAAAACATGGTTCGAGTTGCTTTGCATTCTAATGTGTCTATTAGTTTTTCTTTTAACTTAATCGTTCCACCTCTGTTCTCTAAAATATTTTGATCAGATTCAAATGGTCATGCATCACTAAAACTGGGCGGGGGGGATAACGGAATGGCTGAGAAGGACAGATCCTACAATGCTAAGTAAAGTTTATTTAGTGTTATACAGGAAACACCGAGTTAGGTTTACAAAAGTTAATTTCTGTCATCAGAGGATCACATAGTAGATAGTGACTGTCTATGTGACTATCAGATACCTCAGAGAGGAAAGCCCGTGCTGGGCTGCTGGCCCGACTGCGAGTGAGGAATGTTGGCTTGACAGAGAGGAGCTCAGGCTTGTCTCCACTGATCTGGAGCGGCCGTATGAACTCCGATATCAAAGATCTGCTGGTTGGAACCTCATTTCCTGTGGAACAAACAGGACTTCTCGTGTCAGATCCTCACATCATAATATTTAAGAACTAATATCAAATGGGTAAAAAAACAACGACATAAGGTTCATTAGTTTAGCTACTATCTGTGTGCATTTCAGAGAAAAAGAAAGAAATAGACACAAAAAATGGAAAAAGAATAACAAGGCACATTCAAGGATTTAGTAACCTCCACTGCTTTATATGTGATGGGATGTACCTCATAAAACAGAACTAATACCCTCTGCAACACATCAAATGTCACTATATTTTTCAGTTTCCAGTCGCTTGTAGCCATGAAATTTTAATTACTATTTCATTGCATATGTTGAAAGATACTCTACATGGCTCTGTAACTGGCAAAGCATTTATGTATTCACAAAAACAAGTCCAAAACAAACAGAAAACAAGTTTTGCCAGTTGGAAGCTATTTCTCTCTCTGATTGATTATTTCATTAACAGTCTGTGTTTACTGCAGCTTAAGTCGGAAGCCGAGCCTCAGAGTTTTCATTTTAGCTTATTCTTTATTCTCGTCTATGTGAGGGAAGTGGCACTTATTCTAAAATTTACAGTGGAGAGTTACAGCCAGTTTATCTCACATGACAGAATTTACACATCAAGCATAACTGATGTTGTGGCCTCTTACTTATCAACTTCAGTTGTGAGCGAGACCTCAGCCACTTAAAAGTTTGGTCCCCACATATTGTACAGCACAGGGGACATACTGTATCCATATTGTTATCGCATTGTAAAATAATTACATGAAAATTAACATATAAACTATAAGACCAACTTTTAAATGAGTATCAATAAGATCCCTCACTTACCTTTTCCTATGGGGGCAGCCAGTCCATTAAGGAGCTGGGACAGGGATTTGTTGGGCGACCCAGGAGATTCACATACAGTTAATGCTTCAGTGCTATATATATCAAACTTCCCAGCCTGGAGTCGGAATTTCTCCAGCTCTTTTGACAGGAGGTTGAACTGCTCACTCTGACTCCGACATTTTTCCTCCAGCTCACGGACTTTGGCCTGATAACAGTCAGGGAAGAGAGTCATCAAGACAGGGTGAGAGACAGAAAGAATTAAAAAAGGAAACAAAGGCAGGCAGCCAGATACAGAAGAGACACACAGGATGGGAAAAAGAGAGAAGCAACAAAAGAAAATAAGGAAACCAAAGAACTGCATTCTCTAGACATAAATACTACAGTACACACATTCTGTATGTACATGAAGTATTCATATGTCTACTGTGTACCCACAAAGATAAAATGAGGGTAACTATAGGTCATTACAGAATGACAAACTTTCAGCTACTAGTGACTGTATTCATACCCGAATTGCAGTAAAACACATTTCCTATATTTTTTCTTCTGATTTGCAAATAATCCCTTGAAAAAACTAAAACAAACAATAATTAATCCTACTAACTAAATGTTATTTGTCTAACTAAACCCTGTTGGGGCTTATTCCCAGAGCTCTGTTTTCCAAAACATAATAAAAATCCATCTATGTGCTTTTTCTATACAACTATATACAATTTGCAATATTTTAGGTCAGACCTTATAACTCTACACTTTCAACTAAATTGCCCAGCAGTTCTGGGGAATTACTTTAACTTTTTAGAGAATTAAAACATAGGCTTTCTCATTATACATTATAAAGATTTAAATCTTAATTGACAATGACTTAGAATTCACTTAGCACTGAAAAGCATAACATCAACTAAGTAAAGGCAGATTAGATTCACAGGCAGGATAGGGAAATTACTAAGTATTGTTTTTATAGGATTTCGTTAGAATGAAAAATATATTAAATAACCATATACATTAAGAATGTGAAACAATCACACAACTAAGGAACTTATTATAATGGGCAGCATCATAGGAACCCGAGGTTACTCAAGTTAAGTGATGCAATGCATCAGCAATCACTTCTCAGTCTGGACCACAAATACTGGTGGACACTAAGGCTACAAGAGAATTTTCAAGCACTGTCCCAACACTCAGCAACACCTGCTGCTATAAAGTGATCTATGCACTTCAGTTAAAACACTGACTCCGTTACGTGCACACAGGTTGTTCCTAAATATTACATGCTGTTAGCAGATAAACAAAAATAAATTCCTGCATTTGTAAAATAACATGAGAATATAAAGAAGTATTAGTTTTAAGAGAATCACACAGTTCTGAATTATAATGGCAAAAACATGTTGTATAACATACATGCCATGCTACAAGAAAACATGATAATATTCATCACTTTTTTTCAATATGGTCCTTTGATAGCAACACAGTTTTAAAAGCTAGTATCTGCTCTATGCATCAAAATATAGACTTACACATATCATTCTATCATTTTAACATATCTCCAATTGATGAAGATTTTAGTTGCCATGTACTAAGCTAATACAATACCGTAGAGCTGTTTTAATTAAACCAATGGTAATATATGTATTGGACTGCTTTTTTCAACTTCTTTGCACACACTATTAAAATCTGTTTAGTAAAATCCACAATGCTTCAGTCTGATTGATTTTGCTGAATTGAGGTCTGTCAGCAAGGCCCTAGATATTTATCTTTAATCTCATCTGTTTTTTTTCTTTACAAGTAGAATATTCTCATCAATTGTTGAGCGCAGCTGCATTTTTCTTTATGATCAAGTCAGAAAGACCATCAGTCATCTTTGAGTTGGTCAAAAATCTGTGAGTTTTTTTTTTTTGTGTGTTAAACATTGATGATAAATCTCAGAAAAACTGCTCTAAAATTGTTCTGAAAACCTTTTTACTGCTACTTGTATATTTATTATGTTTTACATTAGATTTCATGAATAATAATTGATTTTGCAGTGTAATTTACCATACCTCCCGGGCTAAAGAAAACATGTCTGGACTTCATACTAAATAGACTACAATGGGTAAGTATTAAAAACGTTTTAGGTAAACAAATAAAAGCAATTCTGAAATACCTGCATGCTGTCCAAGTGGTTCTGTATAAGAACATACATCCATACAGTGACGAGATGTTGGAAAGAAATAAACCATGATTACACATGTAATCACTCATACACATATTGAAAACACAACACTCCTTAAATTACGAGATACTTTGGTACTCATACATTTGTTCAAGTTAACATTATAAGGCAAAAATTACACATATTAGCTATAATATTAATCTATATAATTTTGTAGTTGATGAGGTGTTGAGAAAAGGTTCGTTTGAGAAAAATATAGAAAAAAGTTTGAGAAAAATATGTCCAAGTCAATTTAAAAGTATATGGAAATATGCAGCCTAGGTTTCCTTTTGAATTTAAACATTTAAAGTAAAGAACACAAAGATTCGGGCAGCAAGGTCAAGAAGAGCAGGCAGTGACTCAAGTTTTACACTGGTTTGCCCCAGGACTGACTAGTCCCTTATCTTCCAGCAGCAACCACATGAAAAAACAGACGCTCACCTCTAACAGATGGACAGCACCTTCATGCTCCTTTTTAGCCTCAACCTGAGCCTGGGAAACACAGGGTGCAGTGTTTCAGTTCACTTCCATTTATATTGTAGCTTAGTTTCAGTTTAAATCATCAGCCAATGGCCTTTTTAAACCAAAGAAAAAATCTCCTTTTTATTCATTGATGTTTAGGCTGAAAATGGTTGAAAAGCCACCATCTGGGTCCGCAGCACACAAAGCTACAATGACACGTATGTGCAATTTATTTTACTCATATTTTGCATTTACCAACAATGAAACGTGTTGTGTTTATTACTTGAACACAACCAGTTTAAGATGTTGCTTTTCTTATCCCATTTTCATTTGTTATCTTCTATGTTTTTATATCATACGTATTTGTTAAAACAGCGAGTTAGGTGACATAAAACAGTTATGTACATGCAACAAAATTATTATCAAGGAAGCATTTGTTCAGTAGCCATTTGCCAGTTTACTATTCTTACCTGTGGAGACCACATGCCTGTGAGCATGCAAACCTGCTATGTCAAACTACCAGCCAGGGGGCCACATCCACCTCTAAAGTTCACCAGTTAACACATTACAGTTATGTCTTATTTGTTTAGCGCCCAAAAATAAACCTTACTGTAGTTTCCCAATTTCTCACAACCTGACTTTGAGAACCTTGATTTATGTACATTGTCCTGTTATTATAATCCCACATATTTCATACTCAGACTGAAACCCATTTTGTTTGATTCTAAAAAATACTGCAATGCAGGCCTGAGCCTGGCAATTACTTCTCTTCATATACTGATTACCTACAGCTTTAGATGGTCATTCAAACAATGAATATGTTGCCAAGGTGTTTAAGCTATATCTAAATACATGGATTATAAATAGGATCAGCACAAACAAACAGAAATGTAAAGAATTTTAAAATGGTGATGCATCAATAATAAATAAAGGAAGCAAATAAATTGTAGAGGAGTAGTGCTTGGGTTTGCACTGACAGCACTAAATTGTATAGAAATTTTGCCTAATGAGTGTCATTTTTCTTGTGGGAAATGGAAACATCTGTTGAGAAAATTAAGTGTTCCATATGAACATAAGAACATCTGTGGACTTCACAAATTTTTTAAACCTACTTTGCAGGCAATTAATTTAGAGGAATGGAGAGAGCAGCCAATGTCTGAAGGAAGATAGGGCAGTAATGAGCTTCTGTTAATGAGAGAAAAAAAAGCTGAGAACTCTGCCTGTGAAAGGCTGACTGTGATGTTAGAGCAACACTGCAGCAACAGCAACACTTGGGGTACACACACACACACACACAGTTTCTAGCCATTTGGTGACAATTCCTATCATGCTCACACTATCAGCAATCTCAGCTATTGCTGGGCTTGCTTTGGCATTACAGTCAGCCTCAGTGCACAGCAGAGGAGACCTAACCATCGAATGGCCTGCTCCAGCATTTCTGTTTAAACAAGCCTTTAAAAAGTGTCTTATCTACTTTGGGTTTTGAGCGTTTGATTTGCTCACTTGAAACAAACAGGAGGA
Source organism: Channa argus (assembly GCF_033026475.1). NCBI lineage: Eukaryota > Metazoa > Chordata > Actinopteri > Anabantiformes > Channidae > Channa > Channa argus. Next base: position 20,428,988 of record NC_090207.1, read on the forward strand.
GTGCTGCTGAAATGTTGAGCACTCAGGGTTTGGAGTGTGACAGACAGCTGAATGATGGGGGTAGAGTTTTAGTTGAGCCAGTGGTGAAAATGTTGAGCTATAGCCAATGAAAACCGTTATTCTTTGTTTTGCTCTATATAAGACAGTCTTTCTTTCACCTTTGTTAGACTGTTTGTATTGTTCCTGTACTCAAGACATGACCCATGACCCATGACCCATGACATGGGCACAGGCTGGACAAATAAGAAAGCCCGGCCCTCTGGTGCTCTGAGTGTTATAAAACCCAAGTTCCCTTACCTTCTGAAGAAGCTCAATCTCCTGCTGCTTTGCATTGAGTACAGCCAAGGCCTGCTCATGCTCCAACTCTAGCTGCTGCCTCCGCTCCGCAGCCTCGCGCATATGCTATCCACAGGGGGTGCAGGGGTGGAGAACCGAGGAAGGAGGATTGTGGAGGGGAGCATAGAGAGGGCTGCTGTTAGTGGAACTAAAATCCAGTTGCACAGAGTCAACACAAAGTGCATCTCCAGTCTTCTACTTCACACTCAGAGACAACACAGGTGTTACATGTGAACACACACACATCACACATAAAGAGGCTGGTAACAGTGTACTGAACTTTAAACCCTTAGAAACAAGAAAGACATAAAGTATGCCACAGCATGTGATGACATGTTTATGTCAAATGATCCACAGTAGAGATCAGATCAAATTTTGCACAAAGGTGCTTATGGATGAGGGCTAGAAATGGTTTGCTGTGAACAAAAAACTAGCCTCAATCCATAGTCAGGTTTGCTGCCCCCTTTAGGTAACAAAATACCTGTTGGCCCCCTGGTTACCGAGACTGTTTGAAAAGCTGTCCTCAGCAATGTTGTCTTTGCATGATCAATACGGGGTTTTGTGTTACATGAAAAGGGTGGGCAAACTCCATTACGTGCTCACTTGTCTGTGGTCATCCATAACAACAAAAGAAGCCATACAGTACAAGGGACTGAATGTTAGGCTCCTCATAACACAATATGCTCGTGTCATCCAATCACATCGCTGCTCCCACTGTATGTAAATATTTGTAACACTGTAGGGTGAAAGAAGCAGATGACCTTTTCATGCCAGTAACAATTATCTAAGATAGGTAATGTCATCAAACTGTATGTAGGTGACATCATCATAAAGGGTGACCCAGTCTCTCCCTCGTCTTCGTCGCCTCCCATCATCATTAAGCCAAACTGTTTTTCCTGCCTCATGCAAAAATCACATTCCACAGTGCTGTGATCTTGTAGCCATGTGAACATTCGAGTCTGGTGAGCAGCCCACAGATAAAGGGAGAGAAAAGCACAGCCACGGAGGTGGACGAAAAGCATTCAGAATGGGACTGAATAGGTCTACTCCCTAACAGATGGACATAGCAGTGATACCTTAAAAATCTAGCAGGGGGAGAGGGGACAGGGGGAAGGCAGGACAACATTAATGGGTGGTATAGGAAAGTAAAGTGGGGAAGACTGCTCCAAGCTTCTACTCTGTCACAGCTCCTGGTCAGACCTCCCAACACGACACTGGAAGGCAACAGACATGTCAGGGACATTAGATAGTATAGCGGAAGATAACGAGATGGAGGTAGTGTAGCAGAGAAGAGAAGGGGTACTGGCAAACGCTTAGACTCTGTACGAACACCTGACTTAGGATGCCAGGGTAGACCGACTACTAGAACTAAAACTAAAGTAAAAATGCACAGTACTAACAGACTGTGTCTGCCCTTGGAGCTGGCTTTCTTACCTTGAGCACCTGCTCTAGGTTCTCCAGTTTGCTTTGGAGCTGGTTCCTCTCCCACACAGCTAAATCTCTCTCCTGCGTCACAGCACCAAGGGTCTCTTTGAGATTGGCATACTCAGACTTCACCTGTGCAACAGAACAAGCAAGAAGTAAAGAGACTGGGAGTGCAACCATACGAGAATTTTCTTTGGTCAAACCAGGTTTTTGAAAGTTTTATATAGTTTTTTTAGATTTGGTTTTCTCATCTCCCAAACTTTTATTTTGTTTATTTATCATTTTTACTGCTCTTACGAATAGCTCGATGTTCCTGTCTTGCAAATATGTGACAGGCCACTCTCTATTCCTAATGAGCCAAAGCTCTTCAAGCGTCCAGTTTTTATAAAAAGGTATATTGTTTTTTTTCCCCCCTGGAACTACTTGAGTATCCTGCTCAGATTTTTGCTGAATAAATAAAGTGAAGATACCCCGTCGAGTAAATAAATAAAAGTTTCTCTCATCAAAATACACTGTGTGTATCCTCAAGGCCTGAAAACCTTTTTAGTGCATTTCCTTTTACATGGAGCACTCACGATCCTGCTTTATTTGCAACCAGCACTGTACGTATACATGAAACTTGCAGTCTTCACTGAATTTTCCTGTTGTATTGCTGCTTTTCTGGTGGATTACTGACAATCAGTAACAGTGTAAAACCATTCACAGCTACTAGTGGTCAAAAATACAGAAAACTACCTTTAAGGGAGGTTTTAAATCCACAACACCAGACCCATTTAGACCACCCTGGCAATAATAAAACTTATTTAAAAGGATTCACATTTAATGCATCATTGCAAAATATAAAAAGACTAGTCACTGCATGGTTGTCACGTTTTGTGTTAAGGATGTGCAACGAGACGAGGGGAAGTGTGGCAGGAAAACAAACTTTATTTATAAGCACAGGGGAAAGAAAAGACAAGATAAGACTAACAAAATCTAATTCAGACAATAAGAGATTAACATTAACCCGAATGGTAAGTCAAAGACTATGGTTTGGAGTATTCATACGTGAACTCAAAAATAACCACAATCCTGGACTAGGGAAAACTAAAGAATTATAACATCAAACAAACGCAGGAGCTAGGAAACAAACATGAATCAGGATTCGGAAAAACTAAGAATCTGAACCAGAGGACAAAACAAAGGAAATCACTCAGGACTGGGCTACTAAATCAAATAGTGGTTGTGTAGGATTACAAGAATTGAAAAAATAATGTAGGAATACTATTTGAACTGAAGAATCTAAAAAAATTCATGTGAAAATATAAAACCAAATAAAAAACACTGAAAATTAATATGCAGGGTAAATAAGGAAACAAAATACATACTACAGAAAGCAACCAGGGGTAAATACAAACTATGAACCAAAAGGAGTATGCAAGAAATATCTGGAGCAGGACTTAACAACTAAACAAATATGAACACGTACCTAAAGAACTAGGAACTAGGAATACCTGCGAACCAAAAAACGTGCACACAGAAAAATAATTAGGAGACGGGTGGGAAAACAGACCAAACCTCAGTCCACAAAATATAATCAGGCAGAATCAGGATCTGGGCATGCAAGAAGGAGGTACGGCAAGGATCTGGCAGGAAACTGTGGGGAGAGCTGGGGAAAGAGTGGCTACAAAATAAAAGTCTGGGACAGCATGTGAAGCTTTCATTCATTAAATAACACCAGCATAAATTGTCCTCAACTGACACTAAGAAACTAAAAATACAGGAGAGAATGTTAAAGTTGGAAATTAAAAAAAGTACTTGTTACATTTTAGCTGTACAGCTGTATTGCAGCAGTGGTCCAATAAATAGCTGTTGCTGTTTGTTTCTTTTTTGTAAGAAATACACAATTGTGTAAAATCCAATACCAAAAAGTTTCCAAGTCCAGTTTGTCCAGAATTGAATTAAACACCTCTACTATTCTAAGTACCATAGTATAAATAATGACATAAGTATTTCAAGTTTTTAAAGGAGGCAAGACTTCATAAAGGCCAGAATAGAGCTGTCTGGTGTTAGTGATAAAAGCATTTAAATGCTATAATAATGCAGTTTAATTTAACGCCACTGAGGTCTATACTGTCTATAATCTGAAACGTGAGGATTTTCAATTCCACATATTCTTCATAATCTGTATCTCGGAGAATTGCTGTTTGTAAGAGGCAGTATTCTTCAACCCGCTTTTAAAAAGCCCCTAATCGGCAGTGAGAAGACTGGTAATGTGGAAAAGCCCCATCCTCAAAGCAGCCATGAATGACTAATGATTCCTCAAGGAGGACGTTAAACAAACGCCAGCAAAGCAAAACACAAACAAACTACTGAGGCTGTCTCTGAACAGCCCACCTCCACCGAGTAAAAACTATCCACGTGGACAGGAGTAACCGTCAGACCTCGTTTAAACACATAGAAGTGAAGTATATTGGATTCAGCAGAAGAAGGTCAATAGTCTATTATGAGTTGCGGGAGGTGCCATTTGTAGCCCCTCCTAGTTTACTCAGTGGAGGCAGAAATCAGGAAACTGGGGTGTAAGTGAGGGATAATATCTGCACTGGTCTGCACAGTTCTGATCTCATATGTGATAACAGTGCAGGATAGCTGCTCCAAGAGCCGCCCATGTAATGATAAGACACCAGTAACCAGCCCCCTGTTCTTCCTTAACACCAACAGCATCTACCTACTATCTTTCCTATCCATAGAGGAGGGCTTGGTGCTCTTTGTTGATCTACTTTGTGTTATCAGGTCTGAAGGCCTTTCAGGTCCTGAGGTTGGGACTAAAAGGGGTGAGTGAGTTTTAATAGAATTGAAGGCTTGTTGCTTGCTTTGACAGGATGGATATTGGAAGAAACTGCTACATCTATCCAGCATCCTAAGCAAGTCAGGCTAGGTTGTGGTAAGACACTAATCTGATAGTGTCAGTATAAGACCAGAGAGACTTTGATCTCTGAGGAATCACTAGCATGGTTAAAATGTGCTTTTGTTGTAGTCAAAGGATACCTACCAGTTTAATATCATTCATCTGTGTAAATGGAGCAATGCATAAAAGTCAAAAGCAGAGGATTCGTGTTTCTTACCTTTTCATACTCTGATGCCTTGTAGCTATTGTTAAGCAACCGAAGGTTCAAGTGATTACTCTCCTGGAGGAAATCTTGAAGCTCATTCTCCTAGGCAAGAGACACAAAACAGTGTTTAGAATCCAAGAAGTCACCATGGTTGGACCACAGCACAGCACTCAAACCCAGAGTGTTAGTGATAGCCCCTGCATTATTCATCTGAGGAGCCCGCTCAAGGTTCTCTAGTATGTTCTTGAAAGCATGACTAAAAGAAGCTGCCATTTTAACCACTGCAGCTGAATAACTTCATGTTAGTTTTTATATGAGTGTCTTTTATATGTGAAATTATCTCATGAGAAACCATGAAATATTTCTTCTTCAATTGTCTTTGACTGGGTATAAATCAAGCATGCATTCTGCTGCTCTCCTGACCGTACACAAACATACACACATTTTTTCCAGTCTTTCTTACCAACTGTGTAGAGCTGAGGGCAAAAAAAAAGCCATCATTGCATAGGAGGGAAACTTAATTAAATTAACTTAACAGTCACGAGCTGTGTGGTGGATGCAATTTTCAGTGTCAACCGGAGCATTATCTGAGATACAGTATGCAATTCACTGCAGCGACAGCATCATCTAGGCCAAGTGTTGTTCTTGTTGGGAGCTAAGAAACTGGCTCATGCATGTTACATTTCCAGGAAATACTGTGCTTCCTAATGGCTGGTGGTGGTGTACCTGCTCCACCTCCCTTATGTTTTATTTATGGAGGATGTTTCAGAGGGCAAATGGATTAAAGTGTAAATATATTTAAAAAAAAAACTGTGCATGTAGGGATGCACATGTTAACAGACTACAAAGTGCAAAGCAATTTCTTTGCTGCAATGATGTTCACAAAACATTATAAAATCAGCTAAAGTAAATGTCTATAGATAAAGATCACAGGTGTACATAAAAATATGAATAATTTAATTTAATCTCATTTAATTTGGCTGCTTCAGTATTGTGCAGCTTTGGCTCACTGTCACACTGTCATGGCTTACAGGGACTCTTGAATAGAACAAAGCCATCTGTGCTTTTCCTACTATGTCAAGTAAAATGTCTGCTGTAAAAATATCTGCTTATTGGTTGCTGTTAACTTAGGTGTATTTTTATGTCAAATATTAATTGTTGTTCACTACAGGGTTGTGTATGTACATACAGTAAATAGTATGTGGTATAAAGTTGTGTTCAAGTGTTAGTGTGGAGTCATTGTCTTTTTAGTAAGGGTTATATGACTTCATATCAAGATCTAATAAATATATAATGCATCATTAATTACTATGATATATTTACTGATCTTGTTATCAGTCGCATTTTTCTTTATGAGATTTATGATAACAATAAATAGTATTGCAAATTAGAGAAACCTACGGTACAAACATGACTGTACTGACGCAAAACCTACCAACAGTAACATACTAGACTGTGTTCAAATTATAGTTTATAATGTACAAATAATTTAAACATTTATAAATATAATAAGGAAAGCCAAGGAAAATATTTATTCTGTGACAAGTGGAAAATCTGTAAACAATATCTCTATTTATGTATTTGATGACGATGTATCCACAATAATAGCAGCAAATTCCAACATGGACATGAGTATCATGATAAAGGTGTACATATGCATACTTTAGAGGAGAAATATTGTAAAGGACAAACAGCGATAAGTCAAAACAGCCTGAAGACAGTACATTAGTCACATCTGATATCTGCTTTTCCATTAATTTCATTTCACTTACAGTTCTGTACATCAAAAAATATTGGCATTTCAACCTGCATCAATTGTGTCGGGTCAATTTTAATGCTTCCCATACAAGTACTAGATTCTATCGGCACTTCTATTCATATCCATTGATCCTTCAATTCAGAGCTAATGTGGCCTGGCTAAGCCTTCAGGTGTTCTTTCTGAAAGACAATCAGCTTCTGAAAAAAACAAACTGCGAACTCCCATTTTACTGTGGTCTCACTGCCAAAAAAAAAAAAAAAAAAGCATGAAATGCAATGCAATGAAATATTTCTAAAAATCCAGCTTATTGTTGATTATCACTGCCATCCTCATTTAAAACCCCCTTTTAGAATTTCAATGTGACAGCACACACAGTGATACAAACAAAAGTGTTGTGAACGCAGAGAATCAGCTGTTTCTTTGTCCTTTATTCTCAATGTTTTAAACAGATCAGTATACGTCATAATCCCTTGGCGAGACATTTTTGTGGGAAGCCTGTGAGCCCAGTAATGGAGGGAATTCTGTGCTGAATACACCGTGGCCTATATTGAGCTTCCTCAAACAATCAGCTAAAAACCAAAGGTTTTCTGCAGATGTGGATTTGCCATTTGAGATTTTCTTGAAATACTGACACCAATGTAGGCATAAAATGTATACAATACAAATTGATTATTGAATTGTAATGTTTGGAGACTGATAAAAGGTAAACAATATAACTGATGTTAGCAAAAATCTTTAAACAATAAGCTTTAGATATTATTTACTATAGCCCATTCCAGGCGGGTTTACACTGCCTTGCCGTGCAGTGCAATACTATTGTGGGGGGAGCACTGCTGACCCTCCTTTAAGCAGTCTTAGGAGGTAGCATCTGCGTAAAAGACCCAAGAAACTTTAGGGAGTTGAGGGTGTAGGGTGGAGGAGCTACAATGGAGGAGAGACAGGGAGACTCATAAAGCTCTACAACATGCAAGTGATATGGATGGATATTAAGAGATGGCAGTGGGGAATAAATTCACTTTTAGCAAATCTGGGACAAGATGCCTACAATATCAATCAGTACTATACTAAACTAAAAGTACTTAAATTGCACTGACACTACACTTGTACTGTGCCGTGTATAGTTACATATTTCCCTCACACATGGCTTGTAGTCCTCTGCACCATTTTATTACCACATATGTTTGTGCTTTATGTTAACAAGATGTCTTTTTTCCTCTACACCACTGTGTGCAATGCTGTAGAAGAATAAAGAAATCATATAATGAATATAAAGTACAAAGCCAGGTGCACAATGTTTACAAGACTAATGATATTGTATAATATGCCAAAAAAAGAGAAAAACATTAGATTTAATCTTGAAATTAATTTGACATTTTTGCTTTAGCACCTAAAAGACACGCCATGTGTCCAAGCAATGAGAGCTGCCAATCACATCGCTGACAGAAGGTGTTTGTGTTTACAAGCAGCTCATATTGAAAGCTGACCACAAAGGCAGAGAATTCACACTGGCTATTGTGCAACATCTGAGAGCACAGCTCCACAGTCCTGTCCCTGAACTTGTTGAGTCAGCTTGCTGTCTACCTCAATATTGATTTTAGATTAGCACCGATACATATTGGAGCGACGCTGTCACAGCTAATACTTGTCGCCATGGTAACAGGCCTTAAACGCTAGTGGAGGCATACTCTGCTGATGGCCTGTAGTTATACACCCGATACCCAGAAAGGTAGAGGTGCCAGATGGCTATGCCAGTGTTTACTGTCACTTACATACCAAGTCAGACTATGTGTTTCTATACAAAACTGCTTGAGCTCACTTTGAGGAGAAACCAGTGGGAATGTTAACGCTGTATAGGCTGTCAGTCATATATTGTTAAAAATCTGTCAGCAGAGCAGCTGCCCTGAGCTGCTAACAGCTGCACCTATTTCTGTATGTGGACGTCTTACGTTAACCTAAGAAGGAGAAAAACCGAAAAGAGAGAGAGGGGTGAGCCAGTTTAGACCAAACACGGAGTGACATTACTGTCAACTTGCCATCCCCTCTCAATAATATTCATCGCTCCTGTCTGCATTTGCGTCTCAGTTCTCAGAGCTCGTTTCAAGAGGAGATAACAGCTGTGCTCCAGTCTGTAGAGACGAGCCTGCCATTTCTGCTCACCATTTGGGGACAGTTTGTCCTTTGGGTAGCTTTTCTCAGACTCAGCAGGCTGACAATGGGCGAGGAGGGGAGTGCTGCTTTGGGCAGGGAATGCGAGAGAAGGGCAGCAAAGAAAACAGTCCTAATGGAGGGTTTATTTGGGACAGAGGGCCACACACAAAGAAAACTCATCTGAAGAGGAGGGCTTGGGTGCATGAGCGAACAAATTGAAAGATCTAGGACCACAATCTTTATTGACATTACTGGCGAATCCCTCCATCTCCTGCTTTTATGTAAATACAGTTTCAAGAAAAAGAAATGGCACTATTTGCAATTTCCTAGGTTTCTGCATAAATTGGGGATGAAATGTGATCTAATTTTCACCAAAGTCAAAACTTTCAACAAATTTCTAAGCTAAAAAACAAACAGCTGAAAACACCCATTAAAAATACAAAGTCATGGTAGTAAAAGTAATGGGTAACCACCTTGAACCACCTTTTGCAGCAATAACTTTAAGCATGCACTTCCAAAAGCTGTCGAATATACCTGCACAATGTTCAGGAGGAATTTTGGACCATTCTTTCGTGCAGATTTTTCATCATCCAGCTTATTCTGAGCTACAGCTGCCCCAACATTATCCTGTAAAATACCTTAATAAACTTGGGAAATCATCTTCCCCTCTACTTCAGGTACAGAGGCAGCGAAGCAGCCTTAAATCATGATGCTAGCTCCACCATACTTCACTGTTGGGATGATGTTTTCATGTTGGTACACAGTTCTCTTTTTACACCAAACAATTCTGCCTTTGTTGCATCTGGTCACAGGACTTTGTTGTTGTTGTAGTGCTGCAATGTTATTTATGGAGAGCAAGACCTTCCTCGATGGTATCCTACCATGAAAACCATGCCTGGTCAATGTTTTTTGTATGGTTGACTCATAAACAGAAATGTTCACCAGCTCCAATGAATCCTTCGAATCTTTGGCTCTTACTCTAGTGTTCTTTTTCACCTCACTGAGGATTCTGCATTGTGCCTTTGGAGAGATCTTGGCTGGGTGCCCATTGCCATAGAGAGTAGTCACAGTACCAAATCATCTCCATTTGTAGACTACGTGTCTAACTGAGGACTGATGAATGTCTAAAGTCTTTGAGGTTACTCGTGCAAAATTAACAATTTGCTACATGCAAAATTAACCATTTTTGATTTTGGACTGCATGGCTCACATTAGCTGATACTGTCTGTGAATGGCATAATGAAAAAGCAGAATGACACCAGGCTAATTCATGGTCTTCATTCAAATAACACATAGCTAAAATGTAAAAGTTTGTTTTCACCGGTTCTCTCCATCTAATTTTTTTTTTACTTTTCTTTTTTTCTGAAATTAAAGCCACTCTAGCAGGAAGAATGACATTTCTGGGACAATGTGAGAAAACGTCCTTTAAGAATTACCAAACACTATATAAAAATACACGACTTGACTCATGTGTAATATATCTCTGAATAATTTTCACTATTACTGAAAAGGGAGCTCCACAGATGAATGTGTAAACAATGGAAAACCATTTCGCCTCAGCCAGTAACAGCACCGTATACAATATTTCCTCCCAAAATAATTACTGCTGGAAAGTGTTACTAAAACAAACCCAACACACAAATACTGCAGTTTCCGGTCGTCATCGCCTGAAAACCAAGTTATCATTACAATAGGCCACCACTCATTTTCTCAGGGGAGGTTTGTGTGTGATGATAGCAGGCAAGGCTTTTGGGTACAAATCAATTTCATTTTCCATCCTTTCACACAGAGGCCAAGGCATATTTCTGGAGCACTTACCAAAGTCTGACATGTTTGATTCTTTTTCTTCACCTCTGCCTCAAGTGCTTCACACTCCTTTCTTTTGGTGCTGATCTCAGTCCCCTGGGGAGAGAAAAAAACAAAAGATGGCTGCTATAGTTTGTCAGGAATAGAAGCTTCTCACTGACACCAGGCAGGAAAAGAGGGAGCTTGAACATTTTATTATTCAGCAGCATTTAAGCGTGTGAGTGTATGTGCCTGTGGTCACTTGTGTTTGTGTGTGTGCGTGTTTGTTTGTGTGAGAACCAGAGAGATTTCCAGAGATTATCTAATAAATATTACAAAATGTTTTCGTTGAAAAAAAAAAAAGACAACAGAAATCTGTTTAAAAGCTTTGACTCCATTTGTCCAGCCTTCAATTGCTTCTATTTGATATAATTTCAGGTATTTTTGTATCGTGAGAATGTGTTATATGAAACTTGTAACAGTTACATGTATGTACATGTTCGTCCATAGCAGACAAGTGTAGTTGAAACACACACACACACCTAATGTTTTTATTCCCTGTGGAGGAGATATTTTATCTGCTTTGTTTCGCAAAGGCACACGCACACACACACCCACACACACAGAGACCTCCTATATGGCCTCTTTCCATTTGCCTCACTTTTGTTTTCAAATTAGTGTAGCAAATTAATCTATGGATGAACATAATGAGACAAAGAAAATTACCTCCAGTATCACCCATACCGGTGCAATCCTCCTGTGATCTAGAGTCATCAGTACTAATGTTCTACTGTATGTGATGACCGAGCTGCTCACAACAACTCGTAGAGTTTTTTTTTTCTGTGTGATGATTAAACACTTGTATTTGTCACACAGCAGCATAAATGATAACTTATTGGATGGAGGTGCTGTGCACAATTGATCACGTGAATATACAACTTCATTAATTAAATCTCTGGTCGCTGCAACAGAATCAGTCATATCCTGCTGTATGTATTGTTATTCTGATATGGCAACTTCCTAACATTGGTCCCGAGCTTTATCAAATTTTAGATTAATTATATATATTATAATAAACAGGTCCTTACAGACTTTTTTACGGAGCAGAAACCTACATGGGTCCAATTTTACAACCTGCAACCATTCAACATAAACCATGTGTTGCACTAATAGATTTACTTACAATTATACCTCAATCAGTTTTGAACACAACTTGGCCAAATAATACAAGAAATAACCCATGATTAAATATAGGCTCAAAGCTGCAGAGAGGTGTTAAAAGCTTGGGCTGCAGAAAACTCTTAGGATGTACAACAGCAAGAAATATTAATTATAAAATACATTTTAAAAAGACCAGCATTTTACATGCAAAACAAAAAAAACTTGGCATGGCACACGGTATTTGTTTAACGACATGAGGACAATAATTAATATTGTTTTATATTCATTAGATGAATAAGGACTGATATTTTGTAATGACGCTCTTAAGCAGTATGTAATATTACATCAAACACTGGAGAAAGAGAGTAAAACTTTTTGTTTGTTATCAGCCACAATTTTAAAACCATTTGCTAGTTTCAATGTAAAAATAATAGGAGTTAATTAATGCTGATGTATTAGTATGGGTCAAACACCTGTTAGTACAACAAATTACCTTTGACCCTGATTTTTATTTGTTACTTACTGTACATTTTGCCAAAATTACTATAATCAATATTGGTTAAAATACACTCTTCTGAGTAGAGTACCTTTACTTTTGTATTTAAAGTAACATGTTCATAATCTGCTTTGTTCTGTCATTTGAGTAAATGATTTGAAATGGTCCTAGATTTTTATAGGCCAATACTCACATTTCTACATGAGTATTAAGTTTGTGTACTTCTCCACCTCTGCACACAGTTTATTACATTTTGCTGTGTGCAGCCACAGACTGCTTAAAATGGCCATGCTGACTCTTGTCCTCCATATCATTATCAACACCACCAGTATGTTGTGGCTGATCAATGTATATTACAGCAGCGGAATTTGTGAAGGTATTTATATAAATAATTCTGTGCGTTGTGTATTTTTTAAATAATTCTGGGACTTCAGATTGTTCATGGTGATTTGGTTTCTCATGGAGAAGGGTTTCTCTTACAGACTTCTGTCACTTTTCCTATCTTGCTGCTGAATTGATTGGATATTAATAAAGCCCACCCTGGGACTAGCTGCTAATATATATTTTTTAATATAATATAATGAAGAAAGAATGAATCCTTACAATGTATTCATTCTCTCTCCCACTAACCCTGCATGCACTGTATGGACAGTTGCACATATGTAATCACAATAATAGGAAATTAATTACACATGATTTCTCTGTTCAGAAACTGTCTTAAAGCTACATTTTACAAGTATTAATACTCTTAAAGGTGGACAATTGGTACTTATGGTCCTTGCTGACTTGGCTAATGAACTCAACACTAAATAAAAAAGGTATTAATTAATAATTAAATGAATTCACTTCTACAAAGTCAAAAATAATATATTCCCTTTACTTTTATCTATATAAAGAAAAAGTAAGTCCTGATATTAATCATTGGACGAGGTTTAAATTATTTATTGAAATCAGTCATTGTCACTCACTCGTCCTCTTTTCTTCTCTAGCGGATGTGGTTCCCTGGAACAGCTGGTAGAGGTGGGGGGCAGGTGTGCGGGCTGATAATAGACACCACCAGAACTTGCTCAGTTATTACGTTATTTGACAAACAGGCTAAACAGGCTAAACAGTTAGCGCTTGATACAGTACAGACAGACGTGTGAATGTCTGACCTCAGCTGACTGGGTGCTGTGAGTGTTTGTGTGCGTGTGCGTGTGTGCATGTGTGTGTGTGCCTGCAGTGGAGCTGTCCTGCCCTCTGATAAACATGGAGACAGACAGGGGAGAAACTGAATCACCAAAACTATAATTTCTGTTAATCTCACTCGGTGCACTGATCGAGTGCAAATAAAAAACTGAAATGGGTCAACATTCCTACTCAGTAGTCTGTTGCACTGTTGACCTCTGCACATGTGAGGCATGATGAATTTACATTAACACATTACACACTGACGCATTGACACATTATTGTTAATGTTATGTGCATCTTATGTTTACAGTCCTTGCCATAACTTGTTTGCAGGAAAAATATATAGCTTTACCATATCTTCAAAGTTCTGTTCTAATGTATCCAAACACGCTTGTATATACCCTGTATACAATGACATTCTTTATTATTAGTCATGATGTAAGAATGACAGTATCTTGGTAATACCTTAAGATTTTGTTTTCAGTATTTCTAATTACTCATATGTTTCTATCAAGCAGCTGTTTAAGTGAAGTGACAACTGAAAGCTACACTATAGTAAATAATATGATGAACAGGTTTTTAAAAAATTTACCCCCTTTTGCAAACCCCGCCTTGAATGAATATTTTGCCTTCCACATCCATGCACAGTGTAGGTGTGGACTACACTGTGCATGGACTAATAACTAAACAAAGTTCTATGGCTCTTTTCCATTTAAGGATTCCAGTAAAAAAAATTAGCACAATACAAGAGCCCTATCACTGACACCTAACTGATTTGTTATTAGCACCTGTGCTCTGCTGAAACATGTTAGACTATTTTTCAAAAGTCTATTCTGAGTATGGATATATAAACTGAACTGATCAAAGATTTAGATGTTTATATTTTCTTCTTTTTGCACACGTACTGTAGATTGCATTTTCTGCCAGTCTGTAATAATATTGTGTTCTGTCAGTGCCTAGCTGATACCTAGCATTCCCCCTTGAGGTTTTTGAATGCCTGGTATGTTTTCATCAAGCAGCCTTTTAACTGAGATGACAGCTGAATACTGCATTAGATAGAGTTTCAATGAAATGAAGTTCATCTTTCTTCCCAGTGTGCAATGCGAGGCAACACATAACTAGAAGATATCTTGTTTAGTCTATAGTGTTATAGAAAACTAATCTCTGCTGGATTCTCAGACAGCTGCAGATGGAATATCCCCATCAAAGCAGCCTATGTGTTCAGTCCTGCTGAGATACTACATTGTTTTGTGACTTCAATCTAATCAGGAGGTAACACTTTCTGGCAAGCTCGAATGTATTCAAGAGTAAAGGATATACCCATTTTAATATGGCTGGTTTATGGCATTCTTTTAATGCACACAGAAAAATATTGCACTGCTCTAACAGCACAAAATGCATAAAAATGTTACATCATCAGCTAGATTCTATGTTTATCAGCAGTCTAAGCTTTCTACCAGTCTACGAGGAACAACCTTGCTATGGATGAGAGTAAAAGTGCAGCTGGATATTCCGAGATCAGGGTATAGAATTAAACATGATTTTATCTGTGTCAGTGTGTGCTACCAGTGCACTCACTCACACACTCACACACACACTTACTCTGGTAGAATGGCACCACATGTCCCTGGGCCAGACTAAAAAAAGCACCAGTGGAGCAACCAGAAGTCCAGAGCACACAATGCACGCTCAATGAGAGCATGCATGAATGTGCACACCACAGCAGGACTCACAGCTGTGTTTAAATTGGAATATACATACACTGAAATCCATTCAAACGGAAGATATTTTACATCTGCTTATTATTCACCCCAGGTGAGGAGGGGAATATGACAGTGAGCGTAAAGAACAGGACGAGCAGAAGGAGAAGGAACAAGTTTTGACCTTTCTGCGATCTGTGACCTTGTGGCTTTTCACCCCAGGAAAGTGTCAGTTCCCCCCTTAAATCTAGACCTTTTTCTATTGTAACTGCCAGTGATCCTGTTCCACTACAGTATACATGTATATACAAGTACAAGTGTGCATTAGTATTTGCATCTTTTTGAGGAGTCGCATGAACAGAAAGGTTCATAAAATAAAAGTAATCTGATATGAAGATTTGATGGCGAAACTCCCAATTACCACGATGAGTTGAGATTAAGGTAAAGGGGGTTTTACGATTCCTAAAAGTAAAGTATATTTGAATAGTTCCAACAGTGCATTTGGGATTTACTTCAAGTTAGGACAAGAGTTATGGTTGTACATAACATGGAATTGTAACAAAACAATACCCAACCAAAAGCCAAACAAGAGAGATATTTGGGCTCGTTATCTTTACTGAAAGCTGATTTATTAGAAAAACTCTCTCTCAGCTGAATGAAGCATCACCACTTTCATTTTGAGGTCTTTTGAAAAATAGACAACCTTTAATTCTTGAAATTCGAAGTGCTAACTCTGGTGATGAGGGGCACCAGTTATTCTAAATTGAGTTAGAACTTGAAATTTTAAGAATTAAATGTTGGCTTTTTCTAAAAACAGATGGTTGTATGGTTTATTGTACATAAAATATTATCTTAATAAAAAAAATATTCCCTTTTTGCTTTTTGAAAGTAAGAGGATTTTTTCACTCAACAGTATACAAACTAGTATGTCGTCCCCGTACGATTTAATTGAATCACACAGAGCATCCACAGATTGCCATCTTCCATGTCGGCTGGTATCCCGTGTGCGCAATTTCTAGAACCAGACGGCTAAGACATTGTGCTAACATGCACAATGAATATTTCACTCACACTTGCAAACACACACACTCACTCAAAGACTCAGCTCTCAGGCTTGCTGAGGCCCATTTGTTTAGAGCACATTTGCCAATGTTCAATTAAAAATCCCTCTGATAAAAGATTCAAATGACTGCCATTGT
The DNA here is from genome assembly GCF_033026475.1 of Channa argus. Taxonomy (NCBI): domain Eukaryota; kingdom Metazoa; phylum Chordata; class Actinopteri; order Anabantiformes; family Channidae; genus Channa; species Channa argus. Next base: position 20,445,259 of record NC_090207.1, read on the forward strand.
GAGTAATGAGCTCCTGTATAAGTGAAGAGGCGTTTACTGCACAGCAGATGAAGACAAATGAGAAAGACCATCCCCTTAGGCTAGGTCTACATTTGTGGCACTAATGCAAATGCATCCCCAAGTTAGGTGCGTTCAAAGCAATCTACACCAACCATAGTGAACTGACAAAGTTTCTGAAATGCAATGATGAACTGCAAAAGTTTTCATATTAATTAGTAGCAACCTATTGGCATTTCAACCAAAAAAATCAATCACAGTTTTGAGAATTGATTACACATCAGTCATTAACTAAATGCAATCATTAATGCTGCTTTTGTTTTTTTCTATAACTGTAAAATAAATGTAGGTTTGGCTGTGCGAACTTGCGATGCTCACTACTTGAGGCCTACAGGACATATCTCTTCTGACTCAAAGGATTTATTTTTTGTTTAAGGTATTAAATAACCTACAGTACCGTTACTTAACCTGACTGCATACTGTGTTATATATCTGGGCTTGTCTTGACGATTGTCTTAATCGTTTAATTTACTAAAACTGAAGAAAGAAAAAAAAGAAAGAAGAAAATTGTTAGTACAAAAAGACAAAGCTTAAAACAGCTGAACCTCAACTTTGTGCTCAGAACGGAGCTATGTTTTCAGCCCCGTGGAGAGTTCCCTTGGGACAACACGGCAGTAGCATGTGCTATTTAATGTATGTATATATATGGTTTTCTTCAACAATTTTTATTCCTGCTGACTCTTCGCTGTGACTGTAACGCATAACAGCATCTTGAAGAAATGAGGTTCATATACTGCATTATTATTTTTGTAATAACTAATTAACACAGGAGGCTTTCCTCGTCCTATTCTCAGCATTTGGTTTTCTGATCCTTTAGCTGGGAAAGCTCTGCATATAATCTCTGGCAAGCAGGGGTAACCTCATTACTCTCCCTCTGTCTCTCTTTTATCCCTTGTTGTTTTGAATATGCATGATGTGTAATGATGGGTAATAATCCTGCCTATGGCTGAGAAAAAAAAAAAAACCCTGAAAAGTTTTCTATGCAAACAGCAATATCTGAATAACATATCAAATAAACAGAGAGATCAACAGGAGTAAAACTTGCTCCATTTCTGAAATTTAAACAAAATATACAGATATGCAGTGGGCTATAATTCAGCTAAGTTACATTGTAATAAAACTGAAAAACAGAACGGAAGCACTTGACTTTTTAGTGGGAGTAGTTATGCCCAAAAACAAACAGTAAATCACCCCTAACAGTGGAACATAGCTATAGCTGGTTCTTAAAATGTCAGTGGTCTTATATACAGTATATACACAAATTCTTGTTATGCATTTGTTATTTGCAGCCAAAGGAAGAAATGCTATTGGAAAGGCCAAACCAAAGAGTACCAATGCTAACTATTGGCCAGTGAGGGGGTGTAGTAGTATTTTCACTTTGTTAGACCCAAGCACTCGTTCCACTTGGCATAATTGAATGTATGGCTATACTGCCCAAACTGGTGGCCAAAAAACTCAGTAACCTAATCCAGCACAGCAGCCTCTCGTGATTTCAAATCATTTAAAATGGTAGAGTAAGTTACATAACTCGTTCAGCCTAAGTCTGCGTGCACAGGCACAGATGCTTGCACTCCACTAATACTGTACGTGTGTAAGTGTGTATGTGTGCATGTTTGTATCTGTATGTATGCTTCCATACGCATAGCAACATGCAGACTGTCTGCTGAAACACTGGTTTTACTCTAAGAGGTCAACAAATGCATCCCGGTGCAAACATAAACTCTCACACATTGAACAAAAGAAATTATACACAGAGCAGAAAGGACGGGGCAAAGTGTGAGGTGAGGGGAAAAAAGTGACACTGAATAAATGTTGAGAGGTATACAGCAACTAAAGGCAGTGAGGCCTAGATAGGAATGCAAATGAAAGAGAAGGGGCAAAATGAAAAATGGGATGGAGGCAGGATTTACTGTCTAAGCTCCTCAGCTCTGCAGCATTTTGTACCGGTTACAAGACCTCAGCAAGGCATCCTCTGAGGCATATTAAACATCATGCAGCAGTGACAAAGGAGTAGCCTAGGCTGAATTCCCTAACCTTCCCTCTCTCTTTTTTTCCCTTTTCTTATATTCTCTGTTGCCACATGGAACCATGTGCCTCTGCATGCTGTAGAATCCTAAATGAAGCGACCACTATCGCCGAGGTCTGACCTCGGTGTGTTGGTGTGTTGTAGAAGAATGTGCTTCTTAGCAATCAAAAGGCTTAAGATTTCCACAGCATAAACTGAGGAGATGCATGGCAACATTTAAAGAAGTTCATGATGAAATCCCAGCAGAAATGGCAACAACAACATAAATTACATGTAAAAGAGATGTTTGTATTTGTGGACAAGCTCAGTAAGTTTTCCCCCCAAACTTTTACATCCATTATCAATGTGATTAACGCTGCTTTGGAGTTTGTTTGATACTACCCATCAGCACTTACCTGGATTGTTTATGCTTATGTATGCGTAGCAGTAATTTCTGAACAGGTATGCAACTGATGCTACCGCAGCATTCAACACAGGCTACATACTAGCACCTTGTTGCATAGGCATACAGACATATTTAAACGCAAGTATACATTGAGCTTAAGAATTTTGGGGTTCATTTCAAAGAAAGGCTTTGTGTGTGAGAGAGAGGCTCCAGAAAGAGGACGGTATGTTTGATAAGCTCCGAATTTATACTACAGTAGAAACTAAACAATGACTCAGGGGGCCACAGTGCATTGCTTCAATTTCTATTAATTTGGTAGTCAACAATACTGGATTCAATAATTCATCATTGCATACAGAAACCACATTATGATCAGAAAATAAAAACCTGTTCTATTTTCATTTTGGCAGCCGAACGACAAAAGGTCCACATAGAACATCTAATGATTCCTGCAACAATGTAAATGCTGAATGCTTGCTGCTGTTGCCCACTCACAGACCCCGAGGCTTACTCATGCCCAGCTGCTTTTGCTGGCCAAGCTTGGGCAGACCTCGATGCATTTCACATGGTAACATTTAATCTCTCATGATTGACATTTTTTTATTGGGACTAACCACACAAATTTTCAAAAGCACTGTAAAGGTTAGGGATTGATTGCACCACAAAGGAGGAATTGTTGTGTTATTAATGTGGTATACAATGTGTTTTATCAGACATCACATAAAACAGCAGAGGATCACAGCTGGATACAGTCACACGGACACACATAAAAGCTGAATGCGCTAAAACAAGAAAAAGAAAAACCTGCCACTAGAGGGTGCATTCATGCCCTTTGTCTCTCCGTCCATCCGGCTTTTTTTGAGTCTTTCTAAGTTTGTCTCATGGGAATAATAATGGTAACGTAATAACAACTGACCATACCAAAATGGAACAGCGGTTTTCTAAGTACAGTATAATTATTATATGGCCACTTTATTAGGTACACCTGTACAATCTAACACAATCAATACAGCAGCTCTGCCATGAATTCTACTTTGACAATGTTAATTGTAAATAAATAAATAATAATTTCTCAGCGTTTAAGTTGAAACTATCATAAAGGTGATAATTGTACTCTCTGTTTATTACTGAGGTCATAGTGGGTGGGGGAGTTGTACTGGAGTGCATTATAAGAAGAGATGGTTCTAGGTTTGGCCCCCTCATTCATTTTAAATAGGGTGGCCAAAACATTAGAACTCCCCTCTTATTATGTGATAGCCATAAAAAACATGTTGGTATATAAGAAAACTCAGATTGCACATTCACGTTAGGCTTTCAGTGTTTCTACTGTTATCAACCCCCATTCAAGGTCAAAATGTTAAATGTCAAAAGACATAAACAAACCATGAATCATGATCCACTAATACAATACACTTGGCTATTCATGTTAAAAAAGAAGGTGAGTTGCTGTCAGTTAAAATGTTTATTAAATGTGTGGTTAGTCTTTGTAGCTAACAATGATAAGATGTCATAGTATCGACAGACTATACAAAAAATATGATTTGTTAAAAACCAAAATTGACTGATGGATACAAAACAATATAAATCAAAATAAATTATTTGACTGTTATGATACAAACAAACAGAAGGACATACAATATCATAAGACATCCAAATGAGTAAAAGGAGAAGCTATTTCTTTGTGCTGTCCTGAATTTGCCAGAATCACTCACTCTGTTTCTACGAAGGGTTGTGCTCTCACATCTGCACCCCTCTAAGTCAGAACCCAACAAAGAAAGAGTAACTCGCAAACCTGCTATGATCAAATTAGTTCACATCGATCCAGACTGTCTGTCTGCACACTTGGGCCTTAACCATATAAGCTGATTATAACACAAAATATTACATGCTGTCCTATTTGTTCTGATCCAGTTTTATCCCCATGCCCTGTAATGCCAAATCAATGGCCTGTGAAATGTCAAGGTAGAATAAGATGGACAATTACAAGGTGCATATCGTGATCCTTCAGATACAAACTGATGCTGCCTTTGAAACAACTAGGATTCATTAGCTTAGACAATTATGTCCAAAATCATCATATACCAGTAATTTTTGAAGCGTGATACCACTGTACATCCACTGGCTTTGCCTCAGTTTACATCAGAATGTAATGGTAAACTCTTAACAAACGCTAATTCTACACTAGCTGCTGTGAACCTATTCATCTTCTGGGCCCAGACAATGGGAGCGGAAGCTGGAATAACCAAAGGGTCTGTCATCAGCTGAGGTGCCCTATCTCCTGCTTTGATCCTGTGCCAGAGCCACAGACATATGCTACTCCATCCTGCAGGGAGGAGTTGTACTGGGTACAGGGAACAGCTCTCCATGGCCTTGCTATTCATTAACTACATTTCAACAGCTGGTGACCAATTAGTTTGCTCTCCAGATTGTAAAACCAATATAATAAGTATACCTTTACTTTTATCTTCTTGCTAAAAGGGAGCAATCTTAATGTTAGAATAACATAGTGTTACAAAACAGTCAAGAGTTGGTGTGCATGTTTTAACATTATTAATTACTGTTGTTTAATTTTAGATAAAGATTAGGCAGATCCTTGCATTTTCAAACCAGAATTCGAGCACAAGTCCCTCCCTTGGGCCAATCTTTAATGGCTTTTTAATGGCAGATAAGGAGGGAAACAGAGCGGAAGGTCAGATGAGGCCTGGTGAAGAGCATCATCTGCTTGTAAACGTGCCATCTAGAAAGGCTTCTTGCCTGTGAATTGATTGTTATGAGGTGTCAGACTTGGCTTTTGGCCTCAGCAAAAACAGACACACTCTGATGTGAGGAGTTTTCACATTGAGGTGTGGGTGAGAAGATCCTGTGTCCAGTAATGGAAGACAGGTGGTGCCCAGGAGGAGATAAAGACTGAGGCTCTCACCCCACAGGAGTCTGGCACAGTCACATCAGAAATACAGAAAAACAGGTCTTTGCTTCCCATCCAAGGGACACTCTCTAACTACCACTGCCAATTTATGGGTCACTCTATTACATGAGCAGCGAACAGCAGATCTGCTGCACACATCATTCAAGTTCCAAAATCATACAAGTGGTCTCATGGCGAAATTAAATAATGCCAAAAATGGATACATCACTAACTCATTTCAGCTCTTCTGTTGTCTTTGCATTTGCAATATGATCTGTAGGGGAAACTTGGGAAAACAAGAGTAAGCCGAAATATAAGTGAAGAGATGAGACACACGTACATCAGACAAACAAAGTACCATTTAAAGTAATGTTAGACTATGTGAACCCCATTTGTACATGAAGGTAATTCTTTATGCCATTAAGGACACTGTGAGCAAATATTTAATTAAATGAACATTACAGTGTATTTATATTGTCTAAATGAGACAAAGAATCAGGCAAGCTAATGGCTTAATGAGGCAATACTACATTTATCATAGCATGATAACAAGGCAACTTTGACAATGCTAACTTGCTGATGTTTGTTGTGTATAATATTTAATGTGTTAATCATCTCATTTTAGTGCTTTAGCATGACATTTGCTAATTAGCACTAAACACAGTTTAGTACAAGTGAGGCTGAAAATGTTATTAAGAATGTAATATTTGTTTAGTGTGGCAGGTATTTGATCCTAAAGCGGTATGTCTACAATACCTCATATAGACAATCCCTTTAATATGACAATACCTCAATTGATTACAAAGGCTATGGCATCATCAAAGGAAAAGGGGGTCAACAATACAGTAGCGTTTAGTAGCTACTAACAACCAACATTGCCTTCCAAAAAATTATGTCCCGAGGTTTGGCCAAAAATCATGCTTTTTAGTATTTTGTGTTATTATATCTCTGCATCTCCCGACAGCATATTGTCTGGTTGTCCATATGTCCTTACCTCCACTTGGACTCAAGAGGGAACTGATTGTCACTATGATCTCACAACTATCTATTCTTGTGAATACAAGATAACAGTACTACCTAGAAATGTTCCTAATTTTGGAAAAAATATCCACTTGGAGTCAAAGATTAACTGATTAGATTTTAATAGTTAATAGTCAAAGGTCAAGGCTACATGTCCACACCACACTTTTTTCTCTGTTTATTATTAAAATGGCAATAAGATAGTAGTGCTTTGAAGGAATTTCTTCTAATTTGGCATAAGCCTCCATTTGGACCCGAAAATGAATTGATACAGGTCACTATGGCCTCACATTAGTCCCAGTCATCCATCCCACGAATGCAATAACACTGGAATACCTTGTATTTCTTTGAATGTGATACAAGCATCCACTAGGACTCAAGGAATCAGCGTTACTAGTAAAGTATGCTAACAAATACATGATTTTTCTCCTGGTCAGTGGTAGCTGTTCAAAAAATAAATAAATACTGACAACATGATAATAATGACAATTATAGACAAAAAGCTAAGAGTAACAGCTAAGCACAGCCTAAGAGTGACAGAAAAAAGTGTGTGTAGCATTGGTAAAGTGCAGTGTGTGTGTGAAGTGGTTGAGTATTAAAAACCTATACTTTAGCAGATAATCTAATCTGCTAGAGGAGATGAATTGACTAGAGTCTGGTGGTCAAACATCAAAGGCACTGTGACACTCATGTCCATCCCATTCTTGTCAATGCTATATCGCAGAAATGCCTGGATGGAATTCCATTACCTCTGGCACATATGTCCGTGGATTCATACTGCATGTACTTGTTAGGACAGTCAAGCATTTGATGAGGACTTGGTGACTAGTTCACAAAGGCATAAAACCATGGTGCAGTAATTCTAGTTCTTATTTTATAGCAGCAAAATGTTCAGGGAATTTAGTTAATAATTTTAATAAAACATACTGTACATGGAAGTATAATAGCAAATGTACACAAATATTAAGGTGTAGTCACAGACACAGTGGTCACGCAGACAATAGTTTTGAACATATTAGGGGTCCCTGCTGAGACTCAGTGGAAAAATGAAATTTAACAACAGGGAGTCCTCTAATTCCAGGGTAAATGAACTACTTTTGTTTCAGCCTATGACTCTCCAAAGACCATCTTTGCATGAAAACTGTTTACCACATACCACAAACTCTTAGATCCTATTGACTAAAAAGCATAACAGGTGACATTAAAATGAGGTCTACTTTGCATGACTTACAGCATAACAGCTAGGGAGTTGTCTGCAAGAGTGACAGAGTCCAGCAATAACATATAAACAACAGCCTGGAGTAGATACTGTAGCTGCTGCACAAGGCGTGATTGTCAATATGCTCCTGTCCCCATGCGGGGATCAGAGGGGCTGTCAGGACTTTGATTCTAGCACACGAAAGAAAGGATAAACAGCAAAAAAAAAAACAACAACACTCCAACTTGTCAATCACTGGAATCTCCATTTCTATCAGTATAAACTGCAATTTGAGCATTCAGCAGGGAAAACAGAAACAGATCAACATGTTTGCCTTTTGCAAACTGACACAAAGGGTACAATACAGTCAGAGTGGGTGGAGGAGAGAGAAACACTGAACTAATACCTTATACCCATAATAATAGTCATAATATGTACTACACCTCCACTGCAATACATTTTAAGAAGCACTAATGTTAATTGCTAAAGTTATTATTGCCTTCCGTAATCAACAAACAGGTGAGGAAAAAACACACATCTTAATCAATTTTGAACTGTGTGTACAGCCACCACAATTTTTATGCTACCTCACACAAAAAGTGACATAACATCCCATAGACTAAAAATGTGGATCTGACCTAGAACAGAGCAGAATATGTGTGTGATTCTCAGAAAGGGCACCACTTCATTGACATCAATTTATGCTGCCTGCACTCAGCAGGGTCTGGCCGATGCTGGTTTAGAGGGAACAGAGCCAATGTTTGTGCTGATGCACAGTTTTAGACTCACTGGAACTCACTTGCTTTGTAAGCTTTAAGACACTGCTAGTTTGTTCTAAAAGCCTGGAAAAACAAGCATGTGCAGGTTTTTACCGACACTGGATAATCCCTTTGCATTGCTGCTCACATACTGTACAGTAACAATTAGTACAATGTATAATGTTTTATACTTATGGTACCCAGCGTATTCACAGTGCAAAATAAGGCTTATTCCACTGACAACACAAGCAATGTTACATGGTTCTCAGCAGGTACTGTGGTACAGTATTTATGCTCAGTGAGTTACTGAGAATGCACTGATTCCCAAACTTTATACCAGTGCTGCACTGTTAAACCCTCATTCTATAACAGTCCTTAGGAGCCAAATCACAAGAAAAAGTAGGCACATACTAGCTCATGGATATCTTAAATGCACATAAAATAATTTTTCTGAAAATGACAATGCACTAAAACAGCTCTTTTCAACGTTCTAATAACCTTTTTAAATGGATGCTGAAGCAAAGGGATTGTAGCTTTTGCTCTTCTGTTGGATCTGAGTGCAGCGTTTGACACTGTGGAGCACAGGTTCCTAATTGGCAGGCTTAGGCACTGGGTTAACTATATCTGGGACAGCTCTGCTGTGGGTCTTCCTCTAACTTTTAGTTGGATGTTTTCAGTTCTTTTTATAACCATGCCTGTCCATGTTAAATGTGCACCTCAGTCAGGTGGGGTATTGCAACTTTCATTTCTGGGTCCAATATTATTCGCCTTGTACATGCTTCCCTTGGGCTTATATAAAGTGATAAGCAGGATTAATCCTGGTTTTTCCAACTCAGGAATATCCCTAACTCAGTCCTACTGCACTGTGTCTCAGCCTGAGATGGAGATGACTACTCGTGTTTTCTTTTCTTCCTCTCTAGAACACTATACTTCACTTTTCCCATGTCTTTGCAAAATATCTTCACTCCTTTTCATTTTCAAGGGGTCATAAATGCAGCTGCTAATATCCTGACCAAGTCAAGATCTCACTAAATGGTCTCTTAAGATCATGTGGTCAGTGGTTCTCGGTTGTTCCTTGCTCCAGGCTTAAAAGAAAAAGGTTAAATCTTATTACAATTGGGATGATAGACCTAACTAAAATGTACTTACTCATATTTTTATGTTTTTTTTTTAGAATGAAGGTGGAAATTTTCAATTAACCATGTCACAAAATGTACAGCATACCTTTGGCTTTCATCTGATGAGTATCTCTGTACTGTATGACATGATTCTCACGTAGGTGGTAGTGGTATCGGTCCAATGTGGGCACAGTTCCGGTGCTGCCAGAGCACAGAGGCTCCACATTTTTTTTCTCAGAGTGGAGAGAACGATTAGCATAATCTGGTTGTAAATCATCAAAATTATATAAGTGCTTATAGATCCAGATCAGTTAGGTTTATATTGTGCAATAAAAACACTTGTAATGGTGAAAGCTGTATTGAAATCTAAGCTGGGTTAATTGACTCATAATGTGAACTTATGCATTGAGTAACACATAAGAAAACATTACACAGTGGAGGTAGTTGCCTGTAGCTACTCAACCGTTGTAGCTGTATTATTAGCTAATGTTAAATGTGACAAAAAGAAATGAAAGTTTGAATTACATTTTTATAGATGAGCATAAGCTCTAACTTTTCCTCAGAATAGGTGTTTCCTTTGCTTGCTTCAGTTTACTGACACAAGTAAGTAGATGAAATCATTTATTTGGCATATTGTCGCATAGACCCCCTGCTGTTCTGAATTAGTCAGTTCTGTGTCACCTTCACTCTCCTCCATGTGTTTGTGCTGCTACACTGCTGCATCAACAATGTTTTGAAGAAAGCCGCCTCATACTGCCAAAATAGTTTAATTTGCAACACAATATAAACAATAGAGCGTCACTGAAATTTTTCTCACATGATATAAAATGTCTTATCGCGCATCCGTATTTGGAAGGCGTGGCTTCTAAAATCTGGAACTCTCTCCCGTTACACTTGAGATCTGTAAAGTCTTCTGGAGACTTTTAGGTAGCAGCTCAATACCCATCCGCTTGAACTTGCTTTTGAGAAGTGACTAGGTTTTCTTTTTATTCCTGTACCTTATTTATTGTTTGTGTATGTCTTTTATCCCCTTTACTGGCACATTCAAGCTCTGTTAAACCCGTCAAGTGCACTGTGCAAGATAGCAGATCAAACATTTAGTGGAATATTCCTGACTGTATTTATTCAAAGGTCTGACACTACTGAAAATACAACTCTTTATTTTGCATTAAGATGAGACAGAGCACATGGGAAGCCCACTGACAACAAAGGACAGGTCATCCTCTCTCCTTCCACTGGCCTCCTCTGACTTGCCTTCACACTCCAGTAAACCGAGAAAAACCGCACTACATGCCAGCAGCAATCCACAGCTTTTACTGACTTCCAAAAACACAGACTGCAGTAATTTGGAAAGCAAACAAATTAGTGAACCATGCATTCTTCTCTCCCTCGAAAATGAACCACTGGGCATAATACAGAGAGACCGAGAAAAAAGGAGAGAAAGATAAGATGCAAGGGAGAGTGATTGGTAGCTGGCTGCCATCCTGGCCCGGTGGCCCTGCGGCTGATGCAAGGGGTTGCGTAATGGTTCTGCATGCAGTGTGAAACACAGCAAAGAGGACTTCAGCACATGTAGCTGAAGAGACCACTCAAGCCTTCTGGGGAAGGGAAGTTATTTCAGTGAGGACATACGTACACTGGATGAGACAAGCATGTTTTGACACAGTGTGCTAAAAATAACACGTTCGTAATAGAAAAAAACAGAACGCCAGTTAAATCCAGATGAAAAGATAAAAAAAGAGACCTACCAAAGACAGTCCTGAACTAGGGGGCATGGTGAATAAGAGGAGAGAGACCCATTGCAAGAAAACAACACACCAAATCTGAAACCACTCACATCTTATTGTGACTGTGATCCCATCTGACACAGGCGTATTGCAAAGCCATGCAGCCACAATGACATACAATAAACAAACTAAAGCAGTTAAGAATCAGCATGAGCAACTTTATATATGTTATGTAACATTTCAGCCTGTGGGGCCATGTGTTTGGAAATGGCCACAGACAGGCCTGTTGTCTTTTCTACCCCACATGCATGGTCATTAATTATGCTCGGTCCTGTTTTTCCATTTCCAGAGAAGCAGAAGCCTGAAGGCAGTGGACCTACGGCACTGCAGCACATGCAAGCTGGACTTCAGCATCACTACAAATGTTACACAATGTTAGCTTGCTCACTGCAGGGTGGCCTAGGTTGAGAGAATCAAGGACAACCTCTAAATGTTTCCAAATGCTATGATCTGACTCCTTTACCCAAAATATAAGGTCACGTTTGTGCTTTCTGTGAAACAATGCTTGACGTCTTCTTTTTGGAGGTATTAACTGCATCTGATGGATATAAATGCATTCCTGAAACCCCTTGGTTGCACAAAAGAGAAATTGGTTGCCTAAATGAATGCAAAAGCACTCAAGGGTTTAGCAGTGCAAAAACACCAGCTGGATTTCCAGCCTAAAGGGAACCACAGGGAATACTGTACAAGTATTTCTGTAAACAGAAAGACAAAGCAGGTAGAGGAGGACACATGAACAGGTATTGAGTGTTCGAGCTACATAAAAGAGCACATCTCTTTCTTTCTTTCTTACTCTCTCTCCCCCTTTTTGTTGCATGATAAGAGATTTCTGCAGGGTGTGTTAGAGTGTGAGTCATCAGTGCAGAGAAAGAAAGAGCAGAGAGACATTCTTTAAGTCAAAGACAGTGCAGCAAGGAAAGACCAAACAATTTGCCTCTTGAACATGATTACAACCCAACCAAAAATATCAAACAGCTGCAGGTAAAGGACTCACGTCTAGCAAATGTATAAACCATCTCTGTGTTATGCAACAACAGGTCAGCACAGCAGCTCAATGCTCAGCCGGCTGAATGCTAAGAGCCCCAGACACTGATAGGCTGGGCCAAAGCCCAAGCTAAATGTTTGAATAATAATGAGCGACTTTCCACTGTCGTCATGGTACTGTGAAGAAGACAGCCATTCACACTTCTGAAGATGTGAAATGTTGTAAATGGAAATGAGTGTAAATGGAAAATCTTAATAGGTGATTTTAGACATAAATGTGTTACTTCATTAACTGATCAGCATTTGGATAAAATTAGCACAAAATGCATTTAACCCATCACCAGAGTCAGTTACACAGTCTTGTTGCCTGAAAGCTCCGTTCCTGAACAAACCAGCTACTGTAACTAACAAACAAAATCCACTGTGTACTGGAGAAAAACTGCTCCGCTGTGACATGTTTTGTAGTAAAGGAGTAATGCTTGTTGCTTGAAAATTCCTAGGGGAATGCACTAGAAAGAGGCAAAGTTATCTCTCACCACAAATAGAATTTCTCAAAGTACAAACTTAAAGGCTGATTATAAGCATATATAGTATAACATATTATAGTCAACTTGCCGCAGTAAAAGGCTTGTATGAAATGACCTAAACTGATAAAATAATTAATAATTAACCAATGAAACATTCTGCAAGGTATGATTATTTTAATAAATATTTTAATCTTGTACGAATGTTAACATTAACAGCTGTATTATTCCACCAATGTCTCTTGCATCGCTGATCATAATGAAAAATGCATTGATCAATACAGGTCACAATACTGTGAACTGTCTCTGTAACTGTATAATTATCATGAAAACATTAGTCAGACACAATTCTATCAACTTGCCTAAACTTTCCTCTGACCTCCTTAAGGTTCTCACTCACACACAAGAAGGATTTTCCAAATCACTGACACTGGCCTTGCCTTACCTTCTCCCACACAGAGACTGTACAAGCCTTAAAAATTAATTCCCTCATATCCAGACAAGCAGCAGTCAACAATGGTAGATTTCAGTCTTCACAAGTCTGTCCAGACTGTAGCAGAGATGGGGTGATAGATGGACTTGTCTTCACAGAACTCTGAAACCGCAGCACTAGTCTGCAACCTGATCCTGAAGTTCAGATGAAGTCCATGCTGCTATCGAAGCTTGCTGATTAGATTACTGCAGCCTGCCAGAGCTCCAGTTGCCCAATAATGAACATTCAGAGACTCTAATAAGCTGTATTTAAATAGTAAATTAATATAAAATAACAGAATTATAACTACTTGATATAAACACCGTATGTGATAAAATGTTTCTTTTAACAATATAAATAGGTACTTTGGAGTTCTATTCATCTACCAGTCTTTCTCTTACTCTTTAAGGAGTTCAACTTAAAATATTCAGTCCTTGGAAAGTGGCTCAATGAGTATATTAAAATGCAGTTCTAAAGGTGGAACTCTTTGTTCTATTGTTATATTTTTGAATTATATTGTTATCTTTTTTGGATTTAAAAAAAGTAGAAAAATATAGTCAATGTTTATCAGCACACTAACACGACTTCTTCCAAAGCTGGGTTCTAATTTCCTAATCTCCTGGATCTATTAATTTCCTAACTAAGGAATACCTGACAGAAAGAACCAAAAAGAGCAGAGAGATGCAACCTAAACAAATGACCCAGAAAAAACCTTTTCTGGTAAAAATCATTGGACAAAATAGGAACATCAGCAGTGTTAGTCATCCCTGTCAGGACCACTTGGCCCTTTACACTTAGCACTTAGTACCTACTAAGAACAAGTATTCACAGAGGGCAGTGTCTCAAATGCAACAATAGCCAGAAGTCTGAACTTAACAGTCAACAACAAGCTCTGAGAAACACAAATAAATGCTCTGATGAACAAGATTTGCCAAATGAGACAAAAAAGCAATTTCGAGGAACCAAGTGGGGGCTATAGAGTGATACAATAACAACACTCCACACACAGACACAGCTCATTGCAACTCTTGTGACACAGCGAGTGGCCGGCACATCAGTCAGCTCCTCTGTCTCTCGCTGGCAGCCATTGTTGGCTTTTAATTCCACTTAGGCGTGAATCTAATTAAGGGGCACTAGACTAAGCACAATCACCCACCTCTAGATTATTTACAGTTACACACAGATGTAACACATTCAGCAAATATGTATATTTCTGAAATTAAAGCTACACTACGCAACTTAAATTAGCGCCATCATGACACTCGAAATAACAGACTCTGCTGCGCCGAGTCCACCCTCTCCCTGTTCTGCTTTTTTTCTGCCACACTCTGGACAGCCCTTCAGCGGGTCTAGATTGGGCCACCGGGCTTCAAAATTTACAATACAAGCAGAGGCTGACTCAAAAACCCACAAGGTATGGACAGCATCACTGCAGCGTGTATGTTGTATTACAAAAAATGGCCATTACCTAATCATCAGTACTGTATACTACTTTGAACCTAAAGAGACTGTGTCATGTTTGTAGAGCTGCATCGAATTAATTTTGTGCAGAGAAGCCTATATGACCAAATCACAGAGTTTACCTTATAATAAGTGCATAAACAGCACTCTGGGTTAAAGGAGGGCATACCTCCTTTCATTAAACTGCTCTTTCATGTGACAGTGCAGCTTAGGGACTTACATGACAAGTATTGTAATTAGCCACCACATAAAGGGAATTGACCTTATTAAGTTGCTGTTGGATCACATGCAGATTTTAGGTTAGCACAACACGTGCTGCCAATCGTTCTTAATAAGAGTGGTGCCAATTCATGCTTCTTTCTTTATGCCATTTAGCACATAAGTGCACAAAAACACATAGATAAGTAAGAGTATCGATATTTATGTACTGACTGAGTCTATAAATACCAGTGGCCAGTCCAGAAATCAATGAATGCCTGCTACATATTTTAGGCTGCCTATGAAGGTCACTTAGACAACGCCTGCGAGAGTGAGGCTCACAGACACACTCGACAAAATCGGCCCGCAGCTCATGCCCTGACGACACCCTGCCCCTGCCCCACTTCAGCTAATGTCACTGAAACACATTTTTTATTAAAGAGTGTAACAACACTAATATTTACAAATGAATTATGAAAGCCATCACATAATATATGCTCTAGCTGTGCCTGAAAAGGCTGTATTTTCAGGGTTTAGCCCTGTGTAAATCATGTACATTATAGATGAGGCAAAGGAGAAGGGGAGTGTTCAGTGGAGCACTATCAGTTACCAGAAGGCCAATCTAAATCTCCCTCATCATGACTAACTTCTATTTCAGAGCCACAGGGGTGATACAGCAACAAACCTTCACTGCAGGCTGCTGTAAACTTAGGCACAACACTTCCAGCCTCCACGGAGCTACACTAAAAGAAAAACAACTAACACTGTTCTCATTTATAAAACTGAAGGACTGCCAAAATGAATCCTGTCATCACATGAATTTGTCACTTTGCTAACAGGGCTTATGAAAGTTGGATGAACATTTTATGATCTTGTTAAAACTGGTTACATTATTAAAAAGGGCACATTTATCCTGCGAGGCGAGAAAGAGAGCCTATAACAGATTGAAATTTTAATAAGCTCAGTGCAGTGGCTTGAGATTGAGAAACTTGGCATAGATTTGGTTTTAAAACCCTGTATATGGGCATGAGATGATTTAGCCTTGTTGTATCATGTATGCCCTCAAGTGGGTCAAAAGATAGGGGATTCTGAAAACCTGTGATAAACCCTTTAACCAGCTTAACGTCAGACACCTTCCCTAGCATTTAAAGCTGTAATATGAAGCAATGTTTCCGCTGCTATTTTTAAATGTAGTCCTACTTAGTTTGGCATCATAAGATACTATCAGGACAACATGATTTATTTATTTGTTATTGTACCACATTAAAATCAGGGCCTGACATTGTTTTTTGGACGATGTTTTACTTGAACAACAGCCAAATTAACTTCTCCAAAATAGAAAATGTAGGCCTATTAAAAGATAAATACATATTTTATTAATGTACAAGACATAAAATTGAGAAATAATAATGGTATATAATATCCACTTTTCAAAATGATTATTTCAAAATAACTATTAAAGTTGGGGCAACTGACTCAGCTGGTACAAACATTTGTCCGCTTATATCGGGGTCAGAAAAAATATATAGTGTTATGGCTGTGACTAAAGGATTTTCAATTACTGAATTTGTCTTTAGACATAAAATGTAAAAAATAACTAAAGAATTCAATGTTGTATCGGTATGTACAGTATCTGCTGATTGAGAGGCAGAAATACTAGACTGTTATACAGTAGAAAATGGGATTGTTATTTCATCCTTCTATTACATCTAAATAAATGGAGGCCACATGGCACAGCAATACTGCTGTGATATTTTTAATATAAATCACTTGAGGACAAAGTTCAGGCAGCTTCGTTCAGATGTGCCATAGTTTGGCCTTTCAGAGGGTAGAGGTTTAAAGACTGTGTCTATGTGTTTGTTGACGCACATTTCAGTTTTGTTTTAACCCGAAATAGTATAGATCAGCACTAAACAATTAGCAAAATGTGAAACTACTGGATGAATATTTTCTACACTAACCAACACAAAGAATTTGCAACGTTCACACAATATAAATTTGACTGGCAGCTGCAGCTCATGTCTATAGAAGCTGTTGATGGGCACTTGGAAGAGTCTTCAGAAAGCTGATCTAAGTTGCAAATATGACAAAACAGGGTGAAAGCTTCCTATGTAGCATGGATAACATGGCTCCATGTTATTAATGTTTAATGAAGTTATGGTAGAGTTTGTAAACACAGCATTAAATGAAAAATAAAATGACCCAGTATCTGGTTCACCTGATATGAGAAACTGTGGACACTTCAAGATCTAATATGCTGTGTGCAACTCAAGAATGAAATAAGCAATAACCAATTTAAGTAATTACAAAAGTAGATAATCTGTATGTAGCAGTTGATGCTGAAATCATCTCGGGCTGACAAAAATTAATCAATGGTCAGGAAATACTGCAGACCATCACAATTATTTTTCACTTGCCCAATTGGGCAACTGCATGATGTTTTCTTGGCTGTTGCACTGGGCACATGGGCAAGCATTTATGGTGAGCCCTGGATATTATTGCAAATATCCTTCTTTTTTTTTTCATGCTACAGTACCACACCACTGATGAGTAAATATACAGACAGAAGTGTGATAAAGCCCATGGCTATCATTATAAGCCAGACTGCAGATGAAGGTGGCAGGTGTCAACAGACTTGGAAACACCTGACCCTGGAGGAGACTGGAAATGACTTTCTCCTTCTGTATTATGCCAGATAAGGCTACGATAAACATTATCTCACCATCATACCATTGCCTGGTGAGTAAAAGGTCCAAATACAGACTACACAATGCAGTATGTGTAAGCAGAGGGCAGCATTTTCTGGGTGCCATAGCCTCGTTGATGCCAGAGGTCAGAGGAGAACAGCCAGAAGGTTCCAGCTGATAGAGAGGCAGCAGTAAGTCAAATAACCACTTCTTAGAACCTAGGTATGCAGAAGAGCATCTCTGAACACACAACACATCAAACCTTGAAGCAGACTTGTTACAGCAGCAGACCACACCTGGTGCCGCTCCTGTCAGTTGTGAACAGGAAACTGAGGCTACAATTCACGATAAAATGGAAATTTTAAGGGCACACTATGATTGTACAACGGAAGACTGGAAAAAAGTTCTCTAGTCTGATGAGTCTGGTTTAATCTGGGTACTTTAATCTGGTAAGTGTTGGCTAAAATAACGTTAATCAAATGCTAATCTTTCCCTAATGTTACTCTACCACCTCTCTCTACTTGGTGGTCTCTGCTTCTTCTGTCTCTCCTCTGAACTGCCCCTGCCCTTGCCTGCTTTTTGTAGAGCAACAATCATATGGGTGAGCTGCTCAGAGACTGCTAGAGAGAGGAGCAGGGAGGTTTTGTTTTACTCCAGTTGGCTACTGATCATTAACCATACCTGCAACAAAATCCACCAGCAACAGAGACAGTGCAACTAATTGATCAAACACCTGCTGAACAATAGAACACAGACTTGTACCATTGCTTTGTAGGTGTTTAACTCACTGAAGATCCTTTTTGACTACTTTAATAGTAAACAGTTCTACTGATAGTATTTAAAAATATGTTGAATTTTGTAAGCTTCGAGATTAAGACCAACTAGACTTTATGAGGACATTCGAGCAGTAACTCAAAAGTTGAATGGGCTTGGTTTAAGGGTTCAGGTTAAAAATAAGTTAGGGTACGGATAGGGTAAGGGTTGAGGTTAGGTATTCTGTTTAATGTGATGATTAAAGTTATAACATACAACTTAAGTTAAATGAAACTTGCTGCGCATATGTGTGTGCGCAAACCTTGGACGTTACAAAATTACTTTTAGAGATTATTACATTCACAAAATTAGTTGATATTAAAAACAACAAAAACAATTACTGAAGATCAACAGTAACAAATATGATACAAGCATAAATTCTAATGGATGCTCCACAATGCTACAGGAAAGTAAACCACTTTCTTTTTTTACTTGTGGTCATTAATGTAGTTTGATAGCACTGGATATCAGTAAGACAAGGACAATAACTTGTCAGTCTTGTGAAGAAGCAGAGATAGCTGCCGAGTGACTGCTGTGTAGCAAAAGCAGTGTGCAGTCTAAGGTCAGCCAGCAGCATTTGAGCATTAATAAGGGGGGTAATTGAATTAGAGGATCAGTGGAGGCCTGTAGTGTGGGCGCCATGTGGCTCTAATTTCATTACAAGTCATGTAAACATTAGGTTGGCCCCCAGCACAGGAGGTGGGGCATAAAAAACTCACAAAGGAAATAAATAACAAAACACAAACCTACACTTTTAATTTTAACACCCTGTTCCACCATACAGACTATTAATCCACCGTGTTGGTAAAAGTTGTGCCCCTAGAGGAGTGGGGGCTACAAATTATGTGACACATGACACCAGAGAATATTTATAGCTGGTTACCACCCTTATGATATCTATACTATGATTGTGAATTTTCCAATCAGTATAATGCGTATTTATAAAAGGCACTTTAATGTGTCTTGGCGTGTTGATTCGCTTCACTATTAAATGAAGCACAGCCTGAATAGACCCGCAGGCCTTCCAAACAGTTCTAAGGGTAGAAGTAAAAACGTCTTACCCACAGTATCTCAGTTGCAATAGAAGGGCACTTTCAGAGACAGATCACATCATAGGCTTTTTAATATGGATGGGGTGTCCTAATAGACCACAGAAAGAAACCAAACGGAATGGGACACATAAGTATCTTCTGCAAGAATTGCATTTCCTAACACTTTACCAATCTGCCAAGCCAACAAATAGCCAGTATAGACAACATCCATCCATTATTTGTAACTGCTTATCCTGTTTAAGGTCAGGGAGGCTAGAGCCTGTCCCAGCTGTCATTGGGTGAGAGGCAGGGCACACCATGTACAGGTCGCCAGTCTATCTCAGGGGTAACATGGAGAAACATACACAGACAGGCAGTCATTTACACTCCCATTTACACCCATGTACAATTTAGAGTCACCAAATAACCTAACATGTATGTGGACTGCGGGAGGAAACCAGAACATGCAAACTCCACACAGAAAGGCAACAGCCAGCCAGGAATTTAGAAACTGGATCTTCTAGTCATGAGGTGGAAGCGATAACCTTTGCACCACCATGCTCTGCAGTACAGCCAACTGCATTGGTTAAAAATAGAGGTTTATTGTTAATGTTGGCACGAGTAATGAACATCACATCACATGGCTGAAATGCTTTTAGTGCCAAAACATCACACATCACATTACTGCAGTGGACAGTAAATCAGTATATCTTCAATGTAATCAGAACATTGGTTCATTTGAATGAAAAGTGTTCACTCACTCCCATTGATCAGTCTTTGACAAGTTCACCTGTTTTATTGTTAAAACACTCTAAAGCCTGCCAATGTATCTCAAAAGTTTACCCATGCAGCAGAACAGGAGGAAACCGTGAATGAGGATCATTATAACAAGAAGAACATCTGACCGTGTTTCTGTTTTCAAAACAATTTAAAGTAATAGCAAAAGCCTTCTCAAAGAAGATCCAATCCAGTCTTCCACTTGAAAATGTAGAAAAGTGTAATTTATTTTATTACAATCACTTTTAGCCGCAGTGGTCAGTGCACCTAATTATTCTACATTGCTTTCTTTTAAGAGAGGTGTTGAAGGAAAACAGATGTGAAGAGGACCCTGGGCTATGCTTGTGTTTTATTGCTTTTCTTGTTTTACATTCTTGAAGAGATGCCGAAAATACTTTTGTTCATTATTTGGGTTAGTTTGTCTGGTCAAGTCTGGTTTGGCTTGATTTGGCATGGCTCAGTTTGGTGAGCCAAGAAGAGTGTAGTTTATACGCACTAATTTGAAAAAAGATCAAATTTGCACAGTATGAACAGGTTAATGCTCAAAATCCGAATATACTGTTTGTAATATATAAATGTGACTGAAACATAACACAAGGCTTCAATAATATTGGTATTAGTGCATTTCTAAAACTGTAGGTGCATAATTTATATGCATGAAAGTGACTGAAGAGCCAAGAATTGTTGGGCTGTTGTCATACATTAAAAAGCCCTGTTGCAGAGGAAAACATTATGTAAATTTAAACCTTATGTAAATTTTTACAGTGTGAAATCAGCACAAATGTAATTGGCTTAAAGAGAACAAGCACCAAAGCTAAAAAGGGTACAAAATCACCAGGGAAAAGTAAAAAAATCACTTTTATCAAGATTGCTCACATGGCCTAAGAGGGAAAGATGTAACAGCTGTAGACAGCTGTGTACACATAGAAGCTAACTTTATCAGGGTGTCTGCAGTTTGTTGATTGGATTTCACTTACATGATAACAAAGCTTGCTAAAGAGCTGCCTCATGCTCTGTCAGTTTTTAATGGAGTATTGTTGATGCAACATCAGTCTTTCAGGATCCATAATAAGCCATTTTTCCACTTAAAAATAACACCACAGCCTGCAACCCACCCACCCCCTCGACAGTACCCTCCCAGTCAATTTCCGTGCTGACCTAGTTGTGCAAAACACCAGCTTAATGACATGATAGGATGCATGTTGACGTCAAAAGACATCACTTCCCAGTAACCATCACAGGTACAAGGTACAACAACCTTTGTGTTACCAGACCTTGTTGGAGAACATTTGAATTATCAAAAGAAACAGTGAATTACGTTTGAAAGAAGACAACATACCTACCACATATCAAAAACTCCATATTTCACAGCAAACATCAGGTGCAAGCACTTGAATTAATATTCTTTACTCAGAATTGTTCAAGATCTTTAGGTAATTTTCAAAAATATGGTGTAATTAACATTTGGTTCCTTTGAAAATGCTGTTGCACATGACATGAAATGTCAGATAAGCCCTTAAGAAATGTTGACAAGCTAATTATCAAGTATCCCTGTCACACGCAAGGGAGTTTAAAAATAACGTTCACACCATACTCATTATGCAAAGAATCCGACGGTAGTACTAAACAACCAGCTCTATAGACTATAGATGATGGAATTTTCACTATTCACAAGGCCGTTCTCAATATTTAACAAGTTTTAAGGGTTTAGAAACACAAGGTAAAATGTTATGTTTTCATATGTTTGTTCAATATATCCAATGAACGAAAGAAAACAGAAAAGGAAAATTTCATTTGACCTTCTTACTATCTTATTTTAGAATTATAGTTACTCCAATTCTTGTCCCTCTTTACATCACTAGGAAATCTCAGCTTAATTAAATGTTCATTACCACGCAGGAGGAAGCTGCTAATAACAAAGCTTCAGCTTTTTGGTACAGCCAAAAGATGTCACCCGTAACATCGCCGTCTGTAAAGACAACAGTCTGTTAAGTGCTAAAGAAACACAGAAGAGAAAGCCAGCAGCCCCCTTTCCATACACATACACACAAAAACACGCACAAACCCTTTGCACACACACACACACACACACACACACACACACACACACACACACACACACACACACACACACACACACACCACACCGAGGTTTAATCGATGCAGCTCATTCATATTGAACCACAGGTGCCAGGGGAAGCCGGGGGAATTATATGCAGCCTATGCTGTGAGATCGCAGCCTGGAGAAAGCCTAAGGAAGATGAAGCCAGCTTCACTCTGGAAACTTGCTGTTTACAGTCCGTGACATTTTATAACAACATGGCTACTAGGCCTACTCATTCCATAGGAAATGTAACTGCACAGGTACAGGTCTGAGCATCAGGTGTACAC
This sequence comes from Channa argus, assembly GCF_033026475.1. Lineage (NCBI taxonomy): Eukaryota > Metazoa > Chordata > Actinopteri > Anabantiformes > Channidae > Channa > Channa argus. The sequence continues at coordinate 20,467,851 of NC_090207.1, forward strand.
AGCATGTCTTTACAGTTCAACAGTTAGCTTGAGTTTATTTTATTACACTTATTCATATATTATTGATATTCGTTATATAAAAATGATTATCTCTTGACTTCTGCCAAATATGGTCAGTGGTTATGAAGTTTTAAGAAAATTGTCACCTTGAGCCCAATTAAGCCATATGAGGATTCTTAGGCACAAGCTGAAGCAGAAGCACAGCTCATATAAAAGTCAAAGCAATAACTAGAGGAAAAATAACTTATGGTTTACAAGTCCATAATACAGGAAGAAGAAGATGAAAACTTGAAATTGATGAAAGCTAGTGTTCTACTTCTAATGGGCCATGCCTTGTCCAGTATCAATAAGGCTGTACCTGCACTTCCCAGGGAACTCACCAGTAACTTCTGCCTTTGGTGGCTCAGAGTTGTTGGGCTGAGCCTTAGAGCGCCACTGTTGTCCTCTAGAACATGAAAGCTGCCCAAATGTTGCACATGTTGGATGTTAAGGGGCAAAATGTAATTTCTCAACTGGGAGGAAAAAAAAAAAAAGAAACCACAAATGCTGCAGTCATTTAAAGCAATTTATATGCAGGAAAAAAAAAATAGTGCCACAATGGCAATTTATTGCTGCTTTCGGTCTCCTATGATGCATGTCTATTTGTATGTCTTAGAAATTATTTCTTTGTCAAGCATGTTGTATTGCCTCTGTGTTTGAATGTGTGCTATATAAATAAGGCTGCCTTGTCTTTCTTTGCTAAGTTACACTCATGGTGAAATATGTTAGCGCTCTGGAAGTGTAGGTAAGTGACTGATCAGAATCAGCAGGTGGTCTGTGCGTAAAAACAGATTCAATCATGCCGGGCAAACAAATGTTCTCCTTTCATTGATCCTGAATTCAATTTATCAACAGAAGAAATATAAATATCTACAACTCTACCTGCTGATTGATTTGAGCATATGTTGAAAACTGTGTTTCATGAAACCTTGACTTTATGAGAAATAAAATAAATCCTTTTTATGATGGATTTGCCAAAACACATGGTATCATGGTAGCTTTATTGTATCATCCCAGTTAACCATATGTTTAACACAACTCTACGCACATTCCAAAATCTGCAAACAACGAAGCACTATGGTGACTTAGTGTATCAATAAAAATAATACTTAAATAGTCACTCAACCAGATACTTACAAACCCACACAAATATGAGATGCCAACAAGGTAAAATAACATCGTCTCTCCATGTTCAACCACTTAGCCAGCAACGCTGATAGCACAACTCAAACTCCTTGTTATTGCCAAGCTAGTGGAGCTGGCTGGAAATGATAATGCCTCCTATTCAATTATTCATGGCTCTAGTCAGGTGGAACCAGACGCTCTTTTTGTGTCAAAGAGGGAGAGCTGTAACTTGACTCAAACATGGAAGGCCATCCCTGCATGGTGGTAAAGACTTGGTGGAACAAGCATGGATGCTGCTGGGATACAACCAAAAACACAGTATGTCATGACACTCACTTGGCTGTTTCCATGTGACATTTCCCTGCATTGTACAATACTTCAGTGGGTTGGTCCATATGGGGTGAAGCCTGAGGCCCTGCCTTGAGTTCACCAACCCTCTGTTGGTGTTGCTTTCCGGCCCTGACATTTGTGTTCATGGCCAGAAGATGACCTTTTTTAGCCATGCCGAGCTTTAGTGCTGAATACTAATGCTATGGTACTGTGTGCCCGCCACTCATTGGAACAAGCAGTGCTATTTTTAGCCACATATCCCCAGCTGCACACTTCCAACCCGGGGCCAATGGGCAATTAGTGTTTGTTTCTCATGGCAGGAGGCATTGCCGTAACCTCTCAATGCAAACAGACATCTGGACACAGGCTGTCTCTGTCCTGCCCCGTACCCCTGGTGCAAGGTACAACTCCTAAAGCCACGTAGTTGCTCCATCCACCTCAGCCTTCTGTAGAGAGCTTCATAGGTGCTCAAAAGCTTTTCTCTCTGTCACTTCTTGTGGAAAAAGAGAAACTTATTTACCTCATACAATAATCTATGTTCTTTGCTAAAAAACACATTGTCTGCATGCCTCTGTATCTGGGTTTAAAACTGAACAAAACTGACTCTTAATTCAAACACTTACTTCTTTATAGTGGATTAATAATTAAAATTGTGCATGGTTGATCCTGCTTACCCATGCACATAGTGTCTGAATGATCGACATGTCAAAACAATATGAGCTCATTTTATGTGATGATTGTTGCATTCTGTTTTCATTTACAATTAAGGTTAAATTAGACACTGTTAATATTCCAGCACACAACCATTTGCACACCTTCATGCTGGGCTGATTGTTAGCATCACGATAACAGCATATTATCATACATTGCTCATGCCTGGGCATGTATAATGAGGCAGTTTAGGATTCTGTATGTCACGACAGCCCCTTAAAAGCAAAGACAATTAAATCCATCTCATCTTCTTCATACAATTAACCTGTATCACTGTTCACTTATAGGCCACTATAGAAGTAGTGAATTAAACAGCAAGTTTAACAACACCATAAAGGTCTGTAACTTAGAACAACATAGCAAATTGTATCACAACAAAGATAAATCACTGTAAAATAGGAGTCACTCAGTTGTGCCTTTTTTTTTCTTGTTATCTGCAGTGAAATTCCACTTTCAGGACATCTGAATCAATTACAACTCCACATAAACACAAAACATTATCCCTGGAACATTCAACTAATCATCCTCAACATTAAACATGGTGTAGAAACAGCAAGTAAACCTTGATCCGACTGCCACAGTGTTACTCTAGCACTGCCAATAATATGTTAACAGTGTGCACATAACCTCCAACATGGCAGACAATATACAGAGGAGAGTTTGTCCTTACTTAATGCCAACTGTTGCCAGATGTAAGCTGAATAAATCATGAGAGTTTCCATCAGTCTGCTCTAACTTTTTGGAAAAATACTGCATAATTGTCAGCTTTTATAACATGATACTGAACACGATTTAGACTGTGAACGAAAAAATGACTAGAGTGTGGACAAAGCACATGATCGAAATAAGCAAAACAAGAGCTGGAGACTGACATTGAACCTGTGAAGATAAGCTTTTTTATTACAAAGCAAATCCTTAAAATTATTCATCACTGCCTTTGACAAGATCCACATAATCATCTTCAACCCCCACCCCCAGGAACACCCCCAGATACACACAGCCGTCACCTTAAAATGGTGACCACAAACACCGATGTGTAAATGCACAGGTAAAGCCACAAAAATGTCTAAAGGTTTTGTTTGTCAAGCTTGGTTAGTGCTAACCTAAATCCTGTTGGCATGTAAGAAAGATACTTTGCCTTGGCATCCTTCTCTAGGGCTCTTTCTTTAACAAAGTAACACTGATGAAGTCACAGGATTAGCATACGATGTGAAATGTTACAGCAACAAAAAAGAAAGTGATATCTCTAAAACTGAAGTAAAAAAACATCAATCTAACAATTGACTCCTACAACTAACTTTATCTAAGATCACCAGATCAGTGTTGTCCATCCCAGTGGATTTGAAATAAAACAAAACTTATTAATGTCAAAGTACAATATGTCAGCTTTAAATTTGAATGGACAGATATCACGACATGTTGGCTGTCTATCCTGGTGATGCGTTTGACAGGTCTAAACTAAAACCTTCTTCACTTCCTGTTAATTTTTAAGTGTTTTACCTCATTTTACTGTCTCTGTCAAAAGTCTACTACCTCCACATGTTTCACTGATGAGGTAATATGCTTTAAAACACCTCATTTATTTTAAATAGGGCGGCCAAAACATTAGAACCACCACTTCTTATAATACACAGGATGACGCCACTATCCACTTTGACCTCAATAATAAACACATAGAATAATAATCTTTCTGACAGTTTCAACGTAAAAACTGAGAAATGATAACCTTGTAAAGGTAAAATTCATGGCAGAGCCATTGTACTGGATTGCATTAAATTGCACTTATCGGTGTATGTGTGTATAGCAGATCGAGTCTGAAGGCTTATCTAACAACAATAGCTCAATAAATCTGCCCTAGCATGAAAATACCCGCAGGACACACACGAAACATATGCTTGCTTTGTCATGCATGCAGCAGTCAGACAATCACAGCAAGTGATGTGGTTGCTAAAAATGATGATGCACTTTTACTATGCTGTCACTGATTCTCCTGGAGCCATATTTGCAGAGATCTCCTAGTGAAGAGGGTGTTATGTAACAGCGACTTTGGACCCTGCTGTTCATACCACTAATGCCTCACACTGTGGTGGGGTCACGTGCTTATTCAGGCCACATCCAGGAGGCAGCAGTGTTCCAGCTGTTACTACAGACTAGCTTTAGTCACTCAGGAACATGCTGAGCCATGCTCCACTCACGCTGCTACATCCTCCACTGAGCAACCACGTTCAGTAGCTCAGCACTCCTTCTTCCCCTAACACCAGCAGGGCAGTCAATGTTTCATACAAACTTGAATTCCCTAAAAGTCTGGAAAATGTATAATTAAAAGACAATGTAAATATTTGCCAATCATTCGAAACTCACTTTTGATTGCAAATGATGCAAAGACAGCATATCAAATGCTGCAAAGGGAAAATGTGGTTGTTTTTATTTGATCATTTTGATGTTGATGCAAGCAACAGATCTCAAAAAAGTATTTTTATAGAAGTAATGATGGGGCAAGCATGTTCAATACCTTGACAATAGCATCAAGGCATTGAAAAATGGAAGTTAAATCTCTACCATACAAAGAAATAACCATATCTAACCATGATCCAAAAATGCCACAAGCTCAGTGGAACCGTCCTGCGTCTAATGTGAAATTCTTTTTTTGGACTAATGGATGCTGAATGCTAAAAAGGAGAGGGACCATCAAAAGTGAGCATCTGGGATGCTGTGGGGTTCAGTGCAGCACTTGGCAGAAGTAACTTGCACATTTAACCAAGGCAATGCCAAAGCATATAGCAACAGCATGGCTCCATACTAAATGAGTGTGGGTGCTAAACTGGCCTAGCAACAGTCTAAACTGGTCCACCATTAAAAACCTTTGGTGCTTTGTGAGGCAAAACATACAAAAAAGGAGCAGCGGAAATCTATATTCAGCTAAAATGAGAAAAAAATTGCTACTCCTTTGCAACTCAGTGGAAACATTCCCTTGTCCCTCGTCCTTACGTTTTTTAAATGTGTTGCATCAAAATCAAAATACGAAAATATTTTTCATAAAACAATCAAATTTCTCAATTTAATTATGTTATCTTTGTACTATTAATAATCAAAACATATTTCCAAGGATTTGCATGTCATTGCAAATCCTTTTGCATTGTCTTTTTATTTACAGTTTTCACAATTTCCCAACTTTTTGTCCCAATACTATTCAGCTGATTGACCAAGCAACAAACACATTACACACACAAGAAACAGAGACTTATTTGGGATATCAATACAAATACACAAAATATGACCTGACTACATGGAAATAATGTGCAAAGTCCTCTGGCTCATCTCAACGTTGTTAAACCTGCACTTCTGTGCACAACAGCTGCAGTACTGAAGGGATGTATTAATGTAAACAAGACCAAATCCGTAATTTCTCTTTACTGCCATAACTTAGCTATTTACATGTACATTGTCGATAAGCTGGTACAGTAGGTACAGCAGTTAAGTCACAAACCGGCTGGTTGTGGCTTTTCTGTGTGGAGTCTGCATGATTTCCTAGTGCTTGTTCCCTTTGGGTACACCGGTTTCCTCCAGTTCACTCCAAATTGCTTGTAGGTGTGAATGTGAGTGTGAATGGCTGTCAGAGTCAGATCTGTGTCAGCCCTCTGATAGACTGTTGACCTGTCCAGTGTGTAGCCGGCCTCTCACCTAATGACAGTCGAGATCCAGCCCAGCCCCCCTACACACGCACACACACACACACACACAAAGGATAGATGGTATAAATACTGGATTTATAGGAAATGGCCAAACACTTCAATATGGTACAAAAACAGTGACAAGATGCTTTTAAATGTAATATCAGCATAGTTTTTTGCAATTGAAAACAAAATGTCTGAACTCCTAATGCAGTGCACCACACCCCTTTGCTGCTACCAGAAGGTGGAAATAAACATCAGAATTTTATGCAAATATTATTTGACCTACAGCTGGTGTTAGAAATACTCAACAGTCCTCTCCCTCTGTTTAAGAACTCCCTGTCTGCCTTCACCACCAACACCATCCTCCCACCTCTTCCTCTTGCAATCAAATTATTGCAGACCAGACAATTTTGGTTTAGAAATATGAATACCCGTCTCCTGTGCATAGTGAAGATAAAAGTCACACGCTGGCAGCTCAGGGATAACCAGCGAAATGATGAATGGCCATGCCTGCTCGTCAAGGTGGGCAGGAGGTGCTACAGTATGAATGGGAGTTTGTTGTCAGAGTACTCTCATTTTCAAGCTTTGGGTCAAGACTGACATCTCTAATTAGGGAAGCCCTTCGAATAAGTGACCTTGGAGGACAGCGGAAACATAAAAACCTGTGCACACATATGCAATACTGTACACACCAGGGAACATGTTTTCTCACAGTAAAAATCCCAATTGAGTGTTTATTCCTACGGCTGTCCTCTCCTCTCATTACTGCCACCTACAGGATCTTGACAAATTGAGCTCTAAAATAGAAACACGTTTCCTTTACATACATATTAATTGCCCCAATAACACATTCAACATACAGTCAATCTGTTCACAATGTATACACACACATTCAAGGTCACCTTTCTGGCTTTTGGTAAAAACAGCAGCCGATACCGTGATATGACTGATACTACTGGTATACAACAAGGACTGAGGGATTATAGCCACAAATGTCTATCAAGCGAATAGATGGTCTTTACATTACTAGTCTTTTCCAGTTGGCAATTATGTCTTTTCACTACCATAATTACCATAACTTTATAAACACTAATGCTTTTCTTAAACTAACACATCTCCTTTGCATGAAGACTCCACAGAAAGTGCCTTCGGAGAGGCATGGCAGCGTCAACCATAGCCGACAGCCATAAAAATCAAACAATACACACTGCTCCTGCTATGCTGACTAAAGTATTCTTTTAACATCATGCAGCTTGCTTTAAGATAGGTCAGGAAATACAAATAATGTGACTGCATGCAAATGATGTGCAATGTCCTCTGGCTCATCTCAATGTTGTTAAACCTGCACCTCTGTGCACAACAGCTCAAAATAGGCTCATCCATCTCGCAAAATTCACAGAAGGGGCTGAGAGTGTACATTTATTATCTTAGCTGCTCATACATGTTATAATCATCCTCATCCCTTCATAAACAGCAGCACAGGGATCCTGCAGCAGAGCCAGTGCAACAATCCCTGACTCAGAAAAACACACACAGCTTGACAGCACACAGTAGATGGTACAGTACCTTAGCAGTAACGGTTAAAGGACAGATGTGGTGGCAGGTGTTTCCTACTGTGTTGGAAGGACAAAAAAAAAGCAGCCAGCAGCCGGGCCAAGACGATGACTATGGCAGCTCTGTAGAATAAAATGGTTTATCTATGTTCGACAGAAAGAGGCACAGCCAGGCAACGCAAGGAGAGAGAGAGAGAGCCAGCAAGCATCGTTCAGCTCACACTACCGTGGCTGTGCAGCAGAGCACACACATCAACACGCCCCCTTTCTTGCTCTCTCTCTCTCTTGCTCCCACTTTCTCTCTCACTGACACACACACACGCACACGTTTAGTCACACAGACACAGGCACGCAGGGGTGCAGAGGCAGTGCAGTGCGCAGTAGCACAAAGCAGCGTTCCGTCTCCAGGATGTCTTTCCTATTCCTTAATCAGAATTGGTCATTCTCTTATTGTCAGCAGTCACACACAATCCTGTCAATAAATCCTTCTGGCAACATGCTCCATTGTCCCGCCTGCCCACCTAACCACCACTGAGAAGCAGCCATGATTGAAGCTGGCAAGGTCAGGTGAGGTTCTCCAGCACACCCCTTCGTCTTTGCTTCTAGTTTTGTTGCAGTGCTTCTCAACTATTTTTTTAAGCTGATACGGAGACTCTGCCTTGCCTGGGTCATTATACCAGAGAGGCTCCCCAGAGGCTCAAGCTTGACAAACCCTCATTTACTGTATGGTGGGCCAGACCAATCAGCAATCACAAACAGCAGCAACAACATTACCATCCAATCACAGATCACGGAATCAAGTGCAGAAGGGTATTAAAGGGGATTATTTGGGCCATCCTGGGTTTTTTTACCCTGCTGGGAGATATGGCTGAGAGGAGCGCAGCATGTGCAGTATGACTGCCCTCTGTGGCTGACAATGCTGCTGCACTCTGTTATGGGAAAAGGGAGAGAGGAAGAGCAGGGCCCAATACAGATATGCTTTCTCCAGTGTGGATGCCTAGCAACCACAGCAGCTCCTTACCTCATTTTCAAGCTTTCCAGTGGGACCATCTCTGTAATCCCAATTGAGAGCTTATATTGCACAGAGGCTGTTTAACACTCAAGACACCACAACATCACAAACAGTTGAAGCCAAACTTTCTCGCCAATGTCCTCTACCTGCAGTGTAACCATTACAGGGCGAGGTGCTGAGCTCTGCAAGGGACTGGAAGTACACCTGATGTATAGCATCAGCTACTGGTGTCAACTACTGTATTAGAACTCCAGGTCCATTTGTAAATGATTTAAAATCCTAATACAGCAGGATTAAAAGTAGAACTCGCACTCGCATCGCACAAAGCAGTGTTTGTAAATTGGTAATCTGAAAATGTAATGTAATCTATCTAATGGAATTACATTGCAAATGTCAGATCTAATGTGTCTCCATACAATAAGCGATGTAACATCGACTACATCAACTAGCTGGTGCTGCTGGTCTTGGTGTTGGTTTTATTTTATTTTTCAAATAATGATTCAGAGCACACGTGCCTACCTTAGAATGTTAAAAGGATGCAAACCTGTTCAGACAGCTGTCAACAGATGTCAGAAGGCAGAACAGAGCTCCAGGCCTGCCTTAACTCAGCTGAGTGAGACATGTTTGGAGGTGTGAACAACTGTTTTGACATTCCCTTTTGTGAAGGGTTCTGCAGATTAACAAAGGACTGTGCAGTACAGCAACACCACAAAGAGCTACAACAGCTTATATGTCGAAAGGCAGCAAATTAAACAAACAAACAGCAACACTATTTTATCTAAAAAAATAAAACTTCATTTGTGATGATCAGTCAGGTGGGGGACTAATTTAACTAATTTAACTGATTTACAAGTTCATTTAGCTGCTCGGCCTGTTACACCATCATTAATTCAAACTTTTTAGGCTCACCAACTTTCTAGAAACAAGCTTGACCAGATTCATAGAGGAAAATTCTGACAAGACACTATGACAAAATAAAATATGTAGGGTTTACAAAAGACACTCTTTGAATGTGAACTTCAGGTATAAATATTCTGGGTGTATGTTCAATTGTCGGCTTATATAGAACTTTTATCCAAACCGCTTCACACACACACACGGAACATGTTACAGGTATGAATCTGCTTAGAGCACGCTGTCATCAAAACCCGAATGACTACAAGGAGACTAGTGAGGGAGGACTCCAAGACAACTGACTCCTCTGGAGAATTTAAAAGGGTCTGTTGCTGAGATGGAAGAGACTGTACATACAATACAACAACTGTTGCCCTGGTTTTTCACCACTCAGGGCTTCTAGTCTAATCCTCAAAAAGCTTTATTTTAGTCTCAACAGATCATAAATCTTACTTTAAATTGACCTAAGGGTCTCCTATATGCTTTTTGACAAACCAAGATAAATTTGCTTATAAATTACTCAACACTAAAAATGTTACAAAATAAATATTCCACAGATAAAAATACAGTATATGAATACTTTAGTACTTTTATTGACTAAATGACCAAAGCTTATTCATTTAAAGCTTCACAACCAAAACACTGAGCTCACCTTATGTGTACCTCTCGTCCAGCTGTTCTTTACTGTGACCAACCTTTGCTTCTGGCTCCACGCTGCTTCCCTCTGAGACTGTTTCAGGAGTTTCCCCACCTTACAAGTCTTCTGACAACCCATTGTCCCCTGGCACATAAAAACACCAACTCATCAACTCCAACCATGCATCAGCCCTTATACATCTCAATGAAACATTATCTGTTTGCTATGAGAAATAACTTACCATGACAGTATGATTTGCATGCTTCCCCAAATGCTTGTCATGGTCGGCAATGCCAAATGATGTCATAACTCCAGCATGTTCAGATTATAAATATCTGTATTCAGCAGTTACATAATAATGAATGTTGGATTATTTTCAGTACACATACACAGTAGAGATGTCACAGTTGCCACAGTAAATACACAAAACTATAAAGCCATCTAAAATTACATGTTGGTTTAAAATAAAAATACAAAATTCTGTGTTTAAAGGATGTGGATGACTAAATAGGTTTATTTTGCTGTTAATTTTTTCAAATGCAGGGATAGTGATAAACATGGTGTTTACAGGTAAGAAATCATTTAAACCTTAAAAAAAACTTGAGCTGAACTCATTGTTTTAAAATTGTGATTTTAAATAGGAGGCTTTTATTCAATGACTACAGTCTCTAATTATGCTAATTACACAATGATCTGGATTTCATAGTCATGTCTACTGATGGCAGGTGTACTCCCTTTTTTTTGGTTTGTTTGTTTTCCTCAGTTTTAGGTTGCATCAATCATGTCTAGGTTAATCAAATTAAACACGTCTGTTATCTCATCAGACTGATGAATGCAGTATCAAAGACCTGACCTGGGATAAGTTGACCACCATCCTCTTTAGCTTTTGTGTACGAATGATTTTTTTCTCCCAACTTCACGTTCTTACTCAAACCGCAGCAAAAACAATTTGGGCTGCTTATAAAGCTACTTCTGTGTAGTACATGTAACAGAGTAACCAGCTTATTCATAACTGCCCACCTCATCTAACGCACTAGGACGTTAATATTGAGTGTAAGTAGAAAATATAATGGATTTTACTAAGATACATTGTAATTACACTGCAAACCTGGCAAAAGTGTGTGCTGGGTCTTAGATTGACCATGGCAGGGCAGAGGACTGACTACTCATTGTTGGTGGAGAGAAATGACAGCACCAAATAGCACAAAGTAAACACAAGAAGTAAGAAAGAAGTGGACTTTTCAACTTCTGCTAGCGCTATGACAGAGAAATATTTTGGATAGAAATGCGTAACGTTAATGCCCAGTTTTGCAGAGGCGTGAGTGTGACTGTATAATATATTGCATTATTCATGTTATCAAAATGTTATTTACAAACCTTAACAACCCCCCATGTTTCTGTATTATATTACTTATTATATTACTGTATTAAATATGACTTTCACATATTTAATATCATGTACAAAAACATTTGGCATTATGGTAGAGCAGGTAGCCTGCATTTACTCAGCCTACAGTTATAAAGTAGGCCAAACTTGTACTTGGGACTATTTCCACTTTATGTTACTTCTTCCAATACAGTTCAGATTGAAATCTTTTTTCACAGAGGAAGAGTCCTAATAAAAAATATATCCAACTAATAAATGTTGTCAGCACATAAAGTGGTAAAATCTAACTGCACTTTTAGCAGCTGTTGTTTCATTTCACTCCAGCCCATAGCAACACTTATTCATCCAAATCTTTCTTTCATTGCTAAAAATGTGTCTGCACCATAATTTTCACCTTTAAAAGTTTTCCATACAAATCTGGAACAATGTTATCAACAACATCATTTAGTGGCATACTTGCACCTTGGTATTTTGAACAAAATTGAGATTATTCAGGTCTACATAGTATTTCTAATGGAATATGAAGTGGTTCCTCCACTTTTTAGGCACTGTTCCTTGTCTGAGTTTGTGTCCTCCTACTACCTCTGGATATTACTCATCCAAATAAACTGCTGTGTCCAAGTTGAATCACAATTCATATCACTTGACTTGACATCCAGGATGTCTTGTTCAGTGACCTGAAAGACTCTCATGCACACATTTAAGGACCTTCACTGGCATTTCACTCAAAGTCTACCTCTAAAGTTTCCTTTGATGTATTTCAAAAAGGGAAAAAAAACGTGCCCTCCGGGAGCCTACTTCTGCTTTCCTCACTAATCTTGTTTGGTTGATTACATGGAAGTCAAGCGCTTTGTACAAAGTGCTCATTAGTCCTGAAGTAAACAACAGCCTCCGATTTTGTTTGTTTTCCTCTAAAATAACTAAACCCTAAAATGTTTGGAGTGTTACAAGTACAGTGAAAATGAGCTTAATTTCATAAGATAAATTCAGACGTGTTGACAATTTAAAATGTCTGTTAAAGAAAAATAAAAAGGAGCATTCTTCAAATATGATTCACTCTTTATTTTAAATTATTTAGTTATTCTGCTTCAATGTGAAATAAAACATGACTTACAAATAAAATAATAATCAAACGTATCAAAATTAAATGATTAGCCCTTATAAAAACATAATTACATCATTTCACAACTAATATTTCAGATAAACATATAGCAATCATGATAAATACAATTCAGAAAGATAAGGTTTTATAGTTTATATTATATTTTATAAATGTCAAGAAGGCACTTTAGTGAGGTTACTGTATAAAAGTTACTGAGTGATGAATGTAATAACTGAAAATACAATTAAATAGAAATGCTTAGATACATAAAATATTTAACATTTTTAAAGCAAAGTTTATTATTGTCACACGTCAATCTCTCAATCTTTGAACTCTTTGGGAAATAAACGTATTCACTTTCTCTCAGAGTTGTATAAAAAGAAACCACTCTTAGGTGACCATGTTAAATATGAAGCCAGCCTATGCTTTGTTGAGATGAGCTTAACACAAACACTGTAAACTAAAAGGAAAAAGCTCACTTGTAAGTAAGAAAGTAAGTAAGTAAACTTTATATAGCACCTTTGTAGATCAGGTGTCTCAAAGTGCTTCACAATAAATGTAAAATAAAAGTTTAAATTTTGAAACACATATTAGATATAAAAACAATAGAATAAGGACACAGTCAGTCTAAACTGATGATTCTTCAGCTGCTGTCCACAGATTTTATGTCCAACAGTAGACAAGAAGAACCAAACGTTTAAAGTTTTATTTTGAGTCTGCACTACAAATAAGCCCTATAGAGACCTTCCGATGACAGACAATTATGGTAGCAATAGATTATAGTACTCAGGTGGCTGACCATGTAGCACTCTGACAGCAATCCCAAGAATCTTTAATTGGATCAAAAATTGAATGGGGACCCAGTGTAAAGACATCAGGATCAATGTTCCCTTATTTATTTAGTTGTTTTTAATGATTCTAATAGGGGATGCAAACTTTTTCAAATATGTCATTTTCATTTTTTTATTAATTTCTTGACTATTTTAAATTTTTAATATTCAAACCATGTTCACTGACAGAGGATAAAAAGTTTACCCTAAACTTACAAGCTACTGCAAATGTGCCTGTGTTCTGTTCTGATGAAGACACATTTGTAGAAGCTCATTGTGCATTTAATATTATGTTAATGAAAAACTACGTTTTACCCTTTTTGTCATTTCAAAACAACATAATTTGAAAGCCTGGGTAGTGCACACAACCAGACATCAAAGAGCAATAAATTATTTTAAGCACAAAAGGACCAATAGACCCAATGACAGTTTGTATTAAAAAAGATGGTAAATGACAAAGGGACAAGAGGTGGGTTTCAGACTATTGATTATATTATCTTATCTATAGGCAACAAAATCACTTCCCCAGCACCTCTTCTGAAGGGTGGAGCCAGAGGGGTGGTATGGGGTGGGAATGGCCACACCCAGGTCCCACCCTCTGCCAGTAACTGTGTGTTTGGTAGCTGATGTCCAACCAAATCTTAAGCTGAAATAAATCACCATCATTATATATGTACATTACATACATTATAAATAAATTTGTAGTGGTTATAACCAGGTAGATTAACCCTGCAAAGAATGGACTTTTACCTCCTCCAACTGATTTTATTATTCGTTTGACTATTTGGGGTAAAAAAAGGTAGATAAGTAACGGATCACCTAGATTGTTTGCTGCTTGCCTGGAAAACACGCAGCGAAGCTATGGTAGTTTAGCATTTACTATAAAGACACGAGCAGTGTCATCTCATCTGAATTTAATTAAGGTCAATACATTTATTCCCCTGAGTGTTAGATATTCATTAAGAGTCATTTGACCAAGAAATGTCAGAAGTTGATGCATAACATTAAAAAAATGGCAGCAATAGGCCTAACATTGCAGACCAGAATATACAGCTGATGCATTATCAGTGTTCATTATATTGCTACTAAAGGCGAGGGATAAGCAATAAGAAGCATTATTCTGGCTGTATATCATTCATAAAAAAGTGTATGTGGTCTACAAATTGGATCACACACTTTATATTTAGTTCACTGTGGTCAAGTGATAATTTTTGTAATGTTGTTGTTGGATAGTAAATGTCAGTCTTATGTGAAGATTTTCCCAGGTTCATCACTACAGGAGCAGCTGACTGCTGTGAGGTTGTGCACAATGGCATCCATCACTCAAAGGCCTGCAACACCATGTATGGCAAAGCAGAGATATTTCTGTTAAAATAGGAAGAAAAAAGAGTACTGCGTGTGAAAACCTGCATTACAAATGAAAGTATTCAATGTTAAAGTAATTAATGGATGGATAGATAAATAGATAAATAAATGTATGTTTTGTTAAAAGACTGGAACTTGTGAATGTGGAAGGGTTGTTACCTCAATTCAAATTAGATCTCATGCAGGGGGTTATCTTAGTCCAACAGACAGACCAACAATTAGGGCAATGACAGCAAGCAGGCTCAAAAGGGCAAAGGCAACGATAATGTATTTCTGTCAAGTGAAGAAGAGTTTGTTTGAATTTCATCGTAAAATAAGGTACAATTAAAAGGTTGTAAACAAATCCATTTTCTTCGGGAAGTATTCACACCCCTTCACTTTTTGCACATTTTACGGCATTGTTATTTTATTTTAAAATGAAAAAAAGTCACTTTGCCAATCAGTCAATGAAACATTTATTAGGAGATTAAAAACAAAGTCCCTCATTTACAAAGTTATTCCCTGCTGCAGCACTCCAAGATATGTGCACGTGCATCTTGTTTACTTTAATTTTTTTATGAGAGGTACCCACAACCTGAGTAGAGTCCATCTCTAGGACATTCAATTTGATTGGACAGTTTATAAAGGGACATACCTGTTTATTTAAGGTCCTACAAATCACAATGCCGGCATTAGACAGCAGATATAAAATAATTTCCAAAGCACTGAACTCTTCAGGAGCACAATACTTGAAGCAAGGCAAATTTAAAACCACCAGGATTTCACTGTCTGGCCAAATTGAGTAAAGGACAACGAGGACCTTGGTCAGGGAGGAGAACAAGAATTTTGTAGGTAGATATGAGGGTACCTGGTAAAAGGATGACCATCTTAGTAACACACCAAACAGGCCTTTGTAGCACTGCAGAATGTAAGCAACCTGAGACTGGGGTAAGCATTAATAGTGCTGTATTAGGGGTTATTCTGTGTAGACTTTGGTTCTTTGTAGAATTTTACTCCTTTTCAAAATAAATTGCATTGCAGTAAAATGTGCAAATATAAAGGGGAATGAATAGCTTCAAAGCAGCTGGAAAAACAGAAATTTGTCACATGACCTTTTAGCTCTCGTATAACTGACATTTTGCATATGTTTTTCTTTGTGGCATTTCAGCAACACATAGGCAGATAGAAAACACATACCCTCCGGGATTTTTTCTGATATCTCACTGCTTTTTTGGTCTCTTCCTTTGCACGACAAATGTATTCAACTGCATTGGAGACATTCTTTTCAATGTTGTTGACCATTTCCCCCTGTGAGTTAGAGAATCAACATGCTTGCATAACTGTGCGTATCAAACAATTTAGGTTTCGTTTTGGTAGTGTTAACGGGCAACTTAACCAATTTTCAACTAGCTTTCTATTGTTTTAATTTAGGGTGTAAGTGTACATCAATGCTTTTAAACTTCCCTCTGACTTAGCTATATGAAAATATTTCTCTGCTTCTAGCTGAAAAGCTCCTTCAAATGACATCACCCAGAAAAGTTTTTCATCATTAGGAGTTCAGATGATGTCGTCTGGAGGAGCTCTGGAATAGCAGGTTGACCATGATTACAAACTCCACAGTGTGAGAAAAAAGAGGACATAATCTGAACTGAAGGTTCCTACAAGTGATGTCATATGAAGGCATCTTTCTGTTAGAAGTAGAGAGATATTTTAATGTGGGAAATTCAAACGTAAGTTTAATAGCATTTATTTACATGTACTACCCAAACTAGAACCAAAAGAAGCAAATTCAAAATCAGTGAAGGCGTCCTTTAATTATCTTAGTGGCTTCATACTAGTAAGCAGGCACTATAAGACATAAACTAATATGAAAAATTTGACAGGCTTCTAATTAATGAAGAGTAGCTTCATTAATGAAACTCTTCTGTCACCTGAGTTTCTACAAGCATTGCCATATCCATGAATATGGCATGAAGCTCTCTGATGCTTGACTCTAGGCGCATGATGTCCTGGTGTCGTGACTCTATTTCATTTACAGCCTGACGAGTGATCTGGGAATCTGAAATTATCTGAGGGAGAAAGATGGACATACTAGGTGAAATAATACATCTAAAAACAGTAAACGTATTTCTACAGATGTGTGCATAAAAACAGCCTAGCAACTCTACTTCACCGCAAATGATTTACTCCTCCTGCACCACTAGATGGAAGTAAAGACTTATAACTTTGGAGGAAAGGTATACACACACACACACACACACACACACACACACGTGAAAACATACATCTGATGTGAAGATGGATGGATTTCCACACTCTAACATATCCTCTAGTTCTTCACTGGTGGTTACTCTTCCAGCTAAAATGAGAACACAATAAAGAACAAGGTAGCGCTCATTATTATTTATAATTAGTATTTATAATTTTACTGTGTTGTCTCACGATATCCTTTGAGAAAAGACCTTTTCACTATACAGTTATCTTTATTTACCCTGCACCATTTTATTATAAGTAAAGTGCCAAAACTTACTGCCAACAACCCCACAGTAAAATATGTAGCGTTTAAAGATGCCAAAAATATAATCTTTCACTGCTACACTGCTACAGACCTAATGCTGACTTTCTCCCAAGTAGCAAGAGATGTTTTGTTTAATAATAAGAGTTTAAGAATTTATTCCAAATGTCAAACAAAAGATCCTGTTTTTGACAGCATTAAAGTAAGGCCAAATCAATTACTCCTACTGAAGTTAGGAGTTACTGCAAGACTTTTGTTTTCAACACTCAAGTGACTCAGTGTTTTGACAAAGGTGCTGAGGGAAAACTCCAAACCTCAAGGTAAAAGTAGAAAATGTTAAAAATAATGTAATATGCAATCATAGTCAGGTCCTGCTGTAGTGCTGATTTATTATTGGATTAAGAGTGTATCTCCAAGTAACACAGAGTGCCTATGGAACGAAGGATATCCCCACGTAGAGGAACAACTGCTTAAACTCTATCAGCAGAAAGCGTTCTTTTTCAGAAGCCATGCCTCCTGTGGTACAGCATCCTCCCCGGAGAGACAGATCTCAGTGCAGGTGCTTTCTGTATCTCACACACCTTTTTTCAACTGGCTGTTCCACAGAGAGACAGAACTAAGCAGAGCAAAACATGCCACTATCACAAGCCATCAATAGATATCAAGCAAAAAAACGTAGGAATAATCTAGATAAAATGGTGCTAGCCAGCGACAGCTCAAGTCACCATTTATGCGACCCCGTCAAAGACAGGTGAACTACTGTTACACAAGGCCGCCTTAGCCCTCTGCACGTTTCCCAGGCAACACAAACACAGTGAGGCATCTCTGGTATCAGGCTCCTCTGTCTGCAGAGTGGAGAGCCAGGCTGTCATTAATACTGGCCGCAGGGACTCTGGAATCCAGTCCTATTTTCTGTCTTTCTCTAATACTCATATGCATGCAATACAATGCACCTGATGTACATTGTTTGTGCATTTGTTTGGTGCTGTAGAAATGGTGGAAATGTGCTGTCTGGTTGCGGTGACACAGTGCATACATGTGTCTTCATAAAACTGCGTAGGGCTCAAATTGTATTCCCTATCCTAAATCTGTGCTACTACTGCAACTGTTAGTCATTTACCAACAAAACTCACAGAAGACTGAAATTTAAGTGACCAGTATATTCTATTGCTTCTGGATGTTAAAAAAAAAAGACAGCGCTGTAATCTGGAGGAATAAGTAAAAATATTGACCTATTGTTGGTGTCAGTTTATTATCAGTCAGAGAAGCAGAAAGGAAACCAGTGGGGGCTGTTTCCTGGACCCTGTACTAACAATGCCTAATGCCTACATGTGCAAGTTTAGCACTCACAAATCTAGTAATGTGCAACCAAATTCAACTCACTACTGTGTCTGTATTGGCAATTTACATTTGAAAAAGATGATGTTCTAAATACAGTTTAGAATGTCTGACCTTATGAGAGTCGAGGGTCAATTATTTGTCACTTACTTATCTCTAGCTGTCTCTGGATCCTTTTTTTGCTTCTTTCCCGAAAGGACACTTGAGTCTCATTGTACTGGGTCATGGCCTCTACAAACTTCCTTGACAGAACTGTGTGCTGAAGACAAGCGAAAACACAAGGACAAATAATGTGAATCTGGGCCCAGTACAGACTTTCATGACTTAATACCTCACAGAGCAGCTTTGTTAAACAAATATGTATAATATGCCAATAAATTTGACAGGACATTTCAATGTGAGGTTGAAATTACTCGGAAAACAAAATAAATCCAATGCCAATCAACATTTGATTCCTGACCTGTGTTGTTTGGATCCTGAAGTCAACAGAGTGTCTGTTAGCTGTGTCATCTTTGGGCATACTTTGCTCCATGGCTTCACATTGAGGGAGTTATGGTACAACATTACACAACAGCAGACAGCAACAGCTTTGGATAATGTAGTCAATAAATATTTACATAAGTCTAAAAATCTCGTTGTGGTTCAACTCACATTTTAGTTTTGCTCGCACGACATTGGCATTCCCTTTAATATCATTGATGAGGGAGTCCAGTTGATCCTTTGTTCCTTTACACACACACACACACACACACACACACATACACACACACAATCAGGAAGGTCAGGTTTGTTAATAAGAATAAATAATGTTTCCAACTAATCACTGTGACTTTCCTCCTGTAAATATTGGATCTGCTGTGATTTCATCTTGTAACTTGGCAACAACCCTGTGTCAATATGGTCAAACAGCCCTAAGGGTGAGCTTTTTGCTATGTTTTGTTTCACCCCTGATGACCATCTCTAAATCGTGGCTCTTAAAACACTTTCATATATAACTATAAACATATTTGCTGATGATGTCACTGAATTTCAAGATCATCAGGTCACACTGTAAAGAAGGCCACAAACTGATTCTCAGATCTTTAAACACTGTGATGCTTTATATCCCTGTTATATAATTTGAAATCATCTGAAGCACTTTGTTGGACTAAATACGGTAAATATGTTCCTTAATGGTGCATACAAACAAGATGACAGCATGTTTAAATCTCTGAGTTTTAAAATGTCCCTAACAGGACAAGTCTGCTGAGCATTACAGAAAGAATAGTGCTGTTTCCTCCACAGGTTTCCTTCCAGGCCACTATTCATCTACAGTCAAAGATCAAAGCTTTCGTCTTGTCCCTTCAGGGGTCGCCACAGCGGAACAAATTCTGCACGTTGATTTGTCATGTGTTTTTATGCCGGATGCCCTTCCTGCCGCAACCCTCCCATTTATTGTCCGGGCTCGGGACAGGCACCAAGGTTGCCCTTGGCGCCTGGGTGGGCCCACACCTGATGGGGTGGGATTCGAACCCTTCTGCATCCCAACCGAATGCTCTAACACTGAGCCACCAGGCCCCTTACTATTCATCTACAGTAAGGAGGAAAATGTAACAAAGGAAAAGAGGCATCTGTTGTCTCTGTGCCTCAAAAGTCAAACTCCAGCCAGGCAGTTCTAATCAGGACTGAATGCACATATTCACCAGCTAAAAACAAAAGACACGTCAACACTGACACTCAACTTTGCCTAACTAAGCTAACTGAATAAAAAGACACACACTTACTGTCATCTGGGTTAGGTGCAGACAGAATCATGCTGTGCATCTTCCTCACCTCTTCCACTTGGAAGGAGATCTTATCGATGAGTCCTCTGACTTCTTCCACCTAAATCACCCAATAAAAAAAAAAAACTCTCCACCTGTATCTTCACTTGGATCATCCTATTATGAAAACCAGTGCACATCCTGGACGTCACAGTGATACCCACCTTTCTAAAAAAGCTATCCATGTATCCATCTCTTTCCACCGTGACTGCAACGTCCTCCTCTGCTTGTGTCCTACTCTGTGCGGATGAAATTATGCAGCCATGATATTTTACCTGTCAATGTCCAACCACGGAAAACAAAAACGAAAAAAGAAAAAAGAAGACACTTACTGCAGCAGCCAATTCAGCAAGTCGATCCCTCATCACACCGATCTCCTCGTCTCCTTAGCAGATAAATTTAGTTTACCTCCCGCTGGATCATCTCCATGTGTAGAGTAATATTAAGTCACCTCAAGATGGTCAAATTAAGATGAGGTGAGCTGCGAAGCCATCTAGGCCTGAATTAACAGTCCTATCGGGACGACAGAAATAAGGAGAGAGCTCGTCCTAAATAAAAGTTTTAATTACATCAAAACTGAGACTAAAAATTAAAAACACCGTGAGGTAAAAGTCTAAGCAACAGTTTCCAGTATACACTGAACATTTCACACCACAGATGCGTAACAGATCCACTACTACCTCTCTCCCAGGTTACGCCTTTTCCCCCACCTCTCTCTCTCTCTCTCTCTCTCTCTCTCTCTCTCTCTCTGTGTGTGTGTGTGTGTGTGTGTGTGTGTGTGTGTGTGTGTCTGTCTGTCTCTCTCCGCCTCACGGGGAGAAACTAGTCCACTTTCAATTCAATTTGATCAAATATTGTAAACAAACTAAGTTAATGTAACATTGAAGGTAGATGGTAGAAAATAAAATCATAATTTACCAATAAATACTACTATGAAACAGTGCAGATTCTTTTGTGGCTCAGATGATGGTTAAATTTTGACAGACAACACACATCGTCATAGGAAGAGTTTAAAAATCAAAATATAAACATGAAATAAATTATAAAATATAATATGTATTAAAATATAAAATGTGGTGTAAAATGGAATAAATGACCCACCATTTGCACACTGTGGCGCTGTTTACCTTTACATGTACTCAAGTTGCTCTTGAAGTCTCTGACGGGGCAGGTATCGCCCTGAATGACTCCTCCAGCTGTGGGCATCGTCCAAAACGATTTCACGAACAGAAGTTAATTCATGAAAACTCGAGCTGTGACCCACATTTACCTTGTTTTTATATTTCTACGTAGACGTACTTAATAGGTCCACGTTGGTCCGTGTGTATGGAAACATGTATACTTACCTTACATGTAGTAAATTATCTTTAATGAATCTCTTCTATTTCTTCTTCTTCTTCTTCTTCTTCTCCTTCTTCTACTTCCTTTCCTGCTTCTGACCGTCGAAAAAACCGTGTCCAGCTGTTTCTGCAGACCATTGGAAATCCTACCATCTTCCCAGAGAGTCCAGGGTGTTGTCTTTTAATTTAACCCAACATCCATTCTAGTCATAAGACCACATGCATGTTATTCTTTTGTCCAAACAGCGTTTGGTTCGCACGGGGCAGATCCTGATCTCATTCATTCTCTGCGAAATCTCCAATTACGCACAAAATGCCATTTACGCAGACCTTTAACGCCCCTCCTCAGAAGGTCCAAAAATGACATCACGTT
Source organism: Channa argus (assembly GCF_033026475.1). Classification (NCBI taxonomy): domain Eukaryota; kingdom Metazoa; phylum Chordata; class Actinopteri; order Anabantiformes; family Channidae; genus Channa; species Channa argus. The sequence goes on from NC_090207.1 coordinate 20,489,857, forward strand.
TTGCAATTCCCACGTTCAGCCCAACAACACATTACCCCTTCACGGCGCTTTTCTACTCCTTGCAATGTCCCGATGCAGACACAGAAACTCAACGATAGATGTGCAACTACTAGTTCATGTAGGAATAAAGATCACGGAGCGCAGTTTTGTGCAGGAAAGTTGGGCTTCAGACTTTTATCATGAAAAGGGAATTTCTACACTTTTTCTGCCTCACAATAGAGCACTACATTGATTCCCTTTTGTTATAGCACTTTATTTTTATTTATCTCAATATATTTTTGGACAGATGGACTCGTCACTTATTGGAATTATGAGTGGTTCATTTTGGATTTTCCTTTATTTCTGGATTTAACAAAAAATATACTGTAGAAGACAGATTTCATGGGAGCTATGGAACGTATTCATTTTTTTACGGCTTTAATCTCCTGTATAAAGGTAAGGTCATATGATGCTGTACACATCTATATGCGCTGAACATCTGATGTGGGGTTAATTAATGCGTATAATTCCCTTACAGGTTTATGCTCAAGTGGTTCAACCTATGAAGCATCCAGGTAGTGATGAATTTTTGTGTGAATGGTGGGATTGCTTTCAAATTTCTGTAGTGTTTAATACAAAAAAAAATATTGTACAAAGAACAATAAAAACAAAGAGTTGTGTAAGGCATCTGCTAATGTCCAAACCAGAGGAAGTTACTGATTTACTTCCTGCTCTTCTCATTGCCACATAAACAGTTTTATAGCTTTTGGTTCAATATGTTCTATCCAAAATGGAGTGCCAAGCAAATAAATTTTGAGTAATGGGACAGAGCTTGATTGTGAGGAAAGCCCCTTCTGGATGCTTATTTACTCTTGAACTCTCCGTCCAGGCCTGCAGGTGTTGGCCACAGCCTCACATTATTGGCCTCTTGATGCTGTAGATGGAATCCATGAACTGTGGGACAAGATTGGAAACAGACCAGGTTATGTTAATGGAAGTAACATAAGTACGTGCAAACAAAACACGTCATATGTACTCACAGGAATCTACCACTAAAATATATTTTGTTTCTTCTTTTTTCTCTCTGCATGGTCTTAAGCTGTTTTTCACCAGCCAGCTTACAGCTACAACCATTGTGCTTTTAATGGTGCCATTGTGTCAAGAGCTTTTATATTGTCAGATGTCAGAGAAATTATGGAACAAAATATCTAGTGCTCTGGAGATTATTCTACATCTTATTTGTTTAATGGTAAAAATAGTGAGAGAACATAATTACTTTCACACAGTAAGTTGGTAAGTGCACAATTGTCAAAAATGATAAAACTGAAGAGGGATCAGGTATAGATGTGAACACGATGTGTGGAGTCACACTGAGATCTCTTTGAGCACTGTCACTGTGCACTCAGCTCAGCATCACTCTGTCTCATACCTGTGCACCACATCCCTCCCACTGTCTTCATTGCACCGTGCTGTGTCTTCTGTTATGTCTGTATAGATGTGAATCACTGTTTTTCTCTGTTGTGTTTGTCCAGCGCTCAGAATCCACAACCACACTGTGCTCCCTTCCTCCCATAACTCTTCTTATGTGTATACCAATGACTCTACCTACACTAACATTTCTGCAACAGTAGGTGAGAATCCGTCACTTTCTGCTTACTGAAATTCATTTGTTCACAACCCACAGCTTTCTGTTGTCCCATCAGGTTGAGCATTTCACACTTCTCTCTTTACTCAATCTTTTGCAGCTCAAGATGAGGAATTTAGGGGCTTTTAAACATTTATTGTTCAGTGTCGTTAGTCAAACTACAAATAGAACAAAATAAGAGAGTGAAGCCACTTTATTAAAGCATATTGAATAGTTTTATGTAAAACCTTTATGTTTATCAGCTATAAAATGATTTAGGATTGGTTCACTCTTAAGTGATTTTAGATAGTTTGAATTATTATATGACCAGGTAACTAAATATTAGGAATACTTTTGCACATTTCAAGCAAAATGATGTTCTTGATCAATTCTTTGTGACAGACATCGTTGAAGGAATGGTCAATAAGGGCATTTTTCTGAATGGAGATAATGGCGGAACCTTTCTTCACTTTGGAAATTACCAGAACTCATGCATTAGTGACCCTACTTTGTGCGGCCCAGATGGTAAGAACACTGTAGTAGTATCCAATAAATTGCGTAATTCGAATTGTTGCTATTTCAGATGCTCAGGATGAATGGTTACAGTTGACTTCCCACCATTCTTTAGGGATTACTTTTTCCTTTTTTTGGAAAAACCATGAGCTCGAGTCCCGTTTTGCCGTAGCCTCTGGAGGGAAAGTTATCTCTAATGGCTTCTCTGTCTACACCAATCCATTTGGAGGATATGTGGAATTTTACACTAGAGGCAACAACCACAGATGGAAAGCCAACATCGAAGTACCAGGTAATGAATGTGTTTTCGTATTACACAGCAGTTATACTAGTTTTACCCATATGAACCTTGAAAAGTGTGTTTTGAGATATACAGCACACTCATCAATTGTAATATTATCATCTAACATTGAGTAGGTCCCCCTTTTGTCACCAAAACACCCCACTGAAGAATGGGCTCTACAAGACCCCTGAAAGTGTTCTCCAACACCAAGATGTCTTCAGCAGATTCTTTTAGTCCTTTAGGTTTTGAGTTGGAGCCTCCATGGATCCAACTCCTCCGACAGTGCATCCTTATCTAATCACTTCCCCAGATGCACCTATGTATACGCACTCAAAAGTCCTCATGAAAACATGATTCTTCAGACCAGGCCACTTTTCACTGCTCCGTGGTGCAGTTCTAATGTTCACGTGTCAATTGTAGGCACTTTTGGCAATGGACATCGGTCAGCCAACTGCAATGTGCTGTGTGTTCTGACACCTTTTGATCAGAACCAGCATGAACCTTTTCAGCACTTTAAGCCACAGTATCTCTTTTACTGGATCATTCTACAGCTTTAGCCCTTCATGCATCAGTGAACACTGGGTGCCCATGACCCTGTTGCTGGTTCACCAGTTTTCTTTTCTTGAACCCTTTTTTGACTCGTTGTGACTACTGCAGACATAGAACAAACTAGTATTGTGGCCATCACAATTTGGCCCCTGTCAAGTTACTATTACAATTAGTCATTTAACAAATGCTTTTATCCAAAGCCACCTAGTAGCATATACCAGGGCTAATTTTGGGCTTCAGTGTCTTGCCCAAGGGGTCTATCCACTGACCCTGTGGTTCAGGAAAGATTCCTCTACCAACGGAGCTATAGCTGCCCCAAATCGTTTTCTGCCTCCAGCACTTCAGCTTCAGGGGCAAAATGTTCACATGCTGCCTTATACAATCCACCCCAATTTCACCGGTCGGTGGCCATAAAGTTATGGCTGATTGCTGTATCCGTTTGTTTTATCATCCAAACTATGTTAAGTTAGTTTTACTGCATTCATGGTTAGGTTGACTGAAACCAGATGTAGCCATATCCAGTTGATTTTGTAAGCAAAGCACTGATTTCATAATTTTTTGTTGTATCCTAAAAAACAGCATACAATTACCATGGACTTGTGATTACATGCAGTCATTTCCCTGCAACAAAAAAAAATGCAACAACAATTTGTGGATAGTAGCTAATGGTAATATCAGATAAAATATGAACCATAATAAGGGAGAGTGTGACCAATTGTTTAACCTCAAATATGAAAATAACATTTGTTTTCTAATGAGATTTTGACAAAATAGAGTAAACCACACAAGGCCTAGCACTAAGTGAAGCTATGAGTTGGTATTTTGTTCTCAAATGACTTATGTCATATTTTTTTTGCTACAATTACTCAAGGTTATGTCGATGGAGTGACATGAATGAGTTTGTATTTAAGTGAGGATCAAATGTCATTTGGTTGTCACACTGTGCCAAATGTTGAGATTTGGGGACATAATGTTTAAAGTTCTCTCTCAGTTTCACTTATGTCAATTTTGAAGGTAATAGATAAAACTTTGATGTGCTGTATGTGCAGTGCAATTATTAGTGAAGGGCAAGAATGGTAACATTACACTGCACATTGGGAAAGTATAATTCTGTTCATATTTGAACATAAATCATATTGTATTACAAATGTTATGCTCTTCTGGCAGACGTGTACAGTAAATGTACTGTATTGTCTTTTGGGACTATTGTCGGCTTACATTAGACAAACAAGAGGAAGTACATTTATGAATAGTGCAATAGATTGTCAAAAGCCAGAAAGAGTGACAAGAATTGACTCTGGCCTCTGCTTCTTGTGTTCACACAGGCTTTTGACCATTTGACTATTTTTTTTAAGAAGTGGTTATCCTATATGTTTTTGTGTATTGCAATATCTCCTCAAAATATCTATTTCTTTAGCAACATTAACTTACTTTGATTTATACTTAATATCTGCAAAACTAATGGCATTATCATCATCCACAACTGTTTATGTATAGCATTTGGGAGACTATAGCACACTAACATATCATTGTATGTTAGAGTACAAAATTATTTGCAATACATTATTGTATATTATAAATGAATTTCTGCTCAGTTTTCTCTTTGTTGCTCCAATAATCCAATTTTGCACTGCATTGTAATTACATACAAAATTAATATGATCTGTTTTTGCTTTCAGGGCCTTACTGGACGCATATTCTCTTCACATGGAAGAAAACGGAGGGTCTGAAGGTCTACATCAATGGGACCTACACTGCTGGCGATGCAGTGGGCAGTGTCTCAAACAACTATGGTGACCCCTACCCTGACCTTGTCATTGGAACTGGCAATGGCAAAACATATGGTCACTATGTAACAGGTGCCTTTGACGAGTTTGTCATCTGGGAAAGGGCCCTTTCACCTAATAACATCTCGCTATACTACAATGCAGCCATAGGTAGGACACCTTGTTTTAATGGTAGTATATGGTAGTAAGTATTTCCTGTCATTCTCGGACATAGGATATCTATTATAGTCTAATGTTTCCTCCCTCTTCACTCTGTGCTGAGGAAATGAAAATTGAAAAGCTATTTCCATGCATGTTCGTTCTACAGTCATGCACAACTTTCATGTCTGACAACAAAGAAATTAAGCTACTGTATACAAATATATCTACCTCCCTTTCAAGTGGCTTTACTTGAACAAAATATTTTACATAAGCACTATTCCTCACATAGTTCTGCCTTATAAGTATTTATAAGAGTGCAGAAGCATGCTGGGTTGCAGGGGGCAGATTATTTTGATTTAATATGACAGGTTATAACAAGCAAAAATAACCCCCCAGACCTTTGTCTGTTTTTGCTCACTCACTGTTTACCTCCTTGGTCAGTAGAATGCCAAGTACAAAAAAAATAAGTCGACATTTATGAGAAACAATATTATGCTGCTGTGAGATAATCTATATGAAAGTCTGATAAATGTGCATTGCCTGGTGAAACACACTTTTTGTATCTTGTAGCGTAAATCACCTTGCTGTTCTGTTGCCAGTATAAAACTTACTGATTAGTGAAGGTGAACATTGTTTCTTCCATTTTGTTCTTGGTTTTTTTTTTTTTCTTTAAATCTATGTATAAAACTCTTGGTGTGAACTGCTAGCTTCAAATGGTCACAACGTGTGAAATATAAAATGCACACTGTCTTGATTTTGTCTCTAAAGTCATTACCAAAAGCAATATATTCCACAGACCATTACCAGACTCAAAGAGCCTGACTGTTATGGTTACAGAAAAATATTTTTACTTCTCCAGAGCACACATATAAAATCTTGCATTGAACCAAAGAAGAAGAGGAATGGTTCACACGGATACCTCCATTGTACGTCCATAAAAGGCAATTTTCTTGTAGCTAGTTAGTGGTGGTGTTATTGAAGGACAGCAAAGACAATAAATGTACTTGAGCCTTGTACAGAAGCTACTTGCAGAGTATTATTTGCTTTATTATCCTAGTTTTGTGGGGTTGGTAATCTGTCTCCTTTCATGACTGGGTATGGTCCTGCCTTAAACTTTAAGCTGTATGGTAATAAAATCTAGCTAAAGTTTCAGCAAAGGATCCAGTAACAAGATAAAAAAAAAAGGAGAGGCCAACTAATCTTGAAAACCTAACAGTAATAAAAAGGTGAATAACTTATAGATCCTCTCATATTTCACCAGATGTCTTTGTATTGTCTGTTCTAGGTCAAGCTATTGTCTCTGCTACAACACCCATAGTCTCCAAGGAAATCATTTCAACTACACCAACAATTGTAAGTGTTTTACTCATGGGTTAGCAAGGTTTTTGCCTCAAAATGAACAAAAACATAAACCTGATTGCACAACAGGTGTCTAATATTTAGAATCCCCTGACAAATATTGGATCCACATAGAAATGGTATAACAAATTAGCAAAAAATTTAGGCCAAAATAGGCAGAAAAGTCAACAGAAGTCAGCTGAAGGCTTCTTGCTTGAATAGGCAGAAACACAAACTTGTTAGTATTAATTTATTGAGCTGTTGTTTCCATTTGAATAAAGGGGATCTGAGAAGAAGGATATTGAGAGCATATGTGAGTAGAGGTACTGTAATAAAAAAAAAGGGTTTGGAGGTATAAAAAGGATAAAGCAATAAGAGAAAGTGGAGACAGCTGCTCAACACTGCACAAAAAGTAACACTGAATCGCTTGTCCAAAGAGTATTGCCTTAAATAAGTTGCTGAACATGCTGTATGCTGTTTGCCGGGACTCAGGACACCATCCGAAACTGTGTCCTGATAGATAACTTCATTTGTTGCCTCCCCAGACAACCACCGAAATGAGTCGTCCTGTCGTCAGCAGTCAACATACGGGGGGCAAAACCTTCCAGGACCAGGAGTCCAGTCGATTGTTTGGCTTCCTGCACACGCTGCCCAATAGGACCATTCCTCACCACACTGCCGTTAACCTCACACAGGTCCAGGAGCACAGTCTCATATGCATATTAATGCACACACACTTGAACAAGCAGTTTACATGCAGACACAATGCTTACCCTTGTGCATATGATGCAACAATGTTCTTTTTCTTCCAACCTAGGCTTTCCTCAAAAGTGTGGAGGAAGTGCTGTCCTCTGCAGGCTTTCCAGAGGTAAATGGGTTCAGCCTGTTGCTTTGCTTAAACATGACATAATGGAACATATGGGATTTGGTGAATATTTTGATCCAAGACACTTAAGACATCCATAAGATTGATATTTTAACACTGCATTTTGTGTTTTTAACACAAGCTGTGAAAGAGTCAAAATCAGCACCTTGCGGGGGATCCACACAGGATTGCAGTATGTAGTCAAATACAATGCTGCACATTATACAAGACAGTGGTTCAGAGTGCTCTGAAAACACAATGCTTATTTTTTAAAGTTGCAGCTTTCTATATTGTTCACTCATCCCAGCCAAATCTGGGCGCTCACATATACAGACACATTGTTCCCAGAAGAAAAACATTCTGTGTGTGGTTTCAGTACACTTACACAGTATACAGGGCTCAGAACAGACACGCTTGTTTTTGTAGGACCAATCTGAAACAGATGTTCACATATGAGGACCCACGGCCTGGACAGTGGATAATGTTGTGAAAAGTTCCTTGTTGCCACTTTCTTTAGCATTGAAAGAAGAAATGGCATTGTAAGAAAACCACTGAAAACGTAGCAGCATTTTATAGGTCAGCGTGAATGAATGTAAAGACAGAGGCTACGAAGTGACTGTGAACATTTTTCTTTTGGGTAATTGTTGAGCAGCAGTCCATCCCTGTGGTCAGCGGTCTGATCAAGACCGTGGACGGAGTGATGGAACACATGGTGACTAACCTGGAGCATAGCCCGAACTCTCCCATCACACTTGGTGGAACATCTTTTGTTGCAGGTCAGTATGGTGTGAGCTCTCCAAAAGGTGACTCATTGTTTGTAGTTTGTGCTGATACACTTAGGATGGAGGGACGTGGAGTGTCAAGCTGACGTCATTACTTTTCCTATTCTGAGGACAAATGCAAGTCAGATAAGCAGGAGTCAACCCCTTTTACTTTGCCTCTTTGGGGTGTGGGTCTTTTTTTGCATAATATTTTGTTTGCCACTTAGTTTGATAGTATCTTTCTCCCATGGGCCCTTTGACATCTTTGATCCGCCCCTGATAAAGTGTATTGTTGTTGTTGCCTCCTTCTCAGTCTGTTTTTCAATCTCTGACCTCTACAGATTACTGTTTGGTAAAGGTCCCACAACACTACATCCTGCCGCATTACCGCTTCCCCACACAGGGCAAGAACTACATCTCTGTGCCGGGAGAGGCTTTCACTATGAAGTGTAAGTGCACATCCACAGATGTTCAAGGACATTTGATGTACAAAATCTACCTTTCCTATCTTGAGTATTGTATAGTAGCTAGGTTGAGTGTCAATACTGCACATTAGCTGATTCTACCAAGAGAAAATTGTCCAGCCAGGAGGTTTTTGTTATTGGCTGGTAATTTATAATGCTAAGATTTAAGACTATTAAGATAGCGTAGCATACAGTGTAGGACAGGAGTGCTAGGAAAGCTTTTTGTGTGTCTTTATAGAGCACCATAGAAATCCAGTTATGACTTTAATGTTGGCAGGTAACCTGTTATTTAAAACAGAGAGAATGAGAGAGAGCACTTTTTCTCCACTGTCATTAAATAGAATGGTCTCATATAGCAGGGGGAGGTAGAGCATGATTATGGTGGGCATTAAGATTCTTGTTTGCTTGACTTTGTGTTCAGGTCAGACTCCCTTGGCTCCACCTGGCCACTGCATGCGCTACAAACTCTGTAATAAAGCATTTAATAATTCATTAAAGCACTATTATCAGAAATTGAATATATGTCATAGCTTCATTCATTGGAGCCAGGACCAAATGAACTCATAGCTCTGATTACCTGATTGTATGAATACTCCAAGCGGAGGTTTTAGATCCTAATTAAGGCAAGAAAAAGCTACACATTGGTGTTTAGAATTTTTTTTTTTCCTTTGTTGAATTTTGCGAGCAAATTTTTGCAGGACTTGCCAAGGGGGCATGCTGTTGACATTAATTTTGCTGGAAAGGAAAACTCTTGCAGCGTATGCGCTGCACATTTGTTTGACATCAGCAAGCTTTTGTTGTCGCAGTCAGTGGAGCCTGAGTGAAAGGCCTTTGGAAGGAAGAACAGAACCATTAAGCATTTCCTCCAATTTCATTGTTTATCTTGCAGTATTGAGGTGGGACCAAGATGGATGATAGATCAGATTAGAGCAAGGTGGCACCGGACCTCCTGGTCTTATGATGAAGTAATTCAGAGGTTTCATAACATTTCCCAGCATCCAAGTGGTTCGTGGCCCTCACTCTTTCACCCCTGTGCGAGTAACAGCTGTGCTATTAGCCTGCCGGTGCCATTGTACAGCAGCAAGGCAGCGTTAATTAACTTCTCTTCGTTGTGCACATTTTAGCAGCACTGCTTTACATTCCCAGCCCTCTGCCTATGCCTTTCACATTCAACTATGTGTTATATTTCCCCCCCCAGCTCAAACCAACATCGTTGGCCTCTTCTACCACAATATGCACAACTACTACAAAGAGATCAGCCCCGTGAAGACCAGGTAAGAGGAATGAATGGAACAACACCCAAAGCAAAAAGTCCGCTCAAATCTAAACATTTTAAAACTCCTAATTCTTCTGGATTCATTTAGGTAAATATGTTCCAAACAAATTGTATGAGTGTAAATCTGAATTCCTGCCATCTCAAAGGAAAAAAAAACAGGCTTCTCTCTTTGTTCTTCCTGTATGGGGATTCAGGTCCACTGGGGCTAAAGCGTCTCTGCTTTCTGATCCACAGAAGGGCAGATGCCTGGGGCCAGGGCTTTATCTGTCCTCTTGCCTATCTCTCATCACACTACTCAACCAACACTGACTGATACACCCTGCTATTAGCTCTGCATGTCCGTTTGCCACCCCCCTTGGTTATTGCCTCATCACTGGACCAACTTGTTCCTCTTGTGCTGCAATGTTTATCTTGTTCCACAGTTTACATAACAGTGGTTAAACTGTTCTCTTTTCCTACATCATAAAGGGTTAAAAATGTGAAATATAGTGACTGTATATTTGGAGATGTTTTCCACTGCCAAGCTCCTCTGGGGATGAGAATGCCCATTTGTGTTATGATAGATAGGCAATGCCTGTATGATCCCAATGCTACATATCAGATGATCTTGAAAAGCTATTGGTGCAATGCTGCCGGTTGTCAGTGTCATTAATTATATAGAGGGATGATCAAAGTCCCAGTTGAATGCTACTGCTCTGGCCCTGTGTAACATTTATGTGCTCTAAGTCTGTTTGTCAGATTGTAGTGTTTTGTTTTGGGGTTTTTTACATTATTTGGGACTTTCTTTTATGTTTGTATCTGTGATTCATAAATATTCTCTTTTTCATAAATTTTTGCTGTTGCTCTGTTTTCTTGCCTCTCAGGATTAATGAAGCAGCTGATTTCAAGAATCACAAGATCCAGGTAGCAAGCAATCTAATATCACTAAAGGTGGAGCCTTCACCAGCCCTGTCGTATAACCTTTCTGGAACACCCCTCATCGAGATTGTCCTCACCCACGTCTTGGTAAGAAGCTAATCATGCAATTTAATGCAATCAATCAGAAAAGTTTCATTTTATTTGACTCTTTCTGTGTGAGTCAGTCATACTGGGATGATAGAGTGCTTTTCCAGTTGACACACATACCCAACGTTGTTGGGTATGGGACACCCATCTTATCAGAAGAAAAAAGGTTATGGGTCTACATTAGTGGATCATTTCTATTTTTGGCATTCACTTATGTAAGTAGATGAAAGTCTATCACTGGCTGTGGCCTGTGCAGTTGGGCACTTACCAACACATAGAGCAAAGCCTGTTTTGGTTTTCATTAGCCTGCTTAAATTGTCGCTCACATATGGCTCCCAGAAAGCAAACTGATTGTAGACATTTAAACCGTAGGGTTACAGGACTTTGAAAGGAACAATAACTTTCCTTTATGAACAACATATTTTTGTACTTTGGTGCTTTACAGCAGGGGCGGTGCCAGTTTTCCATGGGATATGCGGTGGAAACTCATAATGAAAATTAACTAAAATGTGTTTTCTATTAGCTTGCTTCCCTGTAAAATTAAAAATTTGGGTCAATGTTTGATTAAAATGTTTTTGTTTTCACTTTTTTTGCACATTAACAGCATTTTGAGACCAGTTTTTATATATAAATGAGTTGTGTTAGAAGCCTGTTAGACTATCATGCAACAGCGTTATGAAGGCTATCAAGGTTATCAAGACCAGTTGAGAACAAACTCCCGACAATTTAGTGCAGTTCAATTTACAAGTCCTACTAGAACGATACACTTTCTATTGAAGTGAATTACCATACATTTTTCCTCTTTGCCATCTAAAAGAGCTTAAATGAAAAGCATGCAACTTCATGAAACCATGGCAATATTGCTTTGTTTGTCTTCATTTTCCCTAGTGAAGTAAATATTTATGCTGCAATTATCTGGCCTGGTTCCTGTGACAATGATTACTGTGTTTGTTTTAGCGGACACCATGGGAGAGAGCTTATAATCTCTTTTGAAATGGGTGTGCTGGAGATGCTCACCAGCTCTACTGTCTGTTGCATTAAGGTGTTTCTATTTTAGTTGGATTGCCTTTACCGCTGATGTAAGGATAAATCAAATTTCTTACATTCTTTCCTCTCCAGCCCATTACAAATAAGCTGTTATACTTATTACTAACGCATACTGATTGGAACGCACAGTGCCAACACTTTTCAGCCTAACTTGGGCTGTGTAGCGTGAAGGATAATTTATATTTAGGAGGTGCATTGTAATTTGGCACATGCTGCTTTTGGCTGTGAACACCTCCACAAAAAGGATTGTTTTGCTATAACCGTGTTGCAGCACAGACGCGTAGTTGGATTTAGTCAAAAAGTGACTATTTTTGGAGTAAAAATGTCTTGGCAGCCGACGGAAACTTACCACCTCACCAGCTTGGATGGAGGGAAGTTGGCTCACACGGCATATGGCAGACCTTTCACGTCATTGTTTATGTCGCTCTTTTCTGTCTGCACAAGTTAAGCCGCAATGATGTTGTATCATGCCACCAGTTCAGTTGCCTGTGATTTGCGACTAAGCTTTCTGTTTATCCACTGACAATAGAAAAGCACACAGTTACTTCATTAAAACATCACAGGTGGGCTGAATGTGTCTAAAACAGAAATATGTCTCCCTTCTCATCTGTGTTTTCATGCTGTCATGGTTACAACAAATCCTGTGTGCCATCTCTTGGACTGTACAGACACTTACCTTTTGTCATGGCTTAGACTCAAACGCCGTCCATTTTCTTTATCTGGCACCTGCCATGATAAAACACCATTGTGCCATTGTGAGTTGGAGTCGCAGACCTGTAAAAACACTGTATTGTGGCAGGTACCACTAACTGAAGGTCAAAGCCATGTGGTGGTTGCCTGTGTGAGCTTTCAATTTTGATTGATGCTCTCTGGGCTCTCTGATACTGAGGTCATACCATTCTCACTGGCTCAGTAAGAGCTTTATGTGGGACAGAATGAGTTTGATACCCAGACAAGGTGTTATCAAGGCTGCTGGTGGCCCACATGCTTTCTCACGCTATTGAGCTGTGGTGCTGACTGGAGCCTGGCTCCATCAGTGATTTAATATTGCTGTTTGTTCACATTGAGTAGACCAAAGGAGAGAAGAAGTGAAGAAAAAGGAAGGGGGGGGGAGGTTGGGGTCTGTAGTTAAACTTTAACACATACATAAAAAGGATAACACCTCTTCACTGTCATCTTGTGTCAAAGCATCACGCTGCTGGTATGAAGTGAATGAATGGGAAGACTGATTTCGTGAGCAAATTTGATTTATAGGGTCACAACTGAAAGGATTTACAAACACAGATTTTGCAGGAGGGCCAGACATTATAGACTTATAAAGCGTGTGTTAGTTGGGTGGCTTCCTAAAATGGGCCAAGGCGAAGGGTAAAAAAAAGCACCGGTGGCCCAACTTGTGTTTCATTTTATTTGTGACGTAATGTACAACTGCAAATCATTAAACTTTGTATTATTTGCTTTCTGGCAGAGGGTTAGATGACAAGATTGATACCACTCGTGTGTACATTGAATATAGGCAACAGAGAGCAGCTGGTTGGCTTAGCACCACTAAAGCTCACAAATGATCGCGTTATATCAGTTTCAGTGATTATGTAATAAACTACTTGTGTTTCCAGTTTCCAGTGTTTGTGCTGATCTAACCGGTTACTTCATGATCAGTAGCCTTACAGTTAATGGACAGAAAATATTGGCCATCTTTTCTATTCACGCTAAATAAAAGTGTTATTGTATTGGTTAACCGGTTAAAAATTAAGGAAATGTGATTAATGAATTTCTCAAAATGACACAGGAGACATCATTATTTCTCTATCGCTTAAAACATTCACTGTGTGCCTGAATAAAAAAGTATTAGTGTTTAGGTGTTCCATTAAGCTCACTCCCATAACTTAAAGAACATGAAAGAAAGTTTGTCGGGAAGTGAGTTAAGAGGTCAGGGGCACAAAGGGAAATTGGGTGACTGGTATTTTCAAAGGCATCTAGACTTGTTGGAGCTTCCTATTCGTGTGGAAACCAGGAGAATAATTGTTCAAAAACTTTGAAGATAAACACACAAAGGTTATTCAAAACCATAATAATATGATTTAATTGTTTGATCATGTATGCCAGTGCTGCTATCAGTTTTTTTTTCTGCCACAATAATAGTTACTCCTTGCTTTGCCAGGCTTTTTATAACTCTCAGCACACGCCCAGTTTAAATCTTGTGGGCAAAGGCTCTCCTCCTTCTCTCTGTCTCTCTCTATCTCTCTCTCTCTCTCTCTCCATCCCAACCACCCACACCCATCCATACACTGACACACACATACAAAACACGAGCTGTGTGAGCCAGCATACTGATCAATCACAGATGGATGTCTGGCTTTTGCTATTTCTCTCTTGCCAAAAGATTTAGAGTCTCTCTTTACAGCTTTTCCCATTAAGTGCCCCCTTGCTATCACTACTGCAACCTCAAAACCAAGTTTTTTAAATATGAAAAAAAAAAAATGTCTCAAAAAATGGAATGTCTACATCAAAGGACACTTTCACTGATATTTAACTTGTTTCTTTTGGTTGTAGTTTGAGTAGTGCATGTGCCATAAAACTTCCCTGTGACTTCACTACATTAAAATATTTCTCTGCTTCTAGCTGACATCGCTTGGAGGAACCTTCAGTTCAGATTATGTGATCTTGTTGTTCACACTATGGACTTTGTAATCATGGTCAACTTGCTTTCTCCTCCTCCAGACGGAACATTTTCCAAACATTCTCAGTTTGGATTTTAAATACCAAGTTTTGTCACAGGCTTTGAAAAGATCACTAAACATGATGATATAAAACTCTGTCACCCTTATTTCATCCTATACACAGTACAGATGACCTGCATTCAGACTCCTCTGCAAAGGCTCTACTCAAACCCCAGAATGTACAAATGCAAACACATTTTCCTACAGAGACAAGCCAGAAACTACAAACACCTTTGAGCAGGCCCATATGAAAGCATGTGGGAATTAAGCACATGAGTTCATGCCTGGAGAACCTCTCCTGTTGTCATGCGAGTTTAGTCAGTACCTCTTTTTTATATTTGTACGCCCACCACTCACCTTATCAAAAAAACAACTCTGTAACTTTTGGGGTTGTTTAACTGTCCCCAGTTTTCCTCACACCCTGCATGCCTATCAACACGTCTCTGTTTCTGTGTGTACCTCAGAGACTGAGCCGAGACCACAGCTGCACGTCTTATTACATGTCCCCTGACAGCATGATCTCACTCAAGGCCAGTTGTGTGTTGCTGCACGGATTCAGGTTGTTACTCCACATACAGTTTGCAGACTCAGGCGAGTCCAGCCCCTGACTAAAAGCCCCGTGACAACAACAATGAGATCTGTGCTCCATCAAAGGTCCAGGTTGTGCCAGTGTAATGCTTTAATACACTGACCTTTAGAAGGTTGACTGGGCAGGTTTGTCTTGAACTCCAGCTCAAGTTTTGAGGTGTGGTTGTTTTTTTTTTCATCCTGCTGGACAGACTAATGTTACAACATACCTTTTCCAGACATACTAGAATAAAGTGTTTCTTCCTGTGCTAAATATAACAACAGTCAGTGTGGCTTTTGGGAAATACATGCATGGCCTTTCTGTTGTTATCCAGAACATTTAGCCATTGTTAAATCCTGGGTACATCCTAGGCAGCCTTTCTGTGGACTCATATTTCAACAAAGACTTTCACTTACTTTACACCACTCCACAGAAAAAGGCGATGATGGTAGCTTTAAATAATGTTTGTGGTCAACTAAAGTGTGACTAAGACGTGTCAGTGCCATTATGGTCCCTGCTGGCAGCTGCACTTTTGAAAATTTTATATCTATACCAAATGCACAAAGTACAGTCCAAATTACACCCTGGCTGTTTGTGCTCTCAAATATTTGGAATGTTTGAGGGAAAATGAGAAGATCCCTCACTTACTCAGTCACACTGTTGTGTATTTTTCTTCACTTTTTTTAAATCACCACAAAGCCTTAATTTAGACTTCCATGATCCAGATATAGGTCTCACTGCTCATGCAGCTGCATGTTGTTGTACCAGTGCTGGATGGAATAAGTGGGAGAATACAAAACCAGACCTCAGAACAGATTTGATTCTATTGCCCACAGAAATATATTTTTCATGTTTTTATATTTTATTCATTTGTTAACAGGCGCCTACTGTTGACTTGTTTTCTGCAGCATATATCACAGCACACAAAAACATTTTTTTAAAAGCTAACTTGTTGGTGGTGAAAATAAAGCTGCATGCAAATGAATTTGTGAATCCATTTCATATAATGATTTCTGACAGAAGTATGTACATCTTTGGGTCGTATTTCTACAAGCACCAGTCTGTCCGTTTGAAATTGACTGTTGAAGAATGATGTGTAGTGTTTCTCCATCTTTTATTCATTTGCGCCTTGCTTGAGAACCGGCTGTCAAAAGCTAAGATTTAAATTGCCTTTGAGCTGCCCACTGTCTTGGGATTTGACAAGACATGTGCTTTCAGTATTTGCTGAAGCTAGCTCAACCACAGCGAGGCTCTGGTCTTTCAGTTCTGCCAGTCATGGGAGGTCTGAAAGACACCACAGAGGACTGAGAAGCATGTTTTTATACAAATTGCCTGGTTCAGTATGTCATCCATGACTTATAGGCTTTTGCACCAAAAAGATGCACAAAGACACTTCTTGTGATGTTAGTTAGTTTTATGGTGTTACAATTACTCTTGTATCAGACACTGTGCAACTTTTTTTGAATTTTTATTTACTAGAAGTACGCTCCAAACTTTATCTTAATGTGGAGAGTTGCTGTTAAAGTCGTCTTGTTATCTAGACACATTAAACAGCACTACAGACAGTGCAAAGACATTCAGCTCAAAAAGGGTTTGAGTGAGGCTCATCCTAATATCTATTCAGAGAATTTCAATTATGTCTGCTTGATTTGAAACATTCTTATTTAATATGATTTTATAACAAAGAACTGGCCACAGCCTGGTGGACTGCAGAGGATTGTCTTAGAGTAGAGCAGAGCAGGAAGCAGAGTGGATTGAGGGTCTTGTGCTAACACTAACTTGCATATTGTAGCTTTTAGTTTAAGAAAGCAGTTTTACTCCACTTTTACATTATTTCCCAAACAAATCTTGGTAACTGTCTGCTTACGATTTTACATTAGAAATATTACTATTAAACATATATTTTTGAACATTTTACTGATGGCTCCTAAAGTAAGCACCATGCTGGACATGGTAACTTAAAAGCATCAGAAACACCTTTACTATCTATGATTTATCAGCCTCTTTCTCTCTCAAACTCTTCTTTATCGGCCTGTCACTCTGCATCACTATCCTGTCACTAGCTTTCACTCTCTCTTATTCCTCCCTGTCCACTCTGTGTATGGGGCTTAAAGTGATTTCCAAGGTGGTGTTTGCTAGCGTTCTGTTCCTAATAAAGAATTGGAGCACCAGTTGCAGTCCTGGCTAGTAGATGTTGAGGCCTCCAGGCACAGGGGGAGCAACAGCATGCATGCGAAGCTCAGCCAGATGAGTGCAGAGTGCTCAGAGTGCATTGACACTCAGCAGCAACTTTCAGGTTCTTGCCCCCCTCTTCAGTTATCAGCTCAAGCTGGATGCACCACAAACAGAGGAAACATGGCCAAGCTGCACTCCCTACTGCAGGGGTCTCCAACACGTCACTCGTGAGCTTTCCAAGTAGCTCGCCAGACAGTTAATGAATCCTACATAAATTCGAAAACTTGATTTGTCAAATTTGAGTTGTCACTCAGCAAACCAACTTACATGTATACCCAATCAAATTCATTAGTGTCCCGCCCCCTTCTTACACAAAAGGATTATTTAACAATTAGTCATCAATTAACAGTGCGCTGCTATCAAGAATGATGAGTCAGTTTTGCCAATTAAGGGACTTTGTCAGTATTGAGACCCCTCTACCGGCTCTTTATCAAAAAGGCAACTAGCGACAAATCTAGTGAATTTTCTGGTGTTATTAGAGGCTTTTGGAGACTCTGACGTGGAAGCACATATAGTTCTCACCCTTCTCAACGAGCAGCTGTAGGACCCTCCCACATGGAAAGCCAGGTAGACAAGATTAGCATTTTAGATATCTGCAATATATTTATTTAGGATATCTGCAACTAGATTTGAACTATTCCGAATTTTTATAGGATATCTGTAATTACATTTACATGACTAGTCAGAATATTCCATTGACTTAAATGGGAAAATGAATGTAAGATATCTACAATTCAATTCTGACTATTGGTAATGTGATTACCAGATATCTGTAATTACATTTTGACTGGTCACAATTGCATTTAATGATATCTTTAATATGGGATATTTACACAATATCTTTATTATGTTTTATTAAATGTAGTTGCATATATCTTAAATTATATTTTTAACCAGTTATAAAATAAATTTCACGCATCTCAAATTTGAATTCTATCGCTCCAATATATGTTGTATTAAAAATTTGACTTTTCACACTGTCATTTTGCAGAATGTAGTTCTTGATATTTGAAATGTAATTATGGATACTCAACTGACAAGTGTTAGCTGTTAAAAAGGCTTGCTATACAAAACTGTGATTTAAGATGTGCAACTATGTTTTGAGTGGTCAAAATTCCAATTAAAGATATCTGTAAGGCTTGCCATGCTCCCATGTCTCAAAGCGCTCACAGGCAGCCCAGTTCAGGAAAACCTTTATAAGTTTGTTCAGTTTGTTTGGGTTTAAATAATCTATGAGAATAAATGTTACAAAACATGAGTAGTTCTTGGCCACTTTCATTCTGTAAAAGTAGCTCTCAGGAGAAAAAAGGTTGGAGATACCTGCCCTACAGTTTATACTGTATGTGCAATGTTCTACCAGTCCGTGTATGTTTTTGTAATATACTGTATTTTGATAATGATGGATTATTTTCCATCAGCCAAGCTTTGGATGTTAATGAGGAAAGATTTGTTTTGCCTCATTGCAAGAAACATAAAAGGTTCAGCAAGCTTAGACAGCCAACATGACAGTGTAAAGCAGGGCTTTGTTCCATCAGCTTTCATTTACACACAACAAAAATCTTGTTAAAGCCCCAAGGGTACTTTTAAATTCACTAAAATGTTCCTTGCAACTCTTTTAAACTGATTGTCATCTCATTTTGATGGGGTGCTTTTATGGCACTCTAATGGATCTTGGACCCATTGTACTCTCTAATCAAATGGGCCATATGAGTATCTATATGTTGCTTTCGTGCTGTACAAGATGACTAAAGGGCTGCATATGCAAAATAGACAGAATGAGAGCAGTGATTTGATTACACGCTGAAGTCAATGTATTGCACTGTGCTTTGTAAAATGAATCACTGAGCGTATGGGCCAGGAAACAGACAGTCTGACAGTCAGTTTTACTCTCAATCTCACTTTTTCCAGAAGGAAATTAGGCAGACGCAGTCCATCTAATCATGTACTTATTCAGTCTGAGAGTCAAAGCCTGGGGGATGAGAAGAGGTGTGCAGCCTTTCCGTATACACCCAACCAGCCAATGGAAGCGTTGTTTTCCTCAGCTGACAGATTGAAGAGGGTAGAGGTTTGACCTGAAACCAGGGCCAAGCCTCAATTACTGCATTCTCGCACTGTAGCCATTAGCTCACTGTCTCTGGGGATTCCAAATCTCATATTAAAGAATGACACGGAAAAAGTGATTTATAATCAAATAAGTTTCTTGAAGACAGTTGGGATTTTCACTCAGCGTAATAATCACCTTCGCTGAGTGTCAATCAGCATTTTCCTTTCATTGAGTATGATCTCAGATCTCTGTCTCTCTCTCTCTCCCTACTTGAAGTCGTTTCATAGCAAATAAGCAGCAGTTGAGCATTTTTATTTTGTATCACAAATAAAAAATAATGAAGAAGTTAGTCTCAATGTGTGCAGCATTTTTGCTAAACTCTATCAAGATCAAACGTGTTTGCTGAAATTATAGACGAGGGGTAATAATGCGGCTAATTGCTGTCGAAACTTTTCCCTACAATCTCAGGGATCAAAGTGCATTTTCCAGACAGGATCCTCTGAGTTTTGGAATAACAAAGCATGTAGTCTGTTCACCTGTATCACATACATTTCTCTTGCAATGAAACATTCCAAACTCAATCTTTTTGACTTTTCTTTTTCAGACTCAAGAACAGCAGGACCGAATACAAAATCAGAGCAACAAAGTCTTCCTTTATTGTGCCTTCTTGAACTACAGGTGGGACTGTGTTCTTGACTTAGATGCAGATTTCCTTATTTATACTTTCAGATGAAAAGCCGGAGGTCTTGATTGTTGACTCTTTGCAAAGTGTTTTAAAGTTTAAAATGATAAGAAATAGCCAGTGATTTGAAAAGAGGGTGTTTCTCTTTTTTCATTCAAATCAAAAACATCCACTGTTACATGTGTTTCCGTTCTGCATTTCTTGAGCAACAGCCCTCTGTAAAAAAATATGGTGATCTGATAAATGGAGCCAAAGCGCTGTTTGGAAAGCATAAATCTTTTTAATAGGGAGTGTGTTTTAGTTAGATTAGAAGGATTCCTTTCTTACTTCTCTTTGCACTGAAACCCAAGGGAAAAAAATGTAAATTATTGGATTGGCCTTTCAGATTGCCCCAGTAAATTCAGCAAGAAATTATCTGTGTGCCTCCCACAATGAATTATGCTGAATGATCCCTTCCAGAAATGTTTTGATTTTATCAGTATATAATTCTTCTTTTGAGTATAGTTGCTCTGTGAGTAACACATCCTATTGTTCTTTTTAAGTTCAAATGAAGCTGTCTGGTCCAACGAAGGTTGTGTCCGCTCAGATGGAAACATGTCGTACTCTGTGTGTTTGTGCAACCACCTCACCAACTTTGCCATCCTCATGCAAGTGGTGCCAATAGAGGTATGCTACTTTAGCTACATTTTAAATCTAATTCTAATTAAGGATTCTTAGTTAAAACTCAATCAATGAAGCCTGTATCTAAACTTACTTGCCACTTTATTAGGTACACATGTACCATCTAATGCAATCCAATACAGCAGCTTCGTATTCATGAATTCTACTTTCCCGAAGTCATAATTTATAATTAGTAACTTTTGGCCCCTCATTCATTTTAAATAGGGAGGCCAAAACATTAGAGCCACCTCTTAATATAATGCACTCCAGTTTGACTCAACCACCCACCATTATACTTTTCCTTTAATCTGTAGTGCTTTTGATGTTGTAGTAGGTAGTGAACTTGTAGCTACTTTTTATAGTGATTCAAAATCAACAGTGTGCCCCTCCTTCTATTTCTTTGTCACAAAGTAGATTTGTATGACCATAATTGGACAGGAAGCAGTGGTTTACCACACACTAGCCCACCAGCCAGAAGCCCCACTGAAGTTTATCATTCCTCCTTGTAGGCCAATTATAAGAAGACATACACATTCACAGTGCTGGTTTCACTGGTGGTTTTATACAGAAGTACTTTGGACAACCATGATTAAATGTGGTTATCTTAGGTCACTGCACAGGTCAGTGGTCTGTTCCTCAAGGACCACACTCTGTCAAGAAATGAAAAACTGTCACTTATAACCATTCTCCAGAGCTCTTCTTTAAAAACATCTGGGTTAAAGTCATTAACACTGTCCTGCACAGTATTTCTAAAATAAGAAATTTTAATTTTTGCATGTAGAGCCATCTTGAAATCTTAGTTTGTGTATATTGTCACCACAGTCTAACTCTGTTATCCAAGAAAATTTGCAATGGCAGTATGGTCAGCATCCACAATGGCTTCTTTAAATAGAAAAGTGGAGTTTTTATTCCAGCTAAGTGGGCCAGTGCTGTATTTAAGGAGCAAAAATCTTTTTCATGCTATACTTACCCGTAGCCAGTCTCTAATTAGTGGGTTGCCTCATCCCTCAGTTGCGAGGGAACATCCTACGTATCCTTTTTCTGGAAAGCTGAGACTCCTCGGCCCTCATAATGACAAGGCACATGTGAAGACAGTTAATGGAAAATCAAACCCAAACCCTCAAAATAGTTTGAACTCCAAAAACAACATCAACGCACCAGGCCTTGTGCCATGGACATGTGCATATGGAGGAACTCAATTACCACTGTAACTCTTTGGCTTGTTGGACATTGAACATTTAGGCAAACCCAAAATCTATTGTGACTTGAGTGGGGGAAGCCTATCTGAAGAAGCGTTAAATGAGTAAAAATAGAAACCAAAAAAACACACAATAGATTTGTGTATTGTTGGAATGCAAAGGTATTATGAAACTAGTCATTGTTAATGATACAGGCTGAATGAAACAAACTTAAGAAAGCGTTTTGTCCATTGTTAATGGTCATGTGTCTCTATACATAGCTCACCACTGGCCACCAGGTGGCACTATCAGCCATTGGTTATGTTGGCTGCTCAATTTCCATCTTCTGTCTTGCCATCACTCTGGTCACGTTTGCCGTCCTGTCGTGAGTACTGACATTCAGTTGCAGTCATATTTTATATTTTACAAACTTCACACTCTCTGACCCACATACACTGTATGTATGCTGTATTTATCTTATACTGAACAGTCACAACATTAGTACCTCCCTTAATGTTGTTGCTGATCACTGTATAATACTATATAAACTGACCTATGTGATTCTAAACATATACAGTTCTGTACATCTGTATTAAAAATATCTGGTTTCATATACTGAGCGTTGAATCCATCACAGTATTTCATTACTATGACGTTGTTGTTCTGCTGCTCTGCAGGTCAGTGAGCACCATCCGGAACCAACGATACCACATACATGCCAATTTGTCCTTTGCTATCCTGGTGGCTGAGATGTTACTGCTGATCAGTGCTCGCTTTGACCCAGGCACGGTAGGTACACAGTGCTGATTGTGTTAATGACAATGATCGCAATAGTCGTAAGTGTGATTGCAATAATAAAAAGACAAGAGGTGAGTTCTTTGGTTATGATGTATTATACTCAAAAGCTCTTTGAGTATGAGTGTTATTAGAGTATTGTAAAAAAAACAATTATGTTGTGGTGGTAAAGCCTGATTATTCTCCTATCTCAGCTGCCTTGTAAGGTCATGGCTATCCTCCTGCACTTCTTTTTTCTGAGCACCTTTGCCTGGATGTTGGTGGAAGGCCTCCACCTCTACAGTATGGTGGTCAAGGTGTTTGGCTCTGAGGGCAGCAAACATTTCTACTACTATGGCATTGGCTGGGGTAGGTCTGATCAGCAGTTTGTTATTGCTGGACTTAGATGAAAACCTAAATAAGATATCTGTCATGTTGGAATGTCCTTTTCTGTTCAGTAATACACTGTTGTATATCATCTTTTTTTGTTTTCCCTAATTTCACCTAATGTCCTCCCTCGGTCTCATGACATGCCAATGCTGCAAATATGATCTGACATTTTTTCTAGTGACATTACCAGTCAAATATTTTCCAAAAATGTAAATAACTATGACCCTGTTAAACTAATCTGGTTTGTGTTACATTCTTGCATACAATTGCCTCTCCTGATCCCAGTGACCCAAAGTTGATGGACAGATAAAAAGACTCTGGGACATACGTAAACTGTCTTCAGGCTGCTGGGGAATGCATAGTTTTCCTTCACATGCTGAACCCATTAATGGAAAAACAATCCCTTTTTTATTACTTCCTTTCTTTTGGCCGAAGCAATTTTTCATTTTGTGTAGGCACCTGCAAATTATGTGCAGGAGACTTGTCTGACAGATAGAGATACAGCTATTGTATGGCTATTAGCTGGAAAAAAGGCTGTTGAGTGCTTTATTTTTCATTTAATTTACTTTTAAAGTAAAAGTTTCCTGTCAGTATAAGTGTGCTTGAAACCCTAATTACTTCAGGGAAATAGGCAATTAGTGCCACAGCAAATAATTTAAACCACTAGTGAGTTTTATGACAGCTGTTAGTTTGATTTGAGTTTGCCATGTTGGACAAAATGACTAATGTCACAGTGTTAAAGTACAACAGAGCCAAAAAGCTGTTAGTGGAAATTAAACTAAATCAGTCTGTCCGTGCCCAGTGGTCAAAGCCTTGTAAGACTATTAGGTTGTTTTGAGATGATACATTGATTATCCTGCTGACTCCATTCCTGCTGATCTGCCAACACGAGGATATTGTTAACTTGTGTTGATACTATCATTAGTAAGGCTGCATTGCAAACACTGGCCAACTGCCAAGGCCCCTAGTCTACAAGGGACTAGAAGCCCCAGGTTTAGCATGAGAGCATATTTAACTGTGGTACTTTGGTTGAGGTACTCCACACTGTGGAGTTTTTAAGCACAGCACTCATGGAGCAGCTCAATTTTGGTGCCCAAAGCTATGAATCTAAAGCTAAAACGAGGATTAAGCTGTCTGGGTTTAATAAATGAATTGGAAATCTTCCGAAGTCGAAGTATTTTGATGTACAATTTACTTTTCTTGTTTCCCTCGAAAAGTATTTCCCTGCTGAGTGGAATTTTCTTCCACAAAGGCTTCCATTTTGGAACATATCCACTTACTGTGAGGACTTTGGAAGATTGAATCCTTTTTTTGTTACAGATAAATGTTTTAATATGTTTTTGCATAGATGGATTTTGCCCCCCTTCACTTGGAGTAATACCTTGATTATTCCTCCTATAGTAAAACTTATTTCAGTGTTTATATGGTCACCTGACTTTCTATTACCTAATAGTCTCAACTTGTGTGTATATAGCTCCTGCGGCAAAACCAGGCGCTGACTTGTTTCTTATTTTAATTACTTGTTGCATTGATGGATAAAAGTAGCTTATTTGACAAGAACTGATGGGGGACCCACATAGGTCTCTGGTTAAAAAACCAAATCCAATAGTGAGTGCAGTCTGACTTTAGTGAATTTGTAACATGTGTGTTTCTTTGCATGTTATCAGGCTCTCCATTAGTGATCTGTGTTGTTTCCATAACATCAGCTCTGGACAGTTATGGCAAGATTGACAAGTAAGTATGACTCGCACACACAAAAAAAACATGGAATTTTTAATACTCTTTAGTTTATTCTTTTAAAGTTTAGTGGCACTGTTAAAATTATATCATCTGTAAGAAATTGGAACTGTGTTATTCAAAAGCTTTTTAGTTTAACGCTAACAACATACTGTACGTCATTTCATATTTGCATTACAGTATAATGCAATTATTATATTTGTCTCAATATTTGACTTGGAAGGGAGCAGTGTGATTTTTTTTTCTTTTCTCTGTCCCCCACCTTTGCTTTCTCAGCTGCTGGCTGTCACTAAAGAATGGAGCCATCTGGGCGTTTGTGGCCCCGGCTCTGTTTGTCATTGTGGTGAGGAATTTGCAAAAAGCATTAGCATGTGTCGGTTATTGCTGTTAACAATTTGTTGTTTAATTTGATCCACAATGTGCTCTGTGTTCACTGTCAAAGTATATCACATCTTATTCCCTGTGCCACAGCGTAAAATGTATCTTACCCTCTTCCTGATTTCCAGGTGAACATTGGTATTCTGATATCCGTGACCAGGATCATATCTCGAATCAGCGGAGAGAATTACAAGGTTCATGGAGATGCCAATGCAGTCAAGTGAGTAATTTGATGGTTTTCATGATTAGTTTGATACTCTTTTAAGTATTCAGTTTGGGTGTGTCATGAAAAGCAAAGAGAGTGCCTTGAAAAAGTATAAATACTTCTTTACATTTTCCACGTTTTGTCACGTTACAATCACAAATTTAAATGTATTTTAGTATGGCATGAATTTGTGTTCAGCCCCTCTGATTCAATACTTTGTAGAACCACCTTTCGCTGTAATTACAGCTGCAAGCCTTTTGTGTATATCTCTACCAGCTTTGCAAATCTCGAGAATGAAACCTTTGCCAATTCTTTTTTGCAAAATAGCTCAAGCTAAGTCAGATTGGATGGAGAGCGTCTGTGAACAGCAATTTTCAATTCTCAATTGGATTTAGGCCTGGACTTTGACTGGGCCACTCTAACACACGGCCATGCTTTTGTAGGTTTGCAGTTGTGTATCAGACCAAAGGGGGCTGAATACAAATGCACGCCACGCTTATATTTATATTTGAAGAATTTTGGAAAACATTTATCATTCTCCCTTCGCTTCACAATTATGTGCCAATTTGTTTGGTCTGTCACATAAAATCCCAATAAAATACATGTATGTTTGTGGATGTTACATGACAAAATGTGGAAAAGTTCAAGGGGTATTAATACTTTTGCAAAGCACTGTAGTGTGAACATGGTTGTCACTTGCTCTGTTTCAAGGTTGACTGCAAAGGCTGTTGCTGTGCTTCTGCCTATACTCGGCATTTCCTGGATTTTTGGCGTACTCGCAGTCAACATGAACACTTTGCCATTCTTATATATTTTTGCTGTATTCAACTCTTTACAAGTAAGACTTTCACATGAAGATAAGGTCTTCATATTTAAAATACCAACAGTCATCTGTAAAATGTCTCCTAAAGTGTACATTTGTTTCATTTCTTTTTAGGGTTTCTTTGTCTTCTTGTTTCACTGTCTCCTCAACTCGGAGGTATGGTGCTAAACATGTTTTCACATTGTTTTTTCTCATGTCTTGTCAAAGAAAATTGACAAGGCACCATAATTGAATGAGGATATCATATAAGAGTGAAATGATGAACTCTTCATTTGAACTCTTGTTTTGTAGTTTGGCAGATGAGGTTTTTACATTCTCCATGTGGGTTATAAGTGGCACGGCATTTGTCACCAGTGTTGTTGTTATTTTTACTTATTTCCGTACTGTAGGTCAGAGCTGCTTTCAAACACAAAACCAAGGTGTGGTCTCTCACCAGCAGCTCCATCCGAAACATCAATGTGAAGCCCTTTAACTCTGACATTGTGAGTGCTGGTGAAAACAAAATGAGCTGTCAACTGCCTAATCCAACACTTTCCTGGTGTAATTTCCTTTCCTTTCCATCTTTTCATCTAGATGAATGGAAATAAAGAGGGCGTCACTCCAACCAAGATGAACACATGGGACAAAAGCACCAACTCAGCCAATCGTATCGACCTATCTGCCGTATAGAACTACACATCACCCTTTCTGCTTGTGGTAGTCCAAAGCTGAGAGTTTTGATTGACAAACACGGGCCGGAGTATTCACCCAGTATGTTATGTAATGAATTAGACACTCCAATGGACTGAAGTGAAAGTGATCTCAAAGGCAGCGTTGTGTAGCTAATAGCTTCTTTTTTAAAGACAACCGGACTCTGAAGACTATGCATTATATTTTGTCTCATGCAAATATATTTTGTTCCCCAAAAAAGAGCAGGGTTTTCTGAGGAAGAAGGGGTGAGTGTGCAGGGTCTGGCATTGCAGTACTGCAGTGGAGTATAAAATGCAGTTGATTAAGTAATGGCAAGTGTTTATTTAAAATAACAGTGATATTTTGGAGAATATTCTTAAATGCTTGTTTGCTGAGGGTTAGATGAAAAGACTGCTCATCATCTCTGTTCAGTAAATATGAAGCTGCCATCAGTAACTGGTTAGCACAGAGACAAAACAGCTGGCCTGGCTCAGTCACTCACTTCTAAAGCTCATACAACATGTTGTTATTCATTTATTTAATCTGTGCAAACACAGAAATGTAAAAAAAAAAAAAGACGCTGTGGCTACCTTAATGTGCCAGTTTACTGAGCTGTTTGTCCTACAGAATTTGTGTGAAGCTCCGCTAAACTAATCTGCTGCTGGTGGTAGCTTCACATTTAGCATACAGACAAGAGAGTGGCAGTATCTCTCAGCAAGAAAACTGATACACTTATTTTTCAGAACCTTTCCATCGCAGAGATATGTTTTGACATGTTTCACACAAGTGAAATACTGCGATTACTGTACATCTGTTTTAAGTTACTTGCAGTAAAGTTAAGGTTTGACTCATATATTGCCAGGGTATTTTTGAAAACAAATGTATTTACCTTGGATAGAAAAAGGACAAAGGAAAGCAATATATTTTCCTTAAATGTAGTAATAGATTTTTATGGACTATGAACAATGACATAAAGTATTCATCATCAAAATGGACAAATTGCTTATTTTTGAAAGATGAACATCTATCAGTTAAAGATGATTTTGGTAACAAAACAACAAATTAACTGTATAATAGATGAAGTAGTCATGGATTAGACCATATGTATTTCTCAATTCATGTATTTATTTATTTTGTGATTATGAGTTTCATGTCTTCTGTAGTGTCACAGTTCATGTTAAGTTTTGTGCTTGTATGCTTTTTCTCTCAAAATGAACTGACTGATGTATGTGCAGTACCTCACATCTTAGTAAGCTGCATTATATTATGCTTTTTAAGTAACAGTGAATACTGGTTGTGTTTTGAACACAAATCTGTGAATTTTTATGTCATCTTCAGCTATTTCTGTCAATTTATTTTACATTATAATAGAATTTTGTACAATAAAATATGACTCATGTTCTACAACACAGGGAGTTGATAAAGTTGTTGCTTTTTTTTCTTAACATACTGTGAGATTTGAAGAAGATGACATATTATAAAGCGTCATTGATCTTACACTGTACCAACAAGAAGTTCCCTAAAACAGGATTTACTGTAAGTCACTCTGTGCCCACTTTTATTGCAGATTTAAAGTTAAATATTTTAGTATTTCCACACGTGTACATGGCATTCTTTAACTGTTTTCTTATGGTACTATGGTTTGTGCTTCTAATTACCTTTATTAAAATGTTTATAACAGGAACTGAATGTCATCTTTATTACATGATTTTGACCACCTTGTCCACATAGATACTTGTGTGTGTATCTGTGAATTACATAATTAATAATCTATGTTTGCCAAAGGAAGCTTTGAACAATACTAATACCTAACATTTACCATCAGTGTGACTGATGCAACCAACTAGATGATGCCCATAGGGTGAGCATTTGTTTCTAAAATCACTTAAAATCACTAAAATTGTTTTTAGTGTAGAGATATATGTTAGTGTATATTTATGTTAGTGTTTGGTTATGTGAAATTTTGATTAATGAAAGAGTTTAAGCATCTGTATACATTTAGAGTTTTTCTTAACTGCTAAAATGTATTTATTAGGATCCACTTGATCTTCATCCTCATCTTCTCAGCATAGCAGAAGTGCTTGCCTGCAAATATATTAACAGTTTTTCATTTTTTTACATCATGTTTCAGTTTTTCTGATTTGCTTAGACACTTGTGTCCTCTCCGAAGTCATATCCTCATAACAGTTAACACACTGGGCAAAACAAAAGCTCACAGCCCAAAATGTCATATTTTTTTTACAAAATGCTCTTACACTAAGAAGACATTAAAAACATTAAACAAAAGCTCATTTCCCTAAACCACCGCAACTTGGGGTCAAACTTTACACTCTATCAAACAGTCACTAAACAGTAGAAAACAAAACACTAAGTAAATCTATCAGTATCTTAATGTTTTTTTAAGATGGCTTGTTGAAATACTGTAGAAAAGAGATTTCTTAAATCATTCCAAGTTTTTCTGCATCCAACTGTTTTTGATATGCAAGACCTACAGTGAGTGTTGATTCCAGAACTTGGTGTAGAGTATAAACCATATACAAACAAGTGTTTCTATGCACAAAGCTCACACTGATTTCTCTTCTGTAGTGCAACCAAATGTTTTATTTTCCACTTTGCAAACAGGGAACGAAGGAATGCACTTACAAAAATAAAATGGCAAAAAAATTTCCCCAGAAATCCCAGAGTTCTGGCTAATAAATTCCACGGGCCCACAAAATATCCACATATTCACAACACGGTCATAAAACTGTGCACAGCCACCCCCATTTTGCTGCACCCCTTTCTACGTACTCATTCTTCAATGAGAAAACAACAACAAATTCCAAAAAATCTGAAACGTTTTTGCAAATCAATGCATTAGATTTCATTCGTTTTCCATACTGTTCAAACACAGAAACACTGACCAAGCTGTCAAAAAAATGAAGACGTGAAATACTCATTTACGGTGCCTTGCACTGTATTCATACACCTTGAAATCTTCCACCTTTTGTCACGTGCCTTGAAAATTTTGTTTGACAAGACATGACAAAAAACAATGTGAAAACATGTTTAGCACCATACCTCTGAGTTGAGGAGACAGTGACTGTGAGTACGCCAAACATCCAGGAAATGCCGAGTATAGGCAGACGCACAGCAACAGCCTTTGCAGTCAACATTGAAACAGAGCAAGTGACAACCATGTTTAAACTACAGTGCTTTGCAAAAGTATTAATACCCCTTGAACTTTTCCACATTTTGTCTCAGTACAACCACAAACATACATTTATTTTATTGGGATTTTATGTGACACACCAACACAAAGTGGCACATAATTGTTAGATGAAAGGAAAATGATAAATGTCTTTTTTAACATTTTACAAATAAATATCCGAAAAGTGTGGCATGTATTTGTATTCAGCCCCCTTTACTCTGATACCACTAATTAAAATATAGCGGAACATAAAATTTGTTATTTGTTGTAACATGACATAATGTGGAAAATTTCAGATGAAATTTGCAAGACACTGGAGTTCCTTCACTCTTTTCAATTTCGCTTCAGGTTTGCTTCAACATCACACTGACTACTTTCTTGGTCTTTGACATGCAAATAGCGACACAGAGGAGGGTCTTTTACATATGGATAAGGACTGATGCCTGTTTAAAGAAATTTGCATAGGGGCCGCACACATACATTAGCAATAATGTATGCCAGTTTGCAAGCCATTTCAGCTGGAAACGTGTTTTCCTTTTGTTTACAAGGTTAATACAACAAAGATTTCGGTCACTAAAAGACAAGGGTGTTACAAGGTAAAAACTGTGTGAAATGGAAAAGTGTTAACGCATTCACAACCGAAGACTTGTGCCGTGCTTTGATGTTACCGATCCCAGTTTTGTTAAACGGATCTTCGAAATTGAGAAATACTGTAAACCCTGCTGCACTGCGTTGAAATACTGTAAGAAAGAAATTTCTTAAGAAACGTTTTTTTAATTGATTCACTTAATTCTCATCCAGTCTGTGACTTCCAAATGGACAGATATGTTTAAGCAAATAAGGAAAAACTGTAAAAAAAAAATGTGAATATATACCTTAAATAAAAAGTTTACGAAGTGTCCATGAAGGCACCATCAACCAAAATGTGCGTGTCTGCGCATGCTCGGTGTTAGATATGAATAACTGCAGCGAGTGGTTGGAAAGGTGAGCAGGACAACAATAACTGCGCTCAGTGTCTCAATATGTAATCAGTGTGAATGAGCATAAATGTGACTTTTTTGACTTCTACCATTTCTATAACGGCGACAGGAACTAACTTGAATCGTTAAGTAAGGAAAGTAGGTCACTCATTTTTGTTTACAAACACTTTTGTTTTTAATTTCAACGCACGATATTTTTCACTTGTAGCGTTTTCCTTCGATTCTAAAAGCTTGACACGTGTGAAGACAGAGTTTTACATCAATGCAATGGGATTTACCGACACAGGGGACGAGTCGTGGAAGCGTGCGTCTGTTTTAGCCTCCTGAACTTATTCGGGTACTTCACCAAACGCGTTTATAGTTTATCATTCATGGAGTCTGTTGGGAAGTTTGAGTTTAACAGGAAAGACCTGATTGGTCACGGCGCGTTTGCAGTTGTGTTCAAAGGCAGACATAAAGAGGTAATCATTATATTTGACCCAAATACTAAGTTGTCTGGCTGATGATTTTAAGGCTGCTGTGTTTATCCTGTTTCCCCCCCTTTGTTTTCAAAATCTTTTGTTCCAGAAACGTGACTTGGAAGTTGCTGTGAAGTGTATCAGCAAGAAAAACTTGGCCAAATCGCAGTCTCTGCTTGGTAAAGAAATCAAAATATTAAAGGTACTTTCAGTTTTGTTTTGTTGTTATATACACTTTTTTTCTATGAGCCTTTTTAACTAAATTATTTGCCCATTTCTTTAGGAGCTCCAGCATGAGAATATTGTTAGACTACTTGACTATCAGGTAAATATGGTTTGTCTTCTCTTTCACCTTTTTTATAGGCTTTAGTACCACATAGCACTGTACACAGTGTAGCCTCTGCAATCACATCAATTGCGCATGTGGTGCACATATGACTGCTGGTTGTTGTAGTTTTTACCCTGCTGGGAGGCCTGGAACCTGGAACTGTAGTTTTTTTTAGTTGAATGGATTTTGTTTTCAAAGTCCTCCAAATGAATGTGTGCTTTAGAGTCTGTTAATATCTTAACTCTGATGAGTGTTTTACTCTATGCCATACACTAATTAAACCTAAATTAGCCTTATTATTAAAACCTGTCACACTTGGCTCAGGATGTTAACAATTTGCACTTCTCACTTTACTGACACCTGCCAGACAACCAGGCAACAGGCCTGAACAGATCCCTCACTATTTCTGACAGATGGCAGGGTGTAGCCAGTTAAAGAATAGCTTATAATACACAGTGTGTCGCCCTCCAGCAGCCAAGACTAATTGCTTTACATTATGTACTGAGACTCCAGGTCAGGCTGCAAGAATCTTTTGTAGACATTATTATGTCAATTTACCTGCCATCTGAACAACCTGCCCTCTCTATTATCTGTTATGTGATACTTGACACCCTAATAACCATATAGCGTTTAGAAATGGTACGAGCACGAGTTTCACGCCAATGCACAGAGCCTGTTAGCTTTAATCTGGTAATTTAAAAGACAAACAAGGCTCAACTTGCTCCCCCACTCCTTCATTCTCATTCAAATTAAGTGGGACTGACACCCTAGATGTCTCAGCCTTGCCACGTTTTGACTTTATGGATTGAAATGCAGACCACCCTAAATTAGGTAGGGGTTCTGGATCATTCAGGGAGCCCAGAGTTGGACAAAGGCCATGGTAAGGTACAGTGTCAGTCCCCTGGGTTAGGTGTTTTCGGGGTGTGAAGAATTTCTGATAACGGACCAAGAGGGAGTCAAGTCAAGTCTAAGAACGGAGCTGGTACTTGTGTAACCTAGGGCAAAGCTGCTGAGACACTGATTGATTGTTGGTGCCATTTATAGTTCCCCATCTCTCTCAATGTGACATAATCATTACCAACTACTCCATGTGTTTGAAAGTTATTTTTCTACTTTTAGCATTGGTCTATATGAATTATTTTTCTTAAGTTTTGTATATTTTATCTGGTTTTATCTACAGGAAAAAGGAGGATGTGTGTATCTTGTCATGGAGGTGAGTTGCATTAACTTATCTGTTTTCATGTGTAAATGCAATTCACATTAACTAAGAAGGGCAGCACTGTTAAAGAGTTTGTGAAGACTTTCCTTTCTCATCTTTACAGTACTGCACTGGAGGTGACCTGGCAGAATACCTTCACTGTAAGTTTGCTGTATCATACACAGAGCTTAAAAACTCGTGCCTCTGTACTGTAAAGCTTCCCATTTCAACTGTGAAGTGAAAAAGGGGACAGTGACATTCACTGAGCTTCAGCCTCGCTTTGTTACTTGTAAACATGTTTGGAGCAGCTTGCTGTTGTACTGGCAAGCCAGTTTGGCTTTTAAGAGACTTGGCTCAGCCTGGTCAGAGTTTTGAAGGAATAAAAGGACTTTGGCAGTGCAGTAGGTAAATTATCATTAATACTCCCATGTACTTAACCCAGATAAAATAAAGCCCCTAGAATTGGCTTTATAATGAAGTTTTTCCATTTAAAAAAAACACATTTGAAATTATGTAGCCACCAGCACAAACAGAGCGGGGAATGACTCCCACCTGTTGAATTTTCATGTTGTTGGCTTTCATTGTATCTCACTGTGTTCAAATTCTCAAAATGATACAAGACTTTTCTTGCTAGACTATAACACAAACATTTCCACCGCTTCAAGTTTCACACTTCATTTCAAAACATGATGACCGGGCTAATGTCAGGAAGTTCATTTTGTTCCCAAGCTTAATTTACTTTGATGATGATGCATCTATTCAAATGCTGATGTGGAGTGGTGGTGTAATTCTGCCACTGTGTCATCGTTTCTTATTTTGTAGACTGGCTCATTCGATTTCCCTACAAAGAAGGCACATCAAGCTATTTGCAGCACAACACGCAGTCACACTTGGCAAGGTTCACGAAGCACCCACATGACCTCACCCATCTGCCACTTACTTATCCCCTGTCCTCCAGTGGAAAAACACTGCAGCTAGAAATACTGGATGGATTGAGAAAGAGCTGGCCACTAGCATGTCAGACGTCACTAACATTAATTTTCAAATGAAGCCTCATCGTAAACAAAATTCTCTTCCACGAAGTATGACAGAAGTGAAACTTGTGATTAGAGTCGTGCATCTGGCAATTATATCATATTGAAGTTTCTTGTGAGAGTGTAAGGACAAACAAATCAGCATTTTAAGTAAGAGACTTAAAAACTAAAAGGTTAGGAACCTGTTTTTATTTTTTTTTTCTTTGTTTTTTGTTTTTTCATTAATGATTTGGTCCATAAAATATTTTTTAAAAATTCCTAAACAGCAGGTTCACCAAGTGGATTTTGTGCTATAAATAGCTTGGGTTAATGTTCAGCTTAAATTACTGGTTACTCTCTTGTATCACTTGTAAAATCTTTAATAATAATAATTTTAAAATGATAAAAAAAAATGTATCATAATACTAATAAAAATAAAAATTTAGATAACTGATACGGGCAGATGTAGCTCAGTTGGTGAGGCAGTCGTCCATGGACAACAGGGTCAGTGGTTCGATTCAAAGTCCCTGCTAACTATGTTTCGACGTGTCCTTGGGCAAGACACTGAACCCCAAGTAGTTCCCGGTTGGCCAGGTGAGCACCTTTGCATGGCAGTCACCGCCATTGGTGTGAGTGTGTGTATCAGTGTGTGTGTATCAGTGAATGAGAAGCAACGTTGTAAAGCGCTTTGGATAAAAGTGCTATATAAGCGGCTATTTAGCATTTAATAATGAATTATAGTTACACTATATATCTTTTCAAGGAGCTCATAGATGGTTTACAAAATAAAAAAAATAAACACCAGTGAAAAAACATTTTTAAAAAGTTATTGAGTTATACAGTAGAAGTAGATATTTATGCATTTTAATAGTGTTAATGGTAAGTTTTACTTCAGCAGTCAGAACTGTTGTAAATAAAATAAAAATGACTTAAGGTTGATCAATCAGTCTAATATTTCTGAAACAATTAGTTAATCAATCAAGTCAATTGGCAAATAAATATCAATGATAATTCTGTGACTGATTTAAAAAAAAAAAACTGGTTTAATAAATTAGAATTTTTATTGTAATCGAAAGTAAGTT
Organism: Channa argus; assembly: GCF_033026475.1. Lineage (NCBI taxonomy): Eukaryota > Metazoa > Chordata > Actinopteri > Anabantiformes > Channidae > Channa > Channa argus. The sequence continues at coordinate 20,524,798 of NC_090207.1, forward strand.
GCCTCACTGCAGTCCAACGAAACTGTACTTGCATGTGGACATGAACATTCATATTATAAACCCACAGTATTTCCTGCCTTGGTGTCTTCCGTCTATATTATCTTATGTACTGTTCCTCTGATCCGCAGCTAAGGGCACATTGAGTGAGGACACCATTCGTGTATTTGTACAGCAGATTGCTCGGGCCATGAAGGTCCTGCAAAGCAAAGGCATTCTCCACAGAGACCTCAAACCCCAGAACATTTTGCTCTGCCATGCAGAGGGGCGCAAGTCCAACTCTATCAATACCTGCATTAAGATAGGTAATTACTTCAAAGTACATCATTAGAAGAACTAAATAGGCTGTATGTGCTGTGAATGCTTTTGTGAATGCTGTGCTTTGAAAGATCTATTCATTTAAACTCTCTGCAGTCCCAAACTTATGCACATAAATACTCATTAATGAGCATCATATCACTTCTCTCACCCTCCAGCTGACTTTGGGTTTGCACGTCATCTCCAGACAAACACAATGGCAGCGACACTGTGTGGCTCTCCGATGTACATGGTGAGTAATATTATCTTACTTTGCTTTAATGTGCCAGAAATGTGTAATTACTCGACACCTCTAAGCTGTAAACTGCGTTTGTCTGGACATAGGCTCCTGAGGTCATCATGTCCCAGAACTATGATGCCAAAGCTGATCTGTGGAGCATAGGCACTATTGTGTACCAGTGTCTGACTGGAAAGGCACCGTTTCACGTGAGTGGCACTTAACAGCGCAAACACATCCAGATACAAAAAGCTGTTACATCACTGTTTTAATGTGCTTGGGTAAATAGATTTATCAATTTCCAAAGAAATTCTTATGAACCTCCTTTGATATAATTGATTATAAATACTCATTAAGGTTCTGTTTTACAAAACAAAATGCAGTATTATATTTGTAAACACAAAACTGATGAATCCCTTTCGCAACACAGAAAAAAACCACATAATCCACCTGCCTGCTAGGTGACACTCTTTCAGATCTCCAGTGTTGTTAGTTGGAAAATGCTGCAACAGCTTAACTTCTTATTAGGAAAGCCTTGTTTACAGATTGGAGTGGAGTTTTAGAAATGGCTGGGAGCCATTTCTCTGAACCTGGAGCAAATATTGCGTCACAGTGCTCAGTATTACTTACTGCTGTTCACGTGGCTGCTCATATAAAACAGTTGAACCGTTATCTGCAGAATACTTTGCCTGTGGTTTATGGAAGCCATGTGATCCTCTTTGAAATCCCTTATTATTCCCACCTGTAGCAGTTGAAGATCAAAATAAATTTTTGCTGTATCTATACAGGATATTATGGTGCAGTTTCCTTAAATGCAAGAATGAGGGACGTGAGTTTAGACAATTACAGGGGCTAGTGTGAGGTGTAGCTGATAAAATGTTTGCTTAACTGGTATCTCCAAGCATTTTGCTGGGTCCTGAGAGGCATCATCAAACATTTACATATTAATTATATTTGTATTATGTATTGTGTCTTTTATAAATATTATATATCTGTTAAGTTGTGGTCAAACTCATTTCACCATAATTTATTCCAATGGTTGTTCGTAAGTGTCTCTAAGTGTAACCTGTGTGTTTGTGTGTAGGCCAGCACACCGCAGGAGCTTCGTCTATTTTATGAAACCAACAGGACCCTGTTACCCAGGTTAGTGCACCTCTGGATGAACACAAATACTACTTACTGTATTTTAGATACACACAAAATACACAGGAAGATGATAGAATGAGGTCTAAACAGGAATTACGGGGGGATCTGTCCTCTCTGTACCCAGTTGCTAATGAATGAAACAATTTTACTGCCTTGAACTTCCATTCTGGTCTTCTAACCAAAAACAACAGGGGCCAGCATGGAGAAACAATAGGTAATGCTGGCCATGATTGTCAGGTGTTATAACACACATTGCATGAGGACCTGCAGACATGTCATTGTGCCCATGCCGACCCCTTCCCACCACAACACTAAAACCACCAGTTTGATTTAGTGTTGTGTCTCACTGGTATATATAATTAGCACTTAATAACCCCACAAGTCCCATCACTAAAAATAGTCCTATTGAGAAAGAAATTGATACAGACACCTGTCAGGACTGACCATTTATAAAGCTAAACTCTGCTTTGAAATCAGTAAATACATACCAGTACTTTTGGCTGTTTAAACTGAATCTCTCGTGTCTAGAATGCTCACATGGAAAGCTTTGTAAACAGTGTCAGCTTGTGTGTGTGGCCTGTGGCCATGCTTATCTTTTGCAGTGATAAAACTGGCTGATAAGATATGCCCGAATTGTTTGTGAGGAGACATGGTTTGTTGTTTTCATGTCATACTATATATAACCTGCTCAGAGCTCCCAGCCAGTGGCCTGCAAGGCTATCATTTTCCCTATGACCCACATAGCTCAATACAGACATAAACAGACATGCACGCACAGTATGTACTGACTCTGGGTCTAATAATGCTTTACACTGAAGCCATAAAATGGGTTAGAAATTAACTTTGTAAAGCTTATTCTTTGGTTATGAAACCATTTTTAACACCACATATATTGGTAACAAAGTTGGTTCTGTCAACATGCGTCCTACATACGTGACTGTATAAAGCTGCATACAGAGATGTGCCCACCATTCTCCCACTTTTGCTATGTTGTATTATAGATATTCTATTATATTCTGACTCAAGTCATGCTTCCTCTTAACTTTGTTAAATCAACATTTTATTTTTTTCCATAACTTCTATGTTATTGGCAGTTTTCTAACTATTCATATGTAAATTAAAGAAGAAACCTTTGTATCTTCTAAGCATCCCAAAGGAGACTTCTAGTAACCTAAGACACCTACTGGTAGGGCTGCTGCAGAGAAACCATAAAGAACGGATCAGCTTCGGTACGCCCCTGCTTTTAACACACACACTCCTGTTTCATAATTTGATTCTTAACTAATTTTACTTAAATCTAAATCTTTGCACTTGCAGATGAGTTTTTCCATCATCCTTTCTTGGAGACGAGCTCATCCACAAAGAAATGTAGGTGCTATTTCTTGTTTATGACAAAACAGCTCAGCGTCAACTAGGGAGCTATGGCCAAGGTTCAAACACAAGCTTTTTTTTCCCAACAGGCTCCCCGGCTTCCACGCTCTCCTACCCTAGTTCAGGGTCAGGCAGTTCCTCTAGCAGCTCCTCCACATCCCATCAGGCCTTCCCTCAAGTATGTACAAGTTTGAAAGGAATATATATCTGCCACATATTTTACTAAGATGATTCATGTGAGTGCTGTCTTCAAAAACAAGAACTATTTGTTTCTCATAGTTATATTTGACCACACAATCTTTCATTTCTCTACTAGCATTCCGATGGAGATATGCACAGACTCCAACCCAAAATGCAGAGCTCCCCTACACAGGACACCCCTGAGTTCCTGCTGAATGAAATTAGCAATGAAGACGGTAGGAACACCTCATCATACACAGAAGACTATGTCCTGGTGCCTGCTCAGTTTCCCGGTAAGACATTACACTTGCAGTCCATGTCTTGCAGTCCATGTCTTGACCTATTGTCTGACTATTTCAATTTGACTGCTTTGTAGGTGACTACACATGTGAAGGGGGCGTTGGGACACCGATTGAAAGTTGCCTACTTTACAGTGGGTGAGTTGCGCACAAACAATAGAATGGGTTTGCTGTGTAAAATTCCATATTGGTTTATTTTTTATTTATCAGTATGAGGCAATTATTTCTGAAACCAATATTTAAGTATATTCACTAATATTTAATCATTCCTGTTATATCACAGTGATTTAATAAAGCTGACAAATATATATTTTTATACTCTCTCCAGGAGCTCAAGAGTAGCTGAGAGAGCTCCTGGGCCTGCAGGAAAGAGTCCTCCACCTTCTTCCCCGTATCCCTCTAGGCCTGTCAGGTAAGAGAGGTCCTGGTTTAGATTTGTGCAAGCAAGCTTAATGCAAGCAACAGTAAGATTGATGTAACTGGTTCCCAGCACATGGCAAAACAGATACTGCCACCTACTGGTCCCCTTTATGTTTTAGAATATATTTTACGATTCTTACTGTTAACTTTTAAATTCTATCAGGCCTCTCCGCAGACAATATAGCTAAACTTTTACTTCCTTATGAGCCTGTACTTAGCTTGAGATCTTCCAATAATCCTTTTATCTGTCCCTGAGGTGCAACTTAGAACTTATCTTTTACAAGAATTTTTTATTAGAGAAAGTTTCCTGATGTTTCAAGCTGGGGCAGCACGGTGGTGGAGGGGTTAGTGCTGCCATCTCTCAGCAGATAGTCATGGTCACGGGTTCCCATCCGCAGTTGGCTGCTGCCTTTCTGTGTAGAGTTTGCACGTACTCTGGTTTCCGTCCAAAGTCATGGATGTTACGATAATTGGAGACTCTAAATTGCTTGTAGGTGTGATGGGTTGTCTGTCAGTGTATGTCTCTCTGTGTTGACCCTGCGATAGACTGGTGACCTGTTCAGGCTGTGATAGGCTCCAGCCCTTCACAATTCATAGCAGGTTAAGCAGTTAGGGATGATGGATGGATCTTTGTCTCAATTTGACTTTTACCATCGCTCATTTTATTTGGTTTTAATGATCTTTTACATTTTATTGCTATGTTACTGCTTGTATTTTTTTTTTTGTATTATTATCCCTATTTGTCTTTTGCTGTGTTCCCCTTATTCTATAATTATTCTTCGATGCTTGTGTGAAGCACTTTGTACTACTGTAAACTAAATAAACTACTGTTTTCCTCTGATTTTGAAAATTCCAACACTCTGTCTTCTCCTTCCATTTATGCAGTAAGCCCATTGAACTTGTCAGCCCCAGCTGCAGCCACTCTGTGCCCATTCCTGTCCCAACTCAGATTCAAAACTACCAGCGTATGGAACAGAACCTGCAGCCTGTTGGCTTGCACGGCTCCACCAGGCATGTACTCAGCTGTTTGTCTCTGCACCCACTCCACCTTGGTGTCCTGTTACTGATATTGTATAACTTTTTCTAATGTTATATAGGGTCAAACTGTGCTGTGTTGCCAGCAGCAGTGAAACCTCCCCACAACATGGCTACTGTAGAGCTCCATGTTCTGGATACATCCACAACTCCCCAAGGTTGGCAGCTGGAGGAGCCCTACCACAACAGTCATCTCCACTAGGTAGTCATATTAGTTGACTTTGTTCCGCCTATAGATAGAATCTTAATTAAGCAAAAGGCCTTAACAGTAACTCACATGCCTACTTTAACACACTGCTGTACATTAGAATTTGTCATAAAAATGTTACTTATTGTTGGACATTAACAGATATTCCAAGATACGTCATTTTAAGTACAGTTGTGGAGTTGATTTGCGGTGAAGTGTTGGTATATCATTTTCTCTGTACCCTCATTCCTCTAATTTGAATTAGGCCTTTTGAAAGCACTTGAAGAAAATGCTTGAGTTTGTTTCCTTTAGTGTTTTAAAAGGGATGGAGTGAACATTGATGAACTGATAAACAGGCCTGATTTAATTTCTAATCCCCTGTATTCTAGTGGGAGTGACACCACAGACCCCAGAGCAGATTCTTCCATTCAGCACAAGAACTGGACTGTTCACATGCTCTGCAAACATGCAAGACACCTCCAACCCCAAGGTCGGCTTCTACAATGTATTACTGCATATTAGCTGAGGCGGTTTCATATTCCCTCTCTTCAACACAGCAAAGTGACTTGTAAATTCTTTACCTTTCCCATAAAGGCAAAGAAATGCACTAAATTGAACAACTATATAAAACCGTATAACAACTTCTTTTTTAATCAAACATTACCAAACTTTACAGAATACCTATTAGTGATTCAATTAGGTTTTAAAACTTTCAAAAATTTCCGTTTCAACAGCAGGTCAAATCAAGATTGCCAAACAGAGTCAAGACAGTCCCAAACCGGCAATCCCCTGAACTATCTCCTGCTTCCCAGACAAACGTCAGCAGGAAATCAGCCAATAAAAATGGCCCTTTTAAAAGGTCAGAACAGTATAGTATTAATATTAGCATGAATAAAACATTTTTTATGACTATATTACAAAAGTCAAATTTCTATGTTTATGTTCTATGTTTGTCAATAATCCACATCTAATTGAAATGTTCCTTCATATAAATACTTGATATCTGGCACTGAAAATGGCACAATATGAAAAAATATGATCTAATCAATTTTTAAATACTTACATTGCTGTCTCTGGTTGTATTAAATGTCCAGATCACTGAGCACAGGCAGACTGTCTGACATGCTACTGAAGGCAGCCTTCGGAGCTCAGCTTTTGGAAGAGGGAAGTGAAGATGGCCTCAACTGTGAGAAATGCATGGATATAACAGGTGACAAATGCTGATACTGTTTGCCTTTAATTAGCAATATTTCTACTGGCAGAATAGAAATGTTGGACAGCCATCAAAAAAAAAAATAGGTTTTTACTGGTATGAGTCAGTTCTTGAAAACACCACCAAAATGTTGCAGTGGGGTGGCTTTTTGTAGTGATTTACTCAGTATAAGTTGTTAAATAAACACACATATGTTGAGGTGATGTATGACTGTGTTTACAGCATTAAATAGCTTTAAAGTTTGTGTTTTAGGGTAAATGCCTTTATGACCCATGTCTTGCCATTGACTGGCAGCATTTTCCAAGCTTTTCTTAGCCATTTGAATTTGTCTCCACAGCTCCACCTTTTGGTGGTTTTCAGTGCTCAGAAAGCCCACCTCCTGCAGTCTTCATTATGGGTTCTCCAGGAAATACTCCTCCTGATGACATGGTGTCTAGGGTGTTTTCAGGTAGGTGTTCTCAGTAGCCTGGATATTGACTTTAGCTTGTCTAAGCAGTTTCTGAAAACCCCTAATTATAAGTGATTCACTGAGACTATATTTTTATTGTGTACAACTTTCCTTATTTTAATCTTCATTTAGACCATCTATGGATCTTAAGTAAGCAGTTTTGTTAACCTGGTAAAATTTGAGGAAAACCATTTGAGAATTTGGCAGGCAAAAAAACACACATTACCCTAGGCCATTACATGAATGATTTTTTTTTTTTTAAGATTTATTTTTAAAGAAAAATAATAAAATATCAATTAAGAATAATCTTATGATTATTGTAAACCTACAACTTGTCAACAGAAATTTCCACACTATTTTCATTACATATGTTTCACCTGTTCTGCATTTCTTAAATGCAGTCTCCCCAAGCTACATCAACTCAGGCTGGCTTCCTGACACTCGTCTTCTGCAGAGAGGAAGCCGCAGGAACAGTGAAGCTGAAGACATGGATGCTACTCCCCAAAGCAGTCTAGTATTTCATCCTCCCGAGCTACCTGAGGATACACTAATGGAGGTACAGAAAAAATATATGATTATACTGTAAAGCAAATATTGGGGTTTCTCTTTAACTAACAGGGAATATGTATGCACATCAACATAAAAAAGAAAAAAGATCAGGTTTCACAGTATTGTACCGATTGTTTTTTGTTTGTTTGTTTTGACAGCAGACTCATACAGATGCTCTGAGTGACCTGCGTTTCACCTTGGTGTTTGTCCATTGTGTAATGGAACTGACATCTTCTAAGGAACCAGAACTGGATGCCCTTAGCAGTCCTGATGTTTCTTTCCTAGAGCAGAGCTTAGTGACAGATCAGATCAGCCTTCTGAGTAGAGAATGGAGGTAACATGCATTGGTTATTATTATTAATATTTTTTTTTTTACAGTTCTTAACGTGTACTTCACAGATCATCATGGAAATGACTTGTTTTTTATACACATAATTCAGCTCTGCAGAGCAGTTAGTTTTGTACATGAAGGCTGAAGAGTGTCTGTCATCGGCACTGCGCACTGCACAAGAGAATATCAAGCAAGGACGACTCCTACAATCTGCTACAGTCAAGCAAGGTGACTACTGGCCTTTGGTTGTGTGCAGAGTTGAAAAGTGTCTGGTTGTCTGGCCTGTAAAGAAAAACAAGTTTTTCTGGGTCTTACTGTGTAAATTAAAAGCATAAAAATTGCAGAGAGCAGCTTGACCCTTCTAGGTATTGTTGCTGTAGTAGGAACAATTGCATAACACATTTATATCTATTGTAATAGGGAAATGTATTTGAATGCTGTATTTCCTTTTTGCAGTGATCAGAAAACTGAATGAAATGTACAAGAACTGTGTAACATACTGTCGTTCCCTCAATGATCGGCTGCAGACCTTCTTGGTTGACAAACAGAAGCTTATGGAACGTTTTAATGGACTTACAGCTGAGAGGCTTATCTACAGCCTCACTGTGCAAATGGTAGGCGTGAAGACAGGAGACGTTAATAGTCAATAGTAGTATGTAGTCTAGAATGTATCTAGTATGATTTTTATTTGGCCTTAATGTTTGCACTGCATTCAGGTACAGTCTGCTGCTTTAGATGAGATGTTCCACTGTGGCACAGCATCGGTGCAGCGCTATCATAAAGCCCTTCTGCTGATGGAGGGTCTCTCCCGACTCATCACAGAGCAAAAGGATATTGACAGCATAGACAAATGTAAGAAGCTGCACTGTGATACACCAGTCACAAGATAAAACCTTAAAATCACTTTTTTTATTATGTCAAACTAAATGTGAATGGATTTCTCAAGTGATCTTGCCTAGATGTCAGTTTGATTAATCTAAAATGTTCCAACTCTTTGCTTTTCTCAGGTAAGCAGTGCATTGCACGACGCCTTTCTGCTCTTCAGACTTAACAGTATACGCGAGTGGTACAACTGCATTATCTTGCCTCGGCCACTTATTGTAGATGGATCCCCTCACACTGTCAATAGACACAAGCACTTTGATCTTTCTTAATGGAAATGACCACTGGAGCATCTGCTCTTAAATCACTACCCAGTCTGTAATACCCTTCAGACATATGCACAGAAAAGACTAAGTCAGATTTTGGACACATTCTTTAATACAGAATGTGTCATGGTTGTTTGACTATTTTAATCAGGTACTGTAAATGATTTCAGTATTTTTTCTGTTACAGTCTGTATATGTTAGTGTGTTTTTGTTTTGCACATAGAATAATCTGAAGACAAAATAAGTGATTGTGAATAAGTGAAAACTTGAAAAGTTTTTTGTTTTGTTTGTTAATTGTCTGTATTTGATTGTATTTGTTATGTGTACAGTAATAGTTCACTGGCCAACACAAGTATTTTGGATGATATGACCAAATATTGACAGTGTACAGCAATACCAGCAAAACTGTATCTGCCCTTTTTTTGTCTTTACTGTGTTTTCATTACTGCATGATATGTAATGGATGTATGCTATGTTATTGTATTTTTTGACCTCATGCACACCCTTTGACCTCAATGCACGCCCTCAGGTGGTGATCTACTCATTCATGAGGTGTTTTGACATTAACTGCATATCGGATTGCTTGGGTATAACTGCTGTTTGTATGTATGTGTGTACATTCATTTTATGTTTCAGTTGTGCTAATTTTGACTATGAATGTGTAAGTTTGGATTTATATGAAAAGATTCTGTTAATTTGTTAATGAATTTGCACATTTTTGCATCTTTGAATCTTAGTGTGGATTAAAACATAGATTAGAGTTCTCCTTTTTTACTTTTATTTTATGACTGTGCCAAATAAGTTGTTAAACACTGGTTAAAATAAAAAATATTCTTAAGTCAGTTACAGTTTGCTTGCTAAATCAGTTTGTGCTGGTGTGCCACAATAATTTAATTGGTGCATCAATAAATATCTCTGAACTGAATAAGAACATTACTGTTTTGCTTATGTTAACAACAGGTTAAAAGCTTTTTTATATATATATATATATATATATATATATATATATATATATATATATATATATATATATATATATATATATATATATATATATATATATATATATATATATATATATATATATATATATATATATTTTTTTTTTTTTTATTTAATTGTGCTGAATATGCTATTTCAGCAATACATCCCTGTTTTACAACTGGTACACTGTCTACAAATGTAGCATTTGTAAAGATACAGAACTTATAAACTACTAAGTTATATGTGTTATTTGATAATTTTCATATCAAATTAAAGTCATTAAAAAACTCAAGATTTTTATAGCTTTTTCTGTTCTTCACATCTTAAAGATGCCATTCTGCTGCCAAAGTTCAACATGAAAGCAGTGTTTTGAGCCAGCCAATTTAGATTTATATATGTGAAACCTGCCTAATATGATCAGTAGCTGTCTAAACTATGTAGGAAATCATCATCATTCTATTATCCATTGTGATGGATTAAATACTCAAAAACATTACTAGTATAATACACAAACAAAAATCTCTTTGTAAAAGTATCAGTACTAAACTGACATTTCCACTCAATTAAAAGTAACTAAGTAATCAATTATAAATTACTTCAAGTATTTTACATTTTCTCTGTAGTGTTCTGTGGATCAGTGTTGCTTTTATGTTTATTTTTAAAACGTCAATCACTGAGCTATTTTGAAGTTTACAGATGATTTAACATATCAACCACATAAAAATTAATTAGGCTAAGAAATTTAAAAAAATAATTCAAGTTGAAGTTAGAAGTTCTAGTATGGTGACATCCCTACACTGCACCACGAAAAGTACAATACAATACAACCCCAACTTAGTTTCTCCCTGTGAGTGTTGGCCAGCTGCATAGCAGCTTGCCCATCCGTGTGTGAGTGCATGTGCGAATGGCTGAAAAATAGGGAGAAAAGCGCTATAGTGCAGATCATTTACCATTTTAATGTAACGTTGATTTCAATATGTCGCCTATAATGTGTTCTTGAAGTAAAGCGATTACTATCTCGCTGTTTTAATATAAAAAAAACGGCAACGATGGTTTATTGTGAAATATGTAAAGTAATGGGATGGTAACTTGTAACGCAACATGGATTAGAAATGTAGTGAAATCAAGAATATATGTAAGTAAAAGTAATTTACATAAATTACAAGTGCAAGTTAAGTTTAATTTAAATCCTTCAAATAGTTATTTAGCAGAGTAAATACTAAACTTTCTTTAATCCTATTTTGCGATTATTTTGATGGAATCCCTGATTGTTATCTAACACCATATTTTCAGCGCATTACCTTTTCCTGAAGACAGTACTTCCGGGTTAGACAAAAGGTTGCCGCGGTCGCCATGTTGCTGAATGAAATTAGCTTAAAAACATTGAATAGCCGTTAGCTATATTGATATTTTATTATTTCGAGTTATAACATTTGTTGCAGTCTACAACTTACTATAAAGATGACTTAGGATTTATGAAACGACTACAGAAGTCTCGTTTTCTGTGAGTAAGGCTCTTGAGATATTACAACATATTTGGTCATTGGTAGCTGGCCTGCTAGCAATAACAAGCTATCATTAGCATTTGCTAGCACGCATTTCGTTGCAAGGGTCATTGTAATTGCTGAAATAACGTAGAAAGTGTTGTTGATTGTTAAAATATATTTCAGTATATCTGTTACCTATCCATAAGCCCATACTTAATTCTTGATAATTGCAAGTGTTTATGCCTTATTGCAATGCTAGTAGCTAGCGTTAGCTTACGTTACGCCCCGTAGTGTTACGCTATTCGAAGTGGGAGCTAATGTTACCGTTAACGTCGTAGCAATAAATGAATATTTTAGCCAGAACTTATCAACTGCTTTTTGCTTGTCATTGTGTTGGTACATTAGTATTTGTGGGGTAAAAGCTATAGTTTTCCACAATGTCTGGAATCTGTCAGTGCTGCAATAATGGGCCAATAGCAACAGGATTCATCACAATTCCGGCTATAAATGGTTCACCTTTATTTAATATGCAGATCGACGGACAATTCTATAACTTATAATCACATTTTAATATGCGGATGAACCAGCTTTCAAGTGTTAATTAGTATTGTATTCTGGTCTAGTGTAGTGTATTCTTGAACAGCCATCCCCTATTTCAAGATTGTTAATGTAACGTTGAATACATTTGGAAAACTATGTTTATGGTGTGCGAGGTTTCAAATAAAAGAAAGTACTTTGGCCTTTAATCAATTGAAATATAATTTGTAGACTGAATACCCAGTTAAAAATGTTAATGGACGTTTTTCATTGATTGTATCTAGTACAGTGTTAAAATCTGCAGAGAAAAACAAAAGAAATTCAATATTGCCATTAAGTACCAGTGTTTATTCAGCTGCTGAACTTAAAAACCATGCCCTGATAAACCCAGATATATTCCACTGGTATGGGAAAGTCTCAGTGGACAAGCTGTTTGTGTATAAAGTCTAATTGAGAAGCCATCTTGAAACTGCAGCCAATTAAGAACTTGAAATTTTAAATATGGCTGGATATTTCTTTTGTTGGTTTGTTTATATCACGTATGTGATACTTGCAACACCAGTGATCTATGAGACCAAGCCATTTTGGGTCACATTGAATAGTTAAAAATGACTTATTATTTTGCTTTGCTGTGCCCTCTCCACAGACATTTGTCTTTTGACACAGTAAGAGTGTCACGCAATGCACCATGGAAGTGGATCACAAAACATGCAACGACAGCTTCAAAGATCCAGATCTGTCAGTGGAGCTGAAGCAGAGGAGCAGCAGCAGCCTACCATGACAGCTACACAGCAGCAAGCTACAGTTAATCACCCACAATCTCCTGCAACCCCATTTTCCTCTGCTGCCAGCCCCTCAGCCCCCCAGTCACCCAATTATCAGATAATTATGAGTCGTAGCCCAGTTCCCGGGCAGAACATGAACATCACATTACAAAATGTAGGACAGATGGTGACTGGTAACCAGCAGATCACCCTTACCCCACTCCCTATCCAGAACCCAGCATCCCCTGGCTTCCAGCATACTACACCTCAGTGGATATTTGAGCAGGCTCCACCCTCCTACATCCAGGTTACCTCATCTCTGCCCCAGCCCATACAGCCACAAAGTCCAACTCAGCACAGTCCAGTCTCTCTGCAAGGTGTTACAAGACCAGGAGCCCCTGCAACAGCTTTGGGTGTGTGTGGACAGAGTCCAACAGGCTTTGTTGATGCTAGTATGTTGGTTCGACAAATCGGTTTAAGTAGTCCATCGGGAAGTGGCCACTTTGTTTACCAGGATGGTGCAGGACTGGCCCAGATTGCCCCAGCCACACCCGGCCAGCTGGCTTCTCCGGGAGCAACAGGCTCTGTGAGGGAACGCCGACTTTCTCAGCCGCACTCGCAGACTGGAGGCACCATCCACCACCTCGGACCACAAAGTCCTGCGGCTACTGTTACTGCTCTTTCCACTCTGGGCAGCCCTGGTCACATCACCACTTCCAACCTACCTCCACAAATCAGTAGTATCATTCAAACACAGCTGGCACGTCCTAATCCATTTGAGAAAACACCACAGTGTGTAGTTGCTGGAGTAGGAACCTCTTCCACACCTACATTTAGTATACCCTCCACCATTCCACCTTCTAGTCCTTCTCTCACGAGTCCATCTCAAGGGAATCCCAACAATCCTCTTGCAACTACCAGCATGGCTGTGGGTACTATGAAGAAGCAGACACCTAAGAAGTTGGAGGAAATTGCTCCTTCTACTCCAGAGATTGCTCAGCTGAGAAAGCAGTGCTTGGAGCACCACACCAAGAAGATGGAGAGCCTAAAGGAAATGTTCAAAGAATATCTGATTGAGCTTTTCTTTCTGCAGCACCTCCAAGGGAACATGATGGACTACTTAGCTTTTAAAAAGAAACCCTGTCTTCCCCTGTATACTTACTTGAGACAGAATGATTTGGACCTTGAAGATGAAGAGGAAGAAGAAGAACAGTCTGAGGTCATTAATGATGAGGTACACTGGGAACTCAAACTGTACTCTGGCTAGTATTATAATTATGAACTGTACCTCCACTTCATCCAGTGAATATTGTACCTCTTAAATCTGTGTCATTTTCAGGTAAAAGTTGTTACTGGAAAGGATGGCCAGGCAGTGACACCAGTTGCCATAGCAACACAGCTTCCTCCCAATGTTTCTGCAGCTTTCTCTGCTCAGCAGCAGTTTCAGGTGATAGAGGCAATACTTGTTTCATTACAACCAAATTATTGTTAGCGGATTATATTTATTTTATTTATTGGTTTATCGCATTGAAAAGGTTTGTGAGAGGTAATCCCTCATTAACTTACTGAGAGGTTGTTTTTACAGGGGCATCAAGGGGCTGCTGCTGGCACCATTGCAAACCCTGGAGACATGGATGCCTTTAAGAGGCAACAGGCTATGGTGCAAGCAGGTAGGGCAAGGATCGTTGTCTCTTGTCTTTCTTATGTTGCTTTGTTTCCTCCCCGTTTGCTTTCTTTTCTGTTTGTTTTCTTTTTTCCCTCTAATTGCTTCTGCTTTTAGATATTTGGCATCCTCTACTAGCGCTCTGTGTTGAAGTCTTAAACCGAGGAAGGAGAGGTGACCTGTAAGGTCTTCAGAAGGTCAATGCTGTGTTCCGAGTGCTTTTTTTTTTTTTTTTTTTTTTTTTTTTTTTTTTGCGTTATGAGGGTATTGTGTGTTTTAAATCCCAGATCAGGCTAAGAGGTCCCGGATTGACGTTGGTCGCCATGGGCTGATTTTCCAGCATCCTGGTGTAGCTCCTTTAGGATCACCTGGCGTGCCACTCCAGCAGCTTATGCCAACTGCGCAAGGTAGGAGTGCTACTACCAGGCCGTTCTGTGTACTGTTCGGTGCTGCTGGACGTATCGTCAAACTAAGGAGATTTAAATAAGTGAATCACAACATTCATCTTCTACAAACAAACTCCAAGCAGCATCAACAAACAGATCTTCATCCATCTGCTGGATTTCTCAGCAGTCCACAGGAAGTTCAGGCTTAGCTGTACCAGCACCAAAGCTCTCTCTGTCAGGATAAATGGGGAAGAAGACTATCCAAGTCTGAAGAAGAGTAGCCACTCAATGGGAAGATGCCATGTCTTATGATTTGTCTTTTTTGTTTTGACTCTTACTCACCCGTTCTTATCCATCTCTTCTTTTTTGAAGTGTGTTCCTGTTAGTCGTCTTTATTTGGGCAGACCTTCCCGTGCTGATGGATTTTCATCAAATTTGGAGGTGGATCACAGAAAGTGGAAATCTTGTGTGAATAAATTCACTTTCCAATGGGTTTTTCTTGTTTCCCATATTATGACTTCACGTGACATGCTTCTTTTTGGTTTCCCATCGTTATTCTGTCAAAAGCCTTTCCCTCTCCAATTATCCATCCTCGCCCATATCATTGACAGGTATTCAAGTCATCAGGGTTTTTTTTATGTTACGTATGTGTCTGTATTTATCTCATGTTCATATTTAGTTGATTTTCCACCATGTTCTTTCATGGCATTTTATTCTGACTTGGCTTCTTTCCCTCAGTCTAAGTAGGAGGAAAGTCATATGGAGGAATTGTGTTCACGGCACAGGTTTTTGCGATTGTGTTGGTGTGGGTGTGTCAGGGCCAGGTGTTGGTGGCATCTAGGCAAGGTGGTGTGACGTGCAGGGAGGTAAGGCAGGCGCTGCTTTAGTGTGCACAGCTCCGCCCAGGCCTGCTGTCTGCAAGATCCCATGTGTGTCTGTTTGCCCATCTCTGTGCTTTGTCGCTGTGTGAGGCATCCAGATGTCTCGGTTACTGCTAGAATGACATTGCTTCATGCTTGCTGAACATGTGGTGTTTTTGTGTGTGTTCTGTATTTTTTTTTTCCCCTTTCTTCTCCCTTTCTCTCTATCAGTAGTACTTTTGTTTTCATTTTGCATTGTAACATTTCTGTTTGTTCCTCTGTTTAAAACCTTACTTATTGCATGCATAATTTTTGATGTTTTTTAACCATACTTCTGAACATTCGAAATGCAATGTTTTGGTTTTGCATTAATCAAAGTAGTATTTTATTTGAGAGACATGTAGATCTTTTACATTAATTTCATTTCTTCTGTAATCATTTTTGCTGTATAAGTTTCATCAATTTCCGCTGTAATCATTAGGAAGTATATTGCTTTTAATTACTACAGTAAATCTAGTACATTACTTCAAGGTTCTGAGAAGTTCTAATAGTTGAAGCAGTCATAAAAATTAAAAGTACTATTTAATGTTTTAGTTACTAGTTTCTAAAGATGATCTTGCTAAAAAGGGTCTCTCTCTCATATATATATATATATATATATATATATATATATATATATATATATATATATATATATATATATATATATATATATATATATATATATATATATATATATATATATATATATATATATATATATATATATATATATATATATATATATATATATATATATATATATTTTAAAAAAGGGAAAGCTAGCAAACACTTCTTAAAGACTAAAACTTTTTGAAATTTGACCAAGAACACAAAAGACATACAACACATAACTTAAGATGACAAAACTGACAACCTCTTTTTTACCATTCTGTTTGTGTTAATTTCTTCACTATACCTTTGTGTGTCCTATAATTTGATTACTGTGTGTACAGGTGGAATGCCGCCTACTCCTCAAGCGGTCCAGATTGCAGGGCAGAAGCAGAACCAGCAGCAGTATGACCCATCTAAGGGACCTCCAGTGCAGAATGCAGCCAGCCTTCATACCCCTCCTCCTCAGCTGCCAAGCAGGCTGCCCCAAGGTGTTCTGTCTATGGCTAATCTGCCCATGACCCTCTCTCAGCAAGGTCAGTTAGTGGAGAATACAGTTCAGCCTGGTGGTCAGCTCCAGGCACAGGTAAAGGCGCAGGCAGGTGGGCCTGTTCTAGCTACAGTGAACCCCCACACACAGCTTCAGGCCCAACTGCAGCAGCAGATGCAGCCAGGTCTTCATCTACAGCTGCATCCCCAGCAGCAATCCCAGGCCATACTGCAATCTGGACAAGCGGTCAGTCTACATCAAACATATAACTAAACATTTTAATGTATGTTTCTTACTTAATAGCAATACAGCAAATTGTCACATTAAATATATATTTTTCTTCATAGACGGTGACACTTGCTCGCCCAGGTACAGAATCAAACCTGCAAATTCAGAGGATAATGATCAATGCAGTATCCATGACATCCATGTCTCCTGCTCCTCCATCTGCTCCCAACTCCGTTACAACCCCCAATACTACAAGTCCTGTTCGTCCTCATGGATCTAATATCAATCCAAGCACCCAGTCCAAACTAACTGGAACCAATGGTATATCCACAGTCAAAATTGGTGGCAGTACAACAGTAACCTTGCCATCTTCACAGGAGGGCTCTCAAGATAAGCAAGTTGAGCAGGCCAAACTGGTGAGTTTGTAAAGCACACATGGGTGGCAAACAGGTATCTGCAAATAATTTACTGTTGTTGTTATTGTTGTTATTCTGACTTCAGTCATCTGTTAGTAACCGGCAGATAGCTACTTCAGCATACTATTAAGCCGAAAGGACAAAGGATCAAGAAATATGATTGATATCTTTTATACTTATGATTTTTATACTTTTAAAAAAGTATTACATCATCAATGACATCACATCACTTTAAAGCCTTCAAAGTTTTGGCCTTTAAATTTTTTAAGGCCAACTCGCTTTGAAGTTTTGCCTAATCCGTATATAAATAAGCGACATTTCGTTTCAGCTTTGCTTGGAAAATCCTTTCAGCACCGAAGTAATCACAGCGCATTTTCTTTTTGGAAATGCATTTTCTAGTTAAATATCCTGCCTTAATTAATTAATTAATTAATTTAGTGTGTTTGGTTACCTTTGAATTCTCAATTTTCTCGTCATTCTTATTTCATCATTGATTGCTTTTATATGCATCTATGTCACTGGGGTATTCATAGAAATTATTTTTTTCCTGGTCATCGGGGAACGGTGTTTACATGCACTAATGGAAGCCTGTCTCACAATGTCTTTGTGGTGCAGCAGGGTGAGAGAAAGGAAAAGCATATGCAGCTGATCCACAATAAATTTTTAAAAATCCATGGTGGAAGTGACCTATTTAGACTTCTACAAGGCACTTCTTGTTTGAACTTTTCTGTTAGACTTTAGGCAAACTTTATTTTAAAAATTAGGTGTCAATGCCCCCTTATGACCATACATTAATTTCCTTCATTCTTTTCAACTGCACAAATAGCTGGTTATACTTATACATGAAAAATAAATTGGCATTTTTCAATAGCAATCAACCTAGGGAAACCAGGTTTCCCTAATTCCCTACCCTCATTTCGGAAACCAGCTTTCCCGTCTACATGACTCTTAAGAAATCGGCCTTCTTGGGAAAGCTGACTGGAACCTTGTCACTTAAGTCCATGTAAACACACTAATTGAGGATACTTTCAATTTTGCAGTTCAACACCTACCAAAACTAATCTGTAATTTAAAAAAACTGAAAAAAAGAACCAATTTCCTAAATTTTTATTCTGTAATTACTTGCATTTTTTATTTTGCAGGAGAGTCAAGTGCATCAACGAATTTCTGAGTTAAGAAAAGATGGCCAGTGGTCTGCCAGTAGGCTCCCTAAGCTTGTTGAAGCCTCACGCCCAAAGTCCCACTGGGACTACCTCCTGGAGGAAATGCAATGGATGGCAGCTGACTTTGCCCAGGAAAGGAGATGGAAAGAGGCTGCCGCTAAGAAGGTACAGATGTGGAAATTTTTCAGTCCTAATGGGTCAACCTTGTTAAACTTTAAAACTGCAAAAGGAAAAACTCTGGCTAAAGGAGGTTCTACTTCAAGATGATGTCAACACTCCTGTGTGTAAATAAAAGAAACCCCTGAAGAACCACTGTGTTTCAATTAGAGTGAGATATCTCCTCTTCTAAAACCATCCACTGATCTTACATAATTTTAAAATTCATTCATATCAATGAATCAAGCAAATCAATTCTGAAACTGATGCAAAAAAGAAAACATCTCATTCTGATTTGAGACTTTTGTGACTACAGAAACACTTAATTCACTCTGGTTGTTCAGAGTTCTCATCAATACAAACGTAGTTGTATATATACTCTTGTGTATATATACAAACGTAGTTGTATATATACTCTTGTGTATATATACAACCTTTAACATAGACAGCGGTGTTCAGAGGGAAGTTATACATTGTTGTGTTTTTCATCGCAGTGCAGAAAGCATACATACATCTCATGATCAATTTAAATCATGGAACCAATGTTACCAATAGCTGACCTCAGCTGGGATAAAGCATGTCACTTCCTCACTAGGAACGAGCAAAGGAGGTGGTCTGGTGTGACACCAACTCATGCTATTTAGAGAACTGTGGTTATGTAAATAACCCAAACACTTCTGAGATGCCATTGCACTAAGCATTGGACTAGTGAGGAAGCTGTAACATTGAGTATGTAAAACCTAGCAAAGGTATGTGGTGAGGCCCAACTTGCTGCAGCGCAAATATCCTGAATGGAGAGCCCTCTGAAAAGAGCCCATAAAGTGGTGAGACCCCTGGTAGAGTTAGTGGCTGTAGACTCCTGGAGCTATATGCCAAAGCAATATCCCCCCACAATCCAGTGAGAGAGTTGTTGTTTAGAAACAGGCTTCCCTAAGTGATTCTTTGCCCATGATACAAATAACGGGTCCTTTAGTTCTGTCCATCTGTCCGCCCAATACTCGAACTGGACAAAGCATATGTAATGGGGCAAAAAAGTATTTAGTCAGCCACCGATTATGAAAGTTCTCCCGCTTAAAATGATGACAGAGGTCTGTAATTTTTGATCATTCATCAAGACCCAGCCACGTCTCATCTTCAACACTCTCGCTGGTGGAAGGATGTTTTTGCTCAAAATCTCACGATACATGGCCCCATTCATTCTTTACTTAACATGGATCAGTCGTCCTGTCCCCTTTGCAGAAAAACGGCGCCAAAGCATGATATTTCAGCCCCCATGCTCCAGAGTGGGTATGGTGTTCTTGGGATTCAACTCAGCATTCTTCTTCCAAACACGACAAGTTGAGTTGTTACCAAACATTTCTATTTTGGACTCATCTGACCACATGACCTTCTCCCAATCCTCCTCTGGAACATTCACATGGTCATGGGCAAACTTTAGACGGGCACCATCGCTGTGCATGCCGAATGTACTGAAAGGGCATGAATCTTGCCGACCTGTTTTGCTGGTGTGATTTCCAACAAATAAACTGACTTTAAAGGCACCATTTTCAAATCCATGTGTTCTAATGGTTCTAAAGGTGGAACTGACAGGGCCTCCAGGGAAACAGGAACCTTAAGCCGTACGCCCCTTGTGAAACACCCCACCACGGGGTGCTGTCTCACAGTCTTCCTCCCCACACCGACATGGCAGGCAGAAATAGCTGCTAAGTACCTTAATGGTGGAAAAAAGTCTTTCCTTTATCCATCATGTCCTGCAGGAAAGTCAAAATCACTGCTAGGGAATGATGGAAGGAAATCTCCTGCCGATCTGTTCATCATTTCTCAAAATCAGGCATTTCCTACCATAAAGATACCTTGTTGAGGAAGCCCTAGGAGTATGAATGCTTTCAACAACATTCTGAGGGAGACCCAGAGTGTTCAAGTTGAACCACTCCCAGGCGAGAACTAGAGAGCAAGTCTCTCTGAGTGGGGGTGGAAGATCCCCTGTACTTCAGACAGAAGTTCTATGCCAACTGGTAGGGACCAAGGTTCCTGGTGGAGGAGTTCACCTATCTCCGACAGCCAGTGTTTTGATGGCTATCTCCTCCCTTACCCTGGCCAAGGTCGGAGAAATCAGAGCCACAGGGGGGGAAAGCATATATAAGGAAATGAGGCCACTGGTGAGCCGGTCCATCCTGGTCATGAAGAGACCAGGATACTGAGCAGAGGACACCGAACATTCTCCCTTGTGGAAAAAAGGTCTACAGACAGTTGCCCATAACGCTCCCACACCAGGCTCACCACATCTGGGTGGAGCCTCCATTCTGCATAAAAAGGGTTTCCCCTGGACAGTATATCTGCTCCACAGTTCATAGACTTGGGTGGCATTCAGCGTCAGAAAATGTTTGCTACTCCAGACAATCAGTCTGTGTGCCCAGTGTGTGCAACCGAGAGGATCTTAGCCCCCTTGTCTGTTGACATGAGCCACAAATGTGGTAGTGTGGATATGGTGTCCCCTTAGCAAAGGTAGGAAATGTTTCAGTACTAGCTGCACTGCTAACACGAACAAGTAATTTATAAGGGATAAGCCAATGTGAGGGTCCCATGTCCCATTCGCTGCCCTCCCCATGAATGGACCCCTCCAACCTAACCACTTTCCTGCACAAGACCACCCCCATGGGCTCTCGCTGAATGAGAGAACTCAATTCTCTCCATGGACGTAGTGCTGTTGTGGGTGTCACTGAGATGCTTAGCCTGTGAGAGCCCTGACAGCGTGGGTCTAACCTGTGCAAAGCCACCCAATGCTGGACACCCTTTATGTGTAAACGACTCATTGGAACTACTACCAAAGCTGAGACCATCAGCCACAACGACCTTTAGCAGAGCCTGAGAGAGACATTCCCCCTGTGGAATAGGGATTAGCAGTCTGTGAGTGCCTGCAACCTCTCTCCAGTCAGCCTGATTGTGGCCTGTCCGAATCTATAAACAGAGCTAGGAAGGAGATGGTCTCAGAACGGAGAAGAACACTCATGTGTAGATTTATTCAGAAACCCAGATTTGTGTCATAAGCAACTTTGTGTGTTCTGCTGCCCCCTGGCTGGAGGGTGTAGTAATGAGCCAGTCTATATAAGTTGCCACTCTGATGCCTCGCCAGCTCAGCGTCCCCACTGCTGCCACAGTTTTTTGTTGTTGTTGTTGTTTTTGTCCTTTCGGCTTATCCCGTGAGTTCAGGGTCGCCACAGCAGATCTTTGTCCACATGTTGATTGGCACAGTTTTTACACCAGATGCCCTGCCTGACGCAACCCTGTCCGATTTCTACCGGGCTTAGACCGGCACTGCACAGCAGGGAATGAGAAAGGGCTGTGCGTTTCGCAAATACTCTGG
This sequence comes from Channa argus, assembly GCF_033026475.1. Lineage (NCBI taxonomy): Eukaryota > Metazoa > Chordata > Actinopteri > Anabantiformes > Channidae > Channa > Channa argus. The sequence continues at coordinate 20,546,806 of NC_090207.1, forward strand.
GGCTTAGTGAGAGACCAAAGGGGAGAACTAGATACTCGTAACATGTCCCCTGAAAGGCAAATCTGAGGTATTTTCTGTGGGGGATATACATTGGGATGTGAAATAAGCATCCTTGAGGTCGATTGATGTGAACCAATTGCTCGGGTGCAGAAAACGCAGCAGAGACGCTTCATCCAGAATTTGTATTTTCTCAGATGTACATTCAAAGTCCTTTTGGAGCCGAGCTACCTGGATCACATGAGGTTTAGGTTGCCTGAAGATTCTGAAGCTGGAAAGTGGTCGTGCCACAGCCTGCGCAAATGTTTGGCGCTGGGTGGCAAGGAGAGATTTTTTTGGAAGACACAACTTCAGCTCTTAGCCATCCCATTTCTTCTCCTCACATCTGCATTGATGTGACAGAAGCCCCAAAAATGGTGGGGGTTCCAAGGAGATCCTCCTTTTCTCTGGTTGACAGGGTGGCGAGATTTAACCATCTGGCCCTCTCCTGTCAGACCATCAGCCCCATTGCTCTTCCCAGAGGGTCGCCACTTTATGGAGATGGAGACAGTGGTCAGTGATGAAACACACCTCCTCCAATAAACCGGGGTCAGGCAAAGCCATAATCTCCTCTTACAGCTCAGCTTGATCTGCCATCAGAAAAGAGGAAGCATTGAGGGCCTGGGCTGTCAGCGTAGCCGCCTTGCATGACTTCTATGTCAGTTTGGACTGGAAGCAATCTGATCAGGACAGGAGGGTGGGTCCCGCTGATGGCAGGGAGGTTATATCAGGTGGAGATGAGATGCCAACTTCTATTGGGAAAATATTACAGAGGCCGTGCTTCTCCATTCCCTTACAATCAAGAATGGAGCTGCCTGCCACAGGATGCTTCTCCCTGTATGTTTATTGCGTCAGGAGACTGCAACCTTTTCACCTTTGGCAAAGTCAACCGTGACCGAGTCACTTTGGCTTGGACCTCAGGCCACTGGATATTGAGCTTTCCAGCCGCGTGTTTGCACACCTCCTGCAAGTCCAAGTCTAGTATAGGAGAGGATCCATATCCGTCCTATGCCTGGGCTACCTTTGGGGGTGCTAGATAGTTTACTGCCACATGGAGAGGCTCGCGCCTGTGTTTTCTCCTCTGCCTTCGCGGGAGTATTTGCGGTGGCCGTGGTCACTAGCAAGGGTTAATAGCTGTGAAGCCATGACGTGGCATACTGCTAAAGCTAACCTGGTGTGGCTAGAAAATAGCGGGCTAATGGTTTAATGTTAACCACGGGGAATAGCTAATATTTGCTCGGGGAGTATTGCTACTCAAAAGTGTTACCACTTGGTTGGAGCAACTGTAAGAAAAATTTCTAATTCCCACAGTCTGAGTCTCTCTGTTTGGTGACAGACTAATATGAGCAGATCTCTCAAGATAATGTTTCCAGAGAACAAAGCGCCCAGTGGAAAGTTAAGCTAGGACCCAGAGAGACAGCTGGTTCGCAAGAAAGGTAAAATGGAACTTCTGCTCTTGTGAGAAGAAGTTTTGTTTGTTGATTGGGGAAGCGCATCATTCTCATGGACAGATTTTTTTTTTTTAAAACGGCTAGCGACATATACTTATGCGGCCCAAACAAGTATATTTTATATGTAGGAAGCACTGAGGTTGTTTTTCATTTATGCGCATAAGCTTCACTAAGAATAAATATTGGCTTATAGCCCTGCCCTAATTTTTCTATTGACTCTCAATAGCATGCTTTGTTTTAAGCAAACGTCACTTCCAACATATTGCAGCTGTCACCAATGAACCATGAAATGCGTCGTGCAGTTGCCCTATCATGTAGAGGAAAAATAAATGTGATGGTCTGCAGTGTTTTCTAAACATTGATTTATTTGATAAAATATAATAAAGTATATTTATTGAAAATTATTGTAGGTAAGTATGAGATCGTATAATCAATATCTAAGGAGTGAGATTGAGTCCAGCTGCAAAAAGACTTGATTGTGACATCCATTTCTGTTTCATGTCTTTGCTACAGCTTGTTCGCACATGTGCCCGTTACCATCAAGAGCAGAAGAAAAGTGAAGAGAGGTCAAAGAAAGAAAGAGAAATTCATCTTCGTCACATTGCCAGCACAATTGCACGAGAAGTGGAATTCTTTTGGTCAAACATTGAGCAGGTATGTTTATTTTCTAAATCACAATAACGATTCAGAATTATTATATACAATATAATAGTTCAGTAGTTTAATAGTACCAGTCGAAATGAGATGTTTTGGTTTTGTTTTTATCAGGTTGTGGAAATTAAACTCAAATTTGAAATTTATGAGAAGAGACTCAAAGCACTCAGCTTACAAAAAGTCTCAGGCAAAGGTATGTCTTACTTAGCAACTACTGTGTATCATGAGCTCTCACTTTACCATTTTATGATTCTGGTTCAAATATAAACTGTACTACTGTTATATTGAACTTAAATAACTTGTTTTGCAGTACCTATTCAGTCAACAGGAGAGAAAGCTGATAAAGAGGTAGACACTGCACTAACACTCAAATAAATGACAAGGCAAAACCACATATGCCAGCGTATATGTATGTTTAGTTACATGTATTTTCTTTTCCTTAATAGGAGGTTGCCACTTACACTAAAAAGAGAAAATCAAGTTCGCCCTTGGTTGATGAAGATGGTATGTTTTAAACTATAAAATTTATATGGCAAAAAATATGTACAGCAGGTGTTGTACAGCCTATTTATCATTTGGCTCATTTTTTGTCCTAGATGAAGAAAGCACCATAGAGGAAGAAGAGGCCATGGAGGGGGAAGCAGACCCCAACACAGAGTTGGTTGACCTTACTAAAGATGGTATTTAACTCCTTTACATCCCTGAGCATTTGTATATGTAGAGGCAGATCGTAGTAGAAATGGTTATAATCCTTTATAATAGGATCTTTTATAATAACCAGTCCTCTGTGAGGGATGTTCATGTTTATTTGATAACCTTACAAATTATTTACTATCTTAAAGTAAATGCAACACATTATGCCGGATCAAGCTCAAGTCATCATGTTGTTTTAAACTTCTTTTAAATCCTAATATAATTATTCTTACAGTGAACACAAGCCAAGCCAGTGGTTAAAGAGCCCAGATTTACTAATTATTGCTTTTTAACTTTTGCATCCCTCATTTTGACACTCCATGCCGTTAAGACATCTGTGTTTTGCCTATATTGGTTTTATTTGAACTTTAAACACTTTTATTAGAACGAAATTATGATTAGATAAATTATGTTAATTACACATAATAGTACACAGTATTTATTTTCTTATGACATTAAAATGTATTCAAATAATTACAACATTTTTTACTTTTAGGAGCCTAGTTTCATATACAAAACAACCACCAAAAGTACTTGATTTTGTTTCTGTAATGTTTATGCAAATGGTTCTATGTTTGGTTTGTAGCTGAGATGCCTCTGGATGCTTTGGTGAAGCAGTATGCTGGTGCCTATGCTGACAGCTTTGAGTGGCCTCAGCCTAGTCCACATAGTGATGAGGATGACTTGGAAGAGACTGAAGGTGCTTTTAAGAATGGACATTTTAAATGGTGTTCATCCTCACATCCAATTTTGAGTAATTCTTGTCAGTGATGCAGCTTTTATATTGGTGATATTTTTATTTTTTAGAAATGGATTGTCCTACAAGCTGTCCACCCGAAGCAGTGTTAATTGACTCCCTGCTTAGTGTGGACCAGTACCATGGTGCCGACAAAACCACTTCCTCTGAGTCAGATAGGAACCCTGCCAGAGACATTGCTGAAGTTGCTGCTGCCACAGAACTCATCCTGCCCAAGGGCAGCTTTAGGACCACATCCTCAGTAAGACACACACACACACACACACACACACACACACAGACAGGCAAAAAAAGTACCATTAGCATTTCTTAACTGATTTATTTAAAATTTTTTACTAGACCCGCAGCCCAGCTCCTTTTCTACTACACGGGTCACTGCGAGAGTATCAGCAAATTGGTGTGGACTGGTTGGTGAAACTTTACAAGAAAAACCTCAATGGCATCCTAGCTGATGAGACAGGTCTTGGCAAGACCGTACAGACAGTGGCTTACATGGCCCATTTAGCTGGCCAAGAGGGTATGCCCTTGTTTAAAGATACATATGTTTTTTTGTGTGTGTGTGTTATTGATATTGCTTTTATTGTTTTTAATTTAATGTCAAAAGCATTTCTGTTTTCTGTTCACTTCTGGTCTGTTTTTGTCCACAGGCATCTGGGGACCCCATCTTGTTGTAGTAAGAACGTCTAAGTTGTTAAGTTGGGAGATGGAGTTCAAACGCTGGTGTCCTGGCCTTAAGATCCTCCTTTACCTTGGCAACAGAAGGGAGCGTAGATTTAAGAGAACGGTATTTCTTCCTCTGTTAAGACAGCATATCGATGGCATTGTCCATACAAAGGGCTCTTTCTAAATTTTCTCTGATTACTGATCCACAGCTGTGGGGGGAGATGAATAGCTTCCATGTATGTGTGACATCCTATAAGCTGTTGATGAAAGACCAGAGCTATTTTTTGAAGAGGAGGTGGAGGCACCTGGTATTGGACGAGGTGCAGCTCATCAAAAACATGAGTGAGAAACACTGGGAAATAATCTTTGCTGTGAAAAGGTAAGCAGAGTGAATGTTGGAATTGTTATAGCTTCTCATAAATCAGAATTATAATGTTTAATTGTTGACTCGTAATTTGTAAAGTGAACAATGTTTACCATGTGTTTTCATGTTTCTGATAAACATATAGCTTTTATTGGGTTATAAAGATGTACAATTGATGGCCACTTTTTAGGTACCCCTTCATAGTACCGGGTTAAGCTCGCTTTTGGTTTTGTGTAACTGCTTTAATTCTTTGTGACACAGATTCAACTCGGTGCTGGAAACATTTCTTATTCTGGTCCACATGACATAATGCAGATTTGTTTTAGGCTAAACATCCATGATGCAAATTTCCTGTTCTGCGTCAACCTACAGGTGCATTATTGCATTGGGATCTGCTACCTTTGGAAGCTATTTGAGTACAGTGAACTCAAGAAACCAGTTTGAGATTATTATATCTTTGTATACCTTCTAGAGGTACACTGAGGTCATGTAGACATGGAAATGGTCAGCAACAATACTCAGGTAGACTGTGGCATCTAAACAAACTTCAGTTGGTACTAAGAGGGCCAAAGTGTGCCAAGAAAATATCCCCTACATCATTGCACCACCAGCAGCAGCCTGAACCTTTGATATACGATGGATCCATGTTTTTGTGATGATCATGCAAAATTCTGACCATCCAAGTGCTGTAGCAGAAAGAGTAACACGAAGAACCATACCATGTTCAAAGTTACTTAAATCGGCTTTCTTCCCCATTCTGATGGTCGGTTTGAAATTCAGCAGGTCCCCTTAACAATATTTGCATACCTAAATCCCACTGAAATGCAAAATTGATATTTAATGAGCAGTTGAACAAGTGTATCAAAAAATAAATAAAACAACTGGCCATGGGCAGGTAGCTTTTGTCAAATCATTTCACTAGTGATATAGTATGTTTTTCTTTTAAAATACTTTTTAATTTCTAACAAGATTCTTACGAGGATCATTTTATTTTAAGTAAATGAGATATTTCTGTGTGTTCTAGTGAGCAGAGAATTCTCCTCATCAACACCCCTCTACAGAATACTTTAAAGGAGCTGTGGACCATGATCCACTTCCTATTGCCAGGAATCACCAGACCATTCTCTGACTTTCCTGTTAAAGCGGACACCGACCACAACCAGGACTACTGCCACAAACTTGTCATTCGCCTGCACAGGGTGGGTATTGCACCTTCTAATTCAAACTTGATTGATATCTCTCAACTGCAGTCCTTAAATACCCATTAACTATAAAATCCTCCCACTCTTTTCTGTAGATGATACAGCCTTTCATCCTGCGGCGCTCTAAAAGGGATGTGGAGAAACAGCTTCCCAAGAAGTATGAGCACATCCTGAAATGCCGTCTTTCAAGCAGGCAGAAGAACCTTTATGAAGATATCCTCACCCAACCAGGGTGAGATATTTGCTCTATATTCATAATAATGATAATAAAATTTAGGACAAAAATATAATCCAGTATGTATAATGGACAGTTGCCATTTATTATATATTTATTTATTTCCATGAGAGTTTTGTTTCTGTAATTATATTTCCTCAAATATTTTTTTTAATTACTAAAAACAAAATTTTTTTTTTATTTTATTTTATTTTTTTTATTTTTATTTTTTTACTGGGAAGACCTTATCTGTTTTATCTTTTTAGTTTAGTAGTTGAGAGGTACAGTATAAAGATGCACTCATTTTATATTTATATTTTATAATATTGGCTACTTTGCTTTGTTTTTTCCCACAATCACATCACTTGTCATTATGTCCTCCCCCCCCCCAGAGCTCAGGAGGCACTGAAGACAGGTCATTTTGTCAGCGTGCTTCAGGTCTTGATGCAGTTACAGCGAGTATGTAATCACCCAGAGCTGGTGGCACCCAGAGAAACTAGCAGTTCCCACTTCTTTTCCTCTCTGCAATACAACATCCCATCACTGGTACTGGGGGCTCTTCAGAATCAGTCAAGCGAGGTAACACTTTGTGCTTTGCGCTGCTTAGGTGCAGCAAAGTCTTTCTTGACCCATTTAAGCTGTTTTTTACAAAAAAAACTTGCAAACATCCTTAACATTAGTATTAATAAGAATAGGTAGTTACCACTTACCATTCTGAGATTTTTATTAGGAATTAATTGGTAAATGGTCTGCTTATACAATCCCAATTTCAAAAAAGTTGGGAGGATGTGGAAATGTAAATAAAACAGAATGCTGTGATTTTCAAATATCATCAACCAATATTTTATTTATAGTAGAACACACACAACACATCATATGTTGAAACTGAGATATTTTACCATATCATGGAAAATGTTAGCTCATTTTTTAATTGGATCTTCTTTAAACAACTGTCTGTAAACATCTGCGAAGTGAGGAGACCAGTTAATGGGGTTTTAGGACAGGAATGTTGTTCCACTCTTGTCTGATGCAGTATTCTAGCTCTTCAACAGTCCTGTGCCTTTGTTGCTGGATTTTTTTGTTATATGATGCACCAAATATTTTCTCCTGTGAATCAATGCTTTTGTGATGGATGCAGTTTGTGGTGGAGCATTGGCTTTCTAAAATACACAAGGCCTTTCCTGAAAGAGAAGTCGTCTGGATGGGAGCACATATTGCTCTAAAACCTCTATGTAATCCATCAGAGATGCAGGCTATTGAACAGTCTGCTGATAACAAGCTGCATGGTCCCTCTTGTCTTTAGTCCTCATATCAGGGCATCCATGATTTCCAAAAACAATATCAAAGTTTGATTCATCTGACCACAGAACAGTTTTCTAATTTGCCTCAGACCATCTTAAATGGGCTTTGGCCCAGAGGACACGGTGGTGCTTCAAGGTTTGTGTCCACACATGGTTTCTTCTTAGCTTGACGGAGCTTTAAATTACATTTGTGGATTTCACAGTGAATGGTGTTCACATACATTGATTTCTGGAAGTGTTCCTGAGACCATGCTGTGATGTCCAGCAGAGAATCATGCCTGTTTTTAATGCAGTGCTGCCTGAGCACCTGAAGATCAGGCGCATCCAGTTTTGACCTTCGGCCTGGTCCCTTGCACAGAGATTCCGCTTAATTCTCTGAATCTTTTGATTATATTATAGAAAGTATATGGAACGAACGAACTTAAGTCTGTTTAAAAATAAAATTTTATGTTGAGGAACATTTTTCAGAAATTTTGTTTGTTTTTAGATGCAGTTTCTCAGATTGGTGAGATACCTTTGAGAGGCTCTTGCTCTCTGAAATGCTCCTTTTATACATAGTTATGTTACTGATCTGTTGCCAATAAACCTAATTAGCTGTCAAGTGCTTCTCCATTTGTTTTTGATTTGCAGCAAATACTTTTCCAGCCATTTGTAGCCTTTGTTCCAACTTTTTAGAGATGCGTTGCTGCCATCAAATTCAAAATGAGCTAATATTTTCCATGAAATGGTAAAATGTCTGTTTCAACATCTGATAAAGTTGTTTATGTTCTATTGTGAATAAAATATGGTTTGATGAGGTTTGCAAATCATTGCCTTCTGTTTTTATTTATGTTTTACACATCCCCCCCAACTTTTTTGGGAATTTGGGGTTTTATTTTAAAAATTAAAAAGAAATGCATGTTCTCATTCACCCATTTACACACATACTCACAAAGTGAAGATAGTGGCTTCAAAGCAAGGTGCTCACTTGACCCATCATGACCAACTTCAGTGTCTTGAAGTACACTTATCTAGGAGGAACCAGGAGTTGAGCCACCGACCCTGTTGTCCATGGTTAACTGTCTACCAACTGAGCTACAGTGTCACTTGGGTATTTATATTGTATCTGTATTGATATGTTACTATTCCTGTTTTCATCCCATTCTCCTTTTAGATTGCAAATATGTCCATTTTTGATTTGATCAATAACGAGGACCGACTGACTCGGTATCAGACTGATGAGGCAGTACCCAAACTTAAGATCAGTCAGCAGCTCATAAAGGAGATCTACTCTGGACCAGATCCACAGCCACGTCCCAAACCCTGCCCAATTAAACCCATGAGGTCAGAAATATCTTCAAATATCCATGAAACATTACGATGATAACTGATGTCTTAATATTATAATTAATATTCTAACATTAATACAATATAATTATATGCTTATTTATTTATTTCAATTAGATTGTTCCAGCCTGTGCAGTATGGGACAAAGCCAGAAGGTCGCCTTGCTGCCATCACCAGTGTAGCCGGTGGACGTCCTCCAACAAGTTCAACTGCTACTAACACCTGTGCTTCGACTACCAGTCAGCCAGCCCAGACCAGGGGCAAGTCCCCTGTCACCACTGCAACTGCTGCACCCATTTCTCATGGTAAGACTATTTCAGTGACAGTACTCACAATACTATTTTGTTTTCACTGTGGCTGATTTAATGGGTTATGCCATGAAAATAAATAATTCACTCACTCTGTGCTCACACTGTCTTACTCTGGCTTCAGAAATATATTCAGAACCTTTCACTTTTTCAACACTAAATTGTGTTGTAGACCAGTTGTTCCCTTTGTCACTGGGGGCATTAAATGTAGATTGAAGGACAGAATGGCAGGCCTATTTTTTTAAAATGAAATTTTTGCAAAATGTAAAGGTCTAAATATTTTCTGAACCCAGTGATTTGGTGTTAAAGTTTTCAGCACATTTTAAAAACATGTACATGTGAACATGTATAATGCTTCAAAACCATCTGGTCCCCATTATACAGATCTTTGGACATTTATAGTACACCTTCATTGGCAAATTCCACTGGTGTTTTTTTCTGTGTATATATACTTTATGCAGCATATAATTCCCATATTATGTTCCCCGTTTTTCCCTTGTATCAGCACAGCCAATAGAGCAAGGCCACATATAAGACTTGTTGCAATCCATCTACAGCTTCTTATGCTTTGAAGTCTAATTCATTGTTGGCGTTGATCCCTTCTTATTGATTTTAATAAATTGTTGAATTGTCAGTATTTCAAAATAAAGATATGTCATGGTAAATCTGGATTTCATGTACTAGACACAAATTCTATCACATTCTCGGGCCTGCAAGTCCATAGGTAAATGTAGCGTTTTAGTCATCTGTAAACAAGTTGTAGTAGGATATAATTCAAATATCAGATATGTTACCCACAAAAGATTTGCTATTGCATTTTAGTTGCTTAGGAACATTTTTGTACATGGGAATATTTATGTGCATGACATTATCTGACAAAGTCAACATAAGCATAGGTTTATGGCAGCAGTGGTGGGATATATCCGACCTAAAACTAGTGTACCCCAAGAAGCTGTTTATGCATCCAGCACCTCAGCACTGTGGATTGGCGATGATGAAGCAAGATTGGATTTCATAAACCTGTTTCACGGTTAAAACACATTACGTTCCTAAAAGACATCGCACAGTTAGGGCACTCTAAACATACCAAAGTGAAAATGTAGAGAACACTTTGAATGCCTACATACACTACATTGCCAAAAGTATTCACTCACCTGCCTTTAGACCCATATGAACTTTAGTGACATCCCATTCTTAATCAATAGGGTTTAATATGACGTTGGCCCACCCTTTGCAGCTATAACAGCTTCAACTCATCTGGGAAGGCTTTCCACAAGGTTTAGGAGTGTGTTTATGAAATACATAATACACAGTGCTCGCAGTCTTTGCTCAAATTCATCCCAAAAGTGTTCTATCGGGTTGAGGACTCTGTGCAGGCCAGTCAAGTTCTTCCACACCAAACTCACTCATCCATGTCTTTGTGGACCTTACTTTGTGCACCTGAATTCATTCATTTATTTGGATAGGTTTGGCAATATAGTGTATGTATTGAGAAAACTAATTGCACTAATGATTTGACTATATATATTGGGTTACCCCTAACATGTAGTCCCATACCCCATTGCCTTGTACTTCACAGCAGTTGGAACCGCTACTCAGAGACTCCAGACTACCCCTCCTGTCAGCAGCAGCAGCAACACTGCCACCTCCAATGTAGCCTCCTCTGGGAATAGTGGTATTGGGCAGCATGTTTTGGGGGCTTCCTCTGTGGCATTGAGCCAGACCTTAGCTGGCACAGTTGTGGGGTCTATAGCTTCCATCAGCCAGCCTGGATTAGCACAGGTTCCAAGGCCAGCTCTAGCCCCCAGCCATGCCATTCAGCCCAGCTTACTATCCCAGAGGCTGGTTCTTACATCCCAGGCCCAGGCACGGTTGCCTAGTAAGTGGCCTCCCTCCCCCTACCCTTCCCTTTCAGCATTTTCCCTCCACATCTGACACCACAGTACAGGCTGCTCTACACTTTGGCCTTTACTTGGGGCACTGCTGATATGTGTCTTTACTACATACTCAAATGTGCAATGGTAACATCAAAGATGGTGCAGCAATTTTGGTCATGGCAGAGATGCCTTGTATTAGCAGTAATGTAACTCTAAAACTGGGGGGGGGAAGAAGGATCTGTAGCCATATCAGCAGCATCTCCACAGCCTGAGCATTCCCCATTTCTTTCTCAAAACCTGCATGTTCACTATGAACGACCCACTTATGGTATGCCACACATCAATACACTATTTAACTTAATTATGTCCTCTCTCTTCTTTTTTTACATATTTTTTTCCCCCAGTTTACTAATATTCTTTTGTCTTGTCTCAGCCCAGCTACAGGAAGAAATCCCAAAGCTTTGGATGTTTTAATTTTTTTTTCTTTGCTAATGTTTTAACTTTCACTCTGATGTTGCGCATCACTGTAAAGCATGGGGAAATGATCCCACATATTGAGAAACCTTTTCAGTAACAACACACAGTATTTGAGTATGTGAATAGAGCATATACTTTCTGAAAATTATCTTACTGGCTACTGTTGTTTTGAAAATTGCAACTTGTGTGGAAACTAAGATGAAGCTGAAATTCTTTGAAAGAGATACTTGACGCGAACACATTTCAGCACAGCAGGTGTCAGACAAATTTTCAAATAATTTGTCCACATAAATCATACCTACTTAAGCTGCTTATTGATTAAATTTGAATCTTGGAAATAAATTAATTCGCTTAATCACGTGTTCATGAATTGATGTAATTAACAAAAATTATTTTTTTAAGCCATATCAAAGTAACTGTTGTTTACACCAAACATATATTTATATGTATATGTGAACCATTTGGATTGTTCAAAGACTAAACACCTTTACTGGTTGTTGCAATTTGTTGCTTTCAATATAGCTAATTTGTGCATACAGATTTTTAAATATTTTCTTCTGAGGTCTACTGGGCTCTGTAAATTAAATGTAAAAAATATATATATTAAAAATTCTATATTAATTTTCCCTCCCATCCCAGTTGATAATTTTTAGTACATTCTTAAATGTTTCCTAAAATTAAGCAGAACTACACTTTCAGAGGTTTTTGAACATCCACATAGACACCTGAATTGGCACCTGCTGAATAGCATACATTGGTTTAAAATCTGGTATTTAAGAATGAAAATATATGGAGAAATAAATAAAAATCCAAAGACAATCATCGATAGTGGTTGACAAGTTTACTTCCTGTTTACCAGTGTGTTGCCTTGAAAAGGCAGTCAAGTGCAGTTCTTTGTGTATGTGTTTATTCCAGACTCACCTGAGGACTGTATATAGTCGTTTTCTTTCACCTTTTTGGGAAAAAGTAAAAACTGTTATTTTTCTGTTGTGAACGGCAACTGTGCTCGTCCCACTGATTAATCACCCTGGTTCTGCATGTCTTGTCTCTTTTTCACCCTTTAACTTATTGGCAGAACCTGTTCTTTTTTCTGGTGTTTCATCTGAATTGTTAATTGTTTTTTGATGACATGTCAGTTCTTCCCTTCCATTGAAGGTGGTGACATGGTGAAGATTGCACAGCCGACCAACATATCAGGCAGTCAGAATCGTATCTCCCAGCCAGAGACTCCTGTTACTCTACAGTTTCAGGGAAACAAGTTTACTTTATCCCCCAGCCAGCTCCGCCAGCTCACTACTGGGCAGCCCTTGCAGCTCCAAGGTACACTCTGAACTACAACCCATTGTCACATTTTCTGTCAACCTAAATCCCTTCATTTTGTTCTTTATGTCCTTTTGACATTAATCAGGGCTTGAGATTAACGCTTACCTGCTTACCCAGGGCAAGTGGAATGCGTCAAGCATTTGTCCAATCGGGCAAATAAAAAATGACTGTATGCAGTGTTTCCCAAACATTTTTCATTTAATGTGTTGCCCTGCCACAAATTGGTTAATATTTAATTTTATTGTAGAGATGCACGCTTGATTGGTCTTAAAGTGTCCACCATCTCATTTCAGGTGACCCAGAGACTGGGTCATTTTTTTTTTTTATGTCATTTGATCAGGTCCTATCTCTGTTTGCTAACTTTACTATAACTTCATGAAAACTTCGACATATAGCCAGGGCCGGGGATCGAACCACTCACCCTGTAGTCCGTGGACGGCTTTAAAATATAACCAATAAACTAGTAAATTCAACAGAATCATGATTTTGCCTCAGTGGAAGGAGAGCTGATGACTAAAACAAAGCAGCTCTACAAAATATGATCTGTGCCAACTCCACCAAAACGTTTAATATTCACAAGTGACATCTGCAAATTATGGGATATTTACATTTTGTCCAGATCAATGAAAATCTTGCGACAAGCAAAACTTCTTTAAATAACCACACAAAACACCAGTTCTACCTGCAGGTATTAGATACTTGCGTATGTCTGTGATAAGCAAAATATCTGGAAATAAATTTGCTAATTGTTCCTCCTAAAGTGTCTCCAAATTCACATTGTCACAGTGTAAGCTCCATTTAAGTTAGATGATAAAAGGCTGGAATAACACTCCTGCCTATATGTATCTTTTGCACTATTCAAAGGCCCCTTACTCTTATTGATGTCATATCAATGTTTTAAGCTGCAAACTTTAAAATCCCACCTATTCGTATTAGTTGGCTTCCTTATTATAAGGTGTTAAGTACAGATGTCATTTTAATGAGTCAGATACACATTAATCATAATGTTTTTTTCTTAATGCCTTTCATCTCATTTTGAGGGTTTTATCAAAAGCTGTGTTCAGAATTCATGCATAAATGTTGCTAGTATTTCTGCTTTCTCAATTATCAAAACATACAGATACAATGTTAAATCTTTTAGTTATTTTAACTTTTAATATAAAGCTCACATCAAGTAGGAGATTAGCTATAATGTCGGACAACTAAAACATTAGAGCTACTCGCCCTAAGGGCATGTGGTCTAAGAACTTTAATTTCAAGCCCTGGTTAATGGTAAACTTTTCAAACTAAGTTTAGATTAAGCATCTGTTCGGCCTTGCCGTGCCTTTCCTAATTCCTGGCACAAATTTTTTTTATATTCACACACTTAATTTAATGCCATCACCTAATGTTTGTTTAATACCTGTCATGGATTTAGGCAACATCCTGCAGATTGTGTCAGCTCCAGGGCAGCAGATTATCAGGCCCCAGGGGTCAGTGGTAATGCAGACAGTGCCACAACCTGTTACTTCATCTAACACCTCAACTACACCTGGCACACTTCACCCAACTCTGTCTACAGCACAACAAGGTGTGACTCATTTACATTATTGCATTATAAGGTTAACTGTCTCTTAATATGCTATCTAGGCACATCCTACAGTACCAGTTTATTATTGTAATGCTGAAAGCTAATATATTTTTGTGTGACATAAATGCTACCGTGTCCACAGAATTACACATTTTCCTATAAAATAAATTAAGCATTGGTATTTGCAAAAGCATTGCTTTTGTACGTTGATGGAATTTGCTTATGTTTTGATATTGTATATTTCTTTTTAAGCTTTGGGAGTGACTACAAATTCCATATCACCCCTCACCAAGCTTACAGCTACAGCTGGTTCTCAGGTAAGTACTTTACCACACATTTTCACTTATTTAATAAAAGATTTAATAAAAATGTGTGACTTTGCATATCATCTGCTACTGTAATCTTTAGGAATCTTCAGAAGAAAAGACACAGCAGATAAAGGAGCGCTTGAACTCCCTGTTTAAAGCGAATGAGCGCCGCTGTAGCCGCAGAGTGTTATATGGGTCCGACCTGCTGCAAGCTTGCACTTTGAGCTCAGAACCTGGTCACTCGGCCATCACTGCTGGAGGCTGGAGGTGGGTCGGCAGAGAGAGCTGCCTCAGGGCACAGAGAACTTGTGTGGCTACCACCTCTACACTGCAGTCCACTCTTCGCTCAGTGGAGTGTCTGGAGGCTGCCAACAGCCTTATCAAGAGGTACTAGCACATGTTGTTTGAAACCATCATAAAATACCTTACAAATCCATTTTTGATGCGTGTTGCTTGCTCACTAGCTATATTGTTTGAACTGCATTGGTTTGGTAGAACTTTTTTTGCAGAACTAAAAGGCTATAGTACAGTCCCATATGTTCTATTTCTTTATTCGAATGGCATTTATCTGATGTGTATATACTTACCCATTTGTTTTGCCAACTCTTTGTCATCTTTTAGGCTGTTATGTTTGGTGCCTCCAGCTGTAGCCCCACCTCCTCATCTGTATGCAGCTAATCCCCCAGTTCCATATCGCCTTGAGCAGAAGTCCCTTCGCCGTCAGTTACAGGATGCATCTTCTCCACACAGTACTGCCATCCATGATTTAGCATACAGGCATCTCTTCCATTTTCCTGACCTTCAACTAATGCAGATGGACTCAGGTTAGCACCAGGGCTGTTTTTAATATACTTTTACATGCAAAAAGCTGGCACTGTGGCATAGCCATATTGAAAACATGAGAAATAACAAGCCATTTCAGACTTATAACAAAAATAACAAACGAAAAACACGGCAAAAGTAGCATTGGACCTTTTCCCTATTCTCATATCCAGTATTCTTAATAAATCAGTCCATTCAGGAATTCACAATGTTGGTATTGCAACAATTAATTATACCAGTTCCCTTTGCAACCTCTCTGTTAACCTTGCAATTTAAAACATTGTGAAAGCATTGCAACATGCATCACAAATCAGCTGTCACAGAATTGCACAGCTTGGGCAGCAACAATCAAAAAACCTCCCTGAAATCCTGGAGGGGCTGATAAATGTAGATATTGCTGGGTTTATACAGAGAATGACACCTGTAATTTAATTCAGGTTGGCTCTTACCTAACCCTAACCATGTCTAGGAAACATAATCACTTTCACTATACACATAAAATAATCCTTCCTTCTGTTGAGGTAAACCTTGCTGAATCCTCCAAACTTGCATCTGCTAAGATTAATAACTTCAATCTTTTCCTTTTTCAAAGGTAAACTGGAGGCTCTTGCCATTCTTCTGCAGAAGATTAGGTCAGAGAGCCGCCGTGTCCTGATCTTTACTCAGATGGTAAAGATGCTAGACATTCTGGAGGCCTTCCTAGATTACAGGAAGCTTACTTATGTGCGGGTTGATGAAAGCTTGACTTCTGATGAAAGACAGGTAAAATTACCACCATATAAATAGATATTTTAAATACTTTATGAGCCCTGCTGGTCCTCCCATCCTTAGGTTTGATCCTTCTGTAGAGTTCTTGGGCAAAATATTTTTTTAAACCACAATAAAAGCATAAATTGGTATAAGGCATGGACAGGAACTTATATACTATGTTCCCTATCTGCTGGTCTCTGTTCCATCCAGGGCATTAGGAGATCCAGACATGAATTAACATTAGTTAGTTGATGTTGCTATTCTGCATTATCACATACTTAAATGTATCTTTTAGATACGTTACTTATTTAAGCAAGTTAGAAACTTATTGAGATTTCAAATCTCATTTTCAAGAGTGACCTGGTCAAGATAGCAGCATTAATAGTATAGCTAAAAACACACTCATAAATTCACTTAATTTAAGTAACAGCTTTGTTTCAGTATATTAAAAGAAACCAATGTGCAGTTAAAAACAGTAACACTTCCCAGTGTCTTTGGGATATTAAACAAGATAGTTTTGCAATCTTAGGTTATATGAGTCACACACAGGATTTCTAAGGACTACCAAATATGAAGACATATGTAGAATAGCCTTGTATACAAACATCAGCCAATGAATTGATCCTCTTTACAGTGATGGCCAACAAAGAATATAACTTACAATGGTGGGTTTTAAAGCAACACCCAGTGATGAATCTGAGAGCACTGTTATAAACCGTGTCTATAGTTTTCAGACACTCAACTGAGGTTTGCATGTTCAAAATATCAGTATCAATATCATATCAAGTGGTAGAAATCTGGCAGATACCAACTTTTAGGTAACTGCTAGATTAGGTTGTTTATCCTAAATAAAGATGCAGACACCAGACAAATCTAAATGGATGATGAATCATTTAAATTAATTGTAAGGGAAAATGTGATATTGTGCTTAAACTGTAGTTTACTACAAACTACTGAGATAAGATAACATGTTTGTTGCTGTGTTCCCTCAGGATAATATGAAGAAGTTTAACAGGAACAGGCAGGTGTTCTGCTGCATCCTGACCAATCGTTGCTGCTCTGCAGTTGGGACTGTGTTTGATGCAGACACAATCATCTTCTATGACACGGACCTCAATCCCAGCATGGATGCCCGCACCCAGGAGTGGTGCGACAAGATAGGGCGTTCAAAGGATATACACATATACAGGTGTCTATTAATAATGTCTTTATTTTCATGTTCTGTAACAAATACCTGGCAAACCTCTAGATCTAACTTTGCCTTCTAGGCATTGGAAGACTTTGATACTACTTTGGGTTATGTTTTGGGTGTTGCCCAGGTTGGAGAGTGGGAATTCCATTGAAGAGAAACTGTTGAAGAATGGCACCAAGGACCTGATAAGAGAGGTGGCTGCACAGGGTACTGACTACACCTTGGCTTTCCTCACACAAGTAAGATAAAATCACTGTGGTCTTGTTCTGGCATTTCACACAACTCTCTGTGCCCCTATTATTCAGATTTGCTTAAAGCTACTTTTGCTCAAACTGTGAAAGTTTGTAGCGCATAAGTAAATTAATCATTTCATCCACCTTGCTGTAGTTTTATTAAACCAGGGACATGAACTGATGTTGTGTGCTTGTAGCGGACAATCCAGGATCTGTTTGAGGTGGAGGCAGGCTCGGGAGAGAAGGTGGAGGAATTTGTTGTTCTTCACCAGGAGCCATCAGCATCCGAAGCCATCTCTCCCAGAGTGGCTAGACCCTACATCCAGGCTCTCCACAGCATAAACCTGGATGGTGTGCCAGATGAGGAAGAGCAGCAACATAAGGTGGAGGATAAGCCAGATGGCCAGGAGACAGCAGAGGACAACCAGGAGCCGGAAAACAAAGTCATAGAAGAGCCAGCTCAAATGGAGGAGCTGAATGCAGTAATGGAACAGGTACCTTTTGTAGAAAATAACATTAAATGTAAGGGATTCTTTGTCTACCTGTGTTTATATTTACATTATCTTATCTCTCAAATAGCTCACCCCAATTGAAAGGTATGCCCTCCATTACCTGGAATACCTCCACATCAGTGATGATGAAACTGCTCTGAAGGTAACTTGAACTGTAATCCAGCCAAAGAATGTTTTTGTTTATACACATTTTAATTTATGATATAGTGGAGTCAGTTCCTAAATTGACTAATCATTACACCTCTGCAATGTTGGCATCTTAATAAACTATTTGTACCTGATCATTTTGTGTTTATTTTCCTTAGGAACAGTTGGAGTGCTCCAAGAGAGGCTGGGAGCTGCAGCAGCTGCAGAAGCTGATGAAGGAGGAGGAGGAACGTCAAATGATGGACGGAGATGAAGATCTCTTCACCTACACCAGAGAGGATGCTTACAACATGGTGGGTGGCAATTTTTATCTCTGGTATCAAAGAAGAAGTGGTTTGTGGATTGTGTTGTCTGTTTTTGACATAATTCACTGTGTGAATCAATAGGAATATATATTTGATGCAGAGGATGGACATACTGAAATTATGCCGGTAAGACAACACATTTTATTTGTATTGAGGCACATTAAAAAGTCCCACTTGCTCTTGGATATGTTCTGACACGCAATGTTCCAAAACAGCTTTGGACTCCACCCACACCGCCACAGGATGACAACGACATTTACATTGACTCTGTGATGATGCTGATGTATGACACCACACCCATGCCAGAGTCCAAGTTGCCTCCTATCTATATCCGCAAAGAGAACAAAAGACTCAAGATGGACCCCTCAGGTGGGAGAATATTTATTAAAACCTTCATTAACGCCAATTTACAACTCAACATAGGTATTTACAACTCTTTGAGAATATTCAGTATGCTCTAGTTTTCTGCTTTCAAACAAGGAAAATTTGTTATTAATCACTGAATAATTGTTCAGTTGTTTAAGAAAAGTTTTGGGGCTCTCTAATAATAGAGACAAGATCAAATTTATTTATATATTTTTCTGTCTTTACTTGAATGTGTTTGTCTAGCAGCAGCCAGAAAAAAGAAGAAGGGTCATGGGGAGACGGTCATTCCTCCACGCTCCCTCTTCGAAAAGGCCAGCATGCTGAAAGTTCGCCGTGAGGGCAAGGACCAGAAAAAGAACTTCTCCCTCAAGCAGCAGGCACCCTTTGCCAAGCCTCTACCCTCACTGGTTAAACCTGCCATGGAGGCCAGCCAGGACAACCCAGAGTGGCTCATAAGTGAGGACTGGGCTCTTCTTCAGGTACGTCAAAGACCCCTTCCATGAAGTGTTGATGGGGATGAAAAAATCCATTGTGCATATCTTCTGTTTAAACTAGTCATAGTGTGTTTTTCATTTTCCATACTGAAATTGTTTTGACAGGCTGTGAAGCAGCTGCTGGAGTTGCCTCTGAACCTAACAATTTTGTCCCCTGCCCACACTCCTAACTGGGATCTGGTGAGCGACGTGGTGAACTCCATCAGCCGCATCTACCGTTCACCCAAACAATGTCGCAACCGCTATGAAAATGTTATCATTCCCAGAGAAGAGGGCAAGGTAAAAACATTGTCATCCTGTTCTTCTTCATCGTTAGTCTAAATATTGTACGTGTCTAAATATTGTATTTTTTCCAGTTGATATATGAGGCAAACCCCAAGAAGAAAACCAAGAGCATATACAAGGTACCCTACCTAGGTCTTTGTTTTTAGAATCATGTTTTACTCTAGATTTCCTAGCCTCACTCTTTTTTCTTGAATTTTGTGTGTGTGTTCTCAGTCGAAGAACAGTCGTCCTCTAAGAACCTGTCAGATTTACACACAGGATGACAATGCCACTCACATTCAGCTATACAACAGCCGCTTTGAACTCATGAAGATTATTGCCAGCAAGAGAAGCCCACCAATCAAACCACTGTAAGCACTGATGAGTCTTATCAAGAAGAAAAAAAATATTAAAATAGTGAAATCAAGTTCAGGTGAGATATGTCTGTTAAAATGCATCAATGTATTTGCAGGCTCGGCATGAATCCATTTCAGAAGAATCCCAAACATGCCTCTGTTTTGGCAGAAAGGTATTTTCTTGTGTTGTAATTCTTGTGTAATTGTGCTATGTCTAAACACAAATCAGTAAATAAAGAAAAATCTGTTTTCTTCAGTGGGATCAGCTACGACAAGCCACTTCCTCCCATTCAGGTAGCATCTCAACGTGCTGAAAGGATTGCCAAAGAGAAAAAGGTGACTCTCCAATTCACTACCAACTAGCTAGCAAATGTATATATTTCTTCTTTATTTATTTTTTTTATTTTTTTTTGTATTTATTTTATTTTTTTGTGGCATGCTATGAGTATGCAGGTCTTATTTCAACAAATGGTTGGTTTCACCATTTGCAAAGCCAATTAGAAAAATCATCTTTTTTAGCATTCATTTAGAGTAACAACCTTTTTGTGTGTGTGTTTTTTCAGGCCCTTGCAGAGCAGCAGAAGGCTCAGCAGTTAGCCCAGCAGCAGCAGGCTGGAGCCCCCCAGGCCCAGGTTGTGCCTGGACAAACCCAGCCTTCTGCTGTTGCTGGCCAGGCTCAGGCTCAGGTCTCTCAAACAGCCGTAGTCGCTGCAGCTGCTGCTGTGCCTAATGCAGCTGTTCTGGTAAGAATTAAAACATGCTACTCCAGACGATTTACTTTGTCCAGTAATAGGTCTTACACTCGTGTTATATGTTTTTTTTTTTTTTTAGGCTGGAAACATCAAAAGTGCCACTGCTGGCACAACTATCCAGGCCGGTGCGTTGAAACACATGATTCACAATGCAAAACTGTTGGTGTAGTAAAGTAGTTAATAAACTTTTTTGTTTGTTCCAGCTGCTGTAGGAGGCAATGTTATTGTGAACACAGTAGCTGGAGTTCCTCCAAGTCCTTTCCAGGCTAACAAACGCCTATCAGGCACCTTGTCTGTGAGTCACAAACATTTATCAGTTCTGTTTTAGCTAAACTCGGTCACCTACTGATTAAAAGGAAGTCATGACACAAATAGCCTTTTGTTTGCCCTCAATCAAAAGCCAGTCTCACTACACCCTGTAAACATATGATCATTTCCATTGTTGTTGGTTCAGCCTGCTAGTGCAGCTGGGACCCAGCTCCCCCACACACAACAAAGGCCTGCAGCTGCTGCTCCTGCTGAAGTGGTCGCCATAGGTGTCCCAAGTCAGGGTGTTCGAGCCATTACCCCAGTGACTGCATCTCCAATAGTTTCTCCAACTCTGAGCCCAGTGTCAACACAGACTCGCCCACTGGTCGCTCAGGTCCCACCAGGTACTGAATTGAACGTGTGTTTTCATGTCTGAATACCCATTACTGATCACGTAGCTGATGCATCCGCTATCCTTTATCCAGCCTCAATGTCCATATCAGGAAAGTACACCCAAGCCCAGGTGCAGATGTTTCGGCAGCAACAGCAACCGCAACTGCAGCATCAGCATCAGGTTCCTCCACAACAGTTGAAAGCTCAAGTCAGCAAACAGGTACACCACCAGCATCTTAATACAATAGCTACACAAAAGTCAGTGTCTAGCAGATATAGCTGCCATTGTTTCTATTGTCATAGTGATGAAAGTATTTCAGAAAAACAGTACAGTAAAAAAACTAATATGTAAAATTACATTATCTATAACTGGGAATATGTGTGTTTACAGGACTTGTTAAAAATGCAAAAACAGAAGATGCAGCTACCTGCTGTTGCTGCATCTAATGTGGCCCAGGGACAACAGGCACCAGGGGCCCAGCAAGCCACCCAGGTGCAGTCTGCCCAGGCTGCCCAAGCTAGTCCCCAGCTAGCCCCCGCGGCCCCACCCAGAACTGGAACTGTGCTGACTGGCACAACTATGGCTAACTTGCACTTGGCCCGACTGGTAAAGTAGAAATTCTAAATTCTAACATTTATGTTCTGTGTAGTTTGCTCCACTGTTGCTGGTCCAGCAGGAACTATTCTATTCTGGTTCTTTCCTTTGCTTATGTCAATAGTTGAA
Source organism: Channa argus (assembly GCF_033026475.1). Lineage (NCBI taxonomy): Eukaryota > Metazoa > Chordata > Actinopteri > Anabantiformes > Channidae > Channa > Channa argus. Next base: position 20,568,889 of record NC_090207.1, read on the forward strand.
TTTGTGGCAGTATTAATGCCGACTGTGTTTCTTGTCACAGCCTCGCGTTACCCCTCAGGGCCATATTCCGGTCACATCGGGACAGACTGCCCAGGTGACCCTCACCAAACCTCCTGTGGTACCAGCAGTGGTCTCATCAGCTGGTGTTACATTGCCTGTAACTGTAGCAGGCATTGTGGCACTAAACCAGGCACAAAAAACAGGTGCGTTAACAGTCTTATGACTTTCACTGGGCTCTTTTGAGCCTTATAAGCCAATTAACTATTCAAAATTGTTTTGCATTATCTTATGGACCACATGCTGTTACTTTAGCTGCAGGCTGGTTCTTGCTCAATATATAACCCTGCTCAGACCTAGAATACATAACATTGAATGGATCTGTTTAGTAATGGCTATGTGTCAGTCACACATGTTCCTCACGGCTTAATTTTGACCTATTGGCTATGATGGAGAGAGCTATGATACCTGCACAATACCTGCCATACACACAAAATTACTTTAGTTTTCAAATTAGTACTAATAGTTTAGCCAAGGATTAACAGTGACCATGAATCACTGTGATGCAATAAGTTGTTGAAGTTGTTGTTTAACCTCTGTGCTTTATTAAAAATAGGTACAATACATGCAAAGCCTGCAAGACAGGGATTGAATATTTGAACTATTTACTTAAGGCCATTTTAAGCACTGGCACCAAAAATATTACAGGTTGTTTTACAACATCTCTTTTATTTACCTAAAAACTGTGAGTTGCAGTTTTATCGCAGTCAGTTGATTTATTCACGAAGCTCAGAGTTCTTAATTTCAGATTGTGTGCAGCTTTAAATTCTTCAAAACCTTTAGTGTAATAAACTTCACATAATAGTCTCCATAAAGAGATTTATTTTTATTTTTTTAAATAGTGATTGAAGCTGCTCATCCTCTGATCTTTTCAGTGCGGTTCTGCGGTTTCGCTTGTTGTTATTTTGTGTACCATAATAACCCTGGTGCCTATCTGTCAATGTATCTACATGCAATATCAACTTGTGACGTGTTAAAAGTGATACATAAATAAAATTGCCATCACAACTTTGACCGAAAAGTGACCACGGAGGTCTCTCTCTTCTCCTCTCTGCCAGGTGGGCCATTGCTACAAGGGCAATCCTTTCCCCAGTTGCAGCTACTTCAGGTGAAGAAGCAGCAGCAGGCACAATCCCCAGCCCAGCAGAAACCAGGACAGCCACAGCAAGCACAGGCAACAGTACAGCAGAAGGTAAACCTCAAACTAACAGACTTTGGCTTTTGACACTGATCATTTGTTAGGAGTCGTTTCCCCAGTCTCTGCCACAACAGAAGCAAAAAATACAGCATATGCACTTTTTAAAATATGTTTACATTCAGCATTGGTAAAGTCAGGCCCGCTTACCAACGTGGTATGCGTCCTGCCGCTTCGATATATTACTGCAATAGAAATATGTATCTGTTTGGAAGATTAACTGAAACAGATGACTATAATAACTTTTATTGTGTTATTTTCATTAGATATGCGCCCAGCAGGTCACAGTGCAGACAGCCCAGCCAGTAGCCCAGCCTGCCCAGCAGCCACAGCAGAAGGTGTACCCTGCCAACCCACTCCAAGCAGGAATCAAGACCCAGTTCTTTGCATCCATTTCCCAGGGTCAGAAACCAACTGGAGCCCAACAAATCCAGGTAGATCATCAGTTGCAATCACTATTGCAAAGCAAATATTTGCATATAAACCAATGGCTCTGCTTTGATACTAGATTTTTCTTGTTTACTTCTCTTATCAGGTGTCTAAGCTTCCACAAATGGTGCAACCGCAGCCCACTGTGGCCAGTATTCAACAGATTGTGTCTTCTCCTCAGCAGGTAGAGATTTTAGTAATCTTCCTGTATAGCTGACCGTTAGATAGTACACATGATTAACTGGCTAACAACCTTCAGAGTCTAGGCTTAAAATGTAATTTAATGTAGTCTTAATTTTAATTATCAAGTTTAAATGACTGTTTTATGTTTCTCGACAGATTCAGGCCCAGCCTCAGACTGTGACTCTGACCCAGGCAGCCACATCAGTTTCTGCTCAGGTGCAGATGATACCTGCTGGTGCAGCTACAGCCCAAGTAGTTCAGCAGAAGCTGATCCAGCAGCAGGCAGTAACAGCAGCTGCCTCACCTCAGATCCAGACACCTCCTCCCCATAGCCCCGCCCAGCAACCTGCAGCACTTTCTGCTGCCGAGTCCCCAGTACAGCAGCCCGCTCCACCCCAACAGCCCACCAAGAGTCAAGCTCGCCAGGGGGGCATCAGGGCTAAACCTCCTGCCAAGCCCACGGGAGGGAACAGCTAGGACATACACACTAATGTAGCTGAATTTACTAAGCATTTTTCTGCAGTACAGGGGGGGAAAGTTCTGAAGTTGTGCTAAAGTGCAAAGAGGGATGCCCCACACCAAACCTTTACCTCATCCCAGTCGTCTCTAATGTTAATCTGAACATAACTACTTTCAACATCACGCATTTCACCATTTTGGTAATCACACCTACATTTATATTGGCTGACTTACTCCACTTCTAACTACAATTCTGGTGAGATCGAAAATTTTGCATTAATGACTCAGTAATGTGGTTCATGACGTGTGAAATGCGTCTTCAGATTACCACAATTTAAAACTTGCCCCCACAAGACTCAACAGTCATGCCTTCAAAGCAGTGATTATAATAATATTCAAAAGGTGCATTGGGGAATGAGCTGTCCATTAAAATAAGTGTATTCATAAATAGTCCCTTATGTCTCATTTCCTTGTTGTCTATAGAAACTGAATGGAGAATGCACGTTCCTTTAGTCATTTGTTTTATTTTTTTTTAATTGCAGCAAATACACTGTAAACATGTACTTTAGTATTTTGTTTTCTCATAAATTGTCTTTTTTTTATTGATGTTTAAGGAAAAAAATGTAAATATCAAAAAAAAACATTTGTACTTTGTAAAGTAGTTGTGTTTTCATTGGAGTTTTTCAGCCTAATTGTAATAAAGTGTTTTGATTTTATACACAATTTAATTTTTTTCCCTTACATTGTTTTTCATTAAATTCATTGTAAGTACTTGTGAATTTTTGTGAATTCTTATAATTTATATTCTTACAGCACCAGTGCTGTTCTTTTTCATCCGAGGGCATCAGTATCATTAGATTCGTAATGCTGCCTTACTAGCCATTGCTTTTTGTCAGATAGTTTTAAAGGTCCTTTTGTTTCAGCTGGACAAAGCTACATTTTGCATCGAAGGCTGATGTACATCTTTTGTAAAAGTTTCACTTTGGCAGCAAGTTGCACTTGCATTTTTAAGCATCTTTTCTCTCAGATAGTGTATCGATCGCACTGGAGACCAGAAAGCCCCTCTCAGCACTGTTTGACAGATTTGTCAGGCACAACGGCAAAAAAGCACAGGGTTTACCCAGCTACCCAGCGTCTTATAAAAATGTAGTTTTTAGTCCAATTTCACATTCTCTTTCACAATCAGTGGAATGAAGATTGAACTGCAGATTTCTGTGCATCCACAGGGGGGCACTGTGCTATCAGTATCACCATGGACCATTTGTGGAAAAAGGTTCACAACTACTATGGAGTTTCCAGGCCAGTAAAATTCACTGTGTGCTCCATAGTGTACACCCTCCAGTCTTCTTTATGCCGGTCCAAATTTACCATTAAACGAGTGAGACAAGGGAGGTGAGGTGGAAGAGAGGGCAGAGAGATCAACAGATGGGCAATCCTGGTCTCTTTGGCCTGGACATTACTCCATCGCTGCTCTTGATGTCCCTTATTTCTACTTAGCAAAACTGCTTGTTGGACACGAACGTGACTTGAAGGTCCAAAACCAAAACTAAAATTCTCCTGTACATTTGTTGTAGTTGAGCGTAGGAGGATCTTCAGACTTTAGAGCAGCTGAGCTGTCATCTGCAATTAGTGAGAGTAGATTAATCACACTTGTTGAATTCAGACATGAAATTTCTAGCTTCCCACTTCCTCGTAGTGCTTGTGTGCATCTAATGAAGACAGCCACAAAAAAAGGGAAATTTACACACTTATCTAACAATTTATATTTCTCTGCCATCCACATTTATTTGAAGGATCAGTTTAAGGTAGACAGGGTGGGTGGGGGGTAACTGCCCCAGACAGTACAGTTTTCATCAAAACGTCATGCATTAGGTGGTGAGTGCTACAGGTTGCTGAGACAGCATTGGTTTCATCTTTCTTTTCAGACACCAGCTTTCCTGCAATGTTTACGTTAGGAGTGTATTTTAAGCCTGTGAAGATTGTCAGGCATGTTAGCCTACGATAAGAGCTGCTATTTCTTTGTTGTGTGTTTTCCACCATTTGCAATGAACCACGAACAAGAACTCCCTAAGCATGTTGAAAGCAGAGGAGCCATGTGAACAATAGCCTTGGGAGGATACAATGATTACTCAGCGATAGCTTTGTTGTTGCCTCAGAGAGAAGCTCAGTGTGTTGTGGAGGTAAGAAAGGCATCCAGGTAGGATGGAGCCTTTTCACGGGGGGCGGGGGGCTCTGCTTGTGGGCTCTGCTGCACCCTGCAAATGATAAAGGCCAAATCCTCTATCATACTGTCTACACTAATATCCTGGCCTGGCACTGATCACACCCCCCGGGGCTCCCTGCTAATGATGCTCCTCCAGTGATGCTGATGATCACCGCTACTAGAAAAGAAACAGGCCATCTATACTGAAAGGTTGCCATGGCAACCCGCTGCGACCCCTTTAGTGCAAATCATAGGGCTGGTGGAACAATGGTTTATGCAGCAGACTCTTCAGACATGCTTCAGTTCTGTTTTGCCTTCCTAAAGGAATATTTAGTATTAAGAGCAAAAAGTGAATCTATTTTGCCATCCAAAAGCTGTTTTTGTAGCCCTCAGCCAGGCATTTAACCCTCTGTCATCTGTGTAAAGCTGTTTCCAGCAGTGGAACACCAAGTGCAGTAAACATTATCCAGGTAAGAGAAAGTTTACATGCAATTTTGAATTATAATACAATGCTGAAAGAATAATTTCCTTCGCCCATATCTCCACATGCTCTGTAAGCTTCCTACAAGCAGTGTAGGAAGTCCCCAAGCTCCTGAGGCCAGTAAAACACAGACCTATTACTCTAAATGATGAGTCACAGGTCTGCTGGGTGATTTGACTGAATTGCAGGGGGATGGTGATGGTAAGTGGGGGTATGTGCCAGTGGTAATTGGTCTGCATGCAAGATGGGGTGAGAGAGGACTGGGGCTGACACGCTCCACTTCCTTCAACACAGTGATAGGAAGTGTCATTCAGCACTTTGAAAACCTACCACAGACATCTACAGTATTAGCTTGACACTTTCTTCTCCCACCTCCCAATCATTTTCTGTGAGTCTCTCTCTCTCTCTCTCTCTCTCTCTCTCTCGCTCTCTTTCTCTCCCCCTCCCTCTCTCTCTCTCTCCCTTGGCTTCACTTTTTGCCCTGCTTGCATCTTTCTCTCTGCCCACTTCTGTCAGCTTACTACGCTCGACTGCTCTCATCTTCAACACGAATGTCTTGTGGTGTGACAGTCATGTAAGCTCGTGACTGTGAACCACAAAGGGGATCTGTCTTCTCTCTGAAACTTGGAGATAACCTTGGCTTAGGTGTGGCCCGGCTCCACCTGCCAGCACCACTCTCCACACACAAGGCCCTCACTTTTCTGTCTGACTGCCTGTCATCTGCTTGTACTTTGGGTCTTGTATGTGCTTTGTAAAATAGTTGAAGCTCATAAGTCAACTCTCTTATACTAAACGTCACTTCTCTTCCAGGTGTGTGTCAGATGCATTCATTCTCCTGCTTTTTGGCGCATGCAACAAATTCTAATCTCCGCTTCAGCACTCATGGCATGTTACAGTCTGTCTGTTCTTGTATAGAGGTTGGTGATGTAATTTTTATGACCAATGATCTAAATCATAAAGTTAGGGAACTTGTGAGTCCTGTGTAACAAATTAAAACACATGCTGCACAAAAGCATTTTCAAATTCTGTGCACCCCGTTTGTAACACACCAGCCTGCAGCTGGTGGTCCGACTTACCACCCAGCAGAGCAACACTGACCCTGCCATTAATTTTTGGCCACATCACCAGTATGACTAAACATTATAAAACTCCTACAATACAGCTACAATACCTCTCATGGCATGGGGTAATTTTTGCTGAATATATTCGCGAAAGAAGAAGAAGAAGAAGAAAAAGAACACATTGTAAGGCTGCATAGCCGCCAAATAGAAGACAAGCTCCTTTCTTCTTCCTGCCTGTTATGTATCAAAAGCCACAGTGGCTAATGTTTAAACCAGCCAGTTCCCTTAGTGAACCCACAGTGTAGAGCTTCATGGTCGGTGATGGGGGGCAAAAAAGAATATAGAATGGTGTTTAGGGGGATGCGTGCGTGTTAAATGTAAAAAACATGGATGATCCCCCTCTCCACCAAACCCCACCCCCCTCCGTCTTCTCCCTCCCCTATTACCAAGCCACCGTCCCATCATCTACTAAGCCCCAACCCCCTAAACAAACTCACACACATGCTGAAAGATGAATGTTCAACAAATGGAGGCAAGTCCCTGGATGGGACTGGATGTTATGAGAGGTATATTGTGCTGCCAAGGCCTCCACCCCCCACTCCACCCCATCGGAGGCCGGCAATCAAGGGGGCCCAGTTGGTGGGGCCAGGAGGGTCAGGGGTAGAACGGGGCGGTGGCGGCTGAGGGGGAGGCAGTTGCTGTCTCACTAGGATGTTATTTATTGGCCTCTTTGAATCTCCTGCTGCCTCCTGCACTCCCTGTCACTCCCATTGATCTTGTCCTGATTCACCCCTAAGGATCAGGACAAGGCTCTGCAGACTCTTCACCTCTTCCTCCTCCTCCTCTCGTAATGTACACTGTGTATGTGACATGATGTCCAGAGGGAATAGAGAAAGTGCTTTGTCATCACTTTAACCCATTTGACTGCAGGCAGTGTGTATATTTAACGTTATTAAAGGCAACACATTGTTTACACACCATTCTTGGCCTCTGGGTTTCTTTGCAGAATAAGTTGCTTTCACTCTGCACAATCACTGTGGATTTTCTAAAAATGTGGGTGTAGTTCTATAGGACATATTCACTGCTTGCTTATCCACACCCTGGAAATGGCTCCGATTATGATGGGCTGCAACAGTGGTAATTAACACTGTGGCAAAATAATGGGAATATTGACCTAAGGGACAAAGGCCCCAATACCACTCTAGGCATGGACATGTGTGATGCAAATGTTCCATCTCTCCCCCCCTCCCTTCCTCTAATGTCTATCAATCATACATGGAGATTTGCAGGTGGCTTTAGTAGATGAAAAGTCAAGGAATCACTAAAGTCAGCAGGACTGACATGAATAAAGCTACAATAAGGTTTGTGTGTATTTTGTACACAAAATGTACAAATTTCCAAGGGTATTGTTAGTTGCCAGGATAAATCAATCTGCACATAAGCTTGCTGATAAATATGGATAAAAACAAAAGCACAAAACTCATAGTTCAGTGCCTTTCAATGTCCTATCAGTTGCTTGATATTCATTTTTATATATATTGAGTTGAACATTGAAATTACAATTCAGTGATAAATCATAAGCATGTTGTGTTGTGTATATTTTGCTAGGAAACGATTAGACAGGTTTCCTCCCTCCAGTGGGACAATGTGCATTGTGTTTTCCTCAATGTATTTTTTATTTTTCTCTCTGGCCACACTTTGTTCATGATAGATCTTTGTGAGTGTAGCTGGACAATGTCTGAAGTGTGCCAATTATGTCGTGTATGTCTTATATGGATCATATAAGTCAGCTGCTTTTGCACATTAACTACCCAAACCCCCTGCACAGAGTGTGCGTTAAATGTCGCAGAGGGGGGGTGAGGCAGCTCACTTGTACAGTACACCTTCACAAATATACTATACACACAGGCTACAAATACACACATAGTAGCCACAAGTTCTATTCTGAGCCATGCAGAGGAACAGAGGTCATTAAGCTGTGTGTTGTTCTTTCGGTCTAACCACATCCACAAATCCCACCTCATCCAGCTACAGCACAGCTACCAACATGAGGATTCGGACTTGCAGAATCCCTTTCTGGCACTATAGCATGTGGCCGTTTTCGCTTATCCTGTGAAACACATCAATATCTATTTGATAGATTGACACGGTGTTAGACACACATGCCCAGAGGATGTGGTCTGATACTTCATAGCGTAGTGTTCTTTTTATACAGAACTGGGTTGACATTACTTTTTTTTACACGCAGTTATGCTCCTCACAGAATGAACTCCAGTAACATTTCTTGTTGCTTTTTTATCCAACTGAATGATTTGTTCAATATGTGGGCAAAATTAATGACTGTCTTATCATTATCCGCTGTTCTTTGTACGAAATGCTTAGTTCCAAATGTTTTATTCATTCGAGTGCCCTTATGAACATTGAAATAGGTTATGTTTGCGATAATCAGTCCTCCTGTTCATACTAGACTTGAATAGAAATGTTAAGGCTGCAACCTTAGAAGCTATAATGGGACTCATTTGGAAGGTTGAAAGCTTACATTGCCTTTAGATACATTTTTAAAACATTGTAAAAACATTTTTGCGTGGAGAGGGGACTGTGGATTTTGTGCTCCATCACTAACACAAGCAGTATGTTAGAATAGGATTCTTATGGGCTAACAGGGCTGCAGAGTCTCGTATATTTACTGTACTAAACCAAGCATTAATTACAAGCAATGGTGTCCAAATCCACAAGTCTTCAGCTCATACTTAAGTTTACTGTAAATTCCTTTCTGCTATGTTTAAATCCGTACACACTCAGTTCACACAAAGAGGTCTTTGGGTTGGGCTGCATTTCAGTGCACGATATTATAGCTGATCCATAATGTACTCAATCACACACGGCTGTTGTGTGAACGAGGTTGTATTCCTATGTCCAGGAGCTGCTGCGGTGCCCACAACTTTCAGCCTGCGAGCATGTCGATAACGAGCAGCAGCCTCTCTGACAGAATCATTTACTGCTGGAGGGCTTGGAGACGAAAGTGGAGTGTGCATGCCTGCCTCTAACCTACTTAAGCCTCACGCTGCACAAATGGAAGTGTTGATATGCAACATGAGATGTCCTGGTGGATTCCTGCAAGTAGACTGAACAGAATAACTGTGTGAGAGTAATGCCAGAGGAAATACTGTTGGTCTTACTGAGTGTGTGTGTGTGTGCGCAAGCATTGCTTTATGTCTGCATAAAACTTAGAAAATGTATGTTATGTATGTTGCATATCAATGAAAATTATTAGTGTAGTACTGGTTTTGCAGGTTTTAGGAAGAAAAGCTTGCAGGTTTCTGAGAGACGGAGCTCTCTGGCTTGGGTATGTCCTCCTGCTGTCAGCTGTGGAGCTATAGCATATTTCAGTGACTGGAGTTGGTTCCTTAATTCTATTTGCCTCTCAGGGGAACCTCCCCCAAACCTCTCACACACATTTTTCGAGAGCTTTGTTGGGCAAGTTAAGGGGGGTTGGGAGGGCTGTGTACTCCCATGTCCAACTGAGTCTGGACAAGACACATAAATCACGCACAGATAGACACACACACACCCATACACACACACACACACACGGACACACAAGTACTGTTATGTCATGAGGCGATCAGGTCTAGTATCTGGGCCAGGGGGCCCCTTCTCTCGTCTTAAATAGTGGAAGGAACTGAAAGTAAAGAGGTGGGTAGTAGACAGAAGAAGAAATTCAGAAGAAGAAGAGATTTCTCAGTCCACTCACTTTCATAGATGCACACTGTAAAACTCCTCTTTGTGTCTTTATTTATACTGCTGCATAATTTCATGAGCTTTTTAGGTAACAGCTGTCTTATGCCTCCAATAACAATCCAATAACAATCAGTGAAACTGACCCTTGCAATATGCCGGGAAGCCAAAACAATGAGCTAATGGAGACTGGAAATCTTTGTAGAGCTGTAGAGTTGGTGAGAATTCTCTGTGATTTTGGCACTGGCACAAACACAAACACACACGAAGTGAAACACAGTAAACCTGGGGCCAGATTTTCCAGGAAATAGAAGAAGCTGTTGTTCTGTGGGTCTCTGCATTAAATATTATTGAAGTTAAATATATATTATCATATATTATATAGTATATTCTGTTCTGAGCACTGCATGTGATGGTATTTGAATACTCTAATGCTCTAATGCATCATTTGCAACATCACGGGCAGAAAAAAACCCACTCAGGAAAACAAAGGGATTAAACTGTGTGGTTGTCAGCTTTGATTTAAGCTGTAATCATTAGCATGTCTGGCTTCAGTACCCACAAAAAGTAACCTAGCGGTTTTTCCAAAGCCAAAGAGCATTTGATTCTAAGTATGATTTTGTAGTTTTATAGATTGAATTTAAAAAACCCTTCATAATAGTAGAGTACTGCATAGTATTTCCTCATTATATAGTGACAGGTCCTGGTTACATCTAGGTCTCTTAAACTTAAGCTTAAGGTTGACTGCATAGTCCCCTTCTAGATATATTAAATTTGGTGACGGTTATTCTCCAGCCAAACTCATTATCTCATTGAGTACTACCTTTACATGACTGAAAACACACGCTGTAAATATTTATGCTAAGCTTCCAGTTAGTACATTTTCCATTACTATTCCAACTAACCAGCTCCACATTGCAACACAAAAGCTTCTCTATTTCTGTCCTTTCATTTCCTCAACCAGCAAATATGCTGTGATTTTTTTATTTTTTTTACTTCCAATATCCAGTTTCATTACAAGTCTTCATTGTTGGGAGATATCATTTGATTTGTGCTAAGAGTGAAATATTTTTATATGATTTTTGTAAATAAACATACAGTGCACAACTTTTGGAACACTGTTGCTGAAAAACAGTCCGTGCCATAACGTCACATAACAGAAAGCAAAAAGTGGAAGAAGGGCAGAGATTCTACTTCCACCCACCCCCACTAGCTCCCACACAGACACACACACATACACACACACAGCTCTGCAACCTTCCCTCTGAGGCGCAGATGTCCATAAATCTCATCACAGTGACAAGCCTGGCCTTTGCTTCTCTTCCATATCACCCTGTCTTATCCAATGTACACAAAACTCCAACTCGGCCCAGACCTCACCATATTGTCTCCTCTGCCAACAACAATAGGGAATAGTGAACATGAGTGAGTATGTAAATATTTGGTTGAATATGTATGAGTAGAGACTATAGGAGTCCCCACTCATACATGTGTGTGGATCATGCATGTGTTTGTGAATGCACTTGAGTGGGAGGCTTCATTTGAGGCGTATGAAGAGACAAAAAGAAGAAGAATTTACATTTCTTCTAAAACAAGTATTCATGACTATGCTGCTGATATGATAATATAAATCTTGCTGTTCTTCAGAACTGACACAATGAATATTTTTACATCTCATTCTGAAAAAAAAAAGTCTTTGATTTAACAATGAAACATTTAATAATGTGCCCGGTCTAGAAGATATTTCCAGGACAAGACAAACAGGTGCTGGGAAGAAATCCTAAATATCATTTGGCAGTCACATGGTGAGTGCTGGGTGTGCATGTCTGTATTTGATATTCTGGGGGAGACTTGAATGGTGGAGAACATGTGTGAGGTTTTAAGCAGCTCTTGGAGCTTCCAGTGCTGACTGACGCCACCTCAAAAGAGCATCATTAATTACCATGCCATTATCAGACCTGAATGCTGGCTGGGGGAGATGAATGCTGCAAGGAGTGGCTAGTGGATTAAAGGTCATATCCTGTGTGTTAATCACCCGGCACCCCTGACCCCTGGAAGGAAACACAGTAGAATGGGCACATTATTGCCACCTGGCTGGGCACCAATCATTACCAGGATCAAAATGAGGACTGTTCCTCTGAGCAGACACAGACAGGGAAGAGATGGAAGAAAGACAAAACTATACAGGTTTGCATTTAAGATGCATCTTACACATGAGTTTCAACATGCGTACTGTATTATATGCCTCCTTCACAGACTCTACTCCATCTCTCACAGTCATAAACACACAGCCCTATACACATCTGTTTCTAACCCATGACATTCTTAGTGTAAAAAGCCTTGAGGACTTTCCAAGGTACAGTAGATGGATTAATTTCTGGGTGTTCAAGAGAAACACTCGCAGGCTGGATCAGCACTTCTGTATCATATTTCTGCAGCCCACACACACCTCCCACTCTCCCACATCTGACAAGAACCTCTCAGATCGGATGTGACTCACTTGCTTTGGCAGTCGAAGGCTAAATTCTTTTTCTGTTACTCTCTTACGGTGACCGCTCAGCTCTTTCCAGTGCCTTTTTTTCTTTCACAGTCAACCAAAGTGGACGTCAATCTCAGTACAGTAAGTGTTGTCATAACGAAGAACACAAAGTATTACAGGAATTTACAAAAATCAGAATATAATTATACTTAAATGAACATCATCTAGCAGTTGTGCTGGTTTATAACTGATAAATGTGGCATATGTAGTGAGTAATATCATCCATTAATGGGTAGATTTTCTGAACATTCACAGGAACATGACAAAAGATGTTTCTGAAAACAAACATCCATTGTTGTTGCCTCTGTGCTAGAGAACAGAAGGCCCAGTGAGGTGGAAAAATGAAGATGCACTGTGAATGCTCAGGGAGCACTGTAGATGCTTACAGAGCGACCTCTATTCTCAGAGGACCCTGTATTCCTGCATCAACGGTTTCCGGGATGCAGCCGCTTGGTTCACTGCACTTTTAATGGACTAGTTTCCCTCCTTCCCGATCAGGACTATGTACATTTTGACCTTGGTGTCAGCAGTGCCAGAGAGAAGCTGCTGAACAGGATATCTCCCTCCTCCTCAAGGACATACAGTATATGGCAACAAACTCTCAACTGTGCTTATTCTGACGATTATGGCAAGTGATAGACACATATATTTTATATTGCCTAAATTGCATATTTATGTGTAATATCTGTCCAAAGTGTGTCCTTTTGCAAAATGCCTGTGCCTGTATATAATTTAAACATACATCTCTTTTTCCTAACTCATGTGTCAGCACATACATAACAGCCTAAACATGGAGATCTTTATATATTGATGGATATGAATTACGTCACCAAATGAAACTCTGACACTAGATGTTACAAATGTGTCATCCATCTCACATATAATAAATATGCCAGTAGGTGACGTGTCACACCACAGTTATAGGCTGATAGTGACTAAGATCTCGCCATTCAATATGGTGAATAGACGAAATATTATACCTGAAAAAATCTAAAGCATATTAGCAATGTCAACGGATTTCAGGCTGACAATTTTACTGATTGTCTTTCTCATTTTAGGTCACAGTGAGTAGCCATTTTCAGATATAGTCCCACTCACTGCCTGTCCATCAATAACAAGCAGACACACAAAGTCAGCAAAGTCATTGATAAAGGCAGTTGAGAATTTGCAGTTAAAGAACCACATGTTTCCCCCAGGAGCTGGAGGTGATCAAAACCAGAGCCATGGGAGGATAAAACAGGGGATGTAACTTTGCCTAGTGGACGTAAAGATAACTCAGGGTGACTAATGTTGCTCTAAATCTGCTGGAACTTAAAATAGGCAACTGTTAACTAACACAATTATAATTCACAAGGCCATAACACAGGTCCCTGTTTTTAAGATAAGCATGAATACATAAAATATTTGATATTTTCTGCCTAGTAATATTTAAGTCTCACTAGAACCATTTGAGATCTGTTGTATTTGAGATTTCTTGTCTCTTTAAAAACAAAAAAATTACAAATGACTAATCGTGGGAGAACAGTAACACTGTAGAGGCGCTCGTAACCATGAGCAGAAGTTTTAGGCTAAAAGTGTGCAGCAAAGGAACAACTTAAAAGCAGCTAAGACGTCCATTATCCTGTCAGGATCTGAATATTGAGCTGCTGAAATTCACAGGAGAGCTCCGTCTGTAAGCCTGGAGATTCTTTGTTCTTTTTTGACAGCTAGGCATGTTGTCTCTATGTTAAAAGGCTCTGCTGAGTATTGAGTAGGAACTAAACTTTAAATGCCCCTGTGGTGTCAGGCACTATGTTGCCTGACACCACATAGAAGGTGGATGTCTATGATGTAGTGCAGTGTTAAGACTTAGCTTTAAGGAGGAGACATCAGTTGACTTAATTTCAGCTATAAAAGGAAAATAACTGTGCTTTCTGATGCCAAAGATCTCAAAGCAATATATTATTTTAGAAAAGGGTACAGTATCTAAAATAAATCTGTATTCAAAACACATACAGTGAAAGCCTCACTTGTGTGATCAAAATCTAAAATCGGCCCAGCTGATACTAGAGAAGCTGAAGGAAAAAATAGGTGCTCAGAGATGGGGGAGTGATTGACAAGGATTTTATTCAGTGTCTTTCTTTGGCATGTGTGAGTGCTCTTCCTCCTTTCAGCTGTGCTGCTGAAAAGCCTTCCCTCAGGGTGCCTTACTCAGCCTTGACACAGACACTGCCACTACCTTCTGATCTCAGTGCAAAAAGCACATGAAAGATTGTTGTAACACACACACACACACACACACACACACACACACACACACACACACACACACACACACACACACACACACACACACACACACACACACACATACACACAGACTGGTGTGACAGAAATTACTTCAGTATTACACAGTATTTGCTATTGCACTCTATTCTTATCTCTGTGCTGTTATCAGCTCCCTCTAGACCATAAGCTCTGGTGACATTTCACCTCATTTCTGGTGTGGAATATTTTCAAGGCCTTATTATCTTCATCACATGCTTTGTTTTAATTCTTCCCCTCTCTGTTACCAGTGTTTTCTGCACCTTTAGGTTTTCAGTTTGCCCTCTGGGATAATTTAAAATCACAGTTCTGTTTATGGTACATCATAATCTTGGGTATGCATGCACCTGCACTGTTTAGGTTTATCAACAGCGTAGCTTGAATTAGATGAACTCTATCTACTGTTTATGAGACTGTGTTGACACACTTCTCTAGCATTTGAGGTCGTCTGACTCAGAGAATGGATTCTTATCTTTTTACCATCCACCCACATGAAAAGTATGAAGACACTATGTGCATGTGAAAAATTAGTGAGACATCAATTTCCATGACTTATGAGATGCAGATGCATGTGCTTGTGAGTGCTGAGTGTGTTCTGTGCTGCACATTGAGCTACCACCTGCACAGTTCAGCTTAAACAACCCATCCCCCACCTGAGACAGTTTTGCTTTCTATGTGCGACTACATTACGCTAGCTCCCCCTCCCCCTCTGACGGAGACTTAGAGCTGGTCCCTGGGGTGGGTGCGGGAAGCAAGCCTTTTCCCCTGTCCATGGGATGTTATTGATGAGGTGAGGTAATGGATCTCCCCGCTGTGCTCACAGGGACACTGAGGATAAATCAGACAGTGGGTAAGACCCAACCAGCCATTCCACCTCTCTCCAGACTCAACTGCCATTTCATTAGGTTTATTTATGGGGGTTCTGCACTCTTCTGAACCCCTCCCCTTTCCATCCTCCCACTGAAAATGCCAGTAGTTTTCTTCATCCTCCCTTATATAGTGCTATGGCAACCCTGGCCTTTCGTTCCTCCCTTTTTTCCTAAAAATCCTAATATTTTGCCTCCCACACATCTTCTTTGGAAGACCATTCCCTGCCTATTTGGTTAACATGGAAGTGAAGAGAGGACCAGCCTGTGAGTTAGCAGCCTGTGTTATCATGCCATCGACAGAGGTCTGGAAAGATAAAGTGATGTTCTCTGAAGTGGTGGGGGACTCAGCACTAGTTGGATGCAGCAATGCAAGTCTACCCAGCTCAGCACTTCTTGCCGAGCTCTATTTGAGTTGGCTGAGCAGCAGTTATTCACCTCCGAGCTTAGGGCTCAGCCACTTAGTGAGAAAACTGCAGCCAAAACTGGCTTTGTCCTTGAGGGAAGAGAAAGGAATTCCTAATGCGTCCTTGCTCGAACATATTGAACTGAACTCTTATCTTCCCTGCAGAATCAAATGTCAATTTTCCTGTAACAGATGGTGTCCATTATTGGTGGGCAGACCTGCTCCATTTTGCTTTAAAACGGTGAAGAAGCCATCGACTCACTTACATATCCATGTCAGCAGAACACTACTTTGATTCCCTTTAGCAATTTTGTGAACGGCCAAGCTTTATAACACAACAAGCAATAATACACGGAAGAAAGTCCATAAAACCGTGGTCTGATTTGATCTGTAAAAAGGCATCAGTGTTATCACCACTATAGGGGTTTCTGTTAATGTTGTGAAATATGATCAAATGAGATCGATCTCCAACCACCTCGCATGCTTTTTCCATTGGAAAAAGACAGCAATGGAGGGAAACACAAAGATTGTTCGTTTCATGTTGAACGCTGATGTCATGACAGTCGTGCTGGAACGTGTCCATACTAGGTCCACTTTAGTTTACTCCACAGGAAGCCATGCAACCTAACAGATGGTTGACTTAGCTAAGCTCCAGTAATGCTGTGCCAGTGCCAGTTTCATTACAGGGGTTCACTTGGACATGGGATGAGTGTGAACATGTCTGTCACGCCCATGGCAGAAAATTAGGCTAAAGACATTTGAGCGCATCAAAACACCTAACATCATGATATTCTTTTCTTTCTTTCTTTTTGTCCTTTCGGCTTATCCCGCGAGTTCAGGGTCTCCACAGCGGATCATTGTCCCCATGTTGATTTGGCACAGTTTTTACGCCGGATGCCCTTCCTGATGCAACCCTCCCCAATTTCAAATGGTCTCATTTATTACTGAAACACATATATCAGTGTATGGTGTGTAACAATTTAAACTAGTTTTGTCAGATAGGCTTCCCTTACTAGTTGTATGTGTACTAGTATAATAATTTAAAGGATCTAAACATAAAATCAAAAACATGTCAAATAGATTTTATAGGATTTTTGACATGTACAGATATAATCTCAATTCGGTATCAGTGATAATCATGTTAAATACATGGACATGTGATATACAGTAACTAAGATGCAGAACATCCAATGCATTACATGTGGGTGAGGCTGGAAAAACTCATACTGTGTCTCAACAGTAACATTTAGTCTACATATGATCTTGATAAAAGGAAGAAAAGGAAAAAAGGAGGGAAAAGCGTTTGCTGGCCGTCAGCCAGGTGTGGACAGACTCAGGAAGTTAAGTCGGAATTCCAACAATGCGGGCAGGCGCTAGTCTCTTCACTGAGGTGCTGCCATTTCTGCTCTCTGTGCTTTCTTTGTTGTGGGGAGCCGGAGGGAGTTAGGTGAAGTCCTGTGACTGTGAATGCATTCCAGCCCTGATTTTTTATTGTAAAGCGATACTGATTTGTGAATGATATAGTGTCTTGATTAGGCAGATAAAAGCCAGGCTCATCTCTTGCTCTATCCCTCTCCTTCTGACTCTGACATCTATGGTGAAAAATTATTTTCCCAGGCAGTTTGACTCGAGCCCAGTCGTGACAATAATAAATGCCAGCAATGGCAGAATGAATTATGTCTCAGCTAAAAATGTACATCATAGCCAAAGGAAAAACCTGGCATGTAATTATACCAGTGTTATAAATAGCAACACACGTCACATAGTATCCATCACCTTCATCCATAACAAATGATTTCAATTAGAAATGTTTCATTTTTATTGGGATATGCATAGATTGTATGTTCCTGATTTAACCGTGCTTGAATCTAATAGTTTTAGCCTGACTAAAGGCATCCTACCCCTGAACTGCTACCCCTAAGATACCATAAAGCTAATAATGGCAGAGTGTAATAATGTGATTCTCATCTGCATTAGTTTTGAAGATAGCACCAGCAAACCACTATTTGAATTTGAAATCAAAGCGGATAATTCACAAAAAAGAGCTCCATTAATCTGGTAGACTCCGGATGGCAGCTCGTCGAGTGGTGTTTCGATGAGGATTTCCCCTCCAGCCTCTCACTGTTCTGAAAGATTTTCTGTTGTTCATATTTCGCTTCAGAACTGTAATGACTGTCTGCAGTGCATCTATCAACCAAAGCTCTGAAGTCTGTTTAACTGAAAAAGTCACTCTCGGTGCTGTCTTTTATGTGGGCTCTGGA
This sequence comes from Channa argus, assembly GCF_033026475.1. Lineage (NCBI taxonomy): Eukaryota > Metazoa > Chordata > Actinopteri > Anabantiformes > Channidae > Channa > Channa argus. Next base: position 20,587,071 of record NC_090207.1, read on the forward strand.
TCTATTCAAACAATCCACAAGTTCTTTTTTGATAACTTGTAGAAGAGATATCTTGCCTATTTTTATTTAAGCAATCCTAAAATGTTTTCAGAAATGTAGTGCTGCTTGTGAGATTTTAGGATGTCAAAGAAGTTCATCTGTCCATCTGGGCTGTGTCTGGGGCTCTACAGGGGATCTGGCTGCAGATGAAACACAGCTGTTGACATCAAAACTGACAAGTGGAAAACATTTGTGCTTTATCTGTGAGTTGACAAATTGGGCATTGCAGAGACAGGGGATAGATTATTCCAACATGAAAGCCCAGCTGAAATGAACAGCACTCTTTCCTGCTCTGTAATGGCTGGTTGAAGAGATGCTGGTTATAGTGATGGTTAGAGGGGGTCTCCCAAACCACAGAGCAGAAAGAAAAACAAGGGGAAGAAAAACAATCCCATCTGACATCATAGAAAGCCTGCCGCTGCAATATAGGTCAAGATATAGCCTGCCTGCCTGAAGTGTGCCAGATAATTATGTGGCAAAGTAGTTTTTCCAGTGCTTTGCCCAAGTGCAATGACATCATTCATAATAAACAAAAAATATACAATGTAGTATGAGCTGAAACTAATTACCTTAGCCTTTCCAAACAAGGATTATTATTGTATTTCAATGACCCCCATTTACTGACATACCTTTAAACTAAATCTTTGTCTGTGAGTGAAATTGATTAGCTGGCTTCTTATTTGATTTTTATTGCATTTCATTCTGTCTTTGTGTACATATTTTATAATTGATGTTTGTTATACCTTTGCATTCTCACTTTCTAGATTATGTATATGACACCTGACACTAAGACAAATTCCTAGTATTGTTCTTAACTGTGCCTGGCAATAAACAGTTTTCTGATTCCGGTTCCGATTCTGAAAGGGCTGCAGCATGGGTGGAGGTCTTCGAAACCAGCATAGCCGTGTGAAGCAGACAGGGAGGTTTCAGACCATTTAGAGGGCACTGGCTTCAGCAGAGTCATCAACTATCCACACAGCTTGAAATGTTGTGATCTCGCAGATACTATCCTTCAATGTTAAGACACTGTATTCACAGCTTGTACTTCTCCATGGGCATCAAGCAGCACAGATGTAGACTTCCTGGAGTGTCAGAGCTTGAACTGAGCCCCTTTTGGAACCTCAGAGATCAGGCTGGAGCAGGGAGATAGGGCGAGAATACAGAGGGTTTTGTTCTCTTGGTTGGAGTGTGTGGAGGACAATAGGGTTGTTTATAATATGACCATGGGACTAACAATATCTTAGAGCATTAGGACCGTAGGTAAAACTACACACTCAGTAAAGCCCACTGGATAGATAGACAGATAAATCCTATATAGTGTGTTATATACATAGCATATATATATATATATATATATATATATATATATATATATATATATATATATATATATATATATATATATATATATATATATATATACACACACACTTACATTTATATAAAGTTTTTGTTGTATAGCTTTTCATGGCCCTTGACTTGAACATTATCACTGAATTTGTTGTGGGCTTGGGTAATGTGGAGTCCTTGAGTAAAGGGGAGGGGCCAAAGAGCATGTGGACCTATTGGGTGAGAGAGGCGGTTCAGCCCCGCTATGGTCTGAGCAGCAGCGGTTCAGGGAGTAGTACCAGACCGCTGTGTTGTGTTGGATCAGACGCTTGGAAACGCGAGCTAAAAACCGACAGCGGACCAAATGAAAACGACTCATTCTTGTGGATTATTTTTGGGGCAAGGCACGCACTCGAAGCTAGAAGGCGTTTAAGCGAAATCGGACCGACTGACAAGGATTGGGGACATTAACGTTAGCTGCTGTACGATAACACCGCCGAATGGTCTCTCCTGTCCCGCCGCTAAGGTTAGTTAGCCTCCATTGCTGGCTGTCCGTTGGTTTAAGGGGGGAGGGGGGTCTGTTTGCTCTGTTGTTGGACGAAGGGGTCCGACTATTCTTTGGATTAGAAACATGGCTACATAGCGATGTTGACCTTTTGGTGGCTGAACGTTATGTTACAGTTACACGGCTCTTCAGGAAATGTAGCGTTAATTTTAGAAAACCGTTCAACTAGGTGGTTGTTCGCCTCAACGCAGCGCTACTTGTTGGCTGCGTGTCGTGAGAATGTTAATTATTTTATAAACCAGGAACACGTGCTACATGGCTAGGTTAAGCTAGGTAGTGGCTAACCAAGCTAGCCACCTAAGCTAGCTGTCAGAACTGCGGATTAGGCTAACGTTTGCATGTTTTTGTGAACTGAATTAATCCTATCCTGGCATTGTTCGAGTAAACATGCTACCACCCATAAGTCACAACCAACACCCACTATGAATAAAACAGGTCAAATGTTTTCTATGTCCAAGATATTGTGGTATTTGGCTAACTTAGCGGGCTAACTTAGCGTGCTACCGTGGCTAGGCACAAAAGCGCCCGGTTTGCGTTTGTAAACATTGGTTTTACACGAAGTTGACTTAGTGCGCTAAGTCGACGCTTATCTATTATTATCCGGTAATGAATTGCTTTGTTGTTAGATTGCCGATAAGCTATAACTGAGATACTGTTATCTGATTATAATTATCTAAAGTTACTTGTCTAACCATCTTGATATCAAGTCACCGACATAAGTAAATGGCACCGTTTGGTGAACTAGCATCAAACGTTGAAGTTCGTTTTTTCAGGTTGTCATGAAAGTATAAGTTTAGTTTTAAATCCCCGTATATGTCATACGTTTGAAGTTCGTTTGTAAGTAGGCAGCTTTTAGAGTCACTATCATTAAGGATCGGCTTTGTGACTCGCCAGCTGAATACAAGAGCAGAGACATTTTCAGACAAGTTCTCACGTCAACAGGACAAGGAACAAACACTGTTTTTCTATCAGCTGCATTAGCTGTACAGCTTGTAACCGGGAAGTCACACTCATTCTAATTTTGCACCATCTAATAGCCTCTGGTCATGAATGTGACTACATTTTAATTGTTACCCAACCCAAAAGTGCTTTATAGTCAGTACGGTTGCAACAGTATACAGTAGAATTTCACTACTGCATAGACTTCAGTGAGTGTAGGAACACAGTACTCAACACTTCGTTGGTATATGGCTTTTACTTAAACAAAATGAAACTTAAAATCGATAAGGACTGACTTGAAACCTAATTAAACCTAAATTTAAATAATGTGTACATCACACGCTGCTGTTTTGTTCCCTGTTATTCTACATATAAACATAAAAGTGAGCGTTTGAGCAGCCATCTTTTTGTAGGCACAAAACATACGATGTGTTGATGTATAATATATAGGTCGATTTTGTGGTTTAGTATTTTTTTTTTTTTTTTTTTTAACTGAGTTTGGTTGTTATTATTTATCAGCAAACAAACCATAGATTGTGTATGCTCGTAAGGATACTTTCAGATTTGTTGATGTGTACATCCAAAAGTTAAGAAAAACATTGTTTCACTTTGTGCTGGGGTTATCTAGCTGTGCAGGTAGTTTATGTGCCTAAACTTTCAGATGTCTTTCTTTGTCTAAATAAGTGGGTATTGTGTGGCAATGAAAAATCCGGGACAATTAAACTAAAAGTGCTTGCATAAGATAATGGGATTAGTCACATGGTTTTGTGAAATTGGTGAACTGTTTTTTTTTTATTATGTAACAGAGGGTTTCCCCCAGGAAATAGTTGGTAAAGCATGAAGTTAATACATCTGATCTTATGGTTCACTTTTTATTGTTTATATGTCAGCAACTAATGACACTCATTACAGACTTACTTTTAGAAATTTCTCATAGCTTATGGTTGGCGAATGCTTAGCAAGTTATCTTTAGTGCTAGCTTTGTGCATAATAACATCTGTGTGGTGCAAGCAAAGGATTTCTTGTGGCAAGTGTCAAAGGTACCAAGATTGGGTTCTACTGGATCTATATTCTTATCTGCTCACAAAAAATAAGTTTGATAGGAATATGTATTGCTGTATGGGAGGACTACTTTGGCACAACAGGAACATCCTTAGTCGCCTTGGTTCCAGTATCACACATACACGTTGAATGAAGAACATGGAATGAAACCTCAGAATAATGAGTGATAGTCTGAATATATGTAATGAAAGTCCATAACACACTTTTCAAATATATCATTGAGGCCTTCAAAAATGTCAGCATTAATAAGAATAATAGATTTGGAATTTGATCATTGATTGGTTTTAATTTTTTTTTAAATGACTGATTACTTTGTGTTATGGATGCAGTTTAATCCTTACTTACGGAGTATTCCACTCACTCATTGACAGTCGGTGTGTTTGTCTAAGAACTCTATGACCATGAAGTATGCTAATAATGGTAATAATACCATTGAGACATTGCAGAATTGAGTTCGGTATATGCTTGTGGTATAGTGTCAGTTTAGCAATTTGGCTTGTAAAGAGTTAAATAAATGAAAGTGAGGAGATGTCTCCTACTTATCCAAAAGGGTAATGGGGGCAAAGATAATCCTGTGCTCACTGTGGTGCCTCAGGGAGACTGTTTTACTGCTAGTTCAATTTTTGCTTGTATTATGAAACACAATACAGTTATGAAACTCTAAAGGAGAGTTTTTGCTCATTTTGTTGTCTGTAAAAGTTAAATTGTCCGAGAAATTGCAAGAGAAAGTATGTGGCATCATTGTAAATCACAAAATCTTCAGATTTAAAATGTTTTTCCCTCAAAGGCAAACATTTCATCTGCTGTCTTTTTAGTAGGACTACAAATTTTAAATGAATGAGTAAACAAAGAATGTTTTCAGTCATGAAACAGTATTTACACAATAATAAAAACAGAACCTCAACATGTTGCTCAAACTGTATTCCCACACTTGTTTTAGTTGTTTTAGTCTCCAGCAATCAATATGGTTCTATACAACTTTATAAAGAGAATGAAAAAAATTAGTCTAATATTTCAAGTCTCTAAAAGTTTTCAAGAAAAGTCTTCAGAAAACTGAAAAGTTTGCAATAATATGCAGATGAAATTGATGCATTAAGTACCAAAAAGGTTGATACCTACTGAAAATGTGTATAAAGGCCCCCGTTGATGACTTGAATGACACTTTGACCCTCCAATTTTTTTTTTTATTAACTGAAATGGATAAGTTTGCATCCCTTCATTGTTGACATAGTTTAGAGCCACATTAATACAACACTAAGAATTGATTAAATTTGCAGGCTGGAGTTGGGCATCATAAAACAAAAGTATCCTATTTTAATGATTTGTTAAAATGAGAATGCAGACACTTTTAAGATAAATCACATTGCCTAACCCTAATCGTCATATGTCAGAAATGGTCTAGGTTTTGTCACTTAAACAACTGTTAATCTGACAAAGGTGTGAGAAACCATACATATCCGGCAGATATATCTGAGTGCTTGTGAAAGAGAGGACTCTAACTATTATTATAATTCAGTAGTTTTTTCTGTTTAAATTGAGGGTTTATTTTTACTTCAGCCAGCATGCAGATTAATTCCAGCAAGCTGTGGTATATACAGCCCAACTTAACCTGTGTGATGGCCTTAAGCCTTATCTTCATTCGTGTTCCAATAACACCCTGAATTTATTTTAGTTAACAAGTAGGTTGGACTTGACATTATTTCACATGTCAACATCTTCTTTAGCGCTGCAATTTCTGCAGAGAGAATGTTTTTACTTAAGCTAATTCAGTCTTTGTTCTTTTCAGATGTACTTTTTACATCAATGAGGATTTCACATTAAATACCGAACTGAAGCAGTTACAGCACTTGAAACAATAATTAGAAAGGGAGCTAACATAACTTTGGTATGTTTTGGTAGACTTTATGAACCCCTAAACTTGCAACTTAACACAATGCCAATAGTGGACTCAAAATCAATCCACCCTGCTCCAAACATAACTCTTGCTTTTTGCTGTGCTGTGCTCTGCTTGCGTCTATCACATTCTACTCAATGCTTCTAATAGTCATTGTTATGCAATTAAAATAAATGAGAATGCTTCAAAACTTAAAAATCAAAGAGGGTAATATGAGGCAGTCACCAGGAAACTGCCTCCCAGACACATTCCCTCCTCCCACCCAGTTTCCCTCTCACTGAATGAGTAAAAACAGCTGGTAAGAATTTCTTGCTCGCTAGTGGACTGCACCTGGTAGGTTTCATTTGTGGAGAATGTTATGCTTGACTCGGTGGTAGAATATTATGATCAAACACAGCTGGTTTGTTGCTATGCCTCAAAGAACTTGTCATTGCAATTGTGCTGGACGGAGTGCCACTTCAGTGTCAGTGGCTGTAGAGTGGATAATATTGAGTAGTGGTACAATTTTCTGGGCTTGGAACAACCATGGTTTTGTTATGTTGTTTGAAGTGTTTTTTAATTATTATTTCGTTATTTTTATTTTTTTGGTCATTGGTTCATGCAGAACCTGCACTGGTCCTGCAAGTAGCAGTTAGCTCATAGCCTAATTAATTTTTTTCCCCTTGTTTAATGCTCTGACACTTCCATGTTTAGGGCGTGATTGTAGAGATGCCATCTCAAAGGGAGTGGTGTGTACACCTGGGGGTAATAGGGTTAGGAGACATAGAACTATCTGTTCTCTAGGTATTTTTGGTGCAGATTAAAGTTAAATGTATCCCTGCTTTTTTGGAAGAGCTAGCAGTTTTCACAGCGTTATATTGCATAACAAAATCAGACTTCTATTTTTTATTTTTATGTTTACAAATGACCATAGTGTTTCAAATTCAGTCATTGTTTTTAACCTTGAAGGTGTTACTCCAAAGGTATGCATTAGGCTGTGATATACTTGCTTTTAAGTAATATGTTATTTGTGCTTTTCATACCTCTGCAATGTAGATGGTTTACCTATCCTGCAGCATTTGCAAACTTTCTAGCACTAAAAAGTTCAGATGTTGTCATCAAAGAGTATATAGATATAAGCATATAGACATTCTTCTATGGGATTGATATGTGCTCTTATTAATTTTTTTAGTGCTAAATAAACTTTTGAGTAAAGATGTGAAACCAGCTTTACTCATTTGTTTTTATGAGTTCAATTTTTGTGATTATCTAAAGACCAGCAGCTGCAGTAAAATATTTTTTTTCCTGTTATAGAAAATGTATAATATAGGTATCTGTGATTTCCATAAATATTCATACAATTTTCTTCTGATGTTGTGCTATAAAGAAGTATTTATTTAGACTTTTCCATTTGCCTTCCGTTTGGGCAACTTGCCAGCTCTGATGTTGTACCAGTAAACATGTGAACTTTCTACCTGTCATTTCTGTGTTTTGTTTTTCTATTCATTTAACCATGATGTCACAAAGAGCTGAAGTAAGTCTAGTTTAACTGGTATCAGCATTGGGACATCCCTAATTTAAATGGAAAATTTAAGGCCTTCTTGAGGCCTTGAGTCAGACAAGAATCTCTGCTGTTATTTACATTTTTAACAATGTGCTTCAATTTTTTGAAAAAAAACTCCAATTACTTACGCTTCTCTCACATATGAACATAAAATGTAACACAGAGAGGGAGACAATCTGAGTCAGAAGTGTTCCTATGGGAGAAACTGCTTTATTTCAGTGATGGGTCAGCGCATACACGATGATACATGATAGAAAAATTAGGCTGCAGGAAACAGTGTTTTGTTTACATCAAACTGGAGCCATGCATCCAAAAAAAAAAAGACTCTTTCTTTAACCTTGCCTGACAATTCAGGGCAGAGCAGCAAGTAGACTTGTTACTAGGAGGCTCACAGGATGAATTCTGGATAATCTCGGGAGGGTCTCACTTGGAACCTCTCACATACACTGTCCTCGGAAATCAAGGCAATGTCCAGAGAATCATATCCAGACATTTTTCGGAGCTGAGGTTTCACATAGTAAGTGGCACACAGTGGGACACTGGGGAAGAGGCATTTTCAAATTGGAAGAAACATAGCTTCATTTGTGGTGGTGCCTGGCCAGACCATGCAGGAGACCCAGCATGATTAAAAAGTATGTCGTAGGAAACACAGTATTTTGTTTACAGTGCATTGAAACTGTGGCAGTTGCCCGATTAGAAACGTCATTGGCACCTATTCACTTGCTTTAAATCCTTTGATAAAATAAAAAAAAAAAAGATTAGGTAGCATAACAAAATGTCACCTGACTTGGTGCTAACCAAGAGCAAATTAATTTATGTTAAACTTGAGGTTCAAGGAGTGTATTTTTTTAACCTCATATAATAGCCTTTTGATTTTATGTTTTAATTTATAGGTAGCCATTTATTATTCAAGTCTTTCAACTGACAATAAAATTGAGTGTAAAATCAGGCAACTATATTTAAACATACTAAAATACCAAAAGATAGGTAATCGGTGGATTAGCAAATATTAGAATTTACTTGACTCAGTTATGCAATACACAGGACAGTAGGCTTCTTTGACATTGCTCTTGTGCGTGGGAGTGGGTAGCGTTATTTTTATTAGCTTTTAACTTTTCTACTAGGATGTGTGTTTCAGCATAGTTTGTTTTTCACATTCTTGAAAGCATGTAAGTAAGGGCAGCCAATGGCATACTCCACATTGTTGATGATCTTTTAGTGGAAATATGAGTGGCATGTAACAGTGAAAGGTATGGAGTTCTAAGTGAAGTGTAATTACAGGTTTTGGCTTGCTTGTGTGGGAGGCCTGAACTCCTGTCTTGACATGTGCACTGGATACATGACAGTGCAGTTTGAAAAAAATGCATTAAAACATCAGGCTGCTGGTGTGATGTATGATCATTATTTGGTAACCTTTTTTTCCCTCCACAAAATCTTTCTCTGTCCGTAACTCTAAGGCTTGTTTTACCAAATCTAGATGTGATGTTATGTTGTCTGTAAATTGCACTGGCTAGCATTGTGCAGTGCATTTACTCTGATTGTACACACACTAGAACCCTCTCATACATTTAGGGAAGCTCTGAGAAGCTGTCATCGCTCAGGAAAATGGGCACATGGGTTGCATGCTGCCATACAGAAAAACATTTTAATGCTCTTTAATAATTAAGCAGCAGTGAGGAGGAAGTAGGTCAGGCCAGCAGACAATTTAGCAACTCAGTTTTATTTCCTGCTCCTCGGGATGGAGAGCTGAATGTCGGAAGAGGTTTAAGAATAAGTCGCTTTCCACCATAGATTTTCTTTTTATTCAGTTTGTGCTGTGTATCAGCTGTCTCCCTCTCCCCTCTTCTTACCTCTCTCAGCTCCTGTGATGTCACTTTGCAGTGACACAAACACAGCAAAAATAAAAAGAACTCAGAAAGCAGCATCTTTTGTCACTATACAGTTGAAAACTGTTAGCCATGTACCAAAATAAAATAAAATAAATAAATAAATAAAAATTTACTCAAACTTGTCTGATGCGTGTATACATGGATTCAAAGCAGGTTTCTTAAGTGTATGTCAAACTCTGCTCCTCAACTGCCTGAGAAACCTGATTTCTCTGAGTAACCTGGTTAAACGTGGTTCACTGGAAAAGAGAGATGAAAAATGGCCTCCATTTTATTTGCATTAGTAAATGCTTCTGTCTGCAAGTTGCAATTATCGACGATGAGTTGTTAATTTATTATATTTAATATAAAAATTGTATTTAATGTCATAAATTTTGGCCACAGGGCAGCGAAACATGTTCTCCTTGTATATTTGGGTTGAGTTTTTATGCCCGATGTGCTTCCTGCCACAACCCTCCCATTTTATCCGGACTCGGGACCGGTACCAATGTGGCCCTCGGTGGATGGGCGGGGCCATGCATGTCGGGGTGGGATTTGAACTCACGGCCTTCTGCATCCCAACCCAAAGTCACCATAGCCAATCTGGTTTATGAAGCTGTAATTCAACAGAAGTTTGGCCTTTAAAAATTAGCTTACAATACATATATACTCATTTACTCAAAAAAATTTGTAAATTTAACCAAAGTACTTGTGCAAAACTGTGTATCCCTGGTGTCAGCATGTCTGTGATCGGCGGTAGTAACAGTCACATTCTCGATTGTGTTTTGGTAGAGTGCCTGTTCCTCCATGGATACAGGGAGTCATAGTTGGCTGCGGCAGTGTGTGAAGTCCCCAGTTTTACACTAGCCAGCAGGGAGGGGGAGGAGAGAGCCTTGTGTAATTTTACAGTGTTGCAGTGGGGGAACAGGCTGGAAATCTAATAGCTACTCTACTGTCCAGCATGGATACAGCCGGAAGACCACATCTGGAGATACAGGCCAGCAAATTGCTCATCCTGGTCATCTTTGTCCACTTTCTCTGTCTCATTTCTTCTGTTTTGTTTTAAAGACACAATTATTGTAAAAGTAACATAAATGCATCAGTTACTCTATGGTCCAGATCAAATACAGAGCAGCTGGCCCACACTATAATAGGGTCTTGAACTTGTTTACTCTCAGCCACTCAGCATTTTTGGTGAGATTGATGAATTTTGAGATATCTTAAAATTGAAGAGAATCTTGATATAGAAAATCGTAACCACAAAAGAGAGACTCCCTTCACCTGTTCAGTTTAATGCAACTGGATTTAATGAGGTATGTTTGAAAACACCCAGAGATATAAAACTATCAGCCAGCACAGGAGCTGAGCATTTCCCTGCAGTGAACAGAAATCCATTGGACATGTACTAGGGTTGCTACGCTCATTATCATCACCCTTCTCTTTTATATTTAGTTCTATAGTCAAATAATTTTGATTAAGGGCTTTGTTTGCAAAGTAGCCTGCCATGCTGCAAAACTTCAGTGAGTTAACTGACCAAATGAGAATTGATTCAGGAGCTTTATGTGGTTTAATCCATTGGTGTAAAGAGAGTGTGTGTTTATGACTGGCACAGCTTGTTCTTTCTTCTTCTCATCTCTACAGCATGCTCTGTGTGTTACGTTGTGCCTGTGCAATTTGAGAAGACCCCATGTAATGGGTAATATTACTGTTTTAAATTTTAATTATCATTAAAACCGTGGCCAGTCACTGTACTTTTAAGGCTTACTACAACTATCCAGTATCAAGTTAGCTAAGGACTCCCAGACTCTCATTCTGACACCAACACGGCAAACTGAGCTGTATGGGCTGGCTACAAACTTCTACAAACTCCACAGATATTGCTGGTTTCAGCTGTTACAAGAAATTACAGTTTGAACAGACTGAACTGCAGCTTTATTTTATTGTTCTATTTTGTGGAACAATAGATCCTGTTTGTATGTTAGCCTGTGAGTGCGCTAGCTTGTTAGGCTGTTAGCCAGTACACCTGCATGATTTCTGCAGCCTGCAGATTTTAGAGATACTGCAGCAGTTTGTTTACAGTACAAATAACCATAACCTCTAGACCATGTTAGTGTTAATAGTTGTTTTGTGTTTTGATTGAAATACTTTTTTTCCTAGGTAATTCTTATGTCCTGTCCTTTTCCGAACACAATACATTCATAATACTGATAACTGTGATAGTTCTGATCTCTATAACCATGATATGTAAACATCATACCTTTTCATCTCTACCTGATGATATCTATGCGATCATTTTTCACAATGATAGAAATTACAATTACAATGGCTTTAGGCATGCTTTTTGATGACAGCCACATTTGTTGTCCACTATTAAAAAGTTAAATTGTAGTTAAATTTAATTGTATGTTATGTGGTACAATCTTAAAGGCAGTCTGCATTAAGAATTTATGTACTGCATTTTATCCTTTTTTTTATTTTTCATTACTACTTCCACTTTCAGTTTTGTAGTCATTTCTGTCTTGTTTCACTCCCTGCTTGTGGCTGCGTGTGTTTATGCGAATAGTACTATTGTTAAAATGATAAGAAGTATGCTGTTCGGTTAGCTTTAAATGAAAGGTGTGATAGGCTGTGGTTAAGGGAGATGATTGTACCTCTTTCTGTCTGACAAATTACAGCTGTGTCGGAATTGGGAACTGGGTGTTCACACTTTTTTCATGTGTTTTTGGTTGCTGATTGTGTGTTGTGACCACAGCTTTCCTGTTGTGTAGAGGTAAGGCAAGATCAGCTTGGATTGTTAGGATGTTCTTTCACTGTTTGGTACTAGTAGCAATGCTCTAGCCACCTGCCTGCTATAAGTTAAACTATATATCAAGCTCGGGCACAGGCAACAATCATATCGTCTGTTGCCTTTTATAACCTCCCTCCATTGCCTAACATTTGATTTGAGCTCTCTGTTTGTAACTCATCCTTTTGTTGGCCTATTTTCTCTGGCTGGAGGAATTTATCTTGAATTTAAATTAAGGAATCTACTCTGCAAATTGTTATTAGCATACATGCATTAATATAAGTATATATTCACCTTGAGGTTCAAGATTATGCATAAAAGAATGATAACTCAGGTTTGTGGCCTCTGCACTACATTGACCTTGTGTAGTCTTCCCCTTTTTATATTGTCACTGTGACACAGGTTACCAGGACAAGGGCATCCTGCTTTGTCAGCACTGTATTTGGTATTACTGCTTGGCAGTGTAGAAGGCTTTGTACTATGGTTTGGCAGATGTAGGAGTGTTTTGTGTGTGTGTATTTGTGTGTGTTTTTTTTTTCTTTTTTTTGCTTTGCAGTTATACAAAAGTAAATATAAGGTGTCTACAGTGACCTTACCATTTGTTTACTGGCTGTTGCACTGTGACTTCTTCCTCTTTGCTGTGATACCCTGGGTAATGGTGCTTTCCGTAGATGGTTCTAATATGCCACAGGTGAGGTTACAAAGTTTTAAGTATTTGAATTGTATTTCTCCTGAAAAGCCATACTTACAACTTAGATTGACTTTATTTTAGCACTGTCAAATTTAAATAACTCTTGGTGTTCTGACACTGAAGCATTAGCGGATTAATTGAAAGAGATTGGTTTTAATGTTATACTTGTGTTTATGGGGGGGAGGTCAAAGGTGGGAGTAGAGACATCAGCAACTAGAGATGAACATTAAAGCCAGTCAAGATCTTCTAAGTTGTAATAGCTGCTGAGGGTTGGCTCAAAAAAAGTCTCTCCTTTTTAAAAATATTAATTCAATCTTTAGAAGTCATTACTTCTACTATATGTTTGGGAATTAACAAGTGTCTTGTTTTCAAAAAAAACAGAAAACAAGACACTTGATTTAAAGATTTAAACATCAGTGTTTGAATGTGCCGTTTAGGGAAAGTTTAGGATCGAGGTTGACGGTGGGTGAGTGAAAGGATACATGAGCGAGAACCTCCTTGTCCAGAGGCCCTTCGGTAATGAGGCTCCAGGGAGATAAATCCTTATGAGACCTGACAGGGTGCCACATTCCTAGGCTGAGAGGCCTAGCAGCCCCCCCCCCCCCCCCCCCCCCCCGTACCCTGGACTCTAGGGCACTGCTATAACTTTCTGATGCTTTGTTTTTCCCAGACCAAGCCTTATGACAATTACAGTACTCTCATCTTCCTTTTCACAACAGCCCCATGCCTCTGAATGAAGCCAATATCTGTTTTGGCTAAACATTGGCTATCATAGTAATTTTCAAAGTCCTCACTGACAGTTTAATACCCCAATGTGTTTTTATTTTCTGTGTAAAACACTAAAATATGTTTATGGGCATATAATTAACACTGTGTAATTGCTGTTGTAGCAATGGGTTGTTTACGCTTTTGGCTCTCAAGGTCCAAACCATGCTATCAAAACTCAGAAATATGTTACAAACTGTAGAATTCCTTGTAATCGTTTAGAGCTTAACTGTCAAGCTAGTAAGTCAGACCATACAGAGATTTGGTCTGTTTACGTCAATAAATTTAAACTGTTATTTGAAGTCAGCCTCCTGCTTTCTTGAAACCGTCTGTGTGCTTTACGCTAGTATTTCCACAGCCATTCCTAAAATGGAGGGGGGGGTATTGGCTCACACTGCTGAAGGCTGAGGCCCAGTCTACTCTGTGCAGAAGACGAAGCAAAAGAGAGGGGAGAAGGAAAGCACGCTAGTGAGAGAGTGAGGTGACTGAGTTCATTCGCAGTGTTGGCTGTGAGCCATCCCCTTGCCTGTGGGTGTCTGTAGCAGTGCCAGTGCATGTGTTTAGCCTCTCGTCTGGAAGGCCCCATTTGCCTCAGAGTTTATGTCAAAGCTCTCTCATTGTGTAGGCCCTCTCATCTTGAGTCAGGTTTTTTTTTAATGTTCTCTGCAGATCTTGTGACTGCCTTCATACTTGTTTTCTACCTTTTACTGGGGAATCTCTTTTGACTGGATGGTCATCAAAGAGCCGTCTGAGGAGAGCAGCTTATCTCACCCTTTTTCTGCGTCGGTTGCCTATTTTTCTGCCTCTCATTGACCTTATTTGCATTCTGTATTACTTTGAGTTTTTCCTAATCTGGTTTTCCTTCAGCAGTGAGGTCCACTCAAGAATTTTTTGCACACCCCTTTGTGTGGTCTGTTTATCCAGGTCTGTCTGACTAAAAGATGGATGTTCCCTGGTTTCTTGAAAAATATTGAAGGCACGGTTTAGACTACTTGACACAAAGGGAAAGTCTCTAGTTGGTGAGAGGCTTTAACCAGCAGTGTTTCTGGTGGCCTGTGTTTACAGAGACCCTCTGTTCCTTAAAGCCAGAGCCATGTTCAGTCTTTTGTAACAGAGCCCTTTGCATAAATAAAATCAAGTGACACATTGTGATAGTTTAGAAGCAAGGAAGAGAAGATAGTGCCCCTCTTTGTGCTGCAATGAAAGAGTCAAAACTAGAGTAAAACAATGAAGCGTGGCATTCTGATATTCTACTATCATTCTACTCCAAGTTATCCTATGCCGGGGATGGAGGTACCTGGTGTGGTGTTATCATAGTTCATAGGCACATTCATATAAAATGCTAATTCAATACTGGTTCACAACTCAAATGCTTGTTTCAGTTTAAATATTTTCAAGGGACCACTCCAAAAACCTATGAGCACCACCAAAGTTAGCTAACCTAGCATTTCAGCTAGTGAGCTAATTTTTTTTCAGCTCACTTTTAATTTTTAGTTTAAATGTATAATATTTAGCGATTAAGTTATAATTGAAAATTATAACGTTGCTATTCTGATACCACTATTAGGTATCAGGTCTGGTACTGTGCTTATTTACTCGTACTTGGAAAACTAATCGGATATTGCACCTGATTCTTTGAACGGTTGAGCAGGTAGGCAAAGGTGGAACAATGTCTGTGGTTTGGAGATGTTTTAAGTTAAGAAATGAAGACAGACGTAAAGGCGAGTGCAAGCTCTGCCCTGTTAACTTCTTAAGCTCAAGTTGTTATTTTTGATGGACATTGTTGACAACCGAGGAAGACCTACCTTGAACGTAAAGTTTGCTTTGTTTTACGAAGTTATATTACCTCTATAATTTTGTAGACTCTGTTGTCTGTTTCTCCATCCAGGATTTCACCCTAAATCTTTCCTTTGTTAGTGCATTATTTTTTTTATTCTTTTCATTGAAAGTTGCTCCATTTGGAAAATGCTGGTTACTGCCAAATTTGCTTTAACAGAACGACACGCAAAAATTACTGTTCTTGCGTGGTTTGTGGATTTGTCAACCTTTCAGTTGCCAGGTGTGTGCAGCTTCCATTCTTTCAGAGAATAAAACTTTGATGGTTAGTGGAAACAGTGTTTAAATGTGAACAGTCCTTGTATATTTTCAGTTGTGTCTGCACCCCTATTGGGAACAGCAGTGTCTGCCAGTGTCTCTCATCAGCTTAATTGTGCAGTGTATTGATGAGAATTATACAGTCCGCAAGCCATGATAGAAGCATAACAGTTCAGTACTCAAAATTAGCAAGGCTTCTGAAACCTCTTTTACATATGAACTCTGGACAAATTAAATTCTGGACATTACCTAAAGTTGTGTTTTACACATGTAACAGACTGCTAGAGTGTTAATGACATTAGTATCACTCGACTGCATTTTAATAGCCCCCTTATTCCCAAGCAGCCCCTCCCTCTGTCAGCAGGACCTGCTTAGCTGTGAATTACATCAGAAGGAGCAGGATAAAGGATAAGTGAATGATAGTGACTTATTTCTAGTATATCCTTCATTATTCTTAAACTCCACCCACTGATCAGTAGAACTGTTTTTATTTTTTTTATTTTATTTATACATTTTACATTCAAAGAATGTAGATATTCAACGTGAATATAAATTAAGGATCTTGGTTTTAGTTTATTAGATATACTAAGCTAAAATGAGAGTTTAAACTAAAAGGAAAGTTTAAACGGGCAAGTTAAACCACACAGTGACTTAGTGTGTAAAATGCCAAAATGCTGAAAAACAAAAGAAATTTGTTGAACAGTAATATAATTTTCTTTGTCAAAATGCATGTTCTTGTGACAGTACTGGCCTTTATGTTAACATAATTTTAATTAAAGAATAGCTGAAAAAGTGCTAGCTAAAGCCAGAGACACTCTGGTGTAAAGCTGCAAGCAAACACCTGTGCCCTTGACACATCCAAGCTGTTAACAAATTATGCTGAAATAGATGGAAAGATATCATGAATCTTAGTCGTTTTAGACATAATATATTAATTTATAGCATATGTACATGTAAGTCCCACAGCATCTGTAAGACGTCCTGTGTGTTATCAAAATAACAGAGCATCTAAATAAAATTAAGTTCTAACAAGTAAAAAAAAAAAAGGAATCCTCAGTAGGAATCCTTTCTTAAAAATTGTTGATGGCTTTGTTTTTCAGTTCATAAAAGGCAGTGCACCTAGAACACTTTATTTTGGCAATATTTTAAAGGGTCCTTTCCAGATTTATGCCACTGTGCCTTTTGTTTTGCGCCTACAGGTGGAATCATGCGTTTTGCAAATATGTGAGTTTAATTTGGAACATTCTTGCATGTGTTTCTTTTACACATGCACGGTACATGTACTTGTCCTCAAGGGGCACTATCGTGTTGAACAAACTTCAGTTTGCTGAAAATGAAGAAACAATCCATAAACTGAAATTAAATGTGCGTGTTATTTGTGTAAACAGTTCACAATACTCAGTGAGGCAATGAGCAATTTCCAGCTGCCACTACTGGGAGGAAGGGAGAGCCAGAGCCAGACAGCCTGGATGCTCGTGTGCTTAGAAGAAAAATAACAGAAAATGCAGTGATTTTAAGTTAATTACTTAATAATTACACTGTAAATACTAGGTTTACTAATTCATTGAAACCAATGCACTGGACAAGAATTAGCTGGTACAAACACTGCAATGGTCTGTAAGTAGGGCACTAATTAAAGGTTGTAGCATACAAATGAGTTTTGGGTTTGGATTTAAAAACCTCTACTGCGTCAGACTGCCTGATGTGAGCTGGGGGATTATTTCAGAGGAAAGCGGCAGATAGGTAAAATTCTAGCTGCAGCACTCTGAACCATGTGAAGTCTAAATACTAGCTCATTGCCTGAAAACAACATTCTGTCCAATCTGGATGATGCAAATGCTTAAATTAAAACTGGTTCATATAAAAGTTATGGCACTGTTTGCAATTTGTTTTGGTTTTCTGCATGAAATTAGATCTGATTTTCACTAAAGTCACAAATGGCAACAATCACAATAGCCAAGATCAAAATGTATTTTGCCTAATGGAAGAAGGCAGTGTTAGTGGTATCTTTAATGTGTTGTTTAAAAGAGAGAGGTGGATCAAATGTGACACCAAAATTCTTTGCTGTCAAGCTCTGAAAAATAATACTGTTCTCAAACATTACTGTTATTTGTTATTTGCCTTGAGTCATGACCAGCATCTCAGTTTTATCTGAATTTATGGTTTGACAACCATTTTTTCAAAGCACAGAGGCAGGACTCCAATTTTCTAATCTGAGAAGCATCATAAGCCTTTACAGGGATGTACAGCTATTATGTACAGCTATTCATATCCCATTGAGTGTTAGACACTCATTTCATTGATTCTCTCTGTTCTTAAGTATTTTCTAAAATAAAAAAATATGCAGTTGTCTTTTATCTTTGCGTGCTGTGTACTGTATTTGGATTGTAGCCCTTTCGTCTTGCGTCTAAATTTGTACTTTTTACAGAAGAAATCTCTCTTCCCATAGATTGGATTTGTGAAAGTGTGTGTCAGTTCATGTGCCTCTTTAACTTATATCAGTGTTTATATGTGATGGAAGGCTTGTAGAAGAGTCTAGTCTGGTTTGCATGCTATCATCTGGAGTTAAAATCCAGTACCTAACTTAAGGCCCACAACTTCATTTGTCAGTGAGTTATTTATGCTGCCTGTGCGGTGCTCCAGACTCAAAGGTGTGAGTTAGTGAAACACTAGCACAAAAATTAAAAAAATAATATTTGTTGTGGTATTTAAAATATCGTAAATAGATCTACATGTGCAAAAAAATTGAGTTTGTTTACAAATGACAATTTCCTGTTGGGATGAATAAATGATTTTATAGATAGCTAGATAGATATAGATATCAATACATATAAAAAAAATGACATCAGCTGATGAGGTTCACAGTTTCTATGAAGTTGACACTACAGAACCTTCGTGGTTGTTCAGAGGTGTTCCAGAGTACTTAGTTCTGAACTAACTACCTGTTTGCTCACTGGGCAGACAGAACAATGTTTAATTTTGCCCTGCGATCAGTTTGACTCATGGATTGAAGTTAGCATTGGCTGATCTGACTGATGTGGCCCACTGGTGATCAGCACTGGGCAGCTGAAACAAAATTCTGGTGATTTGTGCAACACTGGTAACCATGGCAAAAATCAATCACTTGTGAGATTGCACCCAAATCATTTCTCTATGGAATGTTTGCTTTTACATTAATATGACTAATAGCACAAGCGATTTTACATTGCCACGGAAAAGTTATGTGCAAACAATGTCCTAGATGATTTGGTTGAGAAATAATTAATGATTGCTTCATCTTAGCTGGTGTTAGTTTTGTCCTCAAACCTTGTGTTTGTCATATACGAAAATGTAGCAGCTACAGCCCCCCTTTGTGGCTACACACTACCAAATCAAATCTTTTATTCAAGTAAAAGTACCAAGCAGATATCTACATTTTACTTAAAGTACAAAAGTAAAAAGTACTAAATAAAATGTCGGGGTTTACATTTGCAAGTTGCACTGGGACGCCGAGTTTTGTCACAGTATTTCCAAAAATGGCCTTTAAATGCGACTATGTAGTCGCAGTCTGGAATCTTGCTGTACAGTATTTTCAGTTTACCAGTTAGCTGCTTGACTTGGCTGGTATCTGTCTGAGTCTTCAGTGTGAACACAGTGGTTCATTCAGTAAACGGTGAAGGAGGAGTTCAGTCTAGCAGGTGCAGGGAATGTCACTTCTTTATTAGGACCAGGGAAGGAGGGAGCAGCTGTGGTAGGGAGATGACATTCTGATATCCGGAGCAGACACACACACACACACACACACACACACACACACACACACACACACACACACACACACACACACACACACACACACACACACACACACACACACACACACACACACACTTTGATCCCTAAGAACTGTGGAAGTTGTAGCCATAAAGCATGTTTTCAAGCAAGACCAATATTGCACATAATTTATGCATTGTTCTTTTTAGGTATAAAAGTATCCAAAGCAATTCTGCTGGCTGATGTTTCTATTATTTTTTTTTTCTTTTATAGGAGTCTGGCTAAGTGAAACAGCCCATAATGTATGACATCTACTCTACATCCAAACCCACCTCCTGCCTGTAGTGGAAGCGGCTGTGTCAGCATGTCCTCTCATTCCCAGTCTGTGCCACCGGGCCGGAGGACAGCACTGGATACACGGCATCTGCCAAACCCTGTCACTCTACCACTGCAGCTACAACGGGCACACACGGTAAGGGACGTAGA
Source organism: Channa argus (assembly GCF_033026475.1). Taxonomy (NCBI): domain Eukaryota; kingdom Metazoa; phylum Chordata; class Actinopteri; order Anabantiformes; family Channidae; genus Channa; species Channa argus. The sequence continues at coordinate 20,606,881 of NC_090207.1, forward strand.
AGACAGTGCATTTAATTGTGCCACCTGTTTTCATGTAAAGCACTTGAGAGATCTTGCTGTGAATTCTCAGGGGCCTTTCAGGGAAGAGGAAAAAATGCTTATTTTTAAACAATTGTGATCTTTACATAATTCACAAGGTGAAGGAATTTATGCAGACAACTTTTTTATTTTAATTTTTATTTTTTATTTGTGTTCCAGGATGTGGGGCTGGTTGACTATCACACTCATCATGCCAGGGAGTACAGCTCCCACCTGGCCCAGCCCCATCGCCGTCGCCCTTCCTTGCTTTCAGAGTTTCAGCCTGTGAATGAGAGGTAGGTGGACCATACTTGTATATAAGGTATATTATTACATAGAGAATGTCCATTGTTTAATATGGCTCAATGTTTAAATTCCTTATGCATTTTGTAAAATTGTTGAGCACTAGTTGCTATTGCATGTTCATTTTTATGGTCTTATTAACAGTGCAAATATAGAATCAGGGTATGTAAAGGAAAATCATTAAAATCATCCGTTGCAAAAAATGACTGCATGAAATATGCCAGCCCTATGTAATTGTAATTCCTTTAATTGAAAAGGCACACAATTGCTCTATTTAATATTATATTTTATTTTCAGAATTATTCTCTGCCCTTGATGCCATACTTTTATTTTATTTTTCTCAGAATATTTTTCACATTGTTAAGGTAAAAAAAAAATTATATTAACATGAAAATGTGAATAGTCTTGATGATTGCAAGCCGGAGTATGTTTAATTTTTATGCAGTACTGTTCTACTAAAGCCTCTATCTGGTAACCCTCCTACAGTCCTGTAATCTTTACATAATTGGCATCTGCAGGCCATTTCCCTGTACTTCGTGATAAGTGGCTCTGCAGGGCAATGGAACTTGCCATCTTCAGTAGACCAACTTATACATATAAAGTATTGTTTGAGTTGAACATTCTCTCTGTAAAGTTGGTCAGTGTACATATCAAATTGTTTATTATTTATTTTATTATGCCTTTTTGAGGATGACTCTTAATTCATTCTTATGTATTCAAGAATACACTTTTTATCCCAATGCAGATTATCTTGCATATGTTAAAACGTGAGGGGAACATTTCAAAAGGTTATTTTACTAAACATTTGGTAGATTTGACTAGATATTTGATATCTAAACCGTATGTTGACCATGGAGTTTGTGCTGTTTTTCTTAATATGTCAAATAATTAGCAAACAGTACAATATCTATAGCACTGTGTGGTCATTGATTGTTGTGGTGGTGACTTGAAGTATCACTCAGATGGAAATATTATATAATAATATTTATAATATTATATGTAAAGCACAGAGCTGTGTATTAGGGCTGTTTTAACAGTTGGCATAACCTAGCTTACATGTGATACTTTAATCCCTGATTCGAATTCTGCTGCTTTGGCAGTCAGTGTGAGTGCACATGATGCGTGGTTCTGCAATACAGATTATTTGTTCATCTTGTACAGTAAAACACCAACGTTGTTTTTCAGTAGATAAAAAGGAACCATTACATCAAAGCGGGACACTAGCAGTTAGCCCATTTTTTTGTGGACACTATTAACCACGGTTCTTGCTTGCACGAGTCTGTGGGTGGGAAATATTTTAGTTGAATATATCAGGACTTCGATATTCTTTTGGAGGGTGTACAATCCAGTCTGAAGCATATGTTGTGCGTTCTTATTCAGTTTAAATAGTGGAATAGTGGTCTTTGCAATCCTTAACTAGATGTGTGTGTCTTTTATTAAATCTCATTAATGCTGCACCCTATGTCTATGTAAGCTCAGGGCTGTTCACATTCTGACAGAGAATGTAAGCACTAATATGGCTTTAGAGACTGTGCTTTTTTCTCAGTATAGTGTTATCACTGGCTCAGGTTGATGGATCTATGTGTCCTTTATCTGCTCTTTGCGTTCGACTGTAGGCAAGGTGAAAATGTGCTATTTAGTTAATGGTGCACATTACAAAATTACAGGTCAGAAACACACAACATTATAATAAGTAGTAAGTCACTTTGCTACTTGTTTGTTTCATATTCCTCTTTACCAGAGGCAATATCTCATCAATTCCCCTCTTCCCTTCTGTCTGTGTGATTAGTCAGGCTACTGGGAAAAGAGAGAAGATGCTTTATAACTAGTATATGGGGCATTCATTTTAAATAGGGTGGCAAAAATATTAGAACCCCCTCTTCTTATAATGCACTACAGTTAGATTCCACTACCCACTTTGACCTCAATAATAAACACATAGTACAATTATCACCTTTCAACCTACAAAATGAGAAATTCAACTCTTTTAAAAGTAGAATTCATGGTAGAGCTAGTGTATTGGATTGCATTAAATTGCACATGTGGTCATAATGTTGTGCCAATCGATGTATTTTAAAAGTGGTTGGTTCAGTGGTGGTTTTACTTTACATTTACATTATAACTAATAAAAAAAAAGTAAATGTTGGAATGACATGCGCATGTTCAGCATTCCCGTGTGTCTTGTTACATTTGTGTCTGTTCTGCTAATACCTCTCGTCCAGACTCTCTGGACTACACGTCTAAACTCACTGGCCACTTCATTAGGTATATACTTGTACAATTTAATGCTGTCCAGTATACCAACTCTGCACGGACTTCTACTTTTACAAGTTATAATTTATCAAATTTTAAGTTGACTGACAAAAAGGCGATGATTCTACCAGCGTTGTTGCAATAACTGAAAATGTTTTAGTCTGTACCAGTAGTATTCAAAACCTGAGTACTAATTTTAATATTATAGCAAAACAAATAAAGCAAACAAATAATGCAATAAATTGAAAAGACAATCTCAATTATTAGTTATTATGGGGTACCTTCGAGAAAACTAGAGGTTGTTGCAAGTGAATGCGCAAGCAAATGCATGCTGAAAGACACACATATCTAAATGGTGTATATTTTGACCGGCTGAACGGTGATGCCACTAGCCTACTTACTAAGGTTTTAAGAAGCACCCAGCTCATGAAACTTTTGCTTTGTTAGCCTAAAAAAGGTAAAAATAACCTCTGTAAACTTTTGCAAGTGTTGCAATTCAGAAACAGTAGTGGTAATATTTACTATTGATTACATGTTAATAGAAAATTACGTTAAACTCACACCTTCAAGTCTTTTGTGCAGATTTGGAGGTGCCTGTCAGATGCTTTGCTAAGTTTGAGGTGTTTCCTGCTTATATTGTGAAACACAGTTTATGTAGTGGCTTTTGATAGTGGATGATAACAGTTTCTGCTTAAATACTGAGAAAATAAAGTGATGTACATACATCAGTTACATAAGTGTTTTGTAAATACATGCAAAATGCTCCTTAAGAGGCGTCAGCTGTATGTAACTGTCTTGCCATCAAATATACAGTGTATATATAGTTTTGTTTGTTTTGTTTTTTTACTAGACGTAATAATCATTACGTGGAGAGATGCTCTTAAAGTAGTGCAGAGACATATTTTTTTTTCTTAAATATTGTTATTTACTATGTTTTTGTAGTGTAGAGGACAGAAAGGGGGGGCAGAACAGAGTGGATTAATTTTGAGTATCCTTCTGGTGCAAACCTAAGTAATGTAGCTTAAAGGTTTTTTAAGTAACTACTTTTATGTGAATGGCTTAATTTATTTATCTTTGTTGTTATTGCTTTCCATTTGTCATCAGTTGTAAATTAGTTTGTAATTATGTCTGTCTTCAGTTGTTTTAGCCATTGGGATTTGACTGAATACTCTTTTCTTGTGATGAGCCATAAAAACATAAAGTTTGAGAGCTAGAGCGCACATTGTCTGAATTTTTTAAACTCCACCCATTCCCCCTCCTCTTCTATACAATGTCTTAATTTCATTCATCCCAGCTGTGTGTCAGCCTGGCATCTCTCTCTGAAGGGCTATCCCTGCACTACACAGCTGCAGAACTTCTCCTCTGGGTAGCAATGAATAGATTGGCAGTCTCACCAATGCTGATGCTCAGTGCTTTCCCAACAACAGACTGCTATCAGCACCCGCGAGCTCCATCCTTATCATAAAAGGGCTTTAGCCAGTAAGAAAGTGATGGAGCTCTTATGTTGTTTTGTTCCCCCTCCCCCCTTCCCTCCCATCCCTACACACCCATCCTGCCACCTCCACATACACCTTTCTCTCATCCTCCAGACAAATCCTCCCCAGGGATCAAATTATTCTGCATGGTCACAAGAGGAAAGTGAAGGATAGGGTGGTTATAGTGGGCTTGAGCTTGATGTGATTATGTAAGTGCCAACCCTCTATGGAGATGAGGAAGTGTGCAGCTGACTGAGTGAGGAAAATCTGGGGTAGTCACGCACTGAGTATTTATTTTGCCCCCCTTTTTAAAGGTAGAATTTTAGGGGACTGCAGATAAACCACAATCCACTTATTTCCATCACACTACATGGCATGTTTTAACATGTTGATCTAGTAGGGCTGGAGAAAAATAAGATTTTTCTATTACTTGCAATTCTCCTTTTCAATTCAATATTGATTTGCAAAATTCAGAGATCATTCTTTGCTGTGCCTGTTCTCATTTACATTAAATGTGTTAAATCTGAATATTATGTGTATACGATTGTTACTTGTAAGCTGTTCAGTTAGTGCTGTGTAGAGTTTAAAATGTCTACTTTATGGAAAACTAGTTACTACTAGAGTGCAAAAGAATGTTATTTTGAGTTTAAAAGTAGAGTGAGTGACTGACGGACTATAATAGACTATATTGTCTGACTCAAGGTATTAAAGTTCTATAAACTGTGATGTGAATAGTTGTCTATGCGGACAACTAAGCAGTTTACAGGACTGTTGTAACCCAGGTCGGTCAATTGGTTGGCTACAACTTAGAGAACATGTCTGCAAGAGGGATAGACTAAGACGTGAAGCGGTGCAATTCCAGTAACAGTAAATGTAAATTCCACTTTCAGTCTGTCCCCGGTGGGAGTTAATGCTAGCTAACTTACTAACAGCTGTTTGCTGACCTCAGAGTGATGTCTTGTCAACAAAAACACTAGATAAAGCAGACAAAGCAGACTCAGTTTCTGTTATGCCTGTGCTCAAAGAGGTCCTTAAGTACATATGCTGTAGTTAGTAGGAACAGCTGCTGCTGACAGTTCATATGTGGGACAGCATTTATTTATTATACTTGTTTCCATTATTCTTGCTCAATTATTTTGCAAGTGTAGGCCTAAGAACATAGTATTGCAGTGTTTTACTCATTTGCAAATAATACTATTTCCCAAGTTTTTAACCAGAAAATATTTGCAGTTTAGTCTGTTATGTGAACTATAACTCAACTTTATATTGAAGAAACCAAGGGTGAAAAAAAAACTTTAGATTCTGAGAAGTGCTTAAAGCAGTATTGTCTGCTTTGTAAATCATAAACTGAAAATCAAATCAAAATTAATCCAATCTGGACTGTGTGATTTGAAATGGAATGGAATTGAGTAATTGGTGCCAAATTCCAGTCCTAAGATTTACTCCTACTGCATCTACATAAGTGACATGACTATCTCTCCTGGGTAGATATCTGATCTAGTCAAAGGATGATGTTGATTTGTTACGGAACCCCGCCAGCACCCTACTAGTCAGACTTCATGCTCTTTGGAACAGAGAGTAACCACACACTATGCCATTGAGAGCTTGGACCATCAATTATGGTTGAGTTTTCCATCTTCTCTTTGGAAACCACTTCCACTTTGCTACTGACTTCAAAGTCACTGACATACTGACATTTGCCTCTAGGGCAGACTTGAGATAACAGTCTCGTCAGAAGGAACAGGGAGCCAATGGCAAGGGGACTAATAAAATTTCCCAGATTTAGGTAGCAAGTGCAGTTAACTACTGTTTTTTTTCCTACTTTCCACTACAGAGCAACCAATTAAATGTTCCCAATTACTTGATGATGATACTGTTTGAACCAGAGCAAGCCAGCTGGCATTGATGTGTACCTTGCACACAATAGTAAAGATTTAGTTTAGCCACTGCAACTGTCATATTGTCCTTTTGTACAAATTTTTCTTTGGGTGGTTAAATGTAGCCTGTATAATTAAGAATTGATTAGTCCATGGTATGCAGTCATAACCAACACTGGGCTTCATCTCTGTTCAGAAGATTAATATTGTATAAATGCTACTGATTTCTTCACATTTCAGATTTTGTAACTTGGGATTTTAATATATTTTTTTTGTGTCTGTTGATATCAATGACTGTTTGGTATTATGTTCATGCTTCCATTTAAGTATGCTGTGGAAGTACAATCCCAATTCTAAAAAAGTATGAGAAATTTGTAAAATGTAAATAAAAACAGTATGTAATGATTTGCGAATCTCAAACTAATTTTATTATCGGCAGAACATAAACAACATATCAGATGTTGAAATTTACACATTCTAACATTTCATTTGAATTTGATGGTAGCAAAACATCTCAAAAAAGTTGGAACAGGGTGATGCTTACCATTGTGTAGCATCCCCTCTTCTTTTACCAACTGTCTGTAAACCTCTGGGAAGTGAGCAGACCAGTTGCTGGAGTTTAAGAGAGGAATGTTGTCTCATTATTGTCTGATGCAGGATTCTAGCTGCTCAACAGTCCTGTGAAGCCATTTTGCAGTTTTACCTTGAGGAACATTTTTCTGAAATTGTTCCACAAATTTTAAATGCTGTTTGTTGCAGATTGATGAACCTCTGCCCATCTTTACATTTGAGAGGTTCTACTTATCTGAAATCCTCCTTTTATACCCAGTCATGTTACTGACCTTTTGCCAATTAACCAATTAAAGCATTTATTTTCAAATGTTCCTCCATTTGCTTTTGATTTGCAGCAATTACTTATCCAGCCTTTTCTTGCCCCTCTTTCAACTTTTTTGAGATGTGTTCCTGCCATCAAATTCAAAATGAGCTAATATTTTCCATGAAATGATAAAATGGCTCTGTTTCAACATCTGACATGATGTCTGATATGTCTATGTTCTATTGTAAATAAAATATGGGTTGATGACATTTGCAAATAATAACATAACATAACATTTTTTTTGTATCTTCCCAACTTTTTTGGAATTGGGGTTTCAATATTTTTTTGGTATTGATATCTGGTCAAGTATTTTTAGCAAAATATCCCATTAATCAATTTAAAAAAAGTTAAATTTCGCACATGCTCTCTATCATCTATTAGTTGTTCCTTGAGGTCAGTCTATCTCTCCTCCATGATGAGATTTGGCTTAAACTCCACAGTGTATAATGTAATTCATCATCAGGTGCAACCTAGCACAATTGGGATTTGAGCTGAATGCCAATACATCAGGTATAGAAAAGAATTGTGGCCCCCCTCCCCCTTGGACGTTTCCACCTTTTATTTTTATGACACTGACTTATGGTCTAATTAATTTGAGTATTTTTGCCAAAACAATATATTTAGTTGTTAGGAAATGTTCACACATCCATCCTGAGACTGACAGAAACTATTGATTTGTGTCTTATTTTGTCTTTTGTGGTGTAGTTCGTGACTAGAATACTGATTCACCAATAACTGGTCCTTCCAGATACAGTTGTATTTTATACTACAATCCTTGATACACATTTATGGTGCTCATGTGGTCTCCATGCAAAAAAAAATAAAAAAGAATTTGGAAACCTTGCACCAGTGGTGATTTAGATAAGATTAAAGAAATCAACTGTGATTGAATATTGTGAAAAACAATAAGTATGAAAATTTCCAAGGGGGGTCATTTTTTTTCTAAACAGACTGTATATACTATATAGTTTTTTTCTTCTTCTGAAAGATGTGAAAAATTCCTAAATCAATGTTAAGTGCGGTTACTTGAACAGCATCAGCAGCAGTTCTCTGGAGTTACAACAGCAATGTGAGCTGTTACATTTCCTTGGAGCTGCCTGCATCCATGTTGGCTCAATTCAACAAGTTGGAGTATTAACTGTCGTCGCAGTAGGTGGCCACATTAAGAAGATTAAAAAAAAAAAAACAAAGAACAGTGACGTTACCTTAATTTTACATGGAAATGTTATACTTCAAAATGTTTACAATATGTAAAAGGAGACTAGACTTGGCCAAAACACAACCATATATATTTTTATTAATTCTCTAGAATCATGTTTTGTCTTGAGTTTATGTAGATGCAAAATTGATTATAATTGTGAATCGTACAGAAAAAAAGTGAGAACATATAAAAGTACACAAAAGTGTTGATGGTCAGAAGGTTGTCAAAGGTTGGTGTGGTTGATCCACTGGGGTTTACATCTGATGAATGCATATTCAAAATTGCAATGAATTCTGGCCTGGGCAAGTGTTGTGGCTAAAAAAAAATGACACCAATATCTCAAACAACTGTAAATATAGCTCTGTGATAAAAACAAGGTTTTTTTTTTTTTATCACAGAGCTATATTTTTAGCTGGTGCCAGTAGCTCACTGTGCATGTTAATTTTTTCTGTAGCTTTTCAATTTGTTAATCTTTTATGTTTCTGATGCAGAGGACAAGAGCAGCATATGCGCTATGAGCATATCTACCTACCAGAATCCAGCACCCAATCAGAGGTGGAGTATGCTGAGATTAAACGACCTCGTTTAGAGATGGGATCAGAGTCTCTGTTAAGGCCCTTGTCTCACCGGACATCATTGCCTATGGGAGGGGCTGAGGACATGGCAAAGGTCAGTAGTCGTAAAATAAAATATATGACTTCATAGGTCATACAATGTAACATTGTCTGGAATACTGTCTATTCCTAAAAGATTTACAACAAGTACACAATGAAAACCATATTTGGTGCTTACTGTTAATACTTAATGTTAATGTATAAAACTCTGGATGATTTTGAAAAATTGTAAATACTAAGGTTAATGTGATTCAAACTTTTATAACTGTATCCTCAAAATCTTTGATAAATGCCTCCTTCACAAACACAAATAATATTATTAGACATGCTGCACCAGAAATCTTAGAAAGCGATTTTGTATTGTAGGAGCTGCAGCTCTGAGGAGCAGTGGGAAGACTGGGGGAGTTGTAAAACAGCAATTAATAAATAATAGAGCTGACCTAGATTTAGAAAGACTGAGAATGAATCCATGTGAACCACACATCAAAACGACTTGCTTACAGTGTAAAGCTGCTGATGGGGAAGTGTTCCTGAAGTTACACACACTGCTTGAAACTGCCAGGGGAGGCAGACAGCCAAGGAATGGTAAATAGATACACACTAATAACAGAGGGTAAAGGGAACAAAAACATTAACTCTTATGCTAAGAGGGGAACATTCAGGAATGCCAGTAATCCCCATGAGAGCATCAAGAGCTGTAAACCCATTATGTAAGTCATGTCCGATGCAATCACTGCATAGAACAAGTGCAGCAAAGCATAGTTGGATAGAGGGAGGGATGCAACTGAAAATAAGGCAAAGGGCAAGTGTTGAGAGGCACAGATAAAGAGGGGGAAAGGGAGGTGTAAGAGACCAAGACCAGCAGGAAAAGAGGAAGTTGGCCAGTACTATCAGACAAAGCTACAGTTTGTATTGTAACTCTCACAGCCACTTTGTTGCTGTGCACTGCTGTGCAACCTCCCTGATTTGGACATTAAAAAAGACTAAGATGTAAAGACATGAGAAAGAGAGGAGAGACCTTGATGTCATTCTTCAAAAAGGGCCCCTCCTGGTGGTCATGGCATCCCTTTGGGCTGCAAAAGCTGAAGCTTAGCCCAGTGTATTAATCCTACTTGATCTATCTGTAGCCTTTGACACTTTAAACCACCAGATTGTTCTGTCTGCACTCTCTGACTTGGGAGTCACTAGTCCAGCTCTGGTCTGGCTCAGGGCATACCTGTCTGGGGAAGTTTCTAACTCTCACTGCCTACTACAGATATCCCACAAGGCTCAGCTCATGGTCCTCTTCTCTATCTATACCATGTCTGAGTTTTTATTATCTTTGGTTTTCTGCAAAAGTGTGTGTGTGTGTGTGTGTGTGTGTGTGTGTGTGTGTGTGTGCACAGACACTGGCAATTACAGTTACAATAGGTCTGGTCTACAGGGCATCTGTAGACGAGTCTTGCCTAGTCCAGATTAGCCCACTTACATAACCTTAATTTTAGAGTTTAAAAACAACACCAAACAAAACCAAAGCTGCTAACACTTGGTCATTTCTGGAGAATAAAACTGAAGAATGTATGTACAAAAACTGGGAATATACACATTGATCTTTTTATGTGCATTTCATTTGTGCCTATAAATTTCAATTGAAACACACTATCAGTCCAAAAAAAGTTGGGTGAGGTGGAAAAACTTGGGTGTTAAATCACGATGCCTAATGATCGTGATTATCTGTGCGAACCAATAGGGAGACCCCCAAATCAAGACACCCTTCTCAGATTTGTTTATAAAAACACAGCCCTCCTTTTTATATTTGAATGGCTCAGTTTGTTTTTCCACTGGGGCAATACAGGGCTCCCCAAACATGATGCAGTGTCATGTGGAGACAAAATTTTGGTCCAGTTCGACTTTTCCAGCAAGGTTCTGTTTTGACAGGTCACGTTCATGCAAATAGACGTTCTTGTTAGATTACCTAATGTGTTTCACCTGTTTGCCATTATATCTTCATGAACAAAGATAAAATGTACACACACCACTGTTGCTATATTGACAACCAGTAAATTTTTACTTGTCTCATTGGTACATTGACCAACACACCATCACCAAAGCAGCCCCTTGCACTGTTACACTTTTTTGTGTGTATATATGGCTACACAGTTAAAGAATAAAGCGCCTACATTTTCTTTTTTTTGCATCATCTTTTTGTACCTTCAACTGCAATAACTTAATTGGACCCCACTGGCAAATATGGCCAACAAGTGTTAATAGTATGGTAACTCCTAGTAGAAACACATAAGCTTATCTTAGACTTGCTTGGAAAAACGGTATTTGATTAATTGCGTTTGTCCACTCGGTCTTGAGTACAGTTGATTCCATTTTTCTGCTAAAAGACATGGCAAACAACTACCTCCTGCATTTGATCTAAACACAAAGTACCACTCTTTATATTTCCCACCCACATCTTAACATTGAGTATTTCACATTATAAAAAAGCAGTGCCAGCTGCCAGTGCTCTGGTTGCATAATGATTGCGAGGGAGGCTGTGACCTCATTCATTAGTGTGGTCTAGTAATACTGAGACAGTACACTGGCTTTCATTACCCAGCGGACTTAATTACTTGCATATGTTACCTTCTCATAGGATACATACACTGTTGATTTCTTGTAGCTTAACCTTGCAGTCAGAGGTAGACACATTTACCAGGAAAGGCAAGGAATGGAAACATTTCATTTCTCTTAGATGGCTCAACATATCAAGACGGTCTTCGTGCTCTTTATTTTGGCACATATCTTATAGTGCCTTGTCATTGTTGAGCAATTAATGTACAGAGGTTATCTTAAATAATCACCACCCATCGGACGTCTTCACTGTTAATTTATTTCCAGTGTTGAATATTGTGTAATCCATTTAACTTTAAAATGTATCGCTAAAACGTAATCTAAATCAAACATAAAACTTAAATAAGTGATTGCATTAACATTAACCCCATGTAAAGATGGTTTTCACAAGACAAGAGAAACCCTGCAATCAATGTGGAACTTTAAAATTTTGTATTAGTACAGTTATCGTCAAGAAATAGAAGTAATATGGCACAGTAGTAAATCTGCCTAGAGTGTGCTGTCCTCACAAACCAAGTCTAGTCTAGTGAGAGAGGCCATCAAGACATTCATCACTCTGCTTAAGCAGTTACAAGCATCAGCTGAAATTGGGAAAACTGAAAACAACTTGCAGCCAAGGGGTCATAGCAACTAATCTAATGGTCAAAAAGCTTGTGACTCCTTCAGCAATTTATAGGTGTCTTGGTTTCATTCCCTTACTATTCTCCTTTTTACACAGTTACTCAGATTATAAGGACAACCTTCACTAGGCAAATTTACACGTGCCATATTCCTTCCACTTCTTAATGATGTAATTCTGTACTCTAGTGATGGCTAGATGACACCTCATGGTTTGTTTGGCACAGTTTTCTAACTGTGCTGACACAGTGTTGACACTGTGTTGATGTATCGCGCAATATCAACATCTGCTGGATTATAGAAAACATTGCAGGCAACATGGATAAAGCGTTTTGTGGTGCAGAAGGGGGACAGAAATCGGATCACCCCCACTGACGTGTAAATGAATAGTCCTGTTTACACGGCCAACTGATAATAGAGTGCTAACTGAATAAAAGGGAGGTTTATATATTCCAATTAGTTTGAATATAACCAAAATCATATGCGATGGGCAAAGGCAGGGTTTACACATTTTTATTCTAGAAAGAATTTTTTGTAGCATGTTGGGGCCCAGACGATTTTGCCTCTTTGAGACCATTTCTCCTGCCTTAGGAAAAAACTCTTACACAAGGTACAAATGAGGCGGGAGTACATAGAAATTTTAAAAAGCAAATTTCTCCTGTTTATGTAAGACAGCTTTGTGGAGCAGAGCCGACATTTTCCTTGCAAATAAATTGAAAAGTTATTTCCTGTTGGAGGTAAAAAATAAATAAGTGAAGAAATTATTTGGTGCTATAAGATCAAAATGATCCCAGACTGGAGAAAATTTCCTTTTTCTCAAGAAACTAATACAAACAGCCCCAAACAAAGTCTCCTCTACTTTCACCACAAATACAGTCAAAAGTAGCATTTCACAATTTGGTGCTTCATTTCCTTATGACACTCCAGCTGTATTGGCCACACCCCGATACAGGATTTTTCTCTGTGTGCTTGATATACGCACCAATGCTTCAGTATTGTTTGATCCATTACCACTATATTCCAAGAGCTATTTAATGACTAGGACACATTCTATATTCTTACTGTTGAAACCAATTGGGTGCACCAGTGATGATTTAGGTGAGTTACTTTGAGGGGGTAAGTCTTTTATAAAATCACTTATTTAAAGTTTTATACTCTTAACTAATTTAGATTACTTCATTCAGATTCAGTGTTGTGAAAATAAAAGCTGAAAAATGCCAAGATGGTGATTATTTTCTATACCCATTAGACAGATTTAGATTACTCAAGTTTCTTTTGAGAATCTTGCATGTCCTATATGATAAGAATGATGTGTAATTAGAAATCTTTTACATCTCCTCATGTGAATTGTCTCATTATTATGCTTCTGTAGGAGCGTGGAAGTTCCATGGGGAAACTTGAGCCCATCTCCCCAGTGAGCCCGGACCGTATGGATCCTGACTTGGATCTGTTGCCAGCTCGCTACTCCAAGGAGGAGCTTATCCAGAACATGGACCGTGTGGACAGGGAGATCACTATGGTGGAGCAGCAGATCTGCAAGCTTCGCAAGAAACAGGTATGCACACCTGTGCAACTGTTCATACTGGTGCTTTGTGTTTAGAAAATGCAGACTGTTATTTTCATAGGTTCTCATGTTCTTTTATTTCAAGATGGATTTATCTTTGTGTATTGAAGAATTTTAGCAGTTCTACACAGATCCTTAATCCCCTCAAATACAGCGAAATAAAACTAAATATGAATCAGAACTGGATCGACTATGTTTTGGCTGATTCCAATACTTTGAAATATACCCAAATCTGCTCTGATAGCAGTGCTTCTTAACTACTAGCTTGTTTACAGGCACAAATCAAGACTTCTCCCATCCTCTCCTTCAATACACCCACATACAGTATTTTTCTTTCTTACACTCCAGGTTTCTAGAAGCAATAAAACTGCACTAATTATTTTTTTTAATTTTATTTTATTTTATTCCTAGAGAGTTCTGGCAGATTTAGTAGATGGATTGGCGTTAAGGATCAGGTTAAAGTCAGCAAAGCTCAGGATGACTTGTTTATTTTATTTTGGTGGGTTTGGAAAGGGAAGGGTGTCTCAATGGAAATGTCTTTGTTTACCTCACCAGATGCTTATCCACCCATGATTCTCTGCTCTTATGTGGTTCCTCTAGAGTGAACCTTTCCTTCCTTTGTAGTTCCTGGAAGGAGATAAGCCTCAATGCACTTGTTCTCTAGTTTATAGTTAATAGTTAGATGTAATCTTGATGAAGTTAAACGTAGATATATTTTCAGTGGTTTTGGGCATCATGCACTTTCACCCCTCACTCAAAAGTCCACTTTCTCTTAGCCAGGCTGTCGCAGATTATTTCAGCCAAATCTTCTATACAACAACAAGAATCCCACACGACCTAAGGCTATTAGCATCCTGTATCACAGTCGGGCAGTCTTACCACAACAGTAGATGAGCCAAAAGTGTGAAGCCAGAAGAATTACAACAGGGATTTTTTTAGGTCTGTGGCGGGAAGTGTGGGTATGAACCCGAAGTCGCTTGTATCTGCAAAGAGATCACAAAATGTTAAGTATTATTTTAAGTTTATCTCCTCCAGAATCTACTTTAAAGTCTCAGGATCCAATGCTAACAACACTATAAACAATAGCCCTTTTTTGTAAAATAAACAAAAAGTGTTCAATGATGAGTAGATGCGTACCCAAATACACCTTTTTTCCCCCTCAACAAACAGCACTATACACTCAGGTAACGTACAGGGAGAGATTGTCTGTGAGAGATGCATCGTCATTGGAGAAACTTTGCTAGACTTCGGCTGTGGGAAACGCTGTTTTGCTTAGAGAACACCGGAGCTGTGCATCTACTAAAAACAAACATGACTGCTGTTTAGTCGAATGATAGAAATGTCACCAATACACTAATTTGCTTGCTTTAAATTCTCCTGACAATTTGGGACAGATCAGTGTGCTGCACAAGAGCTTACCCACATAATACGGACATTGTACTATGGGGCTTACAGTATAAAGTCTGTATAATGTCAGGAGTGTCTCACTCATTTGCATTCTCTCATACCCCTTCTCCGGACAATGTCAGTAAAATGTTAGAGTTCCGGCGCATGTGTGAAAGGGGTTTAAGGTCCGGGACACACTAAGCCAACGGCGAGGCTGTTGGGGAGAGTCCTTTGGCCTTGTCTTTGTTGTGCGTCCCACCCCATTGGCTTTATTTAGATCGTCATCTGTGGATTTGATCTGATTCGACATGTTAAATCTTTGGCTATCTCCCCTGTCAGTAAGTTACTCTGATTAATTTTTCAGCTTAGTGAATCATTGCACAAGAAGATGCTATTAACCACGGTAATAACAATGGCAGTACAACTTGCACTGTTGTTTTAACTGATCACACATATCCTCGATGAGAGGTAGTTAATATATACTGTCTGTGGTGAGCCAAAGGGTTGTGAAAATAAGCTAACGCTGCAGATCTTCCCCTTTCTCTTCCTTTCACGCAAATGGAGAACATGCAGCGCTGCAGGCTCGCCAGCTCTTATCTTTGCGATGTGTTCAAGCACCACTTGTTAGGCCCAGACAAAGCCGTTGAGTTCCCTCATTGCAGTTTGTCTTCATCTCCTCAAGATTCTCCTCACATGTATTTGTCAGTTTGGTGTGTCATTACTCAAATGGTTTTTGCTTTTATTTGCAAATAGACTTTTAAATGTCTGATTCAACCTGTTGGTGTATCAAAGTTGCCAAACGAGTGTGTAAATATAAATGGGCTTTGACAGTCAAATACTACTAGATTACTGGTATTCTGCTTCCCCTTCCCCTATTTGAACATCCTTAAGGAAAAATCAAAGGGTAAAGGGGCACTGACTGAAGTCAACATGACTAGAAGTGAATTATAAAAGTTAAGATCCTTTAAGTCTTTCTGCCCCCCAATGTCTTTCTTGTGAGTCTTTGTGTTTTGTTCACAATGCACAACAGAAACTACTTCCTAAAATTCACAAATACATTTCCGATGTAATGATTGTACAAGCCAGAAGGACTAAGAAGTTCGAGCACCTCTGATGTTCTGCAGTATTTGGGAGGTGTTAATTACTCACACTTCCCTCTCATTTCTCTTTTGTCTGTCTCCCTATCTGCTTCTCTCACTTAATTTTCTCTCTCTCATCGGATGTTCCACACAGCAGGCATTTGTTTACAGGCTGTTGTGGCAACTCTTTTATTAACTAAGCCCTGGGGAGTTAATGGCTATTACAACTAATAGAACAGTTAGTCTTGTCTCTGCTGGAGAGCAGGGGGGAGTGATGATTGATCTTAAACAGACTATCTGACATTGTAACAGGAACTAGTGAGCCACAGGTCTTCCTGGATGATGATCAGGGCCTTTTTAGATTGTAAAGTGTTAGCCGTCAACATTGTTTCTCTCTGTGTTACAGCAACAGCTGGAAGAGGAGGCTGCAAAACCTCATGAGCCAGAGCGGGCCATCTCACCGCCACCCAGTGAGGCAAAGCATCGCAGTCTGGTTCAAATCATCTATGATGAGAACAGGGTCAGTAGAATACAAACACAAAATGGTCAGTCTTTATCCCACCCCTTGAGCCCAAATTGCCTTGCATTTAAATGTTGTTTTACTTGATCACACACTGTGCAGTGTCTTAACGTGAGAGTGAAATAGCTAGGTGTTATTCCACCATTATTTATTGCTTCAGCCAGGTTACATCTCTGGACTATTCTCTTATACCAGGTATGGTTATTTGGTTCTGATTTCAGGGATAGGGAAGCTAGTCAGTGTTAGAGATGGGGACAATATCTGCAAAGTAAAATCACCCAGCAGCTGCACCTTATGAAGGAAACACAGAGGCTCATTAATTTTTTAATTGAGACCTTCATTACATTTGATAGCCAAAATATGCATCTCATATATAATTATGAGGAAAATTCTGGGACAGACTGTCTGTCTACAGAGGATATTATTCTTAGAAATGTGCTGTTTTCTTTACCTTGTTTGATTTTGTCCTAAAAAAACACTGTCAACAAAAGCAGTGTGTGTTGGGTAGTTTTCATATCCTACAGTACATTAACCTCCTCCTCTCTATTCTAAATGTAGTAGGAATGCACGAATCACATGATTTCAACTGACATCTCTTTGCCTTTGAACACATATACCAATGTAGCAACTTGACAATAAAAGAAAACAGAGTACCAGGGAGATTATACCTAGACCTGCAAACATAATGTTCTCATTCAGTGCTTTGTGTGGAGGATTTCCTTTATACGGGAGTGATTGTCAGTGCTCTCAGCCCCCCTAGTGGTAAAATGTATTAAAAGAGCTCTTTAATGTTTTGAACTGACACATTCAAAACAAATCGAGTGGCACAGGAGGGTAATGTGTACATGGACCTAGTGTAAAACCCATGTGCTGGAAAGCTTGCTTTTACTCTGCTTATGTGTCAGTTAACAAGAGAGGGTCCTTAGTTAGGAATGAAGTTGGGATGCTTTGCCCTAACCTTAACAAATACCCTCAAGATGAACACCAAAATCCCTCGTGAAACTCTTCCTGGAAAAAGTAACATCAAAGGGCAGAATTAAATCACACTTCTGTACAAAAACAGAACATTGCAGGTTGCTCAAGACTCAACTGATAGGCTGGAATTTTAAAAATGACTCATGGCTTACTCTACAATGTAATCTGACCTCTGTAATACTTTCCACTTCCTTTTTTCTGGCAGGATGTATTCTAGCCTACTGCCTGGCCAGTGAAGCTTGCCATTATTTCTCTAAACTTAACTGTCTTTTTCGGCTACTTTCTAGTTTAAATCTGGTTGTTGCAGTGACACATTTACTCATTTGCTCATTTATTACTTTATGCATTGTAACAATATTAGCGATTGCTTAAGTGCTTGAATAAAATCACCCTGCAATTATCTCATCAGTTTTCCATAACGTAGTCTGCTTCTTTTAGCCAGCACTGTTTTGTCAATAAATGCACTGTAAATTCTAACCTGATTGACAAGTAGTAATGGAAATATATACAGACACACTTGGAATACCTAGTAAACACTATAGCATCTAAACTATCACAGAGTTTGTTTTGTTTTATTTGGTATCTAGCAGATGTTTTTATCTTTGTGTACTCACAATTACATCTGGATCTTTATTTGACTTACATTGTGTAATGCCTGCTTTTAGAGAAATAACTTCCAGGTGTAACCTTTTACTGTAGCTGTATGAAAGTTCGAATGTTCGATATATTTGTACACCAACTGAACATTGTCACGTTTATATAGGGTGATGTACTGCAGGACTGCTGTATCAGACTTGCACTGAGTGGAAGGTCATTCATCCATATCTAAAACAACAAAGTCACCACACAGACATAATAATGTTTCCCTAAATTAAATGGAAACTGGGTAAAAATGAATGAAATCTGAAATCAGTCACTGTCACTCACTGATCCCTGTCTTACTCTGCTGCTGCAATTAGCCAGCAAGCTTCTTGTGGTTAAGACATGGCAGTGGATGGCAGACTCCGGACAGAGCTGAAATGATCTCTTTTCTGCATATTTATAATAGTTTAACAAATGTTTTAAGAATTTACTCTTATTGGTTGTTCACTCGCGTTATACTCACACATACCTAAATGAGCACTGTGCTGCCATTTATCATTTTTATATCTAGTATAGCAGTTTACTGCAGATGTGCAGCAAATGTTTTACTGCTTTGTCGTCCAGAAGGAAGACAGAGATTACCTCAGGTTCCCGTAGTTCAAAGACACGGACATGAGCAATGAAGTGATAGAATACAGAATGAAGGTACATGGTTTTTGGTAACAGCCTTTCACTTGCTGTAGCCATTTACTGCATGAAAAGAGCTGCTCAAAATGGAGAGACAGTATACGGTACGGTAAGAAAGATGGATGAATGCCTTGCATCTTTTGCTACACCAGACGAAGCCAGTGATAAGCTTTTAAGGACCAAACAGATATTGGCTGAGTCTAAACTGTGACTTCACAAAGTGGTCTCAAACTGTGGAAGAGTGATGTAAGCTTTCCCAACAGAAGTCTGAGCCGATACTCTAAACTACATGTGGAGTTTGGGGTGGATCCTCTTCCTGCTCAGCGAAGTCTTTGTCTGTTTTGGGATCTTCAGTCAGATAGCTTTAATTTTCACTATTTCCCCTGAGGAAAAGTCCTACACATGCACAGGTGTCCTGTCTACACTACACAGTATGTATGACCCTTTAGGGTTTGTTATATGAGTAACAATTCATGGGGAAAACAATCCTCAGCGATCTCTCATCTAAACACCTTGAATGGGATGCTCCCCTACCCCCAGAAAAGGAAGCAGAGTGGAACAACTCAAGATTCCAAGGTGTTACATTTCACCTTCTCTTTTCACAACATAAACAAAAAGGGCTGTGTATCTTTTTAGATGCTTCAACTGCAGAAATGGGAGCTGTGGCTTACATAAGATCCACTGACTTAGCAGCCCAATGTCCTGTTGGATTTATAATGGGGAAGTCTAAGCTAGCACCCAAGCCTCTGCACACGGTACCGTGACTTGAGTTATGCGCAGCAGTCTTAGCTGTTGATTTGTATGAGCTCCTCCGAGATGAATTGGATTTTGACTGGAATGCAGTCAGGTTCTTCAGACATTCGGATAGTCTTGGGTTACATTCATAACTCATGTATGTATCCAACAGAGTATTGGACATAAGACAGTCTACACGTCCCGATCAATGGTTTTACATGTCATGCCACATTTCTCAACTCTTCTTGTGAAATACCATTATGAGCAAGTAGGACACCAGGGATGCCAGATAACAGAGGGAGCAATTCGAGCTGCCAGACTATGGATCATCAGAAGTAAATGTCTTGTCTCTGCTGTAATTTATAAATGTGTAATCTGCCATCAACTTAGAGGCGGAACCGACTGCCAAAAGACAGCAGATTTACTTGCAGGCCAGCAAAACGGCTACATTCTGACAGAGGCACAAACCTTCTGGGTGCATGTAGGGAGTTGAACAATGCTAGTAAAACATAGTACAGACTTAACCTGCGAGACAAAGTATGTGTATGGATATTTAATCCTCCACACTTCTCCCACATGGTAAATGGTCTGCACTTATGACTCAGAAGACAAATACCCTGTCGACACCTTGAGGGTATTTTGATGGTCAGCTTCGGATTGAAAAACAATGGAAACAGGAACAATGCAAACCTAATGCTAAAATTGGTGACATGGTTTTGCTTGTTTGCACGTAATGTAGAAAGTTTACCTGAGCTGTGTGCTCCCTCACTGCTGCAGCCAGGGTCTTTGGCTGAGCTCCACCCTCACTCATAAAGGGACGAGAAGCTTCTAAAGATACAATGTTTTCAGATCCACCATTTCACTTGTATCTTATAGTTTTGAAATCCTAGGAACTCATAATACAAATTATCATTTGTTTGCTTGCTCTAGTTATTTTTGTTTAACCGCAAAATGTGTGCAATTTCATTTTATTGTGTAATAATTGTCCCAGATTCTGAATCTTTGTGTCCCAGGTGCTATTTTTTCTATCCCCGGGACAACAGAACAGTGTTATTTGCGAGCCCTGTCAAAGGGGTTTGACTAAAGTGTGGCAGTAACCATTCAAGAATTACAGTCATTTAAATTTTTGGTGGCTCATAAATAAATAAACAAATAAACACAAGTAGAAACATAAGGATTTTCCTAATCCTTGAATGAAAATTCTTTGTAGTCAATGACTGCCTTAAGTCTGGAACCCATGGACATGACCAAATGCTGAGTTTCCTCCCTCAAGATGCTTTGCCAGGACTTGTTTGTGGGTCTTTCTGCCTTTTAGTCTTGCCTTCAGTGAATAGGTGAGTCATCTGGCCATTGAAGGATATCCTGTTTACACCTTGTTGTAAAGTCTCTATATTTTATTCATAAAGCTGTCTCGACTGTACATTTCAACAGTGAATACGCCTACCTCCTTAAGAGTGTTCTTCACACAGCTAGATATTGCGAAAGGGTTCTTCTTTGTCACGGACAGAATTCTGTGGTCATTTACTTGAGTAGTCTTCTGTGGTCTTCTACGCATTTTGCTGTTTTTGAGCTTGGCAGTTAATTGCTTTAAACAAAATAAATAAAAAATTACCTTTTGTATTGGCCATTCCCAGTGCTTTTGACATCTTTATGGAGCTTATCCCAGCTGTCATTGGGTGAGAGGTGGGGTACAACCTGAACAGGTCGCCAGTCCATTTCAGAGCTACAGAGGGACATACACAGACAGAATATCATTCACATGGGCAATTTAAAGTCACCAATTAACCTAATATGCATTTATTTTGGCCGTGGGAAGAAACTGATGTACCCAGAGGAAAGCCACACCATCACAGGGAGAACATACAAACTCCACAGGGAAAGGCCACGGCCGGCTTGGGCACAACCTTCTAGCTGTGGGGCCGAAGTGCTAAGCACTCCACTACTGTGGTGGCCCCACTTGAGTGTTTCATTTCAAATTAAATGTTGTGATGTACATAGGCCAAATGCGAGAAAACTAGATAGATAGATAGATAGATAGATAGATAGATAGATAGATATTTAAAAAAAAAAAAACACACTCGGTTGCAAACGTTCCATCCCCTTAGTAGCTATCAAAATGTTCCTGCATCAGAAATTACAGTAAATTTGTAATTCATTAAAAGTGGGATGCAAACATTTGCAGCAATGTACAGTTTAAGTTTGCGCTCCCTTCACTGGTTTTTCAGTTTATAAACTTAACCTGTGGCACAGGAAGGTAGAGCGGTTGTCTACCAATCTCACAGTTGTTGGTTCAATCCCCGGCTCCTTCGGTCACATGTCGAAGTGTCCTTGAGCAAGACACTGAACCCCAACTTAGTTGCTCCCAGTGAGTGTTGGCCAGCTGCATAGCAGCTCCCCCATCGGTGTATGAGTGTGTGTGTGATTGTGAGTGTGAATGGGTAAATAAGAAGCAGTGTAAAGCGCTTTGAGTGCCAATAGGTAGAAAAGCGCTATATAAGTGCAGACCATTTACCATTTAACCCTAAACCCAACATAATATTAATAATAATGCACGTTTAGCTTGTACAAATATTCTTTCATCATAGAGCTGGTGTCACTATGTCTTTTACTACAAAAACACATATGTAAATATAGTCAATACATTACCACGAGTATCTTTCTTTTCCTACAAAAACAACTGATATAAAGTGAAACTAAGCCTGTTCAGCATTTTGGCCTACAGAAGCAGAATTAACCTTGGTGTCCATGTAGGGGCGCTTAACTGATTGGATACAGTCAAATGAATGGCACCTCTAACTGGTAGCAAAGACAAAACAGAAACATGGCAGAACAAAAACCAATCCGCGATGCAGCCGCATCTTGTAAAGAGAGAGTTTGCTGACTCCAAGTTTGGACCTACTTTGGATTTTAAACCCATAACAAGTTGACGGGGTTTTTCAAAAGTTATACTGTTTTTATAAGTCACTGTTTAGTGACTGTCACTTCAGTTGCAGGAATCGTAAAATATGGTGGCTTAATTTTTTGCAATATATTGTTTTGTTTTTTTTTTGGGGGGGGGGGGGCAATATATTGTATGTTGCTGAAGGGGCAAAACATCATGATTATATTGTGAGCTGACCTGTCATAAAAACCCCGACTAATCATTATTTTCTCAGGTTTTATTTAAGGGACTGTTCTATATGTTAGGAAAAGTATCTTGTTGACTGAATGCAGTATGAACAACAATACAGTTACGAAAGTATAGACCTTCAGATGCCACTGCCAGAATAGTTGTCTGTGTGATACCATGTTCACATTTGAAGTAATGGAGCAAGCCCGTATACTTTTTGATGATAGTTATTTGTATTTAACCCCATTTTTAGAAATGTAAAATATGCTGTTATTTTTAGTAAATAATTAAAAAAAGTATTCCAAGAATTTATGAGGTCAGAATCTCAGCCAAGAAATCCTTGAGCCTCACAGCTTTCTTAGGATAAAAAGCAGCTTTAATAATTGCTGCCGATTAACTGCTGTAGCGAGTGAGCTCTTTGCCTATTAAACCTACTCACTGATGCAGAACAATGCCAAACAACTGAAGGTAGTGAAATACAATTATTTTCCTGTATTTGTATTTTTAAGTAACATCCATAGTATTTGGAAATGTAAATCATCAATGCAGCAGTTTGCTTCTTAGGTGAAAGGCACTATTGAGACAATTTAAGCTGTATGTGTGAGCTCTAGTGTTTTGCTTCCCAGTCTGCCAGCATGAATCTGTTATAAACTCTAAGTAGAACCCAACACCTCATGTGCTACAGTAAAGATGGAATGAAAAGGACAAGGAAGCAGCGTGACATGGTGGGTGGTGAAGAATAAAGGTTGACACGCACATACACACGGCAGGTTCTACCTCTGTTATCACCTAAAATTTCTTCCACATTTACCTCTCAATCCGCTCTTCTCCCCCCATACTTCCATCTTGTCTGAGAATCTGTCAGTCCTGCCAATCTCAGTGTGTGGTCACTGGAGGAAATTAAGTTAGATGGAAAGTAACAGACCATGTATTGTGTCATCAAGGATGGTCTGTGTGATCAATGAAATAGAGAGAGTGTATGCAGTCGAAAGAGGGGAATGAACGTTGTGATGGATAGACTGGGATACTGCTCACGCATTTGCTTGCTTGAGCTAAATATAAATGTATGGAGGAGCAGAGTTGCAGAGAGCTCATCCAGTGAAACAGATTATTTTTCTGCCCCAACACCTCTTCTTTCTTGCTTTTTGGTCCCTGCCAAGATTCTTTGTTTTAAGGATCTGATTGTTGTAGGTAGTGAGCTGGAGGTGAGATTTTTCTCTTTCATCAGATGTCTCTTATGAGATAAACACCAAAGCCCTTTAGCCCCCCCCCCCCAGATTGTTTTCTCTCCTGCTCAGTTTCAATTCCACTCCCACTTGTTTTCCTGCCTGCCTACTCTTACTCTCTACCTTGCTTCACTCAGGGGAGGTGAGTAATCTTTTTTTCCCCTGAGCTGAGGCAGAGAGCTGTGGCCCGGCTTTAGTTAAAAGCTCTAATAATAGTCTATGCAACCATCTTTTCACTCATCCTTACATCCAGAAGTAGTAGTGGTGAACAAGTAAGCATGCTCACCACGTTGCCGTGGTGATGGCAGAGGCACAGTTGGCCGGCTAATGTATTACTTCTGTTTGTGTTCCTTTACCAGAAAAAAGCAGAGGAAGCTCACAGGATATTGGAGGGACTGGGACCCAGGGTAGAACTGGTAAGTGGATATGATTTTATTAATTTTACATTACCACTCTGTTATTTTCTTTTATTGTTACTGTGCAGTTCCTTTTGACATTTTTGGCAGTTTACTAAACACCGGCCAGAGCGAAAAATAATTCAACAGAGAGACAGGAACCAAATCAAAAGTCTGTGATTTCTTTGATAGGAGTATTTTTTACACTCAAATTATGATTTAATTGCCATATTGAAAGATGAGTAACATGAATCACCAAAGTTTTAAGCTTCTACCCAAGCCTGTCACACTAATAACAGAAACGTAGAAACAGAAACCCTCTCAGTATATATAGCATTGTTAAAAATTCTGACTTTCTGCTTTTATTAGCTCACACATTAAATGAATCAGCCCCTCTAACCATACATTTTGTAAACAACACCCAGTAAACATTATTTTTTGGTTCTGTTAAATAAACTGCTCTTTCTCTGATTCTCTGTTTTAGATTGAATTAGTTTGGGTTATTGTGCTTATATCAGTCAGAGCTTGGAGTGACTCCCTAATGGATGACCACTTTAGCAAACATTAAAATCCTATGTTTCTTCATCATCTCTAATACTCAGTTGCCTTTTATGTATCTTCCTGTGGACTTTTTGGCTGTTAAAATTTTGTTGGAACAGAAATTTTAACATTTTGTTTTACTCTGCTTGTTTCTTCTCTGGTTCTAGCCTCTTTATAATCAGCCTTCTGATACCAAGCAATACCATGAGAACATCAAAATGTGAGTCTGACTGTATACACCATCACACATTATGAATATTTTATGTACATCCACTAAGGTATACCTTAAAAAGTGCTGAAGAGTTTAAATATCAAAAATGGGGGCAGATTTGGAATCGGCTGGTTTACAAATCATCTCACCACAGATCTCCAAGATGGATGTGTTCCAATTAAAGAGACTCGAAAATGAGCTATTACATTGATTTGGATTTGATTGCTGGTGATTATTTACATTTATTTACATTATATAAATTTTACCGAAGGGCAATGTGTCTAAACAGGTTTAAAAAAAGTCAACCTGTTTGTGTGTATATGTGTGCAGTATTTGTTTGTGTACATGTCTAGAGTGTTGAACCGATGTGAAGGTCCTTAAAATAATTTTATGGTCCTATGGATTCAGGGTAATCGTAATAGTTTCTTGTGTTGTGTTTTATTTATTTTATTTTTTTAATCTCTAAACATAAAACTACTACCAATTGAAAGTGCAAGTTGGCCCCTATTAATTCCCATAGTTGTTGTGTATTCTCTCAACAAGAGATGTGCCTCCTGTCTCCACCCCCACTCTTCCCTCCTGATTGGCCAGAGAGAATGGCATTTCAGAGGGGGATGTGAAATTGCCATTATATAAACTTAGTATTTAGGTTACTGGAATACAGCTAAGGGCAGTAAACTTCAGCTGTAAGGGCAGTGAACTTCCCAGACTTGTACTGTCAGTAAAAGAGTTTAGTTTATCACACTACGTTTAGAGTAGGTTAGAGTCAGTTGGGAGATTAGTCTACAGACAATATTTTTTTCTTTACTTTTTACATTTACTTTTTTTTTTTTTTACATTCTGTCAGGGTTCATAGAATGTATTGTAGTCTTAATAAATAATTTATATTAAATTAATAGTCAATTTGAAAATTAGGTCTAATGTTTTCATTTGGAAGTTTTTTTAATTATTTTTAATTTTCATGTGTACTGATCAGCCAGGGCATTAACATCTGATATCTGATGGTCTTAATATGATAGTTTTAACATCATATTTATTATCTTATTAATGTATTATCAGCACATAGTGGTTAAAATCAGCTCCATCTTTACCAACAGTGATCTTTGACCCTTCTTTTTTTAATAACTGCATGTTTTGTATGTTTGAAAAAACATTGTTTTGTTAGTGCAGTACTTTTTACTTTTTGTACTTTAAGTAAAATGTAGATATCTGCTCGGTACTTTTACTTGAGTAAAAGTATTGATTTGGTACTGTGTAGCCACAAAGGGCGGTTGTAGCTCAGTTGGTAAGGCAATTGTCCACGGACCACAGGGTCAGTGATTTGATCCTCAGTCCCGGCTATATGTCGAGGTCCCTGAACCCCCAACAGCCCGTTCCGATCCCCAGATGTGCAGTGCTGGTCCAAGCCTGGTAGAAATTGGGGAGGGTTGCGTCAGGAAGGGCATCCGGTGTAAAAAACTGTGCCAAATCAACATGCGGACAATGATCCGCTGTGGCGACCCTGAACTCACGGGATAAGCCGAAAGGAGAGTAGAATGTATTATCAGCACATAGTGGTTAAAATCAGCTCCATCTTTACCAACAGTGATCTTTGACCCTTCTTTTTTTAATAACTGCATGTTTTGTATGTTTGAAAAAACATTGTTTTGTTAGTGCAGTACTTTTTACTTTTTGTACTTTAAGTAAAATGTAGATATCTGCTCGGTACTTTTACTTGAGTAAAAGTATTGATTTGGTACTGTGTAGCCACAAAGGGCGGTTGTAGCTCAGTTGGTAAGGCAATTGTCCACGGACCACAGGGTCAGTGATTTGATCCTCAGTCCCGGCTATATGTCGAGGTCCCTGAACCCCCAACAGCCCGTTCCGATCCCCAGATGTGCAGTGCTGGTCCAAGCCTGGTAGAAATTGGGGAGGGTTGAGTCAGGAAGGGCATCCGGTGTAAAAAACTGTGCCAAATCAACATGCAATGATCTGCTTTGGCGACCCTATAAAGATGTAGCTGATCGGTTTATATGCGATTAAACTTTATATTATAGAGGTTAATTTGTATGCTTCAGAATTTGACTGCCAGCTTCAATATATTATTTATTATATAATTATTTATACAAATAAGTTCATCATTAGCTATGCATTTACAAAGGAACAGAAAGCCAAATTACTAGCTAAGTCTTTTTGTCCTTAACAGATTTTGTTCTGCTCAAACAGTAGGAGAAGTACTCTTAGCATAGTAACATAGCTACATGTATCGTCTCTGAAAATGGACTGAAATAACTTTTGATTTATCACTTAAATGTTTGCTTTTAATATTATGACATGAAATATTGCCTTTCTTAGCATCCAATGTTACTGTATGTTACTGTAACCAAATAAGTAATAAATCGTGACAATTTTATTTGTTAGTGGATATCTCCAATAAGTGGAGCAGAGAGTCATAAGGCTTATGATCATCTGCAATCTCTTAAGGATCATTATGTACCGAGGCATCTCAAAGGGCTTTCTCTGCCATTAGCACAGTGGCTTGAGCACAGTGGCAGACCGCAAGATGTCTGACCTCTTAACCACATTCTGCTCTGTCGTTACTCCTTTTGATCCACACATCTATGATTAGTATTATTGCTGCAAAGCAATTAACTGAAAACTTTCTGCTCCCTTAAAGTGTGTGTGTGTGTGTGTGTGCGTGCGTGCACTCTCACATACATACACGTGTGTGCTATTAAATACAACTGTTTTGCTTTAAGCCAGCACAATTGACTCCTTTGTTTTGCTAACCACTTTGATAACCTTGGAACTCATCCCCTCTGAGATAGATGAATACCTAAATCTATGTGGAGGCCTCACCATCTGAGTCCCCATCGCAGTTTTTCTCCCACCCACATAGAGATTCTATCACCTAGCTCATTGTTATTTGCATATGCAGACTACTTTGAAGTCAAAATGAAAACCCCCCCCAAATCTGTTGCTCTTTTGTTAGACCTCTGAAGAACATCTGTTACAAAGGAGGCTATATATTGAGATTTTCAGCCATCTTGTTTTGGAGGTATTGTGTTAAATTACAGTGTTCTCCAATATGTCAAAAAATGGCACAGTCTTAGGGCAGGACAAAGAAAACCTTTCGTAGCAGTTCAGGGCTGGTAATCTTTCTATTAGCCATCTGGTGTTCAGAGGACAATGCCTGCTCTGTCTTTTTAAAGGACTTAATCTGTCGGAGCTGTTTTTGCCATACCAAGTTTGTTCTCACCCATTATATGTCCCAGTGTGTAGATATGCATAGTATCCAGCTGTATTTGGCAGCATTTTTCTTTGGTGCTGCAGTGGCTTGGTTCAGTGTCTGTACGTGTGGGTGTGTTTATGTGGGTTGGGGGTTAAGGCTGTTTAGATTAACTTTGGTTTGTTATTGCAGATAACATGTTTTGAGGAAGAATATGTCATCCAGTGTGTTTATCCCTCTGGACCCTAAATGTTATCAGGCTATTTTTCAATTTGCACCAAATGTATACACCACAAGTAGCCCACTTCCACATCTTCTGTCCTTTCCTGTGACCTGAGGCACCCCATGGCTGAGATGAATCGACTAAAGTAGAATAAGATTACATTAATGAGTTGCGAACGTGACCTTACAACTGACAGATTGAGTGTAATGAATAAAACTCTGTCTTGCAGCAAGAAAGCGATAAACTAAGTCAGTGCCTAAGGAGATTACTGGCCCTGACCTTTATTTGAAACAGTGTGGCTGACCGTTCCTTGCCCAGACAAGTTTTATAAGTTTGGCTTCCCTTGTTGTCCTTTACACCCAGAAGCAAGTTTGAGTTTATTGAGCGGTGGCATACAAGGACAGACTGTGTGTGTGTGTGTGTGTGTGTGTGTGTGTGTGTGTGTTTTATTGGATAAAGAAGCGGGGCAGAGGATGGAAAAGGTGTACCTGAGAATCAATAGGACATCATTATCAAGCACTTTGATCATATATATGTGTGTGTGTGGATATATATATATATATATATATATAAAATGACTAAAATATAGAAAGACAATATTTTCTCAACTTCTACGTTTGCTTCTGTTCCTCCGCTCCTCTGTTTTCTGTATGCCTTTCTTTCATCATCCATCTTAGAAACCAGGCGATGAGGAAGAAACTCATCTTATACTTCAAGAGAAGAAATCATGCTCGTAAGCAATGGGTAAGATGAGAAATCTACATTTTTCCTGGGACTCATCCCCATGACTGAGACTAGATGTAAACTGGGCCAGTGAGTGGCGATTTTAAGTAGACCAAAGAGGAATTTAGTTTTGAACCTTATCTGTTGTCAGTACTTGGATTGCTCTTTGGTGGAAGATATGATCTTATACAGTTATTTTAAAGAAAAGCCTAGATTTAAAAAAAGGCTGCTGAATTCAATGTTGACCATGCCCTTTAATGACCAATGTACAGGTTTAGTCTGCGATTTTGCTTGCCAGTGATTGATCATGACTGAGCCACATAACTATAAACTATGCAGAGATCGATTGGGTTAGCTCTGATGCAAGAGCCAGGCAGGCATCTTAAAATGAACTGGCTTGACAGAAAATCATTACTGTAAATTGTGCCAACAGTTGAATTTTGCTTATTAATTTAAGTTTTAATTATGCTTGTGCTTTTATTAAATAATTTTTTTTTAAACTCTGAAATGGTACCAGCTTTTATAATGTTTTGCAAGCTCATGTGAGCCTCCAAACAACAGTTTGGAAATGCAGCACCTGTGCCCAAAGTACGTAGGTGTTGGGTGAGTGTCAGATCTTCTGTTGTGTTGTTTCTTGTGCGGGATGTAGCTTCTTGTGGGCAGTGTGGGGGAGACATCACCTTGTGGTTAATGAGCCTATTGGGGGTCGCATCTCAACCAGGGTTAATGGTCTACTTAACAGCCTGCCTGTGAGGAAGCTGAGAAAATTGTGGGCTGTTGTTCGTAGGAGCCAAAAATGAAGGCCAGACTCCCAGTAGAATACTAATGTATCACTTTGCTCCCTCTAGACATGTAGAGGACATGATAGAAGACCCCAGACAGACTAAGACCTTGAAATAATTAAAGAATTGATTATTGAATGTTTGAGTACTCTGTGCTGGTACCCATATTTTCTGTAATTGTCCTTAACAGATGTAGCTGTCCATTAGTTTTTACCTAAAAATCAAAGGGGAGACATACATTTTGTTGATAGGTAAGTTGATCTGTAGTGAATTGGGAACCTCCCTGTATCTTTGGTGCTTCAGGAACAGAAATTTTGCCAGCGCTATGACCAGCTTATGGAAGCCTGGGAGAAGAAGGTGGAGCGCATAGAAAACAACCCACGGCGCCGAGCCAAGGAGAGCAAGGTACGGGAGTACTACGAGAAACAGTTCCCAGAGATCCGCAAACAAAGAGAGCTACAGGAGCGCATGCAGAGGTGAGATCGAGATTTGTTTTTTTTGTCCTTTTTATATTGCAAAATCTTTACTTGTTCCTTAGAGTAAAAAGCAGACTGTCTACTTTAATTTAGATTACTTTGATTTGTTACCTTGGTACTGCTGTTACAGTAAAGAATGAATGTGGATTAATTGTGTAGCATAAGAGGTATTGTTTCTGTGTCTTTTTTTAGCCGTGTTGGACAGCGAGGAGGTGGGCTGACCTCTGCAGCTCGTAGTGAACATGAGGTGTCTGAGATCATTGATGGAATATCAGAACATGAGGTATGTTCTTCGTTTCATTTTTTCCCGTCCACTTGCCCTTTGGAAACCTTTCATGATTTTGATTTCATGATCTAATTAATATCATGGCCACAAGTCTAGAGTACACATCAAGGTTAGCACTGCTACCAGAAAGCAAA
Organism: Channa argus; assembly: GCF_033026475.1. Lineage (NCBI taxonomy): Eukaryota > Metazoa > Chordata > Actinopteri > Anabantiformes > Channidae > Channa > Channa argus. Next base: position 20,637,559 of record NC_090207.1, read on the forward strand.
TATAAAGGCTGGAAATTGACACAAATGCAATTTACATGAAATTTAAATAGTAAGTAAAAACATGTGCAGTTAGACTTACAAATTTAGGTTCTAATAATATTTATGACTTCATTTTATTTCTAGCAAATAGTGTTGAAGGTACAAAACAGCATTAAAAACAACACAGACAAAGACAAAAATAGTCTGCAGGGTCAGGCATATCATTGTTCAATGATAACTGATAAAACATTTTAGTCTACAAAGGAATTGAGCCTGGGGAGGAGGTTCACCTTTTATCCTGACAATTAACCTAAACATAAAGCATATTCATGTGTTAGAATGGCCTAGTTAAAGTTAGAGATACTCTCCATCCAGTCTGACTGAACTTTAGCTATTTTGCAAAGAAGTATGGGCAAAAATTTCGTCTCTAGATGTGCAAAGCTGCTAGAGACATACCCCAAAAAACTTTGGGGTATGTAAGCAGCTGTAATTGTAGCAAAAAGGTGGTATTGAGTCAGAGGGGCTGAATACAAATGCACCCCAAACTTTTCAGATATTTATTTGAAAAAAATAATAATTATCTTTTCACTTCACAATTAAGTACCACTTTATGTTGGTCTATCACATAAGATCCCAATAACATACATTTACATTTGTTGTTGTAACATGACAAAATGTGGAAAGTTTCAGGGGGTATGAATGCTTTTGCAAGGCACTGTATAAGAAGAGGTGGTTCTAAAGTTTTGGCCATGAATGAGGTGGCCAAAACATTTGAACTACCTCTTCTTACAATGTGCTCTAGTACAAATCCATAAAGCCCAGATCAGTGAGGGTTACTGTAATGGTTGTCCTCTAGAACTTTGTCCCATCTCCACACAGGATCTCTGGAGCTCAGTCAGACCATCAGGTTCTTGATCACCTCTCTGACTAAAGCCCTTCTCCCAATTGCTTAGTTTGGCCTGGGGGCCAACTCTTGGAAGAGATTGGGTTGTGCAAACCTTCTTCCGTTTAAGAATTATGGAGCACTCTTAAGAAACTGCAGTGCAGTAGAATTTTGTCCTGTAACCTAAGCCAGATATGCACCTTGCAATATCTCGTCTCTGAGCTCTGCAGGCAGTTCCTTTGACCTCATGGCTCTTGTTCTGATACAATATGCATTGCCAGGTGGAACACCTGTGGACTCCCATCAAGAAGTACAAACATCTTAGCAATAATCAAGAGAAATGGGAGGCAACGGAGCTCAATTTCAAGTGTTTTGCAAAGGTTCTGAATACTGAATGTAGATTAATGAGGAAAAAAACAGTATGGTTACATGGTGTAAATACCTTCATATAAAAAAAAAATATATATATATTTTTTAAATGTATAGTTCAGACATCTTAAGTGTAATTTAAATCAAATCCAGTATGGTTCCATAGTGTAAATACATTCATATAAATGTGTTAAAAAGCAGCATCTAATATGTAGGAAACTTGCTTTCCTACAATGTTTTCAGTGTTGAGGTACTGGTGGGTGACAAGGCTATGAGTTGATAGTGCAGTGAGACACAGGTGTCACACATTAGCCCTGTATTCTTATGTAAAGCTTCACCAGCGTCTTTGTTTTAACCTCCCTCCCCTTCCTAAACTCAGCCATACAATTACAGGAAAGTGACAGAACAGATCTGCTTCAGGGAGTTTACTCTTAATGTAGAATATACCTTACATTGCTGAGCCAACAAGACATGTTAATGTTCCGCACCTGAAAACAGATTGCATTACCACACCAAGTTTTAGATGGTGCATTTTTGTATATTTCACATAGTTTCTGTTTCGAGACAACACTACTTAATCCAGGAATTTGGTCTTTGTGTGTGTCCTATTTATGTATGTCAGAACACGGAGAAACAAATGCGACAGCTGGCAGTCATCCCTCCTATGCTGTTCGATGCTGAGCAGCAACGCATCAAGTTCATCAACATGAATGGATTAATGGATGACCCCATGAAGGTGTATAAGGATCGGCAGGTTATGAACATGTGGAGCGAGCAGGAGAAGGACACTTTCAGAGAGAAGTAAGCTGAACCCTTCTGAACACTTTGAATAGTGAGAACTCTGCTTTTGTCCTTATTTTTCCGAAACTAGAATGTGTTAGACACAATTTGACGGTAACATTTCTGCGATTAGCTGTTTAGATTATTGCACTTTTTCAGTCTTTACACATTAAACTCTTTACATGTCTAATTGTTATCAAATGCCATATTAGTTTTCAGCTTTCAGCTCAAGTGCTAAGATGTAGTGACTTTTGCTCCCTGTGAAATATGTATGAGCAATAAAGGGTCAGTAAGTTGATAAGGAAGTGAATCTTCCCCTTTTGTGAGAAACGAGAAGAGGTGTTTGAGCTGAAAAATCAGTGACTTTAAAGCCTGGCACACATAAGTCTGACACAAGTTTTTTTTACTTAACATACAGTAAAATATGAGTCTATTTGACTTCCTTTCTTATAGTAATTTATTGGATCCATAATTTGTATACCTCTGTAGTATTTTTTTTCTTTCTTTGTCAGCACTGATACTAGTTTGTCTGTTCTTCTCATTAAGGTTTCATTCTGTGATCCTCAGTTTGTGTCCTTCAACAAATGCCAGTGAATCATTCCAATAGCAGGTTGTTTTTCTTGTCATACCCTCACAGGTTCATCCAGCACCCCAAAAACTTTGGTCTAATTGCATCATTTCTGGAGAGAAAGGTATAATTTTTTTCTTTGGGTGTTTCTGGGCCACCCAGTCTTCTCAGCAATCATATGTTGGAAAATTACATTTCTTTTATGTTTCAGACTGTGGCAGAGTGTGTGCTCTTTTACTACCTGACCAAAAAGAATGAAAACTATAAGAACATAGTGCGGAGGAACTACAGACGCCGTGGAAGAAGCCAGGTATTTTCAGACTACATGCTTGGTTGAAAGACTATCATTTGTGATCAACACTCAAGAGTACAAAATCTTTGCAGCCATGAACATCTTTAGTGTATCCTAGATTTTTAAGACCTGCACATGCAGAAGCACTAGAAGTTTCCTTTTGGTATTGCTAGAAATCAACTGCTTATCAACTCTAGTAGGGCTGGGTGAGATATCAAAATAAATAAGTTTTTTTTTTGGTTTTGAACGGTTTAAAAAAAAAAAAGCCTAAATCAAAAATGTAGAGTAGTACTTCCTTTGCTGTCACTGAAGTGCTAGCACCACTAGTTATCTGGAGTTACAAGTCATTTTTAGAGATGCCTGCTCCTGCATTGGCTTTGCTAGTCAACAAGCTGGAGCAGTGGCGGCTGCAGCAACACAACATAAAAACAAAAAAGAGGTGGCCATGTTCCCTTGTTGTTATTCAGCAAGAGACATCCCACCTCTTCTTACTTCTACTTGACATTGTATGTGGGCCTTCGAATATTTAGCGTTAATCACTTCTTAGCAGGTGGCTAATACATTATTGTATGATGGGCATTGATATAGTAGATATAGAAAACCTGACAGTGCACTATTTGGATGTGTTAAGGCACATTACAGAATTTAGGTTACATGTGTTTTGGAAGCCTTAAGAGCCGAATGTGGCATTGTTATTAGTAGATGTTACTTTTTTGGGATTGTTTTACAGCTGCTCCTGGTGTTTTTCTTGCAAATTACAATATTTCAAAGATAAACAGCCTTGCTAGTAATGTTGTACTTTATTAATATTGCACTTGTGAGTTTAGTTACTTCAGAACCATATATATTTTTAATACATTTGTTTTTGAATCAATTTTTATTTCAAGTTCATGTGGACAGAAAATCATTTAAGACTGTAAATCACAGTAATTAAAAAATATAATAACATTAACATTTTTAAGCTATATTGAATTTTATTATTTGACCAGATTCCACAACTGAAAGAAAACTTGTGTACTGTTTTAGTCATTACACATTACACAGGCCTGATGCCATTGTTTGTGGTCAAGCAAGTTGGACAGGAGCATCCATTACTAACTTAAACGTGACTCTTAATTTTACCCTGCTGGGAGGTAGTGGAAAAAATACCATTTGCATTGTTTTCTATCTGGAGTTGAACATGTTCTCTTTTTGCACAGGGGGTTTTTATAATGCAGGTAAGGGTCAGGTATCTGGCAAAGAATGCACTCAACTCAAGTAGTTGTTTAAAATGACTAAATGGATCATTGTGTTTAAGTGTGTCTTGCATGCACGTGGAGCTTGGTGATGTTTTTGCAGAACAGTGGTTTACAGCATAGGATTCTGTGAAATGTGGAGAAAAGGTCACTTAGTTGTCCTTATCAACTTCCTGAATTTGCTCAACCCTCTCTCAGTACTATTTCCATACTGACAATTTGTTTAAAGACAGGCAATTTTTAAGGCTAATGAGTTCCCAGTTAATGCTTAGCCTCAGATTAGGTACTAGCTGTTAAAGACCTTGGTGGAGAGCACTAATGAAATGGCACATTAATTTACTGACGACCTTTTCCTGTGGATACGGGGGTGATGTCTCCTGATCTTCCCTGACGAAAGCCCAGCATATTACCTTGGCTGCACATCTCTTGAGTAGTAGTCAGCACTAATGGCTCACAGACACAGAGGGAGGAAGGTACAGAAGAGGAACAGCTATATGCTATATGTCCTTGAATGACTACAAATGATAATAGAGATTATGTTTGGGTAATGGTAAACAATGACAATTAGGAATAGCCTAATGCAAATGTTGATGTATTTCCAACCTTACAGGATATTTTTCTCCATGTGTAGTTGATTGACTGCTTGTCTACTGTAACTACCCTCTCTGTAGCGTCAGCATGTACAGAACATTAGATGCAGTGCCAACAGATCTAGTTAGGGTGGATAGAGATTAGTGGGCAAATGATGTGTCTAGGGAAAGCAAAGTGTCTGGGCTTTCCATTAAGTCCTATTCATTGTGGCTTTTGTTTGCAGTCTGAGCTAATTTAAAAGGTAGAGTGAGGACAGGGTCATATTGTAAATATGGGAAAAAATAGTAGGTTATTGGTGTGAAAACTGCATTTTGATCCTGCTCTTCCTGTTTTGTCCGTTTTTATGTTCCCATGCCAGGAGCCACATTTTTTATGTCATTTTTTTTAGAGCTAATAAGTAGTACAGAGTTTAACATTATTGTTGTTTGTTTTAGCAGTGGTTCTTACCACGATGCTTGTATTATGTCTGCTTGGAGCCTATTAAGCAGTATATAAGGCTCTGCGCCTCTGATCTGAACTCTAACCCTAAAAGCCCAGACAGACAGGAAACTGCTAAGGAAGCGGTTCTATGTGCTTAAAGAGCAGCACATTATATAGCAGTAATGTGCTCCCTGAATTTTGGAACTTATGTCCTGTTTTGTTTTGACTGTGCTGTTTTGTTTCAACTGTGCTGAAAATTAATAGGATTTGTTCTTTAAAAAAGTGAAGAAAGCCTTAATGCCATGGTGTTTTTGTTGTGCCAGATTGTAGATTGTGCCATAATCTACAGCTATGTCATAAAAGTAGCCTTACTTATTATCTGTATGAAGCCTTACATATCAATATTCACTGGGAAGTACTTTCTCACATACTGCCCGCAAACCAGATGAAAATGTGGGGCGAGGACATTTACTGTAATTTGTAATTAAACAGATTTTGCGGGAAGGGAAACAGCAGATCCTTTTTGTCTTGCTTGACAGAACATAAATCAGAGCACTGACTGTAAATTTTATGGCAAGGTGCGATGATACATCTATTTTATTTTAACGACAGAATGAATTAAAAAAGTTAAGAGAGTTTGTCTGAAAATCTATTGACCCTATTTTTCAGTATACTCTTAGAGATTAAGTGCCTTGCTACTGTCTATCTCATTGCAGCACAGCCAACAGCAACAGCAGGTAAATCGCAGCAGCCAGGAAGATAAGGAAAAAGAAGAGAAAGAAAAGGAAGGAGAGAGAGATGAAGAGAAAAATGAAGTGGAAGACAAAGAAGATGGAATAAAGTAAGTTGCTTTTTTAAACTGACTAATCCTGGGGGGGGGATGTCCTAATACTCTTTTTTTCACAGCCTTAGAACAAGTAGAAGAATTTGATTACTTGCTGATATTAAGTACTAAACTCTTGGTGGTAGATGTATCACAAAACACTCAAATAATAGAAAAACAGTTCATTTCAGCACAGAATCTATAATATTTTCACACAGAATAATCGTTTAATTCAAATTTCCATGTTACACTTTATTAAATTTCCTTTGTGGCAATGACTGCTGTCATATCTATACGATTTTGTTTGAGAAGTTTTTGCAGACTTTCCAAAGGTCTGTGCTGTGGTTGTTTGCCAGTGTTCCCAAACTCTTTGGTCCAGCTTCTTTCTAATCAGCTCTCTAGGGTTCAGATCTGATGATTGAGCAGGACCTAGTTTATTGGAGTCAAAGTCTTGTTGAAATATGAAGTTATCAGTTGTTGCCTAGAGGGTATAGCACGTCTTCTTAGTATGCAGTAGTATCCCAGCTGATTAAGGATGCCTTGCACATGATGCAGATCGCCCACTCTCCAATTGCCCAAGCTTCCACAGATCATTATGTTTCCGCCTCCATGTTTCACTGATCATATTTTCATGAGCTCTGCATTTGACATATTTTTGCTTAGATCCAAGCACCTCAAACTTTGATTCATCAACCTACATTGTTCCAGTTATCTAAAGTCCACTGTTTGTGTATCACAGCTACCTTTTCTTCAGATTTGCCTTAGTTGTTACCATGCAATTTTGATCAAGATTCTGTGCTTAAATATTTGTAAAAATAGTTTTTGCTTTTTTGTTGTTTTGAATAAAACCAACAGATGATAAAAGAAATACAGAAGTGTATCGGAGTTTTCAAACATTTGTAGGGTGTAGGTCTAAAAACTGACTATAAACTAATTGATTACAATTAAGTTATGTGCGTTAAGTGAAAACATTTTCACCTCAGTATATAATGCTGGGCCTGTACTGCTGCAGCAGCTGCATCTTATAACAATCCATTTTTCTAACTCACAAATTTTAGAAGTTCCTAGTCAGGCTGCAGCAAATAAAGTAGGAGTATGTTTTGGCTAGGGTGTGCAATCTGAAAATACAATGACTGTGTAACGCTTATGCTCCAACTCCCTCACCTCAAGCGTTTCTATCTCTGGCCAACGTTCATTTGTTCCTCCTATTAAACGGCTCTTTTCCTGTTTATGCTTCTCCTCTTTCCAATATAATGCCAAGTGTAATTTCAAAAAAAATTTTTATTTAGTTGATTGTGGGTTGTTGGGGAAACTAAGCACTATAATTAACCTAGCTGTCAATTTGAAAGGTCAGGGTGTAAGGAAGAATCTGTTTGTTTGGGCTTGTATTACTCATGTTTTAAGGACATAAATATTGAGGGAACTCATCCTCAAAAATCATTACATTACCTTAGAGCAAAGACTTGCTTTAAGGTTAGGTTTAGATCAAGATTTTGAGTACAGATTCGGCAACTAGTGGTGATGTTTAAGGTTAGGGAAGTCTCCAAGTAATGAATGTAATCGAAAAGTAAATGGTAAATAGCCTGCCCTTTTAAAAATGCTTATGAATTGCTTCTTTAGCAGCTGCCCTGAACCATACAACTTACTTGGGAATCAGTGTCTTTCTCAAGAACACATTGATTATGTGAGAAGCTGGTTATTGAACCCTGACCCTCATGATTGGTGGCAGACTGCTCTACCTCCTGATCCACAGTCACCTCTGTAAAGTCCCCTAAAGTGATGGAAACCACAGAATTTGTGTTTATGTGTGTGGGTTGGATGGTACAGTGGTGGTGGACGGGGTGATTTCAGGCACAGTGCCAGCAAAAGTTGCCAAACAGCAGATGGAATATCACTGCTTTCTGTTGCCTGAAAATCGATCAATAAATGCAACAGTCTGTGTATTCATGTTTTATAATATGATATCAACCGAGGCTGTAGACCATGCAGCACTTTCAAGTAATGGCAGATCATAGTTATTGTTTTGTCAGACTACAAGATAATAAAGTGTTGCCAAGTGCCGTGTTACTCTGAGGCAAGGCTAGGGGCCTCTGTGACTCCCGCCTGTCACCCCTTGCCCAGCTGGCTTGCCTATATATATATTGTGCCACCAACACCCATCAGCAAGATTAATGGAACTGGGGGAAGTTGAATGGAGGTGCAGTGGCTTTAAATTCAGTGGCTGGGTGCTGGTGTGCCAGTGTGCTGTCACTTGATAAATTATCTTGGAAAAAAGAAAGAACAAGCAGTGTCTGCATACAAATTCATATTTCTAAGGATGTGTTTCAGTCTGCAGTATGCTCTGGCCGATAAATGCAGATAAACCTGTCTATGCTTAGGTTTGTGACAGTAAAGACAATGGAGTATGGAGGCCAAACGAGATGTGATATAATAGTGATAGATGCACATTTTAATTGCACACCCTAATAATACTATCGCCCACATTTGTATTTTAGAAAAGTTTATGTCCATATTTTGCGATCTCTTCGCATTAAGTTTATATACAATGTGTAATAGCTTTATGATTTTGAGTAACATCTGAGAATGTTAAATCCGCAAGTATTATTAAAGAATGTTATAGACTGTAATAGACAGTGATCAGCTGTAGCCTGTTCTAAATAGGAGCAGCTTAATTTTCAGTCTTTGTAGCATGAGGAACAACTCATTGGCACATTAAAAGCAGCTCTTCTCTAGTTTCACTATGGGATTCATCTCGGCGTGACCCACTACAGAAGTTGTGATGACACCATGTCTGTCAGTGACAGACAAGTCAAGCCGTGCTTCGGGCCCACCTCTTATTATCATGGCCGACCACCCCTCTTAACTCATTCTTGCTTTCTTCCCGAACGCTATTATAAGCTCTCTCAGCGTCTTCTAGGTAGCTGTAAACCTGCTTAACACTTTACAGACGACAGTAAAGGAGTGCGTCACCGAATGCAGTTTTTTCCTGCTTTAGCCTGGAGTGTGCAACAAGAACTTAGGGTTATGCGTTTTGGGGGAGCAGTGTCCACCTTTAGATTAGCTGTTCCCTTTACTACCTTGTATTTGTTTACCAGTTTATTGTAGCAGTATAACTAAGGCTAACGACGGGTCACGATGAGCTTCCACTGGGGCTGAGGGTTCACTCCACCAGGAGCATAGCCACATCATGGGCCCTGTTTAAGGGGGTGTCAGTTCAGGACATCTGTGTAACAGCGTGTTGGGCTGCTTCCCACACGTTTGTGCATTATTACAGACTGGATGTTGCAGGACCATCAATTGCTCATGCAGTGCTGGAACAAACGCTCCAGTTTAAAGCTGCGTGCACGGTTCGGGAGATCTTAGGCAATAGGGGAGTATTGCACTATGGTGAATGGTCTGGACTTTTATAGCGTTTTTCTATCTATTGGCACTCAAAGCACTTTACAGTGCTTCTCATTCACCAATTCACACAAAATCACACACTCGCACACCAATGGGAGAGTCGCTATACAGCTGGCCAGCACTCACCGGAAGAACCTAAGCTAAGGTTCCGTGTCTTGCTCAAGGACACTTCGACGTGTGACCAGAGCAGCCAGGGATCGAACCATCAACTGAAGGATTGGTGGACGACCCGTCTACCTTCTTGGGCAACAGTCGCCCCATAGTGAACCACCGAACGAATGTTAGAAAAAAGAAGTTGGGTTACTTTACGTTATTCCTAGCTCTTTTATAACGGAGTGAGATTTTTCACCAATTTTTCCCTCCCTGCATAGGCCCCGAAAGAAATCTGCCTAGAATTAGTCAGGAGGGGCAATCGGCCATAATAATAAGAGGAAAGCAGACCCGAAGCATGGCTCGAGCTGTCTGTGACTGACAGAGGTGGTGCGATTGGAGCTTCCGTAGTTTGTCACGCCGAGGTGAACCCCATAGTGAAACACCTCACTCTGTTATCAAAGAACCAGGGATTGTGTTAATTAACCCAACGTTTGATGGTCTGAATGTAATTATACAACCAGAAGCTGGACTGTGTTTCTTTGTAGTCTCTGCTTTAAATTAGTGAAGGTGAACCTGAGCATAATTGGGGATATGGATATAGTGATTATTAAAGAATCTGTGGCGACCCTGAGCTCACCGGATAAGCTGAAAGTAAATAAAATAAAATAAAAAATAATAAAAAAAATAAAAAGACTCTTCGTATATAAATGTAACACCAGCATGTTGCATAATTTGTTGATGCAGCTTTGGCAGCAATTACAGCTTTGAGTTTGGAGATTATGGGGCATTGAGTATAGATTTGAACAATTGTAGTATCAGACTACAATATAACAAAATTGAAAAAAAGTGAAGGGGGTCTGAATACTTTCTAAATTCACTGTATATTCTGTCAATGGACTGTTTGTCTGTGTCCCACATAAGAATTCTGTTACACAATCTGTAGCAATCTGTCTTTCTCAACTTACTTCACAGGGTTCCCATCCCATCCTATATCTCTCAATTTATTTACTACTAAAAGTAGCTCAATGCTTTATTTTGAATTTGCTCACATCTTAAATCCTTACACACCAACCACATAATTCAACACAGAGCAAACACAGGCCTGATAAAGCTAATATCTGAGGTAATCTGATTACTGCATGTACCCAACAAAGCTGGTTTCTTTGACTAAGCTGGTCACTTAAGTGCATGTAAACACACTTACTGACAGCCTAATGACTGATCCCAAATTTATCAGCAGACACTTGGCAGTGCTGAAAGTCTGTCTATAGTAAAAGCCTTTTCAATTTGTGCATTGGTCAGGGGTTATTTGTGTTGAGTTTGATCCTCAGCTTTTAAACATATACTCAGTTGAATTTAGAACATTTGTTTTTTTTGGTAATAAATTTTTAAAATATTTCCCTAAAAAAACTATGTAAAATGTTTTGACTACTCTGTGACCCTTCTCATACACTCCTATAAAAACCCAGTGAATCTTTTGCTGACTATGTAATTTTTTTAAACGTAGAGACGACACCTCTGGAGAGGACGCAGAGGACAAAGAGCCTGCTGTGGCTTTCAAGGGTCGACGCACAGCCAACAGCCAGGGGCGCCGCAAGGGCCGCATCACCCGCTCCATGACCAGTGAAGTGGAGGAAACGACCACTCCGCCCCTTAATAATGAGCTTGGTCAGTCACATTTGCATTGCACCATATTGGTGCCAATTTGCTCCTCCTCTTTAAACATTAGATAGCAATTTGAGAGGGTGTCAACACTATGTAACAAATTATTGGTCAAATTGCACTTCCGTCACTGTAATATACCTATATACACACAGACATGACAAACCATTTTTATATACTGTAAGAGCACTTAAGTTATTACTCTGTGCAAACCATAAAGATAGAAGTAACTAAAACCAAATAATGCTAGACAAAGTGATTTGCACCTGTCAGAGGAAACGCTAATGCTTTAAATTACAGCCCACGACTTACAGGGTAAGTACAGTGAACTCTGTACTTATTAGTAACAACAGTGCCTCCTACCCTTTTTTAACCTGTAGTTACACTATAAGTCCAACAAATGAGAGCTGTAATTTCAAGTGGAGCCTCTTACCCTCTTTTTATTTGTAGTTACACAGTAGTTACACCGTAAATATTCGCACCTATCATGTAATATTTAAGTACCCCTTAACTACAAAATACTTGCACTTACTTGCATAATACTTACATACTTGTAGGTATTTTTCTTATTCTCATCTTGTTCCCCTGTTATTCCCCAAAGTTTGCCTATTCTTATCAAGTCACAACAAATATGCATCCATTGTTACTGTGAAAGTACACTTTTGTTACTAATAAGTACAGAGTAGCCTCGCTGTACTTACCCCCTAAGTTTCTGGCTGTAATCTAAAGTGCTACAGAATAGGGTAACAATTGGAAGTACTGTAGTGTTTACTGGTAAGTATTCCCTACCAACAGAAAGGTGTAACTGTCACCTTTGATCTAGTTGTGTGGTCTCCTTTCCCGCACCACAAGAGTGCACTGTTGTTCCTTGTGTTGCTATTCACTTATTCCCTTTCAGTTTTGCACTCATATTTGATCTAAGTGAAAAAGATATATAAGATATAAGGATAGGTTTAAATCCAATATGTTGGCAAAAGAAAAAAGTATTATTTAAAAACAAAATTTTGAGTGTCAGCAGTGTGACTCTGCTTATCTCTTTGTTTCCTTTGAGAAAGTAAGTCAGCTGTGCACGCACATACGCACACACGCACACACACCAACACAAACTTGCCGCAGGCTATGAGCATTTTGATGTTTCAGCAGTTGTGTGAACATGCCGCAGTTGCTCTTGCACCACAGGTTTAGAGACAGGGAATCCCCAGGTGACTCAGGCTGTTGAGGCTCCCATCAAAAGCCCCCCTACAAAACTTTTTATTCCCCTGCGGGCAGCTGTGCCCTTTGTGGGTTCATATAGAAAGGCACATAAGCACAGGCACCTGCTTTGCTTTGTGCTATACAGGGCCAAGGTTGGCCTGGCCGATGGCCTGTGCAGGGAAAGAAGCCAGTTGTTATGTCTATAATCATTAACTGACTTCTCTCCTTGGATTTCCTGCTTCCTCCATGTAAAACAAACAGTCCCTAGCGACCCATGCTGCAGTGCCTCACTGGTAAGCAGCACACGCTACCCTGCCCCACACCCTCTTATTCTTTTTCTTCTCTAATTTCTCTCTCTCCTTCCTTTCCTCTTGTCAGTCACTCCCCAACTGACTTGTGGTAACTGCCCACTCCCCCCTCCTTCTGCCATCTCTAACTTGGTGGTTCTCTATTTTTTTTTTAACAGCTAATCTGGAGATGAATGAGAGCTCTCGCTGGACTGAAGAAGAAATGGAAACTGCTAAAAAAGGTAACCCAATAAACATTTATTCTTTCCATGAAGTGTAATTTTATTGCAGTTACTTTGCATATTATAGAGAAGCCAAATGAAAAAACATTTGAGCTGCTCAAGTACTGTTTTTTTTTTTTCTTTTTTTCGAAAGCATAGACAAGTGATGTGGCTGTGACTTCCTGTTAGTGAGGCAGCAACCCCCACGTGCTGTTAAGTTGTGTCAGTCTGCCTAGACTTGGTGTGCTGCTCTTAATGCTGTTTCCCTGTCTCTCTGGGTCAAGGCACCATGTCCTTTTATCAAACAGGCTGTAAAGTCTGCCTCTTATCAGCCAGCCTCTGCAAATGTAGCAGTCATTAACTCAGCCTGTTTATTGTCTTTGACTGAAGATTACCCAGAAGCCTGTGGCTGATTCACAGAGGTCGCTGACACTCTGCCCATACTCCTTGCACCAGTGGTCTGTATGAGTGTGTTTGTTAGGTACAGTGCATTAGTCTCAGTTACTGTTTGAATGAGCTCCTCCCGCTTGGTAGTTTCTAATGTGCAGTACACTATTGATAGGGATTCCCCACTCATCTGCTAAACACATTGATAGTCTTTATTATTGATTCACTACCTCACCAAAATCTAAGATTTGTTTTTGAATGTATATTTTTTATTAATGGTTTTCAAAGCTTAGATGGTGCCATCTCTGTAATGTCAGGTCCTGCCTTTTTCACATGACTCAATGCAATTTCAGTGCAAGGCAGCTGCTTAAATGATGTGTCATTGTACTTGTGAGTCTCAGTTCTGCTTCTCATTTAACCTATTCTTCCTTATAATCAACAGTAAATTAAACGTTTCTTGCAAGGAGCTATCTTGAACGTGATATTGAAACCACACTTGGTTTAGAAGAGTTATTAAATCTCTCATGCTCTGCATGTGTTTGTATGTGTGCGCGCGTGGTGTCTCTTGTAGTCTTGGGGCTTGTGCGTGTGTGGGTTTGTGTGTTACGGGGTTACTTTGTGAAAACTGGCGTTGGCCTGGCTTGAACACTGTCCTATGTAGTAATCCTGGTTAATGTCTTCAGTTCCATTTTCCTGCAGTGGGATTAGTGGGGTGCTTCATCCCAGGGGATTAGCCTGGCATCTCAGTGGGAGCAGGGCTTCTATGAAGTGCTTATGTAACCATAACCACAGAGCCTCAGCTATAGTACTGCTTGCCAAAGAGGAGGCGCTGTTTTTCCCATTGCCAGTCCCATCAACCACCCCCACACCTGGCAAAAGGGAATCCCCCTTCAAGAACTTGGACACTATAGATACTTCGTAGTGAATATGGTTGTCAGGGTGCTCTCCCTGCAGGTTATTGACATGTATATTTTTTAAAGAGGCTTAGGTGCTCTTACTCTTATGTGTTTATCTCCTTGAGATAAACGGATCTGAATAATGGTGTTTATAGAGGCTGGCAGAACACTGACATTCCATCCAGTGCTGCCTTTGAGGATGGCCTGGCCACGCTTGGAGATGGATCACTCTTGTCTTCACTACTCATAAAGACTGGTACCTCAAACAAGGGACAGCCAATCTTTGTAAAGCCTGTCTCCTAAATCCATCAGTTCTGCCTGTGTGTGTGTGTGTGTGTGTGTGCGCGCACGTGCGTGTGTGTGTGTGTGTGTGTGTGTGTGTGTGCGCGCACAAAATCCGTGTTGTGCCTATGTGTACTTGCTCCCATCTGTGTGTGTATTTGCATGTGCACCCTTTTTGGCTGCCTTTTATGTAAGTGCACTAATCTGGCAGACTTTGCTTGGGTGCAGGCAGGCAGGCAGCTGGATAATGGCCCCTGCTCTGCTTGCTGGAAGAACCCATTTAAAGGAGCAGCAGGTAGAGAATGCCATTTTATCTTTTCCCTTTCTCCAACACTGTTGCCCTATGTCTGTCTCTCGTTCTGTCTTTCTTGGATGGGAGATGGCAGTGACCCAGATGGGCTAGGGCTGTGGAAGATTTGGCAAGCTCCCAACAAGCCTCTTTCCCCACTCACTTTCTCTCTCCCCTCACTCTCTGTTGTTATAGACTGAAGAGAGGTCACATTCAAGATGAAAAGCAGGTCAGTCAGGAAAAATGTGAAAGCCTTTATGCTTTCTCATGGTATCAACATCAGTTCCCCCCTCCTGTCTCCCTTCTCTTCCCTCTTTGCTTACTTTCCACTTCTGTATCCTTTCCCTTTTTCCATTGTCTCTTAGGTTCAGTAGCTCTGCTCTCTCCTCTCTCTCTGGGCTACTAACTCTCTCTCTGCTCTCTGTTTACTCTTGGACTGCCTGAGAGTGTGTTTGCGTCTGTGTGCTAGAGTATTAACGAGAGACAGAGCGAGAGAGAGAGAGGGTTCGAGTGAATGTGTACTTACTTGTACATTCGTGTGTGTGTTTGTGTGTGCGCGCATGCCTCCGTGCCTGTTGGCAAAGTGAGGGAGGGGGAGGGATGGACCAACAGAGAGAGGGGGAGGAAAAAAAGAGAGATAGAGGAGAGATCAGATGAGGGGAGAGAGAGGCTGAGCACATAGCACCGCCCCACAGTCCCACTTTCCTGTGGAAGTCTTCCCAGACGACCGCCATTGGGGAGAAACACAGCAGAGAATAGCAGACCAGCAGTCAAGAAAGGAGGATGGAGTGAGAGGAAAAGAAGGGGAGAGGCCAGGAGCACGTGCTGTTTTGAAGCATGTCAACCTGACACCGGCTCAAGTATCAAGCCAGCTGGCAGGAAGAGCGCTGTGACTGAACTGTTTTCTTCTCCTCTGCTCTGGATCGGAAGGCCCAGCCCTGAAGAGCTTCCTGGCTGCCCCTATAGAGATCAGGCCGATAGTATTATCTACAGCAGGGCCACCAGAGGACAGCTGGAGTTGAAGGCATGTGACAGACAGGAACAACCACTTTTGGGCTGCACCAGGTGTTGATTGGACTTTTTCTGGGAGGAGCTAATGGGAATACAGTGTCCTGATTGGATGTGAGGCCCCCACCTGCTTCAGTATTGCTACTGCTGATTGGATGGTTGTTCCATGTGTGTTGCTCCAGCAGCTAAGGCCCTGGTCAAGCACAGTTGCATGGAATTGTGCTTTGTGCACATGCTTAAAATGGTATAACCTGGATGTTGTTTAGGTCAAAAGACTTAAACTTGTCAAAAGACAAACTTACCTTTAACTCTTAGTGATCATATTGCATTGTAAGTGCTTCAGGTGTACTGGGTGCAGCAAAGGTATTTGTCTTACTTGTTTGAATGTGTCCACTGTGTCCTTGTTTGTTTGAGCACATATGTTTTTGCCTGCTTAGTTAGGCCCCCCACTCCCCGAAACCGCTGTAAAAGGTTAATAGGTGCTACTCACATGTCTCCATCCACTTTGACTGAGTCTCTGGTCTTCTTTCCTAGCAACACCTTTGGTGGCAACGATTAATATTTCAGACAAAAAACCTCGTCCACTTTAACACTTGACAGGTTGTAAGTGCACGGCAGCTTTTTGGCACCAACAGCTTAGCCTTGAAAATAACCATTGCTTCTACTGGTGTTAATAAATTCTCATGTGTTCCCATACTCGCTGAATATTATGGAGATTTTCTTTCTTTTCTTTTTTTTGCAGTGGGTGTATGTGACAGGTAGTTGAGTTGTGTCAATGCATGCAGACGTTTATGAGACATTACATTTCAAGGTGTGTTAAACTAAAGACATTTTGGGGCATTTTTCTGGATGCTTTATCATATTTGGGATGATGTGGCTTATGTTCTCATATACTAATTAGTTTAGATGTAGACGTAAGTAGAAGCCTAAGTAAGTAGAGTTTAAATTAACAGTTTAAACTGCAGCCCTCACTAAACAATAGCATTATTTATCAAAGGTATGGTATCAGTCTTTATGATAAATACAACAGTTGATGTAACAGGTCTGTAAACAATTATTCTTTCCAGTTGGCTTGGTGTTCTGCTTGTTGTCCTACTGCCTCCATTAAGTAGTGATAGGCAGACACCTCTGAACCTATGTCCAAGGTTATTCCCCCCTACCCCACCTTGCTGCACCCCCCCCCCCCCCCCCCCCCCCCTTTGAAAGACTTTCCTGTTGCCAAGACCTGTCAGGCTGGCACAGGAAACAAGTGGGTGGTGTAAACTAAGCCTGTTACAACACACTGTTAATGAGCTGTATTTAGCTAACAGCAGAGTCCAGTGGTGGTGAGAGTGGTGGAGTAAGGGGAACTTGTACGCTGACTGCTCTACCTACTTTTAGCACATGTACACCAAGAGAGCCTCCCTGTGTATATGGATGTTCAAGTGTCTTTCATGACAGGTTGATCTATCACAGCCCTGGCCCTGTGGGTGCCTGTAGACTCTTGTGTAAGGCACAATCATGTGGTTGACTGGGTAAAGGACCAAGGTTTCTTGGAACTGGGTCACATCAAAGTCAGTTGACATAAAATGACCCCGGTGGGGGGAGTTAGTGATGTCATTGGTATGACTGACTGTTCAACCACCAACGGATACTTTCTCTGTTAATATTTCTCTCTGCCTCTCCCCTGCTCTCACTTCTTGAAGTCTATGCCATCAAGCAATGCTGATGGCGTAGACTAGGGGGGCTAGGGGCACATAGGGGACTATGTCTGTGTTGTACTGTCAACTAAACTCTAAGGGTACAGTTTTCTATAGAGACCAAGGTGTATGTCTATTGCGTTATACAACAGCTTACAACCTGTGTTACAACTTAGTTTTCTGTACAACTGCATTAAGAATATAATTTGATATTGAGCAGACAGGTAGTTGTGGTAGGCCACGTGGTCTTCCAGAGTCTCTTTGCCTCTGTTACTGTTCTATCCTAATCCTACTGCCTGTCTATCTATTCATTCTAGGCCTTCTTCAGTATGGTAGGAATTGGTCTGCCATTGCCAAGATGGTGGGATCAAAAACCGTGTCACAGTGCAAGAACTTCTACTTCAACTACAAGAAGAGACAGAAACTGGATGAAATTCTGCAGCAGCATAAAATGAAATCGGTAACTACAAGGAAGATCTCCTAGCCTGCCTGTGATGCTGAAAACCAGAGATTAATCATGCTCTCAGTGCACCAACAAACTCTAGTACAATCTGCTTTTCCTCTGGATCCGCAAATGTGTGATTCCACGTTTTGTCCTTTTTTCCCTAGGAGAAGGAACGAAAAGCCCGCCGTAGGGGCAAAGCCTTACAGAATGAGGAGGCCAGTGCCCCATTTGCAGCAGAGGAGGAGGAGATGGAAGGTTCAGGAGCCAGTGGCAATGAAGAGGAGGCCCCTGAAGATGGAGAAGGTCTGCCACTCCTAGTGGAGTTTCTCATAATGCTAATTGCCAAAACAAGAGATTAATTTTGATATTTTATTTTACCAGTATCAAGCCTACTGAGTACGCCAAAAAGCCATTTGTATGGCTCATGCAGTAATATCTTCATACTGTATATGTGTATCAGAGTATTATCTTTTATAAACCGAGGAACTTACCTGAGCTGTATTAGTTTGGATTAGAATGAACAGGTGTATGAACTAGTAGTGGTAGTGGCCACATAGTGAATATAATACACATAGCAAAACTGTTTGACTAAGTCTCTGTTTCTGCGGAACTTGATTCAAAATAACAAACATAAAACACATGAAAATCCTGTTGGGGTTTGTTTAAAAAGGTGTCCATATTCTGTTTCACAATAGCACTGAAGCCCATGGGGGATTTATCCATTATAACAATTGGTTTTGGATTCCTCCTTATTGTACAATGAAACCTGATTAGGCTGAAGTCTAGCACTGTGAAGAATATAGTTTAGGGGAAAAAGATACAAGAAAAAAGCCCAGTCTTGTCTCCTGATCTGTGTTTTCTTTTGTCCTCTGTCCTTGCCAGGTGGAGCCAACAACAGCTCGGACACAGAGAGCTTGCCCTCGCCACACTCTTCTGAGGACAGCAAAACTAAAGAGGAAGGCTCAAGCAGGTCAAAGGCCAGCTCCAGCAGTGGAGACAGGGAGGAGGCCAGACCAGGCATGGGCCAGACAGGGGATGAGAAACGTCCAATCAAAGAAGATACAGACGTGGCCATAAAGCAGGAGATAAAGACTGAGACTTTGGAGGCCAACAAAGAGCAGGTGCAGCCAATGCCATCTAGTGATGCCACTGATAATAAACCTCCTATACCAGAGACAGAGGAGATGAAAAGCTCCACAAAAAGCTCCAAGAAGGACCATGGGGCCAAAACAGCCTCCCATGGGGACAGTGACTCTAGTGCCACTTGTAGTGCCGATGAGGTAGAGGAGACAGACAGCACAGATAAGAACAGGTAAGAATCCTCAACAAAAGGTAATACAAGTTAGATTTAAAATGAGATATTTATTTTGTATGTCTTTTTAATAAAAAAGTGAAAATTCTGGTTGATCTCTGGTTGGTTTACCCCCCCCCCCCCCCAAAAAAAAAAATGTGTGTGTTCGTACACACACTTTTTACACTCAATTAATTAATAACATTAGTTTGCCTTGTTGAGATTATTAGGGTCAAGTGGCTTTTTGCTTTTGAGGAGTGGTTTACTAGTTGTCCTATTTCTCGTCTACCACAGCAGTCACCAGAAAAATAATAAAGCGGCAGGGGTTTTAAAGTGTTGTTAGTTGCCTAGCTACACTGTACAGCAGCGAAGCCGTATTTGGCATCCCTCTTGTGTACACCAACACAGAAGTTATTTTTTTTATTTATTTATTTTTTTAAGGAAAAAAAAATAGATGGAGCTCTATATATATATATATATATATATATATATATATATATATATATATATATATATATATATATATATATATATATATATATATATATATATATATATATATATATATATATATATATATATATTGATAGAGATGTGGATATCAATTTGTTTATAGATCTATATATATATATAGATCTATATGTGTGTCTAAGAATGAAAAATTGGTGTCAAAGTGCGTGGGAGGAGTGATTAGTCTTGTTTGCATGGTATTTGTTCAATTTTTTCCATGACAGCAGACTGCATGTACTGGCAGAGCCAAGGGAAACGTTGCCCTCTCTGCCAAAGCAAACAAAGGGAGTGAGTTTGAATGTGCATATGTGTGTGTACACACTTTTGTGTTCTTGTGCATGAAAGTGTTTGTCCATCTGTGATTCAGGGTATGCTGTGTGCTTTTGACAGATGTGCTAGACACAGATATAGATTTATATTTGTAATTGTTTTCCTTTGTCTCGTTCTCTGTCAATACATATGCTACATAAAGTACATCACACACATCCCATATACAATATGTGGGGTTTCCTGTGTCATTTTAATACTTGCATGCTTTGTTTAGTGAGTAAGGATTTGTGAATGTGCCTGTTTCTCCTTGGAGAATGGAAATGAATGTGTGTGGGATGGAAACAGTCTTTTGCTATTTTTTATTTTATTTCTTTCTTTCTTTTTAAAACTACTTGTTTTGTAATTGTTAGGTTTGGCTTATAGTGGGCAAAGTAAGTGAAAGAAGGCAGCGTTTGGCAGTAGTAAAGATGTGAGGTATCACATCCAATGGCAGAAATTGTCACTGTCACTTATTTCTGTTTCTCTTTGTGTAGGATAACTTCACCACGGCCCAGTCTACTGAACTATGCTCATGATGGGGTCATATCCTCGTCCCTGCAGAAGCCTATGGACCTGAAACAGCTCAAACAGAGGGCTGCTGCTATACCGCCTATAGTGAGTCACTTGGTAAACTTTGTCTGTATTTTGTCCCCACAGATCACATAACAACAACTTAGCTGTTCCAGTCTTGGAAAGCATCTTACCCACTTAGTGCTTTTGTAACAGACACAGAGTCATGTCTCACTATACTTAGAAAACAATAACCTAATGGATTCCCTAGACCTGAACCCTAAACATCACAACTCTGTCCCAACTGAAACATTTTTTACTCTTACCCTTGTTTTTGAGTGCCATTTTACAGCCCTTCAACACCCCTATACGTCATCAAACCCAATGTAAGTCAGGAAATGTGAATAAAACATTAAGTAGCATTATTCTAAATTAATTGTGTGGCTAAATAATTTTATGGGCCAGTTAACAGAAATATGTAGAAATATTTATTCATAACACAAATTTTGTCTGAGAACCCTTTGTTTCAAGGGCTACATAGCACTACCACTTTGCCCTGCTTTTCCATAAAACTAAGCCTAAAACCGAGTGTCAACCTTAAAAAAAGCCTTGTGTGGACTTGCAAAAGTGTCCTGACTCAGGACACATTTAGTGTCCTCAACGTGAATACACACACCGTTCTTGCTGTCAGGGAGCTTCTGTTGACCTTAATTTTTGCGGTGTATTATGATCATTGGCACTAGTTGAACCCCTGTTGGCAGCTTCTCCGAGAATCGGTATGGTGAATCGGTGTTAGTGTCAGCTATTTGTGTTGGAGACCACTCTGAATGGCTGTTTGGCTTAGCAAATCAGTGCACTAGAAGAAACCAGAGTACTAACAATGCCAGAACAATTTGTACTGTTGTTGTAACTACTTATCAGACATATATTCAATTAGAAGTAGTTATAAACTGTCTGTGGTGAGTAAAGAGTGGTGTAAAAAAATTGTAAGCTAACTGTGCTTTGTTAACAGGTTTTAAATGCCTAACTCTAACCTCTACCCTAACCAAAACCTAATACTAACAGTAACTCCAAAACCGAGTATTAACCCTCTAACAGCCCTTTATAAAATGTGCAAGAATGTGAGGACTTTACTCACCTCAGTGGTAGAAAATTCAAACCAGTCCTCACTCTGCTTAAACTGGTCCTAACTCTGCTTTTGATACAAACCTACACACACACATACACACTCTTTCAGTGCAGAGGTATCAATACTATCCCTGTTGCTCTGTTACAGAGATAATGACAAAGCAGTAGAAATTGTTTAGTTATATTTTTATGTGATAATCCAGCCAGATGGAGGATGATGGGATAGATTGCTTTGTGGAGCAGAAATGAGATGCCTGGCATTAGGGAAACCTTAGCTTACCACGAAATAAGAGATGTTTATTAGCTATCATGTTTATCAGATAGTGTATGTGGCCAGCCATATGTCAAATGCCAGATAGGGCCGGATTTGTGTTACTGTATGTATGTAGTTTGTATATAACTTTGTCTTTTATTCTGTGTGTAGATGACAGAAGCCTCCATGCAGGCCAGTCAGCGGAGTGGGGGTGGCAAGGCAGTGCTCCCCCCTCACGCCCTGGCATTGTACCAGCAACAGATCACCATGGCCCATGGAGAGTCCTCTCAGGAGGTCAAACAGCAGCAGCAGCCTTCAAGCCAGCCAAGTAAACAGCAACCTTACAACCCACAGGCAGACAGAGACAGGGAAGCTCCTCAGAGCAGCAGCCCCCGTGTTCGCCCACGCAGCCCTTCCAACAGTGACAAGGATGGTACGCACACCGTCATCATTATAGAAAACTGTTTTCATTGCTCTTATAGTTTCATTAACCCCCTATCTCACTTTCCAGCATTTGGTTCATCAAAATCTGCTCTTTTTTTGCGACACCATTATTTTTTTTGTGTTGATCCATAATGTCACTCTACCACAATTTAGATTTATGCATAGCATCATATATTGCCTATTTTGGAAAACATAATTAGCATTCAAATTCTGAATAATGAAATCAAATCAATAAATCTGCTGCATATAATGCAGTTTTAGCAGCTTTTGATCTACTTTTACTTAGTTGGTCCTTTGCACAGCTTTAACCTTGGGTCTGTTTTTTCTGGTGTTCAGAGTATTGAAGCTTTTCTGGGACACTTGTGGGGAGGGAACTGATAAATGATCTGGTATTGCTACTGACCCAGAAGGGAATATTGTGTTTTTTAGTGCACTCACTGCTTATAGAATGTGAGTACAGTGTAAAAATCTTAGCAACAGTCCAGACAAAGACAGGTCTTTTTATAACCAAGTGTGCACAACAGCTGTAAACTCCGACTTTTTAGAAATGGAAAGATTTTAAATAGTCATTATAGCTGCAGTAGGGGCGTAGCCATCAAATTACACAGTATGATAAATAATCACCATGTGGTAATACTAGTAATGTCATAGAGGTTGCTAGCAAACAATCTGCAAGAATTGCATAGTTTACCCCTTGCCTTCTACCCATATTCCTTTGAAATTGCACTTTTCTCCTGCTTCAAATAAATCAGCTCCTTTGCTAGATTTTACTCTGTGAACTGAAAACTAACTATTAGCAGTGGGAGGTTGTGTATGTGTACTAATTCAGTAGTGTATCTACCTTCCAGGGAAAGGGCTGTGGAGAGGGGTTCTACAGTGGCATCAAGTATACTGACCCTTCATTTTAATTGAATGACTAAATGAAAAGCTGTTTTTTGCAGATTTGTTTCAAATGAAAAACTCAAATGTCTTTTTTGCAAAAATATTTAGACCCTTAATTTAGTAGGCTGTAGAAGTCCCTTTGGTAGTGTTTAAAGTTTAAGTCTTTCCAAATCTGGTTTTGGGCAGTTTATCTCTTTATTCTTTTTAGATCCTCTCAAGTGCTGTCAAATTGCATTGGAAGCCTCTGTGAACTACAATTTTCAGGGTTCTCCATATATCTTCTATGGGGTTTAAAATGGGACTGTGCCACTTAAAGATGGTAAGAGTCATGTCCCAGTTTAAACTCAACGCATGTGCGCTCTTGTACGTACTTGTGTAATTTTTTTTCTTAACATGTTCTATTAAAACATAATTTTACGTTTATAGGTTGAGTGTAGATTGAGAATTTAAAAAAAAAAAAGATTTTATAAATTTAGGAGTCTGAATACTTAACAAGAGCTATTGACAGTGTGGATTAATAGAGGACTAGTTGAGTTCTGTGTTTTAGCCCTACATCAGTATGTGCACTTTGTTGTTGCAGAGAAATCCCAGGGTTTCTCTCCACATGGTGAAGCCAAGAAGCAGGCACTGGGGCCTGATGACCTGAAGAACTCTATCCTGGGTCGCCCAGTTCTCTCTCCCTTTCCCATGTCTCCGCGGGACATCGCCAAGATCAGTCATGACCCACACTTGCTCCACTTCAACCGTGAGTACTGCTTTTTGCCTTCTATCACTTGCTTTACAAAGTTTTTATATTCTTAACTACTGCTTTTCTCACAAATCAAATCAAAAGTCAGATCTCACTCTCATAATATGTCTTGCCTTTCAGCATTCCCTCAAGCAGGTCACAGTCTGCCACAGGACAGTAGTAGGCTGGCAGCAGTGAGGCCCCTGCCAATGCTTGAGCCACCACCTCTCATATCCTCCACAAAACCAGGGGGTTCCATCACACAGGTATAGCACCACAAACAGGAACGCAAGAGGTTTTATATAGCCTTAGCTGGTCCACAGAAATCATGAAATTTGATAATGGCTTCTTAATAAATAATTTCAGAAGCAAACTTAAATGTTTGCTTTATGAGTAATCTTTAAAAAGAGACTCTGATTCTGAGTATTCATTATGGCGCTCATTATGACAAAATACTTGTTTCTTCAGGGCACCCCAGTGCAGTTGCACAGCCCGACTCATGGGCTGGACCATGGGAAGATGTCTTCCTCACAAATGGGGTTGTCTTGGATGGATCAGAGGAAAGTAGGTGAGTATTGTCTGGAGACACTTTTGCACTTCAAGGTTTTCTTCACTGAACTTATCATTGACTTCTACCACACCCATCACAACTCATATTGAAGTCGGATCATCGGTTGCATCACTTACGTAGTCATCTATTTCTTGCTACACTCTTTTCATGCACTACACAGCAGGTTCTTTCCCCGTGATAAAGCAGGAACAGTTATCTCCTCGCAGCTCATCCTCCCAAGCTGACAACCTGACGACCCAGGGTGTGCCTCATGATAGCTCTGCTGGACGTGGTGGGTGGCTCCCCTTTC
This sequence comes from Channa argus, assembly GCF_033026475.1. Taxonomy (NCBI): domain Eukaryota; kingdom Metazoa; phylum Chordata; class Actinopteri; order Anabantiformes; family Channidae; genus Channa; species Channa argus. Next base: position 20,662,258 of record NC_090207.1, read on the forward strand.
TTTACTTTTATAACCTTATAAAGTAAACTTGTCACCTATTTGCCAATCAAGACTTCATAAACCCCTTAATAACAAATTTGTATTGTGAGGCGCTAGGAAATCATTTGCAGTGACTTTGGGACACGTCACTAATTATACTTGAGTGGCCAGGACTAATCTTAAATCTCATCTGAAAGTCAGTAGGGAGTTGAGTTCACTAGAGCTAATCTAATCTGACAGAGCTTGAGAGGATGTGAAGAATGAGAGAAACTGCCCAAATCTGTTTCTCAAGAAATCTCAAAACGGTACTGCCAATGGTGTATCAACAAGTTTTCTTGTTTCATATATACTTATACATACACTAATTACAAAAAAGTTAGTAATATTTGACTTTCTGGTGAAAATTCAGAATGCACCTTAAATGAACTATAATGTTTCAACTTAATTTTAACCTTCTCTAAACTTTTGAATGCACATGTCCAAATTTTCAGTGTTTCAATACTTATTGCATAACATAACTTTTGGTGAGTAGTGCATGTTTAGAGTGATTTCTTAGATTTTCTAAATAGTATATAGATTTTAGACTAGTAAATAATACATCTAAATAAAAAAGTTGGACTGCTGCAACTTGTACTTCTCCTTTTTGTAAGCCTTAAGTCTTGATGATTGCTTAAATTGGGTCCTATTAATACTGCTTTAAACTTTGGCTTATAAGGACAAATATGTCTTTGTATATCTTTACAGCTTCTATTCCAGCTGTTCAAGGGGGTAGTATCACCAAGGGCATCCCTGGGACCAGAATGCATCCAGAATCTTCAATCTCCTATCGAGGGGGCTCTATTACTCAGGTGAGGACCAGTGAAGTACTCTGTCCTTATTAAGGATAGAGGACTTAGAGATGTCCAAATCAATTCTCTCATTCTCTGTCAATCCCAGCACAGTTTGCTGCAAATTGTTTATTTAAATTTTCAGATAAAACAATGTTGATGATGAAAGTGGTGCAAGCTACAGGTCACACAATACCATTAGGTATTTACTAGTGTAGCCACATCTTTCATATACAAACCTTATTATTGCTGTATTGGTCACATTAAATCTGATCAACGATATCAGTATTCTGCTGTCTGTACTTAAACATGAGTAGCTCATTATGACAGACAACTGGCCAATTCTTTTCCCCTTTCTGTGGAGAACCCCTGAAAATGCTCACTGAAATATGTAACTTTGATAATTAACTGCTGTTAAAAAAGCAGTTATGTAGGTTTAGGAGATGTTTGTTGTATACGTATAAGAATATACCCCCCACCCCGGAATACTGTGCTGAGTTGGGCACTTACTCTGGTGAATGCAAATAAAGAACAGTATAATAAGGTGTGCGAAGGATTATGATCTCAGTAGCTTTTATACAGAAACTGCGACACAGACAACGGCCACCCACTAATTGTAATTGCCTCCTCTTCTTCTGACTGCTTAGACTTCGTTTGCTCATGTCACTGTTGGTTTCAGTACTATTTATTTTTTTTTTAATTGTCCAATTGAACAGCACTTGTGTTATCTGGATTTGATTATGTTCTTGTAATGTAAGTGACAGTAGCAGAGCTGTTGATAGGTCATGAGGCTGGCCAAGTGCTGTGGCTGCTGGATTTCACTGCTACTGTGACATAACCTCAGCTCAGGCACTATTGCCCTAGCAACAGGTACATGCTGTACTATGTCTGTTCTCTTTTATTTATCTATTTACTCTAGAAGCTGGCTAAACCCAGTCATTTATATAGTCCCTTTAATCCAACTGCTATAAAAGAAACAAAACATTGTCTGTGCTGTTATCCACCACAGTTCATTAGTATTAAAAGGGTGAAAGCAGACATGTATGATGAGTGCCATTGCAGTGAGATAGCAAATTTGCTTATCTTGGAGCTAAATGGATTAAGCCTATATATGGCACAGATGTACTTTCTTAGACTGTACTGTAGATGAGGGCTACTTTGGTCTGTGCCACCTTGCTCTGTAAACAGAATGCCCTCCCCCAATCACACTAAACCTTACTAGCCAGTGTCTTCATGTCCACAGACATGAAATGTGATCCCAGGTACTATTGTCTCCTACTCAACCATCCACCTCCACTCTCATCTTTTCACAAGCAGTGTAGAAATAGGACTCCTACTCAGAGTATGAGTGATGTGAGGGTTTGAACAAAGCAGCCCATTGTCATTGACTTAAACCCCTGCTTCTTGTGAGACTACTGCTTGTATTTTAAAGCTGTGTGTGAGACAGAAACATTTTGACAAACCAAAAACAGGTAAGAGAATGTACAATGTGCAACACATTCAAATCAGTTAATCAACTCAAAGTACATCAGTCCTGAAAAGAAATATGGTGTTCTGAATTCCTAACCCTAATTTTGACCTGCACTGTGACTTGTTAGTGACCCTTCTAATCTGTTTTTGAAACTACTTTTGTTAGTGGGCCTTATAAAAGATTAGTTCATTGTTCTATTAAATAATAACTGTATAATTCAGTTAGTTTTCATAGTCATAGTTGTGTGTAAAGGAATGTGGCTCGTATCTAGTTATATGTCAGAATCAACCATTTAGTGCAGTTACCTTGACTTTGTAGATTAGTTTTACTGTATTTATCCAATGAAGTAATAACTTTACCCATGGCAGTTATTGGTGGTTGTGAAAACTGTAAAGTTTGATAGAAATGATGCTTGTAAATGGTCATCACATGACCTCACGACGTCCTGTCCTGTCAGATTCCTGATCAGACTTTGACTTTCTTTTTTATTTTTCAAGCTACACACGGAATTGATATATGTCTCCTCCTCCTCACAGGGTACACCGGCTGATGTGCTGTATAAGGGAACCATAACCCGTCTCATCACAGAAGACAGTGCCAGCCGAGCTGAGAGGGAGCGGGATGAAGCACTGTCTAAAGGCCAATTGGTCTATGAGGGCATTAGTGGGCACATTCTCACATATGACCGTAAGTACCTTAGCTAGAATACTACATACTCTAAGCTGAAGTCATGCGGAGTGATGCAGAGGCAGATGCAAAAAGCTTGCCCCAAAATTATGTCATCATGACTGCATTCAGGTAATTTTTAAAATATCTCTGCATTGCCCTAGCACGTGCCTCATTGTTGATGATTGGGCCACTTTTTTCTCTGCCTATTTCATGCACAATAAGCTAAGACCATATTGTTTTAGCTAACCCCAAAAACAACATAAAGGAGAGTAGGATGCGCATGTGCAATGCTTACATCCCGAAACTGTTAAATTGTAATGTTTGCTGCCTTCTTCCACAGTATCCTTTTGTGTACCACTGTAAACTCTTCTAAAGCAATGACTACAGTGTCAGAAAACTACAACTGCAATGATAGCTAGGCTCGTGCGCAGTATCATTACATTGATTGTGCAGATTACGCACCCCAATGATTATTGTCGTTTTGAATAAGATCTTGGACAAGCCCAACAAATGGAATGGCATGCTGTCCTGCATTTTGAGTCATTCCTACAGTTTGTTAGATCTTAGTGAGCATTACCCTAAATGTAAAGGTATTGCTTATCTAACTACCGTAACATCTTTTTCATTTTTAGGCGCTGCTTCTCAGACCTCTAAAGATGAGGGCCGGGGCTCTGGGCAGCATGGTGAAATTTTAGGCTTGAAACGCTCATATGATGCTATGGAAGGAGGCATCTCTAGAGGACTGCCTACAAGGGATTCACTGTCTGCTGCCAATTGTGAAGGTCAAATATTGGTTTACTTGAACCATCTCACTAAAGGCTACTGAATGTAGTAATTTACCATAGGCATTCTTCTGCTCTCTACCCCAGGTCTGATGGTTCGAGCCATGCCTCATGATAGGGACAGTCCACACCATACATACAAGGATACTCATCACATCCGTGGATCCATCTCACAAGGCAGGAAAATATCTCAATCTACAATAGAAGCATGTTCTCGTAACCATTTTTTGTTCAAGACTTCAAGATTTTTTTTACTGTTTTATTTCTCTTTTAATTGTCTTTACAGCTTAGTTTGTCTCTCTCCTGCTAAATTTACATTAAGAAATTGTTCATTGTCCATTAGAAGATTACCTAAAAACACAGTTTGTTTACACTTTGTTGCGCTGCTTAGCAGATTATAGGCTGATACAGGGGCAGGATTTACTCACAATTATAATAAAAAGTTAATTATTGATGACTTTAATACAGCAATATGTTTCTGGCAAACATCTAGACAAAGATTTAGATGACTTAGTTGAGTGCCAACATTAATCTTTAATTATAAGGACATTATGTTACAACCACAGCACAAAATATTATAATTTACCTTGATAAATATTGATGTATGGCTACATTTTGATTTTTGTAGTTTGTAACAGATTGAGAATCTGGCAAGGGAACATAAATCAATGTATTTAGTTTAGTGCTCACTCAGCAGTGCTTCTGAAGAAAAAAAACACTATTTTTTTTTGGTTGTTTCTTTGTTTAATTTTGAGTAATTTCTTTAACAAGATGTCACTTTACCAGAATGCACCTGCTGCCAGGAGAACTTTGATATTGATATAAATTTTTCATAGATATATGGTCAAGTAAACATCTTGACTCATCTCACCCAGATGTAGTGGTGGATGAAGTTGCTCTCAGAACCCCTGCTCGTTCAAATGATGAGATATATAATCCTTTCAAAGTCTTTCATCACATCTCTCCTGACTGTTTCTCCACTTCTTATCCCCCTACTGTATAAAATATGAAAAGAAATTGAAATATGTTGCCCTTTGAAATGAAACATATGATTGACAAATTCTTGTTATTTCAGGTATACCTCGTAATCTGGACCTTCAGGATGGATACCTTAGGAGGGAGGCTAAGCAGATGAAGAGAGATGGCTCCCCAACTCGTGGACCCAGCTCGCTTTCTGACCCAGTGAAAGGCAGAGAGGCCATGGTGCCCACAGTGAGGGAGGCTGGTCGCTCCATTCACTTGATTCCCAGGGAGGAGCTCAGACACACTGCAAAGGAAGGCATCAATACACAGGTATACACATGCAAACAGCACATGTAGAATCTCTCCAACCCTTAATGTTTGGTCCTTTCTGCTCAATATTAGTACTCATTATTTATGATTGCTTCTCTCTCTCTCTCACTCTCTCTCTCTCTTTTTTTTTTTAATGTTTGGCATCTGTTAAGGGAGCATCCATAAAGCAGGATGCAGCTGGTTCAGGGAAACGTCATGATGTTCGCTCCATCATCGCGAGTTCATCACGTCCCTACCACAATACACCCTCTCATATGGAGATGCGTGGTGACAGAGGCCGGTATGAAGAGGCCCCAAAAGGGAGGCCCAGTGCAGTGGTTAGTACAACTAGCCCTATAGCTCGCTCTTCCCCTCTTACTCTGGGATCAGAGCAGGGGGGCAAAGCTCATCATAGCCCAGTGGGCTACGAGGACAAAGGCTCCTTAAGGACCTCTTACTCTGGGGCCTCCCATCGCAGTTCCCCTCTCTCCAGGGAGACAGGCCAAAGGCAACATGATGGTGGGTTTAACACCAGTTCCTACTGTAGCCACTCTGACATATTTTAGTATGTCTGTATTCACTTCACACAGACAAAAGACCACACATGAGATTATCCTTTCCTTGTTTTTACTCCAGGTTCCAGCAAGAATCCAACTCAGGAGCGTAAAGCCACACCAACACCCAGGGAAATGAGAACCACCAAATCACCGCTCACTAGTGTTCCAGATCAACAGACCTATGATCGTCTACTGCAAAGTATTGATGTATACCGTCAAATGTCCTTACCCTTCGAATCTCCGCCGCTCCCCCGTGGTATCCCAATTGATACAGGTATAGCCCGATTCAAATTTTAAGTGAAGAAAAATACAAAATAAATACAAGTATGATACATGTTACCATTTCACTTTTAAGTTTGATGTTCTTGAAGGTCTGCAAGTCCCTGTTTTTCCTTAATCTGACATGATTAGCTAAAAATAATGTCATGTCAAAATAATATCATGGTATGTAGTAGCCAAAGGCAACAAGAAATTGTGTTGAAAACAGCCTTTACATCTGTACAGTATTTGCCACCACTGTCTCAGCGACTATAAATCCTTTAAACTGGATTACCTGGTTTCAATCTAATTTTCTTGTCAGTAGCCATAGCACCACACCATCGTCTCACTTCTTAGGCAAAATCTTGCCTGCTCTGTCTACACATGGTTGTGTTAAAATAAATCAGTAAAGGGAAGAAGCACCATGTGTTGACACACCCACACACACACGCACACAGGCCTGAGATGGTGTCTTATGAGGTCAAATAATATGATTTAACCATTTGAGTTATGATTCAAACCAATATGAATAACAGGCATTTCCTACTTTTCATTCACAGGAGCCTACTTCTTGCCTCGCCACCTCACCCCCAACCCAGCATATCCTCATCACTACCCTCCCTACCTCATCCGCTATCCTGACACTACGGCCATGGAGAACCGCCAAACGCTACTCAATGACTACATCACCTCCCAGCAGATGCACCAGTGGCCTGCCATGGCTGCACAGCGTACAGACCTGCTGAGGGGCCTGACTCCTCGAGACCAGCCTCTTTCTCTGCCCTACTCTCCAACTGCACGTGGTAAAGCTGACTTTCAGTCATGTTTGTGTTTACATTGATTAACATGCTTACTAAACAGCCACAGAAGAATTGTAAACTCTGCCAGCAAATACATTGTGGGGCTATACATTCAGATAGACATTACTGACAATGGAATGGTGCTGTGTGAGAGAAGAACTACCAAAGCATGAAATGCTTCTTACTTAGTGCAGCATGTCGTCCAATTTTCCATCATAAAGGGAATCAGTGATGGAGCTTTAAATGACAATTGTTTTAAAAAACAATAAAATAAAACAATTAAAATAACTCATGCCAAATTAACATGCAGGGACACGTTTTGCTGTGTTGACCCCTGGGAGGGCAAGGCAAAAGCCGTTGATATTTGACTGTTCAATTCTTGAGTGACATCCCGCAATATGGACCAGTATGAGACAGCATTCTCCTGCTTTTATCCTCCACATCAAAAAATTTGGACCAATTATTAGAGTTTTCTTTTTCCTTCTCTTCATTTTGTCCCCCAGGGATCATCGATCTTTCTCAGGTGCCACACTTACCTGTCCTGGTACCTCCTTCTGCAGGGACCACTGGCTCCCCAATGGATCGGATCACCTACATTCCTGGGGGAAGCGCCTCCTACCATGGCAGACCTTATACCACCTCCCCTATCTCACCTGGTACAGTAGTTCACACAATCAAACTAAGCTAGTGATTAAATGTGTTATTTATGTATTTATTTAACAATAAGCACTCTTATTGTTTCTACATTTGCTTTTCATTGTCCAGGCTCCTCACACATAAACAAGATGCAGGGCACATCCTCATCTTCAGAGCGTGAGCGGGAACGAGACCGTGAACGTGACAGAGAGAGAGAGAGAGAACGGGAGAGAGACAGAGAGCGGGAGAGAGAAAGGGAGCGTGAACGGGACCGTGAAAGAGATCGTGAAAGAGAACGGGAGAGAGACCGTGAAAGGGAAAGAGACCGGGACAGAGAAAGAGACAGAGAGCGTGATAGAGAAAAAGGCGGGTCTCTGGGAAATGTGGAGCACGCTCCCATCTGGCGCCCAGGTGTGGAGCAGAACATGTTTTATCTTTTGTTTTTTGTCTGCGTATTTAAACTAAAATGAAAGTCACATATTAGAGACCCAATTTAATATGACACGGGAATATTGCATTTTTAAAATTAAATGAGACATGCTTTCCAGGTACAGAACACAGCTTGGCAAGCGGCAGCAGTGTAAGACCTGGTTCTCAACCGTATAGCCACCAGCAATCCCCTGTGTCACCACGCAACCAGGAGAATGTGCAGCAGAGGCCAAGTGTCCTGCACAACACAGGGGGCAAGTGTCTTTCTGTGGGCGAACATTCAAGCTCATCTGTGTTACGGTAACTGCATTTTAAAACATTTTTGTAAAAATGGCTAATTTCTTACTACATTCACAGCAAAGACAGAAGAAAACTTTACTATTATTTTTACTAAGTGGGTGTTATTTTGTAGGTCCATGCCTTCAGGGGCATCCCGATACCAAGGTTACGCCGGCCAACTCCAAAGGACAGGTGTGCCCCCTGAGACCTATTCACTGGCTATGGATGCAAGTGTAGCCAAAGAGCAGGGTCGTGATTGCAGCAAAAACAGGGGAGGTCTACCCAAGCACATGCAGGACCAGCATGGACCCTCCAGTAAATCTGATCCTAAGCTTTCCAGCCCCAGCTCAGGAGGAATATACCCAGGTTCCTATCCCTCAGCTTCAAGCCGGGCCCAACACCTCCTGCATCCCCAGTCAGATAACCCTCCTGGCCGTGGAGAAAGCGGTACATCTATTAGGGAAAAGACTCAAAACAAACCGATGTCCATTCAGGAACAAGAGCTCCGAGCACTCGGTAAGACCACCATGACTGCGGCCAACTTCATTAACGCGGTTATTATGCGTCAAATTTCTTGTGAAACGGGGATTCCAGAGACGGGCTCACTTGTTGTCAGCAGCTCCACTGATGGTAAGACGCTCTGGATCCCAGGGTTCCCCTCATTACCCAGACCTCGTCAGTCTGTGGCCTTGCACGCTGTGGTGGTTGGCATTATTAAATCAGTACAATTTATTTTAAAAACATTTTTATGCAGTGTTTCCCACATATAAAATATACTTCGGTGGGCCACCCAAGTATATTTTTCCATTAGTTTTTCAGTCTCTTAGAAATTGACGCCTTTAGTGATTGATTAACTTTAACTAGAGGACTATTTTTCCTTGCATTACTGTGCCTGTAGACATACTTGCTGGTTAAAATGTCTAAATCAACTCAGGTCACCTGTTGGTAGTGTTAATTCCATGAATTAAATGAAATGTGTAGTCGGTGTGTCTGGTCTCTGGACATTGGGGAACAAAAAGGCTTCAACACTGCTTTTCTGTGACAGAGATTTGAGCAGTAAGAGGTATCACTAGTCAGTGCTAGTCTCTCTCTCAGTAGTCAGAAGACCAATTACCACCCCTCCACCACAGCAAACCGTATGTAACTCTGTGGGAAACACTGCAATGCTTTTTTGGCTTTTTGTGTTATTAGTTTTCTTTAAACTTAAAGACCACCAAAGGTGCACTGTGGAAAACTAAAACTTCTATCCCATCAGAACTTCATCTGACTGGCTCAATATGAAAAGGCAGTTTATACAGTTGGTAGAGTATCAATAAAATATTAATAACAACTCAGAACATTTATAAATTTTCCATGATAACTTTCCTAGGTGTCCTTTAAGGTGTCATTCTAGGTAGCTAAAGCTGGTGAAACTTTGCTGCTTATTTCCATTTTCTTTTTGAGAGGATGTCACTTGAATTTAACATGTGGTACCCCTCCTCCCTCCCATTCAGCTGCTTACTTTAAACAGTATTTCACCACATGAAAGTGAACATTGTGTTTTTCAAATACTCGAAAAGCAGTTCATCATAGGAGGTTATTATAGCCCATGTTAAATGAGACTGCTTTTTCTTAAAATACAGATGCATCTTTAAAGTCAATGTTGCATGTCCTGTAGTGGATAAAGTAGTCACTCATTCATACTTAACCCTCATAGACCAATTTGAAACCCACTGTGCTGCATCACTGATTTGTAACATGTAACTCAGATGACTCCAAGAGACATAAAATTAGTGTGACTGTATTTCTTATTACCTTAAGACTGAAAGCCTTACCAACCACCAAGGTGACTCCCTGGCATCCCAGAGTGGGTTGGTATTGTACAGGAGGAGGGTGGGAAAGGGATGGGATGTGGGAGGAAAAACTGCAGGAACTCTAAACCAAGGGGGAGGGGCTACTAAGGCTTCTGGTTAAATTTACATGTTCCTTTTTACCACTCACTTCAATTGATACAGCTTTTTTTTGTTTTGTTTTTTTCTTTGGTTGGTCTTTTTTTCCCCTACGGTAAATTTTTCCCTATGCTAAACACCCTACAAACCTATCTCAATTAATTCTGAGACTTTGTCCATTATTTGGAATGTTTTTGTTTTTTGTTTGTTTTGTGGAGTGAGGGGGTTGTTTCATGGCTGTGCATTACTATGCTCTGTATGTACAGTTTCCAGAAGGAAACATGCTTCTGAAAACATTTGGGACTAGTGGATAAACTCATTAATAGTAGACGGCACCACTGGGAGAACGGTAGACCACTGTGAGAAATTGAACAAACCCAGAGCCTCATCTGTTGTTGCTAGTTAACAACAGAAAACCCAGTGTCCTGTCCCTCAGGGGCATTTTTCCTGATTGGGTGTCCATACAGTCAATCCTGCCGCCCACTTACATCATCACCTGCTGAGATATACCTGCTGTAAGAGTTGTGTAAGAAAACTGAAACATCAGGGGAAAGGTTTTGAAATTGGCTCACAGTGCTCTCTAGAGCATGTAGGCAGAATGCTTTAATTGCACGTTTTAACAATAACTTTATGAATGGGTCTGCCTTGTGTTGTATACGTAGCCTGCTTGTGTTCTCTGCATATGAAAATGGATCAGTATCCTGCAGTGCCTTTTCAGACACTTCTAACTCTGTCAGCCTGCTAGAGAGAAATATGCTCTTTTGGGACTTTTGGTGACTTCTTCATTTATGAGTCACTGATGCAAGACAAGTAAATTTTAGCTTCATTTCTGGTAAATGCTGAGGTTGCCAGATCTGTATGCAAAGAGTACACTATTAATAATAGAGATCTAAAGTAGCTCATCTTACACACTTACACAATTATTTCTGTTGGATAATTTTACCCTTTGAGCTTTCTTGTGCATATGCTATGTGAAATGTTTAAATTGCACATTCAGTATAGGTCCTGATATATGGACAGAATGTTTTGATGCATGTTGTCATTATCACATTGAATTGTGCCACTATTGACTTGAAAAACAAAAAAACACTAATTTTTTACCCTTGTGTGGATGTGTTTGTTTTTTTTGGCCGTTTGTGTATGTGTGTGCATGGGTCTTATTTCGATTTGACACTCAGCTCAACAGAAGCTGGAGCCCCACAGTATGTACCATCCTCCATCTGAGGAGAGACTGTCTCCAGGCCAACAGCCCCCTTCCCCATGTATTAAAAGCAGCCAGAGGGTGGTCACCCTGGCACAACACATAAGTGTAAGTCTACTCAACTAATGTATTTTTGTATTGTTAAAGCAGCACAATAACATAAGGATAAACCATAAACAACAAGCATATTTTAATTTGGCTTAGCACATTCCTTAAATGGGCTTAAAAGAATAGGGATGCTGTACTGTGATGCTAATGTGGCTTTTTCATCCCGCAAACAGGAGGTCATAACTAAAGACTACACCAGGCAGAGTCAGCAGCAGCAGCAGCAGCAGCAGCAGCAGCAGCAGCAGCAGCAGCAGCAAAGCTACCATGGCTCTCCAATCCTGGATTTGGCCCATCCACCCAGTTCCTCCCAGCCCCCACCTTCCTCGCAGGAGTCTGCCCAAGGGCCCCGATATCTAGAGGGTCTTGGTGGAGAACGCAACAGAGATTGGTATGAATCACTGTCAAATGTTATTAGGATTCTCAGCCCTTTCTAGCATTTATAAATTCCATAAATCAACCAGGAGGCAAATACATGAGTGTAGTCTATAAATTATGTATTTCAGTGTAGTTTTTTTGTAGGGGGTGAAACAACAGTCATGTGCAGAAAAAATTACCTGTTTTGTTGGTGGAATACAGGCTGTACTGTACATGTCTCTTTTCTCTCCAGGTCTCCCCCTCAGCCTAAGTCCTCACCTGTCAGTGTCCCAAATGATGGCATTGAACCAGTCTCTCCTGCTGGAGCCAGCTCTGAACCTGAAGTTCAGGGAGGGGCCTCTTACCCCAGTGAGCAGGGAGAGCAAGGGTAACTGCTATCACACTGCTCACTACAGAATCACCTTGATGCAAATACTTTGTTGTATTAGTTGAAATAATGTAACAAACTGGATTCAAGCTTTCCACATTAAATTATGCTGTATATGGTTATGAGTATGGGCTAAATGCCATTAAATTATCGTTTTATTGCTTGAGTTTTGAACAGAGAAAAAAAACAGAACAGCAACAGCTGTTCATCTGAATAAAATTGCAGCCAGAAAGTGTTCATAATTTCTTGCAAATTCTGGAGTACACAGCCCAGTTATTGAATTTAAACGCAAAACAGAACTCATCCTCCTACAAAGTAAAACGTTTTTTCCTCTAGACATCCAAACTATAATAAATACTATATTGTGAGAAAATTACAATCCTGATTGTGTGTACGTGTTTTTTTTTTTTTTTTCTCCTCGTAGAATGGGCTCCCGTTCCCCACCAAACACCTCACAGCATCCAACTTTCTTCAGCAAGCTTACAGAGAACACTTCAGCTATAGTGAAGTCAAAGAAACAGGAGATGATCAAGAAGATGACTGTGGTGGGAAATGATGGTGATTTCAGTAAGTCTAATTTTGACAAGCCATGAAGTGCACCATTAAAAATAGTTTGTAAAAGAAAAGTGTACATGTGATTTAATAAAGAGAATGGAATTTTAAGTGAAAACCCTATTCACACTTTCAGATGCTGGACAGCCAGGTACAGAGATCTTCAATATGCCAGCGTCTACAACTGCAGGTAAACTCTTAAACCACATCAATAATTAACATTTAAAGTGAGGAGATAGCCTTTTATGTCTATTGTGACCTAGGAATTGTAATGAAGAAATATGGCAAAACCATGGTAGGGTAAAAAGAAATAATAAAAAAGCACAAAATGAATTTGGTCAAATGTTGCAAGAGCACACATTAAGGAACTTGAGGTGTGTTTATCTAATACCTAGAAAAGATGGTTACGCTGTTAGAAATAAACAGAAAATAAATGTCATGGCATTGCTTGTTTGAAAACTATACTTTGTACCTGCTAAACTTGGCAATATCTGATTTTCATTTGAAAACCGATGTCCAGGTCAAGGTCTGTATTAGAGCACAAGCATCAGCGGCTCACTAGCAACAAAAGTGCTAAAGTTGCAGTGAAAGTTGATGTCAACAGAAATCTGACAAGGTCCTAAGTTAGCGTTTACATAGGCAATTCATTGAAGTGTATTCCCACTAGAAAAATTGCTGTGCCAGACTTGTGAAAGGTTTTAAGAAAAATCCATCTTTTTCTCAGTCCCACTCTCTAGACAGACTCCAGACACAAATTAACTAAAATAAATACCCACATGCATATGCAGCAGAGATGCAAAAAAAATGTCTCTGATTGCAGATGTGTCTGTTTTACTCTTATATTTGCACCACTCTCGTTTTGGCCTTAGTTAAGGTTGTGCTTATTTCTCCTCGTCATACTGAATCACTCTTTCTTTCCACAGTTTTGGTTGTTTTTTTTCCTCTTTTATCTGTGTAGTTGACTTTCCTTCTTATACTTATTTAATACTTTAGTTTCTTAATTCTGTTATTATAATAAACCACACCTACCCTTCTCTTTCATACAATACTTTCCTGAATATCTTCTTTATCATTTTCTCTCTCTAACTTGTTTAGCACTCCTTCCTTTTACAGGACCCGTAAATGTCCGCAGCCACCCAGCTCCCGAGACCCCTGGTAACTCAATAGGCCTGGAGGCCATTATAAGAAAGGCCTTAATGGGTAAATACGATGATCAGTCTGAGGAACGCTCTCCCTCCAATGCTGCTAACATAATGGGTTCCATTGTGTCTGCCGGTATGCCTGGTGTCGAGGGACGCTCCGAGGACAATTTTGTACAAGGTGTGTCATCCTTAAATACTTCTGTATTTATCTTGTGTAGCATCTGCTGCCCGTTTTAATGCTAAGCTAAGTTGACCACTTCTTTGTGCAGCTTTATACAGTGTGATATTGGTCTCTGTAATATTTTATATTTACTTTGTTGTCTGTTGACTGTTCTATTTTGTCTTTATTTGTAAAATCTTGCTCTATAAAGCCTGTTGTAGATGTTTTGGAAATCTATGGGGGGGAAAAAAGCAGTTCAGTTATTTTTATTCGGTTAATCTGTACCAGAGAGTGTGTTACACTGTAGAGTAAAACCACTTCCTGTGTTTGCAGGTGGGGGAAAGTCCTCAAAGAGTAGTGGCCGTTCTAATGGACGCAAGGCCAAGTCCCCAGGACCAGGCTTATCAGGGGGGGAAAGACCATCCTCTGTATCCTCAGTCCACTCAGAGGGAGACTGCAACAGACGAACTCCTCTTACCAACCGCGTGTGGGAGGACCGGCCTTCATCTACAGGTATAGAAGGCTGAATGATTTACAGTAACTGATTTGATACAAATCTTTTTTTTTAGTGGTTGTCTGTAAAAAACGTTTTTAACAAATTTCTAACAATACTCATTCATTCAAGTCTTTCTGCTTTCTGCAGGATCAACACCAACTCCCTTTCCTTGTAACCCACTGATAATGCGTTTTCCGAGTGGGACTGTATCTGCTCCCTCCCCCTCATCTGGCCAGCTGGGTGTCCAGGGCTCGGGGTCAGGACCTGGAATGGGCCGCCAATGGGAGGAAGAGCCCAAGCCTCTGCTCATGTCTCAGTACGAGACACTGTCTGACAGCGAGTGACCTGAAATGCCACCGCCCAAAAGGACCCCATTAACGGTCAACCACCTCTGTGCTGCTGAAACAACACATGCACACTTGCTGGGGCATCTACAAGCCTATCCCCCACCATTCCACTCTGCATTTCCTCCATCAGTCTTCAAGCAAGTATCATGTTAATGCCAAGCACCAACCAGCTGTAACACTGCTGCTCCGCTCTATAGGACAAATCACTTTTTTTTTTATATATAACTTCAACTTTTCCTCACTGGCCTTATCAATATAGACACACACACACACGACCTGCACCTTTTGGGTGTACTGCTGGGTGTGCTGACACTTGTGTGGAAGGGATTGAGACCAACTGAGATTGTGCAGTTTGTCTGGTCATGAGCCTCACGATGGCTGCTCTAGTGACAGAATATGACCACAGACCTGACCTGAGAGCAGCTGCCCATGCAGCAACCCCCCCCCCCCACCCCCCCCCCCCCTTACATTTGTTCACAGCAAATTTCAGATGCAGGTGGCCTGTGCACTGCAACCACAACGAGAAGACCTGCAAGGGGACGGGTGCAGAATCAACATCCTGTTTTTCTTATTTTGGTCCTTTTTCTACTTTAAAGTCAGTCCAATCCTGTGTTTGGAATGTGAGTTAAGACCTTTAGTACATTTTGATGGTGAAACTTTGATGGTGTCATTTATTGTCTTTTATCTCAATTATGTATTTTGGGGTGGGGGGGGGTTATATATCTGGTTTACAGGGTAAACATGCTGTTCATTGCTGATGTTGTCATATATTAGGCAGGGTCCCGGGGGACCCCGAAGGCCTGCTGATGTTAGGCAGCCGTGTGGGGAGAGATGATTTGCCAGATGGATGGCACTGAGACAAGAGACACTTTCTCATTATGTTTATATTAACCATGTCTGTGTTTTGGGATATTAAGCACTTAGTTGTGAGTTTGTTCACTATGGCATTCTTAAGAATCTGTGTTTCCTGGGACAGGTGAAAAATGGATTCAAATAGAGCAAAGAAATTCAACTGTGGAGGTATTTCAGCACCTATCTGTTTTGTTCTGGTTTGCCACCAATATTGTTTAACGCTCCCACACTCAAAGCGACAATCACATTTGAATGAACAACGGCGATTTCAAGCGAGTGCAGACCAACCTAAAAGCTGCTTGAAGACAAATTCCTCAGCATCACTTGGAGTTTTCTTGCATTGAAGAGACAAAGCCATCTTTTTATGACCCTCAGTCCACGATGCTGTCAGCTTCAGCTGGCCAGCATGAATTCTGTCTAGGAGCTGTTGTGACCTCTGACCTTTTATTGCCTAGACCAGGAGCTTAAACTCTTCTCCTCTTCCAGGCTGATTTTGTACAGTTATGAGATATTCCTAGTGTTAAGTGCCATTTATTTTACATATAAAATACTGAAATTACCTAGTGACGCACAATTTGTCTTTGTCCCCAATGCCAGAGTTTATACTGTCCATGCAGGGAAATCTGAAAACAAAAAACTAATGAATCATCCTTTTTTAATTTCGAAATTCTGGTGTATTTTTTCATCTTCTATATTCATCCCGGCCTTAGCTTTTAACAGTTTCACTCATTAGTTTGATCTAGTTAACAAGTTTACGCTGTGTCACAGGACAGCATAATGCATCAGTAAGACTTATGGCATACTTTAAGTGTACTTCATTGCATCTCGTGTTTTTGTACGAGTTGAGGGGAAGTTGAGGGGAAGGCATTCAGTAGCGTTGTGGTAGTTTAATGTAACATTAGTTGACATGTTCTCACATTTTGCTTGCAGTATTTTAATGGTGCCCTCTGTGTGTATGATGTAAAATGTTTCTGGCTTGTGACCTTGCACAGCCAGGGATGGTTTCTGTCATTCTGACTGAACACTGAAGAGATGACGACTTGTGTAGGTGTTTAGAAAGACTCACCTCTCTAGTACATTTTGTCATAGTGGATTGTCACAACACAAATATGACTGTTACAGGACTACCTCCTCTCCCTCCTTCATCCTACTTGTGTCAATGGTGGAGCATCTAGCACGCCACACCTACAGAAAACTCATCTCAGCCATCTTCTAGCTCAATTTTTATTTTCTATTAAGACTGATGAAGGGTTTGTAATTTCATCAGGCAAGGCAAAAATACAGGCAGGCTTTGTACAGTGGTCTCTTTGCGTGTATATCGTTTATCCACTGATGAAATTTAAGAATGTGACAGCAAACAGACTAAGCCATATCCAGTTGTTCTCTAAATTGATGACATTGCTAATTCATTGTTTTAAAAACTATACAGAAGTGAATTTTAACATGCATCTGTTTTGTTTTTCTTTTTACAGTTGGTCTTTGTTCAGTACACACTTAAATTCATTATAAATCTAAATAATTATTCAAACATAAAAAGACAAATTTTATTGCGGTGTTCCCTCTACTGTCCAAGGGTGGGTGGGGGGGTGGGGGGGATTGACATAAATAATACATTGTTCAACCATTTTGTGCATAATGATTTTTTTATTATAACCCACTGTATAATAGCAAGGATTGTATATAAACCTGAAAAGATGTAAATATTTATGTGGCTTGCTTTAAGGTTGGTATTATGATTAAAAACAAATATTCACATGGTAAAATTCTACATGCCCACCAGCAAGCTTTGTGGATAGCAGTGTAAAAATGAAAACAAAAAAGACACTGCCTTAATGTTTAAATAAAAAGCTTATTGCCATTCAGAGTCATATTATTTATTGTTGCATGAGTGTGCTGGAGGTTTCTCAGGTTTCATTTTACCCTTGGACAAACTTTGACAGCCCCAAAGTAACAAAGGTCAAGTTCCTATCAGGAGAATGTATAAGCATGCGTAAGTTTTTAATATTTAAGTACACAAAGGAGTTTTGTTTTTTCTTCATACACTTAAAGCATTAAAAAATTGATGCTGTAGCTGTACTACCTAGACTTGAAGCACCAAGTTCTTAGTAGTCACTGTTCAAATGTGCTCTTTGGCTGCTACTGATCAGCTCACATAAAGGTCAGACCGTGTGTTATGAGCCCCTCGTCACATATCTCCTATCAGCATTTCAAGGTTATATTGTCAATAAATTACTGTAGGCGTTTAGGTGAGTCAAGTCTGATGTTGGACTGTAGATAATGTTTCCTCCCTCATTTATAACATGTCACATGGTCATTTGATAAATATATAAGCTGTTAGAACTACCCTAGTTTCTGCTATAGTTTCTGCTTTACCATTGGGAAGGACATTATTGTTAAGTTGACAAATTGATTGAGATCCAGTGATGTTCTACACGGTTAACACATTTTGAGTATCTGTTTTTACACTACTTTATCCTTGGGCTCCCCCACAGCTACAGGTTAGGTCAGCATTCATTGGTGGAGCTGTTGTCAATACCTGGCTCATCTTGTCTTGCCCAAGGACACTTGGAAATGTGGTCAAATATTTTTGTGAAATTTCAAATTGTGCATTGTTTACATCCATATTTGCTTGCACGCAGTCTTCTATGCCTTTGCTGGTGCATTGTTTTTCTAGGTGCATTACAGCCACTGTCGATCCGCCGAAATATCTGCACCTAAGTGCAGGATTGTGCTTTATGATAGAGCTCATGAAAACAAATAAAATAGGGCCCACCAATACTAAGATTGCTCCATAGTGCTACTAGTGGATAAAACAAACGCTAAGTAACTATGTTGCTGATGAGGTATTTCAGTTGTACATTAGTAGGGAAGAATTCAAGAATTCTTACTGCATCCTTCACTTAGTGGAGTTTCATATTCTTTAATATACTGCTAAGACAGTTACTGAGAAGTAAGATTCCCTCCTTTCATTAATTTTATTGTGCATTTTTTGAAAGAGTATGTTGTGAACAGATAAATCAAAGTGAAACATTTATAACTTGAGCTCAATATAGCACACAGTTTGGAAAAGCCAAAGAGTGAATTTTTCATAAACTAGCAATTTGCAGGAATCAAATTATCTTGACAAATGAGGTCAAAGTTATTCCAAAACTGCCTGTTTGCAGCCTCACCACTGGGAGGCAGCTCAGTCTTATCCATCCCTGAAAAATGACATGAGGTGCTGAATGATGTGAGCTGCTGTGTAGACCCCCAGGCCCCTATTCATGAATCTTCACCAAACACTGGCTGCAAGTGCGGCTGTTCTTTTAGTGCAGTCTTGATTTCAAAGCCTACAAAGAATACACCTAAAGGACTACTTTATTTTACAAACTCTGTTCTCTTGTACATAAAAGCAAGGACCATTTACAGGAATATAGGAACTTACTTGTTAGTCATCAGTTCAGAATTTGTAAATGAACATTTGAAAAGCCAAAAATAAACAGCCAAAGAGAATATAACGATGATAATGATATAAATGGCTGAGGTAATTAGCAAACAAAGGTTCTGTGACAAGAAATTGTGTTTTTACATTTTCAGTTTACTGTGTATCAGCTTATACTGCCATGGTATTTAATGTCACATATATGTAATTGAAATTACAAACAAATAGCATACTGATCAGTTTTTTCTGATCAGAAAACGTTTTGTAAACCATTTAAGCAAATTTAAGCTCTTCAGCTTTATCGATGTGATTTTGTTCTATTTTTTGCAGCACACAGTTGATATGAAAAGTATGATCCATTCCACTCTGTCTTCCTGGTTTATTTAGAGGAAGAAAATTAAACCTGTCATAAGCAGGAAAATACAATGTCATGATCAATATTAAAGCAACAAATGTAATCAAAACAACTGACTTTGGATTTTGGGAATCTCTCTTTTAATTCAATTAGGCTATACATCTTTTAGAAATTATTTTCTTTGATCAGAACAGGAACGAAGACCGACGTACAAAAATATAAAGAGAATTATGAAGTGCCTCAATGCCACATATACAACAGGAAATATTTTACAGTAACAAAATCAAGTGTTAGGAAACACAAAAAGTATCTCACATAAAACCACCAACGTGTTAAAGTTGACACCCACCAACTTTCTCTCACGATTCTCTGACATTTCACAGACCATCATCACATAGCAAAACTCTCCCCTATCTTCACAGGAACTTTACTGGTTTGACCAAAAACTTTTCTAAAGAACAATCCCACCTCATATTTTGTTTTAAACAGCAGATGTGAATTTCATCATCTGCCTTTTTGGTTTTCTTTCTTGTTCTTTGCATCGCTACTTACTGTTCCCTTATTAACACTCAGTACCCATTTTACAGCACTGGTGCACTGCCTTGCCTTCGTGACCTCCAAATGTATTCTACACTACACTTACTTGGAGGGAATTTCAGACTTAAAAAAAGAAAGGGAAAAAAAAACAACATCACAAGCTCAAGACTTCAATTGAAAATTGGAAATACACATTTGTAATCAAATAAAACCAATACCAAAGAAAAGTGAGGTAAAGTCTGAAGTTTCAATATTTGCCATGTTCAGTGAACTAGATTAATAAAGGCCTATGAGACGGACACACAAAGACATTGAGAAAATGCTCAATAAAACGTTACATCTTTGACAGGGAAATATCTTTTACTGCTCCACTCTCTACATGCTGCTAATAAAAGAAGAGTTCCATGCTTTTTGAACTACAATATACGACAAAGCAATTCAAAACAGTTGCACCAGCTATCTGTAAGTTCAAGCCTAGTTATAAATGCTTTCTAAACACACTCTTATGTTAAGCTGTAAAACTGCTAGGTTTTAGCTCATATAGCTAAGTGGCAATGGCAACATTGGCCTGATAATATCGACATGTTCCGAGTGATGAGTGAAATGATTTCATAATAGTGTTAAAACAGCTGTAATGACAGTTCAGAGGATTTTACACTAGATTCCACTAAAATAATAGCAAGCCTCTTAATAAATGTTATGGTAATAATGTCAGGTGAGCAAATAGCATCAACTTATAGCATAATCAGATAATAATAACACTAATAAACATATTTCTCCATGTATGCACTAAATACGTTACATACATTCACAAGAGATTACCGTGTTAATATACCGTTTAATACTGTTAAGAAATTTTGCTGACTGCTTCAGTGACTTTGCTAAGACATCTTTAAACAGTGTATAATTATGATTTAATAAGTCACTAGTGTGAAGCTCACAACTAATTCACACAAACCAAGCGTTGGTTTTACGAATAGCTGGTGCAACCCAAAAGAGAACATGGCCTCATGTCAAGACACTAACACTGCAGCGCAACATCAGTTGTCTGTAGCAGCTAAATAAATAGCAGGAAATTGGAAATAGTTTTTGTGTGTGTTTGTTGTTGTCTCTTGGTTGTGGTGAAGCAGGGTTTCACTGCATCACAGCTAGCGTACAGCTAGTTCATTAACATGAGTTGTGACAGAGAAGTCGAACACTTCTCTTCGATTATCTATTTATTGGCACTTCTCTGTCTTGCACCAACGAGGGTTAAAAACAAACTGTTGCACTCAGTAAAAAGAGCAAACTATCTTATCACTGCCTGATAAAAAGGCACGTTTTCAATTAGTAACCATAGATGTGCCCTACACACATGCACATACACAGTCCTGATGAAGAACATTAACTGAGTTTTTAAGCATTCATGTCTTATAAATAAATAACTGAAGATAGTGTTTTTTTTACTTTAACATTGATGCTCTGCCACCCTTCGGTGCCTCCCTTTAACTCCCACTTAACTCTAAAACAGTATTTTTACCCAAATGATTAAATTAAATTAAGTGTAATAAGTCTTGGATGCAAAACTGCAGTGATCCACCGTGGAGGAATATTTAAAATTATGGAGAAATACCTAATATCTCCTTTTTCAAATATTCTTTAGCTGATTAGACGTCAGTCTTATTTCTTCTTATTTCTAAAGACCACTGTGGTCCTGGTGAATAAACCTTAAAACAGACCTGAGCAATTAACTTTAGTTAAAAGCCTGATCACACTAGACAAGAAAAAGTTTAAATGTGTGTTAGTTAAAACCTTAAAACAAAACCAAATGTTCTGTCTCAGTATGTGGAGTTTTTACAAAGCGATGAACTCTTAAACTTTTTTTGGTCCAATTTTTCAAAAGCAGTACTGAAATTTCCCCCGTTGTGTGCCAAGTCCACTGAGGACTGGCTATACACCCATGAGCCAGAACATTAATACCACCTGGTGGTATTAATGTTGTGGCTCATGGGTGTTAATGTGTGAAACAAGTGCAATAAAGCCATATTAGAAAGCTTTGGATTGATGTGACTGTGTTTGCACAGGTTTGACGAAAATCCACATCACATGTCGTCTTGACTTTTCTCTCAAACACAAACATTTACCACCTGATCATTACCTTCGCTGAGGTTACAACGCAAGCTGAAGGAGAGCAAAGGTCACCAATTTGTCAGCTCTTTTGTTAAATAAGACATTAACCATTGAAGTGCAGCTTTAAACTTCCAGGGCACCAACTCCCTTAAAGACTGCGTCAGTAGAAAGTCTAAATACACTCAGATAAAATATCACTTAAGGGTTCCTGGAGTTTCCTCCACGGTGAGTAGAGATGAATAGAACAGGCTTTTGGGGGCTCCAGGTACTTCCTTTTGATTCAAGTTCCTTGTCCTCAAGACAAACACAATTTTAGCCCTCTGCCTACATGGGCTGACCTGCTCGATGGTCTACAGATCCTCTGTGTAGATGATACAGGGACTAGTATCCTCACTTGACTCCAGCTGCACTGTGGAGACAAACCAGCGACGGGAACCAGCGGCGTTGTAGTTGAGTGTAGTGCGATAAATGTTCTTGGCATGTTTCGGGTAAATGATGGTGGTGCTCTGGTAGCTGATGGGCCTCTGTCGTGGCTCTAAATACACCTGGGACTTGTAGCTCCGCCAAGTGCAGTTCTGCACCGCCACCACTGTCTCGCTGAAGGAGGTGGCGGTTGGAACAGCGGTGCAGTAAACCTGGTCCCGGTAATGCTTGTCTGAGTCATATTTCACTTTGGAGTTGCACCTAGAAAGAAGTGGATGACAACTTAAAAAAAAAAACACCTACAATTGATCACTAGGTGGCAGTGTTGACAAGAGAATATTGATCAAAATATTTATACTAAACACCATTTTCCAACCAGTTCTTCCCTTACTTGATTTCCTGCTCTGGTTCGGGGTTAACCTCGATGCTTTCCCCAAAAAACACAGGGTGCATGCGAGTCTTTGGGTCTGTTCCTGTGGAGTTGAGCAGCAGATAGGGGAGCTGTGCAAAGGAAACACAATAGTCACACTGTCACTAAATCATCCGTGTACTGTTGAAGTGTTTGTAACCAGCTTGCCAACGTGTCTGCTTTAGGAATTCCTGTAAAAATTAATTTAAAAATCCCAGCATGGTTGGGGGGTTTCAACAGCCTGCAGCTCAGATGAAAAACACTGCAGTCCCCACCCTCTACAGGAAAACACACTGCTCAGTCCTCCCCCTGCGAGAGCTCGCCTTGTTGATGGCGCGGCTATTACTACAACAATTAGACAAGAATCACAGCCACACACGTCCAATGAAGCGTCGGCAGTAAATCTCTTTCTCACAAGCTTTTAATACAATTTATGCTGGTTAGAGATCTGTGACCCAGACACAGCCCAGTGTACGTATGTGTGTGTGTGTTTGTGTGTGTGTGGACTTGCAGATGTTGGGCTTTACAGTACAAGAAGAAAGCCTCCAGAGCAGCTGGTTGTGAAAGGAGTGATGCTGTGTGACAGTGAAATACTCAAACAGTCATATTCTAGGATTCTCTTCTTATCACACAGATGTCAGACTTCCTAAAGGAACTGAAACCAAAGCAGCTCTAATACGTTGTTATATAAATGTTCTACAATACAGTTCTGTTTATTAGTGAATGCCACAAGCCCATACTGAGTTTTATTTAGGAATCACAACAATTTCTACTATAAACTATTCGGAAGTGTACACCACCAGATGGGTGAACTTCCCTTTATTATAATGTCACACTATTCAAGTGTGTTTGGTTACTGAGCCTTGACCTCTGAGACTGTCCCCTGGATCAGAAGCGTTATCAGTGTGATACACTGTGAGGCCAGGTTATAACTCACCTCTTTCTTTGCATGCGTGTCTCTAAACACGGACCAATATGTATCAAGTCCTCTGGCACCTCTCACATAATACAGGGAAGGCTGTCACATGCTGTGGTTTGGCCACACTGAAGTGCAGATGCCACTGCAGAGGAAGAGCGAGAGCAGGCCAAGGGCACAACAGACCACTGTGTAAAGCTCGTCTTACCTACAGCCTACAATCACCACCGCACTCGCTATCGGAACTTGTACAGCTGCTACTTTTGCCACACAGGACTGAGCTCATGTTCATTTTCTGCTGCTGAAGCTTCCTGACTTGGAGACACTGTAAGAGTGTGTGATTGTCTTTCCTCCACCGCTACAGCTTGGAGAACATCCCAGGCATTTCTCCATGGTGAATTCTGGCAACTTCTGCAAAGCAAACATTCATATATGGAGCGTAGTATGAAGCTAGTCTGCAGCTGAAAAACTCACGCAGCGTACAATGCACGATGCAGAGAGACTGTGTGTGGTGAAGTGAAGCTTCTGTTGTGTGTTAGCAAGGACATTAAACTGAGATCATCAGTATCAGCAGTGAAGCAGATTTAGAAAAAGTCATGAGATCTCTCTCCTGTTTGTCCTTTTGGTTAATCCACCGATAGCTGAGCCACCTCCTTGAGCTGGACACAACCTTATCCAACTCTGAAAGACTCAAGATTACATTACCACTTCACATGTTCATGCATCGAGAGTCTCTAGTAAATTCATTCGCATGCTAGAAGCACGTGTAAGTTCTAATTATTATTGTCCAGCATCTGCATTAACATAAACCAAGTCTGAAAACAGACAGACTGTCTGAGCATGTATCCACATTTAATTTACATGTGAGAGGTCATCTAACACTTATGCAATGTCCTGCAGCCGCTCTAACAAGCCGCTACACCTCAAAATAGAACTGGAGGATTGTTCTTAGGTGGCATACAAAAACAACACAAAAATAGATTTGCAAGGAAAAAAACTGCACATGTGTAGCCTCCCGTTGTCCTGCTGCCACACAAGGACTCAGCTTAAAATTAAATTTTGATGGAAAAAGTCAAGGACTCAGCTTAAAATTCAATTTTGATGGAAATGGTTATACACACAGGTCGATGAACGGGATTGGAAACACAAATAGAAGAAGCATCCATCAGGGCTGAACTTTAAAAGAGAAACTGCTGGGGAAAAAAGGAGTCTTGCAGTACTTAATCTGCACCTCCAGAGGATTATTGGATCATTGTCCTTTTCTGATCAGGCCTCAGCAAATAAAAGTTGAACAGGATGCCACGATGTAATACTATGTTTCTGATGCCTCTATCGGGAACATTAGAAGTCACTCTGACCTGCACAGACATGTTTCTAAGACTTTTGAAACTGGGAGTGACCTGGAAATGATTTTTAATCAAATCAGCTTTGTCTTGAGTGGCAGACAAGTACGTTCAGTACGTTACAATGCATTTGTCCTCTGAAAGAGTAAATAATGCATCAATTATCATCTTATTCTATTTAATCTTAGACAACTGTGGCTAACACTGGGAGCTCTTTTAAAATATCAGGAAATAACCTAAAGAAAAGAAGCCTAAGAAGGAAATCAAGTTGACTGGATTTGCTGGTCTGATTGCTATTAGTGTTTTTACATGAACACATGGATCCTCGTAATTATTAAAGCTACACAAAGAAAATCAAAAGACACAGGATATATTTGCAATTATTTTTTCTACTTTTACCAGATCCACACACATGGTGAGCTGGACACTGATAAATCAAGCAAGGCCCTGGATTCCAGATGCTAATGTAATTACAGCTTTAAGCAATCATTCATTTTAAAACTCAATTTTAACTTGTCCCCCCCCCAACTTTCATTTGATTAGTCTTCATAGTAGTTTAATTATTGTATCATGACTTGAGCATGTTAATAATCACAGAGCAGGATACAAGAAGGCTAACTAGTAGGTAGTGCGATCAGAGTCACAATGATGACATGCAAATGCCCCATATAGCAGAAAATTGTTTCTAGTAGCCACAAGATGGTGAAATGACAATTATGTCCATCTATGCACAGAAGTATGACCTTTTCTTCGTGCTTTTAATCAAAACTTTAATGGCGTTCAAGTACTTGGTAAATTGCTCACTCACTCCATAACACAGAGTGTACACCTAAATGGTCGCAGGTTGAAAAGAACTGATGCAATAGCAGCAGTTTGCTCTTCTGCGGGGGGCATTATTTTAAGGTTTTATAGAGTCTAACTATTTGGGTTATTTATGAGTCCTTAATGTTTATTATAGCTTCATGAAAATTCTTAATGACAAATCTTTTTGAAGAAGCCAGACTTTTTCATGACCACAGACCAAAACATTACAGTTGGTTTTTACCGTCTATCTTGCAAGTGGACAGATAGAAACCTGATCGTTACTCACCCACAGCCTGTACACACCTTCACCCAGATACATGTTACTAAGTTAAGTAACTTGTATAATAAAGTTTTCTGTCATCTTGCTGGGAGCCCCTGGAATCCTGGCAAGGACCCCTGGGAGTCCCTGGGCCCCACTCTGCAAACCCAGCTGGACCCAATCAACTCACTGACCCTCATGACACCTTGTAATTAGAGTCTGGGCTGATGCACCAGAGTGATAAAGATTTTTTTACTGGAATATTGGAGAGGAGGCTGCATGAGTGCAACATCAGACGGAAAGACACACAGAGAGCTTCCAGATGCTGTGTGAGTGGGACTGAAGTGAAATCTGTTTCTGTGTAGGCAGCGTCATTATCTGACCATCAGGGTTTTTTGGTTTTTTTTTTTTTGTAATCTTTTAAATCAGTGAGTCAGGGACTGGATGTAAACTTGCTCTGGACACAAGGCAGACGCGAGGTTTCAGATTGACGCTTTGTCTCGTATCACAAAATAAACACAGCTATATGTTTCTTACCAGTTTGCCTTCTTTTGTTTCCTTTTTATAATATCCATGATGGCTTTCAACAGGCGTCGTGCAGCTACCGGAGCGCGACTCGATCAGACTCGGGGTGAGTGAGCAGAAGGGCGGACTGGGACTAGGGGGCAATCCCGAATCCGGACTGTCGAGCAGTCCTTCGCGGTTTTTTCCTTTTAGGCTATCATCCATCCCTTGTAAATGTAGGTGCCCCACCATTTCGGGGACGCTCAATCCAAAGGGTCTCCCAGACAAA
This sequence comes from Channa argus, assembly GCF_033026475.1. Classification (NCBI taxonomy): domain Eukaryota; kingdom Metazoa; phylum Chordata; class Actinopteri; order Anabantiformes; family Channidae; genus Channa; species Channa argus. The sequence continues at coordinate 20,689,114 of NC_090207.1, forward strand.
GTCGCACTGACAAGTTTTTCTCCTGGAGGCGCTCTGAGATTCTGCGCGCTCGTCCGTCTGCGACACACAGTCCAGGACAAACTTTTTCAGAGATGACCACTGCAAGCAGAGAAAAGAGGGAAAAATCAGGAAATACCAATCAAGCATTGCCCACAGACTGTAAGAAAAGCTCTTCAGAGTCTTATGAATCAGCCTTCGCGTCCCATCAAACTGTACTGTACCTGCGGGTCGTGAACTGTACCGCAGACGCGAAATAGAATCCAAAGCGTAAAAAATCACCAACACGAGTAAAACTTCAAACCAAAGAAAAACATGAACTTTTCTTATATAAAAATAAAATAAAATAAACCCACACGCGAAACAAAAAGTCCACCGTGAGTCTGCACCGATCTGGACGAGAGCTCCTCTGCTCTGCTCTGCTCTGACTGTGTGTGAGTGTGGTGGCGAGTGTGTGTTTGTGTGTGTGCGCACTCCACTGGAGAGCTCCCTCTTAATGATACTGCCAGGCTTTTTTTTTCTTCCTTTTTTGCACCTGGATCCAGTCCAGCTCTCAGGAGTTGAATCAGTTCCACGTACAACCGATAGGGGCGAGCACGTCTTCCCGCTCCTGTTCTCAACCCTTCAGCAAGTTATTCACGTCTCTACTCGATGGAGTGGATGTCATGGCTGGAATGATGTATATAGTAAGTTTAGTTATTAATTGGCAATTCATAATACACCATAGATCATAGAAGCACGCTGGTACATAATAAAAACAATCAGATATTCATAATTAACTGTTATTTGTTTGTCACTTAACATTCTGTCATTTAGCCAACTTTGATTAAACTTCAATTGTTAGATAATTAGATAATAGATTATAGTTTCCAGTTTTAAGAGTTAAGAATTGTTTATTAAGTACACATTAACAGCTTACAATAATGACACATTTGCAGTAATTTCACAATCCAGAGAAATTCAGACATGTTAACTGGTGACTCTAAAGTGCTCATAGCCGTGGATTCGAGTCTAAATGGTTGTTTGTATAGTCACTTTTCCAGTGCGTAATATCAGCTCAAGTTTACTCACCTTTGGTACCAGGTGCTTCATGTTTCTCTGTGAGAGCAACACTTTTTTAGGGCAAGCCTTAATGAATGCTTGCTTAGAACCCCTCTTGCATTGGTTTACCATGAGGTGCTAAAAATATGGGAATATGGGTGAAAAATATGGGTGGGATACCAAAGGCCATAGGTTCAAATCCTGAAAGTTAGCTGATAAATTGTCCATATGGGTTGCTGCATTATTTTCTATGTATAAAATGCAGTTCTAAGCAACCACTCATTAAGGTTTGCCCTAAACAAGTGTTTCAGGGGTGGTTTCTCTGTGTGTGAGCTGAGCTACAAAATGTCGATTGTTTTTATTGTCCACCTGGGAGAGAAACTCCACAATGTATAAAACGGTATCATCTGCAAAGAAACAAATATTGGTTTTATGTTTATTAGCACCTAATCTATATATAATACCATGTTTTACTTAGACCTGCTGCCCATATAATGCCAAACGTTTACAAAATATCTGGATAGCTGCTTTGAAATGTAATTATTTATTTTTTGTCCTTTCAGCTTATCCCGTGTCGGGTCACTACAGCGGATCGCTGCTTTGAAAAAAATTACCCATTCTGATTTAGGAATTTATCCAGATTTATGGTCCATAAATTATCGGTCAGTATCTTTGTGGTAAAGTTTGTTTTGGTTCAGAAAATATTTAATCAGTGAAAGGATTCTTAAGGGATTACTCCAGTTATTCTTCATAAGGCATGTGTGTATGTGTCTCCATCTGTAACCGTCATCCCTGGTGTATTTCAGGACTGGGTGGAGATGGGTGGGATCACTATGCATCCACCAGATACTAAATGAGTGAATTTCTTGCACAAACAAACAGACAGACAGACACACACACACACACACAAAGAAAAAGTAAATTTGAGTGAACAAACAAGCAGACAGCAAGCATCAAAGTAGGCAGAAGCAAAAGAATTGAATCCTTGTTGATGGTTCCTTGCTACATGTGTGTGTCATACATACATGTCATACAGTGACTCTAAGCAGCAGCACCTTTGCCAAAAGGGAAATCAGAGCATAAATAAAATCCAGTGTGAAGCTGCACAGAGCTGACTGTGTGTCTTAAGTAGTTGATTATATTGTTGATGGTCCACCAGCTCTCCATGGTGATTTCCATGGATTGCCAGGAAATCATGCATGCTGTGTTTTGTTTTCTAAGTTCTAATGAACCATTAAGATAACTGTGTTTGCCTTTGTTGTCTGGAAGATATACTTAATGGCATGCTTGTTAATCTTCCACAGCTGTAATCTTGCCTAGTGAGAATACTTTTCTCCCCCAATTTTATTATTTGAATGCCACAGAAAGAAGCCATGGAATGGTGCTGGGGTTTTACTGGCGTTCCCAATGTCAGGTGTGTGTTTTTTTTTTCATCATCATGCACATTTTAAAGAGCCCATCATGTTGATCCTCAGGCATTCAGGGGATTAGTTTTAAGATCTGGTACAGATTAGCCATAAGGTACTGGTACACAGATGGGCATGTTTGTGGGTGTAAGCATGTCTCTGAGCACACTGACTGCAGGAGAATCCCCATAAGTGGACACAGACACAGGCACACACACACACACACACACACACACACACACACACACACACACACACACACACACACACACACATATGTGTGTGTCTCAATATCGCATCCAATAAAATTAAAAGCTAATTCACCTGGGATATCTTTATATTCATTACTTTGTTTTCAGTATGCATGTGTCAGCGTGCATTAGTTTGGGCTTCGCTCAAAACATTCAAAAAACAAGTTATATTTTGACCAGACTCCGGTAATGTTTTCTCCATGTGCTCTCATCCATCACAGGTACAGGGAGATTCATTTTTCTTTGAAAAACTGGGATCATTCATTTTGTGTATGACTCCCTGCTACATGTACATATCCTTCTAAAGTGACTTTGACTATGTATCAGACCTATGACCTTTTTATTACAACTGGTAGGTCTAGGAAATTATGGAACAGAAACTTTTACTGTTTGACCAAATGGCTGACCCCTTCATGTGGGAGTTGATTGAAAAGCTCAGCAGTCTGGATTCTGTTCCTCGGTGTTCTGAGATCCCAAGAGGCCTTGAGGCAGACACAGAAAGGGGGAGTGGGGGGGGAGAAGGGACAGTGAAACCGTCTGCTGATGATTCATTTTTTACTGCTCCATCATCCTTCCCCCCTCACATCCTGCCACACACACACAAACAAGAGGACACAAATATATTTGTATAGATAGATGCTGAAATTTGCTCCCTTGCACACACACACACAGACAAACACTCATTCCTGATCTGTAGAATTCTCTGGCTCGATCTCACCACATTCACTTAACATTGCCAAGCCAGCTGTGTGAACCGGGCCTGGAAAAGAATGGGGTAATACAGGTGTGTGTTTGTTAGCGTGCAAGAGAGTGAGTGAGGCAAACAAAACAGACAAACAGAAGTACACCTATTTCACCCCTATGACCAATTTTTCAAGTTTTTTCTTGAGGTGTGCAGTGTGCCATGCTGTCTGGAATAGCTCTCAATGTAAACAAACCACAGAGACGGCCAGCCCTGGCAGGAAGGTTGTTTTGAACTGGTGGGGACGTCACTGTGGTTTCCACACAAACACAATGCTCTTCTTCAGTCTTCCAGGCACGAATCTTCTTCATCTCGCAGATAGTCGACCATTCTCCAGTTTGCTTTTCACACAATGTACACGTAAACACTGGTCGCTTGTTCGGCGTGCTCACATGACCCACACACCTCTGCTCTGTTCCCTTTGAGCTGCTTACAAAGCAGTTGGGAATAGTTGGCGTGATGATGAAGGAGCCTGGCAGATATGCCTTCCAGACCTCAAAGTTCAATCTATAATGCACCTCACTTCTTTGGAGCCTAGCTGCATCTGGTTTCAATGTGTGGAGACCCCAGACTGTATAAATAAGACAGTCCTCATGCTGCAGCTCCTAGTCTTTCCTTTCTAATGTCTCTTCATTGAGATCGATGGTTCCGTGCTGCTTCAGATCACAACATCAACAGACCCTGTTAGCTCTGAAAAACAGGTCTTAATGGCTGCATATAAAAGGGCTCACCTGGTTAATCTCAGATATATTACTTATCTATGTACTTGCAATGTATATCGAGAAACCTGCACGTGAGAATAATGTATTAGCATCTGATTGTGGTAATGCTCAGCTTTAACACTGGCCTGTAAGAAAGTTAAGTTATCGGTCAAAATCATTTTCAACAATGTACATTCTGTGAACTCAGTATTTTAAAATACCACACTAGCACTAATTAATTTCTCCTTGTTAAGGTTTCCAATGAGTGTCTAAGAAAATATCCTCTGGTAAAATTTGACAAAGACACAGAGATTACTGTTTACTTCTATGTGCTTGATCCTCATTAGCATATTGGCAGGACAGGCTCAACTTAAATGGTTAACAACATAAACATTATACCCCCTTAACATCAGTATGTTGGCATTGCCATTGCAACTGAAACATTATTATGATGACACTAGCAGTAGCTCACAGCATCAATTATTTTTAATTATTTTTACAATCTGACAAATGTGTGACGCAGCTGCCATCATTGGTTTGTGAGTGAGTGTGTGTGAACAGGTGAATGAGAAGCAAGATTGTAAAGAGCTTTGGATAAAAGCACTTTACAAGCGGATCATTTGCCAATAAAAATCTTCCTCAACATTGTTTAATTAAATGCCATTTTGCTATGATTAACAATCAATGTACTGTAAATGTTTGCATAAATATTTGTATTTAGTCATTTGGCAGATAGAAATGTCAGATAGAGGAGAGCTTTTTAAGTGGATATAAAAATGCAAGACAGTTTTTGGAAAATTGTGAGTGAAGCTGTTAAGTGTGCAGAGTTTCGTAGCTCATTTCACCACTGTGGAACTACTTAGCTGAGGAGCTTTGTTTGAGATCCTTTGCTCTGTAATGATGGGACCACCATATACCCTTCATTGGCAGAACAGTGGACAGTAGGGATTGTAGACCTGGATGAGGGAATTTAGGTAGGAAGCTGCTGTAGAGATGACCACTCTGAAGGCGAGAGTTGGAGCTTTGAACCTGATGCTGGCAGCTACTGCGGGCAGACGTGTGGGTTTTTTTTGGCAGTTCAAAAATTTGATTCTGGATCATGTGGAGGGGTTTGATTGTGTATGCTGGTAGCCAAGTCAGCAGGATAAGATATGACCAGTGCCTGCATGAAGAGATGGGCAGAATGATGGAGCAGATATGGTCACAAACCTATGTGGTCTTCAATGAGACGTCCAGATTTCTGACGGGCTTTGTGGGGAAAGTGATTTAAAGATCCCAAGTTGATGCTAATGCTGTGTTTTATGGGAAATGTAGCTGGGAAACCAGAATATAGATTGTGTTGAAGATTACTGTCTCTCAACACACAGACCCTCTTGTAGCACCATTATCAATATGCAGCTATCCAATAACAATTTCTTCATGGGGATCAATAAAGTATCAATGATTATTATCTGGTGGAAAGGTCAGGAAGAGTGTGTGTTATCAGCATAGCAATGATAGCAAAGGGCAGGTGTGCAGAAGATGGGGTCGAGAAGAGGACAAAGAAGAGAGCCTAGAGCTGGATAATTGCCCCTGCCAAGAAAGTATGAAGGTTCATCTAGATAGCTAGAGCCAGACCCCGCTGACATCGAGAAGATTGTTCAAGGATCTGGAAGTAAAGGCTAAAGGTCTTAGCCAGAAAAGACAGAAGCCTCCACAAAGGAAACTTCAAGGACAGACTTCTTAAGCATTCAACTCTGCTCCTTGGAAAAATGATATTGGAGAACTGTTCGGTGCTTCCAAAAGTTTGGCTCGAACTTTGTCCTGTCCAAACTGTAGGAGTTCAAATCATCTTTAGAGAGTTTTTAAAAGCTGTACTGCTTCATGTAAATGAGCGTCTTGGGGTGACAAAGGTGTTGGTCACGTTTTTCACAACGGTCCAACAGTTCCATATTAAGCTTTGGACTGAGCCGATCAGCTGGTGTGTTGCAGTTGACTCCGCACACTCTCTGACCTCCTTACAGAGAATCCCCTGAGGCTCCACAGCTGTTGCCCTTGCATGCTAGCAACTCATCCACTCTCAGCTGTAATCAGTGATTCACCTGCATGCTGCTTCCTCTGACATTTTCACTTCCTCTCTGCTTTGTGTCAACAGTCAATAGGTAAACACAAGAATGGCTTTTGTTTAATGTGTAACACTGAGCTATGTGACAGATTTACTGACATGGTTAAAGGCAGAGATTTTATTATGTGAATCTTTATCATACATGTATGTGCGATCAGCCACAACATTTAAAGTGACTCAAGGTTTTAATGTCACGGTGGACAAACGTCAGCATGAAAAAATTTATGCTGGTCATGATCAACAGGTGTCAGAACACACTTGTTTCATTATAGCGCTGTTATGTGCCAATGCTTAACCCTGTCCACCATAACAATAAAACCACCAGGTTTTTTTTAATGTTGTGCCTGATCAGTGTATTAGGGTAAAGTTGACAGGATAATTTCATGACATGAAATGTCATCAAACAATCAGCCTAATGTGCAGACGGTCAATAGTCAGTCTCTGGTTTAGATGCAGCTGGCACACATGAGTCACAGATATGTTGGCCAAATATCAGGGAGCAGGAGTGTCAACAGTAGCTATCTGAGAAAAATGATGTGGGCACAGAGATACAGTCTGTGCATTGTTTCAGTGTGTGGATTCTCTGTGGTATATATTGACTAAACAGGGTGTACACTGGTCACAGGGAGAGCCGGGCTCAGCAGGGGAGTAAACACAGCTTTGTGAGCGAGCCACGGAAGACAAGAAAAGGTCACTGCAGGGGTAAGGGATGCAGAGGCACGGGTTGTTTATGTTTCTAGTACCATTCATCTCCATTTAGACACATTCATCTCTACACTAAAGCAAAGACCCTGCCCTTTGCCCCCTCTCTCTGCGTGCTTTGTAGCATAAACAAGTCGCACTCTAAGGTCCCGACAACGGCCCTGCCTGTTTGCTGAGTGTGTTTGCTCAGGCCTGTAGTTTTAGATTTGGGTGTTAGCTGAGCCAGGCAGCTCAAAGCACCAAATCAAATACAGCAATTTGAGATTGATGTCAGTGTGACAGCAGCTCCTCTCAAGGAACATAGTATTTGTTACTCTGTGATTAGACTCAGGTGAAGTGATTCATACCAGGTTGTAAGGAGGACAAACAATCTGTGACTTCCTCTTCAGCGATTGAGGGATTTATTCTCCTTAGTATATTTTCATGTGAGAGCTTCTTATCTATTAAGTTGCCTACACTGTGAGAATACTTAAATCTCTGGCTGGTTGGTTTGAAACCATAACTTTATACCTATGATGATTTGTGCCTCACTTAAGGTTTATGACTTGGCTCCTGCCAGGCTGATAGCATCTCCAGTGTGCTGCCATCAAGGAAAGTTGAGTTTCCCATGGTGCTTTGGTGTGTTTGCCTTCTTGCCTGCAGGGATATAATGACAAGCTTGGACCACCCATGCCTTCTGTGGAGTGTTTCTGAAGGAATTCCCCATTTTCTGTGTGTATGGGTGTGAGTGTGTGTGTGTGCGCTTGTGCATGCATGTGGACATGTGTAAATCTATGTTTATGTTTCTATGCTTGTACTTAAGCTAATGTTATAAACCTTTATTTTAAAACATTGTCTCAAAGACTTGAAGTGTTTATACTATAAAAAACTGACAATTTATCATTTTCTCTTATACAAAACAAGGCTATTTTAAAGTGACTATGGTGCCTTATCCAGTCCACTGAGTGACCTTTTTTAATCTTTCAGTTTAACAAACCCTTCATTAATTTTATTCATTAAAGTTCATTCTTGCACTTTATGGTAGTAAATATTTATTTATTTATTTTTGTCCTTTCGGCTTATGGCGTGAGTTCAGGGTCGCCCCCGTGGATCATTGTCCACATGTTGATTTGGCACAGTTTTTACGCCGGATGCCCTTCTTGACGCAGCCTCCCCAATTTCTACCGGGTTTGGACCGGCACTGCACAGCCGGGGAGGGGAAGGGGCTTTTACTTGTTCAGTGTCTTGGCCAGGGACACTTTGATATATAGCTCGAACCAACGATCAAACCACTGACCCTGTGGTCCGTGGACGACTGCCTGGCTCTAGCTGCCCCACTTTGTGGTAGTAAGTAAACAAACACCAACAATTTATTTCAGGTGGTGAATCTGAAAATAATAAATGTTGGAATAACTTAAAGAAGATCCATTATTGTATTTACAGTAAAATTATGGTGTTGGAAATGATTCAAGTAAGTTTTAATTAGCTTTTTTATAAAGGAACTATGAAGGTTGAGAATTCACAAAGACAAAAAATATACATATAATTAAATAACCGGAAAAAAATAATTTTTACTTTGGTAGACACAGGTTTTATACCAAAGTTAAGCTTCATAACAGGAGTTGTAGTTATCTACTGAGAAATGAATACAAACTTAACTTATAGTGACTGCACAGAGAGTGCACATTACGTTTTCTACTCCACCGCTGGCTTGAAGTGGAGTAGCAAAAACAGTCTGATCTATGCATCTGCGATTCCTGCCAACATCTTCTCACTTACATACTATAATCACTCTCAGTACCTCTGTCAAAAGCCATCAGCCTGATCACACCCTCTTTTTCTGCAGAGCCTTAAAGTGAGACAAATCTAAGTAGAACTTACAGGAGGTAATAATTTCAGGTGGAGTTTCTTCAAGAACTGAGGTAAGAGGATCTGCTGTGGAGGACAGTTTGCTGTACCATGGTGACAAACCACATCCTGACTTGTTGGTGGTCTCCAGAGGTACAAACTGCTGTCCATGTGTTTCTTCCTGCAGTGTTGACGCCTAACATGTGTTTCCAACATGGCGAGCCTGCTGGGTGAGACATTCAGGTGTCCTTCAGGTTACTCGTGCTACTCTAATTCACCACAGATACAACAATAGTTCACAGATCATTCTTGTACTGACTGGTGTTAAAAGTCATAATTTAATTTTTTTGGTCTCACTGTGCTAAACTACTGGTATAGTTGTCAGATTTCCCAGTATACATGAGTTGGACATTGTGATAGTTTCATTTGTCTGTCTATTGTAGCACATCAACATCAATAAAACATGGCCAAATTCATTTAGAAGCAATGCAAAAAATAGAACACGGTGACAAATAGAACAGCTTGTCTGCTCAAAATAGGATGTGGAACAGAAAGGTGAAAGTTAATTAAATTTGCATTTCATGACAAAAAAAGGAACTTTTACAAACAAAGCTGAAGTTTCAATCTGAGGAGGCAAGATCCTCTTTGCATCAGGAAGCACCCTTATCAGTATGATTTACATATACTCTACTTCCTTCAAATAAAAGTTCAGTTAGACCAGTTCTGTTATGGGATGTAAATAAAGATTGTTTGGAACACGTGTCCCCTTTGTTTAGTGAGTTTCCGTGAATCATTTATACATGTAGATTCTACATATGGATTGTATCACCTGTCTTGTCCTTTCAGCAGTTTCCACCAGCTCATCCAGACACTACATGACTTTCTTCACCAAACTCATCCAGTTTCACTCAGTCACTTCACTCTCTAACTCACTCCCTCCCTTACTCATACAGTTTCTTCTTCGGCCTCACATTTTCTTTTTTCCATCTTCTGTAAACCCCTGAAAATTTTGACCTCTTCCCACTGAGTGACATTTCCTTCCCCACTCTCTTCCTTCCTGACCCAGTCATGTCATGTGAAGTGGGTGGCCATGAGGCCATATGAGGAGATAGTGGGTTAATGTTCTTGTGCCTGTCTGTGGTTTCCAGCATGTCAAATCTCATACCTCTGGTTTGGAATAGGAAAGACACAGACCGACAGTTTCAATCCCTGCTTTACAGTTGCATGTACACTGGAGGTGTCTGGAAATGCCCTGCCAAGTAACAACATGAAAGGAAAGAAAATTCCTCACATTTTTCCTATTGCATTTTAAGCTCACGGATCCAAAGTGAAAACCACTTGAACCCCTAGAAGAATTCACGCTTCTGCAGAGCGATCATCATACCATACTATTCAAAAGCACTTAACGGCTTTCACTGAAATCTTTCAGAATGTCGGAGATGGACTCTGAGTTTACTATAAAATTGATCAACATTGAAAGTGCCTAAGGGCACAAGTTGATGGTAGACTTGTGAATCACATTTGTCTGCTGTGACACATGCTGACGGGTTCCTGTTTTCTGCAGTCGCTGTCTGGCCTCAGGGCTCAGGGAGGATACTCTCTGCTATGCACTCATTTATGCACACACATCTCTGAGCTGTTGCTCAACACAGCTGTGGGTAAACAGGCTGTGTTTAGATGCCTGTGTCTCAACCTGTACACACACACACACACACACACACACACACACACACACACACACACACACACACACACATGCAAAGTCATTAACACAAGCACACATGCAAAAGCAACAAACCAAGACATACAGAGTGGGCGGATTTGCCACACCAAATGCTCCTTCCACAACTTGTTAGACTTGGTAAAATTGCACACTTGCACACATACACAATTTAAATAGATGCATGCATGCCTGTACCATGTAGCTCAGAGACAGCAAGTATTTTGTGCATTTACTGCTTTGCATAGAAAAATTGTACTGAAATGACTGGTGTTAGCTGGCAAGAAGGGAGTACTGAAGATCTAAATTTACACAAATGCTTCAGTAAGCTGCAGAGATTGTTGATTTCATTTGCTGACTGTGGCTCACAGTCAGCCCAAATTAAACATATCAGTTTCTCATAATATGTTCACGGCAGAAAGAGCCACAAACAATTATTATAGCTTCTGAATAAAAAAATAAACATGAGAAAGACATACTTTTGATACCTTCTTTTGCCTGCCATCTTCATAGTGGCAGAAATGATTTATTTTATATTTGACAACAAGCTAAGGCTGAAATTATAGTCCTGTGAAGATACATGTAAACATCTCTGCAGAGCCACGCATAAATAGGTACAGAGGTTAACAGAGGAGCCAATGGTTATTCCTCCCAAGTCTTAAGAATGCATTCTGCGGCCTTGCATCTAAGCTGATTGGTTGATCAAACTTTCTGTTGGAAAGTGGACTGTGTTTGTGTGCACAAAAGTAAAACAAAGAGAGCAGCCCTGAGAGGCATCTCTTAGTCTTTTTACACCTCAACAATGAAAATTTGTAGATTGTATTTGTATAATATGATCCAGAGAAAGTTGGAAAGTAGTCAAATGTAAATATAGTGACCCATGCTGCAATCATCATAAAATACCCAGTTTTAAACGTAGAATGTAAACTCCACCCAGGTCAGTTAAACCAGCAAAGTCCCAAAAAAATACACAGGTTGTGACGTTGGTGTCTTCGACAGTCTCTGTTGCTACTGAAGTATTCCTCATACTGAGTCACAAATATGGGCATGAAGGTGTTGTAATGTACGTAAATGATATCCTGGTGGTTAAAAGTGGTCGAAGACTCTCACTGTTCTAACTGTGATCTTGTGAAACATATACAGCAGTTCTTCGGTGTGGCTGCTACATTCCTGAATGATAATTTCTAAAAGCAGGTCAGCCTGTGCAGCCTGTCACAGCTCCCAACGTGACATGTATTGTGATTCACTGGGAAATACTTATCTTCTTATCTTTGATGTAATCTCTGGGTGATACCAGACAGGTGGAGATCACACTGTGTGTCAGGTACATATGTGAGTCACTGATGTATGCTCAATTGTTTTTGAAATGCTTCTGTGTGTGATTGTGTACCTTTTTTTTTTTTTGCACACACAGTGCAAATCATTTGATATTCCATATTTGCGACAGCCTAAAATGTTCTGGAAATATTATTTAACCTGGTTGGAACTCAATCCTCTGGTGTCCCGTCTAGACAAACCGCTGCAATTTGGTTTCCTAGAATTCAACCCGCAGTGATTAAGTGAGTAGGAGATGCTACTGTGGCCCATTTTACACAGGATATGAGGGTTCAAACTTTAGCCTCAGTCTGGTTTTGGCAGTGATTCTGTTTAGCTGTATGGGGCTGGACTTAAGTCACATCCTAAACACTGTCCCCTCAGTCCACAGAGACCCTTGTTGACCCGAGGGCCACTTTAAGGCTCAGCCAACAGCAGCAGAATGTACAGCTGCTGCCTCCTTAAGCTGTACAACAAGACCATCAGACGGATGCAGTGGGTCACAAAAATCAGAAAGTTATTTAATAGTAATATATATGAGGGCAATCAATAGCCCCTGAGCATCCAGATTAGAAATACATAATGCGACTTGTGCATATGTAAGCTATAAAGAGCCTTGAATGTTGTGGCAAGTGTAACTCTGTCGTTAAACTGGGGGCCCTGTTTGAGTTGGAGAGGGGGAATCTGGAGCGATGTGTTTCTATTCGCTGCCCTGCGCTGTGAGCCAACTGGTCCATTTTCCCCAATCTACTTTCACAGGCTGCTTTTATCCCTGACAAAGCCCAAATACCGCAAAGAAAATGGGATGGGGTGGAGTTCAAACGACAGCTCAAGTTTTATGTTCGGTGGAATTAGAAATGGCTTTTTAAATGCCACTCTGTACGCGCTGCCCTACTGTAAGAACTCAGTTAATGAATTTAATGTGCACTTTCTGGCACTGGCTGTTTATTTTTCTTCTTTGACTGATTAAAATTTTGAAGTGATTTATAGCCGCTGTGGGAGTCTGGGTTGTCGTGTCATGTGGGCGTCTTAGTTGGATTTTAGTTGCCCTCATCTGCGTCATCACACATGGTATTTACCATGGTGTTGAATGCATTGTGCTGCTGTTGAAATATTGCATTTCAGCTTTAACTTGAAGATACAAAAGATCCAGAGGTCCAGGCTGACTGACTGACTGACTGACTGACTGACTGAAAGTTGTCGTGGCACTTGAGGTTTGAGATGTGAGGCTTCAGCACATTTCCTCCCTCATTCTCCTTCATACTCCAAGTCAGCAGTTTTCCTCTAGAGAAATATTGTTTTTGACACAAAATGATCCCAAAGCAATTTTGGTTTCAGTTGCCTGTACATGATATTGAGCTATTTAAAAACAGGTTTTACTAATGTGGGTCTGAGCTTTATGTATTGACCCTGTGATTTAACTCTTCACTGCTTTATACACCTAACTCTACTAAATCAGTAGCTTTCCTAACTGCGTAGTTTGCCTTGATGAATATAGTGAGGCAAATTACACAGCGTTCACACAGCCTGGTGTTTGTAAATAAGACTTCATTTACATCCTCTGTGTAATTTGAAGTCCTCATGAACATTTTTGCGGGCAGGAGTAAGGGAAGTGGTGGCACTTATCTCCAGTGGTGGTCTCACCTCAACCACAGAACCACATGCATTGTAGGGGTTTAAACTACCTTAATTGCGACACATGAAGGAATCAAATACTGCAATTGTACAAATAACAATCATACCGTAATACATTTCCAAGCCATTACAATAAATATAGAGTGTTGTTAAACTCTGACATTTAGTGTAATGCTTTTAATTCATAGTCACTGGAAAGATCCTCTATAACAGTGTATAAAACTCTGAAACTGAATTATAATAGACAAGTAACAATATGACAAAAGGAATAGCTGGACATTTTGGAAAAGATACTCCCTGACTTTTTGTAGAGTATTTATTGAGTAGATTGATAACACTCTTATATCTATCAACTACTACAAACCTGGTGCTAGGAAATGATTAAATTAGTGTAGCTCAAATATTGTACATATGTACATATTTAATATGAAAACATATTAACATGTGTATGTAGTAGATAAGTAAAATGGTAGTTAGAGACGAGTAGTTAGTGGTTCCAAATGTGTGAGATAAAAAAAACTGGATAAGATGAATCTGGGTTGGGTTCCCAATAGAAATTTATTGTGGTGGTACACAGTTGAAAAAGCTCCTCCTGAGCCTGCTGGACTTACTTTTCACCCCTGATAAATTCAAGATATAAGATTCAAAACATAATTGCCTGGTTATGTGGACAAGTTTGTCTGCATTCTGTCCACTGTACTACTCAAAGTTAGTAAATTGGGGGAAGCTTTGCATTTTAGATGAAACTCCTAAAGAAATTCAGCAGAAAGTTAGTGGATTCTTGAAGGGCATATTCTTGCCTCTTTGCTCCCTCAGGACTCGAAGGCCATAAACATGGTGAAAATTTACAACTGATGCTGCTGATGGATATATTTGAAGTCATCACTCTTCTTCTGGCAATTAGACTCCTGCTGAAATCTCCTCCTCAGGGTACAGTTGGGTGCATGTTGCATGGGATTAATCTGAACTGAGCTGAAAGTGTTAATGGATGAGGACTCTAGCAAAGATCAGAGATATCATTCTGTTCATTCAGAGATTTTTCTGATTATCACGGTTTTTGCACGTAGTGTTTGACCTAATTGACTTCTAGAGCTGCATGAGTTTGCTTTTATTGTTTTTTGATAGTTAGGATCTAGTCTGTGTTAATAATGTGAGCAACAAGCCAAATGAGAGTGACACAATCAGCAGCTTTGTTGAGATTGGATCTAGGGGAATAGAGTTTCAGGTATTTACACCTTTGAGCTCCCTTTGATGAATCAACAGTTTTGTGTGCTTTGGTGTTTTGTCCATAACAATCCTTTGAACATACTAATTCTGGACAAAATGAAAATGATATTTCCAACATAAAGACAGACTATCCTATAAACAGTGGAATCCCACCCAATATAAAGCAAAAAGGTTGAAATTAAGTTATGCTGTCAGAATAAAGCTGGGATAAAGATGAAATTGTCTCAGTGAATAGTAGAACTTCTATAAAAGTGTGATTGTTTTACAGGTTCAGTAAACAAGCCAGAACATGTTAATTACGAAGCAGGTGTTAAAAAGCTGACTTTGTTACATTACGGCTGTGCCAGGGTAGTTGTTTTCCTTTTTTTCCTTTAAACTAAGCTTAGCTCTGCCAAACTGATATATGTCTACATTAAAGGCCTTAATGCTCAATTATCTTTGTGTTGATGGGTCATATCAACCCTTTGGGCCCTGTTGCATGAATCTCTCTGTGAGCAAAGAAAGCGTAGAGCTGGTTATTTCCCAAAATGTTGCATTGTTCCTATAATTTGATTATTGCATCATAGATCACATCTTTGTGAAGCAGCTACACCTGGATAAGTTCTTTGCACCTCTTCCAAGCAAGTTACAGTCAATGTTCAATTCAGAAGGTTTAAAACATGCCTGCACATTTTTCTGTTCCATTTCAACTGGCATGTCATTTCCACTGGCAAGAATATTATATTTTATGTAGTCCTGGTCAAATCATTTTCAAGCAATAATTCAATGGTGTGTCTGAGTGCATGTACTTAAATGGGCACTGACCCCAAGGAAGCAAGTGTAATGTTTTTGGTGGGTGGCTGACACACACCCCTGAGCCTCAGGGTACCCGTTAGGGTGGCTACATTTATTTAAGATGCAGACTGTGACTCACACTACGAATGTCACACCTGCACCATCCCGATCGTCACATGTCACTGAGGCACACCCAGCTTA
The DNA here is from genome assembly GCF_033026475.1 of Channa argus. Taxonomy (NCBI): domain Eukaryota; kingdom Metazoa; phylum Chordata; class Actinopteri; order Anabantiformes; family Channidae; genus Channa; species Channa argus. The sequence goes on from NC_090207.1 coordinate 20,704,756, forward strand.
CGCAAAGACTCTATTTCTGATGTAAACAAGGCAAGGCACAGAAAGAAACTGTTTTTAGGCTAACAAGGTTTTTCAGGAGCTTTTAATGGCTGCAGCAATAATGCTTTCCACAGAATCATTTATCGATTTCCCCAAGTTATATGTTAAACTAAATGGCTGAAGCACCTTCAAAGCTAAAAATTTCCTCCACATGTCCACAAGTCTATTGATGGCATGTGGCTGTATTTAATGTAGACACACAAAACAACAAGCAGGAAGCATTAAAACCATGTGAGTCCAGCCTTGCTGCTCTGCAAGGGACCTACTAATCAATTCAACCTGTGTACTCATGGCCAAAGACAGGGATACACACACACACACACACACACACACACACACACAAATATATATGGATATACCTGTTCAGGCAATTAGCCATGCCTGGTCTCCTTATTGAAGTAATAAATACAGGCTGAGAGGTCCTGCAGTACTGTGGCCAGTTAATTCTTGTCTTTCAGCCCCAAGATCCTTAATAGAATAAACAGAAGTGGTTTGCAGGTTTGCAAAAGTTGACAAGTGGCAAACAGACTTGTGAGTTTGAGCAATACTCACATATATATATCTTGCAGTTTGTTTAGGCTTACCAGAGGGCCAGTATATATACATTTGTCACGTAGAGGCATGCAATCAGTGTGAGATTGCTTAGCGGGGTATATTTTACAGTTAATGTACTGTGCTCTTGACAGGGCTCTATTTTAAATGTGTGGATACAAAACACTCAACTCTTGATTCTCAGTTGAGAGGAAAACAAATGCTTCTTTGCACTACAGTTTGACGCAGGTCTGGCAGTGGATATCTTTTATTTGTGACATCCATTAGTGCAAAGGACTCTTACCAAGACTCCCTCCATGATAAACAGTCATAAAAAAAAACAGGATTCAGTTGCACAAACACAAATAGCTGACTATTCATAGCACTAATGAGAGCTGCCAGAGACACCAGCAGGCTTTGAAATGGACTGTCGCCACTCATAGAGTTATGGCATGGCTGGGGGTAGAAACCATGGCTGGGTTAGAAAATTCCCTTTTCCTTTGTATTTCTTCTTACCTTCCCCATTCATTAAGTACTTTTATTATACGGAGAGGAGCACTCTTCTTTTTCTTATTTCTCCACTATGTAATCCCCAGCAAGCAAAATGTTTATGTGTCTGTGACATTTCTGTGTCTGTTTTGATTGTGCCTGTTTGTAAAACGATGTGACCTCACATAACCTTGTCACGTGAACCATGCTGCAGATTGGATTATGAAGGTGTCAAATCTCACCCTGATGGCCAAAAGCTATTTCGTCTGAAAGACATTAACTTGCCATTACCCCCTACAAACCGCAGTGCAGGCGGGGGCTGCAATTTAGCAGTGTACTGATTGATTGCCCTGTTTATTTTTTCATTTGGCCTGACAGGAATTTCGGACTTCAACTTTCAAATTCCTTGCAGATGGCCAGCTAGCCCTTTGAAGCCCCACTGTAATTAACCTTTGGAGGAGAATAACAATCCCGTACACGGAGGCACTGTGGCCTGGCTCAGCGGCTTTGATGTGGGTTTTGTGTTTGCCATGCTGTGCACTGGATGAGAGGTGAAGTCTGCTGCTGAATTGCATGTCACACCCAGAGGCAGTCTCCCTCTACCCGTCAAACCTCCACCAACACGAACACAACTGTTATCACCTTTCTGAAACATTGGCTACATTTGCTTACACAAAGGAGCTTGGCCATCAGGCATAGTTTTAGTAGTACATATTGTACCCTGCAGTAAACTCCCCCTGTTGCCCCAATAGAAATAATAAGTGTTCATTGGCTTAGCTATTTCTGTGGAGCTTAGATGAACTGACAACTGACTGAGTGATGTACGGGACAAACTCATTTGAGATTAATTGTAATCGGTACTGAAATAAAAACTGCAGCCTTTTTCTCCAGTATAATTCCCAGTGCATTATGTAAAGAATGTTAAAATGATGTTAAAATGATAATCTAGTCAAAAAGTTACCAAAGTGCATGCATGACCTAATAACCAAGTGTATCTAAATCCTACTGGCTTAATGAACAACTTAAAGCCAGCAGAATATGCTATAAACACAACCCTTACATATTATCCATATTATGTTAATATGGCAAATACTGACAAACAATTTGTTATTTACACATGAAGCAATATTAGCATATATATGTTGTTTTACTAGCCACCTGATGAATGTAAATACTTACTTTTCTTCTGGCTCTGTTTTAGTGAAAATGGATTAAAACATTTGTTTCTTTATGCAACTATGGCCAATGCTTTGCTATATTTGATATATTGCTATATTGACCAGCTAGTCACTGTCTAGGACGTGGGCTGAAGTTTTTGGTTTGATAACCTTGACACCTGTTTGTGAGCTACACGTGTGCTCTAAATATTGTCCATGGATTCAACCAACATTTTTCTCATACACTAACACGTAGGCCTAATAATTATTGTTTACTACAAAAATATGGATCATTGCAGCTTTAAAGTTATGGGTTTTGTGGTATCACTGTGGAGAAACTTTGTGGATGTCATTATGCAGACATTATACAAACAGGATAAACTGCACAAATAGAGGAGTCCAAGTTTGTACAGTTACCCAAGAAAACTTAAGCATGTATGCTAAAGTGGCTTCTACTGATTAGGTAAAGTGTCTGTAAAAACTTTGTACCACTGACACTTATTCAGCATATGTCAACAGTCCCTTTATTCAGCCTCAAAGGTGTTATTCATGCTGCCATGTTTCCTAAACATACACTGCTAATTAACTGGAAGGGAGGCGGCCATGTTCGACTCCATCAAGCAGTCGGGTCTGGAGGCTATTTTGACTCTATCCCGCGGCTTTTAATTAGCTGGGGCTTTAGTGGCAGCTCCATCGTCAACAGAGCGTGTCAGGCACATTGCTGTTTCTCTGCTCGTAAGACCTGCGGTGCAGCTTTCAATGCAGCAGCCTGGACTGTGCAGCATTGCAGACACCTCACTGTGTACGAGATCCTTCTCAATCATGTTGTTGTACAGAGTGCCATTCACTGAGTGGATTGATAGATAGCTACTGTGCCATGAGACCAGTCAGTCAGTCAGCTCTGCTCCCCTTGAGAATATGCTACAGTTCATGAGGAGTTAATGCTAAACAGACCATTGATATCTGGCTTTGGATTCTTTCCCCTGGGCTGTTTTTCTTCTTGCACAATTCTCTGTGTTAAGTTGAGTAATATGTCAGTGTCTTTGAGCTGCTGTTCTGTTGTATAAGTATTTAGATTTCCTGTTGAATTACCTCCTACTGTTCTGTTATTTTACCCATAGTTTCATTCAAGACCTCACTTTGTGATTTGTAGTGTAAACTGAATATTTGATTTGCTTATTTTTCTTTAGCAGTTCTCGAAAAGCAGGGCAACTAGGGTAGTGCATTTCCCTCCAATGTAATACCTCACGAATAATAGGAGAGGTTTTTGTTCACCCACTTCTAAGGATCTGCCAGCAGCCTGAATTCTCACCCACAGTGCTACAGTAGGGTTTTTTTTTTTTTCAACAATGTTTCCATGTGCATTTTAACAGGCCTTGGAGGAACAATGTTGGCCTTGTGGAGGCTTTCCATGCTTTTTCTGTTAAGGACGTGGCATTTCAGAGAAGCAGATTCCTTTGAATGCCTCACAATGGCAATAGACTTTTGTGTGTGAAAGTGTGGGCTCTGACTTCTTTTCAGAGCTGACATAAAGAACAGCACACTTACTTAAAATGTACAGATACTGATTATGTACATCAATTTACGAGTGTACTTGGCTGCTTCTTTCCTCTTGCAAAAGTGTATGTATATGGTGTGTGTGCAGTAGGAGGCTTTCCACTTGCCCTGAAGGGCTAGTGGGTGGGAGGCGGTGGAGAGCACAGCAGCGGCTGTAAGCTGAAGACAGATCGGTGCTCCCTCTATCTCCTCGGTACATTCTGGCTCAATGGGCCATTTCAACACCTCGACACTCTATCCACATGGGAGTGCAGACAGATCTGCAGAGCTCTGTCTCTCTCTTTGTTATTCCATCTCTCATGCTTTTTCTCTGTCTAGACAGACAGCACATTCTTTTTAAAAGTATTTTGAAGCACAGCTTCTTTTATCCTAATTGCTAAAACCTTAAACAGGATTTTTGTTTGACTCCTTGGTGAACCAAGTTACCTCTGTTTATTCAATATTAGTGCTGTTATAAAAGGAACCTGTCAATCAGTACAGTAGCAACATTTTGATTTAAAGCTGCTATCGGTCTACATTAACAAGTGATCGTATCGATATGTATAATGTATAATGTGTAGCTTGTAGTGACAAACTTACAGATTATTTGCAACTGACTCTGCAGTTTTATGAAATGCTTCAGCATGTTGCAACTCATTGTTTTGGTTTTATGACCTGCAAAAGCAGGTCATTGTTTTCGTTCTTGTTAGCAAGCCTCTACCAGTACCAACACAGCATAAAAATACAAATAAATAGTTGCAACGAGCTGTGGAACATATAGCAGGGCATTAGCTTAGGAGTTAGTGACGATGTAGAGCCAAAGGAGCAGTTACATTTCTACATGTGGCCAGAAACATGACTCCAAATGACTAATGTGTTATTTTTATGTAACTAATAATTAGTTAAATATACAACTACCTTCAAAGAGAGGTAAACAAAATAATTATTGAGACCACAAACAGCACCATGATAATAAATCCTGGGGGACCAAACAACTAGTAATACTGAGGCAGGATTTACAAATATCGGGCACCATAGAAAAAACAAACAGTAAAAAACTATTTAAAAAAAGATTAATACACATCAGCAAGTGTAAAGAGATGTGCGCATAGAGTGGTTTGCCTGGTGTATTATGAAAGGCAGAGTAGACCCTTGACAGGGCTGACATAAAGAGACAAACAACCATTCACACCTACATGGAATGATCCTAACTGCATGTCTATAGACTGTGGGAGTAAAACTGGAACCAGGAAAAAAACCCACACAAGCCCCATACAGTTTGGGTCTGGCCAGCATGGATTCAGCCACTGGGGATTTTAATGTTGTGGTCAATAGGAGTCAGCATCGAAAAAAAACATTATGCTCCTCATAATTGACAGCTGTCAGAAGATCTAGAACATTGCAACTTGGTGTGTGTAGAGGGCTGTGTAGCTGCACACCAGTCAGGTGTCACACCAGCCCATGCTCACCACCACAATCACACAGGTTTTTAACTCCGACCCACTTTGCTTACCATAGTTGGGTGAGTTGTCAGTTTTCCTGTGCAATGAAGAGTTATCAATGACATTTCCGGTGCACACACAAATCCTGTTTTGCCTCCAAATAAAGTGGTTTAGACAGTCTGAATAATTCAACTTCTCGTGTTTCTTGTGGGGCTGAACTTATTTATATCAATGTTGACAAGTTTACAGCTCAGCAGTTATTTTGGTGAGTAGAATAGGATCATGGACATTATAGACAAAACTTTGACAATACATAAGATCCAAGTTCATATAAAGAGTTTTAGGGTGAGACAAGCATGGGTGGAGGAGCAGGTTGGAACCTTTCATGAGCTCTTATGTGACAGTGTGACTCTTTTAAAGGTCACCATTTTGACAGGCTGAATGCAGTACGGGTGGTCTGAGGAAGGCTCAGGTTCTGTACTGCTAATGTCCTTTTGCAAAGTCAGCAAACACCCACTGTCCATAAACACACGCATACACCCAGTGACCATCGATCCAATCATCTGAGCCACCAACAAACTCGGATGCACCAACCAATCTACTTGTGTGGTTTCTTTGCTGCCACCTCAGCCCTCTATTTATGCCTTTTTACCTCTTGCTTTCCAGGCTCAGTCAATCCTTCATTGCAACCATTCCTTTTCTTTCACTCACTGCTTCTCCAATTTGTTCCTTCGTGTATAACGGGAATCCACTTCATGGCCCCACTGAAATTTAATCCTTTGAATTGAAGCGAGGGAACAAGCAGAGTATTCGGGCAAGGTCACAGTGTGGAGTCCGCCTAATCTAACCCTCCCACTGATCAGACAGATGCCTTGAGGGGCTGCCACCTCCAGTATCCTCCAACAAGATGTGAAGTTATGTAAGCATCATAGGAGGGGGGTCTACCTCCTGGTTTGGCGCAACCGTGTCGGCTTTAATCCTGACCTCGTGTCTCACCTCAGTCTTGTGACTACAGTGAATGTGGATGGTCGTTGGCATTTGAACCATGCATGGAAGGTGACACCTGGTGCCAGTGTTCAGTTTCAAACTCCCCTGCGGTACAGCAAGTGAAATATGAGGGAAAAATGAGAGAGACAGAGAGCGAGACAGTGAATGAGAGTGACAGAGAGAAATTGGGATGAGAAGAGAGAAAGAAAAAAAGCAGCAGCTTCATAAACACCCTGGTCGCTGCTATGCATACTGGGCATGAATGTGTTTGACCAGAGAGCTTGAGTCTTCACCACTACTGACAGCCCACAAACCCAAATGCTGAGGGAATGCTTCACTTTTGGGATCATGATGGTTTCTGGCACTAAATGTTGAGATTTTATTTATTTGATTTTGGTATAGAACTTGTCATTTTATTTTGGCCCAGAGAAAACATTTTCACCACACAAGCATGGATTAGGCTGCTGCAGGGATAATGTATTAATGGTTTGCACTTGGTTGTACAACTGGCACCTTGATCACCAGCTATTACACTTTCATCACTTTTAGTAAAATAAAATTATTTCATGCTCTACTTACTGTACTTTTACAGTCATCCAAACTTTATTATTTGCTCTACTGCAATGCAGCCTGATATAGCCTATATCAGAAGAGAAAATGGAGCTAATAGATCTCAGTCCCAACAGGTTGGTTCATACACCAGAGGTGCGCCCACTCCTAGCAGCCTCACAGGAATGATAGTAATGAACTACTCACCACATTTTCTGTCATCCTGGGAGGTGCAAAGGAAATAAGTTGTTTAAGTTCTGCAATAAGCAATGGCTCAGTTTCTTCTTTGTAAGGCTGCAAATACTGTTGGCACAAGGATCTTTGGGGCAAAATGTTAATGTCTCTATGCTAATATGCTCTTACTGTCCTTTGTTTAGCAGGTGTAACGTTTTCATTAGTTGCTCCAATATCTTTTTCTAGTTTGTTAGCATGCAAATGTCCAATTGTGGCGTTGTGTATATTAGACCATAAACTTAGGCACAAACAATTTGACATGCAGATAGAGAAAGATGAAAAGTCTGCACAGTTCATCTTTTGAACTGTTCAACAAAATGATAGACATTACCACTGGTGAAGCATCTCACACCACTCACATGAGTGCACACGTGATGGGTCCGCTAAGAATGGTGTGTATCAATGTTCAAATCAATATACTGCAGGTGTTGTATGTGCTGATGTATGCATGTATCATCTAAAACATCGTTCATTTGCTGCATGCTCAGCTGCACATGATGTGTATATCATCTGAAGTGTATTTGTACCAAACAGAAATGACTCACAGCTTGGGTACCTAGTTGCAGACACAAAACATTTAGCTCTAATGTGTCTGGACTGTGGACAGCAGTGGATGTATTAGTCACATTTTATAAACAGCGAAGAGAAAGAGACGCGACAGAGTGATCAGCGACAGCACCACTGGGATGGATGACAGATTATATGACAAAGTTCAGCCTCACTCTATCACACTCCTCCCTTCATTCCCCCTATGTGTTTGTTGGTGGGCCTCCCTGGTAGTTGCCAGCTCAAGTGGGCTAAAATTAACTCCCACCCTGGTATGAATTTTGAACATTTAATACCACACCCTTCCTTGTCAGTGCTGTTCCCTTCTTTTCAAACACATGTCTCTCTCTCTCTCTCTGCCTGCAACCAAACTGAAGCAGCAGTCAACAGACCGGCTGCAAATGGCTACTGGTGAAACATGGAAAACTAGTGCAGAAAGTAGGAGTGGAACATAGCAGTTAAATATACAACACAAACCAAATGCTATAAGGGAATCTAAATATATCCTTAAAATGCATCACCTATAGAAGCAGAGGTGCTGCCAAAAAATGCACGGCATTGTTATGAGTTGAGAAAGTGTGCTGCTTTGTTCGGGTGGGTACAAGTGTGGATAAAGTACGTGGCAGCGAAAGTTGTAGGTGTAGTTACCTGTATGCTGAGTCACGGCGATTGGTCTTTTGTCTTCTTACTTATAGACGTTTTGCTACTAGGCTGAGTTGTGAAACACTTCCAAGGAAGGTCCAAATTTTAAGAAAGAAGCCCAGTTGACATGACTCAGCTTCCAGATATGTAGTTATTTCTAGCTGAGACCTACTACTAAATTGTTTGACATTATTGGTGAAGATTCGAAGTCATTGTCGTGTGTTTCCTGGGAAAACTTGCAAAACTTCATTTTAAGCTTCATAGGTATATGTATTCATAAATATTAAAAATTATGTGACTGTACTTGTCCTCCTTTCCCAGCATAGTGTTTTTGTGTCAGAAACACAAAGCTGAGAGTGGGAGTGAAAATGTGTTTACATATCCCAGAGTTCTTATCGACAGTGTCGACTGAGAGGGAAACCTAATCTCACTGTGACCTTGAACCTGCATGGGACAGCTCTGTTCAAAAGAGACCCCACCCAACACACACACACACACACACACACCACCCTCCCCAAAAGCAGATTTGGAACATTTTATGTAAACATTTCTTATCTGTGGCATTAACATCAAACCGTTCAGAAGCTGAACCTAGCAATCAACACAACTCTGGCACAAAAAGAGATGTTTTTAGCTTTTTAAGACAAGACAAAGAACAATACTCTGTTTGTTCTCCAAATTTATCAGATCATCCGTGATGGGTCCAGATGATCTCTAGAGTGTTTTCAATAACATTGTTTTAACCACCATCACTCATGATTATTTTACTTTGCCACAACATTGAATATCATATCTGAAGTAAGTCAGGATAAGCAACTGGATCTTCTCTGTGTGGGTCTAAATTCAACATGACTCTTTGATTGTTTGACATGATTTGAATGCACTTAACTTGCCTAAATGGAAAGTCTCAAAACAGTTTGTTCTGCTCAATCTTGTAGTTACATGACATGATTAAAGGGAGTGTGTTTGGGTTTAGTTTTGGTGTAGATAAAGGACTGTGTGTTGGCAAAAGCAATGGCAGTACGAAACCGAATAAGAAATGATTTAAGAAGAAACTCAACAAAACTTCAGTATACTGGCTGCTCTTTAAGGTGGGACTTTTTCAGAGTTACTCTTTGAGATGACTGCCACAGGTTCACAATGGACAATGCACTTACACAAAGTTAATATGATAATCATTATATTCATAGGTATTTTGTATAACAATGTTTTGAGTGACACAAATACATAAAACCAAAAATGTCAGCCTCAATGTGACACTAAAGAAAACATTTGAGTGTCACCAGAGTCAGCAGAAGTTATCATCAGGTAATCGATGTCTGTGCCAAACATATCTAGCCTCCATGCAAACATGCTAGACAAGATAAATATGACCTGCTGGTGGCGCAAAATGAAGACACGATTACAGTTTGCCTCTAATTGAGCAGCACAGGCAGATAAGACAGACGGGCTGGTTAGAATGGAAATGGTCTGGTTAGACTTAATTATAACAATTAAAGAAGTTTTACTTTACTTCTAGAGATGCAGTTGTATCTCACTCTACACTGCATTGGATGAAAACAGCTACAGAACTGTCAGCAGAGATTTATTGGGATCAATGCAAAGATTTATTTCCTGAGCTGGTGGTCTGTATGCTGTGTAGTGTTGCTGACAGTCCTGCAGTCAACCCAGACTTAGTGCTTTTCTGGTAATCTGAGCCCTTTATTAGACTGAGAGAAAAGCATGTTCATCCAGTGAAGCCATTCTAATGTTTATATCTTAACACCAGTTTATCTGATCTAAATGTGAGAGCGGATTGGTGGATTGGTCAGGACGTGGTTGTCCAAGGGCTCTGTTACTTGTCATCCACCACTGAGAAGAATCTTTGGGTTGGGGGGCTTTTGTAATGTTATTTTCTTGTGGTGAGCCTGAAAGAAATGACTTGCAGTATGGTGAAAGACTGATAAAGCAGCAGCTGTGAAAACATGGATGCTGGCATGTTTGCAGCAGATGGACTGTTGAGTAATGAAAGGTCTGTGGACCAGAGAAAGAGGCTTTTTCTTTGCTACCTGATGCAGTCTGCTGATTCTATGCTTCTCCAGACTGTAGATGCTGATTTAATCCAGACTGTCTGATATGAGCAGCAAAAGACTCTTGCCACAGTCTGAAAACTGGTCATCTGTGCAGGAATCTGATGGTCGTCTGTGCAGGAAATCTGCAGGTACTATATGGTTTTCCATGTAGCTGAGGTCTACCACAGTCTCGTGTTTAAAAATGGCTCACTTCAGAAATGTTTAGTCAGATCCACTGCCCACATTTGGATCTGATTATTAAAATATGAAGAACAGGTGAGAAGAAAGAAGAAGTCTGCACTGCATTTTAACTTTAATGATCTCTAATGTCTTTATATTGATCTGGAGGAGTCCAGGTGCAGAAAAAGTGTCAAGATAAAAATAAAAATCAGCCTTGACTTTTTTGGTTCCTGCTGATTGCCCAGACTAACTGTGACCACCACAGTGCATATTTTTCCTTTAATCATTTCCATGCATCTCACATGGATAGGGAAAATTGCTATCATAAGTGGTACAAGGCTTATGCTTTTCCCTCCATGTTAAAGTAAACACAGAGGAAACCCACCCTCTTTTTGTTTACTCTGCTTTTCCAGTCACCAAACAAATACAGCAAATTGGTCTTAATCAAAACATTGTGAAAGTGCAAATGATTTTTGAGCGTGGCCTTCTTGTCTAACTTTCACAGTAATCCCATTTGAAACATGTGACACTAAGTAATGTATAGCATTTCTGTGTCCTCTAATTCCCCAACCCACACAGACCTTTCTCTAGTTCCCTCTTTCTCTCTCTGCCTCTCATCTGTGCAGTCTCTCATTTCCCCGCAGCCATAGCCATTAATTAGCACTCACTTATAGGGAACAGATGACTTTTAATATATTAGGGTCATGTTTTGAATTGGTTTAATACTTCCATCCCAGTTCCTAAGCAGCAACATCAAAGCATTCATCTGCCAGTTCAGCCAAAAATCACAGTGATATGAGAGTGGCAGGACAGCTGGGGTAAGAGCTGTGGACCCACTGGCAGGTTTTGAGTTGCCCTTTGGGCCACAGCAGCTCAGCAACTTTTTATTTTCCTCAGTATATGGGGCGGCTGTAGCTCAGGTGGTAGGGCAGTTGTCCACAGACCACAGGGTCAGTGGCTCGATCCCCGCTCCCGGCTACATGTTGAAGTGTCCTTGGGCAAAACACTGAACACCAAGTTGGTCCCCTTGGGTCAGGTGAGCACCTTGCATGACAGCTACTGCCATAGGTGGGTGAGTGTTTGTGTGAATGGGTGAATGGGAATCAGCATTGTAAAGCACTATATAAGTGGTCATTTACCATTTAGTATTTTGTTCTGTTACCCAGCCAACAAACACGAGAGGCTAAATTTCTGAAAATCAGTACTTGTATCCCGAACAGTCTTCATAACCATTTCAGCATTCAAGATTAAGCCCTGGCCCATTTGCCCTAACTTACCTTACCCCCGCTTCCCCCAGGAGTGAACCCCTTCCAGACATTTTGCGGTTTCAGTTCAAGTTCTCCTCTCCAGGGAGACTTTCCTGACTAGTGCCACAGAGCTCAGTGGATGAAAAGCAAGAGCCTCCCCCCCTTCTTCAGAATGCCAAGCCTTGAGCCCTTGTGTAGCTAAATCCTCATTGACATGTATAGGGATTGTCATGCATGGTTTGCCCAGCTCTGGTCCTAACAGGAGAAAAACCACTGCAACCCTAATTCTCTTTATACACAGCTGTCCTTATGTCCCACTGTGTGTCCCATCACCACAGTTGTGTGGCCTTCCCTGTGCTTTCTGTTTCCGAAGCAAATTCAGAAGCACAAGTGTGAAAATGTGTGTAACATCTGAGCTGGACAACAGCAATTACCAATCACCACAGAATGAGTTATGTGCATAGATGGTCCATTCAAAGCTAAAGTAAAGCTAACAAACACAAATTAATTCTTGTAAGGACCTGACCACCAAACCACTTGATTTGTAATACACCTCATTAATCCATATATTCACCGTTTCCTTTCCACCTTCTTCTGGAAGTAGGTGGCAAATCTATTACTGCAACAACTGAATCATTAACCTCTTTAGTTTATTTGCAGTTCACTGTTATACTGTATTAATGTCCAACCCTCTTCTTGGCTGCTCACAGCGTAACTAATCTGAGCATGGCTAGTGTTCTGCTTCTGCACTACCTCTCTTTCTCTCCATCTGTGTTTTTTCAGGAAGAAAAATGACTTTCCTCTGAGAAGAGAGAAACAGAGCACAGGGGGAGCGCGGCCCTCAGAGTTCTTCATGTCTTCACAAAGCTTGGTCACTAACACCACCAACTGAAACTTCTTTCTTCTCCTAATGAAACAGATCCTTTGCTGGCCTGCATTTGGTTACTTTTTCTTATTGGCCACCTTTGGCTTCATGCTATTTGGAATTTTATGATATCACAAACCATGCGAATTAGCTTTAACTGCACAGGGCACTGACATTTGACTCTACAAAGCATTATAGAGGTTTCTCTGTTCCTTTACTTACTGCACTCTATGAATTAACACTCATCTACACAAAGGACCCTCCATGTGTTCTTGATTGAAGTAATTACAGGGAGACTGAGTATTTGACACTAATTAAGGGTTTGTGTTAATTGTTTAACCTTTTCTACATTGCAATCACACCATTCACCATGGTGGTCACCTATGTTACAGTAAATGGCTTGTTGCATTTTGAGTGACAGAAGTGGCTTTCGCTCACGGGTAATGTGCAGGAGAAAGATGTCAATTAAAGTGTCTTTGAATGAAAAAATAAATTTTTTTTAAAACTTTGATTTATATGCCGCAACCTAGATTTACAGTATACTCCTTGTAATAACAATGTACCTGTACAGTACAATGTATATATTTGTGGGTTCAGAGAAACAAGCAAAGTTTGAGAAAAAATAGGGGATTTTATAATATAATTTTTTTCAAATTAAGAGCTATGACATGACATTTTTACACCAATGATATGCGCTAAGCAATAATCTGTCAATTTGGATAATTTTGATTAATTATACTGTAAATTGTGGCCTGTGAATTAAACCATTACTTTGATCAATATTTGTGTATCAACAATGCATCAAATGTCTTTGTAATGGGAAATGTGCAGCTTATATAGAGAATTCCTGACAGACTCTGAAGCTCTCATCTTCTTTATGGAGCATTCTAACGTCAGTTAGAATGGTTCAGCACATTATTTTGGTTTTACAGACCACAACTTTTTGGTTCAGGTTCACTTTCACTGGTCTTTAAAACAGATGACAGCTGCGTCTGGCAAAAAAGTTAAATGTTAAAAGTTAAAGATAAACCCACTGTAATTGCATAACCAAATGCTAAACAAAGTTAGCAAGTAGACATGCAATGAAGAAACCTAGAAATTGAAGGGTTTAATAATTGTTTCAAAAAAGACACAAAGTCATAACCTTATCTTCATTAACTGTCCTAAATATCAGGTGGATTTCAAATGATGATCATGTTGATGACATTTCTATCAGGCGACTGCCATTGCTATTTTTTTTTAAATGCACAGCTTTAATATGCTGTAAACAAAACACAGTTTTTATTACCTATTTTTTTTTATTAAGTTATGAATGAAACCACAATGAATGAAACTATCATTGTGAAACCACAATCATACTTTAGTTACTGTACATATTTTTGTCAGATATGTTAATATTTATTCTATCACTACCATTGTACTGAGGTGCTGCCTCAAAAAGATAAACAGTACTGTGATAAACAGTATGCATATGCAACCAGTAAAAAAAGTCTTTTCAGTAGATCCTGAAAAGGCATCAAGAATATGGGCAAAAAAGTTTTTGCCAAATATATAATAATTTTGCAAAAGTACTAGATGCCATACTAGCACTAGTCCTACTTCAGTCAAGCTATGAAAAATGCATATATGAAGACATGTAAATTGAGTTTATGCATATTTATTCTACCCTCCATGTCAGTACAACCAGGCACCTCCCCCTACTTTCTCCTTAACTGTAAAAAGTATTTCTTGCTTCCCTCTGTGTGGACAGAGCACATTCCTGCAGTCTTCTGTTCCCTGCTGCTGCTGTGGAGGAAAAGAACTTTTACTGCTCTGCATGGCATTCTACAAAAGAGGAACACACACTTTCATTTGTTAACTTTCCCTTTTATTGCCTCAGAGTAGCCCGGAGAGAAAGGTGCCATGTGCAGCACTTTTTTTTGTCCATGTCCACTGGTTATATTACACATATGGTAAAGCAATTCAAGCGTTCACGGTCAGAGTCACAGACAAAGAGGAATGCATGCCTAAAATCCAACCTAATCAGAAATCATTTCAATTAGGAAGTAAGATGATAGGAAAAGGTGATGAAATGCACAGGACACAATTGGAAGAATGGGTGTGTTTCTACCACAATCACCCCACCTCAACTTGCCTTGTCCTCCTGATCATCAACTTCTTTTTGGCAACTCCACACCCCACTCTATACAAATATACAGCTCAGCCTGGTCATGTTTTGCTTCCCCTCCCTCATTTGCAACCTCCACTGGTTGCTATGCCCTTGACTTTGTACCTGATGTCTTCAATGCTAAATCGTTGGGTTTAGGACAATAAACACCACACTGAGGGGCCCAAACCCAAAGGAGGCCACACTTCCTGCCCACATGAGGTGTTCGCTGGGAGAAAGAACAGAGGATTGGCAGAAATGAAGGTCAAGGAGACAGAAAGAAGGGGTAGATGATGCAGAAAGAATGTGTATGTATTTGTAAGGGGGTATGTGTCATTGAGTGAGAAATGGGAGTGGAAAAGCTAAAAATGGGTTGTGGGGGAGTGTATTGCCATGCATAACATATCAGAAGCAACCTCTGATTTAAAATTTGAACAGAGGCTGCATTAATTTTTTCTTTTGACTGCTGGTGAATTTGTTGATGAATTGATGTCTTTCACAACACAGAGAACATGCATTCACAAGTTTGATACTTCTTTAATGGCTCGTGAGTTTAAAAACTTGTATGGGCTCCACAGTCTTCTTCCTGCAGATGATAATCAGGAAGCATGTTTTTAAGGCTTTGGAAGCCCAATGAGAACTTGTGCATGTTGCAGGCTCTGTACTGGGCTGCAAGTTGCCTCTTTCACTCCTTCTGTCTTTCTCTCTTTCTTTGCGACATCTCTTTGCAAGCATCTTTAGAATTCCATTAATACCACAGCAGGGGGGTTGGGGGGGGGGGACCCCATAGCTGAAAAAAGCAGTCTCAGCATTCTGAGGGCAGGCTAGCTTACATCAACTCCAACAACCTCTCAGTCGTCTTGCAGAGCTCTCAGAACTATAGATGTGGCTGTTCCAAGAGTCAAGGATTCAGAAGAATGAGCGGTGAGGTGCAAAGAGGGAGCTCATGTCAATGTTGTGTGTGTGTGCGTGTGTGTCTGTGCGTGCATATGTGCGTGCATGCGTGTGTGTGCGTGCATATGTGCGTGCATGCGTGTGTGTGTGTTTGTGTGTGTGTGTGCGCGCGCATGCGTGTGCGTGCGTGCGTGCATGCATATGTGTGTGTGTTTGGTGGCATTGAATGGCAGCAAGGCAGTTCCAGCTGTTGTGCTTCATCTAGGCAATTAGCTGTAATCAGCTCTCTGAGCTCTCTGGGTGTTCTAAGACACTTTCACATGGTGGTGCTCCACTGGCTATCCCTCATCACCACATCCTACCTGGAAAGTACAGTAATGATGTGAAACTTCAGCCCCCTGCAAAAGGGGGATAATGTACAAGAGCGTGTGCATGTGTGCAAATTAATGTGTGTGAGTGGAGACTGTTTGTAGCCAGGTCTCTATGGGCGTCTCCAGCCTGTGGCTCCTACTCTGTTCAAGCTTCACCATGTGTTGCACACATGTTCCCATCAGCCCTGTGAATCAGTCTTTGTGCAGAGCATCTTTTACAGCAGATTCCTTGTTAGAAACAGTAACCTCATCTGCATTACCAGCTAAATGAAAGCATCCCAACATGCTGCAAAAAGTGGGTGCACAAACCCATAGGAGCCTATTCGAATAAAGACTGTGGAGGAGTTTACACATGCATACACATCGGACACAGGCAGAGAACAGAGTGTATTCCCTACCTTTTACTCTGACTGATCCCTGTTACCAAGGGGGATTATGGGATAGTTTAGTGAGCTTGCTGTGCCACTTCTTATCCCCTCAGTGTGTGGGCCGAGTTGGCCTGCAGTGGCACCACAAGCAGGCAAAGACGACTGCTGCTCTGGATAACAGCTGCTGAAGTAAATGGAGCTGAATAATTCCACCTTCCCATAAGTACTGAAATATTATTTACACATTGTGAGAAAAGTATGCATCTTGCTGCAGGGCACTTGGTTTACGAATGTGTGTATACATGTAGAGTACTTTGACTACAATTAACCTATTATGCATGCTTTAACAAGCCACAATGGCAGCACTCACAGGGCGGAGTCAAAGCACTCATATTAGAACTGATTCTTCAGTAAAATAATAATAATAATTCCTAATATAATAATAATAGTAATAATTCCAAGCTTTTACAGGCACTGAGTGTCCATTTGATACCTCCACAGAAAGCTCAAAGGTCAGAGTCAGATATGTACCCTGGGAGACATTCACTGTTTTTCTTATGGACACTTGAGCAATGTGGATGCAGACATACAGACATGGTGGCACAGCTTTGGAGTCATTGCTCACAGCTTAATACAGTGGCAGCTGCTACAACATTGTATAAAAGTGTAAGTGAGTGTAGTGGTTACTGTCGGTCATTGGTTATCCTCCTCCGGCACCAAAAAGCCTCCTTAACCTGAGCTCTGCAATTCACGCCACCACCTATTGCTCACATACACATGCAGGTCCAGCTGACTTATTTGATACCCCTCTCACACACTCCTACACACTAATAGTGAATTCCACAGATAGAAACATATCCACATACACGTACGCAAATGCTGCACACGCGAACACACACACACACACACACACTCTACACTCAACTGACCCTTGGCCAGAGTGGAGCTCAGCACATTCTTGTGGGGCATGTTGACACCTTGGCAGGATCTACGAGGAGGTTATGGCATCAGCAGCATTTTGTTATTCCAAAGTTTTTGCTCCTTTGAATACTAACTCTCTCTTCTCTTTGCCACAGACTGAACAACAATTCAGCCAAGTATTTCAGTCACACCACATGCAACATTAGTGGATATTGGAACTGTAAGTAAATGGACATATATTATTTCTTTTCTAGCTCAGTTAAGTTTACTGCCTGATTTTTTTTTTCATATTTATGCCTAAAAGTTTTGACTGAGACACTCATCTCTGCAGAAGTGCAGAAGACTGAAGACGTGGAATTCCCTAAAGGTAAAACACCTTGGACATTGACAAAAACAAGCACATTCAATCTTCAAGTACACTCATATCTTCAAATTACAATTTGTATAAGGGTAGTTTTGGCAAAGAACATTTATTTTTGCCAAAGCTTTTAAGCTTCATATCAAATTATTCAGAGCTTTTTACCTGTTTGAAAATATGCTCTCTATATCAATTTTATAGGGTCATAATATGTCAGTTTTTACAACTTCTTCTAACTTTTACCAAGTGGAAAAAACCTGTTACAACTGGATACAACTATTTATCTGGATACCACTAGTCTCTTATTTTAAGATATAAATTTGTCAGACTGCTTTACCTGCATATGTGCTTTAGTCAGAAGCCTTGAAGTTTGCACACATATGTATTTATATTTAGATGTACTGATTTATGGTTGTGTCAGTTTTTGTGCTTTTAAACATTAAACTAATTTTTAAAAGAACCCGGCTTACTTTCCTTTTCATGTTTCACTACATTTCCTGCACTGTGATGAACCTGATTAATTAGTGGCAGCTTGTTGTGACCCAGGTCTAAAAATAGGCTTCCTTGTGCCTCAGGCCTCTTTTTAGTCAGGATATCTTCGAGCTCTTCGAATGTCTTTACCAACGTGGGGCACAGGACAGTTAATGTCAAACACATGTGGGGAGGAAAAGGGTTTACAGTGAAAGCAAGCAAAGATGTTTCATCTCTTAAGTGATAATTACTTGATTCCTACACTGCTTCTCTTAGCATTAGCCTTTGATCTCCTACGAGTCAGCCTGCAAAACAAGCATAAAATTATAAGAGTGTAATGAGTTTAAAAGCCTCATACTTTACATTCACACATGTAATTTTCTCCCCCTTCCTGGTTTGATTTCTCCCTCTCGCTTTCCCTTATCTTTGGAATTTGTTGTTTCTCTACCATTTGTTTGCTGCGTGTGCAGCAAAGATGTGTCTTCACACATTTGCCATTGACTGTTGCATGACTCAGATGCCACTGAAAGAGGGCGGTCTCCTGTTGCCAACTGCACATATTTCTGAAGTCAGGACTTGGAAGGGTCTCTCAGAGAGCCCCCTCACTTATAAACAAAAGTGTCCAAAGGAAAGAAACAGACTTTCACTTGAGCTTTATAAAGCCCATAACAGCAACTGCACCTTTGCTAAATCTGTAAGAATGATAAAAACCCGTTATGACTTACAGCATGTCTTCTACAAATGTAGCAAAACAAAACTCTAACACTGCTGTCTAATATTACAAATTGCTCTCTTATTTATTAACCCTGTGTGTTTACTGAGTTCATGTGAAAATACTGAACTCAAAGAGCAGACTTAGGAGGCCTTTTACCACTGCAGGGCTCAGTCTCTGTGCCTCCTCCCACTGTCCTGCCTACAGTACCTCTCTCCATCCCCTGACCACTTCCTCCTGCCTTTGAAGCTAGGCGCCCCTCTCTGCTCCTGCCAAACAGGATACCCCACATCCTGTGAAAGGCAGGAAGAAGCCCTGTTTCTAGCCCTAGACACGAAATCTGCGCTCAGGCAGCCTGCAGCAACCTCTTTACTCTGCCCACAGACTTCTAGCAACACTAAATATTACTCTAGTACAACCTAAAGTGGACATGTTCTTATCAAACTAAGCAAAATTACTTCAGAAACATGAAAAAAGAAATGAAATTAACTCCTGGAGGTGCATCTTAAATCTCTGAGGATCTCGGCAGCTGACACCAATTTGCCTATGTCTTTTTGGATAAACTCTCCCGTACTCCATGTGAACACAGGCCAGACCTCCATCTGATGGCAGCACTGGTAGTGGGTTTGGTTGCTACAGATTAAGTTTATTAAGAATTTTCTTTCACCAGTACAGTCAGAGTTTTCTTCTGCTCTGACAAAGACAGAGTCAGGGTCTGTCAGAGGACCAGCAAAGATGAGGAGTGTCTCACAAAATGTGTCAATGGCCAGTGACAGTGTTTTAACCCAGCTGTTGGACAAATTCTGTGAAGGGAACCTTTGTATGAAAGAAAAACCCATTATACTCTGTTTAGTACACCACTCACCATCCAGTCTGTTCCGTCATTGCAACGTCTGCTGTAAGTCAAAAAAGAATCTGGGTTTTTCAAGCTCAAGCTTTATTTCAAGGATACTTATTTTAATGCTGACATGTATTTAGATCTCAGTGCTAAATTTGACACACTGCAGACTTACTTTCTGCCACCGCCCAGTGTTGCATGAAGCAGTTAGGTTGTCTCTTTAGCCCCTGATGTCGAACTGTATCTGCCTTCAGTTTAAAGTCAAACTTGAAACCTAGAGCCCCACCAAGTCTTCTCTGGTGCTGAACTGCCACTTCTTTTTGGACAGACATGTCAACTTGTCAGAATATTGCTTTTTAGCATGAAAACAGCTGCACACCCAAACTGCTTGGCCTCCTTACAAAAAATAGAGAGGAGGCAACAGCAGAGGTTGTGGCCACGCACAGAATAGCTGCACAGCTATGGCCAAAATGACTGTTCCCTGTCCAGCAGCAGCAGTTTAACCTCTTCCAGCAGCAATCAGCCTCACTACCCCTTCAGTTTTCAGGTGTGGGAACCCGTTCCCTGCCAGGCAGCCATCAAATGCTCAGTAATTTAGACCATGCAGTACAGAGGTCTGAGAGCTGCTGTACAGGAAGCTGGCAGGAGGACAGATTCACACACCACTCCCTGCATTAAAGAGCCAAACTGTGAGAGAGAGGAGACGGCAAGGAGGTGGAATGATGTGCTGGCCAACTGAACTCAATTCATTTACTGTAAAAAGTATTTCACTGGGGCAGTGCACATGCTTGGACTGTTTTTCTCTGCATCGCCCCCATATTTCTATTGTTCATAGATATTTTTTGCTTTTCACATGGCATTGAGCCATGGCAGCCAACATCAGCTACATCAATATGTGAGAAGTCACTCTGGGTGACTGCATTTATGTTACAATACCATAGGCCTTACATTAACATATACCTCCTGCTTTCAGTGAGACAAGGACAGAAATAAACTGCAGTCTCACAAAACAAGAGTGATTTTTATGCTGGGGCTAATGGTTTGGCTTCTGTTTAAAGGTCTAAAACATGTGTTGAATAAACGGTTCAGGAGGGCTTTTGATTCTTAAGGGATTGATTGTCAAATCAATCAAATGTATTTTTTAAACTATTGTTTAGGTGCCATTACGTTTCCTTTAGTGTTAAAAGTAACACGTTTGTTCTGGTTAATTGTGATACATATGCTGTCTGCTGTGACTTGTATAACTTGTGTCTCTTTTGTTACTTGAGTGGCCAAACTAGTTTTTCTTCTTTGCAATGATATGGTGCATACCTACGTGCCTACTGTAGTATCCTCTATGTGTGGCAGCAGTGAAAGGAGACACCTAGTGGCCTGTTTGGATTTTGACACAGAGGAGTAATGGTGTAATATTATTTTGGAGTCAAAATATGTGATTTGACTTTTTATGAAGTCAAATATTAAAGCTGTAATCGCATGATCCAGTAGGCATGAGGTTTAGTGTATACTTCAAAGTAGGAGGCCCGGTCTCTCCAATGCACATGTTTTACCATGAGATACTTTTTTGCGTCACTGTCTTCTGCCTCATTGATGTTGGTTCACTCGAAATGCAACATTGAAACATGAAAGAGAAAAGAAGGAGGGCAGGGGGGGTACAGCTATGAAAAATGGTAGTCAGCATGAGGACCACATGGGGACACACTTGCCTGTTGACACTTCAGCTTTTGACATGCTTGATTTGGCACAGGAATGAATGTAAGCTAACCCCATAGTTCAGGTTTAATTATGCTGATGTCAACTGGACTTGTTTCTTCTTGGTCGGAAATGTTTCTCTACTTATCCAAGTTGCTTTTTCAGTCTTACGGAAAGTTAGCTAGGCGACTCACATCCTCCAGAGTCGTCCTTTGTTACTCACCTGTTCTGAATAGGCTTGTTTGTCTGACAATAGAGGACATGAGAGTATGGTGGAATTATGTAGATGTAATGATCACGGCTCTTAACACCTATTTTCCCCCTAAGAGGAGATGAGGAAAGAAGTAGAGAAGTTGGTGAAGCTAGTGGACAAGCCACTCCTTCTCCAGAGCCACAGCCACCACTGGTTTAGGTTGAATTAGAGTTATCGTGGCTTCTTCCCAATGACAGAGGGCTGTTTGTTGCTCAACCTCATGATCTCTCTGCTCAGGACCAACACATGTGCCAGCATGCCAGACAGTGGAAGTGGGTCACACAGTGGCTGTAACACACACATCATGTGTGCACCTGTATATATGTACAGAGGGAGGGAAAGCAAAGGAGCGGTGGCGTCACCTTCCAAACTTGAATTTAACCTCAAACAGTAGACCCCTTTTTTGCACACAACAAATTCTCTGTAACCAGAGTTTTCTGACTTTCGTGCCTTGGCCATTACTGCAAATAAGACTGATGCCATGTACTACAAGTTGATGTCTTATGAAATAAACTACAGAAGTGACTGTGTGCTTTTAAATGAGTAAAGCATGTAGATTTTGGATTGGGTTGGTGCTGAAGTTATTGCAGTCAGCAGTTAGTGCTGTCATCTTTACTCAGAAGCAGGACTCTTTTTTTGCAACAAAGCCAAGACCGCAGAGGCAAAACCTATGTTTTACAACCTTATTTGCATCCAACAATTTACGTTCTCAGCTATAGTTCAGGGCCTATAGCTTTCTGTGACTCAGCAATGTAATGACTCACACAGCTGACTAAAGGCAAGCTGATGCCTTATGTTAAGGCATGTCTGGAAGGAACAGGGTAATATTTTATGTCAAAGGGCTCCACACGCATGGAAGCAGAACATTTGTCAGAGCAGGGGGGCTTCTATTACAGCTATTAGAATGTGGAAAGTGGACTGCAAGTTATTTCTCTAGTACTGTAGAAAGAACAGTTTACCAAAGAGCATTGGGGTTGTGTTTTGGACTAAATTCAGATTCAGTTTAAACTTATTTAACATAGTGGTAATTAACAACAAAGTCACTAGGCAACAACAACTCCTTTTAACAGAAGAAACCTTCAGCAGGACCAGGCTCAGGGTAGACAGCCTCCTGGCTTGACCGGTTGAGATGAGTCGAAGGAAGAGAGAGATAGCAGCTTGGTAGGACCAGTAGCTGCACGCAGGAAACACACAGCTCCGAAGCCGCAATACCTGCAGGTGATTGCAGTTTATTTTAAAGAGCTATGCCAATTAACTTCCAATGAAGACTTTTTTGGCAACAAGCAGAAACATTGATTCATGTGCGAAAGTACCAATTTAGATAAAAAAAGATGTGGTCAGTTTATCCAAACTAAGTCATGTTCATAAATGTGAGCCCATGTTTTCGTGGTTTCCCACTCTTTGTCTTCTGACGGAGAACAGACACTCTCAGTGGTACCTGCAACCACCAATTTTTTTTCCTAGGACCGCAGCTTTGTAAGGTGTTGGTGTGTTTCATTTAAAAAAATGCCCATTTAGACTTAAAATATGTGGTCAGTTTATTCAAACACATAAATTTGATCCTGATCACAGTGTAGATCTGAGCCCTGTGAGTCCCAGGTGATCTCAGCAGCCCACAGTCATGCTCTTAAGAAAGGTGTCCAGCTTCATTCCTGGGGAGGCAAACAGCCTTTTTTCAGCAAAACCTGTGTTAATTTACTGCTGCCTCAAGTCCATAAAAGACATGTTTTATTGGATATTATGAAACTCAGACTCAGCCCAAATCAATACAGAAAAATACAACTGCATAAGGATTATTGGCCAGTCTAGGTTTCTTCCTTCTAGCAGTGTGAAAGCAAATGGTAACGGGAAGAAAATAAGCCGCTGTCGGTTAATAGTTCTGGGGAAGCTCCCCAGGGGTAGTCCATGGAATCCAGTCCCCTGTTTGGTCCAAAAGTGCCTTAGTACCATTAGTCTCGTTTTGGTCATTCTGTATTTTTTTGTCTCATAACTCAAGTGTATGACTTTCAAATAAAAATATTATCAGTCCCTTCAAACAGAGCACCGTGACCTCTTCCATCAATCCATGTTGACAGGTTTTGAGCTCAGATTATTTCAATGTGGGCTTTATTTTACGTTGGCAAATAAGAACATGTCTATGAATTAGTAGCAATATTAGTTTATATCCTGACTTTAAAGAGATGACATGGGAGGAAACCTAAGTCTTTCTTTAGTAAGACTAAGATTGTTTGCCAGTGTCTTGACTGGCATTAGTTTGTTGGGAATTTTACTACTTTACCTCAGAGTGTAAATGTTTTAACAAGTTCCTTCGCGTTGCCTGAACATTTGCGGTCTCAAATATGAAAAGGTGGCTGCAACACTGCCTCTCCTTCATGTCAGTCTCATTCTCACAGCATGGGCTGTCATCTACGCACTAAAGAAAACAACCTCTACAATCCTTTGCTCGTTTAATGCATGAATATGCTGCAGGCTTTTAAACTTCAACTGGAGTTTTGTTGCTCATTTTCCTGCATGGCTAATGTTAGGAGTGGAAAATGTTTCTGACAGCTGCCCTGTTATGCATCTACTTGTTCCTATAAAACGTTGAACCTTGATTGGAGCTACAGTATTTTTTGAGGACTTGGACACACAAGCCAACCTCAACATTTTAGGGGAACTAAACCTGTCAAGAGAAAGTTGTGTAAAGCGGTTCATTAAAATAGTTAACAACTACTAGCTGATCAATGAGTTTTTATTTTAAAAATACAGCTTATAATGTTGCATTGTTATAAGATAGACGCACATTAATACAAGATCACTCATTAAATTGCATACTAACTACAGACCAAATAGAGAAGGAGGACCACATTTCCAGCCCATACTGAGGGCGCAGCGTGCTGCTTTTAAAAGATGATTGATCTCTGAACAAGTAGAATGAAACCTCAGCTAGGTCTTGTTCACCTGATTAAACAGCTGTTGAGCAAACATATTGGCATTGCATTTAGGTTCTCCCTTCCCCCACTTTTGGAGTAAAAGGTACATTTTACAACCACTACTCCAAATGGTTGTACCTGAAACTGTCCAGAACACAGGCACCCTTTAAACCTAGAGCTGTTCACTGCAATGCAAAATCTGCCGTATACATAAATATAAGAAGAGTGCCAGCTGTACACACAAATTTCATCACCCTCAGCTTCGCAGCTTATTTCTCATGGGCGAAACATGCTGTTCTGTTGAAACAGTGTTTATCAAAAATGTTGAAATAAGTGTGTCTACTACTCTCCTTTCAGCTTATCCCGTTGAAATAAGTGTGTAACGCTGCAAAATAGTGTTATCCTGTCTGCATCAACAGCCTTTCATTTTCAGTGCAGTAATAAGCAGTAATCATCAGCTGTGTAGCCACCCGACTGCAGCAGATGTGTCCTCTCCACCCCTTGTGCTTCAGAAGAAACACACTTACTGTGGGAACCAGGGGACCTAGTCTAAGGACAACAAATCTGCTGAGTCTTTCCAACAACATCAAAACATACCACTAAGCAGTAGAACACTTAATATTTGAGGGGATGTATCATTGTAAGTATTTCTGAGATACTAAAAATCAGCTCTGAGGTTTTACAATAAAGCACATCTGAAATGATGATACTCGCTTTGTAGTGACTCTTAACATCAATTACAATTTTGCCTTTTCTAATGATCATTAATTTTCTCTTTTATTATGGTAATGAGTACTGACTTGTATACACACAAATATACACAGCTGGTATCAAGGAGTAGCACACGTTTATTACACAACCTTTCGTGTTTAACAAAAGTCATACATTTCAGTGTGCACAGTCACATTCTGGTAGCTTTTTAGGTATCAGCTAAGGATGCAGTAGTGATGAATCTTAAAGCTACAGTATTTAACTAGTGTAAATGTTATTTTTAGTGGACATATCTGATATTTAACATTGCTTCAAACTGCAACTCCTATACCAGCATGTCTTCATTTATCATGAATGGCATACTAGAGCCTTGTGTGGCTTGGTCTCTACATATGTTCAGTAGTTTACACCTTCCCTATTACGTTGTGGCCAGGCTGTGTGCTTTCTGTTTATTTATGTATGAAAAATTCAGAAATATAAGTGGGTTGAGTAAGAGACAGAGGCCCTGCAGACGCATTCTGAGCCCACCAACAGGACCAACAGGGCTACAGAAACCATTACACCACAGTTTTATTTTTAGCTGGAATTCTTCTCCTCAACAAAGAAATCGTTCAAGTTAATCCAGAAGCAAATATTTCTATATGTGGGATTTAGAAATAAACCATGTCACTTATTCATGCTACTGTACACTCTTGCATTTGTGTCATGAAGGTCCTGTGTCACATTAAGACAAAGTAGGCAAAGGGTTTGGTCATTATCATTATAGGATAAGGAGGAAAGGGAGGCTTGACTGAAGGCCTCCCTCTCATTAAGTACCAGCTGAATGAAAAACTAACAATCCTGGTCATCAACAAAATTAAATCATTCTTCAGTGGCACTACAAAATCTATGGAGAGGGAGAGAGAAGGAGACAGACCCAACACATAAACACTGTGAGCTGGCAAAGGAGGAACACCTGCCAATGGGAGCTGTGGCTTCCAGGAACATGTGCATACACACCACATTTTTGTTCTCAGTGCTGGGTATCATCTATACTCCCATTTTGTCTTCCTGTCTGTCTCACCGGCAATGTGCAAAATTTGAAAGCTGAAACTGATATTTATGAACTGAAAACTGCTGACTTCCAATGCTGTGCGCCAATGTCAAAGAATAGTTTGACATTGCAGGAAATACACTCATTTGCTTTCTTGCAGAGAATTAGATGAGAAGATTGATGCCAATCATATACTGCAACTTGATGTAAGCTTAAACATTGAAATAGGGATTCGGCTAGCCTGATCTGTCCTGGGGTAACAAAATGCATCTACAGTAAGAGCCCTCTGGAGTTCACTAATTGATCTGCTTCATTGGGTTTGTTCAGAGTAACTAAGAGGGTCAAATGGCAGGAAACCAGTAGAGATTCGCGGAATTTATTGGTCCCAGCCAAAAATGAGTCTAGCACATGTTCCTGCATCAAAACACTTTAGTCACCATGCTAAGGTAACTCTGCTATATTCATCTTTATATTTACTACACGGGGCATAAGAATTACATCAATCTTTTAACCGATGGCAAGAAAACAAAAAAAATTTATCTATAACAAGCTATTCCAAGTAATTTAAAGATTGTGGGCATTAATTTTACAAAAAGCATCAATACTGCTGGTTTTGCTTGTCTGGGCTAAATATAACATGAAAAGTATATTCTAAATGTCCCCCACCCTTTGAAAATCATACTTTTCAAGTAACCGTATGTTTATTCCCTTTATTAAGTAATTAGAGTTTTGGGGCCAGAGGGTGTGATGGCAGTGTATTGTTGCTCCTGCCCTGCTCGGTTCACCCTGATGGCTCTCCAGCTGCTCTCACAGCAGTGAGTTGACAGCACAGGCAGCAGCTTCGTTTACACAACCCCCAGTTCCAATTATTCCCTCCATCAAGTTTGTATAATTTATTTCATGCATGTCACCCTTGTCAGTCGCCTATAATTTGTTGCAGGCTGCACCAGTAGACTTCCAGTCAAAGACTTTTAGGCCTTCGTGGATTGATTTGTACTTTACGGTCCACAGTTGTGTCATCCTGCTACTCCACACCATAGGGTACATCTCCTTGTGCATCAGCCTGATGTTTTTCGACCTCATTCTTTTCTAGTCTGCACCATTGTCACCCAGGTACATTTACATTTACATTCAGTCATTTAGCAGACGCATTTATCCAAAGCGACTTACAAGTGACTTACAGGTACTGCATTTATTCCATTACTGCAGGGTACTTAGAGGAGCAAGTCAGAACACTATCATCTGATGTTTTTCTTATCAAAGCCAGGAGGCTGTTAACGCTGCCAAGTACTTGATTCATTAACAGTTGTGTTCTTCCAGGAGTGAAAACAAAGCTCTGGAAGGAATGATTTGATCTAAATGTGTTTATCAGTGGTATTGCTCCAGGAGAATCAAATAGCATTTTGAAATTACAGTTTATATGGAAATACTGCATGTGTAATCAGATTTATAATAACAGGTTATGTATCATGCAAGGAAAGACATATTATGCAAATCCAACCTGATGATTGTGTGCATTTGTTTTTAAGTTATATAAATTCTGAGACTTACATAGTTGTACATGCTTCCATTCATAGTAAGCTGTTTGAGTGAGTGGCAGATAAAGACGCTTTTTATTCACATTCTGGGGCACTGCAGAAATCCGGCTATAGAGTTTCAACTCAGAGCTGTGCCCCTGCCACAATGAAAATACAGCATAAAAAGAATTTCCTGCTATGAAACTCAATCACATTTGCCAGTAAACAGCAGAATATGGACTGGAGGAACAATCAGCAAAGCCTGGGGTTTTAGTGGCTTGTTAAAGAACAATGGTAGCATAATAATCAATATAAAAACCATATTGCAGCTTTTTGAAAAATAATGTGGATAGAACAATAATTCAAAAATGCACTCAATGCTGGTTTTCCTCCATACAATTATTCAGTTTTTTCCATTTAAGATGAAATTAAGTTAAATGTCCTGACTTTGGTACCTCAGAGTAGAGGTGGACTGCCAGCTCTGGACAACAGCAGTGTTACTGAATATGGTGTGGCAGTGGAGGCTGTAATCCGTGGCTTTCCTGTGACTGGTCTCACAGAGCCCAGCTGGTTTTGGGTTTCTGCCCAAGCAGCTGGGCTAGGGTGTTTTGTGGTCTTTTGAAAGAGAATAGTCAATAGAGTTCCTCCATGAGGCCCTTAGGACCCTGCGACTGGAGTCACACTAAAGCGACGCCCTCGTTTCAGACCTCTGCAGAGAGCAGCAGGGAGACCCTGGAAGAGATTTTCAACAGCACCAGTGTTGCACAGGAATACCTGGCAGGTGATTTGGAATGTGCGTCAATGTGGATTGTCAATGTGGGTAAAATGTGTCTGGGAAGAAATAAAAGACACTAGTTAAAAAGCAAATGTTTTTAGATGAGTAAGGTTGCTCAGACAGGGTGGGGCACGCACTGCTTGTGAAGCATCTCTCCCACTTGGAAAAGTACAGTACAAGGTTAGACGAAGCTATACGCTCACCCAATGGAGGAAGTGGACAACCTTATGAAAGGCCTTGGGAATGGGTTGATCATTGCCCTGATTGTTAGTATGTCTTGATTTTCAATGTAATTAACATAGCACCAATTCACAACAAAACCATCTCAAGGCACTTTACAAAATAAAGTCAGGACTATACAGAGAAGAGGAAAAACTCCCTTTAACGGAAGAAACCTCAGACAGAACCAGGCTCAGGGTGGACCGCCATCTGCCAAAACCGGTTGGTCTGAATGGAAAGTGGAAAGGAAAAGAAAAGAAGAGTTACAAGAAGCAACAAGCAGATGCTGGGCAGGTTGGTAGAACCAGTAACTGCACATTGGCACATGGACAAATGTTGGGGACACCTGCAGAAAGGTACAAAGAGAGGATTTACAGAGGCAGAAGCACAACTACAGGAGAAAGACAACACAAAGGGAAATGAGCTAAGACTAATCTGTGAACAGTCCCTGAGCAACAACACAACACAGTGGGTAGTACCAGGAAGGAACAGGAAGTGACACAAAAGGCTTACTGCAGGAGCACACCAAGACAGACACCATGAATGTGGAAAGGCCTCGGGGTTGAAATGATTTTCTTGTATTTTGCCTGGCCACACAGATGGTGGAAAATAGCTCTGTAGAGAGTTTTGCTTGGCTAGGCAGCAGTGTTTTATTTGGAGATCTGCACTAAAGGATGAGTAGACCAGCTTGACTGGAGCATACCCAAGGCCTTTGGAGATCACACACGCCCTAAAATCCATATGTGAGATGTATAAACAGCAGCCAGTGTTTATTTACAGCATTTTATACTTCAGCATGTGCCCAATGCTTTCAGCTTCACACTCTGGAAAGACAAACTGAAGTCTGCTTAAGTGCAAGACGCACACTAAACTCCATACTGAAGTAAGTTTAACATTGACTGGAGTCTGTTTAATACTTTAATAACTTAATAATATACTCTTGTTTTGTTGCAGATTAAGACATTTCAGCAATCAAGTACTTGCATGTATTCTGAGTACTCTGATACGTTGTGGAGTACATCTATTTGTTTGTTTATTGCCAAGAGTTAAAAGATGAATATTAGCATCTTGAATTCAAACACAAAAAATAGGAGTAAACATGTAACATGTAGGAGTAAAGATGCTGATGTGTTTTACTTCCTCTAGTCAGAGCAATGTCTACTATTTCCCTGCTCCAGCCTTTATGCTCAGCAAAGGTAATGATTAATGTGGTATTAATCTTCTCGTCTAATTTTTAGCAATAAAGCAAATAAGCATGATTTCCAAAATTTCATATCAGTCTTGAGATTTTGTGGATGTATTTAGTGGAGCTCTTGGGGCCATTTACATTACTCTGCAAATGTTAGTGCTGCATCTCATAGGGGTCATCATCATATTACATGGATCTTATGTACAGGCCCCCCTCATTCTGTGACCTTTTCATGAAGAACATTAACATGAAACATACTTAGTCTACACATGCATATTCTCTCTGCTTTTAAACATTGAGTTTTCAAAGATCTGCGCATAATCGAGCAGTGGTTTGAGGATGGATAAATGTGGGCACATGAAAGTAGGAAGTCAGCAAAATTCTCATCCTTATTGTGACCAGACTCCAGGATCAAATATTTCTACTGAAAACAGGGAAAACCTATAACCAGCCTCTTGTGTCTCTGGAAAAACAGAATCTTTGAGCTGTATCTCAGAGTAATGATTATGGTGGTGCAGAGTAGTGTCTGAGGTGGTCGAAATAGGATCCTGGAAGATTTTATGACTGCTCTGAATCCAGAAAAGGCATGTCTGCTTCTCTCCTAGTTGTTGACCAAACTGGGATAATCAGAGAGGAGTGTTTCCACCACAAACAAAGGCTTGCACATTTTCATGCCCTACAAACTACCCCAAAGAAGGTCTTTTCAGTAAAATATAGTGCTACAGTATACAGAGGACTATTTCCACTTATATTCTACACATCCAAACATCCACCAAAACACTATGAACCTAACTGAGAATATAAACTACAGGTATGAACATAGAGTTGGTGCTGTGATGTTAATTCTTTATGTCATGATGCACTTTTAAACAATAGGTGCAAATCAAAGTTCAGTGTTGGGTCCTTTACTATTTAAGATACATACATAGACTGTTGCTTTTCTGACACACACACACACACACATAAATTTTTTTGTACCCCACCATAGTAGCTGCATATCATCATTATTACTATTAGAGTACTGTATTTGGGGTTTTTGCACCATATTCTAGATGTAGATCATGTCTGTATTATCTTTTTACTCTGCTGAATATTTCCCTCGAGGGTTCAATAAAGTACTATCTAATCTAATGTTATTGAACAATATGGTAATGAGTCTGATGTATACACTCATGACGTATAACTCGGCTGACGTATAACTCAAATGCATGACAAGAGAGACAGCTCTGTAAACAGAATACAAACTAGTCAAGGAAAGAATGCAACATCATGACCTGGACTCGCACGTGACCTAGTAACATGGAAACCAGTACTAAAAATGACCACATTATTTGGAGATTAGTACATGAACATAACAGGTAGGAGGGCAGCCACATGCTCAGAGAATAAGTTCATAACATAACAGGCACTGACAAAATACTGCGAACAAGGAAAAGAAATCTCCTTGACAATCTCAGCAAGGCAAAACCTTCATGGCCAAAGACTGAGAAGGAGTGAGTGTGTGTGTGTGTGTGTGTGTGTGTGTGTGTGTGTGTGTGTGTGTGTGTGTGTAAGACTATGTGTGTAAGTGTGGCCTGAGCCAGCAGCCTTGATTAGCTTGTTCATGTGTGCCACATTGTTGTCCAAAAACTATTAAAATTATTAAACACATCAGCCAGACACACCACTCCACCAGGTGACACATTTTTTCATTCCAAAACTTAGAGTAGGCAATGAGTGTCCAGAATTATGTGAGTTGCATATTTCCACTGGAGAAGTTGCACACAGTTTAAAGTTTAAAAATGCAGAATTTGTAGCATGTGGTTCAACATTTGTAAAAATATGTCAATCAAAAGTTTTGGAATGAATAAATAAAACAAACACACATTCAATTAACTAAACTGATATTTGAATTTGCAAAAAAGCTTTCAGAGCAATATTTTCATAACTAGTTTTCTTAGAATTGTTCAGTGCTTTCTATTTCATTTCATCATTTCAACTGATTTCTTTCTTATCTTAGTTTGTCCTGCACCCTTACATGTGGAAGCATAGTATTACAATTGCACATATTTTTCCTGCTAACGTTGGCAGTGTCAGCGCCTTGAGTTACAGCCACTTCAAAGTTTGGTGTTAGTGGTCTATTAACCACTAGTAATTAAAGTGTCACTTTAAATGGCATCGGCTGCAGCGCTCTCCCTGAGCTGTAACAAAATTTCAAAAGTAAAAAAGTTTCTTGCAGTCCAGCCTCATTACTAGAATAAAGGCTGAGACACTTTGGCTGTGTTGCTATTATGATTCCATAGCAGGCCTTTCAATGTGGGCTCTAAGTAACATGTTGGCTACAATTTCCTCTGTGTGTTCACCTATGTTTGTCAGCTTATAAATTTGTCATGACTTAATTGGAAAGTGCCAAATGTGTCAGAGAAGCTGACTGCTGTTGAAATAACCTTTACTTTAAATGCTCACTTCATACATTCTGGGCTCTGCATTGTTAAACGGCCTTTAAAATCCAGATGCTACTGGCATTTCTACTGTTGATAATGTGTTAGGACAAATACTTTCCATACCACAAAAGAAAAAAAATTAAAATAGGAAGCTCTCTGGGTCTATTTACAATTTGATTGAGATTTGAATGTCCGTTATAGATTCAACATCTGCCCAAAATATTATGCAGTGCAAGTACTGTAAGCCTGTAACCTTCTGTTTGTATGTCGGGTTAATGACATTAGCCATATAAGCTTACTGTCCATAGTATACTTACAGTACCCTTAATTCTAAAAAAATAACCTTTCCATATTAAAATGTTTCACAATTATATTTCAAATTAAGGTACAGTACAACAAGAATTAAATGCTCGGTTATAAACTTGAAATAAATCAATTTTATCACACTGTCAGTTGATTGCTTGAAAGTTTTTACATGAAAGAAACATTTAGCATAGCGGGCAAATAATTATGATTTTCGTTGGACAGACAAATAAAAAAAGGTCTTGGAAAATTATATTAGGTTTTCAGAGTTGTAGAGCTCTTTTGCCTGGCCAACCTCAATTTAATAACTGTAAAACTATTACAGCCTGAGAAGTGTTGGTATTGGCAGCTTGTCAGAGCAGGGGCAGTAAAACAGTGCCATTTGAGAAAGCCTGACATGTTCTTACATTTCATTTTTAATTCCATAAATTTTGACAAGACCTGTACTATCTGTTCAATACAGCAACTATACCAAAGAGATATATTCGAGAATTCAGGAATAATATAAATTGGTTCCTAACACTGATGCCCAAAAATTTTAACAAGTGATACTTCACTGTTATTACTTTGTCAGCAGTATAACACAAGGTTTTAGGCCAGTGGAGCACCCTCCCCACCGTCACTTGGCATATTTCTGAATGCATGTCTGTGTTTGAAGGAGTGTATTTTCTAACTTTCTTTATAATATGAAAATATCAGTCTACAAATGCAGATGGAAGTAAATCACAGACAAATTTATGAGCACTGCCTGACTCTTAAAGCAAATCCCACTCCGAATCCTTCAGATGACAGAGAAACTTTGGTGAGTTGGATTTTATCCAGCACCTCTAGGCAAAGGCCAAAAAAACAATGGCTGTAAACTGATTAGTGCCACAGGAGGAGACTTGCTGGTTTTATTTGCTTGGTTTCTCTCACTGGGCTACTTTACTGTGTTATGATATATGCAGATCTCTTGCAGTGTGTAAGTAAAACAAATCACAAGGAAGGTTGGGGAATTATTTTCACCTCTCCTATGCTGAGGTGGGGTTGCTTTCTGCAGTCAGCTGGGAAGTTTGCCAAAATCACTAAAAATAAAGAAATTAGAAGAATTTAATCCCTATAACAAACATTCCAAAACCATGAAAAGGTTAAAAGCTCCTTCCAAAAAAACAACATTTCTCAGTGTGGACAATAATTTCTTTATTCCACAAGATATTTTCGTTTTACATTTGAGCCTCTTTCCTAGATTGAAATTGATGCTCTTGTTTTTGGTTTGCATTATTTTACACAGTAGCTTTGTCACTGAGGAATTTGCTTTGCCAGAAATAATTTCAGCTTGTATTTTAGATAATTGTAAAAAGGCTACTGCTGCCTGTGTTTTCATATGTCTGGAGCGGAAAGTCAGTGTCAAGTGAGCTGATACGTTTCTATCATCCACCTGGAAAACTGGGCGAGTAAATAATAACCTACACTTTATTTTAACAAAATTTGGACATTGCGGATGAAATACATACATTTTAAAACACATATATACAGTTTTACTAAAATCGGGAGATTTATCTACCAAACTTATGACCTATTTACAAAAAAATACTTTTTAACTTCTTTTAACTTTTAACTTCTAGCTTTAACTTTAACTTATAGCTTTAGAGCAGTAGCTTCCTCTCTGTCTCTCTTTGTGTGTGTGTATATATGTGTGTGTGAAATAGAGAGAGAGACAGAAAGAGAGAGAGAGAGAGAGAAAGCAAGTACTCCCCCCTATAAAGGCCCTAATGTAAGATACACTACGGTGTGTAAGGAGAGAAGAAATAGCTTGTGACACCTTTGAAGGCATATAATGTCTGTGGTCAGGTCAGTGAGAAGTCTTATGCCCGTATGCTGTCCTAAAAGAGCGACACTCCCCTCTACTGTCCTCCAGTGGTATCCCGGCCAGCAGCTTTAAACTAGTCTATTTTTACTATTTTAATACCTTTGGACACATACTGTGTTTGGCACATAGTAAAATATTAAACCTGAAAACCTAAATTCTATTTATCAAATCAGCATTCGCATGTCACTAGTTGCAGTAAAGCTATGTTTCTGTACTGGCACTAGATGGCGTGGATGCATCACTTCTAAACAGGTGACATACTCTGTTGCTATGGTGATGACGCTGGTCACTGAATACCGTTGCACGTCCCTTCAAGACTTTATTCCATTTAGGGTTAATCAAAAATGTTTTTCGTTTTATGATGTACGATTTTTATTTCGATTGTAATTCCAAATTGTAATTCTAAGTTACATAATTTTTTGAAATGTGAATTAAATGTCGTTAACGATACATTGCAATTTCCCTTGTTTTCCCATGATGCATCGCTTTATTTTGTCTCGTAGCTCAGGGAGATGATCGGAAACTGACAGAGCCATCCTCGGCTTTCACCTGACCAAGGCCATCCCTGACAGCATCACGGACATGCCCCCCAAGGACCGCACATAGTTGGCGTGGCTCTTCTGTTCAACGACAAATTACAGCTTTTTATAAGATATTCGACGGCCGCATATTTTTGGCCACAAGGTAAGTCGTCCGCTAAATGTATGTTGTAGCCTCGTTAGCTGGTGAGCTAGGTTAGCTTAATTCAAGCCTTATACGTACTCCCAGTGTATGGAGTGATTGATTCGTTCACGGACATTTTAAATCCTGTGTTTAAATAACCGTTTGGTTACCTGAACAAGATAAAAGCATATTTTATTCAAACTTGCCTTGTCATTTCGACTTTTATCTAAGCAGTTTGACTTCAATGACAATTTAAGTCACGCAGTGGGTTTGCTTCTCATTCCTGTTGTTACTAACGTTGATAGGGTGGCACCTGCTAATATGGTTAGAAATACTGATCATTGATATAATACATTTCCCTTTCTGTATAGCAGCTTATTAGTGTGGTTCGTTGTTCATATTATGCGATTTCTACATTTCCCGTCCTTCATTAGTTCTGTAACGGATTGTAAGCGGAGTTTGGTCCGGCGTGCCCCCCATTCATTAGAGAATAGCACGGGGCTGGACAGCTCCTCCCTGGGCAGCAGCAGCATGTAACATAAGCTGACCATCTGAAATGCGGTGACTGCATCCTACAGTAGCCCCGCTTGTAAAACATCGAGGAAGTGAAATGTTTTGAAGTCGATGAGAGAGGACGCCTCGCCAGGGCCGTGTTTACAGCCACTCGTGTTTAGTTTGATCACGATATAAAAGGTCACGTCCTGAATTATGTCGCTGGTTGACATTAACGTTAGTGTGAAGTAATGAGTCCCTGGCAGCCAGTGCTGGGACCAGCAGCGGTTTATTGTAGGACGTGGGTTTGGGGTGCTGTCCGCAATGCAGGTGCTGAAATTGAAAGTGTTGTGGAAAGTATCACGCGTAACACGTAGCTTATATCCTGTTACAACTTTTGGCACCGTTGTAATGACTATACAGTTTACACTTTAGTTGTATATTAGTATTATTTTCGACAATGAATGGTTAAGTTTTCCATAACACACGTCTAAGGATTGAGACGATCACTGCAGACATTAACACATGTAATACCAGCAAAAATAGTGAGACGATGTGCAAAGAAAATCTATTGTCCATTTTGTCAAATGCAAGGAATAAGTATGGAGATTTGTGAGTAAAAACAGTCTTATAACAGGAGGACCAGTAAATGCAAAGTTCTTGTTTTAGCTGAGAATGGAGGCTACTAGCTTGTGTTTCATGCTGCTGCAGTTCATTGATGTTTTATCCTCTTATTATTTGCAAATGCTGGTTTGTATATTAAGCAAATTGAAAGACATGGGAAGTCAAAGGACATGTTGAACCGTTTTTGCCATTAATGTCTTTTTGGTAAGTTACTGATAGATTTGCGTTTACACTCTTTATTTTCACAACAAAGACAGATTAAGTTTATGGTCATTTTGTACATTCTTACCACCACCACACCGTAGGATGAGCTATGTTGGGAAGTTGGCTGAGGTCATGTCTTTGCAAATGGAAAGCTATTCTAGGAAAGGGATGGGATGAGAGATATGCTTGCAGCACAGGGTTTATTGGAAGGACACATTACTCATCAATAATAGATTATCTCTTCATCCTTTATGACACACCACTGGGTCTATTTGTGATAACCAGTCTGTGTTTTTGTTGTCAATGTCCTTTTCGCCTGTAAACAATCAAAAAAAAATCCTCACAAACATCTTCCGTAACTATGGAGTATTTTCAGTGAGGTGTCATGGTGTATTATTCATGATAGTGAGCTGATGATGCAACAGTGAGATGCTCTGGGATGTTTTATTGAAGCACACTGTAGGCAGGGAGAGGCATTCTCTGCACTAAGGAGGGGTGTTTGGCAGGAATCACTGTGCTCTCAGCCCAGTACAGTTGTCTGGCAGAAGGTGGAGATGTTGGGATTGAGTGATTGTTTGTGTGTGTTTGGGGTGGGGGGTGGGGGGGGTGGGGGGTCTCTCTCTTTCTCTCTCCCTCCTTGTTGTGGCTCTGGAGAGAAGGACATCCAGTAAAGGGAGGAAAGAGGAAGGTGGGGCAAGGCAGGGAAGGCAGAGGCCTGCTCAAGACTGGAAGGCTCCATGCCACACCCAGTCATTGTGGTGCCTATCAATATGTCCATCTTGTGTTTTTTTGTTGTTGTTGTTGTTATTGAGCATGGTATGGGCACTGAAAGAGAATATTTTTAGCAGAAATAGATGTCATTCCTGCCATCTTTTATTTTTATTTAAATGGTCAACAAGTGAAGAGAAGCTGTACTACATCGTACTCTTTGTGTATCTTATACATTTTATTTCATTTTTATTTTTCTTATTTGCTGCTTCAGTTGCGGTGCATTAATTCAACTTCATGTTCCTCTTGGCTGAGGAAGGGTGATTCGACTGGATTCCTTCTTTTTTTACTCTGTCATGTAGATTGAATTACTGTATATTAGTTTAGTCTTATCTTACTGATGTCTGTTTATGAAGACCCAAAGTGCCCATTCCCAACTTTTAAACCAGCAGCTTAATTTGCTTGCTACCTTCAGTAACCGTCTCCTTGCTTTGCTATATTCTTAGTCTGGAATTGACACAGTCCGATTATTAATAAGAGCTTCCAAACCTACTCTGCACATTCATGGGTGTGTATATTAACTTTTTGGTGCCGTTATGTAATCATCAAACAATGTTACAGTTTCTATGCTCAGGCTGTGCGAACTGGCTCTTATGGATGGATTTGATGGTTATTCAGTGATAGTTAACTTGATCTGTCATCTGGCTGGTTTGCTGACAGAGTGAAGGTGGCGTACATCCCATGTCCCAGATGTTAATGGGTGAAAATTAAATGCCTGTTTGCCAGATGGGCTGGTTTTTGTTCATGATTTCTCTATTCTTTTTCTGTCTCTTCCACTTCTGTTATGTCATTTTCGGTCTGGAGGTTGCAAGGCTCGTGTGTGTCCAAGGATTATCAGCCATGGCATCAGCAAATGTTACACTGGAGAATCAACTTCACAGTGCACAGAAAAACCTCCTCTTCCTCCAGCAGGACCATGCCAACACACTGAAGGGGCTTCATGCAGAAATAAACAGGCTACAACAGCAATGCACAGGTGGGCACTGCCACAAGTAGCGACCTTTTGTGTTTTTGAACTAGTGTGGAAAACCTGCACTTTTAAAAACCTCCTAGTGGGCATCTAAAACAGCAAAGCAAATTATACATGTGAGAGATGATGCTGTAGTCTGTATTAATCCCCCGGGACAGATGTACATTCTAAATGGATATTAAGGACCAAACGATTGCAGGATGCTGTGCCTTTAAATGATGACTGTGATGACATACTGGAAAAGCACTTAAGCATTTATGCAATACTCACAGCGGTGCAGCAATACATGTTGAATATATATATGCTGCCACAAAGGAAAGCAGGATGGTCACTCATTTCAAAGAAAACACAGGACACTGTATGGTTTCTGTATCTTTAGCTCACGTTATACTATAGCTGACATAAAACTGTGACTAATCGTTTTGAATAACCAGAACTTCAACATATTGAAAGCTCCACCATGTTTTCACTAAATATACATTATTACTATAGTTCAGCTGTGTGAACAATGTGCTCTTTTGATAGATGCCCTGTTGCAGTTACATGTAAAGTAGACATGTGAGTAACCTTCTCCTTCTTCACAGACCTGACATATGAGCTCACTATGAGAAGCTCTGATGACTCAGGTAAGCCATCATCATACTGCATAATACACATGTACATTACTATTACCAATGACATTTGATTTCTAGTGTCATTAACAACCATCAGTATTGATGTGTTTCAAATATTAATTACTGTTATTGTTCTCAAGTGTGGTTTGTGCTCATTTTTCTGTTTTCTTCTTAGATTACTGTTCTGTGACATTAGTTAAGTACTGATCTTACAAGAAAAGTAAAGTTAAGTATTAAATTAGATCGATTTTCATACCCCAGTCTCAGTCTTTATTTGTGACACGTGGTTTAATAATAATATTTATTCTAGTTTCTCACAGTATATTTCATTACATCAGTGTTATACTGAACACCAGCAGCAAATGGACACCACAAAATTTGAGGCTTAAACAATTTTTTTTGTTTTTTGGAAAGATCTGTGTTGGTGGACATGCATGGGAGCAGAGGGCTCTGTCTGTTTCTAGGTGACAAAGTCCCACCCAGGAAGCATTGCACTGTGGGAGTCCCAGCTGTACATTAGAGTTCCCACTGCTCAGTGCCAACTACCCTTCCCCCAGTGTTACCATGGCCATATAGTGGAGTCAGAACACTGGTCGAATTAAAGCCCAGCTTCAGTGTTTTTATATTGGTTTGAAGCAGCCTGTCAGGGAAGCCTTTTCATAAAGTTTAATGAATTTACATGCTGCGGACTGAACACTGCACTGATATGTGAAACTGAACCGGAAGCAGGTTGTGCTTCACCATTGTTTCAGGATGTTATAAGCTTTCTGATATGCATGTCTAAGATCTGAATGAAACTGCTATGGCCTTAGGTTAAAGGCACAATCACGTTAGTGTGGGACATCTCAGAGGTTAGAGTGCAGGAAATTAGATTATCTGTGACAGCGCTAATGTACATCCCGCACACTTAGTGCAGTAGGACTCAGGTGCTTCAGCTGGGGTTTTAATGTACCAGCCCTCCTTTCATTTAATTAAGGAAAAGCCATACTTGTTTTTGTTACCACCACTAAATTTGGTAGGAGACCGGGTTTAGGACACGTACTAAATGAAGTACCCAATACATAATTTTATTTTACACTGCATTTAATTAAAGGTTTTTTGTATTTATACAAATATGGCTGTGTAAACCTTAACTGGGTGGGAAAGCAGTCAGCAGAGATGAAGGTCAGAGGAGAGTAGTTCTCTAGCTCTACCAGTACTGTAACGTGAGACGAGAGCTCTCTGCCTGTCTCCTAATATACTAATCATTGTTCTGGTTTAGGGATTTGTGTGTACCCATTTATTTGTACTTGTGTTTGCCCTTTAGAAAATGTGCGCATATATGTCAGAGCAGGCTTCACTTTTCTTACTGTGTGTGCAGACAGCAGTGAGATCCGATGCAAGGAGCTGCAAAGGAGGTGTGAGGAGCTGGAGGCCCAACTGAAGAAGAAGGAGGAGGAGAACACAGAGCTGCTCAGGGACCTGGAGCAAAAGAATGCCATGATCTCTGTCCTGGAAAACACCATTAAGGAGAGGGAGAAGAAGTACCTGGAGGAGCTTAAAATGAAGAGCCAC
This sequence comes from Channa argus, assembly GCF_033026475.1. NCBI lineage: Eukaryota > Metazoa > Chordata > Actinopteri > Anabantiformes > Channidae > Channa > Channa argus. The sequence continues at coordinate 20,745,092 of NC_090207.1, forward strand.
AAGCTGGCGGTTTTGTCTGGTGAGCTGGAGCAGAGAGCGAGCACCATTGCTTACCTTACCTCACAACTTCACGCCACAAAGAAAAAGCTGTTAGCTGGCAGTTCCTCTGAAGCCAGCCCCAATGTCAGTCCCGTCACCTCATACAAGCCCACACCTCCACCAGCTAAGGACAGGCAACCCGAAACCCCTCGTCGTCGCATGAAGAAGAGCCTGTCCCAGCCTCTTCACCCAGAGCTGACAGAGGTGTACCGGCTTGGCCCAGACGGAAGGAGGCTGGTTCTGCGTGAACCAGTCGACGCCATGCCCGACCCCACACCTTTCCTGCAGTCTGGGAGAGACTCTCCTGAACCTCAGGTAGTCCGTGAACGCCCTGCTGTTATCCCTCCCATACCCTCTGATCGCTCCCCTGCCCCTCCCCTGGGTGCTACAGCCAGTCCTCGTCACAGCCCAGCACGGGACCGTCAGTACAGGGCTCATGTAGGTGTGGCGCACCGTATCCCACATGGCACCCCTTCCCTGGCTCCACCACAAGCAGAGCTGGAGACACTGGCAGTGGACCAGGTCAATGAGGGCAAGGTTGTGCGAAAGCGCTCAGGAGCTGACAGGACAGTTTAACACTGCAATGCTGACATGCACATTAATGCACATACATATCTACTGTAAACACACTACCCTGCAAGAGCAGGAAGGAGCCTGGCACACTGTGTAGTCTGCTTTTTACACAACACTGCAAGATTTAGAAAAACAACAAAATGATCCTTTTGTTTATGGCATCCCATGAAGAGTTCTGTTTTCCTTGAGATACATTAGAAAAGGACCACTATAAAGCATGCCAAATGTTTCTCTACAATCCAATGACAGCTTGTATTATACACGTGGACTTTTTGCTCAGACTTTCACTTCATTCTATTATATGGTGCATACAAAAATCTCTTAGCCAAATATCTGCATCAGTGCCTGCTTGACTGGTTCAACCATACACAAGCTGTGTAGTTTAGTCCAGGCTAACAGTTACCTTGACATATTTCTATATGCTCCATCTCCTTGACAACAGTCTGGACATATCAACAAACTATATTACAATATGTCTGCAGCTGCTTAGGATAGAATTGAAATTATTAAACTAATACTCCCTGAATGTCTTTATCTTCTTGTGATATCAGTCTATTAACATCACTGTAGGTACAAGCTGCATAATGTGCTAGTTGAGATTTGCTGGCTGTCATGGTGAAAGAGCTGTAATTTCACCTCTCTTTTGTTGCCTCGAAAAACAGCAGCAGTGAACATGTTTGAATGCAGTATGAAATAATGGTGAACAAAGCGATATTTGTGCGTGTGTGTATGTATGTGTGTGTTTGTGTGTGTTTCAGAAAGAAACAAAGAAGGCCATTGAGGACTCACGTTTTAGCTTAAACAATGTCCATTCATGGTATTTGTGAAACAAGGGCATTTTTGAAAATACTGGTATAGGATTTTGTGATGTTATTTACTGTACTTTGTAAAGCCTGAACATTTGTAATGATTTTTTTTCAGAAAACACAAACTTACTAAGATATTGGCAGTAGTTACAGCACCACAAACATGACTGATTTTAATCACTTAATAATCTGCTTTTCACATTAGCATCACCTGTACACATTTCAATAAAGCAATGGTTTGTTTTGGTTTGGTTGCTTTGTTTCAATAGATACGTATCATGTGATAAATTAAAAGGAAAAGACAACATTAATTGTCTTATATAGTGATGGTTTAAGGTGCTCTAGAACAACTAAAGTGCTCTTTACCACTGACAGGTCTCTGGGGGTCATTGTTCCACAACTTATTTTTTCATTTACTGTTCTGATGATGCTTTTGAAGAGGACAGGCTACATCTTATGGTGAAGAAATGCAAAGACCACTGCATATATTTCACATTAATCCGTTCAGTGTTTCTTTATGCTCTGTGACAAATACTGAGCTCATGATGTGATTATTATAAATATACAAATATTGTGACTATGTTAATGCTAAATTTCAGCTGACCACCAAGACACTTTGCTGATGATTATGATTATATGTCAGGACCAACCATTCAGCATCATGTCTAAAACAATACAGTGTCTAACAACAACGTAATATCACAGGCTCTGAACACTCTGCTGTTAATCAAAAGGGATATTCAGTTGCAATAAACGGTGCATCCGTTTCTACAACAGTATATGTAGTTCGATACGTTGACCACTAGGTGTCCTTCAATCACAGCACAAGCTGAATCAGAGTGATGACAGGCAGTGTAAAAGGTCCCGTAAGACAAACCCAGAGGAAGTCTCCACAGCAGGTTGCAATACATTATTAAAACCGAATGTGATTTTCTGAACTAAAAATAAAGTAAAACCTGCTCACGTGCCCACTCATGACAAGTTGTTTGGAAAAGGTTTGTTCGTGAATAAACGTTAATAAAAGGTCATATCTATACAGGCTTCTCCTGTGGGCCAACAAAAACCAGATGTATTAATCTGATTATAAGAACCCCAGTCTTTGTGTAAATGCATTAAAATAATTAATGAAAAGTTAAACATGTTTAAAAGACAAGGGTAATCCATTAAAACATTTTGTAAATATAGAAATAAAGATCTTTGTTGGTATGTTAACAATGTACTGTACATTCATCTAGTGCAAATGTTCTTTCATCATCAGAAGTAACAAAATGGTCAAGGAGTGTATAAAAACAAAGTTATAGTAAATAATAAAAACTTAAAGAGTGCAAAGGTTTGCATCCCTCTTAATAACTTAATTGGAATGTAACTAATTTCTGAAGAAACATTTGTAGTGGCTAGTTGCACATTAAATATTATGTTGATGAAAAAAAATGGATGGTCCCTGACATCTAGGAGTGGTGCTACCCCTGGAATAAATAAACTTTAACTTGACTGAATTGACATTTAGTCAAGTTAAAGTGAAAACTGAAAAGCCGCATTTCCTCCCCACCGAAACGGATATCTCCCAATTAATAATAATAATAATAATAATAATAATAATAATAATAATACAGACAAGTGATTAAAATAATTTTTATATTAGGTAAACTCAATTAAGGTATGGTTCTCAGTCATTACAGGTATGTTGCTCTGATAAAGATGTAATAAATCATTTGGCATATATTTTGTTTAAGCTTTATATTTAAAGTTTAGAAGGCCACTTAATACACTTGACAGGACTACCCAAGAGGAACATTTATAAACATCAATAAACACACCATAAATCACAAACACACTTGTTCTCCTATTCCTGTCAAACATATCACAGAATTAAAAGCATTTCTGGTGGTGGCATAACAAAGGGCAGATCTCAGCCAGGTAAAATGTTCACTAATTTCTTAACTCCTCTAACATCAGTGATTGAGCTGATCTGAAGGCTAAAAAAAAAAAAATTCTAATTTATGAAAGAAAAATTAAAAAGTAATATTTGGCATGCAACCCTGCAACCTTTACATTTTTAGTAAATGAAGAAAAATAGCATCTTTAAAAATAATATTTATTTTAAAACAGCTCCAATTTTGATTTAGCAATTCCATGTTATGCTTTCTGGACTCTGGATCTTATAGCCTTTTTAAGAGATAGTTGATCCGGTGTTGATATGTCAATGCACAGCTTTGAACTTGCCATATTGTCCCCATGTCATCACTGTGCAGGCTCAAATCTCTTAGTTGGCGACGTCACCTTCTTCGGTTGAAAGCCTGAATGGAGAGATGATCATCTGTCACTTTGAGACATTTACTACATTACTGTCAAATAGAGAGAAAAATAGAGAAATCTAACAATTCAAACCTGAGTCTGTAAGAGTTAACAGATTCAATTCTTTCTCCAGCTGCTCAGACGTAATATGCAAGTGGCTGTGAGGTACACTGGGCAGAGAACTGAGCAGGTCTTTACCTGGGAGGCTCGGCTCCCCAAAGGGTCGCAGAACATTTGCAGGAACTTCAGGTAAACCTGAGAATGAATCTGGCTTTGACTCCTCCAACAAAGACTTTAGTTCTTCCTCCAACTCATCTATGTCCTCATCTATTTAAAAAAAAAAAGAAAAAGATAAATATACCTTATTTGACAAATATTAGTAGTAAACTTGAAATCCAGTATACAAGATATTAAAGCTAAAGCACTGACAGAATGTCATACCTGTGCTAGTCACGCCACTGGATATAGTTTGGTTCACCTCATCCTGAGTGTCACATAACTGGTTCAATAATTTAAAAAAAGATATGTTAAGATTCAATTAAAACAATAAATAAAAAAAGACAGTTAATTGTGTTAAAACAAAGGGCTACCTCCTGGATTTGATCCACAAGGTTCTCTGCACGTTCCACGGTTACATCCTTAAGAGAGAGTCTCAGAGCAGACACTCCAGCCTGATATGCCTGCATAACCTACACACATGTTCAGCAGATACCTCAAGTACAGACAACAGACTCGGCTACAGACGACTACACAGAAATAATGGGATCAGACCAAAGTTTATCCTGCACCTTACCATTTTATCTGTCTGTGACTGGGCTATTCTGTCCAAGATTGCTCTGATGGATTCAAGTTTGACAAACAAGTTGTCTGCTCTCTTCTCGACCCTTTTGCGGCCTCTCAAACACCTCAGGGCCTGGGGGACAGACAGTGATTGCCATGTCAGTTATGTCATATTGGCTTTCGTGTAATTAAATAAGGTTTTACAGTTTACATGTCAGTAATGTGATTGTGACCTGTGATTTCTTCCCCTCATGCAGCAGAATCCTTGCTTCTTCTTTGCATCTGGCACAAAGATAATATAAAACAACACTAGCATAAACCACAGTGTCTAACTCTGTTTACTTGCTTAACAATGGAGCTCCATAAGAATCAGTCCTAAAACCCAAAAATCTATGGATTTTTTTTTATGGATTCTCTTTCTTAAATGCCGGATATAAAGGCTACAGTTAACACAAGGTCATGAGATTTTCACTCTATATTCTCTAATACAGTTAATATAAGTCACGATAGCTGGAACTATGTATGGTATGGGCCAATTACAAAAAAATGGCTAAAAGAAACTACAGAAGTTGTTGGGGACATGGCGCCATTGTGCCAAACACAGAGACTTATCCACTCACTAATCCATGAGCAGTAGCCTACAAAAAAAGTAATACCTGCAGCAGTCCATGATTTGATTAATCCATACAGGATTTAATCTTTTCAGAGGAAAACACAGTGTACTATGCTCATATGGATGCACATAGTTGCACATTTCTACAAAAGTATTATCGTTCACTAATTAACGCTCGACATGGAGTTCATTTTTGAAATGCTGTACTTATCGGCCTCCAGGCCCAGTTTCTCTACTCGCTCTCCCAGCAGCTTCTCGCTGCGCTGTAGATGGTAGATGCCTATGTCCACATCACTGACTGGACAGACACGGTCCTGGTCAGGCTGACAAAACTTTACTATCTGTAAAGAAAACACAAGCAAGATAGTTTTATTTACATTAAACACAAAAATGTATTAATGGTTTATTGAATGATGACTTGATCATGATTTACTTTCTCCCCTTCGTGCAATGAAACCGTCACTTGTTTGTCCCTCTGCAGCTGCAGGAGAGCCATGCACAGGGTGCTCTCGTCAGCACAAACATCGGAGGAGAGGGCACAGAGCTCTTGAAATGACAAAATGGAGCGGCTTGCAAATTCACTACTCCGGTATACTGCGAGTAATTCCGCTGCTTTCTCCTGCAAAACAAAGATATCATCACATCATATATGATATCATCACAATGCTGTAGAATACATGTTCTGAAATAGAGCCAAATGACACAATAATGAAATGACATTTGAAATACATGTTAATGTATCCTACTGAAACAACCCACAGTATAATTAAAATGGAAAAATCACGTCAGTATCCTGCTAATTTTGTATTATAGTAAAGCAGTCAGTTTGACAAACCTTCACTAGTTCAATGACAACAAAAGACTCCTCCAAAGGCACTCGGTTGCTCCCCAGGAGAGTGGAGAAGGTCCACTTCAGAGGCTTGACCAGCAGCAGACCAACACCCCAGGACAGCCAGCCGCAGTCCACATGGGCAGCGAACTCCGACTCCCTGTGTATCTTCCCACATCTGGCACAAGTTAAAGTACAGGACATGTAAACTAACCGACAGGAAGAGGCAGCAATCACTGAGCTGACGCAGAAGCAGTTACCTGGCCATGGATTGGATTACAGTCGCCAGGCCCAGTGGGGATTTTTCTTTCCTCCTGAAGGTCTGGCTCAAGTCCTGCAGGTTGACAATGACGGTGGCACGGTCCCTGCAGGTCTTTATGATCAGAGCTATCCAGAAGTCCATTTTGCTGTCCCAGTCCGTTGTGTTGACATCTCGGTTCTCTTTGAAGTCGGAGAATAAAAAATTCATCCGCTCGTCGTCGTCCCATTCAGGTGGCAGGGCCGTTTCGGATGACTTAGACATTGTTAAGCCTCGAGGCCAAACTTCAGTTAAACCCTAAACTTGCTTGTTAAGGAGGCTGAGGCTGAGGCAGCCAAGCAGGAGGCTGAGGCAGCTAGCCAGCTAGCTAGCTTAGCTTAGAAGTTAACGTTGGTCAGCAACATCCACTCTCTGCCCCAACTCTCACCAGAAAGAAATATCACCACTTCTCGATAAATAAACTCAAAGCTCGGGAATCGTTTGTTGAAGGAAGCTCTGAGCAGTAGCTCACCTGTCAGTGACAGCTGTCACAACAAAGTGTCACTTCACCATGATTCCTTTAACTGCGGTTAACGCGAGCTAACGAACCCAACGTTTATCAACAGCACATTGTCCATTTTTTTTATAGTTCAGAGCCGTGCGAAAAGGCGGTGGTTACCGTCCTGATGTATTTATGTTGTTCCCACCCATGTAGATACTTTGATAGAAAATCAAGCGCACCTATAACTCTGCTCACGAGTGTTGTATTTGCGTCCATCATGCGCATATTTTGATTGTTTTTTTTTCTCCACAAAATGCGTAGTTCGAATTTTAATATGTTTCCACTAATTTATTTTATAATGCCAGAGATTCTTTGAGTTTGAAATAAATATTTCCTAAACATTTTGATTTATAATGTCTAACACGTAGAGAGTATCATAAACCATCATACATATTTGATGGATACAACTGATGTGATCCAAACTCTGCGGAGTTGATCAATATTATATCTGTTTTTTAAGTAAGTATATAAACGAAGAAACAAGATGTTTAGACCATAAGGATTTCTTCATACTCCCTTATCCTATATAGGCTCTTACTTTTCTCTGTAGCATTTCTTTAAAAAAAAAAAAGTGAACAGCCTTTGTCTCCTCCAGGCCGGACTACTGCAAAGCACTCCTCCTTGTGTAGCACTTTGAGATTTGTCGACAAACGTAAAGTGCTTTATAAATAAAATGAATAATTATTATTATTATTATTATTATTATTATTATTATTATTATTATTATTATTATTATTATTATTATTATTATTATTATTGCTTAAGCTTCCTTCTAAATGTCAGCTTTAACATTAACAGCTGAGCCATTTTGCTTCACTTCAAGTTGCTAGGTAACTCTTGTCCTTATTTTTCACAACATCATATTAAAATAATTTTTCTTTGCAGTTATCTTTGAGAGTTTGACAAATAATTCTGGATGAGATTTCCTTTCTAAAAAACAGCTTTGGCTCAACCGAACATAACATCCATATTTCACCAACTGAAAGAATGGCTGAAGGCTTCCACTGAAATTCTGAATATTACAAGAATGGTTGGATTCAGGACCTTAGTCTGATAAAAGACTCATACTTAATTTACAACTTTATTGATTATCTCACATGTAAACAAAATACATTACAGAAGTAGTCCATATGCTTTCATTCAGAAGAAATATTTATCATGACCACTTTGACATGATTCACATTAGCAGCAGACAAGCACACAAACACAAAAAATCTGAAAACTAAATTCCCATGTTTTAAAAAGACAGATAAAGGCGTGTCTTTCTTGAAGCAAATGGTCCCCTCCAAAGTGTAAGTGAATATTTTAGTGTACAGCCATATAAATATATATATATAGTTCTTGCTGGACCTGGGCATTTTACCCAGGAAGGAGCTTCAGTCCAGGTGCTCTTTCTCTCCAAACATGCCTCCTGGAGGTTGCTGTCTTTCTCATTTGAAGGAACTTCTTGTCAGACACACTCTGAACAGAAGCTGTACCTCACCAGGACTATAGATGGTATGATGCTCTTGTGAGAAACCTGGGCTCAGTGCTGTGCTGTGTTGTCTTGAGGTGCCACAAGGTCTTCACTGGTGACCGGGCTGGAATTTCCACCCTGGTTGGAACATGCATGTTATATGGCTGTTAATCTCCAGCAGGCACTGGGAGGGATGATGTGAGACTACTTAACTGAAGTCAACTTATGTTCCTGCTGAGGCTTTGCACGTCCAGTCCAAGGCCAACTATCAGTCGACATCCAGTAACTTGCAATATTGTAGCAGCATAAAAAATATTACCAAATATCCACATGAATAATAAATTGCACTTCATGCATGGATCTTACGTTCATCAACCAGTGTGACATTTTGGTATTTGGCACTACCGCCATTTAGGAATAAAATTCAGGAATAAACCTTAAAAAATAGACTCTTGTTTAGTTTGCTAAAGCCTCAGGCGACCTCTGAGCCAATGATGTTAATGCAGAAAAAACATGTAAGTAAAGCAAATTCAAGGGTATATAGGATTTAAAGTATTGCAATGGTAAGTATTGCTCGTTTTACACAGTTATTTTTTGTACAGTGTCATGCAAAATGCTATTCAGATAGACTACAAAACATTCAGTTTTAAACTGAGTTAAATAATCCCGTGAATAATTCAGTAGATGCACATGCACATCATTTTTAGTAAAGCATGTATATATAACATTGTACCTTTAAAAAATAATTGGTCAAAACAGTAATAATCCAACTGTGACATAACATAAAATGTTACTGATGCTGCATATCATCACATTAATTCAATCAGATGTCAAGGGGCAGTGCATAAAAATAGATTATCATCATTTAATCATTTAGTTTTTTTACTTTGTTAAGCTATGTAACTATAGGTCTGCTGTTTCACCAGTTGTTAAAAACATTTGCAGTTTTTGATTTATTTGGCACACTTTGATATTTGCTCAGAGACACCTCTCTCTAACATGTCTACCCCTCTCTTTAACATGTCTACTTGGCACTGAGATCCACCACCAGGTGCTGGTAGGCCAGGGTGTTACCTTTGAAGCTGGCAGCCAGCAGAATGTCCTTATTGTCAACAGATACCAAACTGAACGCTCGCGGGGCTCTCATGTTGAGCTCCTGGAAGGGCTGAAAGCGCTGAGTGAGGTCATCCCACAGGTACACCCTGGAGAAGGAGAAATCACTTCCAAGAATGAGGTATTGGCGGAGGCCCACCGTGAAAGGATACACCACCATTGAGCCTCGAGAGGGAAGAGTCTGGATCTCGACGAAACGCTGCCCTTCCCAGCGGAGAATCTTGGAGTCACCAATGAAGCGAGTGAGGCAGAGGTAAAGAACTTTCCTCACCCAGAAGTGCTTGACCATCTGCACGTCAGCCAGCTCGCTGATCTGGGAGAAGAAGGTAAACTGCTTCTGGCTTCGATTCCACTGGTAAACCACTGGCGGTTGAGAGGCACTGGAGAGGATGAGGTGAGGCTTTCCTCCAACATCAAGGAACTCCACATGGGTGTCCCGATGCCAGGGATGGAGGAACTGGTGGGAGTAGAAGCCATTGCTGTTCCATCGATAAATGCTGGTGGATCCCGCCTTGGAGCTATCTGCTACTACAAAGTACCATTCTCCATCCAGTTGAAAGGTCTCCACAAAGTTGGGCTTCCTCACACGAGTAGTGTCTATGTCTTGGATCTTGATAAAGCGCTGTGGGTCCTCCTCCCACCTGTGATGACAAATAAGGTTTTCATAAAATTGCTAAAGATTTAACAATTAAAACAAGTTTGAGAATTACATTAAATTACATAAAATAGGATTATTGATACTTCTATCGTGTCTGTACAGTAACAATGAAGCCACAGTTAAATTAGCAGCCAATAAACTTAGCTTAAGATAAAGACTGAAAAGAGGATGAAGCAGTTAGCCTGGCTCTGTTCAAATGTGCAAAAACCTTGACACAACAATCAGGACTGTTATTGTTTGCTGACTTCTTAATAGCTGCTCCTGGCTAAAAAAAAAACAATGCAGCGCATACGGTCTTTAGGCTTCAGTTTTTGTATAGTTAAACAAACAAAACATGCTAATTTGTAAACTTCAAAGGTGGAATTTAACTTTGGACAATGTCTTCCTACTTGTTTTCCCATATCTCTCATTTCCCCCTGCTTCCAGTGTTTGTTGTAACATTAACTATTCTTGGCTCCAGTTTTAAATTCCCTACACAGGCAGAAAACTGGCAATTATCTTACTCTTACCAAGAAAGTGATTAGATGTTTTCCCAAAACAAACTAACCTCTTAAATATTAAACTTCCTTCTGCCTTCCCTGTATTAATTTTTTTCACTCACAGGAAACATCAAGTGAGGACATTCTTTTAGTAATAAAACAGGGCTTTTTGATAAGTGGAAGGCTGAGGGAAGTTTAACACCATTCATATTCTGTACATGGACTCCTCTGACTAGAACTGTAAAACATAATTTGAAAATTGTTTCCCTCCATTAAGGCAATGATTGTTTACCACTTGTCCATTTCAATAAAATGTAGCCATATGCAAAATTAAATGTCCTCACTTGTAAATATGAGATCCACCAAAAAGTTGGGCTACAACCATGTAAAGTGTGTTGTTTATGACAACTGGTTTGCAGTACACAGCAGATCGAGCTGCAAGAGAGAAACAAGGTCAAAAAACCTCAGGATACATTTTTAACATAGTTCTGCAATTTTTATGCTTCTATAGATTGAAACTCACAGGTAATGTTGTGAAACCTCCTAAACACCATCTCTACATGGTCCCATACATACAGGGTGCAGAACCCTGAATCCGGCTGAGCAAAGACAACAAACTGATCTCCACTGAACTCATAAGACTCCACTGATACAGAGTGGAAAGGGAAGGTTTCATAAACAGCATAATCTATAAGAAGGCAAAGGAATGACAGTTCTTAGAAACCAAGATCTTAGGTTATGATATGGATTAAATGTTCAAACAGACAAAGTTTGATGTGAAACCTGCACTAATGCAGTTGAAGTCTCGTGGCGCAAGATCGTGGATTCTGCGTCCCTGAAATTCAAAGGGGCTGGCACAGTAGATGGTGGGAACAGAAGTGTTGGTCTTCTCCATCCAGTCAACCAGCCACTTGATTTTACAGTCACAATGGAAAGAGTTCCCACGCAGGTCTCTGAGTAGCAGGTAAGGAATAGAGACAATATATCAGGTATTCTATCAAATTCTCAAAAAAAATAGATGTCAATCCTCTAAACCAACTTGTTACTATGGCGAGAAAAACAAGAAAACTGAAAACAGAAGTGCATGGCTTGAATTAGAAACCAAACAATCGAGCCAGACCATTTTGAAGATGAGTATGGTAAACCTCCAAATCCTCGGGAAACCTAGAAAACTAGAGTTTAATCGTGTCAGATTGTAGTGTCAAAGCTGTCTGTGTGTCAAGACGCCGTTGTGATCTAAGTGAAGGCACACTCACAAATCGGTGAGGATGTCCAAATGTTTAAAGAGATCTCTTGGCAGCTGCTGCAGGTTATTGTTTGAAAGAGATCTGTAAAAAATCGACAAGAAAAATAGCCATGTCTTTCTTACATAGTCTGTAATTGCTGTAACCCTGTCTACATCTTAGAAGCTCAAGAAAATACTCACAGATGGGTCAGGGATTTGAGTCCTCTGAAGGTATATTTTGAAAGAGCCTGAATGTCATTATTCTCGATGAACCTAAAAAGAAAGGTCACAAGGTGATAATAGTATTATAAAAGTATTAATAAAAGTATAAATTTTCATCTGTGTTTTAAAAGCACGTGTGTTTTTTTGCAGAGGGTCATTTCCCCTCCCTTCAAGTTTATTTGCTGTAGTCATTTTGCTTCACTTTGTGTTAGTCTGTCTCCTTTGGTCATTTTCTATGCATTTGTTGTCAGTCCTTGTGTCTTTAAGCTAAAACTAATTGATTTTAAATAATAAATATTAACAATTATTAATCCCATTTGAAACTTCATCCACAGTAACCATACATTTTGTATAAATATTACATTTTTATTTTAGGGCTATTACTTCACAATAACTGCATTAACTAAAAAGGAAACAACTGAACGATGCGTAATGATTAAAGCTTATGTCAAAGAAAGCTGAACACTTAAAGACATCAGCTAACAACTTTCTAGCCCATCAGTTCATTAAACAGCATATTCAGCTTTATCATGCTACAGAGGCAGTGTCTTTGCTGTTGTAGGATTTATTTTCAGTCCTGCTTTTGGCACTCATTGCCATAATGCGGAGGCCAGTCCGGAAATCTTACATTGCAGCTTTGAGTCTTACTTTTACTGTCTTCACAGAGAAATGAAGCCAGTAATGTCAGCTACACAGCAATATCTAGCAGCATTAGTTCATATTAGCCACCATTTTTTTGCAGGTTTGCTTTAATACTTTTGCAAAATTGGTTCATCATATCACAACGTTATGCATTTAGTAGCACAATGTGGGAAACTCACAGGTATTGCAGGTGAGATAGGCCAGCAAAGGCATCATCAGCAATTGTGGTGAATGTGTTGGAGTTCAAGAGCCTGTAGATTAGAAAAGAGTCAGTAATGCTCAAACCTTAATGTTTGAAATGTCCACCTAAATCTAAATGGGAACTAAGCAACTGATTACCATTTCAAGTATTTTTAAAAAATCCATTTGTCTTTGAACAAATTTAGAGATCCTTCTAAAGAAGTAACATCATAAGGAATATGAAGTCTAAATAGCATTAACCATTCATAGGATATAAAGAACTTTAAGGCTTAGGTCCTAAACAATAAAATACATTTCAAATGTGACAATCACATGAAAAACTACACATGGACATACACTCATGATTGCATCTGAGGAGATAAATAGCCCTTTGTCTGGCACAGCAGAACTGAAGGGAGTCAGTCATTTGCAATGACAATGATTCAGTGCCACTTTACTCTTATTACTGCTATGTTACCACTCTTTTTAATAACAAATAATTATTTCATATCACTGCAAAACTAGACATCTTGATGTATTTTACCAGCTGTGGGAGGTGTTGTGACTGTATTTTTAAATGTGGTCCCTCATCATGTTGTGAGATGAAAAAAAAAAAAACATACAGTGTATTACAGCTTTAAAATGCTCTGTTGTGGGTCTGAGCACTCACAAGAACTGCAGCAGGTGAAGGTGTGAGAAAGCTCCCTCTGGGATTGTAGTAAAACCTGTGTTCACCATCGTCCTGTTCAAGCAAACAACATAAGTAATCATCAAAATATCTTCCTGATGTGAAAATGCACATAACACATACAGTGCAAAAGCTTAGAAGTGCGATATCATATGTTATAGTACAAAATGAAATAACCATGTCATTTATATTTTTTCTAATTTTACAGTGCTAAATAATTCATAAAGTAGGACACACAACTTTCTTCTTCCCTTCTTTATGTCTGTTTTGTAAAATGAGGGCACCTTCACCACCCTGCGCATTTGAATTACTGTGACTATTTAAGCTCAACATTCAATTCAAGCGTTGTGTGGAGTCAATATCAGATGATAAGGAGCACTTTGTAAGCTTTTCAGCAAAGGATAAGCTTTCACCATAAAGTGTTAAGCTGTCCATGTTATCATATGTGCTCCATTTACTAAGTCTGTTTCTTCAAAACTAAATCCCTCAGAGGAGAAGCAGATCTCCTACAGAGAGGTAGGGAATCTATTGTTAGTATTGCTCCCTGGAGCTTGACAGGATTTTACTGCTGGGCTCACTCAGCTGAGTTGAGGAACATTATTATTACTTTTATTATGCAGTATGGTCTCGTATACATCTCCCTGTGAAAATGCAAAAACACACTGCATCAAGAAAGCCTCACTAGGAAACATACAGTGCTATTCACTTGATGACAAGTGGGGATTTAATGCATCATTACATAATGGAGGGTGACATCAGTGATGAAGCCATCTGTACCAGCCTGCATACTGGTGAGACTGCATACAGGTTACAAAAAGATGCTTTAGTGAGTGAAAGGCACACAGATGATTTTCATTTATTTATTTTTTGGACTCACAGAGAGATGATTCCGGGGGGGAAACTCTTGGGAATAGAATTAGTATCCACACAGAAGGCACTGTCTTTGGTGCAGGAGCAGGTCGCAGGACAGCGGGGAATCTTAGGGGCTCTCCTGGCATTTGATTCCCTCAGCAGGGAGAGACACAGGACCAGCAAGCAGATCATCCATCTCGGCCGGAACTCCAGCATCCTGAGGCAGAAGGAGCGGGAAACCATATGAGTGAGGGTCTTGAAGTTTCTCCTCAGTAGCAAGAGGCTTGATGAGAGGTGGTGGTCAGCCTGCATAAAAGCCCAGCAGTTCTGATATAACTGAGCGCAGACACAGCATGAGAGAGAAGGGATGGGTGACAGAGATAGGAAGGGAGGGGGTGGGGGCAAGTTGTCCTGTGTATTTGTGGTGGGTGTGGGTGCTCTGCAGCTTCCCTGGCTCTGTGTAGTCTCTCTCTGTCTCTGTCAGGAGCTGCTGCAAACATGCACGTACACTGCAGGAATGACAAGCAACACTACGTCCGCTTTTGGACCTGTCGGCAGTGTCACTGAAAATGAATAATTCAGCACCCTACATGCAGGAAACCTTAAAACCACAGCAGCAGGGAGAGGAGGGATGAAGAAGTAAAGAATTACATCAGTGCTTATACTGCCAAGAGTCTGTGTGTTCTGGGGATGTCTTATCGGGTGTGAAGTTATGTATAGCTGCTGCAGTCATACGAGCAGACAAGGAGGTATCAGCGACACAGGGTAAAAATGTATGTATATGTAGACTGCTCGGCCACAAAATTAAGACCACCTGGTGCTTTTAATAAAAAAATGTTACGTGTTTTTAAAAAGTATACAATGAACTAATAAACGCTGATATATCATTATGGGCATCTGTCAACACAATCAGCTCCACCTTTAGCCATGGTGATCTTTGACCCTTATTATTTATTAAATACTGGACATGTTTTGACATAATTACCATAATCAATATTGTTGACAATACATTGTTTTCTTAGTGGACTACTTTTATTTTTCTACTTTAGGTAAAATGTAGATACTCTGCTGAGTACTTTAACTTGAGTAAACAAATTTAAGTGGTACTTAAAACCACTTTAGGCCAATACTTCCACTTTTAGTGGAGTATTGAGTTGTGTACTACCACCTCTGCAGGCAGTGTATTACATTTTGTTACAATATTAAGACCAGTATTAATGTTGTGTTGTAAATGTAGATTTGAGTCTTAAACAAGGGAATTAATACTACTAAGTAAAAAAAAAAAGATTTTATTCATGTAAAATTACATTTTGACTAATTCTAGTAGAGAAAATTAAGAAACAATAAAACTCAAAGCCTACTTTTTGATGAACTCAGCATTAAGAACTAATTTTGCACAAGATAGATGGGCATTATGTCATAAACAATATAATCTGATTATATCAAATGTGCGTTTCATAAACATTACTAAGCTTGCAGCTGACTTTTCATTAAATAACATCCCAGTTCATCAATTAATCATTTGGTCGTTTTTGTCAACAACAACAACAACAAAAAAGTAGAAACCAAGAAAGCTTCAAATGTTATTTGTCTGGTAAACAGTGCAACTCTAAAGAGATTTACATACGGTCATCATAATATGAACTAATGAACTATTATTGGAAAATAATCATCTGCAAGAAATCTTTCTGAACCTATTGTTTTATGCAAGCATTTAAGGTATGTATATGATAATGATATCAAGAACATAGTTGATGGCAATTAGCATACAGTATCTCTCACATATTATATTATCTGCATGTGACTGTGAATTGTCTTTAAGTGGTTTTTATTTGTTTTGTCAATATTTTATATGGACCCCGGAAATTACAGAGATGCAAATAATCTAGAACCTGAAAGCACATAATGTTTTGAATATTACCCTCTATACATATTCTATACTCTATTTATGTCTTTGTTGATCGACCTCTGTAGATTGGGTGATACATTAATAGAGTCTCGGTCTATAATACCATTAGAACAACCATTCGTAAAAATCTCTCATTACTATTGAATTCCACCAGTTGTGGTAATTTATTTGACATGTATTTGACGCTTTCATGCTGCATAATGTGTCTTCTCAAAAATGAAAAAAAAAAATCTGATTTGATATAATCGAATATGCATTTATTGAAAGGGTCTCAGTGTAAGCTTTGACAAGTAAATGATTGATAAAACCAGCGTTTTGTAATATATTGTCACTCACTTATGGGCTTAACAGTAAAGCAACAGATCCGTGGACATTTGCCTGTGTGATAGCAATTCATCCTAGTAACTCCCTAATACTGCGTGATGACACCAGAGGGCGCTGTTGGCTATAAAATGAAGTGAACTCGTGGTAGGGGACTGTGCAGTGAGCGCTTACTGTTTCTTGGCAGGGGAAACCTCAGTGCCAGGCATTACTATCCTTCCTGCACAAGGATTGTGCTGTCAGACAGAATCTGCAGAGAGACCCTGCAGTATACTGGGTCTGTCCAGGTCTCAGGACAATGTTCCCAACCCAGACTGGCAGCAGTCCCTGTTTTCGCCTCGAGACATTTTTGATGTTTAATAGTGAAAAAGTTCCAAAGCAAAAGTGTTTTTGAACAGAGGTCATTCTGGCTCTAAAATCTGTGTAATACACTGTGTTACATAAAGTGAGTTAAAATCAGTAACAAAATCATGGGTGGTGTCTCTTTGTGTCTTTTCGAGTTAAGGAATGCCATTTCCTATGCACCAGCTATTTTCATTTATTATCTTTTGTGCTTTGGTGCAGTGTGTTTGTGTGCGTCTTAGCTTTTTTGTTCTAATTGTATTTGTGGTTTTATGTAAGTCATGCTCAGTGAGGAGCAGTTAATGCCTGAGCTTACTCCTTGCAGAGCTCCACCCAATCCAAACCTCCGGTGGGAAACAGTATAATTGCATGGTATAGAGATGTTGGCATGAAACAGCTGCTCCAAACCTCAACGTGCCTTCTGTGAGCCAGATGAATCTGAAATGCTCCTATTAATCCACAAAATTTTCTCTATACAAGTGTACATACTAAATTGCAGGTTTCCCTCTAAAATGCTGTTATGGTAAAAGTGACATGTGAAACTCATCAGCAATCGCACCAACTCTTCCACAATCTCATTTTTAGCAACTATTTTTTTCCCCTTTTGCAGTGTTTTAAAACTTGAGGCAACATTTCAGCTTTTTGTAAACCAATTATATACATCCTTCCCAAAAGATGAGATGAGTATGATGTCAATTTTTTGTAAGTTATCAGGTTGTTAAATATGAAGCTACCAGCAGCTAGTTAGCTTAGCTCAACACAGACTGAAAATAGAGAGAATTAGCTGGCCTAGTACATCTCAGGCTTGCCATCAGCATTTTATAGTTTGGTTTCAACTTCAGAAGTTAAGGAGAAATGCAATTCCTTCCAATAAGCTTATGAAATCTTTATAATATAAATAAATATAAAATCTATTACACTTGAAATTAGGTTATTTATTTGCTTTAAACAGAAGCCACACAGAGCAAAGCACAACGGCTTGTAGCTTGTCCCCTCACGGGTCATTTATTTGCCATGTGTTTTTCGCTGGATGCCCATCCTGCTGCAACCCTACCATTTTTGTCAGGCTTGGGACCTGCACCAAGGTCCGCTTGGTGGCTGGTTGGGGCCACACCTGGCGGGGTGGGATTTGAGCCTGCTCACTTTTGCACCCCAACCCAATGCTCTACCACTGAGCCACCAGGCCCTGGAAGCCACACAGAGCATGGTTCATTTTAGCAGTAGTTGTACCAAGTGGCACAGGACAACAAACACCAATATTCAGCTACCAGGTATATTCTTGCCTATAAGACAAAATAGGTCTCACCTTCTGTAGACACATATGGACACTGCAGTTAAATATACTTGTGGCGGGAGACACAGCAGGCCTGGGCTTGTCTGCACATATTTTTATTGGAGTGTATTGCTATAAGTATGTTTATTTAGATTTCTCTATTAAAATTGTTTAAATATAACTTAATTAATGAAATAGAGTAGGTTCAGTTCCACTTTGACACCGCATAGTCATTTTTTTGTAAATTTGTAATATAAAAATAATTTATTTATTTAACAATTATTCACCCAATTTCCCTTTTCACGGCTACATTTATTTTTGGATCATAGAATAGCAGATACATAAACAATTATGTCAATAACACTGAAACACAAGCAGGTTGTGATCTGCAGGATTCAGTGTGTTTCTCCGATCAGCTCAGCTCTTCTCTCAGTCAAGTAGCCTACTGTACAGCATTAACAGCTGCATCTCCGTTTTTTAAGGAATAAATGGAGGTTCAGCCAAGTTCCCACTCAGTCTAAAGAGTTGAACATTAGAAGAAGCACTTGGCCAGGCTTACTTTGGCAAAAATTACTCATCAAACGTCACAAAGAGTTCCTGTCTCCTTTGCCAGCCTCTCACTGTCTCATTATATCTGTTTGGCACGTATGTCTTAAAAATTAGAGCTTTTTACCTCTTCATCTGCCAACCCTGCCTCCGTGCTGTTTGAACAACTTTACCTCCATGTCACAGCCACTGACTTGTTTTGCTTTAGTTTCAAACCCACATCCCATTCTGATTATGGGCCAAGGAGCCTGAAAAGACCTCTCTGTGTATTTCCATTTCGGTTTACTTTTCACAGTTTGCCCTCCAAGCTGCACAGGAGGCAAGGAAAACTAAATAAGAAGTAAGATTAAATATGTTTCGCCAAAGCTTTTTCTGGGAAAATCCTGGCTTGAGGCAATGTGCTTCTACATGGCTCACTGAGATGTAGAGACTTCAGTCAGACATGTATGCACACGTTGGTGTTTTTGTAGATTCTGTACTGTTGGAGACACGAAAGCAGCATGTCTGCAGCTACTTTGCCATTCTTTATACAAAGTGACTGACAGAGGTTTATAAGGGAACAAATAAACAGCCAATTCTAAGCTTCCAAATAATAATTTCAATCATCTTCTTCTTCTTAAATATGTATTTATGAGGCTAGTACTGTAGATACCAATTATTCATCCACTCATATCTGAGGGGAAGATAAAGGAGCATTCACATGTGACCAAGAAATCCAATAAGGTGTTTGTCACAGCCACCAGTCTGTCATGTTTGATGAGCTTTTCTTTAATAAGGAGTCACAAGGTTGCAATCAAGCTAATAAATTCACATTGATTAAGTCTTTGACAATAAATGTTAAGCCCTTCAAACAAGTCTATTAACAGCATTGAAAGCTGTTAAATGCAATGCAAAAAAATGCAATGCAAGGATACGTTTAGGATTTAATATCAAACTGTGCCAAGAAAACAACATCCCAATTTGCTCTTATTCTCTGCCTCGCTCTCCAAGTGTGGCTCAGTCACTGGAAGGCATGTCAGCCAATCTCATCCCAGGCCCAATTCAATTAAAGAGAGTACAAAGACATATGGCTCAGGGGCAAGTGATATGATTAGAGTCCTATGTGAAACGACGCTGCTACTTTGATTCATACCCTCTCTTATCTGGTCACTCAAGGCAATCGCCCTCCAAGCTGAAACAACTGAGCCAAAGAAGGCTCCCTAAGGTGGGCTGCAGTATCCTCAGGAGGCTGTAAAGGTCTCCCTGAATGAATCTCTCACAATCATCAGGTCAAATCATCATTATCTTCCCAGTGAAAACAGACTGTGGCCACAAAGCAACCAAGAAAACACAGAAACAAGTCTGTTTTTTTTTTTTTTTTTTTCTTGTTTAGTCTAAGACAGGGCTTTTCTGAGGATCAGCATTCTGACATTCTGAGGCTCAAGGGATGAAGAAAATTCCTCCAAACCTAAGACTATGCTGCTTTCTTAGTTTTCAATCAGGACAATGCAGAGAAGCAACTGTAGCCTAGACCTTGTTCCCCCGCCCTTGTGCTGAGCTGCCATAAAAGACAGGTGATATGCCTCTTGGGACAAGGATGTTTCGCAGGAATGCGTGTGCAGGTATTCTGCAGCCTGTGGGCCCAGCGCACCAGTTGATCCTGTTTGATAAAGGCCCTGACAGGCCCAGATTATATGTCTCAGCCTGGAGGAGGTGTCTGTGTCTCATTCCTGCGCAGAAGAAAGTCGATCTGGTGGGAAAGAGGCGGGGCCATGCCTGTAGGCATCAGTTTTTGTATAGTCGCCAACACACACCTTGTCAGGCAGACACCACTACCACTACCCCCTCTCCACCGCACTGCTAGTTCGACACCAAACAAACATCCTCACCCATCTCATTTATCTGACCACACCTGCGCCTCCAGACACCATGAATCCACGAATCACACAGGATATATAGTTTGTGCTATGAGGGAGCACTGAAATGTTCAAAACCCCAAAATTTCAGTCCGGCTACACTTTTGCAGGATTTATTTTGCAAGCTACACTGTAAAATGTACATACCAATAATGGGTGTCTGTCATACAAGTTCCGGGAACAAGGGGCCTGGAAAGACTTACAAAAGGTATGTTTTAACCTTGGCCATGGCTTTGTATATTGATTGGACCACTGCTTTGGTCTCACAAACCTTGTACAGACCTTTCCCATGTTATGAATCCTGAGGTCTTTGGTGATACCTTTATTTGGCACCACCCTAAAAATGACATTTTTGTAACAAATGTCTGCTATCATTTTTTGCAATACACACGCAGTGAAATCCAGCTAAGGAAAAACTACAGTGACTATTAATCAAATGCCCCCGTCCAAGCCAAATGCCAAACACTTTTGAGTTAGATAATTAGATATTTATTTATTATCCCTTTCCTACCGTGGTATATCAGAATGAGAAGTGACACTACTGTCATAAGACAAGGGTTTGTTTTTCTGCTACCAAATACCAGCAACTATAGATGTTCCAACAAGACTTAGCTTTGTGTTTATGATATAAACATTATACTTGCATTTTGAGAATGTTAGCCTGCTGCTAGTATGGCTGCGGACTCAAAGCCTTGTTGATATATAATTGTATTTATTACAGTCTGGATAGCCTATGCTTACTTTGAAATTTGTGAGCAAGAGACTGTTTTAATTCACAGCCCACATAGCTACACTATAATTACTATAAAAAAAAAAGTGCATACACCAATTTATTTTTCATACTCGGTAGCTGCAAGTCTCCCTGTTTAATGTGGGATATTTAATGTTAATGTTGGCTTGATTTACTGTTTATTTATTTAAAGTAGCATAAGATCAATTACCGGTGCTGAAATGTGTCATGTCCGCTTGTCAAAATTTAAGAAGAAAATCACATTTGATACACTTGAAAAGATCTAATCACAATATTATTTCAAAATAAAAGTTGAAATACTCTGAAAAGAAGTATAACAAGTACACCATAATTGATTCACAAAGTCATTACAAAATAAATACACCACATAATTTATAGGCTGTGATCTGAAATGTAAGTGATTCACAGTAGACCATAACATAATGCATGTACTGTAGTGAATACACTCTTCCCAACAAATGTATTTGCTTATGGTTGTTTTGTGATGTGGACAAAAGGAGGAAGGGGGCAGTGACTCAAAGACAATAGCGAGACATGCAGTGAGTGACATGCCACACCCCAGGCTCACCCCTTCTATCATGTCTGTCCCTCAGAGCAGCCAGGGCACCGGGGAGCTGTCATCTAGACAGATCTCTGAGCCTTCTGTGGACCCCTCTGTGGAGCTAGAAACATCAACAACCAAAAGAGCACAGTTGAGACGAGGGCACTGACTGCCTTTTGTCATTTCTACTTCAGTATCCATACTTTGACATCCACAGACAATATATTTACATCATTAAAAATATTACATATTTTGTTCTGATAAAAATATGTCCCCAAGAGTGAGCTACACCCAAAGCCACAGTGGCCACATTTAGACAAAAAACAGCTGGTCATCATTTTAACCATTGTTAACGAGGGTGGAGAATCTGTCATAGGGAGCAAGCAACAGAAAATTAAAATTCCTCATCTGTTATGAAATCAACAATCTATGGTGCACTGGAGCTAAGCCTGTCTGCTGCGGTTACCCACACACTTATGTCTGAACTGTCTGTGGTCTCTTTTTATGCACTCAGCACAGGGAGGAATGCCAGGACAAGAGACATGTCTCCTTCACCTTGCACATGGAAGAGGGCCAAAGTGGTATTCAAGAGTTCTAGTCCTGTATTGCCGTAACCTTTTTCTCTCTGTCTCTTCATGTGCATATACAGCTCCCCCCCCTCTTAACCATAAATAATCAGTTCATTTGTGAGAAGATGGCCGTGCACAAAAGCAGGCTGATGTCACCACTCCCTGTTTGCAGGAGGTTTAAATAAGCAGAAAGACACGCACGCAATCTAACACCAGCATCATCATCTCCACCAGTGTTGTGCTCCCACAACCCTCTCTTCTAACTGCATGAAGCTGAGACATGATCTCTGATTGACAACGTGTCTACTCCACAGTGTAGCAGAGAGTTGAAGGGCAGGTCATCTGTCTTCGCGTGAAGGAAAAACACATTGTGGAGATTAACAGGGGGGCTTTTCAGGGGGCAATTCATCTTAACAGGCAACCAAAGAAAGGTGTATGGCTCTCATCTTGCTCATTGATACTGATTTTCACAAAAGTTATACTGTTCGCAGAGGAGGTGCTCAATTTAGTGATTTATATCTTCAAAATGTAATAATGGATTTGATATGCTAGAAGAAGGCAACCAATTCATCTAACTGTATAGGATTAACTGCATGAAAGAACAGAATAACAATTTGACAAAGATGATTAAAAATACTGTTTGTCTAAAAATAAACTTACATTTACAATAGCTTTGCCTTTCCCCATTTAAAATGACTGAAGTATTAAGTACCAAACTTCATTAATCATTTATTAAAAATAAATATGAATAGTTGTAATGCATTGGGTTTTAATGCTGATCTTATTTCAGTACACTACACTCTTCCATCTTGTCAGACATTAAATTAGTCATGTCAAATTAAAATATGGTACAGTTTAAGACATTTATACAAACAGTGCCAATGACTGTCTGAACCTCTGTCTCCACAAAAACCAATAATGTATTATTGTTAAATCCATCTCCTATTAATAAGAAATACTTACACCTACATTTAAGTTACAATATGCAACTTTTTGGACCCATATTGGAAGTAGCATGACTCTTGAAATCAGTGTACCCAGGGAATCGATTAATGAAGCTCTGTCAAAGCCTTTGACATCTTTTTGTGTCCCAATGTGACGTACAGGGTTTCCTGACTGGTTCGAAGGATGAGCCTCGATCAAAGCCCCCTCCAAGGAAATGTTTCTACGCTGCTGTTCTGTGAATCTGCCTCACAAGCGGCACCTCTCCACTTTAGGTTATGGAGGAAAAATGTTAAGAGTTATATACTCTAGCCTTAACCATATTACAAATCGTAACAAAACAAAACAAAACACCAGTAGTAAAGTAAACTGTCTTACAAATAAGGTGCTGGTATGAATGGACTTGTTTTATAACTTGCGTGAGGACGTTGCTGGTGCTTGTGAATACCAGTTACCGCCAGGTAACTTTTGGACACAGAAATTACAGTCCTCCCAAATCAATTTACACACCCATTCACTCATTTGAAAGTTAAATTCACTGAAAAGACAAAAATAGTATATGGCATACCTTTTTTCATTTGCGATTATTAGAAATGTTTTAATTTGATTTGGTCACATTAAGCTTTTTGATTTGGTCACCCATCATGCAAAAACTGCTAACAATAAACACCTTCCCCTGCGCGTTGCCAACAAAGCAACAAAGACACACATGGAGTTCACAAATTACAGTCATCTGCAGAGCACTGACAACTGTGGTTACACTGAACAGCAGACAATCTTTGCTCCACCAAACTCTTGTCAGAAGTGACAACACCCTCCACTTAACGGGAGCTCTGCTCCATTAGCAGGCCTCTCCTGCGCTTAGAAACCTTCATTATCATCTCAAGTACAACACACAGAAGATTGTGTTTCCAGGAGAGGGTGACATTTCTATCAAGAGCTATGGCTTCATTTGTTTCTTTAAATGCTAGAAATGTTTTTGAGGACATCTGGAGGGTTTAGGGAGACAGATGTGTGACTGTATTCACAAAGGTACATAAAAGAATGTTTGTGTTAATATTATATAACTGTTGCAATAAACTGTAAGTGTCAAAAATTTGTTCTGTTAACAAATAAACAACCCCCCTCCACTGCCGTAATACAGTATGTTACGATGGCCACCTACATTGACCTGAGCTGAACGACCTGGCTTTTATAAAGGGTCAAGAGCGAGTTGTGTGCAGCCAATTGTACCCTGTTGCATGGAGACTGCAATCCAGGTGATGCATCAGCCAGTGGCAGAAAGCCAGAGCTAAAGATGGGCATCAAGGTTGGTGTGGCTGACAGATGAGAGAGTAGCACCAGCACTTGCCAAGCCATTCTTATGGCCATAAATTACATGTTTACTGCCAACTGTAGCTCTTTGTGCTTGCCAACATTTCTTCTGATGTCAGCAGCTCATTTTCATATCCAATTAGTCTCCAGCATCCAATGTTTAAAAGGTGAGAGATAAAGTGGCCATTGCTATAAACAAAGATTTACATTACAGACATGAAAATCTTCCTATTTATAGACCTATTTATTGAGCTGTGTTCAAACTCTGGAAGCTTTAGCGTTTTGTTTTTCAATTGAATTTTATTTACCGTTATCCTTTTTTTAATGACATACGCATTCTGCAAACCTTTATCAGAAGTTAAATGGCAGCTAATATAACTCCTGATAAAGCATTTACAATAGAAGATGTGCTAACCACATAAAAGGCATGCACAGTGGTGCATGATGTTGGCTGAAGCAAATCCCTCTGGGTTCTAATAAGCATGGCGTACAACTAGATATATTTCTAGTAGTTGTGACCATTCTTGACAACAAAAAATCAAAACAAAAAGGATCTTGAACGAGACATGATAAAATCTCACACACACACACACACACACACACACACACACACACACACACACACACACACACACACACACACACACACACACACACACACACACACACACACACACACACACACACACACACACACACACACACACACACACACACACACACACACACGTGTACAAACACCAAAAACAAACAAATTCTGCAAAACAGAAAGCCCAACAGTTACACAGAAAACCCAATACATTTTTCACTGATTATTAGGGGAAATCAAAAAACTGGCCATGTAACTCTTATAACAACTGCCACTTACCACCATTTTCAAAACATTTGATCGAACAAAAGCATGTACAAAAGAAAATAATTCAGTTATGGTAAGAAAAATAAGAGTAAAATGTAAATATATGTTCATATTTATAATCTAACTGTATTTACAAAAACAGAGTGATTATTAAGCAGTGGACCACCGTGCTATATGACCCTTGTAGTTTTTCCCCTAAAATTGGTCTAAAAAGCAGTATGCTGTCCTTCATTACTGATGAAGTGACCATGGAGGGGAAAACAAAAAGAAACCTGACACAATCACAGTCAGTGATTCTCCTGAACTGTGAAATGCCCAAAGTGGAGAGTGACTTTTCTGACACTGTGACAAAAAGGGCCCCATAAAAATCATCACCACCGAGAACTGGGAAATGGCTGCACTCTTCAGTCCATTTGATCCAACAAGTTCTAAAATTTGTCTCCAAGCTCCTTTCACACAGTACAACAGTGTCTTTTTAGCTTCATCTCTGGGAACGTGGGGAAGAGTCCAACCCCATGAGGCAGGGAGTGGAGGAAATGTCTATGTTTGAATGGAGATGAGGTATCAGCGTTTCTTAATGGCTGCCCCATTAGATTGGGGAGGGAACTTTGGGAGGCAGGGCTCCTCAGCTCCAGCATCGTGGGAGAATACAGAGTCCTCGCCGGAAGAGCAGGTGGAGCTACGGGTGTCAGGGAAGTTAGGAGAATATTGATCCAAAGGCACAGAGAGCTCCAAATACTCCTGCAGGCAGAAAGAATCAAAGTTTTAAAACAGACAACTCTCTTTTGCCATCATATGATAAGGAGAGTATGACTTGCCTGGTTGGATGTCATGGACAGGCACCGATCCAAGTCTTCTACCAGCTGTTTAAAAGTGGGTCTGTGTGAGGGCACAGCATTCCAGCAGTCCCTCATCATCATATACCTGTAGAGGTGAAGAGATTCAACAGTGAGCAGTCTAAACTTAAAAAACTGTTTCATATGAGGGGAGGTGAAAAGCCTGTGTAGCTGGGACAGAACAGTCCATAAATATTCAGTCTGTTGTATTTGGAGGTTGCTCAACCTTTGGGTAATTAATTTTATTGGTTGTCACACAAACAATTGTAGGGATCATTTTTATATTGCCAAGCACCCAGAATTCAAAAAACATGGGTAATGTAAATACTTGCTTTAAATGTAAAAAGCATTCAGAACAAATTTAGATTTTAAGTGTTACAGTCACTAAAGAGTCAGAAGAACAGGGTGAATTTTAGATGTGTAATGTTCCCTTACAGCTCATGAGTGCACGTTGAGGGCTTGTCCATACGGTGACCTTCTTTGAGCAGCTTGAACAGCTCTTCCACTGGGACGCCAGGATACGGTGAGCCTCCCAGGGTGAAGATCTCCCAAAGCAGCACCCCAAATGACCAGCTACAGACAAAAGCAGAGAGGAGCATATAGATTTTTAGCAGGACTAAATGTTTACTCAGTCCATTCAAACTGAATTTTAAAAGTAATGACATTCAATACTCACACATCACTTTGGTGTGTGTATATCCGGTCAAACAAAGCCTCAGGAGCCATCCACTTGACTGGCAAACGACCCTGTGGGAAAGATATGAATGGTATGGCTATCCAGAGTATGTTTTCATATTTGTGAATAACTAAACAAGTCATAAGCATACTCACGTTGGTGGTCTTCTTATAGTAATCAATATGGTGGATATCTCTTGCCAGCCCAAAGTCAGCTATTTTCATCACGTTGTCTTCAGTTACCAAAACAT
This sequence comes from Channa argus, assembly GCF_033026475.1. Taxonomy (NCBI): domain Eukaryota; kingdom Metazoa; phylum Chordata; class Actinopteri; order Anabantiformes; family Channidae; genus Channa; species Channa argus. The sequence continues at coordinate 20,772,363 of NC_090207.1, forward strand.
TGCGAGCAGCAAGATCTCTGTGGATGCACTGGATAAATAAAAACAGAACTGAATGTCCTGAGGGTCACTGTCTCAAATAGAGAGCTTGTCAATATTTACTGAATATTTGTGGGCTTTTTTTTTTCTTTACCTTTTACAGCTCTAACTGATAAATTTCACACTGAAGGCTGAGAAGGTTGTTAGAATTCATTACTACCTTTTTGGAGGCCAAATACTCCATGCCTCGGGCCACTTGGTAAGCACAGGACACCAGGTCCTTGATGGACATGTTCTCCACGGGAACCTGTTCTGGGTTGTGGCAGTACTCCATGCCTGGTGGACGCCGAGCTCGTAGGTACTCCCGCAAGTTGCCCTTAGATGCATACTCTACTATCACATACAGAGGACCTGAGAAAAGATAATCACTGTAAAATAAAATGCCATGTAAAATTCCAAATTAAGACATTGTCAAAAGTCTTCATGCTGGAAGCAAAAGTATATGCGCTAAATGTGCATTTAAAGCATATTTGAGAACCGAACTGATTACCAACAGTGATTTAAAAGGTAAATGTCATGATGTAATAAATACAATTCATCACTTACTGGACGCAGAGGATCCAAATATTTGGAGATCAAAAGGATAAATGCCATATCAAGATACATATCAAAGTTATAGTGGTTTGTAAATACATTGGAGCGAACAAGCAAGCAATGTTTGCACTTCCGTGCAAAGGCAACAGAGAATGTGCACCACGGGGTCATTAGAGGTTAGTTTTTCTTTAGTTTTTGTCAGGGATGAAGGAAGAGAAATGGCAACAGCTGTGGTTAATTCAAACTGTGAGCTCGGAAGCTGGTGTCAGAATCATTTATTCATGCTGCCCTACACATCTTGCAAAGTAAAATTCACAGCAACACTGTTGTCTGAGGGACAAGAGTGTGTGTGTTGGCTTGAACAGGCCATGGCAGGTCAGTAACAGGCCCCTGTCTGTCTGGTCTTACCATCTTGTGTACAGGCTCCCAGCAGATTAATGATGTTCTTGTGCTTTCCGATGATCTTCATCATTTCCATCTCTGAAATCAGATCTGACAGGTCTTTCTCAGTGGCGTCAGCTGGAGGGAAAGGTAAATAAATCAGGTTAGGTTAACTGTTCAGTGTTGTGTTGATAAAAAGGCACAATAATCATCTTTCAAAGCATGTACATAAGAATTTTTCAGCTATTGCAGAGCTGGACTTGAATTTGTGTTGTAGAATTCACACTTGAAGTACAAGACAATAAATGCTACTTTCCCTACAGCCTCACTTCTCTGTGCCATTTAAGGAACAGTATTTTATATGGGTGTCAAGAGTTCTCATAAATTTTTACTCTGCTTTCCCCATTTACACAGTGGCTGGCATCCAATGCCTCTTAGTATCTGTTCACAGCTTTAGATTCAGAAGTTTTTTCTGGCCCCTGCAGGGTGGACACGAGGCTTCTGTTAAATCTATTACTATATGGTGAAGAGCTTTCCCTTGCAAACCCACTGTGACTAAGAGCATTTATAAGAACAGCTAACTTACATTTTAACATTTTGACTGCAACCTTGGTCACACGGGTTGGCTTTTCTTTGTCGAGACCCAGCGCTTCTCCCATTACTACCTGACCAAAGCAACCTTCACCCAGTGGCTTCCCAAGAACAAGTCTGCAAAGGGAAGACACATAAAAAGGTAGAAATAAATATAATTTCACAGTTTCAAATCCCTTTCAGAAGGTCACTTTTCCTAAAATTATGATTAGAAAAGGACTTACCTGTCTCTGAGAAGTTCCCAACGGGGATCCTGTGGCAGTTCATACTCAGACACACCGGATAGCATTGGAGAGCCACTGGAAGAGAGGCGGGAAGGACGAACCAGCATCACTCCAGAGTGGATGGAGGAGCTCGAGTCCACAGACACCTGAGGTAAAGAAGGCTCACATTTCTTCTCTCATAGTGCAACAGACACCAGTAGTAGGAGCTTATGCAGAAAACCAATAAATAAATACCAATAATAAAAAATGAAGATGACCAAAGTGTAGCTATTAAAATTCTTGCATAGAACCATGTCCAACACACCCAAAGCATTCATGTGCATTCGTGTGAGTCCCAGCACCATTTGCAAACTTACCTGATGCAACACCTCAAGTCTTTATGACCCCTAAAAGCTCTATGAATGCATGCTTTTAGTTTTAAAATGCCATTTTAAAATTGAACTATGCTTTAATTTTATAAGAGCATCAAGATGGTAAAAAGAAGTTATAAATATTCCAAACCCCCTATCTACTTTCTGTTACCTGTCTGCGCAAGGGAATGCTTTTGGCCAGCTTGTGGACAGCCAGCTGACTGTTGAAGTCACTTTTCTTTGAGGAGGTTCGAATCTTGACGATAATTGCGATAGCAATCATGACAGCGATGAAGAAGAAGCCCACACAGTAGATGACCACCTCCAGATAGGTGTGGTTAGCTGGAGGGTAATGTGGGACAGCTAGATGGGGTTGGGGGCAGGGACGTAGAGTGATAGGGGGGCAGGATTGTCAGCTGTCACAAATAAAATTACTGTACATACCTAACACACCAAAGCCTGCAAATACACAGCAATATAAAATAAAACAAAGCTCCCACCCAAACACATAGCTAAAAATTCTAAAAGCCAGAGCCTTTGACACTGATACATGTTGTATGCAAACTGCCTATCCAATGGGGTCTTAGTCTATGACCCCTATAATGCAGGAATAGCAAGGACAAACCTAAATGACCCAACATCTGTGTTATGGATGTTAAGTGTTTGATGCAGTCCAATGATTTATTATAAAATGGGGATGTATGAAATTAAAGGTTTAAGTATAAAAAACATTCAAAGGATCTGACTTTTGTACACTTCACTCACAATGTTTCAACACTGTCCATTACTGCTACTTAACGGTCTAATTTAAAATTTACCTAATTCTAAGTCTAAAAAAAGAACATCACAAAGCAGGAGCTACAATAAGCTACTTTATTTTCTTGGTATATCCAATGTGAGTGTTGGTAACACTTAAAAACTGTTGATGTCAGATTTTGTTTTTTTCCTCCCATTGAGTAAAAACACGAAGTATACCAAATATAGGGGTGTAATGGTTTCATATTTTGGGGCCAACTTTGGCTTGGGATGCTTCTTTGTGTACAGAAAGTAGATATCACAAATACTAGTTCTGAGTTTTTGTGCCCATGAATCCTAGCAATGAAATAAATCCTGATCCTATCAAGTATCTCAATTCTTGAAATCTGCATAGAAGTCAAATGCATTAATCATGTTGAGTACTGTTTCTTTAATCCATACAACTGGGTACATGTTCCCGTCTAGTGTACTGCATAGAAACCCCTTTGAATGAGCGAGCATAAATGCGCTCGCTCACACACACACACACACACACACACACACTTTTCAATTTTTTAATTTTCTATTTAAAAAAGAATCCCCTACTGTGCCATGAGTAAATTTTATTCATCCATATGCTTTTTCAGCTATGACTTAGCGGGAGATTTTCCTCATAAAACTAACTTTGGAAGCCTTACATGTTGGGATGCATCCCAAACCAAGTGTTCAATGCCAACTGGAATATACCATTACATCCCAAACCAACACCGGTAATGCAGGTTAGCTGCACTTGTGTAAAAGGGCTGACTGACAAGCAGTTTGATAATTGGACAAATGCTCATTCCAACCCTCGGGAATGAGAAAAATCCACTACAGAAAGCCAATTATCAAATCCAGCTGCTGTGCTCACAGCAGGAAATGACATCAGGAATACATGTCATTTGTAGTGCTTGTCAAAGAAAATCATCTTTACACTGAATCAAATGCAAACACCAATTAAAGAGCAGAATGGCAGAGACAGTTCAAAGTGAAAACTGACCAGAACTGCCAAACAACCCCTCTAAAACCGTGAGGTTATACCTGGCTGAGACCATTAAATACACTTTTATTTGATCCTAATTTGAAAATACAACTGGCCTAATTTTTTAAGTTGATATTTGTTATGGTAGATGAGCTATTGGTTTGTTTGGCATTCTGTAACTTCAGTAAAGAAACATGGCATGGCCAATGTGTCTCCATCTAGAGAGTTTAGATGGAGCAGGAGCCATGCCGAGCACAAACGCAGTAGAAGAATTTAGTACTTGTAACTTGCCCTGGCTTCCTCTCACATTTTACAGAACTAACATCAAAATGATCTTCTTCCGGCAAATGTGAAATGGACAGCCAGGCCAGAGTTGGAAAAGACATAGTGAGGAAATGTAGGAGAGACAGAAACACTGATACCTTCAAAAACGGTCAACCATGCAGAGTGATGAGAGAACCCGATAGAATTGCCCGCCAAGCAGGTATACTCCCCAGCGTCAGCAAAAGACACATTTCTCAGTTGGAGGATTTCCATTTCCTTGTCCGTTGTGTTAAGGCCAGCAGTCTAGAAAATAACAAAGGAAGTAGACCCAACAAGAGGCCCAAGAAGGAAAAGTAACCATGAGTAAAGGAATTTGAAAGAGGAAGGGATGGAGGAGCGTTCTCCTCTTCGATCCAACACCATCTGCCAAAAAGTATCACCAAGAGAACCTGCAGAGGACTCTGTCAAGAAGAGACCTCCGGTATCTGTTAGTGAAGGAGCTGGTTAGGTTGAGCCTGTACTGCTGGACGCCACATTGGGCCACCCCATCACCACATCAAATATCTCAGTCTCATCTCTACATGCAAGAGATGGGCAACATGGAAATCTCCACAGCAGAACAGCAGCACACTCAAATTTACATTCACACTTCTGCCAACTATGTGAGCACTAGAAAAAGTAGAGTTCTGTAAAACACAGGTAAGCAGAGGACAGCTGGGGGAGGAAAAAAAAAGGGGGGGGGGGGTCTGTGTGCCATACATGGAGAGCTTTGAAGAGCAAAGGTGTAAGATTAATAGAAGTAGATGGCAAGAGAGGCCCATATTACGAGGGCACAGCACAGGCAAGGGGCAGGAATGAGACTGGGTCCAACATAAACCTGAGACTAAACACATTCAACTGTTCTGCTGGGAATTTTCCATAGCATCATTTACAGTCAGGAGCACTGAGGCAGGAGAGAAGGAGGGAGAAATGGAGGGAGGGAGGAGAGAAACAACTGATGTTGTCTTGTGTTATACAGCCCTAGTATTTCCACGTGGTCCTAGTAGCGTCTCCCCTTTGTTGACTCTGCTGACTCTACTTGAACTGCTGCTTGGTGGTTACCTGTGGGATCATATCTGATGACAGTCAGCCAGGCTGACTGATTGGCCTCTCCTATATAATTGGACACTTTACATATATACTCTCCACTCTTCTCCTCAGTCACATTGTAGAGGGTCAGCACCTGAGCGTCCGAGCTATTGACCCCAGAATGCTGGAAATAAAGACAAGTCATATGCAACACAGGAAAAAGTAGCAAATAGAGCATTGACTGGTTGTGGGGGTTATCGCACAGTTTAAAACATTAAATAAAACCAAGTTATTTACATGATGCATTTTACACAGTACTGGGAATTTAAGAAAATAATTGACAGCACACTGACATAGCAACTACTATTTTTCCCTTGTTCCTATTGTAGTAACATACGCAGGCTCGTTACAGCAATGGGAGTAAGCTCCTACCTTGAGGACACGAACGTATGGTAAACCATCAGGACCAAGACGGCTCCCGTTGACCTCGATATGCTTCAGCCACTGGATATGAGGCTGAGGGTCACTGAACACCTTGCATTCGAACTCCACATCGCTGCCTACCACTACAGTGCGATTAGCTGGCAGGCCAGCCTGCAGGATTGGCCTGTGGGGAGAGCGCTCTAGAACACAAACAAATGGAAGGTTTTAGACTTGTATTACAACCCTGAATTTGTTTAGACTTTTCCTTGAGGAGCTGCATCTGACAACTCAAAAGTGAGTCTAACAGCATAGACACTACCATGAATTTATCCTGCAAAAATCATGGAATTTTTCCCCCATGGGAGAACAAGTCTGACTTTGACAAATGTCTGCTGTGTGCCACATGTGCAAAACGTCAACTCTGGAGATGATTCTCCAGACTTTATATGAATACGGTTATATACAAATTTTTTTAAAGTTTGATGAACACATGCAATATATAAACAAACACATGAGCATAGATTTAACGGTGGCTGAGTTTCAAATAAAACATCCATTGGGACTTGGTAAGCAGTTGTGACTAAACTCTCTCCTCACTGAAATGTTCACATCAGGCTCTTGACTTTTGCAGAGTTCAGATAGAGCAGCCCATGAGACAACAGTGACAGAGGAAGTTGGACTGTGATTTATAGGACAATTGGTGTAAGAGCGAATCACCGGGCAGGTCCTATAGGAGTAATCACTTCTCTCCTCAACATGGAGCCATCACTCAAGCTGCAAGTAAACAGGCTTAATTTATGAAACTGCTCCATAACACCCAGTAACGCTACAGGTAGACTATATAACTCTGTCCCTGTGCCTTTAGGATCATATTTGATTAGTTCAGGTGAAAATGTGAAAGATATTTGTGAAACTGTGATTAAACTAAGGGTGGAGCAATGCATCGACATTATCAATTACATAAAAATTTTGATTTATGTAACGTGTGTCGATATGTCGCAAGTAGGAAATAAGATGGCTTTGTCTAGCGACAGCATGGAGTCCTCTGATGAGTGAGCGAAAAAAATAAAAATAAAAATAATAGTAATATTACAACAACAAGTATTTTCGCCAAAATGACATGGTGCACTGTGACTTCTTCAAATTGTTTTATTTATTTTGCTGTTGAATTGCTAAATGTAGACAGACCCCATTCCTTTAACTTGGTAGCTAGATTAAACAATTAATACTTACCGACTACATCTAACTGATAGGTGTGATTGATGCTTCCATACTGGTTTTCCACCACACAGGTATAGTTTCCCTTGTCAGAGGGAACAACAGATTCCATAATGATGGTCCACACATGCTCACGGACCTAAGGTTAGAGAAAAGCCAGAGTCAGTGTCTGAATGACAGAAGATCAGAAGATAATCGAAAACGTTCACAGACACTCCAGACAGAACATGTGGTCAACCAGATAAATATGTTGTATGAAATTATATATATGAGAAATTTTTCTATTGTATGAAACTGAGCACTAGGTAATCGCAGGCAGACCCTTTAATTTGATGGTGGTTGCAGGTCATTCAAGCTCCTGTCCACAATGTAAATGCAAGTATAAGCAACACAGCAGTTATTATAATTCTTATTTATATTAACTACCAAGTTCTTTTATTAATTATCATAAATTAAGCCAGTAATAAGGCATTTGTGCCAACAGAGTCAGTGCTAGACTCATACTGCATTCAGCAGTATAATGAATTTGTCTTCCTCCCAATAGGAATTCATCCAATTTTGTTCATTTTAATGCAAAGGCTTAAAAACGTCAATAATGTTTGACATGATAATGATGATAAAATAACATTTTACTCCCCTTTTCCATGACACTACCCAATGTTTTAAACACGGGATCTTTGTCTCACCTTACAAAGGCTACAGGAAAATGGAGTTTAATATACATGTGCCCCAACCTGTCTTATTAGCACCAACTGTTGTCTGGCCCTTTTCCACAACATGTTATAATTTTTCTTCCATAAATCTGCCAAGACCGGCAGTGTGTGATTAACCAACAAACCTTAAAGGCAATGGCAACATCAAACATGCATATACACATACTAAGCCATATGCTCTCCCTCATTTAGTTAAAAACGTGATGAGGGAGTCCAGCTGCCTCCTGCCAGATGTGTTGTGCTTGGCTTCATATACATGTGGTTTACATTATCCCCTCCCTCCTGCATGTCTCCGTCAGACGATATGAACAATAGAAGCCAGGCCATAAAAGCAAAAGTGCAGGAGGGATGAGAGACTTCATCCAGGCACTGATGTAGACCTCTGCACCTTGACTGAAAAAACAGCAGCCAGATGGTTAAGTGTACTGCCTGGCTGGGTGTGGGGCTCAGAGGGGACGAGGGGAGCAGGCAATTGAGAGGAAACTCCAAAATGTGTCCCAGCTGAGGAAAGATATCTCGGGAAGCACAAGAAAAGGATGGACTGGCCTACACGTTGATGGGTTGAGCAGACACCGGGAATGACGAGGGCTGTTGCTCGTCTCTGTGAAAATGCATATGCAACCCACACCTGTGAGGCAGCTGCTGAGCATAGCCATTCATGAAGAAGTCAATTTTAAAATGGTACATAAAAGTACAATCTGGTCCACAATCCGGTCTAGACTCTACCACACCTGACACACCCTTGATAAGTAAATCCAGCTGTCTTATAAAGTATTGTAAACATAGTTTTATCAGCCGTTAACGTCACATTTGAATACAGCCTGTCTGGAAATGGGAGGATGTTAACAAAAAGAGTAAACACAGCACACATCATATATCACAGATAAGGAAGGCATCATGGTACATTTACAGTTACATGGATGTAATTACAGAAAAAACGATGCACTGATACTGAGAATGAGGACAGCCAATGTTATCCATCCACACAAATGGCTAGGATTGCCCACCTGGAGGTATTGTTACTATGGCACAACGTTCTTTTTTGTGGCATTGAGTTTCATCTTGCATTGTTTCTCAGGTCAAATGTGAAACTTGCCTCTGCTTTTCATTGGCAGAATGTGTCTTAACTGCAGGGGAGGGTGTGATGAGCCAATAAGATCACTGACACAGCTCCATTCGTAGGGAATGAGTTTGGAGAGATTATAGAGGAAATGCTAAGAAACATCTCTAACAAGAAGCGGAGAGGATGGCAGTGTTTTTTTTATTACCTTGAAGCCTCCAATGCGATGGTCTCTCTTGAACTCCTTGCCATTCTTGTACCATTTCAGAGAGGGAGTTGGATTGCCGTTTGCTTGACATCGAAACTTTACAGTTTTACTGGCTGGTACAGCGTGTAGCTTTTTCTCCATTTTTTCTGGTTGAGCCCACTGTGGGGCCATTGCTAAAGAACACAACAAAAACCCCAGTGAAGAGAAGTATGTATTGTCTAAAACTGAACAAAAAAACAAATTACACCATAAGTTCTTTTTATAGAGGACATGATGCATATTTACCCAAAAACATTTCTGAATTTAAAATCCTAGGTCTTGACAGCACTGCATGGCTAGTTAAAGTTTTTCCGTTTTTTTTAACAAAAATAAAATCTCTCTTTTTAATGCCCGGGCTTCCACTGACCAAGACAGGTTATGTAAATGTTAGGGGAACATGAAGCTCTGAAAGTCAGACAATACACTCAAGGTCAGCATGACTCCCATGCTTGTCAGGTACTGGATTCTTGTGGGCAGCACAGGCAGTAGCAGCCAAATGATGAAGCGTGAGCATCTTATGTGCTTCAAAGACAAATTAAAAACCTCTAAGGCTAATCATTAGTTGGTCACCACAGGGACAATCTGTCACCAGAAGCTTTCACCAGGGTAGTGAAAACCCATCTGACTCAGAGTAAAATCATTCACCCAAACACACACATACACACGACCCGTTGACTTCTCATCAAAATTACTAATAACCCTGCAACTTTGGATGAGCATGAACAAGACACATTTAGCTTACTTACGCATCAGTTTCTGACTGCCTAAGAGTTTGGCTTCCTCTGAAGATGACTCTTCCTCTTCATCATCATCCTCAGATGAGGCCAGCAAATCAACTAGTGAAAAAACTAAGATATCTAAGATTTTAGATATTTATACATCAAAAGTAAAAGGTTGTGCACAGTTTACATTACTTTACCTGTGACGTTGAAATAGGTGCTGTGGTTGCCCAAGGTGGTGCATACATACAGACCAGAATCTGTTAGCTCCACAGTCTCAATCTCCAGCTGACCATCTCGAATGTGTGTGTGTTCGCCATCCACTATGGCCACGTGGTCTTTTGTCCAGTTGACGGGATGTAGGCAGTCTTTGGGAAAGCAGCACAGATTCAGACGATCCCCAAAATAGAGTGTGTATAGCTGCGGTTGTGTTTCCACAGAGACTGCCAAGAAAACATAAGGACATTGTTGTACTTCCACAGCTTAGTAACTTTGTCACATTACGTAACTTACAAAAATGTATATAGATTTGTTGCAACCTGTGATGTAAGCTGCAAGTTACTCAGTAGGATAACCACTAGGATTATTCCCACTAAAAGAAACTAAACTGTATCACAGACTGAATAAATACCTAACTGACTCAGTACACACTGTCTAAATGTTTAGATTTGATTCATATGAAACAGATTATCTATATCTCTACTGTAAAATCATCAAAAATAGTACAGGCTCCGAAAGACAGCAGAAAGGTCCTTTCTTGATTTTCTGCCAGTAGAAAGCCCGACTAACCTTTCCTCCAAATTAAATCGAATACCAAATTAGCCAAGGCCCCATTTTCAGGCAGGCAAGGAGCAACTCAGACGACGAAGGTGAAATTCAATTAGAGGAATGAAGAGAGAGAATGAGTCACAGAGCAAGACACCTGAGCCCCCTGTTTTAAATGACTACATGATCCACAGGGGATGGGGCTAACCCAATTATGCTAACATGTTGTGAAGATGTATGTATGCATGCATACATGTCATCCATCACAGTGGTGTGATTTGTCTAGGTAAGAAAATGAGTGGCAAAGATTGCTTGACATTCTTGATCTAGACTCAAACTTCTTAGGCCAAAAAAAGGAAAGAATGTATGCTGCCCTAATTTTGTTATAAAACTTCCTGTGGGCTGGTGCTAATAAGTTAAAATTAAATAATTGTGCATAATAATTATTTTGTCTGTGTACAGACCATTTAAAAAAATAATAAAATTCACAATAAAAGCAAACACAAGCACCAGACCCTTTCAAATTTGGAGTTTTGTTTTTCTTTTGTTTTGCTTCATCTACACAAAGGATTACTTGATTATCAAAATAGTGGCTGCTTAATTTTATGTTGACTGATAAATTGACCAATTGTGTTATTTCCAATCCCTATATTTCTACTTTTTACTTAAGAAGCATGTACTTAGAAATTTTCTGTGGCAGCAACATAATAGAAAATGACACTTTCCACTATAGTGCTTTAACAGAGGATCATTTAATTTATCTACTATTCCCATTTCAGACATAGAGCCAACAGCAATATAAAACTGTATAAGAAAATTTCATCGAGGTATCAAATGCCCTATCGGTGAGCAATCCCTCAAAATTAGATTATTCTGAACTGTTCACAGAAGATACCGTGTTTGTAAACACATTTCCGTGCAACAGGAAGCACATCTACACAGCATAACCTCAGGACAACATCAGCAAAGCTGACTAATCCCTCCCACCATCACAACAAAGGCCTCTCAACAATAAAGGGGAAGAGGGAACAGTGAGAGCAAACCAGAGAGCCTGTGCACAGGAGCAAGCAAGAGAAGGCCTGCAGCGGCAGGTTCCAGTGCCAGTTGCTATGGTGACCCCACTTGGGCCTAGTAAAGGTATTTCCTGGATCACATATGTCTGACAGGCCCTTAATCCTAGCAGGAAAAAGGGGCCAGGGGGTAGGATCAACTTTCTCCTCAAAAACAAAACCAAAGGAGGGAAAGCAGAAAAGGCATTTACTGATGGGCTACAATTATCCAACCTGTATAGTGTTAACCATTAGGTCTCTGCCCCGTGTGTGAGCCAGTCAATATGTTTCAGTTCCTGACCTGTAAACGGAGATGCCACTGATAAAACTGTGTCAACATCCCAGCTGTTAATTTGGCTGTAGACATCATAAAATGTCCATATAAAGCTGTAAAGTTTGCTTGCTACTTTATTGTAAGCCAGCAAGGGCCATGTTAAAAACAGAACAAGGTAAATTAAACCAACCATTGTCTCCAGGTTGGAAAAAAAAGAAAAAAAAAAGAAAACAAAAAAAGAGAGAGATAAAATAATCAAATAAAAAAAAAAAGAACACACTTGTGTCACACACTTGATTTTCTAACTTGTCATACAGAGGTAAGTGCCAAGTTGCTGTCATTTCCTTTGAATTCGAGGATGTTTCATCTCAGTTAATCCTCTTGCCGCTATGATTGGATTAAAATGGATTAAGGACTGTATTTTCAAAAAGCAACCCATCTGGAATGGTCTCTCATGTGTTCTTGCAACCATTTGGAACAATTGATTGACATAATATAAAATCAGCTTAATTATATAAATCATGAAAGGATTTTTTGTGAAGAAGAAAGAACTGAGGGGATTTAAACTTGGGTAGAAAGAAAATCAGGAATCTGTAAACTCAAGACCAACTTAAAGAAAGAGTTGGCGCCAGTCTATAAGAACCTTCTCTGGTTAAGAGATAGGAAGCAATATGCAGCATGAATGACTTCTGGGACTTCCTGCTCTCAGTTCAGTCATGGTTCAATGGAATAAAGTCAGACTGGTTGAAGATCTGCAGTGGGACACATAAAATTGCCATAGTAAGTCTCCTTTGCTGATTTAACTATACTAGAGGGAAGGAGTGGGTTATGTATAAAGGGGATTGATAAGATAAAAAAGCCAGGGTTGGCAGGAAGCAAAAGAACAGAACAATGCCTATTAACAAGCAAAGAAGCAGAGCGAGTGTCCCTCCTGAAGGCCCTCCAGTTGAGGACCTTTTCATTTCTAAATGAGCCGCTGACAATCAGTATGATTAACACTTGAGAGCTACAAGGATTACCTGTGCAGGGCAAAGTTGTTCCCGGGTATTTAAAATTAGTTCAGCCAGATTTAGCCTTAAATTATTTCTAATGAACAAATGTAGTAAACCCAGGAAATAAAAAGCTGTAAAATAAAAAGCAATTACAAGTTCACAAAATTAATACACAGTGTAAAGTAATCCATTACAATAGACACAACATCATTGTCCTTCTTAACCAAAGTCTTTCCATAACTACTTAGTTGAACTGGTGCTTAAGGTTGGCGCAAATTGTAAATTGCCTTGGTAGTTGCGTGACCATTTTCATTCCAATATGCATTATGTGATTTTCCCTTTTGATCTTGTTACTATTGGTACTTTCAAATACGTAGAAATGTCACTTCACTGGATCAATGTGAGAACACAATTTTTTATTTGAGTGCTAAGTATTGCTGATAGAGAAACTGGTGCTATACCTTATTTCTCACATTTCTTTTGGGGTTTTGCTAAATGATCTCACTGAGAACAAGTTTAAGAGCTGTAATTTGAATGGCTTCCAGGTGGCCCCTGAGGAGATTCAATCAACTGAGTTTGCTAAGGGCATATTCTTTGTTATGGAGTACCACAAAACTAAGACAAACAATGAAGCATGCATAAAACATGACCTTTTCCATATCACAGTTCCATTTAGTTTTCCCATCCTAACAAAGAGAATTTTAAAAAATACTTCTGCTGTGATTGTTTGTCGACAGCTGAAGCCATCCGTCACCCAGCAGGGAAGATCGGGGGAAAGTGAAGCATTCCCAGGCTGAAGTCAAGTGGGGGAGATGGAGGGAAAGCACAGAGGCGCATAGATAGTACCTGGCCATTTGGTACACTGGGTGGGGTGTAAATGTATCAGACTTCCCCCACCCTAGTTGAAATTTATGGCTCACCTTAGAAGATAAACATTCTCTTTAGAAACGTTATCCCTGAGGATAAGGGAGGGCTCAAAGTAGCATCTCATGTACCTTTAAAAAAAAATAAAATAAAAAAAAAAGCTGCCTAATTTATAGTTTCCCTGGAAGTTAACTCATCTCAGTGACAACAAATACCTTTTCATTAAAAAGGAGGAGACGAGCAGGGCCTGCTAGGTAGCGGGGCTGCCGTTGTGCTACAGATGGGAGTCATTTACTCCTCCCTGTCCCACTGCTGGTTTAAACACAGCCACAACAAGTTTATTTTAGGGCTTTCAGCCCAAGAGAGACCCTCTTGCTTAATTACTCTAATTATAATGCTGAGCTTTATCATATTCTACTGCTGGTTTCCCACTTCCGACAGCAGAGTGTAAACATGCAAAACTATCTGCCCACAAGACCAGGCAGCTATTACACTGCTGGAATGTATCCAAGAGACATTTTTTAGGATTTGATTTCAGTGCCTCTTTCCCCTTTTCAGAAGTGAATTTGTGTAACAGCCAGACAGAGGTAAATTCTTTACAATAAAAGTCACACAGATGTACTGCTGAGTTTATAGCAATATTAAATTAAATCAGAGCAAAAGTTCCACCTGTAAGACTTGTTGAGAACCCATTTCTAACACGGTCAGTAGTGTGAATTGGTTTAGTTAACCATCATAGACAGTTGTGCTACATGTGACAGAGTAAAGTGCACTTAAACAACATCAGACCAAGGCAAAAGGGGGTAGTGGGGGGAACGCTGACGCTACAAAGGGCATACTTCACCAAAGCCTGGACTGTGTTAAGATTACATTCCTGCACTAAGAAGGTTTGATTATCAATAGACCGTTTCTTGAGGCAACAGCCAAGATAGGTCAGACATTTTTAGGTTCAAACTGTTACATAATACTTAATAATAATGCAACAACAACTGGTGAAAAAGTCTGTAGTGACTGTTTAAATTATCAAGCCCCCTTACCTTCATCGGTGTTGGCAGGCCGGCACTGGGTCCTTAAAACCTGGGCAAATAAAGCCAGAAACAGAAGCATACTTTGCCTCATCAGCATCCTGCTGAGTGAGCTACAACTGTTGACTTTTCTCCGACTGGAACTCCATTTAGACCTTTGGTGCATCAGCAGTGACTCATTCGCAGTGCTCAACTAAAAACAGACAAACATAAATACATTTTTAAAAATTAATTAATGCATAACAATTTGAGCAGAACCATGCCTTCATAAGTCTTTTATCAAAAAGAAAAACAATACATTAAAAATTAATTCAGGGTGAAGTGGGTGAGACAGAAAGAAACATTTGTTTGCACTATCCCTCACTTCATAAAAAAAAAAAAAAAAGAATATTGTCTCCATAGTTCAAGGTGGGTACTTCAGCATTTAAGCCATCTTGTACGGAAAACACTGATAAGAAACTGCAGAGCAATGGGCTGATGTGATAACTTGAACAAGCAATGGCTGCATCTTGCTTTGCTTTCAAACCTGTAAGTTAACACAAGTTCATATTAAGTAGTATGTTTAAAGTAGTATTACAGTAGTATGGTAGACAACAGTCTGGGTTGATGGATGTACAGTATCCTTTTGAGTGGGACACAGCGCACTGGAAGACAGTCGCGCGTGTGGACACGGACACACACACACAGGCACCTCTGAAGCATCTGGCCACAGAGATTAACACTCGCCCATAACCCCCTACCCCACTCGCCTTGAGGAATTTGTTTAAGACCAAAAAAACAACAACAAATAAAGCCTGTTATGTGAAACCCTTGTAGAGAGAGGCCGCTGGGCCATCATTTCCATGCTGACAGATCTATCACCTAACAGTTGGTCCACAATCCAAAATGACCCCCTGTAACCATTTGTCCCACAAGTTGTCAAGGGGTCTCAAACAAATACTAGTTTCTACAGAGTATTTTCCCCTCTTTTTAATTCCTGAGAATCAAATTAATCCATAAAGTAAAGTAATTTCTTGTAAAACTACAACACAAGTGTGTGCATCTGGAAACCCCAAACCTGAATTATGCTTTGGCTTAAAGTCATGTTCAATTGTAGCCGAGGTTTCTTTTAAGACGTAATTGCTTGTGGGAGCATTCATCACTGAACCATCATTGTGTTCTCATCGAAAACCAATTCAATTTCACTTTCCAAGAATGGTCTACTGTTCGAGCAGCTGAGCTGGGTCAGGGGGGCCTGAGGGGGATAAAGCAGCATGGTCATCGCCACTCTGCAAGCAGTGAGTCAGTGTTTGGGAGGGTTCCAAGAAAATGCTTCTGGTACTAGACAGAGGCAACCGCGAAGAGCAGCCCACCACGTTCCCTGGGCCCTCGTCACTACAACAACTGCCAATAATTGAAAGAGGAGGAAGCAGCTTCTTCAAAGTATGACACGGTGCTTTGTCATACGCCGGTCCCATGAGTTAAACAGAGTAAGTCTTACTATGCACACACAGTGCACACTCATCATGAGCTAATGAACAGGCCTCAACAGAAACTGACTCACAGACTAGCGGGCTGATTCTACGGGCAGATATTCTTTTATCTTTGATATTAGTAGAAGCAAATAAAATTGCAGAGCTATTTTAAAAAAATCATTTTATGTAAAGTGAAGCTAGATTTTGTCCCCTGTTAATTTTCAATTAAGCTTTTACCTAGTTGCTATTACAGCTACATAGTACAACTATAAATCAGACAGACTAATATGTAGGCTGGTGTCAGTTCATCCAGCAGCAAATTAGTAAGAAGAAAGACAAATAATTAATACACATTCTGATTTAAATCAAAAACACTCAAATACTACAGTCCTGGATTCACCGAATAAATACAATTTCTCTTCCGGTCAAAGATCAACAGCTTCAGGGGTCACCACAGCGGAAGATGTTCCGCATGTTGATTTGGCATGTGTTTTTCTCTCCCGCCAGATGCCCTTTCTGCTGCATCCGTACCCTTTTAATCTGGGCTCGGGAACCGCACCAAGGTTGCCCTGGACAGCTGGGCGGGGCCACAACTGGTTCGGTGGGTTTTGAACCCACGGCCTTCTGCATCCCAACCCAATGCTCTACCACTGAACCACCAGGCCCCCTGTAAAACTTCTCTTCTGGTGCTGGTGGCTAAAAAGAGACTTTCACATTAAACTTTAAACCATAGGGTGCAACTTTATCAAGCTTTATCTTTTTTTACTAGAGATATGCTCCAAACCTTATCTTAATCTGATGAGGTGTCAAAGCCTCCAATGAATCAGACTTAATGGACGCTGGCAGCAGTGCAGAGAAAATCACTTCTAAACATTCACAGTGAGGCTAGTCCCTTTAACCAATCACGGAACTTAAATTATTCGATTCATTCCTAAGTTTTGTAGCATTCTTATGGATTTTCATAACAATGGCTACTTGAAGGAATTGACCTGCTTGTCAAAATGTGACAGAAGATAAGCACAGAAGAGAAGGAAGGGCAAAGACCAGGCTGCGCAGAGTGGATCTCAGGCAGCATTTTGTAGTTTTAGTCACACTGAAATACAAGCACCTATCTATACATTTTGCTTTTGTTGCTTGCTGTTGTGTTGCTCAAATTTTCATTTTCAAGCAATTGTATGTATAAATCAAAAGTGTTGTATAAAAATCTACATTGTGCATTAGCATATAAATAGTGACTGTTCAGAAAATGTACACTATACCTTACATTTAAAAATAGGAGTATTTGCCTTTTTTGCATTACACAACCTGTAAATTCATATAAACAAAAAAGCATATTTGTGTTTTTAAGAAATTAAAATATTTTGAGATAAAAAGGGGCTGAATGGAACAGGAGCCTCTATTACAGTACAAAGACAAAGGTTACTGGCCTAACCCATAACATGGCCCAGACCATAATTACTGTTCACTGCCATCCATGCATAAAATTCCTCAGCTTCCAAATTCGGCAGCCCCCTTCCCAGCACTTCAGCCAACAACAGGCCAGTCTGCACATAGCTGCAGTTCAGGGGACATAAGAGCTCCAGATCAGTTCCTTAAGGCCACTGTTTTTACAAAACAATGTTTTTTCCTTTAAGCAATCTGAATCACTTGTCTGCCACCAGCATAGCATGCTGGAGGATCAGGTGTAATGAGATTACATTCCAATGTAAAGATAATTAATGTCAAGCCAAAAGACAGTATTGCCATTTGGCTGACAAATCTGCAGTGCTCTTCAGTACACGCTATGATATCAACATGAATGTGTGGGTTTCTCTTAAAAAGGTTAATTAAGAAACAAACTATAACCCCAGAGATGTTATTTACATAAGAAATATGTTATTTTATATAATTTATTTAAATCAGCACCACAAACACACACATTGTAAACCAATTAACAATGATCGACTACCATCTACTTACTCGTAGAATTTACACCGACACAAGCAACATTTCTTGATAAGATAAGGTGTAGTTACTTAAACTGTGTGTTTTAATTTACAACAATTCTGTATCAGGGGATGCAACTAAATTAAAGGACAGGGGATACTTTCCATTAGATGTCTCAAGAAAAACTCCCTGTGAGCATGCCGTTCTCCAAAACCTTCCATCTTTTCCCTCGCTGTTTAAAAGACCACATTTTGAGCTTTACATAACATCCGACTGGCCCCTGCAGATCCAGACTCAACGAAAAACGGAATATTGATGGTTGTCCTCTGAAATTTCACTCCATTTCTGAGTAACTTAATTTGGAACTATGAACGAAATATTGTTTATGTAATCTTCCTGTTTAAGTTTAAAGGTAAAATCTATGGACCGAAAGAGAGATGTAAAAGGTGACATTTAAGCAAAGATGCAAAACTACTGATATCGCTATAGCAAGCATATATTCACAAGACAACGATGTTCAGAGTTAAGGATAACCATCATGGGAAGTCTTAAGACATCTGCCTGCTAGGTTTTACCCTTGATGTTGGTAGTATTATTAAAAAGTTTAAATGAAAAAAATAAATCAACATATCAGATTAAAGGCGCTTGTTGTGACTTTGGATTTCGCAGAAGTGCAGGCAACATTTAGGCCTTGAGCATTAATGTCACTGATTATAACCTTTCCCTGTCCAGCATGGAGGAGACCTGAGGTGTTACCACAAATGGCACACGGTTACAAAAAGACTGGAAAATTACAAAAAAAGAAAAAATCTATACTAATAAATCAGAAACAGGTTGTTGAATATATACCTCCATTTATTAGCCACGAATTCTTAATAGTTCATTTTCATGACAAGAGGTTTGGCCATAAATCCACAGAAGTACCCGTAAAGCACGTAAACATGCAGCGAGGCTAAATCACAGAGTGAAGGGATAAAAAGACTCCAACTCACCTTGGTGGAGGGGGGCTGCGGTACAGCCAGCGTCGGTTAGATAAGGAAGACTCCTGAGCTGCGATTGGATGCACAAAAACCTCCAGAAAACGGTAGATCCAGAGTTTAATGAGTAGCCCGCTAACGAAAGTCACTGATTCCAAGCTTTTGGCGTTTAGCTAACAAGTTTGCGCAAATTGTAACCAAACCTGAGCGACAGAAGAAAGGAGTGTGCGCCCCACACTCACTCCCCAAACCCCAAATAATCGACGGAGCGGGAAAAGAAAACCCTCAACAAATACTGTTAAGTTTGTGGCCTTTTCATTTTTAACGTAAGGTTTTGATTTTCTTCGCGCCAAGCGTGTTGTAACCTACCTAGCGTAACTCAAAACTACGTGAGTGCGGTAGTTGCTGGTTGTCCCTTTATCCCAAAACCTTTGGCTCGCGATCAAATGAAGTCTCCGAGAACTGTGTCCCAAAGTTGTTTAAGTCACTCTAACAACACACCGGGATGCATTCGTCGTTCCTCGTTATAATCTTACGAAAGAATGCTGCTCAAAATGAATCCTGGAAAGTATTTCGGGACCAGTCCTGGCGGAGAAACGCTGTTAAACAACGAGGAGTCCGAGCTGATCCTAACCTCCCCCCTTAAATCTCAGAGTATGCGCATCCTCCGGACTGTGGTTAAGACAGAGACTCTAACACTAGAAGCTTCCGCTCTCTGCTTATAAAATAAAAGCTAAAAAAAAAAAATTAACAGCACCCTGCAGGCTACTGGGATTGACCGAATCGTCCTCAAATATGAAGAAATATTTTACACAGAATCAAAAGAGTGATGGTTAAATGCATAGCTCATCTTTGACTTTAGCTTCCATTGTGCATTTAAAGAGTATTATGTTATAAAGGTGAATTTAAAACATTAGACATTTTGCAAGAATATTAAGAGAAAGAAGCTGGGGGGTGTTGTTGTGTAATATTTACAGTATTCGTTGAGAATATGCAATATTGGGGATTAAAATTACCATCTTGGTTAAACTGTTACCACATAGAAGTGTTCAGTTGTTGTTTGTTTGTTTTACGCACTCCTTACTGTTACTTCACTCTGGGGAAGGCATCATCAATGGTTCTTTAAAGCAACTCCACAATTCTTCGGCGCAAGGGCTTCTTTTATTTTGAATTACAAACTTCCGAAATTGGGCTGATACTTTGCAACTTGACGCAGGTTTTACCGGTCTAGTAGAACCTGGCTACCCCAGCTATCCGCAGCACCTCTCTAGCAGAGCTCCCTCCAATCTCCTTACCGCGATCTTTGCATTGTGGCTTTTCAAACAACACAACACACAAAACCCTCGACTATAACTATGTTACAGCACTCAACATTACATTTACCACAGTAAATAGAAATACCTAACTCAGACAAAAAAATCCTGCAAGAAACAAACATAATTCTTAGGAAATATAAATAACTGCATGAATATGACTTCAACAGTCTCCCTATAATGTTAGTGAATTTGACAGACACTGTCTGTGATGGAAATTTCTTTCTTTGCAGGATTTCAGATAACTGACGTGAAAACTAATTCATGATCCAAAGTAAGCACTTTCTTCAATTTCCCTTTAAAGCTAACTATTAAACAGCTTTGTTGTGCTGGCATAAAGATCACATGTTTTGGCAGCATTTCAAAGACCATCAGAATTTCAAATGTATCTGCTAACTCAGCACAAACACAGTTTGGCTCTCACCGATCAAACACAAAGCTCATCTCTGAAGAGCTCATATGGTCTTTGATTTCATGTCATGACTGACAAATGACTGACGACTGAAGCTGCAGAGACACATGAAACCCAGCTTGGTATAGCTAGATTAAAGAATGGAATGACAAAGAAACTGATTTGTGTTTTAACATGTGTTAGTCTTTCATCTTCCATTCACTGTGCGATGGTCATTCACAAAACAAGGTGATGTTATTGTTATCGTTGCATCTCTTTGTAGGAGATCCCAGTCCTGAGTTTAAAATTTCAATTTTAAAGATTAATGTAAAAACCAAACTTCTGCTCTGCACACGTACTGTCATTGTTGCAGCACTTTATTACCTGTCCTACACAGACATAATCTTAACAAAGTCGTATTGCTGTTATATTGGTTGTAAGACAAACTGAGCCCCTATCATGAAACTCAGGAGGATCTTGGCATGACATTACAGGATGTATGATTCATTGATTCATGCGCACTAGATATGGCATGGTTTATGATTTCTAATTCTAGATTATGAACTTTCGGTTTATAGAAGAGCTTACAATATAACATATTTTATTAAAAACCTAAAGGAAACATTGAATCATGGATACAAACACTGCTTAATGCACCTCACACGTTGTATATAGAACATTTTTCTGAATGTAATTGTACTACTAACTTACTAACAATATCTTTTATGTCAGTTTCAAATGTCAGTTCAGATGCATCACTTGAGGGGCATCACTTGAGTGCCTTATTTGCCACTGCTAACATTAACACACCCAGCTCTTTTGCATTGTTGGTAATGTAGGCACCAGACTTTGACATGGAACAGGAAGTTGTGAAAGCTCTATTTTTTATTATTTAACATTGTCCATCAGAAGTCTGACAAGTGCAGTTCTAAATTAATAAAGTACTTTTTAAAAGTATTAGTTTAATCTTTTGGCAAATCCTTATTAATTTTCTGGCTGAAAATTAGATGACAGGTTGAGACCAGTGTGAGAGCCATCAGTAGAAATTATAGGTCAGCAACACAAAACTAATGATATCATTTACAATTTAATTTACATTTTCAGGTTGTTGTATATCTCTGTTTGTTCAGAAATTTTTGCTTTTACAATTTCTAAATTGCACTTTTCTCTAGAATGCACACTGAGCTCAAATTAA
This sequence comes from Channa argus, assembly GCF_033026475.1. NCBI lineage: Eukaryota > Metazoa > Chordata > Actinopteri > Anabantiformes > Channidae > Channa > Channa argus. The sequence goes on from NC_090207.1 coordinate 20,794,172, forward strand.
CTTACGCCTTTAAAGGGAGCTGCTAACTACAAACCAGATGTAGTCTGCATCTGATGACTGCTTTACATACCAGAAAAAAACCAAGTATGTTTATTAGGGTTACTAATAGTGAGAGTTAAATGTGCATATGCTGTGATCAGCCACATCTTACAAATGCAGAGCATCAAAACACAGACTGAGAAAATCTTTGATGCACCAGCAGCATATATTTTTTTTATGTGACGAGCTCCCTTGAGATGTGCATCAGGCTGTTAATGATAAAAAATGCTTTATATATATGAGAACAAAGCTTTGGCAAACTTCATTACATGTGGTGGCTCTTTATTCATTTGGTTATATGTTTTTCTCTAGTGACTGGAGGTGAATGAGTTCTGTGAAATACAACTCCCCCCAGTCTGAACACAGACAGCTTAGGGTGATCAAAATTTGTGCAAAACAGATTTGAAAAAATGTTAAAAGCAAAAGCAGCCAGTCCTCAGTAGTTTATAGCAGCACAGGGGAATACACACTATATTTCTGCTTTGGTTTACCAGCAAACATACCACCATGACAGATTGTATAAAATGGGACCAATCTGAATGAATCATTAATCATTAAACCGTTCCTGTGAGGTGAAGCCATGGTAGCTTGGGAAATGTATAGACAAGCTTACAGACAGGATCTAACTCCAAGGCTATAAAAATGAAAACATAAAGTTTAATGAAGTCACAATTTGACAGAGCACTAATTTTTCACCTGTAAAGAAATGTTACACATGTTCCCAGGTTGTCGACAAAGGATCAAAAATTGGCCACAATTAAGGGAAAAGGACAGATCTGTGTGGGCTTCGGAGTCAGTTGAACCTTTGCTTAGATGCGGCTGACAACAGCTGATCCTAAACCCAGTCTGTTTTAAGATGAGGTGGGGCATTTCTGATCACTCCTCACTTCCTTTCAGTGTAAGGAAATGTACTGGATACTGTTAAAGCCAGGAATACCTTATGCAAAAGCAAACTGAAGGCAGGGTAAGTCACACATCAGCCTGAGAACAAACACAGTCATGCAAGCCACAGAGTGAACAATATATGCTCTAGGGATGCTTTGCATGATGATTTCCCTAGTAGCTTCTTCATTACCCCAAACTGGTATATCATTGTGCTCGCTTTTCGTGTTTGCATTCCATTGTTACTGGGCAAGTACAAATATCCTCCTTTATGCACAAAAGCCTCAGACAGGCCTTCCACTACATTGTCAGAGCCCAGCCCTCATCCATCCATCAGCAGTGCCCCAGCTCTACACAGGGGCCCCCAAGCTCTGCACACCACCCCCAGCTTGCTCATTGACATGAAGCTGTAGTGGTTTTCCGGGCCTTTATGCTTGCTGTTGTCTGAGGCAGATTGAAGACCCATTGTGTGCGTCAGCCCCTGTCCTGAGTGGCCAGGAGGAACCTGCTGGGTGGCGAGCGGAGAGACAGGAATGCGCATATGAATGGGCTAGTTTGTACCGGACACCTGCTGACAGTGGGACAGTACTCCTCTGTGAATCTTAGTTCATCAGCGTAAACATCTTGCTCAATTACACATGCTTCTGCATTACAGTATTGTAGAGAAGGCCTTAATGAATGAGGTGCTAGCGTGATTGTTTTAGTTGTTAATAATTATCATCAGTTGTTTTGCTCTGCTCTTCTATTGTGATTCAGCCTTATTCTCATGAATGAAGTTGATGTGAACTCAAAGTATTTAAAAACAACAAAAGTACCTAAAATGCAGCCAATGCTACTGTTCTAAAATTAGATAAATATAACTAACATTACTGTACAGCAAACTCACAGAGCTTGTGAGTGTTTCCTGTGAGTACGCTGGTTGTCTGTAGGTGTAAATGTGAGTGTGAATGGTTGTCTGTCTGTGTGTCCCTCTTTGTTGGCCCTGAGATAGACTGGTGACCTGTCCAGGGTGTACCCTGCTTCTCACCCAGTGACAGCTGGGATAGCACCCATGAACCCTTAACAGCATGCGTTTTTACAGATAATAAATGGATGGATGAACCAATATATAAGTAGCATGTTTTATACAATTGAAAATCAAAATCTTTAACAACCGATTAGGCTATCTTTTATAAGTTCTTTATACTTTAAAAGTAAAATTGTAAATATTGCTGACTATTAAGTATTTAACTATTAACTATTATTGTAAGTAATACCGGTGCAGCTATAGGCATTAAAATAAGTATTAACTCCAAAATAGCTTAAGGAATCGTAGATTAAATCACAAATCTAAAAATATGTGGATTAAATTAAGAGAAGAAATGCTTTGTTTGAAGGGACTGCTTTAAAATGCTTGCTGTATGAAAAGAGCTCACAGTGTTTAACCCATACTTCTGAACTTCTGAGCAAACAGAAATGTCTTCAAATCTTGAAGATTCTGATGGACCGAATTTCCTCTGCGTACAAGTGAAGTTATTGGCTGGATTGTACAAGCGCCTTGTTTTTTTTCCTTTGTAACCAGTTGAGAGGCTCCATGACAGTAAATTTTAATCATCGTCCTCTTGAAAGGTCCATGTGTCTGATCCTCATTTTCCTGGTATATGGCAACAAATTCTTCTTAAGAACATCCTGATACGGGGGTCCATTCATCTTTTCTTTAATAGGTAAAATTCAAAATTGAAAAAAAGGTTAAATTTTGTCATTGTACTTCACACAGCCATCATGAGCACTTACTATGACAGAAAGATGTGGAATGCTCTCAGCCGTCCCTGCATTTATCAGTTAACTCCAGCTTTTTGGTTTCATACAGTGACAAAATGGGTAAGTTTGCTTTTAAATTGTTACTCACTTTTAAATGATATATTCATTATGTTATAATTAGAATTTTCTGACCCAGGAACCTACCTGTTATCTCAGATTGTGCACATGCAGCCTGGAAACATTCAAGTGCACTTAGAGATTAGGCACATGGAGATTAGATTTGCACATATGACAGATGATACATTATAAGCTGATTTCTAAGAGCAATCTGGTATGATCTAGATATATGATCCAAAATGCTTCATTAATTGTTCTCTGACTCACATGGTAAAGTTTATAGGTTGTTTGTCTGGCCATGCTTTTGAGAAGATTACATCTCCATAATCAATAAAAAGAAAGTTAACTATCCACCACAGAGTCTGGGAAAATAAACTTCCCTACTCAAATACCCACAATAACACAAAAACACTCTGCAGTGATTTCACTGAGCACAGTTTCCTGGGGAAACTTTTTCATAATTACAGTCACTGATAGGGGCATTCAGACATTATCCAGATGTCCACGTATAGCATTTTGCTCCAAGTTTGGCTGGAGGAGCTCAAATTCCAGAGATCTAACTTCCATATCCAATAACAAACTCATTGCAAGATCAATAATGTGGTTGAAAAAAACATATCTTTCAGATTAAAATCTAAAATGATAAATATGATGATTCCAGCTCCAAACACACATCAGATGGATGCATACGTGTGTGGCTGGAACAGGTGTTAAGCCTTACATTTCACACAGCCACAGAGTTGACTGGCCTGGAAGAGCTAAGCTGCAGCCCCATGGTTCTCATCATCAGCTGACCTGGAAAGCAAAAGCGTAAGATCTGCATCATCACTTCAACCAGCAGGCAACATGCTGCTTTGAAGTGGGAGTGGAGCTTAATTGGATTATGCAGCATCTCTTAAGAGCAGCTCCTGTAGATTAGATTACACATGCCGCCTCATACAACACCCAGACTTTTACTTCTCTGATACAGATGAGACCATGCAGTCCTCCATGCCAGGGTCTAGAACTCCGCTTCTTAATGGATGCCCATCTGCCAGCTATTTATCTGATTACTTCAGGAGAAGTCTGACAGATCTGGCTCTGCCAGGGCAGCTGGGAGGCCAGAGAGTAGCATTAGTTTTGTACAGGTAGATACAGGAGAGATTAGAAAACAGTGACCATTTCCTCTGTCAAAACAAGTATGTAGATATCACCGCAATGGAGAAAATTGTCATCCGGTACAACAGAGAATTGCATTATTTTATTTTTTGTAGAAACAAAACCAAAACTTTTACAACGTAGCTTGAAAACTGGAGAAACATACATAGAGGTCAAACTGTTCATTCACTCTTAGGCTAGACTACAGTTAAACACATAGTTCCAAGCACTGATTTGAAATTCTGTTTGCAAGCATGGCACACAGACCACCTTCTATTTCTGAGGAAAATAACATCCAGTCCTGGTTTAACTTGGGCTCATTATGGTGGAAGTGGGTTCCAGGGCCAGGAAGTTTCATTGCTTTCCAAATAAATCTCACTAAACAGAGCTGTAATCCAAATTCCTCATCTTGTGGAGTCCTCCCAAAGTGCTCACAATACAAGAAAGCTATCAAAAGCCATAGACATTAAAGTCACACCTTATCCTTCTAAATTCTTCACTTGTACACACTACTGACTTGAAAGAGCTTTTTTTTTTTCAAGGGTGGAAAATAACTTTTTTTCGACTGCTCATTTTACCCAACAAAGGCCATTTTCTGATTGTTTCCACATAAAGGGGCAAGGCAGCTTTCAAATTCAAACCAGCTCATGAGAAATTATTTTTAAAAAGAATAAAGCCCTTTTACAGAGTAACACAGAGGGTTTTCATTACCTCGCTCACTGCTTGCAATACTAAAAGACATCAACTTTGATTATGCTGCAAAGGACCTGGCAAGAGAACAATCCGTGGTTGCTGTGGGCGGGTGTCATAATCCGTGTGCCCCTCAAAATGACTGCTTTATTTTAAATAGCATAATGTGCTTTTTGTTTGTTGTGCCACTCTAAAGCAAACAGGGATTTTTTTTCTAACTATTGACTCAGCAAAACTGTGCTATCGCTGACATGTGGCACTCATGATGACTGATCCTGGTAACAGCTCCTCAGCTGTGACGAAGGAGGAACTTGTCAGTGAGTGTAAACAGCTCTCTTGGCTTACTTGTCCAAGCTACACCCCTACCCCACCCCCTCCATTTCCCCCTGCCTACCCCCAACACCCCATCTCCTTGTGCTGTGTGGCGTCAGCTGGAATGAGCTCCAGATGTGGCCTGGCACCCCTCCAGTCACGGCACTGGATGTGGTTTGAAGGTAGTTTGGAAACACCACCCACCAGTGGACCCAATGAAAGTTCCAAAGACTGCAGCGAGAGGCTTCTGTCATGGGCTCAGATTTGTGTGGATTGCGGGAGCGAAGAACTGCAAAGGAAAAGGTATCTGCACTTTGTATGGGCATGTGTTACTTATTGAACCCGCTTTGAATGAGTATGTGAGACGAGAGTTAAAAGTATTTCCATCTGTTTCGGTAGATATGGAAATATCAACATCCTTTATTCACCCCCAAACGTCCATCCTTGTTTTGTTTTTTACATAAATACTGTGTTAAAAAACTCAGTATAGTATCCTGTTGTAGATAACTTAAAAAATAATGAGTCATCTTAGAGTAACAAAAGAAAAAATAATTATGGTCAAAGTTCAAATTCAAATTTATCATAAGTTCAGAAAACATTAAAAACTGTTATGACTTGACTTATAACTTGTTTATTATACAGTAAAAATTGTTGTATGGCATACACATAATTTGGCTGAACAGAGTGTCCATCTGTGGGGCTTTACTATCAGCTGCACTGATGCCTTTCTCTGTTTCGAACAGTTACTCCATTTAGTTTTCTAACAGTGTGTTAGGAGGATCACATGAGGTCACTGTAATGGTTGCCAGCTAATTCAATGGTTGGCACTTAGAATAAAAGCATGCTGTGTGGAAGACAATAGCTCCCCCTGCTGGAAGAATCAAATGCCCTGTATCTGATAGTTTCACATTCATTTTTCAGACAAATTAACCAACACTGGCAAAATGTTGCCTACAGCTTTAATCAAAACTGCATTGCTTATAGTGTTCAACTAAAACATAATTAGCGGGGATGCTTCCCATTGATTGTACAATTTCACTAAGTGACAAAGATCAACATGATTCTAACCCATTGTGTAAGCCTGGTCTGCTCCTGTATGGAACACACAAATGTGTGTATTAGGCTCTAATTCCAGAGTAAGAAATAAATAAATGCTTGAATAAAAAGAAAACAGTGAGTCTGTGTGCAGTTGTTCTCCTTGAATTTGTCGAGACTTTTTAGGATTACCACCACCAGCACAAATCTGATAAGGCTGCAGTGTTTCTTCATTAAGGGCGATTTCAAAGTGAAATCAACACGAAATACAATAGACGATGGATGATAGTGTTATTTAAGAATTTTAAAATTTTTGTACAGCTTAGGAGTTTTACTTTTTTTTTTTTAACAAAAGCTGTAAATTATAAATTCAAAAGAGATTGATGTTTATGGTATGAAACTAGACAATATAAATCTGTGTTCATCCTGTCCATAATTTTGTGACTTTTGTTCATGTTCAGTTGAATAAAGCAGCAAAGATGTAGTAAATCCAGGTCAAGCTGACCCTTTTGTACAATCTTAGCAACTGAGCATGCCTCAGATGCGGTGTTTCTGTTATCACTTAGGTAGGTTTAATAGCTCCTGCAGGTCTGGCTTCTGTGCGAGCTGGTATGGAAGCTGTTGCCTCCTGTTTGCCTGGCTGCAGAGTGAAGGGCAGTGCTCAAGAAGCAGCTGACACACCTCCGCATGACCACATTCTGCAGCCTTATGTAGAGGGGTTGCACCATCATCATCACAGAGCTTTGGATCTGCCCGGTGTAGCAGAAGGAGTCTAACCACATCCAGATGGCCACAGTAAGCAGAGCGATGAAGTGGTGTGGCACCGCCTGGTGTCTGTGGAGATGCACAAGCCCCATTCTCTAAAAGAACCTTGCATACAGCAAGATGACCACTGCGACTTGCGTAGTGCTGACAAAACAAAACAAGCAAAGATTTAAAGCTGAGATCAGTGGGCAGGCACTTACAGTCTAACATTTGTCCAGCAGCCTCACCAGCGCTGTGTATCCAGACGGGTCTCTCATGTTAGGGTCTGTGCCCTTCTGGATCAAGGACCTGACTCTCTCCAAGTCCCCATCCATTGCAGCAGACCAGATACCTGTAAAGAGGTGTGACACAAAACACAGCACTGTACATCAATAGCGTGTCAACTCAGAAGTGGCAAATATTTGTTCCAATGCATCCATTTCACTTTGCAAAGCAACAAAAATATTTAGTAAGATATTTAGTATCATGGTTTAACTTCAACATAACATGCGCTACTCATAAGTACAAACCTCGTTCAAAATCCATTTCGTGAAGCGTCTGATAAACACTGGGAGTGGAAACTGAATGAGAGCAACACGAGCAATGCGGTCTGTCTGACGACATAGCGTCAACTTACAAAGACCAGAATTATTTAAACTAAATGCTGGACTCTAGTTTTTTTTAGTTAAAATATAATTAATCGTTGTCCTTTTTGACAGTTCCGTGTTTCTTCTTCGAACTCATCGTTTACGATCCACGGTTTCGTGGCGCATTAGCACCACCTAGTCGTCCAGCTTCCACTCACTCAAGCCCAAAGTTAAAGGCAAGAAGCAAATGAATATGTCGCCGAAAAACTAAAACATGTAAAATTTTAATTGTATACAGTGTTTGTTTCTAAAAACAAAAAACAAAAACACAATTGATCGCGTCAACGTTTTTACCAGATTCCCGACACATTAAGCAACGTGCCTACGTACTAAAGCTCCGACCAATTACATTATGTCCCCTTCATGGGCCTCTGAGTTAGTCGTCATGTTAGCAGTGATTTGTTTGGGGAAAAGAGCAGTGGCAGATAACTTTGTACTATGGGGACATAAATATTACCGATGCACTATTGCAATGACACAGCGGATCATCCCGCGTATTTCTTTACCATCCCGAACTTACATACCACTTTTGTCACTAGTTACTGATAAAACTCAAAATTTCAGTTCCCTGAATTGCTTACGTTGTTATAAAATTATACAATTTACTTTAAAATTTACAATAAATGCGAAGATATACCTATAAAATACTCCTAGGAGTACGTATTGCCACAAATATATATTTATAATAATATATTTGCCTCGCGATCGCATTTTCACGTACAAATCTCGTATCCGTCTTTTTACAGATGGCGTGTGAAGGCATCTTCTCTCTCGTGTTGATGTCTGATGCAGCTACTGTAGCTAAGCAGCTTTGTACGACAAGCAAGAAGCTGGCAAAAGCCACATTTTCGTTGAAATTACATCAAAGTACTTATAACCAAAGCGTATAAAGAATGAGAAGAGTTACCTTGTTTGTTAACGGGACATCTAAAAATGGCAAGGTGGGTAATATCCAGGCTGTCCTGTGTGGGAGCTTGGGCCGCAGAATGACTCGCTTTTTCCACGGACCATATCGCTGCGTGTTTTATTAAAGTTATTGGTCACCGACTCTAATATTATCCTCCAATATTACAATGTATGTAACAGTAATGTCAGATAGTCACATGAAGTCAAGGAAGTAAACTTTTGCCTTATTGATTCTCACTCCCTGCTTGTGTCAATGACCCATTTTGGCCAATCTCCAGATTTTCCAACCCGCTGTTTTTACACTTTTGTTTGTTCTTAGGTTGTAGCAGTGTACGGAACCTTGTCGGACCTACTATCCGTAGCGAGCAATAAGTTAGGAATCAAAGCCTCCTCTTTATACAATGGAAAGGGTGGTCTTATAGATGACATTGCCCTTATAAGGTAAGCTCATAAGAAAATAATGCATATGTTGCTAACATGTAATAGATGTAACGTGAAGGTTTCTCCCTCCCTTTGTGTGTCTGTGCTCGTCACAGAGATGACGACGTGCTGTATGTGTCAGAAGGAGATCCATTTATTGGTGAGTCCTGTGCTTCAAGAATCTCATCCACTGTCCCTCACAGTATGCACATGCACACAACTCTCTCTTCTTTTTTTGTTTTTTTGCATCACAGATCCTCAAAATGAAGCCAGGGTCACAACTGACCCGCATGGGGCGCACACGGATTGGCTGACCCTTAATATCGGTGGGCGTCTGTTTACCACCACCAGGTATCTATGGTTTTAATGCTGTGTTTGCTAGTAATTCACATGCTAAGAGAGACATTCAGTTGTCTTGATCACTGAATTTGGCTATTTTGTATTCAGGAGCACCTTGGTCAGCAAGGAGCCAGAGAGTATGCTTGCTCATATGTTTCGGGATAAAGGTTAGTTAAATGTGCAGCACATACACACATCCGATTTATCCAGTTGCTGAGTCCAAAAAATTAAGGCAGTTCAGGAAAGACTTGCAACTGTGTTGTCTGCTCCTATTACAATAATTCTTTTTTATTTCATATCACAAAAGCACAACGTCTCAAGCCTAAAGCTGTCTTTTCATCAGCTACAAACGGCATTACATTCACACAGGTGTGTGTGTGATGTCATTTGCATGAAAACATTGTGCTCTTGTGATACGAAATAACAAAGAGTTTTTGTTGTGGGAACAGACAACAGAGCGGGAACAGAGTTGCAAGTCTTTCCTGAGCTACAGAGCAGCCCAGGTTGTTATTGAGCATTTTATTTGTTTCATGTGAGCCATCTCTTTATAAGGGGGTTTTGTCAACCTTTGCGTTTACTCCAGATGTGTGGGGAAACAAGCAGGACAAACATGGGGCTTATCTAATCGACCGCAGCCCTGAATACTTTGAGCCTATTCTCAACTACTTGAGACATGGTCAGCTCATTATCAATGAAGGCATAAATATACGAGGTAAGTTTTACTGTGTCATAAATTATGAAGACTACCTGAATAACTCTGAAGATGGTTAATGAAATTAATGTCAGAGCAATTTTCAGACAAATTTTTATTTATTATGTAACATTGTCTTAATTGTCTTCTAGGTGTCCTGGAGGAGGCACGATTCTTTGGAATTGAACAGCTTGCCGAACAGCTGGAAGTAGCAATCAAGGTAATATGAAGTGGGTGTGGTTTACATTAGGACTAAGAGACCTGACTTTGTTACACTCTGAGTAGAAGTACTTTGAGTACTTGCTAATGCCACCAACCAATATTCATAAAAACAGAGGAGTTTAAATGGAGACGGCTGTTATCATCATTAGATCAAGTGTATACGTTTACTTTTTTGATTGCAATTAATGAAATCTAAAATTTACAACAGGAGGCAACACCCAACTTCTGTGTAAAAAAAAACAGCATTGGTAATTTGAAGTAAGATGTGAGTGAATTTCAATACTTTATATAACACTGTGACTCCCCCGCCCTCAGCATTATAAACCTTTATCACAAACGTTGTGTGCCTCTTACATTAAACTGTCTCCTCTGCTTCTGTTGCTGCTGCGAAGAACAGACTATACTCAACAGCCACTATCAGTCTCGAAATGAAAGTCTACAACAACTCAACTAATCTTCATATAAATTGCTCAGTAGATTCAACTGTACCGCAAAATGATTGTATGTCATTGTCTTGTTTGCAACAATTCACTACACTAAGCGTAATGAGCACTGTATGGGTTTGATACATCAGACAAGTTCACCACAAGCAACGTGAACATCTTGTATTTCTCCAAGTTTGTGTTGTGCTTGAGCCTTAGGTGTTTGACAAATTGCTCATACTTAGTTATAGTTAGATTTTATAGCACATTGACATCTTAAGTTAAATACAACATTATCTGTACCTGACTGTGTACGAGCTGAATTCTTCTGTAAATTACTGAAATTTGTCCGTCCCACTCAGCTAGCAGATGTTATGTTAAAGTGGGATTTGTACATTGTATCAGATACATTTGATGAATATGAGCACACAAAACAGTACTGGACCTAATGGCACTGGTGCATATCTGGTTGGCATTTAGTAGTGTGATCATCCCCTTCTGTGTACTTCACCCTCAAAACAGAACTCACAACCACCTGATGATCACTCTCCCATTTCCCGTAAGGAGTTTGTTCGTTTTCTTCTAGCAACACCTACCAAGTCAGAGCTACGCTGTCAGGTAAATTTCAATGAATGTATTATTATTATTATTATTATTATTATTATTATTATTATTATTATTAATCCAGTAATTTCACCATATCAAGTTAATGTTTGACACAATTACTCCTATTGCTCTCAGGGGCTTAATTTCAGCCGTGCTGATCTGTCCCGACTTGATCTGCGCTACATCAATTTCAAAATGGCTAATCTCAGCCGCTGCAATCTAACACACGCCAACCTATGCTGTTCCAATCTGGAGCGGGCAGATCTTTCTGGATCCAACCTAGATGTAAGTCTAAAAACTCTTCAGGCACACAGCAATTTGTTTTACTGTGGCGAAGCAACCATTTCCTTTGTCACTCTGATTTGTGTTTAATTCTTGTGTTATTTTTGACTGTTGGCCTTTGTTGGACTGTCGCCCTTCAGCTGTGTGGAGGCAGACCCATTCTGATCTTAATCATGTCTCCTTACTCTTACATTCATCTTTTTAATGAGAACAGACTGTTTCCACAGTCCAATTAGCTGTACATAAATTACTTGTAGGGCATAACCCAATATGAACAATCAACATCATTATGAATACCTGTAATCTTTGTGTTGTTTTTGAAGGGGGCCAACCTTCAGGGGGTTAAAATGCTGTGTTCCAATGCCGAGGGAGCCTCTCTGAAAGGATGCAATTTTGAAGATCCTTCTGGACTGAAGGCCAACCTGGAAGGTAATTCATCATAACTCATAATCAAAGATGACATGCTTCTACATTTGTCACCACATTTAACCAAATGTCTTGTAATAAGGTGCTAACCTGAAAGGGGTTGACATGGAAGGAAGTCAAATGACCGGTATCAACCTGCGTGTGGCCACTTTGAAAAATGCAAAGCTGAAGAACTGTAACCTGCGGGGAGCCACTTTAGCAGGGACGGATCTTGAGGTAAATTAAGCCTGTCAGAAGGGATTATCTCTAAACACACTCATGTTGACTCAGCTGGTAATGAAACAGATTAAACGGTGCATATCTGAATAAATTGCATTGAAGATCATTTTCAATATACTATATATTTGTGAAACTTCCCTGATCTTTTGCCACAAGGGCTTTTTCAATCAGAGCTCAGTCCTAAAATTTTACACTAACTCAAGATAGATTTATTTAATGTAATTCATAATAATACTAAGAATTTCACATTTGAACCATAAATGCTGAGGCATTGTAACTATGCAAAAAGGAACAGGCACCAGCAGCGATATTATAGTTGATGAACCATGAAAATTGCAATGGGAATTTAATGAAACTGCCAACATGTGCCAATGTTTTTCTGACCTGCTTCTGTGCATAATATAGTGTAGTGTCCTCGTATACACCAGGTATCTTATCAAAACCCATTTAATTCCCCTATCTTAATGTTTTGTCTGTGCTGCCTCTTTGCAGAACTGTGACCTGTCTGGTTGTGATCTACAAGAAGCCAACCTGAGAGGGTCTAATGTTAAAGGAGCCATTTTTGAAGAGATGCTGACCCCTCTGCACATGTCACAGAGTGTCAGATAACTTTTCCTCCACTCAGCCCCTTCTCTACTCCCCCATAATACATCAGTCCCTACCTGTCCGTAGCAGGGGTAGTTATGTGCACATCCCTGCTATTACACCAATATTATGGTAGCTTTAAATATCTTGCACTAGAATTTATCCAGGGTGGTTCCTGTATGTTTGTATGGCAATTATTTTGTCATTAATGTTCAGCTGCATATATCAACAAAACAAAGGAATGTTCCTTGTGTATTCACATGTGTCTGGATGCAATCTAGTAACTATACTCATTTAATGTCTTATATAATTTATATTCACTTCATATTACTTGACATGATAATGGGAGTAAAAATTAGAAGATTAAAGATTATCTGTTTGCAGTAAGGATCAAAGCGCTGCGATGCGCTTCACTAAATGCTGCTGTAGCAGAAATTGAAGTGTACCAATAACTGTGTCGTTATATACTGCTTTTCAAGTATGTTACTTTTATTGTACTGGATTGAACTTATTATAAAGGAAGCAATGCAAGCCAAAGCCATACTATAGCACAGCCTAAAAGGCTTAAAGTGCTGTTAGTGCACCATAAAACTATGCGGCACACTAGGTTTAAACACAGCTTGAGTATGCAACACATGATTTACAGCTGTGTGGTTTCTCCTTTCCTACTTTTTGTGTTCTTTAAACACTTCCCCCTGTTTTTCACTCTGTGAATCTACCTCTTTTATTAATCCGGTGTGTCAGTGATCCACAACAGCATGTCTTTGATTGTGGCACTGCTTATCGAAATGTAATGTTCATGTTCAGTGTCGTTCATCATCAAGATTCCCATCTTGAGAAAATTATCAAACTTGATTTGCTTTAACAGAAAGCCATTTTTCATGTTGTCAAAGTGGGTTTGCTTGGATATGTGCTCCGTGTATTGATATATATATATCACATAATCATGCTTTGAACTTATTTGCACAAGTTTATGTTAACTTGTATGTTGTATTGTCCTTTTCACCAAATATGTTTGGTGCTTGTAATCTTATGTAAAAGAATCCAGTGCTTCCAAGTCCTCCCCTCTCAAAAAAACAAACAAACCAAAAAAACTATTTTAGCATAGGTTTTGTGAGCTGTTACGTCAAGGAGCTTGTGTCACTTCTTACTGGACATTGTCTGTTTGCATGTGTGAAGTGTGTCTTTGACTGGTGAAGTTACTCTAGCTGTAGCTCAAAGCTGCTCCGATGCAATACTATACACACTCAGTTGAAAAGTAGGTACCCAACCTGTGAGAATGAATGATGAAGGCAATCACATGTCTCACCTTGAGTGTGAAAATCAATGTAAGAGCTATAGTTATTTATTTTAATACTTCTCACTGAATGCAATATGGGGCAGTGTTTGGGTTGTATTTAAGGTGGGGAGTTGTGTAGGTCTCCCAGCCTATGATTATTGCACTCGACTGTGGAAATATATTTCCATAAATGACTGTTATAAATAAACTATAATGAAGAAAAACTTAAAAGTCTGTTGTTGTTTTTTTTCTTTTATTTCTGTTATCTTTTATTGTGTCTTTGCTTTGAATAAATGAGAGTTGTTAAATTTAAAAACTATTATAGTGCCAAAAATCAATTGGGTTTAAAAAGGTCTAGTAGTTTGTTGCCAGAGATTATTCTTTTGTAGAAGTTCTATTAAAAAGTAAGCTTTTACCAGCTCTGCAGGTTGCCTGTAAACATTGCTAAATCCCACTTTGGGACCCCCTGTAGTGACGTTTTAAGCCAAGACGAAAGGAAGGGTTAGGCTTATATAAACCTTGGGAAATAGTTTGAAGGTGCATTCATTGAGGACTGCAGACAAGGATAAATCTGAGACACTCCAGCCTTATACACAAAGGGTAAATAAATCAATGATGTGCTGAGAGCTTTGACAGGTTTTGAATAAACATTTCTTCAAAAATATTGAATTGCAAAATATTGTGTTTTTCTACAGAATGGCTATGAAAATGTTGGCACTGCTGCTTGTGGGGACATTGGTGCCACAGCACTGTTGTCAGCACTGGTCATATGGACTTAGCCCAGGAGGGAAGAGGGAACTGGACAGTATTTCAGACACATTGGACAATGTAAGTATTTATCAGTTCAAAGACAAACTTAACAAAAGCTAAGTGCTGGATGGAGCAATTTCCTCGTTTGTATGTTACATTTTCTATAGCACCACAAGAGCTTTCTCACGTCCATGTTAATGAGATGATTCCTTTATTTCCTTAAATAGTAACATCACTGTTTTCTTTAACAGATAGTTGAAGGGTTTTCACACGTAGACACACCGTGCAGTGTTTTGGGCTGTGCAGAGGAATCACCTTTTGCCGGACTTTACAGAATAAAAGGATTCTTTGTAAGTGTTGCTTAATTGTGGGTTAAAGTTTTTTGCCTGTGCGTGTATTAATATTTTGAACAATGCTTTGTTGAAAATTAAATGTATTCATACAGATTTGATATCTATTTCTCTTTTAGGACAGTGTCAGCAACAGGCAAAATGAGCACAGAACATATAAAAAATGATTATTATCTGATTCAAAAATAAATAATTGCATGATGATCATGTCACGGTTGTTGTGATTGTTTTTTGACGTGACAAATTTTCTAAGCTGTTTTATGCAACAACATCTTAGTTGTAATTATTTTATCAAGGTTGAAATTAGTTGTCTTGGTTAATTGAAATTACTACCAGCAGGATTTAGATTTATCTCACAACAGCAGATTGATACAAGCAGCAGAAGCAACAGAAACAAGAAAATATATAAACAGCTCTTCAAAAAATCCTGGTCATTTGTGTTGGTACAACATAGAAAACCTAATTTTGGTTTGGGTAACATTTTGCTAGGGATCAGGCAAAACAGCAGAGATTCTGTAGGTGTCAATGGATGAAAAGCAGAAAACTCATATTTATCACGACCATATGTAACAACAGTACATCGGCATCACTATAATGTTGTGCATTTTAAGTTTTTTAAAATGTAGCAGTCTTGGGGTTTTAAAAGCGAGTATTCTACAAGAATGTAGGAGCTAAATAAATGACAAATAATTAAATGTTTTTCTGCTTGTGCTTTGTGACTCAATCATTTATGCTGCTTCACATCAACAATCCTGTTCTTGATTCATCTCGGGTTGCTTGACAAATCTAAAGAGCTTTTAAATACACCAGATGTAGTGTCACTCAACATATGGGCATTGCCTACAATGGTAAAATACGTAAAATGAGAAAGACATTTCACAACAGTATAGCTTCATAGAATAAAAAGGTTCCACCATATTGTTATTAACACTCATCTGTTTTGCATTAGCTCATCAAGGGCTCATTTTAAGCTTTCAGTCACCAAACACTCAATGCCAGATCGTCGTTGGAGTTTCTACTGCCTCATGTCATGTTCCTCGTCTTTACCTTATCTTGTTTGTTCTGGACTAGTTTGTGGTTTTTCTTTTCACTTCTGGTCATGTTTGTATGGTAACCCCCGCTGATGTTTTTCCTCCCTAGTTGTACTCTACCCTTGCTCATGCAACTCTTGCATGACTCTTGCAACATCTCAGTTCACTTAACCTTACTCATGTTGAGATCAAGTTTAGTTTTTGTGCTTTGGTTTGGTTAATTTTGAGGTTTGCCCTCATTTATGGAGTGATTTTAATTTGTTCTTTAAACATTTCTATACATCATAAATAGAAAGGGAAGGGACCCCATTCTTTCCAGTTTTTTTTCCGTCCCATCCACGTGTCCTCCTTCTTTTTCCCAAGCTTTCCACTACAAACTTCTGTAATATTTTCCATACAGGTGTTGGTGGAACTTATTTGAGTAGGGCGAACTTATTAATATTTAATCGACTATAAAAAAATCTGTTATTTAGATCAAACATTTAAAAAATGTTGCAATATTTTCATGCAGCTATTAGGTGTTGGGGAAACTTATTGGTATTTGGAGTATTCAAAACCTAAGTAGGACAATAATGGAAATACCAGAAAAATAAGTTAAACATTTTTATTTCAGGTAATATGACAGTTCACATCTGAAGAAATAAAATCAAATACAACAGTACACAGTGAAAACGACAGTCTGTGTCAGTTCAACAACAACCCTGTTTAACTATGTATGCCAGGGTAATGTGCTTGTTACAGTCCTACCAAATGTTTTAAACTCCTGAGACTGAGCATGTACATCACTCTGAGTCCCAAGTAGCATCAACTCAGCACACTGTCAAGACAAGTGAGAACTGAGGTTCCCCTGATGATGCTGTTTGGTCAGTTTTTGACAGTCCCCATAAATGTTACTTACTGGTATTTCCTATAAAACACACTCAACAATTTGTGGTTACAATTTTAATGAAGCACAAATATAAAATTTAACAGAGGTTAGGTCGTCAAATTCAGACAAGGGCTTTAGTCCTTTATCCTTCCTTTATTAATGCAATCTTTAAAAACGTGATCAGCTACAGACTGAAAAAATAAAAATTCAACTGGCTGCCTCAATGAAGTTTTTACTAAAATGTTTTTGTTATCAAAAAATACTCAACTTGTTTGCAACTTGTTGGTTCATATAGATATTATGACCTCACCTGAATTATTTGACTAGGTGCTTTTGTTATTCTGACCCACTGCTGCTCCTCTGAGTTTGGTCTGCACCCAGTTGGCTCTCAATCTTGTTTGTTCATCTAAAATATAAAAATTTGTTACACAAGAGTAATGCAAAAATAAATATTTTTTAACACATGCATAAATAAGCATTATATTTAATATGTTAATTTTGGCAAGTAACTACTACTGTACAGTGTTTTCCCCTTCGATTTTATTTAGCAGCGGTGCTGTTGTGCTCACGTTCACGAGTGTGCACTACTAAATAAACCCAGGAGAACATCTTTAGATCTCTGTACTTCTGTAGCCTGGCTGCCCTGGTCTTCTGCCGCAGCTGCTAAATAACTTTACCTGATGTCAAACTCATGACATCAGGTAAACTCTGAGCAGAGTTTTACTGTTTCCCTCTGTCCTACGATATCTGTCACTTATTTTATAGCTGGTTCCATGTAAGAGGTAGATTTAGATTTAAAAAAAAAAAAAGGAAATTTGACATGTACATTTTTCCCGTCTCTTCTCTTCACTCACTCTAAAACCTGAAATGTCTCTGCTTTAAACGATGTTATATGACAGAGCATGGAGCAAAGGTCATGAGCTGTGAATTCACCGTCAAGTAAGTAATCTGGGTACTTCTTACATCACTGTTGTCCAACAACTTGGTCTGAGTGTATATCTTAGTTAGATATTTAGGTATTTAGAAAAACAACAACAATAAAAAATCCATCAACCCTGAACTTGACATTTTCAGGTGAAACTGTCTCATGTCAGAACCAGGTGCAGCAGCTAAATTTATGTTCAGGGAACTTTTCTGTGTTCCATGAAACCAAGAAAAATATAATAAAATGGGATTTGGGAAATTTTTTAAGTAAAATTTAAACGTTGACCATACTGCAATCAACCTAAATGCACGGCCACCAGGTGGCACTAGGAAACAACATAAAATTGCATCCTTGAAGTTTCTACTTTATTGTAACCTATTATTTTATTGCATCTGATTAAGTAATAATAAACTACCAGAAAATCCAAACTTTGTAAAATCTAGACCATCTTTATGACTGCTGCTGAGATGATATCTACAGTATTTCCCACAGGTCTGGATCACGTCATGTCAACACTGAAAATTATTGCAATTCAGTGTACTTTATTGTGTTTGTTCATCACGAGGACATGTGTCTGAAGCCAATTTATTGTATAGTAATAGCTCTCTGCTTGCTTGACTTGTTTCATGCACACTCTGCAATCTTCGTTGGATTGTAAAAGTGCTTATTCATGCTCGGGTGCGCAACATGAAAATTATTTGACCAGGCGAGGCCTGTGTGTTTGCCAATTGTGTATTGAATTTAAACAAACTGAATAACAAATCAAAGTGTGTTCATCATGGAAGTTTGACAGTGATACAACAGCCTGTAATATCCTGCTGACAAGCGTAAGAGGTGGCCACACTCTTATCTTTTATGGAAAGTGTGTTTTTTCAAAGTAGTTCAATCTGTTACTCAACAAACACACATGACAGAAAATCGCTTGTGTGGGTTTTCATCTTGTTGATGAAATTGCAGCTACTTTCACTGAACATACACCTGATACCATATGGGTCAAGTATTGTCTTTTATTGAAAGTGATTTGATAAGGGATAAATATATGAAAGGTTACAGCAAAGCAGGACATAAAATATTTACCCAAGATCGATGCTGTTGTGAACAATACCTCCCACTGCCTCTGTATTATACCCTCCATTTTAAAATGAAAGACATATCAGCAAGAAAAATTATTTACATTTTTAGGAAACATGGAGCATCAAAGCAGTGCTAAGCAGTGTTACTGCAGAATAGATTTCAACATGAGTAGTGAAGCATTTAATGATTTCAAAAAGCCCTATAATTACGAAAATACCTGTTGGAGACACAGACGCTGCTCAGCCTGTACTTCCACAAATGTGAGGTCTATAAGGTTACCTCTAATTAGTCTCACTGAGAGCAGCCTGGCACAGGTCTAACTCATATAAGAAATCACTGGGCCTTAATACCACTGCAGAGGCAGGTGAGTGTGAATGTAGGTTGTGTCTTTGAAGGCTCTCACTCCTAAACTTGTCAGGGGGAATTTATTTTTCTTAGCAGGATCAAGCTGTTCAATTAGGGAACATTAGGGAAATTTTATGCTTGCAAAATAAATATGAAGGTAATGCCAGAAACCAGTTTAAGTAAGAAACGTCTGCCACTCTCTTTACATGCAACATTCAATCTCTGGACACAGCTAAGCTCCCCAGCCAGTTTTAAAGTTACACTAAATTGCTTTCAGGTGCTGGCAGTGTGTGTATGTACATGCAACTTTCTGGCATAAAGTGAAAAAGTGTATATCTCTTCCTTTTGATGTCATTCTTTTGTCTGTACAATTACCATAAAACTACGCTGAGATGTGCAATAAAGCCATCAATATTAATTATACCAGTGCTTTTCCTACCACGACGTGTCACAATATCTGAAAAATAAGCTCCATCATTTTGCAGTGACTGCTTACAATTATTTCACTTTGATAAGTCAATGCAAGTCAAAAGAAATGTCATCAAAGATCCCCAGCAAGAAATGTCTCACTCTCTTTGTTTGTTCTTTCTACTGTGACAAGAAAACCACCTGACTGAGCTGGTTGTTGCAGTAAAATTGGTTCAGCCTGCCGTAGCTGTTCTGTCAGTGTTTAATAAAGTGGCTTTAATAGCTTGGTGCTCTGTGTGTCAGCTTGACGGAAACCCATTGAAACCCCCAAGAAAGCTGTAACCAGGCAACTAAAGCTGAGGCTGTGGTCTCCCTCTTTTCTTCTGATAAGAAAAAAATGGGAGGTCAGACGTGGAGGCCAGGTCCAAAATTGTCAGAGCAAGATTACAGAGAAGACAAATCTGTCCATCTATGTGTCTATCTGTCTGTCTGTGTGAACAGACTACAAGCATGCAATGACAAACCCAGTCCTGGGCTGGCACCAATCAGGGGGGTTGCTATTCCCGGCTGTCAAGTCTGCTTGTGTTATGCAAGACAAAACTGTGTATTATTAATACACCAGCAGACACAGATGAAATTGAGCTTTAGAAACATCTTCCAGCTTATTTTAAAAGCTGAGACAGACAGAGCTAATTTAGAATTCATCTTAAAAAATGACGTGTGTAACTTTGGTCCAGCACAAAAACAGGCTGACCCCAACATTATTGCTGTTATGATATCTAGATTGATAAATAGTTCAAAAAAGGAAATGCTTCTTCCAATAAAGCCTTAGTTACAGATCTGATGAATTGGGTAACACCTAATACAAGGTGAAACCAATCGTGCAATTCAGTAGAAAGATAAGTGAACAAGGAAATATTGACTGAGCTGATACTGTATATGTGTTTGACCCTTAGATGAGTTCCCCGCTTGGTTTATTGTGTCCAACACAATAAAACATGCATAAGCCTGACTCTACCTCACCCTTTCATTTGATGTAACAAAAGGATCAAAGGTGCAGAAGGTCAGTGACTTTGTCTGATGATACATGTAAGATATTCAACTGAAAAATTATTTTTAGCATACTTCTATCATGGCACTTTATATAGCATCTCACCATTTAGATTAGATCCTTATCATTTACATGAGATCCTGTGCTTTGTTGCCTGGTCTTTACAAGGTGAGAAGGTTTTACAGGGGAAAGCTTTTTTGAGCATTGAAATAGTAAACGAATAACTAACATTATAATTATTGCTATTTATTTTAGAACTTAAATTATGCTGTATTAAGGCAGGCAAAATATGTGACTGAAGAGATTTAGATTTTCAAAACAACAGCTTGAGGAAATCTTTGGCCAGCTATGTGGTTCATGTTGTTCCTGTGAGCTGGAGAGGTTGCCTATAACAGAACATCTCTAAATTAAAATGCAGACAGCCAAGATGATAATCTTTTTGGAAGTGCTCCACAGAAAAGGGGAGTCTGGCCCTGTGGACTCGCTAAGTGTTTGCCTCAAGCTTCATTTCATACCACTTCATTGGCCTCCTTAACAGTTGCTTGGGTAACAATATAAAATGGCACAATTGAAGTTCTGCTCATTGTCAAATGTCGGTGGAGTACGAGAGCACCTCCATCTTGGGTCCTTTATACCAAACAAAATGAACACCGCTGCTTCATTCAAGGGTGTTGAAAAAGGTTAGAGTAGAAAATGAAGAAGAAAAAGAAATGTAAGACAAGGGAGGTGATTGACATTCCGTAAAGGTCAGATCAGGCCAAGGCAGTGGAAATGTGCAGTCAATTCTGTAGACAAGGACCTCTGATAGCTCTCTTGAGGCCTAAACATTTTCTTTACAAAACAGTTTGGCAGGTTGTGTAAGATGTCACAGTCCAAAACAACTTTGGATTTCTGTAAGATGTAAAATCGTCCCACACACTCAGACACACACAGATCAGTGAAACTGAAGGTGCTGTCAGAACTAAATTTTGACCTTGTCCTTCCTGTTGATATTCTTATTTCAGATGGATGAAACTATTCCCCAAGCATGAATATTTAGCACGGTTCCCACTGATCTCTCATACTGTCTTTTTCCTCTCCAATCTGTTTAACATCTAAGGTACCGAACACAACACTGATTTATTCAACATAACATGCATAGGGGAATGTGCTGTGATTTCAGACTTCAACTCGAATAATACACACATAGAAAACAGACTGAATTAGACTTTAAATAGAAACAAAGAATATAAAAGTTGGATGGTTAGGTGTGTTTTTCTGTATAGTACACTGGCACGGTTTATTGGCTTCTGTTTAAAAAAATCCGAAGTATAATCTTTGTGAAAGTAGTATTTGTCACTCCACACTGTTTCCTGTAGTGTACATAGTGCAGTCTGGTCACAGGGTACCATTTATCTTTAATGGGAGACTTAACACTATATCGATTGTTAGTTAAAAGCTGAGAATAATGTGGATGAACTTGAGGTGACAGTGAAAGATTAATTCTGTTTTAACAAAGCAAGTGGACAAACCAAATATCAAAACCCAATATTACAACATAGACATTATTAATTAAGACAATAGCAAATGTTTTAATTCAGTATAGTAGCACAACAAGAAACGATTAACAACAGATTTCCTAGGAGATATCTGCTATGCTACAGCGTGCTCTTTATTGCCGACCACACCACAAAATATAACTGTCACAACAGGTCACTCATGTTTTTAGTAGGGTTATATACAACAGAAGACCTGCTCTGACAAAGTCCCTTTCCTTCCATTTTCATTTTGTTTTATGGCACTTGATATGTTGTTGTTATATGGCACATTTTATATGAAAAGCCACCCCCTATGCACAATATGGAACCCAGACCATGACGGATAGTGGAAATGTATATAGTTCTTTCCTCCTTTTAAAAGATCATCAGATTGTTTTTGGTAAGGTAATAAGAAATGCATTAAGATGATGCCAGGCCCACATTTAATGCACTGATGTTCTCTGTAATAACCGCCTCTGTCGATAATCATTAACACATCACAGTTCACAATCTCAAATATCTGCATCTAGAGCATTAACATAAAAGAGTAAAACTAAAAAAAACAACAACTACCCCACAGCCTTAGTCCAATGAGTCCTTTGCCCACATTTACAGCAGGTAAAAAAGTGGAGTTAATAACTGAAATTCATTTGACACACTGTCTGTGTAGATTGGAGAAAACAAGACATTTGTATATCAGATCAAATGCTGTCTCTTCATTCATATGTGCCAATAGCAAAAGGAGAAGGGAATATACAGACCACAGTTACAAAAGTGCTCATGT
Organism: Channa argus; assembly: GCF_033026475.1. NCBI lineage: Eukaryota > Metazoa > Chordata > Actinopteri > Anabantiformes > Channidae > Channa > Channa argus. Next base: position 20,817,015 of record NC_090207.1, read on the forward strand.
ACAGTGTCTTCAGTCGTCCTACAAGACTCGAACTCATCCAACCTTTGAACCATCATTTTGTTATCTACTTCCTCTCACATGTGAACTGGCACTAAACCGAGGGCACAGCACCATGTTAGTAAAGTGTCTTCAGTCTGCTCCCTCCAGACTTCTATTATAAGGTTTTTACTTTGTAAATGTCATCCTTGCTTTTGCACGCAACCAAGCAAGGAAAAGCACTAAAAGGATGACACAAAGAAGCCTGGAGAGGCCCCTGTAGTTTATTTGTCTTTTACTGAAAGGGCTTGGCTTGGATTTAAGAATTGATGCTGATAGCTCCATTGCTCAAGATTGACCCCTTGGTGACCTCTGTGCTGACAGTGGAGAGGGGAACACTCTCGTACCTCTCTGCCACCCCCCAGCAGCGACAACGCAACACAGTGGACTTGAGCTGTTTCTGGAAATTGCTGTTGAGAAAGCCATAGATGATGGGGTTGACGCAAGTAGAGGCCATGGCCGTTAGGTGGCAGAAGGAGAAGATGATGTCATGGGTACAGGACGGGATGGCCTCATGGTCCCAGTCAAACAGTGTGTTGAAGACATTCAGAGGGAGCCAGGAGAGGGCGAACGCCACCACTATGGCAATTAACATGGTGTTGATTCTCATGGAGCACTTGTTTTTCTTTTCAGTGGCATTCCTGCTACGCTCCACCATGTCCCTCCTCCTCCTCAGGCGCAGGTAGATGTTGAGATAGCAGACCATGATAAGCATGAGAGGAAGAATGTACTGGAAGATGAGAATGGAGGTGGTGTAAGCTTGCCGTCCCTGAAGCGATGGCCACTGCTCCATACAAACAAGTTGATCGGTGACTGGGAAGGGGATGCTCAGGTTCTGGAAAGGTGAGGAAAGCACACTGTAGTATAGGAAAGGCACAGAGATTAGGCAGGCCACGATCCAGGTGACAGCCACTGCCATGTATGACTGGCCCACCACAGGCTTCCATCCAGTTGGATGCACAATGAGCTGGTAGCGCTCCATGGCGATGAGAACGAGGGAAAAGATGGAAACCGTAACTGATATACACTGGATGTATGGGGTGAGCTTACAAAGGGCTTTTCCAAGAATCCAGTGGTCCATCAGAGTGTATATGATGGTGACTGGCAGGCAGACAATGCACATAAGGATGTCAGAACATGACAGGTTGACGATGAAGATGTTTGTAACGTTGCGCATCTCGTGTCGCGTGATGACAAACACCAGGCAAGAGTTCCCAATGAGACCTACTGCCATAACCGTACTGTAAGCAACAATGAGAAAAGTGGTGCCACTAAGGGAGAGTGAGCAGTCCTCCGTCAAATCCAGTGGCATCTCTTTCAACGTGGCTTGGTTGTGATTGGTGCTCTGCTGCTGCTCCATGATGATTTTCCTGTGCTCACTTCAAAGACTCAGAACTAAAGTAACTTATTGGTTGTGTCACATCTGCTGTAATTATTTAATGAATACCATTTGCATTCTAATCAGCCTTTCCTCATCCTTAATTATTGGCAGTCTTTACATTAGTCTTCATTTTCTGCCTGGAAATAAAGGAAAAAATAAATTAGTTACCTTAAACAAGTTTCCAGTTAAGAGAAGTTTCCACATATATAATCTCTTCAGATATTTATGTTTGGTTTGTCCCTCAAATCAACGTGTGTGCTCATAAAAGCTGCAGGGTTAAAGGAAACTGACACTGGCCTGCTGAAATAACTCAGTTGAACATTAGTCTGTGTTACTTCTTTTAAATGATGATCCGTGTGCTGGAAAGGGAATCTAGTGCTGCAGGGTGTGATTTTAAATTCACAGCTCTCCTCTTTGTAATTCCAAAAGTTGCTTTTCGGCACTAAGATATATTTAGGTGTTACATTTCACATTTGTACACACCGGCGGTGGGTTTAATAACACAAAAACAGAGATACGTGAAGGGAATAATTAACGTTGATATGCAGATACCATAACCCTCTTGGCAGAACACACATTTTCTCTCCGATTAGAGGCTATAAGAGTAAATGATGCACTGATGGGATATCATCAAGTAAAAAGATCCAGACCTTGTGGCATCTCTATAATAGCATGCTGATTTCAATTTCCATTACAATAATGATGATAATGACTGCTTCTTGACAAACCATCCATGCCTCTCACTGTTTTCTCTTTCTTTTGACAGCAGGAACCGATTCTGTTTCTGTGGCAGTGACAGCTCTCGTCGTCACTGACCATTTATGCATATTTATATACAGTAAGTGTGTGAGCATTACCCAGGCTTACCCACAAATGAGTTTGTACCATAGCTATGCTGATGGAATAAAATTTAGAAGACTTGTCATTTTTAGTTGATGACTCTGTAACAATGATAAACGTTCATGGGTAAATGCGTGTGGGCACGTCCTATCATGATGGGATTTTTTTTATATGTGCTGGTTCCAAACTAGGAATATTCACTATATATACAATGCATACATGGTAATACTATTTGAATCCTTTTGTAGTGGGTGGTTTTCTCCATTTAGATGCCTGGATAATTAATTATGATGCCAAACTAACAAGCTCTAGCTTAATTTCTGAATATGCGAGCTGCCAATACTTGATGGAAGCACGATGTTGATTTTTTATGGCGGAAATACAAAATGCTTTGTGTTGTATCTTGTGGTAGAGGACAATGGGATGAGGAAAATTACCAATGACATTATTAAAACGAGACATAAATAAAAAGAGAAAGACATGCTTTACAAATATTAGGAATAGAGTAAATGAGAGAAACTGTTAAGGTAGAACAAGTACATTAAAGCTTATGGGTCTCAGAAAGAGCGATGTTTGTAATAAAAAACAAATACATTTGAATCTAACATCCCTGTTCTGTCACCTCACTAAACCACTTTGCCATTGCGCAAAAACCCGCAGGGATGAAAAGTGGAAGAAGAGTTGAGTGCTCATGTTTCCTACCCTCGATCTTTGTCCTGCATCCACCGTCTGTCTGCAGCTGTGGCTCTGCTCGCTGTGAGTCGGACTTTTCTCAGGTCCGGACAGGTGGACGAGACTCCTGTGTCCTCACTGCTGTCCCATCACACGCTCGCACAACGTCCACTACACCACTTACACTTCTAGCATCTAACACGGAGAGCGGTGCGGCCAATGGCAAGTCAGAAGGAAAGTCCAACTCCCAGCAGAATAGCTACTAAAGCAAGGAAATTCAAGACACCAGACCACGCGTTAATCAAACCAGCGCATCTTAAAAATATTCAGAAAGGCAGAATTACTAAAAAAAAATAGAGTTATTAGAGCTTTGTCGTAGCACGCAATTAACAAAACAGTACCGAATGGCATTTCTTACTTTTACGCACCACCAAAAGACTTTCAGACTGGACAAATTTGTCAACAGTTTCTCACCTTAATGCTCTTTCTCCTGGGACTTTGGACTCTGCTTTCCATCAGGTGAGACAGCGCAGTCTTCGCTGGACCAGGAGGTAGGAGGCGCCCTGCTAGAATCGACAGGAGCCTGGATCTCTCTTAAAGCGACCTTCTGCCAGACTCAGACAGACTCGGGCAGGGGATGTGATTGGGAACATGTTACATAATAAATTCTCGTTGGCTCACACGCACGTGCGAGCCATCACGTACACGCTCGCACAGGCACGCGCCCACACACGGGGCCAATGGGGAAATTAGTTATTTGACATTTCAAGGCTACACGTGGGTTGTTCGACTCACCTGAAGAAAAAAAATGCTATTAGTGAGCGACGTTAGATTAATCTTTTAATCTCTTGTGAGGAGACATGCTGAGCCCTCGCATAATGAGACAAGTTTCATAAATCCCAAATGAGAAATCGCTATAATATCACTGCAGTGTAATATTGATCTATGTTTTGTTTTTTGTTTTTGTTTTGTTTTTTGCCCGATAATGAAATGTATAATATTAGGAGGCTCTTTTCACATTGGGAGCGTTTTAAAATGAGTGTGAATGTGGTTAGCTGTGAATAAGCACAGCCAACGCTGGGCAGAGACCTTCAGGCACTGATTTTCTCATGTGTTGATTGAGAGTCTGTGATTGCCAGGCACTTCTGATTAGTGTGAGTCTCAATTACAGAGGACTTAAAGGCATCATTTTGTGTTTATGTTCACTGGAGCATATTCTGTCTCACAGAACACCACAGTGCCTAAATACTCATAAAATACAAAGTCATTTTCTGCTGTCAACATCTCATAATAAATATTGATGGACACTGCTGGATATCGACCGATTGCAAGGCCATAAACTGATTTCCCTGTCAGTTATAAAGATTATTAGCCTTTCCTTGTGGCAGAGGGGCTATATTCTCGGCATCTGCAGTACAGTAGTGTGTACTGTATAAGTTTTCACATTAAAGCTGCCTGAACCATGCAAATCGCTCTTCAGCTCCCACTGCACCTAACACCTAGGACTATTTTAAACCTGTTTTTTGCACCTCTCTTGCTTGTGCAACAGTTAACTGCTTCTTCACACTGTCCCCACACAATCCTGTTTTATGTGGAGGCTGTTGGAGAGAACACCAATAGCGGTCTGTCCTTTCTGCCTGTGAGGCAGAATGGTGAAATGACTTTGCCACCGACAACAACAGCTCTGCGGTTGTTTACTTGACATTGAGAAATAGGTTTCAAGTCCCTTAAATCCATTAATCTAGGTACAACGTGCAGTATTTTTCAAGATTAGGATTTCAAGATTGAGGGACAGCACTGCAGGATTTTTACTAACTGTCACTCACTTTTCTTTTTGCTGTCACTTACACAGAAGCAGTGGAAACAAATCTAAGAAGAAAAGTCTGAGACATCTAGACAACTGATCACTATGGTGACATAATCTTTCCTTCCATTTTAGTTTTTTTTTTTTGACATTGTGTCCACAAGTTTAATGTGATTGACAAGTTGATGGGCTCCAGGACATTCAGCTCAAGAAAGTGTAGCCAGAGAGACCTGTGCAATCTAGACAGGAATAAAACCTCTCGTGGCCATTGAAAGTTGGCTTCTAAAACTAACTTTTGCACACGAACAAACACAAATCAGAATACCAGCATTTGTTCCATCTTACATGATAAGGTTAAACAGATAACATGTTCCAAACATTTTTGTAACATTATCTTAAGTATTTAAACAGTCTTTGATCACTTATTTTATTAAGTACACTCTATCAACTGTTTAGACTCACATCCAGTTGGACAATACACAGTGTAACCTGATTGAAACATGGCCATATTTGGATTCCGAGAAAGACACACATAAAGTGTTTGAACAAGAGGTTCTTGTGGGAAAATTGTTAATAATGTTATGAGTCGCTGCCAGTGTAAACCAATAAAGTTCTCCGCTCAATTAACAATGAACCGTTCCCCTGCTGTAGCTGCCTGTATCCATGTTTAGCTGGGGAGCATTTGTTCCTGCGTATTTTTTAACCACAAAGCCTGTTTTCGGGTGATTTATTTGTCTCGACAAAAACTTTTGCTTCGCAGACCTTTAATATCCTTGTGCTGTGCAGTGAGGCATCAAAATAGATGTTAACTTCAGCCTCCACAAGGAAAGAAAGAAAAAAAGAAAATTTTAAACTTTGTCCAGAGTAATAAATGCATTGTTATAATAATAATGACTCATGATTTATTCAGAACTATGAACAAAACGCATGTTACATCATGCTTTGATGTTGAGTAGAACTGAAATTATGTTATGGCAAAAGCGTTACGTATTTATTGTTTATTAAGAGATCATATTGTTGCTCATAATGTATCCAAATATTTGAACTTTTAAGATGTCTAAATGAAAATCAAATAAAAAATAAAAGTAATGCATTCCTGCTGAATTATTCTTTCCAAGAGCTTAAATACTTGGGGTAATCTGTGTTGTAGTTCTTGGTATAGTACCTGACTATACTCAGCTTTAATGAAAAATAAAACATGTTGTACGTTAATATGACAATAAAAGAGGAAAAACACTTATGTAACACTAATTTATGTAAATAGGACAGAATACTCGTTCCATTCTAGGGTGCAGCAAGCATTAAGTTCAAATATTTTCCTTTTGATGTCATACATGAAAGATATACAGTATATATAAATAATGAAGATATCATATCTCGTTCTAAAGACAGCTTAGTAAATTATAACACAGGATCCAAATTTGTATGTAAATTTGACATTTGTTACTGTAAGAGTGTCAAGGTCTATGCTCCCGTTTACAGCCCATCTATGGTGTAAATGTAGAACTATAAAAATGAGAAGATCTACATCTTAGCCAGAGCCTAACCCTGCTGTCAATAGCATGTTATTTTGTGCAGACACTATAGTCAGAGCATATGTTGTGCAGAGATAAGGACCTTTCTGCATATAAGGCAACAATTAACATTACTGATGCACTAATAATCAAAAGCTGCAAACAGTGGTCTTCAGTTAGTTTGCAACTCTTGAGTTATTTTCAGACTAACTTTTTTTAGTTTGCATTTAACTTTTTTTTCCATTTGTCAAATGTAACTTTCATTGGTTTGGCATTAACAATTTTGCTTATGATTGTTGTTTTCCACGAAGAAAAGAAAAACAGAAAGGAAGAAGGGAAGTGAATAGAAAAGGAAAAAATAGAAAAGAAAAATCTAAATACACATAAAATGTAATCAAACAAACACACTTTGTTTAAAGGGTGAATCCATCTTTTGAACATTTTAATTCAATTAAATTAAACCACAGAAACAATATTGATTAAGTGGTTCAATCTCTCCTCTTTCATTATGGTCTTTAATCTATACACATTGTGTCCACAAAGAAAAGGACAACCCCCTGCACTAGCACATGAACCAAGTTGAAGTGATCCTTGACACCATCACTGCAACATAGTCTTATAAATCCTTGGAGATATTAAATAACCCCAGCTGAGTATAAATGCCACATTGCCTCAGGTACTCATGGCTGACATACAACCTCCATCAGTTGCACATCTGACATGTGAGCTCACCTTGCTCCTCTGTTAAAAGCTTGTAGAACAGCACATGCTACCGAGTATACCCATTTTCACCAGGACCGTCTTATTTAGCTTCAAGTAGTAAGATCTAATTGTTAAGGTGGCTTTTATCCGGTTTAGGAAATAGATCATATGACTTGTATGCAGTCATTGGCCAAGTTCACTGTCTTCAGGTTGTGGTCTAGCTTTTCAAACTTCCCAAAATGTCAAACCATTCCTTTAAACACACTGAGAACACATTTCTTTACATCTAATACATTTCCAAGTCACAACCAAAATTGAAACTCAGCATTACTGATTTGGGCCATATAGTCTGTCAAGTATGAAATGAAATAAAGCTAAAAAATAAACTGATTACAATTTTGGCATGCCCAGCTTCAAGACTGACATTTAGTATAGTGAAACAAACTGAATTGAAGTAGGGAGGAGAAAACAGGAGAGAGAAAAGACAGAAAGAGAGAAGAGCATGAGAAAAGGGTTTATTAAAACACAATTGCATTTGCAGAAAGGTACAATCAATCCAGTATGCATTAGACCTGCTGACCCTCCTCCTTTAATTAATTTAAATGTTCTGCATGTCCTTCCTCTATTCTAAATCCACATAAGTAGTCTACCCAGCCCCAGTCACATCTGTGTGCAGCACAGACAATGTTTTACTGCCCTGCTTTCCCCTCTGTGTTCCTGCTGGCATATGATTCAGAATTTACACTAACGTTGTCTCAGCAAATAAGATGGTGGATGTCACACCCCGGAACATCCCTCATCCTAATAGCAAGAGGTGAAAACTGAATTCAAACACAGCACAAGTTTTTATTGATCCCCCAAGAAGCCCTGTTCAATATGAGTCCAGATCCACTGACACATGGCAGATATGACCAGCCACCCACTCAGGTTCTTGGCAACAGTTAGCTTTAGCCAATTAAAATTTGATCCACCATCAGTTTCATCCTCCTTGGCCTCATTGCAAGTGCTGGAGCGGCAGTTACCAGGGTTACTGTACATGGATATGTTTCTGAAACGCTTATGAAATCCCACAGAAAATGCCATTAAGCTATTTCCATCTCGTCTGTTATTCCATTAACGTGTAGGCAAACTGTGCACGATGCAGACAAAAACTCCTTTGAGAGAAGGTGTCAAAGCACAGTCCAGCCGAGATTTCTGGTGCTATCAAGTCTCTGCTTGCTGTCTTGTATAACACCTTCCACTGGGAAACACCAGTTATTTGCATGTGTAGGCCATGTGATCTATAATGTCTATAATGTTGAAATCCTGCTTCTTTCATATCAGTACTAACTAATAATACCTGCATCCTGTACAACAGCAGGCACTGTTTGGAGACTTAAATATTTTAGAAACATTGGTTTATTTTACTTCATTCCCCAGTGAGCCGGGGAAATCTCCCAGCCTGTTACAAAGATGGCTCTGAACTCAGTGATAGATGAAACCCAGTGAAACACCACTTTAGCTGGCTTGGGGGATGGCATTATAGTCAAACAATAAATTTCAACATTTTCCATGTAATTTCAATTATCCCGATTCCCAACTGAATACAAACGAAAAACTACATCTACAAAAATCACACATTGCTATTGCAATTTTAAACAAAAAAATTCATGATGATAACTAAACATGCTACTGTGCCAGTCTATCCAAATCCGGTGCCAGTGTAAATGATCCCCCACTGTTTATCATTTGAGGAGAATTATTTATCACACCGGTGGCTGCCATCTTGGCTGGCAGGCTCTATCGAACAGCAGCATTGGAGGATGTTGTTTTACAGGATTTTGGTGCAGAGGAAAATTGATTGCTTGCTTCACAATCCCTGAACAGCCACAGTAAAATTTCATCTGCCATGGTCACACTGCAGTTACTTTACAACTTCCACGTCCATTCAACATCTCAATCAAATGGTAGTGTGTATAGTACAGAAGATACAAATCATTTCCCATTGCTGCCATTCCTTTATAAAATCTTTTATTGCAACATGCACTCTTTTCAATCTGCCAACAGGTTTAGCCGAACTCCTGACAGAGCAGTAAATTTACAATGGGAATGTTTAAAGAACTGCACAGTCTATAAAATCTCAGCTTGTGTTCTATATGTCAAGCATAATCTAAAATTAAGTAAAGTGTGTAAGTATCACAGATGATACAGGTTTTTACTTTCACTTACCAAACCATATGTGTCACATTAAAGATGGCATGCAGTTGGCATTGAAAAACTTTTAGATGGGGTGTTAGGAGAATGAATGTCACCTCTGGAGCTCTGCTGTCCCAAACTAATCAGTTGTATTATCCTCTGGTCTGCCAGTTTCTTCTGTTCCTAATGCAGCACACAGGAGCCATGCTTTGGAGCACAGCTGGATCTTTCCAGCAACCTGCTGCACTACTCCTCGTTAGAGCCCAATGTACCCATAAAACATTCCAATCTTTAATACTTCCAAACTCATATTGTTTGGGTGAAGGATAACGATCTTAACAAATGCAGAATTTGTTTTTAAAAGCTCAAGCTAGAATTATTTTGTGTCTTTCTAACTGCTGTATGCAATATTCCTTTGTAACATATGCTTTTTGTTTAGATTGACAACTACAGTAATTGTGTAAGTGAGGCCAACTTTGTTTTAATTTGTTTGTCGTTTCTCACTCACTCACTCGCCTCTCAGTAACAGGAAGATCAAGCTCTCTCTGACTTCCAGGAAAGTCCAACAATAACCATACGACCAGTCTTTCATGTTGACTGACGACAACATCAATAGTGGCACTAACACAATTCTACAACTTTATTACTTTTTGTGAATTAGATGTTATCACCCCATTAAGTGGTTGTTATCACTTTTTATCACATCCATTATGAGGCTTTAGTATGGGCAAACACTTCCTATCAGTAAGCCAGAAGGTACACATCTTTTATGTGTTTTACGGTAAAATGTGGTTCTGACAGAAGAAAAAGTCACTGGTGACAACATAATGATCAACAGAACACGTCTTTAAAACAGGAGGTGGCTGTTTGCTTCCCATTTCACTCATTATTTCAACACATTTTTACCCTAAACCAAACTAAGTATCATTTGTGCCTACACCCAACAAAGTTGCTTGTCTGCCTAAACCTGGACTGCTCCATGTTTATCAGAGTAACCATGACAACAACAGTACAGGTGCTGAGTTGACTTGGAGGTGGAGTAGGACACTTCTAACTAACATCTATGGTCCTGATAAGAACTGATAAAAGCTCTTTTTGGTGTGTTAGCCCTTAGGGTTCCTGCAGGTGAAATGTGCCACACAGATTATTAAATAATATCATGTGAAATGTTTTTAAAGTCATGGTGGGAAGAAAAGCAAAGTGCAAATTCTAATATTCCCTCCTTGTGAGGTGTGACACTGTATGTTAGAAAACAATTGATGTAGACCTTTGTATGTTATAAATATTGCCATTGTAACACTACAGGCCTAATATAGCACAGTAATTATTGCAACACACCGGTTGATATACAGGATGCTACGAGGAGGCCTAATCCTTTTATTTATCAATTAGGTTACTTGTAATTTTTTTAATTTATTAATTAAACCTTCGGCCTGCTAATGACAGAGTATGATATGTACATACCTATTAGGGCTTGCTCATCAAATCACTTGTTTTGTCCAGCCTAGTCTTGAAAAAGTTAAATGTTTTCTGTGTACTTTGGCATGAGACAAACAAATTGTGAATCTTCTGTAATGGGCAGGGAAATCAGATTTCCTGCCTATTAATTCAAATAATAATTTCTCATTTAGCTGTTTGCTGTTTATGGAGTTGCACTACACTACATCACTGGCAGGAACCATATTAAGGGATTTCTTAGGCCAGATGACAGGTACATGCAAGTGTCAGGGCTAAATATGAATAAAACATATATGACTTGTGATTTTAAGACATTTCTATACCCAAGACAAAAAGCAAGGGGAGCTTTCCCTCTTTCAAATCCTCCTGTGCTCTCCACTGCAACATTTATTAGACTAGAAAATAAATCAAGTGATGGATTATTCCAACAGTGTTTTTGCAAGTGGAAAAATCTCTACTCTTCCTGTCAAAATGATATATGCAAATTGAAAGCTCAGCAAAAGATAAATGAGACTGTAAAACTTAAGCAATACGGAAGCTTCAGTGTTTAAAAAAAAAGGATACTGACTCGCTGCCTCAAGAAATTTATCTGCAGTTCATTCAGTTATCAAACAATGTAAAATCCATATAGAAAGCATTTGATGAGATGAATGAGATGAATAAGTATAACTATTTAAAGTGGTCCTTATAGCATAAACTGTAGTGTACTTTATCAGTTTAACATTATAATAATTAGTAACTTGAGGCAGTGAAAAAAAAACAGTGAAGTAAAAAGTACATCAACTCCCCCACAATGTATTGGAATTTAGAATTACATTTGCAGCAAATAGCTCACCGATCCGAGTCCTCCACAGTCTTCCCATCCTTTCCTCCACCGTTCTGTTTGCTTGTAGCTTTGAGTAGATGAAGCAGCCATTAGCCCCGAGGTTATGACTCAGGCCTGTATGTCGAAAATTATTTTTATTTCACTTGCCGTTAAACCGTTTAGTGTCGCATTATCCCTGCTTGAGTTAACATGACATTGACTCCTCAGCTCCTGACCTGTGTCCAAACTGCACTTTAAAGTCCAGCTTTATGCTCTGTCATATTTTTAAAACAGAGATGTTTTATATCTCAGAGTGAAAAAAAGTTCTAGTCGAATATACGCATTAAAGAAAGAATCTAAATCCAACCTAAAATTGAACCAGCTATAAAATAAGTGACAAATATTTCAAAATAAAGATAAATACTAAATCTCGACTGATTTAGGGAATCAAAATCTCTTTACTGTGATTTTTGTGAGTGGAAAAAGTGAAGTTAGGAGTTATTCACACAAATGATCTGTTTATCCCACTGCAGAACTATTCCTTGTATTACAATGGCATGGCAGAACTTTTGCAAGTAGTTCTGCTGAAATACAGGCCAATCCAAGCAATTAGGTGAATTAATTAGCTAAAAGATTTTGTAATTGAATTGGCCTGAATTTGACTTGTTTTAACATTTGTATACGGTTTGCACTAACATTTATCATATGGGTAAGTGTTCATCAGGATATTAAGGACACTTAGACCAATTTTAAAGAAATAATTTTGTTAGAGAATTTCCAACATCTCCACATCAACACAGCAGCAGCAGCAAACTAGGTCAACTGCTGAAGGACATTTAAACCTTGACAACAATATTTTTAGTAATGATTACTAAATGGTTTGTTGGGTGCAGTTGTTTGATGCTGCTGTTGTCCATTCAACCTGGGGCTGGTTGAGAAATATCCAACCAGAGTTTAGGTTGATACATCACTATTGGTTAGTAACTCATACAATTTTTGACAAGAAATTAAAATCATCCCTTTAATTGTTAAGAACTTCACATTTCCATGGTATTTTCACTGTATTGCAAAGCTACGTCCTGCTTCAGCTTGGACAGCCCATTATTTTGTAAGAGCAAATGGTTAGTTTATCTTGTATAACGCTATGGATTTTGGATTTTGCTCTCATGTAGAATAGCTGCGATCAGTTTTGTCATTAACTTCCCTTTTATGTAATTTTGTGATTTTCTGATATTTCATTGGAACCAATGCAACTAGTGGCTCCAAGATGGTAAAGTGGGTCAGTATTTGAGCATTAGTCATCCTGTACAAAAGATGAGGACTTCATCTCATGTTCTTAAAGCTATTTAAAACTATTAACTTTAAGTGCCGTTTTTCTTTTTTCTATCTTGATTTTGGATATCTTTTGCACTAAAGTTTCATTTAAAACATTTCTAAATATGTATTGTAAAAGCTTATAATGTAAACAGCAAAAATTACCCATAAAAGCATTTTACAGTAACGTATTGTTTTGTGAACTATTAAAAGCTATTACCTGGCAGTGCCAGGTGATAGCTGTAATTTTAATAGAATACAAGCTAAAATTGTAAATTAGATTACAATTAATTATTGTGTTTTCTGTAAGAAAACAATATATTGTTGTAATTTTAAATACAACAAGCCCAGTAATATAGATCCAGTTGCATACTGCAATTTGTTACAGTGTAAAGGTAAGTGCAGTGTAGTTGAGCATAATGCAGAATTGTAAAGAAAATATATTAATCGCATTTACTTTCAATCCTTGGTAGCGGTTTGTTTGTGTATACAGATACCATTTACACAGCTTCAAACTTTTGAGCATGAAAGAGCATCCTCTTGTGTTTGAAGGAAATAGTCGCAGTTCCTATCCTTTTGCTAAATTAAAAATTAATGTAAATAATTAGAAATTAATCACTGAATGCAATGAATTTAACAGCCAATTCCACGCCCTGGGAACATATGATGATATTGTTTTAACAAAGTAAAAGTCCTTATGGAGATTCTTCCCTACAATGTGACAAACGTCTCTGATTGGCTCGTTCTTAGAAACTGGGTGGGACATTTCAACAGCACCGACCAATAATATCGATTTCACTACCTGACACCAAAGAGTAAACAGGTTTGTTTTGATCAGAGCCCAGGAAAGCAAGTGTCAATCTGTGATTTCTAAACGCAGTCTGTCAGAAAATCGGCTGACAGTGTTTTTGTTCCAAAGAGGATCGGGAGTCATTGCGACCCGACAGTTAATGGAAAGGGTTTGTTTTGGCGAACACGAAGATATTTTCGTAGGATCGGTTTCTAAATTAAAAGTGCGCTACATGCGCTAGCAGGCTAATCAGCCTATAGCCTGCTATCTTTTGCTCGTCAGCCTTTACACTTGACATTAGCCCACGATTTAGCAGCGTAGTGACAGCAAGCACTTTATAGACTATAGCAGTGTATGTTTCACCATACTAAACCATAACATAGTTTCCGGTCTTACTAATAGCGTTGTCTTTGAAGCTATAACATCATTTGCTGTATATCTGTGACGTTACGCTGACTATGCAGAGACACCTTAAGAAACTGTAAACATAATCTCGTCGTCGTCTCTTCCTGTGTTTTTCTCAACATGCCATCTGCTTTGATGGCTCAAGTTAAGTCATGAGAAGTTGAAATGATGTTAGCACTCTACAGATAAAAAGCAATGAAGCCTGAACATCAGTATCTTGCTATTGCTGAGGATGGAGAGCCGAGCCCAGTGGCAGGACGTGCTGGCGTGTCAGGCCGTCCGAGCCGACAGACCTACAGAAGTTCATCCCATTTCCGCAGCCTGCTTGACGGCCTGGTGGCTCTCAGACACAGTGGCATCCTGTTTGATGTGGTGCTGCTGGTGGAGGGTCGATCGATCCAAGCCCACCGTATACTTCTTGCAGCCTCTTGTGATTATTTTAGGTAAAAACCCAGCAAGCCTTACTTTCGTTTTCACCCCTGAAGCTGTATTGTCATGACCAGCATTCATGTAAGAGTCACCTTGAAGTTTGTGTTTATTTTTTCTTTCATTTTTGTTTTTAGCAAGCAGCCAAGGAAGAGTGGTGTCTGCATGTCACTTTGTAATTTATTGCTTCTTTCTGTGGTAAAGGGGAATAACACCTCAACACCTCAAGCTCATGTTCAGTAAAGAATTGGTGAAAAGCATGTCAAGGTTGGGGGGTTGGTACTGGGAATCTGCCCCGAGAATCAAAGGCTTCCTACATTTCTTCACTTTTCTGGAGATTTGTGAGCTTAACGTGATCTTTTTCCTTTGACATTTTATTTGTATTTGGCAGTTCATAGTAGAAAACAACAGGACGCATGCAGAAAAAGAGATGGATGCAATGCACCCAAAAGACCTAGCAAATTTCAAGCTTGGGTCCTTGAGGCTATATGTTATGCATCTTATCTTCATTGGGCCACCGGGTTGATCCAATAAAATAATGTGCCACCCCTCTCCACCAGGGGAATGTTTGCTGGAGGCCTTCGTGAGACTCAGCAAATGGAGATTCCAATGCATGGAGTATCTTATATTGCCATGAAAAAAATACTAGACTACATTTACACTTCAGAGATTGAGTTAGATCTGGAGTGTGTTCAAGAAGTCCTGGTGGCTGCCACATTGGTACAGGTAGGCCTTTGTTGCTCCTATGCTAATTTCATTATTATAATTTTTTTACCCTAATAGTCTTTTTGTGTTTCCAAGATCGAAAATGTTATTGGCTTCTGCTGTGAATTCCTCTTCTGCTGGCTGGATGAGAGCAACATCTTGGAGGTTTATCATCTAGCTGACCTCTATGGACTACAGCAACTTAATGCCAGAGTCTACGCCTATATCCTCAGGAACATTCAGACATTATCTCGTACTGAAGCGTACCGACAGTTGCCACAAGAGGAAGTCTTCAGAGCACTGAGCAGTGATGAGCTTCAGGTGAACAGTGAGAATGAGGTGTACGAGGCAGCACTTCATTACCACTACAGTCCTGAGCAGGTGGAAACTGACCAGGTGTATTTGCAGGTCAGTCTCAAGGTGTGTGTGCATTTTGTACTAATCTGTCTGGCCCCATCATATACACACTATACTCTAGTTTTTCACACTTTTGCATTTCATGCCTTATCTGCCTGAATTTCTATTAACTAATTTTTTAAATCTTTTCAACCTGAAGGACAGTCTGAAGATGCTTGATGCAGTGCGTTTCTGTCTGATTGAGAAACAAGTGTTGCAGAGGCTCTATGGCCGATTGGACCAGTGTCCACTGAAGGATTCCGTGTCAGCCGCTCTGCACTACCATGAGCAGGAGATCTGGCAGCCCGTCCTGCAGAGTCCCCTCACCCAGCTGCGCTCCACTTTTCATTGTATCTTGGGTTTTGGGGGGATGTTCAGCTCCAGCTCCTCCACAGACAAGGAGCACTTGTTCCAGGTGTTCCATCCAAGCTTTGGGCAGTGGAGGACTCTCACTGCAGCACACAACACCCGAATGTCCAACCAGGGCATCGCTGTGCTCAACAACTTTGTTTATCTTATTGGAGGAGACAAGAACACGAGTGGATTTCGGGCAGAGACGCGCTGTTGGAGGTGAGATCCCTCATGACATACTCAAATTCAAAATGAAAATGGACATTTTGTAGCTGACCTTTAATCTCTGATCATACCAAGTTTACATTTTTTGAAGCGCTTTAAGAACTCTTTATATATATATATTGGGGAAACAGCAGTCAAACATGTTCTCATCAATAGGGCTCTTTAGTAAGCTGTTCCTGAGCTTTTGATGATGTTAACACCATCTTTGTCAGCAGATGAATACGATCATTTTGAAGAAAGACGTTGTTTGAAGACCCCTGCTAAATATCTCACTTGATTGTATTCTTATTTTTTCTTGACTGTTTTCACATTTTACTTAGATATGACCCTCGTCACAACAGCTGGTGTGCTATCCAGCCCCTGCAACAGGAGCACGCCGACCACTGTGTTTGTGCGGTGGGTGGACATATTTATGCCATTGGAGGACGGGACTACAGCAATGAGCTGGACTCCGTGGAGCGTTACGACCCGCACACAAACACGTGGGAATTTGTATCTCCCCTAAAGAGAGAAGTATGAAAGTACAGTTGAATCATAAAGAAATTCATGTAGTACTGCTGCTGTGCACATGATGGTGCTACATACACAGCTGGGCACCAGCATTGGTGCTTTCCAGCCACACACCAGCTATTCCCCATTTCAGGAATTGTGTAACCTTTCCTCCAGGTTTACGCCCATGCTGGAGCAGTGATGGACGGGAAAATTTATATAACATGCGGACGCAGAGGAATGACGTACCTCAGGGAGACATACTGCTTTGACCCTGCAGCCAATTGTTGGACACCTTGTGCAGATGCACCCGTGGAGCGGGCATGGCACGGCATGGCTACGGTCACCGGACGGGTTTATGTCATTGGGGGAAGCAACGATGGGCGTGGATATCGACGTGATGTTCTAAAGGTATGATGTCACCACTCGCTAGTAGCGTCGGTATTACAAAATAAAAGTTGTGTTTGCGCTGGTAAGCAGGAGTTTTACAGTCTTTAGTGCATTTCATGTTTACGTTCTTACTTCTTGTTTTTAATGCTGGGATGTTCGTGCATTTTGATATATTCCTGTTGTTCTTTTGTTTTTATTTTTCCTTTATGACATTTACTCACTCATCCCCGTCTTACAGATTTAAAACATATTCTAACATATTTTATGATCTCTTCCAACGTTATTATACATTCTTATAAAGGTAGTGAATCCATAAATAGGTTTCTGTACAAGCCAGAGGAGCAACTTTTGACAGAAGACAGACACTTCATTAGCTAATCCCCTAATTTTTTTCCTTCAGGTGGCATGCTTTGACCCTACAGTCAATTCTTGGTCTTTAGTGTCCCCACTCCCTGCTGGACATGGTGAACCTGGCATAGCTGTGATGGACACTCGCATTTACGTCCTGGGAGGACGCTCTCATGACAAAGGCAACAGGATGAAATATGTTCATGTGTACAACACAGAAGCAGACGAGTGGGAGAACGAGACTGAGTTTAAGGAGCGTGTTTCTGGCCTGGCAGCCTGCGTAGTGCTTATGCCCCCTGGTTTAATCACCCAGGCAAAGAGCTGGCGCGCTAAAATCCCAATTGAAGATGTAGAAAGGGACAATTCAGAGGACTCTAGTGAGGACTGAAGCACCTGTGTTGGACTCAGTCTATGGGCGCTTGAGAATGTGATACACATTTTTGTATTCAGCATGTTGAATTTTAAGTACTTTCATGTTACTTTTGTGGCTGTGGCTACATCAGTATCCTTTTTGCATGTTGGCCACTTTGAGTGCCTCTAAATCCAAGTGTCAATCAGGGGCTTTGCGCACTTTTTTCGGTTGTTTTTTCTCTGATTGGATTTGGTATACTCACACACACCAAGAATCGCTGCTGTTTGTCACTGATCACTCATTTTGTCCTTACTCTGTTACTCACTGAAGCTGCTTCTGCATTGCTTTTCAAGGGACAACCTTATTATCTTTGTGTGAAATAAAGCAGCGGTGAACATTGGCTA
The DNA here is from genome assembly GCF_033026475.1 of Channa argus. Lineage (NCBI taxonomy): Eukaryota > Metazoa > Chordata > Actinopteri > Anabantiformes > Channidae > Channa > Channa argus. Next base: position 20,834,997 of record NC_090207.1, read on the forward strand.
TGCAATAGCATTGTAATATTTTAAACTCTCTTTTGCATATATTTATTCTTTAAAGTCTTGCTGCTGACATTTGGTCTGTTACTTTGGGGGTTTATAGGCAGCTTTTATCATTTGTAATGTCATTCCTTAATTGGCTAAATTGTCCATCTTGGCAATAACCAGTTATTTGCAAAAAATACAGTTATCATTGCAACTAAACTACTGAATTAAGTTAAGTTTGTGAAATGTAACATTGTGCCTTGTTTTTTGTGGTTGGATCTGGAACCTTTGTTGCAAAGTCTATTTTTAATTTTATGTTTATGAATGTATATTTTGGATGAAGATGAGACTTCGTCATTGTGCCTTTGTTGTCACTGTTTGTTTTAAGAAAAACTTGGTTGAACTGATTTGGTTTGTGCTTGAGTGATGAGGCACACAAGCTACAGATACAGGTAGAAATTGACATAATGAATAAGGAAATGCAAAGCAGTGTTGGCAATTCTGTTTATCCCTCTATTACAGTTTAGTACTGTAGTTATTATTCCCTAATAGGATCCAGCCTTATTAAGGAGTAATTGGAGGATTTTTAAGTTTGCTAAGTTGAGATCATGCTTCTACTTATTGCAGCAGTTTAATGTTAGCATTCTTAATATCAATGGCACAACCACCACTATGCATCCTTTACTTTTGTGAATGAAAAGATCAAGAAACCAATGTATTTTAAAGCAGACTTATCATTTTTAAAGTGTGACTAACAGTTTGTCTTAAAAATCACTGTCACACAAGAAAAGTATCCTGTTCATGAGATAAGATTTACTTTTAATAAAATGAGTAATTTACTACTTTAGTTACCTGTGCACCCTTGTTGGGGTCAGGGCCATAGCTACCACTGAGAACACAGAGGTCATGTGCTTCGAGAAAGTGGCTTTCTGGGCAATGATGTGGTGGTGAACTTAACATAAGAGGTCATTTCAGTATTCAGTAAAAATGCGATTACTTTTAGTCAAGTAAAATAACAGATCTCATTTTCTAGATTAGGATTTTACAGCACTAACTTGATTTGCTTGATAATTTATTACAGCCCTTCATTGTGTGGATCCATAATTCCTAAATAGTTTATTGAAATATCTGGGGAAAACATTAAATTTTGAGCTCATGGCATAACAAATAAAGATCCCGTCAGTCATTTGTAATGAGTTTACGTACAGATGTTGATTTCTAAAGGACTTCATTCAAGAGATGCTCTACATTTTAAGAAAGCTTGTAGGAAACATCGGTTTCATCGCTGTAAAATAGTCTCCACAGGTGATAGTCTTCTGTGTGTTTGCTGACCTGTGACCTTTATTCTGCCAGTCTCTGCTAGTTCCTCTCCATTTGGCACTACACTCTATCTCCTTTATGAAGGCTGACTCCTGCTTTTCCTCTCTTCATCTACATCTGTTACTCCCTAACAGCCCTAAATGAATACCCCCCCACAACCACCTCACTTTCACACTATTGTGCCAACCCCCACCAAGCTGTCTGATGGGGTCTGCTGACACCAGCACTGGACATCCAAGATCAACAATCTGCTGCATTGATAAATCAGTCTTTTGAGAGCCGTACGGCCACCTGGGGAACTCTTGAGACATATGTCATGCACTTAACCACATCAGCATCCTTTACAGACACAGAGTGCAGGTCGATCTGGAGCTCTTTGCTGGCCCATTATCAAAGCAATTAAGAGACCCAAACTGGCCATTGATGTAGAGCTATGCAGATTAAACCCAGTGGACTGTGTGTGTGTGTGTGTGTCGAGGGGGTTTTACTAAGTGCCCAGTTTCCCTTTTCTACTGCTGTGTAGGAGAGGAAGAGGTCCAAATTAAAGTAATACATCAACAGAGAACAAATACAGCCACTTGTAGATGGAGACCTGACATCAGAAAGGACTCATTCCGCTGTTTCTATGAGGCAGAGTGGCCACTGCACCCAGTGACCATCCATGACAACATAGCTGTGATGTAGCTGACCAAATAGTGTCTGTATAATGTTATGTTTAGGTAAACTGGCCATCCATTCTTATCTTTTTGCCTCCTGAAATGTTTCTTAGTTGACAGCTCCTTTCTAGCTCCTTCCCTTTGTGACTAATGAAAAGGCCCTTTGAATCTAAAATATACTGTTTTATATTTAAATGAAAATATAATGGTTTTATTGGCAATTCTGTTTAATTTCATTCATGAAACTATGACATTAAGGCAATAAGCTGGTAAAATATAATCTTTAAAATTGTTGAGTGTGGACCACTTGAAGACGTATAAAAACACAATGTTAGTATAATACAAAGACAGTATAGACCAAATGAGCACAAAAATATCAATACAAAGACTGTGAGATTATGAGTATTTGCTCTATGGCCCTGAGAGTCTGGGAATCTGTCCATGGTGTACTCCCCGACCACCCACCCCCAAAAAAGACATCAGATCACATAAGATGAAGAGTAGTTTTACTAAATGAAACAAATGCACCTCACACATTTAGCAACAATGTTGTGTAGGTTATAATGAAATTGTATTTAGCTAATTTGTTAACTGTGGGTTTACAAGTTTTTAAAAAGGCGAGGGGACATTTTCGCCTGTCTCACCTCATAACATTATTTCGTTGCAGCCACCATATTGTATTAAAAAATCCACTGACATCACCTAAATTCATCTATAATGTCACTTTTTCTACTGTGCACAGTTTTTAATTGGTTCCTATATTTCTGTAAATACACATTATGTATATACATAAAAACTCTCGTATCTATTATTATGCAACAATTTCCTGTGGCAAAAGCTCAATAATATTTTGACAAAGTTTTTATTTCCTTACTCTTTACAGTAACATTTTATCTTTAGGTTGGGTTGAAATTAAACTACTCAATTCTGGGGGGTGTAATCCTCTTTCAGGTTATGAACTTCATTGCTCTGACCTCCTCACCCAGCAGTACAGATACCTCTCTTCTTACCCTTATTAAAACAAGTAAATGAGCTGTGTGCATCACAAAACTGTGGTGTTTGAGGTTGGCCATATTGGTTCAAGAAGCCTCCAAGATAATGAATCACACTAAATAAAATACAACGCTAGAATTGTTCCTAAAGGATGACCTCCCCCTCTTCTTTTCCCTTTCCCTTCCCCCCGGACTTTACAACAGTCATTAGCAGCTCACATCCAACTAGGTGGATGGAGGTGATGGGCCCAGCCTGTGTTTTTATGCTGTGAAAAGAAGCCAACAGCCCCTCATTTTCATGCTTTTTAGGGCTCATTGACATGGAGAATGAGAGTGGTGCAATGCTTTATGATGCCAGTGGGTAAACCTCAGCAGGTGAGCCGGAGTCACAGTAACACAATGTCTTTAATGCATGCTGGGCTCGTTGAAACTACATAGTGGTCCTCGTTAGATCAACAAAAGAGGAAATACAAACACCAACAAAGGATGTGCTGCTTGTCTGAGGTGGCTCAGTATAATGTATGCAGCTGTGCATCAACAGACAAACACACTTCTACAATATGCTCAGTCACATTCAGTAACTCGCTGTGTGCAGAACATGGATTTGATGAAAAACTCAATTACATAAAGGTCATTGTTAACATTGTGGCCAGTCCAACCAGAAACCTGTTTAAAATACATTCTAAAAGTTTGAGATTCTCATCCATCAGGGATCCATTAGTTTGTTTCAATGTGAGGATTTAGACTGATAGAAAAAATACTTTTTATACCATGTGGAAATAAATGTTGTTATCCCTGTAGTATATAGAGTAATACAAAGTCATTTCTGTGCCACTGTTCTTGTGATTGTATTGAATGTTTTGTTTGTAAGCTATAACTTTAATTAACTTAAAGTTATTTAAGTTAACTTAAATTAACTATAACTTACTTAATCTGATTCCTAGAAATAAAAATATATAGAATGTTTTGTTTTTTTTAAATGACACACATACTAGCGAATTATGTTACTTTCAGAAATTGGGCTTTTATTTTCAGATCACACCACAGTTTAAAGATGGACATACATTGCACACTTTTATTCTTTCTTCTTTTTTACAAAAATATTATTTACACTTGAAGATGAAATGAAATACAAAATAAATAGACAATTATTAAAACATGGCATAGTGTTGCACATCTAAGTTCTGCTCATCAGAACTGGAGATTGAATCCTCTTAGTTTCAAGAGAAGAAGGCGACAGATGGCTCATTCATCCACTTTTTCTATTGTTGTCGCAGGCCTCTGGTCCTCAGCCTCGTCTGGGCATTTTGGCAATTTGGTACAGCAGCATGAGTAGAAGTCACTCTTATTAATTTAACACTGAAAAAATTCCCTTCACCAGCAGGAGTAAGAGAACAGCGGGTATTGGCTCCACTCAGCCACATTGCCATGGTGATAGCCATGGTGCACAGCTGGTGAGGTGTAGTCAGTGGTCAGGTGATGAGGAGGGGGATACTGGTTGGGACTGGGGTTGCTCCACTGACCCAGAGGTTGCTCTGCACTGTAGGGGCTGTAGATGTGGTGGCCTATCACACCCGGCTTGCTGGTCTGGCCCATGGTCATGTTGAGGACCCCGGAGTAGTCTTGAGGGCCGGGGAGATGCTGGGGGCCACAAGGGGAAGGGCCTATCTCATGTGTACGGGTCCTAGAAGACTCATGGTCGGGGACGGTGGCAACATCAGATACTCTGGACTCAAAGCTGCTGCGTCCTGATCCACTGCCGATGCTGGAAGATGGAGAGGGAGACTTTCCATACTCATGGACCCTGAAGATTAATAGGAAGGTAATTAATGGTCAGTGCTGTTTATCCCAACGACTGATCACATGTTTTTACATGTGACATTAACTTTAATCATTATTCACCTGTAGGGCTGGTAGGAAGATGGTGCAGGAACAAGTTGCTCAGTGTTGTACATGTCTCTGGTGTCTGTCCCAGCGGGAGATTCGGTCCTCACACCGTGTTCCCTCTCAGCACCCCACGGGGAGTAACGCTCATCTTTGACAGTGTCAACCTCTTTGCTTTTCGGCAGGTCTCCTTCATCTCTGTTATAACCTTCAAAGGATGACTGGCAGAAATCTGAGAGACACAAATCATCAGGTCAACTGATGCACAGAAGACAATATAGTGAAAACATTATCTGGAGGAAGAGAGTCTTTAGTTCTGTACCTGGTGGGCTGTCCTCCTCTGAGTCTCCGTTCAACATTTCTGACGTCTTTAGTCGCTTCTCAGCAGCTGTTGGGTTCTTGTTTGCACGCCTGCGGAGATAGATCACATGCAAAAGATACTGCTTTACATTCTGAAACTGCAGGGACATGGCTGGGAAAAGTTGAGACCGTTTATCTTTGTGGCTGCTTTCAGCTGCAGTTTTCAACTTGTGTAAAACCCACCTTTTCTTAGTAGAGCCCTCATCCCTAAAACCTTTTGCAAATGGGTTGTGGTTGATCTTCAGTTTTGTTATCTGTAGGAAAGAGGAACGTGAATTCATTTAAAATCTCAGTAATATGTAGAGTGGTCACCAGCGTGTGATGGGTACCAGTGAAAGAGACTGACCTTGGTGTTCTGGTACGCAGTGACGGCTGTGAACGAAGTCTCAGGGAAGGTGAAGGTCTGGAAAACACTCCAGCGGACACTGAACAAGTCGTCTGCCTGAACAATGTGGAAGCGTGGGTGGTAGCGATGCATTGAGTGCAAAATGATCTGCATATCAGAAGGGAGTGATTAGTTGGTCCTGTTTGCCACACTTAAGACTTGTGCTATCCAACAATTTTCCATCTCAAAACAAGAGTTGTCATCATTTGGAAAGAGGGAGTTGTTTGGAGATACTCACATGGCCGTGCTGGTCGAGGGTATTGTTAGTAAGCTTCAGCTTGAGGAAGGAGACGGGCTGCTTCATCCAGTGGCTCCCCGGGGCTGGAGAGTCAGGGTGGAGGTAGGTCCTGCAGGGAGGCTGAGGCTCTGCTTTTCCTGCCACCTCCCATTTCTCTTTATTCCACTGTAAGAAGGAGACATATAGTAAGTCAGCCTGTCATAGAAAAAGGTGATTTACAGATTCTTCCTTTCCCACAGTTTAAGAGAGAGGAGGATGAGACGAGAGTGACGGCTGCCTGGTACCACCCACAGAGATAGGGGGTAGTACAGTGGCCTTCCCAGCAGGGGATAGAAAAACAGGAAGAGATAGGACCCTTTGATGTACAATGTCAGCAGAGGGGGGTGTTAAATGGGAGGTGTCTTGTCTGGGGACAGTGGTTATCACTAAGGGAAATCTACATCTAAGTCAAGGCTACGTTTCCTCAGCTCAAACTGGAAACTCGTTTTGATGTGAAAAGAAAAACAGTGTTTTCTTACCTTATACCTGAAACCATCCTCAGGGACCATGTCCACCAGTAGGATGTATTTTGCACATGGGATAAGGCCAGACAGATTAACTTTACAGTGTGGAAACATCCTCCTGATAAACACAGAAGAGGACACGTGAGTGTGCAGTAAAAACAAGCAAACACAGCCACACAAGGAGCTCATTTCCTAAAATTTTGCATTAAATTGCATTTTTTGGGCATCTTACCTTCCGGGTTTTGTGATAATCATCTCTGTTCCTATTTCATGGAAGCTCTTCCAGAGCTCAGGGTCCTCCAAAGTCATCCTGATGTTGCCCTGGAGGTATGCATCTGGTCCAGGAGCCATGGATGAGGGAGGAGGGCCACTAAAGTTGGGCTTCAAGTCTAGATGTCAGTAAAATTAATTATGATAACGATACATGAAATGTACAATCATGTATGGTTATAACTGGTTAGTAAACTGGGAGTAGTCGGCAGCACTTACCTCTGATGGACTGCATTGCTCAGATTCAGGAGCAGCAAACTTGAGGATCAGGCACTGAGGGCCAATAGGAAATCCAAGTTTCAGTGGTATCCACGTATTTCTTCCGTTCTGCTCTCCTGTCTCATGTGAAAGAAAAAAACGTAATCCAGTAGCTCTGCTCAGTCTCAGTTGGTCAGTCTTGTTGAAGCAGATCTTGATCTCCTGTTGGATGCTGTGGCCGTGACTTTTAAGAAGAGCCCTGGAGTGGGTGGGGTCAGGAGAGCCATTGCCATACTTTGAAGTGGCACAATGATGAGTCAGTGTCCTGCTGTGATTGGAGAGTGCTGGAAATCAAAGAGACTTAACAGAGCCTTGAGACCGTCCCCACAGGAAGGGGGTCTGAGGAAATGCATCTTTATTAACTGCTAAAGAACTTTAAAACAAATATGGACAGGCTTCCCCACAGCAGAGCAGGCCATGCAGCTGCACCGGAATCTGTGTGAATATCATTCACACAGATATAACCACACACCAAAATGTCATTTAGTGGGTTTTTGCAATATGGTAAAAACCTAATGTAATGCATTCGACACAAATGAGAGAAATGCGGTAGGAAGTACATAAAAATGGGATATTCCACTGTGGTTTGTGGCAGTATTTCAAGAGTTGGGTCAAAGCTCCACACTGCATGTGTGGCCTGAATGTGCATCCACTAATTTTAATATCAATTTTTCATACGATCACATTCATGCTTTTCTAAATTTTGAGCTTCCTATGTTACAAAGAAAAATTACACAGTGGGTGGGAAACTGTGTAAAACCATGATGGTGTGATTATAACATGTAGAATTTCTGCAGGTAACTTTTACCTGGGGGCATCCTCTGAAGCAAGAAGGAACGGGGGGGTGGTTGTGTATTGGGGTGTCTAGACAGGCCCATGCTCTGCTAGATAATCTCATTAAGCTAGTTTCCCTTGAAGGGGCTACTTTCTGCATGTGCATAAAGCCCTGTATATAGGCAGGCAATTAACAACCAGTTAGCACCACAAGCCCAAGTCAGTCGTGAATGGGACAGGAGGGGTCAGAGAATAAAGATGCGCCACAACAACCAAGGCCGTCCTGCCACCATCCACATCCAGGAGAAATCCATGGGTGTCACTATTCGTAGGACTGTCTCGGCCTGTATTGTACCACATTACTCCAGGGAAAACAAATGCTAAACAGTGTTGGAATTAACAAAGAGGGAAAAAATTCTAACCACAGATCTCTCCCTCTTGTTTCCACTTACATGAACATTTAAATTGAGGGGATTTTCACATCTCATTCAGCCTCTTCCCCAGCACAGACACACGACCTTCACTTACTTTTCTCATTGTACTCTCATGTCTGCATACAATACCCTTCTGTTAGCTCAGCACTGACACCCATATACAAAGGAATCTTTGTGTGAATCTGTGTAATTGTGTGGATATCAGAAGAGCAAGCAAAACTGCTTATAATGCATCGCATTATGTAGAATTTAAAAAGGAGTGTTTTCCGCATGGAAATTGTCCCACGGTTTTTAAAGTAGTGTGACACTCTGCAGAACGAGGAGTTAAGTGAGCATTTAAAGATGTTTGGCAGTAAAAATCCTCCTGTGTGAAAATATTGACTGAGGTCTTTAAGGCTGTTGTGCTAGTTCAATGTAAAATAAAGAGGATAATAACACAGTGGCTGTAAAGATGCACTTAAAGATCCTTTGGTAAGTTAAATGCCCTGATGCAATTCTGTGAAACCTGGTGGCACAACATTGGCCTTGATGAAGTGCGACGGGCTTTTATCCACCTTATGTGAAACCACTTGTTGACGGGGAGTTATTAATCACAGGTTCAGTGTGGCTCTCCTCACTTGGTGTTTAGGCAGCTCCTCAAGGGCCTGCATAGAGTTCCCTCTTTAAACTATTTGACTTAGGGCAGAGAGGTCATGCTGCAAATTTTGAATGTTAGGCAGCGAGATGCCTCAGGGAAATTGGTCTATTTTCATACTAAATTATCCTTAGACCGCTTCACATCTGGCAGCGGAGAGTGTGTATGTGTCCAAGCTGAGGTGCACATTTCAGCAGCGACAGTGTCAATCCCATTACCCACTGGGTCTGAAGGTGACACGTGTGACTGGTAAAGGCCTCAGTATGTAGCCACAAGCCAGTGGAGAGAGACAAGGAGGCTCGTGTAACAGCCGGCCTTGGGTGGAGGGGAGATCAAATATCTTGCTTAAATGTAGCTACTTATTAACACGTGTTAAGAACCTTCTGATTCTCATATCGCAGAGTCTGATTCCACTGTGGCTTTTCTCCATGGGCCTACAGCCAGATCACCTTCGGCAGTGATGTGTTCAACCTCCCAGGTGTCAGTCTTTGGCCATTTGCCTTAACTGCACAGATCTCCTTGTGCTCATCAGTTAACAGCTGCCAATATACAGCCAGGGCCCGGGGATCAGACGGCTCTCTAGCAGCCCAATAAAGAGCCCCTGGAGTGGACTGACGAGAAATCTCACACCTTTTGCTCACATTAGCCATGCAGCATACCCTTTTGATGCTTAATTGGCCACTTTGAGGGGTTTGTAGAGATAGCAGCCCCATGGCTGGAAACAACATGATGTCACTAGAGACAGAGCGGCCTCACATGAAGGAGAAATGGCTTTACCTGATAACAGGGTCATTATAATTTTACTTGGGTGAGGTGCTGTGTTGTAGGGTGTACATAAAAATAATGGGGCATCCAGGCCAGTAGCATTTTTTCTCAACATTATGCAGACTGTGGTAAATGTATTCCAGGTTATTATTTCTTCTATGATTTGTAGAGGTTTTGAAAGACAAAACACTGTGATGTGCTAAAAATATAGAAAAAAGGGAGCTGAAACATTTGTATGTTCTCTGATCTAATCCAGAGTGACTGCGCTCTCACGTGCACTAAGCAGGGGTCGGTTGCACTCACATTTGGTCCACCACATAAGAAAACAAACCTCAGATCTAGCTTGCCTGGCAAAGGGGACAAATGACAACTTCACAGCACTTCCTAAGAAACTCCTGGAAGTTGCTAATGAAGACTAATGACTTCCCTCGTGTCGGAGACTTCACACCAGTGTGTACAAGCCCTTTGACCACAAAGTCAACGTGGTCAGCTGGGTGGTCTGCCAGCAACAGAAGATGGAGATGCACAACTCCTCTCGAAGCGGAGGGGTCTTTTTCTTTTTTAGTTTTAATAATTTAGAAGGGACATAGATGATACATAGTTTCACACTGAAAAAAATGTTTTTACTCCCCCAATAAATAATGAATCACAGAGATGCATTTATTCAGCCCACACAAAACATGTTGTTGGACCAAATATGGCTCTGAGTGGTGATCCTGAGTAAAATCTACATTAAATTTCAAAAGTAGAAATACTCAATAGAAAAGCTGCTCTTGATAGCTGACACTGCTGCTGCTAAGGCTACAATAACTTTTATACTGTTCAGTAATCTTAGTTTACAGCAATAAGTTATGCACAGCAATATTCTCCAAGATCATATCTTTAAAGCCTTACTGTCTTTTGAGAATACATCTCTTTCAGCTTCACATAGTTCACTGAAAGTGTTTATTTAGTTCAAGAAATTTTCCTTTTATTTAACCCTTAACCCAGTTCACAACAAATAAACTAGTTTGGAGATGTTTATGGGCATATAAAAAAAAGGTAAACTAATATGTGAACTGTCTCTGCCTCTTGTCTGATACATGAGGTAAACCTGGAATAGAAAGTATGTTTCTCTTCAAAACGTACTAGTCAAATAGTTACCTCAAATTAAATCACTCAGTAAAAGTGAATTTGTTTATAGTGAAGTACTTGACTAAATGTAGTTTGTTATATCCCACAATTTATAGGAGTATAGTGTATAAAACTCTGCTACAGCCATGCCCCTCCTGAAACACAGGTACAGTGGCCTACACTCCATCTCAACGAAGAAAAACACACACAGGTTAACACACACGTTGAGGTGGAAAACAAAAATGTATGTATCCAGGATATTTTAGTGCACACAACTTATTTTTTTTTCTAGGTTTATACAGGAGTCTTAGGAGTACTCATGCACATTTTAATACAATTATTACTTCCTTATAACAATATAGAGTCTGCTTATGTAAAACTTTCCTGACACATCATAGTAGAGGTAAATATTGTCTGTGGTATGGAGCTACAAATACTTGTTACCAACCAGAAACACTGATATGGGTTTCAATGAGGCACTGTGTGCTTCGAACATGACACCAAGGAGGCAAAACAACAGAAACAGACTATTCAAAGACCTAATTTTGTAAACACATTCTGATGGGTTTAAGTAGCACACAGAACAAATATGTGTTTCTCAAATATATTTTTAGTTTAACATCTACAATGCATCAAGTCCAGACACAGAGAACAATTCTCCTCCAGCAGTCTGAGCCAAGGTGGCTGGGCCGAGGTAAAGCCTTTAGCCCAATCCCAGCAGAATATAAAACGCTTACACATGCACACACAAAAATACAAAATAAAAAAATAATAAAATAAAATACAGAACATTTTTAATAGAGGGTGGCAAGGTTTTTCAATTATTCATTTGTGTTCTTTTTAAAAATTATTTTTAGACAGCTTTCAAGAAACATAATCAGTAAATCTCTCTCTTTTTATACAAAACAATCTGTAAAAAACATTCTGTTGTCTTCCTCTGAGTTAAGCTAGAATTATGACAAATTTACCAAAATGGTTTCAGTGGAAAGGCATCTGTATTTGAAAGTCTTCGCCCCTATGCATTTCAATTCAGTTCAAGTCAGGAAAGATCCCATCCAGCTTCTGTAAATGGTGAGTCGTTTCCTGAGTTGATGTGAATTGAAACAACTCTCACTTTAATGTTTATACTCTCACACATGCACACACACACACACACGCACACACACACACACGTCACCAGCTTAATACTCAACCTATTAAAGCCAAACATTCTGGAAAGATATTTGGATTATGATATGTACAAAAGCTAACTTCTAATTAGTGAAAACCCCTTTACTATATCATTCAGATCAGTGCTGGTGACAGGACATCTTCCTGGTAGGAACCACTCCTTTGCTAGCTACAAATGCACACAAAAGAAAAATATATTGGACAAAATATTACAAGAAATACAGTGAGTACAAAAATAGCACAAGTTAATTGCTAACTGAAAAGCATCCCAAATGTTAAATGTAAACATTTTCAATCTGCTACAGGTTGTGAGGCTGTGGGGCCCATTAACTGCACAGATGAACCTTGAATGCAGCTGATTGTCCTCATTTCACCTTAGTGCCCACAGAAATACATCATGTATCAGTGTGTTTTGTGGATGGAACTCTCATGCTAGAGGAAACGAGTAAAATGGAGGACAGCAGGTGCATCCTGCTGAGCATTTTTCCAAACTGAGGCACCTCAGATTGGTGTGCTATCAAGGACATAGCCGCAGCTTGGAGATGGGACAAAACGAAAAGAAAATGCATAAACATGTGACTGGTTGGCTTTAAAAGGCTGGAAGTCTTTCATGCCAGAGCCAGTCTATAGTTGAATGCAGAGAAGCTAAATCAGCTGATGTGCGATATGCATTAATGGCACGTTGCAGACATGCTTTGAGACTGAAGTCGGCATTGTCCTGTACACCACCACAGCTGCTGAGGAGCAGAGCGACACAGTGACAAGACAGGCAATGAAAACAAGGCACCCCTTCTGTTTATGAGTGCTTTTTTTGCAATGCACACGAGGGAACAATAGCATCAACACAGACAACTGCTGTGACATGTACCATTATTAATACATTTTTTTAATACAGGGGCACAGGGTTAAGTAGAGTCAGGCCAGATTGTGACAAGAGTTTATATTCAGCATGCACATGAGGCTTTTAGAGGCTCAGCTGTCCATGTAATCATCTTCCTCATCAGACTCGCTCTCCAGGGATGACTCCTGGCTGGATGTTTCTTGCACCTCTAGTGCCGGCTGGCTCAGAGTGTCCTTTTTGACTGTGGCGGCAGACTGAGACGACAAGATGACGTTCTGTGTGGGGAAAGGACAGCAGGGGTCACTGTTGAGTGCTGAATTTGCACCATAGCTTAAACAGTGAATGTGCCTGGCTCTGTCACAGGCATACATATTTAAAGGCAGACTGCATACCTTAAGTCTTTGTTTGGTTTCCTCTGAGATGCTGCCTTTGGGGGAGAGAAGAGTGGGTGTCGGAGGTGTTACTGTGATTTCCGGTGGGAACTTGGTAACTGTGGAAGGAATGAAAAGCTTTGGCATGTTGGGTGGGACACGGGAGCGGATTCGGCTGGCGTCTGGAAGCTTTGACTGCTCATTGCTGGCATACTGCTGGTCTGAGACAGAAACAAGAGGACATTTAAAAATATCTAAACATTTTCAGGGCATGTAAAACTTCTGGTAGATGCTAAAATACCAACTAACTTCAACGTCTTGGTTTTGACCTTTTTTAGTATGAGGTTCTGACCTGGGCAAGGCTGTGTTGTGCTACATGTGGCAGTTTCCTCCTGGAACCAGCCTGCTGATGATTCTTGCCTTTGGGATACAGTGGCGAGTTTCATCTGCTGACAAAGGTGAGACTCCTGCTGTCTGTACAAAAGCCCCTCTGAGGCCTCCTCCCGCTCCTCTGTAGGCAAGAACCGGCATTACAATACAAAACAAATATTTGCCAACAACGATATTCATACAAGCCAACATCTTTTGTGTTCACATTGTATAACATGGCAACTACTAGTTAATGGTAAATGGCCACTTATATAGTGCTTTTATCCAAAGCACTTTGGAATAGTAAGACTGCTAGTTGACTGTGGTGTTTGTGTGTCATCAGTCGTGAGAAAACACGTAGGGCGGCTGTTGGCAAGGCAGTCGTCCATGGACAACAGGGTCAGTGGTTTGGTCTCGACTATATGCCTCTGGGAAAGACCCTGAACCCAAAAAAGCCCTTTCCCATCCAGGCCAAAGCCCGGTAGAAATTGGGGAGGGTTGCGTCAGGCATCCAGCGTAAAAAAAAAAAAAATTAACTGTGCCAAATTAACATACGGACAATGATCCACTGTTGCGACCCTGAAGTCACAGGATAAGCCGAAAGGACAAAAACTTGTGACACTTAAGATAAAAAAAAAAAAGATACTTAACATACTTAGGCTGTAATGCATTTTGGTGAAACTGAACTCAAGCTTAAATTCCCAGAATTATTGGCCCAAATAAAGCAATATTTACACAAAATCTGACTTTCTAAAGGTTATGCTATTTTCTACAAAATCAAGATGTTGAGACAAGAAACCTAAATGTGCCAATGGTTTAGGCAGTAAAGGTTCAGCCTTTTATTTTCAGTAATAATTTTCCATCTTATTTGGATGTTAAAGTTCGTAGACAACTATTCATAATGACTCCCTGTGAACTAACTGCAGAAAGTCCCCCTGCAGCTCAGACACATATTCAAACAAAAATGATCTGATACTCTGTCAGGCTTTTCCACTCATGTTGCCTAGGTAACCATTACATAATACACACTACTGCAGTGTTGCTTGGTACTAACCTGTGTGTGTGTGCATGTGCATCTGTATGTTTACGCTAACTTCCGTTTGCATGCATCTGCACACTTCAAAAGGTCCTCAAACTGTGATGACTTAAGTTAATCTGAAAAGGTCCATGTAAAATAATAATATGCAGGTATTTGAATCAGACTCTTGTATTACACCCAATTTATGGATGTAATAAGTAAGTAAAGATGGGACAATACTTGCAATTCCAATTCAATGTTGAATTCTCTTTCTAATGACAAAGCTGATAAAATACACCTTGTTGCATGACCTTAAGTGACTCCAGCACAATTTACCCCAGTAAAGATGACTGTGAAGAAAAACAAAATGGTAATATCATAATTAAATCATATGTCCATATAAGCTCTATAGTTACATATGTGAATATATTTCTTGTGCTTATATTTTTTATTGGATGGAATTACATTTCAATTTGTTACAAGCCAGTGTGATAAAACATTATCTTGACTTTTAAATCATCCAGACATCTTCACAGACATCACAGATGAGTGTTTCTTTTTGTTTTTTTTGTAATCCACTCGGCAAAAGACACGTACAAGTTCACGTAAGCAGGAAAAGTCACAATCTGCAGGACATCGATTTCTAAAACTCTTGGGAGACCGACAAAATCAAAAGAGCAAAATCTAACCTGAGTCTGTTATTATGTAACAGCTCTGTGGAAGCCCACAGGTGTCCCCTACTGGTTAGTTAGTACTTTACAATGTCAAAATGAACTCATAACTGCACAGAATCAGCACAGTAGCAGTGGAATTTTAACAAAAGAGCATTTTATTTTTCAAAGTCTTCCAGCATCAGTGAATAACATTTGTCAACATGTACATTTTTCTGTGGTGTGAGATGGAGTTCAATCCACTGTACCTGTGTGTGGTAGGAAGGCCATGGCTGTAGCAGGGTGGCTAGGTGCTCTCCTGTGCTGTGGCAGATCGTGGAAGCTTGCGGCTTGAGGTCTGGGCAGCTTGCTCAGGGGCTCATACAACGCTTTGCCCTGGCTGTCTTGGGTAGACAGTGGGTGGCAGGCGGAGTGGCTGAGCAGGACAGGTGTTGGTAGGGAGGCAGGGAAGAAGATGTCTCGGTGCTCCTTCGTGTACTTAGGTGTGGTTGGGGTATCGCCTGAAGACTGATTAAGACAGAAGAACAGCGGCAATAGTGAGTAGATGTGATTAACCTTGGGAAGCCATCTGCAGCACTAAATATCTTCCGTTTAAGTACATTTCTGATATCTGTAGATCCTCCGCCCTGATGCCAGAATCTGGAGTGAGACTCCGTGCCTGAGAAATGCAGTGAGCTGCTGTCGATACCACTGAACTTTTCAAACAACACACATCAGTGCTACTGGTATATTACCTAAGCTCTACTCCACGCTACATCCCTCTGAGCCACTTTCCTGGATGTCCTTTAGAGGACCACTTATAAAACACAAGAGCTGCACAAACAACCTGTGATAACAGCCGGCCTGCTCCCACAGCCACTGTCATGGCAACACAGAGAAGCACAGTTAAAGACATAAATACACCTTCTCCAGTTTTCAAAATGAAATTTTATGAAAAAAAAAAAGCCTTTATAGGCCTTGAAAATCCAGCCCTTTAGCGTTATATACAAACTGTAGCAACAACTTAACAGGCTGAGGAAATATTCTATCCAGTTGAAGGCTACACTTGTGCTGCACTTTATATGTAAATGTGCTAAAATGTAAACATTTTACATTTGCCAGAGTGCATGTATATAAAAGGTAAATTTGACAGATGCAGTATGTTAGCACTAGACAATTTGGCATCAACAGAGCTCTCATAGCATTTTCTCACGCTCTCTGCTGGGAGCTCAAGTCAAATTTTGCTCTGAATCAGAGCTGTGTATGATGGAGCTCCCCATGGGATTCACACAGCAGAGCATAAGAAAATCAAACAAACAGAGCAGCCTTCCAAAGCCTTAGACAGCGACAGACCCTTCAGCCCAACACACAGAGGAACAGCGGCTTCAAGTTTGCCCCGGCACCAAAGCCAGCTTTGATGATTCATCTCATGAATTAAACATCGCCAACAAAGACACCAACAAGTCAGCTGGACCGTGTGCATTAGAAAAACCCTGTACCTGAAAAAACTGCACCAGATAACATGCAGTGAGTCTGTAGTTCCTCAAATGTTGGCTGTAATGTCCCAAACATAGTCAACTGAAAGAACGTTCTTTGCAATTATTGAAGATTGGGCATTAAATCAAATTAGAGTCGCTGTGGATGTGGTTATCTTTCCATTCCAATTGAAGGGCCATGCAATGGAACAATTTAATTAAATTGCCTGCCCAAACTGATCACACACTGAAGCTCCTTTGTTAAGCAGTTGTTCATATTCTTATATTGAAAGGTAAAAGCTTTATATTGTTCTAAGTCTGCCGATACTGAGAGGAAGTGTTTTAATCCAATGCCTTCATCAAGTCTCTAAAAAACCTTTTCATCCTAAGTAGAGGAGACTAAAAAGCAGATAGATTCTGAAAATGTACCAGACATTCATGCAGTAACAAAGGGCACAGGGCACAGGTCATCTCGCCTAGTCATGTTCTTCTCATGACAGTCCCAAGTCGAGGGAGCAAACAGATTTTCCTGCCCAGCACTATCCTGACAGATCTCACTGTATGCTTGTTGGGGCTTGTAGGAAAGTTAGAGTCTGTAAGAGGCAGGCAGGATTTTTTCATGTTCGTGAGCTGAGGACTGCACATTGCCCACTCACAACTCTCACAACATAAAAGTACATGCAAATGTGAAACCGCGACATGAGCTGGTGGCACAATAATTACACATAAACAGCAGTTAGAGCTGACTGCACAGACAGCTTGTATGCGGAAGCAACCATTCTTATTAGAGTCATCGAGAACACAATCCACTGCATGTAGGCTAATAATCATAATATGTAGCAAATCAACAATCGTGGCATGTACACCCAACATCTAACAACAGTCAGAGGACTGGGGTGTGTGGTTAAGCATCATATTCCAGATTTAGTAAAAACATAGGTTTTCACATTAAAACAGGTTTGGATTTTGGATAAACTTGAAACTGGTATTTTGCCATTACAACTAAAATGGCATTAATTTGTATTCATTTATTTATTTTTAATCCTTCATTTTCTTCCAACTGCGAAGACTTTTGACACTTCTTTTTTTTTGGCGCTAATTTGTGATTTTAATTAGTGACTCCACTAAGTTTTATTTTTTTAAATTTTATGTTATTAAAATTAGAATTTAAATACAACTGAATTTGAAATAAAATAAGGCACCTGTTTAAAAACATATGGTACAGGTGCAGAGATAAAAAACATTAAGATAACATGTAGAGCTCAAGTATATGTGTGTAAATATATTTATATAAAAAAATAGATGCCCACATTGCAGCTGCAGTGAAATAAGACATTAATTTCAATAAGGTGTGAAAAATGTGGCCTGTGGCTCTGGGTATCAGCTGCACCATTATTTTCACGCTGTAGTTTATCTGTGTAAATTAGACAAATGAGTGAAAAGACAAAATAAATTGAGAATATAAAGAATCATGCAGGAAATAAGATGATACGATCAGTGAATGATTGAAACATAGATGTGTTTTACTCACAACTACTTTTCATGAGGCTAAAGGGTTTCGGGGAACATCACTGTGACAACAGGATGTGCCCAGAGAGACCCTTGATAAAGGTGTGGGAAGGAGGAGTTACCAAGTCACAGAATAAGACAGAGCGGCTAATGATTCGATAAGAAATATAAGAATTGAGGATGAAGCTAAAGTCATACTTCTCCCATTACATGATATCTTATAATAATTCCTTTGCACTTTGTACAAATAGGCAACATGCATATCAAGCTGAAACTGCTGACACGTTTAGCAACTGTCGAGGGAAGATGAAGGGAGAACGGGGAGTATTCACACCTCGCTTTGGTCTATAATTAGTACTGGCAGTCTAGAGTAGGACAGACTTGAGTAAGTCTGGGAATTACCAAGTTATGCATCAGTTTTGGCAGATTTTACTACATATTCTGTAGTTACTTCCCCATATAAAGTATTACATTATGGCAGGACATGCTATGGCAAATCAGGTAATTTTAGCTTGGCTGGAAAAGCATAAGTTTGAGGCTCTAATTAATCCTGCGTTTATCAATTCACATTGGATACATCATATGATAAATTATCTGTCTGATAATAAAACAGGGACAAACAGAATGAATTTAGCCCTAAACGGACGAGAGAGAAAGTAGAGAAAGAGCAGAAAGCTGGCAGATGAGCACGAGTTACACTGTCTTACCTGTCTTTGGGCAGAAGGGGCCAAGTGTATCTGGCAGAACTTCAAAGCTTGGTCCAGAGCTACATCCTCATCAACCTGACACAGGAGCACAGGCACAACAAGGGTATTAGGGAAGAGTAACATATTTTCATATGCTTTATATTGCATTGTGTCAAATCACATATCTTTCTTCACAGTGGAATTCATTTATGCAACACTAGTTTGTATGCTACTACAAATGTATCATACAATTCTGGAGCAATCTGTATTGCGTATGTTAATTATTCCCCGTGTATCAACACTAATGCCAAAACCAACAAATCCATCCAATTCCCGTAGAATTTCTTAAGAGCTTTTCCTCTTATCGCTACACCAGTGAAAAAAAGACTTATTTAGGCCTAGTTCAGCTAGTGGATGTGTGGGAGGGGGTGAGCTAAGTAACAGCAAAACATCATACGCTAAAGCGCCAATAATCATGTTCACACAACTGTAGAAGCTCAGGGAAACCAAAGGTAAGGTTTTTTTAGTGGTTTCTTTCCAGTTTTCAAATTATGCCAATTGTTAAATTGACTGAGTCAAGTTTCAGTGCATAACAACCCTTTGCTTTCAATTCATGTCTACCTCGCTGCACACCTTCCCTGCCAGACTATACACACTTGCCAGTGATGACTTCTCAATATCACATAATGATTACTGTTAGAACGAGGCAAATTTAAAGCATGAACTCTCTTGTTTTTCTAAAAATAAAACCATCATTTCATGTGGCAGGACACTGTTTAATAAAAAAAAAAAATAAAAAAAACCCTTCGAATTAAATCGCCTTTTAACGCTGTTTGATTTTCCTTTCTATTCATAAGTAGGGAGGGTTTGGAGGGCCAACATAGCTTTTGAGGGATTGCTACACTGCTATTTACAGACATTGTTTGATCACACCTGAGAGCGATCATGTTAGCCAATGATCTGGGCTGTGAAATGTGGGGCTGCTGGCATTATGATGTTTAACTTAGCCACTTTATGGGCAAAACTGAGCACCCTTTATATGCTTCATTTGCCATGCCGAAAATACTTTGATGGCAAGAAATGTTTTTGTCTAGACTACACAATTTAGTAAGTGTTGGAACACTGCCATTTTAATAGTAACAGAAAGAAATAATGTCTTGTAATATGCAGAAGTACAGATGAAACATAAACAAGAATAAAAATGAAGCAAGGTACAGATTTTAAGTACGACTGTGTGCAGCTGTGCAATGCAGCAGACCATAAAACCACAAAGCATCTGCAGTTTGTGCAAGTAGGTGCAGCACCTAAAAGGTGCTTCTGGAAAATGTCCAAACATATTAATTGCATAACTCATCTGGTGACACAGAACATGCCATGGATGGTTCTGGCGTCATTGTTCTTACAGGTGTTATTGAGAAAACAGTTTGCTACCTCACAGTTAGAAAATCCTAAGCTGTAACCTAAGCAGCAAAAGAAATCTTCTGAAGCTGCTTTGTCTCCCCTGATTTCTTTTTTCTCCACCTCAACTGTCCTTTTCCTACTGCTCTCCCAGTCCAGCTAAAGAAAACTGGAATTACACAGCCTATTACATGCCACCTCAATAGGCCCAGCATTGATCAACAGCTCAATATAGATATATAAGCTATTGTGAAAGCACAGAATTTGGACTAACTTTCAACAAACCAAGACCATTTGCTCCAGAGACTTACAAACAAATGACTTATCTGACATTTCAAGGACAGCTTGCAGACCATTCCGTCCTCCCACTTACTTTCACTTTTGACTAAACTCCATTATAAATGATTCTAAATTTTAAAAAAAAGAAAGAAAGAAAGAAAGAAAGAAAAATTCAAAGGTTTATAGAGTACTCTTCCCCACCTTCCTATGCACTTAAATCCATAGATAATAATTAAATAAACTCTGTTTCTGCTCTTTCTCGTACTTGCATCTCATGAAATGTAAACACTTTTCTGATCGGACTTTGTTTTGATGTTTTCTCTTAGACTTAGACTTTTGCTTGACATGTACCTCACTTGTAAGTTGCTTTGGATAAAAGCGTCTGATAAATCACTATATGTAAATGTAAATAGAGTCAGCATGCTTTTTTAGGAGTAACAGCAGAAAGTAGCGGAAGCTGATTTTGGGTTACTGAGAGCAAGAGCACAACCACATTTTATGAGCTGGTTGCTCCAGTGTTTGAAAACTGAATAAGGGGAAGCCCCTATTCTGAAGTGGCTGTTTGGTTACTAATTCGGGTAAAAGAGGGGTTTCCCAAGCCCAATATATTTTAGGAGGGCTCATATTAAGTATACCTGACTCAGCAAAAAAAAAAAAACACTCCATATTCTCATACTGAAAAGTCTATGTTGTTTGTGTGTAGAGTGGAGGTGTGGTATATCTTGAAGAGGTTTACCTGTTTTATGAGCATATAAGTCTCTGACATGATCTTCTCAATGCGGCCAAGGTCATAGGTCATGACTTTCTGACCTTGCTGCCACACTCTGTATGCATCAAGCAGTAGGGTTTTTCCAGATTCCACATCCTCTAGAAGTTTTCTTTTCCGGTTTGGCCTTCGTAGTAAGCCTTGATCAGTCCCACTCGCTGCCCCAGTGGCCTTGGTTGCTAAGGCCTGGAGCTGCTGCTGCTGCTGCCTGGAACTGATACTTAGCTCCTCTAGAGATAGCTCTGTTGTCCGGTTACTGTCAGTCACTTTCTGCTGGGGCTCAACCGCACTGACAGAGGTCCCAGCCTCTGTTTGGTTGCCCTGAGAATCTATTGTGATAGAGGTCTTCCTCCAGAGGCCCATGTCGAGCTCCATGGGTTCCTCTGAGCCCGTTTTGTGTCCCCCACTCCCAGCTGCCTCGACTTTTACGTGGTAGCTCTCTGGAACTTTACTCCCTTTGTCTGAAGATTGTGGAGGTGGGGACAGTTGTACCTGGGAGGAGTCCCTGGGCTCTGCGTCAGTAGCACAGGCTCCCTCTGTGAGACTGGGTTTCTTAGGCAGTACATGTTTGCTGTCCTCTGAACTGGGCCTTTTGGACGTGTCTGTTGTAGTCATCTCCCCCATTGAGGTTGCAGGCACTTTGGGAAGCTGGTCAGACACCTGAAAGAGAACAGAACCTGTCAAAACATGAAGTGTGTGCATGCCAGAAGTCTAACACTGAGTGGCTCTTAGTGTGTGTATAAGTGAAGCTCTACTCCCTTACCCCAGAGAGAATGTTCAGATTGTCCTCCAGGACTTTTACAGTTAGGAAAAATGCTCTCTTGGCCAAAACCTGGCGATCAACATCCCGTAAATACTTCCTTTAAAGAAAAGAAAAACGTAACATAAAATTGTCAAAAACGTAACACATAACAGAAAGAGTGAGATTATACAAGGTTGAGCCTTACTTTCCCTGGTCAGGGGTTCTCTGCAGCATTAATGAGACTTTCAGCAGAGTATCGTGGTCTTTAAGCTGAGACAGGACCTCCAGCAAGAGAACAATGGAACGGTTCATATGAGATGCAAAACTTCCTGGGCGATCAATCTCATCAACAGGAATACGCCAGATGCCCTAGATGGGGGACAGAAGGATAAAAAAAGAAGCAAGATCAGTAGCCAAACTTGATAGGCAAAAAATGTAAAAAACAAAACAGTAAAACAAGTGGTGCCATTCTTGTCATATGTATATATACAGTGCATCCAGAAGCATTCACACCACTTAACTTTCATATTTTATCATGTTACAGCCATTTTATCATTTTGTCTTGGTTTCCTCTAGACATGACTGGCATTCAGGCCAAAGAGTTAAATCTTTGTTTCATCAGACCAGAGAATTTTGTTTCTCATGGTCAGAGTCCTTCAGGCAGGCTGTCATGTGCCTTTTACAGAGGATGAGATGGGATGGTAGTTCTTCTGGAAGGTTCTCCTCTCTCAACAGAAAAACGCTGGAATCTCTTTCAAAGTAACCATTGGGTTCTTGGTCATTTCCCTGACAAACGCCTTCTCTCTCGATCGCACCGGCTGGTTGGCTCTTCGATTAGTCCTGCTTTTTCCAAACATGTTCCATTTACGGATGATAGAGGCCACTATGCTCATTGGGACCTTCAATGCTGCAGAAATTTTTCTGTACCCTTCCCCTGATCTGTGCCTCAATACAATCCTGTTTCTGAGGTCTACAGACAATTCCTTGGACTTCATGGCTTGGTTTGTGCTCTGAGTTGCACTGTTAACTGTGGGACCTTATATAGACAGATGTACGCTTTTCCAAATCATGTCAAATCAACTGAATTTCCCGCATGTGGACTCTAATCAAGTTGTAAAAACATCTGAAGGATAATCAGTGGAAACAGGATGCACCAGAGCTCAATTCTGAGTGTAATGACAAAGGCCATGAATAATTATGTACTTGTGATTTTTATTTATTTATTTTTATTTGTAATACATTTGCAAAGCTTTTAAAGAAACACCTTTTATGTTGTTATTATGGGGTATCGTTTGTAAAATAAGGAAAGAGGAAAGAGGAAAATAATGAATTCGATCCATTTTGGAATAAGGCTGTAACATAACAAAACGTGGAAAAAGTTTAGCGCCATGAATGAATAAATAAATAAACTTAACTTTTTCACATACATATAAACATATGCACACACACCTAATTTTTAGTTTAGCATGAAGTTTAGTTTCCAATAATTTTTCACAGACACCAAGCCAGGAGACTGCATGGTGTCTGAGTGGTTGTCCACAGTTAACTGGTTTTGACTGAACAACAAACCAACAGGCTTATTTGTAAAATTTGGCAAGTTTGTGTTTTACGTGTGCCCTCTGCTGCTATTCTGACACATGGAAGCAATTAAACAGGAAAATCTGAAAGGAATAGAAGTAGAGGAGAAAGCCAGAGAAATTAATGTGAGTTACAAATGTGGCATTCAAAGGAGAAAGCCCTAATGAGGGGATGGAAAGGCTGCAGGAGATCTTGCAGACTGGCTGTCCATGTCGGAGGTGGGGAGGAAGGGATGGGTGGACCTTCTCTCTGGACACACGATAGGCAGCCTCATTAGTGTTCGGCTCTTTCCAAGCAATGCAACCGACCAACAGAATGGCTGCCAACAAACAGAGACATCCTTTGCAGAGAGTGAGATGAGGTGTTATTTGATGGACAAATCCACCTTTACTGTGAGCACATGTCCTCTCAGCAGGTAAAATGAAGTGAGTTTCCACACTCTGCAGCTACTGATATGAGGGCAGATGGTGGCTTAGGCTGTGTCCATTCATAAAGCACCAGGAACAAAGTACAGCTATGGCCTTAAAAATAAAAATGACCACATCAGAATGGAATTAAAAAAGAAAATGAGATGGCTCTATCAGCTACTAAAGGCACTGGTGAGACTGATGCTCCTCCTTGCAGACAACCCCAATTGTCAGATTTTTAAAGCCACTTTTGATGAACAAAGCAAGGATAGTAAAAAAATAAAAATAAAATAAAACTCCTAAGGATAAATTTACTGAGTGTCAACTTTATCCCACAAAACTCATGCCTCTTGTCTGTAACTCCCTTGAAAAATGGTAAATCAAGGACACAGCAAGTTTTATTCTAAGTTTATGGGATACACTATTTTTTCTTTATAAACATCCCCAAATATTAATTTGTCAGTAAATATACAATTGCACAACAGACTGTTTGGTAATTAATTCAATTATCATGTTACAGGATACAATTTCCCAGTGGACTAATGCCAATTCACAGTTTCTGAAGAATACATGTAAGACTATAATGCAAATTTAAACATGATAGGAGTGAATATTTGTGTGATGCACTCAGGAAGGGCTAGGCAGTGGCTTAACCTTTCAGTGCACACAGATTACCAAAAGCCTCCAACCGGGACAGGAAAAGTACAGAAGGGGGGTTTTCTTTAGTCACTCAGAAAAATATTTCTAATGCAGGAGAGTTGTTCTTCATCTGAAAACCATCCACCACAGCAAATCTGTTTAGTGAAAGCAGAGCCATGGCTTTACACAGATTATGCTGTAGCACAACAGCTAAAGCAGATTTGTAAGTCTATAACTGCAATGATTTTAAGCATCCCCCCCACCCCCTTTCTGTGTGAGAAAATTTCAACCACTCTTTGGTGTCTGGAGTGACAGCATTATCAGAGATGTGGCCAACACATTAAACAGGAATCAGATTGAGATTAAGTCAGGATGAAAATAAACAATAGAAGAGAATATTTCTCTACAAATAGAATCTAATCTTTCCTCGAACCATTTTCAGACCCACAACACTTTCCTTTTTAGTAGAGTATAAAGAGAAAAAAAAAGGCAGGTGACATGTCACATAATAAAGGAATCCTAATTTATTCAAGCACGACAAACAGCAACATAAAAGGGTAACTGCTGGATGATAACAAAATTAAAAATAAAAGGGAGGAAGAGCAGGGATTACGTAGTGATTGTCCACCTACATCTTTTTTTGTCCAAGCAAAAACAAAATATACGCTGCCTGCACAACACTGCAGTGCAAGGGAATCACTGACCTGTTGTCTTATTTTTGCCATATACTAATGTCTTAAAATGTCATTAGTGAAAGAAAAGGCACAGGAGTAAAACCATGCCTATGTTGCAACTTTTTAACTGCTAGAAAGTATTAATGTGTGTCGTAGCAATTGACAGTCACTAGTACAGCTTACGGGTAACAATTTTGTTATTGCACAAGCCAACTAATATACAACTTCATACTGTGACAAAAAACAATCAAGATGTCACCAGCTAGTCACCTGGTAATGTTAGCAGCATTTGGCAGGTGGGTGGTGTAATTTTATGTTGTTCGCATTTTCACACATCATGTAATGGACCCACAGAAATCTAAACTACAACTAATACACTCAGGGAGGATTATTTATAGACATTGTCTTGTCATGTTCTGAATATCAATAATAAAATAGACCACACTGATTACAGCTAACTCACTAAACGACACAGGAACTCTGCTCATAATAAAACCCCTCCAACTTATACTCTGTTATGTGAAAGTCAGAAGGAAGAGAGAGCGCGACTCACCATCACCAAAGAAAAAGACTCCACGGTGCCTGTGTTAGTATTCTTTTGGAGAGTTTCTTGCTGGCAGCAGCAGTAGCAGCAGCAGCACCAGCAGCCCTGGCAGTGCCTCCACCCTGAAAGATACTTATGCTCAAAGAGCAAGGGGTGGGCTGCATTTGGGTGCTAGGGCAGCAAGAACTGCAGAAAAAGGAGGGAAGCACTGCTGCACACGATGGAACAGGAACAGAAGAAGAGCAGAATGGCAGCTGCCTCGGGAAAAGGAGAAACAACGCTGGAGTCAGGGCCTAGAAGCTCAGTATGCCATTGACAAAGAAGCTGAGTCGTTCCTCTCCTGCTCTCAAACCCTGCCATCTCAAAACAAAAACACCCACGCACTCCATCTCCACTCTCCCCTGACCCCAGCCTGCTAGAGTTCTCTCCCCCCTCCTTACTTGCTTTCTCTTGCACTGTACACAGTGCACAGCCAATCCTCAGAGGTTCTTGCCAGCCAATCAGAGCCAAGTGGAGAAAATCCCGCCCAATAGTGCACACCCACACAATACACACACAAACAGAGGAGTGAGAGAGAGTAATGAGGAAACAGATCGAGTGCAACAGAGAGAGGAGATGAGTAAAGCGAATAAGAGCCAGGGTGAGGGGTAGAACGTGATCAGCCTAAAGACAGAGCTACAGGAAAAGAACAAGAGAATGTAAACTGGCTCAAAACAGAATCCAGTTCTGCCATCGATGTATTGGGGGGGGCCATCAAGAGGATGGCACACCAGCTGTTAAAAAACAAAACCAAAAACCAAGCAATAAACTTGCTGGAAAAAAAGACATATTTGCATACAAAGCCCCACAAAGAAACCAGACTGCAAACCTCTGCAGCCTTGACAGATAAGGTTGTGTAGCACACAACTGACAATAGCCCTCACCTTCTTCCTTTCTTTCAACTCTGGTTGCGTCTCCTCAGCTGGCCACCATAAACATGCTAAACAAACTCCCCTTGTTTTTCCTGCTTCCTGTTGTGTGAGGGAGGGGGAAAAACTGCTGAAAAATACCAAGCTCAACCGAACACAGAGCTGAAGAAGGCAATGGAAAGCATACTGGCAGCCAGATTTTAACCCTCCAACATGCAAATCAAAACATCAACTTCTACAAAATGTATTCATTGGACCAATACTCCTCCCACAAGAAAAAAATAAAAAAGGCTTTCCTGAGTGGAGCTCCACCTACGACACATTGCACAGCTGAACACACAAATGTTTGAGTCATATATCAAACCGATACAACTAATTCAAGTGCAACAGTTCCCTGGTAAACTATCGTAGTCTGATATAATTAGACATTAAAGGCTACCCTAACCATATATGGAATGTTTCATTCAAGCAATCCAACTGAACATCAAAGCTTGTTCTGAATATACAGTTTCTGATCAAACATTTTTTCTGTAAAGTTACAAATCCAAGATGAATTTATGTTTATATGAAATGTATCAGCAAGGTTATCCATGTTCTCTGGAGCTTCGTAGAGAGTGTGGGTGAGTGGGTGGAAGAATATCTAAGTATGTGTGTGGTGTGCTGGGTGGAGGGGGGAGGCAACACCGTGACTGAGTGAACACACAGGGACTCCTTACAATCACTCAACAGTAGTCGTGAGCAGCCTGGGGAGCCAGAAGTACAACACATTATTACCAATATTATTTGACCTCCTAGACAATAGTGGTTTTCCTGATTCTTCATATTTTGAACTCACTGCATTTCAGAAGAAAACATAACATTTTTACTGCACAAAAGTTGATAGCTAAAGTTACTTTACAGGTGCAAATTGATAATACTAAATAATAATGTATCACAAGATTCCCAACCATATGGCAAAATGTTATTTAAATAACAATTATTACAGTCAAGCCTGTTTCAGACATGAACAGACAATGTTAGGAGAATTCAGCTTTGGACATTATCTGGACTGGCCTTTCAGATGTGAACTCAGATCGCCATAGTAAGAAGCAACCTCAGGTGTGAAAATCCGTGCGCGAACAGCTCGCACAGGAGGTACAACATGTTATAAAATTTTACATTTGGGAAACAGTGTTGTTAGCAGCACATCGGAGCCATTCAACTACAACAACAAGAAAAAAATTTAATCACCTCGACCACAGCAGCAGTTCAGTGATACAATCATTAACATGCCCACTCATCGTTTTTAATCCTCAAAATGATTCTGTACAAAGCAGTGTGCTGCTTGCTTATTTGGACATTTTCGTTCACACATACACTCACTCCTAAAAAAAGTCAGGATAATGTCAGAATTCCACTGCATATCTGAAAGGGGCTTCAGTTCATATCATAAAATCAACAAATTAATGCATCAACATTTATGATTGAATGATATAATACTTATCTTTTATCAACCAACTTGCAAAATACATACTTTTACTTGTGGTACTTCAAGTAGTTTTTCTTGACAGGCTTGTACCTTATCCTTTAAAATGTCATTCTAAGTATGAACATATGCAGTATCAATAATGTCACCACAAACTGCAGCATGAAATATTATTTGTCACATATGTAAATATGTGTGAAAATAACAAGCTAAACTTAAAGTAATCATCGTCATCGTTGTAATTATCATCATTATTATTAATAATAACAACAACAACAATGTAAAAATTAGCTGGACCTTCTAGAGAACCCTTGTGCTGTCAACCACACTAATAAATTATGCAACACTACCTCATCTAGATTATTTCTAAACAGCAGTATATAGGTTAGTTCATTCAGGCCTCAGTTGATGTAACCCAGCCAAAACAAGATGGAAAAGTGGGGCATTAAGACCTACATTAGGAAACTTGGTATTCACCAAAAGGCTCAATGGAGGTCCAAACTGGGCTGAAAGTCTCCTTGACAGCAAGGTACCATGCACTGTGCCGTATGTTTGATGTGATCAACACACTGTCAATTTGTGGCAGCTCTTGTGCACTCGCATAGTCATTCTGTCACTAAATACCCAATATATTTGTCAAAACATTCTCAGTGAATGATTAGGGCGACTCAAGCACAGCTGCCGGCTTGAAGGGTTCCGACTGAAAACAACTTCTGCAACATTGTGTGCTGAAGAATTTCTGTAGGATTGCAGACATTAGTGAAGATTCCTATCCACAACTGCTCTGGTGAACAAGAAGGGTAAATCTGGTTATTATTTTCTGTTTAATGTAATAAATGCCAAGAACTTTTTGACTTACTGAAAACAAGGATCCTTACAAAGGTTTGCATCATTCTATGTTAGAGAGAGAAGGCTTGGTTTGCAGGAACAGTAAAGCTCTAACAGTTGGTATGCCATGGTGGCAGGTTTGTCTCCAGAAGGGGCTCTGTGAGAACCCAGTGGGAGCCAGGGTACTGCAGAGCTCTCCTCCAGCTCAGATCTGGCCCACACTGCTTCTACAGCTACCAGAAGCCTTCTGGAGTTTCCATTTGACTCTACAGCCTACATGTCCAAAATAACATACATTATCAAAACACACTACCTCAATCAACTGATATAAGGTGCTGACTTGATGAGACATTTGGCTCTGTACCAAATGTAAGAGCATTCTGGTTTCTACAAATCACACAAGAAACAAATAAAGTATGCCAAATTTTGCTTGCATTTAAAAGCCATATCTACTTCAAGTTGAAAAAGGAAAATAAACTGACATGAAAAACAGAATTTAGACTGTAATCACCTCCAATAAAACCCAACAGAGGCCTTGTAATTCTGAGAGGCAGATAACTCAACAGTGAGATTCCATTTATAGCAATGCTTGTGTCTAGTGATCTATATTTAGGACTGATTTTTGTGCATCCATCTGAATTATGTGAATAATGTGTGTTAAGGATCTGTGAATGTGAAAAGGGGAAACCTGAGTGCAATACAAAATGATTCATCAAAAAAGCTGCATGCAGTTACATACAGTATGATGTATAAAGCTAAACTTTATAGGACCACATATTCAGCTTAGTTAAACGCAAGATAATGCATTTTTTTCATTAATTTCTTCTATCTAAAAATATCTACTTGTTCACAGAATTTCCCACCTGTATATAGCAATCATTCCTGATAATGCTTGGCTACAGGTGTAATGATGCTGAAATTCCATTCAGTTCATATACTTTACCCTGCTGACATCTGACATGGTGCATTATCCTGGTTACACTGTGGTCATAAAGGGATGGACATGGTCAACAGCAATATTCAGGTAAGTTGTTTCTTTCAAACCATGCATAATTGCAAAAAGGGGCCCAAACTGTGCCAAGAAAATATCCCTCACACCATTACGCCACCACCACAAGCCTGAACAGATGACAAAAGGCAGGATGGATCCATGCTTTCATGTGGTTAACGCCAAATTCTGACCCGATTATCTGAATGTTTTTAAGACTCATCACATCAAGTAATGTTTTTCCAACCACAAGTCATCCAATTTTGATGAGCCCTTGTGAACTCAAAGCCCAGTGTCCTGTAGCTAGCCGACAGGAGTGGCATCCGGTGTATAATTTGGTTTTAATTTGAAATGCCTGGAAATCCAGTTATCAGTAAAGTCGATACTGACCAAAAGAAGCTATAAAAAGATACAGTATGTAATAGTCAAAGTTCATGTATTAAAATGTATAGTGAGTTGATTGTTTCACAACATGAACTCATGCACTGATTGAGTTGCACATAAAAAAAAAATAAAAAAAAACGTAATTAAAAGACACATTTGAACATCACAATTGCCAGTAGCTGCCAAAGGGTGGCCTCTCAGCAGCTGTAGCTATGTTGCTAAATAATATTTACAATGAGAAAAATTTTAAAAAAATGTTCTACCTTTTTATTAGAGGAGCAGAGCCTCTAACTTTTCATTGTAATAGTTTTTTCTAATGCCATCTCATTTGATCAACAAAAGTAGAAGAAATTTATTTGGCTTACTCCTCCTGTTCTGAATTACTCCTTTCTATGTCACCTTCAAACTCTTCTGTGTGTGTTACTATGCTGCTGCATCTGTACAGTTTGGAAGAAAGCTGCACTGTACTGCCAAAAAGCGTGATTTGCAATGCTACAAAATAGATGATAAAGTTTATTATGAAACGATATGCTGTGGCCAGCATACTTAAAATGAATGAGTTGACAAAAAAACTAGAATCATCTCTTCTTATAAAGCAACCCAGTATGACTGAACTACCCACTTTGAATTATTACCTTTCTGACTGTTTCACCCTAAAAACTGAGAAATTAGAACCTTTTAAAAGTAGAATTCATGGCAGAAGCACTGTATTGTATTGCATTAAATTGCACAGGTGGTCATAATGTTGTGCCTGATCAGTGTATTTGCAATAGATGTAAGTTACCGCACTATACTATACATACTTTTACTTATACATTTACATTTGATTACAAGCAGGTACTTTCATTACATTCATCCTTAAAATTGCTGTATATTGCAAATATTTTGTTGATAAGATACGCGTCGTGATACAGGGCTTAAGACTGGAGTTATTGAAGTTTACTGTAATACTAAAAAAGGCAATATATAGTGTTTTTTTTTTTGTAGTTATCTGATTATAGGAAAGCTGTCACAGTTTAAAGTACACCAAACCGTATGCCACATAGTCATCTGGGGTGTTACCAGAGCACAGAATGAACCTCTGTTGGCCACCAAATTTGGCATTTAAACTGATAATTACAAATTTACAGTGTTTTTGTGAATCCATTCAGTATCACAAAACAAAATATTGCAATACTAAAGTGTATTTAGTATTTTTACACCTCTATACTGTACCTACCTTGAGAAACACCACCAACTATTTTATATGTATTTATACATTTCCAGTCAGTCAAATGAAATCCTCCCTTTGCAAAAATATAAATGGATCGGATCGGCACAGTTTTAGGTGTTATTCTAATGACATGCCGATAAAAACAGAAATGACAGCTATCAACAAACAATATGAGGAAGGGGGGAAAAAAACATGCAGGCACGGTGAACTCTGACTTACATTGAACAGGTTTGTCTTGTTTCTTTCACAGAAAAGTCCTTGTGCTGGCATGTGCTTCAGCTGTTGCCATGGGACACTGCTTCCTAGCAACACATCTCGGGCCCACTGTAGGTTCTGTTCAAAAAAAAAAAAAAAAATTAAAAAAAATCCAGCATAGATTTATATGTACATTTTGTATTCATAACAACAGCAGCAGAATTCTAAATGAATAAAAACCAAGGGGATAACCCTCCTTCATCAGATTGAAGTGGTAAACACACTGGTTCTGTATCTCAATGTGCAGTATTTAATATCTGATAAAAAGAAACTCTTTGCTCATTCACAATTACTAAAAGGCAAACCTCTTTCCAGCTCAGTGACTCATGACTCAATGTCAATATTGGAGCTCTATCTGAAAAAAATAGGAAGCTAATCCCACTTCATGTCATCTTACAGAATTCTACTAGCCTATAGCATGTAATTGAAGGTTTCTTCTTCTTCCATTTTTTTGAGATAAAAAAAAAAGTTAGAAAATCAATGTGAGATGTTTTCTTGAGAACAAAACAGGGGCACAGATGCATTTTAACACTGCATGTGTTGGGTTGTGAGGACAGCTAAGAGACCTGCTTCAGACAATAGAATCACATCAAGTGACTGCTATTACTGTAAGTCACTACTAGATTACATTTGTAGACTGCTGAAATCCACACAGGAGAGTGAAAACAAAAAACAAAAATGTATGAACTTGCTTAGCCTCAATCAAAAGTTATTCAAAATTTGATTGCCCCCCAAGGGATTGTCCTTACTAAAATAACAGACTACTCAAAGACAATTAGGACAACACTACCACAAAATGCTGCATATAACGGCACTCTGAGGTCTAAAGTCCAGTTTGTCACACCTGAAATATAAAAGAGCTAGAGCCTTTCCCGGCTAAATTTACCCTTATTGAGCAGGGACAAAGGCTGTGGTAAAAAGGTTTGACAAACACAGTGCTGACAGAAGGATGCCACCACAGTAAAGCTTCACGCAACCTCCCTGTGCCAAACTGGCTGAGAGAGCACTGCGCTACCACCCACACACACTTCTGCCCACAGAGCTTTATAGCCAACATGGGCTGTTTCAGTAACTCATGTATCACTGAAGAGCTTACAGACCCAAATGAATATCCAAGACACTAATACAAAATGGCCAACACAGCTCTAATATACCTGCCACAGAAATAATACAAAATGAAACAGGAGGAAATGTTAGCAAGACTGATTTTCTATAAATGTCACCATTAATGGCAGGAGACACTTCTAATAGGTGTATGGCTTGTATTTAATGGACGACTTGGCCTTTCAGAGGAAATGAGAATGGACTAGTGCCATCAGTTAACAGGGGTGGTCTAACCTGATGTGTCTTGCTTTTGGTGTAGAAGAAGGCTAGGCGATAAAGACTCTTGTAGTGCTGAGGGAAGCGGCTGAGGCAGAGGAACAGAGCACGGACACACATTTCCACCAGCATTCGCCTCTGCTCAGAACGTTCATGGGGCAGGGCCTTGGGCACTTCAATCACCTCTGCAGGGGGCTCTGGTCTCCGCTTTCCCTCAATGGCTGGGGTTTGAAGACCAGCTTGTTGAGAGGGGGTTGGCTTGGGAAGTGTGGCTGGAATAGCCAGAGGATTGTCTGAAGAAATCTTGGGGGCTGAAGCCTCAGGGAGTGTCACCACCACAGCTTCTACTACTTCTTGGATAATTTTTTCTGCAGTCTGGATGCCAGAATGGTCTCCATGTGACACTGGAGTAACATTAAATCAAAAAATGTTACGACTGTAAACAAGACGTAAGAGTAATTTTGTACTTGTTAATGTCCATATTCATGGATGAGATTAAATATAAACATAATAAATGAATAAACATGCAATAGGACATGTAACTTTAGTCAGAATGCTATACAATGCTATTTACTTTTTGAATCGCTGTGTACCTGTGTCTTCCGATGCAGGTTGCCCATCTTTCACAGGGGTTGTACTTTCTGATGAGGATGAACTGAGTTTCCCAGAGATAGGTTTGTGACTGCTATCTTGTGAACTGGTGGGATCTGTGAAGGCATCCTGAGTGGAGTTGGAATCCGAGAGCATCACTACCTCGCTGTCCTGACTGCGCTCTGCCAAAACAGCAACACACACACACACACACACAAAAGAAACAACAGGGGTCATGCTGCCAGTTGAATCGCTACAGGTAGGGGCACAAAACTTAAACCTTTTGGAATATCATGGATAAATACACATATATGCTGCATAAAAATTACTTACAATCTTTACTGGTCAATACATTTAGATTGCTGTACTCTGTAAACTTCAAGGGGGAATTGCATACTTTAACTGCATGCTCTGTGGGCCTGTCAAGCTATTGGCTAGTGGCTTTTTTAATTCAAAATATTCCCTATGGTAGTGTGTGAGTGTGTTGTAATAAAATATAATTATGAAACAAAAATAGGTTGTGAGCCACAAATCCTTATTAGTGCATCACTAATGATACACTGTTATTAAGAAAAGGTTATTTGTTTTTGTAAGGGGTCCGGAACCAAAATACCAGCATTCTTCTTAATTGCCATGTTGTGCAGCCTCAGCAAAAATAAACAGCCCTTGACTAGGAACTGTATATAACAAAAATCAAGCTTGTCATTATTGAGGTTAAAGGGGCACACATTGCACTTTTGTCATGGGTTAACAGCAAAGATACTGTGGTACTGTAGTATTTAATATGTCAACTGATGTGTATTCAGTGCTTCCTACAAAAATGCACTGGACTAACAACCTAGCCTCTTAATGAGTTTGGTGGGTTTGAAGAGCAGTACCATTCAGGGAAGCCAGCCAAATTGGAGACCTGGGCAGGCAGTAATCATGGTCAAACTCTGGTGAGGCTGTTGAAGATATGTGGAGCTGGTTTTAAAATATAATCAAACAAAATAGCACCTCAATAATAATCTGCAATAGCCTTCAAAATATTTAAATCATTTACTTTTCTTGACAACTAAGTACCACTCCCCTTGAAAATGTAGAACCTGATTCAGACACATTTGGTGAATGATTTTGTTCAGGAAGAAGCAGCAACATGAAGAAAATCCATGGTAAAGATTCAGAAAGGATACTCCTAAGCTATAGATAACAATCATATTATGAAACAGGAGTCTTTTCTCTAAGAACATGATAAGTGTATGTCTGAATTAGGCCTTACAGTCTTATTGCCTTGATATGTTTTAAGCAGGACTCAAGCCAGAGAGATTGGACACCTATAAACATGTGCTTGGTGGGGTATGCTCTGACTTCAGTCACAGAGTTCGGTGCCAAATACGTGCCAACCACATTTTTCCTGTCTTGGCATTTTCACACTAATTGGCCGTAATTGGAAATTACATCCAATTAGTGGAAAACAGTAGTTAGAGTGAAATATCTTCCAGCAATTTGACTTTCTGTCGTTTTCTCACCACACCAAACTCAAATACAATGAGACCACATGATACACCAGACACTTTAGTGGATTGTGATAAAGGACTGATTTTGTCTAGTCATGAAGACATTCACCCCATTAGAACTACATGCATATAAATGGCAAAGCAGGTGGTAAAAGCAAGCAGGCAAAGAGGTAGCAGGCAGGTAGGTAGGTAGGTAGGAAGAATCTGGAAAGGGTGACAAACTGGCAACATGGGCAATATGGCTGCATTATTTGCACATTCAAGCTAAACATGACACATGGGGTGGGTGAACAGATGTCACGGTTTTTGTGGGAATAATGGCCAGGACTGTTTTCTTTAAACAATATTCAGCTTCAGATTCACAATACCTTGCAGAGACTTTCAACTAATGAAAATCCTGATGTCTTGGTGACAATAAAATATGACTAAAACCTTTGCACATGTCTGGTCTTTAACTCAAAACCAAACAATCGTGACTGCAATGCTGGAAGTACAAGATCTTACATAAAAGATGATTAACATGCATGAATCAAAATTCCAAGCCATCACATTCATTGAACGCACCATCAGGATGTTCATTACTGTAAGCAGTTACCTATAAGCAGCAGATTATCTGATAGAGTCTTTTTTTCAAAACACACATTTTCTATTATTATGTTGAGCATCATGGGGTGAAAAAAAAACTTCTCTACTATTAAACTTTTCTATATAAATCTAGATTTATTTAACTGAGAACCTTTATTTGTTTATTTATTCGCACAAACTGTCATAATTTTGCTACTTTAAAAAAACTTATCATGATACCCATCTTGGGATCACTGGCTTCTACCACTTTTCAGAAATCAAAAGAACTCAACACCGGTTTGCTTATAAAAAAAATTAAAAAAATCTAGTAGCATTAGTTATGAAAACTACCCTGGTGAAGGTCCTTTGTTGAAGCATGCTGATATAGGAAAGAAGATTATTGAAGTACTGATAGCACACCTCTATCATTTTTTTTATATAACAGGAATTAAACATCTCACTCTATACAATGAATTTAAACCTTTAATTTTGTTCCTTTTTAGCAATAGAAGAATGTTTATGATTTGGACAAAGTGTACTTGTGTATGGCTGGCTTGCTAGTCTGTTTGCTTTAGCTGCGCTAATGGATCTCATGGAGGAAATAAACTAAATTACCTGGTTAAATCAAAATTATACTACCACTACCACTATGTAAGGTGCTTACTGATACATTTGTACCCAGAGTACCCAACAACATAATACAAACTACTATAAACTGAGCTAACCTGATCAGTGAAGACTAGTTAAGCAATAATCAAGACTTGTGAAAAATTTGCTGCCTTTTTGGTGTGGTACCACACTGAGGCTGAAAAACACGCAGTCTAATATACTGCACAAATATGACCATAATGTTGTAAGCTTATGGAAGTTACAATTCAAACAACAATTGTAACATATCAGGAGAGGTAAGATGATTGGTAAGAAAAGAAAATAAGACCAGCTTTACAGCAGTGGCTAGAAATACATGTTATTCCACACACACACACACACACACACACACACACACACACACACACACACACACACACACACACACACACACACAAATTAAATCTTCACTTCTACTTGTTTCTACACCACTCTGTTTGTCAGGCATAGCAAATTAGTCAAATAATCAGTAGCCATATTGCCCATTTCACCACATCCCAATCACCCAGTGCATGGGGATCACTGTAACTGAAACCGAAGCCATTAAGCACAGTGATTTAGCAATCTGAGCACTCCATAGTGGGCTTCCTGTCCCAGTGCAGAAAGGGCAAAGAGCCCAACCCCAGAGACAGTGTCTAGGACTGGGACTGTACCATCAGCCTGCTGCTCCTCATGCCGCTGCTGCTGTTGCTGCTGCCACTGCTGCCGTCGGAGTGTTTTGCGTTTCGCGTAATCGTGGTCAAACGGCGTGGCCGCATAAGGTGGGGATGTCAGACCTGGGGTGGCAACAGATGGAGGGGAGGACCTGTGGACGTTCCCTATGCAAGCTGATGAACAATTAAAGTCATCGTCCATCATGGAGGGGGGTTTCTCCCTGCAATGAATCAAGGGCAATTTTGAGAAAAAAATGTCAAAACAAATAACTTTTTAAAACCTTTGCTGGGTCATATTGTATAAGGCTTACTTTTCATGGGACCTTGGCATGCTTGGCATACTTTTTTCTTCCCCCCTTGCAAATGGTCCTGTAGCTGCTTCAACCAGCAAAGTGAAAAGCTGATCATGGTCCAAATCAGGATCAGCAGACTCTAGTAGTTTAAGGATGGTGGCACTCAAACGGAAATGCAACTGGATGAAAACAGAAACAGAAACTTAAAGGCCCACAGGATTATGGAGAATGTCCTTACTTTTGAATACTTTCACTTACCTTAAGTAACATACAATGCATTAATATGACAAGACACCTAGCAGGTAGATACGATTTGGGCTACTAGCCACTGGTAATTTACCTCGAGGGCCTCCATAGCCAGGTCAGGAGGATTATGATAATGGATTTTCCGGGGGTACCTGGCAGCCTCTTCATGCAGGTAGTGTGCAGCCTATAAATATAAATACAAGGGAATCAACAACCCAAGACAACAATTTGTGGCTTCACTGTGGCTTAATAGAGTACTCACAATACTATTTTTTTAATGTAAAATTGCTAAAATTTATATATTTTATATTATTTACAATAATTTGAACACATCTTTTGTGACATTAAACATTCTAAATATGAGCTAGAATACTGATTAATTTACAATCAAAACAATTATGCAGATAATCAACTATTAAAACAAATAATAAATACATGGCTGCCATTAGAGATCATGTGCATCCATAGTCTGTTGCACACTGGTGTTCGACTGATCTGAGTACAGAAAAAAAAGAATGCGACTTTATTAAACATAACTGTTTGACAAAAAAATGGCACTTCTATCAATTTAATATTAAATTTACATTTAATAATACAGTGTGCAAAACGGGAAGGGGTCTGAATACTTACTGATGAAACTGTAAATTAACTTCTAGACTAGTAACTTAACAGAAGGATTGCAATAAGCAGTTGAAGACATCAGTGTTTTAACATGTCATCTTCGTCTGAACTCCATGACAGTGTGTTATATACAAGTTCATCTGCCTCCACTGATTTTATTAAAACAACAGAGCAATGAGTAACTCTATACATTGTTCTGTAAGAAAAAAAACCTTACGAGGGTGGAAGGAAAGTGATCTTTGTTTTAGTAGGCGGATTATGAAACAACTCCAGGGAAAGCAAGAAAATAAGATTTTAAACAATTTAGTATTGAAGGATTATTCCTGTTATTTACCAATTAAGGTTTTAATTTAAAATGTCTTTTTATAAAATTATTATGAACTAATAAATGCTAATGTTTTACTATGGATTTACCACCTGTTAGAACATAAACAGCTTAAAAATCAGCTACAATAATTACTGGTCATGTTTTTTCATAGTTATCATAATAAGTATTGTTTAAATTACAATTACAAATTACAAATACAAAGTGGAATATTTTTAATTTTTTACTTAAAGTAAAATGTAGATAATCTGCTTGGCACTTTAAATTGAACGAATATTTGAAGTTATACTTGAGTGGAGATTTTTTTTAGGCCCAAACGTGCACCTCCGAACACTGTAAAATCACATTTTGTTACATATTGGGCATCATTGCATATTGCAGAGTGGCGATGTTGGCCCTTGTCCTCCAAGACCACTGGCTGATCAGTGTACAGTTCAAGAGTAATGAAGACTTTGCATTATTGCACAGGTTTGCATTATGTACATTACTGTGCAGTGTGCATTGCTGTGCAGTCCTTTAAATATAATTCTGTCCAAAATTGATCATGAGGACAAAATACGTAAGTTAAAATAACCCTTGAAATCCACATTCAGCATCTGTAATAGATGCCAGTCAACAATCTCCATCTTTTGTGTTTAGCAAAATGCAAGTAAATAAACACATTAACAGCGAAACTCATCATTAAACATAAATTATTGACTGAATTCAACATTAAAAATCATCTGAAACTTATGTGTGTTGCCTGATGTTACAGCAATTGTTTACCTTTTTGTAAAGCTGCAGATATTCCACTGGAGGTTTCTTGCGTTTCTCTGCTATTTTCCCCAGCATGTAGTGAATGAGCCACTCTTCTTCATCACTGTCACCCTCACAACAGGAAGCCCCCTGGAAACACTGAAGGGCTGTCTCCAACATGGAGTCTTTCCTTTCTTCCATCTGAAATAGCACAACAACAACAACCACACACACACACACACCCAGTTATGATTAATTTAACTCAAGGAGACAGATGAATTTATTCTAAAATGAATTCATGTGTGTAACAAAGTTACAGCATATAACATCTGTATAGCAAATATTGTGAAAATCTGGTAGGGAATACAGATGAGGAGTAAGACAACTCTGCTTGTGTTAACACATGTCCCACCTGTTTAACAACCTCTGTTGGGAGCTCTTGGCGCCACTGCTTGAGCTGCCGTGAAGCGAAGGTATGCAGTGCATATGATATGGTCCCATACTCGATCCACAGAGAAAGGTTGGAGCGGTCTATCTCCAGAGCCCTCTTAAAGCAGTTAAGTACTGCCTGGGAGTGTTTCCATATAGGAATGTCACTTTTCAGCTCGTTGGAGTTGAGCTTTTCCTGGATACGGCTGGCTCGTGCTAATGCCATACCTGCCCAGGAGTCAAACCTGAGGAAAGATACACATTTTAAGTAAAGTCACTGAACTTAATTAAATGTAAGAAACAGCACACTTAGAATGAAATGTTCGTTCAAAAAACAAAAAAAAACTGATCATGCTTTGTAATCTGCAAATGTGCTACCACTAGCGTGGAGAAATGAATTACCTGTTGGGACACACACAGATGTCATGCATATAGAACTTGATGGCTTTGGACTGCTCCTTGTTTTTGAAATGGTAATCAGCCAACAGGTAGTAGATCTCATCTATGATTGGAGGTGCTGGAGAACTACCCTCAGGAAGGCATGGGGCCTTAAAATAACAAAATGTAACAGTTCTTCAATGATTAAATTCCCAGGACAAATGAAGTTAAGAATGACAGAAAAATACAATGGAAATGAAAGATATTATTCAGCACAGCTCCTTACACTCATTGTGAGTCCAATTACTGACCTTCTCTGTCATGCCCTCAATGTAGGCTGCCACTTCTTCCATAGTGAGTACAGGAGTGTCACTTGAGGGGGCAATGCTAGCAAACTTTCTCAGCAGATTGGCCAGTTCTGCAGACACTGTGCTCGTCTTATAGCTGTCAAACTCAGGCAGTGACTTTGGTTTGAAATATTGGAACATGAAGAGTGCATCATTCCACAGCAGCTCAACCTGTAAAAAAAAACAATAATTCCAAATGAAAATTAGTGTCCATAGAGTCCATTGTGTTCAGCACTAACAAACAGCACTGAAGCAAATTAGAACTAAAACAGTTAGAAACCCAGATTGCAGTGGCGAAGACATCCATCTGGTGGCAAGAAACATGCATTACAAAAATACAAGGGCCAAGTGTTGTGAAGCCTTGCAGTGCTATATGTGACAGTAGTGATTAAATTTATTTTTACAATATTAGAGACTATAAAGTAGCCCCCGATACCCCCATTTAGAGGCTTTGCTATCAAGACAGTTCCTAAATGAAGAAATGCTAGATTAACTAACTAGTGTTTATAATCACAAGGTAGACACAGAATAGTGTACTAACTATTAAACAAAAATGTGGCAGTAATGTCCAGTGGACCGTCATTTCAAGGGGCTGTTATTTGTGGTCTGTCTAAATGTGCTCAAATTTCTCACTCAGTAAATTAATGCTATTATGCCATTAATGCAATTTCAAGCCTCGATTTATTTCATGTGAACCTTGCAAGCTGACAAAACAACATTAATGGCTAAGGCAGACTTGCTCTGTGTTGTGAGGGTCAATGAGGGCATATGTTTGCCAAGCACTCTATTTGGGTAGGTTTGCCAAAAAATGTGACAATTTATACCAATTAGACAAAGCATTAAGCAATTTTCACCACCTCTTCACCATTTCACCGCCTCTTCAACATCATTCAGCTATCATCTAATTCTCAGCTCAGCCACGATTAGAGTTGTGCATGTTACATTATCATTAAATACTTTAATGGTTAAAACAGATGAAATGGACTTTGGTACTATGCAGGTAAACAGATTAAATTCTGATCCAATCACTTCAACTTCATGCAACAAATTAGAAAATACTTCAAAGGCACGACTCTTTGGAGAAGACATTTAAGCCTCTTCACAGATGTACAGGAATCCTGATCTTCAATGTGCCTTCTATACACGCTGACCCTGACTGAAATCAAGCAAAGTTTCTACCGTGAAAACACTTCTGACTCAGACAGACAATCACCCCGTGTGTTACATGTGTGAAACACAACTCTAGAGAAATCAAATTTGTTCTGGATATTACCCAG
Source organism: Channa argus (assembly GCF_033026475.1). Classification (NCBI taxonomy): domain Eukaryota; kingdom Metazoa; phylum Chordata; class Actinopteri; order Anabantiformes; family Channidae; genus Channa; species Channa argus. The sequence continues at coordinate 20,876,642 of NC_090207.1, forward strand.
ACATTATAAGGATTGCATCTGTGAAAGAGGAATTAGAAGCATCTGAGTGTTTGACCTGTGGAGATGAGTGGTCCTCAAGGTAGCGGGCCTTGTTCTTCTTACTGGGGTAGGCATATAGGCAGAAAAAGCACTGTTCCAAAGCCATCTCCAACTCCTCTTTGTAAGGATGAGATTCATTTTTGGATGGGGATGCAAACTCTTTTTCCAAAACTCGAACCTAAAGCAAAGCAGAACAGTAAAACTGCTCAAATCTGTGAAACAAAACTGTATTGTCACCCAAAGGGCAATTATTTGTCCAGAAGAATAGTAATAAATAAAGACCACATCATGTATGTAGTAGAAAAAGGAGGAAAACAATTAGAAATCTGCAAGTATTAAAAATGGCTGTGATGAGGAATGTAACAAGATTGTGTTAATTGGTTTACCTTATCCCCTTGGAATTTAGTATAGTTAAAAAAAATAAATACATGAATAAACAAAAAGACTATGAATGCAGAAGGTGGAAGCTGTCAGACAAAATGGACTTTTAGTAGCCGCCTTTTATGGGGTTCACAGACTGCTTCCATTGAGGTCCAATGATTTTACTACTAACTTTAACCAACATGCTAAATCAACATGTTTAAACATTTTTGGTTTAACACCGAGTGAGCCAAATCAAAAAATGAGCTATCGAAAAAGAGCTATAAAACAGCTTTTATAAAAGCCCCTTACAAATGAACTTTGTTCAACTAAGAAAGACATATGCACCCGCAAACACAACATGAAAACACCCTGGTGTACCCCAGGTCAGAATAAGCACCGACTGGTCTGCACCATGGCAAGTACTGAATTTTTGCCGTGCTGACCCCTGTACACCACATCAATAAAACCAGACTACATTTGATTGAGAAAAATATTAAAAGATGCATAGCATAGCAACCTCTTGTAAAAAGTAAAAATAAAGAATGTATAGTATTCAAGCAGTACATTCATGCATTAACGGTTAGCATATTATATTTGCAGAGGGAGGTCTAGAAACAAACTTACAAAGAACTTGAGGAGTGCACCTTCGGAGTTGCAGCACAAGGAGCGACGGCCAAGATATTCATGGGCTGTATTCAATAGCATCAGGGAGGACGGCAGCATAGGAGTGTCTGAGTTATCTGAAAATCAGATTTGATTGCATCACTTCATTTAACAATTAGCATGGCATCAACATCACTGGAAATCTGATGTCAACAAACCTTCATCATCCCCTACAGAGATATGTTGTCGAAGCATACAGTCAAAAGCAGCCTCCTCATGTTTGATAATGCGATACAGGATAATCCAAGGCAGAACTGAGAAGAAATAAGGCTCCTTGGGATCGTCAGAAATGTTCATGCTCAGATCAATCAGCTGAAAACATAAAAGCAACCACACAATTAATTGAAATACCACAAATATTTATCATTTCCTATTTTAGAATAAGTTTAGTACTTTATTTTGGAAAACTGTGTTATTTAAGCCCTGTTCTAACCTGGATCAGGTTGTTAGCCAGTCGAGCCATAGTAGAGAAATGGAGAACATTGCTTTGAAGCTTTGAGTCTTTGTTGAAGCAGACTTCGATGCCATCCAACAACTTTCTAATGATGCTGACCCACTCCTCCTTACTAGGGGGAGAGTTGTACGAAGCAGAGTTGAGCTGCTGCAGAGCTTCATTCAAAGCTACTTCGCTGCACTCAAAACACTGCTGGTAGTCCTGCAGCTTCAACAGGGAGTTCTAAGCCACAGAGAATGACATGTTTCACCCATCACACAGTACTACAAATGCAATAATTGAAATCCTGATATTGCAGCATATCTAACCTGCAGTAGCATCAATTGAGCGGGTCGCTCAGGTGCTGAGCTCACAAACTCAATTGGTTTACTCCTGCTATCATAATTAAGAGTGGGCAGCAGCAGGCGCACAACAGATTCATAGTCAGCAGATTCAAAGAGACGCTGGATCTCTTCCAAAGACTGACAACGCTCCAGAGACTTTAGCCTTTTGTCAATCTGTCCATGAGAAAAGACAAAACCAAAGTCACCCCACAGTCAAAATAGCTACAGCTTAAGCTATTGTGAAGGATTCGCTAATATTTTAAGTATACTTTTCACACTTTATAGTATTTATAGTATCAAGCTTTGTTACAAAAATATTATAAACACATAAATTAAAGTTAATTTAATTTGTTTGAAACAGACTGTTCAACTGACCTCCTCCACAGAGATTGCTGCATCTACACGTAAGTTAGGCAGGTTGATGGTGTAATGTTTCCCTTCAGGGGTTTTCGGTTTGCTCTGCAATAGGCCTATACAGACATCATAGCTCTCCAGGGCCAATTCCATATCTCCCTAAAACAGAAGGAAAAATAAATAAATAACACTCAAAACACAGCCTAACAAATCATACCTAAGTGAAAACAACTTGTAACAAAAAGTCAATGTTTTTTAATATTCACTTTACCTGTACGGCTAAGAACCGTGCCTTGAGCCAGTAGACACGCACCATAACATCTAGCCAGTCATCTTCAAACAGGTCTTTTTGAGATGAGCCTAAGGCTAGAAGTAACATGTCAGCTTGGAAGTGCTGCCCAGGGAATTCTGGATCAGCTGCATCATTGCCAACGTCAGTACAGCTTCTTCTAGGAGACACTTGAAAAGAAAAAAATATATTACACTTACTTTCATGTAAAGTTATAAAATAGAATAAGATTAAATGAAAGCAAAATGTTTAGGTTAGTTGGGGTTATTGCAACTATAAAAACACTTGGAAGGTTCCGTTTATGCAAATGTGTTACACACAGTAGCTTTGTACCTCTCAAATGATTTCTGGCAAACACAGCACATACCCTTACAGACAGTGGCTTCAGAGCACTTAAAAAATGACAGGCAAGTTTACTTTTGTTGTAATGAGTTACTGACACAATTAATAATAAATAGATTTGACTGGCTGTAATCAAGGAGAGCAGCACTGCAATTTTGCAGGGATTATGGGACAAAACATTCAACTTTGTTAAAGGCAGGATCAGATGAGTTAAATATGGCTTATATTAGCAAGCACTGAATGAATATAATTTTTGCATCAATCCCAGATAAGGAACCTCAGGATCAGTTCAGTACATCTCTCATAATTAGTAAGAACATGCCTTTCCCCATAAATTACATTCAGCAAATCACACTTGAAAGAAAATATGAACAGCAATGATGAGGGTTAGCTCATTGGTACTTACGCGTCTTCCCTTTTTTGTGTAACCACTGCTCCAACTTCAGCTCCATGCATGCTAAGCTCATTGCCAACATTTCCTAGCAGATATAAGCACTTATTAGCGGTTCAAAAATGTAAGAATAAAAAGACTTGCACTCTGAAGACCTTTCTTAAATTTCTCAAATATCCTGGACAGGAATGTTTTACCTTTCTCAAAAACAATATTTAAGATGCATCACACAGAAATTAACCTATTGAAATAATTATAGTCTGGGATTTTTTCCCAAATTGTATTCTGCATTAAGTAATGATTAGATATCAGTGAGTAACAGTTTCTGTTGAGCAAGTCTTAGAGAAAATCAATTTTCCATTAACATCGGCAATCTAATTAAAGTTCAAGTAAGCATGAACTTCAGTTTTCTTGTAATATACCCGAATGTGTTGTTTGCTGCAGTCCCGAAGCAGAGGGTTCGGAAGACCACTGCTGTGTTTTCGCCAGGTCTGATAGACCTCCAGTACCACAGCAGTGAGACCACGAGGCCACTCCTCCATAAACTTCTGTCCCACTGCTTTCAGGTAGCGCATCATCAGGTCCAGTATACCACCATTTGTCATATTATTGAGTAGAAAGTTGTGGACATTTTGTTGTTCTAGAGAAGCAAATGCACAGTTGGTTATTACCACAGAAATAAAAATATGACAACAGTGCCTTTGTGAATACAAATACACTGAAGTACATACCTGCTTCCATGTATTCAACTGAGTCAAGAGGCACGCAGCTCCCACGCAGAGGCTGTATGTCCTCCTTGCCATCACATTGCATCTCAGGGTTACTCAGACTTTCATCATCGTTATCGGGAACAAACTTCTTTAGCCTAAAACAAACAAGTAAAATTGCTTTTATTAATAGGGCTATAACAAGCAATAGATTTGCAAAGCTTATTTTATCTGAGTTTACTGTAAGGTACCTGGAAGGTAGGTATTTAAAAAGTAGTTCTTGAAAATCAATCTTCTCCTCTTTTTTGCATTTTGTGTTCCGTACACGTGCTGAGCGTCGCTTGGCTGTCTCTCCACTATCTTCAATTACGCGTTTCCTTTTTGGCGCTTTCTTCATTTTATCTGTCAAAGAAACTTCCATTCCTGTAGCTGTTACAAAATATAGGCAGTATAGATTAGCCTTCATACTTTAATTTATTAATAAGACAACACTGCTATGATCTTTACCATCAAATATAAGCAAAAGAGGAAATCTCTTTTAAACAACTAACCAACAGGGGCAGCAGAAGTGGTGATCTCTACGGTGGTCTGGCTAGTGGCAATCTGAGGGTGAGTGCCAGTTAGGGGCAATGGTGCTAGCTCAGGAAGAACCACTGCTGGTAGGGAAGAGCTGGGGCTGCTGCTCATCAAGGTAGTCTGGCCCATACTGATAGGGCTGCTGGGTTGGGGGAGGTTCTGAAGGACGTTTCGGTCACGGTACTCAGACAAATCTATTCTTCGGCCAAGACTTGGGCGTGGTGGCTCACACGTGGTCTGATGTTTGTACATAGCAAGAAGGCTTTCGCCAACATGCTTCCATCTGAGATAAAAAGAAACGGAATTCAAATGAATAATTCTTAACAATCAGTCTATCGAGAAATTCACTGCAATATTCCCATTTATGCATGAGAGGTAATTCATCTGTCATCAAAACGTAAATGGTGGTCAAATCTTTTATCATTTAAAATACAGTTCAAAAGAGACAAACCATTTCAAATTAAACAAATAATTTTAAATTTTAAGTAAACACAGCAGAGCACTCACGAAAGGCAGCGGATGGGTTGAACGAGGACAAGTTCAGGTTTTGGCTCACAGTAGGAGAGAGCCTGTCTACGCCTTCTTATCTCCAGTGCCTCCTCTACAATGCTTTTTCGTTCTTCCTCCTCTACTTCCACATAATGGATTGACATGTCACTGCAAATGCACCACATTACAGTACAGGGCTCCGTTAGTAATGTAAAAATATAAAGTAGCAACTAGAGGGCCGTCTAAACAGTAGAGTAAAATTAGCTAGTTTTACCATTTTATGAACATCTGCATTGTGTCCTTCTTCAAACAGGGCTGTTCCTTGAAGATTCTCTCTTTCAACACCAGGCCTTTAGTGTAACAGTGATCCTTCTCTAGGGCTTTGGCAATGAAGTACAAACAGCCTGAAAACAAATGTGTGCAGGTGAGCCCTGACAGTGGAAATGAGAAAGGATAAAAAGGCACGACAATCTAGGAATTTACATACAGGTGTAGTCACTTAGTGTGTAGAGAATAGTTATGAGGTTGTCCAGACATGGCCAGTGGTCTGGGTTACAGTTTAATCCCTCCTCAAAAGCATGTCGAGCCAGAGGAATCCGCACCAGTCTCACAGCCACCTGACCAATTTTGTACCACATGTTCACATCAGTGGAATCCAACATAACTGCCTAACAAAGGAACAGAACAGTAAACATGGTGTTAACCCTCACCACAGTGTAAGTCATGTGCATTAAAAACACATATTTAATATAAAAAAAAAAATTGTATGATGTCAACAATAACAGACATTTAAACTGGAGGTGTCATACTGTTTTACCTCCAAATAAAACTCCATAGCAGTCTCCAGGTCATCCCGTGATGCAGCCATGCTAGCCAAGTTTTTAAAAGTAGAATATTTTAACATCAGTCCAGGATGCTTGAGACCCACTCTCTGATCATCTGAGGGCATGGCCTAAAATATAGGAACACAACACAATCACAATGTAATGCAGATTTGTTTGGGTCCCATCAAGAGATCCGATTATAAACATTTACAACTTCTATGCACGGGCACGGTTTGTGCTTTCACAAAACAAAATCTAAAGTGTGCGTTTCACATTTTATTGAAGCAACAAAAATAATGGCACCATATCTGTATTTGATGAAGTAACTTGGAGTTCTGTGTCTTGCTATAGGACATCTCAAAACGAAGAGGAAAAGCTAGGTATGAAACCACCAACTCTGTGGTTAACAGATGCTGCTCTACCTTTTACAGCACAGCATCCAATGACACAACCTTGACATGATTATACACGGTGTAAAATATGTACCTCTTTGAGCAGTGGAGTTTTGAGAAGCTCATGATAGGCCTTGGCAGAGTCCTCAAACTTGTCATGTTTTTGTAGGTCTAAAGCTTTGTGATATAAAGCAAATGCCTCAGCTTCCTGTGGATAAACACCAAAGATAACATATTTAATTTTGAAATGACCAAATCAGTAAAGATGCTACATACTGCTGAATCACTGCTGTGTACCTGAGCCTCTTTTGTCTGAGTCTTGTTACTTCTTAATGGGTCTTGAGACTCATCTGCTGCTGTTGCAGCAGCATTTAGAGCCGCTATCCGAATCTGTAAAGAATCATGTGGGAAAACAAGAAAACCCCTTTACCAACCACATCAATAAAACACGAAGAGTCGCTTGTACGAATAATCCAAACAATCACAGAGTACTAAAGAAATAACAAAGACACACTCAACAAACAGCCTTACCATTTTAATATCTTAAAACTAGATATTCCAGCTTCACCGTTTGCAGCTTTTCATTTGGTCTACATAATGCAGGGAAAACAAAGAAGATATAAATCAGGTAAAACAACAATTTACCAATTAAATGAAATAAAAAATATACAGAAAACAATATTATACGTCTAATTACTAGACAACTGCTTACAAAGAAGTCTGTCATTAGTGCCAAATCGACTGCCTCGCCTTAACATCATGTTAACCTGTTCACTGCCTTCATTTTAATTGTACTGTTAAACTGTTCCGTACATTTAAGAGCTGTTCGGGCTAAATAAAGCCGAACTCGACACAAAAACCAAGATAACCTGACAAAGTCAAATGTTGTCACTTGTTCTCACAATAACTACGATGTGCTGTGGATCGCCTAGCTTACCAAAATGACATTCAAAACTTAGCTTGGTTAGCTGAACGCAACGTTTTGCTGCAGAAAATCCCAAGCAATGCTTTAGTGGGGGAAAATACAACCAGCACCACTGGCAGCATTTAGTGAATATATAGTTTCCCGACGGGGAAGCACATTTAACAAAATTGCCTCAGCTACATGATGTTAGCGAACATTCGAGCGTTATATGAGCTAACGCTATGCTAGCTAACGTTAATATTTCACCGGGTGATCATCTCTTGCAACTTACTGTTCATTCCCGTTTTACTACGTGTGTTAAGGTTGCTGTTACAACTGCAAAGCAACTGACTCTCGAAACAGTAGGGTCGTGAGTGAACATGAAGCCAAAACAAGTTTGAAACTTCATTTCTTCATCATTCTTTGTTTTTGTTAGTGTTACGGGTGTTTGCGTCACAGCATGAAATTTGCTACCCGTCATTAGTAAAGGGGTCACCCATTGGTCAATAAACTGTGGGTGTATTCTTGTGGCCAATCACCGATTATGATATTGGTGAAACCACATCTCAAAGCCGTAATGTAGTTTTCCAAAAGAAAACGCATTAACTAGTGATGGACAGAAATACCAATGTAGTTATTTAATTTAGAAAGACAACATGTTTGGTTTAAATATAAATTTGGCAATTCTGAAAATTACATTTTGTTTATTCACTTTATAGCTATAACATTATATTATGTGACTTTCATTTAAAATAGACCCCCAATATTACGGTGGTTAATACATATTGGCCCTGGGCCTAAGAATTCAATGTATTAAGTCAGTATAACTAAAAAGGACAATTCCGAGCCATTGCCGTTTTTTTTTTTTTTTTTTTTTTTTTTTGACGTTTTCTGCTGACTCAAATAATCACTATCTATCTAGAAAGATACTGTAATACTGACGTTTTCTTATGATAACTAAACAAAACTGCAAAATATATTGTTTTCATTATTGCAACAGCATATTCTGTACACTGTTTCTACAGTAGGACACAACTGTATTACTGGCTCTAAACCTATAATCGGTTTATCTAGGATGCCTTCTATTTAAACTAAATCAGGCAATTTAGTTCTTAAATTAAAATTACTTCTCAAACATTTACCAGTCCGCATTTGTAAGGTGCAACTTGCATGGTAAGCAGACAACCACTAGAGGGCAAACATTTATTGCAATAGCCCAAAATGTTTTCTCTTATATTGAGGTTTTATTTTTTACCATATATTTTTCCAAATCTGATATGCTTAGTAAGTATCATCATAGTAATATTATAATAATTTTATTTCTAACGCAACTGACAAATGATACAAAATGGTGCAAAGCAGTGTCATCATGTAGAAAGGGGGGTTGTCTTCCTTTCATCATGCAGTATTTCACTTTTTATAGTTACATTACAAATAGACTATGCATTTGAAAGAATCTATAGTAGCATATTGTTACACATTCTGCAGTTTTTACAAGGAACAGTATAGGTTTTTGTCCTCGGTGACCCTGTCTGTTGCAGTCCCTTGTTGCTCCACTGCTTATCCTCCTCCACCCCCCACACTCATCCTTACCCCGCCCAGCTTTTGCCTTGGCTGAGACTAGCAGGCTGGCACCGTTATCAATTCGTTCTGTCAGCATGCCGGCAAAAAATAAGCTTACGTCACAGTCATTACTAGGTCTATAAAAGCCAGAGTAATGCAGATTCACTATGCAGTCAACCAAGCTACGTTCCTCGACGTAAGGCAGTCCTCTGAAATCATGACTTCCACTGGCTTTGACCCTTACTTTCCTTCTACTTACAAGAGGAGAGTAGTTGTGCGCAGCGCAGGATATGGAGCTGGTGGAGGAATAGGATCTAGGTCTGCCTACTCCACCCATTCTGCCCCAATAACCTATGCATCCTCACGCAGAATTTATCCAGCACAGAGTCGAGTTACTTCCACCTATTCCTCCTTGCTGTCTGCTCCAGGGTCTGCAGCTGCTACTGAGCTACGCCTTGACCAAACAGCCCAGGTCGGCTCTGAGTTCAAAGCATTAAGGACCCAGGAGAAGGCTGAACTTCAGGATCTGAATGACCGCTTTGTAAGCTTCATTGAGCGGGTCCATGAACTGGAGCAGCAGAACAAGTTGTTGGAGACTGAACTGCTGCTGCTCAGGAAAAAGCAGGCCGAGCCCTCCAACCTTAAGGCCCTCTATGAGCATGAGATCCGTCAGCTTCGTGCTGCTGTAGAAGACGCCTGTCATGAGAAAGACGCAGCCCAAGAACACAGGGATCAGATGAATGACTTGCTGAGGAATCTGCAAAAGCGTTATGAAGATGAAGTCCTTGGTAGGGCAGAGGCAGAAGGCAGGCTTGTAGATGCCAGAAAGGGTGCAGATGAAGCTGCACTGTGCCGGGCTGAACTTGAGAAAAGAGTTGGAATCGTGCTGGATGAGCTGACCTTCTTGAAGCATCTCTGTGAGAGTGAAATTGCAGAGCTGCAGGCCCAAATACAGTACAGTGCAGACATGTCAGTGGAGATGGAGGTCACTAAACCTGACCTATCTGCTGCTCTCCGTGACATTCGAGTGCAGTATGAGAAGCTTGAACAACGCAACCTTCAGTCAGCTGAAGAATGGTTCTGTAATAAGATGAATGTGATGACAGCAGGCACTATTCTCAACAGTGAGAGTGCAAAAAATGCCAAAGATGAGGCTGGAGAATACCTGCGGCTCCTCAAAGCCAGGACACTGGAGATCGATGCCTGCAGAGAGATGAACAAAGCCCTTGAAAACCAACTACAGGAAGTGGAGGAGAAACAAAGTGCAGAGATCTCTACACTGCAGGTCAGGAAAAGAAAAACAAAGAAACAAATCTTGCCTCCCATCATAGTGCTGCTAATGTCTCTAAATTTCTTTCGATGATAGGTTCATTTCTCCAGCAATTAATATTGGTCTGACCACCAATGTTGCAAGTTATTTAGCATGATACCCCCCAAATTAGTTGAGACACAGTTAGCATCCAGCCTGTAACTTTACCACTAACATGCCCCTTTATTGTTTCCACACAGGATACAATAAGTCAACTGGAGGAGGAGCTGAGGGCAAATAAGAATGACATGGCTCGCTACTTGAGAGATTATCAGGACCTTTTGAATGTAAAGATGGCCTTGGATATTGAAATTGCAGCTTACAGGTGAGTTAATTCATCAGTTAAGCTATGATTATTTCCTGTTTTTTCTAATGCATTATATTGTTTTCTAATTATTAATGCTTCAACATGAAAAGTAGTTTTTTCTTTGATCTTTTTCTTACTCTGTTAGGAAGCTCCTCGAAGGAGAAGAGAGCCGTTTAAATGTGGCAGGACTAGGCCCTGTCAGTGTTTACTCCCAAGCCTACGGTGCTCCATCCTATGGAAGAACATATGTCTCCATGCAGTCTGCAGCTCCATACCTGCTGAGCTCCCGTTTGTATACTTCACCACTCCTTACAGAGGAGACAATATCTGCAAGCCAGGCACAGCAAGCAGAGGCTAGCCCTCTTAAAGAGGAGGAGGACAAGGAAGTGGAGGAGGAAGAGAAGGAGGAGGTGGAGGAGGAGCAGGAAGAAGAGAAAAAGGAAGAGGCAGAGGAGGAACAGGGAGAACATGAGCAGAAAGAAGAGGAAGTGGAGGAGGTGGGGGTAGAGGAAAAGGAGGAAGAAAATCAAGAAGAGGGAGAGGGCAAAGCAGACAAAGAAGGTTAGTGTGCTTATCTTTGTTTAATTGATATGTGTAATGGAAAATATTTTTCTGACTGTATGTCTCATTGCTTGATTTTGCAAATGAAGAGGGTGAAGCAGAAGATGGAGAAAAAGACAAGGACGAGGAAGGAGGAGATGAGAGCCAACCTCAAGAAGAAGATGCTGCAGAGCAGAAAGAAGATGCTGCAGAGCAGAAAGAAGAAGAGGGTGATGAAGAGGTAGAAAAGGAAAAGGAAGAGGAAGAAGAAACTGATAAAGGAGAGGAGGTGGTGGCTGAAGAGAAAGATGGAAAAACACCAGATAAAGAAATTTAAATTTACATGCTTAAAGAAACCTGCTAGCTTGTAGCTAAAGGATCTACGGTGCTCCATACACAGAGATGTTTGTCTCATTCAAACCAAATGAAAATCAATTGAAATTAGATGTGTTTGTGAATGTAACCTCTATGATCAATTTGAGGCACTAGCATGTACACACAGGTGCTCACTGTACGGTACAAGCCAAGAAATTAAACTATTCAAAAGCTAATCAAGTAATTGATGACAAAATGTAGACAGGATATGTCTGGAATGGAATTTTTGCTTTGCAGAGATTTACTTGCAAACACCTGTGTGCTTTACTGCCACTAAAACATGCCTGTAAGACTGTCTGTATGTGCAATACTCCTTTTGAAATGCCTTACTTCTTTAAGCCCACAATGTGCAGCAATGAACTCTAATAAAGCCTTGAAGCATTGTCAACCTAGAGCTGGCTCCCGGCTGTTCATTTGTAGTTATAAACAGAAATACTTGCAATGAAGTGTGAAATCAAATAACACTGAGTATACATTAGTAGAAAATATTAAATTTCCAAATTATGCAATACACTTTACAAGGATGGAAATTTTCAGTTGCTAATTAGCCTTGGGCTACTTTATTCACAAGTAAAATAAAATGTTCTCTTCTCACTGGAATGCTAATGGGGTTTAATGAAAAAAGTACACAGAATGCAGCCAAGGAGCACTTGGTTCTATCCATATTGATAAATTGCTCTACAATCGACTGAAAGGGCTGAAGCAAACCAGCAAGTCAGCAACTAAAGGTTTTTGGGGGGTTTTCAGGAAAAAAAAGCCAGTGGGGTAATATCATGAAACAGAAACAAAAAATCACAGTATATCACACACTATCAAGCTTCACATTGTCAGCATGATCTTCCAGTTAAGCCTCATTTAGTTTCTCTTGACCTGGCTAAACCAAAGCGTATGTAAAAACTGAATTACATCTCATCTCACGTCAGCAGGTCGTCTCTATCCTGACGTGTCTACAGTCTCTGTGTGATCAGCAAGCTGACACCGGTGTTTTTCCTGCTGCCTCACCCTCCTCCACACTACTGTCCATAAATCAGGATGCACTGAAACCTTTATGACTGAGCTGCACCAAAAAATCTTGCCAAGTGTCAACCCACACAGGGCAGCAAAAAGACAGAATGGGAGGGAGCAATTTCATTATTTTATTAAGTGGCGAGAAAGAGAGAGAGAGAAGAGAGGGAGAAAGAGACAGAGAGAGAAGGTAAAAGAGGGAGAGAAAAATATTGTACTGCATTAAACCTTGACAGAGGACAGGCTGTTTTTTATCCACCAAATAGGGGGAGAGACCGTGAACTTCCTTTAGGCATCTGCAAAGATGCAGTCCCAATTCCATATATGTGAACTTCAAAGACACACACTCTCTGCCTTCTCTTCTCACACAGATTGAGACAAACACAAACATGAGAGGAAGTGTGTGGTTAAAATATCTGGTGCACACCTTGAAATTTTGCTTACTGAACTACTCAAAATTGCATATGATATGCACCATAAAATATTAATATGACTTCACTTCTTGTACATGTGGTACATGGTCTAGTTGATTTCACATATGTAAAGCAAAGCCCCAAACTGTATGCAATCAACTTTTTTCTTCCTTACCATCCATATTTGTCTTTGCCACCCCGCCCCGAGCTAGACTACATTATCCTCCACCTTCTGTTGCTCTCAGCTGCTACAGCAAGACTAGACCCAGTCCAATGGAGCACTCAATTTAATCATTAGAAATTCTACTTTGTAGGGACTTTGGCTTCACTCACACACTTCTCACCACTCAAAGTGATAGCAATACTTTGAATGTTTTCTTATTAATTAAAAGTGCACTAATAATACACTATTAGCTGGATTTAATATACAGACTGCCTGCAGAGAGAGTGCTGAAGTAGTGATAGAGCTCTTTAATATAAATACTGTAAACCACCAGTAGGGTATATAGATACTCCCTCAGGTTGTCTTACACATTGCTTGTGTTGCATGTTGCTAGTGGAGGCTTACAGGGCTTTGTGTGTATATGTGTGTGTTTGGGTGTCTTGGCATACTGGGAAACAAACTCCCTGTAAATTTTTTTATAACATTTCATCTTTCAGATATTGAGTTTCCCTCCCTGTTTCATCTGTCACAATTGTGCTATGAACAGACTGATATATAAATCTTATGAGTCTCCCTTTCTTGTGGGCATACACTATGTCAGAGGGAGGGCCACAGAGGCCCACTGAGACCACCCAGACATACAGATGCTTTAATGAAAAACAAAGAGCTGAAACTGCAAAAGAAGAATTTCCCGTATAGAGGAAAAACAATCAACTGTCAGTAAACTAGCATGATATTCCTGTATATAAATAGTTTAATTATGTTTCATAGCTTGATCAACACCTACAGCAGCACTTGAATATGACAATAATGTCAAAATTGTTTATAACATCATTGTCAGAGTAGGACAAATCTGACACATTTATCTATCTATTTATCTCCAAGTACATTCACAGTAACAGGAGATTGTCTAATAACTGGTTTGGTCTCAGAAACACTCCCTACATAATGAAAAGAATATTAGCTTTCCCTTACAACAAATATATATCAAATTTCAATAGGATACAGCAGCTGTTATGGACTCAGTGTTAAAAATCTAATCTACAAAGCAGAGTACCAGCAACACTGCTTGATATTTAGTTTTGCAGTCAGGTCCACATAATAACGTTTCATTTTAAAACCAAGCTGATGCTGAGATGAAACGTTGCACTGTTTCCAGTAGTAGGCACCTGCTAATGCAAAACAAATATCTGTATTGAATCTTCTAATGCATACTGAAGCAATAGCATCAAAAGACAGAATGAACGCTTTCCATGTCTTTGAAAAGAGAGAAGCACTTGCTATCCTGATTATGTTTTTAAAATTGTAGGCGGGTGGGTGTACTCCTGTCAGACTGCTCAGGCTCTGGTCCAGACAGTGAGGGTGGTCACGCTGCAGTCTGCCTTTTCTTGGCTGTCATACAACCACACTTTGTCTTCACAAAGAAAAGGACATTTTAGAGTTGTGGCTCCCTCTGCCGATCTCAGGGAATCACTTAATTGAAAGCCTCTGCTAAAGAGGCTTGAATTGAATTGGCCTGAAAGATAGCCGACTATTTCATTTAAAGATGTGGTACTTCTAAAAATAGATACATGCTTCTCCTGTTGTATATAGCTACCATTTACCATGTACCCATTGCAGTGGTACAAAGGATGCTTTACTGAGTCAGATGGAGACAAATGAGGAGCCTCTGGGCATGAATGCATCACAACCTGGAAATGAGACGTTAGATTTAAATGAGCCTTACTGAACTTACTGAAGACATTAAATCATTTTTACACTGTACATGCCTTGATGTCATTTCTGCTGCAATTTGAAGCTTTCTGAGCAAATTTACTTTGTAAATCAAGGTGGCCTTTACTTTTATAATATTAAAAGATACAGTCCAGTGAATGTAGCTGTCAGTATTAGTACCGACAAATACTGACAGCTTGCATCATTACACAGTGACCATGGTGTCAGACTCTGAAGGATCTGACACAAGGCAGCAAGAGCAAGATAAACACATCTTTCATATCACCTGCTGTAAAAGCAGAAAAGTTTGGATGTGACTTTTTGCACAAAAAGTCAACTGCAAATCAACTTCTGCCCCAGGCTGTCAAGTCTTTACACTCTGATAGTACACTGACCTTTCAGCACAGTTTTCCAGGGCCAGGCTATTACTTGACTCTGCTGCTAGACAGACAGTTAGATGCTGAGGCCCAATTTGCCTCGGGCATCATGTGGTGCTGGCAGTGGAACCATAAATTCATTAGACTCTTTGTCTGCGTTTGTCCTGTGCATTGAACACCTCAGTGGGAGCTAAAACCATTGTTTAGAATCCATTCAAAGGTCTCTGAAGCATTGTACCTTTCTGGAATCATGAAAACCACAGTTCACTGAGTTTGGTATCGTCAGTCGCTAACCAACAGTGGAGTGAAGTCAGGTCAAGCTCTATTTATATGGTACATTTCATACATATGGATGCTCAATGTGCTTCATCTTTGTGCATCCCACAACAATAAAACACACACTAGAGCACAAGCACTCAAGCATATATGCACACAAACCAAATGCTTCAGAGTGTAGGCAGGTGGAGAAGGAACATTTATTTTTTGAACTCTCACTCATACTAAATGTTCATTCAGAATGATTCTTTTGGTAACACACTAGAAGCTCTTAGACAATGTAAACAGAAACTGTGTCCTTGTTTCAGGCCATGAACAATAACCTAATTTTGGTTTTATCCACATAGACCTTTACAAGGCTGACTATTAGATTTTTTCAGTTTTACTACTACTAATATGCTGCATCTGGTTTGGTTGTTTTAATAGAAAGATGTCCGGTAAAAACAAAACATTGTCTACTGTTCCTGTGAAGACCTGTCTAATTCAAATTTTTATGAAGCATTTACCTCCTATAAAGTCTAAAGTTCAACTCTGCTTGTCAATCTGTCAAACACAATAATACAAGGCAAGCACACACCTCAGACTGTTTGAATATAATAAATCATCTTAATATATACTTTGGTGGAAGAGTCAAATAGGAGTTACAACAAGATGTAACCTCTTTCTGAAGTTTTTGTCAGTGACTGTCTAGTTTATGCAATAGCACAAAGTAGTCAGGTGATGGCAATATTGTATTCCTTTTTGCAGATTTGACTGTTTTTAACTTTTGAAAGCCCAAAAGCAAGTCTTTCCATTTGATAAGAAGTGTGAGATGTTTTGCCAAAGGAAAATGGAAAATCAGTCGTGAAATGGCATGAGCAGATTTGAGGCCCTCTTATAATAAATTCAAATAATCTGCAAGCACCTACAGCACAACCAGAAATAGGTCACTATGGTAATGTGTAACAGTTCAACTCATAACCTTGGAAGTACAACATATTGTGCCAAAATACATATTTGGTACCTGATTTTCATGATTCTTTTGCTGTGAATGATTTGTTAAACTTACAAGCAGAAGGAAAACACATTACTGGGTCTGAAAACTTAACAGATTTAAGCTTTTGGGTGAAGTATTTTTGGGAAGAAGTTTTTAAATTTCCTATTGTCTTGTTCATAATTTTTGTCCAGTAAACAGCCTCTTGGGGTGCTATTTTGCAGTTGCCATATGTTCAATAATAGCTCTGTCCTTTGCAAAATAATGAGATTCAATAATAGCTTTCAATCAGACTGTGTTGGATTGTGTATAGTACTAATTCACCACAAGCTGTGTTTTAAATCAGCAACATCACAATAGATGGAAAAAATGGACGTCACTCTGTCAAAAGAAACAACAAAAACATTGAACGTTATTGACAGCACCATTTGGCTGACCAGGGGCAGCAGAAACACACACACACAAACACACACAAATGTGATGGGCTAACAAAAGGCTACGTGGCTACCAGAGCTCAGTCAGTAGCTGTAAATTACCCTACTTGGCTGGGGAGGATGGTGGTGAGTGTTGTTTACACAGCAGCCATGTGGAACATAACAATAAATTAAGGTCTGTGGCCTCATTGATGGACACTTTTGAGTGTTTGTCAAGACTTTCACATGCTTTTCAATAAATATATAAATAAAAAAAAATTAAGTTGCTTTTAGGAAATAGGCCTAGAGTTAATCCAAATAGTTAGCAGGCTAGGTAAATACAGTGTGTCCCTGGTCTATCTATTTTATTCTTATTCAGTACATGGTATGTCTGCTTTAAATTAGTCATTGTAAGCAACAGTATGGAGTTTGCAATTCAATCCCGTTTTAAATTAAAAAAAAAAACACCTAGTGTTGATTTATTCATGAGACATCAGTGATTTACAACGTTGGCTTCAAATAATTATTCTCCCTAAGACTCTGAAATGTGTTACAGTAGCTCTAAAAGTGAAAACCATCAGTGCATGAAGTCCAACGAGGAACTGTACCGTCTCACTCCAGTAATTTCCCTGAATCCAATAGCTCGTTTAGGGATTTGTGAGGAATTGCTACAGATATCGATCGACTGATGTCTGGAGCAAAATTGTTTCTTGGAGACAATTAAACTTTGATGGCACGGCTGTGTGCGTTGTAAGGTGCCTCAGTGTTGCGTTGACGGGGCTAGTTTGGGAAAGACACGATTCACGCCTCTTTCCCACTGTCTCCCCACCGCGCTCGCCCTCCTCTCCCCTCCTCTCCCCTCCCCTCCCCGTTCACAAGTCATGATGGCGGAACTGTAGACTTCGGGACGAGCAGGAGTGCACCGCCCGTCCTCGTTCAGCGGTTGTATATAGTTATTTATTAATTCCGACAGCTTTACACATTTCTCCGCCATGACCCGCTGGATTCCTACTAAAAAAGAGAAGTACGGAGTCGGTAAGTGTTGAGTTTTAGCTGCGTGTGTTTAGCTCAGCTAGTCAACTGCCAGCAACTAATCCAACTAACTTCAATGGAAACGGGATCCCGTAAGGTTGGGAAACACAAGTTACTGCGACTTTGTCAGTGTTGGTATGTGGCGGCTATTTTCACCGTAGTCCAGTTAGGTTTCACAAGTTTTTTTTTATTTATTTTTTCTTCCAGTGAACTTCATCCTCTGTGTTGTCCCACAGTCCCTAGAAGTTTTGTTTGTTGGAAGAAATGTGTTTGTAACGTTACCTCAGGCTGCAAGTGTGAGTTAATAGGTGGAGGCGTAAAATGGGAAAGCGCCAAGAGTTCAATGATCATACCAGTCATTTTTGTTCTTTATCTTAGTGCGTGGACTTGTTGAAGTCACAGGGAAATAAAATGAATGCTCTTTGCTGGAAGGTCCCTTAAATTCCTCCCAGGACTCCTGCAGGGCCCCATATGGGAGACACTCCTGTGACTGTACACTTTGGGAGATGAGAAAATACCCTTTGCCCTGGCGTTGGGCAGACAAGTGGTAGCCTATTTGGCTATGCTTACACAGGGCTTCCCAATTTCACTTTAATAAACAATGACTAATTGCCAGTGGAAGCATATTTTAGTGTTCCTTACAGCTGTATAGTTTATAGTTTACTTTAAAAAAAAAAAAAAAAAAAGCATGGGACTGCAGGAACTTGCAATAAAGGTGCAGCCCTGGCACCTGTGTGTTTGTGGGCTTGGAGACTTATGTGCATACATGCTATCAGGTAGTCCTCCACGCCCTTAAGCCAAATCAGCACAACTGTTGGCTCAATCCTTGTGCTTAACTGCAATAACTGGAGTCAGCACATCGGTTCATCACTGGTTACTGTTGTGACTCACCTCTAAATGTGCGCTCGGAGCTACAGACACTTTTCCACATGCTGTTTCCGAGTGTGCAGAACACGAGCCTGGGACCATGAATCATATGACTTTAGCTCAGAGTTTATAGGAAGTCTTGTGTACTTAATTACTGTGTGTGAGTAAAATATTTTTAACCTGCAAATTCAGGTGAGGACTTAAGTCTCTCCAGCACAACACTCCCCCTCTTGGTTGTGTATGACCTTGTTTTAGCAGATCATGATGAGTAGTTTTTTGTGTAAATCCTTCTCGATCCCAGTACGATGTTCAAAACTGTTGCTCTGCATGATTGTTAGTGATATATTCCTGCCATTCGCTTCAGAAACAGGGCAGAAGTCACTAACAGTGTACTTAATCCTTAAAATGCCATCAGACCCTGTACAAGGTCTTACAATTTTAATCCGATTAGTCAACCCAGGCTGCGCTCAGATACAGGCAGCTGCATTTTGGGATGAAAGAAGCAATCTCGAGGTTTCTGATAATATCATTTATATCATGCTAGCTAACAGGAAAATGTGGCTAATGTGGAGCTTAAGATATCACAATCTTTTATGGTGAATTTGTGACACCAGCATAATAAGATAGCTTCTTAATATACACATCCTGGAAAGAAGCACTGCACTGGAGGCTCAAATAAATCCGCAGGTGAACAACATGTGCACTCCAAGGTTAGTTCAATTTATAGCATGTCTGTTTTTACCTAGCATCCATAATTACATTCCACAGCTCTAATAGATTTTGAGGCAAGCTTTTCTTAATGAACAGTCATGTAAATGCTTGCATGATTTTTAATTAAAGATAAAGCGGCCCATTTTATTGACAGCTTACATGGAAAACATCACACATTTGCTGTTTACCTGACTGAAGTAAAGTAGTCTAGGAAATTAAAGGGGCAAAAAATTTTACTCAACAGAGTGGTGTAAAAACATGGTGGTCTTTCACTCCTATGAAGATTTCTTAGTTAAGCAAATGCTGAAAAAGTTAATTTTATTTTGGATTCCAGACATAAACATGTATTTTATGTTCCTATAAAAAAAAATTTTGTTTTGTTTTTTTTGTCCCTTCAGCTTATCCCGTGAGTTCAGGGTCACCACAGCAGATCATTGTCCGCATGATGATTTGACACAGTTTTTTTACACCGGATGTGTAGCCTCCCCAATTTATACTGGGCTTGGACCGGCACTCCACAGCTGGGGATGGGAAAGGGCTGTTGGGGGTTCAGTGTCCATCCACGGACCCTGTGGTCTAGACTTTTCATTTTAAAGTATTTCAAATTAATTGAAGTCTGACAGTAAAACGAGTGAATTTGCAGGGTTTGTGACATTCAGAAAGATGTAGTCACTGTTTTATAGCGACTCTTTCTGTGGTGTTTCTTTCTCTGGAGAATAATTTGAGGGCTAGTGTGCATCATATGATCAAAGTGAAAGTTGCGTTACTACTGTTTTTTCCACTAGGCCAAAATTGCTTCATAGCGAAGTGGCGATCCTTGGGCCCTGTTTAGTTGCATTCCTGATAATATAGTCTCTGGTTTTTAACATGGATGTATTACAAGAACTTGGTATGGCTTCCTCTCAGCCCTTCAGGCAATTTTGCCCAGTGGCCACTCACGGTACTGCAACGAAGAGCCCCCTGCCGCCTATAAAGTAGTTTGTCCATTCACTATAACAAGAAAAGATAAGATGGGACACTTCCAACTACTTTAATCTTCAGGACGCCATCCCAATGTAAAGTCTACAGAGCAAGTGGGAATGTGCAGAAGGGGCTGGTGCAGAAACAGTAGTGGGCACGTGTAGTGGGCCGCATAATGTGTAAACAAACCCAGAAACCAGATAATTTTGTGCTAGGTGAGCAGTTTCTAGTCAAGTGATTGAGTGCCATATTTGCGTGTGGTATCCTGGTTTTGATGATGGATGTATTATGAGAACTGGGTGGCATCGATTCATTCCAATGAAATTTTCTTAGTGGCGCACACACACATATATACATAAATGCATAAAGGTGTAAAACTGTGAAGCCTAAAAAATCAAATTAAATTATTTTGTATTAAATAATACCATTGGTTTTCCTTAGGGAAATGCCATTCAATTCATAAAAATAGCAATGGTAATATCATGCAATAAACCATAAGTTTGTTTCTTTAAAACAGCAAACAGCTTTAAGATATTTACCGTGCAGGTGTTACATGCTGTGTGGACATCTTATTAACCTAACAAATCAAAAGCTGATTTGCAGCCTCTATAGATCACAATCATTACATCCCTGATTGTTCATCTTGTTCAATGTCAAACCTGATTGCAGCTGGTAATTGAAGATAAGGTTTGACCTTGTTTTCACTTTTGATGGTTTGGAATGACTTTTAAAACTTAATTTGAGAATTCATTTCAATTCTTCATTAACCTGGAGAAATGCATTTGTGCTTTTTTTTTCTCCTTTAGATAAGACAATTGTAATTTTCTTTCTTTGTAAAAGTTGCTGCAATGTATTTAACCACAACTCAAAGATGAGCCCACCCTAGTTTCATTTTCTTCCTTTTTTCCACCATTAGCTTTGAGCTTGAGAATTAACATTATGATTTATGGACAGCCTAAAAGGACTTATTAGCTGGCACACAGTTTTAGGAGATACAGATTGTTTCTAGCTGTCTAGACAGTTAGACGGAAGGCGAAAGGTTTTTCCACAAAAACCTTATGTTTTGAAATGTCGTGTTTGAAGAGATTTGGCTCAAAAACAAACTTTAATACTTGCTTTAACCTAATGAGTTTTGCACAGATAATGTAGTTCTCCTCACTTTGGTAACACCTGAAATTGGGATACATTAAACCGCTTTTACAGAAGATGCATTCAATTTCGCCTACTGAAGACAAATTCATACTAAAATGTTTTTAAGTAATAACTGTTTTAATTGATTTGTTTCTCAAGTACCAGTTCATTAATACCTTTTTATTGTGATGATTTGTCTTGTTTGGCATGTAATATGATTTGCTTTCCAGCTCCACTGTAAATAGGACTATAATGGTTATCTTTGGAACATCAGAACATCTTTGTTCAGCATGATTTAAGCCTGACCCCTTTCTTGGTTTAGTATTGAATTTCCCTCAGATATTAAGCTTCTCCAGCTGAGAACCAAAATGATTTGAGTGAACCAATTGTAGATCCAAGCACTGGTTGTTTAAGTCATGTATAGTTAAAATTTGTTGGTTTTTTTTCTTATTTTCTTTGTATGTTTTATCATGGTAACAACTTTATGTTTTGTTTTCACATGCAGTTTGTGCTAACAATAGAACAATAGTTTGTCCTTTGAGGAGCTGCCAGCAGCTACTCAAGTTGTTCAGCCATGAAGCTATTTAATTGTCAGTTAATCCACTTCTATGATAAATCATTTGGAGTGAATCAGTCAGACTTTGATTTCACATTAGTATGCACATTAAGTGGAACCTGAGCAGATATAGCTTTTACTGGAATTTACACATTAGCTACAGGCTAGCTTTTTTAAGTTTAAGAGTGAGATAGTGTGTTTTACAATTGTGCAAGATGAGCTGTGCTGCCAAGGGCCCAGACTGTTGCCTTAAGTTTAGACAGTGTGGCATCACAACACGCTCAGTCGGGTTCCTACCATGGCACAATGCCATGTTGTTGCCAGGCTCGGACACTGTGTCAAGTTGGTGAATGGACCATTGTCATTCTCGGCGTGACCAGAGGCAGATGTCATTTCTTTAGTGCAATGTTTCATTTCAAATTGTTTTGGCTGCACAAATAATTTCCTGGTGTAAACAAAAACTCCTTTCAAGAGAATTCACAGTACGCCAGTGAGTTTCTTAAAATGTAACAACACATAATATTTGTATTTTAGGCTTCAGCTTCCTGGTCTTAGTATTGCTGTGTGTTTTGGTACAAAGAAATTACACTGCTGTGATGCGAGGAAATTTATATTTTGAGCAAAACAAGAAAGTAAGAAATCCATCAATGGCTTTGCATAGTTTTTGAAACCAACCAAGATTTTCCTTTTTGATCAGTGGATGAGGGATCACACAGTAAGGTATCAGTCACACGAACCTGTGCATGTGATCCTTACAACATTGCCACCACAGGGCTAAGCCATTATTTTAATGCTTATAGGATGGTTAACACAAACTCAGCCTTGGACTAAAAAGTGACTGAATCCCTGTAGAGATGTAGAGTCATGGCCAAAAATATCTGTACCCTTGCAATTCTGTCAGAAAATGCAACCCTTCTGACAGAAAATTGTTCCTATAGCAAATGTTTTGGTATTCACGTGCTTATTGCTTTTGTTTGCACTGCAATAACATAAAAAACAGAGAGGAAAAGTCAAACTTGGTCAAAATTCACACAGAACTCAAAAATGGGCTGGACAAAATAATTGCCATCTTGTCAAAATTGTAAGAAATAACTGCTTTTCAAGCATGTGAGGCTCCTGTAATTTGTATTTAGAAACACCTGTGGCAAGTAACATGTGTGTGCAATATAGTAATCACACTAGCAACCAGTTAAAATGGAGAAAAGTTGACTCAACCTTTGTGTTGTGTGTCACACTGAGCATTGAGAAAAGAAGGTGTCTGTGGAATTAAGAGAAAAAAACTGGACAAACCTGGACAGTCTCAAGGCTACATGTCCCTCTCTAGAGATCTTAATTTTCCTCTATCCACTGTGCACAATATCATCAAGAGGTTTACATCCCATGGCCCTGTAGTTAACCTCCCTGGACAACGAAGGATTGTTCATATGGTGGATAAAGAACCCAGATTAACTTCTAAACAAATTCAAGATGATCTACAGCCACAGGGTACAACCGTGTCCGCTCATACTATCCGTGGGCATTTTAATGAAAAGGGACGCTATGGTAGGAGACCCAGGAGAACACAGCTGCCGACACGAAGGGATAAAAAAGTAAGACTGGAGTTTTCCAAAACGTATATGACAAAACCACAATCCTTCTGGGAGAACGTATGATGAGATGAGACAAAAGTAGAGCTTTTTGATACAGGACATCATGACACTGTTTACAGAAAAAGAAATGAGGCCTTCAAAGAAAAGAACACAGTCCCTACAGATCAAAGATGCTTTGCTGCTTCTAGCACTGGAAGCCTTGACCGTTTGAACAGTATCATGAAATCTGATGATTACCAAAGAATTTTGCGGCGCAACATTGTGGCCAGTATAAGAAAGCTGCATCGCCACCAGAGGTCATGGGTCTTCCAGCAGGACAATGATCTGAAACACCCTTAAAAATGCACTGATTGCAAACAAAGCTGGAGTCTGAAATGGCCAGCAATGGGTCCATATCTGAATTTTTTGGGTTCTGTGTGGAATTGTATCAGATTTGACTTTTCTTCTCTGTTTTTCTGTGTTATTCCAGTGCAAACAAAAACAATAAGCAGGTGAATACCAAAGCATTTGCAATTGAAACAATTGCCTGCGAGAAGGGTTGCGTTTTCTGACAGAATTGCAAGGGTGCCGATATTTTTGGCTATGACTGTACGTCTGTGCAAATGTGCTTTATGGAAAGCCAGAAAATTTCAGTGAGGAAGAACTCATAGGGAGAGAAAGGTAGTCATATTCAGTGTTTTGTCAAGTTTTGGTATTCACTCTGAGGTGTGATAAGCGGAGCTAGTTGAAGCGTGCTGTGAAATCTAGCCTCCAGCAACAAGCATTATCATCATGCAAGTCAGGGCAGAGCTCTGCTTAGACTTCCTCTATCTCCCTATGAGAATGTGTGGCTGCGCACTGTTGCTGTTCCCTCACGTCATGACAAAGACCTTTTCTACAGCATTGTTTGCCAAGGTTTCGCTTTTGCAACTTCTGTCTGGTTTTTGTGTGTGCGCGTGTGTGTGCACAGGTGTTCATTTGCGTATGTAGACATTTTCTTATGTTTCCTGGTTGGAGAGTTCAAAGGGAAAGATAGGAGTCACCTCCAGGAAGACTGTTAGGTTAATAAACAGAGTGCAGGGAAGGGCAGGGCTCGCAGTTACGACAGCTGGCAATAACAGAACCTGCACAGTTTAGCTGTTGACCAATGGCTGCAATAGTGTGACGATGTCAGAAATGGAGAGGATGTGATGACATTGCCTTTGGAAGTCTGGCCCTTACTATTGACACAGACAATAGTACCTGCTCAAGTACAGTCCCTTTACTGTCCAGTTACTGGAATGTTAAACAGAGGGTGGCAAATTCAGTAAAGAAATATCAAAATACTTTACAGGATTGAGTCACAAAGGCTCAGTGCATTGCATGCATGCTTCTACCAAGGGCAGGAAGATGGGGAATAATTCAAAGATCAAGTTGCACTGTGTTTGTGACTTTGTTGAATTGTTTTCCTTTTCCAGGGAGTAACCTAGAACGTCTTATTCTAACCAACAAATAAACAAACAGACTTTCCTTTCTGTGCAATGACTGAAAAGTGATTCTATCCCCCCCCCCCAATCCACTAAACCTTTGAAGAAGAACTCCTTAACCAACAACCACAACATTTTCTTTTACGGCATTTGCTGACGTGTGTGTGTGTGTGTGTTTTTTGTTTGTTTGTTTGTTTTGTTTTGTTTGTTTGTTTGTTTTTTTAATAATGAGACAGTCCTTCTTTGTACTTCAGCAATCTACAATTATGATCCCAGTGGTGAGCACGAGCTGTGTCTACAGGTGGGGGACACGGTGCACATACTTGAGAAATTGGAAGGTGAGTGAGGCTGAACACACAACAGGCTCTGACACATCCCTCTTTCCCTTCACTGTGCAAGCAGACACAGGAACAATATTGAAATGTAGAACTAACGGGCACTCAATAAGGTATGAATTATAAAGTAAATGAGTTTACCACACTATGCTCGTGACTGGCTGGACTGAAATCACTCCTGTGTCGTCCACTGCCTGTCCCTCACTGTAACGTGTTTCTCTATTCATTAATACCTCCTCAGGCTGGTACAGAGGCTACAAGTTACGCAAGAAATCACAGAAGGTATGGACATAATTAGCGCCTTATTACCTAATAACCAGCGCTGTGGTTTGTTTATACTGATTGTATCTTGTTTCTTCAGGGCATTTTTCCAGCTTCCTACATCCACTTAAAGGAGGCTACGGTTGAGGGAACAGGGTGAGATCACATATCAGTAAACATATCATCCTGATGATAATCCACTTTGCTTTGGTTTGCTGCTGCGCCTTGTCATTTGCCAATAACACAGTAGTGCACTTGCAATTATCATAAGTGAGGATTCAGCAAAGCTTTCTTGGCTGTGTAGGCAAACCATCCAACTATTTATCATGTATAGAAATGCACTTGAGTCTGTCCACATTACATGAGTGGATCTGTGAGTGATGAGGCGCTTTTCCAATATTTTGTTCTTGTTTTTTTTTTGTGGCTGGTAGCCAGCAGGAAATAATTATTCCGACAGATGTACCCCTGGTGCAGGAAATCGGGGCTACTCTGAGGGAATGGGCACAGTTATGGCACAAACTCTTTGTGGTATGTGTAGATTACTTGTCTCTTATCAGCCTCTTTATTTCGGTTACACCGGTCCTGTTCATGTCTGCTTTTCATCATTCTAACTCAATATGTTTTGTTGTATCATTGCTATAAGTATGTACCCTTTTATCTGACAGGCAAACAAGACAAGTCTATTCAGAGGTGTCCAGCAGATGGCCTACAGCCTCATTGAATATCGATCTCAGATAGTGTCAGGAACGCTGCCCAAGGATGACCTTGTTGAGCTTAAAAAAAAAGTCACAGCAAAGATTGATTATGGAAACCGGTATGAATCCTACTGCCTTATTGCACTGTAATGAAATGAGTACGGACATAAACAGCATTGTAAAGTTTTATAGGCTTGAGTCATGGCCGTAAGATTGTCTCTGTAATTCTGGTGCCACACAGGATTCTGGGGTTAGACCTGGTGGTTCGAGATGAAGCAGGAAACACACTAGATCCTGACTGGTCCAGTACAGTTAGTCTTTTCCGAGCGCACGAGATTGCATCCCGCAGTGTTGATGACAGAATACAAGAAGAGAAGGCATGTTTCTGCTTTGTTGATATAATTAGTCCCTTTTCTCTATTACAGCTGCCCATTTCAATTAAATTCTATGTCCATGCAATGCCCTGAACCTTTTTTTTCCATACAGATGCGTCTGCAAAGCCTGGAAATGAGGCGTCATTCCCTGCTCAGTACGGTGCACACTTACTGTTTATTCATGACCTTGAGAAACTTTGTATGCAACATTGGAGAAGATGCTGAGCTGCTCATGTCTCTGTATGATCCTGACCAGTCTGAGTTCATCAGGTTTGCTCCTCAAAGTTCTCCTAATTCCACAAATGTCAAAAAGATGTTTTAGATGATACATGTTGCATTAGCAGCCTGTCCTGTTGGTCACTGTTGGTTATGCTGCATTGGTCTGTTAGTCCAAAAAAATTGCAAACTGTTTAAAGAGTCACAGGGCAGATAATTCAATATTTGAACCCAGCAAGCAGAAAATGTTTACACTACACTGTGTGACTTGGAAAAAGAGAGTCACCACATCAAATTCATCTTAATGCGACACTAATAGACATTTTTGTATCCCAAAAGATCAGATATATCGTAGATAATTGAATTTAAAAATATATTTATATGAAATAATCTACACAACTACGTCCAAAAAGACAAAAGTTACAAAGTGAAGCATCATAATTAACATCTCTGTCCTAAGCTTGGCAAAATAGTGCCAGCACACACAATGGTCTAAAGGAACCTGTAAAATGCAAAAAAATAAAATAAATTAACTAATTAAAAAGTTCATCTTTTTGAATATTAATGGTGAACCTGCCCTGAACTCAAAAGGGGGCAAAGACATTTTGGTTTCATCGCAGCAGAATTACAGCTGTAGTTAATAGCATAAAGTGCCAGTGTAGGGTGCAGAGTAGGGACCAATAGACTCTTGTGTCATTGCTAAAAATATGCAAACTTTAGGTTTTGTGTAGTTTTAACACAATTACAATGTAATTTACAATATTAACATTTTCTTTTTCTCCTGATGCCTTCGCTAATGTGATCTCTAACTGTGAGTCTTATTTAAATTCATGCAGTGAGAACTTCCTGGTGCGCTGGGACAGTATGGGGATGCCTAAAGAAATTGAAAAACTCAACAATCTGCCTGCATTATTTACGGTAACTGAATCGCAACGCAGTAACTGTATTCCCTCTGCTTCAGATTTGAGCAACCTAAAAGCTGCCTGTGACAAAGGAGACAATTTGCTCGTGGATCGCTTCCAATTTCCTGAAAGTTTCACTGAATGGGTCACATTCATGACACTTGTGTGAAAATTTTAATACACCTCTATTGTATGGCTCCAAATTATATTAATCATACCGTCAGTGGTTCCAAGCAAGCAAGGCATTAACGTATCATGTATATGTGCCATCAAGAATTTGTGGTTGAGAATGTAATAAAGCCACATTAATAAAGGCATTTGGTAGTTACATTTACTTCCTCAAAGCACAGGAGTCAAGTCTTCTTTGGCCTGAGAAAGTAACCAGAAATATAAATACATAAAGGTGTTTGAAAGGTGATATGTTTGAGGATTTTACTGTGTGCTTTCATCCTGTAATATTTGCCATCTGGTCTGCAGTTCCTGCCAGATGAATGCACATAATGACAGGCTTACTGATACCTACAGTCCATTGCCTTTTGTAGTAATGCACAATATCACTCAACATGCCCTAATAAATCATCTTTGTGGCTGTACTCTGTGCCCAGGACCTGAGCAGCAGCGACTTGATGAGGCAGCGACTCTACCTGGTGTGTCAGATCATCAGAGTAGGCAGCATGGAGCTAAAAGAGGGCAAGAAACACACAGGTGGACTGAGGAGGCCATTTGGTGTGGCTGGTGAGCTGTTTTTCAAATGTCCTAATGTTCATTTTAGTAATACAAATGTGATTTTTTTTTTTTTTAAAAAATGACACTCGTTTCTGATGCTGTGATTGCATGAATAGTTTTGTCAACTAGTGTGAAAATGAAGGATTCACTTCTGAATGAAATGGGAACACCTGCTTTCTGACCTAGAAAATGCCTCCGCTCTGCCTTGGCAAAGAAGTCAGTGGAAATTGGTTTAGCAACCATCTTTGTTTTTGGCCAGATGATTAGTGGATTTGATGAGAAATGGTTTCCTCATGCATTCCAGCAAATGGACTGAAACCAGAAAGAAGTCGGAAAGAACGTTTAACTCAGAAGATACATTATTCCTAGCCAGGAAAAAAAAAACACTTTAGGAAAGGTGTTGGGTGGAATAAACAATTCAGAGACATTTGCAAGCTGGAGATCAATCTGTCTTACTATGCTGATGGTCTGCCGTGCCAGGCAACAAGTAAGTGAGATCCAACACCTGGCTTTGCTTTTGCTTCAAAAGTAGAACACAAAGTTTCCAGGAGTTATATGATTAGAAACTTTACAAGCTATAAATCAAGACAGTTTTTTATTTTGATGTTGTTTTGGCAGTCACTGAAAAACTGCATTTGTTTAGATTAGCTTATTCTTGAGGCTGCTGCTTACCTCTGATGCTCCCAATGTCTGTGTCATTGCAGTAATGGACATTACAGCTATCATCCATGACAAAGCAGAAGAGGACAAACAGCATTTCATTCCTTTTCAGCAGTGAGTCTTTTGATATTAACACACTTTTACTGTTAACAAGCTCAACCCTACTTTGTGATATATGACAATTGAGCACAAATAATGATACAGAATTGGAATAGAACTTGAGACATATTTGCTTACTGTTTTGATAAGGATGCAGTTTTACTTTTTCTATGTTGTATTTCAAGGGCAAACTGAAAACTTTGTGAAATGTTGAGCGTTAGCTGTTGTCAAAGACAGGCTTCAAGGCCATGTTTTCATAACACCTACACAGCGTGGGGATGAGGACAATAATACATTCACAGGGATTCTAGATGGAAGAGCCCCCAAAATATCTTGACTGATTCCTGACATTGACACCAAATTACACCAAGGTTTAACCTCTACGTGTCTCTTCTCCCTGCTTCACTAGTCACTGTCACCTTGAGGAGTTACATTTTTGTGCCCTAGAATCTTTTATGAGGACTCGTTATCTGTCTGGATAATTATTTTAAATATTAAATTTAAATTCTTTTTCTAATGTGAAATGCATATACTTTTACATATTGCATCTTTAGTGATGCGTAGAATACTAATCCAGATCTAATGTAAATATAGGTTTAAGTAAATTTTGCTGGACATGCAAATTCAGCAAACCTATTCTCTACGTATGATCCTTGCAAAACATGTACTACAGAGCAACTTGTTCAACCTTGTGGAATTAATTTATATTTTATTAGCACTGAATGATTTACTTGCTACTGGATATCATGAAATGAATAATTATAAATCATCACAAATAAAAAGATTAGGCTCAATTAATTTTCCAGGTGAGTAAAACAGCCTCACCTTTACCAACAGTGATCTTTGACCCTTAATACATTTTCTTAGTGGAGTACTTTATCTTTTGTTCTTTAGCGAAAATGTACATAGTTAGTAATTTTACTTGAGTAAAAGATGCAATTTTAACTGGTACTTATCTATATACACTTTTACTTGAATATTGACTTTGTGACTACTACCATCTCTGCAAACAGTTTATCACATTTTGCTGTGTAAGGGGCTATGTGCTGTCACAATGCAGACTGCTCAAAATGGTATGTTGACCCCTATCCTTCATGTTATTAATTTTAATGCTAATAAAGTGTTCATATTAAACTTTCAAAACATGAAAATTGCTCAAACTTGAAGGATATGTTGTGTACTTTATTATGGCTGTATTTAAACGGTTTGCTATCTTCCATATTGTCCTTATTTTGGTCAGCTATAGAGATACCATTATCGTATGCCTTGGTTGAGCTTGTTTTCAGATGTTAGCATGCTTACATGCTAAACTAAAATTAAGTTCTTCCTCACAAGGCTCTTAGCATATCAGAAGGTATAAAAACCCAAATTACTGAGATTAAGGGATCCCCTCAGTTTTAAATAGATATACAATTTGACCAATACATTTTCCATATCTGGATATACACAATGAGCTTGTCAATAAAGCTGCCATAATATTATACAATTAATTAGAAAACCAGTCTAATCCAATGTGGCCACTAAGGCAAATTGATCAGTCACTTGATCACTCAAGATATTTGTACTTATGCAGTGTATTTTAATTCTGTATGAAACCAACAAGAAATGCATATGCTTAGATTTTTTTAACTTGCACAGTATTTTGTGCCAAATATGGTCAAATAAACTAGTTAATTTTTAACTAACAAACTTTTTATATTTTAAGCTACACACCTAAAACATTTTTGGAAAGCTCAGTGTAGCTATACTACTCGTAGTTGGTACTTTTCTCTGTGGTCGTGACTTAAATGTGCTTGGGGAGACATAATAGTGCATCTTGTCAGAAGTCACACATTTGCCGTTGCAGTCCTGCCGTCCACTTGTTTGTCACCTGTCAAAGATGTCGGCAGTTGATTTTCCTTATTCTCACCGTGATGTCTCTGTCCCTAGGATAGCCATGGAAACCTACATCCGTCAAAGGCAGCTCATCATGTCTCCCCTCATTCCGTCTCGAGTCGTAGGAGAGAATGAGCCACTCACTGCTGTGTTCAACAAAGTCATTGCCGCACGGGACGTAAATTCCAAAGGCCAGGGTAAAATGAAGTGCTCACAGACAGTGTCTTCCCTTGTGATTTCAGAGGGTCACTCTAAATTGACTTTTTTATTTTGAGGGAAATAAATGATATGTGAAAGGTCTACATGGTGTATCCTTTTAGCATCTACTTTACAATTTTTTTTTTTACATGTTTGCTGGCAGGGCTGTTTGTGACCCTGAAGCTCCTCCCAGGGGATCTTCCCCAGGTGAAAAAAGACTATCCCCACCTTGTGGACCACAGCACGGCTGTCGCCCAGAAAATGGGCTTTCCAGAAATCATCCTCCCAGGTGAATTAAAGACTTTGTTGCTGGGCTCTGCTCTACATACCCCACGGTCTTGTTTATTTTAATTGCTTACAAAGCCGTGAGAAGGGTTCAGCGCATTCACCTGATCATCTGTTGTCCTTTTCCCAGGAAACGTGAGGAATGATATTTATGTAACTCTACTGCAGGGAGAGTTTGACCGTGGTAAAAAGAAGACTCCAAAAAACGTAGAGATCATACTGAGTGTGCATGATGATGAAGGCAATCCCATGGAGGTAAAATAGACCAAGTAATGCACAAAATTAAAGAGCTGATAACAATGCAGTGGGCTCTTCAGTATTCATAATTGTTGTTAGCTTATATGAATGAGTATGATAGCGTCATTGCTATTATCAAATTGATATTCTGCCTTGTAAACAAGTCTTCTTCCTTAATCTCCTACAGAATGTAATGTTTCCTGGGGCTGGATGTGAAGGCATCACAGAGTACAAATCTATAATTTACTACCAAGTGAAGCAGCCCTGTTGGAATGAAACTGTGAAGGTAAGCTCATGCCAAGGACCCACATGTGCAACTCTGAACATTGTATCTCAAGCTTTCAGATTAGTTCAACAAATGGATTTACTGTGGCTCAGTATAATGAAGTAATCTTCTAGGGAGTATATCAGCTGAGAATGTTCTATTCATATGAATGTCCCACCTGTTAACTTTGCTTCCATATGTACTATCCTGTATTTACACTCTCCTTTATTGCCCTGACTTTTCCTCTGCTCTCTGCAAGGTGACAATTCCCATTGAAGACGTATGTCGCTGTCACCTCAGGGTGATGTTTCGACACAGATCCTCCCAGGACAGTGAGTCCCTGTGCTTTATTTAATCCACAAAAATCCACTTGTACCCCTTTCACCATGTTAAACACAGCTAGAGTTACTGCTGGCAAATCTGTTCTCATCTTATTCTTCTGTGTATCCTTTAGCCAGGGACAAATCAGAGAAGCCCTTTGGTATGGCCTTTGTCCGGCTCATGAGAGGAAATGGGACCACACTAAAAGATGGCAGGCATGAACTTATCGTCTACAAGGTGCTGTTGTTTGATTTTAGAATTTGTATTCCACATGAAATTAACTTTACTGTGCTTACTTTTAAAATAATAAGGAGGTTGTTTATTGCTTTTATCTAATTGCACAAAAAAAATCAGTGTCTTATCTAGCTGACGGTGAGCACATGGTTTATGCATGACTCTCTCCTCACTCGATAAATATGAAATTAGATCTCCATCGATCAATGTACCTCATGATTCATTCTGTATTTTATGAATTTTGTAGGTTGACGTAAAAAAGGCAGAGGATGCAAAAGTTTATCTCACCTTGCCAGCAACCTGGGCTGAAGTGGAGGAAAAGGAGAAGCAAACAGGGAAGCAGTTCCACCATTCAGGAGTGATTCCTGTGACTAAGGACAGCTTCCAGATCTCAACGCTCACCTGCTCCACTAAACTCACTCAGAACGGTAAAGCAGTGCGCTTTTTTTTTTTTTTTTTATATAGAGGTGTAGTGTCACCATTGTTTTCCTCCCCTCAGATTGCCTTGAAATTAATTAAGCTGATCTGTGTTGCAAATATTTTGCTGATGTGCTGATGTTGATTGATGCACATCTGATTAGGTTTTAAATTGAAATTTCACATAATTATCTTAAGTGATGTTGCATAGGGGGTGTCACTCTTAGTAAATGTTTTCTGATATGTTGATGTCTTACCAGTGGATCTGCTTGGCCTCTTGAACTGGAGGTCTAACCCTGCAGATGTGGACCAGATACTGCAGCGGCTGATGGAGGTTGCGGGGAGCGAGATTGTCAAAGTGAGTTCTCTTTTTGTCACAAATGCTGCACTAGTTATGTAGCATCATTTCCTTTTAATGACACTTCTCTAATTGGTTTCTCTTTTATGTGCAGTTCCTCCAGGACACCCTTGATGCTCTCTTCAACATCATTATGGAAACCTCAGAAAAGGACACCTATGACAACCTGGTGTTCGATGCCTTGGTTAGTTGGTAAAGCTATTGCATCAGTGGGTGAAAGCTTTTACTATCCAGTGCTAAATGACACTGGATGACAAAGTGTTTATGACAAGATGCTATTACGTTACATATAGTACTTATTTCTAGACTGGGTGTCAGAACCCCCACAAGGGATCACAAGATGACTCTACAGGCACAAGAGGGTCGGGGAAAAAAAACCAAATCATCCCACATTAGTCACAGACTTTCTCGAACTGAAGGTTATTTGATAAAATGCTAAAAATGAGTAGTACAAGCTCATGATGCATCTTTGATAAGCAGTCACAGTTAGCCTGAAGCCCAATGCCTTTTCTGTGACTGCTTTAGAAAAGAAAAGGACAACCTGTGTTTTGTCTGAACTGCTTATCAGATGTTTAAGCAGCTATTATTTCAACTAAGGCAAGACTCTGACTGTTTTCATCGTTTGTTTTTAACCAGGTATTTGTAATCGCACTTATTGGTGACATCAAATTCCAACACTTCAACCCGGTCCTGGAAACCTACATCAACAAGCACTTCAGTGCCACTTTGGCTTACATGTGAGTCTCAATTCTAGACTTTCCACCTTTGATGGCTTACACCCCCTTATGCTGTTTATTTTTAGTTCTTCTTTTGCTCTTCTTCTCCACCCACATTCAAATTACCACCAGATCTTGATGTCTGACTCATTTACTTTCCCAGGAAGCTAACCAGGGTGCTGAACTACTATGTGGCCCACGCTGAGGAGCCCGACCTGACCGAGAGGCTCTACGCTGCACTCAAAGCTCTCAAATACCTGTTTAGGTTTATTGTACAGTCCAGGATCCTTTATCTCAGGTATCTGGCAGGCTGTCCCACAAGAAGCCACTTTGCATGCTCATATTCGAAGGATGATTTCTTTGTAATGCAATGCCTGGCTTTGTTTGTCAGATTCTACGGTAACAGGGAAGATGGGGATGCCTTCCTCAATTCCATTCGCACCCTTTTCCTCTCTTTCAACACTTTAATGGACAGACCACTAGATGAAGCAGTGAAAATAAAGGTAAACCGAATAAGTATGACATGTCTAGTAGATGTCGTGCTGTGCTGTAAAACATGTAGAAATGTTTTATAATTTCATCAAATTACGATTTTACAGCTCTGAAATAAAATTAAAACACACTTTTAAGGCTGCTTTGGTTTAAATTTTAGCATTGTTGGGTGTTGCATGCGAAATTGTTTTGTGGATAAGTTGATCAAAAATATCACAAATTAACTGCAAAATAAGTATGGGCTCCATGTTGGCAGCCTCAATAAGATGAGAAAAATGTACTGTCGTAAAAAGCTTGTTTTACTAGAGGATTAAAAACATCCCCATTCTTCAGCCTGATTAGACCAGATTCTTTGCTTTTTTTTCAGGGGGCAATATTGAAATACCTTCCCAGCATCATTAATGACATCCAGACTGTGTTTGATCCTGTGGAGCTGAGGTAAGTCTCCAGAGGCTTTGCACAGCAGGAAATGATAATTGCCTGTCTCAGTGCAAATTATTGTATTTACCTCTGAGTAAAAGAGGCATTTTTCTCAATTCTTTCTGTGGTAAAATCAACCTGTTATGTGTGTTCCTCATTAGTCCTCTGTGACAATAATTACTATATGTGAAATGTGAATCACATTAAAATAGTCACAACTGCACTTTTGGCTCTTTTCTTTCATTCTTTTTTCAGCGTTCTCCTAGCAAAGTTCATTGCAAGCATTCCTGACTCCCAGCTTGTGCGTCAGAAGCTGGGCTGCATGTGTAAAATGGTGGAGAGTGACCTTTTCAAGCATCCAGGTAGGAGTCCTCGAGGCTCAAAAACCACATAATGACATTTCACACAAGATGAAGGGGGGAAAAAATCTCTGCTCCATATTACACCTACATAAGTTTGTCAGATCAACTCCATTAAAACAGGAAATGTGTGTACAGCATGTGTATGTTAGATTCAGCTAGCACTATTTTTTTTTCTTTCCTGTTGCCACAGATTGTCGAGATGTGCTTCTTCCACTTGTTACTGACCAGCTCAGTGGGCAGCTGGACGACCACTCTAGTAAACCTGATCATGAAGCCTGCGTACAACTGCTTGGCACAGTGTTGGACAGTCTGGATCGCAAGGACGTGGTGAGGAGTCCAAATGCAACCTAAGACACAGAAATTAGAAGTTTAAGTGTTATGACATCTAAATGGCAAAAAAGCATCTAGTTAGCATGAGATAATGGAATTGAAAGGCCAAAATTAGTTTCCTCAGCAGGGTAGCTCATGACTAGAGAAATGATAAAGACCTTAGACATCTGGGGACTTCTGAGTAAATTCACTGTTGTTGCATTGAAACGACCTACTTGAAATGCCTCAGGGCTCTCTTTAGACGATTTCGGGCACATTCTAGAGGGAGGAAGCCTCAGGGCAGGCCCAGAGCAAGCTGGAAGGATGGCGTTACCCAACATGCTCCCATCTGGCCTGGGAGTATCTTTTAGGTTCTTGCCAGATAATGTTTCTAAGGAGAGGAAGATCTGGGCTGCTGTGCTTAACCTGCTGCCACTCTAACCAAGATAAACTGTTCAAACTGGATAGAGCATCTCCTCATCCTGATAGTTTGGGTTTTATTTACAGATATTGAAATTTGTTTAATAAATCCTCACTGACAGCAGTATTTATGTATTTATTTGATTATTTTAATCTAAATAAATGCGCCCTTCATTACTGACTGCACTTTGGAGTATCTAAAGCTGTTCTTTGTCTCTAGGGTCCAACCAGAGGTCACGTCCAGCTGATAATGGAACGGCTTCTGCGCAGGGTGAATCGGACTGTCATCAGCATGGACCGAACCTCTCCTCTCATCGTAAGACGCCTTGTTGTTAGAGCTAAAATGTCCTTGATGAGTACATCCACCGCATTTTATTTAATGGCAGTTGAATACAATGATCAATCTTTTAAGAAATGTAAAAAAACACTGAACACAGCCCGGAATTTGTGCTCTTAAAGCATTTTTAGGGGATATTTAACAATGATATGCTGAGTAACAGTGGACTTCTCTCTGTGGCAGGGCCACTATCTTGCCTGCATGACAGCAATCCTGAAGCAAATGGATGATTTGCATTATGCCCACTACATCAGCACCTTCAAGACAAGACAGGACATCATTGTAAGTGTCCCAGTTCCTCCCCCGTTGGCTACATTTGTCCTGAAGCATCTCATCAATAACAGGAATTAAACCACCCAGGCCACTTAATGCTCTTTAAGAGAGTATTGATTATAGACATTTCAGGCAATGGATCGAACTGACATGATGAGGATGTCAGCCTACATTAAGCTGTGGGGGCACTATGTGTTTCTGACATATAGATGCATAGTTGTAAATTTGCTTAGCTCAGTCTTTTGAATAATATTTATTGTATTTCTGTAAAGCTACATTGTGCATATGTGCAATTGCAGTTAACCATCTGCTCTGCCTTCAGGACTTCCTTATGGAGACGTTCATTATGTTTAAGGACCTCATGGGAAACATCTTCCCTGCTGACTGGGTGATCATGAACCTGGTGCAAATGCAAGTCTTCTTTCGAGCCATCAACCAGTACTCAGATGTTCTCAATATGTATTTTTTGGACCAGGCACATTTTGAACTACAGGTGTGTCACGTCCTCCTCCCTGCCTGAGTAGAGGTTACATTCTTTTATTGAACACAAAATCAAAAGCTGAAGAAGGATAATTATGACATTAATATTTGAAGACTCTCTCCCTTCACAGCTGTGGAATAACTACTTCCATTTGACCGTGGCATTCCTCACCCACAAGACACTGCAGCTGGAATCTTTCTCTCAAGAAAAACGAAATAAGATACTGAACAAGTAAAATCATTTACAATTCATCAAAAAGATTATTTAAATAGACAAAACTTAATTGAACAGTTCTTTGATTTAAATTTGCCACAGATATGGAGACATGAGGAAGAATATTGGATTTAAGATCAGAGATATGTGGTACAATCTTGGTGAGTATTTTGCACCATCTGATAGTGCTGCTATTATCATAGAGTTGGAGCTGTTTATTGAGCGCCTGGCAGTAACGCAAAGGGAATAACAAGACAATATTTTTTATTGTCCGGTTTCACAGTGTGTTGTTTTGTCTACCATGTTATTAGATTTGTCATATGTTTGTTGAGAAATGAAGAGGCAGCTTATTGCATTCTCAAATTATACTGTGATATTTCTGTGTGATAATGTTTTGTTGTCCCTCAGGCCCCCACAAAATGAAGTTCATCCCAGCCATGGTTGGGCCCATACTAGAGGTCACATTGGTGCCACAGCCTGAGCTGAGGAAAGCTACCATACCCATATTCTTTGATATGATGCAGTGTGAGCACAACTTCAGTCCTGGACGTACGTTTGAAACGGTAAAAATCTATGTTAACTACTATCTTAAAAGTTTAGCACTTTGTTGCATTTTGGTATAATTCAACTGAAGCAGCTGGTGGGTAAATGTGACGTTTGTGATTTGTATAACGGTGTATTTCTGTTCTCATCTTTGCAGTTCGAGAACGAACTAATAAAAAAACTGGATCAAGCGGTAGAAGGAGGCCGAGGGGATGAGCAGTACAAAATCCTGCTGGAGAAAACGTAAGGCAGGGGAGCAGATCAAACAGAAAATATTTCTTTTATTCGCCAAGATGTTTAAGCACTACAACACAGTGATCAAAATCCTTCAACTCTGTGTAATGGGGAATTCACATAGGATTACCTCTAAAACACAACAAAGGCCTTTGTGATTGTGTTTTTGAAAAAGGCCTTCAGTGTCCAGAAAAGCAAGACTGTTAGAATCAAAACACCTCAAGGGCAAATTGTACAATCCGAGCAATTCCAAAATCTGATTTTAATGTTCTCACCAAGATGAAAGTACATATTTGGCAAATAGGAATAGCCTCTTACAACTAAAGAATAGTCTGTGATAGATATTTGTTTGTATGTGCAGGTTACTAGACCACTGCAGACGCCACAGATACCTGTCACATTCAGGAGAGGAGCTGGCTCTGCTTTTGAGCAGCCTGCTGGAGAAACTCCTGGCATACCGCACCATAACACATGATGAAAGCCCCGAACACCGAATGAGTTGTACAGTCAATGTGCTGGTATGCTCTGTGCCCACATTTAAAAGAGTTAACACTACATGTTCATTCACATGACATAATTATGTGCACGAACTTACTTGACAGAAAATGTTTTCAGCAAATCCGCCATAACAGTTTGTTTTTTTTCCTGCAGAACTTCTACAAAGAAAAGAAGAGGGAGGACATTTACATCCGGTGAGTTAGATAAATCACAGAACACATTGGTTCTATGGTAAAATGCTCACTATATCTAACCAATGTACTTTTGTGATCAGGTACTTGTGCAAGCTGAGAGATTTGCACCTGGACTGTGAGAACTTTACGGAAGCAGCCTACACTCTGCTACTACATGCTGAATTACTGGAGGTATCTGTCAAACTACAGTATAATCTATTTTCCCCCAGCTTAAACAAGTTTGACATCAGATTTTTTATTTTTTTTTTATGTTTGCACTGCTTAACTTTTGCCACTATCCCCATGCTTCTAAATGTTCACCTGAAGGTAGATCTATGAATTTTTCATTTTTTTTCCCCAGTGGTCGGACAAACCCTGTGCACCCCATCTGATTCCTCGGGATACGGAGCATGTGTTGACACAACAGGAGCTTAAAGAAAGGCTTTTCCATGATATCATATTTTACTTGGACAAGGGCAAGGTGAAAAGTTCAGAGTTAATAAAGCTCTCTTGAGTGCAGCATTGTGTAACTTAAATACTAGTCAGGCATTTTTTAGTTGTCAGTGTTTAGATCTATTCGCTGGCTGCTATTTATCACCTGCATATAGCAATTCTGTGAGGTGGGTTTTTCACTGAGGACAGCAGTGGTAGCCACATGTCAAAGCTTGAGCCTCTACATTTTTATGTTCACATTTTATGTCTTCTCAGATGTGGGAGAAGGCCATTGAATTGGGCAAGCAGCTGGCCAAGATGCACGAGAGCTACATGTTTGACTTCATGGAGCTGAGCCAGCTGCTGGTAAGAGGATGTGTGCTTTGTGAGTTGCCCTACAAACAAAATGCTGCTTTTCTTAAAACCTCTGGAAAAAGGCAGATCTATACACCGATATGGACATGGCTAAAATAAAATACAGATTGTTTTGTAATTGCCTTAATAGTTTTAATATTAGTCATATGACTTGTGTGTGGACAAGAATCATGTATCAAGTTTTAAGCTGAGTGCAGTTGGTTAAACGAAAAGTTCGAGCATGTGAATAAGAAATAAGTACGAATCCCTTTTATAAAACCTCTCAGCATTAGTCATATCATGCTCCAATAAGCTTTATCCAAAGTTATATGAAAGAGAAAGAGAGAAAACGTGTTTTTTCTTTCGACGATGTCACTGGAATAAATTTATTATGAATATCAGTTTGTAATAGTGTAATTACAATGTATTTTAAATGTACGGCAGCCTTACCACCTTCTTTGTCCTCTGTCACAGAAAAAACAAGCCCAGTTCTATGAAAATATAATGCATGCAATGCGGCCACAGCCAGAGTACTTTGCAGTTGGGTATTATGGCCTTGGATTCCCTTCTTTCCTCAGGGTAAGAATATTATTACCTCTATCAATAAATAGCGACTTAAAGAAACCCTCATGTGGCTGTGCTTTTGCAATGAGCTAGCTTTTTGAAGCGTTTCTCAGGGGCAATGTGCAATAATGCCAATAAAGGTTATTGGCTTTTTTGATGACCTAAGATAATGTCAGAATGAATGCTTTAATGAAAAGCTTGATCATAATTCTGACTTTTTATTGAGTTTCATTTGTTTTTTTCCCGCTGAAGAACAAGATGTTCATCTATAGAGGCAAAGAGTATGAGTGGCTCGAAGACTTCAGCCTAAAACTCCTCTCTCAGTTCCCAAATGCAGTCCGCATGACCAGTACGGCGCCCCCTGGAGACAACATCAGCAACTCCCCTGGACAGTGTATCCTTTGTCACACATGCAGTGTTTATTCCAGGGAAACTTATTTATGTATTATTTATTTTTTTAATTGCCATGCTGACATTAAAGTTGAGCTCAAAGCACCACTGTGCTATGTGCAGCCTCACAAAGCTTCCTGTACAGCTGTAGACTCGTAGTTTGACATTTACAGATAAAAAATATATATGTGAACAACTTGTCTTTATCTGCTGCGCCATACTGTTCCTGGTCTTATCCTTAACTGAACTTCACAGACATCCAGTGCTTTACAGTTAAGCCTGTTCTCAATGTGCCGCACCAGTTTAAAGACAAAGGGGTTCCAGAGCAGATATTAAAGTGTGAAACAGAACACTTAATGGATGATTTATTTTCTCGTGAATATCCTGGGATTTATAGTTCTCTTGTCAAACTGCTAACACACTGCTGTCCTTCCCTCTGCTCTTGCAGCTATTACCGAACCAATGAAGTGGACCAGTTCCAGTATTCCAGGCCCTTCAGGAAAGGTGAAAAGGACCCAGACAATGAATTTGCAGTGAGCACTTTTTAAAATTTCTTTGAAGGACTAAGGTTACTTGGTTTAAGGTTACTTAGTTTCCAAGCCCTCATAAATAAAAAAGGATTACCAAACCCTGTGTTTGCTCACTCCAAAGATTAATTAAGACATTTAATTGTCCATATTTAATAATTTATTGATATGTTTTTCCCTTCAGACCATGTGGATTGAGAGAACAACTTACATTACCGCCTATCACTTTCCAGGGATTCTGAAATGGTTTGAAGTGAAATCTGTCTCAGTGGTAAGAAGGAGCCCTAAAGCCTAAGCTGTGCTTGTTCCATCTGTTTTCACTGTTTTAATCACTGTAAATATTCCTCCAATTCACTGTTTTGTTTATCTTTACTGATGGGCAGGAACAGATCAGTCCTTTGGAGAATGCTATAGAAGCCATGGAGATGGCCAATGAAAAGCTGAGTAACCTCGTGCAGCAGCAAGCCTGTGATCGCTCACTGTCCGTCAATCCCTTGTCCATGATGCTCAGCGGCATTGTTGACCCTGCTGTCATGGGTGGCTTCTCCAATTATGAGAAGGTTTGACTTTTTTTGTTAAAATGCATATTTGTTTAAAGTACACAAATAAACAACTTTGAAATAGATATGGACGTGAAGTAGACATGGACAACTGTCCCATTTTAGAGGAAATGATATTAAAAACTGTACATACAGAGACAGAAAATGCTGCACGTACCTTCAGGCAATCTTAATCAAATAAGTCTTACTCCAAGATGCTCAAAAGGACACTTTACCATGATGATTTAGCGAACATTTCACATTTACCATGTTAACCGTGTCATTAGTTTTACAGGTACTTGGTCATAAATTAGAGTGCTGGAAGTATTAAAATATTAATCTGATTATTGATAGATATAAAATGAAGGGATCACCATATTCATCATGACACAGTGTCGGTCTTGTCACAATCTGTCTGGTAGATGTTGAGAGGTTTAACTGCACAAGTTAAACCTTTTGACCTTTCAGCGAAGCTTGAGGAAAATTTAGGGATAAGGATTCACCCTGTGGGAACCATGAATGAATCTTCCATCCAATATTTGTTGGGATATTTTAGTCTAAAAAAAAAATAAACCCAAAGTGATTGGCATTGCCTTCTGTAGTCATTTTGCTAAAAGAGCTTGTACTACACTTTGGAAGGTATCTATAGGACTACAAATCAGTTGTCCAATCCAGTATATAGTGCAGTCCCCCGTCCCCACTGTCTTGTTACTTGCACACTGCATTGTATCAGCTGTTTGCTAAAACAGGTTAGGGTTGTGTGCACTGTTGTTTCCAAAATAACTGTTTTGGAAGTATACTCCTACCAAACATAGGCAAGCAGCGCTGATAACAGACAAATCCTACAACTGCAACATGAAAGTGTACAGTAAATTCATTTTCATTAACATAACTTCTGGCTGGCCTCAGGCCTGTAATGAGCTGAAATTTATTATTCATAAGGGAACTGCAGTGGCCTCTTTGTCAAGCTGTGGACACCTGTTCATCGTTGCTTGCAGCTTTATTTCAAGAAAGTGTGTTTAAAAAGCTGGCCAGATTTCATCCTGTTTTCATTCTCTGTAGGCATTCTTCACAGATACCTACATCCAAAAGCATCCAGAGGACCACCAGCGCATTGAGGTCCTTAAACGCCTCATCGCCCTTCAGGTGAAGCTCTCATCCATAATTGTCATTGACAATGGCCCCAAAGCAGAACACGTTTTGTAACACTTAAGTGCCTGTCTTCCCCTTCAGATCCCTCTCTTAGCAGATGGGATTCGCATCCATGGGGAGAAGACGACAGAGCAGCTGAAGCCCTTACACAACCGTCTGGTTACTTGCTTCCAAGACCTTCGGGAGAAAGTGGAAAAACTGTATGGAGTCATAACCTTGGTGTGTTGCCAGCCACAAACTCAATTTAATGTCGGAGGGTGCCAACTTGCGCTATCGGCCCTCTTGCTTTCCTATCAAACACTTCTCATTCAAAGCAGAGTGTACATTATATTAGAGCTGCACCATAAATCTTCCTTTAGCCAGTCCATTGCAGGCCGTGTTTTGCCTGTCATTGTGCTCCTGCTGTGCCAAGATTCCTGATGATGTTTAATCCCATTTGTGTCACAGCCTTGCTCTCTCACTGAGAAGAAGAAGAGTCGCGTGGGCTCAGTGGTGATGCCCTACATCTTGTCCTCCACCCTGAATCGCATGTCCACTATCTCCACCGCTTCCTCAGGCCTCTCCAGCGGCTCCACATCTTCAGATGGACACTCCTGCATGTCATCCCAAGAGTCAGTCCCTGCACACTCTCCGTGCCTCCTTTGTGTAGCTTTCTCTTTGTCTGATTTTGAGTCTGTGTTCATGTGTTGCCAATACCATAGTTTGCCTATTTCAAAAACTGGTTTTGTCTTTGCTAAAATGAAAAGCACAGTTTG
This sequence comes from Channa argus, assembly GCF_033026475.1. Lineage (NCBI taxonomy): Eukaryota > Metazoa > Chordata > Actinopteri > Anabantiformes > Channidae > Channa > Channa argus. Next base: position 20,920,112 of record NC_090207.1, read on the forward strand.
TCTATTTGATTGTACATCTTTCTGCATCTCTTTCTTTGCCCCTGATTATTTATGAGCAGTTCCTTGTTGTCCCATCCCAGCAACCGCAGGGCCTCCGTTTTGTCCCGCTCAGAGGAGGACAACAGGATTGCTAGAAAGAACAGGAAGGAGTGGAGTGTGAGCAAATCTCAGGTCTTACTGGAGAGGCAGTTAGACTCAGATGTGGTAAGGCTTTATAAAAATGTTTCCTTCATTTTCATGTAAAAGGTACTATACCTTCACTCAGGGGATTATATAAACTATTTGCAAGACAGTTTCTGTTATTCAGCTGTGAAATAGGAATAGCTGTTTGACACGTTTGTTTTCCATTTTTGCTTCAGATGCCTCCAGAGAGGCAGCAAAGGCCCAAGAGTTTACAATTAGGAGACAGGCGGCTTACCCTCTCCCTCTTCCATGGTGTTTCATCCCAACTCAGCCTGTCTAACCCTCTCAGCCCTCTACCTGCCACTCCGCAACCACTGTACACACCACGCAGCTCCAGTATGTTGCAAAAAACATCTGTATCTACCTTTCTGACAAACTCCGCACAGCATGTTGTCATTTTATTTTCTTTTAAAAATATGCCTTTCACACAGAAAAGTTAAAAATATCTTCCCTACTAACCTTGTGTAAGCACATTCTGGTCTAATGAGGTCATACACACACTCACAGAGGCATGCAGTCTGAAAAGCTTTTATTTTATCTCTCCTTTGATAGGTTATTCATCGCTTCTTAGTGACAATGATGCCAATGCTATTGACACCCCAGGGACCCCCCCACCCATGCCTCCGAAGAAAAACCCGCATGAGATTGACAACCCTAGGTTCTCTTCAGAGGTATCTTCTCAGAGGATATAGCACCCCCACACTTATGCATATTTAAAAGTGTGTAAACATTAAAATATTCTGTTTTTGTTTTTATTTGAAATCCTAACTTGAGCTGTTCTTCTCCACAGTTCACTCCTCCGCTACCAATGAAAATTGAGAGCAAGCCTCCTCCACCGCCTCCTAAAACACGGAAGTCGATGTTCCCCTCCTAAGAGCACACCTTGCATTAAATCTACATCTACGCACAGGCCTTAGAGCTTCCCTAGTTGATTAGATTGTGGCATTGAGGTCTGCCACAGTAGGGCACAGACGCAGGACCAGATTTTCAGTGGTCAAGAATTATTTCTGATGCAAGTTACTAATAATTCCAAGCAATCCTTTGTTCTTGAGTTTTAGCTGTTGTTTTGTTTTTAAGCCTAAAAGGATCATCAGAAGATGTCATAAGAAGGTACAATTGTGCAAAAATGGTTACAATTTGGGTACATAGGGTCACTAGAACCTTGGATTCAGTCTTGTTTTTAAGAGGTAATACAATGAGCTATATAGGGATGTCAGTATATTGCACTGACTTTGATTACTTACATGTAAAGGAATGACCAATGCTGCAACATTATCTTTTGTCTTGTTTTTGGAGCAACACTGGATGACTTAATTTCCCACAAGCTGGCATTCTGTATTTGAACAGAAAAAGTTGCATTAGATAGATGTCAAACTTAATCAAGAACCGGGGATACAATGTAGAGAATGTTAGTAACGTAATTGAAATTATTTTATTTGATGCTGGTGTTCTGTACTATTCTGATCAAACAATTTTTCTAAACCTCAATGTTTTGGAAACACTGGATGGCATTATTGAATGTGATGCCAATTATGACTTTGCTGTGATGTTTTTTGATGAACTAAATACTGTAACTCATCTTCCAAACTGAATCACAGTGAGCTTGGTGTTTTGTTCAAAGGACGTTTTATGTGCCATTTAGGGAAACACACTTGTTTGCTTTCTTGCCTCAAGTCAGAAAGGATCAGTGCAATTCTGTAGCATCAAGTTTGCTTAGCTTAGCATAAAGACAATTTGTTGTTCCTTTTCAAGGATTTATGCTCAGCTGAACCAAGTGGCCGTCACTTCCAGCTACATATTTACCATACAGACATAAGAGGGGTGTCAGACTTCTCATATAAGTTTTGGTAAGCAGGTAAATTAGTATATTCTCCACAACTTCAAGCTGGCCCTATTTTAGAGCCCTAATGGCTGTATGGTACAAGCACAAATGGCTTTTGAAGTTCATTTTAGTTTTATACTTCAGGTGTTGGTAGAGATTCTCTTATGATTTTACTGAATTTTAAATTATTGCTATTCACTGGATGTGAGTATGTTCATTGTTTTACACACCCAGTGTGTACAGAAATGGTTTATTTTTATGCTGCGTAACTAATTTCAGCATACTACATCTGTTGTGCACTGTTCGGATTTTTTTTAAATAAGCAATTCACTTATGTGCCTAAATAGTGCTAAATCTATGCCCGCTTTCTGAAAATGATCCATTTCAATTGATAAATTATCAGTGTTTTATTTTGACTTTAAAATTGTTTTAACAAGTAATTTCCTTTCTGTACAGTACATGTTTTCTAACAGGGATCAAAGACATTTTATACATACAAAGCCTCAAGCGATATCATGATTTTTTTATGAGCAAGCTGTTTTTGACTAAACAAAATAAAAGATTGTTATTAAAAACCAACAAACCATGTCTTGGTGCCATCGATTTTCAAAAAGGAAAAACAAGAAATGTCGCTATTTTTTCAAATTTCAATCCTGAAAACATACAGAATGCAGAATACTCTCTGTAGCCCCATTGTAAACAGGTGCTCACACAGTCAATTGGATGCTGCTGGTAGCATGAAAATGTACCCCTCCCATTACAAAACATTTTTACAAGCTACCATGAGTAGGTGTAGCAAAATGGCATGTGCATCACCTTGACTGGAATGTGGCATTTCCTCGGCAGGCCATCTGCACGGAGGAGGTTATGGGATGTTGTAGGAGTTGTTGCTGGTCCTGCTAATGTGGTGTGCTAATGGTCTGTTCCTATCTGTCAGAGAGTGAGGTATGGGATATCTCCTCTTCCTGCGAGTCCGAGGACCAAAACCTATTTGAAGTGATGTTCAGCCATGCAAGGACAAACAGCTTTGCAGTCACTAGCTTTCAGCTAGATGCTCAGAAACATCTCCATGGAAACAATCTCCATGTGGATGACATATTTACACTTTATTTCTGTATAGCATCTGAGAACATCAATCACAACAGTGTCCTTATCATGTTTTCATTTACATCAGTGTATTTCCATCCTCCTCTCAACTGACAATAAGCCAATGAGACATCTGTGTCTATCAGTTGTTACACACACACACACACACACACACACACACACACACACACACACACACAGAGAGAGTTTCCATTACTGTCAGACAGCACTCAATGGAAAGCAGTTGAAAGTTTTTTATGGGACAAACTCTTAGGCTTTGTTTCCCTGTGGTGGAACATGGACTAAGTACATTTATTTATGGAGTTTTTGTGCGATTTTCAGGTACTTGCAAATGTTTTTCTCCTTTTACCCCACTACAATTCAGAGAGGAATATGTTGTGTTATCCACCACATTGACGTGACAGATATACATAAAACATATATATGCTATTAATATTTCTGTGGAAGTAGAATTTTCACTTGCTTCTTTTAACATATATTATATCCATACTGTTCAGCATTTTGTCACATTGAGCTGTTCCCCACCACCACCCTAAACCCAACTCTCTCTATTAGAGAGACAGATGAATGGATGAGTGGATGAAACTGACGCCTTGGTACGACTTTTTTCTTCTCATCAAAGAAAAAAATTCCCCCTCATACTTTGTCCATGTAGCTGCTGGAAGGATCCTGAGCCTGTGTGTGGAGTGGGATTAGCTGCACTGTTGTATCTCTGCTTTGAACCTCACTAGGTGGTGCCAGAGGGTGTGAACTAATGGAGCATTGCAAAGAGGTCTGCTGCATTTTTTTAAGCCTCTATTTACTCAGGGTAGGTTTGCTGGGCATGAATGCACTTTTTAGGAACGCCCAGTGTCACACTCCAGGCCACGCACACAGTTACAGTAACACACCTGCAAGCTGTCGAGTGCTGGTGCACATGCACTCAGTTTAGACCCAATGAACTAAAACCGAAAAGAGAAGGCAGTTATTATAAGTGCATTTCTCTATGAACTTTATTTTTTCTCCACCAACTGGTGCGGGAGTGCAAGCAGGCTACCACTGCCGCCACGTACAGCTTAAACCATCTGCAACTTCAGAAAAAAAAGCTTAAAACCTCTGTGATGAAAAATAACAAGAATTCAGGTTGTGAGTACTTTCTTGTTTTATTAATATGCTCTGTACTCTCCACACAGTCACATGTATTTTTTAACATTTTTAGATGGGTATGGTGTTACCTCAGGTGCAGGCAACCATGCTTGCAAATCTATTTTACAGACCCGACTGTTATTTGTATTATTCAAATATTAATATTCAAAGGTATAGTCTGACAAGTTTGTGATTTTAAAGATAACACGGTTACCCGCTGTCGCAGCTGTGGTATTTGCGTCACATAAACAACATTACTATCTTTGCTGATCCTGGTTAACACAGCCTAATTACCTTATTGATGTAAGAAATTGTAAAAAGAAAATTACAGGCTTCAGCAGAACCGAAGTCATTATTGCACAAAAGATAAAAGAATACGCTACTTCAAAGATTTTAATAAGTTCACACAATGACCAATTGATTTTAGCACAAAGACCTTCAGAGTAACCCGAATTGACTTTTTATTTAAAATTTTTTGCAGGAGTGCTGTGTTTAGCTTTTTGTTCAGGCAACTTGAAACAGGACAAACATGGATATTCATCCAGGCAGGGATTAAAGTCATGAATCAGAGATTTCCAAAGTGTCTTTTTCCCATAGATCAACACTACGGCAGTGACAGTTGTGTAGGCAGATGTGAATAAATACATGAACACAATAGTGTTTTTGTGATTCACAGCAAACTGGTAGTGCACGTACAGGTCTACCACAAGGAATATGGTGAAGATGGCCACTAGAGATAAAGCCATCCGGACCACTCTCATCTGGGAGCCCAGCTTTGGGCAGTGGGCTCCATTGGTGCTGGCTTTCATGTGTCGGAGATGAATGATCAAGTGGACGGAGATGGAGATGCAGCATTTTGCCATAAGCAGCCCTGGCAGTAAATCACTGAGTAGCAGATAAATGGCCACATAAACGTGGCCATAGTAGGTGCTGGGCGGTAAAAGCTCGCAGTCTTTGTTCACTTTAGTGTGGTTGGCAGTGTTAAACACCACAAACATTGGCATGCAGGTGCCCAGGCTGCAAAGAGGAATGACACAAACTGCTAAGGTCACATGCCTGAGGATGGCAGCCTGGATCTGGGTGTAGCAGTGATTGGGTGAGCTCACCAGCTTGGTGCTGTAGTACAAAGTGAGGAAGCTGCTGTCCCACGTGATGGTGAGCTTGAGGCTGAAGGTGAGCAGTAACACGCCAGTGTAGGGCATCTGGAAGATGAGGCACATGCTGTCCAACACATTCGTGGTCATCCAGAAGTAACACACCAGCTGGTGAGCCACACTGGCCACAGACAGGGCCATGATGATGGCATCAGTAGCACACAACTTTTTCTGCTTAAAGCTCAACAGGCTCATCGAGAACATGTAAGCGTTAAAGAAGACTGTTGTGACAGCCAGCAGACCTGTGATTATCCAGATGTTAAACTTACAAGATGTAAACATATTGAAGATCCTTCTAAACCTTTATGGAAATCACTTTAATCTTTGTACTGCTGTGTCCCACCCAGCAGTCTGTGTGGGGTTCTGCAGTGTTTTGTTTTTCCTGTGTTCAAAGAAATGAAAAGATAGCAGAAAATTATGCACATGTTCTCCAAACCAGGTGATTCTTCACTTCACAGAATAGAATCACTCACAGCTTGTCACTTGGGCCTAAGGAAAAGATTTCCACATCTAGCTTTTAAAATACATGAAAAAAATCCAAAAGGGTTTTGATTGAAATATTTCATTATACATTTCAAATACCTCTAATGTCGTACAGTTTTGGTTGACATATGCAAAGTTTAGCTGAGGTACGAAGGTTAGAGCAATTAGGGGAATAAATGTCTTTCAATTTTACCTCAAACGGAGCTCCCCTGGGTCGGACGAGGCTTTTTATCACCCCAAATCCTACTCAAGGTTTCTGCTTACAATTCCTTGTCTGACTCGGTAACTCTGGCTGCAGCTGAAGATTCCTTTATTTTGTTTTGTTTATCCAAGCATTAATCCTAGCCTGGAGTTGTCTGCAGGATGCACAGAGCAAGGTGAAGTCCTTGGATTTAAGTGTTCCTTGGCTGCAATCTATATATAAGTATTAGATGTGATTTGCATCAGTTATGACCACAGGTAGTGGTGGTGCTGTATTTGCATTGACACGAGGCGGGAAGGATGTGTACTCATTATGAATATCCCATGACTTTACTGTATGTTGATCAGTGCAGCGCGACAGCTCAGTCCCCAGACCGCAGTCCACCTGCAGGCTGGTCACATATTTCCAAACACCAAACCACACATACACACGCCTATTTACTTGATAAGAAAAGCAAATCACCTTTGAATCACCTTCAAGAGCCTTTGTATTCCAATGTCTTATCTGTAGTTTGCTCTCTGGAGGAAACTATGTAGACGGACTTTTAATAAGATGTTGACTTAAATTAAGTTTCATTGGTATCTATTTTTCTTCTTTGCTGGATTAACATACACAACTATTCAGTCAAAACAAACAAGCTGCCTATTACATTAGCCTGTAATATTATCCACCTTTCACCGTTTAACTCAGTTAAATTGTTCTAATAGATAGTTAATCTTATTCCACAAAAGTCCAAAGCCAGATATCAAGTCCAGACTTCAGCTTCTTTCACAATAGCATAGAAAAGTTTTTTTTCTCCCCAGGAAACCTCTTTGAGTCTAAATGAGAAAGCACTCTGCAGTGGGGGCATTAGCTTTTTTGTAAAATCATTACTATGCGAGGTCTGTTAAAAAAATCTGCCCTCTAAGAAAAGATTATGTGTTTCCGAATTAGGTTGTCAGACATGTATTATGTAATGAATTGTTGTATCTTTTTTCCCATTTCACGCATGGATCAAACTCATGGACAGACTCATATCCACTCGTAAAAAAGGCCTTAGTACACCGAGAGCTGGTCTTCTCATGGATGCATGCTGCATTTTCAAGAAAAGCTCATTTAAAAGCAAGGGAAACATTTTCTAAAATGTTTAATAATGATCCTTTTTATTTCCAACCCTTTGAAAGAGGAACCCTGTTTCTAGACCAGTGGCCAGCTTTTACAGATGTCCTCTGTTCTTAAAGGGGCCCTGAGCACAATTTATTAATGAGGACCACCACTTCTAATTAATTTCACACTCCACCTTTTGAAGATGGGATCAGGCCGATGCAAGGCCCTTTGAAAAGAGGCTGGGGCCACAGGCACAGTGCTCACTCTGCCTACTGAGAGTATCAGTGGCAGGTTGGCGCCTCAGCTACTGGCAGTTAACTCCTTTACTGGCCGCTTTGCAGAAAATCGGAAAAACACACACTACAAACAAGGCAATTTTGCAGTGCTTTGTACTGCAAATGAAACATCTTCTAGAAGGGAAATGCACAGAAGTTAAAATTAACTTCACTGTCTCTGACTCATGAGCAGCTCAGGTTTTAATTTATACTGATCCAGTTATACCCATGAAAATTAGCCAGCCTCATCTTTGTGCACTTTGAAAACAGACAAATTGTACCATCTTCATTTTAATGCGACTAATAAACATAATGACCCTCTCTAATGAAGCTGCATTTGAACCTTTGACCACATAAATATTTTCTATTATATAATACCTAATTTTGCATGACAAAACAAAATGATTTCATTATGATGGCAACAGCAGTGCTAGGACTAATGAGTACATCTAATCTTCATCAGAAATATAGTTACGGTGCATTCTGCATTCTGGGAGCGGGAGTTATGTCTCTGATGTTGTTCTTTTAGGTTTTTCCCCCCAAATATTATCATGCAAAAAATAATGGAGCCATGACAAAGAAACCTGAACATTCAGTGAAGCCTGAATTCCCATGGTCCATGGTTTTATTGTACATATTTTTCTAACAGTAAAAGAATAAGCTAAATGTCCATCAGAGAAAAGACACCAAAATAAAAAAAAGTTTTTACAATATACATTTTACATTTTACATACAGTCTTAATGTGAGTCATAATAATAATGACTCAGATTATGTTGCTTAAAATAGCTGCACTGCATCATGAAAGTCAGCCAGCCCCACATTTATGTTTGTCCAAGGGCTGAGGTAAGAGTTCCCAGTAGTGATATACCAGCACTTCCATTGTTCTCCAGTCAAATATAAAGTTTTGCATTATTTGTCATACACAGACTTATATACATAGTGTTATGTACAAGATGTATTATCCCAAAAGTAAAAAGTATTTTCTTCAAAAGGCTGATTTCACACTTAATTTACACAGCATATCCATATTGATGGTCATACTGAAGGGGAGGAGGTTTGATCTCTGTACTGGCCTGTGACATGCGGTTACTTCCACCTGTATGGATGCTACTGCGGACAGACTCCCTGATACCGGGCAGGTGGTCCCTCACAGAGCTGTAGTGCACGCCGGGGTGGGTACGGTAGCCCAGTACTGAACGGAAGCTGGAGTTTCTGCTGGTGGGTCTGCTCTCTGGGGCCTTGGTGTCCTCCCTGAGGAAACAAGTCACATAGGTCTCAATCAGATGAGATGTTATGTTTTCTTGTGAATAACTGCAATTGTCTCAGTCTCTTATACAACACCTGATTTCATTGGCGACTTCTTTCTCGTAACGTCGCTTGTGGCAGCAGCAGATCAGGAGCCAGATGAGAAACAGGAGGAGGAGCAGCAGCAAGAGAGCACCTATCACTGCCCCGACAATGACACCCACCTTATTGACAGCTGGAAAGAGAAGACACAGTTCAGTGAGATCAAATGAGTGCAGCTCTTTACAGTCATGAACAACACAACAACAAAAAGCTTTCATATGCTTTTATCACTTGCATCACAAACTGTGCAGCATCAAAATACAAACATTCCTTTAGCATATAAAAGTGCTAAGTACTTGAAAGTAAAAACAGATGATATCAAAGACTTACGGTTGTATGCATGCAGGTCATATTTACACTGTGCTTCACCAACATCATTTTTCACCTTGCACATGTAGCTTCCAACATTGCTGTCAGTGTGGTTCTGTATCAAAAGCTCCCCAGACTGTGAGTCTTAATGAAATTAGAGAAGATTCATTACGTACATATTATTCAGATACAGCAACATGGATGTATTACATATTACAGGAACTTCCTCACTTTGGGTTGCAGTTGATGGCATTGCACCTCCACTCTCTCTTGTCCATAGGTATTTGAGAGGAGTGGATCCCTCATAGGATTTACAACGTAGGGAGACTGTGCCACCTTTCTCCTCACTGCCTTCAACCCAACACTTTGGCACGGATGGAGGAACTAGTGGAAGGAAATAAATAAAATGAGAGAAAGGGTGAAAGGTGTGAATGAGCAGAACAAAATATGGTGTGAAAGTTGTGAACACAGAAAGTGGAAGGAGCATAAACATTCCACATGACTGAGAGTAAGAGAACTGAGAAAATGAACAGGTAAAACCGGTAAAAAGGAATTCTTCCTCACCCATCACCAACAGAGTGATTTTTCTCATGTCCACACCCGGTGCCTTCTTGACTTTACACTGGTAGGTGGCTGTGTCTTTGGCTCTCACATCAGATATAGAAATGGAAGCATCTCCCCGAGTTGCGTTTCCTATGAATTTGAGTTTTTTAGACAGAGCACTGTTGCTGTAGTAGTGCGTCTGGCCCCCTGTATATGATATGAGCTGAGATGCAAAGATTGTGTTGATTAGTGATCAAAGTAGGTTTTTCCACTCACGTAATCCAAAGCTACAAGATAACCTCCGCTCTTTAAAACATGCTTAAGTCAATTGCACAACTTCCCAGACAGGTTTTTCTATAATACAGTATCTGTTTCTGTCTTTAAATGTACACATACCAGTGTGTCCTTCTGTGTCATGTCCGGGCTGAGGGCCGTCCATTCAATGTCCAAATCTCCTGTATCTTGGGGGCCAGGAGTGTATGTGCATCCCAGGGTGACTGTCTCACCCTGGGGTTTTTGAATGGTCTGTGCCCCAGAAGATGTTATCTGCATCGCCTCTGTCAGACCTGATGGGTCAGAAAAATGTTAGTTTGATATGTTTGTCTAACAATATTAAACTATTTAATATTTTTCTAACTTAAAAGCATTCATCTGGGCCTATATCACACACAGTCTCAGAGGGGAGTACCAGCACTGATCTGAGACTAATTGGCCTCAGAGCATTTGAGGGTTTGTGGCTGTAAAAGTTTTTCTCTTGTGTAAATAAGTTATGTATGAATAGGAATCTCTTGGGGCTCATTAATTGTCACTAAGTTATGGGTGAATGATGATGAAAAGTGAACGTGAAAAATGTATCCGAGGAGTGGCAGCTTTACACTGTTTCAGAGGTGACCCACACCCTGCTGACTCACTGTTTATAGCCGTTGATTTTAATTATTACTGATAGCTTGACGGTTATATAAAGAACTCAATGGTGATTGTTATTAGGTGGCAAACAAGTTATTTATCTTGGTAATGTTGGCATTTGTCAGCTCAGGAAATGTCTTCTTTTTCCTATTTTCATGTTTATCCGCTACTAAATATCTTAACTGAGAGAAGAGGGGCTGATAAATCAAATCAGCCCCTCTTCTGACACTGCTCATCATTAAACCCACTATAACTCTCTGAAAACACTTTTAAAGCCAGTGCAACAAAACAAAGTATGTTGGAGGTATTTATGAAAGCGTGTAAATAGCAGATGTGATGAAGGGATTCTAAAACAAGCTGAAATTAGTCAGTCAATGTTTGCACTGTGAAGGCCCCCCCAGGCTACGCACTGTGATGTGTTTTCTATGCAGAGAGGCAGCTAAGCTAAGTTGCCAGTGAGAGCAGTCAGTAAGTTTACCTACAAAATGCCCCAGATATTCAAATGTTTTGCACCTCTTCAATGGCCCAGCAAAGAGGATTGGATCTCTCTTTCTTCTCCGTTTGCTACTGGGAAGTCAGACCTAGTTTAATGAGGTGGTGCACCATAATGATTTAAGAGGTGTTTTGTGGAAGAAGTTGTTTACTGTCACTCTTACTTCCAATTTTACGTTGTTTGTATATTAAACTCGGCAGCTTGGACGAAGGCCTGAGACTGAATTCTAATAGACTAAAGTCTCTCGGGAACACACAGTTTAACCTTTAGCAGAGAAAAGAGTGTACATGGTTCACGAAGCACCTGCAAGACAAAGTCACCCAGTGATATTACTGTGGGGCTATCAGCTAAAAGCATTTCAGACTCGACAGCCTGTGTGAATCACGGAGTGAGATATGTAAACCTAACCATGAAATGGGCAGCCAAAAGTTAATCAAAAAAGGCCACTCAAAGACATAGCATGTTTGATATTTTGGCCACATATATCAGAAAATTAAACCACACTGCTAAAATATTAAATCAGACTTACCCGTCTTCAGCAGAACCAGCATGAACAACTTTAGCCTCACAAGCTCCATAACAACCTTGAAACAAAATACACATGAAGTGAAGGAATTATTCTGAGACATTCATTTCAGTGGCTTGTAATTTGCCTCACTGCTTTAACATGGCTCTGCTATGGTGTAAGTTTGTCAGTCAGCTCTTAAATATATTGATACAATAAAACAGTTCATCTTAACTCTAACATGCACCTTGTAATTGTAAAAAAACTGCTGCTCCTAATTTTAGACCTTAATCTTAGAGTAGGTGAGGACTACAATGACCGGGAATATCAGTGAAGGAGGAGAAACTACACACTAACAAGAAAATCAAATGGACTTCATCTGAACAATGAGGCCTCAAAGAGAAACAAACATAATAGCTCTGACATACCTTAATGAGAAGAAATACTCCAAAGTAAATGTATATCCTCCCAGGTCTGCTAGTGTTTCAGTACCGGTGAAGCTTGCTTATTTTGCTCTAAGGTGAAACTATGGCCACACCCTCTTTGTCCATAGTGCATCTGTGGTCCCTCCCAGAGTTGGAGACATGTCAGCTCTCCCTTCAAATTAGTTTAACTTTGGAAATGTGTTTGATTGAAGATTGTGGGGAATATGTTCATGAAAACAAGAAAAAAAATTCTACCTATATAGAAAGAAAAAGTCCGAACAAAAGTCAGTCTGCCAGTTTTGGTTTTCCAGTCATAGGCAGTTGTATAGTAGCTGGTGACAGAGATTAATGATTACCTCAGACCTGTGGTGCGACAACTATGTTGCCGTGCTGCTTTTATAAAATATTTATGATATGTCACTATATAACAAACCACACTGAAACTTCATGTGTTCAACTGAGCCTGGTTTGTGTAGCTGCCATGGAATTGGGATTCTTTTTTTAATCCAATTCTTCAGGGTAGTTGAATGGCAGCATAACATCATTTACATTTGAATATGACATTAATGCATTGCTACATGTCCCCCCCAACCCTTCCCATGACACACCCTGCTGACACACCCATGAAAACTCACAGACAGCCGGCACACATGAGGAGAATGTTGATTTGCAACTCAGTGCCAAGATAGTGACAAAGCTACTAACTGCGGCACGACTACTGCAGCTGCGGCAGTGTTCAGGCTGTAAATAAAGTCTTTATTTGATAATTGAGCTTGTCAAAGAAATCCCAAATAGTTGGAGCAAATTGATCCAGCTCACAGTGTCACAAAGTTTTACCACCAAGGGGAGTGCTAATTTGCTGTTGAACATCTCCAGAGGAGCCAATTTCTATCGTCTGTTTTAAAATACAAAATCTCACTATCGCTGATGATCCAAAATTTCAAAGAAAGATCTTTTGATTGAAGTTAGGAGCTTGTAAAATTATTCAGTATTGATTGTGTTAGAGTGTACAGTGTGTGGGATGTGAGCACGGAGCATGACGCCATTAGGAAATTTAAGTGCTGGGCTAATGTGATCTTGCCAATAATGTTCATTAAGGAGATAAAATTAGTAATGCACAGGATGAAACATGATCAGAAAGCAAATTTGAAATCAGAACCGCCGCCCTCATCTTTTGTTGGATGCTGTGTGTTTGTCAGTTGTGTACTGGAGCTTTATGCATGAGTGACACCACATCTAATAATCTGTGCATGAGTTTGTTGAAGTACAAAGTGATCTTGCAAATGTTAGCTGTGTGTAAGGCTGTGTGGTATGGCTGCTTTATCAGCAGGTGGTTAACTGCCTAACTCCCTCCCCCTAGTGTAAGAGGAGGTTCTGGCACTGCAGCTCTGCACTGAACAGACTGTGTGACAGGACAAGGCGGGACCAAACAGAGAGTACTGGGACACCGCACAAGACCACCAATAAGACAGCAGGAGACAGAAAGAGAAAGCGTGAACAAGCGTGATGAATTTTATGACCGTTGACCTGAATCTGCTGAACTTGTTGCATCTCTCTCACAGCATCCGTTTTGTCAGCCAATGCTCTCTTAATTACCCTACTAAATTTGGTAGATGAGAAGTAGCCAAACTCCGGATTTGTTTTTGCAGCCAACACTTGCTATAGCCCCATCTATCTTCTCAGATTTGGCAAACGTAGCCTACTCACGCCACAGGGTGGCTAACAAACCACCTTGACAGATGTCCAGATTACAAGTAAACAGCCTAGCAGGGGAGGAAAACAAATGACAAAAGAAAGGATGGGAGAGGCTACAGAAGGCCGGGTTTGCCAACAGCCATACTGAAATAGCACGGCAGCGTGAGTCACGGTGTGTCAATGCCAGGCAGCCAGTTAGCCACATATATATATTCGTCTTTTTAAGGTGGAATGCCACTGGGACAAGCTTGTCGCTTCTGGCAGAGGGAGGCAGCCATTCAACCACTCAATGAGCTACGTGACAGGAATACAGTCACGTATGATATTCATGACCCCCTGAATCTCTGCGATTAAATGTTCAGCCTAACAGTGAAATTGATTTTATGTGCGGTTTACAACAAGCAGTGACAGATGTCCTGCCCATCATAAACATATACGCTGCAGCCTGGGCGGTGTTATTCAGACTATGTGATAATGAGAGCAGAAGTAGAGTAAGTGTAAATGTTGTCGGTCGCCGTCCAATTCTAACTTTTGTTTTGTTACACTGTGAAACTGGTGTGAATACTTGCTCTGTGCAAGCAGAGCACTTTTTCAGCTGCTCCTGCCCTGCATGCTTTCCATGTGCCATGCTGGAGAATAAATAATAAAGAGATAAATGCAAGGATTCCTCCGAGCCTTTGTGATTCTTTATCTCAGTAAGTAACCCACTATGGAAAGGGCACATCTAACATCAAGGCTTGCTTGATAATACTGGACACAGCAGGACCAAATCCAATGGGCTGCCAACCATGCTTCCATTCTCTGGTATTAATCATATTGAAACCAGTGCAGCTAGAGACAGTGTTATAATGATTTTATTTCTATGGTGACAGCATTGACAAAAAGTAACAGAATAGAGAAAGATTAACTTCAGCCGGGAACATCCCACACTACCTGGGCTGAAAATCTGTGAAGGGTGAGCAGGGTTACCACATCGAAAGGCACCAAGGACACAAATAGAGTGTTTGTGTGCCAGCAAATCACTTCCACTGTGAGTCTCTGTCTCCATGTGGACAATTATGGAGTGTTATATCATCAGCAGAGAGTCCATCTAACTAGGAATTTGTGCCAAAACCTTATCCTGTCCATGCAGGCGAAACCTGAGGCCTGAAATTAGGCAGGTGCAGTAAAAGCCATTCAAAACAAGAAAAACCTCAACAACACTGCTTCGTTTACAATACACTGCTCCTCAGGCCTACTTAAACTTCTAACCTCTGGACATGAAAAGGCTGGACTCTGATAATTTCTACATATAAAATAGGAAACTAAATGGGAATTTATCATGTATTTACTCCTCCCTCCCTCACTCACTCACTCACTCACTCACTCACTCACTCACTCACTCACTCACTCACTCACTCACTCAATCACTCACTCACTCACTCAGTTGATCAAGCTGCCCACCCACATACGTCTACCCCTGCAAACACACAGGGGCACGCACAGACACACACACACACACACACACACATTGCCTCCAGCAATATGAGAATAGACGGAGGACTCCATAATCCAATAAGTTGTGGTTCTTGTGCTAAACCTAGTGAAGTCTGGCACACAGAGAAAGTCCGTAGAGAGTAAGGGCCCCTAAGCCTCGCTAGCAGGAGTAGGATGGAAACTGTATTCTCTGATAAAGAACTTCAGATCTCTCTCCCCCTCTCTGCTACTACACTAGCTCATATTTCCCACACACATAGGGGAATTATGATATAATGTTGTAATTTAATGCTGACTTCTCGCTTTAAAAACATTTTAAATTAAGGAAAAGTTTCTTGAAATTGCAGCCTAGACCACTGACTGTGTTATGGCACAAGATTGGTGATGAGAATTAGTTGAAACCTCCCCCCCACACACAAACACATTCATTTACAAAGGAAATAATTTCTTCAGAACTGAGGCTCAGTTCAAGGGATGCGTGCTCGGGCATGCTTGGAAGCGACATAATTCATAGAGCAATTTTCATCAAAACACTCACTATACTTTGTGGACTAATTTGCATTCGTTTGATGCTGTTTGTCCTTCTTCACTGTCACAGCAACAAATTAATAAACATGATTTTGTTATAGTCAGACAGTTATAGTCAGTGCGGGGCAGTAATAAAAGCATGATACTCTTGACAGTTAGATAAGCATCTGCAATTCATTTTGTGAGGACACTCCATCCACTGCTTACAAACTACTGCTCTCCAACCTAACCATCTTTAATACATGTTTAAGTTTCACCAAAGCTTCAAACTAATTTGAAATCTACCCTTGAATTTAACCCTAACCTAAACGAGTAGTTTAGTTTTTGGGGAAATGGGCAATAGTGTTTATTTGCCAGCCATGTTGCTTGTAGACAAAAGCAAACTAGCTGTTTCTCTCTACTTGTGTCTCTTTTAGAGTTGGATCCAGACATAGACAACAGGGAAACAGAATGTAAAGGTACAACAGAATTTAAGCTTTACTAAGACAGGGGAAACAGCCAGCTACAGTAGTTAGTTAATCCAAAACAAGGTAACTTAATGTTGAGCGAGGTAAGTAATGTTGAGTGGAGGAGACAAGGTAAGTTGCTTTAACATGAGACCAAGTAAGTACTTTAATTTCTGCCCTTTGGGTTAGATACTGCTTCTGCTGGTTGTAGCTGTTTCCCTGTGTATCATCAAGCATCAAACACAACACTGATATCACCTTATAAAGTTAATATGAGTAAAATGTTTGCAAGAACTGAGCACTTTATTAGGAACACCTGCACAAATGCTCATTCATGCAATCATCCAGTCAGCCAGTCACGTGGCAGCATTGCAGCACATAAAATCATGTAGAAAGCAGAAAACAATCACAGAACGCACAACATCTTGAGTCTTGATGCTCCATATCAGCCAAGCACAGAAATCTGAGACTGGAGTGGGCACTTACTCACCAAATTCAGACTGGAAAAATGTAGCCTGTTTGCATATGGTAGGGGCAGAATTTGTCATCAGCAGCATGAACTCAACATGTGTTGTGATAACAGTCTGGTGATTCTGGGTGTTGTGGGCCATTGTTTTTATTTGTTATACCCTTATAAACTAAACAATCATCATTTAAATGTGAAAGCATATTAGAGGATTGTTGTTGACATGGCCACAATTCACACATCTTCTAATGGCTACTACTATGAGCCAAAGCAAAAGTCCAGTGTACAGAATTTCAGTCCCCTGCCCTGTAACCAGATATGAATCACACAAACATACAGGAAAGCTTGAATACAGAGATACAGAGATGCTAAAATGCTTCGTAAAGCTGTGGAGAACTGCAGAGTTTGTTAATTATTATGTGTATGGTCTGTCATTAGCAGCAACCTCTAATCTTGCACAGTCATTTGGGTCATTGTTAGTTCAAAAATATCAATTAGAACAGTTTAAGTGTGTTGTTAACCCGAGCGCTAAACCTTAACCTGGACCAAACCTAATTCAGACTTTAACTTTAAATCAAATTGCAATCCATAAACCAGTCTGTTCAGTTAGAAGGACAGGACAGAAGACATTAAAAAATGACCTCACATAACACGCTGAAGGTCTAAAACTTCTTTCCCTCACAAATACACACACATAGGCATGGGTCTAGCCAGATGAATGGATAGTGTGGGTAGACTACCTGCTCTGAATTGAGCTTCCCATTTCCAATGGAAAGAAAAAAAGAGTTTTCACACAAGTCTGGTGTCATGAGGAGAAATAAATCAGAGAGAAATACTCAATTTGTGATTTTACTGAGCTGTGAAGTCCAACCAGAGAAGCGTGTGCTTTACTCCAATTTGAACACACATATGCCGAATATCACACAGTTCAGTAAGGATTAGGTGGGCAGGATCCAATCTGTGCAGTTTTTTTCTTCTCCCTCTTTTTTCAGATAAATAGTTTGAAACAACAGTGCAGCCTTTGAGAATAGGTGACACAAACAACATAACACTCTTTTAGTTTGCAAAATCTTATCATCACAGTGGTGGGATTTAGAAGTTTCTAACTAGTTGTTATTTCAAAAAAGGCATATTTTAAGCAGCCTCCTGTTCAGTGATTTTAGGTTTCCATATATCCTGATATTACCATCAAGCTTAGGATTTTCATTCACAACAGAGCTAATAATTTCCCACACCTTTGATGCAAAGCAAAGTCCTTTATGTCTTGGATTTGTTCATTAGTCAAAATAAATAGACCTGGCTTTGGGAAGAACATGTACTCCCATTTGTCACGTTGCAGCTGAAACACAGTTGTAGAGGAGTTCAATATTCAGCACGTGTACTGTTAGTGTGTAATAAGACAAGAATGCTTGAACAGCTGCACTGGTCAATTCTCATCAAGACATTTAATGAGTGTTTTAATGAGCGTGCATATTAGCTTTGAGGAAGGTTATATATATTATATGTGTATTGAATGGAAGCATCTTTTATAGGCATTTATAAACAGAAGTCTGAAGTATATTTAATATCTGCAGCATTGCCCATCAAATATGAGTTAAAATACAATGCTTGGTATATTCAGTTTTTTTATATTCAGTGGAATTGTTATAAACAATCCCAATAAAAGAAAAGCGTCTGTTTAGGCAAAGCCTAAGAAATCATAGTCATTTCTGTAGAGGTACTGTACTTCACTAAATTGACCAAATTACCATTTTACACCAATGTAAAAATACTATCACAAGTACAAGTCAGGAAAATTTATGTAAAACTATGATATACTTATTTTTAAATATGATCCAAAATCTGTCTTATTGAGGTGATGTCGAAGCCTCTTGTGAAGCCAGACTCAGTAAACAGCACTGGCAGGTGCAGAGATATTCACTTCTCTGATTGGTTCAAAGTCTCGCTCAAAGACATTTAGAATCAAACCAATATCTCTGCACAGCTGCCAGTGCTGCTCTGTGCATATGATTTCACAGCAGGCATCAATAGCATCTCTCGACAATAACACAGGTTTAGCAACGTAGTTCTACAGAAAAGTTACATACTGTAGCTTTAAGTAAAAGTACACATGCAGAAAACGTTTGCCAGCATTAGAGTTTGAGATTGTTTTGTAGCTGCTTGTGAATCTTTATAACTTTCTATACAGTGAGGAGATAGATGCCTCAAAATAAATGTGAGGGTAATTGATAAACTGATACACAAATGTTTTTTTTTCTCTCTTTGTGAAAAATGTTCATATTTGTGCCAGTTTGGACCCAAAACTGTTGTTAAATGACATCTGAAGACATCCAAAAGGGCCAGAACTACTAGTTTAATCTTTGCCAACATGATACTTTGTCTTAATCTGAAGCCAAGCACCTTTGTTTGCTGGATAAATGTAATGGAGTTAAAAGTGCAATATTTGCCTGAAATGCAGTGAAGCAGAACTAAAGTGACACACAATTGTACTTAGCTAATTTTCACCACTGGAGCTCCACTGTTGCCCAAAAACACATCAGTGAGTCACTTTGTCGCACTGGATGACATGTTCCTTGTAAACTTGGGAACTGCGGTTTATTTTGAGCCAATCCCAGATACACAGTCTTGTACTGTAAAGACTTAAAGGGTCTGCAGCATTAAATTGTTCCCAACAAATGCACCCTGCTTTAGGTAATGTTCAATAAAAAATGAAAGAAAGAAATGTTAGCAGCATGGCCAAAGAGATGTCAATGTCAGTGGTTGAATTGTCATGGATTGTGCCCAATAATGTGAATTATTACTAAATATACCTATAAAATTAGAACTGACTGACAGGACCTTTATGCTGCAGTAAATATGCAGATCAGTATTACAAGTACTATATAGGAGTGTATTACATGAGCATGTGGTTTTGCAGTTCAAAGGCCCATTCTCCATGTGATGTGCAGAGGATATTTTTAAAGTTAAGAGAACTCCTACAGCTGTCCTTTAGAGATGAGGACCAAAGACATGTCCAGGCCAAATAAAAACCCTATCCTGTTTGTTGTTTTGTCATTGATGCATGTATTTATCTATGCAAACATGTCCGGATTCAAATAAATAAATTAGTAAAATATTTTTAAAACGTTAAAATGCCTCTCTAGTCTAACCAGGCAAAACAATTTGCTATGACAACACTGGTTGCACACGACTACACCAATTAGCATAACATTATAGAGATGGTTGCATTAAGGACTGAGTGTATAAATATTACATTGCATTACATGTACTGTATTTTAATAAAAACATTTTTACATACTGCATAATATATTAAAATAGAAATCATGCTAATTGTATCAAAATAACATAATTCAATAGATATCAAACGGTGATGAATGGTGTTATGTCGAGAGCAATCGGGCCACTGGACTCAACCAAAAGAAATTTTCATCAGCTAGAAACTAATGAATTGTAGCTGCAGTAATCACTGCGCTCATTATGATCTACAAAAGCACGCTTCTGACCATGAGAACCACAATTCCCAACACATTTTATAGTCAAACCACAATTCATAAATGTCATCAATTATCGATTAGACTGTGGAGCAATACCTCAGCCGATTAGCGCAGTATTGAACTGATTGTAAACACAGCTTTGAATTGTGAAGAAGTCGTTGAATTCTACAAATATTAGACTCATTTCTCACCTAGGCTTGATATTTTGAGACATATAGAAAATAATCACTGTTATCAAACTGTGGCAGGTACTCTCAAAAAATGCTCATCTGTGTATATAGCTCTTAAAATGATTAAGATTTGAAGCACGTTCTGCTCTTGCTGTGAAAACCTAGAAAACAACAAGAACTGGCTATTTCAATCAGCTGCGAGGAGGCGGTTCTGTGAGAAAAACTGTTGGAATGAATGATGATTGGGAGTCTTTCGACTGTCACATCTACGACCTCAATCATAAACTTAAGATTGCACTATTTGTAAGCTGAAATTATTTGTCAAAAAGGGACAGTTTTTCTGTCATATATTGGCCAAAATGAGTAATACGTTGCTGTTGGATTCATAGATGAGGCTGCAACAAGAGATTAGATTTACAAAATATTAAATGTCAAATGACTAAAGAGCATTATAATGACACTACTTTCCATTGAAACACAGGTCCACTTCTGCTGATGGATCCGTGCTTTAATTAGCAAACAAGCTCCACTGGAAATGTGGTTTTATTATTTAGGCCACAATGGCAACAATCAGACCGACGCCGATGTTGTCACAGCTCTTTGGTTGCCAATATAGGTCAATAGATACCACAGATTACTTAACACCACTTTATATATAACTGAAGAAGAATCTGCTGCAGAGGAGTCACAGATGGCCCTGCAGGGAAAATCCCAGACGTCCCAAGGTTCAAGTTGTTAAAGGAAGTCAGACCTCAGTGATCAAAGAGCCATCCACTGCCCATTCACTCCTGTGTTGCTGTTTCTTTCTGCCCTTTAACAACCTTCACTGTAGAGTCTCTTTGGTAATAAAGATGGTTTGGGTACTTTTTATCTTTATTATGATGTTTCAGGGCACCATGACGCTATATGTTGCACTAATGCTGCCATCATTCATGTAATAGCAAACAAGCCCCAAGCACTGAGCCTGAGGGACCTCTGTCAGAAGGAGTCCCTATGCAGTAAAAACCTAATAAGAGCAATACTTTACAGCTGTTTAAAATGGGCTGTTTGTGGTGCTTGTTATTGGAATCACAACACTTGAAAACTGCTTTACAGCAATTGGAGATTTAAGACCTTATCCCCTTTCAAATACTTAAAGGGTTCCTTCGCTGATTATGAACACGCCTCTTTTTGTTCTAGACTGGGTAGTACATGTACATAAATGCCATTAAACTCCCCAATGACTTCCCTATATCAAAGTATCGCTGTACTTCTAGCTGAAAAACGCCTCCAGAGGACATCACTTGGAGAAACCTTCAGTTCAGATTATGTCATCTTGTTGCTCAAAGTATAGAGTTTGTAATCATGGTCAAACTGCTTCTCAAGAACTCTCCCAGATGAGTCTGGGTGATGTCACCTGGAGTGTTTCAGCTAGAAACAGAGAAATATTATAATATAGGGAAGTCAGAGGGAAGCATTAATTTACATTTACACACTAAACTAAAACCATAAAAAGAACGCTGAAAATTGAAGTTGCCCTTTAATTGTTTTTGTATTTCAGCTCCTGTTGATTTAAAATAACAACACTATGACAATGTAAAGAAGTTGTATAGGATGTGCACATATTTCGCATATTTTATTTATTATTGTTATTTTCTTTTTCTTCCGTTATTGTCAAGTCAGCTTGTCAGTCAGTCATAGAGACAGCTGTCACATCACAAGGCTGTATTTGAAAGGAGCATTTGATGGTGTGTGTGTGTGTGTGTGTGTGTGTGTGTTGTGTTACTGTGTGACGCTACCAGAAAGAGTGAGAATTTATCTCACAGAACTGAATGGCTTTCCTTTTTTACTTCTGAAGTGGATCCTCCCTGGACAGTGACACAGTGTCTTTATTACAGGTACCATGGTGATTTTTTATTACTCAGGAAACAACAATATGACTAGATGTTCTTATAAATCTTATACATTTAATTGTTGTTGGCTTTTGGTTGATTTCCCTTGTGTGGGAGGCACAACTGTTGAAGAACAAGGGAAATAAATCAAAGAAACAATGAAACAATGAGGTAACATCTCTAAAGAAAGGACAGCATTGTTATAATATACACTATAAATATACAGCAAGTACCTTAATCTAAGCTTTACTGTACATTGCCTACAGTACATAAATATTACTTTAGGTAACTAAATGTAAATGAGATCGTGTCAAAGGTAAGTAAAAATGCAGCTGTTAAGGTCAAGCTATAAATTGTTCATTTTATACTTCACATGATTTCCAGATGTTAATCTATAACTGCTCTGGGATAATTTATTATGCGTATGAAAGTATAAAATGTATAATATTTTATTATACTGCACATTTACATGTGTGGCTTCTTCTACAACATTGCTGACAGGATTTTACTGTACTAGAAAGTGCTTTTATTGCAAAAAAACTTGTGACTACCAGAGTGATTACAGCAACACAAATTACCCAAATGATACAGGCTGAGAAGACAAGACCACACTATGAATATATTTGTTGACTGATTTGACTGAAGTTTCTACCTGCTGCTGTTGTTGCAACGTCTCATTTTCCCATTAAGCATCCTGTTTATGTTCAAGTTTCAGGTGAGTAATGAAGTGCAAAGATGGGAATTACTCTGAGAATATATTACAGTGCAAAACAATTTTCTTTGAAGTTATTTCAGAATTTGTTGTGGTGATACTAACTAACGACTGTGTTGGAACAACGATGCTATTCAAAAATAGTTTTCTTTTACTAGACTGAAAGGACTTTATGACCACCACCACTTGGACATGAACAAAAAAGCTATTTCTTTTTATCTAGTCTAGTGGGACACATAACAAAAGCTATGAAAGCATTAATATTCAAATGAATTTTACAGTTGACATAGAATGTACAAAAGGTAGGGTAACAAAGTAATCATGTTTTTGAGCACAGGAGACAGGAAAACGCTTTCCCCCCCCTTCAGACTGTGACAACTGACTTTGAACACCTTCATACTTCAATGACTTTATTTCAGCTGGCGTTAATCATTTGAATTCAACTGACTGGAGCTCATTATTTTTGACTAGCTAGTTCACAGGTGGAGTACATGTTGGATCCTTAAATTTGTATGAGTTGGTGCGGTTTGAGTTGTTATAAAAGAAAAAAAAAGGAAAGATTTGAAAAAAGCTAAAAGAAAGAAAGAAAGAAAGGGAAGGGAACCCCACAGGTTCAGACATCCTTGGAGAATTCCCTTCCAGTATTGAGTACAAAAGCTACAGGGAGTGCTAATATGAACATCCTCAAGGAAACAAAGAAATACAATCATTTATAGCACTTAACAATCATTAGCATAATTGATTTGCTTAGTTATTTGGATCAAAATGTTTCAGAAACAATTGGTGGTCTAATTGAATGTGGTGCAGATTATGCATTTGATGTTAATGATGAACTGAATAATGTAACTGATGGATCCAAACTGCATCAAAATGATGCTGGTGATCAAATGCTTTTCTCATTAAAATTAATTGTTTGGGACATTTTGAACATTTTGGGATACATACACAATCATTTTTTTTTTCAAAGTTAGATGAAATTGTTAAAATAGGTACATTTGAAGTTACAGACCAGTTACAGCAGCCACTTAGCTTATCTTAGCACAAAAACAGGAAATGTTGGTAACAGCTCTGCCACAATCCACTTATTAGCACTTCTAGAGTTCAGCACAAAAAAACAAAGCCCTCTCAGGAGTTGTGAGGTTTCAAGGCCACCAGCAGAGACTTCAGGAAGATACTACCTCCATCTAAAACACAGCATAAAACCACAGCCTGTTGTTTTCCACTTGGCGAACACGTTCATTTGGGCTTTATAGATGCTGATATATGACTTTTTTGAAATTAGATCAGAGCCTTTATGCTAAGCTAAGCTAACTGACTGCAGGCCATTTGCCACATACCTACCAGACAGACTTGAAATCAGCATTGATCTTATCATCTTGCTCTTAGAGAGCAAATAAAAAAAGTATTTCAAAAATTGCTAAACAAGTTACCTCATAAATAAAAACGAGGCTGTCAGGTCAAAAGAAAATGTGACAAAAAGAGGCAAAGCAACAGCCATGAAATATTATTTCAACTGCAGCTTTGGGTATTTTAAGGCTACGTTTAAAATCACCAGCATAACCTTTGGCACAGATTAGCAGAACTGTGCACACATGTTATCTTAGAAAAGATCCCCAGTGAGAGATGTAAATCAAAATTTCATGCCTACCAGTGAGGGCTGAGCAAGTTACCCCTGACAGTGAGTGTTTACAGGAAGCTCAGAGAAACATACTGAATGTCTGAATGTTTCCAGGAAAGATTTGACTGATTTTGTTTTTGGCTTGTGCTTGTGCTGTGTAAGGTCCTCGATTAACTCAGAAAGATATTTTTCATTTCTTGGAGCGTATAAGCTGCATTATATTGTTCAGAGTTTGCTTCTATTTGTGCATTGTTGTATAGTCAACACTTTGCATTCCCACAAATTTTCATCCAAACAAATATCCTCAATAATGATCTGCAGGATCCAGACCACAGCCCTCTAATCAGCATTCTTTTCTTAGCCACACAACCCAGTAAGAGTAAAAAACACGAGGAATTTCATCACTCGCAATATGACAAATCAAACACTAATTACAATATCTGACAAAACAAGATCAATAAATCATTTGTTCTGTTCACATTACACTTCGTGCACGGCCTTGTAGATTTACACACTGGCCCCATAAACAAATTCATCATATATGCAGGTGCTGGAAATAGAATATATGGATATAAATTCTGCTGGCAGCGTGCCTCGCTTCCAGCCTGAAGGATTAAGAAAGCCTGAGTCACGTTGAGAAAGTGAATTGTGAGGTATCATAAATCCTTATCTAAACAACCTTTGACCAGTCAGAAACTTTATCCATACCAATCGCGAGATGTGAGAACATGCTAATAGCTGATTACAAGGAGAAGGAATCTATTTATTTCACAATAGGTCTGAGAACCCAGCTAAAAGCTGTGGTGTAGGTATCTGGTGGGGAAGGAATGTAGTAAGCAGTGGATTATTCTTTATTCAGTTGAGTCTCACACAGGACAAAAACGCCTTTTTAATGGGTCTCACATGCTACAGTCATCACTGCTTAATCCTGCCTGGCTTGACACATGCACATATGTCCCCTGGCGTAGGTTAATTTTCTCTCTGCACAGTGAGCAAGATTACAAAAAGGAGGCAGGGAGAAAAGGAAGGAGGGGACAAGAAAAGGACAAAGCAAGGTGGATGACATCTTTTAAACAACATACTTGCCTTGACCTGTAACACCCACTGTCCCTCACACTAGCCTGCATGTATTATCTCTTTCTGTGCAAAAGAGAGATGTTTCCAAACTGTCTGTCTAAATGTGATTTTATAAAGGCACAGATTCTTAATCTGGTTTTGGTTTCAGGGACTGGGATGTCTTTTTGTGTTGTTGACAAGGAAAGAATGGCATTGACTACTTAGGCTCCATTTGCACTAACAGTAAATCTGTTTACGAGAAAACACAGTATAAAACGGCTCATTTCAACACCAGCTCAGTAATGTCCCAGGGACTGACGTGGGGCCCCCTACCTTGAGTTTGAGGTGTGTAACCCAGATACAATCAATACTGTTGTCAATACTAGAGTGGCAGGAGAGGAGAGGAGAGAGCCAGTAAACAAGATACATAATGGGAAATATGTCAGCAGCAAACCTAATGAAATGTATAACATCAAGACTTCCCCTTGTGATGCAGAGATTGCACAGATTTTCTCATCACACGTGCAATTTTTCATTAGCTGTCAGTGTTTCTTTTAATTACACAGTCATTATCACATAGTATACCTAGTACCCATATTATGTCTTTACACAAACAAAGCATAACCATAATGATAGGAAGAATCAGTACAAAATCCATTATGAAAACCAACACTGTTACTTTTGACACATCAAGGCCTTCACTGGACCTGACACATTTGTACAACTTGGATAAGTCCTGAGATTAGACTTGTGAGTTTCAAATATAGTTAGTTTGTGTAGTGCGTTCCACATTTAACCAAAATACAAATACTTTTTTTGTCAAATTTATAGAGAAAAAAAGAAAGAGAAACCTCTTAAGTAAGGGAGAATTAATTCATGCAAATAATTTCAGGACAGGATGCTCTCTCCACCGTTGTTCCCCTATTTTTGTGGTAGTGTTACTGTTCGTCACTGCACTACAGTGGTCTGCCAAATGCAAAACAGTTTAACTGGACTAATATAACCTGTGAGAATAAGGTGCAAGACTGCAACTCTTTAAACCAGAAGTCAGTCAATTGTAAACTCATCCTCATAACAGCCTCAAACACGCACATACACTCAGAGAGGCATACATACAGTACAGTACATAATGATGCTTTACAAGCTACATCATAAAAAAAAAACAATACTGTCAAGTAAAAAGTGGCTTTGTTGGTTGATAAGTTATGGCGATAGGTTGACTAAGAATGAAGTCATTCTGTCTACTGAGCTGACTAATACTGGAGCAGAGATCCCGTTGTTATGTGACATCATACACAGTTAACCTGGCTGACCCCACTGTTCACGTGTCAATCAGGGTGATAATTACCTCTCCTCAAATATATCTCAGTCTTTTCTGTGCACATAATTATATTGTACCCTCAAGTATGTCTTTCAGTGTTGCAGAATCTATGTTCTCACATTAGAGATAAAACCACTTAATCTTGTGGAAAATACATTAACTCTGCTCAGCAATTGCACTTTTAGTCTCTTAAGGTGGAGTGGGCCTCTCAGACCTCACATTCTATGGATCCCGATATGGTACACGTGCATGGCCTTGCCTCGTTCACCAGTGAGTCCATTGTCTCTGAATTTGAATGATAGCTCAGATAGTATTCTTGCAACTGAGTGCTAAGGTCCTGCTCCTGCTTGCGGCCCTTTTTCCTGCGCTTATGGTTGACGGAGTGCTGCTGCAGCTGCCTCATGGTGTTGGGGTAGCGCCTCCAAGAAACATAAATAACCAGAAGGATCAATGACACTGACAGGAACAGCGCTACACTGCCTGCAATGATTTTGTGGAAAGCCATATGTTCAAATTGTAGTTCTGGGATAAATGATGTGGGAAGTTCAGGGGAGGTGGGTGATGTAGAGCTTGTGGTTGTAAATTCTGTTGTCTTTCTGTCTGTCACACTAGGATGGACAGTTACTGGGGTTAATCTCTGTGCAGGTGACCCAGTGTGAGCCGGGTCTGTAACACCAGAAGGTGTCGGCCGGGTCGTGATGTTCATGACTTGGGCTGAAGTCAGAATGATGACAGTTTTGGATGTGACCACGTGTGAAGTGTCCACGCATGTTGAGTGATTTCTCACTACGTCCATGACTCTTTCCCCCTGCACAGATTTGGGACTGCTGCATATCATGCTGATGTCTTTGGAGTCTCTGACGGTTTTAAGCCAACCCATGAGAGGGCAGATGCTGGGGCTGCAGTCCCAGGAGTTACCAGCCAGGCTAATTGTGGTCAGGGAGGTCCATGCTGCCACAGCTTCCATAGGAACACTACTCAGCTTGTTTGATTCAAGGTTGAGCATTTGTAAGTTTGGCATACACTGGAAAACGGCTGGGTCCAAGATTTGGATGTCATTTCCTGACAGGTCTAATTTCTGGAGTTTGTGCCAGGTCCAAGGCACACCTTGACTGATGGACCGTATGCGGTTCCATTGCAAATAAAGAGCCTGAAGATTAGTAAGGCGTGGGAAAATAAAGAAATTAATCCTGGAAAATTGATTGTGCTCTAGATGCAGCTCTTTCAACTTGTACAGGCCTAAGAATGTTGTACGGGTGAGGCTCCGCAAGTGATTATAACCCAGGTCTAGAAACTCCAGGCTACGACATTCCACAAACGAGCGAACAAGGATCTGTTTCAGTCCATTAGAGCGAAGGTGGAGATTCTGTAGTTTGCGCAGGCCATAGAAATGTCCCGGTTGCAGAGATTGCAGCTGATTATAAGAAAGGTCCAGGTTTCGCAAGTTTGGTATGGCACCGAATGTGTTATTGTGCAAATGGGTTATTTTGTTGGAGCTGAGGATCAATTCCTTTAGCCTTTTTACCCCATGGAAGGCTAAAGGATCTATAGCATTGATGGAGTTGTGGTCCAAGTAAAGCCAGATAAGCTGATTGAGATGAGCGAACTGATACGGCAACAGAACCAGCAGGTTGTTATAACGCAGAGACAGACCTTGGCATCCCCTTGTGATGTTTTCTGGGACGTCTTGGAAGATGCGAGACTCGCAATAAACAATCTTTCCATCACAGCGACAACTGGCAGGGCACATCCTCTCCCCTTTGCTGAGCAGCAGCAAAACAGCTGCCTGCAGAAGAAGACATGATAACCTCCAGTCCAACATCACTGAACCTGTTGGGGGTAGAGTGGGGGCACAGGCAATCAAAGGGGAGACTTGGTTTTAGAAAATGTTTGCTCAAAGATGTTTAAATAAGTCAAGGTGAGAAATTCAATCTTCAAACAGGAGCTCATGTAGAGAGGAGCAGCTTGAGGTCTGATGTCTGACACATCAAACCTGCTTCATGAAGGATTGATAACAGTGTGATGTTAGCTACTTTTAAGGTGTGGATGAGAAATTAGTCAGACACAAACATGCTGAGGACAAATGCATTGTGATTTCAATCAGTGCTCAGTGAAATTATTCCCATCCTAATACTTCAGAAATACAGTTTAGGAACTAATAATTCTGAGAGGGAGAAATTGTGTCACTTAATTGTGAACAAAATAATCACTCACCCATCGTCACGGAGGGAAGGAGTAATCCTCTGAAAGAAATGGCTAAAGAGCACATTAAACTGCTCTCAGATGGGGAGAATCGCAGTTCACGCAGCCTCAGAGTCGGTTTGCATACTGGGCATCACTTATGTTTTCAATTAGAGGAGAAAATGAAATACAGGCAAGTTTTCCGCAGCGGTCAAAAACCTTCCTGGTCTCTGTCTGTTGCTCACAAATAGGACGTTTTCACACTTGGGTCGTTGTTGTTAGTTGGAGTCGCCGCTATAGTTCAGCACGCTGTGTGCGCAATAACCCATTTGAGCGCCAATAGAGTGATGCACAATCCTCCGCTCCATACAGCCCCCAACCCTTCTCTCTCTCCCTCTCTCTCTCCCCATCTCTCTCTCTCCCTGTCTGTCTCTCTCTGAGTGTCTCTTCTCTCTCTCTGTCGCTTTCTCTTCCTCACATACGTGGGCGTCTTTAAGCACACACGTAGCCTAGAAGCTTACAAATATGCTAAATATACACACTAACCCTGTAAATTCAGCTACCGAGTTCACTGTGTGTGTGTCGTATTTGAATTTATATGAATACCTCAACTGTGAGTTAAGCACTATTTAACTTGCTCAATAGGGGGCTCTAAGAATTTCGAAAATTATGCCAAATTTTGTTATGGAGTTTGGTGACTATGTTCACAGTTGCCCTTACAGAGTTTGTTTATTTTATTATTTCATGCACAATTTCACAATACACAGTGCTGAACCTGACACATAGCACCTAAAGTGATATTTAATCCAAATGAAAGAGTAGCATGATCCATTCATTAACCGTCTCTTTTAATCTCTCATTCAAAAATAACAGGTGTTCAGAATGTTTTGGTCCCCATCTCAGTGTCTTCTTCACATAATAATTATGGTGCCAGCTTAAGTGTGATGCTGACATGCAGTATCTATCCACACTCTTGGGCAGCAGGGGGAGTTGATGTAGATAAACAGTTAACACCTACTGGTTTCTAGAGATGCTGCTGAAGAGGTGGCAACTGTAGGATTATGGGTACTCAAATTAATGTCTCTTATGAACTGGGCATCCAACAGACAGCAGAGAAAAGGAGGATACATGCCTATGAGTAGGTAGTTGTGTCTTTTTAATACTTAATTCAGTCTTCTTTGAACAGGCATTTACCACAGGTCACAGAGTAAAAAAAAACAAGAATTTTTCACTGGAGTGTGTGAGCTGTAATGTGTGGTAACAGCAACCCCTTGTGCACGCAATGAGAAACGCCCAGTTTAAAGTAATCAGGGCTTCAACCTGTTAAAAAGAAATTAGCCAATGATTTTATGTAAACATTTGGCTTGGGGAGTAATGTTATTCTTGGTCAGAGATTTAGCCCTGAAGTCGGCGGATTGCATTACGGAGAAATGTATTCATGAAATCAGCTCCACCACCAGGGGTGAATCAGGGAAGTGTGAAAGTGAACCGTTCCGTTACAATAATACCTCTCAGACCTATAGTAGCACATTTTGTAATTGAATGTCAAACAGAAACTGCTCTTCAAAGGGCCTGCTGCCTCACACGTGTCTTGGGAGATCACATGCCATTCAAGAAATGTGCATCTAAAGTGTGGCAAATGTGTGCTGCTCGACCATGACACTGTGAGGAGAGGCAGAAGAACACAGCGTGGTGGTTTTCAAGCAGACACTAAAACCTGTACTCAGTGAGGGAGGATGTGATCTGTTTGAATGTCAGTGATCATGCGTCAGCCATATCAACTGGGTCTTATTCCAAAGCATAACTACAGAGGTCTGTCATGAATTGTATTATATGTAACAGTTACAGTAGCAGCTCATAAAAGTTGCTTTTTGATTGTGTCCACATGCAAACAGACTTGTTCAAGGGCTGCTTTACTGTACATAGTGTATGCATGACACACTGTGCTGTACCTGCACTTTCTTGTTATTATTATCAATTATATATACTACACACACAGATGGGTTGACAGATGGATATCTAGATTTATTCATCCACTCAGTCATCTTTCACTGACCTCTTAATCTTCACACCGACTCCTTGTTTTCCAGAAACATTGTTTTTCAGAGCAAAAGCTGCAGGCTCACCAACCAACTTAAACCACTGTTGTATGCAAACAGCAGATTATCAACTCTTTTGTGACATATGAAACATCTAAGCTGGAAGGTAATCTCTCAATACAAGTCACTGACCTTTGTCTAAAGATGGGTGGATATTCTCCACAAAAGCATTTTCCATGCAAATCTGGTGGCACACATCACAGCGTGGTCTTTATTTAAATCCAACAGTACACAGCAGGAAAACAGGCAGACTGACATTTTTCTAATATATTACCAGCATTTATTGTCAGCTTTGTATGTCATGTGTATTCTGTCTGTAATCTTTTAAATGTTTAATGTTTTAAACTCCCAACACTGAAGTGAAGTAAGTGCCCATAAGTACATAGCAAGACAGAACACATCACTCATGCAAATGCATGACTCTCAGACACTTAAACTCAGGTGCTTTGCATACAGCAAACAGTGTAGGAACAACCATACAGAGTTGAAATGACAATCAACAAATCGCAATAACAGCAGAACTGGAAAAAAAACTTTACGGTGGCTGAAGGAAAAATATGAAAAATTCTTAAATGAGTCATCGTACATGTTGTGGTTTCAAGTTTAAAGGATATGATATTCACAAATAGGAATGGAAATGTTCATGAGAAATTTCAAGCTACAGACAAGTCTGGATATTTAACTAAAATGGATGAGCATGATGTTTATGAACAGGAGTTTTTGGTCTTTCAAGATTAGCAGCAGGTTTAGATTTGATAACCCCACAATATAAATTTATAAATTGCCCTTTTCAATAAGGCTAAATTTCTTCCAGTAAAAACAGGATTCTTAAATAAATCAACTTTTCATCTAGGCATAATTTATAATAATTTATAATTATACAACAGTTATACTTTCCTAAAATTGCCCTTTTTCTTAAAATGTTACCTGTTGCACTTCATATTTTTCTTGTTGGAGTTCAACTTTATGGAACACAGCTAAAACCCTTTTAGGTAAGGAAAACATCTCCTCTAGATGGGTGATATAGTGTATAGAGTTTTTCCACAATGTAATATGTATGAGGAAATTTACAAATGCAAAATAAAAAAATCAGAGTTGCAAAGGGAGAACCTCTCCATTTGTGAGGCATGAAAAGCCTCTTTTTCACAAAACGATGAAGTATCACGGTTGTTTGACTCAGGATTTGAATGCAGAAGCCCATTATCATGATCTTCATAATGCATTACCAACTGATCCTCACAGGCTTCCTTCAAGAAGTGTGTTTTCATATGCATGAGAGCAATATTTAAAAAGGTAGACTGCAGTTTAATACCTTGGTATCATCATCTAATGGGGAATGTGGAGGAAAGACTCTGAAGACTAACTGTTTAACATTTAATAGAATTGTGTTTTAATTGTGTTTTCGAACAACTTATTCTCATTATCGTCATGAATATTGTAGCATCTCTGGTACTGCTGTTTCATAATGTGGATTGAATAAGATGCTTATTACACCTCCTAAAACAACAGTTCCTCAAAATTAAACAGATATTAAGAATCATTTGGATCATCTGATTTTAAGACTACTGACTGCCCTAACTTTAGTTATGAGTTTCTGAGCAGAGGCATAACTTTTCTTTAAATATGCACACATGCACAATCATGAAGCTGTGGTAAGGTGGAGATGAATTTTAAGGAAATGACTTCATAAATATGCTTAGGGAAAACTCAATATTCAGTCGTTGCTATAGCCAAATCCAAAATGAAATGTACACATTGTTTTTTTGTTCCTCAGTTGAGTCATAGAAGCTGTAGGGGATAAAGTGCCAGATGTTTGGGGACCAGACCTCTCTCTCAGAAATATTTACCTGCCACAGTACTAGGATATTTTCTATGCGTATGCTTGGGGTAATTAGAATTTCACATTTAGAAGTCAGGGTCACAATCGGCTTCAATCCTGTTTTATGTCTCTCAATGTCCTAATTATTTTACTATTTATACATTTCAACACACACACTGTTTCGGTGGGATTCATTATGCCGAGAAAAAAGCAGGTCCTTCACTTGCTCTATTATTCAGGGCTCAGTCAGTCACAGACAGTCATTAAAGTTTCATAGGAAGCAATTTGGTGGCTGAGTTATTTGCAAAGTGAGGTGAGTGCATATGGTGTGACTATACCTTTATTGTTTATGACGTATGGTAGGTTTGCATGATTTTCATGGTCAAGAGAGTGCCACTCTATTCTCTCAGGGAGATCATTTTCACATGATGAACATTACTGATGGAACATTATCAGGCACTACAGATGGTGATCAAGGAGTCAGCAAGGAACAGAAGCTGAAACAGTCATATTATTTGAGCAATGACAAGCACACTCATTTCAGCTCTAAGACATAAAAACTAAACACTTAAGTTAGTAGAGTTAAAAGAAGTTGAGAAGGTGGTTTTCTTTCCAATGTTGTCTACAATTGTATTGTGAAACTTCAATATCAATCCATTGAATTTTTTACATTGCTCACAAATGGCATTTAAAAAAACACCCCAAAAGCTGAATGAAATGTGAAAGTGGGTCATGTCAGATTTGATTGACAACATAAATAAGGATTGATGCACAGACCACAGGAACTTAGCAAGGGATGATTGCTCAGCAACGACCTACTGTGATTTTTAAAAGTGGGTTTACAACAGGAATTTTTTTCTCCCATAAGAAGTTCTGGGTATTCATTTCCACATATCTGCCATGGTTTGGGTGTTAGGTTTGGTATTTTTTATTTTCTCTTTATGTGATTAGCTTCTTACCTTTTGCTTCTGCACCGTGTTATGTTCTTTTTTCCCCTCAACTCAGCCACACACACCTGTCATCATTGTAATTAAGGTATCAGTGTACAAAGCCAGTTGCCCAATTTTAATTTCTTGCTGTTTCATGTCATTGTTCAACCTTTGTTACTGCAGTCTGGAGCAGGATGAGATGTTTTTTTTCTGTGAGACTTTGAACTTTCTAGTAAATTTTGGAGTTTTAATTAAGTGATTGATTTGTTTAAGTTGTTTGTGTGATGTTGCAGACTTTCAAGTATCATCACTGTTTATGGACTTCTTTGCCTGCAATTTACTAACTAACTCAGAAAAATATTGCTGCATCCTGCATGTGGGTCCCACCTAAAATCTTTTTTTTTTTTTTGACAATATAACTCATGGAATTAACAATATAAAAAAGAAAGAACAGAGACCAATGAGATAAAGCTCATGATGGGCTGTATATTGCTACAAATTCTATCAATTTTTCAACCATAACTACTGTATATCACAGGTATGAGTATTCTTTTCAAGGTAATAATTCCCAGAGACACTAATTCAAACACTACAAGTATTCAAACTGTGCAATGGCTTAGAAATGATAGCAGGAGACTATGTGAAGTTGTGCGTTATTTCTTGTTTAACATGTGTATAAACCACATTTTCAGTAAATGAAAGAAATTAAATGTTTCAAATTATCTCTGATGATAATGATAATAATTCATATATACAGAATTATTTAGGTAAAAACTAAATTTAAAAAATGTCTGTATTTTTGTCTATTTCTCTTTGTACAGTCATGGTTATTAAAACGCTATGTTAATAGATGAAACATAAGGACTAGTCTCATAAACTAAATACTCCTTTATACCTTACAGTTCATTAAATGTAGCTATTCTTCTGTTAGTAGATTTGATTGTCATGAATTATCTGTATTTTTAATTTAAAATTAAGTCTTTTGTGGTAGTTTGATTATTCAGTTTCACCAGGAATTTGCAATCTTGCGATCACAAAACATAATTAAACCAATTCCCTGTGATTTCTGTACATACTTGCATTGTAAAACATTATAAAAACATTGGAAATTACATCACAGTTTTTAGAAAAGGAGTCAATATAGGAAACATTTTAAAGCTGGCCATAATCGACAGGTGTCAGAACACATCACTGCTTGCTGTGTATGAGGCTGTATAGCTGCAGACCAGTCAGAATATCCATACCATTTCCATGATCCCTTTCCATCAAAACATTAATACCACCAAGTATGTTGTGGTTCTAACTTCTGATATAAATGCAATCCTTCAGGAGTACCACAAAGCTCCATTCTTGGGCCACTACTTTTTTGAAATCACCTCTTAACAGTCAGTTGTTTCCAAACATCATGCACTATTGCAGACACAATTGAAATAGCACAAAAAACAATATCTCTGTACAGAATTTGACAAAATACAAAGAGCTTAATATTTTTATGATTTGATTTTAATTGAAATTACTGAAAATTGAGACAGAACTCATTTAATTAATGTCTTAAAAATCTCTGATATAAACGATATACACACACATTTGACGTATTACTGAGAATACTATAACTAAGACATGCCAGGTAAAAGCTCAGGTTATTGTCTGTTCTGAAAACCTGTTGCTCTCAACAATGCTTTAGTTTGGGTCTAATCAGTGTATTTTGTATTTCTGTACAAACTCTTATAGAATCACACCTGAGTTTAACAAAAGGATGAAAAATCATTGAAACTCATTTCCTGTTGGTTTGGAAGTACACTGAAGGGTATATTACATTCAACGCTGTGAATTCTCTACTAGATCCTGTATTTGTCATTCTTGTAGTCATTGTCTATGTGTGTGTGTGCTACTGCTCTCCTTCAACCTCAGTTAACTGACTGACCTAACAATGAAAATGAAATCAGTGACTCAAGCTGAAGTGGCAGATGCATCAGTTTTATTTTGGTTTCTACTGATTTCTTTGCTAAAACTAACTGCAGTTTGAGCTCAAATGTTCCTTAATGTCATTTGCTTGTAATTATGCTCCTCATTAAGTACAGGGGCAGAGGGAGCTATTAGAAGAGATGACTTTGACCCCATCTTAAAGTTCCATTATGTGGTTTTGGAAGGACTTTTTCTTTATACATGATGCATTTCATTGTCAATGTGAAACAATGAAAAGGATGAAAAGCATTTAGTAAGTTTTTTCTTGGCATGAGGTAAAATATAACATTTAATCCAAAAATCTGGATAAAAATATATATAGGCCTACACACTTTGCAATCCATCTGTTCCTTTCCTCTGTGTGCTGAACTTACAGTTGTTGTCAAAAGATTTTAATATCATTTCGTATTTCTGTTTCTTATTTTTGTATTTCACATTGTAAACTTTTTAAGTCAGAAAACACAAGAAAGCAATATGTATCTTAAAAAATGATTTACTGTTTTATTAGAATTAATCTACATCTGGCTACCATGCATGATTGCAAAAGATAATGTAAAGGGGATTCTTGCTTTTATCTTAAGCTTGAGCTTAACTAGGTGAACTTTCCACTAAAGGACTACCTACCTAGAAAGCAGTAATTGAGAATTATTTCATCTGAGACTTTGCCACCAGTTCCTTAGATACAGGCTCAGATCCAGCGTAAAGCAGCAGGGGGCTTTTGAAGTAAGAAGGGGGTACTAGTACAAATCAGACTTTGCAGACAGGCAGGTAATTGAAAATAGCCCTGGCTATACTGTAGATTCAATGTCTGGCACATACACAGTGTGCTATAAAATAGTATTTCATTTATTAAACTATAGGCTGATGCCTTCCTAAGAGCAAACAAAAAGAGAAATAGACAATTAGCAGTAATGGACACAATTAAGTTTATGTGCTACAATAATATACTTACGTTTATTATCATTATTAATATTATTATTATTATATACTTGTGCTAAATATTTGTACTTACATTTTGTGAAAACACTGTGGTACCATTTCCCCAAAAGGGTGGTGTTTTCTTGTCGACAGCATATTATCTGACGACGCAGTTACTTGCAGATTAAAATTTTGCTTATGAAACGTGAACACGGTGAATCTGTATAACATGGTGCACTCTCACAGACGTAACTATTACATAGGCCTGAATAAACAAATATCAGCTGGAAAAAGCAAGCTGCCGTGTTCCAGTGTAAAGCCAGTATAAATTGGTAATCAAAGTATAAGCAGGTAAAGTTACAAACATTTCTCAGCTCCTTATTCGCTTTGAGATATTTTATAAGCTTCTGTTGTCCGCTTTTGCCTCAGATTTGTCCCAAAAAAAAAAATGCTTCCACTGAGAAGCAACTGACTGGCAGTACATCCTCACAAATATCTAAATGCAGGGCAAACATCTTCCCGGCCCCCGGCTTTAATTGATATGCAGGCTCTGCTCCTGAGGACAATGAAGTCTACTTTAAAGTCGACTGCGGAGTGTCACTCGGTGACCAGAAGAGGGCATCTCAAGTCCTGAAACGAGCATCAGTGAGCTCAGTAAAATCCTACACCAACATCACTCCTGTTGCTATACAACTGATTTATTCTTGATGCCACGGTCAACGGGTCTAATCCTCAGCAGTCTGCGCCTTTTTCTCCGATGTCCACATCTGAGTCAGGATACATCAAACTTGTCGGGTTTGGACCACAGTTTATTCCTCTCAAATTTCTTCACCTGATCGGTTTCCAGCCTCTTTTCTTTCACTTAACCTGCATTCAACAATTGCTGGGGCGGTGAATAAAATATATGTCAGAGCTTCTTAAAACATCCGCTAAGCAATGTCATTTTGACGAGGCTGTAAGCTTGAGTGCGTCCATCCAAGGGCTTTGTAAGGTGGCGGTAAAGGAATATGCATTGTCAAGCGGGTGTTGTACGGTAACGTAGGGAACTACAGGCAGAGGTTGATGCACACCTTCAGGAGCTGCTCATATCTCCGACAGGTGTGCAGTTGTGCGCAAAGCGGATCTGGCTGCAGCGCAACGTACGTATATTTTCTGTGCAGGCACGCGCCCAGGATGCGTGTCCAACTGTTTGGACAAAACGCCCGGTGCTTCTAACATGTGGACCTGGGACGCATGCAACAGAGACCCATAAACATGAGGAGGAGTCGACACCGCGCAAACATGGGTACGTACCCCGCTCCGCTTGCTACTTAATCTGTGCAAAGTCGTTGCCTAATTACAATTCGCTCATAGCTAATGTTGCTGGTGTCTTTCCCTCTCTGCGTTTTATGAATGACTACAGAGTGTGGGGTCTTGTGAGGTTCTTTTTTTTTTAATCTATGTGACAGGTTATGCCTCCTTTCCATGTCTCAAGAACATGACTTTGAGTGTGATAATGGATGTAAGCCTGTGTAGAGTTGGCCGTGAACACAGGGAAACAAATGAAGTGGGCTGCAAACAACCCACTGCTATCAAATGACTGCATGCAGTATGCTTGATTTCTTGAGTGATGTTACTCTGTTGTGTCTTATTTTGTTTTACTTAATTCTAGTTTGTGCATTTTGGGTCCCTGTGTTGATGGTGGTTTTGTGCTGTTAAATCCATCACTTTTCTGTGTCCGCAGGACTTCCTGTGCTTTTCAAATGGCTTGTATTCACTGTGGCTGTGCCCGCCTGGCTGCTTGCTGCTCCAAGTGGCATCCGTGAGCGTCCCTGCCCCCAGAGCTGTAGATGTGATGGGAAAATAATATACTGCGAATCCAATGCCTTCCGAGATGTGCCAAGCAATGTATCTGTGGGCACACAGGGCCTGTCCTTACGTTACAACAGCTTGGTGAACCTCAGAGCCCACCAGTTTGCAGGTCTGAGTCAACTCGTTTGGCTTTACCTTGACCACAATTATATCAATGCTGTGGATGGCCAGGCTTTCCATGGGATACGGAGACTCAAAGAACTGATTCTCAGCTCAAATAAGATCACACAGTTAAAAAATAACACTTTCCATGACGTTCCTAATTTACGTAATCTCGATCTTTCTTACAATAAACTGCAGGTCCTCCATCCTAATCAGTTCCTGGGCCTACGGAAACTTCTGAGTTTACACTTAAGGTCTAACTCCTTAAAAACTGTCCCAATGCGAGTTTTCCTTGACTGTCGCAACTTGGAGTTTCTTGATATTGGCTACAACCGGCTACGGAGCCTCACGCGCAACGCCTTTGCAGGACTTCTTAAACTCATTGAGCTTCATTTGGAGCACAACCAGTTTTCAAAGATAAATTTCGCTCATTTCCCCCGCTTGACTAACCTGAGAGCTCTCTATTTGCAGTGGAACCGTATCAAAATCCTAACCCAGGGCCTGCCATGGATGTGGACTTCCTTGCAAAAGCTTGACCTCTCAGGAAACGAGCTCCAAATCTTGGAACCGAGCACATTTCAGTGTCTCCCTAATCTGCAGACTCTTAATCTGGACTCCAACAAACTCAGCAATTTGTCCCAACAGACAGTGGATGCTTGGATCTCCCTCACCACCATCAGTCTGGCTGGTAATTTATGGTACTGTAACCCCAACATATGCCCCCTGGTGGCATGGCTCAAGGCCTTTAAGGGTAACAAGGAGTCCACAATGATTTGTGCCAGTCCTAAGGAAGCACAAGGAGAGAAGGTGACAGATGTGGTGGAGACATACAACATTTGTACAGCAACACCAACACCTGTACCTTCAACGACATCACCCCCTACTTCAGCATTTCAGCCTGAGCTGCTGCCTCTTCCCACACAGTCGGCCGTGGAAAAGAAGCTGATCTGGAACAGGACAGCTTCCCCGACTCCTTCCGAAGCCTCCCCCACCATCCCTTTGCCAGACACTGAGTATGTGTCCTTTCACAAGATCATAGCTGGTAGCATGGCCCTCCTCTTATCTGTGGCTATAATTCTACTAGTTATCTATGTCTCATGGAAGCGTTACCCCAGCAGTATCAAACAGCTACAACAGCGCTCATCGGTTAAAAAGCGCCAGAAAAAGACACGGGAGACTGCACGCTCCCTTAATTCACCACTGCAAGAGTACTATGTGGACTACAAGCCTTCACACTCAGAGACTATGGATGTGCTGGTTAATGGGACAGGACCTTACACATACACCATCTCAGGCTCCAGGGAATGTGAGGTATGACCGTTGCCCTCCAAAAATCCATTTCCACTGCGAGGCATGAGAGGTAAATTTTCTAACACTCTGCAGAGAAAAACACTTTTTTTCCTGCTCTGTTCTTGTCTGTTTTTGGCATAAGGAAATAAGGGTCAGTGCATGGTGACTTGTTTTGCAATATGCTGGGTTTGTACAGTTCCATATGATTAGCCAGCTGTTGTTCTGAATCATGCAGTTTTATTGCTAAAATGTGACTCTCATTAGCTGAAACTGCAATGGCAGCTCCTCTCACTGTGCAACCTACATACAGTTGGATCTATTATACCCAAAGTAGGTTCATCTTTCATTCCTGACATAAAAGAGCTCATTGATGAATTTATGTATTACCAGCCAGCCCCTTATTTATTCACAAATGGCTTGCTGTCCAGAGCTGAATGATAAAAATTTATTCGATCAAGCCCCCATACAGGTGGCCCTCTCCTATCCAGTGTGTTTGCTGCAAAAGCTGTAGTAGCAAATATACAAGCCACACGAGTCTTGAACTTTTATTCTTTTAAAAGAAATATGTATTAAATCTGCAAATATTTACAACCACACCAACTTATATATATCCCATTTTATTTTCTGCCTCTGGCAATCACATAATTAAATTTTTATTCAATCATTTAATGTGCACAATTCAAACAGTCACCACAGCCTGAGGAACACTATAAAAGCCTGCAGCCAAATAAAAGATAAATAATATATTTAAGCTTGATGTCGGTCTGGCATATGTGCACTACAGCACTAACAAACTGAGATATACTACTTCTGTTTTATCGCAGAAATACAAACAATTTGGCAACTTTTGTCCAGAGTTCAAATTGAAATTTTCACCCTAAAGTAGGACTCTGCCACAAGGCTCAGCCACTGTACAGCACAGAGGGACTGAGACAGAAAGCCTTGACAAAGACTAATCAACTTGCTCATGCTTAATTAGGTGCTTTTTGACTGTGTACTCTATTTTTCGCCTAATGGTTGTGCATCTGTCTTCTTTTGTCCAGCAGCATTTCTTTTTTTTTTTGCATTTAACACTAAGGTTTAGTGTGATTAACAGGACATGTTGTGTTGAGAAAGATGTAGTGCCACTGAAATCTTCGCTGCACCTTTGTCGGACTAACCAGATATGCTATGGAGTACAGGAAACATCTTTCTTCTCCATTGTATCTGTCAGCGCACCTCAGAGACAGAAGTTTTATCTCATACTCCCACACAGCTCACTCCCTAAAGTCCACGTGGGCCCCATGAATCATCTCATAATATGTTTTAAGTCAGTGTATTGAAGCACCACTCACAATGTTGTGTCCTTTTCCTGAAGTCACAGGAGACTCTAACACAAATCCATTCATTGGCTTCAGTAATGTCGTATTCTACAGAGTACACAGGTAGCTAAATCAGCTCTTTGTCAGATTATCTGTGGTGGACCATTTCTCAAACATGGGGAAAGCTTGAGGTGAGATGGTCGGCTTATCAATCTTGTAGCTTTCATGTGAGAATGTGGCGTGGGAGCATTAAATGGCGGACCTAATGGGGCTTCTGCTAGCTAGAATAACTAATAGCCCATCAGAGGTAAAGAGCCGAGACTTCCCTCAGCTTTGTTATTCCTTGCCCTCTACAGCTAAAGGGAGCAGCCTGAGTTGTTAAAAATGTAATGTTTTTTTCCTCTGTGTGTGTGTGTGTGTGTGTGTGTGTGTGTTACACTTTGTGCCTAATACTGCGATGCAAACTAAGAACAGAGTACAGCAGGAGTCTTCATCCATGTGTAAGTTAGAGTGGTGCATTTACATTTTCAGACATTTTCAAACGACTGCATCATATGATCCGATACAGTATCATGTTTATTGGCAACGTAACTTGCGTCAGAATACATGTTGCAGTACAAGAAGAGCCCATGACGTGGAGTGATACTGTTGAGATCTATTTGCATCACAATACAGGGAATGCAGCACAATCTCTTCTGATATATGAGAAGGCTTCTCGGTTTTATTGAACGCCACAGAGTGGAGAGTGTCAGGAAAGATGAAAGTGAAGGAGTTGGTGTCTTCGAAAAAGGCTGCTCCAGGGTTCAAACCCACAGTCGGAAGCATATTGTAAATGCCCCAACCCAGTGAGTCCTCCGCACATTCTTTTTTAGCTATCTCAGATAGCAAGCACTTAAGCTATTAGCTGCATTTTCAATTAGGAGAAAAAGCTTTGTAATTGAAGCCTGTTATCTTCTGCACATGCCCAGACCAACAGACTTGGAGTTAATTTGTTTCTATAGATTTCCTCCAGCACAGCTCAGCAGGTTGGCTTCGACACTGCAAACCGAACTCGCCGAGTGTGAATTTTGATGAACACTTTGAACTGTTTGGTTTCATGGTCTTCCTGTGGCACACACACACACACACACACACACACTCGCACGCACACACACACAAAATTCCTCTCTTTGCCTTGTATGCCATCCACTTCTGTGCTTGCAGAGGAGCTGCAGTGGTTGTCGTCCACCCACAGATCATCCCCTGCAAAGTTAGTACTGAAAATATTAAGGTGAGAATCCCACCCTTTCTGCCAGAGGCGATTCTTGTACTTGGGCAGCATTTGCAAAAATTAACAAGGTGAGGAGATCCTGCTCACAGATAATTAAAGTGGGTAATAAGGGGTGGGGGGGGGCAGATGAAGTGAGGACAAAGGGAGGTGTGTCACTGCTGTTACATCGAACTGACAAATACAAATGTTGTCTTGTAAAAAAACTTTACTAGTTTTAACAGCTAACAAGGTTAAAAACATCAACTTAGATTTTAAAGGCACAAGCTTTAATCAAAGATTACGTTAA
Organism: Channa argus; assembly: GCF_033026475.1. Classification (NCBI taxonomy): domain Eukaryota; kingdom Metazoa; phylum Chordata; class Actinopteri; order Anabantiformes; family Channidae; genus Channa; species Channa argus. The sequence continues at coordinate 20,962,942 of NC_090207.1, forward strand.
TTTCATTTTCCCCTGCATTGGCACCCCATGTCTCCCTCCTGGTTATATTCAAAACTAATGGCTGCACTGGATCTAATCTGTGTTTGCCTAGGATAAATCCTGCAGCTGTTGGGTACATTTTATTCAACTAGCATTTGTTTATTTTGTAGGCACTAGATTATGAGCCTTGGCTTTAAAATGTCAGAAATAAGAAACATAGATGATAAGTGATCAAAATACGCTGCCTGTACTTGCCAAGATGGCAGCTTGCACTTTATCTGTGCGTAAATGCACAGAAGGCAGACTTCCATCCTGTGAAAGGAGTTTGACAGCTTTCAATATTTGTTGTTCACTTGCCAAATAAAGGTTAGCCACATGAGAAGAATAGGATGTTTCATTTTCCAGCACATCAGATTGTATGTGTGATGTGGACAGCACAATACAACAGTACAGCACATACCACATCTACTACATGACAAATGGCACATCATGAACTGGTTTTCCTTAGAAAAGCTCCTGTTATTAATTCTCATTTTTGGTTTTAATTCACACTCAGCTGCAGTGTAATGACTTTTAAGTGAATCTCTTGTTATGGATGCTAGACAACAGCATTTTTTTTGTACATTATTTTCATGTATCACAAAAACTAGTAGATTTTTGTGTATGATCAAGCATATGATAAAGTGCTCTCTTAAGGATCATTGTAATTATGATATTTTATTTTCAGTTCCAAATTCTGACAGCATCAGTTTCATGTTGTGTAATATGTATTTAGCTATCTGACTGGAGGCAGTCAGCCTAAAGCTATTAAAGGACAATAAAGTCCTCATATCAGTTCTATTCTAAAACTCACTAACCAATCTGTGCAGCGTGTCCTGTTGTTATATATGGGTGTAATTTAACCTGAGGACTGTAAACTTTTTCAGGTTGGTTTGCCATTAAAGTCAGAGAGCTGAGTTGATAAGAATGTCGATACACATATCTGAGCTGTGTTGGCCAACCTTTAGGGCATCAGACGTAGTTATCTGAAAGTTGAGTCATGTCAACCAGACTTCTTTTTTCTTAGTTGGAAATGTTTTGCTATTCTTCCAAGTAGCAGGGGGGTCCTTTGTTTCTCACCTGGCCTAAATAGGCTCAGGTGGACAATAGACGATGTGACCATATGCACTTAAATCTAAATATATATTTTTAAAAATCTTTTTGAAAAAAAAAACTGTTGTATGTTGCACTTGCATCTCATGAAACTGAAACACGTCTTCTCATAGCACTTTGCTTTAATGTTTTCTTTTTCACTTAGATTTTAGCTTGCCTTGTACCTCACTTGAAAGGCGCTTTGGATAAAAGCATCTGTTAAATGACTAAATGTAAATGTAAGAGTAGAGGGAAGAGTTGTTGGGACTTAACAATCACAAGTCCTAACAACCCTCATCCCCCTAAAAATGAAGAATCCTTCTCTCAACAGAGTAGGCCTTTACACACATTATGCACTTTCGGATGAAACAAACTTCTAGGGACTAGCTCCTCACTAGGGAGCTTCCACCAGAACTAGTCACCCTAAGGGCCTTATTTTCTGTTTGCAGTTGCACCACCACTAGAAACTTACTCAAAGTGATGCCGACTGGCTGACAGTCAGTAAACATTTATGTATTCCTATATTGATTTGTTGTGAGTCTGCAGCATGTGTAATATCCAAACAAAAGGGTTTTTGTCAACTTTCCTTTTATGAAAATGGCAGAAACACGTCATATTCCAACTTTGACACCAGCTTGTATCTTCCACAATTAATTAGAACACTTTAAAATGCTATAAGCATGAGCCATCTGTAAATTAACTTGTATTTTGCTGAAATAAGGCTCCACAGGAATGAGGATGGAGAACATTCAGTCACTCTCTAGAGATGGTCTGTAGGCTGCTGAGATCACTTTATCCTCATGGTGCTCAGATCTACATAGTGAGAAGTGGATCACATTTATAAATTTGAAATCTAAATGGGAACTTTAAAAACATGAAAAGATAATAACATGACAGCCCTAGGATGAAAATTACAACAACTTTGAGTATGCATGACTGTTCTCCCTCAGGGAGACAGACACTGGAATTCAGTGGAAGACATTTCCCAGAGTTTCTCTGTGGTGGGTGTATGTGTGAACGCAAACAGCCAAGTCTGTTGACCCTGACATTACCCGGACTTTACCCAGCCAGCTCCCCAGTGCAAAATCCAGATTATGTCCACCTGAGCTCATTTGTGAAAAGAGGAGGTAACACTCTGGAGAATTCACCATGAGTAAGTTGGCGCGTTGATGACGTACATTTCCTGTGACTGACGCAAAACTGTACAAATACAAACATCCAAAGGTGCTCAAAGAGCTCATTCATTCATATGAACACAACAACAATGTCGCTCTGGAAGGAACAAACTTCGTGAACTTCAGTCGGTAAGGGCAGACCTGGAAATCATCAAACAAATCTTTTTAAGCTAAACAGTCACTTTTTTTAGATTTAAAAACATTTCGAAAGACGAGCTTAAAAACGCAGCAGTTCTGAAAACATAAATTACAGCTTTAACTCTCCTTTCCACACTGCATTGGCTGACCAGCTCAAACATATGAATCTGGTTTCTATTCAGCTAAGAAACTACATACTCATACACAAAGGCTTTTATGGTTTGTACTTTCTGTGTTTGTCCGGACACACAAAAAAGGGGCAACTTCCAGCTATAGTTGTAGGAACTACAAAAACCTTCCTTGGAGGCCACATTTGTGTGGACAGTCACTGGAAAGTAGCAATCACAACTCCTATGGCTGAAGTGGTTAAAGTTGTGAAGCTGTGAACAGATCTCTGAGACCTCGTCCTCTGTTTAAAGAATGATTGTCCATTTTGTCTAGGGGAATGATTCATGATGTTACATCCCAGCAATTCTCAGCCCTACCTTCACTTTCTCAATTATCCACCTAACGAGTCAATTTATGCAAGGTGAGAAACAAAAGACCCCCCTGGAGGATATATTTGGCTTCCCTAGCCAACTATTCCTCAGACTGAAGATGCTTATTGCATTAGTAAATGTTTCCATCCAAGAAGGAATTGGTCCAGTTGACATGACTCAACTTTAAGATACATGTGAGCTCACTTCCACTATTAAGCTGCACTCAGGGCAATAATCTTAATGAGCAGGAGTGAGTGGTTTGGCGACATAGACTATCTGTGTGTGACAAATGGTTTGCAGAATTTTATTGCCCTGGGTCTTGCCTTTCAGGCTATATACAGATTCCCCTACCCTATTGCTGGAGGTTGTTGGGGCAAAGCCTGAAATGAAACCCCAGAGCAAAATGAAGATGATGCAACATATCTTTTTAGGTTAAAAGAGAATTAAACATTATCATACAATATGATGATAAGACACTTCGGATGTGGTTCTTATGATGTGAAAAATGTATATAAAGCAGTTATCAGGTATATGTAAAGCAAACTATGATTTTAAGTAGATTCATATGTATACAATCGTAATGGAAAACATAATTTCAGTATAGTTTGTCCCCTGACCTAGGGCGGGGCCACGCCTGGTGGGGTGGGATTCGAGGCTGCAGCCTTCTGCATCCTAACCCCATGCTCTACCACTGAGCCAACAGGCCCCCTGCTGTATTCTAGCCTCTAAATATGCCAAATACTTTAAGACTTCAGAATAAAAATGTATCTGAAACACACACAGCTGAATTTATAGTCATTCTACTCAAGGCTGTGATTTCAAGCTGAGTTAAAACGTTGCAGTGGGATTCATTAGCACAAATGCACATAATCAGACCTATCTTTGGTGTTAAGCACCTCTCAGGCTGCTGTGTGCGTGGGGTGAGATCTCCCCCAAATAAACATACTCTGCGGTATGTATGATTCAGACTTTTGACAGATGTTCCTCATGGAGGTGTGATGTCTGCTCTGGTGAGGAGGTGGAATACATTTACCTTAGCAGCAAGGAGAGACAACACCAAATATCTCCAATAACACATAGCCTGTAATCCAAAATGGCTCGTTAAAATGAATATGGCTGTTCATTTCTTTCCCAGTAATTAATCTTAGCATCTCTTCTTTCATCCAATTGAAGTTTCATGATTATGATATTCTCATTATGATGTACTAATCACACATGTACACCCTGCTAATAGCTTTATCTGGCACGGGCGGAAAAAATGAGGTTCTGCTGCCACGCTTCAACACAGACAATATTGAATTTCACTTTGGCTTAGATGCGTTTAGTTTGAGAATATATACACTGAACTGCTGTTTATGGCCCTGGCTGATCATTATAGACTCTTGTGGAAACCTAAAGTGAGTTGAGTCAAAGGTAGATTAGTGACAAAACATTTTGCTCTGAGGAAAAAGAAATTAAAGGCATGGCTTTGTTGATCTCCAAACCTCCATTTTAAATTGAGGTCAGTGCTGATTGACAACATCATTAACTCCGATATGCACTTGATTTTTTACAATAACCTAGTCCTTCACTTAAAACCAAGATGAAGTTAACTGTTAAAACAAAGTGATTTAGTCAGTACAAGTTACTTATATATGTTTTAATGTAATAAAGCACATTGCAAATTATAAAATGGAATCATAGGTCCAAGTTTTCCCAAACTAATTCGGCTAAAAATGAAAAGACCACTGAGATAAGTCAGACTAATACGACCTTTCTCATCACACAGTGCAGCCACACACAAACCATGATGGATATTTAATGGGATATTAAACTTCACTTTTGTGTTCGTGACGATTTTGTTCAGGAAATAAAGAATCAGCCCAAACTAATTTTTTGTTAATTACAGGAATCTTTTGATGAGACTCTTTCTGAAAACTTTGGTATCCAGCAGTGCATTTATTTCACTAAGTATCTGTGAAAACAGCTGACATCCTTAATCCAGATGCATTACTGAAAACAAAGGCTAAGCAAGAGTCCACAGACTTATTGCTGCTAAACACTAACATACAAGGATAATGGTAACATGTTTATCACGTTCGCTGTCTCACTTTAGTAGGTTCAGACAGTGTGTTAACACAAAGTCATAAAGGAGATAATGTGACAAACTTAAATTTTGATCTAATGCTAGCACTAGGATAAAAGTGAAAGAATCACCAAAGTGATTATACTATAGTTGAAACTCGGGCAACCCTGTCTTTTCCAAATAAATTAAAAACCGCAAAGACAATTATGTTTTGTAGTGAGTATAGTTAGTTATGAATTGTGTTCCAATGTAACTTATTTTTTTAAATAAATGTTGAATGAAGTGCTTCATTTTTTAATATTACTACATTTATTATTGACAGAACATGAATTGCAAGAAGGAGATTGATATAAAGTGCAGGACTGTAACATCACTCAGCAACCTTTAACCCCAGAGTCCAGTATGTGGTTGGGTTTAGGCAAGAAAAGCACTTGGGTATAATTAGAGAAAGATTGTTGTTCTGGGGACACCAAACAAAAGTTGTGATTATTGTTATTATAGTTTCAGTGTTTTTATTTAGTATTTGTTTATATTTCTTTTTTTACTTTAATATTTTGTGTAGTTTTTGTTCTTTTGAAGACTGGGTTTGTTATTTTCACCTTTTAGAAGAAACTAAGTTTTTAAGGATTTTAAATATTAATTTTTTTGTGATTAATATTTGTGTATATTAGTGAAAAGATTGACTAGTAAGAAGGGGCCACATGATGACCACATAGATAAACATGGTATAAACAGCCTTCCTTGTTCTGCAGAAGTGGAGCTGATGACTCAACTACCACTCGCAGTTTTACTTTATCCATGTATTTATTTATTGATTGATTTATTTTTGAGACTAGACATTTATTTCAGTTCTAGCATTTGGAGTTGATTTAATTTAAAGTGTGTTGAAAACCTGAACACAATTTGAAAATTAATAGCAGCCTTTACACTACTTGAGATATTTCGGTGTGAATCTAAATAGTCAGATGATTAAACAAAAAAGGAAACAAACAAAAATAAAAAACAACACATAGCTATTTATAGCTATGCTATTTATAGCTTTATAGCTAACCCTTTGTCATTGAGATGTCAACAATAAAAATAACAATTTAAACATGCTAGTTTTGAATGTCAGTTGTAAATGGGATAAAACATCCATCTCCCCCTGCTAAAGTCTGCATTTTTGAATATATGTTGGTCAGATTGTAGAAACAACTGATGCAGTTGTTTTTCTCAGGAAGATAATTTGAAACAAAAACACAGTTCCTAGCCTTATTTAAACAGTTAATACAAATACCCTAAAGAAAAAACTTCATCAAACAATTTTTAATGTTCTGCTACTGTGCATTATAGTTCGCTTTCCCAGGCTGATTTTTCTGTTTGAAGGAGCAGTGTCTCATTCACTGCAACATTTCTAATTGGATATAACTTCAGGAATGAACATGTATTTTTGGTGTCATACACTATAAAACACTGGCTGACAATTTTACACCAGCATTCAACAATCCATCATAAAAGAGAAATGCATTATAGAGAAGGCAGAAATCAATTTCTCCACTGACAGGATACTCGGTGGACCACAATGCAAAGCAGCCCCATGATGTGCTTAGGTCTGAGTAGGGGTGATTTTTTTTTTTACTTTGATACTAGCTCTCACTCATACTATAACCCATCAGTGTTTCTATACTCTAGCTGCCAGCACATACAGCTGAATGTAACAAGTGCAGCCTCACTCTCTGGTGGTTGTCGAGAGGCATTTAGAGAAACGCAGGAAATCACTAAGTGAAGTTGAAACAGATGTGGCAAGTTGACGGGAATTGGGTACCCAAAAAATAATTTATGTCACCTCATTGCTAAATTACTCCTGGCATGCACTGAGCATTACAGATTGATGATACATAAAAGTGTAAGTGTATCCAAGTGTGGATTTTTTTCCATTAACTCTTCAGTCTGAGTTAAAGCGGAGGAACAAAAGAATTCTCACAAAATCCAGACATATTTTTATCATGTAAAAAAGCATTAGCAGTAATCTCTAACCAAAATCTAAAAAAAAAGAAAAAAGAGGAATCCTATTATTATGGGATATCTGAATACTATCAGTTTGTAATCGCATGCTGTGGATTCCCTCAGTTTAAGCTTCTGTTAACTCTATCAATGACTCTTCTGCTTTAATGGGATTTGACAGCTTATCTAGCATTTTATGAAAAGTCGAGCGCTGGAGACAGAATGAATAACATGAAAATATTAGACATGACATTTTATGCTGGTTTATGGTCACAGCAGCCACGTTAATTTTTCAACTCAGTTCGAAGCAGTTACTGCCTCTTTAGCCCTTCATTCTATTATGATTCATTAAATTAGGGTTATTAAGTTAATTTGACTGAGATGCTGTAGTTCTGCCTACTATGTCAACTTGATTCACTGCAAAAAGAATTTGAAATTATACTTTAAAGAAAATGAGGTGTTGACTTGGCACATTACTACATGTCTGGGTAACTTGGTGGACTGTGATTTGTGTCTGCACCCTTCTCAGTGTAAAGACAGTTTTGCATCCTCTTCCTTTTTCCAGTGGGAAGGATTTTGATGTAATGTTGAAGTCCTCGAGAACAGTATTGTGATTTCCCCAGAAACTGAAACCCCTTCATCCTGTAGCTACAATATCTCAGTCTGTCTGATGGGACAAAATGTTGAGTCAGTCAGCACAAACTGGGAATGATGCAGCATCTCTGCCAACTTCTCCTCAGGTTATTGTGAAATGCCTGTCAGGCAGCTTCATGTGTAGGGGGAGACTTTTCTGTGAGACTGACTGTGTGCTTTTTCCTTTGAGGTCTTTATAGTTGCACTAGGTGCTTCTGAAAATGTAACAAATGAGACTGAGTCTAGAAACATGCCAGCAGCTCCATGAGGCTTTGTTCACATAGAGGATAGCGAGTAAAAGATCATTTTGGAGGGCAGCAGAGTGCCACGTCAGAGCTGGAAGTTCATTGGTTGAAATCCCCCAAGCCAGCGTGTGGTTCCTCCCACTGTCCAAAGACCTGCATGTTAGTTAGTCAGTTGGTGAGTCTACATTGCCCGTAGGTGCGAGTAGTTGTCTGTCCGTGTTGACCCTGAGATGGACTAGAGACCTCTCCGGGGTGTAACCTGCCTCTTGCTCAATGACAGCTGGGATAAACCAAGCCCCCGCTTCTGACCCTGAGCACAGTAAGCAGTTCAGATATTAGATTGATAATTTTGGTAATTTTCTAAATGAGTAATATTTTTTACAATCATTATACAGATACTTAAGACAACACAAAATTTTTGCTACTCATGTTTGGTAATTTCTCAGTCTGCAGCCTGGATTTGCTCATTAACTTCATCTTGCTCATTCATCTGCTGGGGATCATTAATATTTGTATTTAAGTCTGTAGTAAAGTAGTGATCCGACAGTATTAGGCCTCGTCCTTTAAATGTATGAAACTTTAAGTCTCACTGTAAATGTTTAATAATTCCACAGCCTTCCAGCAATCTGAGCAAATTGACTCAAGGAATGAAATGTTGCCAGCATCACATATCATTTCGGTGTGAAAATGACAGTGAGTGCTGTAGAGATGTTTGAGTATTTGCTGCCGTATAATTTGTTATGACATGTATTGTGCATAGGTGGAGGGAGAGGAGGGATTCATCTCTCTGTTTTCACTCCTGGTGCCAATGCATCCTTTTCAAATCAAACAAATGGGTCAGCCCTTTGTTCCAGCAGAATATTTTTACTTGCCCTATCTGAAAGGCATGTAACACACTCTGATCAGCTCAGTGTTTCTACACTCCAAAAATAAAATGCTTTCTGGATTTCAGTTAGCAGACATCACGCAAATATTAAGCTACAGTTTCACTCTGTGCTCATAGTAAAATTGGTCATTCAGGGAAAAGGAAAATAACTCTCTACACAATTCAGAATGTGGGGCAGATCATCCTGTTAGGCTTATACGTGCTTTGACTGAGTAGAATTTAAACAGACCTCAGCTGATTTCAGGCTTCCTTTCCCTTCAGTTTTCCATTCCCCAGGTACCCTACTCGATGTTTCAGTGCCACACTTTTTCACCAACATCCTCTTCTAACCATGTCTCTTCAGACGGTGAAAAAAAATAAACAGGCCAACTGTATGCCTGCAGTATGGAGACAGACAGGAGACACATTTCATACTTTTCTTCACAGTGCCCTAAAGTACATTTTATCTTGTCCTGGTCAGAAAGAAGAATTCAAGACACAGGAAATCATAACAAATGACTCATAAAATTAACACACAAGACAGTAGCAGAAAAGGCCGTTTTCATGGAGATGAGCTAATTTTTCTCCTTCCATGAGACATATTGAGATAGAAACTCTATTATATGATTTTATAATAAACTCTAATAAACTATTATATTATAAACTCTATGGTATAAGATTGGCAGATTAAATTAAAAGTATAAAGAGCCAGCATGCAGGGAACTTGGATCTAAAGTTATGCCAACTGCATATCATCTATTTTTTCTATTTAAAATGATTTACAGAATTGAAAAAAACATATCAGTCTTATCAAATGAGCCACACTTTTAACAGAGAAGCTAAAACATGTAAAGACTGAGAATTTGAAAATGTCACATTGTTGTGTTGATGTCATGTGTCCACTTGGCATGTTTTGTGGTGGCATTGTTTTGGATGTTGCCCTGAGCAATCTTTATAAGCAATACAGATCTGTATATTCATGCATATATAATAAAAAAAATAAAAAAGTAACCTTGGTAATGCCATGGTATTTTCTAAGATCGGTGAAAAAGCCGAAAGCTGATCTAAGTCCATAACGGAAAACTTGTATTTGACTGTGTGCACTTTGAAAATGTGAAACAGAGCAGAACTAAAAAGCATCAATGTTAAATAAATCAAATATCAAGATTTGCCCATGTATACACCATCAAAATAATGTTATGGGGCCCAAACCCTAGTGGGTCCCTTCTTAAAATGGCACAGCTGGATGTCAGGATTAGTTTTAACATGGGCCCAAGAGCAACAAGGCGAGAGAGGTTCAGTGAGAAAATTATTTTCAGATTAAAAAAACTAGACATGGAAAAACAACTAACAAAAACTCGCTCCTGTTACGGAGGACAAATAGACACAACCCCGGAGGGATTACTACGAACTATAAAAAAGAGACAAACCCGGAGAGAAAGCTACAAAACTAGAAACGAGGCACAAGGAAATTAACGAGGGCGAAATGGGAGCTAAACATAGGAGGTAACTAAAACTAGAGGCAACTAACAGCCAACGAATAAACGAATACACAGAAGCCTAAACAATAACCAGGGGAGTGGATACCAAGAATGATTTAACCGAGAACTACAACAATGACCCCGAGAAAATAACAGAAACGCCGGAAAACTAGACATTCATGTAGCCATCAACTAACAAACGCACACTAGAAAAACATGTCATACATACACCTAAAAAACCCACACACAGGGAAGGACTGACAGAGTGAAAACCAAAAACAAACTTAAGAAGAACTTAATTACAGAAGTCCACAGGAACAAGAGTAAGGGAGTCCAAAAAACTATTAGACGGGTAAAGACCAGTGTGGTATGGGTGACAAAGTCAGTGAACAAAGACAATCATCCAACACTGAACCAAGGGGAGAGCTGGGTTAAAAGGGGCAGGGGAAGAGGTGAAAGACTATGACTAATTGAGAGCGGTGATGACTGGTGAAGTTGGAGACAAAAACTGGGGACAGGAAGTGGAGAAACGGAGAAATAAAAGTCCAGGGCAGGAAGTGAACTGGAGTGTCAGATCATGACACTGGAAGCCAGTCTGAACTCCAGGTTGCTGTACATAAGCAAACCCTTGTGTGTGTGTCATCCAGCAACAGTTGCTACCCGACGTGGCACTTTTCCAACTTTGTAAATGCCCTGCACCTAAAGAAAGAGCATGTTGTGGGTTAAAGTAAATGCTGTGCAAAGTTAGGGAACCTTCTTACTCATGGTATAAAGAAGGACTAATGTACTTAAAGAAAAGATGTCAATATTTGCACTTCGTCATTGTCATGGAAACTCAAATGTTAAGTCATCAATTTTAAGAAATGACATGCAACCAGTTTTTCCTGGTAGGACATTCTCCAACCAACACTGTTTGTATTTTGCGTAAAATTTGATCTACGTAATTCTGATGTACCACATATACTATCTAAACAATAGAGAGCAAAGTGCAGGGACTGGAGGCTCTGTGGAGCATTTGTTCCACCGAGTAATCAGTGGGTAACATTATGCAGCCCATGCATGTTTGACGTTTGTGAAACCTCCATGTTTTTGGTGACTCTTGGCTCTTAGTCAATCCCCATTTCCATAAAGCACAGAAGTGTGAGTTTACTGCAGGGGCAGAACTGGAGACATTCTTCTGTTGCTCCAGAGGTATTTTTTGTCTTCATTTTTAACACCCACCTGTAAAGCTGTTTTGGTTTTTGTAATGGTGTAACCACATTTCACAGACACTGTCTCAGATGAAACGGACTTAAAGTGTTTTTGGTTTTCTTTTGACAATAAACATATTTATTATACTACCATCAAGCTAATCAAACAAAACTGACCACTGCAAATGTAGTCATCCATAAAATGGCTTAATACAAACTGTAATGTATTGATAGTATTGATAAAGATTATGTGGAATTAATGATGGAAGCTATTTTCCCCGCAGAGTTATTGCTCACAGCCCATTTCAGTGATAACGTTTTTCCAAGCACATTTTATCTGTTACAGGGATACAGCACTCCACTTGGTAAAATATCTCTTTTCGCTCTAACTTGACATTTCGGTGCCATAACACGCTTGAAATTGCCGAGAAAGGGACTTCATGCATTTATATGTCTCAAGTGAGCAGGAAACAAGGCTGCTGCTAAGAATCGTTATGTGCAGCATTATTTAGTTCAATCTTCATCACATCAAACCATAAGTCATAGAGATGAACATTCACACATGCTGCTGGAGCCATGCGTGCTTTGCCTCGTCTTTACAGCTTAGTCACACACACATCCACCAACCCACAGACACACACATTCACAACGGAACATTTATTACCAAAGAGTTGTGTGAAGCCGACATGGTGGCAGTTTGACTAAAAGTGGAAAAACAGGGGTTTTCCTTTTTTATTGGATAAATTATGACTATATCCTTTATGATATTGTGTTTGTCAGCAGGTTCCAACTCAGTTTTTTCCAGTTCAGTGACAATTACTGCAACAGATACTAGAAAACCATGACAAGGCCTGAAGCAGCCCCTTAAGCTTACGTGTTGGCAAAAAGGCTAGCTGACACCCATCATGTTCCTGTTAATGTACTTGAAAGATGCTGAATGGAGTGAATTTCGGTCTGGGTTAACTGTATTTATAGTACTACTGGTTACACTAATAGACAAGCTTTTCCTAGTTGTGAAGGCCCTGGCAAGATTACAATAAGTGCACCCAGGGCCAGTGTACTGGAACAAACTCAAATTCATTTTCTTCCTCCCAATTATCTTTCTGCCATTTTCTTGTTTTTGAAAGTGCCATTAATATGCATCATGTGGCAATAATTTCAGTTTTGCATAATTTACAGGGCTTAATTGCATCCTAAATTTTTGAACAATTATAAAGACAAGAAAAACTAGACTACACTGCTATGAATTTAAAGAGAAACTGGAAAAAAGATAATCCAAAAAGTTTCTTTTTGACATCTCAAAATTACTTCCATTAATCATGCTTCCTATATGGAAGAAAATAACCGCTGGCTCTACTTACAAGAATCAGTGATGCACGTTATCATGTTCCTAAAAAACCTCTCAGCTGGTCCTCTAAGCAACAGGACACTGAGCACTTCTGAGATTGTTGCTCATCGTTTTGTTCAATGTGAGCTGAGCTACGCTGTGAACAAATCTTTGATTGGCAGCATGTGTAATGGCAACATTTGAGTCCTTAGAGTTGAGATCAACCAGTCCAGTTGGAGCTTTTGGAGCTCTGTTTGTTTGTGTTGTGTTTTGTCCGTGTTAATCGTCACTAGTCATTAACAACAGACATATAAGTGATACAAAAAAAGACCCGTAAAACTGACCTTAAAGCTGCATTAAGTTATTTTTGACTACTAGGAGGCAGAAAATGTACATCGTCACAGAAAGTAACTCTGATTCCTTGTCTACATTGAAAGTGTGTGCTGAATCTCATCTGGGCAGTTTGTGTCTATACTGGGAGGAGTATAGAGCAGCCTACAGGAACTCATTGGATAAGAGAAAGCTGCCATTCAAATCACCCAAATAAAAAAATATAGTGTTTGCAATGGGTAAAATATATTTCTGTTTTTATTTTTTAATTGAGATTTGTATTAAAAGTTTCAGCAGCGCATGCTCGAAAATACTGTGGGTTGTGTTCAGTAGTAGCATTGATAGAAAAGAAGCTTGGTTAGTTTAGTTTCTGTGGAGCATGCATACGACAAAAAAAAGAAGCATAAAATAAGGATTGGGTTGTGTTTACACATGGGTAGTGCAAGTGTCATGCAAGCCAACACAGACAGTATGGACAGCTAGACTAAGTAAAACAGAGGTGTATCAGTTGTGACATATACACTGTTGCCCATAAAGTTGGAATTATTTTGTTTTCAGACACATTCCTCTTTGTTGCAAAGGTTAATTTAGCTAATTTACACTGTGATTTGTTTGAGATATATCAATAAAGTTTTGAGAAGATATACACTTTATGTATCAAGAATAAATCACATTGTCACAATAAGTTCATGTGAAAAAAATATTTAAAAAATATTTAAAAAAAATATATTTTAATCCATCTGTATGGGGAAAAGTGTATAATGAAATCAGGGCGATGAAGCAGTTTGATGTCACAATCTTGAACTTTGTCAAACTGGCTCTTTGTCTGATTGTGATGCATCAGGTTTCAAATCTCAGTTTTGTTTTTTTTTGTTTTTCAGCCTAATACAACTTTTTAGGGAGCCACTATCCAGTGTGCAAAAAAACTACTTTTTTTTGTCTTTAATCTGAAGCCCTGTACACAGCCTAAATTGAGTTTCTGCACACTTTGATGAATCATTGTTGTTCTGCATCAACACTGACGGATGTTATTTTATAATTTTCTAAATACATCTTACCAAAAGCGTCCATACTAATATTTTAAATAGAAGGCTCTGTTAATTATTATTATTATAGATGTGACTGCAGGGGCATCAAGGACTAACTTCCTGTGTACTGCTATACTCGTGGATCTACATGTGTTTGACTCAGTGCCTGATCTGCACAGATGGGAAGATTGCCGAACAAACGAGACAGATACAAGCACATTGTGTACATTGTTTTCTCTTTTCTCTCTAACCTTTAACATGCAGCTGTTTAACAGTGCTACATTACAAGTGATGTGTCTTATTATATAAATAGTGCTTCTTGTTTTCAGTGATGAACTTGGCAGAACTTATCAGAACACACATGCAAAGGCTGATATTATACCCCACCTACCTACATGAAGCTCATCAAAGGTACAACACACCCACACAAACACTGAAACCAGGAGAGGTGCATTGTTGACTCCAAATTGCTCATACTGGAGGTGTGACTAAGTGTGTGATTTCTGGAACAGACCGGAAGCCTGTCCACTGTGTTTTCCTTCCTTTCACCCAATTTAAACTTGCTCTGGCCATTGGACATGGATGGGGCTTACAATGCAGTACAATGAAAACACATGTTTACTGTCATTCACAAAGGTAGCTCCGTCCTGGCTGAGTGTATTTACATGTGGAGAAGTAAGGCACAGGACGGTGAGAACACTGTGGTTGCTGTTAAAGCATTTCTGACCACATATAAATGTATTGTTTGGTAATTTCATCTAAATATGTCCTGTGATAATCATGTTTTTCAGGTGATCCAAGAAAAATTATTTTATTAGTATATTAGTATAAAATAATATAAATAATATAAAACATGCAGATAACTATAGTAGTTTAGCCCATGCAAACCTTTATATTAAAAATTGGCTTCGTAACTTTGGTGGTGAAGATAAATACAAACAGAAAAGAAGCCAAATGTTGAGTTTAACAAGGCTCAGATGAAAGCAGACATGTGCTGTGTCCATCACTTCCTGTTGTTCCCACACTTTGTCACACAGCTCAGTTATGAAACTGAAGTAACACGCATGTGGAGGGCAGTATTCTTTAAGAAGAAAGCTAAAAAAAAAAATCACAATACGTCCTTTTAAACTGGGCTTCTGTTTGAACGCAGCTGGCAGTGTTTGCTTTTTGCAAGCATGAGATCACGTCCTTGTTTATATAGTGACTCCAACTGGTTGTGCAGAATGGGGGGGATCTGAAGATATAGCCTAAATCTCCATATTTGTGTCCTCCTGCTGACAGGAAACTTAGAAAATACACATGAAAAGAATCAATGTGTTTGTTGACACATGGTGGTCTACACTTCCTCCATCCCTCCATTATCTACTGTTTGTCACCAGCACCCCCACAATCCAACTGAATCTGGTCCCAGCTGTCCATTGGCAAAAAGGTTGGGTGCACCCTGGACAGGTTGCCAGTTCTATCTCAGGGTTGACATATAGAGACAGACAACCACCCACACACATTCAGAGTCACCAATTAACCTAACATCCATGCCTTTGTACTGTGGGAGGAAAATTGAGTACCTGCAGGAGACCCAAGCAAGCGCAGAGATAACATGCAGACCTTGCATTGAAGTGTCCCCAGCCAGCCTGGATTCAAACCAAACACTAACTTTTCCCCAATAATATTGGACTAATAAATTAAGCATATTTGTAAAAAAGAGAATAAGCTCATAATTTACACAATTCAGGTGATGTTTAGTTGCAATCGTGACTTTTATGCAGCATTTATAGTGAAATAATCTGATGCTAAAAAACAAGACTAGCTATACAAGTTGTCACCAACTGGTGGACATTGCATTCTAATAAAAGTAACTCAACATCAACTTGGGAAAACAAAACAAACACAAAACAAAATGAACACAAAAAAGACTGAATAAAGCAGCAGTAGAACATATAAAACTATATATATATATATATATATATACATATATATATATATATATAATCAGTGGGAACATCTAGTTAGGTTTCTTCTTCTGCTTTCCAGTTCCTTTCCAACATTATCCAATTAGCTTGTTCGAACCACATCTCCACACAACTGAGCTGAGATTTGGGAGTTGTGCACAATGGGGCCTCTGTGTGCTGCTGCGACCTCTAATAATCACTCGTAATTCCCTTCTCTGAATAGGTCTGCGTTGTCGTTTACGTGTATCGATGGAGGAGTATAATTCCACCTTTACCTAATCGCTTGTGATACTAGCAGAGCACACAATGGAGCAGACAAACCAAGACAAACAAGTACGATTAAAGTAAACATTACTGTAACCACATAACATGAAAGGTTCAAAGCAACATAAGGTCAAACACATCTATTGACAATCGACTTTACTTTACTTACTTAATTTACCTCTGATTCCAAACATGCTGACACAGCGAGAGCAAAAAGTTCAGAGTTCAGGAAAGTTACCACGCAAATTGTTCAAACAGGGGGACACTCTTTTGGGCTACAACAAACATAGCAGGGCCAGTAATAATAAGCTAAATCAAATAAAATCAACCACCTGAATCCAACCAACAACAACATGAAAGTCATACCAACTTAAGCTGTTACATATATTATATTACAATGTTTTGGTCTGTTTGCCCTTAATCAATTAGTACTGAATAAATCCTCTCAAAGCTATTAAAACTTACAGCCTAAGACAGTGTGAAGGAGTATTTCAGGTTTTTCTTGTATAGTTAAATGCTATTACAAAATAAAAACAATGACATTTACCCTTAGTGATTGTAGACATGTAGTTATTTTAGACAGGGACTTTGATTCATCATATTTTCTGTTAAACTGTGTAATTTTACATTATGTGAATATACATGCAAAGCAAAAAATGACCATTCTGCCTAGTGGAATGAAGACAAGTCTATTTTTTTTATTTTTTATTTTTATTTTTTGAGAGAAAGAGAGAGAAAGAGATAATATTTGTCTAGGCTTCTAATTTCTGCATAACTTAGGAAAATAAAATACGTTGAACGGAACCAGAGACTGCCTGGTAACGGTCTGGACTTTATAGTGGAGCTTTGTGCATCAATATTCCAATATTCTCACATTTGGAATGGTAACAGGCTGAGGTTTAGCAGATGGTGTTTGTCTTGATGTATCATGCTAGTGTGTTCTCCAAATTTGCACTTAGCACGAACTGTTTTTGTGCAACCCATTCTCATTCCTGTGGCATCATATTCTTTGCTTCGTCATGCCCTTTGGCTTCTGGGACCAACGCTAAATACCCTTGGGTGTCAGTATGAGATGCACAGGGCCTCCAAATGACTCCCTATGTTAACCTACTTGCTGCAGTAGGCTGTTTGACACCCAGAGAAATTGCTCCTGCCATGTCCAGGTGGAACAATATTCAACACTTTGACCCTGTAACATTGTCACTGGGCACAGGAGGGCTGACGCTGATTTTCTGGACAAAGAGGATATTCATTGGGAGGAGCCGTAGTCTGGAAACATTTTTCCCACTGTGAAATCAACATTCAAGTTTTTATTTCATTAATATTCCTACAGAAAATGTATGTTTAATAATTTAACTATCCATTGGGATTATGTGATGGGAATGAGACAATTTCAACTTTGTTTCCGAGAAACTTTCAATTGGTTTTGGGGAAAACATCGCTGTAAAGTAAACTTATTAGCATTACCATGGCAACAAATAGCAATACCGCATTTTCAGTTTTAAAGTTAATACTCAACCCCCCCCACCCCCCGTCTTTATCTTTGATCATTTATTTGAAAATCAAGTCTTCTTTAATGAGAAATCTGTTGTGCTCTCTCGGTTTTGATAGCAGCACCATGAGCTGAAGAGCAGTACTGTGAATGCGTTTGATTCCTACATCAAGAGGAATCCAATGCATCTTTGCTGCATTACAAAATTATAGAGTTTCATACTCCTGCCAGTATTGCAGATCACTTAATAATGTGTCTATGGAAATTTAATTGTAATGTACTGCAGGTCAAACTGCTGTTTGCAGGTCAAACTGCTGTTTGACCTGCAGCAAGCAGGTTAACATAGGGAGTCATTTGGAGACCCTGTGCATCTCATACTGACACCAAAGCCTTCTGTAATAAAACCTTATAGCCTGTGACTTGAAATATGCTCATTTATTGTTAGGTTTCCAAGTCAATAAGTGGTTGAGGATTGTAAATGTAATAGGATAATTGATGACCTAAAATCCCCAGAGTAGTAGTGATAATACAGATCCTTGCAGTACTGGCAGGAGTATGAAACTCTATAATTTTGTAATGCAGCAATGAAAATAATGATTCTGAATGTTACAAATATGAAGACAGTGTTAAAGAAACTTGCTTCATGCTCTATATTTCCAGCATGTCCAGCAACCCTAGCTAAACTTACTGTATGTATAATACAATGTGACAATAAAAATCTCCATAGACACATTATTAATACTAGGAATCGAAGATAAAGTAAATGCAATGTAAAACTGTAGCCACTCACATAAGTTGATCGCTGTAAATTGATGATGGCATTTTCAATGACCATACAGCTACAGATCAGGCTTCTTTTCCATTTTATGTAATATGTAGTTTATCAAAAGAGTAACGATTTTCAGCTTGTCCCTTCACTTTATAAGAACCTGGAGGTTTCTGAAATTGTTTAACCTTCTCACATGTATTTGTATTTAAACTAACCTATGACTCATATAACTCATTCATTGTTTTTCGCTCATACATACTGTGTATACCAATGATATACCAATTGTGAAGCAAACATTAGTGATTTCAGATGCACACTGACCAGAATATGTGACACTGACATGGGGAGCTGCAACATTTGTTATCCTACTGCCGGCCCACACATTCCCAAGTGTCACAATTAAGTTAGCCTTGGTTTGAAAAAACGTAAAAAGTTCAACTCTGGCTAAGTCTACATACAGCACTGTATTTACTATCAAAGTAATGGTACTTGAGAAATTATTGGACCTTGTCAGAGCTCCTGTCTCTGAGCACTTGACGGAACCATGATTATTGTTAGCTTAAAGGCAAGATCCATCACTACATTGCTGATGCATCCTAAAGTGATGTACATGATTTGTTCTCTCATATATGTGATAATAACTCTACTGATCTGAACCTCAGGGAAATTACAGTATACTCAGCATTGCATTTCAGCATTAAAAATAAAGCTGACTGGCCTGTGGGTGATCCAAATTACAGTTCAAAACAAAAGCAAAAACCTAACACTTTGGAGAAAGTTTCATGTCAAATCACAGAGTATATGATCAACAACAGTATTTCTATTATCTTAACCATTGTGCTTTATTACCTGTACAAACAGAACTTTTACGTTTTTCCTCGTGGGAAAGCCCCAGTTGGGGTAAGTTACTGGGTGTTTTGTTATCATATAGTGAATTTTCTGGAAGCACATGTGTCTCCTTCACTTGTCATTGTTTCATGGCTATATTTAGTCACACCAGCTCTGGCTCTGAAAGAGCCCATTACAGGATTACTTTCTTTTTCTACCACGGTGTGAATACTGCAGCTTTGTTAGTTTAACACATCGCTCAGTTTGCATGCATTTCTTCAACACTGTGTATAGTATGGGACTCCATTTCTCAAGTATTGGTTCTTACTTAATTTTATAGATCAGTTTTTCAAAGCTGCACTTATCAACATAGTGTATATACTGTATAGTTACATTGGTTCTAAACACTGCAATGTAACAAATGTCACTTATTGCTTGTAATGACAAACCTATACTTTTATTTTCCCAGACTTAACAGTCTGCTCTGATGAACCCACTGTTCACTAGCACCATGCCCAAACTAGCAGCTAGTTTAGATAGAGGCTAGACACTGACTAATGGCAATATATACTAATTATGCACTAAAGAAATTTTATGATATATGGCTTAAAAACATGCATTTGTCAAATACTGTGTACAGATAACTACGTGAATGCATCTCGAGTGTTTTAAGCAATTGGATTTCAGTCTGTTTTTACTATGTCTTGAGTGTTTCCTTTCTCTAGGGCTGATTCCTATCTAGATATAAATCGATTGCTCAAGATGCATGACAGCCTACTGTAAGTGGAGTCACCCCTGAACTTGGAAGATGGAAGAAGAGATATTCATTATATTCCATATAGTGAATGTCAATTTCATGATCAACACTGTGTTAAAGTCAGAATAATTAAGTGTGTGCACGGTTTGTGTCAGTGCCACAAGAAATGTCTTGTGTCATCAGAATCATTTGGTTTCTCCTTTTTTTCTGAGTAAATAGTTCATGTAAGCTGCTATTTTTCGAGAGCAGTGTGCTTGTCAGAGACAACAAGTTGGTAGCAGATCAAACATTGATCTTTAATTTATTGCAGTTATTGTAATCACCAATTTCTTGTGGATTCTGTTTGAAAGAAACAGCTATTTTTCATCTTAATTATTTTAACCAGACATTTTATGAAAAATAACCACAATGTTTATTTTGAATCTTGTGTCATTTCATAGCTATTTATACTATATAATTTTCTAATTTTATCTGAAGTCCACTTAGCCTACTAGGGTTCTGAAACATGCAATAAACATCTCAGAGGCCCCTGTGGCCTGGGTACATTCTAACTATCTCATTGCCCCATAAAATGAGATCTGTGCCCTTATTTGCACCAAGGTCCTGTAGCTTCAGCTCCCCCACAATAACAGCAAACAGCCACAAGGCTGGCAGATCTCGTCTATGGGCAAGAGGTTCAATTACTTCAGTTGTCATGGAGCAATAAATGACAAATTAAGTGGCTGGCACTGAACACTGCTTGAAGGAGGCTGCATCAGAATACTAATGTCAGCAGTGTCTGACTGTGGCTACAGAAAGAGACAACAAGAAAGCCAAGTTTGGCTACTTTTGTTCAGCAAGATATATTCCCCATTCCTCCATCTGAATTCTGAATTATTAGGGCTGTTGGTTCCTTTGTTGCTTAAAAGATAGTACAGTGATCCCTAAAAGAACACCTTCTTGTTATTTATAGATACATTAAACTGCTGGTTGTATTGTTCGTGTGTGTTCATTTAGATTAAGGCCTCTCTACTGTTCTATTCTTTTCAACAGTCCATGATCTTTGTTACGACAGGCTGGAACAGGCATTGTAATCCTTTAATTAATAAAGTATGCACACAGAATATAGACACAGGCTAATGAAAGTGCTCTGTCGTGCCAGTTTTCATCACGTTAAAACGCCAAATGGTCATAGACACACTAGCAGTGCTGGGAAGCTTTAATGTTCATTACAAACCAGGAAACAAAATTTTTTAAAAGTGAGACATTTTGCTGCTCTCACAATTTTACCACTGGTGGGACAAAATATGTAAATGTATATGTAAGGTATGTATCCTATAGTATTATTTAATTGTACTTGTTTGATGTTAAGATGTCTTGAAAATGTTTTATCATGTACAGTAGTATTAAATTATGTTGTTTTTATATGGTACTGCATGATACTGTATTATTTTGATAAAAGACTTTATTGTAGCCTTGTATTTTATTTTTGTACTGTACATGCTCAGGGTCTGCAGATAAAAATTTGCCTTTTGACTAGTCCTTGCATCATTTCAAAAATGTAATTATTATGCAATGCCTCTGACAACTAAACAAATAAACAAACATTGCCAGACTTAACATCACAGTGAAACAGAAGTTGGACTGTCTTTGTCTTTTGTAGTGGGTAGCGGTAGCCTCCACCCACGCCCGTCTCACCAACCTTATTAGATCAGGAGAAAGAGGACATGGTAGAAATGAATAAATTAGACCTCAACCATGATCTTAGGCAATATAAACATATAAATCCAAAAAAGATAAATCCAAACACACGCATCCCTCTACTAACTATAACTAATGGGCTAATGGTCAAATGCAGATTTATATCATTGAATCCCATTTTATTAGATATGAGCCATGAAGTTGATGCAAGCTACTAAAGATAATGGATTACAAATGAGAAGAGAGAGGCGTTTTGATGTAAAAATATACAGTACACAAGGTAGAAATATTTACCATTATTGTCAACCAAAGACAAAAAATCGTGATTTGAAACACACAAAGAAAGGCTATTCACAAATGTCATAAAAGCTTCCTGTTGCTCACTGAAGGGGGCTCAGCAGATGTGTGTATTTCCCTCCCATTTCCTCTCATGGCTTGAATAACTGAAAGGAAACCGCTGGTTATTTTTTCTTTAGTCTCTTGGATACACACAAATGATTTTTGACATATTTTGACAAGCGATAGGTGATGAACATAAAATACACAATTTAAAGACACAGGATTAGAGCTTGGGAAAAGAATACAGTATTTCATTCATTGTATCTTTAAGGCTGCATTGATATATTTTTTTAATCCCTTGTGTGTAGCTGAGAAAGCTGCAAACGCAACCTTGACACATTACCTCATTGGTGATATATCAGAGATACATACAGTACAGGTTTTGACCACTAAAGAAAAATCGAATCTGTTTGGATTCAACATGCTGACATGTCGTGTTGGTGCTGTTTGTGTCCAACAGTCAAAGTCAGTCGGGTACAATATAGTGCATTTATCAGAGTTGGAGTTTGTTTGACTGCTGCTGCTGAAAAAAAGGTTGATCTGAACCAAAACAATCCATTTGCAGACATTAAAACTAAAACAATGAGCTGAAAGACAATAATATCCACATTACTCCACAGTAATAAAAAAAAACTGCAGAATTGGGCAATAATTCACTGTACTGTAGGTTCATTACTATAAGGGACTCCCTTCAGTCTAGTTATTTGACCCACTGTTAATAAAAAATATTGATCAGAGCAGCTTTAAAGCTTAACTTGAGCAGACCAGTGCCCTTTCCATTGTCACGCCACGAGCATGACTAAAATTGAGGATTTCAAACCAGAGTAGTGCTGAAAGTTCCAGAGTTAATATGATTGCTAAGCAAAGTAGATTAATAGTCAACCCCTAATCTCCCTCTTGTTTATTCCCCATTGTGAGCACTGATAAATAATCAAACTGAGATGAAACGGAACCACTAGATCTTTTAATCAATTGCATGTTGAGTCTTCAATCCTGTGGGGCTTAAAGAACAGATGCATTTGTTGTTCTTTTGTGCTCTGCAGGATACGGACAGACCCCATTGGCATTGTTTATGCCTCTCTATACTTCATCATATCAGTGGATTTAAATCTGTGTTCTTTAGAAAACATTGAGGTTTCTGACCTTCACTCCCCAATTGCCTTCCTGCTCTTCACTTATTTTTCTATGAGATTATTACTGTACATTTGCTGGGTACATTGCACCATGTTCAGCAGACAGACAGTGTAACTGAGTCATGCTGCTGCAGTTTTGTCAGGGTATGAAAACGTTTGCACTGTGGGGCTGTGAACCTACATCCCCAAGGTGACCTCCAGGGTGATCACGTCAGGCTAACCAAGATGACAGGTGAGCATCTAAAGTATGCCTTGCATATGGGGAGTGTTCCTGCAATAAAATAAAGGAAGGCATCACAAGGATGAAATTCATCCTTATTTAAGTGGACCTCCAAACTGATGTGGCAGCAGAGGTGCTAGTTAGACAGAGGCAGTGTGGGAGACAGACAGAGGAGAGAAGAGAAGCAGACAGGGCTCAAAGAAAGGCTTCTCAGCTGTAAACACAATGTTCTTTTCCCAGCATCAGTCCTCTGAGCAGAACAGTACCTGTCTACCTGTTGGCAACATCCTGGCAGAAAAGCTTGTTTTGTAGAAATGCTGCAAAGCACATTTTAATTTGACTCCCAAATGCTTGGCAGGACAATAATTCTTTTAAGTAAAAATCTGTCACACTTAAATAACCATGTTTCGCTGCTCCACATCACTGCCTGACATACTGTAGCACAGCAGTGATTCAAAGTATAGTTACTTCACATACGCAGTTACTTAGCTCTTTTAAACACCCACTGTTTGGGAGGACGTTCCTATAATATATCAACAGGCATATAGTGAATGATGCATTTTATGTGACCGCCAGTTTTTCTGTATTACATAAATAACAGTGAACAAAAAAGGAAAATAGCATCACCATACAAATACAGTGAAAGGTTGTAATGAATGACTGGAAGGGCCAATTGAAAATAAAATATATTTTGGTGAATGAAAATCGTTGTACAGAAAGAAGCACTAAAGTTCTGTAGCCTCATACAGCATTGCCGGCTTCAATGTGGCTCATTTACAGTGTAACAGTAGATCGCGTTTGTTTCTTCACTTGTTGAACAGGTGAACAGAAGAGACACATGAATTCTTGCTGTCAGTACATCATGAAAAAAAAAAAAGTTGTGCTGCAAAGGGGATGTAGAGTAACTAGCAAGAAGGACAGCAAGGTGTCCTTCTGTTTCCAAAGCCTGCAGGGAAGTTGCATACACACCACCAATGACACCAAACTAAATTACAAAAACCATTAATCTTGCAGATCAGTTCCATGGAGATGACAGTTTGGGACTACTAAATATGGGGCAACATAGTTTCATCAACATCAGTCTTTGTGTTTGACAGGGAGGAGAACAAAAAGACAATGTATCCATGCAGCAGCTATTGTGTCATAGCACTGGCCTCACACTGCCCTGCTTGAGTTATATATGATCCTTCTGAAATATTCACATCTCACCCCCACAGATGTATCTTTGCGAGGCCTTAGCCCTTAATTTCAACCCGATCCTCCCAGTGCAGATTGTTCCTTTATGGAAATACCACGGGAAGACAACAGCCGGCTGCAGTTCATCTCATGTCACCTCACATTTTCAGCCACATCAATATTGGACAAGTCTGTTCAAGTCAGTAGCACTTAAACAGATGGCTGTCCTCTAGGCCTCTTGAAGGAAACACACAAACAGGTAGAAAGAAGATCTGATATTTATTTTGTTGTAGTTTATTGACATAAACTCTTTGAGCAATCAACTGTTTCCTGGTAAATATGTTGGTTCTTAACTAATCATATGGTGAAAGATCATATCTAGAGCAGGAAAATAACGTGTGTGTTTGTTTGTCTGTGTGTGTTTGTGTGTATGCACGTGTGCTTCTATCTGCTTTCTGGTCAGTATACTTAAAGATTTAATATCCGAGTGGAAACTGAAGGGGATATTAACATAATGACAGAGCACATAAAACACACGCACGCACACACACACATACACACACAGTCTTCCACAGCATTAAGAGTTAGACATACAGCCCATTCTTTAGAGTTATCACCATGGAAACTGGACAAGAGTGAAAAGTCTCTGCTATGGTGAATGGAGCACGACAGCATCCCAGGTCCTACACTGTGGCATTTATGTGAGATGGTTTATAACAGTAGATAAACTTTATCTGTCATCTGAAATGCAAAGTGTATTTCAGTGTATTGTTGGGGGCTGCTTTAGCCACGGTAGCATCACTGTATTAATGCAGTTCAATGTGAGTCATGAGAAAAAGTTAGTCATTTATCATATACAAATGTGACAGTGATATTTCTCAGCTACATTATTCAGTAATACATCAGTAGCCAAAGTTCTCTTGTTGCCTCCATTCTGAGCCTACCGAGGCTGCATGGCAGGATTAAAGGTATTACCTACATTATTTCATGCCTCAAAAAGACGCATTTTTTACTATAGGCTATGCTTAAAGTACCAGCAACCCTATTACTCAAGTAACCATTACCTGACAAAGAAGTAGTCTAATTATGCCACTTGCCTGTTGGATGATACTTTATGGACAGTGAAAGTTTAATTTCACATGCTAAGAATTACTTCATATCTTTGAACTATTACAATGCTCTGCAAACAGATGACCTTACAAACTAGAAGGCATTAATAATGGTTTATATTTTTATATTAACTATAGAGAAAATAATTACTAGAATATTAGCTTTATTGTGTCTGTCAGTTCGTGCTTTTTGGGTTTTGACTCACATATATGGCAGATCAGATACAAATAAGTTTTTGTCATGCATTTGAAGCAGTTTTCACTTGCCAGAAAGTCAGTTAATGGAGGTTTTTGCTAGTTTGTGAACACAGTGTTGATTATCAGTACATTTAGCATGTCATAGTTTGTCATGGTGGCTCCTATCTACTTGTAATTCAGTTACACCAGTATTTTCGCAGTTTTCAATTTTGTGACTCTTGTAACGTAGTCAACAAGTGCTGGACCCAAATCCAACTCATCTGAAATTCTTTAACAATTAACAAATCTTCAAATGCAGAAATTTATTCACAGCTCTCATTTACTAAATATAGGAATGGAAGAGTAATGTAATTGAGGAACAGTTTGCACATGACTAATTACCTGCCTTATGTGCAATTCAGATATTTGTCAAGAGTTTTCCTTAATTAGCAAACAGCTTGACTGCTTTATGTTGCTGTTTTTCACTGATGATTGCTGCAGAGACTATATAGCCGAGTGGAAGGAATCACTGGAAAAATGAAAAAGCCAAGGGAAGCTCCTAAAGCTGAGTCTAGGTTTATGCCAACCCACTTTTTAATCCTAAGCCCCAACCCCTAATTTATTCCTATTTAAAATCGAAC
Organism: Channa argus; assembly: GCF_033026475.1. NCBI lineage: Eukaryota > Metazoa > Chordata > Actinopteri > Anabantiformes > Channidae > Channa > Channa argus. Next base: position 20,989,525 of record NC_090207.1, read on the forward strand.
TTGTAATCCCTAAATTAACCCCTGGCCCAAACACTCACTTATCCTTTTCCTGTACCTTTTAGTTATGGGTGCACTCTGCAGGCTTGTTACTAACAAATACTATCACCTAATTGGACTATCTGTCTAAGATGTGAGCAAATTACCATATCTCTGATGTCCTGGAGTACATCCATATCAGCATATTAATACAGGTTTAGGATGTTTCAAATAAGCAGCCTCCAACTGTAGAAACTGTGTGTAGAAACTATCAAACAAAATATTGCCTTTACTTTTCTAAACCACTTTTTAAAAGTCATTCATAGAATCGACGAGCATTGAATTTGGACCCAGGCTGTCTTTTTTTTTTTTTACCATACCTATTAAACACACCTTTGTCACCCCAGTACTATTTTTGAACTTATTAAATTATGTGTGGTTTGCAACATTAGCTCAGTATCTCATCTGGACAAAGCAGGGCTGATAAACTCCAGAGATCCATTAGAGAATGAAATTGCTTTGCTGTGGTGCACTGAATTCCCTTAAATCCTTCTTTTAGTATAACAGACAATTTATGTCTTGACAACCCTCTTTTCTTTGTGTGAGCCTAAATATCCTACCTATAAACTGCCTATAATTACAGCTCTCTCCTTCTTTTTAAACAACCTTGTTGCTTTCCTTAATAAAGAAAGAAAAAACATTCATTAGGACTGTATACCTATGTCTGTCTTCTATCCAAAGCATGGTCAATGGGCTCCATCCCTGTGTGATCCTAAATAGAAATGAGCTGAAAAAAGCTCAGAACCAAATATTGACATATTATCACCTTTTAAGTGGATGTGGGTAATTATTTGGAGTTGTGTTTCTGACCACCTGGCAAATGTTAAGTATTCGATAATACTCACTTCACTGGGTTTTTAAAGCTGCCTGCTGTGACCTTAAGTTATGTCATGGGAGCTTTGAGACTGAATAAAAATAAACAAATAATTTGTGAGCCTAAATAATAATTTGAAAGATGTTGAAAAGCTTAATGGAGCTGATTGAAACTACAGAGTCCACTCACAATTATCTATGGGTTCATTATGAAGAGTAACCCCTTTACATTCAAGTAGTTATGTTATCCATTGCTAATACAAAAATATTAATTATAGCAGCTGAAAGTTTATTTTTGCTGGCTGTAAGAAGTCCACTGCTGTCTTTTAAATCATCAACGAGAGTTTGTCCAGTCTGGTTGCTCTACATTCTTAGCCAAAACAATGTTTTGGAAAGTCCAGGGCTATATTTTTACATCTCACCCATGAAACCAGAGTTACTTTGTCCATGTTGAGGATGAATTGAATGTCACATGTTGTATAGCTTGTGCATATCAGTGCAGAATATGACATACTACCAGGCTGGATTACTTTATGTCTCCAGCCAAATAAAAAAAAGCCCACGTCTGTACTGTTACAGTAGATTTAATTCTCGAGTCATTATTGCAGTTGCATCCAGAACAGCTATGACAAGGTCTCAGTACAGTGCACGCTAATGTGTACAGGCATTGTTTAGTGCTGCCTTAATGTGAGTGAGTTGTACAGTAAATTACATGAATAAACTATAAATAAATATGAAAGAATATGACACAACTGTTTGATACCATCTCAGTTGGAAATAAACAATTGTGACCTCATAAGTGACATATTTGGTTTTTTTTTCGGGATTGAGACTTTTAATGGCTGTTTTGACAAGCAGCATCAGTGCAAATCGTGTGGGTATGTGTACACTCAGAAAATGTGAGTGGGTGTGTAAGGAGAAAGAAAAAACAGTCAGAGAGAGACAATGAACCAAACCCTGTAGAACATCTCTTCTGACTGTATGGTTCCCAATGAATGTGGATTAATCTATGCATCTTTATTTCTTGGCTTCCATATTCAGGTACTAGGTATATCTACATACATCAGAAAAGACACAGTAGTGACTCATAAATGGTCCATCCAGTAAATAACAGTAAATCTCAGCATCCATTGCCAACATTGATAAGCAGAAAATGGGATGAGCAGCATTAGGAGAAGATAAATCCCCACATCTGAAGGATTATGGTTATTTTGACAAATGTGAAATTCTTTTCAAATAGAAATGTAATTACATGGTGAATATTAAAGTCAGCAAAAGATGATCTTTCTGGAATTCTAGCACGTACGGTGTTACGATGTTGAACTCTCAGTTGCCCTGAAGATGGATGTCAATTTTCCTCTTTCCTGCATGCTGATAAAACCTTCAGGGTAAATGCTAATGGTCTGCTGTCTATAATATGCAATATGATTTATTAAAGATTATGTTTTATTGTACAAGAGCAAAGTCATTTTAGATTTTAATGCACATTTGATCACATTTATTGTAATAAACACACACAATATCTTTCTACAGGATTTCTCCTACAGTATGCTCTGTCCAATTATTTTTACTGATCACTTGTTACCAGCTTCATGACCGCGTCACCCACCCTGAAATCGTTTTTCAATTTATCCATGCTAGCACCAATCAGGGATAGGCGATCTTGTGGCCATTAGCATGCCATTCAGCATCCATGGGTGTGTAGCCTAATAGACAGTGATGATAATAGAGGCCTGTCTGTGCTCCCCCGCCCCAGCGTTGACCACCAAGTGAATTATCCAGCTGACAGAGAGCATCAGCACAGCTCGGAGGATGTTGTTAATATGCCAATGAGAGCTCATGCCTCCCATGCCAGTCTGGGGCATGCTGGCATGGTGCAGCTGCCTGTCACCTAATTGGGAATCATTTAGCTGCAGCTTGACCTACATTTAGAGCAGAGCAAAGGGGGACCACCTATGTGAATGTTTTTATTAGCAATCTAAAGCTAATAGCTTGGGAATTAGAATTAATTGGTGTGTGCTGTGTCACAAGAGTTTATACCATTGTCCTCTTCTACATCTGCAGTAAAGTGCAGTAGAGTGGGTCAGTGAAGTGCTTCATTGAAGATCTGCACCTATTGTTATAAAACCCAGAATTTGCCAGAGAGGTACTTCTATGTAACACTGAAAGTTTCTGATATTAGCATGCTGCAGAGTCAGACCTCCTCTTCTAAATATATTTTTAAAGAATATTTTGACATTTTGGGAAATGCATTAAAGCTTTTTAAGTTTTTACTGACAGCTCATCTGGTAAACATGGAGTTCAAGCCAGCAAACTTAGCACTTAACAAAAGAAAGAGTTGCCCTGACTCTGTTGGGAAGTGGCAGAACTGCCTGTGAGCACCTTTTACCTTTTCCAAAAAATTAAGCTCCACAGCAAAAGTAGCTAATTAAAACGTTTTCCAGCTAGTTTGTGTAGCTTCCCTAAGGTGCTACTCAGTGATAACTGCTTTTGGTTGAGGCTCTTGAAGACGTTTTGCCTTTCTTATGAATGACTTCTTCAGTTCTGACTTTCAGATGAGAGACAAAACAGTTTCAAGAACCTCAACCAAATCCAGAGAATCTCCCCAAATTTACGTCAATCAACCACAACTATGAAACCACTGATAGGAAGCAGGAAAATGACCAAGCACATGGATTTGAGCACCATTGACAAGGGTCAGATTGTGATGGTACATGACTGGATCAGAGGATCTTGAAAACAGCAGTTTGTGTGGGCTGGTGTTCAATACATGTTCACAGTGATCCATGAAAGGACAAGGACAAGGACTACTGTAGCACACACTGTGCATAGCAGTTCACTGTGTATGGGATTGTCCACGACTGATAGTGGCCTTGTCATTTACTGATATGTTGTACGTATACAACAATTTTGCAAGCTTCATATTCAGCTGCTGGTAATTGTGTCACTCTTTTTATCTAACTCTCACTAAAAAAGACAAAACTCCAAACATATAAACACATTCAAATTTTCTCTTTACCGTTCTTTGTGCTAAGCTATGAAACTTTTCTCATCTAACCCCTTACAAAAGAGTACTATAAATATATGTCAAACTATAATAAAAGTGCATTTTTGCATTAATCTCTGAGTAGTCAGATCTGCTGCACTTTTTAATTAAGAAGTCAGAATATGTAGAACGTTGCCTGGACCTGGATATTCTGGAAAATGTTAACCTTATAAAAAAAAATAAAAAATGATGATGTGTGTACTACACAGAAAAGTTTATACCACACTGCAGTCTTGCGTAAATGGTCACTAGTGAATAATTTGTCATATTGCCTGAGGTGACGATTTCTGTGCTTATGTTTTGCTGAGAGCCGACTAGAAAGTGTAAAAAGCCACACACTCACTTCTCTGGTGAATTCTTTCCCTGCATCACACTTCTATACCTATTTCCAACCTACTTTTGCTCCATTTTCCCCTAAGTTTTTGTTCATTGTATTTGATCATTTTTGTGTAGTTTAACAGTCACATGTCCTTTGTATCACTATTTTGTTTTATCAACACCCAAACAAAACTGAAATGAAAGAAAATAAAATGTGTCATTGTTTTTACTAATAGCTGTTGCCACTTGAAACCCCTGAACAATTGCGAGACAAATTGAGAAGATAATTTAACACTTTAGACCCCAGAGGTTTTCACTGATAAACAATGCGTCGGTGGAGCTGAAAGGAAGATAAAATTGAAATTGTATATTAACCTCAAGTATAGACGTATTCCACTGGATATAACCTTTAGTAAATCACAGTTTCTGAAACAGAGGAGTGCTTTGCACAGGTAACATATTTAGCACATAACACTCAATTTATTCCCTTTCTTTAATTTGCTTCAGGGTAAATAGGTTGAGCTATAGTTTAAACAGTTAACATAAAGTGAAGACAAGATCAGGCTGATGCCAGATGCCCACTTTATTACCTTGGCCAATAGCCAGCAACTCACTGAAAAACGTCTCACACTGTCAAGAGGAAACAAGGCTATTCTTAGATAGCTATTGTAATCAAGAGACTTGAATTTATTGTATATTTATCCACTCATGTAGCACACATCAAAACTGGAAGGGACTTCCTGAGCTATTAAAGTTGAGAAAAGATGGTGTTCGTGCCCCAGGCAAAATCCGATTGTATGCAGCGTTGGGCCCTAAGTAGCTCGGCTGGCTGCTGTCCAGGCAATGCTAGCCAATGACTCACCTCTCTAAGAGCTCCGACTATAACAGCTAGCATTTTCCCAATATTACTGATTAAACCTGAATGCTCACTCTGCTTGGTTGGCCAAAAAGGCTTTTATTCTTTTCTCATGTGTTAAGACAGCTGGGTTTACTGCTTTAGAAATGCTGCTATTTTAACGTTTCATGAGTAACAGGGGAAAATGTCTGTGCACAGTGTGAATGGGATCTGGTTTAAACTGCATTTCACCCTTTTGTTGATCTGTGACGTACTATCAAAACATAAAACAACATTTATCGCATTATAATGACTCCGAACTGCATGAAGACTTCATCACACTTATGAAGAGAGCTGACATTAAGTTAATTGACTTTGTTTTGACATTTTGTGTTATAGTCATTAGTGGATGCTTTTATCCAGAGAGACTGACAATGAGTCAGAAAAGCTGCCTGATTTCTTTCACTGAACCAGTGCAGGAGAAACAGACATAATAATCGGATGGCTAATTGAAAGACATTAGGAATTTAATTAAAAATGTCACCTTGAACTGGACAGCAATTTTTGTAGATCCGTTTCCTACTGCAAATATGTGTAATTACAAAATGGCAGGACTTTGTTTTTAACTGCAGCATTTTAAAGCAGTAATACTCATCCATTGGTCTTTTTTGTAACATGTCAAATATCTCAACAACTGTCAGGTAGATGAAATATGTCTCCATACAATTAAAGTGTAGTTGTTAAATATGTTTATGTAGGGATTGCAATTGCATTATGTTTTCTATTAATATAATGAGGATATGTTGTTAACTGACTTTAGGTCCCTAATTACATTTATTTATTTTTTGCTAAAATCTGATCTTGCAGTACAACAGTTCGTGTGATTACATCGTTACTAAATGTTTTTATGGCTATATTTAGGCACCCACATTACTGATTATTGTAACTACCTGGTATAGAAGAGAACAACCTTGACTATATAGGTGACGTTTTCTTTTACTTTGTCTAAGCCTAAACCACACGCGGGACCCTGGAGTTGGACTTGTATTACAGTTCTGTGCTTTGTATGTCTGCTTTTCAACCCAACCACATCCATCTAACTAGAGCTACGCATACATCTTTTAAAAGCATGCAGCTCAATGTGCTAATTTTTTTGTTGAACAATAAATAACTGAACTAAAGAACACGAAGGTTGTGTGTCCTAAACGTGAGAGGCAAAGGCTTTGGTCACATTATTTCCATACCTCCACTCTGGTCCCTCAGCCTACCTCTCCACCATTGTTCATTGAGTGTGTGTGGTGCATTTAAGGACCATACAGAGGGTAGATCAGATTTGAAGAAGCTCTAAGCCATAAATGGTTTATATAAAACACAGAAGCTTCTAATACTCCCACTATCTACCAGCAGAATTAATGCCATCAGCCTCAGCTTTGTAGTTAGTACAAATTAGGGAGTGTTATTCTAGTATGCCAACACAGTACACTAGGATGGTGATGAACATGGTAAACATTAAATTCACTAAACACCACCATGTTAGCACAGGCATCTGGCATGAAGCACCACTGTGCCTACTGTACATGTAAGTAAAGTGTACTGGTAAATGCAGTGTCAGTAGGGCACAGGCTGTAATAAATTCAAAAAACACGACAGCATCCTCTGGTCTCAATGAAAAAATACTGGATTGAGCCTTACGAAAAAATTAAAAGTCCTCATGAAATAGAAAACATAGTTGGTCCACATGAATGCAAACTTTGAAACTTTGAACTACAGACTAAGAGTGCACTTTATGTAAGCTACAGTAGGCTACAGACAGTTCAAGCAAAGCGGTGAAAAAAGGCTGCATCTGACTAAAACGTTTGAGGAGGAGGCAGCAAACAACAGAAAAAGGTTGTGATACACTGGGTTGTTTTTTAACACACTTTAACAACAACTTGCTGGGGGGATAGTACAGTATGTGCGTGTTTGTGTGTAATTCTATATGTGTATGTGCTTTTTGGCTGCAAGTTCCTCAACAAGATTTTAAATGCTTTGAAATCAATGTGATATGAACAGAAAAAAACTTATTGTTTGAGATGTCACAGTGTTACAGCAATCAGTCCATGGAAAGAGATGTCCCCACATGGTGCAACACACTGTACCTCCTGGGTGGGCAGAAAAAATGCATTTGACATTGGCAAAACTTGGAACCTCTGCTGCTTTATTGGTATATGTTGTGGTTAATGTGTATGACAGTACAACACTCCTTACAGTAGGTAAGGAGTAAATAGTAAATGGAAACATTCATGCATTTGTGGAAGACTGAAAATAATGATAAAAAATGAGGAGCTACTTGTGTCATGTTTAATCAGTCAACACAATGATGGTAAGCAGAACAAACTGTGGGTTTGAAGCACAGCAGAAATAACCAGACATGACAAACAAGCAGTCACTCTCAAAGCTTTGCCTTGCAGTTTTCAACTATTTCAATTTCCCTTTTGGCTCTTCTTTCGCTTCTTCTTCTTATAACTTTAAATACCCAAACATGCTATTTTGGTCCAAGAGGTCATCAGAAGCTTTCTATTTAATGTTTTTTTATTGACTATTTATATGGATTATAGTGAAAAGATAAATATCATAATAACACTATACCTTTCCAAAAACATGTTTATTTATTCACAATTTACAGATCTGTAGCAATCTGTAGAGCTTAGCAGTTATAGGCAAAAAAAAAAAAACCCTTATTATCTCACAAACTGCCGCTCAGTTTATTTCATTGTACCTTTGGATTTCAGCCGGGATAAGCTGGCAGTGTAGAAGTTAAACGGAGGAGGCAAGAAATGTTAACAGGACAAAGGTTGCAAGTGCTTTGCCAACTACTGCTGTACACAGAAAGAGAACTATTAGTTTAACCAGCCAACCAACCACATTTATATTGACTTCACCACTTACATGTTTGACTTTTTCTACTGCAGTAAGTGTAGCCTTTCCCCCCCTTGAGAATTTGTACACAGAACTCCCAGCTTCAGATCCACCACCCCCCACCCTCCCTTATCTCATTTTGCATTCCGAGCATTGTTGTTCATGAATTTGTTATTAAGTCCTCTGAAGTACTGTTCAAAGTTCAGCTGTCGAATTAGACAATAGAGTGTTTTCAACTAATCTTCCTATTAAAGTGGAGAACAACCGGTGATGGATATTTTCTGAAAAGGAAAACGCAACGTCTTGAAAGCTGCGATTTTGAATCTGAATGGTGACAGCAATAAAAAAACTTGACCTAGACAGATAAAGAGAAACCTTATCTAAAACCCATTTTTGAATGAAATCAGCTTTAAGTAAATCCCTTTGAAATCCCATAAACTAACCCAAGACAACATATTTTCCAAATGATGTTCTGTCTGCAACTCTTATTACAGTCATCTGTGATTGTTTTTCAGAGGCAGTTCTCAATCGATTGTGGTTAGTTTAAAAAAGTACTGCTGGTACAAATACTAAATTAAATAATTAACATACTAAAGTAATTCTGTTAAATACGTTGCACATCAGTAGTAAAAGAACATACTATATGTGATGATTATTAATTGGAATTTTAATAATAAGACTGTTAAAGCGGGTGCAGAAATACAGAGCATACTCTATATAGAGCTTTATTATCAAAGCTGAGAGACTTTACTACTTTTGATTGTTGCATGTGTTTATTCTTATGATCTGATACATGTGAATGTTTCTGGAGTCTGGTTAATATGTCTGCTTTGTTTGTTTGAAAATCCATGAGTGTTTACGTATTTAGTGTGAAAGCATCAATCAACATTAAGATATTAATATCAATATCACACAGGCCCCGATGCAGCTTTATTCCATTTAATTGACATAATTCAGACAACACTGGCATGTAAAACCAAGAGTGGTCTTTGAATTAGCAAAGTGCTTGTAATGTAATAAGCACTCTCTTCTAAATGGAGCTTTGACTCCATTTAAAAGAGGGCAGAAAATATGTGCACACTCTTTATTAAGGCTTTCATCTTGCATATAAATCACTTCACTGAAAGTGGGTGTTTAAAAAACCACAGATTTGAGGTCTTGGGGCGTGCACTGCAGGACTGGCCAAGGCTGCATGAAGTAAATTAAGCCAATTCCAAACATTCTAAGAGGAGATAAAATGTAAGAAACGGAGGCTGTTTTGGCTAATTTAAAAAGGCTTATGTGTGGTTCTCTTTTTCCCTCCTCTGTCTTATTCTGCTCTCTCTGTCTAGATACCGAGGCAGCTGAATGCTCTGACGTTGTACAGGTGTGAGCAGTCGGTTCTGGATTACTGTCATGCCCACCTGTCGCTGCACCTCAACGTGGGTATGGAGTCCCCAACTCAGGCGCTGGGTCAGAGGCCAGACAGGTACCACCCAGCCCTAATGGCTCCTCTCCCCTCTGAGCCTGTGCTGCCATGCCCCCAGACCCACTTCCTCCATCAGTGAGCTGTGCACACTGTAAGGCTCCACGTCCAAACTGCTGTATGTCTGCTGCACAGAATCAGTGGACAACTCAAATGAAACACAAGGCTGTGTGAGAGGGAACTGGGACTGGTAAAGAAGCAAAGGAGAGAATTAATCTACTGCAGAACATCATGGACCCAGAGTAATGAAAATGAAAATATTTCTCTGTGAAAATAAAGGGGTGCAGCGGTATTGATTAGTGAGCTTCTGACCTACCTGACACTTGTGTCCTCAATTACCAAGGAGGCTGAACAGCAGCATGACTTTCCACGTTCTGCTCTGCCTCTTGAGGTGCATTAAGGCTAATAATTTAATGATTTGTTAATCTTATTAAACATATTTCCTCAACTTCTCCTAATCTGAGCACCCCTCGGCTGCGTCAGGTAAAGTAATCAAATGCAAAATGCTATAAACAGAGCAGGGAAACAGCTTGATAAGCAATTGAGTAGCAGAACAAATGAAAGATCAGCCAAGCTAAAAGGTTTTCTGCCGTTTTTTTCTGATCACGCTGTCAATCAGAGGTTCCTCTCTCTCAAGTCCCTGTAGCGTTTTTCATCTCCAGAAATGAGCCACTCAGATAAAATTATACAAGATGACAGAAACAAGCAAGTAAATAACGGACAGTAATTGTCATATAAAATGTACAGCCTACACATCTTGCCGGCAGTAAGTATAATTTACATGGTGACTTTTGATTTCCTTAATGATTTCTGATGTTGATCACATTACGATTAATTTAATTGAGCTGAGGAATAAACAGATGAAAAATAAACACCAAGCGCAGATCTAGGTGCATTGGGACCTTCAGATATTTACTTTTCATCACCCATTTAAAGCACTCGTAGGAGATGGTTTCATTTTTTTCGTCAACAAGTTACCTGACTGTGCACTCATATATCTACATGTGTGTGCTCTTTATGAGATGTAACGTTATAATATATGGTAAATAAACTGTGGTAAATGACCAGTAACAGCATCATTCATCATGAGCAGTGGTATCGACTCCAACAACTGTCTGAAGGTAGACAGTTGTGTAGGAGGACAACACTTATTAATATTAATAATAACGGGTTTTGCCTTCAAGACCCTGATGGTAAATTTCACATGCTTTTTTTCTCCTCCTGTGACTGTGTGTGACGGTTATCACGTAATACAGTATACTCGGCTAATGGACTTTTATGTTGCTTCTGGGAAAGGAAAACCTGATTAAGGTGCTGGATAATAATAGACAGCAGCTTCATGTTAAAAGCTAAATGTGACAAAATTGAAACCTTGGTCAGCTTGTAATTGACCGATCGCTAAACCAGTCCCCTGAGCAGCAATTGTCCAATCATAGTTTAACTGTGTTGAAATGATGTGCATAGAGCTGGAGTGACAGAATTGTCTGGGGCAGGATTGTGTTTTTTATTTAGACTTTCCGCTCTAGTAACCGCAGCCAAACTCGTTACCAGAAATGATGATATGTTCAGCACACAGCCTCCTTATCTGGCAATCTGTTTCTCTTGTAACATTATGATTGAAACATACACAAACAATAAGGCATACATTTATGTATGGCTTATCAAGGTAAGCTAAGCAGAAAAAAACAGTGTTAAGTTAAAGCTACATTATGTAACTCCTTTCAAATATTTTTAAGTAGCGATGTGCTCCATAACTTAGTAACTTTATACAGTATGTAAAAGGTTCTGTCAGAACCTGTTGCTACACAGACTCACAGAACGACACTCGCAGCGATGCAGAGGATGTGACACATCAAGCCAACATCAGAGAATTAGTGGCGACGAAGACCAACTGTTGCAAAGCCTCACTTGACCTTTGACCTGGGCCAACCAGTGGCATTTGAACACACAGAAAACACTACAGCCATGAGCCAACTACAATGTACATTCTGCGCCTGCGGAGGACATGGGAACTATAAACAGAGCTGCATGAACACAGATTATGTGACGGTTACTTTACAATATAGGTGATAAGAAGTTGTTATAGCATTTGATAAGCTGAATAGCCAATCACAATAATTTCTTTCATCGTCACGACCAATGCTGATTCAACACACTGAATTGGTTGACAAGCCATCAAAAGGGGTGAGGAAAATGCAACGGACGCTCTCTGATAACCTGTTGGTAGTCGACAGCTGTGTCACAGCCGTAAGGTTTTTGAATAAGGCTTGATGTTCTGACCAATCACAGGAGGCCTAACCCTGAGATTCCAAGTCCCATGCTACACTTACTTGATTTGCAAACCCTGCTTATAGTAGTGGTCTAATAAAATGTAAGATCACATGTAAGAACTTCATACACTACTTAGTAGCAAATTACTAGTATCCCCACAGCTCTGACTGACAAGCAGGATCATACAGGACAAGAACAATGTTTTTTCTTTATTTTTGCATCTTTGTTATTGATTATCAGTTGGTGTTAATATTTTACCCAGGCTTCAGCCTCAGGGTTTTAGCATAATGTAATTTAGGCCACATAACCATCCAAGCCATTCTTAGGATAAAGCAAATTTTTATAGAAATGTGTAAAGTAAAAATATCACAGTAACCAAGGGGGACAGGGTTTAGCTAGCGCTCAGTTGTAGCATATTTATTTTTTAATATTGATATTATTATAAAACATAATGCTTTTGAACATGTGGCATAAGAAATTAAATTCTCGTAAGAAAACTATGTATTAATTAGCTATTTGCTTTGTATGTTTTTATGTAAATGTTATTTTCATTGTATTTCCTTGTTATTTTTTTTTGGGGGGGGGACAAAATATGTCCAGGGATGTACGATAGTGTGTCATATCTCACCATCATTATCAAAACTGTGTTCATCTCTGGTCAAGCATAAGCTGTAATTTGAACATTTTAAAGCTGATTGTATAATATCAGGTCAACTGAGATCACAATCCCAAATGGATGATGCATAGATTGTGTACAACTGCAGACTGGTACTGTATGTCAGACTTTTAAGACTCCTCAATAACACACAGTTTTTTAAATGCTCCGCCTGGTTTTCATTTCTAAAAAGAAAAAAAGGGCAGCGCAGAAGATATATTTGCTTATGACAACACCTTCTGACACATGACAGATTCACGCTGCTGGAGGATTTACTGCTCTGCAGCTGCACACACCAAACAGTTTAACGACACTGATAAATTGCATATACGTCACTCACTTCAAGTGTTCAGAAGAGTGTTGGGGAGAGATTCAACAAAGGAAAGAGCACCAGATGCAATACAATAGCATTCAGACGTTTGTCTTCATATGCATTTACACTAAAAGGCTGATGACTCATGAAACACCAATCGATCACAACTTCTGGAGCGGTTCTGTCTCTCAGCTTTACACAGAAACTAGGAAAATGATTATCATCCACAGCACGTCTTAAATGTACTGTATGACTCATAGAAACACACAACAGATGAGCAAGACATTTTTATTGTGGAGTTTGCCTAAATCGGGAGCCTTGATCGATGATATTGCAGGTCAAAAGACGATTTGGGGATGCGGTAAAACTTTTCTAATCAAGAAAGGTTGTCATCCAAAGGCTTGAAATGATTCAGACTATAATAAAGTATCAAATGAAGCAACCTAAAAAAACAACAATATATAAAGCTTGGCTGCTTTGTTCATGCAGTCTCATGTCACAGGGTCACTGTAAGAAAAATCATTTTTAAAGGACCGTGTCCAAGCCTGCACGATGACTGAACAACAAGCCCTGTGCTCCTCACAGAGTGATTCCATCACAGACTTAATTTTCAGAAATGAAAAGTGTTGAGGTAATGCCAAGAGATGTGTTTTGCTTTGTTATTACTTGACATTTTATCCATTTGGACAACATATTGGTCCTTCTGACAATCTGTTGGCACTTTCTTGGAAAGCAGACTCAAGCTATTTTCTCTCTCCTGGGAGCTGTCAAAGTAAGACACACAATGTAACACTTTATTATTATGTGGTCTTAAAATTCTCTCATCCTTCATTCTGTTGCATTGATTTCATCCAGTGATCCTTTTCCTGTGGGATTCATCAAGAGGGCTCTCCACATTTACAAGACTCATAAAAGTACAAGGAGGTAAACGGATGAGGAATGGTAAAAAGTGGCCTAAGCTGCTTCATTTTATGCACTTACATACAATTACGTACCATATTCCTCTCATGGATGCCAACTGGTTGGCTTAACACAAAACAAGTGGGAATATTTACCTTTATATTCATCAGACTTTAAGGGAAAGGATATACTCACTTTCATGTTCTGCTGCACTTCAGGCAGTGGTGTATTTATCTGGAAACATGCGACTTTGTCTCACCCACGGGTTTATGGTGTATTTGAAGTATTTTGATTTAAGGTCAAGCTCAAGTTTCTGTCTGTCTTCGTGCGCTTGCACGTTGCCCTGTCATTTTAGAGTTGTGTTGCAACTGCTGGCGGGCAGGGCAGCTGTGAAAGCTCTTGATTTCCCCAGGGAGTTACTCTGGTGCTATGCCCACACTTTGCGATTACCTCTACCATCGCGCAAGGCTTCTATGACACTGGTGCTGCTAGTTTATTTTTAAACTGTCTCTCGAATCACAAGGCAATCAACTACTTTGCTGATACTTTTCAGGGTCAAAGGTGTTGCCACTTTTTAATGTCTTTTCATCTAGTTTTAAGCAAGACAAGGCAGCTGTTTTTATACAGCACTGATCAAGCACAGAGGCAATTCAAAGTACTCTCCACAGACAAGGACAAGCATGAGAACAACATTAAAAACTATAACCAATAAAAGCAATTAGGGGAAATGGGACAAAACATGAATAAGGTGAAATAAAAAACAAGCAAACAAAGAAAATATATAGGAGATCAGATAGACAGCCATAGTGCACAATTACAGTGCAGTGTTGCCCAACAGAGGAAACAGAAGTGCAGCAAGGAAACCAATTAATCAAAAGCACAGGAAAATAGCCGAGTTTTACATTTAGATGTAAAAGTAACTTGACTCTGGATCTGACTCGAGGTTCTACCTGCCAACTGCTTCCTAAAGATCTAAGAGGCCATGGGGTTTATAAAGCTTCAAAATACTGTAAACCCAGCCGACATCCAACTCACTCAATGATTTTTAAGCCAATAGTGTAAACATTTACAATAAGAACAGGAGTGATGTGATCGGTTCTCCTGGTTCGTCTGCTTATGTTCCGCTTTGTAAAAAATCAGGTCAGACTGCCCTACCTTCAGCTAAAAGAAACATAACAAAACCCCCTCTTCTTGAATACAGTCCCACATCCACCGTCATCTGACACTGTAAACCTAATATAAATGCACCTTCATCCCTTGAAATAATAACAATAAAAAATTGAGACATGTCGGCATTATTGAAAGGTTTAATACCTAAATCCAATGAGCACCAAGGGCTTTTTTCTTGATTCTGCAGATTTTCAGCACAGAACAGGGCTTCTACAAGCACGTTTGGGAAAAGACATGTTGATGCACCAAAACCGGGGTTAATGCTGAAAGCCGCTTGAGTGGCAGCAAATTTGGTAGCAGCGGTGAAAGAAAATGTGTGGCTTCCTTTCAACAACAAAATGTCAGTAAACACAAAAATTAAGTTTAGAAATCTCTGACTGTAGCCCCAGCTGTTTCAGCCACTGTGTATCCTCTCCTAGCAGAGAGCTGAAAGCCATGATAATGCATAGTCAATTGCTGCCATTTAAATAGTTTCAGAATCCATCTCTGTCAATGCCACATTCACCGTGGAAAATACAAATCAATTATGGTAAGTGGAGCTATAGTTAAGTCTGTATTGTGCCGAGCGAGTTTGTACTAATGGCTGAATCGCATTCACTTTACCAGACATGTGCTTACAGCCATGGGCTTTATGATGTGAAAACTGTGTTTTTTATGACAAGTTGTGTGAAGAACTCCACTTAAAGTTAAAATGCTTCTTTTTATTATTATTTTTTAAATTATTATTAATATTGTTTATTATTATTATTATTATTCAATGGAAATACTCTCCACAAATTAAACTAATGTGGAGAGGCACTGTGGACACCAACCGTAACACAGACTGACACAACAACACTGCTGCCATTGCAAATGTATTCCCTCATGAAGGTTTTTGCCTAAGGATCACCCTTCTGACCAATCAGAGAAGTCTATCGGCTGTGTGCCACATGCATGTAAATGGACACTTTCCGCTGTCTATCAAAGTCTGAAAGGACAAAAGCAAAAGTCAAACCATAAGATATTCAACGCTAGGAGATAGAGTCATGTGTAATTATACCTGCAGCTTTTGTATGTAAACATATTAAATATTTACTCAGTGCAGTAAATGTCTTCATGGATTTCTATAACTATGTTGTTTCTTTTAGCTTTACATTTCTTGTTAGTCTTTCTTGCATAATAATTATACTGGTCACCGTGGTCTGCTCAGAGCACAGATTGGTATTTGTAGGGAGGAAAAAAGGTTGCTAGGCAATCCATTGAGATCTAAGAAAAGGTCTGTATGAGATGTGGCAAAGACAGAAAGCTGGCAGTTGCTGGGTAAATTGCAAGTAGACAATTAAAGTCATATCACACTGAGCTGTGGAGCAGAATGAGAGGAGCAGGCAGCTGAATGAAGCTGTTTACCTCCTGTCCTCACACGCTGCAGCAAGTGGCTGATATCAACAGGCGACATAAACAATTAAGTACACTCCATAAATTAGGCAGTGATTGATTATGTTGTTTTGAAAAAAAAAAAAGCTTAACAATAATTACATCCTATTCCGGATATTTTGTGCTTTATCTGACATAGTTACCAAAGCTTTAAATGGGTTTCTGCTTTCATTTTGCATTTCAAACACAAACACACACACCCACACACACAAACAGAATAAATAATGGGCTGTTGATGAAACAGCACAAATGTCCACTACTTGACAAAGTTCACCCACTGACATGGCACAACAGGGCAGATTGAATTTAGCCGTCTTTCAACTTAATACACAGGTGTGCCCTGCGGAGTGTGGGGGGATTTATGAGTGGGAAGACTGTAGCTGTCATATCCCTGCAGCAGCTACACCACCACCACCACCACTGCTCAGCATCTCTGCCAAGGCACAGTTTACTCTGCCAGCACTGCCCCTTGCATCCCAATGAGCTGCATGCAGGAAATGGCTAATGTTACAGCCTCTCATCATGTATCCTGGGATATGAGCTCAATTAACTCAATATAAGCACTGTCAATGGGGATCAGAACAGATACAAGCCTCACATTCAGCTGTGTCTATAATTACAGTTTATGTAACAAACTAAGGGCCACAAATGCAGTATCTGATCAATTTGATTGATTGCTTTGATGTTGAATTTCTTTGTTTCATACCCCTCATTTTGCCTGTAATCCATCTTTTAGTGTCTGTATGCACCATATGGGACATTTGGGGCGATCTCTGAAGCCAAGAATAAAACCAGAGGATGCTCCATCAATTTTAGCTGGCTACGCTGATTTACATCTCCCTGGCAGAAGGCAATTCATGACTTGCAAAAATCTAACATTTTCCTTTCATTTTTCTACAACTGGGAATCTATCATGGCAGATCTGATCAAGAACTTCAAGAAATGACTGTGGAAGGACTTTGCCCGATAATGCTGAACTGGTGAGCTTGTATATTTAATCAGAAATAAATTAGAAGCTGAACCTGGTTCAGTAACAGTGAGGTCTGTTGCTATTAGAGCTCAAATTGATGAATGAGGGTCACAGGAGCTTCAGCACGAAAGGCTCTTTGTAACTGGCAGGGTTTCACTCATGAGTTATCTCTTTAGGTTACACACAAACACCTGGCAGGAGGGAAATCCATTAAAGGGACCTGGCCTGGGTGCACACTGCTCATGTCCCCTAGATCAGTATCATTTTAAGCTGTTCTGTGTAATGCTTCAGTCCCTTTGCAACCACATCCATTTTTAAGCTGATTTTGTATTCACAACAGGCCGATGACACATTTCATAACTCATTCATTCGAAGATGAATAATGGATTTTACAACCATTTGATATTGCTTTTGTTGCAACTTCATTTTACTGTCACATTTTAACATTATCGAGGCTGCGTGAACAAAGTTCAGAATAGAGACATTTCAAAGACAATTAGAAAAGTATTCAGCATCCAAAATGTGCATTACTACTCTTGTAACAAAAGAATTAAAATAAGCTGTTCCAAAAAAAATTGATAGCTCTTTTACAAATGTGTCATAAGCCTCCAGTTAATATGTAGAAAAGTGTACAATATGTGTATACTGTAGCCAAAATATGCACTTCTAAATATTTTTTCAAATTCAGGATATGGCACTGCTTTCCCCCATTCTCTCATTAAATGTAGTCAATAACTTATTCTACAGCTAATCTCCCATTTGTCTATTAAGTTTCACATTTAATTTAGAATAATTGAAAAATATAAAATTATCATAAATGTGTAAATGCAGCTGTAAATTGTTCTTTTAATTGCTACTAGCTCTAGCAATTACAGCTATTTGTCCAAGTTTCTTCAGCACCATCCTATGAATACAAATGTTGTGATGCACTGTGGAGAAGAAATTAGCCTCTCCTAAAGAGACTGTATAATAGTGGTTTTCTCATCTGTCTTTGAAATCCTTAGGTGCTGGAGCATGTTGTTTGTGTGTAAAGCCCAGGGGCATCATGTGTACTGCAATGAACTGATTTATTAAATTGTTTGCCTCAGAGCAGAAAAACACACAGATATCACCCGTATTACAGGGGAGCTGGAGACTGTTGACTGGTGCATCGGTGCCACAAAATGATAAATTACATCAAAAGCAGCCAAGTAAGATCCTTTGCACATACACACTGTGTGACACAGGCACTTTACTTCATGCACACACCCGTCCAGACAGGACTTTTTTTAGAGTTTCTTGTCAGCTGAAAGGGGAAATGGATGATAAAAGGACTTAGAAGTTGTGAATGGTGTGAAGTGAGGAGCGATTCTTTACTCTTCATCTTTTGTGTCACATGTAGTTATTGTATCTTCTGTTTATTCCTATTTCTTTTTTTTTTTTTTGACTCAGGATGTGAATCACCACCCTCCAGATGTCTACCAGAACTTACATCGGTTCATCTTCACACTTGTAAGAACACTGATGATCATGGTGCTGATGACTGACTATGTTTTATGCCATATTACAGCAAAATATACAGTATGTTGGTCTAAATCTGTTACAGCCTCATAGCTTTAAATGGTATCAACAAATGCACCAGTACTAATATTCCAATGACTTGCTGTATTTTATAATATCTATAATACTAGATTATATAATATATTATACATTATATATATAAGACTAGCTATTAGTCTTATTTAATTGAATTATTTGATTTTCTAAGCCTAGTTTGCCACTAACTTAGACACTTCTTAAAAAATAGACACACATTTATGCAACACTGCAACAGGTTTTTGTTGCTGTAATAATATTTTCTGCTTACAATGGAAATTAATAGATTACAATTGAAGTGATGGAGAACAAATTGCTTGCAAATGCGTATCAAAAGTTAATATGAGGCTTCCAGACGGCAAGTTAATCAAATCAAGTGGATATCTTCCTCAGGTAAAGTCTTTCTTTTTGGAGAATAATTCTTTCTTTGTGTTTCCCTCAACTCTGTTTCCCTGTTGAGTTGCACTCAAAAGAAAGTAGGAAAAATAAGGAATTTTGCATTAAGGCTTTAACTTTGCAAGAAATCCTCTTAAAGTGATCATCTGTCAAGGTTGAAGCCTTGTATTGTCTTCAGATAAACATTTAAAAACATCTTTTCACAGAGGGAGGACTGGATATTTTCACTCATCATTGAAACAGAAGCATCTCTTAACATCCTGTATTAACAAGATGACTAATTAAAGCAAGGTAAAGCTGTTTCTGTGTTCACATGGACACCTGACAATCAACTGAATAAGAGACCTGAACATTTGTGAATTGAATCTTTACATTACATTTTAATGCAGGACCTTTAAATTCTTAAAAAAAATGTAGATAATGTGGCAGAGAAAAACTTTTTTTCCATACGGCTTATAAATTGCAAGCTTCTGGTTTAACATACTGTACAGAAAATTAATTGATCATCCTATTTTGCAGCTTCTTGGATCAAACCAAAAAAGAATGAAAAACAAGAAGCCACATGCTAAAAGAGATCTATGTGAATGTGGGGCCATATGTTGGTTTGAAAAACAAAAAACCGACACATCTGTTTTACTTCATTCCTCCTGCTTCTTTTCTGTTGTATTTTAAAAATCTGACAGTATGGACATGTCAACATGTCCCATTTCTATAGTACATAACTGTTTACAGTATGCACTAATTGTCCATATAGTACGTGATGCATGCAAACTATTAGTGGGAAGACACCACACAGTAAACCTCACAAAGAGAAAGCAAACTATTTTTATATCAGTGTGTTTGCAAAGTGGTTTCACCACCACTGACATGTTTGATTTAATTTTTCTCCAGCTTTGAGTAACTCTGCCATTGTCTTATCTCATTGTACTGCAGGACAATAATGTCAGTCAGCAGCACACTCAGAAAGATCAACAATGTTAGTAATATGCATCCTGACTGCTTAATTTGTCACTTTTCCAGTGTGAACACGCCACCCACCCAAAACCTGATTAGATTTAGTGTGTGTTATGGATTCGGGACACAGCTTGTGACAGTGTTTTGATTTTGCATCGCCACACCTGGGACCAATTTACATTAACAAGGGATTAAGTCAGATGGGGTGCTGATGTTTAAGCTGGGATTTGGCTTCGCACTTGTTTTCCCATGTTATTGAAGATTAACATAAGTAATTATCAGTAACATGAAATGTGACTTTTGCTACATATATACTCACTGGCCACTTTATTAGGTACACCTGTACAAACTAATGCAATCTGGTACAGCAGCTCTGGCATGACTTCTACTTTAACAATGTTATAATTTCTTAGTTTTTAAGTTGAAACTGTGAGATAGGGGATAATTCTACTGTATGTTTATTATTGAGGTTGAAGTGGGTAGTGGAGTCGTACCGGACTGCATTATAAGAATAGGTGGTTCGAAGGTTTTGGCCCCCTCGTTCATTTTAAAAAGGATGGCCAAAACATCAGAGCCGAGCATTTATTGCTACAGACCATATACAACTTTTAATAATCTGTTGAGTGTGTGTTATCAGCAGTGGAAAGGTAAAGTAGTCTACAGTGACATAGATAGTATTTCCATTTTCTAAAGCTTTAGTTTTCTATATACTCCATTAGATTGCAAGAGCAACACACTTTTAGTCAACCTAATGTTTTTGACAGATATGTAGGTGCGTGTTTGCAGATGCAGATTTTGAGTTATGATACTACAACACAGACATGTTGCTGCTATCAAATTCAAAATAAGCTAATATTTGCCATGAAATAGTAAAATATCTCAGTACTAACATCTGGTGTGTTGTTTATCTTTAGTTGTGACTAAATTATGGGTTGATGAGATTTGAAAATCATTGCATTCTGTTTTTATTTATGTTTTACACATTGTCCCAACTTTTTTTGAATTGCAGTTGTACTTTACTGCATAACAATTTTAAATTAGATTGGCTTTCAACAACTACAAATACTATTTTGACAAAATAAAATAAAATAAAACTCTCTCTCTCTCTTTATATATATATATATATATATATATATATATATATATATATATATATATATATATATATATATATATATATATATATATATAACTTTAAACTCTGACTGTTGGTACAGTACTTTTCATACGTAAAGTAGTTTACAGATAATACATTTGTACCTTTACTTAAGTAAATGTAGGTATTTTACAACACAAACTCCTGTTCCAACAAAAGCTCTGGTATTTTAACCTGTATTTACATGTGACCCTTAACATTTTCATTTCCAGGATACAACTTGGTCATTAACACGAGCAGCAGTAACGGCTGAACACAGACCAACTGCGGAGTGCCATCTACAGAAACACAACCCTGACAAGAGATCCGTGAATTTGCAGTGCATAAACAGCACAGGAATCAGCATCAAAGATGTCACTAAATCTCAAGGATTACCACTGTGTGTCCATACCCAACCCAATAACTGTGAAACGCTTTGATGTTTGTTCAGGTGGCTGTTAAAACAATGTGCTCCTCTCACACTGCTTGTTTTTCTCTGCCTGTGTCTAAAAAAAATGAACCTATGAACTAAACTTTTAAAAATTTAAAAGTATAAATAGGAAATCAATGTTTTATTAAAATTGCTTTCTCCACAAATATATAGAATTTAGCAAAAAAGTAGATGCTCTTGCAAAAAAATATTAACAATACAACACTTCATATTGTTAATATTCACTCATAAAAGACACACACAGCAGTGCCACAGTGGATTACAGGGATGGCACTCTGCACAAAAAAAAAGTCTAATACAATTATATAGCTGTTAAGTGCATGTCCACACCAGTAAGAGGCACGAATGAAGAAAAACGCATTCTTCTTTGTCAGGGAAAGAGAATTGTCAGCCTGCATTGAGCACTGCTTGTTGTATTATCTATTAAAAATGTTCCTACAGCAAGCTGCACAAAACCTCTCACACATGTCAGCTCCAGAGATCACCCACACAATCTCTCTGTTTGTCTGTCTGCCCTGAGTAACAGCTCATCAGCTACAGGCTCTGTGGACAACTACTACACCTCACACACACACACAGACACACACACAGAGAAAGAGAGATTCACCGCCTCCACTGCCACCCAGACCTATGCACATCCATCATAATTATGCACAGCAGGAATTCAAATAGCTCTTTGTTCTTCAGAGCAGAAAAATATTGCACCAATTTTACTCCACATTATACAGCACAAACAAAACAAGCAACGTAAAAATCTATTTTGGTTATTTTTGTTCACCGACTACAACAAGCGAAACGCTTCACTTAATTTGGCAGAAATCTGATAAAGTTAAGTTATTTGTGCTTCCTCTGGCTCCTTTATAAGCATCATATGAAAAAGTTACTGAACAGACAATTCTGAATACCTGAAGGCAATATTGATATTCTACTGTATGCAAAGCCATCTCCTCTCCTGTTTCTATCATAAGCTGTGTGGGCTATGTCACCTTTTCTGTGACATTTTTCACTCATCTAAACAACAGCTCGGAGCTGTACTTCTCGGTCAGTGTCATATCCACTTGCTCAATTGCATCTCAGAAGGAGCTGACCCATGGGCAGGATGCATAAATCTCCTTCAGTGACACACTTGCTTGTGTGGCCTCTCGCAGTGTGCATGTTATACGGCTAAAAGGTAAAGGCAAAGAAAGGAGAAACAGATACAGAAAAAGAGTCAGTGAGACCAGGTGAAGAAATGTTAGATCAGCATTGCTGTCCAGGAAAACAGGCCAAGTTCTCTTGTCTGTTTTTGTAGAACAATACAATTTTTTTAAGACTCCATTTACTTAATTATATCCCCTTGATTTAACATCATTTGGAATGAAAATGAACAAATGATTTGATTTACAGGCTTATAGACCACCAAGTCCAGTTGTTTAAAGAACTCTCAGGTTTGTGGGTGGTTGCATTTTCATTTTTCTGTTGTGTGCAGTAAATATAAATCATAATTTAGTCAAAGAAATAACATGATGTAAAATAAATGCAGCAAAATAAAATTAAATCAGAGTTTTAACGTTAATTTTGATGCTGGAAAGTCTTAGGGTGTCCAGCAATGGGTCGTCTACAAAGAGCAAGTCATGAAAAAAATGATTATATTTCTTGAGTTGTCATTATTCTCAGTCTAATTTTACGCTAATCTATTTAGATATTTTGTTTAAACGAGATCTCAAGTGTTACACAAGATGCAAAATGCAATAATCAAGAATGTGTTTGTTTCCACTTAGGCGAGGTCATTTCTTTCTACGTTTGCAGTACGTCTATAAATAATAAAAGATGTCACCTTAGGGACAGAGAAGGAAAGAAAGATGAGAATCATAAACGCGAATCACAAATAATAAAGTTTTAACTCCTTGAAAGTGGAAGGTTGGATGAAACTCGGGGGAGATTAAGTGAGATTAAAAATGCTTAATACCTGGCAGCTCATCATTGGGCAGCTTTCCATGAAGCAGTGACACTAAAGGTGACTTTGACACAAAGAGCAGGGTTGTGCATGACACTCTGTCATGTTGGACCAGGGAATTCTTTCCCATTTCTGTGCAACAATAAGCTGTACACACTTAAGTCACTGGGGTAATTTAGTCCAGAAATTTCGATCGCAACATTTTTGTTTTGTTGATTTTCCTTTGTGATTTTAAAGTCTACTGTATTACCTGTATATCATATTGCCCCTTTATTCTTCTATTATGAACATGACAGGAGTCTTCACTCTATTGTTTTACTCTATGTGGACAAAATCATCTTTTATTTTTGGTTCTTTTATAAATATGTGTCGAAAGCTATTATACCAGCTCTGCTGTTTCCCAGAGCCTCCACACACTGTAAATGTTGGCTCTATATCTTCTGTTCAATTTTCCCCCACAGTAATGTTCCCCTGAATTAAATGGGTTTGTGAAATTGAGAATATAGGAAACCATTTTAGAGAGATAAAATTATTTTTGGTACAGTGAGAGCAAAGTGTATATCCTCTTCTAAGTGATTTCTGGGGTACAAAAATCAATAGCTCTCTAGTTGCATTTCTGCCAAGTTGATGGAGGTGGTTGAGTACAGGTGCAAAGATAGATCAAGTTGGAAATCAATCAAATCCAAAACATTCCATTTGAAATGCGAGAAATGTAGGGCACTGAAGTGAGCAGGAGTCAATTTCAGAACGTTAAAGGTTCAGACATGTTGGAGAAGCATATACCACCTTGTCTGGAAGGATAAGGAGGTTTAGTTTTAAACACTACAAGTCATGTAATCATTAGTCATGTCCCCCGTCACTATCCTATGGTTCTGGGCATTTTGGTAAGACAGCTACTGACACCCTAGAGGGGACGGTTTTATATTTTATGACAATTCTTTGATTTTTAAAAAAAATCTTTTTTTGCTTTATTATCTTAAAATGCAACTTCATTGAGCTTCATTCAACTTATGTTCAATGTCATGTCATAGGCATCATCTGTCTGTAATACCTCTGTGTTAGTACTGCTACATTAATCATGCAGGGGAAATAATAAAGAGCATGACCTGGTTAATGTCTTAGACTCTAATCTGTTAATCAGCCTCTGAGGAGCAGCCGTCTTACTATGAGACTTTTACTTATGAATGTCCTAATCACATTTTATGATCCAACATTTAATTGTTTCTCTTCCTTAACCCTGCATTGAAAAGATGAAATCAGTTTAGATATGTTGAACAGAGGAATAATTCTGGAACAAGAAAATATAATAAGTTGGTTTTAATGTATTCTTTGTTATTTTCTATATTGATAGATGATGTTGCAGTGATTCTGTTACAGGAAGCACTAGACACATATCCACTGATCCCAGCATTAACCTTGGTCAAGTACTAAAGTGTATTTACATGTTGCTGAAACAGATGCAAAATTGCTCTTGATGGCATATACATAATTAACTGAAACTGACCCCTTTTTCATGGTTTCTGCTTCAGTGGGTTACTCACTAACATGCTGTGCCTTTAGTGTATTAACAGAGCATAAATAAGTGTTTTTGTCCAAACACCTGGATTTATAAATAATCAAAATGCATCAATTTCATGCTTCAGGACGTCTATTACTTCAATTTCAGTGTTACGTATATGTATAGTATATTATCACAAGCGAAAAAAGGACAAGGTGACAACATAAGCAGCAGCCAGCAGACTAATGATGTTTCGGTGCGTGTAAACCCACAGCAAAGAGGGCTCCTACAGTCTTCTGTCAGGTTCAGGTCTATCTTTATCAGTTTGCATACAGTTTTTGGTTTGTTACTTTGTTTTCTTGTTTTCATTGAACTGCCACGAAGGGCAGAGGATCTTTGGGGCCCTTCCAGCTTGTGCCACCATAGAAGACCTCACTTATGCCTAAAGATGGCGCTGACATGGATATACACAAAAATCATCAGTTTTGGATTACTTGCCTATAGAAATGAAAATTAATAATTAATAATTATTGTAATAGTAAATTAATACAATAATAGATTTAAGCTACCTTAAACTACTTAACTTGTAATCTACAGTATTACAGGGCTTTAAGAGTATACCACCCCCTCCAAACACACTTACACTGTCACATATGAAAGTAGACATTTTTTATTATTATTTCAGCCTCAAGAAACAAGACAGATTGCTTTTTCCTGCAGTTTTTTCTTTGTTTTAATATATTTCAGCCAAGAATTACACCTTGCACTATGCTGATTTCCTTTATCACTTGATGTGACCTTTTAGTAGGTTGAGAGAAACACAGACACTTCCCTGTGAAATGTCACAATACCATCTTGGGTGTCTTTGTAATTGTATTTTGTGAAAAACAAACAAAAAAAAAGTGTGTGTTGAAAACAGAGGCAGTAACTTGCAGAAATCTTTTGGTCGTGTGCTTGTGGAAGAAATTTACAGCACGTTAACAATGGTTATATCAGAGATGCTTTATATACCTATATAAATTATTAAGTGAATTAAAGGTGTATTTGTCTTGGTCAAGGACACCTCACTCTTATGAAGGTAAAAGAATAGCATAGGTTTAGTTCACAATTATCATCTTTATGTCTTTGTATTGGCAAAACCAGATAAGTCCTGCAGATAACAGAGGTACATAAATAACTCTGTGTCCTTGCCGAACTGCTGTCTTTGAAGGTATATGACCTTTTGCTTTAAGCTTGACCTGAGAGTTTTCAATATGTGTTTAATTGTTTTACTACAGTATGTGTACGACATCCTTCTCATTCAATAAGTGAGTGAAGACAGAGTTATCTTTTCTTCCGTGTTCATGTGCAAACACTGCCTAACAGCAGATATTCTGTGACTACTTGAAACACAAATTTGTCAATAAATGGCCTTAACAGTATATTAAAGTCTGAACAGTATTGTGTCAGACCTGGTGGCTTCTTCTACATGTTTTGTATGGAGCTTGCTGCAAGCTTCTTTGTTTTGTAGGACCTTGTAAACCTTTAAACACCAGCAACAAAAGACTCTCAGCTCTCTGTTGGGTTTTACAAAACAGTCAACTTCAGTGACTGAATTTATAGAGGTTCTTTTGAGATCAATATTGAATGTATATTTGAGAGAAAATATTTGCATCTCACTGTTGAATTGGCAAAAAGAGTAAAACAAAGAATGATTCCTTCATCAACATAATATTTAATACTCATTTAGCTAGTACATATGCTCCATCATCAGAGTATAATCATGAGTATAAACCTTCTATCGTGTTTCTGATCTTTAAAAAACACTGTCAACACTTAATGCTTGATGAGTGATGAGAGGGCACTAGGTGTGTTAAAAGGAGCTTACACTTTAAATTTGAAAGTGGGTAGATCTCACGGGGCAGTTTGTTGAGAGCTACAAAAATGATGGAATAAGAAAACAGCTTTCTCAAAATAAAATTAAGTTCATAAAGCTGGAGAGGGAAATGTGAATATGAAATTATTTCAGAAACAGTACCAACTGTGAAGACCATAATCCAGAAATGGAAGAAACGTCAACACACTAAGATGCTTCCAAGAAGTGGAAGATCAAGAAAAATAACTCAAAGAGGCGTTAGGAAACTTGCTCCAGAGCTTCATGAGAATCCAAAACAAACAGCAGGGAACCAGGGAACGTGACAAAGTCCTCAGAGGCAACTGGAATAAAATTCCACATCTTCACCATCGAACATATTTTGCACAAGTCTGGATTGTATGGGGGAAAAGCATGCTTGGAGTACTCTAAGGAGCATGTGAACAAACCAAATGAGTTTTATGCACTCACAAAATTAACTGAGGCATTTGTCTGACTTGCAAAAGAGAAATAGGTTTGACTAATATTAATATACTATGTTTACTTGTGTTCAATGATTTATTCTTGTTCACTGTCTTACTACAATATGTTCAAAACAAATTATGTTCACTTGAGGCAGACTAGATCTGCCTTCATACAGTATTTTTGGAGACTGGTCTGATGACACAAAATTTAATGATTTGGTCATACTCACAAAGTTTGGTAGGAATAAAAAACTGCGTATGAGGAGAGGAACACTGTTCCCACAGAAAAACATGGTGGAGGCTCACTGATATTTTGGGGGTGCACAATATGTCTGCATCAGGAACTGAACTCTGCATAAAGTGGAAGGAAGAATGAATCCAGCCTAATATGAGAAGATTTTAAATCCAAACTACTACTATGAGTCAAAAAACAAATAATAAAGAGGCAGTGGATCCTTAGGGGAATGCAAAGTTTTCCACTCAACTGTAATTGAAAGTATATTATTAGCAATATTGAATTGTTGTGTGGTATGTGTTATATGGTGTGGATATAATATAATGAAACAGAGCATAGAACAATAGCAGTGCAAATAGGAATCTTGTGTAAATAGTCACACAAACTAACTCCAATCATAGCTTCAAAAGCTAACAAACAGTAATTATTAGTATATTGTTGCTGATGAGACAGACTCATAAACCCAGAGGGAAACCCAGTTACACAATAAGTCAGTTTGTACCCCATGACCTCAGAAAAGAAACAACAACACAGAGAGCTTGAAATACATTCATTCCTAAATGTTATAAAACACTGGAAGCAATCTGACACTGTTTGGTGACTATGCCCTGGGGTTTGTGCCAGATGTCAGGCACCACCACTTAGCTCCCGAGGTCAGAGAAAGTGAGCAGGTATGTACATGACAAGTACGAATGGCTGTTTGTGTGAGCAGCCATAATTGCACCGATAGGAACCATTACCTGTCCTTCCCAGGTGAGATTATCAAGTCAATGGTCTTGAACTAATGACCAGAACATTGAGCCCAGACCTCTGCGAGCTGCTCAGTGCCTGAGTGGCGGAGAGGAAATCTGTCTCAGATGAAATAGCAATCAGGCTGTTCTACGGCTTCTGGTAGGACACATATGGACAAATTAATAACATTTATAACAGCAGAAAGTGAACACTCAGTCGGCAGTTAGAGTAATAGTGATTCACAGCTCTACTTTAAATCATTTAATTAAATACTGTTATTAAAGGAATCTCTCTCTAAATCTTCATGGGTGCTAGTGTGAATTAACAGTAATGTTTCTTCTACAGATAATGGAAGTCGCCTATTTGATAAACTTTTCTTATTCTTATTCTTGTTGTTAATAGAACGGCCAATAATTTAATCATGATTGAAACGTTTGGCTACTTATCCAATATGTTAGAAACATTTCTAACCAAGAAGAAAGAAGTCCAGTTGACACAAATGATTCAATGAATGATTCAATCATTCAATCATCAATAAGAATAATAATAAAAAGAAGAATTTATCCAATAGGCCACCTCCATTAGCTATAGAAGAAACATTACATCCAAATCTTTTTTTAAAGCAGCACTTTTTGCATATTGCATATTAACAGTAAATAAAAATGACTATAGCCTATATGTGTCTAAGTGTGTACAGACAGAGATGCTCAGCTCCTTGAAACTATCTGCCATCTTAAGCTTATTCTTGTAGTTTGGTCGCCTGCAACTTTGTTGGTTTTGTTAAGTTTCTCAGTCAGCTCGCAGTTCTGTTGCTCCAGACGCAGCAGCCAGTTGCTTTTGCTCTGCAAAGAAGCTCTAAAAACAGCATGTCCAAAGCAAACAACAGTAAGTAACTTGCTGATGAACATAGTGGAGTTATAGCCTTTAACAGCCAGATATTTCCCTCAGGAGTTGAGAGATCAACATTGAGTTTAAAAAGAGAATAAAAATGTCACTTACATTTTTTATTAAGCATTTATTTGGATTTAATTGATGTTAATATTGCTCGGAGTCTGCTAAATGTTGACAGATGGTAGATGCAGCAAACTTGATTTTAGACTCAAAAGAAAAGGTTCATATACAACACACACACGCACACAAACACACACACCGCACACAAACAAATAAACAATCAAACATTTTCAGAGGCAGACACCCTGCACATACACTTATACATCAAATTCCATAACATATGGTTTGTGCTACAGCTTATGGGAACTTTAAGAACCAGTCTCATACTATGACTATAAGCCCCAGTAAGTCAGTGTATTCTGCTTTTCTTAGAATAAGACCACATGTGGGCAGTATACAAGGAGTTTATAAATAGATCTTCACAGTCACAGAACACATCCTAACTTTACGAAGCAACATGTTAGCCTGTATATAACTTCTGACGCTGTAAATGTCTGATAAATCCTTCATTATATAGCTGCCTAAATATTGAATCTTGTTTCCTCTCAACACCTGATAGAAAAAAACAGGGAAGTACAAATTATCTGTCTTCTTTGTTTCTTACAATAAAAATATTAATCTTGTTAACTTTTTTATATAAAGTCCAAATTCCACTCTATACTGTGAGGAAACTTCAGTAACCGCTGAAGAACAGAACTATACGAACAGGAAATGTGTAAGTAGAGAAGCATTTTCTAATAATGTAAAAGATTTATATTAATATTAATATAAAAAAATATGATAAAGAGACATTCATTAACCACAACAAACAACAGGGACACCAAAACTTTCTCCACCACATAGTCAAAGAATCTGAAGTTACTGTATTAGCTAGAAATAACTTTTACACACACACGCACGCATACACACACACACACAGGAGCAACCCAGGTTCAGTGTCCTGCTTAAGAATACGTCCTCTACTTCCTGAGCGACAGCCACCTATAATCAACTACAGGATTAATTATTAGCTGCCTAAAATAATGTTTCCCTTTAAGAAAATATTCAGGAGGTAAATACCTTTTATAAAGTCTTCTAAAATGCCACTGCACATGAGTAGTACCTTACTTAAGATCCATCTCAACAAAGCCATGTACGCAGCTGCGTGATTTCAACTTCTAGAAGTGATGACAAGAATGAGACAAAAGAGCAGCTTTTGAATTTTGTAAAGCTTTAATAGCACCACATCTGCTCACCTCAATATAAGAGCAAACCATAATCTCACACCTGCTGTTGGCTTCTGTTCAACTGCACTGGCAGATAAATCTTGTGGACTGGCACAGTCACACACCCCCAAACCATCAATGTGAATCCAAATGTCTCAGGCCAAACATCTGGAACTAAAACTCATGGAGAGTCTTACTGATTTTATTGAATTATTTACCCACCAAGAGGAACTTTATTTGCCAGATACTTTAGTGAGAAACAAAGTCAACTCGACATCTGTAGTACATCACCCTGAAGTAGCAGTACATCAAGTGTAGCTGTCCTGTTTTTGAAACCTAAAATTAATATCATGTTTCCAAGGCAATCCTGTTAGTACTGTCTAATCCGATTCAGATTGGCAGACTAGAAAACTGGTCTCAGAAGCAGTTTGAGGATTACCCAGCTTGAGTCCTATAGACACCACACTTGCTGGTTGCTATGTCTTGGTCAGGGCTGAGGATTGCATATTCAGAAAGGAAAAACGTGTCAATCTGTATGAGCAAAACAAAAACTGTGGTCGATGACATTCTCAAACTGAAATCCTTGCTACTTTCGCCACACACATTAAGGCCTGGTATGATGAAAGAATAAAGAAGAATAACAGCCACCGAGGACTCAATCCAACACACAGCATGTGCCATCCAATTGTAGCAACACTCTGGGGGCCTGCAGCCACACATGGCTTCAGAAGGCTGTCAGTGTTTGATATTTACCAGCATGTTTACAGCTGGTTGTCTTGTTGGTGTGGGTATTATACGTTGTTTTGTGTGCAGCAGCTCAAGTTTTACTTATCATTTATGCAGCCTTGCCAACATGTCTTTCTGCTGAGCTTTGTGTCGTCTGCTCCACCGCCCACAGGGGGGAGCAATAAGTATTTCCGACAACTGTCTGTATCATGTGTGAACATCAGGTCCGCAGAAAATGGAACAATGAAAAATAAAAGTTGGTCTTTTTTTGTTGTCGAACATTGCAATTTTAGGTTAAGACATTGTAGGTAAAATGCAGGAGATTAATGACTCTCCCATCCACTTGCACAGCATTCATGAGTAGAATACATTAAAGCTAATTGAGCATTTTTGCCATTCGGGCTGTATTAATTGAAAAGCCATCACTGCCAGCCATGCACCAAATGACCACATTAACTGTCAACATTATGTTTGACATCCTCCCAGATGAAGTAGTGCTTGGGGAGCTCTCAGTGGGCTCTTAGAAACATCAGAGTGGAGCCAAAAGAGCCATGCTAAGCTTGTGTGTAGGTGGTCAGGCCCAAAGTCAAAGAACAAATTGTCGTTTCTTTACATCAGTAGTGCTAATCGCCGATGGATGGATTTGTTATGTCATCCAGGAATTATGTCTACTGGGATGAAAGAGCCCAAACTTCCATGGTGTGTTGTTCAGATGGCAACAAAAACAGAAAATAGAAAATGAGCCCCTCAGTCTATTTAGAGATGAGCGCATACAAGCTGTTTTCCTCCATTTGCTCCTCATTTCTGTTCGCAGTGCATCTATCATGTCATATCTTCCGCCTGCAAGATATTTTCACCCTCGTTGCTCCCTGGGTCTCACCCTGTTTGAGTATGTGAGCTTGTGTTTCAGAATAGGCAGCCTAGGGAATAAAATGCAGATTCCTGTCTCCTCCGGTACTCCGTACGCTCACTCATGCACGGCCCTGTGCAGTGTGTTGCTTGTAAGATGACAGCTGTACTTAATTTTAACATTAAGGTATATTCCAGATCCCCCTAGATATTATTTTGACTTTGCTCAAGGATTGTTTGGCATTGTGCTATATATGTAGTGTATACTAGAGGCAAAAAAAGCTGCAACATTATTTTTCAAAGTGCTCACTTTAGTTTGAGATGCTTTAAAAGCATATCAAGATTAATAAGCACCCAAACAAGATTTTACTGGCATAGACAGACTAGCAAATAATGCTTTGCGAATAAAATGTTAATTACAAACCATCAGTCATATCGCATACAATAACACCCACAGACAGGATTTGATGATAATTTTGGAATAATAACACATAATGAATGAATAGTAAATAATAAGAAGAATGCAGATTGAACAAAGTTGGGTTATATTATAAAAAGTCCACGAGTCACCTAATATTTCTGCTCTTGTGTTGACACTAGTACTGTATACTACTATGAATTATCAGAAACAGTTAAATGCATTTGAAGATAGTATATTGAACGAATGATTTAAGTTTGCAGAATGTGATATCCTGTGTGTATTTTTCCCTGATGTGAGGGAAAAAATTGACTTAATTCCATCTTGAAGAGATTCCTGAAGCTGAAGGAGTATCTCCAGGGATCCCCTCATTTGAATATGCCTTGGAGACATGAATTTGAGTCTCTTACGAGACATTCTCTGCTGAGCCTCATTTCCATGTTGGCCCCGCTGTCAATGGTGGATAATAACAGAGACAGGGTGGATGGTGCTACTATAGTGAAGCAAGGTGAAGGGTGCACAGTGACCAGAGCTGGTGCAAGTTTGGTATTTTTTGTGGTCCAAAAAAATTAAAGTAGGTTTGATTTAGAAATAATTTCTTCACAGGAATTATCAGTGGGGAAGTGGGGAATATAAAAATTAAAAAACAAAACACAGCCATTTCTATCATCCCTCTTAAAAGCCTTGCCTTATCCACCATGATACACTTGCAGACTGGTAATGGGATGGAGAGTCCAGAGGAGCCTCTCACAAGAGATGGGTGTAGTTATGTCTCTATTTTAACTAAGTGCTTCTGGGCATATTGAGGGTCCGACATTCACTGTGCTTTACCGTTTACTGTTAGTAATTACAATATAAAGTCATGTTAGAAAACATAGTGAAACATGTTGTAGACAATCTTTTGTTTTCATATCAACAACTGATCATATTGCTTAGTGTAATTATAATAGGGTTGATGAACCCATGCAGACTTGACTCTCCACTTCTCTATGGAGAATTTAGGAGTTTGTAAGCTCATTGTTTTGCCTCTCTGGTCTACAGACTTTACTGTTTTGTTTTAGTCTCACCGGCCTCATTAAAGTATCTTTTCGAGACACAGCAGGCATCTGTTTACCCCCCCAAAAAAGCTCTCAAAAAACAATACTAACTGTACAGTAGTAACCAGCAAACACACAACGATAGCAACTAGTTGTTGGATAGATTTGAGCATTTAGCAAAAAAAGAGCTTACACCATTTGAAGGGTGGCTTCTAAATGCCTCACCTTTAAATACCCCCAAATCTTTAATCCCAATCAATAGGTAATGGTTACTTCATTGATTAGGATCGTCCCTGACCTTAGATGCAATTATAACACTCTGCTAAAAGGTTAACTTACATGATCTAATGTGTGCTTTAGTGTCAGTGTAAAGCTCAAGAATAAAAACAAACAAAAAAAAAGGTACAGTAAAGATGCCATCATGGGCTAATAGACCTCCTCAAACTTTCAGAAACACAGAGGTCCACAGACAATTTTTCAACAGCCAGATTGTAATCCTATTACATCAGGCACTCTGCTCAGACAAATGAAATCATCTGCTGCAACTGGAGGGAGGCCAAGTTTACATAAATAAATTAAGAAACAGAATCACTTCCACCCCCTTCAGTGATTGCACCTGGATTCCCTAAACAGAAAAACGGCATAATTTAACTGATAAGGGCCTCTAAATAAATTGTACTCAAATTGTATTTGACTCAGATGGGGCTTCATGTTTTGGCCCTTTAAAATACATAATGTATTGGCTATTGTATGAAGACTTGTTTCCCTATAAATAAATAGAAAAAGGTGATGAGAAATGCTGTTTAAATGGAGACTTGTGCAGATCTGTACAAATAGAGCTCAAGTTATTCCCAGTAGACCTTTCCTGCAAATTACTTTCACACTTAGTACATGTTGACAGACTAGAACATTGTTTAGGTTTATATCTTTCATCCAACACTGTCAGGAAGGCACCTGACCAGGTACAAATTCATTTTGGAGCATAATAAAGACCCCGCTGCTTTTCAGTTGTTCCATCAACCAAACCATCGTACATACCTGAGAAAGGAGCAAAACCAACAAACTTCCAGTCACAAGTTTTACTGTCTAACCATTAGCCAACCATTGCCAACTCTTGCAGTGTTCTAAAGAGGGAAGTCATAACCCGAAAGAGTTAACAAACTGCTTAAACAGAGAACTGCCAGAGCTGAGACTCTGTAAGTGTGGATGGATGGAGCTGTTTGATCTCTTATCCAGGTGCGCTGCTCAAGGTCGCCGTTATTGCCTCTTGCCTAATTATATAAAGTCAAAACCAAAGTCTTTTTACATCTGAATTCATTAGGCTTGGCAAGGACCCTTCCCCGCTGCTACAGGCGCTAAAGTTACACGATGAAAATGCAGAGAGTTTATTTCAACCACGACGGCCTGTACTCCAGCAGAGCTTTGTTCAAAATCTGAATGTCCCTGAATGGCTGGATATCTGGCGACTTTAGAATTAAAATAAAGTTAAGCTTTTTTCTTGAGATTGATTGTTGTTTGCTTTGTTTTGTTTTTGCAAAATGTTGCCTAAAGCCAATTTACATTTATTTGTCACTTGGCAGTGTGTGTATGTGTGCGTGCGTGTTTGTGTGCGTGTATGTGTGTGCATGTGTGTGTCGTGAGTATTTGCACATAACTTGCAGTGATATGTAGGTATAAAATGAAAGCCTTAATTTCCTGAAATAGTCACTTTCATTTCCTAAATACTTTCAGATAGATGAATATTATTTAAAATTTAAATCACTAAAAAAGGAAGAGATATTGTGGTAAACATTAATTATCCAGCGATGAAGAAATTATATGATGAATTAACAACAGGAATTGAAACGAGGGCTTTACTGACACTGTCAGAATTCCCATTAGTGGTCTAGAAAATGAAAGATCTTTCATCAAAGCCGGAGGTGACATGCCTGTATCATTCACTTCTAGCAGCTAGATTTGTTTTTTTTCTGCACAAACCTCAGATGAAACCTTATCTGTGAGCCTTAATGTGAGCTTGAGTTTTCTCCCTCAGTTTAACCGGATTAAAAACACACCTCTTTTTATAGTTCCTTCAAGAGATAATTTTTCCAGATTTGAAAAGTGGATTTCATCACAAGCACTAAAGAAAGTAAACACTGGTATTGTAACTGAAGCACGTGTTTTATTTCTTTGTCCTGCAACACTCTACTATATCAAATGTGAAGTAATGATTCCAAGTGTATCACATTTTAATGGTGTTATTACAGTATACAAGTAAAATTAGTTCATCAGCAGAAAAAGGAGATAATTTCCAATTGCTCAGCTCCTTTTAATGGCAGTCCTGGGGATGCTGGCACAGCAGAATAAGACCCTGTACCAGAGGACTGCAACAGCGGGTGACATTTAGAAGCATAAACAGCTACTTATAAGTTGTGATTGTGTGGGCCATTTACCTGAGAAGCCATCATACTTAGTAAAAAAAAATTTGTAGTATGAGAAATGAACCTGTCTGTATCAGTGGACTATTGAAAACAAAACAATGCATGGCATCTTTACTGATAAAAATATGCCCTATAAAGTCACTCTTGATATTAATTATGTTTGACAGCATAAGTTACAATTACAGGAGTTCTGCAGACAGGCCTGGTTCAAATGCTGCTGCTTTATTATCTCCTGTAATGTACCACCATAAAAAAGGTAAGTTGGGATCGGATGATGTATGGCTTTAGCATCAGCCATTCCATGACATCAATTATTGTCTGACAGTTTCACAGTTGTCGGGCCACCCATAATGATATCCGATGGGTCAACTTGAAATTGGACAGGTGAGATGGTATGTCATCTCGACATAAGGACAATGGGAGCAGCATGAGCGTTGAAAAAATGATTCAGCAGGCGTGAAGATCATCCTTACAAATTTCCGCTAAAGTAATTTTATTACACATATTCTTACCGGGAATGTCTGATACAAAGTTTATATGGGGCCTTCAAATTTTAAAATAAGACTGTACAAACGTTATATATGAATGTGATGCTGTCAGCTCAGCTCAAAATAACGACTGATCTAACCTCCAGCTGTGAGAGGCTTGACAAAGCTTCAGTCACTTTTAAAACAGTCCTGAAAGAGATTACCGTCAATGCCCGGGTTGCCATGGCTGCAAAGCAAGAATTCCTGACGTTTTTTTTTTTATCCCCACTGCTTTTAAAAGTACAAGACGGAAGATACTAATCAGCTTCAAAGTTCTTCATTACTGCAAAGAATCGTGTAGCCTTTGCTGCTGTTGTCTTGTTCTTGTCACTCCTTAAAAATGATAAATGATTTCGCAATGTATTAAATAAATTACCTTGAGAGTTGCGAGACGAGGAGAGTGCAGATCTGTGGGTGGGAGCTGGATAAAGGCGTCCTTGAGGTATTTCATGCAAGAAAAATTCACAGTGGATTAAAACAAACTAGACTATTGCAAATAGCTCTGTTGTGGAGCTGAAAAAGCTTCTTATGGTTTGCCTGCAGTGTCTCACATACTGTAGCTGAGTTGCAGTAGTTTCTACAGATACTTGGCTATGACTAATGCCTCTTATGAATCTTGTTTTGATTAAATATAATAATTAATAGTTGCGTCAGGTGGTTGAGATTTGGTTCACTTTTTGATTGTTGTTAGCTGCAGCTCTAGTATAAATGCTGTGTTACATGTTATGAATCATGTACATCATCATGATCTCTTTAACTCAAGGCTGGATCATCATGATCTCTTTAACTCAAGGCTGACAGTATTTGAGAAATAAGGAGAAGTTTTTGTACAGCGTACTTTTTGGGGCAACAAGGTTCTGGCTGTTTGGTAATTCCCTCATCTCACCAACAACTACAATGGTACCTTACATTTGTCAGTTTGTCCCAGCATTTCATGAGAGCACACAGTACAGTACAATTACACTTCCTGTTAATGAGTTCACTTTCTCTCGTGTCAGGTCCTCGTGGACTTCTGAGGTGCTAGTTGAGGTCGTCCCTGGTTATGTGGAGGAAGGAGCTGTACTGCCAACATGCTCTGCCCATCATAAAACTTAATCGCCGTGCATTACTTTTCTAAAAGAATATTACTTTGAAGTGCAACTTCAGAATAACACTGATAACCCTGAAATATTGACAGTGAAACAGTCAGTGGCTGCAGGGGCCCAAGACCATAAATCTGGAATGCATTAGAATGGCAGAGACTCAACTTCACACAGACCAAGTGGGATGTTTATTTTTTGTTCACTTTTATATTTTTCAGGATTCCCTTTATTCACCTGCTGGAGGAGATGCTGGGAGAACCAAAGGAGCCTCTGTCCTTCTGTGCAATGTGACATGAGAAAATGAAGAATGACCAATGTACTCACCCCATGGGACTGTCCTCTTGACCACCTGCTTGTTCCAGATCATGTTTGTTCCCAGATCCTGCAGTTGGAACATTATTTGAAGATGGCATGTCACCAGTTTGTGGCTGCATGTCTAGTCTGATCACAACATAACGTCTCCAAATAAGCCCTGACTGTTCTTTTACAACTCGTTCCCATTCCCCACTGACCCTGGACACACATCTTGCTAAACTTCATTACTGTCCCCTCAGCTCTTTATTCTTTATTCAGTGTTGTTGTTGGACTTCGGTCAGTGCTCAAGCTGCTCCACTGTGTTTCACCGTATGACACTGTAAGTCTAGCAACAGGCCAACAGATGGCACGGCCCAGCATCTCAATGCTTCCCTGTTCAGAAGGTATCGTTTACCACAGAAGACCTGCCTCAAAGGGTGGAGTCAAGTTTATCTATTCATGCATTATCTCAACTGTTTATCCTGAGGAGGGCTGTAGAAGACCTGGAGCCGCTCCCAATCAGAGGTGGGTTAACAGAAGGGTAAGTCAGTTTATCAAAGGAAAGACCAGGTTGAGCAACAGATATTTCAACTTCTTTATACAAGTATTGGGATCTTACGTGCTATATATTGTATTCAGTTTGAAGATTTCAGTTTTTGTTTGTTTGTTTACTCAGCATTCATTGATTTAGCTGAGTGAAAGCTGTAAAAATTATGTAATGTACTTCTGTGCACTATATATCTGTATGTGGTATGTTGTCAGGTGTCACCACACACTGATCAACCATAACATGTTGTTGTGAACAGCGGTCAGAATGTGGGAAATGCAATATTGCTAATGACTGACAGCTGTCAGAACCCACAATGCGCTACCAAGTAGTTTAAATGTTGCAATTGATTGGTGTGTGTTTAAAACATTATGTATTAAATCACATATGATTGTTCATAAAAAACAAACTATTATCAGGCTAAAACAAACAAAA
The DNA here is from genome assembly GCF_033026475.1 of Channa argus. NCBI lineage: Eukaryota > Metazoa > Chordata > Actinopteri > Anabantiformes > Channidae > Channa > Channa argus. The sequence continues at coordinate 21,028,347 of NC_090207.1, forward strand.
ACAAAAATTATCTGTGAAATAATCTGTCTTTAGTAAAAACTGAAAACTTTTTTCAGTTTGTTGTATCCAGCCTTTTTGGTTTATAGCTCAGTCACGAACAGTAGCAACTGTTAGAAAATATTTTCCTGGTATAGAAACACCCACTCTATCTCTATCTCTCTTTCTCTCTCTCTCTCTCTCTCTCTCACACACACACACACGCACACACACGCACACAAATAAACAGGCTCAACAAACCAAACACATTTCCAAGACAAGAAAATCCACAAACACACACAAACAACTGACGTGTTTCTCTCTGTGGATACCTGATGTGATGAAATAGGCCCAAATGCACTACCAGAGATTTCACTCTCTTCAAGTCTACACCATTTAAAATTGCAGTACTATGGACAGTACTTCAGCACACGGATAGAGAAAGTCAAGGAACCATTCAAGGTCCATTCACGGAGATTGAGTCCCTGCAAAGACACTGAAATGGGCGTTTATTGCATACTGTACATGAGGTGGGTGTCACTTACGGTCCAACGAACTGAATCCTCTTACTTAAGGTCAATAAGCTTGTTTTGTGCCTCCTCCCAAATCCGTTAAGTTCTCCAGATTCTTCTGTATCTGTGGGTATTGTTTGGGTGAAAACCTGCCAAGATATATAAAAACATGAATAATAAATAAATAAATAAATAAATTTAGCAGTAGTCTTAATTTCTCCACCTCACATATGCCATAAATTGCAATAATAAAACATAATATAGACTCCGGAGTTCATGGTTATTGTTTTATTCACTCTACTCAATGTGTTATTAATGTACAAGTGAAACACCTTCAAGGAATTATAGAGGGCATGACCATATCTTAGATGAAAAAAGGTAAGAGAGAGAGAAAGTTGCAATAAAACCAAAGTAAATCCCTCTGATACCATTTGGCAGACAGTTGCTTGATATACCTCAGGCTGGATATTAAAAATCTCAGTTGGGCTGTCCAACTGACAACTTAATCCATTTAGAGACACTGAGTAAGCAGCAGGAAGCTGAGTCAGGGTCAGTGTACACAGAGGTCTGTCATTTCTCACACGAGCCACAATAAGTTTATCTCTGGTAATCTATTCCACACACTTAAGTGCAGACAAAAACAGCAGAGAAGCAGGAGGAAAATGCAATCATCTTGTTTTGATATCATGATGATTAAAAGGTACCACGACCTGAAAGCCTATTTAGACTGAGGTTACAAAAGTACTTGAAAGGAAGAAAATGCCGTGAATATGTTGTGTCATTTTCTAAACCCGTAATATCAGACCATTACTGGCATTACTGACGAAATGTGGGAATATGATAGGCAAAAACCTTGAACTGTTAAGATTAGGTAAAATGACTCCCTGAAAACAGGTTTTGATTTGTTAATCAGGCTATGTTCCAAGGTAGCATAAGATTGGTTGGGGTCACAACAGCAACTTTGCTTTTCACATGTTAAGAGAAAAAGGAAGAAATTTTTGAGAGACTGGGTTAAATATGTCACAAGTTTAAGGTGTCACTAAGTTTGAGTGAATGTTTAGTATTAATATTGTGTGTAAAGGATTTCAAATACAGTATATTTGTCAGCAAATATTTAAACTACAATTAATTTGCAACAGGTAGGCCTACTATTACTAATGTGAACACTGAAACATCCCAGCAGGTCCAACATTGTTGCTATATCTTCTAACAACCAGGTTGTATTTATGAATTGTAAGAATTTTTATTTTTGACACAATAATTGGCCCCTTGGCTCCCTCCCTTCTTGCACATCTGATAAATGATATTCATGACAACCTCCATAATGTGGCAGGGTGATAGATAGATAGATAGATAGATAGATAGATAGATAGATAGATAGATAGATAGATAGATAGATAGATAGATAGATAGTCATACAGCTTACCATGACTCATGTATTGACGGAGGCACTTAGATTAAATTCATTTAAGCATTTCAAAAATATCCACATTGACAGGTGTCATTGTGATAAGAAAGACAGAAAGAGAGAGGTTTAAGATGAAGAGAGTGACAGTGGGGGCATGCTGACTCTGCTGCCTCTCACACTGGTTCATGGTGAGATAAAATTCTAAAACAAACTATGTGGGCTGGCAGCTTTATACTGCCATCTTCTGGATAACATGCATATTGTACTCATGAGTCATAAAAGCTCCAGCAATTTATGATCAACTGTGGGAATGTTCTAATTTTATTTTTACATTTCAATTATTACTTGCAGATACAAGGTTGCGAGTTCATACCCCTGGACAACCATGGCCTTTCTGTGAGGAGTTTGCATGTCCGATTAACCCCCACAGTCCAAAAACATGCATCTTACTGATGACTCTAAACTGCCTATAGGTGTGAATGGTTGTCAGTCTGTGGACGCCTCTCTGTGTTGGCTCTGACATAGACTGGTGGCTCATCCAGGCTGTACCCTGCGCTCCAGCCCTCTGCGACCCTAAACTGGATAAGCAGTTACAGATAATTGATAGATTGATGGATGGAAATGTTCCTTGCATCTAATTAGTGTTCAGTTTTCCCACACATGGTGTTCACATTCCAGACTGCAATCAGAGACAAATACATTATTGATTAAAAGATGTTAATGGTAAACTTGCATTTTCTTTGTGTTTAAAATGTAAGTTAAACTACATTATAAGCTAAACTCCTCTCCTTCACTGTCATATCCACATTATTAGCTGAAACTGATCTGGGAACAGCCAAGTCGTGTCCTAGAGCATGTGTGAAGAAACAGAAAAAGCTCTCTTCAACACGGCTCTGGGGCTGAGAACCTGCCCCAGTGTTCCCAGGACTGTCAGCCATCTGCCAAATGACACATAAGTAGTATTGTGATGGGAACAAAATGTAATGCATTTTAAATCTGCCTACCGACGTTATTATTGCATCATTGTGTTTCCATTGACCTTCGTTAATAATTTTCAAACGTAAAAGCTGCGGAGTTGCAGTAAATACTTGTCTAACTTCTACACATGATTTCCAATACAACTCACCATAAACAACGTTGTTAAGACAACAACTAAAGGACTTCTTATAGTGTCATCGAGAATAGATTACTCAAATCAGACGCATAATATAGGCCTCACACTACCGAGTTTTGAAAGCCGAACATCAATTTTCGACTCGGCTTTTTGCCAGACTTGTTGAAACATACTAATAAAGTTAAACGAAAAATACAAAGCGTCTCATTATGACGCAATTTAAAGGCGACAGGAGGAGGGCGGTTTGAAAGCAAAGCGTTTTTGTTAACATGTTTAAAACAAACTAAATTACTTAAAAAGATCGACATGACTGCCCACCGTCGTTAAGGTACCTCACCTGGAAGTTTGTTGAGACCAGTGGTCGATGTGTGTAATCTTTTTCACTGGACGCAGCTAACATGCTATGAATTCATGTTAGCTAGCTTGAGTTGCGGCTGTTTGACAGCTCTGACCGTTGGCTGATTTTTACTTTTTATTCCGCTTTAATGTAGATCCAAAGAATCGTTCTCTTTCTTTGCCTGGGCTTAAGTAAACCTAAACATGGCGAGTGTTCATGAAAGTTTGTACTTCAACCCTATGATGACGAACGGAGTGGTCCACGCTAACGTGTTTGGTATCAAAGACTGGGTCACTCCGTACAAAATTTCAGTCCTGGCGCTGCTTTATGAGATGACTGCATCCAAACTCACACTGCCAGAAAGAAGACGACTTAACAAGCTTATTCTGCCCCTGCAACAGGTTGGTATTTTTGATCCAGGTAGATTATTGTGACGTTACTGTACATTTTTGTAAGCTGGTTTCTCATAGCTGGATCTTTTGTTGCTTTGGGGTTTTCAGGGTCCAGACTTGACTCTTGACCAATTCCTGAAGACAGTGGAGGAGTGTTGTCCTCAGACCGCTTATGCCGTCAAACTCAGGTGTGCTGATATGTCTTTATGTACTGCTTTGAAATATTCAACAGCATATTAGCCACAATTTTAATACCACTTGTGGTTTTAATATAAAAATATAATAAATGCTAATATGCTTGATAAATGTTTTCTTTTTTTTGTGTAATGAACATAAACCAACATGATAGGAAGAGAGTATAATGCTTAAATATTTGTATTTGTAGTAGTTGAGGCTTCTGTGTTTTTCTTCAAAAGACTCCATGAAATGGCCGATGGGGAGCTAAAGGACATGGAGTACTTCTTTTCCACTCTTACCACTCCATTCACTTCTTTTGATACTGAACCTTATAAAACAAGTGTTGTGGGTAAGTAGTAGATGCAATGTGACATCGCTCAAAGTCTGAATGAAAATCCTGAAATGTATGTATTCCTCCATTAGGAAAACTTTCATTAAGCTATGCCTCAACTGTTTTTAAGGTCTTTTTATGAGACACATGCTCCTGGCCTACAACAAGCTGTCATTCAGTCAGGTCTACAAGCTGTACAAGTCCCTGCAGCACTACTATCACAGTCACTATGCCAAGCCTACTGATGGCCAAGTGGGTTTACCGGCGCTGGCTGCGGATGACTCTGAAATGGACCTCACCAGCACTGAGGATACCATTGAAAGAATAGACAAAGAAGAGTTGGACACTCCACTGCATGAGTCAGAGCTTCGGTTAGTGATGCTATTTTCGAATAACATTATTATATTGTTGGACAATAATTCTATCTCTGTCTACACCTACAATTTGTGAAATGTATTTGCTGTATGTATGCCAAAACCCTGAACTTCAAACTCTACAGCTTGGAAATTGGATAGACTGTTTTTTAATGTCAAAACAACCAGGGAGAAATGTTAACAGCTGATTTGCAAGTCTTATTTATTTTTGCTCTGATCTAGAAATGATAATACAACAACCAAAGGTCCGCTGTCACAAAAACAAGCAGAATACTTTCTTGCAAGACAGGTGAGTCTTTAAATCGTGGCTGAAATTAACCAAAACAAAATGCTAGATCATGTTGTGACATTTGAAGCCCCTCACACATTTTTGATGTCTCTTTTAAAAGGCATATCTTCTAAAGAATGATGAAAATAAAGCTCTGAAGCCAGCTGCACTGCAGGAAGAGCTTAACAACATGCTGAAGTTTAACCCAGATTTTGCTGAGGCGGTGAGGCTCATTTTCATAATTTTTACTTAATGATCATTATGAGTCAGTTGTAAGGTTATTCACTTCCATGAGACTCCAGGACCAGGGTATCTCCATCGTGATCTTTGTGGGCTTTTCTCTCCCTTCAGCATTACCTAAACTACCTAAACAGCATGAGAGTCCAGGACATCTTCCTCTCCGCCCACAGTCTACTACATTATTTTGATCGCCTAATCTTGTCAGGAAATGAGGGAAAGAGCAATGGGGACGACGGCTATGGACGAAGTCTGCGCTATGCTGCTCTTAACTTAGCAAGCCTGCATTGTCGCTTTGGCCACTAGTGAGTACAAGTACTGCATACATGAGCATTTTACCACATAGGCAGCATTTGTATCAAGTATCTTGTTGTCTTACCTCCTTTTCTTACCATCAGTAAACAGGCTGACCTGGCTCTACAGGAGGCTATTCGCATTGCCCAGGAGTCCAATGACCATGTATGCTTGCAGCACTGCCTGGTAATATGCTTTTTTTTTACCCCAGTTATTGTTCTTTTTCACGGCACTGCTTTACTGTGATTTATGGTAATTGTGTTTGAGAAGTCCACCACAATGTCTTTGTGTCTCCTTTTGTCCCACGTCAGAGTTGGCTCTACACACTGGAACAGATGAAGGGATCTGACAGCACTGTGTTAACTGAGGATTCAGTGAAAATGGCTGCCCATTTCTGCCTGCCAGTGAGTACAAAATTATCTCTGAAACAAGAATGAAAAAACACCTAAAACTGCATGCTGTGATCTGATATTCTGGCCTCTGACTCACAATGCAAACAAAATGTAAAAATCAGCCTAAAATACACTGTCCATAGGTTTACGCGAACATCACAGCATCATAAGTTTACTCATGTTTTTTTTCCAAAAGTAGTCTTCTACATTAACCTATTTTTAACAAACCTTGTCTTCAGGGACCATTACCCACTTTACAAATAGCATTGATGTCTTACACTGTTTTTATTCTGAGGACTGACTATTGATGAAAATCTTGTTTTTAATGACAGCATTTAGGGTGTAAAGGTGACAATGTTACAGGTCCATTACACTCCTTGCAATGAGATTTTTGCACTTTCTTTCGAAAGTAGAGACTAATCTACTGTAAAATACTATAACGCCAAAGCAGCACTTGATTACCTCAAATGAAAAGTTATTGGTGTTTAATGTGTATCCTGACCCATATGTTTTTTCTCTGCCAGTGTTCCTACCTAAAGAAACCTACAGGACTACATAAAATAATAAAAGCAAGAGATTGCAAATTAACACATGGTCTACTTCAAATTTAAGGGCATAGAGTATGCATCATTTACCATTTATGTTGGCTGGCTTTAACTGACATTTATATACAGTATTTGTATAGTTCATCCTCCCAACTGATGTGTTTTAGTACCTGGCATCTCTGGGCATTCAGTCTCTGGTCCAGCAGGGGGCAACACAAGGTAAGACAGCCCACAAACTGATGGATGCACTGAAGGACACGGACATCCTACACTGGAAGCACAGTCTGTCGGAGCTGATCGAGATCAGCCTGGCTCAGACTACATCCATATGGAGGATGTACGGCAAGAGGTCAGACTCCTCACCTAGCCAACCTAGCACGCCATTGTCTTTTTTGTTCACAGTTAGTGACCGTTAACTGAATGCTGGCACACATCCTTCTCCTCACTGACCTCAAATTACTGTGTGAAACATGGCTGAATTATCTAATGTTTTTATACACTGGCTAATATTTTGGACAGCTGAACACCTAAGACTTTTGTCTAAGTCATGAGTGTGGGCTTTTGTGTGTCGTGCAGCACCATGGCTCTGCAACAGGCCCAGCTGCTTCTTAATATGAGCAGTCTAGAGCCAGTCAACTTCGGTGTCCAGCAGAATAACACAGAGGCCTTCGCCGTGGCTCTCTGCCACCTGGCTGAGCTACACGCTGAGCAGGTAACGCATTCGACTTGATCTCGTCTGTCTACTTTTGGCTCTGCTGTTCCATATCCATTAGTCAGTGGTCCCAGCATTGCAGAGAGGTAATAGACATTGATCAGATCTGCTTTCCAGCTCCTGGTTAGAGTTCAGCTCTTAACTTTTTACCTCTGCTACAGGGTCTGTACAGTGCAGTTTCAGAGATTCTTCAGCATCTAAAAGAACAGTTTCCACCACACACGCAGCACGCCAAGGTGGGTTTAATCATCAATACTTTATCGTTCAGTGTTACTTTACAAAGGCAGGGTGTAAAGTAAAGAAACAAGTAGACAATTTAAAAGCTGTAAGACCTCTTTTTTGCCTTTTAAGGACGATTTCATAACTCAGAGCATAGTGCCAACACTGAAAATTGCAAATATCTTTTGTGGAGTTAGAATTTCAGCATTCTGGATTTAGTTTACTAAATACAGGGGAAATGTATTCACTATCATAATAGGAATATTTTACCTTGCCTGTTTATTTTAAGTACTTTGTAATTGGGGATTAAATGTTTGTGTTTTAACTGTTTTCCACTATAATTATATTAAAGTCAATATAATGAATTTAGTTTAGATGACATAGTTTAGTATATTTGAATTATATTATAAATTATATTATATTATTTTTCACATAGTAATGTGGAGTATAAAAAAACTTCAAATTTATTGGTAGCATACTGGTAAAAAAAAAAAATCAAATTAGATGTGTTTCTATTACAAGTAGCAGCAAGAGAATATTAAGTACATTTAGTTAGGCTACGTCTAGCTGTGAACTTGAAGTGGCTCTTTTTATGTGGCAGCACAATCCCTGCAATTTAGCTTGGGCTCCAGTTTATAGTTAATTCAAATTAATGGAAATGAAATATCTTTGGCTTTAGTGTCTCTTTTAGGTAGCCTAGTTTATGAGAGGAAATAATAATTATTATTATTTTTGTTTCTTGGTTGCTGAGTCAGCTCTGGATGCTGTGTGATTTGAAAATCCAGTTTGAGAGACACATGAACGAAGGGAAATGTCATTTAGCAGAGCCACTAGTCACAGCTATCTCAGCCTTAAACAAAACAGAAGGTCTCTACAGGTAAGCACAATCATTAACATCCTCTCATACACGTGTAATCAATGCTGTAGCAGTAACAGTGTGTTTGCTAACAGGAAAGCTCAAGTTCTGAAGGCCCTTAACCGAAGCACTGAGGCATACAGCATTTTACAGCGGCTGCAGGTCCATTGTGAGAAGACTAAATGTGCAGAGATGGTCATCAGGTAGATGGATGCTTCTGGGTTATTTATTTAATCACATATTTATTTATGTATTCATTCATTCATTCATTCGATGAAACTTATTCTGACACCATGATTATCTATTTCCTGGACAGGAAAACAAAGGCATCCAAGTCTAACCCTTCTTTTAACTCTTACTCAAGCTGGCTTTGCAACATTATTTATTCTTGTCTACATCATGGCCTGTTTATGTCTCCTACAGAGTGATGCTCTGCACCGCTGAGCTCCATTGGGAGTCGTCTGGCTTCTCCACAGCTCTTCCTCTCCTCCTGCAGGCTTTGGCACTTGCCAGACAGCACCACCTACAGTCTCTGGCCTCAGAGACAATCTTGCACCTGTCCTTCACTCAGGTCAGCCACGACAGAGAAAGAGACTTCACTCAAACACTGTTGCTGCTCCATTCTATACACATCATCACAGCCTTTACTCAAATGACTGCTGTATATGCAAAACAAAAACAGGACAGGTGAAGCGACACAGTATGTCATGTGGGTTTGTTTCATTTCCTTTCAACAGCTAATGTTAGGGATTCCTGAGCAGGCGCTGAGTGTACTGCATGAAGCTATTGAGCCTGTTCTAGCTCACGGATCAGTCATGGACAAAGGCCGTGCTCTGTTGCTGACAGCCCGCTGTCAAATGGCAGGGGCTGGCTTCAGGCCAAATGGACAAGGGCAAGCAGGTAACAATTCAAACCCTTTGCCAAACACTGATCCCTACCTTATGGCGCCTATTGATTGTCCATTTGCATGTTACTTTTTATGGTCTACCTGCAGATTTGCATTTGGCAGCTTTGGCTGTTGACACCCTGAATGAGGCTGCAGCATATTTCTCCAAGCTGAACTGTAAGGAACGACTGCGGGATGTCCACTACCTGCAGGCTCAGCTTCACCAGTCTCTAGGACATACCTCACAGTGCAATAAAAGTGCCATGCTTTTCCGGCTGCTTGACCAAGAGCTGCAATCACCAGCACCACCAGTCTCCATGCGACTCTAACTGCTCCCTGTTTATTTACACACTGTAAATTTGTTGGCTACTGAAAGTAACACAGAACCTAAGTGTTATATTGAGGAGCTGTTGCTTACCACTAGATGGTAGTGCAGCTATGTCCTGCTCTCTCTCAGCACCAAGGAATTTCATTTAGAATTACTTTGAATCATAGGTATTCTGAATCTCTTTACACGCAATGCCAGGATCATAATTAAAGAGGACAATATCAACAGTCCTAAATAAGACTGACCTTTCAGTAGACAAATAATGGATCCATTTTCTCATCACCCGTGGGGAGGCAGAGATTTGAATGATGATCTATTAATAAATATAGTGTATTGGCTTCCTCCAGAGCAGAATTTGTCTGACAGACATGCATGCCAGCCAACGGTGTGGTAGAAATGTTAAAAGTTTATCAGAAATTGTCAGGGCCATACTGATTTACCCACCGCTTTTTGATGAATGAGGGTAATATCACAGTTAGCTACAAGATGAATGTGTTTCAGTGCCCTGGATGATTCATATTACAGCTGAAGAATACTGATGAAGCTGGAATCCAGGGAGGAAATTGTGATCACATTTATTTTGTAATAGACCCTTGCTGACATTACAGCTGATACTGGATCAGTATTTGACGTGTGTCTGACACGATTTGTGAGAACCACTTAGGCTGACATTACATTTCTGACAATTTGTTTCATCTTATTTCATTTCCACTTGATCTGAAGCAAGTATAGAACTAAATAGAGTAGGAATAGATCTGTTTTTGGAATATTAGTTTAGTTTTATTGGTATTTAGTTACTTTTTGTCCATACAGTACCTTATTTCAGGTTACAGGTTTTTTTTATGTTTTTTTTATGTTTTTTTTATCCTGCACAAGCAGGTGGCTTGTCTGATTTGGAGCCCTCACAGGCTGTTGACAGGAAACGTCTCTCTCGTTTACCATCTGTGCCAGCCCATTGAAATTTTCTGTTGTATTAATTTTAACTGCCATGTTAGGTTTCATGACATGTACTGCACAAACAGTTAGATTACAACGATGGACAGTAAAAGCAGGCCTATTTTCTATGTCAATATCATTAAGAGTCATGTAATCCACCCTGTTGTTACAAGTGAGGTTCTTTGACTGTTGCTTGTTATATGATATGTTGTCAGGCACAGAGCCATGAATTACCTGTTTGGCTTGATTTCAAATAACAGTGGGTAAAGAATGTAGGGCAGTTCACGGGGTTGTTTTACCATAAAATATTTCCAGGATGTAGAAAAATGTATTTGTTAGTCTTGTAGAGACTTTAGCATATGATTTTCAAAGTCTTAATGCCACATCATTGATTTGCAGCAGTTAAATTCAAATTACTAATCATTAGACATCAAGTTCAGCAGACCTATATTAACAGCAGAAAGCCTTATTTCTATTTGATGTTGCTGGCTACCAAGTGCTTCTAATGTAGCAGAGCAATATCCATGGGCTGAGAAAATTCTACCTTTGACTGTTGCTGATACTTGGCTGTTCATTGCAAAATAATGATCCTAAAAATGGTGCGGGGGGAGGGAGGAAGAACATTACTAAAGAATGACTTCCAAAAAAGAGACACCTTTAAGGAATGAGCCCAGACTTGCCTTTCCAGCTGTTTGACTGTTTAATAAGTATGTTAAATATAAAAGATTCTAAATATGTGATATCTTAAGCACATTGTAATTGTCTCTAATTGTGACTGAGAAAGAAAATCATATTTTGATGCATTAAACAGAATTTCTAAGGGGCTCAGAGCTGTCATGTGTGGGCAGTCCTTGTCCCTTTTAAGGAATGCAGCAAGAAATAAATATTTGTGAGAACATTAGGAACATGCCTGCTTAAAAGCATCTCCATGCTTGAAAGCTAATTTGGATTCTCATGTTATAATGCTTATGTTAGAATTTACCTTTTGACTAAGTTTGCCAAACAAAAACAGCCGAATTAAACAAGCAGCTTAAACACTTAATATTTGACTTGGTAATAAATTGATAATAAAAGTTATTGTCAGTCTTCCAGAAGCCTTGGGCCAATTATTTGGGCAGATGTGGTAAAGAGGTCGCTCACTAATCCCAGGTTTTATGGTTTAAAAAAAAAAATCCCTGTCTCTTCCAATCCATATGTCAAAGTGTCCTTGACATTGAACCCTACGTTTCTCTTAGTGGGTCAGTTCAGCACCTTGCCTGGCAATTGCCCGTGTGTGTGAGAGAGAGAATGGGTAAATGAGCATTACCCATTATGCTATATTATAATGGGTATTGAGGTAAATAACTAGGTAGAAAAATACTTTGTAATTGCAGACAATTTACCATTTACAGTACATGAGGTTCAGTATTAACACTGAAGAACAAACTATAACCACAAACTAAGAAAAAAGATATAGTGATATTGTGCCAAATATTTCAGTACAGAAACAGTGCAGTTTCTATGGTAAAATATAAAATCTTTGTTCAAAATGTTTAATAACAAGCATAAGAACAATGCATGTTTAGAAAAATATATATGCAGATGTATTTTTCAACATACACTATACATTCACTTAACCTCTACTTGAAATTAAACATTTACAATTTAAAAATTATTGTTTAACTATTGAAGCACGATAGAAAACAATACGGTTTCCTCTGAATGAAGCTTGTTTCAGGATAAACACTTGTGTCAGGAGAAAGATATAGGTGGACATTTTGGTAGAGCATCCAGCAACCTGAGGTGTCCTTTTGGTATGTCTGTTTTCAGTTCTAGTTTTTAATTGGGTTTTCGCCATTTTGACAAAAACGAACCATACTTTTTCAGACAAAGTTTTTCCTCGTACAATAACATAAATGCAAATACTACATGGAAAACATACAGTCACTCATTTTCTTACCTAAAACAATGATAAAAACTAAGAACATTTCTTAGTGTGGCATTAACATTTGCCTAATTTTTGATACTTAGCTGTTTTGAATAATTTGGGTACTGTGTTATACCCTACATACACAGGAGTCAAACTAGGTGCCACCTCTTACTTTACTTGAAAACACAAAAATAATGCCAAAAGTAAAGCTAAATATTTGAATTTCAATAAAAAGAGGTATTGAAGTCAGTCATTTTTCATGTTTGAGTAAAAGAAATGCATCTCAGAGGAGAAAAGGTGGCTGTGTCTCCATAGCTTAAACACTGCTTCAGTCTTCAGTGCTGGAACCTTGGTGTAGTGCCTCTATTTCAGTGTCTATGAGGAGACCGTCCAGACCTGAAGGAGCAGAGCAGAGGAGGGCCTGAAGATATGCTCAGTATCCTGCCGGGTAGCCTCCTTTCCTGGGGTCAGACTCTGCACAGAGACGCTCTCCCTGCCGCACCACTGCTTGGACTACAGAGTCTGGAGTCCTCAGCAGCTGTGTTACATGGTTCTTCTGGGCGAGGCCCTCAAGGACACTCTGCCATGGTATCATCACACACACACACACACACAGAAAAATATGAAGTCTTGGGCAGGAAGTTACAGTGTTGAATGTGGTCAAAGTGGTCTTTATTAAAAGTTAATAAAGAAATAGATGTATTAAAGTGAATATATTTTTGATTTTGCATCACTTTGATTATTACTTATGTATAAACCTTGACATTTCTGAATTTTGTAATGCACACCACATGTCATTCCACAGACTTTTTCCTTCAGACATTTCCTTCATTGTGTCAGGAGGAATTTCTTCAACATAGGCACAAACATTCACTTGAACTTACAGATAAAGTGAACAGTTTTTAGAGGTCAAAGATCAAGAGATTTTATCCAGAGTTTTAAGTTTTCAATTTAATATTCATACTGACATCTTTAAATATATTTTTAAATAATTAAAATAAAAGTTTGCCTGCTGAGTGGAAGGTCGTCCAAAGAACACATGGAGTGTCAAGTTTTTAGTCAAAAGAGATTTTTTAAAAAATCAGCTTATTACTGATTTCATTTATTCCACGTATTGTTTATTATCACAAGCATCCAAGTATGACCCACCTTCTCAAAGCCCTGCTCCACCACTGTCATGTTTGGGTTGAGCTGATTGTGAAGTCGTGGTGCTGTGACAGCTTTCTTTAGGTCATAGTTGAAGAACAGGGAGTTCAAAATGACCTGTTCAGTGCAAATGCACAATGCAAAATGCAACATATCAAGTGTCAGTGAAGGTTCTCAGTCATTCAGGTTCAGAATTCTCAAAGTTGAGTCACAATAACTGGATTTTCTTCTTCTTAGCTGGAAATATTTCGCTACTTGGAGGAGTAACAAAATGGTTCCAATGAAGGAAAAAGAACAAAGAATTACCTTTGACATAGCTAAACTTTCAGAGAATACATGATGTGTCACGTCACTGAGTGCACCCATTCTCCCAGGTTAGTGTAAGTACAGAATTGCGATGCATGAGAAGGAAACTTACTAAGGCGGTGGCTGTGGTGATTTTTGTTCCACCAGATGCTCCTACAACCATTTTTACTTCATTTTCTTTGTTAAAGATTATAGTGGGGCACATGGAAGACAGTGGCCTCTTGCCTGCAACAGATAAACAGAATGGACTTTGTAAAAAAATATTATCTGCTACCTTGCATTCAACATCTAAAACTTAAACACTTTCATCAACACATTTTTGCAAGTAAAAACATACGTGGAACAACACTGAGCCATGATGTGAGGTTAGAACTTAGCTCTGTGTTTTAAAATTGAGGAAACTGATGCTGTTGGTGAGCTAAAGATATTAGATTTCCCAACAAGGACAAGTGCAGGAAAAAGTAAAAGGCCAAGAGAAACACCACCTCAGTGACATCCTGACTAGAGAAAGGGTCAAGTAACGTCCTCTTTGGGATTGTGGAAACAAGGGGTTTGATTCCAAAAACACTGCTATCCATCAAGACAGGCTTGTGTTTATAAGCCATAACTCAATATGGGGTTTGAAGTAATAGAAGTGTGATAATTCAGTCCAGTCACACCTGGTTGGATAAAGTTGTTGGGGGAGGGAGGGATTCCAAACCCGTTGGTTATGTGTGGAGAGCTGAAGTCATCCATTTCGTCATTAAAGATTATTCCAGTGGATCGAGACATAACTTTAGAACCAAAACTGAGGAAATAAAACAGCTTTTAATGAATTATTATTTTATAGCACTTTGTCCTTGACAGATTCATGTATTATGGTTTTCTCAAAGCTTGGTCTCATACTATAGATTGATGGTACTGGTGGCTGCCACGGCACTTCCATCCTCAGCTATGACCGACAGGTGAGCTGTCCCGTGGTTGTCTGGCACAAAATAGTCCGGCTCATAGTAGCTGTCTGGGTGGGTGGTGTCATCTGTAATTTTACTCCTTATGCCATCAGCAAAGTAGTCTGAGGTCATGTTGTGGATGAGCTGGAGAGAGCAAAACAAGTAGCAGAGCTGAGAGTGGAGCTGCCATGAAAAAGATGAATAATAGCAGAGCACCTGTCCTGGCTTTGCAACAACACAACCTGAGTAATTTGAAAGCAGGGCTACATAAATGCACATGCTGTTGCCACTGAGCTATGCATTTCCATAGCCAAACTGACCCTGGCGGGCTATCAGGAGACATCTGTGAAGAATAATAATAAAGATATTAAGGCTTACATCAGTAATATTGAGATAACGTGGGTCCCCAAGTCTGCTCCTTTTGGCATAAGCAAAACGAAAAGCCTCCACAATACGATGGTATGTCAGAGTCTTTTTCTCTGCAGTTGAGACACTTGTGTCTGTGAAGTTGTACCCTGTAATATATGCACAGGAAAAGCATGTCTAGAGAAAATGAAGAATTACAGTTTCTTAGTCTAAGCAGCTAATGAGGCTTCTCCATCATTGTGCTGAAAGCCCATTTCAATCAGTGGCAAGTCATTAAAATATAATTCAAAATACAATATGAGCTCTTCCAGCAGACATGAATTTGTGGACGTGTGTTCCCTCTCAGTCACATATGCACACATTAAATCTTAGCCCTCGTTTTACAGCAGTGATGCCACTTTTTATCTAAAGCTTGGCTAAAGATTCTCTGCCTGAACAGATGGGGAGTCAACAGTGAATTAAATTTGGCAAGCAGAACTGAGAAGCAGCCCTGTTTTCTGCTTCTAAATCTGGCAAAGAAACATTCCAGGGACGACCCGGGGAAACCTGACATCCTTTCTTCTGCATGGCTGCACAAGCACTTGGCCAGGCTGCTCACCATCCACTATATTCAAAATGAGTGCCAGCACAGGGCCACTGGAGGGGGCGTCTGGGACATGCATGGTGTATTCCCCGACATTCAGCTTCAGAGGATTCTCATTCAGCACCGGCTGATACTCCAACAAATCATCCAGAGTTATAATGCCACCTGGAATGAGGACAGAAATGTGGTGAAGGATAATGCTTATTTATTATTTAATGCGTAATTTTTTCCTAGAGATGTTTTAGTTCAGGTCAATATTTTTTCTTCTCTAAAAAAGAATTAAAACCTGCTGCCTGGATGTCCTCGACGATGTTCCGTGCCATTGACCCGTTATAGAACACATCAGGCCCCTCCTCGGCTATTCTTTGGTAGGTGTCAGCTAGCTTTGGAAATCTAACAATATCATTTTCTTTCAGGATGTTTTTTTGAGAATCACAAAACACCTCACTGGAACAAGACAAAAAGATGAAAATCATTTTAAAAACGCAGGATTTTAATTCAGAATTTAATTGAATTTAATTCAGAAGGTCTGACTTTGGCGGCCCCTATGGTAGAATTTAAAATGTCTCTTCGTAGACAGCGATGGACCGATCAGCCATATCATTATGACCACTGACAGGTTAAGTGGAAAACATTTACCATCCAACCCAAAAGGCATTTTCTCCATACACCATTACAGAAAAGAGAGAGGTTGAGAATACACATTACTAACACAATTACTAAGGGTTTACATTCAATATGCTACTTTCCCAGATTAGCCTGATTTTCAGCCTTTCATTCCTCATCCTCACCACATGTTGGCGTCTCCTTGAATGGATTCTTTGCTCTTGAAGATGGCATGAGCCAAAGCTTTTCCTATAGGAAACCCATCACGAGCCAAAGCAATGCTGGGTTCAAATAGCTCCTTCCATGGCAGCCTGCCATGCCTCTTGTGTGCCATTTCATAACCACGTATCTCCCCAGGAATTGCTATGGACAATCCACCTGTCAGGCAGAAACAGCAGGACCCCTATTTAGATGTACGCATGCTTGTTCTTGGTGTCTCTAGTCTGTTTGGTGTCCCACCATACTAAGAGAGTCTGATCAATACACTATACTGCATGTCCAGAATTCTTTTTTTTTAATAATCAAAGGCAGATGCAATGGAAAAGAAGAGACATTTGTTTTGTTACAGTTATGTTAAAGTTTATTTTCATTAGTTCTGTTAAAGTCAAATCGGTGCTGAGTGAATCTTTCTTGCCCCTGTGCTTGAGACAACTCTTAGCTATTGTTGCTATACCTGTACGAGAAAGCTTGGTGTTGTTGCCAAACATATCTTCAGTGGCGTTTATGGGGGCTGTCTCCCTTGCATCGATGGTTTCCACTTTCCCTGTTAAGCAGACAGTGAGTGCAGATAGATGTGGGTGCTCAGTTTGCTTTGTTGAGAAGTCGTAACCGGGGATGCTCACTCACCTGTGGAAGCGTTATAGATCACAAAAAAGAGTCCTCCACCAATGCCCATGCTGTGAGCGTTCAAAAGGCCAACACATAGCAAGGCAGCGATGGAAGCATCCACCGCTGAACCATTTTTCTTCAAGATGTCCCTGAAAGAAGAGGAAACAGAGCATGTTATATTAACACTGTATGTTCCATTTGAAAAGACATAGAGAGTTAGATTCTTCTTACCTCCCCACTTCTGAGCACTTTCCAGCATCAGCAGCCACTGCAGCCTTTGAATAGAAGTGGTCCGAGGGGGGAGGCGCGTTTTTCTTCCCCAAGCCCATGAACACCCCCAAGAACAGACTCACTGCGGCCACCAGAAGGACCACAATACCAGCAATCAGGGACTTCCCAACCATTTTCCTGTTCAGGAAAATAAGACACCACACAGTGAGATAAGATCCTTCAGCTCAGAAACAAGTGTCTTCTCATCCTTACGTGACCTATCATTTTCAGGGCTGCAGCCAAACCTGTACTTAAATAACAATACTGGGAATCAAACACATTAAAGTACATGTGTTTTTAAAGAAGAGAGAGCAGAAAGTTCACCCACCTGCAGTGTATTGTTTTTGCACTGACTGATGGAAAATACTGGACATAAGAAGACAGAAGAAGGGAACGGACCATTGAGCTGAGTATATTGTGAGTAATGACCCACCTCAGTCATTCTGCAGAAACACAATGTGTCACCTTTGGTTTTTAGGTGTGACTTAGCTGTTAACCACATACTGTATGTAATGAAATGTACAGACAACACAATAGACAAAACTTTGTAACTGAGCACTGGGGTCATTTGCAGAAGCGATAAGGTTTAGGACTGAAATTGTGGTTCAATTGATCATTGTTTTAAAACTACATGTCACAGTTTTAAATGAAGGATGAATGCTTTTCCTCACTTTGAAGTGAAGCTCTTGACTTTGTCTTTCTAGTCCTCTAAAACCTTCTATTTCCTCCTGATATCAATCTGGCAGGCTTGCCAAAGTGACGGTGAGAGTGAGCTGTTTACAGATGCAGTCGGCATTCATCCCTGACTGGGGCTTGTGCATGATTGGCTCAGCCATCAGCTTTGCCATGCTCAGTTGCCATTATTCTACAGGCATCCTCAAACCAATTGAGATGCCGAAGCCCTCACCCTGCAGCACTGTTCCAAGCTGGCAGTGTCTGTGACAGGAGAATCTCAACAGCAAGTATCCTTCTGTGGAAATTCAACTAATCCAGTGTGCACTCTCCTGTTGCTGGGCCACGGTGATAAAGGAGCCTGTGGGCTGCTGCCATTACTGTTGCGGCTGTGATTGCGTCTAAATCTAATCACCGCTATCCTGTTCTGGATCTCCCAGGTTTAGAGCTGCCCCAATGAGAAGGCTTTATTTAATGGACACGGCTGATTTATAGCAGAAGAGAACAAATATATATCTGTTGCACATCACAAAAGCCTTCCTTTAGCCTTTCATGCACATCACTGTCAATGGATGGGTATTGTTTTATGAAATATCAGCTTGCAGCTTTTTCATATTTTTATCCCTTAGCTGCAGGAATACAGTATATGCTTCATTTTGACTTTCCTGGGAGGGATGCACTTCTACCCACCAGGTTCCCCTCTAACTGTTTTCTCACAATAAAGTGGCTGGCTTGTCTACACCCATTTACTCAGCAGAATATCAAATTGCTTACTGCTGTTGTTCCTGAACGGCAGCCCACAGAAACACTTGCAGCAAAGAGAAAAAGAAGGTGATGTCATGTGTTTTTTTCATGGTGGCTGCAGACCTTTAATGATAGGTGCTGTACAGGCTGTTTGAGGGCTGCAATTATAAGTTGAAGTTTCAGCAGCTTACTTTTAAGCCAAAAATAAATGTGCTTTAAGGTTCAGTGTGGTGTGGATGGGTGAAAACATGAAGATATTTTCTCCTTTATAGAGATTTCAAACTCAATTTTCTTTTACACGTGTTGTAAAAATGAATGGTCTCATGGACACTGCTTGAAGACTCAAATCTGTGACAAAACAGATTAGCAACATGAGGATGATGCATTAAATTAAGGCCACCAGTCAGTAATAATTACAACCTCTAGGAAAATGTGCAGCAGCCTTGGTCTTGGGAGAGCGTAATGCAACCAGAGGAAATGTTTATTAGAAAGCAGAGAACTTTGCCTTCTGCAATAAACAAGCATAAACGTGAAAATTAGGTCAATGCGGGATCAAAGTCTTGCAGCCTGCTCAGAACAAGCCTCGTTTCATAACATCAAATTCCGTGCAATATGTGAACAGCTACATTTCTCCTAACAGCAATATTGAATTTCCTGTAGTGTGGGTTCTCTACATCTTATTTGAGAGCTGTCTCCCAGCTGAATGTGCCTCTGGGTTCCCCATCAAACTCCAGTTGACTGAAATGGACAACGGGACATGGATGTTCTTCAAAAACTGACAGTTGTGGAGTTGTGATAGATGCAAATAAGATATGACAGCTCCTGTTGTGGCTTAGTGGCAACACAATGTAAAATATTTTATGGAGCCAGTTGCAAAACACTCATTTGAGCAACTGGGTTGAACAAAAGTCCAAATTTAAGTTTCTCTGAAGGACAAATCATCTGCACAGCATCAAGACTGAAAGACAAACTAAAAACTTTAATAACATATAATTTCTTATATCCCAGCGCATTGGTCTCATAGTTGCCTGCGACATTAAAAAACAACAACACTAACATCCTTCATTCTTGTTCTCTAGCTTGTAACTACACGGAGGGGGAAATTTCCAGCCTGGGAGGAGAGACGCGCAGCAGACACCAGATGCTGGGATTGGTCGGACGCTCCACGTTGCACAAACCTAAACAGCAGCGTAAGGCAGAGACGGCCGGAGGATGAAGCAGCCGAGCCAGGCACTTGGTGAAAAGAATCCGAATACCAATCTGTGACGGGGGCACGACATAATGGTGATAGATTAGACTGCCGAGCAATAAAGTCTGGGTCTGAACCGGATCCTCAGTCTGCTGACCGCCTGGCAGCAACGCAGCGCCGCTGTTTTCTACCTTGTAATGAGAAGCATCTGCTGGCAGAAAAACTGGGGCTAGTCATGGTTTTGTCCTTTTTGTAATAGCGTCTGATGTGCAACCTAATCGCCGCTTGCATCTGCAGAACAAAATACTAACATGGGTTCCAGACTGAGCAGACAGAGCAGCCTGGATAATGAGAATTTCTGCAAAAAGCGACGCAAGCTTCTGGATAGTAGTGGAGAGGGCGAGAGGGGCAGTCGGGGTGGCGGGGATTTTCTGTTTGCAATGATGCTGAAATCAGACAAACTGCCTGGGATGCTGCGAAGGACCAACCACAGCCCGTACATGAGGCGAGTGGCGTGGATCAAAGAGATACAGAAACTGCTCCGTGACCGCAGGATAGAGCAGGCAACCGCCGTGCTTAAATTACTGAGAAAGGTAAGAAAAACCTGAACGCAGCTCTGCCCGAGCACGGTAAGGTCAGACCTGTTTACACACAGTATGTGCGCTATTGCTTTTGATGTCGATGCAGCCATAGACACCTCAACACATCCCAAAGCAACAGATGGAGAGCAACACGAAGCTGCTCGTGCGTGTGTGAATGCAGTTTGATGTGTTCTCCGTGTCCATTTGGTGCGTCGCTCCCCTCCTGCAGACTCTGCTCTGCACCATAACTCTGTTATAACCTCTGACCCCTGACCCCCGACCCCCTCCCACCTCTCCTTTCTTCCTGACATGTGATGAGTGTGCACTCTTTCTAATGTTGCTTAGGCCACTTCCTCCGGAAGCATTTGTTTAAAAAGTAGGCCACTCGTGGAGCAGGGTACCTGTGACACTGTTATAGTGGCAGACAGCATGTGACTCACCACAGTACGCAGTATCACTGTGAGCAAACATGCTCAGTGTTGACATTTGAATTAAAGACATAACCTGCACCATAAATGACAAAATAGTTAAACTGCATGCTGTGTGTCATTGTCTGTGTTTCATTGTCTTTGGAGGAGATATTTCCATCACACGCAAACAAAGCCCAATCCCTACTCGACCATCCTCCCCAATGTCTGTCCTTGTTTGCCCCACTGTGGTCTCACCTCTCCTTAGGCTGTGCTAAAGCTCCCATTAGAGCAACCTGCCCCCTCCGGTGCTCTCCTCTCCTAATGTTTCTCTTTCTGTGTAATGGCCTGCACTCCAGCTGAAATAATGTAAGCCCTGGTGACCTATGTGCCACAAATATTATTTTTCCCCAAAAGGGGAAAAAAAAAAGTGACCTTCTTCAAAAAGAAGGTCACAGAAATGAAAATGTAGATCACTGCCTTTGCTGTTGTATTTATATACCTGGTTGTGTACGCTGGTGTAGACAAGTGAAACGGTCTCATATGTGGCTATTCTGATAAAGTGATTGTACTTTCTATGACGTTTTCTAGCCACTTTAGATGTTGAGGATCTTTAAAACCAACATGATCAAATAAAAAAATGAGCTGTCATCAAGTAAAAAGCACTCTTGTTTTTATTGTTTTCTGAAAAGAATCAACATTTCTTGTTTTGCTTTTAATGCACTTTTCACTTAGGCCTGACAGCCAGTATTGAAGTTGTGACCTAGATTATGTCAGTCCAGCTCCTCTGCACTGGCTAAATGGTGTTGGAGCTTAAGCCAAGGGTTTTAAAGGGATTTATCATCTGCTACAAAGCATTAACATATGTAAAAGAATATGTTTGCTGAAGATTAGTGATCTCATTTGTTTGCTTGCCCTCAGGCCCTCCTCTGTCTTTTAGCTGTCCGCCAATCCAGCATTAATTACTCTGAAGGTTTGACATGAGAATGGAACCTCCTTAATGAAGCAGAGGAGATAAACTGGCTAGCCCACGCTCCATGACAGCCACATCACAGGGGACATGGGCTCGCTTCCTCTAAATGAGCTGCGCTTTCATTAAATAAGTCTAACTTTATCTTTACTTGTCTTTTCGCAAGCAGCCACATATCTGAAAGATTCTGTTTTCCGAATTTGATAGGAGTTCGTGGCACAGTTAATTGGTGTGTAACAGCGAGCTTGGCTTCTGATATGAAAAAGATCTGAGCTTTGCTGCCGACATGAGAAAGATTTGTGGCTTTATGCCGCACTTGCACATGACAATTGATAGTATCTGAAATCAGATGGGAGATATTTTTATACCTGTTTTCTCAGAAGGCCTCTAGCAGCTTCTCTGATGCCTAGGATGGAGTCTGTGTTTACTGGTGCCCTTGTTAAAAGGGGAGCCAGTAATGTGGAGCTGCAAGCCTCCTACGCAAACTGTCTATTACAATCAATGCAGATTGTGTTTGAGAGAATTAAAATTGTGTGTGCACACAGGTGTGTGAATATTGTATGTCTGCAAGGCTTGTTCCTCTCATTAAAGCTGCATGTGCTGCATAAGTGTTTGTCATCGTAGTTTGGCTCATCAAGACCTTGAGGATGGACGTGCAGGCAGAATGTACAGTTCAGTACACACAGCTGCAGTGCTGACTGTTGCTTGTCTCATCACACTCAAAAGGTCATCTGAAATCACCTTTTTTACATGGTTTGATTTTACTTTACTGCAGACGCTTATAGATCTGTCATATTTATGAGTAATCCAGCATGACAGCTGTCCATTTTGACCTCTTTGGAGATGATGTATTTATGTGCTGCAAGTTTGTAAATCCCATTAACTCAGAATCTTAACATTTTTAAGTGCCACTGCCTTGTTTTATTGAGCAGGAAAAAAAGGCCAAACCAGGAAAAATACCTAGATTTTGGTTAAGTTTTTTTCTTATTCCAGGAAGTAGCAAATGTGTAGTTCTTACAATGGCAGAAAAATTATCATAAAAAACTCTGAAATTGGATGTCAGGATTGCAGATTGGATTAGGCTGTGTGACGAGTGGTGTTGTTTTTTGCATGCAGTATGTGATATGTTTTGTTTTGATTCAGTTAGGTGGAAACGTTTTCATTCCCTTATTTTTATATTGCGAAAAAACAAATTTTTTTCATCAACATAATATTTAATGCAAATTCAGCTAGTATAAATATTCCTTTATCAGAAAGCTAATTTACCAAGAAGTATGAAAACTTTTGCACTGATATACAGTAATTGTCATTATTTTACTTTTTATACACATAAGAAGGTCCACTTCTTATCCCTAATGCAATGTTTTTTTAGTGAGATCCAAAATCTCAATGTTTCATTAGAATTATTGTGTGATGTTTTTAAGATTTCATCTTGCTGTGATTGTGACTCCTCTAATTGTTTTCTGTTTTGGTAGGATCTGGGTTTGGAAGGCACCTCACTCAATGACATCTTGTATAAAAACGCTGCCTTTCTCAATCTTGTGGACCCAATCTCACACGAGCTGCTGCTCAGCCTTGCTCGGGAGATGCAATGTCCTAAGAAGGTCTGCTTTCACGTTGTTCTCATTCTCACAACACTCATACACTGTGGTACATACAAACCCCGAAAAAGTAAGCTTCGAGTTAGTATTCTGCAACAGAAACCATTCTCCTAAAACCATTCCCTTGATAGTTTCCTTGTGTTAAGTAATGAGTTCTCAAGATCAACGAAAAATCCAATCTGAAAATGTCATCGACTTACATTTCCAGAGATAGGCTGAAAGAAATTCTGCTGACACGTGTACACAAGGTCTTCAGTGCAGTTTTTTGAATTTGTCTTGATCTTGAGATCTCATAACTAAATCTGGTTTAATTATCTGCTAAATTACAAGTCATAAGTGAACATTGAATTCCTTTTTATGTTAAACTGATTTTATCACTGACTGTGTTGAATCTTGCCTCTCTTCTGTGCACTTCCTGTGTTTTTCTCCCACTGATGCACACTGCATGTGATTAGATTTTCTTGCTCCACCAAGGCAGCTAAATTTTGTCTCGTTCAGGAGTAGCTCAAGGCATCACAAATAATAGAGCCTTTTTTATTTTATCTTCCCAGGTGGTAAATTTTAGAAAATGAAAGAAAGTTTGCAGAGTCTAAGGCTAGAATGTGAAATAATAAATTAAAACAATGATTTTTTTATTTATTTTTTGCACCTCTGTTTGGTTCTTTGTTCTCTGTGCCATTATGAACAAGCTTTCTGCTCTGCTCTACAGGATGCAGACACCATAAAGTCTTCTGATAAGATTTGCAGACAGCTGATCTACCACCTGACCCCACACTCAAAGTGGCTGAGGCAGAGCATGTCCAGACGGAAATCCCAGGCCTGGTAAGCCCTTCTGTCCAGACATTCAGTCTCTAATAAATCTGCAGTGGCGCAGAGAACAAGTTTCGGCTCTAGCAGTAGAGCTTGTAGCTGACATTGAACTAGGGCAGAGCTGGCTGCTGGCTGACCTGATGGGAACTCCATGATAACCACACTTGTCTGTCATCTCTTTCTTTAAGCAATCAGGTCCGTACTTTGAATGTGTGTTGCCACTACCTTTCTCTCTACAAAAGTGGCCTAGCAACATATTTGTCCATTTGGTTGCTGAAGAAAGGCTAGGAGGGTTATATTAAAATCTAATTGTACTCATCTTGATAAAAGAGTGAATTACCTTTGATGTGCAAATGATGAATAGAAAATTAGCCTGTGTACAAATAGTTTTTTTGTGTGCCTGGGTATTGTGTGGTAATCGTATTTATGAACAGGCTATCATAGTTCCTTCTCATTTAATTGTCTATTCTACAGCTGGATTGATGCTTCAAATAATACATTCATTTTCTGGAGACAGAAATAATCTAAGGGCCATCTAATTATGAATCAGTCAGAGGAATCAAAACATAGAATCTGTGGAAAAGTGAAGGCATATTCACAGGGATCTGGCAGAAGCTGATACTTGACTGTGGAGCTGCAAGAGCAGAGCTTTGTTGTGCTCGTGGATGTTTAATTCAGTCCAGAAGAAGAAAGACACTGGATTTAACTGAGACTGACAGCAACTCTAAAATTGTGCACATACATTTGATTGCTAAATTCCGATAGCTGAAGCTGCTTTTTGTTTTTTACTTAGTCATGTTGTGGGCTTCATAGACCTGCAGACACAGAGACAGACTGACATTGGCTGAGACAGCAGGAGCAGCATGAATCATTAAAACAAAAATCCAGTCCTAAAACAGAATATTTATACAGCAGCTGCTGTGAGCGCCGACAGCTTTGCATGCCGTTGTGTTCATGAACAAATACCTGTCGATGCTACAAAGAGATGAGATGGGTACAGTCTGCTGCTGACAGTAAGCAGGAAATTCACCTTACAGACTCGATGTCTGGAATTGTTCTGCTCTGGCACTTTTATAAATGTAATAATTGAAATTTTGACTCAAACATTAATTGAGCTTGGAGTTAGTTTTCCATTTGTTGTTTTATTTTACCATAAACAGCACGGCTCAAGTTGGAGTGTATTGTGTTACATTGTGGTCCAGTGGGTTTCAAGGATCACTTGGAGTAAATGAGTTGTTAGTTAGAGTTAGTTTTCAGTATTAATGCTAAGTTTTGCTAATCATCTACATGCTCTAACGTTATACTGTCACAAAGATATCATAGGTAGGACCTGGAAAACACTTTTTTTATGACACTGGTTATTATCATCAAGCACTTGCTAACACATGCATTGTAATGGTTTCCTTGATTTCCACTAACATCAGCTAACCCTTTAGATATGAATATTTATATTATTAAATCATAAGATTGATTCAAATGCTGCCTCATTATTTTAAATTACTGATATACTGAGACTGATGAGCCACACATGGAGACACATGAAGAGATACACTTCGCTTCCTAAGTGTTAAAGAGGGAATACTCGATAGACAGGTTCATTATACAATGTAAATTTATGTTAATTTAATTGGTTACTAAATTATGTAGTGGATATTTATTAAATGTGTTGATTGTAAAAGAACAGAACAAGTCTAAAGGTTAGACACATTGTTTGCTTTGCTTCTATTCTTTTGGACATGTGTTTAACACTCCTGGCGTTTTCTCAGCCAACTTAATGAGGTCGTCACCTGGAGTCCTCTCCAAGGAGTTTTGCAGAAGTTTCCATATATTCCGAGCACTCATTTGTTGCTTTACCATCACTCTGCAATCAAACTCATCCCAAACTGTCTCTAATTCAGAACAAACAAACCAAAGTACTGATTTCCACTGGTCTAACGTCCATTCTTAATGTTTCTTCTCATTGGTCTCCCTCAGTGTGGACTCCACAGCAAGTTTGCATCAGTTTCTTTGCGGTAGGGGTGACTGTGGCTCAGGAGGTAGATATCGGTACAATTCCTGGCTCCTCCTGTCACATGTCCAAGTGTCCTTAGGCGAGACAATGAGACCCAAGTTAGTTGCTGCCAGTAGCATATCAGCTACCCCATTGGTGTGTGTGTGAGTGTATGTGATTGGGTGAATGAGAGGCAGTGTAAAGTGCTTTGGGTAAAGATAAGAAAGAAAAGCACCATAAAACTGCATTTAGCAATATGACCACACAGGCCTGATTCACCTAGTCTCCTTCTAAACAGTTAAAGTTGAGATGTTTCTGCTTCTTGTTGTCTCTGAAGCATTGATGTGGACTGAGGTGCCGTTAAATGACGATTTCTGAGGCTGGTAACTTTAATGAACTCATCCTCTACAGCAGATGTAACTCTTGGTCCTTCTTTCCTGGGGCAGCCCTCATGTGAGCCAGTTTGATCACAGAATTGGTTTGATGATTTTCATGATTCCACTTCAAGCAACTTTAAGGTCAGGAGAGTTTGCTGTAGAGTGACACTGTAATGCAATTGATGGTTTTAAACGCATTAAGAAGGCATGATGGTCCACAAATTACTTTTTGACAATATGCATCTGTTAATTGAAAATTGTTCCAAGTGAGTATGTCATGAAGCTGCTTAAGATATTGCCTAGATAACCCACCTGACTATTTCTTGACTTGTAGAACCACATCTTAACCTTTTTTCTATTTTGTTTATATATACACAACAAACCAGACATAAACTGGGAATTTGTGGTCTTTAGATGACTTAGTAGGTGGAATATTTAAACTATGAATAATAATATAATAATAATAATATTTTCATAGTACTCAGCCAACCATCTTCTGGCTGTTTCATACTTCATACACAGACATGACAGTTGTATTAATCTTCTCATCTAACTGCAAAACAAACGATTAACAGTCTTACTCAGTGTAGATCTATTCCTTTTTCAATTAAGGTTTTAAATGTCCACATTAACAAAAGTAGGCTAGGTCATAAATCTCATTTAAAGAGGATTTTACCCCCCCCCCCCCCCCTTAACTCCCATCTTTATTGAGCTGCAGGCAAACTGATCTCATCTATCCAAAAATGCAACAGTTTCACCAGTGTGAGGTTTCTCTGCGCTCAGTGGAAACAGAACCAGCTAAGTCCTATTTAATGCCACAGAGTTATTCATCCCTTCATTATCCAGTATTAGCACTGCACAACAGTCCCTCTATATACTATACACACATTTCTGATTGAAATGCCACATTGAATTAATTCCTGAATCTTACTAATCCTGTTAAGCTATCTAACTAGTTTACTTGGGTTTTGCTAGAAATTATTTTTTTGTAATTCACATTTAATTAAAGAGCTTGGCTAGTCAGTATTCTTGATGGAGGCAGTGACCCAGAAATGCTTCTGAGGTGCTTCCACCTTGAGGGTATTTTGATTTGATTTGATTTGATTGTGTGTGTGTGTGTGTGTGTGTGTGTGTGTATGTGTATGTGTGTGTTTTTGTGACTTTTTTTCTCCTAATTTCTCACATCACTGTCTTCCTGCTCCATCAGCCTTACTTGACCTCATAATAGTTTTTTCTTGGACACCTAACTAACCGACACTACCATCCATTGTGCTCTGCCACTGTCTTATCTCCATTGACCACATTCAGTTTTTCACGTGTGTTCAGATTCAGTAATATGCATTAATTTTTTTCCCGTAGCAGCCTCCATTTTCACTGATTGTTCGGCTTCAAGTGTTGTGCCAATAAACTACAGAATGACATATGGAAACCAGTCCGATGTGCTCCTCAGGTCCAGTTTTTGATCGAAACATCAACCACACAAAAAGATATAGGGCTTCAAATCAAGATTCAAGAGGCAAAAGACTATTTATCCTAGAGGGAAATAGCTTTGCCTTGTTACAGCTGCTCTCTGCTCGGAAAAAAAAAGACGGTAGAAGTATATTTTTGTGTCAATGGAACTGTCTTTATTGTTTATTGAAGGTGAGCAAAGCTTTATCATAAATTAACAAACTTTATGGCAAGTGAACTCCTAGAAAACACTTGGGCTATTTAAAGTTGAAATGAAATTGTCATGATTTTTATGACGGCTGTTATCTATTATCCACCCACCTGTTAACTAATGCATTATAACAATTTTCAAAAATGTCCTTATTTTTTAGATAACAGTTCACCTCATCTCAGTTAGCATCAGCTAACCCTCATGACATGAATATCAAGACTTATTAGATTTGCACTGACTGAATTTGAATGCTGCCTCATTATATTAAATCACTGATATACTAAAACTGATGAGCCACACAAGGACACAAGAGTTGCACTTTGCCATCACAATATTAAAGGGGGGGTACTTAATAGATGCCTCCATTATACAATGTAAATTCAAAGAGACTGTATTATGTAATGGATTATTAGATTACTTGATTGTGCTTGTACTTCAGTAAGCACTATTATTGTGCAGGAAAGGATAGTGTTTTCTCTTTGCTGCTTTGGACATCTATTTAGTGATGTAGTCCGTGATCTTGTGGATGTACAGACAAGACAAAGCAGTCGTCTCAACGTTATCAGTGGCACTCTTGTTTTCTAGTCGGATTAATCTGGAGAAGGAATGAAAGAAGCTTCCAGAGAGGACGGCTCAGACATCTATTTTTCGTACCTTCTGAGCTCAAAGGGATGAGTCTGTCTGAAAAGTAGGGAGTTGTGTGATCTCAAAACCCATTCACACCTACAGGGAAGCCTCATCCAGGGTGCAGCCATTAGGACTTTTGTGCCTCTGGTGAAGATGAGATTTCTGTCATACAAAAGGCTGCCAGGGCCAGACAATAGAGAAGGGAAGGACTGTGGTTTACAAGACTTTGATGAACACAGCAGCCTTGACAAATGTCTTTATCCCATAGATTCTGTGTTCAAAAACTGGGTATACTCCCCTTTAGCCTGGCTTCATCAGTGGATTTTCGAATCCATCTTACACATTATCATTTTAAAAGCCTCAAGGTTTTTCAGATTTTATGCTTCGACTGAGTTCAACAAAACACAGATATCTCACACAGTATATTCCTCAGATAAAGCTCTCTTCAGTGACTGACATTCATTTTATAAATTACCTCAATACGGTGTGTCAAACACACAAAACCACTTTTCCACCTTCCCTCTAAATGGATTATTATCATAATGGAGCGTGTTTCAATGTTTTACTCTGCATTGAAATATACGCTAATAAACGAGTGCTCTTTTATAAAAAAAAAAAAAGAACCATATGCTTCAGAGATGCTTAGCTGAAGTTTGAATAGTGATAATTGAATGCAGCATATATCATAGGTTCCTGTTGCTCATATTAATAAATGATACAAGTCACTGTGACTTTATGTGATTGCTGATGGATCATTAATTAACAATGTCAGTTCCCATTTACGTCATAAAGTTATTTTAATGATTCAAAATTTGCAGAAATTCAGTCACATAGAAAAGAGCTTAGCAAATCAGCCCCTCTGAAAGCCGAACAACCCTGTTTTTATAGAAATATGAAGATGTTTTTACCAAACTAGCAGACAGACACAGTCATGTTCCGTGTTGCATCAGCCAGAAGCCTGAGCCCAAGACAATCTCTTGTAATGTTGACAAATCAAAATCACATTCCTCTTATTAATGCCCCACACTCCTGCTACAC
This sequence comes from Channa argus, assembly GCF_033026475.1. Classification (NCBI taxonomy): domain Eukaryota; kingdom Metazoa; phylum Chordata; class Actinopteri; order Anabantiformes; family Channidae; genus Channa; species Channa argus. Next base: position 21,058,250 of record NC_090207.1, read on the forward strand.
TCTGAAATGTGCTTTTCTGAGTAACTGAGCTACAACTGATGAAGTATGAGTACTGTCTTAACACTTCTTAACTGATGATGCATTAAGTGTTAACTAATTACATGATACCATGACTTAATGATTTTTTAATGACAAGCATCAGACATTTATGAAACATCCTCCTCATGTAGTCAGTCATAATGAGTCATGCGTTAGTAAAGCATGTTTTCTACCTTTATTATAAAATGTTACCTGCTCGTCTTTTATTGTATTTTAAAGTGCAGACAAATCATTTTGGACTGCTTGTTGTTACACATTTAATAGATTGTACAACTGTGGTGCTAGCACATTATGTATGCATATATTTTGTATCCTTATTAGGAGTGCTACAAATAACATTTAGCAGTTACAGTTTCCTAACTCTCTTATTGGCCCAGTTATAATCCAAATTCACTGAAATCTGTCACATTTTACTAACTACCTAACTGTTTTAAAAAATATGGAAGCCAATCATCTTAAGTTTTATCTTTTTTTAAAAATGCATCATTGGTGAACTATTCTGGTTGTGTGCTATAAGGAGATCTGTGCTCCCAGCCCTCGGAGCTTTAAGCTCAAGCTGCTGGCTCTCGGATGTTCTGGCTCTTCTGTTTACACTAGTAAATCCCCATTCTGGAGTCTCTCTGTCAGCCTTCCGCTCCAAGCCGGCCCAATCACCCCCTCCTTTATACAACACAGGAAACAAAACATAAAACCAGGGCCTTGTTGCCAAGTCACAGATAGTGTGATCATTCAAAGTACCAGTCATCCATCACTTAAAAACCTAAATTGATCTGTGTTTTCCTCTCAACGAATCAAGATCTAATCTATCTATCTTTTCCTTCATGTTTCCCAACAGTCTTAAAACAACCCTACAGAAAAAGCTTTCCAGTGACACCGTCGACTTGTCCGGCATCCCTCTCTCCTCTCGCGACATCCGTCAAGTCGCCTTCTACCTCCAAAGCAACAGAGACAGTGTGGTGGCTGTAGACATCAGCTTCACCGAACTGCAGGATGAGAACCTGAGAATCCTACTGCCCATTCTGGCTTTGCTGCCCAAACTCAACACCTTGGCTCTCAATGGTAACCGCCTCACACTGGCTATCCTCAAAGACCTCACAGAGATGCTGAAAGACCCCCGGAAGTTCTCCAGCCTGGCCTGGATCGACCTGGGCAACAATGTGGATATTTTCACCATGCCTCAGCCACTACTGGTCGCACTGCGTCGCCGCTGTAGCCTGAAGAGCAGTCTACCAACCATCTACGAGTACACAGAGGGTCAGCCCTACAGCTACCACCTGGAAATTTCTATCGAGGAGCCCAGTCACTATGAGGAGGAAGAGGAGGAGGACGAGGATGTGGAGGAGGACGAGGATGATGTAGGGAATAAATTTGAACTAGAGCCGTGGGGTTTAGGGGAGAAGCAGCTCTCCAAAAACTTCACCCTTCACTACTGTGAGAGGTGATGTGCTATTTTCCCGAGAGGCTCTTTCGACTGTGGTTGAAATGTCGTCCCACAGCACTCCTTTACTTCCTTCGCCCTCTCGCCCTCACACCACGAGCTCAGTCACCTTTCCGAGGCACGAGAGAGACCAGTGCCCACATTGTGAACTTCTTGTCACGACACAGCTGCTAAGCTATCCCTAACCATCTCTGAGTTAACCCACACAAGATAGTGACAGTCACAACAGCGGACTTACTGTGTTGGTGGATGGTGCTCTTGGGAACAAGGTGCGGTTTCATTGGAGGGGGGCTGGAAGAGTTAATGAACCGGTGCTCTCTCTCTCTCCCTCTCTCCTTCTCTCCCTCTCTATCTGTCTCTGTGTGTGATAGTGGCAGCTGAGGAGCCAATCCCAAGGAGATTTAAATCAGTTGGCTGGATGGAGGAGCAGCAAACCCGGCGGTAGCTGAAGTGGAACTCGAGTTAGTTTGGAAACAGTGGGTCCCCTTTGGGTTCAGTAGTAGGACTGAGACTCTCTCTGACAGGCAGGGCCTAGCTCCACATTGTGTGTTATCTGTTAATCTCTCAACAAAAGCTATGACACAAGTTCAACAGACTATACAGCCGACGACCCGTCACGTGATGCCGGCAAAACTGCTAGGTCAAGACTTTTTGCGTTTTCCCCCCCTTTCAAAATGTCAACTTGTGAATACCCATGCAGCCCATGTGTAGATGTAAATGAGGATACAAAACATGGCTCTGTTGTGATTCCACGGGCTATTTTTGTGCACTGGTGGTGAACAAAGCAATCTTAGAAGATAACAGGTAAGACCCAACCATGGATAGCTCACACTGATTTGATTTTGTACATGCCTAACTGCTGATATTCACCTCTTTGTTATTATGGCGCTGTGTTACACGTATGACACTACAGATAACTATAAACATGGACCACTGAATCAGAGCTGTGCCCAAACTGCCCTTTCTACTGCCAGTTGTCTCTGCAGATACACTGTATGTTGCTATTTACAATTATTGAAATTCTGCGGACCTGTGTTTGTCATGAGACACAGCCATGACTGTTATCTATTGGTTATTGTCTGCCGTAGCACATAATGAGGTTAGAGTGACCGAAACACTGCAATGCACTTTAAAGCACCATTATTTTTATATTTCAGTTTCTCTGTGGCATGTGCTCTGTGTACGCTCTTTAAAGCTAGAGTTGTTTACATGGCTGAAATTAAAATGGTAAAATGCTGGTCAAATGGCTCATGATTGATAGAAAGATCATTAAAAACATCATCATATATATAATAAATGTTTAAATGTGTGTTATACTGTGTGTGTTTGTAACAGTAAAATGTCTAATTATTGCTGTAATTATTTGTGTTATTGTTTTGGTGTTGAGTCTTCTGTCCGACTCTGTAATTATAATAATGACTCTAATGACTATAAAACTAAGCGCAGTGACCTCCTGCTGTAAACTGGAAACTGATTGGATTACACAATAAAGCAGAAAATTGTTTGTTAAATGTGATTAGCAGTCAGAGCGGACACTTTTATGTCCAGCGTTTAATCCGAGTGATAGAGAGCGCTGTCCACTTAGTTTGTAGTTTATGTTTTGTGTGTCAACGTCAAACTCTTCCTTGTTGTAGCCTGTACGTATTCGTCTCATGCCAAACACTGACTGCCAATAATAAAAAAAAATCGATCCACACTGAGATTTGATGTGTTTTATTTTAAAAAGCGTGTGTTTAACTGCTGCAACATCTGGGTCACAAGCAGCTTCTCACAAAATCCACCAGGGTTTATTTATGCAGATTAGTGTGCAAATGGGGCAATAAAAGAAAACAGCCCCGGCTGTGCTGTTTGGGATTGACTGTTGGAGTCATCTGTGCCGCTGGGTGCTGTCAGAGAAATGGCTGAGCCGCCACTGTTCGCCAAGTTGGTCATCGCATGAGGCCCTACCCATGATCCCCTCCTGGCAACCTTTTGTTACTGCTGCCAGACATGGTAATGTGGCATTTGCAACAGGTGCCTCCTATAAGGTCAGGGCACAGTGTGAGTGCCACACCCCCCCGGAGGTCCAAATATCATGTGACAGGGCAACAGTGCCCAACCTCGAAAACACCACCGGGATGTTATGATCTGACCTTTTCCCTTCAGGATTGATTTATTTCTGCTGAAATTAAACAAAAATAACAATAGATTCTTGTATTTCTTGTGTGTATTGAGAATATGTCATACAGCCATTTCAGTGCATCGCATTTCTTCATAAACGTCCTACCAGGTAACTGCCTTTCTGTTTGTATGAGTTACTATTACTGGTGTTATTATTTAGATTCAGGTGCTGCATGCTAGAGCACAAAAATGAAAAAATAAGATTTCAATAGCAGTGAGTTGGGGTTAAAAAGACTGAGCAGTTGGCCAAAGGTCACTGTGGTGCAATAATATGAATAAAATAAAACTTCAAATTATTTTAATATATACGTTTATATTCTGTGTGATGCTAAACGTCTATACTCTGAAGAATGTCTTGTGTTGCAAGTACAGTTTTAATAATGACAACATTCATGTTTTATTAAAAATTATTCAAGTAATATTTCAAAAACCTAAAAAAGCTTTTAGCCAAATTGTGATAAGAAGCACCTATAATATTCAGAAATGTGGGTTGTGGGAAATTTTCATTATGAAATACAACTTACCACAATGATTTTTATAGATGTTTTCAGAGTGAATTTGTTTAAGTTCATAAAGCATGTAAAAAGGGAACATATTTTAATTTGAAAATTACAAATCGTATGCAAATTCCTTTCACTGTAAGTTGAATAAACAGCATATTTATTAGAGGTGATATATTATGGTAGTCATTCTATCCTGGCCATGTGTTTAACTACTACATGTACTGTAACTGTGAGTGTTCAGCTGTAGAAAACTGTAATTCAGTGCCTTGTGCGATAATTTTTCGGCAGGAAAAACACCATCTGTTGCAGCTTTTGTGGCTTTATGGCAGCAAGAAAGTCTCTATAACCTTCATGGCATGCTGCATACCAATGTCACTGACACTTGGCCTCAGTAACCAGCAGCTTCACCCTGTTTCCTGGCATCAGACACTGCACAGATACAGCCATCCTCTTTCTCCACAGCATTCACCACGTTGTAGAAATATGTAGCTGTTTCTTCTTTGTGCCCCAAAGCTTTAAGAGCCTCGATTACATTCTTAAGAGAAAAGAGGAGAGGAGACTCAGGGGAAACAAAAACGGTACGGTGCATCCCTTTATCAGATAAATGAATTAAATGTATCACCTTATCAAATTTTGGTTCAAACTTCAGTGCATTTTGAGCATCAACAAATACAACTGGAGCAGCAATTGCATCCTTAAGGCTCTTTCCAAACCAAAGGTGATTCATGATTGCCTGGAAGAGAGAAACAGTGCAATAATGGGAAAGTGATGATGATTACACAAAGGCTTATGAATGTGGTCGTGTAGACAGACACAACAGTGAGAAGCGTAAGTCTCTGGCAATTTATCTTATGGGCACTTATTGTGTTTGCTACAGACGCGTACCGAGGCGATCCCAGTTGTGATCATGCTCCCACCAGTTGATCCAATCACCAGCATCTTCGACTGAGACTTCAGCAAGGCAGGGGACATGGAGGAGGGAGGTTGCTCCCCTGAGAAAACAACAAAAGCTTTGACTGACAGGAGAGACGGGTACAATTCAGACCCATCAATGCAAGAAGAACAAGAGAAAAATGAATTGAATGCCAGGATTGATAATGAACGCATCAGAGGTTGAAGGGCGTCTATTCAGTCCTGACGTTTGTCTTTGTTCAAGGTAAATTTAACTCTTGTGTTCTTTTAAGATTGGTTGACTTCCTCATTGTTATGGTTCCCATTCAATAGGTTTCCCTTTGACACTAAACAGATTTGGACATTTCACGAGTTACAAAATAAATAAATACAATAACTGCACAGTATGTTAGTAACTTTGGGATGTTAAAGCGCCTGTGTTTGAACTCCTGGTACAAAGCTTGGCAGTGCAACATAAGTGAGACTTATAGCAATGATCACAGATCTACAGCATTTGCAGATTGTAAAATGAAAGCAGCAAATCATGCTGATTACCAGGATAGATGTTTTCAACTCTGCCACAGAAGTCCGACAGCTCGTTGTTAAGGATTATTCCAGTGCTCTGAGAGAATACCTTAGAGCCAAAACTGTGAAGACAAAACATTAAATTAACTGGATCTCTGACACTATGATAATATCTCCTTTGTGCTTCAAACAGAAAGTAACATTTTGATGGTTGATTTCTCACTGTGGAGCATCATTTCTCAGAGACTGACATGTGGTTGATGGTGCTGGTGACAGACACAGCAGATCCATCCTCAGCCAGCACAGACACATGAGTGGTGCCCATGTTGTCCAGATACGGGGTGATGTTGTAATACTGAGGATCATGAGCCTTGTTGCTGCTGATCAGGCTCCGTATGTGGTTGGCAAAGCTGTCATCTGTGAATTTTCTTGCCTTCTGAGAGAAGAAACACATAACATCACAAAAACACAAATTCAAAGGTTAAGTTATGAACTCCTGCGATGAATGTTGAGCCTGTCAGTCTGCCTCTAAAATGTTCATATCAACCATTTAACCTTACCTTTTTCAGAATTACTAGGCCTATGTTACAGTTACTAGTATGAAATTTGAGACAGAGCAAGTATGTGAACAATTGAGAATTACCTGTTTTTCTGCATTAATTATGAAATGTGACCTAATCACCATCCATATTACAAGTATGGACAAACAAAATGATCTTAAGCTTAACAAACAATAGCCGAAAACACAAATTAAAATCTTTTATCTGTTAATTGAACACAGCCATTAAACAATTCAGGCTACTTTAAGATATAGTAATCAAGAAGTCCTGTCAATAAAATGAAATGTGGATTCCTCTGATTTATTGAAAATACTTTTCTGTTGGCTATTTTCAGGAAAAGATGTGAATCGTGCCTCTCAAACAAGAGTTCTAAGAGGAACATCAAAAAAAAAAGTTGTTGTTTTACATAAAGATGGATCTCAACGACAATAGACATTCTTAGACACATCCAGTTCATAGCCAGATAAATGGTTTAGAAATGATGATGATTTAATTCTGTGACTCTAGAAGTGGACATCCAAGCCAAGATGTGTGTGAAGGCACATTGTGGTATGCTCAGTGAGGTAAAAAATTACCTTAGAGTAACTTAACTTGAAGAAATCACTAAAACTTTTCTACATTGTTGATCATGAGTCCATGTGAAACATTGAACATGGACATAGTGTCCATGGCAGGACACCCTGAAGGAAGTTTACCAAAGACCACCTTGACACCTGCAACTTCTACAGGTAAAACATTTTTCAACCTGTTGAAATTAAGATGGAATTATCTGGGCAGAACACCACCATATACAGTAGGAGTAAAAGTATTTCGTATAATACAAATTAAATGTGGCTTTACACCATCTTAAGCCCTGTAGATGCGAGGTGGTGCAGCAGGACAATGACCCTAAACATGAAAATAATTCTTCTCGATTAGCTTTAATTAGAAAAAAAACAAATAAATCAGCCTTTTGGACCCGCCAGTCAGAGCCCTGAGTTGCCAAAGGAGGCTCAAGTTATTAAATACTTACTATACTTCCTTTTCCCACCAGCACTTTAGATGTTTAGTGGATGTATTGATGGGGAAGATTATATTTCCTTGTGTGTTTTTAGCTTAAGCACACTTTGTTTGATTTGCTTCTTAGATGAAGAACAGATCACACTTTGGGAACAATGAAACAGTAGATCAATAATTCCAAAGGGTCACATATTTTTCTCTTGCCAAAGAATTTGGATCTGTCTAGAAATCCTCAGCTCCAGCTCTTTGTTGAACACTGTTTTTGGTGTTACTAACATCAGCTATGGGCTTACAGTAGCACAATGACCAATTACATTAGGCAAAAACTAATCAAATGTAACATTAAATCCATCTTCTAAGTTGCTTTACAGTATAAACAGTTTTCCCCCCTTTAGAGGACTGATGTAAAACCTAACAAGCTGGTTCCCAAACCTGGTTTTCAGGGACTCCTGCTCTGCTTGTTTCCCCAGCTATTCCTGCCCTACCCACTGGTGATTACCTGGATCAGATGTGTTCAGTCGATCTGAAGCTGGAAGATACCAATTCACTTTGTCTCCCCCGTCTCCATCCTCATCTATGGTATCTTCCAGCATCTGAATGACTGAACACACCTGATGCAGGAGATACGCAGTAGGTAAGACAGGGATAGTTGGAAAACAAGCAGAGCAGGAGTTCTTGAGGATCAGGATTGAATCACATGGACATGTCATTCCTGCCTGGCCATAACAACAAACGTGTAATAGCTCACTTTGTTGATAAGGAGGAGCTAGTTCACTTAGAGGGAGGTTTTAAACACGGAGTAGTTCCAAGATTGTTATTGACAGTAAAATAAACAAGTATTTTCCCTTCATACCATTTTGGAGAAAACTATTGTGCTTTTTACTCCACCAGGAGGTTAGGTTCTACTGAGCTGATTCAGATATTTCACACAAAACATACTGTGTAAGCATCAAATGAAATACAGTTTCATACAATTAATCTCCTAATTAACCAGCGACTGCTACTTAAACAAGCAACATCCCATTCTCCCATGGATTAAAAGCCATTAGCTGAGCATAGCTGCTTAAAAATAATGCTGACATATACAGTAATAGTCTGTGTATGTAAAAATGTTAAAAAAAAGCATCTTGAGAAACGTACTTCTTCTGAGCCAAACACTGGATCTCGGATGTGTTTCTTTAACACATTGGCAAACTTAAAAGCTTCAACATAGCGGTGATAAGCCAGAGTCTTTTGTTCACCTGTCAGAGATGCTGAGTTCCAATCATATCCTGTAAATAAAAAAACATTAATTCAGTTTTCTTTTCTTGAAATGTTTATCCTTCTGGTGGATGGATCTGGGGCCTTTCGTTGAATGAAACACACAATCACGCCACCACTCCACCTGACCAACATGGGTTCGTATTTGGCCTCCATATTCATGAAAATGATTCAAACAACCAGCTAAGATATTAATTTCCCATTTAACACATGGGAATAGCAATATGGCAAACACATATTATGTGATTTGAAAGTGTAGATGAACTGCAGCTCTGCAGTCTGTGCACGAACCTTTCATGATGTTAAGAATGAGGCTGAGGATGACGCCTCCTGCAGGAGGCGGGGGGATGTACATTTGGTACTCTCCCAAAGGAACAACCCACGCATCAGTCACTGTAACTCTGTACGATGCCAAGTCTTGCATCGTGAGTGTTCCTCCTAAGCACAAAACATTGAAACAAATCGTTCTGCTAAGCAAAACTAAACATAATCAAGACTTTAATGGATCTAGACAGGTCACACTGGACACAGTGAGTGATCACTGCAGTGCTTTACAGATGCAGTTGATTTTTTGGTTATAATAATTATAATTGTTGCAGGCAGAGCAGAAAATGGCTGGAGATGAGAAAGAGAACATCGTGGAACTTGTCAATACCTTCCTCCTGTAAGTCACGGATTAAATTCTCTGCTATTTTCCCAGTGTAGAAAGCATCTGCGCCATGATTTGCAATCATCTCCAATGTGTCAGCCAGTTTCTCAAACTTCACTGTATCTCCCATCTTCAGCAAGTTGCCATTCTTATCTGAATATAACTTTCTAAAAGAAAAACACAATGAGAAAATCACCCCCGTCAAATGTTGATGTGTAAAATGTTCATTTTTTGGAGTAATGTTTCTGTGGGTGCCTTTCATACCGTAGTGCCTGGGTCTCATTTGTGTCAATGTACGGGATGTATTGAGCTTGGACTTGAGGCAAAGGGAAGCCTTCTCTGGCCATCTGGATGGTTGGCTGGAAGAGGGTGGCCCATGGCAACTTTCCATAGAGCTTGTGTGCCTTTTCATAACCTCGAATTTCCCCAGGGATTCCAATCCACTGGCTACCTGAAGGGAAAGATTGGTTATTAGGTAGGTTATATGTCCATGGGACAAGATTACTGCATACATCTATCAAGCTTATATTTTTTATTTTTAGGTACTTTTTCTTGTGTTTTTCCATTTTTGTGATGTTTATCTGTCTTATGGGCTAAACTCTAAACTGAAATAGAATTAAAGGTACAAGTATACTCTGTGTTGCAACAGTATTCATACGTATGAGCACTGCTTTTCCACTGTATGTGTGGTCTTGGCTCAGAGCTTACAACTTCCTCTGTTGTGACTTTGGGATTACAGTATGTATTCAATTAGATCGTACGCGTAAACAAAACAATGACAAAAATTTATTATATCATGGATATTTGCATGTGTTAGAAAGGCCTGACAGCGCTGAGCTGATCATCAGTCTTTCAACTTTGTATACTTATGTATTAAATAAAGTTTTCCAAATTATAGCCATATAAACATTTCCATTGGTATTTTGACTTATTACTTAAGTAAACATAAATATACCATAAATTATGAGTAAAAGTGGGAAGAAGCTGAAGATTATTTTCCACAGTCAAAGTTCCTTACCAAATCTAACTTAACAGTATAATGTTAGGATTAATAAGGAAATTTTAATCATACTAAAAGAGTACTTTATGCAAAGAAAATTGGCCCGGTGACTCTTACAGTTAAATATTATATTGTCAGTAAAAGCAACATTTTCCATGAAAAAAATGCTTTTATTGACAAGACAGTTAAATATCTTTATAGATGGATCCATTGCCATTTCAGTTCTAATCAGTGCCTGGTTTAATTAATAACAAAGTGTTGTGTTTTATAGAATTCCATCTACTTGATGTATAAAAATCTTAATGGAACTTAGGTTCTTACTTTCTCAATAGAGATAAGGAACCAGGAACACATTAACTTAATACCTTAGACCTTGAAACCTTGAAAGACAGAGCAAGAAAAACCTGTTCTCTACAAATGAATCAGGAAATGACTACTGGTGTAGGTGATGTGATCAGTCAGAGCAGTACCTGAAATCAGCTGGAAGGTCCTGGGACATGACTTGAGCAGGTCAGATTTAAACTTCATGGGTACTGTCTCTCTGGAGTTGATAATTTTCACTTTACCTTTGAAAAGAGATTATATCATCAAATGACTTGTCTCTACAACCGAACACTCATTAGTTCTTCTGTAGACACTGAATAAATGAAGAAATAAATGTTACCAGAGCTGTCCATCACTGTAAATATGGACCCTCCTCCGATGCCCATACTTTGTGGGTTCATAACAGAGGTGCACAGCAGTGCTGCAATGGCGCCATCTACCGCCGATCCACCTCTTAGAAGGATGTCCCTGAAATAATATCAAACTCATCACCGAATCCATGCGTTCTCGTGTATGTAAATGCAAGGTATGTCCTTGCGTTTTGCATAAGCCGCCGTCATGTAAAGGACCTTGTGTGTGAAAGGTTGTGTACATTTTAAATTCATTCCAGTAAACGGAGCATGTCCCCTCGCTACTAAAATTTGCAATTAAAATAAGCTTTGTAAGGTGCGTTTGTAAGCCGTACAGAGATTTACAACTGCAGGCAAAACGGTATAAAAGTAGCTAGTAAAGCTTTTAAGTTAAGATTAGTTAAAAAAAAAAGTGAAAAAGCTTGCTAACTAAAATAGGCCGCGCGAACGTGTGTGTAATTCCTAAACCACAGACCAATGAAAACAATTATTTAGCCTGACAAAAAATGCCACTCACCGTGCAATCTCTGAACATCTCTTAGAATCTGCGGCCACTGCAGCGTTTGAGAAAGTATCAGCGGAACACTTGCGCCTCACAAGAACAGCAATACACACAATTATGGCAACGACCAAGAGAAGCATCAGCGCGCAGCAAGTGTACACCCTCGCCTTTGATCTTGCCATAGCTGACTGGACCAAGTCAGTGAGAGGTCATATAAGTTTCATTTAACTTTTACACATGTCAACGACTTTACCTTCTGTTTTTAAATTGGTTGAGAGCCCCTTCCCAAGAGGCGTGACGCAGACAGTGTGGCTCCACCTCTCGCTCGGACGGCAGGAGGAAATATATGGCGAGCAAGGTGGTGGACCGATAGCGCTGCTGCCTCACAGCTAGAAGGTCCCCGGTTCGAATCCGTCTGTCGGCTGTGGCCTTTCTGTGTTTTAATTTTCTCGCTGTGCTTGCGTTCAATTTTACTGGACTCATGCAATAGTTAACAACAATACTCCACTATTTCCAGTGGTGGTTAAAATCTTAGTTTAAGTTTCAAAAAGCATTAAGAAATATAACATACCCTGAAGAATAAAATACCCTGTGTCAAACACAAGTTGATGAATTGCCTAAGTTGTTCAATTACATACAGTAAATGTTGAACAAATGCTTACAGACCAGTCAGGGCCTCTCACAAAGATATTCTAGCTCTAACAACAGCTGTTCATGCTACTGATGTAATGTTGCTGTATCTATGTCTCCAGCAGCAAAGCAGGATATTCATAAACCAGCTTCACCAGAATTATCAAGTACAGGCGAGTGTCTCTGGTCTTTATAGTGTCTCTATACATTTGCTTCAGTGATATGTTACAGACATCAGCACCATTTGGCACATCAGGACTCTTCATCAGGAAAACAAATATAACTAAAAACATAATCTCTGTCAACAAGCTGAATGATGTAATTAAAATAAAAAAAAATATTCACACTTACCCAGCTCCGTGTTTTGTCTTGTTTAACTCCAACCAATCTTAACAACTAGTTGGAGATGTCCAAAGGCTGACTTGAGTCCTAAAAAAACAAACCAAAAACACAAAAAATCAGAACAAGGACAAGATGCATGAATAAAACTTCTCTTGCGCAAGAGTACTGGCACCAGATTATTGTTTTCTTCTGTTTGTCCACTAGATACTATAGTTTGCTGTAACCAAGTGAAACCAATATCCCCGCAAAAAAATACTATAGACCTCACTACACCTCACTCAACTAAAATATCTCCTGGTAATCTAAATGAAACTAACAATACAGTTAAATTATCATTTTTCTTATTTTTGAGGCTTTGGTTCTGTTAAATGCTAAATGTTGGCTATAAAGTTCACCAAATCTGCAAGCAGGTTTCCCATGGAGGGAAATCGTCTAAATATTACCCACTAAATTAAAGTACAAATAATTAAATAATCAAATGAGTAAACACAATGACTGTGGGGCCCCTGGGGTCACAGGTCGGAGAGCCACTGGCAGACGCTTGGGGTCCCAAGAGTGAGATCTGCAGCTGGACCCTTCTAGAACAGGTTGCTGACCCTGTTGCTGTTAGTTGTCACATACAATCACCATTAAATTACTGCGCTGATACTGCTGTTGGGGAGAGCCAGGCGAGCCGCAATGCATGCTGGGAAATGCTGTCTGTCGTTAAATCAAACAGTAACGAGACATACGGAAGAGGGAGTCTTTCAGCTGAGTCAAGTCAATCAAGGGAAACAAGAACCGTACCGGATATGAAGTACTTGGCCTTCAAATTAAAACAACCAGGTTGCGCTTGGAAAGCGGAAAATGTTGCAGTGCTGCATCAAAGTTCACTGCCAGTTAACCTGTATCTGAGTTAACAGATTAATCAATTTGTCCACAAATTGTCAGAAGATTGTGAAAAATGCACAGAGCCGAGATTGATGTACTGATATAGTTTATGTTTAGTATTTAGATTTTTGGCAAAATGGAAAATCAAATCCATTTTATAGCTTATAGTTATCAAGATAGTTGAATATCTTTTTTACTCCCTGTTGCACCTTTGCCCTGTACGAAGAGGAACTTAGAGTTCAGTCTTTTGCAGATTGCTTATTTTGGAAGGAATGACCGGAAGTATCGTTGCAGGTTCCTGTAGTTTCTTGATGCTGGGTGGTTTCCCTGTTGGCGCGTCAGTATTTACAACAAAATAATCAGAAGCCTATCCGACGCTGCTGTGCGCCACAGCTAGACAGTAAGGGAGTCAAACCGTCGGTAGGACAGCTTTCGTATTTTTCCCAAAATACAATGGATGTCGTTTACATTTATACAATCTTTTACGTATTTTGAAGATTTTTCCTATAATGTTGCCCAGTGATATCCGTCTACCTTGTGCACTGCAGTGGTGCGCAGCTTCGCCTGGAGAAACACCTGTGCGCCTCTCTTCTCTACTGGCCACAGTCATAAATGTTGAATAGGTATGGATGCAAACCTGTGCACGAATCGACGCACCAAACATTCACATTGCTCTGGTCAAGCAAACATGAGTTCGTTTATTGCGATCGGCTTGTTTGCCGTGGCTTATTGAACGCTACAGCTCATCAATATGTTGGTCACCAGTGTGCATGGCAGCTTGGCCCTGGCAAGAACAGCTCTCGTGGCCAGAATATTTGGAAATAGTGGAGTATTGGCGGTATAAGGCAGAGTGTGTGTTTTGAAATGGTTTTATGATCGGGTTTGAGATCCAGTCTGTCCTAAAGTAGCTGGAATGTGTGTGGGGGGTATGGGGGCGTCTTGACGCTGTCAGACAGGATGTAGGGGAGGAACTATTTGAGTAGGATTACCCGACCATTTTTGGTGAGAGCGCATTGTGGAGTTCTGATCACTGTTGACGCATTGCACTCTTTGCGTTTTGGCTGCTGGTCCATTATCATTATATAACCATACTCATGTAATCCAGTCCTTTATTTTAACTTCGGTAGCATAGGATAACACAGACTACAGCTCGCCCCCACGTTCCTCCTGAGGATCCATTTATGCAGCTCCTGCTGAGCGACCTATGAATGCCAATTATAAACGTGGGTGGGTATCAGCACTGTTAACGTTTACATAATTCAATGTTGTTCACTTTGTGTGTGTGTGTGTGTGTGTGTGTGTGTGCGTGCGCGCGCGCCCGCGCATAAACACAAAAGAAGCAGATTTGTGTTAAATGCAGCAATGTGCCCATGACATGACTCATGGTTTTGTACAGTGCAGTATGGTGGTTGGCTCGGGAGGGGGAAGCTATAATCCAAATTGTCTTCAAAGTGTGTGTGTGTGAGATAGAGAGAAAGAGAATGTATGTGGGGTGAGTTTCAGAAGGTGTGTTTTCACTGGTGCATACAGGATGGGAATTTGCTGTCAAACTGTGACATGGAGGACATGTTCACGGACACAAAGCAGCGTGTAATGGTACCTGCATCATATCAACTCATTCTGCGTGCCAACACATTAACAGTAAACAGTGTGGAGTCTTAATATCACAGTCACAGCAGCCTCCTAATATCAGTTACAACATCCTCTTCTCTTCTTATCCCTGTTTCTCCTCTTCTTTCCTTGTTTTTCAGAGAACAGATAACCCTAAGGCGCGGTGTCTGTCTGCGTTTGTCTGAAAGAACAAGAGAGGGAGCAGCACAAATACCACCCAACCAGACATCATGCAAGGAGAAACCTTCGCACATTGCAGACTGCTGAAATGTTAGGACTGAAGAGCAAGGGTGCCAGATCAGATCAGCAGACTGTCTACATTAGGGGGGGCGATTATAGCTGCTTGACACTAGACTTACTAACACTCTGTGTGTGGTTTAAGGCCCATTTCGATCACAATCGAGAGAAGACGTGTTAACTGATCTTTCATCAGCACTTTTTATTTCTGTTAGATTCAGCAATTCAGTAACGAGCTGAGATGGAGTGGTCACTAGAGAATGTGAGGGAGATGGTGGCTGGAGGGATCCAGTCTATAAGGGAGTGTGAGATCTGTGCTTTTGCCATAGCCATGTGTGTGCTGCTGTTGTTTATGTGGTATTGTTACAGGGTGGGCCGGGAGCATGGCTCCAGCCCCCTGCGTGGGAGGTATCTGGCCGGGCCCGGCCGGATCGGAGGGGTTGTGGGAGGCTTCATGGGTTCAGACTGTCGTGGCAGGGGGAAAGGGAAACATGGATCACCTCTGGAAGAGCAGAACGGCTTCGCTTTCTGCCAGTCTTCAGAGTGCTTCCGCTGTACCAGCGCTGGAGAGAGTCTAAACCAGAGGCTCTATAACAGCTTGCAGGATTATGCAAAGCGCTACACCTGGTCAGGTATGGGCAGAGTGCATAAAGGAGTGCGTGATCAAGGCCGATACCTCAACAGCCGGCCAACCATCCAGCGGCCAGAGGTCTTCTTTCTCCCTGACCTACCGTCAGCCCCCTTCTTCTCCAGAGAAGTACAGAGACATGATGTAGAGCTGCTGGAGCAGAGCTTCCCCGCCCTCCTAGCTGAGTTTGAGAGCATCTACCACCAGCCTCCAGCTCGCAGTGGCTCCTCCCTTCCACCAGGATGGAAAGCCAACAGTACTCCCCGTGGGCAGTGGTGGACCTACTACCTTGTCAACCAAGGCACACCTCTAGTCCTGAATGTCCGGAGATGTCCGCGGGCATGGAGGGTGCTGGGCCAGCTGCGCACGTTCATTGCCAACAATGTGTTCGGAAATGCCTGCTTCTCTGTGCTCACGCCTGGGGCTCTGATCACTGAGCACTATGGTCCAACAAATGTGAGGCTGCGCTGCCACCTGGGTAAGAAAGGGAACTGTTCAGTGAACTAAAACTCATTCTACCATTTGATGGGTGTCTAACTAACTTAGCATATCTAAAAGAGGAGTAGCCCAGAAGATCAGCTGCTGTAAATTGAGACGCTGAATTCTCTTGGCTCATGGAGGCACGTGGCTGAAATATTGTTCTCAGTGCACCTCAGTTTGGATTCTATTTTCATCCATATGTACCATCTGAGATGGATACAAAAAGTGATGTTTATTGTTGTGTGGGCACAAATCTTGTAGGATGCTTTAAAACAGCATACTCTAATGATATCAACAGAACATTTTGTGTGGGATATGTCATATGGGAGTTTGGGTAGCATCACAAAATGTTTCAAAATGCCATGTATTTAATAAATTCCATGCATGTAATTTTTTATTTTTTCTCTGGCAGGTCTCAGAGTGCCCCCTTCCTGTGAACTTGTAGTTGGTGGAGAGCCACAGTGCTGGTCTGAGGGTAGCTGTCTGCTTTTTGACGACTCCTTCCTCCACCGGGCTTTCCACGAGGGTAAGACGGGATTAAAATGTCTCGCACTTTTATTTATTCCTTGAAAAGGGATTGACCTAAAATTACATAATCCAGTATGGCTAAGGAAAATGGGATATTTTTTGAAATGAGACTGAAATGGGTTTCAATGTAAGGTTTCAACAAAAGGGGGTTTTTGATTGTTTTCTCCTGCTGTGTTTCTTTGAAGGCATTGCAGAGGATGGCCTCAGGGTGGTCTTCATGGTGGATCTCTGGCACCCCAATGTGGCCGCTGCTGAGAGACAAGCCTTGGACTACATTTTTACTCCAGGCCGTTTAGAAGACAAGGAAGGGAAATAGGTGTGAGTGAGAAACCATGTCCAAGCAAGAGAAAAATTGCATTTAAGGAGGTATCTGTAGGACTGGGGAGAAACTCTTTCTGCCTCCAGACCAGCTCTCACACTCACTGTGTACATATTCTCCAGCTCATACAGTATCTCTCATAGTTGATGACCAAACATTGGGCCTCTTTTATCACTCATTTATCAATACTTAAATTTTTTGAAACTTGGTAGATGTACGATCACTTACGCAGCTTTTTATTAACGTGTATGAACACCATGGCAGGGACATTTGAGCTTATTTATCATTATTGCATTTTGAATAAATAAATGTTTGATACACCTACTAGAGATGAATGAAGTGACCGAATTAGTTCCCATGAAATATGTTTTTCACATTTGCATTTCTTTCAAACTGTGAGCTTATTATGGAACTAAATTATATCTTTCAAAGATGCTACAATCAGCTCACATTAGTTTCAGTTGCTGATGGAGAAAGTCTAACAGTACGCTGATGGACGGCAAAGTACTCTACATGTGTAATGAATGACTCTGAGCTAGTCAAACATTAACGTTTCACTCTCTTGATTTTAGTCTTCGCAGCATGTACAAGTCCATATTCCAACATATTCTGCATTTACTGGAATCACCGAATAAGTGGTAATGGACCCCAAACACTTCCTTAGCATTAGAAGAGACATAACACAAATATTTTGTATAAAGTATTGATGTTATTAATTTACACGTTATCATCAAACACATGTTACTAATATTTTTACACTTACTGTGACACCTACATCTCTTTCCACAAGGGCTAAGAAATGTGATCGTTCAAATTTTTTATATTACTTAACATATCCGGTCACATTTAAAATTCAAATGTTTGATTAAGCCAGGACACTACTATCAGTGAGTTTGCACGTTTCCATTTCAGAATGGAATTCAAATGTAGGGTAATCTTTCAAGTGTAGGATAACCTTAGGTATGTTTACATTTTTATGAATGACTGGACATGCTCTTGCTTGCAGAATGTTGACATTTCAGTGATTGTAGTATTCATTATGATTTATTTAATACCACAGTAAAAATGGATGCTAAAGCTTCATTTCAGTTACTCCAAAATCAATAACGTGGAAATCAAAACTTTGAGCTGGGTTATGTATAGGATGCACACTTGGGGATTTATAATATTGTGGATATATTTGCAACTGTTTGTGTAATCTACACAGTGCTGAAACAAGAATGTGTCTTGTGTTAATCGTCAAGATGAACAGATCCATCTAAATGTGTTGGGATAACTGAGGTCCAATGTCCATCGTGACATGATTGTTTACAGCTGCAGCAAATGTCTCTGTCATGACCCCTGCTGGTGTGGTAGTTTACTGTGCTCCCCTATGAAAATCAGTCCAGCTTTCACAAAGACATGGTTAGATAAGCACATTTTTTGGTCAAATTGTGTGAGTCGACCTGTGCTGTAACACTGGAGATGAAGCGTTTTTGGTAAACTCTTGTAATTTGGTTGCATTTGATATCAAGTTTGTATTTCTGTAAATAGGGTTGAAGTAAAACACTGAACGGTCTGAGATGTTTTGATTGTCTCCAATGCTCTAACTATTGTGTTGTCTTGATTTACAGCTGAAGTGATTGCAGAACATTGTCCATTTTCATTAGGCCAAACATAACATCACTTTGATAGACTAAATTTGTAGATTCTGTAAAATGTTTATGAAGTATTATCTTTGTTGTTCTGTGATGTTTTTTATTTTTATTTTTTTCTGATTTTTATCAGTCTGTAATTTTGTTATGCCATATGGTATCCATTATTAAAGCCACAATCCATAATTCTTCCACAGCACTTCATGGATATATGTGCACAGTCAAAAAGGTAGTGAGGAGTAATCTTCAGCAGCTTTACTAGTCCATTACAATTCAAGATGAATCTATTGAATTCTAATGTTTACAAAAATACAATCATTTACAAGCTGTTTACAACATCCAATCACACTGACACTCACATTGAGCTGTCCTTAATTAGGTTTTAAATCAAGAGTGCTGTTAATCCACTTTAGAGTATGAAAACTCCCAGAGCATTTGCTTTATGTATACAATATCTTATGGGGCAACCATTTTGTTTACATTTCGATTATGAATTTGCCCTTTAACATATTCTTGTGTGGATTTTGAACAGTATTTCTGTACATTTAATAAATGGTCAAATATCTTATTTAACCAGCTGTTGTCAGAAGTGTCACTTTTACGCAGATAATTTCTGATATGAAAAAAGAGATAGACATCACAATAGTGTGCATTCAATATTGCACTCTGCTTAGTGAACCCTTTCAAAAGAAAAACATCTTCTGCAGCTTTTTTACTCTTGTATTGATTATACACTTTACAGTATGAAGGGACAGAATATATTGTGTTGCTTCTCCTCAGCCAGATTCAGTTTTATAGCAGTGGCAGGGAGGCGTAGACCTGCACTGATGTTGTTGGTGCTTTGTTTTCTCATTATAAAAGCTGTTATTCCCTGCCAGACCTGCAATGCCTCTGGAGGAAATGAAACCAGAAGTACTAAAAAAAAAGCTGATAATAAGCTGTTAAATAAAAACAGTGTGTCATCATTACTCACAAGTCTCAGGTTCATAAACTACAGTATACTTCACCACATCCATGGCTGAGGAATACAAATTAGCATACATAACAAGACAAGCAGGCTGGGGCAGTGTGAAATGAAATGTATCTCTGTGTGGGCTGATTAGTTGTAGTGGTGTCCAGGGACCAAAGAGACAACAGCTTGTTAATATACAGTAAATGTTCAAACTGAAGAGCTGGATCTTAAACAGAATGTTTTTTCACGGTGTTTGGTGATACCTTATATTGATTTCCATGCTTTAGGGTTAATGTGTTCAAACCCATTCGAATTAAGGTGTTATAACCTAGTATTTTATATGCAGATCAAGTAGCCTAATTTCACAAATGTCTGAGTTCTTAAGCAAATCTCCAGGGGGGCCGTGGTGTAATGTGTAGGGCTGTTCTGCCTGTGTAATGGAAAATATTGCGAACCACCTTACTACATCTACGTCCACGTCATTGCCAGATGCCAAAGAAAGGCATACACATAAATGACAAGGTGGCGCGCTCTGCAGCAACGTGTGTGCCCCTCTGTTTTCTCTGTGCGCGCTCTGGCCGCGCTACCGCGCAGCAATCAGGTGGTGAAGTGTAGCCTAACTTATTGCGGGCAGAATGCGCTTGAGAAAATGGGTCGAGAAGGGAGCGAAAACGGCAAATCATGTCGACGATAAACGCATCGAAACAGACTAGACCAGATTCGCAGCAATGAGCTCCACCTTTCCAAAATCTGAATCTACGACCTCCTTGCTGAAATCATCCTCGGCCGCGAGAAGACCTACACACCTCCCTGACCACACAGCAGAAAGCCGGAGAAGTCAGCATCACCATCAGCATCAGCACCAGCATCACCACCGTCCTGCTGCACTCCAGAGCAGCAGAAAACCCGAGGAGTCCTTCTGGCCGGCCGAATGCGACATCACTGCCCGGAGACCCTTGTGCCACCCCTCGCTCATCGGCACCCAGGAAGGTAGTAATAATGAAGCCACGCGGGGAAAGTGTAAGACACATGTACCTATCAGCCAAGTTCCCGACCTCCAGGAGCCAAACGGCGAGGCGGGCCGAGGTGTGAGGGAGCGCTGCAGATCATCCAAACCCACACACCGGCATCACCACCGTAGGAAACACCACCGGGAGGACCGTCCACCACCAGCAGGACCACCTGAACCTGGGCATCCACCTCGCTGTCACGCCCACACCCGCCCGATCCCCAGGGTGCCCTCTTTGTTGGACAGTAGCGACGACAGGGCTCCGCTTTGTGAGCCGAGAGACCATAAAGTGGGCAGTTTGACAAATAGCGGTGGTCAGGTCAGCAGTCCATCTCCGTCTTCGTGTTCATTGGTCCCGCTATCCAGCAGGTCCTCCCGTCGCTCTCGGAGGTCCAGTGCTGCTTCTTCTGCATCTGACATCAATTTACGCACCATCCTCAATTCACTCTTTGGGCAGGTAAGAAGCAGGTAAAATTAGCGTCTCCCCCAAATATTAGTTAAATTAATTTGAGGGGTTTTAATGTGTGACATACAGGGAAACTTTGAGGCCCCTGACGAGCTGTGACAGTGGCACCCCAAAACTTAATTTATGTCCAAATTACATGAATTGGTAGAGAATTGGTTATGGTTTGTAATAACAGAATAATAAACAGCTTAATTTAAAAACATGTAGTGCTTTACTGCGGTACTGGAGCTGGAGAACCAAACTTAAAGTGGTGCATTGTCACTAGCATATCAACAGAAACTGTGGCTTCAGACTTCACTGATGTCCTGTTTGAAATCATAATATCAATATACATTAATGCCCTGTGTGATGCAACCTGCAAACATGTCATTGCTGGAGAGGCTACACATTTATGTCTTATATAATTTGTAAATGCAGTATTACCTCCTACAGACCTGTTTAATCAGACAGCTGTGTCTCATTGGAGTGGATGTGCTGGGGTAGTAAACAATGATCTACAATGATTTCCATATTTCATATGAGAGAGTTGCAAGGACATATGTTTGATGTGCTAATGTGTATTTGGTCAAAGATAAACATATATATTCATTTCCTGCATCATTTCATTAGGAAGAGTGCAGTGATTGTTTTCTTTGAATGTAATTACTTTGATGTTCCTGACTTTGACAGAGACTCTATTTTGGGCCTTGAATCCATTTATGCAAAAGACATGAGTTCAGCTTAATAGGCTTGGATTGTTTTGTGAGATGTGATTTTGCATAATTTTCACTCATAGAGCTTAAATCTGTTTAAGCAAAGCTCCACCTTTCACTTAAATTCCTAACAATATAGCCTATTGTTTATTATGAGCATTTCCAGTTTATTTGCTTCAATGTGCTTTGTTTGGATTTTAATCTGATGATGAGTCAGTGGGTGTTTACGTATGTTGCAGAATTAGGAATCTCTCAGCTGTAAAAAGAAAAGTCCCAGTACAGGAACACGAAGATCACCCACTGTGGCTTCAAGAGAAAGATCTATGGTGCTTATAGTATGAAAGCCTGTTCTACAAATAACCTATGATTCAGTCAGCTAGCAGCTCTGTAAAAACATTAGTGTGACCTGAAAAAGGTCTTTGATGAGACAGCTAGATGGAGAGAAGTTCAATGATGGACAGAATTGTAACACATGAGCTCAGAGATGCAACCACTGCTTTTGGCATTTTGGCTGAACAAGGCATTCAAAGTGAACAGGATATTTGCTGCTCCGTCCTGCATTTTTTTTAAAAAGGCTAAAGGATGTGAATAGATGGGAATCAACCTGGGTGGGAATGATATATTTTTAAACGTCTATTAAGGGGAACAATGTCCGCACATATTTTTTGTACAGAAAAAAAGAAAATATCAATACTCTGATTTTTGTTGTGTTTTATCTGAAGATACACATTTAAGGATGTCTTGTCACAGTCTTTGTGTGTGTTTCTCTTTAGTGCCATGCGGCTGCAATAGGTCAGAGTGACCTTGTCTTTACCTGCACATTGATGCAAGTGTGTGTGTCTGTGTGGTGATGGTGGGAGGGGAAACAAAGGCACTTTCATAGGCAATCTCAAAGATGCAAATCGATTAATTATGTTACAACTAGAAGTGAGAGTTCAGGGAAGGAGGTCAGCCAGCCTGGAAATAGGTCATTACATAAAAAGTGTTCTTGTAAACTTGCCTGCTACAGCTTTTCATAGCACGAACGCAGCAAACACCTTGCGATGTGTGTGTGTGATACAGAAGCAACAGTTATTTGTCAGGTGCATGTTTGTATATTTCGCAACAGAAAAGCTGACAACCTTTAAAGCATGTATCTTGATTATTCTTATGTTTGGTAAAAGTAAATCTATGTTAAATGGACTGTCCTGGTCACAAAATAACTAACAGTTTGTTCAGTGTGACAGCTGGGTGAAATATCTCACAGACAGTGGATCACCCTCTTTTCCTTTAATAGGCATAATACTGTTTCCCTCCTTGGTCCACATCCCTCTCTCATTCACTTTATTACCCTCAGTCTTATTTGCTCTCCCTCTCCCTCTGTCTCCCTATCCTTGTCTGTATCACTATGTCATTTGAACTCTTACTATTGCTGCTTTCATTTACTCTAGAGTGCAGTACAGTGCAGTTCAAAGTTTTTTTTGTCAGCAGTAAGTTAGCTTCCCGGGCTTCATGGGTCTTGCTGAAACCAGAGTTTGCACTCCTCTCAAATTCCAAACTACAAATTTAACAGTGCAAAAGCCCTCATGGTCCTTTTTAGTGTCTCTTATGTCCTCTGGGATGGGAAATTGCTTAGACTGGCCTCTGAGAACGGTAAGAATCACCTCAAGTCTTTCTCAGTTTGTTTCATTTGTGGTGCGTTTAAAACAAGTGATTGTGTGCAGGTTTATTTTTTTATTTTATTCTTACTGCTTAAAGTCACAAAGGATGTTGGTGAAGCCAGTCAAGATAATGCAAAAACCAAATAGAAACGTGTGTTGTGTCTTCATGACATCTAGTGTTTGGGACACATCTTTGCAAAAATTATTCAGTTTGGGTTTAGATTATGGAGTTAGGAGTTGTAATTTCAACACTGTCTAATGTTAGTGGTTTGTATTGGAAACTTACATGTTCAGCCACTGTAAAGTTGTTGATGCTGCAGTTCATCTTCTTATTCTTATGTTATAGTAATGACTTTAGAATTGAGCAGACGTTTAGTATGCAGCCTGCGCTATTTTCCAAAACATAACATGTGCTTCCTAATGTCTTGAAAGCATAATGTATTTATGATCACAACATGTTTGGCCTGTTACCTTGCACTCTGGCACATCTTTTCTTAGCTTTTGAGTTATGTTTACTGTTCCTGTGACAGTGTATAGCTGTGAGGTGCCAGTCTGTACAATGTGGTACGTAAACTGTTATGACTGATGAGTGGAAAGTTGGCAAGATGCTTGTTTAATTGATGAATTTACCTTTCTGCAATGTTTTGAGATTTTCATCATTGGTTACATGCTTGTGTAAGACGTAGTTATACATAATTACAGAAAAGAACAGTTCTGTAGCTTTGAATTTAAAGTCTATATTTCTAAAATTGAAATCTAGTCTAGATTTCTAGTTAAAGCTCCTTTCTCATTTTGTACCTTTATTCCATTCTGCTCTGAAGATATGGATCTTTAACACTGTCTCTCCACCCCTCTGGAAAGATGCTCCAGGATGCTGAGAGGAGACTCAGAGCAGTGCTGTCTTGTGAGGTGATGGGCCAGGCAGGGTATCTGGGGCCTTATCAGGATTCCATTGTGTCCATGACACAAAACTGTGCTCTCATGAGCAACATACTGGGACAAACCTGTGTCTTCCTGAGCAAAGGCATGGCCAAGTGCAGGCAGACTGTACGTAAGTCTGAACAAACATCCACATTATCTATTTCTGTCTTTATTCGTTTCACTAAAGCTTACTTGGGTAGGATTTCTATTATTAAACAAACTGCAGTTTCAATGCTCATCACTAGTGCCTATTTTTCACTAGAAAGTATTTTTTTTCCACACTTGCTGCTTTTGACTGCTATCCTGCCTTCTACCAGCAGTGAACACACAGGTTTGGGAAAGGAGCCAGAAGGTCACAAATAACTGCAAAAATGTTTAGGAGCCAATGACAATGACAATTACAAAAACAATTCATCATTTAGCAGATGCTTTTATTCAAAGTGACTTCCAATTCACTTTCAGACAAGACAAGGCAACTGTGCAGTTCAGTGTCTTGCCCAGGGACAAAAGAAGAATAATATGTTACTTGAGCAGGCAGCCAGTTAACTTAGCTTTGCATCAGTAGGGCTCAGTGGCAAAGAGCTACAGTAAATCTCTGTCCAGAAAAAATCCCTCTACAGGTACCTCTAAAGTTCAGTATTGCATATGTTATGGCCTATTTATGTTTATTTAATCCATACAAAAAATCGATCTAACTATTTCTTGGCATGGGCCCAGTTACTTTCTGCTAATATTGTGTCCTGTTTTCAGTCATTATACTAGGCTAAGCTAACAAGCTTCCAGCTGTTGCTTCACATTCAGTGTAGGGACAAATATATTTCCTAAATGTCTAACTGTTTCTTACAACCCCTTTTACACAATCTGCAGATTTTTGTCTACATTTTTATATGGTTACTAAACAATGTAGCAATGAGCAGTAAACAGCTTAAAACCTTTATACTTAGATGTATCTGTGAAATCACCACTATAGTAGAAGTTTTTGCTCAGGCCTGGGACATGTAAGTAATGATGGATGATCAACTGACAGAAATGGACAGAGGAAGTGCTGATGGTGCCTGAGTAAATGGGTTGGACTGTACAGCTTTTTATGCTTTCATGGGCTCATGAGCCTCCTATGTTTTCTATGTCGGCGGTTCCGGTCAGACAGTTTTTGGGCCTGACGTCAGCACTTAGTGTTGTGTTTAGACTTCTTACTGCTCCTGCTGTTAACCCCTCGGGGCTCTGGGATATGTCTGCCTCTCTCACTCTGCCCTTTAAAGGTTGTGTTCATTGTAAGCAAGCCCGTAAAAAAATAGAAACAGTCACATTCTTCTGTGAACTTCAACATTATGGTTTCCAGTAATGCTGGATAGGATTTAGCCTAGGACATTTTGTTATCAAGATGTGAGATACTCCTAGTCGACAACTTGTACCTCACGGTGTTAAGTTCACAAGAAGGATTGTTATGGAGAAGATCGCTGATTTAGGTTTGGACATCACTCGAGTTACAGCGTTGTCAGGGGTATGTTTGCATGTAGATCATATACAGAAGAGTGTATTTGTTATGATAGCAGCTTCTTTGGGGTGTCGTAACTTTATTTTTCTACTGACTAATGATTAAATGTTATTTTTTAATAGGACCGAGAGCTGCGGCCAGAAGAAATGGATGGTAATTCTCTTTTTCTTAAAAATAGCTAAGCAGTGAAATCAAACGTATTTTGAAATAATTAAATTACATAGGTTTGTTAACAATATTACTCTGGTATTACCCCACAGAGTTGAGGGATGCTTTCAAAGAGTTTGACAAGGACAAGGACGGTTTCATCAGCTGTAAGGATTTAGGAAACTGTATGAGAACCATGGGATACATGCCCACAGAAATGGAGCTGATTGAACTGAGCCAGCAGATAAATATGAACTGTAAGGACTTAACTGTCTTGTGTAGCTTAGTAAAATGTTGTGCATATAATTGTATACACTATGTGTATTATCATTTAAAATTATCTGCCAAATTCCCTTTTTTTTCTTCAGTGGGAGGTCATGTTGATTTTGAGGATTTTGTGGAGTTGATGGGCCCAAAACTCCTCGCAGAGACTGCAGACATGATTGGCATAAAAGAGTTAAAAGACGCATTCAGAGAGGTAAGATTAAATTTACATACTTGTTGCTCTGTTCATGTTGTGTGCCTTTTAAACTATATTTTATACATTTAGACTAGACTTTAATGTTGTTTTAAATTTTTATGTTGTTTTTCTGCTTTTCATTTTCAGTTTGACACTAATGGGGACGGTGCCATTAGCACATCTGAGCTCCGAGACGCAATGAGGAAGTTGTTGGGCCAACAGGTACATAAACAACAATAATATGTAAAGAAGAGTCCCTAAATAATATTGTTTAAATAACCACTTAGTGTGGTGCTACACTCAATTTTTTTGCAGGTAGGGCTGAAGGAAGTGGAAGATATCCTAAGAGATGTTGACTTGAATGGTGATGGACTTGTTGATTTTGAAGGTAAAGAAAATATATGTCACCTATTTTGTAGAGCATGGTGCAGTTGTTACACTTTTGTTGTCATCGCCCCCTTCTCTTTTGACAGAGTTTGTACGAATGATGTCTCACTAAGATCATAAAATGATCTGTCTTGAATGTGAAGCTGTGTCCTTCGCAATACTTGACCAAGTACAACAGAGGACCTGCTGAGATCTTCTGAGCCATCCCAATCTGAATGACACTGGAATCAAACCTCGTTAAATGTTATGGAGCGATGACTCACCTCACACTTTTAATCAATAAGTGTTCTTCCTGAAAAGTGTCCAGTTCTAAAACTGAGGCAGAATTTGCTGTAGCCTAGCTGACGATTGTCCAAATTATGTTTTTGCACTTTAATTCTCACTAAATAACTTCCTGTGTGGATTGAGTGACAGTGTCTTGTCTCATCATCTACATGGTATAATTGTTGCTTATATGTTTCCTGGCTAAAGGAGGAGTGATTGTCTGTAGAAAAGATGTAAAAGGTCAGTGCACTGTTTGTTTTCACACAGCATGTGTTATATTAGAAACTGTAAGTGGAATGTCCTCTATGTGACGTTGGTGCTCCACCAA
Source organism: Channa argus (assembly GCF_033026475.1). Classification (NCBI taxonomy): domain Eukaryota; kingdom Metazoa; phylum Chordata; class Actinopteri; order Anabantiformes; family Channidae; genus Channa; species Channa argus. Next base: position 21,085,490 of record NC_090207.1, read on the forward strand.
TGAACCTATGTGGCAACATCACACCTGTAATTGTAACTGTGTGACCATCTGTGATTTTTCACTGTGCCCATCCAATCTGATAAAAGACTGTCTTATAACTACATGCAACAGAAAGGCCCTGATATTGATGAGAAACAGAAAATTTTAATACATTTAATATATGTAATTTATTACATTAAAAGCAATTAAAGAAAAATGTACAAAGATGCATAGCTCTTTTTCAAAGCCTAACACCAGATATACCCAAACAGACACTAGTCTTCTATAGTTGGTAACATCCTGAGCTCTTTTAGTGCTCACAGGTTTAAATATGTATAGCACTAAAAACAAATCTTTTTAAATAATCAATTTTCCCCTCTGAAATCATACAGTATGGACAACGTGTTGAACTGCATCTACAGTCGATGTGATGTACCGTATGTCAATGTCAATATGATTATAATTGTTGTAATGTTACACACATTTGTGCTGTTGAAGCAATTTTTATGCATGCCAAAGAAAGAGATTTGTTAAATTCATATGCACATTTGCATTTTTGTGGAAGTAAAAACAATTTTCGCCAAGGTAACTGTAGAAAAATAAAAGGTGTTTACATTTGAGCCCCTTTTTTCTGTGGTGAAACTGTCAAAGAAAATAGAGCAATAGAACAATAGATCATCATCAGTTTGTTATTATATTGTAGAAACTCAAACAAAAGTTTTTTACTTTGTAGTAAACTTTAAGTTTCAAACTACCTCTTGATCTTTTCAGTCTGTCTATAATTCCTGTCAAAATGTAGTTATCAGCATATTGGTATAACACTGTGTGCTGTCACAGAGGCTAGGTGCATTTTCCCAGCAGAAACACTGCAGAATCATCACTGTGCAAGTCATCAAATGTAAGTGTAAATACCTTTGCTGTGTCCATGTGTGACCTTTGATTTAATTATTTTGATTGCAGATTTGTTATACAATATAAACATGTAGTTACAAGTATTACAAAAGAAATTAAATGTATTATAAAGACATACTCCTTGCTTCATTTGAGCAGCAGTGAGAGAGTAGGCCACTATTTAAAAGCACAGAAATAGCCAATTACTGTATTTTACTGACATGCTCCAACTGAAAGTAGTTTTTGGTATCACATTATTGCCAGTAAAATACGAAACAGTAAAAATTGTCAGTTCTAGATTTTTTTGGATTTAGAGAGAATAGAGACAACGGTTGCAGGCACAGCAACACCCACAATAACGAGTACCTGCCTCTGGGCCACTTCTGGAGAGACATTGTTGCAAGCAGCAGAATTTATAGGGTTTTGTTTAAGTTAAGATCCTTATCAAAACATCATGACTTTGTAGTAGATTTCTGTCAATGTATTTTAAAATCTACAGAACCAACGCTAAGCAATCACACAACTGTAATTATGCTTTATGTTAAGGATACTAATTTTACTGTATTTTTACCAATGCTGTGCCTGGAAAAAAACAATCATGAAACACCTTCAATCTGTAGAGGATCTGTTGTTGCCATAGCAACTATCTCCATTCTTTGTTTTTTAATTAACTTTATCATCATTATAGTAAAGGTAATACAACAAAGACACCTAATGATAATAATAATAACAGCAAACCCAGGGGAGACACGAAAAAGATAATTCAAAAATCAAACAAATAGAAAATAATTACACACAATAACCATCATACAAATAGGCCTTCTGTATTGATACATTCGTGTAACAGTTCCAAAACCTTGCCTTTTTACACAAGAAGAGATTTGCCTGTGCCTTTTGACATCATTTTTGAAAACTGAGAGTTAAAGTAGGAATGATATATGTGATATTTAGCTACAAGTAAAAATTGAATTTTCTTTCTTTAATAAATATATCCAAAAATAACACTTTCAAATCTCAGTGACATTTGTTGGAATATACAGGAAATTATGTTGATAATGTCCTTCCACAAAGTTTTGGATTAGTCACGTTACCAAAATAGGTGATAAATATCCTCAATTTGAAGATTACAAAAGAAACTGTGTCAATGTTTTCCTTGAATCTTTTCACGAGTTTCTTTCATGGGCAGCGTCTGGGAATAAGCATGTACATCACCTATTTTTATGTTTTATATACTAAATATCTACACATTTGTTCCAATACACAGTGGCACCTGGTACTTATACAATTTTGCTAAGAAAAACGGAATTTTCTTTTAATAAAGATGGAAAGCAAATCTTATTAGTTGTTTCCATTAAATTACAGCACAGTATAGCCCCCAAGTCTCTATTTGGAAAGCCTGCGATTGTCGTAACGAGGCCTGAGTGGATGGCGTCAAACACTGCCACAAACTACATTCATTCCTTTCTGGTCAACTCTGGAGTGCACCGTGTGCGCGCTGCGTTGGACTCTCCTGATTGGCCAAGACTCGGAGCATACCATACCAGCAGGAGGTGGGGGATGGAGGTTTCTTGAGCAACACGTTTGACATTGTAGTGTTATCAAAGGTTACACACATATTAACCCAATAAATAAAAAAACGTGTGAACTATTTAAGCTAGCTAATTTACTGCTGTAAGTGTGAGTAGAACAAGTAACTGATTTGACACTGATTATTATAAGTCCCCCCTAGTTAGTTCGTAGTGAATGGTGATTAGGGGAAAGGAAACTGTCTATATTAACAATATAAGGCAAATGACGAATGATGGGATTAAATATAGTGACTAACATTGTAGAAGGGACCATTTAACAGGCTTTTATTGTCTTCATTTAAGTACAATGAGTTCCTTGCCCTTGGTTGCGCCCATATCTCACTTTTAAACTTTTTTATAAACTTAAATCTTAACCAGCTCAACAATGTAAATGGTAACTATTAGATTTTGACCATCAAGGATCAATGTTTGGTTTTCCATTCCGTCTACAGAAGGGCGTGTTTTCCCAAACTGCGATTGCTGTCAAAAATGCTAAAATCATGTCTCACAAACAAAGCCTCACAATGCTCACTTGACTTGGACAGAGGACAGATGTCTGGCCGGTCTGTCAGGCGAGGTTACATTTTTTTGTAGAAACCATTTGTATTTATGACCTTTGAATATTCTTAATAAATATATTAAAAGACTTTCACCAGTATAACACAGTGGTGAGGTGATTGGTCGATTCAATGAAAAATCGTTTATTGGTTCAGAGTATCTCAACAGGAGGATGTAATTCGACAGAGGATCTGTCATTCATTGGCCATATGTTAGGTAGCGCTGGCCCGCCTCCTGCAAACTGGCAGCGGCTCCAGCTAGCAAAGGAAATGATAGTTTGTTGTACACATTGAATGAAAGTCTGGCTTTGCTACTAGCAAGTGAGAACATCTGCACGTAGTAAGGTTATCATTCAGTGTAGCTAGAGAATTTGGGCACCTAGTTAGACTGTTAGCAGGGTTAAGTTGGACACTGGAAAAGATAGATTGAAGACACTGGTGAAAGGGGAAGGTGAGATACGTTTGTGTGAACATTAGCCTGGTTTTTCAGGGACCAAGTATTTCTGGTTAGACAGGTAGGTTAGCCAGCTAGCCTAACGTCACTAGCTGCTATTTTATCGCCTTTTGCGGCGTTACTCTAATTAATACAGATTATTTTAGTCAAAATGTACGTTATGTCAGTAATTTTTAGGGGTAAGATTTGTTAACAGTTGAAGTGTCATTTCTAAATCTGTGTTTTTGCGCTAATGCTACTGCCGGTATTACTACTGCTGCCGTTAGCATACTGGCTAACTTACAGATATCACGTTGCATTTCATCTAGCCTAGACAAGCCTGTTAGCTCCTCGCTCTAGCTAATAGTAAATGTTACCACATGTGGAAGGGGCACTTCCATGCAGAAAATTAGTCTATGCCACAAGCAAGCAGATGTAGACGATGTCTGTCTCACTTTCTGTGTTTAGGACCAAGCTGTGTGGGGCAATGCAGCGGGTCACGGCGCAGCTCGTCGCTGGGCTGGTCGCAGCGGTGCTGTTGCTGCTGGCAGAGCAGTGTTGGGCTGACGGCGGCGGACCCAGCCTTGCTGAACGAGTTATATGGGCTGTAAATGCTGGGGGTGAAGCGCATGTTGACGTGCATGGTATTCACTTCAAAAAGGACCCACTAGAAGGGAAGATTGGTAAAGGTAAGATGATATTATAGGCGCTAAATTGCTAATTTGAGCGTGTGTTTTGTTGGGCTTGTGATGTGGCTGATTGACATCGTGAAGGTAAAAAGCATTTCAGTCACGGACATTACCACCAGAAACCTCAGCATGATCTGGCTTCCGCAAGTAACCACAAACTAACGAGGAGTCAGCATAGTGGACTACAGCTCCACCCCTCTCTGCATGTAGAGGAAGCCGGTGGTGACATGATCCAACTGACAGAACAAAGTCGTTCCTGGATCCACTTATGGAGCAGAGATACTGTAGCTGCAAGTTGTAGTGGGCATAATGTGGTAACATGCCATTTGAAACGCAAAGGGACTGTATTTCACTGGGGGTAGGAAAAGGTCAGGGCTTGCGCAATGTGGTGTCCTGCGTGACATAAAGGACGCCTTCACCGATTTTGAACTTTCTTCTTTTGGATCTAGTTTTGGTAGTACATATAAATAAATGCTATTATTATTGTTATTATTATTATTATTGTTATTATTATTATTATTATTATTATTATTATTATGTTACTCATACTATGGAGTTTTTTAATTATAGTAAACCTGCTTTTTCAAAGCTCCCCCAGATGACATCATCTGAACACCCAATGATGAAAAACTCCTCCAGGTGTAGTGTTTCAGCTAGAAGCATACAAATATTTTGATATAGAGGAAAGTTTAAAAGCATTAATTTACATTTAATGTACATCAACTGAAGCCATAGAAAATAAGTTGAAAATTGGTGAAGTTGTCCTTTAAAACATGATCACTTCGCCAATAATGCAGCAATCACTGTGGTGTTGTGAGCAAAGTGTTCACTGAACCTGATGCTATTCTTCTCTGTAGCATCTGATTATGGGGTGCGCCTGCCAATATTGCGCTCCAGTCCAGAGGACCAGATTCTGTACCAGACAGAGCGTTACAACGAAGACACTTTTGGATATGATGTTCCCATTCGTGAGGAAGGAGACTATATATTAGTTATGAAGTATGCAGAGGTATACTTTGCCCAGTCACAGCAAAAGGTATGGCTAATAATGAATCAGACAATTTTTAGTTTTGTGTGTTTATTTAAATGTAAAATTTTAGTTTTCATCTTTACAGTTACAGTTTGAATCAACATTTGTGTACCGAGCACATTATTTAATGCTTCATTTAACTTTTCTAGTATTAGGGGTTGCCATGTTTTTACGTTCAATTGACATTTCACTGCACATATGTATTCAGACAGAACTCCAGGATTTGTTTGAAAACTCCCCAGTGTTCATGGCGCCATGCATGTTAGGCTGTGTGTGGATCAGTTAATGATAATTGCTGATTTGGGAATATTTTTTCTAGGTGTTTGACGTCCGTTTAAATGGACATGTGGTGGTGAAAGACCTGGATATCTTTGAGCGAGTGGGTCACAGCACTGCTCATGATGAGATTGTGCCTTTCTCTATTCAACGTGGCAAGCTAAGCGTGCAAGGAGAGGTGTCCACTTTCAATGGCAAGCTCACTGTAGAGTTTGTAAAGGTGAGCTGTTTTTAATTGGAATTAAGAAGTGTTCTTCATTCTGAGAAGAAAGTGATTTTACTTTTTGAAATATTTATGTATAAAACCATGTTGTTATTTAGTTCTTGAGTTGTTTATTTATGTTCTTCATGGCACAGTGTTATTATTTTGAATGAAAATATCCCATTGTGAGCATCGGACAAAACATTGGACCAACAACTTTATTATTTTATTAAAATTTTTTAATAGATTTTTTTTTTTTTAATATTGACTTTTTCTTTTTGCCCCACATTTGAAATTTTCCCACCGTGGGATGAATAAATGCCTATCTTAATCTTATCTTAAAGTTTTCTTATCTTATAAAAATTTATAATTAAGCAGAAGAACATTTGTGGCACAATACCTTTTTTGGCTTAAGAAAAGAAACGTCCAGTATTGCTAGATGAAAGCAGAACACATCATATCACCCCTTTAGTACTTTTGCATATTAACCTGCATTCATTACTGATTTAAGCCCTTTTGAAAGTGTTACAGTTGTCACTAGTTAAACTTAGTAGAACTGCTGTCGTGACTTATGGAAACTACATATTTACATAATGAACTTCCGTCTGAATAAGACTGTTGACAGTAAGATTAAGTGTGTGGGGCCTATGCAAATGACTGACAACAGTGCCAAGTCTGGTTAATCATATTTGTTCACTTGTCATGTACTGCAGCTGCTAACTTTATTTCTCAACACACTGTTTGTAAATCATGTTTCAAATTCTTCATGAGTGGTCACTTTTTTCTTTTCGGTTTCTCTTAGATGTGGTTGCTGCAATTTTGTAATCTAGATTTTAAAATAAAAACTAAAATAGTTGTTTAGGCCACACAAAGTTGTGCTGTTACATATTATTGACTTTGAAGTTTGTAACTTTGCTTAAAATAAGCTATGAGGCTCAAAAATCAATCATTCTTAGGCAGATAAAACAGTTGCTGACCCACTACTGTTGTTGTGATGATGTTAGTAATTGTTTCACTTCCTTCTTGGTCACATTCCTATTCCCTGATAATACATTTTCCATGTTCAGAACCTGCAGCAATAGTGTTAGTTCAAGTGTGCCTCCCCCATATTTTTTGCACCACTGCATTTAATAAAACATCATAGTCAGATATCAGTACTGATTAATGTTCTGTAGGCCACAGGAATATGTTTTGGTTTTTGGTTATTTGTTTTATTTGTTTTATGTTTTTTTTTCCTGTCACAATTATTGACCCTTCAAGCTCTGTGTTGTAGCAAACAAAATATTATCTTAGTGGGTTTGTAGAACAGTTCCAGGTGTAGGATACATTTGCTGGGTGACATGCTTCCAAAAAAATTTTTACTGGATTGACCTACTTTTAATCACTGGACATCGTTTTTTTTTTTTTTTAAACACATTAAACTATTCAAACAATAAAATGACAGGATTCAGTCATAGGTGTTTTTGTTTAGTCCTTTCCACTTGTCCAGCAGAAAGCCACCTGCTTAACTCCAATTCAAGTCTTTATTCTGTCGTATTTAACGAAGAGCGTGCCACCCTTTTTATATCAAAGGGAGTGTTGCAGGAAGTAAGGGAGCTTTAACCACATCACTTTTAATTAATCACTTCAGTGTGCTACAAAAAGGTTTTGTTATAAATGTTTAGCTTTATTTGTTTGAATATACTGATGTTGTTTTATTTTGTTTTTTGTAGGGATATTATGACAACCCCAAGATCTGCGCTCTGTATGTAATGAAGGGGACATTAGAAGGTGAGTTTTGAGACTCTAAACATTCTGCAAACATTTAGGATTTAAACCACGGTGTAGTTTCCATTTGTAGATCACTTTTACAGTGATCTAAAGCCATTGTCCTTCTGCTCTTTAAAGCACCATCCAATGAGCTTTGAAATATTTGGGTGAATTAGAACAGATAATAAACAGTTCAGTGGTCACATCATCCGTAAATACAAACAGCCAATTCTCTTAACATGCCAACACCATACCTCTACCTGCAAAACGTCCGATATCTTTTTGTTACTTGACAGATGTACCAAAACTTCAGCCTCACCCTGGGTTGGAGAAACATGAGGAAGAAGAAGAAGAGGAGGAAGATGGTGAAGGAGGTGATGAAGGTGGGAAGAAAAAGGTCCCCGCTGGATCCAAGTATAGGGTCCAGTCAGGCCCCCGAACACCAAACCCTTATGCCGCTGACAACAGCAGTCTAATGTTTCCCATCCTTGTGGCGTTTGGGGTGTTCATCCCTACACTGTTCTGCCTTTGTCGGCTGTGAGCCTAAATTAGCTGTCAAGGAGATGCCAGGAGGACAAGACAGATGTGAGACTATGACAAGAAAGAGAGGGACAGAATGGGGGGGAGGGAGGTCAAGGTATCAACAACAGTATAGGTAACAGCATACACTGAGGACTGAGAACTAAAGGCTTGGAGAAATTCACAACGATGGAGGACAAAGACAATTTTTTTTGGAAAGCCACTGAGAGATGAAGCAAACGCTGCTGTCTAAATTGTTCCGCTGAGGGAGAAAACAAGCAGATGTAGGAAGGGTATGCTGTGCGCTTCTTTGTGAATGTGTTTCACATCCACCTCTGCTGACTCTTTTGAACAATGTTAGTCATTTCCACTCAGAGACTGGGCAGGATTTACTGATGCCAGTGTCCACTGTTTGAAACCACATTTCAGCAGCTATGAGATGCTCAGGAGTGATTTGGTCTGGGCCTGTTTTATAAACAAAAAGCATTGTTTTATACTGGTTGGGGCAAGGAAGCACACTCTGTTCAACACTCCTGCCCAGTATTTGATCAAACATGGTCAAATTGGGAAAAGGTGCTTGTTAGAAATCAGTAAATAGAATAGAAACCATAAGTCAGTTAGTGGAAACACAGTTGTCATTCTTCCCAACTTTTTTTGTGACTTTCCACTCAAATCTAGTTAGTCTACATTGATGTGCCATCCTCTGCCATAAGATTTTAAAAGAAGAGAGTAAATTGTGTTGAGCCCACTGTGTAGCTGGGTGGATTATTCACTGTCTGCTGTCTTAAGTCGGCTTGCCTTCACAAAATATAGGTTGGGTTTCACAAATTTGTCAGTGGTGTGTGGTGATGCATAAACGTCTTCTGCATTGTTCCACCAAAAACTATTTCAGGGCCATAAAAAGTGTCAACGGTGAAGACAATTAGTTTTTGTTTGTTTGGTTTTTTTTTGTTTTGGAGGGTGGATTCATATTACACTTCAGACATTATAAGGTGAGAATGTTAAACCATCAACCGTTTATTTCAGTAAGCAACACCACACTGGCAGTTAGTGGAGACAATGTTTATGCTGTGAAATGCTAAAGCTCTAGTGATTTTTGGGATATTTACATCGCTGTATTTTATAAGATCTTTGACTTTTAGGTTCATTCATTAATCATGCATGTCTGCCTTTTGGTTTTGCCAAAGAATTCATTTTTTCCCCATGAGAAAATGAAAACTTGGTTGCCTGCTTTGATGAGTGGCCTGCTAATTCAATTCTGTTGAACCATTTAATAAGTAGTATAGTTGGGCGTGCATCACCAAAACATTTGATTTACAAAGTAGAAAACTAGTTTTTCTTGTTTTGTTTTTTTTAATACAAAGTTGTTTCTAAGGTTCATTCACCTGCAGTAAGAAATGAGAAAGCACAATGGTATAAGTAGAAAATCAAATGTTTACTACCTGTTTTACATCAGTTATTTTTTTTTTTTATTTAATTTTTTTATTTTTATTTTTTACATTTTTCACTCAGCCTTTTCAGAACTTTCTAATATGGTCTGTACCATTTTTGTTAACTCAGTGTGAACTTTCATTGCAATTAAGCTACTTGTTCTGGTCCTGATTTAACACACACGGGGGAAAAAATGTAATTGTATATGACTCCAGTGTGTCTTAGTTTCAGCTTTAGAACAATGATGTCCTTTGCTTTCCATGTAAAATGAAAAGCAGCTTTGTTCTTTATTTGGGGTTGTGTTGTGAGCCCGCCCATTTATGTATCTAGTTTCATCCCTTAGGTGCACAGCTCTATTTTAAGAACAATTTGTAACTTTGCCTGTTTCACTAATGCGTATTAAATGTCCCCAACTTCTCCCTGCCAGTATTGCTGTTACCATATGCAGTACTTGAAAAACGGTTAATAATTCAGGTGTTGTGTATCCTTCGTCGCGCCTCTGTTCTCCTTCCCATTTTGATTGATGGCAGACGAGAAGAGACAGAAATTTTACAGACAGTTGTGGGAGAGCAGTTTTTTGGGGTTTTGCTGTTTTTATTTTTTTAAGTTTTGACTTCAACTCATATTTAAGGCATACAAGCACCTTTGTCTTATTGGGGAAAGATGCAACAATTTCATTAAATTCAACACCAAAGTCGCCATGTTCTGTCCTAAGTCTACACAGCTGCGTGTGTATATAAGGTACAAGATGACGCTTTTTATCATATGTGACAGCTGTTTGTTTTCATCACTTTTGCGTTGCAGTTGGGTTGTTCAAGACTTTGTGGCCCTTCTTCTGGGCAGGAAAAAGGTTGTTGGTAGTGGATAGACACCAGGTGAACTGACTGTTAAAGTCAAACAAATGAGATTGTCTGAAAATGTGGGATCTTCCATTCTATTATATATAATTTAATTCAGAGAGGGGCTGATCTGGAGATGTTTTAAAATATGCTTGGATTTCTATGTTTGAATTATTTCCTCAGGATCTGTTTTGTTTTGAGTTTTTAAAACATGTTTTATTGGTGTGACATTTTGCACTGCCTTGTATTTGAAAATTGTCGTTTTGTGTTTGTGTTGCCTTGAATTATTGAATACATTGTGCTTTACCATAACTAGCCTTGAGAATGCTTTTCTGTTGCGTATCTAATCAGTCTTTTCTCTGTTAAACACACTTTTCAGGGCTAGATTTTCATTCCACACAAACAGCTGTTAAGAGTAAGGGACACCTGTCTGTAGAACTTGTATTCCTCAAGTCTGCCATTAACCTCAAGTTTCAAGGAGTAAAGCCAGTCAAAAACCTGTGGAAAGGTTTGTTAGAGAATGTGCCCAGCACTTAAACAGACGTGTTTAGCTCCTCACCAGCCTTTCTCAGACATGTTATTGTCAGTGCATCTCACAATTAAATGAACTGGAGTGGAATGAAGATCTACTCTTGGGTTGTTGTGATGGGTTTTACTTTTTTTTGTTTGTTTGTTTCCACGTGAGAACCAAAGAATTGTTACTCCATCAAAATTCTCAGTGTCCTAACAAGACACTAAAAGTTCCTAACTTCTTTTTTTTCTGACCTGGTGAAGCAGTGAATAAACCAGGGGAAGCAAATCTGTCATGCCTTGTCATCAGTTTATTTTTTATTTTTTGTGTGTTTTCCCCAGTGATGGCACCTAACCTTGAAATGTCCATCCTAAGAGTTGTTTAATTGCTCAATAATTAATGTAAATTAGTTTAAGGTGACCATTTTTCAATTGTTTTTCAATTGTTCTAATTTTCAAAAGCAGCTGAATACATGACATGAATTTAAACTGTGACAAATATGAACAGCTAAACATCCAACATCTAGGCAGCAAGCCACAAACAAGTTCTGCCACCAATCACACCGTATGAGTGAATGAGACGGTGTGTGTACTTTAACTATGAGTCCTGTGTAGATATACGTGTGTGGGATAAATAAAATTGCTTTTCTGTGGGCTGTAGGCAGCAGCAGGTGGACTGAGAAATATATTCAAGACCCCTCATCTTACTTAGATGTGGCAAATATCTGCAAAATGGCAAATGCTGTCTCTTTTTAATAAATGTGCTATTTTATCAGAATGTTCCTGGTGTTTTATTTGACTCAGACTCAGTTGCTATTGAATATATTGAGGTAACCTGGTAGTTTAACTAACTCTTGTGGTAAATGTGCATCCTAGAACTACTGTGCTTGTGAACCCACATTGGGTGTCGTATTTTGGTATTAACTCCATGGGTTTCCAGAGGAGTAGTTGGAGATAAATTTAGTTGGTTCACGGCGCATGTACATGTTTGTTCAGGTGTCTTTTTTTCCATCTTTTCCCACCAACTGTAAAAACTTATAGAGCCACATGTCACAAAGGTGTTGGGACCAGAGTAGCACAGCTGAACAAAGTAGACTGAACCATGGCTGAACTGATTGTTACCACATTTGTTGTAAGACATTGTTAAATGGATTTTTAATAAACACAGAATGACTCTATAAACCTAAAACATATTGTACTAACTATTTACATATATATTTAACACAGCATAACAATAATTTAAAAAAGTTGACAATCAAGTGCATTATTTTCCCCTACATTTTCAGTGGAGGAAAAAAAAAAAACTAATTCAACATATGCCATGTTTGCAGTCCAGTCTCCAGTTTAGTTTCATTTGTGGTATAAAGCCAGGAAAGGTGTGTGTGAGAGATGAATTCCACCAGTTCTGCATGACACCCCCGATCCAGCCTGACTACAGCCCAGGACCAAGCCCAGCTCCACAACAGGCATCCTATTGGCAACCTCATCCCCCCACATGTCACCATCAGTGTCCTGCAGAGCATGAAGAGCAGCCCTTTCTCCAGGTAGAGCCCCGCTGGAAGAAAGAACCACCCGCCGCATGTTCACCAAGCTGGGACCCTTTCGAGCACCACCTACTGCCTCCTGCAGACTCTGGAAAAGAAACAGAAGATCCATTCTCAGCTCCACCGTGTTGCCTCGTGACCACGAATTGTACCTACAAAAGGCGAGAGACAACAGGATTACAACAAGGCCAGTAATTCCCATTTGTTCCACAATTTGCTTTTGTCCTTGAAGGCCTTTGGACTGCAATGAAATATTTATGTAAAAACAATAATAATATTGAGAGTAGAGGTTTTACCTTGTAGGAAGGTTGTGCTTTGCCATGAACGGAAGCATAGGATGGATGTCCAGATGTTGTGGGTTGGTAAGCTGCAAGTGAAGCTCAACCCTCACAACGGTCAATGATAAAATCTCTCTGGTGAGAAGGAACTCCACGGCTGTGTCTGAGGAGAAGAAAAGGTAAAAATAGTTTGTCGATCACACAGCAGTTTCGATTCAGAGCAGCACACACAGTTGTATCAGGCTCCATGCTGATAAATCCCTGGGATCAGTAAAGAATCACCACCACGGATGGTATGTTTTCACTTCTAATACCTTGTTATTCTGACAGCAGGACAGCTCAACAATTCTTGCCAGGGCATTAAGTCAGCTAAGACTTATTTGTATGCAGATAGCCCTGCCCTCTATACAGCTAAATTAATCAAGCCACTAAAGTGCTCCAAACTGCTTTTCAAAGCCATCAGCTTTCACTTCTACAACTAAAGGGCCAGAAAACATTATTGCAGTGTTTTTCACATGACTGACTAAAGCTTTGATCTTTTATCTGCTAATTTTGTACTAATTCATCTCTATGTCCTTAAATACAGAGATCTTGAATAGGTATGTATCCAAATGCCTTTTTTTAGTCAATGACATAACAATAGTCACCCCTGAATTTTGAAAATCTGAAATCAGTTCTTCTTGTTCGTTAGTCCTCAAGTTACACACGTATTGGTTTTCATTTGGAGACCTAAAATCGACTTGAAGGGTCGATCCTAACTTAAATTTGATCAAAGGCACAAATACCAGCGAGCGCCGGGTTTAGCAATTTCCAGGCCTTGTGGAGACACCACTTTCTTTGGTTACTGCGCTATATTTGATCGCATTAACTACACAGAAATAAACCTGATCTTCAGTTGTTGTTTTGTGGCACTTTCCCTCAGTGTCCCACCTGTGTCTCTTTAAATATAATAGACAAATTGATTTAATTCACTTTCTCACCTCCACTCAAGACGCCTTGAATCCCTTTTACGCTTCTGCAATTTTGTCCTTCCTGACAGCAGTGGTAAACCCGTCGGACAAAGTTGAAAAGAGATTTTCCTGGAAAGACCTGTCCCCGGAAAGTTCCCGGGTGAAAGGGACGAACACGAAGTTGCAACATTGTTGCATTATCCTCATGAGCATGTTGTGTGTTTTCCAGCCAAGGTGCCGCCAGCTCTGCGCATCGCTCCCGGTGGGTCTCCATCATCCCGCGCCTCCACGCATCCGTAAATAAAGTTGATACAGAGGTTTCATCTGCAGGTTTGGGCAAAGGTGACAGAAATTCCTGCATGTGTACTGCGCGACCAAATACGCCAGTGTCCACTGTCAGCGTCGTGAGAAGATATATAGCAATCCAAATACGGTACGAGGAGGCCATGGTTATAGTCCTAAATCCTTAACTCTGGGCCTTCAGTGATGAATAACAAGTAGCTTCTCTGTTGTGCCAATTCTCCAACCGGTTTGCCTGCTATATATCCCACTGACAATAGGGACATCTTCACACTTACAATTTGAATCCAGACCCTCCTCTCAGACCCTGCCCCTCTTTTTGTTCGTGCCCATTCTCTCCCCACTGCTTCCTTTCAGCGCGCCTGCATAACGAGGCGCCCCAAAGAGCGCCAGCCCATCTATTCACATTCAGCTACTTAGCTAATGACCCTAATTGCTACATACTTGGACCATCAAGGACGATCCCATTTACAACACATGTAGCATTCAAACCTTTAAACACAACACGTGAACATTTTATGAACACATCTTTGTGCACGTCCCCCTTCAGTCGTTCGTATCCACACTGAAAACAGCCACTAAGGACTTAGGCAGAAAACAGTGTAGGGTCACATGCAGGCCGCTGATGACCCTAATAAGACCGTGTCCCTCCGGTTTAAAACAAGCATTTATAAAAGCACATGGCACTGAGATCATCATGTATTCATTTAATTTCCACCAATAGTGCACTACATTATATCACAGTGAATCTCTTAACCAAACATTTCAAGAGACAATTTTAAACAAAGGACACTTTTAAAGGGGAAGAGTTAGATGTAATGGGCAAATAAAACAGAAATAAATAAAGATCTTTGAAAAAAAACTGTAATTATTTTAGAAATTTGTAATAAAATCAAAAGAGTAAAGGTAGTGCAGAAGGATAGAGGTACAAACGAATTCAACGTCTAAAGATTGAATCTTGCATTTGCCTAAAATTTCCAATTAAATCTAGAATTCACTGAACTGGGGATCATGTAATAGAAGACAAAATATCTGAAGTAAAAAAAGAGGGGAGTGTTTGAACAGAGGCTTAACAAATCACAATTATAGTTTCATGACAGATACAAAAGGTAATGTGTGTTAAAACACGGGAAGTTAAATGTTTACAAACTGTACTTAAACAGAATGACAATGGTTGAAGCTGTGACTAAATCACACTAGGAAAATAATTTAGTCTACCTAAGCTTCTCTGTGTTGTTAATAGTAATCTTCTGTGTCACAGCAAATTCATAGTTATCATATTCATATTTTTACAATGCAAAGTTTGACTATGAACACAAATGCCATTTAAATAGCTACAAAACAGAGCAAGCTTTAAATCAGCACCTCAGCTTTTTTAAGGTTACTCACTCGACAGTCCTTTAAAATTCCAACATCATGCTCCTCACAATGCCGTTGTGTCAGAGCAGATTAACTCCATGTTTCAGTAGTCTGTGCCGGGCCTTGCTGGGCAGCGAGAACGCACTGTCCTGGTGGTTAGGGATGCCCGAGTTCCTCAGTGATCCCCCATTCTGCTGGAAGTAGGTCTCGTGCGCCACGCTGCTGGTTACATACACAGCAGCACCAGCACTCCTGCAGTGAAAATGTCACATACATTTGCATTTTAAGGGTGTAGAATGATGATGTACAACTGAAAAGAAAGTGACCACAGAACAACAACAGAAAGGTTTTCTTTTTCAACAAATGTGAGTTGCTGGAGTTTGAGCTCTGAAAGTGGAAGAACATTTAGGATTCGTGAAATATGCTGATAGACACGGTGACCTGACAGATTCAACCTCCACCCTGACGATTACTTGAGAAGCCATGAATGACATGAGAAACCCCCCAACCACCATGCTATACTGACCGGATAATAGCCTCCTGCAGAGTTTCAGTGTTACAAAAATGCGAGTGAAGAAGTGATGTGGCTCTGACAAAGGGATGTTCCTGGGCTCCCCCTGGTCGACCAGACAGGTTGGCTGCAGAGACACAATAAACAGTGGCGCATTAACCTTGATGGGCATGCCTGCTGCACAAAGGAATGCTGATCACAGTCTTACTAATTATCCATTAGCTTATGCAAAGTCACGAAGCAGAAAGAGTACAAACAGACATGTGATAGTACTGTAGGGACCCTACTTGTCAGTGTGCTCTGAATGCGGTCAAAATGGGCAAAGATGTAGGGTCCTGGAGCACCTGGGGCCACTGGAGAGATGGTTCTAAGATGGGCCTCTAGTCCATTGAGTGATGCTAAGCTGCTGTGATACTGGATACATAAAGACAGAGCTGAGTGGCTGACAAAATCATGAATTAGCATTACAAAGGCAAATTAGTTCACTGATGTAATTATAAAAGAGAAGAACTGTTGTGCATTTTTGAATTCAAATTGTAATTAGTCACATCTGGTGGAATAAAGAGGCCGACATTGTAATGTATTGCATTAGCTGTGTCAAGGAGATTCTTATTGTTCTACTCTTTTTTTCAGAAAAAGATCAAAAGTTTAATGTGTTAATGCATAAAGG
This sequence comes from Channa argus, assembly GCF_033026475.1. NCBI lineage: Eukaryota > Metazoa > Chordata > Actinopteri > Anabantiformes > Channidae > Channa > Channa argus. The sequence continues at coordinate 21,101,775 of NC_090207.1, forward strand.
ATCGGAGAAATTAGTTTTTAAACAAGTTGCTTTTTCTTTCTTACCACTTCTTCCATAGAAGCTTTGTCACTCAAAAAGTGAGGCTCCACCAGCAGAGCCAGTACCAAGCTCTTCACCCTGTGCAGGTACAGCGTCATGGGGATCAATGGACTCTCCTCTTGGTTGTCAAAAGCACCAGAGCTAGGAGCAGGATCTAGCTGTGTCCTGGGACCCTGAGCACTCTTACTGCTACAGTCTCCTATCATTGCCTTATAATCATGGGATTCCTCTATCCCAGACTCAACCCCTCCAATGTCAAAGATTGTCTCAAAACCTATGTCTCCATCTCCATCTCCTCCAGCACCATTAAGGTGGGAGTTTTCTTTAAACGCTGAGCCGTCTTCTTCGCCATGTATTCGGCTTCCTCCACCTCCACTGCTATGAATACTGTAATAAGACTCGTCAACTGTCTCCTCCCCAGCCTCCTTGGAGTTTTTTCCATTTGAGAAAGAAGGCTTTAGGGACTGTGACTGGAGGTTAAGTGGCTTAGTTGTGCTCTGGGATAGAGCTGGGCTAAACATCGAGTTATCGGCTTCTGAAAAACAAGAGCTGAAGCACATCTTCTGGGAAGACTGGATGAAATCTGGTTCAGTTGAATCTGAATCTGTAGAGGCCATGTCCGATAACGTTCTTGAGAGGCGGGTTTTCTTTGGGGTAGCGTCTTTGTGTGGAGTAGAATGGGAACTGGAGTGTAAAAAAAAACAAAACAGAGTGACACAGTAAGAATATTCTGCTATTCTTATACTTATACAGCATCTACTTTTACAACACATTTGTAAGTCAAATATCTTCTGTAAACATTGGCACTGAATCTTAGAAAAAGAAGGCGCAACCTTAGGTCCTTATCGACAGGAGCAGACTGCAGGTACTGGAGCTCAGGCAAGGTCAAGAACACTGTAGTGGAGCTGACAGCACTGTCAAATAAGCTGGAATTGCTCGGTCCATTGCGACTCTGGGTCTAAATCAAAATGGAAAATTAGCTTATCACCCGTTTTTGTGAAAGGAAGCATTGAGTAATTTGGGAAATATAAGGGAAGAGGAAAATTTCCCAAATGTTAAACTGGGGGATACCGATAGCTTAAACCGCTGGTTACAAAAGTCCAGATCTGGTTCTCAGCAAAATAAGTTATACATTGCAATTATTTACTTAATAATTTATTTGTGAATGTTTAAGGGAATACACACTCAATTCAACATCCTACCTCTGAGTATGTTTCACTCTCATGAACCATAACCTTCATTGTGAGCTCTGGAGACATTTGTGTGCTTACAACTCTGTGAAGAAAGGGTACAAGTCTGGTTTCATAAGAACATTTCTGGGTAAAAGGTGGATATTGTAAAAAAAAATAAATAAATAAAAAATAACAGTCTACCTTCCTCTAAATAGGATACAACCTGCCAGCACTAGAGGGCAGCGCTGACAGGCCTGAAGAATGAGGGCAGCTTTGAGCAGCAGAAGTGGGTCAACCTGAGAAAAGAACATCAATTTGTTTCTATTTCTAATTTCATGAACTGAAAAAAAAAACATGTAATTAGATAATAACTTAGTACGTTTAATCTTTATACCAAGACACTCAACATTTTCAAAATCATATTTAAATATTGGTATCATCTGTGGTGTCATGTGACAGATTTGCACACTGCAGAACAGGAGGACTTCACAAAGTGTGATTTAAAATGTAGGACATTTTGAACTTTGTTATTTAACTTTCCAAGAGGATCATGAACCAGAAATTTGATATTTGATATTTTGGTTGCTTGGGTGCCTCCAAAGACATTCTCTAGGTACAACAAATAAAATCTGCTTGTGTGTTCAGACATACTAAGGAATTACACAACACCCCAGGAAATTGCAACATAGTCAAAGCCTTTCTATAACCATATATGAGCAGCAGCAGCAACATTAAAAGAGCCACTAATGGTTAAATGCAGAAGTCAGACAACATTTTGTACTTACATTAGTTGAGTCAATAGTTCTCAAGCAGCTGAAGATGTGTTGAAGCTCTGAGGGTTCTGATGTTAAGTGTGAGAGGTATTTTGCCCATCGAGCAGCCAAAGTTTCCCGACTGTGAAGCTGCAGTGCAAAACAAAGCTGCTATTTTAGTTCGCAGGCATACACATGCTGTAAGCCCAGTTTTTTATTGTGTCCTGCAGATTTTTGTGGGTTTGTGACTTTCCTCTGTGTTTTGATGTTGATGCAAATCCTCTTTTAAAAAGTGAGCTCTTAGAAAACAAGCCCGATTTTTAAAATACAAGACTACTGTAGGAGTATTGACACGGCCGCTGGCTTTACCTGGTAGCTTTGTTGGACAGAGCCATTGTAGAAGCAAAACAGGTTTATTAGCTGATCCAAGAGCTGAGACACAGTGATGGTAGGGACATCCACTGAGCAGCCCAGAGCCTGAGAAGTGAGAAAAAAAACATCACCCTGAACACAACCAAAAAAAAAGGCTGAGAAGTCAGTTCTTGGTTACATGTGAATCTATTTACCCAAAAGAAATTATCTTTCATGCGGATGGCATATTTGCTGCGGCGTAGCCTCAGAATGCGTACAGGAGATGAGGAAAGCTCAGAGACACAGCGACCCACACCAGCAAGCTGTCCACACAGCAGCTCCTGCTTATCTAAAGGGGTCTGACAGAGACACACAGGGAAAGGTTAATTTCAGTGGAGACTCAAATAGAAACATGCAAACGACAGCTAGGTGATCATATCATACTCAGCACACATCCACCCACAACATGACTAAAACTATAAAGTGCAACGGTTTGTCAGCGACACCTCTTCAGGATAGAAGTAGCAGATTCCATCTCTGGTGGGGTCAGCCTCTCCTTTGACCTTGGATCCATCATAGAGGAAGAAATAATTACACCTGCAAAATACATACAATGAAAGTGTTCACATTCTCAATCCAGTGGCCGAGAAGCTGTCAGAAATGTTAACATATGCCACGGAGCTTCTCATTTGGTTTCAAAAGACACGACTAGAAGAGTTAATCGATAAGCCTGTTGACTGCAATATATATGCTTTACAAAAACGAACAGCGAGCAAGTTGAGAAAGGTGAGTTTTTACTGATCCAGCCAACATGTTCCTGCTTAAACCTGGAAGCAGCCTGATTCAGGACTTGGTCTTAGCTGATCTTACCTTATTGAGTCTGGCGGTATAAGTTCAGCCATCAGCGCGTAGTTTCTCAGTCATCAGTTATCTGGTTTTCCATGCACTTTGACTAAACTCACTGTAAATTAATATTTAGACAACAAGTAAAACCAACTATTACAGCTGTCACTTCCGATCTAGAAGCATCAAAACTTCCGATACATCGCAGACCATCGGCTAGTTGGAGCAGTTAGCATCAACAAGTTTCACATTTTAATCCTCAACGATGACAAACAGTGTTTTACCCAGAGTTTGTATTCTTTTGACCAACAAATGAATAAATCTGATTGGGCTGGTACCATTTGAGGAATGCTGGTCAGTCACAAGCAGTGGAAGTCATGTGAAACTATGGCAAGTCAATAGGGACAAACTAGTGCGCCATTCAAAAACACCAAACAGGCCAAAACCCTAGTGGTGCTAAAACAATATCAGATGTAAGGTTCAAGCAAATGCCATATCTTCGTATTCCTAATTGAATGTAAAATGATAGCATGTGTGTCTAAATTAAACTATTCTGAATAGGCAGAAACTTTTTAGCGCTGCCTGAAAAGCTAATTCATACACTGGGCTAATTCAATTTATTGCTGATCACAGTTTGCAAATACAAGTTTTCGGCACGACAAGACATGTTCAGTTACTGATGGGCTTATGTTGAGTTAGGAGTTGTGTAATGATCGTGTCTATCCAGGAAAAGGTTGAACAGGGTTATGCTCAAGACATCCTGGTGAAAAGTTTCAACTGCTTTGCAGCAGACATTACTGAACACCATTAGTGCTGTTCCAGCCTAAGTTTGTTGATGTATTGTTGTAAAGTCATTTTACAGTACTGGTTTATGTGCTACTTTGCCTTGACATTACTGTTTTCAGAGTAATTGTTCTAAAATAAAGACTCGTAAATAAAATTGGGAGGATATCAGTAAAGATAACAAATGAAAATCATGATTGTTTCATTTTATTTGCTGGAATTGTCCTGGTGGAAGTGTAGTGCTTTAAAGACCTTTTTTGGTGAGACACATACTACTTGCATTTAATGTGTAGATATTATCATTAATGCAGTATTCTTCTTGATCTTCCACCACGGTTCCACTGCTTACTGTTTTGTCAGTGATACTATATTTAACAAAATAAAACAAACATACTCATTACGCTTTAAAGTTTTAAAGGTAATGATGAAAGAGTGGACAGCAATGTTTTTTTGCATAAATTGTTAAAATGATTCAATAGATTACATTTGATTAGATTCAATTAGATTAGATTCAACTTCATAGTCATTACAAATGTACATGTACAAGGCAATGACATGCAGTTTAGCATCCATCTATCTAACCAGAAGTACAATAAGCAGTGCAAAATATACAGTGTCTAAAGTATGTGCAAGAGAGACACTGTTATGGACATAACATACACCACGCAGCCAGGTGCTGTACCTCCTTCCTGTCTCATTGTTGTCTCTGATGAGGCCGATCCCTGTAGTGTCCACTGCAAACTTGATGATGGAGTTGGAGCCATGTACAGGTCTGCAGTCATGGGTGAAGAAGGAGTAGAGGAACAGGCTGAGCACACAGCCCTGTGGTACACAGGTGTTGAAACTAAACTAGAGATTAAACCTTTGAAATGAAGAAAAGATAGACATTACTGATGCATCTGATTGCTAGAAGTCAAGTTAACCTATTTTACGTATTTTACACTGTATACATACCGTACAAATTGTTTTTTAAACAAAACTGTAAGTTTAATGTTTTAATTTCTATATATTTTTTTTATTTTTTAGTAAGACTTAAATACATTGTTTTTGTTGTTTTGACCAAACTGCAAAATTTATTGAACGGAGTAAAGTAGAAAATTTTGTAGTAATTATCAGAAAAAACAACAACATTGTATTGAAAGTAAGTATAACAATCATCTTGTTTTCCTTCGACCTGTTCCCTTTCAGGGGACTACAGTGAGTCATGTGCCTCCATCTAACCCTATCCTCTGCATCCTCTTCGCTCACACCAACTAACTTCTCTCACTACATTCTTCTGTGGTGACCGTGGTGAATTTTGCTGTAGGTGTGACAGAGGAATTAAAGGTGGAGGTGGGTCTACATCAAGGATCGGCTCTGAGCACCTTCTTGTCAGAGGGACAACTCATGTTAGAGGTTTTGGAGATAAAGTCAGAGAGGCCATATTGAGGTGATCATGTTCAGAGGAGAAACTGTGAATATATCGGTAGAAGGATGATGAGGTTGGAGCTGCCAAGCAGGAGGTCTAGAGGAAGCCCAAAGAGGAGATTTATGGATGTGGTGTAATGTTTACTTACTTTCTGCTTGCTTGAGAAAATAAGCATTTTGTTAACTGGGATCAGTTGAGAGTAGAAACCTATTTGTTACAGCAGCTCCTGTTCACGGCTAAGGACATGAGACAAAATATCCAGTTTGAAACAGTCTTTTCATTTTACATCTGGTACATCACAATGCTACTGTTATAACACTATGTTTATGTTGATATTGTCGGACGATTAGGCAGACATAAGACATCCTATTGATTCTTACTCTAACATTATGGGTTATGGGATTGCATTACTTTTTCATACATGAATCTGTCTCCTAAAAGTTTCCTAAGCAACCCCACAGACATGTAGCTTACAGTGTTGTAATACCAGATATTCAAGTTTGGTTCAGACTTTGTACCAAGAGACACTTGCACATTTTCACCACTAAGCCATAACCAGCATTTATTCTGCTTTATACCATTGTTCATTGTTTTAGTTTTTTCCTTTCTCCTGTAGTTGTGATCATCCGTGTTATCATTGTTGCAGTGTTTGTTGGACAAACTAAACAACAGCCTTATTACAAATTGGATCAAATTCATTATTTTCCTCAAAACTTGAAAATCTTTGCAAATGTATTACAAATTTAAAAAAACACCAACACTTTGATATAATACACTGAGGGTTTTGCTTTATTTTGCATCAGGATTTTCAATGTAATGTGAAAATTTGATTTAAGCTTGAGTGATGTTTCCTCTATGTGCACATTGGCTTTTAATCCTGATCTTTGCATTTTCTCGGTTAACCTTGATCAGTACTAGAGCTCTGCATGTTGTATCAGGAACACTGTTGCACTTTGGCTTGACATAAACACTACAACTCACTTTGTAAAGGTGACTGTGGTTGTGTGTCGTACTGGAGTTATAACTTTTTCTGTGTATTCTCTTCTGCTCAGTGAGCCACCTAATAAGGCTGGAACCAAGGGAGCTTTTATAAATATTGCCTCAAACCACATCCCGATCCACTGCAGGAATGAAGTTGTTTATCAGTACCAGGTTACATTTATGTACATTTTGTATCATATAACAAAACATTTCAGCAGCTTTTCATGATATTGATAGTGAATTTATTTTTAAAGCACAGTATAAATATGAAATCGACATGGGGGGTGAAAGCTACATTTACACTGAAGCACTAGTGTTGATCAAATCCAGCTACTAAGCAATTTTAACCAATAGGTGGTTTGCTCAACACTGTCAGTCCAAGGAAGCTAAGTATATTTTATATTATCTTTCAGTCCAAACATTGAATCAATGGTGATACGTTTCGGGATGATGAAAGATCACCGCGCAACCACAGGGGAAGTAGTGGCTTTTGATGGCTCCATACTCTACCTGCCAGTTCAACTGACTGACGTAGGTATCACAGTCATATTTCCTCTTCACCTGTGCCTTTTTATCTTATTACAAAAGGACTGATCAGTACATAGTGCTCTCAACCATGACTATCAAATCAAAAGGGTCAGAATTTTTTACTCAAACCAACCTTTCTATTAAATTTTTGTTTGAAGCTCAGCTTTGAAAGAACTGTTATATTGTCATATAATTTTAAATTATTTAAAGGCTGTTGTTACTGTTAGTTGATTTAAAGTTGTATATGGAGGTGGCTGATTTCTTATGAAGGCTGTCACATTAATAAACATAATGTTGGATTAACTTTTATTTGCATAATATTTTGGTGGCAAGCAGGTTGTTGTCAAGGCTTTGAGACGAACTGATAATGAGGAAATACAAAATCAAAATCCAGATGACGAAGATTTTACTACCCAACTCTGATCTGTGGCTGCCGTTCTACAATGTAGTGCTCAGGAGTTATTTTTAAATTGAGACACACTCTTTAGACTTATGGTAAATAATAAAACAACACACATTTTGCAACACTGACAAAAGATTCTGTCTCTCATCTATCAGTCACATGATCATGTCATGTTTAATTTTGTTTAGTATTTTTATTAAACAATGTTCCTACTTTAAGAAAACCTGAATTCTGTTAGCTTACTGCTGTAATTTGTGTTTTTAGTTGCATCTGTATGTGTTAAATTGCTTTTCTGATCCATTTCACACAAAGCCGGACTTTGCCAGAAAAATGTAACTTTTTAACACTTTAAGAATGTTTTAAACGAAATAACGTCATTCGTTGTTCTTTTGTTAAAATGTAATGAAAATGATTGGACTGAAGCTGTTGGGGTGAAATCATTATTACACAGAGTACGCAGTTATACTTGAAAAACATCAGTTAGTACTAAGTTACACTTTAACATCAAGGAGCAGATACCAGCTAGTACCCTGACAACCGTGGCCTATTTATTGTCCGGTTTGTCTGTTGGAGGCATCAACCATGGCCGGGGTATTCAACCAGTATCGAGCGCACAAATGGGCGCCTATACCTTCACATGTATTCGTGAATGGCTCTGTGCTGGATGTCATGTGAGTAAACACTCAACAGCAGCATATAGACATAAGCGAGTTCACAAAAATGATTTATTTGTGAAGCATTATGGCCTATAGATGGTTTGTAAGCTTATTTTGTTTTGTAGCAAAACATTACAGATTTCCCAAAGTGTTTTGTATTTACTTGAAACAATCTTTTATTTCCTTTTCAATTTATTTATTATAGTCTTTGGTTTTAGAATAGGACTAATTGTGCTCAAATTATTATGTGGACTCACTGATGTCTTTAGGTACTGAGTGGGACAAGTCAGCCAAAGACACCTTCACTTTAATGGATGGCACTAAAACCACCTTTGTGGAATATTACAGGTGGGACTATCTAATAATTCATCATAACTGAGTAGAAAAGTCTAGCAGATGTTTTTACACATGTTTATGTTCTCATGCATTGAAATGATACAAGTTCATATTATTTCAGAACAGCAGTTAAAACATTCATTATATGTAGCTATTTGTGTAGTTTTCTTTTTTTAAATAATAAATAATAATATGGGCTTTGATTTTTTTCATCAGAGAACATTATGGCATTACTATCAACAAGATCAACCAACCCCTGCTTAGACATTGGCCAAAGGAGAGATCCAAACCAGGAGGGAAGGTAAAAACTGCATCTTTCTGCATCTGAAGTTTTAACATAATACAAACTGTTGAATGTTTTTTAGATGTGTTTAGAATAAAGCACTATAAAAGGGGCACACTTGTCTGACATAACTTGAATTTTTGCATCAGAATGCCACCTTGTGCCTACAATCTGTCCCATTTTTCTCTCACATTGGAGCAGTAGATAATTTACTGTGTAGATCATCTTATAATATTGATTTTTTTTGCAGCAAATCATTACTGGAGAGATGCTTTTGGTCACACAGCTGGTCTGCACAGGACTTAAGGAGCATGGAGTTGATACCATCTGGGTCTGCAGCCTTCCTCTCCTTGGTCCTTCTGAGCTCCCTCCTCACCTGGGCTTCTGTAAGAGTCAGTACGAGGTGTGGGGAGTCACAGCTGGGGGGCACTGCCATGGAGGTTGGGTGATGGGGAGGTGTGAGAGCTGTGTAATGTGTTGTCTGTGGGATTACCGCTGTGCAGAAAAACGGGCTTGAGCAACATGCTTTGGGTGCAGAGAAGGGAGCTTTAGCTGAGGACACTGGATGAATGCAGGAGTTGGCAGCTGATCAAAACTATTGAAGAATAGGTACAGGTGATTCACCCACTCATGGTCACCCTCAACCTGGGAGCTAGACTCCTAGTGGCCAGTGATTTTTTGAGCCCTCTCCACACTCCGCAGACATTATTCTGCTGCAGATGGTCCTCCATCTTCCTCCTGTAGTGTGTTTTTCCTTCCCTGATCTTCCTTTCCAAATCTCTGCACAGTTTTCAGCTACTCCTTGTTTCCTGATTCCAAAGCTCCTTTTCTCCTTAAGGAGAGGCTTTACATCAGGGTTTATCCCTGGCATATTGTTGAAGCACCGTACCATCAATAATGCACAAATACGTTGATTTAGTTTTAAAGTACCATTTTCCAAGGTTCTTGTCAGATCCAAATTTTTTATGGAAAATATTCAGCCTGTACATTCAGTTAAGCCTGAACAAAAAGGTGATTAGATATGTAAATCATATGATATTTTATTAAGGTAGAATTACATGGCTAATGTATTAAACCGCAATAATTAGGTTTAGCTAATAAACTGGAAAAAATTTTCATGCTGAATAAAAAACGGCATGATTAGGAAAAATGGTCAGAATATTAGTTCAAATCATTATTTTTACATATTGTAAAATACATATTGTATTCTTATTTTTTCAGTGTTGCTGCTAATATGTACTTCTTTTTTTTTTTTTTTGTATGTTTTATATCATATGGCTTTAATGTAAATGTATGGCTTAGCATTATTACTTTGTCCCACTTCAGGTTAACATGGCCGGGCCCCATTCGTATTCCAGCACCATGCAAGGATGCCCACAAACTGGCTTTCCTGTCTGGTCAGTACCTTCACTCGGAACCAGCCATCCAGCTTTCAGATAAGCTCTTTTACCTTTGAGCTGCACAGGTTGGCTACAACAAGCAGAGGAATCCAGTCACAGCAAAGTCAGCTATGAAGGAAAACATTAAAGAGAGATCTCTACATCGAAATCCCATTGGAATTAGAATCTTGATACAAACGTTTCTCACACCATGGTAAAAAAATGTTAATGCTATTTTACAATATTGCAATAAATGCAATGTATCATTTAAGAGCATGTTCCAGTAAAGACCAATGTGCTTTAAGTATTGACCCAGGTTTTGCAAAGTTTTGATTACAGTTTTTAGTATATTTGTAGCCAGTTCCTGTACTATTCCACAGACATTTACAGTTCTGTACTGTGTCAACCGGTTTATGTCATCACACATTAAAAATTTAAATCCTAGAATGGATTTTTAAAAGCATAGTTTAAGTTTTTTTCTTAAACTTAAGTTTCCTTTCCAGACTGACTATATTAAACGGGAAAAAAAACTTGTGTTTCAGTTTGTTTTTTTGTCACGCAGCCATCTTTTTTCACCAACCCACTAACTTTTCTAAACCAATTACTGTCTGGCTATGGAAAGATTCAGATGTAAAGTGGTAGGATAAAGAAATTCAGCGAATGGTGTGACATCTAATAAAACACACACATACACATCCTGATTCAAAAAGAAACCACAGACACACAATGACTTTACACAAACTCAAAGAGACAAGAAGAAACCACAAAGAGATGTAAAATGTCCACAATGTGAAACAAATGACCACAAAGCGACGGCAAAACATCTGTATTTTGTTACCACCTTTCCATTTAGCTGGTTTAATGCCTTAGGCAACAAAGAGTAAACTTTGTTGCCTAATCTCAGTGTGTGTATAGCTACAGTAAATGCAGTTCCATGAAAACATGCCATGATTATGTCTAGTGTCAGGACAAAACAACATCTGCTAAATTGTTTCACCTACAACCAGAGAAGCATCTCACTAATTTATTGGATGTATGCTTCCATCATTTTTGTTGTGGCCTGTGATATTCCAATAAGTCAAGGCTCATTATAGAGGTCTGCATACAGTGGTGATTCTGGTGTTAGGTAAAGCCAAACATCAGAAGCACTAATTCAGTTTCATATTATGTGTTTGGAGAAAGAGAAATGACCAGAAATGTAAAGGACTGCTCTAAGAAAAAAACGACCACATCATTACACCACCACCACCAGCTTGAACCCTTGATAAAAGGCAGGATGGGTGCAATTTTTTTTGCTTTTTATCCCAAATTCTGATCCCTAGCATCTGAACATCACAGCAGAGAATGAGACTCATCAGATCAGAACATGACTTTCCAGTCTTATTTTGTTGTAAATTGTAACCACAGTTTCCCATTCTTAGCTGACAGGAGTGTTATTCTGTTGCTGTAGTCCATGTGCTTCAAGGTTCAACATGCTGTGCTCTTCTTCATACCTCTGTTGTAATAAGAATTTTTTTGAGTTACTGTTTACTCGAACCCGCCTGTCTAGGACCAATAACTGATTATAATGATGCCGGGCTCCGAGAAGGCAATGGTGTTTTTCCCCTGGCATCACAATCAGAATAAGCAGATATTTAGCATTGTCTTTATTTCCATTTTTCCCAGCTTTACTAGAAATTTGGTTGTTTACTTCAAATTTCTACACTTACCCCTATAATTTCATGTTAAATTAATAACATGAAATTAGTACAACGATCATGCACTAATTCTACTTTGAGTAAGGTTAGGATGTTCAATTATTCTCCTAGCTCCACTAATATGAAGATAAAAATATGGAGGATAAAATATCAGAAACACCAATCTGTTAAATAAAAAGTAATAGCACTGCAAACTGCGTCCTTGAAGACAAAAGGCGGATGCCTCTGTAAAACATTATACCCTTTCTAAAGAGTTATTTATTATTTATTAAAAGTTATTTTCCAGGACTGTTGCTTCAGCAGTGGTGCTTAAGTTCGAGTTTTTAGATCGTTTTGAAAGAGTGATTGTTTCACAGAAAAGAAAACCAGTAGATGTGGTATTAGTTTTCTAAGCCGGTCACCCAAACACCACATGTGTCTCTGATATTTAATTTGTGAAATTTTTGTGTGAGTTGCATTTCCACCAATGTCTCCTTCACTTGTGGCTCTCAGTTAATGGTTCAATACAAATCAAATGCAGCTCCAGGTTCAGAACAACTCTGGATTTAAACTACAACCTCTCAGAGTAATGGGGGGGGATGCAAACTCCCCATCGGCTATTGGGGACAACAGAGGACTATCATTCCGGCATGATGTTTTAAGCTTGCTGTAATGCTGCAAATATGTTGCATTTGAGCACAAAGCTAAAACCATCTCAAACAGGTTTCATAAACATCAATAAGAGTTCACTGTACTCCAATGGCCTCCACGCTCAACAGATCTCAATCCAATAGAGCACATCTGACATTTGGTCGAGCAAGGAATTTGCATCATGTATGTGTTGCTGGCAAATCGGTCACAACTGTGGGATGCTATTATGTCAGTATGAACCAAAACCTCTAAGTAGTGTCATTAGCATCTTGTTGAATCTATGTTACAAAGAAGTAAGGCAGTTCTGAATCCCATAAAAGGACCAACTTGGTACTCACAAGGTGAACCTCATAAAGTGGTTGGTGATTCAAATAGGATGCAAACTTGTGTCTCTTGGCTCAAAATCCATTGTTTTTTCACCCAACCACATTCCCAGGCCACCTCCCTAACTTTACTGAGCCAATTACTGCCTGGCTTTGTAAATATTCAGAGGTGTTCTTGTAGGATGTAGACATTCAGCAGATGGTGGAATGTTGGTATAAATCTACAAGAATGACACTTAAGAAGAAAAATACAAAAACAAAAAACAAAAAAACAAGCAACCAAAACAACTGCAAAAAGAAATGACTTCACACATACACACAAACTAACACAAACAGCAGCTGCCACTACGACAGCTGTTGATTCCTGGGGCGCATATTCATTAACCCTAATTCTGGGTCAGAGATGTCAAATGACTTTTAGGAGATGACTTATCATACAACATCTAATCAGTGCTTACTGTTAATAAGATAATAATTCCTTAGCAGGTGGAGGTAAAGAATAACTTAGTAATGTCAATCACAGCAGGTGCTCTCAGAAAAGCTTTCTTCCAAAGACAAAAATATTGACTTTTATCAAATTATTCATTTTACAGCATTTAGGTGACTCGGTTCCTGTATCAGGAAACAGTGAAATTCCTGTCAGACATGTAGTGTTCATCTTTCAGTAGAAGGTCCAATCTGCAGGCTACACTTTGTAGAAACAACATGTATTTCTGTTTTAAGTTCACTGACACGTTGATGCTTCAAGTTGCAACATCTTATTACATTTTCATATTTTACATATCTCATATTTTCACAGCTATGTTAGTAATCTGTTTTATGCAGTCTGTGGTAGCGGCAGAGGAGGAAAGTTGACTTTCTGTCAGCCCTCCAACAGATTCGAGAGGGAACAAGCAGGACCTCTGCTGTCCAAATAAAGTTACTGTCAACTTCTTCACAGTGAGAGGAGTCCTTTTGCCCTCTCATATGTCTATGTAGGACTTTCTTGTGTTGATATTATCACTGTAGCCAAAATAACCTATTTTACTGGTTTTAACAGTAATTTTCTAGCATGAAACACACGTGCACGTAAAACAGCCTACACAGATACACAGTAAACGTAAAAATGCTCCTTGTCGGATAACTTGATGAATCATTTTACTTCACCTTTTAGTAATGAAATGCACACCTTTTTATTAGTGCCTCGTGAGGAATAATAGCATTACTACATGTGACTTTATGGACTTATCACAGTATCACATAACATAACCAAATATACTTTTACACAGAACCCTACATCAGACTCATTGGTTAGAAACCAGCTATCTACTCGTGGAAGACATTGGACTTCCATGGTACAATAATTCTGTGTGACCAAACCTTATTTCCATCTGTCTTGACGTTTTTGTTAAGGTTGTTTTGGCACTTTGTGTTTTACCTTTGAAATGACTCACAGGGCAAATGTTGCTGTAGGAAATCAGCATAGAGATGTGATGTAAAGTTACATCAGGAGAAGCGTAAAAAAGCATCTGATAATATAGATTAAAGAGTGACAACCAAGTATTAATGTGACCACCATTACCTTAACTCAAGTTTCTGGTGGCACCTATACTTGGCACATACCTTATGTCAGCAATCAATATAAAATGTAATCTACATATGAAGTGACTTTACCTAAAAACAAGCAGAAATATACAACAGTGATGATAGGATGGCCTGTACACAGCAGGTCTTAGTCATATTTTTAGGGATTAGATAAAATCCTTTAATGCTTGGCTTTTTCATTGCACCAGTCTCACTAATTTGTCTTAGAGAATTTCAGCTGAAACATATCAAAAACTTGTCAGACAAAAGAGAAAGTAAAATGAGAATCACTGTTTTGTTTCTGAGCAGTAGGTCGACCTATGAGCAGTAATATCTTCCTCTAGGGACACCTGACCACTTTGACATAATTCACATTAGCACCAGATGAGCACACAAACAAACTCTGAGAAATAAATTTCCTGTATTTCAGGACAGTGAAAGTGGAAAAATGCATGTTGAATGGCTGTTTATCTCCAGTGGTTACTGGGGTGGATGACCTGAACCAGGAGGCAAAGAGGCATGAGGTTCAGCGGTAACATATGTGAAAAGAAAAAGCAGGTTATACATGAAGAATGGATTGGAGTTCATGCAGGTCTTATCCCTCCATCCTTCAGATTAAACACAATAATTGCACATCTAGGCTGCAATTAAAGAAACAAAAATAGTTACAAGTTGCAAAGAAACAAACATGAATAAATGTTTTCCTAATCAGTAATAGGATACATATTAATTACCTACATTGTTGGTAAATTATAGAGAATTATTATCACAAGGGGCAATAAAAACAGAGCCCAACGAATCAGGGGAATTTATCAGGATACTATCGGACAATACAAGGGAAAAAACGTGTGTTTACTATATCGTCCCTTTGAGGGCACTATGAATCATGTTTTCTGTGCTCGATTGCACATGTCTCCCCAGGGTTGACCGTGAACGCGCGCCTCGCTGTCAGCCAATGGCTGCTTTAAAGCTCGATCTAACTGGAATTTGAGGCTCATCAAACACATGTGGGCTTGTGTTGCATCTAGTTGGAAGCCAGGATCCAGTTTTACAGACTGTAACAACTCTCAATCTGTGGAGGAATGCGTGTTTCTAATAAGCCGCGGACCAGTCCGCCATTTTGAATGTGCCCAGACCTCCGTGCATGAAGGCAGAGCGCTGTGGGCTGCAGAGCCGCTCGGGGACGTCCAGACGTCAGTGACAAGAACCCGCTGCAGCCCGAGAGACTTCAGAGTAAAGCGAGACATGGCCGCTAAGGATTCAGTTCACGTGCAGGGTTTCTTGACATAAATGCAGTACACAATACTTCCATGTAGCATATTTTTAGACATAGCATATTTAAGTTAGAAGTCTGACATAAATCTTATAACGACAGCATAATCACTACTTAAAGATTTAAAGATACCACACTAGTGTTATGTTGAAATAACTTTTTTTTATTAGTTTCAATGTACAACCCTTGACAAACATTGTCTTGTTTTACATTTCGCTTTATATTCTGTATTAAAGATATTAAAAAATTAATACCCCAACCCAGGAAAACAAGACTAAAAATCTTAAATAAATAAATTGCACTAATTCATCAATATATTGGAGTAACCACTAAATACATTTAGAGGCAATAGTAACCTAATTTTAAATGTGACAAAGGGCTGGTCTCCAACAATCCAAGACATGACAGGTGTAATTTAACTAAGCTTTGTTTATCAGCAAACATCATCAAAGGTTGTTAGTATGTGGCAGATAAAAACAATAGAAAGTGGCAAAATGAATATGTTTAGTTTGTTTACTGTCTGCTAAAACATACATACAACAAAAACCGTATATTATGATAATACAATTCTCCTTGTGCTCAGAGTTCTGGCAGCAGCTGGACAGGGTCTTCAACTTTTGGCAAGACTGCTATGATTTTCATAGCCTCTAGTAAAATAAAATGATTTCAATACTGGCATGGTCTGAGAATTGCAATGCACATCCTTTGTGCAATAGTAATACTACAAAAGTGAGAAAGGTTGTGACATAGTTTTGCAATCTTGACCATCCTATCCTCTCTTACAAATTTATGATGCTGCCCAAAATTGCTATAAAATCCCCAACGCACATGTAGTAAGGGCAACAAAAGTACAATTTTTTTTTCAGGTGACATTGCCAGAGTTTTTTTTTTACACTGTAATTAAAATATTGCTTTTTCATAATTTGATTTAAATAAACCATTAGCATTTCCTGACATCTCATGTGAGCTGCTTATCAAGTAGGAGGATTTCTTTTTCCAGCTTCCTCATTTTAAGTGCTCTGTATGCCATTTGTTGGTCTCTGTTCTCTATCTCCTTTTTAAGGTAACAGCAGTAAAGGGCTCTTATGTCTTCTGCCTGCCTCTGCAAAAGAAATGAATAACAAGAATATATCTTATGCATATTGCACAGTTAAAGGCACTGAGAGAGTTACAAACATTAGAGAGAGTGACATTGTTATATTGATATTCTGTTTAACAAAATGCAAACCTCACCTCTGCACTTCTGCCACCGGCTGTAGCACATACTGAGTTGGCTCTGTCCCGGAAGCTGCTATTCTGAACATAAAAACATTTCGTCCAAAATCTAAGTAATCAAATACAAATGCTTAAAAAAAAATGTAAACCCTTTTAGGAGCACTCACCCCTTCAAAATGTGCATCACTCACATCTGTCTCATCACTACTCAGACTCTCTGGTTCAGTCTTGGGTACGGGCAGAAGGAGGACCGGGTGGCCTGACACTGTAGAGGTGGGACTGACATCAAGTAAATCTATGTGGTAAATTCCAGAAAGGCTTTAATGAAAGATGAGCTACACCTACCACTAATAAAAGTATTGTCAGATCCTGATAGTGGCTGGATGCAGGCTCCCCCCGGGAGCACCTCCATCCTCAGCCGGTTGTCTTTCTGCTGCAGCACATCCTCCTCAGCAGAAGTCAGTGATGGTGTTGCTGACCCACCCTCATTCCTCATCACCTCAACCTTTCTTCTTTTTGCTAAATAACAAGACATCAGGCAATTAAAACCCCAACATTAGTACCAAGACATTAGACTATTACTGAAAATATTTACTTGTAGCAGTGAGGCTACCTGTTTGCACAATATTTTTATGTTTGACTTTCACTTGCTGCCACGTCCTTTTGTAGCCGCTGTCTGAAACCCTTGAATGTCATAAAAAATAGTACATGTGTAAGTACAGATTTCATTATTGAAAAGTGTCATTGTGCAAATATTAGTGACTTAAATTAAGTTCAATTGGTACATTTGACTTGTTCTTACGCATTTATTTTATCAGCAATTCTCTGCCAGGCTTCCTCTCTCAGTTTAGAGGCGCTGGTAGTGTTGGATTTTGCTGTCAGTATCTCCCTTTCTTCTTCATACAACTTCAGAATGAGTTCCTGCTCCTTAGAGCTGAAAAAATGTGCTCTTTCGTGTTTTTTCATCATGTGGAAATCTATAAAAGCATACCATGAAGGAAGTGTAAATGTCAATTCACGTCAGTCATGTAAATAGTTGTTTTATTGAATGATATATATTATGAACAAGTCTCACCTCCGTCTGTGTTCATGAGCTGTGATCCGGGTTTCTGCGTGCGATTAATCGCGCCTTGAAAAAGCGGTCGCGCGCAGTTATCCGAGATGTTTCAATGCTAGATTTAGTAATCAAATCGTAACCCAAGACCGTAAAACGCATAAAACCCTTTTTTTAAAATAAATTCTACAGTTAGATATGATACGGTTTATATTTTAAATACCTGCCTAGACGACAGAATCAGGGAAAAGATGACCGGAATCATGAAGCAGAATATCGGCGAGCTTTGTTAACCCTGGATTTTCTAATTCGGCTTAAGGCGCGTTCACGTGATGGAGGTGGAGTCTGTAACAAAGGACGAATCACGTGTCACAGGTCAATGACATTATACCCGACGGTATTAACCATTGGTCCACGTGAGGAAATTAGTGCAGGTTTAGGAATAACACAACTAAGTGCAAATAATTGTGCTATATTTGTACATGTAGGGTTTGCTGTCCTGTCCCATATTTGAGTGGTCAAATAGACTGAGCAAGATGTGCGGATTTGGTATATGGTACTCCTTTTCAAACTAGATAATTTGACATTTCACAGTAGGAATGCCATGACATTGAAATTAAAATTGTTGACATTTACTTTTCATTAAGTTTCAGCATGTTGCTAACTGACTGAGACGCTGTTATTTATCTGAAATATCCGTGCTAACACATCTGGTGAAAATATTTTCCATTAAAAGCAAACTTTTGGCAATTGTCCTATTCCCTTACAAAGAATATTCTTGCATAATGATCATCAAAATAAAATTAGTAAGGGATATAACACCCATGTGGTGCAAGTGTTCAGTAAGTATCAATTGTGTGGGCAAACCACAGGTGTACTTAAATATCTAATAATCTGAATAGTCAAACATAAAGAACAGATTGTTAAAGCCATCTTATAAAACTC
Organism: Channa argus; assembly: GCF_033026475.1. Classification (NCBI taxonomy): domain Eukaryota; kingdom Metazoa; phylum Chordata; class Actinopteri; order Anabantiformes; family Channidae; genus Channa; species Channa argus. The sequence goes on from NC_090207.1 coordinate 21,120,389, forward strand.
CTACACCAGTGTTGTTGCCATTTTTAAAAGACTTCGCTCCACAAATTATAAAACATACTAGTAATAGTAATGATGGCTCTGTAATTTTTAGCATTCCAGTGGAATTCACCATCAAGGTGGCCCACTTTGCAATTACATGCTACTACTAAACTACTAAATGTAATTTAGTAGTAATTTCATTTTGACCATGTTATTACAGCTTTAAGAGCATGTCCACCAATTATTGTAAACAATGATTTGAAAGAATTAAATGAATAAGCTGAGGTAATAGTTACTTTATTTAATTCAGTTCAAGCAGATATTTTGTTTAATGGTCCAGAGCAAAGGTATTGTTGGTTCAGGTACTCCATGTTGAGAGCACATGGGTAAACACAACAACAATGAAAATGGTAAACTGAAAGGGAGTGTGGTCCAGTAACAGCCGCTGAAGGAGGACTGGTCCCTGTGCCAATTATGAGGTCTGGAGGGAGGGTTTACTTATGGCTCTCATACCCATCAGGAAGGGCATTCACATGCGAGTTGTGAAAAAGGGATTTGTTTCCATCTCCCCATGGGAAACGCTGTGAAAAAGCAAACGAGACAGCACAAATAAGTCAAACTACTGAACAATGGTCCACCTGAGACACACATTTATGGATGTGAGGAACGTAAGTCACATCAAATCAGACCTTGCTGCGAATGCGAAGGTGGGAGTAGGGGATGAACTCTGGTTGCTCATGGCTATGCTCTTTCAGGAAAGTGTTCAACATGCACACCCCAACACCAGGTAGGGCAACCAGGAAAGTGAGCATCTTCCATGTCTTGACTGGAAGACGGTAAAAAGTAGTTGATTAAACAACTCAATGATACAGTACATCCAAAAAGTCATACTAGACATATTCAATTTGGTTTCTTTCTACTATTATAAACCATAGGCAATGAAATTTATATGGTTAGAAGCCCAGATGCTATTCCCCAAACTCTACTCTTACTTATATAATTCTTTAGTAAACATATTAATACCACCTCCTTGTTTGTTACAAGTTATTAACTCAAAATGTTACTAAACTGAAAGCATAAAAGTAATAGCTAAAAAAATACATATATTGATGCATTCATGATTATTGATGCGATGCGTCAGCTATATATACATTGTATTGTTATTATTCTGAAAAGCCAATAGAAACTATATAGTTCCCAAGTAAATGTAGCCAAATAAAAATTACATTATTTGCTTCTGATATGTAGTGAGTGTAAAATCAGCAAATACATTAAATGAATATACCCAATTGGAAATATTTCCTGGTATTGTCGTGAAGTTACCAGATCCAGACGCTCACCTGCCAGTTAAACCTTTAGAGAAATCGAAACTATCAAACCTTCTGTATGAGCTTCAATCGTAGCGTTAATCGGAAACAGACCGGGAGAAAAAAAATGTTATGAGTAATGTTGTCTGTTGCGCTGATTTGGCTGTTGTTGCTCTTCTAGTTTTCAGGTCACCTTATTCATGACAATTTCCCCCACTTTAAACCCATGTAAATAAATAAATCCAACCTACACGTATGCGGTGAGATTTAGTGAATTGATGCTTTTAAGGGATGACAGGATTATTTGTAAATGTAACTTATCCAATTAAGAGCCTTTTGTACGTGTTGTCCGCTCAATGACGTTAAGCTATTCCTGAACCAGCTAACGCTAGCTCAGCAAGGTCACTGCTAAAACATAACAAGCTGTCAAAAACATAGCTTACATTTATTACAACCAGTGTGTTTTAACGAGGTGCTACAATTACCTGCCTGCTCCCCGTGTGCACCAGCAGCAGCCGCAGAAAGCTGACGCCGGGTCTGGGTCAAGTAAGACCTCAGCAACATTTGAGAAAAGCGTCCGAGAGCCGCCATTTTCCTTTCTGAGTAATGCAGAGACCGGAAGGATTTTTGTAGAGAGGAGTCACGTGGAGGACAGACGCCCGTACGTAGCGTCACCCAGTGGTGATATTGAGAAGTGCTGCATAGACAACTGCTGCTGAGATCAAATGGGAAAGAAGAATCAGTGGTGGACGAAGCCCTCACAGCAATTACTGTACTTACTTAAGAATAGCAATACCTCAATATAAAATATTTACCAATTCAAAGTAAAACTCATGCATTTCTAAACGTGATAAATTAAAAGTAAGGTAGCAGAATTAAGAAGGCATGCATGATTTTTAAAAACTTATGGATTAGCCTATATATCTATTATATGTGGCAAACTAGTTAATCCTCTGGATTTAGTAGTGGAGTGGGACATAGGAGAATGAGGACCAAACTGCTGGGTGCCATTAAGAGCAACACCTCCCTCATCCTACAGGACACCCTGGGTGCCCCAAGCACCACCTTAGTTACAGGCTTCAGACTCCACCTAAAGTGTGTGAAGGACAGCTACTGCAGGTCCTTTGTCCATTCTGCAATTAGACTCCACAGCCATTGCTTCCAGAAAAATAAGTTATAATTTTAAAAAATAATATTAAAAATATTATTCATATTCATATCATTATTGCAATTATTTTATTTTATTTTAAACTTTTTAAAATTAGTATTGCATGTTATTTATTATCATCTTTAATATCAACTATAGACAAACAGTGGAATGAAAAAGTAAAAATAAAATGAAAAAAGACTGTGTATAAAAAAATAATTTTAACTATAAGGTTATCTAAGAATAGTCACAAATAAGGTGACTATAGAAGGAGGTTGGAATAACCTGCATCTGAGGAAAAGAAATGTGTGGTAGGAAATGTCTTGGCTGTGTACATAGTGTTACACAGTTGTTGCACTTGTATAAGTAAAACCAAAGTGTGTTGTGTGTTCCTTTTTATGTAAAGCATTACTGTTATTTAATTTAACACATTAAAGTCACAGTAAACAATGTGACAGACTTGGTAGTTTTTTTCTGTGTTTGTTGTCAGTGTTTCTTAGAGAGTCAAAAAAAACACACAGTTGTCTAGCAGTTATAGCAGAGGTGGAGGAAATCAGACTTGAACAGGAGTGAGAATCATCTTTAAATAGGACAACTACTGAAATATACAGATTTGTGTGATTATTTTTTTAGTTTGTGTTTGAAATGTCGTTTTCATTATTATTAGACAGTTCATCAACATGTTAATGTTTAACATATTTGGCCTGAAAGCAAACAAGGGAGATTTTGCTGACGCTTTATTTGTCATTGCACACAGAGACTCTCAATTTGCCTATGGACAAACTGTCTGACTACTTACTGAATACTAATAAATAAGTATGAGGTTTTTACAGATTGCAAATTAAAATATTGCAGTCAGAAATAAAAATCTATTGTGCTGACAGCATAATTAGTGTAATAAATGTTTCTACATGTATGTGATCTTTTTCAGTAATGGACTACGACCAGTTTGGATCGTCTGAAAACAGCTCTGTTCATGGAGAGCACAAAATAGCTACACAACCAGGTAAAACGTGTGCATTTCATTTGCTTTATATTTCAGGCGTAATCATGTAGACTATAAAACATGTCTGTCAATTTTTGTAGGCATGAAGAGGATAATGGACTTTGTCCTCTATAGCATTCTGCTGCTGCTGGTGTTAATTCTGCTGATGGTCACTGGAATAAAATGTATGGTTTTAATTGTACTAAAGTGATTCTGATACATAGTGATAGTGATCTTATCATCTAACTATTTTATTATTTTTAAGTCTCCCAGTTAAACAAAGAAATCACTGATGTCAAGCTTCACCTTGAGAAAATTAGTCATGGAGGAAAAACCTCATCAGCCAGTTCAGGTAAATATATTTTTAAAACATGTACAATGATGCAGCTGTACAACTGATGCTAACCACTGTTTTCTTTCTGTGCCTTTCCAATCCAAACTAAAGACGCAGTCACTGCACAGGAGGTCTACTTCCAGAGTCTTGTCCCAGTGAGAGGTAAAAGCTGAATCCTTTAATACAGCAATAACATCAGAGGTCGGTGTGGCAGACTGACTTTGTTTAAACTTTACCAAACTAGGAACATGTAGGGAGGGATGGGTGTCATTTCAGAGAAGCTGCTACCTGCTGTCAACCACCGCTGTGAACTGGGGCAAAGCAGAGGAGCAGTGCCGGACACATGGAGGACACCTGGTGGTTCTGAACAATGTGGAGGAGTTGGTAAGGTTTACGTTTCCTTCAGTCTGGCACCATGTTTTTTGTTAAGCTATGACTGAACACCAGACACTGATAACAAAAATTCCAACCTACCATATCTGCTGTAAAAAGTCTCTTTTTATTTCTAGGATTACCTTTCAAAAATCACTGAAGTTCGATACAGCTACTGGATTGGACTTGTGGAGCGAGAACACGAAGGACATTGGAGCTGGGTAGATGGAACAGACTTGAGTTCAACCCCAACGTAAGACAACATAAAGCACAGACAGATGCTTGGGAAAAGACATCATCAATACGTGTCATATTAATGTCTCTCCTCCTTCATCTGTTTGTGTTCAGTTTTTGGGATATTGGTCAGCCTGATAACTGGGACTTCAGAGAGAATGAAGAGGACTGCGGGCAGCTTCATGCTTCTGATAGACGCAAACGCAAGCTGTGGAATGATGCAGATTGTAACCTAGCGTACCATTACATCTGTGAAAAAAGGGCGTGACAGACAGGGGTCGTCACATGACAGCCCTGCTGACATGTTGGAGATAACTGTTAAATTAAAGTGATTTTGGATTTTAACTTTTATTTAACAATGTGAGGTATAAAAACAGCGAAAATGTTGCATATGCAGAGTATCTGTGGAGCTTTGGACATGAAAAAACTAATTGTCCACCTTTAAAATAAAGACACACACACACACACACACACACCCGTCTCTCTGTTTATTTGCAGCTGCTGTACTTTTTTATTTATTGTAACTGATTAATCATTTAATCTTTGAGAATACTGAAAAAAGTATTTCCTTATGTCCCTTGAACAACAACAGTCCAAAAAGTAATTATACATTATAGATCATTATTGTCCTCATTCTCTTATCTACCACACCATTATTGCTGATTATATTAAAAATTATCAATATAGTATTACACTGTAAATGGAGTAGCTAGCAAACTGTAAAAGAGTGTGAATACTTTCAAGCCACTCTAAATATGCAAAAACACACAAATGCGTACATATCTAATAGACTATGTTTATCTAGTTGCACTGAACATTGTTTCCTTTTGTGTTACCTGAACACCCCAAATTGAATAATGTGCAGCAGGAACCCATGGGAACTCTGGCAAGTCTTATATACACAGATATTTACACAGCTGTGTGTTGGAAATTTATTTTCAATTCAGCTTCTCACTAAAGAAGGAAAACTGGACTGAAAGTAAAACAATAAATGCACACAATGCATATCTACATGTCCTTACAACGTGCAGTTTTTTGGTTCAAGTCATCACGGTAATGAGTTGAACTAATGTCCTTTACCTAAAAGCTACTGGCAATATTTAAAAACCTTTTTTATTGCTGCAGAATAAATATCAAACATAAACTGCACTTTCTTTTCTGTCAAATAAGACATCAAGCAGCTCTTCTTCTGTCTAAGAGGAATCAGCTGAGTCACTGTTGATGTTCAGTCATAAGACAAAAAATCTGAGAAAGACGTCGATAGACAGACAGTGATTTCAGGTCACACTTAAATACATTTGGTATTAATGGGACCAGGAATTGAACCAGGACGGCCTCTCAGGTCATCAGGCAGAAGCCTGGTAGTTGTTTTATGTCTTAACTCGGCTTTTGATTGGGGACTAAAAAGGTAAGTAAAGTAAATTGAACTCTGAATATTAGTGGACTAAAAGTAATAAGTAACATAAAATAAAATTGAGTAAAAGTAACTCAAATTGAGTAAATGTTACATTCTATCTCAAATAAAACAAAAAAATGCACTGGGGCTTCCAACTAACTCCTTACTTAAAGCCCCCGCCCCCTTGTTTCTCTCATATCTCGGGCTGCACCAAATCTTTGATGTCTTCTGACTGTAGCCATGAAGCTGACAGCTCCTCCTCTGCTGCTGCTCCTCAGTGGTAAGACAGTAAAACCTGTCCACAAAATCCATCTTTTCAATAATACTTACTGTAATAAATACTGTTTTTGACCTTCTCTTACTTTTAATTAGCTCTTTAAATCTATCCATATTGCTATGATGAGTCTATATATTTGTCACCTCTCTTTATTAGCCTGTGTGGTGGGTGGGGCTCTGTGGCCGAAGGCTTTATGGCAGTTTGGGAAAATCATCCAGTGTGCCCAGCCTGGTGTTAACCCTCTGCTCTACAACGATTATGGCTGCTGGTGTGGCATCGGAGGCAAAGGAACCCCTCGAGATGAAGTGGACTTGTAGGAAGACTTCCATATCCAACTTCTTTTTTCCAGTCATCCTTTTTTTTTTTCTTTGGGATTTTATCTTTTAAGTGTTAACCTTCTCCTTTATTCTCAGGTGCTGTAAAGTTCATGATAAATGTTATGAAACAAGCAGAAAGACTCCAGGATGCACAGCCATCGCTGACCTACCCTACGTTCTGGTTTATAATTTCACCTGCTCAAATAAACAAGTGGCCTGCTCAGGTAAGACTGTCACTGGCATAACTAAAGCTGAAGGCTTAGACATTAAATTCATATTATAAACTTCATACCAGTTACTTTATAGGTGATCCTGGGTGAAAGAATATCAGTAAATTGCAAATGGTCTGGGATGATCCTGATCAAAAACACACAGGGCAGAGATACACTTTTAAAATGCTGCTTCATCATTAAACTCTTGATCTGAGCTTCATCAGTATATTTGCCAGAATTCACTTTGAATACAGTACATTCTTCATATTATTTCTCTCAATTTTTCAAAATCAATATAATTTTTGCTTGGTTAAATATAAGCATTTCTCAGCTTTATAGTATCCAGTACAATATCTATTGGACCCATCTTTAAACAACAACGTAGCTCAGCACAGTAAATATTACACAGTTAGGAAGCTTTGAGAATATACTTCAAACAAAAACCTACCTAGCTGTGGAGCACTTTCACACTGCCATTTCAATTATGTAAGTATTGTTCACGTTTTGCTATTATGGAGCAGCTAATTTTCTGCCTCCACTCTGTCTCTGCAGCTACCAACAATAAGTGCCAGGCTGCTGTGTGTGAGTGTGATCGGGCAGCAGCTCACTGCTTCGCTCGATCCCCATACAACCCTGAAAACAAGGACCTGGATCTCAAAGTCCACTGTGTCAACTGAGATATATAAAACCCCCCCCAAAAAACACAAGAGAATGGGGGACTTATAAGATAGCAAAATTTAATGCATCTTTATAATTTCTAAACAAAAAGTGTTGTAAAAGACATTTGATTTTATACAAAAGCATCAGTTTAAAATAAAAAAAAAAAAAAGTAATCCTGTCTTCCAGTTGAATTTCACACTCTACATGACCTCATGTCTGTTTGCTCACATATGGAGAGCTTATGTAGCAGTGGCTGCAGGTGTGTTTATCTTGTATAACAGTTTTTTCCATTCACAGTCTCATACAATTTTAGGTCAGCTGAATATATCAGATTACACTTTAATACTTGAAATATAATTTGAAAAATATTTTGAGATTTTTGTGTGAGATGGCTGTACCCAACCAGCATTAACATTGTCTAATTAATAGGAATTAGGAGATGTTCCAAGTTTCTTCCCCCCTTTTTGGACTGATATGAAGAAAGAGGTTTTAGGTTGTGATTATGTTTGGATGGTCATCTTTGTTATGCTGAATGTTAGAGCACCAACACAGGGCAGTAACTAAAATATGCAAAACATAATATGACATTACAGCTTGGTCCAATAAGAACTTTGTTTTAAACTGATAAAATTAGATGTTGGGTACAGTTTCAACAAAACAATCAACAACAGATTGATTAAAAAAAAATACTTCAAAATAAGAGCCTTGATTATATTGTGGATTATATTGGCTTGTAAAGGAGAGTGGTTACATACTTCTTTTTGTATCGGTGTGATGCACTGAGAACCATCACCCCATCCTACAACACAACCACAAGAACAGAACAATATTTCAATTCAAATGAGGGTTTTTGGCTTAAGTGTACCACGGCAAATTCAACATGTTTCAGGCATTTTCCTAGATTTAACTGGAAATGTGTTAAAATTGTTTTTATTATTGAAGCTATACTATAGCATAGTATTATAATGTTCCCCTGATTTCAGTGTGGTGGACAATATTCACAACAGCAAACATAAAAAATGAGAAGTAGATACCTTGATGGAGAGGGCGTACAGGTGATTAAGCATTACATGGTTAGGCTCTGGAAGCAGCGTCGGGTCACACTGAGAAGATTCAGAGAGAGTGATTTTTCTAAACTGCACGCTGTTGTACATGGAACATGCCATTGTAACAACATGTATTCCAGCACCAGGCCTGTACTTACAGAGACACCAGTGTCCTTGTTGAGCAGCACTTGCAGCAGATGCGGAGGTAAGATAGGAGGGTTTTTCATCTTGTCTTCTGATTTGATTAAATATGCCTCCTGTTGATAGGGACCAGGAGGGGAACTGGACAAGTCTGGGAAAGAATGGTAACAAAACCAAAATTTACACAGCTTTACATCTTAAGAAATATGTAGATAGAAGCCCTCAAGGTCCATCCGTCAGTAAATATGCCACGAATGGATACAATCCACTTGTCCAGTCTATTAGTAGCTATTGAGGATTCAAAACGTGCCAGTACCTGAGAGTTCAGCAGAATCCTTTGAGTCAAGCCTGAGGGCATCAAAGACTTCAAAGTCAGTTCTCTTCACATGGATAACGTTATTGACTGTTCCAGTTTTAGACGTCATCACAGCCTGTTGGAGCAAGTAAAAACAGTCCGAACAACGTACTTGGAAGTGTAGACTATTAAGAAATATAAAAGAACATTGTGGATTTACAGGTGGGTAACAACTATGATGTAAGCTTTTTCTCACCCCAGTAGGATCCAAAGTCCACTGACCATCTACACAAAACTTATACTGGTGCTCTCCCTCCGGCAAGTCCACTATAGCCACAAAGTTTTTCTGACTGGGTTTGAGAGACAATCGTAAGTCACATTTCCATCAACAAACTCAGACATGTACAATAAGGTTGTGTAAGGCATCCTGTGTGAGTCAAACTACCTTCTGTTGAGTGGGATCTTGGAGGCCCAGTTGTTAAAGGAGCCGGACACAAAGACTTCCTTGCCGACCCCTGACCATCTGAACACAGTTGGTCTGGCTTGTGCTGGATTTTTAGTGTTGCTTTCAAGGTCCTGCTGCCAGGCCAGAAATTCCTGCATTTCTGGTAGAACCTGGATAAAATGATGTTACCTTTTTAATGTGAGAAGCTTCTGCCTCCTCTCCTGATCACCAACACAGCGCTGCCTGACTGAACGGAGGGAGCTAAAGAGGAAGCTGACTGGTCAGTGTTTATTTTTTTGTCCTCCTCATAACAGCTAAAAAATTTCATATTTGTTTCTTGCTCTTTAAGATAAATAAGATTAATTAAACTCATAATAAATAAATAAATCGTAAAAACATGTATGACTCAGTCCCATTCTGAATCTACGCAAAATTGTTTGGAATTAAAATAGTTTTCTATAGCACTCTTCTGTATATTTTCCCCATTAGCGACACATCGATAGATACATATTCCTTCCTGCCAGGTGGTCTTCGTCCTCAACATGAAGATTGCTCTGTGGACTTGCTTGAAGTCAGTGAATAAAAGCGGTCCTTATCTTTTGTGACAATATAATTGTCCACTGCATGAAGGTGAAACTGTTTTGTAAACATCCACTGCAATGCTTTCAGGACACGGCTCAACTTGAGGCTGCAGAGTTGGTTAACAAACAAGTAATCGAAGAGCCATGTTGTCCTCTTTAAAAAGACTGATCACTAGATACATCCGATCCAGCAGGTACTACATGGGATCAAATTCACAAGACCTAGAATTATTGAATATGGTTTTTATTTATGGTCCTGCTGCCACTTTCATCCACTTTTTAGAGATAAAACTTTCGCTCTTCTGAGCACCAAGTATTTGTTTACGGGAAAAGCTATTGGGCTATCATGTGCAATAATAGTTCAAATGTGCAAAAACAGGCAGTATTGTTATTTCCAGTTGTAATGGGACAGTCCAAAATATGGGCGTATTTATTTATTTAATATTTAATTTCACTACATGCGCGTGTTATTGTACCTTTGCGTCTTCTCTCTGGAACAGGTCTGAATCGTCTGTGCTGTCCATCAGGATGTTGGGACGCGCATCTTTCCCTCCTGGCTGGCCGTCTCTGTAGGACCTCTCACCCTGACCCCCACTGGACCTGTCGCTGCTGCTGTTCCCCATTTTGGCTGCATCAAGTGTCACACAACACACAAGGAGATCAAGTCACCATCCCTTGCTCTCCTTCAATAAGTGAGGTAAAGTGAGTAAAACCAGTTCAATACCATCAACAACGTTCAGCTACACAGCATGGCGACATTTACCTTCTCAGATCATTTACCAAGATGCAGTCAAAACAAGGTCTCGAATGTAAATAAGGTTTGTCTGTGGTTTCTCGGTTTAAAAAAGTCCGATTAACTTACCTCTGCTTCCGTCTTTGACCTGGAGAAGTTTTCCTCTCGGACTTAAACAACCACCATGAGGTGGACACAACCGTCTCAGATGAATAACAGACGATGATCCACCGTCATCGAAGTTTTCTCTGTGCTCTTTCTTTTCCCTTTTCCTGCCTCTACTTCTTTGTGGTCAGCTGCACATTGTGCATTTTTACCATTTTGTTGAAACTTCAGTGTGTGTGTGCAGAGAAGAAAACACACCTCTTCCGCCTCCTGTCCTCGAGCTGAAGTTTAACCCGATTGTCGCCAACTAACTGGGCGTTTTAATGAAATCACATGACCGGTACCACAGATATTCAGGTTTGATGACATTATTAATAATTACAGCGATCCGCTCAGTAAATGTGATCATTTCCACTTATTCGCTACATTTACCAGCATGGCCTTGAGGGCAAATAATTTACAAAAGCATCGTGGGCATGGGGATTAAAAATATCATAAATGGCTTAAGAAAGGTGAAAACCAAAAGAATAAGTACAAATAGTCAAGCTTTCTCTAGTATGATTATTATTGGCCAATACTTTTCTGGGTTACTAGACCAAGACAATTTCATTTTTACAACACTTGTCATAGACGGTGGAAGTTTACTTGATTCACATTAGCATAAAAGCCAATTGACTATTATTATCCATACAGCCTACATCAAACAGACTCATATCACATCTTATAATGTCAAAGGTGATGTTTATTATGAGTCCACTTACTATGTACATCTAGAGCCTGCATCTTTGTGCAAGTATGAAAGATGACTTTTGTGCACACACAGGCTCTTTTGCAAATGTCGATAACTGATTGAAGCTCTTTTGTTGTGCAGTGGTTTTAAAATGTAGTATCTGGTGATGTCTAAACAACCTTTTGCATAACTTAAAAAAACAGATTTTTAGTTTAACAAAATACAAGATTCCCTCCTGGACTATGGACCTAATCTAAAATCAGAGGCAGTAGTTAAATGCCGGTGGAGGCTTCTTTGGAGATACATGATTGATTAATCCATGTTCCCACTGAATAGCAGCCCTCTAAAAGTCACTCAAATAATTACTTTTACATCAATGGTTGACCTGTATTCAGGGGTGCATTTAGAATGTTGTTACTGTATTGTACACAACACAAAAACGTTATCTATTTATAATGAGAGTGATTTCTTTCAGCTTCCAACTTGGTCAGTTCCCCTTGTGCTGTAGGTGCTACAGCAGGTAATTCCCGCCTTGTCATTCAGACAGAGGTTGGCCAGTTAAATTTTAGGGGTGGCCAGTGCCGCCACAGGCCACACCTCTGGCCATGACCCTGTTTGTCCTTACAGACAACTGCAACTCAAAAGATAGGGGTTCATCTTATCACTGTGATGTCTGTGTATATTTGACTCACCCAGTGAGTGACCTTTGAAGCAGACTGCCATAACCGTATCTTTTGAAGATTTCTGCAGCTCAGCAAAACAGTGTCCTTGTGCCATATCACATCTGACTTCTCGGAGAAGTTCCCACAGCTATTTGGTTTCATGTAATTCTGATATCTAAAAGCTGTAATCGTAAACACTCAAAATAAGAGAACAGAGAGTCATCAGTTTACAGTGTTATGAAAGGTCACGCTTGTCCTCTCATGGTTCGAGAGCACAGTATTATATTTAATAGAATTTCAGTCAGATTATTGCTCAGCAGTACAGATACACTTTTGCTCCCAATAATTCACGTCATGTCGGTCCATGATACCACAGCTGTTCGTTTCCTATTTTAAAGCAATAGTAACATGGTCACAAAAATATGACATCTCTTAAAACACACACACGTAAAAAAACATCACATTTCAGGAAAAAATTAATCATTGCCTCATATAATTCAGCTGCGATTTTTCACAAATGTACCTCATTACTTCAACCATAATCGGTTCTTTGCAGATTTGTTAGTGACCGCATTGATACATAGGTCAGGGACTGGTAACAGCATCCCACTGGCTCCACATGGAATCTATCTGTGCTGTTGACCCAGCATCCACAGGGCAAGCTTTAGGGCATTTAAATTATCAACAGGAGGTAGTTAAATATCTTACACAAAGGAACCAAATGAAAAGTTTAGCTTGACTTTGCCGTGTATTTGTTGGCAATGCTGCATGCAACCATGGTTAAAATCACAAAAATATAAAGTTTTAATATTACAAATTTTGTCTGTCTTTCCAGAAATTTTCAACTCATTTTCTGTGTCTTGGTCAAAATCGTGGTCCTAGTAACTTGCATTACAAGGCATTCTCAGATCAAATTGGTAATGTTATAATACTGTAGTGTGTTCTTATTCAAGCTACTTCACTCCCTGCTTTATACTGAGTAAATGATGTCGCATCATAAGCCGTGATAAAATAAATGTAAGATGGGATGTACAAACTTGGGAACCTTCCTGTATTATTGTAAAAGTAAAAATCTGGTGCAACAGAACGATGGACCAGTGTTTCATTGTCCATAGTTCCTTCAACTCTGCCCCCTCAACAGAGAAATGTTGGATGAGTCAGTGATCCTACAGGAATAGTGCAGAAACAAGGACTTGTCTCTCCAGCTGGAGTTGTCTGTGGGTTTTGTCAGAGGAGATCCCCACAGTCAATAAAGACCTTGTTCTTCAACTGGTTTACAACTATGACCTTGTAGTTTTGGGCCAAAAATCTACAAAGATGGTTCACTCTATGTGGAGATGCTTCCAGGAAGCTCATGCTGCTGATCCAACTTTTAAGTTTTCCATAATTATTACATTTTTGGGGGCTAGATGAACTTAAAATATGGAAAATATAAAATCTGCATTTCTTAATTAGTTTTCAACTTGATCTCAGAAAACGTGTGTGTTATTTTTAATCACTAATATCTTACTTTTAAATAAAATAATATATATATTATTGTTGCCATAAGGGGAATTTGTGTTGGATTCACTTTTGAGTTTTAGTTGTTGGGCCTTTTTTAAGATTGCATTTACAAAACCATGTTTTTCAAAAGGAAAACTTTTATTTAGTACCTTTTTATACAAAATGCACACAGTATGTACAGCAAGGCTTGGATATATGGCTTGGATATATTTCAAAGAGTTTGGAATTGGCAATATTATCCAAAGATAAATTACATTTTACTCTCACTTTGCATCAGTGAAAGAACTGTAGGACCTCAGTATCATGACTTTGTATGATCATTGTATGATCATGTCACCTTGCAAAATCTGAAACTGTAGAAGTTTTATTGCGGTATAATAAACACAGCAGCTGAGACCATAAGGTCAGACTTAAAACCCTGAATACTCTTGATGGCAGGCAAGAAGCAGAGGTCCTCACTGTCCCATAGAGATGATCTCTTCATGACAGTTTCACCTCATCCTGCCTCCTACGAGGTCACACCAAATGCTACAGAAGAAACAGATAGTAGAAATGTTTTCATCCTCCTATTTGGTTTTTTGCATCATGTACAGTATCTGGTGCATTCATACCATTGTAAAGTGCATAGCAATGAACGCAGTGATGATCACTAGGCCAATGACAAAAGAAACAATGCCCAGGTGAAGAGCTTTCCGACCCAGCCGCTTTGAGCCATCATAGTCCTGCTCATCATAGCTCTTTTGTGCCTACATGGTGAATTAAAGATCAAACATAATTTTTAAGGCATTTCAGTTTCACTGAGGCAGCAGTGCTGATGATTTTCATGCTCATGGTGCTTTGGATAGGCCTTCACTAAAAAAAGATCTGTTCTGAATAATAAGAAATGCATTACTCACCAATATGCTTTTGATCCATGTTCATCTTCCTGCACCTGCCTTTCTTGTTATCGCTAATTCATATTTGAATAGAAGCCAACTTCCTCAGCAATGAGAAACAGTGGATTGCTGCCTACATGCCTCATCTTATTACTCACAGCTACAACCATGCAGCAGCTGCCGTTGGCAAATTGACTGAATGTAACCCTGTGTCGTCTCAGACACCCCAAACACTTGAGACGAACTTAAATGTGTGGGTTTTATCTAATGTTAAAACATATTTATTCTTTGTATTTTGGACCATGGAGGTACGGGGAGAGGCTTAGCCACAAGCTGGGTTACTCAAATTGAGAAAACCCACGTAACAAATTGTGCAGCAGCCATGGACATGGACTGGCACTTGCACAGGTCATAAACTAGAATTATATTTGGTCTTTGGACACCTAGCACATTTGTTGATTTTGTTGATAGGCAGATCTAAAAGAACTAAGGACCTATATCTGTATCTGAAATGGATTATGTTTTACATTTGTAAATACAACATGTTTACTGATGAAAAACATATTAATTACTCACCAAATATGGTAAATTATGACATATCTGCCTTGTGCCAACCACAAGCTAAGTTTTCAGTGTTTTTCTTCAAAGAGCGCTTTCCCTCTCTAATGTATGTTTTAAAATACTGTTTGCCATGTCACTTACTGACTGATCTCTCAGCAGGCAACTAAACCTCATATAAAATCATGTGGAACATAAATAATAGTAAACATATCCAGAAACTACAAACTTTTACCATGATATACATTCACTCACCATCACAGAGAAAACCAGCGCCACAATATTGATGGGCCATGCAGGACAGAAGCAGGTGAACATGGTAAGACACAGATAGCTCCTCAGAGGGGGGATCTCCTGGGCCTCCCTGTTCTTCGTGAGGTCAGAGCTACAGTCCAGCTTGGGCTTGGTGTTCATGACGGGCTGCGGTGTCCACCAAGATGGCTAAAGCAAAGTGGTGAAGCAACAGAGCCGAGATACTGGGAGAGCAGGGAGTGGAGGAAGGGGAGGAGAGGGGTTGGAGCAGCCAGTGAAACGACGTGAGAGGGACACAGAGACAGGCTGGGGAGAAGTCAGAGCAGGCTGAAACCTCAGGCCAGCAGACAGACTGATTAAGTGCTACGGTCACTTACTGTAGAAACAATGTGAGGAAATGCAAAAGTACTAAGAAGTGACATTTAACTTGTAAAGAACGAAGAGATTATATGGTATTTAGTACAAAATTGAGAATAATTTATTACCAACATCTAGTAATTTCCAGTAGAATATTCAGTAAGTACTAAGTCCATACTAATTTAACACAATTTTCTAGTAATTAGGTAATTATTAAACATTAATAGTTGAGCACACATTTAGTCTAATTTATGTCAGTAAATTAGACTAAATCCCCCCCCCCCCCCCCCCCCGCTTTTCACAGAGAACCATCTAATGCTAAGAAAAATATTCCCAACATTATAAAGCTTCACAACATCTTTCTCACAAAAAAAAGCAAATAAATTAAACTGAACACATAAATGGAATGTTTTAAAATAATTTATTAGGAATTTTAAAAAGTTTTTTTTTTCAAAAGGAATAAACAGGACAGGAAAAAGAAAATCAGAAAATGTTACAGTGTTGACAAGATTGTTATTATTCAGCATCAAAGTATGAACTACCGTGGTAGTCAACAGCAGTATAAGTGAGTGTATCAAAATGTAAAACCTGGCATTTTGTAGATCAAGAGTGCTTTGTTCTTAAGCTAACATTCAAAAGAAAAGAGATTCAATGTGATCGGCCAGTGCAACATCCTAGTAGCTCTGAACATAATTGTTTTGGTCTAAAAACAGCTGTCACATTGCTACAGTCTGTGACCTCCAGTGGATATGCAGTGATGAATTGGGGGATGACAGGTAAACAAGAGTTAATAAGACCCCCCACATACACTTTTCTTGTTGGAAAATACACCTTTCTAAAAGGTTTAACCATCCACACTTTGATACAGATGTTAAAGTAATAATAAAAAAGTCAGATTAAAATTTCACATTTGCAGCTGAGGTACAACCCCCCCCCCCCCTCCAAAAAACAGCACATGGCACATTGGAAACCAATGTGAATAAAAACCATATGACACGCTCACACAAACAGAACAACCTGCAGAGTCAACCACTCATAAACATGTTAACTGTGTGTGACTGCTAGTGCACACTAGTCCTTCATTTTCCTTCTCAAACAATTGTCACATATTTAAAATCACAGTTAAAACAATTTGACAAATTATGAAAACAGTGTGAACATAGAAGAGTTTTTTCACATCCATATATCCCCAAAAGTAAAGTGTTGTTCCAGACAGAGCCTCTCCTGCTGCAATCACACCTAAAAGTGTTTCAACTCATACGCAGCTTCTGAATGCAGTAACAGACTCACACTTTAACTTACACACCTAGAAAGGAATACAGCATACGGCTGGTCTTCTACTGACACAAAGACACACTGAAATGTTCATGAACTCCGTGTGAAAATATTATACGTAACAGTCGAGCTTTCCAACTCACAGAGATTGATGAAAGAAGTATTCGTTCCATTTCCCCAAAAGCCTCCCACCTCCCAGACACAAAATCCAAACTAACCCTCCCTCAGAAACCAGTCATATTTACAATATTTTACAAAATTGTACAGCTCATGTAGGTCTATTATGTAACTGCAACTAATGACTTTTTCATCTGACCCTTATTAGTCTAACAAGTCTGTTAAAAACCTAAAATATACAATTTGTGACTTATTTTTAAGAAACAGTATTAATCACAAATGTTTTGTTAAAATTCAGTATGAACTAGTGACAAATATACATTTCTTCCAGTACAAATAAAAGGTCCTGACCGAACAGGCTTCACTTGCTGATGTAACTTCTCTCACGGTAGAGAGATCAGGTTCATGGGTCAGATAACCTCAAAAAACACACCCAAAACAAATAAACAACAATCGCAAAAAAAAAAAAAAACAGCAAGGGGAAAAAGAAAAAAAAAATCAATAAAGAGACAGCATCTGCATGTGTTGCTATTACATTTAGCCATTAATGTTTCCCCCTCTTTTTATGGAGTTTTTCCTCTTTTCTTATTTTATTCTCAGGAAGTGGGATTTAGTGAGGTGTCAGTGGGTTCCGCTAGGCTCAGGCTAACACCAGTGTAGAGGAGATGAAGGTTCAACCACACCAGCTGGAAAGAAGGACTGGAGAGAGACAGGCCAGATCAACTCCAAAGCAGCATCAACTCCTTCCAGCTTTCAGTCTACAGCTCTGCACTGACACAAAATCATCGACATTACTCACAGGTTAGTCATTAAGATTTAAGATTTTAGGTCTACAAGATTGTGAATGGATGGACTCACGCTCTCAGTGATAGCCATTAGTAAAAGCCGTGGCGATCAAAGGGCCCTGTTGGAATGAACATAAAGTAATTTTTTTGTCAGCACAACAAAACACTTTATCTATTCTAATTTAGTCTCTCGTTCATATTTAATATGGCAAACAATAAAATGAGCTATGAATATTTTGTCTTAATGAAAACTGTCACACAACACTGATATAAGCACTTTGACACAAATTCTGAATAAGGTACACAATAAACAGGATTTACACATGGTCCTTGTACTGAATGTAAAGCAGCAAATGCAAACAAAGTAATAAATAATAAAAATAATAAAAAGGAATAAGGCCAGGAGCAGCACAAATACAGAACTCGAATACATGATCAACAAGCGATGAGATCTCACCCCCAAACTATGGCTGAATCCAGTGCTTGGGGCAGGGCTCGCAGCGCTGAGATAACTGCTGACTGCTGACTCCTGACTGGCTGTTCCATAAAGGTCTGCCATTGGGCCTGGGCTGCTCGTACCTAAAAATCCAGCTGAGCGAGATGGGGTGGAGCCTATGAGTAAAAAACAAAAAAAGAACAAAAAAAAAAAAGGTGAAGATTTTGGTGTTAAAATATCCACTCAGATACTATTAATATACAATCAAGAAGTGATGATCTACTGCAACTATTTTAGCTTTATCTTTAGCTTCAGATCTTCTTTAGATCTGCAAGAGGTATGCCATTTCCAATTTCAACATTCAATGTTCTTATATAAAATTCCCGTAATAAATGTAAAAGATCATATCTATGACCCTCTTAAAGGTGGCTACAATCAATATTTTTATATAGCGCAATGAGCATTTATAGTATAGAAACAACAAATCCACGGAGATCATAAATAAAATTAATTTTACTTCAGCCTTAACCTCACAAGGAATTGAGATATTTCATTTATTACTCAATAATTATATCATGTGGCAAGTATTACCAAGGTGCCTAACACATAACACTGTAGAGCATTAAGTTGCTAAATGGTAAATTAGAAACTGTAAGTGATCAAGTTAGCATCAAGTAAAAGAGTATCAGTGTACAGTAAGCACTAGCTTCATGAGTTGTGACAGCTTAATTTCACAATCAGATGTATAAACAATAAAAATTGCAATTTTATTTAGGTTCAGGATTCAATGCATCAGAAAACAAGGCTTTTCGATATTCATACCTCTAACCACTGCTGCTGCCGCCGCTGCTGCTGCCATTGGTCCATATGCTGTGAGAGGAATGGCTAAAGAGACAGATAGGAAGAAGAATGTTGAGGCAAAATTGCCTTAGCGTGCAAACACATAACTGACTAATAGTGACAGTGTCACCTCAGTGAACTCAGTGATGTCTAGTGAATACAAAGGAGTAAATTCTGCCAATAGGAGGACTGCTGAGTTGATGAAGTCAGTGAAGGGAGACTTAAAAGCAAACAACAAAACTTTTCTCATCACTGTCAGCAATCCTGCCTTCAGCTAGAGACCGAGACAAACACAAACATGCAAACCAAAGACTGATCAGATGTTGATGCAACGTGGACTGACAACATGCTGCTTGTAAAGTCCAGAGGAGGGACTGACTGACCTGTGAGCTCAGGGGGGTGGGGTGAAGTCAGAAGGGGAGTCCTCTCTAAGTGGAACTCTAAAACAGAAACATCAGAGTTGTGTTGAGACATACACCACCACTGCAGGTGAGGAGAGAACACACACACACACACACACACACACACACACACACACACACACACACACACACACACACACACACACACAGGGAAACACTGCAGAGGTGAGGACATGCATACACAGGGATTGAGGAAGGCAAACAGGAATTAAAGTATCAAAGACATTTTAATAGCCAAAAGAGTGATGTTAGAATTTTGCACAGTAATTGTCATAAAATAGCAATAAATATAAAGCAAGTGTCACAGTTTTGTCAATAAAACAGATACCTTCCATTTAAAAGAGTGCTTTGATTTTATTATACTTGTACCTAACAGACCTCATGGTTTAGAATCTATTTCTGGACTCGACTCAGACATTGCGGTAAAATACACTACCATCCTAACACACAAACACACACATTTGTACACATTGTTAGCAGATGCAATTCCACTCCCTGATATTTACAAGCAGCCTTTTTCACTCATAGTGGTTCATGTGCTTCTATGGAAACATGTTTGTATTTGTGACAGTGTGTCTACTGCCAATATCATTGTGTTTTGTATTGTATAAGACAAAGTTAAAATGTATTAATTTCAAAAGTGACAAATAATTCACTACAACATTTCACACCATTTAACTACATTTGTTTTTGCTTATAAAAATGTCTTATTTTAACACAATAATATGAGAAAAATTCGTCAGACTTTGCCACGTCATTTAAAAATATCCAGTTATACTTAGAAGTAACTTTCACCTTTGCGTGACTACATAAAGTGTATGTTTCAATGCAAAATATCTACAGGGGATGCAATGAGGATTTTAGTGCCTGTACTTTCACTGCATTATAGATGAGCATCGAGTCAAACTCCTGCAATGGCTCACTACATACCGAATGGCTGTGTTCATTTCTCACTTATTGTGACAGCGTATTGAGAGCAGAATGTGTGCTGTGATTACCAGGGAACTGGTAGGTATATCCAGGTGTGATGCCAGCATAGCTCCGGCTAGTGTATGTAGCTGTCTGGAAACCTGGATAACCTGTGGAAGCAGAACAACTGTTAACATCTCGGCCACTGCAAACTAGGGCTGCAACAATATAAGGTTTTCATGTTATGTTATTATTATTATTATTAAACTACAAAACCCTTGAAGGAATAAAACAAGCGTTTTACAGAGGACGTACTCACATTCTTTTCATGCCACATTGTAAAAGTACTCCATTAAAAATATTAAGTAAAAGTATTAAATATCATGACAAAAATGTACTTAAAATATTCTCTGTGACTGTAAATATTATTTAGTATAATAAACCATGCCATATTACAGTTATTTACTTCTGAATTAGTGTAAACACATAAATTTAGGGTTATGGTGTCGTTAACTTTGAAGAATTTTAGATCCCACTGCAACTGATTGTTTTCATTATGGATTATTCTGCAGATTATTTTCTTCGATAATCGACTCGTTACTGGGGATAGTTCTCCAAGATTGGGAAAATGTTTAATGTGTCTTCCTCCTTTGGCGGCTACTTTCCATCTATAGTTTCAGCCAAATGGACATCTGTCAAGTCTAACAAGACCCCTTTTTTTGGGGGGGGGGACATCAAAGTAAACTTACACTGCTTATTTTAAAGTTTTTCGGGAATGGAGATAAGCTTCGCTTTGCTCCTGTGGTGCATATGTACATTTGATGCTTGTTGCCAAATTTGAGAGGAGTCCATAGGTGAGCTTTTCCAGTCAGGTGCATTCCTAGACTGCTAATAAGGAAATGTGCATTGTATGATAATCCCTTAATTTTCAGACCATGATACTGGTATACTGCTGCTACCCGTTTGCAAACATTACAAACCAGATGTGCAGAAACTATATTAAGAGAAATACCAGACACAAAGAGAGTAACAGGTATGAGTGTGTGTGTGAGATTTTGTTTGCTGCCCCCTCAGAGTGAACCCAGTTCCAATCTGGGAAATGCAGGTGGGTGATATTCTACACCTGTGGTCTGCATTACTTGACAAGGACGGGACAGAGCAGCTTACTGTCTTTGTCTTCTGTTTCACTCACAGCAGTGCACATTACACAGAGATTTTCTTTGTATACAACCTACCACCTGGAGAACTAAGTTCAGAACAACATCCACACAGATAACTGTAATATTAGGTAATATTAATTATTAAATACCACAGCTAATTATCATCTTTATTTATACCACACCAATTCTCAGTAAAATCTTGTCAAGGCACTTCAAATTATAAAATACTATGCAGATTTTTAGAGAAAACCATACATATCTTGCTTGAGCGTGTCCTAGTCAATGGTGGAAAGTCCCTTTAACAGGGACACCAAAAAAAAAACACCGACAAAACCAAGCTCAGGGTGGGCAGCTATCTGCCTTTAATGGTATCTCGCCTAATCTCCACAGTCGAATCAAAGCACTGAAATACTGCGAAAAAAGAGCCGCTCTCACACTGAACAGTAGGTGGCAGCATTGGCGTGGAGACTTTAGCTTCAGCTGCACAAACGGGTCCAGACTACTGTGAATAGCCCTACTGTAATTATTATCATCAAGGCACTGGGAAAAAACGGAAATGTTAAAAAATGTTCTGGTGATGAGGGGTACTACTCAGACTGAAGAGAAATCAGTTGCAAAATGATTAGTGAGCTTTCCAAAACAAAAAAATATATATTTAAAAACAAGGAATTACCCTGATGATTTCATGGCAATGTCATTGAGGTTATCACTGTTTAGGCCTCACAACAAAACCTTTTTAACAGAAAGTCTGTGTTAGAAGCTGGTGATAAGGGGATGAAGGTTTTTTGAATCTTATCAATAGTCAGTGGTAAAGTTGGGCGTTCTGCCTATGTTATTTCTATTTAATGACACAAGCCTCCAATAATCCTTATGACAACTACACATGATTTACATCTAAAATATTTGCAACAAGTTAGCTGAAAATAGTTATTTTTTGTCTTCAGTAGATTGTTGTCATTACTGACACTTTTTTGGTGACTTCTGAAGTCTAAGATGTAGATAATGAAGGCTGGAGAGTTACACACTGAGTTCAGTGGTCAGCTTTCCCCCATGAGGCACCGTGTGACCTTTACATGAGCTGGGGCTTCAGCACAGGAATAGTTATTGTCATTCAGGTGTACAGCCACATCCGATCCGTCCCGATCAATACTTACCTAGCATACCAATGCCCAGCATGAAGGCGTCCATCCCATAAGGCATCACCCGAGAACGCCCCCTGGCTGAGCCTGTAGGTGACATCACCTCTTTGGGCTGTGCTTTCTTACACTCCACCTGTTTCCACACACAAAAAAACTAATCATTACTTCTACATTCCTAATAAAACACATTAATGTTAAAGTGTTCACACCTTGTCCTCACCATTTTGTTGTTTATCTCGTGGAAGTGGATCTCACAGACTTTCTCCACCACATCCTCGTTCTCAAATGTCACAAAGCCAAACCCTGGCGAGGACAAAGCTAGTGCATGAGTATACAAATTCCACACAGTATGTTGGATGCAGACAGTAGGCTTTCTGTGCAGCAGTACAGCTAATAGACTCAAGTAATCAGCACTGTAATAGCCGCTTAACACATTTACCCCCCTCCCCTCCCTTGCAATGCTGCTATTCTGCACTCATCCTTTCTTCCCTCCCCTTCCTGGCCAGAAGGCCCCACCAAAGCTGGTAGGCTGTCATAATCGATCAGTCCCAGGGTGGGGAGGAGGTGCTTAAGGAGGCTTTATCCTGATCCCGATTAACGGACTGGCTAATTAGACTAGCCCTGTTCGTCTCCTCCAGCTCAGCCCACAGGAAGGAGGCCTGTGGGGGGGTGGAAGGGGATCAATAGACACCCAGGAAGGACAGGAGGCAGAGTAAATCAAGGAAGCAAAGGAGAGGAGAAGCAGCGATATAAGGAAGGAACAGACAGAGAGGGGGTCAGTCCATCTCACCTCTGTGTCTGTTGGTGGTCTTGTCGAACATGAGCATGGCATCATCAACCTGGGGGGGGAGACAAATAAGATTTTTTTTTAACGTGGCGCTCTCTCTCCTACCACTCGACATATTGCCTGACCTCAGCCCTTCTCAAGTTCTGCAGGGAGGCGCAGCAACAGATGGACAGAAAGGAGGGGGAAGAGGGAGACAGGGAAGGAGGGGAGACGAGCGACAGGTTACAGAGAAGAGCCCGAGGGGGCAACAACGGGTAAATATGAAGAAATACTGTACATGAACATAATACACCTAAGAAGTTGCATGGAAACTTGGAAGTTGTGTTTGCTGCTAAACTGATCCCGTCACAGTACTTCTCACAGAGACCCCGTGATCTGCCCCCCTTGTCATCCCTCAAAAGTTGACATTCCCATGGCAACTGTACAAAAAGTCCTTATAAAAGAGCCAACAGAGCCAACATCAAATATGCTTTATAAAGTGCCAGACAAAGAGCGGCACAAAGAGAGAAACACTAAAAAATGTTGCAAGTCACAAACAGAAAGGTGAATCCTGTCAGCAGGTGGAGACTCGATGAGAGGGGAGAGCTGATAGCAAGAGGGATAGCGACAGGTGGAGATACGGTAAAACAGAGCACAGAGAGTCCTGTAAGAGAGAGAAAGAAAAAAAAAGGATTGGGTCAGAGTGGAAAGGGAGGAGAAAGAAGAGACAAAGGGAGAAGGAGAGGGAGAACAAAGAGGCCTGGAGGCTTTGTTTGTTGGCACAGTCGGCCATAATTCCTCCTCCTCTTCTCTCTTTGACCTCTCCCTCCGGCTCGACCTCCCTTTATGGAGCAAAGACACAGGTGTCTATTCTACACACACACAAACAGAGAGAGAGAGAGAGAGAGTTTCAAAGTTGCCCTACTCTTTTCTCTCCCTTTCTGTGTTTTTCCTTTCCCTTTCACAAGCTGACATGTTTATACTGCAGTCTACACACAGAGGTCCAAATAAACATTTGGTAAATGAATCTGTACTCTTGGTCTATAATAAGTTTACTGGAGAGGATCCACTGAATAATTTGTCCTGGTCATATACTCACACATGCTGGCACACTGGGTAAGTGTGTGTGTGAGGACCCCCTAGGGCAGTTTGCCTATGAAAGGTCAAAGGTGAGTGAGGAGTGTCAATCTGAAAGGGGACCTGTTGCCTGTCTGCTGTCTCTCAAGTCACTGCTTCCTTTCAGCCTGACATTTGCTTAGTGCAACAGGTCCAGCGCTGGATCTCTGCTCTCACAAAACTATTTTTGCCATTTAGCTTACACTTTTATTCGACTGGAAGAAGAAGAAGAATAACAAGGAGAAGAAGAACAAGAACAACAGTCAAGACACCCAGGAATCACTCAGGTAAATACACAGAACCAAACACAAACCTAACATGAACTGAAACTGCTCACACCCGCCCTGGAGGATGTAATCAAAACATCAAAACAGCACCCGCAGTTCCCGTTAAACATCACAAACTGTGTTGACTGCACATCATTGCCCAATATTTCAAACAAAGGCATTTTAATGGCGTACAGCCAGACAATATTCCCTCTTATCCTTTTTTTCCCCACCTCTCATCTTCCCTGTTATCCCCTGCCCATCCCTCTCCGCGTTCCTTTGTCCTCACCAGGATGGGACACAAAAGGTCCAGTGAGGCAGTCTAATCAGGAACTTCCATGGATGGCTGGAGCCTACATTTCACTGTCCATCCCTCGATATCTCTCTGGGCAAAAATTCATCTAGATGTTATGATTGAGGAGGGAGCACAGAGAAACTTGAGGCCAAATCTTGGGCACTGAAAATAAAGTGCCACATAGCTGGAAATGCGATGGCTAACACAGAGATTTCACGTGTTTGACTTTGAAAAGTTTCAAGGACACGAGGAACAAATTGTCCACCTGTTATCTGCTGGAAAAAGTTTGATTTTCATTTTGTTTTGTCTAATTTGTTTCACACAGGATGAAGCAAAACTCACAAAGTACTCAAGACTCGTGACCCAAGACTACTGTTGGTCAGTTTTACATTAGAAGACACATTTAGATGTGTGAACAATCTAGAAACTTCCAGTGTGCAGAAAACTTTAGAACAAACTAACAAAATATTTGTCTTGCTTTGTGCAAAGGCATAATGGTCCTTGTAAATCCCCCCCTACACCCCATCTTTGCCCCAGTTCCCTCTCTTATGGCTCCACAAACCTCTCTCATCAGGCCCTCCCTCGCCGGGGCCTTTGTCAGCCCATCATCTATTCTCTGCCTCGCGCCTTTCACAGCCCTCACAATATAGATAAAACTTGGCCAAAACTTCATGTAGAAATATTTAAAAAAAAAACAGAAACCTGTTTAGTACGCGGTGTAAAAGTTAAAGGATAGGTTGGCAGGATTTTGAGCATTATTCGACTTTTTTTTATTTTGTTACTAAACTCCTGTGTTAACCCCCACCCGACACACACACCCATGCTAACACCCCCTGAACACCACCTCCTTCAGAACAAAACCCCCTTACCCATAGAATTACTTGGGGACAATGGGCAAGCCAGGTCACCACGGTAACGGGCTAGGAGGGGGTTGTGAGTAGGAGCAGCTGTTACATCAGATTAATTCAGATTCTGATAATCCCTCCTCCTTCCTCACCATCTCCACACACTCACTACTAAACTTTTCTCCCCCCTCCCAGACGCCCTCCTCCTCCTCCTCCTCCATCCGTGCTCCCTCCTCTAGTCCTCATAATTTTGCCTGCTGCTCCTGGAGCTTCTCAGCCTCGTTATTTTTCCCTTCCTACCCTCTTCAAGCCTTTTTCTCTCCCTCCTTTCTCGCCTTCCTCCTCCTCACAGTAACTCCTTCACTTCCAGGCAGTCGCTTGACTCCGAAGTGAAGTTTTTCTCAAAGAATTTGTGGTGAAGCAGACTCAGCAGAGCTGGTGGTAATGTGCTATAAATTGTCCCTAAGCTGTCGATTTGTTTCGGCACTCATGACACTGAGACAAACTTATGTGGATCCATAACAGACAGAGTAACTCTGACTTTGGTTTCTGTTTTTTTCATCGTGACATTTAGACTATAATCTGACACCAACAGCTTTAACCATGTCCAAAACATCACTCACCTTCCCAAACTGGTCAAAGTACTGCTTAACGTCCTCGATGGTTGTGTTCACTGACAGGCCTCCCACAAAAATCTTCTTAGTTCGAGTCACCAACTGTGAGTGGAGGAACATATAACTAACTGACTGACTGTTTTTGTACATTTTCAATACCACGATATATTTATTTAGACGGCACTTTAAAGGGGCATGACATTTTTATATTTATTTGAAAAGGTACTGTACCTAAAGGTTTACTTAATTACACCATTTGTAGATTATTACTTCTTCAGAACTTCGAATTAACATTATTGTATTAATTATTAACAAATGTCAAATCTACGTTATCTACTAACACATCAAGGTTGCCTTTTTATAGTTGCTATAATTCTTACTACACCCAACAAACTACAAAAAATAACAATGTTACAAGAACAAAATTTCATAGTCTATAAAGTGAGTACACTGGTCATTTTTTTTCTTTTTATAGACTAATCGGATTAGATATTAGTTTGAATCTATTGATATTTTCTAATTGATCAATTAATTATCGGGTCCATAAAATATCATAACTGAAAAATGCCCACTGCAATCTCCTAAAGCCAAGGTGCCATCATTAAATGTTCTTTCTCAAACAAAATACCAAAATCCAGAATATTCAGGTCCCTTTCATGTTAGTAAATTGTCACTTTTGAGATCCTGGAACCACCAAATATTTGGAATTGATAATTCTGCTGATTCCCCACTCCCCCAATAAACCAGTTATTCATCTGGTCCATAAAACATGAGTAAACAGAGATAAATATCCATCACAATGACCTAAAACAACAGTTGGAGATTTCTTTTGATCCACTAACTGATTAATCAACTAATTACGTTTCTCTTCCTTAAACAGGAAAAAAACATCTTTTTTGTATTTCTCTAATACAGAATTATCAGTTCATGCGGCGCAACAGAAAAGTCATGAATTATTATATTATATTATTATTGTATGAATGTAACAAAGGTATAATATAGTAATCTACTGTTTTGAGCACACACAGACCTAAGTTTCATTTCTCTGTAAAGTGTATATGTACATTCTACGCCACACAATAAAAAGAACTATGTGAAACGTTTTTAATAAACTGTAATTATGTTAAACATAGACACACACATAATCAGGATAATATTTTTATATAACTCTGCTTTATAGACAGGGTGTATTGGTGCCATTATTTGAGTACCAGTTTGACTCCAGCCTGTGAAGCCTCAGACTAAAAGCAGCTGCAGCAAACACTTGACACCTGTAATTATGTTGGTCTTATGCATCATTTCCACCTTCTTTTATGGCTTTTTGTGACAAAAATAGAAAAATTAGTTTGCTTATTCACACAAAGTGAGAGAAGAGCTTTGTGTATTCTGTATGTGTGTCTTCCAACCAGCACTAATTTTGTGTGTTTTTGTTTTTCTTAGCATTTAGCAGAAAACGATACAAAGAAAACAGGCTGTCAGCTATATTTAATCCTATAGCACTGGTTATGTGTCAGACACTAGCATTACACTAACACTGTAATGAATAAACAATTTTCTAATGCTTAATTTCTCTGTTTGCTTACAAAAAATCACTATTTTGTACTAACCAGATATCAAACTGTGACATTGTAAATATACATATTTTTCCTATTTTATTACTCAATTTCTTTATTTACTGTGCTGCTATGTATCACCGTCTTTGTTTTTATAAAGCTACAAATGATTTTGTGCTATAGTGCACATGAACATCAAATTCAAAAATCAAGGAATTTCAGTTTTATTTTGGGTTGTTATTTTTAAATATAGATCTTTTTTTATTTTTCCACCCATGTGAACTTTTTTTGCAGCTAGGACACAATGGTTTACCAGATACAACAATCAATGACGTAGCCTTATTTGCAAACCTGTTGCGCTTAGGTAGATGTTTAAGGCTAAACATGGTTCTCTTTGTACTCACTACCAGTTTCTATTTCTGCTGCTTTCCTCACCAAGCTACTCTTTTTGTTTCCCATTGTGGTCTGGCCTGAGATCAGCACAGAGCGTACTTGAAATACAATACAGACATTTAGATGTGTTTAACAATATTCTGAATTTCTAAAGTTGTGAAGGTTTTTTTGTTAGCAAACGATCACATAACAGCTCAGGGATGTCAGTGCAGATCGCGTTCATCAGATTACAAAGCATTAGCTCAGATAAAACAGTGCAACACTCAACACACACTAACCCGCTGCAAACAATCCACAAGCAACTAACAGAAGAAGTAGGAGATGATGGGACTCACCTTGGGCTGAGCTCTTCGAGGGAATGCAACCTTTGGATCAATCTATAGGAGAGCATACAGAGAAAGAAAAGGACTGGTTAGTGAGATGTCATGATACACATGAACCAGCAACCTGTCATCTTTTCTTAGTGTACTCTGACATCACACCTTCATTTTTCCTTCTTTAAAAGCTCAGCAACGGAGGTGTAAAATATCTCTATTATTCTCCTCTTGGCCTACCTCAACGCATTCATTAGTACTAAATCACAGCAGTAATGACAAACACATGTAGTTGAAGGCCTAACACACTCAGGCTTCACTGTGCAGGAACACAGAGTTGGATGTGTAGATGATACTAACAAGAAATGGACAGTATGTACAGTATAATCTGAAATCAATACAATGTGAGGTCAAAAGATGGGGATGTGACCCTTTATGTGTGAATGGCATAGGCACACGCACCTGACGTACTTACACGTGCGAATGTGTGCATGTGTCTGACTGTGTGTGTGTTTGTGTGTGTTGTAGTGTGCGTGCAGCTGCAATACTCAGGTGAAATGCCTGGGAATGTCCAGTGAACCCCTGCCTCCCTCGTCACTACCATGTGACCTGTGATCTCCTGGAATCTCACACCCGCACTACAATCACAAACACACCTCACCTCGGTGAGGAGAGCTCGAGAGGGAGGAAAAGTGTGTCATAGAGAGAGAGAGAGAGAGAGAGAGAGGAAGAGCAAAAGAGAGCGAGAGAGACAGAGAAGGAGGGAGGGGAGGATGAGACAGAGGAGAGGGAGCTGTCAATCACACCACACTGACAGCAGATACACCCAATTTTGTTTGTTTGTGTTTGTTTGTTTTTGCCTCCCTCGACTTTGGACGAAAGTGATGACAACAACAGGGACCATTCATCTTTCTGGTGATCCGGATCGTCCTCTGCCCTGCAGTTTCTTTCATTTACACTCAGGAAAAAGGAAAAACTTGACTTTTTTAAGCAGTTTAATTCTTTTAAAATTAATCTTATCACTGCAACTACACAATCAAAAGCAAAAACAATAGAAATCGACAAATGATGGGCCGAGCCCAAGCATCACCAGGGTTAAGATTGGAGAGAGAACCACACCATGCCATGAGGATGCAATCATTAACAGGCTGTAAAATTGGAATTTGAGACTTCTATATTAGTCTAATCTGGTCTAATAGAGCTAGAGAACAACTAGACTACTCCACACTGTACTGCTGTTACACTAACAGATGGTGAGACAGTACAGTGCTAAGATTAGTCTGTAACCATGACAGGGTAGAGTTGAACTACAGTAGAGAGCTAGAGCCTCTACGGTAAACCACATGCGTTTACCAGAGTAAGGGTAACGGTGTTTCTAATAAGAGTTGACACCGCTCTTTGTATTTTAAAATCTTTTTTTTTGTGTGTGTTTTTATTCTAGAGAGCAGAGTAAGAAGACTATAGGCTAAGTCTGGAGGATCAGATGCAGAGTCTACTGTTTAGTTTCTATGGTGGCTAGACTACTCTGATAGTCACCTCCGGTCACCAAACCTTCTGATGTCCAACACTCCTGTGCACATTCAAAAACAAACAAGACACACACACAAACAAACAAAATCAAACACATGGCACCACACAGCACATCCATGGGGAGGAAATTGTGGATATTGCAGAGATAAAGTGGCTGACTGTGAAAAGGTGTCTTCACTCAAGTCAAAGATGCTCAAAATGTGTTTTCCCTGGATGTTTTAGCTTCACTGTGCAAAGTTTGACTGTTTTCACGCTTCTGCCATAGCGGGAATGGTACTTTGTACTCACCTAAAATCTTGAGTTTGAGACATATACATGACATACATGCAGGATTTGTGACATCGCAAATAATCAAATAAGCAAATGGCGTACCAATATGCAAGCGACACAAGTATAAAATCTCGTATAAAAGGCTTCAGTCCACCAAAAGTGTTCGTAGTAAAGTAATCTGGTGTTCCTGGATTCTGAATTTTTATTGATGAATGAAATAAATAATTTTTTGTGGGAAAAAAAATCAGATGCAAAATATCTTTATGATCTTTAACCTGAAAACACTTTCTCTCATCCACAGTGCTGATAAAAAGTATTCACAGTCCCTTTCTTGGTCATTCACTTTAGGCAGATTTATATCCATTTCATGTTACTTCCATTTCTTAATGATGAGTTTCACTGTACTCAATGGGACATTCACTGACTTAGAAATGTCCTTATATCTAACCACTAATTTCTGCTTTTCAATTATCTTCAGATCATAGATTTTGGGCAGTGATTTACCACAAACTGGACCTTTCAGATACAGGTGTATTTACAATCTTTTAAACACATGCACTTAATTTCATGTAGCTAAGTGTGTGACTTCTAAATCCAATTGGGTGCACCAGTGATGTTTCTTTTAAGAGGATGAATCTTCATGCAATCACTTTTTTATGTTTCTAATTATTTTATTTACTTTACAGATATTTGTTTTCACTTTATGTGGATGTTTTTGTCACCATGTGAAGATTTAAAGTTACTTTAAGGTGCCTTAAAGCTGCTGCCGACAGTGGTCTAGCCTCTCACGGCAAGTTAATGAGGAAGAAGCTGACTGTAATTCCAAGTCAAAGTTAGAAAATCAGGGCAATCCCTTTGACCAGCTACATCCTAGCTATGCAACAGTTGGCCAAAACCACTCTCTGTCACAGCCTGAGCTGGGAACACACTTAACGCAACATGACGACTGGGCAGCAACAATGTCGAGGAGCAACACAAGCTTGTTGACTCCAATCCTATTAGTCAGGAGAGCCATACTAATGACAGATGGGGTTATCCTGCCCTCGCCCCCCCTTGCTCGTCTCTCCTTGCAGTTCAGCATGGAAAAGGTTGACAGGGGCCTCGTATATGCCTGATGCAACTCCACAAAGAGCTGTGTGACTTTGTTGCAAAACTCTCTACTCTGCATCTTGGAGTTGCAGTTGAATGGAAACGTTGTCCCACAAAGGTGCAATTTGCGGCATCGGCCGTCACAAACTTTACAGATACCAGGCAGCTGGGAGGGCACCCAGAGGGGCAACTAACACAGCAGCAGTTACATAAATCACAGGAAAACCTGCCTTCCTATACTGGTCAGAACCGGGCCGCATCTGCTCTTCAACACAATAAGTACCAATAAATTCCTCTGCTGCACTGTATTTGCTCTTTAGTCTTTAGGCTGTGCAAAGCTCGGTTAATTCCAGTGCCGGAGCGGTTCAGTCGGTCACAGCATGGCACATTCTTTCTGTTGCCACTGGAGAACTTTTCTCTCCCCTCTCTAACAGGATAACCTGCCTGCATGAGAGAGAGGGTGAGGGAGAAGGAGAGGGGGGCAGGGTGCACAGTCTAAAAGGCCTACTCTACTCACCATCCAAACCCTGTGGCTGATCACTGAGCCCTCTCCATGCCAAACGCACACTCTCTGCGGCTGCCATAGCCCCCACCAAATGCCACAGAGGAACCTAACTGCCAGCCACAAGGGGCCCTGCCACGGTCCACGAGGCTGCGCTGAGTTAACACATGCATAACTTGAGAGAAGAACTCAAATTAAAAAGAGAGATTCCCCATCTCTGAAGTCTGCTGTGAATAATTGTAATAAGTCGCTGGTCAGAGAAGAGGTGGAGGTCATTACACTGGTAATGTAATGACCTCCAGTCACTGTGACTGTTTACGCTGTCTTGATTTCTGGCATCCAAGAAATGATTGTAAATGATGTGCATTGTTATCTTCCTCTTTTTTTGTTTGGT
The DNA here is from genome assembly GCF_033026475.1 of Channa argus. Taxonomy (NCBI): domain Eukaryota; kingdom Metazoa; phylum Chordata; class Actinopteri; order Anabantiformes; family Channidae; genus Channa; species Channa argus. The sequence continues at coordinate 21,152,922 of NC_090207.1, forward strand.
GACAGAACCATTCTTCAACTGTGGAGGGAGTGGGGGGCGGTCACTATGGAAACAAACCCCATGGCGAGTCAGTGGCGTCCAACCATGATGGCGCTACTTGTCATAGCTGTCGTGCCTGCAAGTGACACTATAGCAGTAGGGCACTCGGGGGAAACCAAAAAAAAATACAAAAACTAAATTCTGCTTGACTTTTTCCCCCAAACCAGGTCCACCATTTTTGATTCATAATAACAAAACAACTGCATAACCTTTAAACTTTCTTCAGCAAACATAAATTTTTTGTACTTCTCCATTTCCTTCTATAGCACTTATCTTCCAAAGACCTGAGAAGGTGCATCGCTCAGAGCACAAAAGAGGGAAAAAAAAAAGAAACAGCCTCCACTCATTTCAATACAGTGACTAACCCGCAGCCATTACCACTCCCACTGAGGAGAGAGGCGGGGGCTGTGGTCCCTATGGCGACCAATGGGCCACATTGTTCCCAGACCAGCCCACATTCATTACTCACAAAAAGACATACACTCACACACACACACACACTGCAACACAGGCGATTAATACATTTCAAGTTACAATTCACACAGGTGAAAGGGCCTAAATGTGTCACGCCGACTTCATCATCACTACACTCTCACTTTTATTCTGTCTGAAACCAACAAGAAGCTGTGAGAAGTTTGTTTGTTGCTGTTTTCACACCTTGACGGCTTCAGGTTGAATTCACTGGTTCCATTGAGAAAGTTTTCAGGGGTCAATTCTACCCCTTGGGGAGAGAAAAAAAAAGCAGAAACCAAGTTTAGGTTCACCCTTCCTGGAAACCAAATCAAAGCCTGGCAGTGAATTCAACCCCGTGCAGTTCCCCTTGTTTCTATGGAAATTGACACTGGGTGACATTTTCTTGCTCGTTTGGCTGACGAGTAAAGAGAGAGCACATTCTCCCATGTGTCTCCTACTGTCCAACACTGACTTTATAACACAAGTGCTTATATCTGAGGTGTGGCAGCAGACACAGACATGGTTCGAGAATAACATCAGCACGGTGGAACCTTAGCAAACATACTAAAATGTGGCAATGTTACACCTCTCAGGCAGATTATTGGAAAATCCACTAATCAAACACTGAGCGATGGGATTAGCTGGTGGTGGGAAGTAAATACAGAGAACTCACTGTTTTGGAGTCCAACTCATGTCTGGTTTGAGCCAAAACTTTATCCACGCCAGCCTGATCAACAAAGGTGACGAATCCGAACCCTCTGCAGAAATTAGGGGGGGGGGGGGGGGGGGCGCATTAATGACACAGAAACTGATGTTGACATGTAATGATACGTTATGAGCAGCAAGGAATCACAGAGGTCAGATAAACTTTCAGCTCCGGCGGAGAATCCGGGTTCACAGCTCCCTCACCTCGAGCGCTTAGTAACTGGATCTCGCATCACCATACACTCCTTCACCTCACCATACTTGCAGAAGTACTCCTTCAGACCCTCTGGTATGGAAAACAAGGTGAAAATAAAACATATTAATTGGTGAATCAAAAGTTTAGAGGTTTTCATTATGAAGTTGACAGTTTGGCTACAGAGGTTTTGCTCTTCTCCAGACTTAATATATTTTTTTAAATGAGATCAGTCAAACATAAAATTGTACTATAATTCAAAGCAACATTTTTAGTGCAGCAATTATCAGTCAAACTTCTGCCTTTTCAATGAACTTTAAGAAACACTAATTTATTCTACATTAGTTCTGAATGGTGGCATTCATTCAGGCTACATAGGCTAACTCAAAACAGAGAAAGCAAATAAATACATTTAATGTAAGCAAACAGAAACATTAGGAAATGCAGCTTTTCAAATAAGCCCCTTTTGCTTCCAATCTAATCCATGTCAGCATTTTTAAAGGCACAGTGACATTTTCTGAGTGTATATAGTGGGAAAAGATTTACCTTGTGTAGTTTGCCAGCTCAGTCCACCTATGAACATTTTGCTGTGGAAAAAAAGAAAAAAGTTTTATTTACATAATTATTACGTGAATATTTTCTGAGTCTACTCTGTATGAGTTAAGAAAATCGGTTATTGAGGTCTTGAAAGTGTGATCATAGAGTACAGAGTAATTTTCAGAGTATCATCTGTGATTTTACAGGAAGGCTCTCTGTGTGGAGGTGTGTGAGTCTGGGTGCACACCAGAGTCCAGGCGCAGAATACCAGGTTTGTTTCTGAGGTGCACGAGCAGGGGGATTTCAAGAGTGTTTTAAAAAGTTTTTTTTTCTTACCATGGGTCGTGAGGGGAGTCCGTGGTGGACAGGCTGCTCTGGCTCCCTTCCGTCTCCATTCCGTGACCTCGCTGTGTGTGTGAGTGAGTGCTATGTGTGTCCGAGCTGAGCCGTGCGGGAAAACAGGCGGAGAGTGAGTGAGAGAAGCTGGGCGGGTTTGGCCCGGGGTGACAGAGAGGGGAGCAGGCCAGATGCAGGCTGGGATAGACTCCACCTCCTCCTCCAGTCAGTGGTGCCCGCTGCCTTTCTCTCTCTCCCTCATCCCACCAGCGGGGCACGTCGCCCCGGTGTCAAGCCCACACTTTATAAAACACACCCTCTTCCGTTTCTTACTCCACTCTTTCAAAATAAAGGTGCAACAAGTGGCCACATGGGCCTGTTTAGTCAGAGATGACTGAAGTAATAAATTATATATATAGAATTCCATATAATTTTTCCATTTATTATTTAATCATGAGGTACTTATTGCAAAACTATCTACATAATATTTTTCTCATATTGCCTCTAAATGGGTCCGATCATAACTTGAAGGTAGAATTAGTACAGTCAGAGTAAATAAGATCTTTTCACCTTCTCTTAAATCCGAAATGGGTGTGCCACAGGGATCAATTTTGGGTCCTCTTCTTTATAGTCTTTACATAAATGATCTGCTTACCATCTGCGCAGGGTCTGCAATATAATTGTATGCAGATAATATTACATACACACAAATACAAATTAGAGGGAGCAGGAAAACTCTGAAAAATCATTGGAGCAGGTATCTAAATGGCTCCATAATGACTAGATACAACTGAATGTTAAAAAAAAATGTTTGCATTTACTTTTCAAAAATACCATGTTGCACACCTGACCCAGAGATATATGCTGCTGGTGAGGAGATTCAGGTAGTGTCAGAATTTAAGTACCTTGGCATCATACTTGATTAAATTCTTACTTAAAAAAACATATTAAAAAGTTACTAAAACAGCTAAGTTTAACCTGGACAAATTTAGATATATAAGAGATTGCTTAATCACTAAAGCTGCAAAGTTATATTTTTACATTTACATTTACATTTAGTCATTTAGCAGAGGCTGTTATCCAAAGCGACTTACAAGTGAGGTACAAGGCAAGCAAAAATCTAAGTCAAGTTATTTTAATGCCACCATAATGTCTCATTTGACATATTGCCTCAGGAGTTGGTCACAAACCTGTAAAACTAACCTAAAACCAATCTACTCATTTTACAAGCAGGCACTTAAAGTTCTTGATAAAAAATAAACTTTATGATATCATCATTGTAGCATTTTAGAAAAACATGTCCTTTTAAGTTGGAACAACATTGTAAAACTCAAAGATGCCAGCTTGGTTTTATGGAGAGACTATGGTGGTTTGGCTCCACCACCTCTCTGAGTTTTTCACACAGAACAGTAGACTCACAAGATTGGCTGCAACTAGTAATTTTGTTATTTTGGTGAGGAAAAGCCAGTCAGCTTTCTTAGTGAGAGCTGCTAATTTCTGGAATACAATAACATTACACATTCAAACTTTGGATTTATACAGATCCTTCAAATATGCACTTCAAACATGGTTGAAAGATAGTCAGGTTAATTCTGTCTTTTGTTTTTCTGTTCATCATGTATTGTTATGTATGGGGGTGGCTGTAGCTCAGTTGGTAAGGCAGTCGTCCTCGGTGGTTCAATCCCCGGTCCCGGCTATATGTCAAAGTGTCTCTGGGAAAGAGATTGAACCCCTAACAGCCCATTCCCATCCCCAGCTGTGCAGTGCCGGTCCAAGCCCGGTAGAAATTGGGGAGGGTTTCATCAGGAAGGGCATCCGGTGTAAAAACTTTGCCAAAATCAACATGTGGACAATGATCCACTGTGGTGACCCTGAACTCACGGTATGAGCCGAAAGGACAAACAAAAAATGTATTGTTATGTACAGGTACATGTTTTATCTTAACTCTTATCCTGTATATGCTTGCGTAATTGCAGAATTTGTATTTAATTTGTCTGGTATTGCTTTTACTGCGCTGTTTGTACTAATTCTGTTAAGTGTTTGTTAATTTGTGTTTTGTTACATTTTATTTTATTATGTGTCATTATTGTGTTTTACTTGGCATGTATAACCCTGCCCAGGAACTGCAGTTACAAATTAGCTAAACGGCTGGAATTGGCGTATTTACAGAAATGTTGATTAATGTGAATTGTCCCAGTTCAAATAAACAAATAAAGTAAAGTAACTGAAGTCCTGTGACTGCTCAAAAATGCGTAGAAGTGAATATCTCTGTATGGCTGCCAGGCTCCTCATTGAGTGCCGGGCACAGAAGGCACCAACAGCCTCTTTCCATAAAACCAAAAAAAGTTACTCAATGTAGCTTAACTTTCTATTTTAATGATTTTATTTGTAATGTATATTTTACAAGTGTTGTATTGCAAATATGTTATTTATAATAATTACAATATTGTTTATAAAACATGAAAAAAATCTTTAAATAAACCAAGGTTTTACCAGAGTGAACTGGAAGATTCATTAAATATAATACGTGCAAAACAATGTAGAAATAAAAAAAATAGGTCATTTAAAGGTTCTTCTCTCTACCCTAAAGTTTTCAACTACAACCATGTTGCTTTCTTAAGTGTGAAATGTAAGCCTTTGTTATGAAAGCTGAGTTTCCAGACTTCCTGTAACATTGGGGCTAGTTTTGACTAACTTGATGCGATATCTATTGAAGTTTAAAGTGTTAACAATTTACAAAAACTAATCTGTAATAATGTCCACAAATGTTTATCCCCATACCACAACTATTATAAAACATTACTGTAAAAGTCTTGCACAGGATGGAAATTTTTGGACAAACATTAAAATGCAATTTGTAATTTTGACATTTCATATTACAACCCTAATTCAAAAAAAGTTGGTACAATGTGTAAAAGGTAAATAAAAACAGAATGCAATGATTTAAAAATCTCATAAACCCATATTTTATTCATAATACAACATAAACAACATATTAGATGTTGAACCATTTTACCAGTTTATACAAAATTTTAGCTTTTAGCACATTGTCACAACTGTATGTTCTATTTAATTTATCTAGGAAAAAACAGACTTAACTTTTGCTTATAACAGAGAATGATGTAGGCTACTCTGTAAATGCTGTGTTGTCCTTACTGTGCAAACGTCAAGCAACAGAGTGAACCAGTTTCACAACTATTAGCCAACAGCCGGTTATGAAATTAATTATCGATTCTATCTTCCAGTACAATGTTTAAATAAGACTCAGTCAACACGAAGCCACTAGTTCTCTAAAGGCATATTATTTTTTTGAAAAATGCATATATAATAATGTGTCTGAGTTGCTTGAATGATTATTTTGTTACATTTACTATCCTCCATTATGAATGAGCTGGAATAATCAACTAGCATTATTCACTTTTGTGATTCATCAACGGGCTTCTTTTTATTGTGGCAAAGAGTTTGTCTGTCTTAATGCACCTTTCATGCAGCAAACAGGCACTTGCAGTGTGGTTTACCGGGGCGTTTGTGTGCTCTGTGTTCATTCAGTGCTGGGGTTTAAGTTTTTAATTAGTACCAAAGCCAGCTTCAGCTAATCTTCTCAACACTGACTCAACATGTGACCTGGTGACCAATGTTAAGACCAATCAATAGCCTGAGCAATTCCTACAAAGACAATGACAGCTTTGACTTAACATGGTGTATAAAGCGGGTGAAATCCTACTTGACGCTTAGAGTTTGGTGCAATGTGAAGTTTGGAAATAAGGAGTTTTTAAAGTGTATGCGAGTACTGACACCCATAAAAGTGAGCTAAATTATAGAGATTATTATGTCTCCACAAGGCATTTATACATCAGAGCAACAATGCAAGCTCTGAGTGTATAGGCTACGCAGTTTGGGCACAGACTTAGATTTGTGATTGTCCTCTCTAACACAATTTATCCTCAATGAATGCTGTAGCCAATGTCCTGCCTGCACACAGGCCTACAATATCCTCTGCAGATGAGCAGATGAAGGTCTGGAAGTGGGACAGGGGCTATTTGGACAAGAATTAAGGGTTGTGTTAAATTTCTGCATGCATGATCAATGGGGTTGAATGGCAGGACTGGGAATGGAGGTGGTGAGGGGGGTTTGTGGGCACACGAGGAGAGAGAGCTAGCGGTGAGAACACAGACCGAGACAGCCAGCAATGGCTCACTAATGAGAGATGGACAGTGTGGATTGTATCTCATTACCAATCAACATAGCTTTGAGTTCTCTGGAGAGAGAAAATGCAAGCTCTAATGTTGCTGCATGTGGTCTTTTTTGATAAACCCAACTTGTGTGGTGGCGCATTAGTCACAGCGGTATCTGAGCTGCTGGAAAACCACACACACTGCCCTCTGTCCGTTTTGGTGAGGAGTTTCCTCTGAATAGTACAATGGGACTTAATTACAGGTCAGTGGCATGTCTCAGTGAGATAGAGGGAGCTCTGTTACCCTTCCAAATACAGTATAATGCCATCTTCCCAAGGGTGGGGTGGGGTAACACGAGCTCCACATAAAAAGGTGCTGATAGGCTGAACCTGAGAATGGTATAAGGTGATCCAGGTAGAGAAAGTGAGCATTTTACACAGAAAGAGAGAGCGAGAAAAGATAAAGGGCTACATTAATTCTCAAAGGGTTTCTCACATTCTGTTTGCCCTCTTTCTTTTCCTGTGCACTTCCAACTTATCATTCCTGCCAATGTGCTTTTATCCACAAAAAGGTAGACCAAAAACAGCAAAATCTTGAATGTGGACACAAAATCTGAAAGTCTTGGTAAAACATTACAGTAGAAAATGCTGCATGTTGAATTCAGCACCACCTGTGGGAGCTGGTCAAACTTCAAAAACACTTTGAAAATTTATTTAAAATTATTTAAATACAGTAACTACAGTTAAATTGCATATTGCAACTGCATGAAGTTGTAATGTAAGCCACTTTGGATAAAGCATCTTCCAAATGACTGCCAGTTCAACCTTGAGTTAGTTACAGTGCATCCACTTAATGGTACTTCATAATTATTGTATTTACTCAGCATTTATTTTGCAGAAACATTACTGATTTAGACTTTTGAGCCCTTATTAAAGTTATGAGCAGGTCGACTGAGTATTTCCCCGCAACATCTTAGATGTATTTATTTCAATAATTGTGCAAGAACCAATATTTGTCTACGAAACATCAAAAATAAGAAAGGTTACATATATGTTATATATGTATATGTATGTATATGTATGTGTGTATATGTATGTGTGTATATATATATATATATATATATATATATATATATATATATATATATATATATAAAAACAGATCACCATGACATTATTACACACATTATTACACACATGGAAACAAATGAGTCAAATCAAATAGTTATAAAGGCACAACTAATTTAAAGAAGGACACTAATATTTTAAAATTGTCCTCTTACTAAATGATACAACTCATGCCATACATTACACTGTGCATACCCAACAGCCCCTAACATTAAGTCTCTGAAAACATCCTGAAACTGGGATGCAATGATTTATAAATGAGACAACACCGCTCTCTAGTGGCATACAGGGCAGGTCATGCCATGTTTCTGCTCACTTAATCGAAAGATGATTTTTGTTGGTCTTGGTCTAAAATGACTATTTACTTTTTTTTTTACCTACATACATCAACATTAAAGTTCAAAGTACAGCATTTAAGTAATGAAAACAAAAGGGTAAAAACACAATTTCTGTGCTTCTCCAAACTCATTATTCACTGTGAAACCTAAGTATTGACACTGTCTCTTTCTTTACATTTCTGTATGCTTCAAGTTGTGAGCTATTGCATCTGTATCTTGCAACAGCAAAGCCCCCTTACTTTTATTTATTGTTTTCAAATTGCACTTTGGTCACTGAGGGAGCATGGACAAAGTTCACAGGGCGCACGTAAGGAGGAGGGGGTGAATAGGAGGAAGGTTAAAAAAAAGAAAATTGACCTTTGAAAGCAAAACAGCAGGTGGAGAGCTAAAACCAGGCAGCTCCGGACACTTCAGGAAGAAATTCAACACAGAGGAAAATGAAACTATAGGTTCATTTAAGTTAAAGAAGTACTACATATGTAATGAGGCCCAGCGCTGGCTGACTGGGTGTCATTGAGTGGTAGTGCACATGATAGGAGTGTTTGTTTGCGAGGCAGTAGCGAGGTAAGGCATCAGACTAATGGAAGGAGAGGAGAGGACTGGGGCAGGTAAAGCAATGCCAAGCCGTCTGACAGCCCTTCAGGAGCAGCTGATCTGGGCCCTGCTGGGATCTGGACTGTCCAGGGAGATTTTGGTCCAAGCCATGGGGGAATTGGAGCGGGACAGGGCAAGTGCTGGTGCAGAAAGGGGAGAGAGGGTGGATGGAGAGAGCTCCGAGGAAGGAGAAATGGATTTCCCACCCCCTATATTCCGTGACCTGGAGAAGCTTGCCCCAGAGGAAGCAGCCAAGCTGAGGGCTGAGGTCGACCAGCTACTGCAGTAAGTAGATCCCAGCGCTGGAACCTTCATTACAACACAAAAATCACCTAATCTCACATTAACTGCTCACACAGAAAACTGTCTGCTTTTCCAAATAAGAACCATGTGAACCCCTTGAAAATGCCTTGATGATATCCTTAATGGATATGCTTTGATGATATCCTCTTTTGTATCCTGCAACATCAAAACTAAGCAACTGAGAGTTGAAACAACAGTTTACCTGTAAACTCCTCTATTACATTTGTCTTCTTTAAGGCTGGTTACCAATTCCTTCCTCCTTCTCATGCTTCTCTGTCTGTCTGTCTCTCTGCAATCTGGCTTCTGAAGGGAATTTAAAGAGGGTTCCTCCTTTGCTAGTTACTAATTACCCACACCATCATTATTCTCTGGCCATTTCTTAATAAATGAGCTACATGCATAGGTGAAGATTAATGGAGCAGGGCAGGTCATGTGAGCCTATGTTTACACAACGCATGACTGATTCAAGTTTTCAACCCAATTTGTAACATCTGGAATACACACTGTATTTACTGGAACTTGTTGAGATTGAGTATTTTACAAAAGAAAATCCAATGTGAGTCCAAAACAAAATAAGTTTATGCGTTTTTTACTGCTTCTGACTTAACAGTTACATTAAATTAGGCTTCATAAACCTTTTATAACATTTCCCCTCCAGTGATCTGAAAGGGCTGGACTTTGCCCCTGTGTGCTTTCCCTTATCTCTCTCTGTCAATAAGCCTCTTTGTACTTCTCACTAAGTATGCTTTATTTCCACTGTTGTGACAAACTGTGCCTGTTTCTAGAAGGGTTCTACATATTAGAAATGGGGAGAAGAAAACAGTGGTTCTTCAGTAAAATACATAAAAATACCTAATCGTATGTAGAGGGAAAGTTCAAACAAAATGAGTATCTTTCTCTGCTAGGAAAGACCCCTGGCATGTTGCAAAAATGGTGAAGAGCTACATGCAGCAGCACAACCTCCCTCAGAGAGAGGTGGTGGAGTCAACGGGACTCAACCAGTCCCACCTCTCCCAGCACCTCAACAAAGGCACGCCCATGAAGAACCAAAAGAGAGCTGCTCTGTACACCTGGTATGTCAAGAAGCAGTGCGAGATCAGCCAGCGTAAGTATAAAACAGCTGTGGGGGTGAAAAGAAAATGAATTATGATTTCAAACGTTAATCAAATATCAGTTGTCCAGAAACCTGAGAAAGAAAAGTTTGTACAGAAACAATAAAGAAAAACTTACCATTTCCTTGCAGAATTTACCAATGCCAAACATGGGCTCGCATCTGTGGAGGAGCAAAGAGAGGACATCAAGAAAGGACGCAGGAACAGATTCAAATGGGGTCCAGCATCCCTGCAAATCCTTTTCCATGCCTATGAAAGACAGAAGAACCCCAGCAAGGAGGAGAGAGAGGGGTTGGTGGAGGAGTGTAACAGGTAAGACATGGTGACTGTCCAAAGACAAAAGCCCTGAAAACTTGGTATCTTACTGATTTGTCTGTTATATTTAAAATTTATGAAAATGATCAGGAATCAAAGCTCATCACAGTCATGTAGGTAAGGTTTAACAGACCTTACATTTTGATTCAAATGTTGCTTAGCTCTGATTGGTGCGTAAATATATGTGACATGACCTTTTCCACCCTGCCACATATATTAATCAAAATTTTGAAAAAATAAAAACTGTTGCAAATGACACATGCCAAAATTCAATCTAATGAGATGGTGATTTAGAAAAAAATGTTTTTGAAAATTAGCCATACTTAATGGATACACTGAAGATGTTGGTGTACGAATGGCAACGTCTGTCCTCTAGTTCAACATTTTGGTTCTGATTAAAATATGTAAACAACTTATTGGATGAATTGAAATTAAACTTGTTATAAATAGTGACACTCCTAGATAACATCTAATGACTTGGTCAGATGAATATTCATGTAACACCATCATCAGGACTCAATTATGAGTGTGTTAGTAACTGGTCAAATACACGTTTTGTTTAGTGTGTACTGCTAGTGATCGCTTACTCTGAATCTGATGAGTCACAGTCTCAAGGAGACAATATAGGTCTTTAAAATGTAAAGCCTTGAATGAGCAAGTTCTTCCTCTCTCAGGGCCGAGTGTCTCCAGAGGGGAGTGTCCCCCTCTCAGCTTGCTGGACTGGGATCCAACCTAGTTACTGAAGTGAGGGTGTACAATTGGTTTGCCAACCGCCGTAAAGAGGAAGCCTTCCGTCACAAACTTGCCCTCGACACGCCTTTCTCCAATCAATCTGCCTCATCCTCCAACACCAACCTTCCACCAAGTCCTGAGCATGGTAATACACTAACAGTGTGCAGGCAAGCGTGAAAAGGTTACAAAGAACAAAGTGAAATTTAAGAGTCAGATCAAAATTGTTCCCACAAGGAGTGAGCGAGTGAGTGCTCTGTTGAGACGTATCTCTGCTTGATCATTAGACTTTCTTGTCTTTTTTAAGTATGTAAAACAATACTGAGCACAATCCTGCAGACATGATTGCACTGGTTCTGGTAGTGACAGACCTTTCAGTTATTCCATTCTGCCATTTGAAGCATTCAAACAAAGTAGCTTGTTATCTGTAGAAATTAACTTTGTAAGTGCTTTGTGTTGTTTTCCAGGTGTGAAATACAGCCAGCTAATCCAATGTGACACCATGAGCTCAGCCAGAGATAGTGGAGGAGAGAGAGTGGGGCGTCTTGTGGTCAGTCCTGTCCAACTGGAGCCCAGTCACACACTCCTTGAGACCCATAACCCCAAGCTGGTGAGATCATGTGTCATGGTTCTTAAACTAGTTTAAACTGTATATTACTTACATGCACTTGCCACCATGGCCATGTTATCCTTTGTTTCCAGGTGTCCAGTGGTGGTCCACTTCCCCCAGTAAGCACTCTGACCTCCCTGCACAGTCTGTCTGCCTCCCCAGCATCCTCACAGGGCCTCATCATGGCCTCATTGCCCAGCGTCATGGGTTTAGGGGAGTCATCACTTTTTATCGGTAATGCTGGCTCTCCACCTGTGTGTGTTCTCTACGTAAGAATGAAAAGAAATTTACAGAACAGTGTCTTTACCTGTTACTTCACAGGTTTAGCCTCTACTCAGCCTCAGACTGTACCTGTCATCAATAACGTCAGTGGCGGTTTCACTACTCTCCAGCCAATCTCATTCCAGCAGCAGCTTCACACCTCTCCACAGCAGCCAATTTCACATCACATGGGCACGAGTCCTTTTATGGCAACCATGGCACAGCTGCCATGTCACAGTAAGTTACAACAACAAAAAGAAAAAAGGTTAAACATGCTATGGTGATTGAGAATGAATTAATCTGCATCTCTTTTCAGTGTACAATAAGTCAGATTCACCACAGTACCATTCATCCAGTTTGGTGTCTCAAGCCATGGTCATCACAGACAGCAGCAGTCTGGGAACTCTGACCAGCCTTGCTGCCGTGAGACAGGTAAATGGGATTGATGGGCTTGTCTGTCTGTTAGGGCCTTAATAGCTCTATTTTGTGAAAACATGTCTGGTCCTGTTTAATTTTGTTTAGATTCTAGCAGTGGATCCTGAGGAAGAGACAGAGCCAACTTTACAGGAAGATTCTCTACACCTGCAGCCGCACACACCTGCAGCAGGTACTCAGCTGTAAATACTAGTTTACTCCTTGACACTGACATTCTATAGAACCTTTTTGGTTTACTATCACACACACTTTATAAATGATCTTATCCTATAATTGTTTGTGACCTTTTAGTGTCACATAGATTGTGTATTAAAAATCTTCATCTGAAAAAGTAAGCTGGAAAATAACTTTAGTGGAGTAAAAGTACCAAATTTTCCTCTGAATTGTAGTGAAGTGAAAGTAGCCTGAAATGTAAATAATCCAGTAAAGAGCAAGTATCACAAAACTGTACTTACCACCTCTGTTTATTAATGAATGTTAGATGTGTTAACTTTGTTTAGCATGAAAACAGCTAAGCAAATGATAAATTAAGAAAAACTATTAAGTAAATCCAATTTTGTTAATATCCTCTCAGGTCTTATAATCTTATATTGTTTCATGTATAGGTGATAGACATTGCCTTGTTACACATTAAAGTGACGACATTTCACTAGCGAGTACATTTTTCTTTACAGTTCAAATAAACTACTGATCTGGTTGTTTGCCCAACAGCTTCTTCTGAGAGCCTGGAGCTGTATTCTGTCTCTCAGACAACAGAAAGTCATCAGTCTCACCTCCTCTCACCTTCACCAACAGACATCAGTTCATATATGCCTACACAAATGGTCTCTACTGCACAGTAGATGTTTTCTGGCAACATCTTCTCACTATCAGCTGGACTTGAGTGTGGGGGTGTTTGAGATAGACAGCTACCTCTGGTGCAAATTACCAGGGTAACCTGAAGTCAGGGAAACTCACTGTAATATGAACAAGGATCAAGTTTTAAGAAGATTTACTCTTGATACAACAGAAAATCAAGTGAAAAATCAACACATTTTTATTACAATGTTTTGTATTCATAAAGTGTAAATTCAACTTGTAAAGCACATTACCTGCCTTTTTTTCATTTTAACTTACGCTAAAGCTTTTATCACACTTTTACAAGTATCTCACATGACAAAGTAAATACTATTTCAACAATAGCCATGAGCAATAGTATTAAAAGATTTTTATTGAAAAATGGTTTCTTTGAATATCCTCGAGTATTAGAGAAAATAACTCAACATCCATTCACATCGAGTTACACAACCATCCCATAGATGATAAAGGTTAGTTACATGAAACTCAGTTGAATGCTTCTTTCTCTGTATTTCCTTTTATCTTCTTTTTCTTTTTCCGGTTAATTTGGACTTGTGTGTGTTCCTGCACTGAGCTCCCTTGCTCACTGTTGCTTTGAGTGTTAATCGGAGAACCTGCAGAATCCACCTCTTGATTCGGTTTCCTCTTTTTCTTTTTCTTAACAACATTGCTCTCTCCTCCCTCTGCGGCTGTATTCTTTTTCTTTATTTTTTCTGAGCAAGGAGGCTCTATTGAGGAAGGGGCGACTGTGGAGGGCTGTGTAGATGAAGGTAAGAGATCTTTGATTGACACCGCTGCCTCTCGCAGCCTTGATTCCATCTCACTGTCACTGTCACTATGAGGGACAGAAAATTGTAAATTACATCTGACAGTTTAAAAATTAACCACCATCACAATAGAGTGGAGCTAAAATGTTTACATCCCCTTACCTTGAAATGGCAAAAAATAATATTTCATTATTTAATTCACATTCAGCTCCTGCAAATGTTCTTTCATCAACAGAAACAATAGAAAGATGGCCAAAAAGTGACATAAAATATTATAATAAAAAAAATATTCTCAATAATGAAATCAGTGCAAAGGTTTGCATCCTCTGTAATAAACCTTATAGGTAATTAACAAATATGTAAAATCAACTGTCAACACTTGCTTGATAAGGGTGTTAAACTGGGTTTGAACTTCAATGACTGCAATAGGCTCCAGCCCAAACTTCTGTTTTTTTTAGACATTTGCAGACATGCTAATGATCAGTTAATCCGAGGCTGATGATCAGCAGGTCTGTAGACATCTAAAAAGCAGACATTTTGGCATTTTGCTGGTCTGAACCAGTCAGGTGTGTTAACACAATGCACATTAATCTGGCAATGGTTAGAAAACATTTTCCAACAATTTAAAGTTCAACATTCTACAGTGAGACAGATTATTCAGAGGTGGAAAGCAATCAAAACAGTTGCCAATATTCTCACAATTGAACGTCTCAGCACATTCACCCCAAGAAAATACAAAAAAAAAACCCCAAGAGCTTCATCATTGTTCAACATTCATGTTGAAGGTTAAAAACCATGAAAACACAATTAGAAGACAGAACAAGTAAGGTTTAATTGGACCATGACAACACAATTAGAAGACAGAACAAGTACGGTTTAATTGGACCAAGATAACACAAATCCATGATTACACAATTAGAATACAGAACAAGTACGATTTAATTGGACAGGAGAAAGCCTCTTATGTCTAAAAAGAACATAAAAGCACAACATCAAAACTACATCTGAACAAACCACAAGACTTATGAAACAATGTCCTAAGGACAGTTGGAGTTTTTTGGCTTCAAACCCAGCACTGTGTTTGAAATACCTCATACCCACTGTCATGCACAGCACTGGAGGAGTGATGATTTGGGCTTGTTATGCAGCCACAGGAACTGTGCACCTTGCAGTCATTGAGTCAACCATGAACCCCTCTATATGCCAGAATATTCTAGAGCCAAATGTAACGCCATATGTGTGACAGCTAAAGCTTGGTTGAAACTTGTTGACACAAAGTGCTCACAGGGCACACAAAGACATTTGTTTGTTATTTCTAAGGATGAAGGTATATTTCTACTAGCTGAATGTGCAATAAATATTATGCTGAAGAAAAAGTTTCTTTGTTTTACTCGTTTTGTCATTTTAAATTAAGAAAATGCAAAGTTTTGCTCTCAACTGTATATAATGACGAAGTACCTTGAGCTGGACACAGGCCGGCGCTTCACAGGGGCTGGACGATCCTCAGCTGTCTCCCCTGGAACTGATGTAGAAAACAAACGAAATCCTAACAGAAGGAGGGGGGGATGTACAAGTGACTAGCAGTGCATTTATAAAGCCAAGTTACCACAGAAGCAGTGTACTCGCAAAGAAAGAAAGAAAAACCTTTACCTGCATCTTCATAACATCTTAGTGATTCCATACAGGATGGAGGTTCAGTCTGTGTCTCTGTTATGTAACTGACAATAACAAATATAACTAAAAATATTTGCATCCTTATGTCACAAGGCACATAAAACCTGCTTCTTCAAAAATGTCAAACTATTTACCTGTCAAGAAGATGTCCCAACTTTTTAGCGACATGTGTGCGAAACCCTTGAGTGACCTGAAGTTCGTTGCCATCATATTCATGGTCAGCTACAACAACACTGTTTCATAGCATCACAATAATAAAGTGTTTTCATACATTTTTAGGTAAATTCTCACATCGTTTCACCATCCATCTAATCTATTATATGTAGCTGCAATGGAAATACATTGAGATTTATACAACTTCGCAAGGTTTCTGTACATATAACAAAAATACTAATCATGTAAGATCAAAATGCATTATATTATAATCTACATACTGGCGATGCAATAATCTTAAAAGTCGTAACGTTACCGTTTTGACTGTTTCACATTGCTGTCCTCATCTAAAATAAACAAACACAGTAGCAATTAACAACAGAAACATAAGGCATTTTATTAAAAGCTGCCATAACGTTACTGCCTTTTAATGAATCAGGGGTAACTTCATGTTATGGGTGTTTATGACCAGTAGCGTAAAGCCAACAAACCCTATTAAATGTGCACCCGTGTTAATAAACTCTTGATTGTCTCACAGTCATATAACTCTAGCCGACATTTATTAAGTAACGATAACTACCTACCGCCTCCGTAACTGAAATACAAACTAGTATTAATAGGAGTCTACTTACAGATGGCCAGTGCCGTGTCTCCACTGGAATATCAACGTTTGACTTTTGGCCACCAACATGATGGGGGAAACTCTCACCTTCCTTAGTGTTAGGTCGTGTGTCCCAAACCGCCTCCTGACATCTTTTAAGCTCTTCATCGTCACTACTGCTGGAGTCCTCTGAATTTTCTACCATCATTTTAGCGAAAAACGCCATGATAGGACATGTGCTTCCTGTGTTTTGAGCTGAGAATTGTGGGTAACGTGGTCTGTGCATCGAGGGGAGCAGCGCAGAAACTGCCTTATTTTTCACAAAGGGGCTTTAATAAACTACTAAATTACTTAGCGATTACATTAGCTCCGTTGAAACCCACAACTCGTGTCTACTAGAGAACTCAAAATTC
This sequence comes from Channa argus, assembly GCF_033026475.1. NCBI lineage: Eukaryota > Metazoa > Chordata > Actinopteri > Anabantiformes > Channidae > Channa > Channa argus. The sequence continues at coordinate 21,169,629 of NC_090207.1, forward strand.
GTATGTCCCACTGTGATTAAAAAAGTTAATTTAATCTTAACAATCCCAAACTACGGCGGCGCATTGCATTTACCAAAGGAAAAAAAATAGAGAACTCATATAAAGGGCGCATAATTACGACAAACGGATATCGTAATTACGACAATTTCCAATATTTAGCTATGGTAAAAGAGAACTGTCGAAAGATAATTCGGTGGGCTTAGCTTTCCTAAATGGCAACAAATAGGCTATAAAGCGAAGTTCAATTTACAGCATTTTTTATAACGGTGTATGTTTCTTCTGAGGAGGCTACGGCAGCGAAGGCTACACCTCAGAACTTGCCTGAGAATCATCACGTTGTCAAGTTTCCTTCATTGATACGAGGAAATAAATTATCTGTGCGTCCAATGGTACAAATCGAAAATGAACCGTTAATTCGGCATGTTGCTAAATGTAAACATATAGACTAATGACGAGGCCACGTTAAAGCTCACAGTGCAACACGTCCGATTTCTATTCTCGCTAGGGAACACTTTTAACATTTAATGATTTAATAATTTCTAAAGATGTGTAGAAGAGTTATAGTGGTTATTATTTCTTAAAGACTTACTCAATACGATCTTAAATATCAATTTAAATTAAATACCATTTATCATTTAATTTTCGACATAGATTTCCGAGAATGCCACATTAAAAGTTAAAGACCAACAACTAATCGAAACAGGAAGTATCGTGTTGCCATGGATACAAAGAGTCACACGTTTTTGGCCGCAAACTGAGCCAGGTCTTAATGGCTTAAACTGAGGCGCACTTTACAGCAAAAGGATCAACGGCTTTCGGCTTGTCTCTTCAGGGGTCACCACAGCGGAACGTGTTCCACACAAAATTAGGGACTTGGTGGAGTCATTGTCAAAGACTTTCTCCAAAGATGGGTGCCTGACATCAAGGTTGTTGAGGTGTATTAATGGGCTACAAAACGGATTTTTACTGATCGTTCTGATCAACTATAAAACTGTAAGAGTAAACACGTATTTGAAATGTTCTACCACAGGTTTTAGAGCACCCTGTTTTACATATGGTAGTACTGCAAGATTTGATCATGTTTCAGACAGTAAGTTTTTGACAGTTTTTCTCTTGCTTACTGGTTGAAAAAAACATCATAGTTCAGTATTAGAAGGTGAATGCAGCACATGAATACAAATAACACCTAGATACAAGGCACACAGAATAGATGTTACAGGGTACATTAAAACAAAGCCCAAATAATTTGTGAACTTAAAAGAAAAAAATAATCTAGACTGAAATTTAATAACATCTTCGTGTTGGTCATTGTTAGAGCAATGCTGGCTATTTACAAAGTTCAAAATTATTGTCTGTCTTCCAGGAAGAGAAATACCATGGATTTCTGTAGGACAGTAAATTTAAAGAAATTAACATCAAAGTGGACTTTTAAGTAGGAAATAACTTTAGCACTGTAAAAACTCTTTAACTGTGGGTGTGTTCAATAAATTGTGGACATCCCCATACAGCAGACCAAGCAAAGCTTTTATGCTGAGTTATCAGCTATTCTGAGCATGTTACCAGAATGTAAAACAATTTAACAGTATAACAACCCCCGGTAGAAAAGTTGTTGATTATACAGGTGTAGCGAATACACAGTAAACTTGTGTACAAGGAAAACAGCTCAATTATTGCAAAATGTGTTTGCAAAAAAAAAAGAGTTTGCAAAGCCACTAGTTCTTTAAATATTAAATACAAAAAAAAAAAAAAAAAAAAAAAAAAAAAAAAAAAAAAAAGGGGACACCAACTTTTGTATCTTTCACCTAGTACTTCATTTAAAAAAATATATCAATTACCAGGCAACATCACTGTACAGTTGTGTTCTACTGTGGCATTCCATTCGTAAATTGAGAACCTGAACACAAAGCAGCAGAGGAGACACTTTAAAAACCAGTTTAATAGGTAACCACATTTTCGGCCAAACTCTTTTCCAGCACGCTGGGATTATCAGTGCTTTTATATCAAATAAACCAGGAAGAATGATCCAGGGTGATTATATCATTGATTACACACTGGAGTTGGTAAAAGCAAAATAAAGGATGTGTTGAGTGCCTAATGAAATGTGTTGAGACCTAATACTAAATTGCTAGCCACTGATGTAAAGGTTTTTGCCATTTTAGCAGAATAAATACTACAACTGGAATCACACAAGCACATGTGGTTTTTAAATTTAAAATTGTCCTACTAAAGAACAGATTGGTCAACCTAACGATTTCCCCAATAAATGGACACCAATGTTAAATATCACAAACAAACCGTCTAAATGACTTATAGCTGGTAGAATATAGATATTTAGGGAAGAATAAAATTCAAACTATGTAAATTTTTGCTACATGATCATCTATGAAATACAATACTGTAAAACATCTAATTAATGCTCGCATTTCCATACAAGAAACAAAATTGTCATTTACAAAACATAGTTCAAATAAAACTTAACTGATGACATCTATTTACTTAAGAAAATGAAGTTACAACTAACACAAACTATAAGCTATGAGAGGACTGTGACGCAAAGTGTCCCTTTCCAGCAGAGACGGCAAGAAAATTAAGGCAAACATTTTTAAGCTGTAACATGATACATGGATGACAAAGTGAAAGAAAGAACAAAAAATGTTTCAGTCAGATTTAACACAAAAATATTTACCAGAGCATTCCTCCAAGTCCCAGAAACTGAGCTCTATGATGTACTGGGGAACAAATCACTGGTCCACCTATTCTGGGAGATGTTGTCATGGTCATAGGAGTGTCCATATGCGAAAAAATACGTTTGTGCCCCCACCCCACAAAGCTTTTGGATGTTTTAATCCAAAAAATAATTCCCCATTGAAGTACTGCAAGTATTCTTCCTTTTAGGTATTACAGACCACCATTGTAGGCATAATCTGCCTTGTTGTGCATGATTAGTTTGTTGTCCACAAAGTAGAAACTGTCTGATCTGGTCTCATAGGGGTGCTCCACCATTTTGCAAACTAGTAAGGAACAAGGACAAACAAAGAAATAAATATCAACATATGGATTATGTAAAATACAGACCTGAAAAGACTTGCATTAATGAATGATCAAAACAGTTTAAAACTTACTGAGGTCGTCCGGAAGCTGTGGAAACTCATAAATATGTTCACATGTGTTTCGGCTGTTAGGAATGCAAAAGCCAAAGTCAAAGTCAAAGTTCTTAAGAAGGCGGCCCTGGAAGTAATGTCTCTCAATCATTCGAAAGCTGTTAATGGGCCGGTCACCCACTGTAAACTCCACACTGTATTTGGGAAATACAAAGAAGACAATGTTTAGGCTACACTTTACTGACAACACAAAAGGTTGATTAGTATGACATCAGAAAGATGCACTGCATTTACTTACGTTGCACCAACTGTGCGCAGTTTTAGAAAGGCTGGTGTAAACTGGTATCTGACAAAACGTCCAGCACTTGTGTCGGCATCTCCACTCTCCTCTTCACTCTCCACCGGAACTTAAAGAGAAATGAAATTTGGACAGGTCAGGGAGAAATTACAATGACTAACAGCATACCTGATAATGTTTTTTAAAACTGTTGAAAGTTATTGCTCAGCATGATGTTAAAATGTGTCTTTACAAATAATTACATAAATCAACACGCACCAGATTACAGTGACATGGCATGGTTTGAAAGAGTAATGTCAAATGAATGAGATTGACAAGTTAGAGAAAATGTCAATATTTCCTTATCAAAAATCCAAATGTGTTAGTTACATAGATGAATGTGATAATTGTAAAATACAAAAATAATAAAAGACTGCTTAAACATTCCATACACTTGCCTCATAGTGTTTGCATTTTATTTTAGTTTGTTCAACCTTTAAGGAAAATTCAGCTTGGAGTATATCAAAAGTTAAAAATTCTCTTACCGCTGTTAGGAGGTTTGGCAATCTCAAATAGCACAGTCCCCGTTTCCAGATCTCGGATTTTGAATCGTGTAAAGTCAATGTTGTATATATTGTCTTCAAGTTTGCAAAGATAGTCTGTAATGGGAAATAGAGACATTGTGAAATAGTGCTAATAGAAATACAAACATGCAGGCAAGTCTATCAAATGACAAAAAAACACTCATTCACAAATGGGGATCCTTTAGTCGAGCTTTACATAAAGTTGGTCTTCACTATATAACAGAGTAATTTCATTTTCATTAAAGTAGCTGTGGCTTAGTTGAGAAGGCCGTCATCCACGGACCACACAGTGGTTCGACTCATGGTCTCTCCAGGCTACAGGTTAAAGTGTCTATGGGCCAGACACCTAACACCATTTTGGTTCAGATGGGCCCCTTGTAGTATATCAGCTGGCATCATCTGTGTGTGTTTGTGTGTGTCAGAGAGGGAAGGCATGAATGAGAAGCAACACTATAAAGCATTTTGAATAATAGCACTATAAAGCGACCATTTACCATTTCAAGGTCACAAAATACTTTGAAGCACAAAGACTCAACCACACTCAGGAAACTTAGGTAGCAGTTGATAAACAACTAAGGTTTCAGTATCGATTTTCTGGTTCCTGTAGCATGCAGTGGTTGTGAGTAACAATACAACACGGCTTTTCACAACAGCGGAGTGAGAAAAAGGGGGGAAGTAATGTCATTGTGTGTCTGGTCTGGTTAAAGAACAAAAACAATGGGAGGCATTAAACATTGGCTGCAACTATGGTTGACTGGGTGGCTGACGACAGAACCTGGCGTTTGACTCACTGGCTTCTAGCAGTGCAGTCATTAGTGGGTTGAGGGTGATAACAATGTAGGGGGACAAAGATAAAGGTTGTATTAAATATCCAACTAGATTTTTGCTTGCAGCAATTGCTTTGAGTTCATTTACAATGTACTAAAACAGTGTTTAGAGTCATGTCTACAGAGTAGTGTAGGAATAAGCAAAAAAAGCATTTCCACACTTCAGGTTCTTTCATCCCAAATGAGTTTTTTGAATAGGTTTTAATCGCATGAAATAAGGTCTATGATTACGACAAAACAAGAAATTGTTGCGTTTTGTTCTATGACACAAAAGTCAATAAATTCCCCATTTGTACTATTTTTTCTTTTACTTTTTTTTTTAAAAAAGGTAGTTGCTAACAACAAACATTAAATGCTTGTTTACAACCTAACAAGAGGGGTTATCCTCTAACTTCCGAGGTTATCTTGAAGAACAAAAGGTGTGTGCTCTGTCACTGAATTTACTTGCTACAATTAAATAATGCCACTCATTTTTTGACAAGGGAAGAAGATAAACTCCTTGTTGGCCCACAAAAAAAATCTAAGCAGACATAAACTATCTAAAGATGAAAAACATTTTTCATTAAGTACAAATTGTTAAAATCACTTCTATCAACATTATAACGCTATTTCAACAAACGTCCATTATGTGCAGGGAAGGAAAAAAAATTCTATGTAGCTTCAAGGACATAATTTGATCATAATTTTCTGGGCGGCCGAAATTCCTTTCAACGAGCCTGGAAATTATATGTTTTAACTACGGTATCAAAACAGAAAGATGCTGAATTTTAAACATAATAAGAAATATAAACTAGGGTTGCCTGACTAATTTAATATTTCTCACTCCCAATAACATAAGAACTGTCGTGTTAATTAGTTCGTGAACTAGCGTTAACATTAATTGGTCAACTAATTAGTTTAAAAACAGAGCAGTTAGCATATGATAAATTATAAACATTTTACTTTTTGGCTAAGTTTATGTTGACTTTGTTGCAAACGATCAAACAACTTACTCTCTGTGACAGCCCGGAGACCGAGAACATGGTCCGGGGAAATCTCTCTTCCCAGCGTCCGGAGTTCATCCTCTGTGAACACAGGCCATTTATCCGTTTGACTGCGCCTCGACTTTAGCTTCTTCAGCATTCCTCCACCGGTCTTTCGGTCCCTGTGGTTTGTCTCCGCGCCGGTCCTTTTGTCCTTCTGTGCCTTGGTAATCGTCTGGGCCGGTTGGTTTTGAGAACCGTTCATAATAGACACTGTAGCAATAATCAAAATAGTTATTGTGCTTTTTGAGCCCAAATCGACTTGATAAACTGCGGGTGTAAATTCAAGATGGCGTAAAACGTGTATGGGACACAGAAAAGTACGATTTCGATTGGCTGAGAACGACGGCGGTTGTCATAGTTACAGACGGGGTAAGAACGGTTTACAGACCAGGGCTTCCCGTTTCATCTTCCCAACCAGGTGTTACAAGATCAGACAATTTCGTCAAATCTGCAATCTTTCCTTCCGTTTTGTGGAACCATATTAACTTTGATTATTTTTTGTTCTCGTTTTCGTTCTCCGTTGTGTTGAAGTATAGACATAAATTAATTTTTGCTAGTGTCAAGCACAGCTATCATCGATAACTTCTTATGCCCAGTGTGCGTCGCTAGTGCAACTCTCCAGAGTAGAAATTAGATTTGTTGACGGAAGTCGCCAGAAAAGAAGAGTCAAGCAAAGATGGTGCGAGTAAAGTCAAGGTAAAATGTGCTCTACGTGTCTTATTTAACGCGTGTCTTCGCAGAAAGTCCTCAGGTGACTATTTTTTTTGTCGGCAGATACTTGCTGTGCGAAGTCAACGTGTCAGACCGGAGCCGTCTGTTGCTGCTGGATGACCGAGCCATAGCAGTGGCGGTAAAGGCAACAGTGGCTCGTATACACGGGGACTATGGGGCGGCTCTCTGCAGCATCAGATTCTCTGGTTAGCAGTATTTATTATAAAATCTAAGTTTACCAATAATCAATAACAAAGCAACATTCAGCATTCTTATTAAAAGGTCATAACCGTCAGAGCAGAAGATTGTTGATTACTATTAATTCTGCCTTAATGTGTCAACAATTCTATGTTCATAGAAAGAGAGCAATTTTAGCTTGTGTAATTTAGTACAATGCTTTCATGAAATTGTGTTGACTAAGCCTTTTGGGATCTCTGTTTCTTGTTTGTGTTTGTTTGTTTGTTTGTTTGTTTGTTTGTTTGTTTGTTTTTTAAGTAAAATATCTGAATGCCCATACTGGAATAGTATTCCTGCGTTTCCCAAAAAGATGTTACAAACTCCTCTGGTCTGCATTGCCTTTTATTACCAGTGTTGAAGCTCGTGGGCAAAAAATTCCTTGTTTTCTGAACTGTTTGCATGTGGGAGGTAAGAACTTTAACACATTGCACAGTTAATCAGGTATGTTGAAAGAATCTGAAGTTTTAATTTTACTATTAAGTTTTTTTTGTTTTTTTTGTTTTGTTTTTTAGGAACAATTAGAACATGTCAAAAGTTTCTGGTCCGATACAACACACAGCAGCTCCATCGAATCCTCCCTAAATGTAAAAATGAAGGTAAGAGATTTAGGTAAATACCTCCTTCTTAGTTATGCAATTACAGCCATTTGTTGCCCATTTATTTATTTGCTTTAATCTTTACACCATTGATGAACATAAAACTTGGAGGTTATTTTAAAGGATTTATGTAGCTTTCCTTCGGAGTTTTCTACTTGTATTTACTAGGGAGTAGCAAACATGTCTGAGAGTTTCTTATTCTTTTTTCATTTGCAAAAGAAAAACAGGAGGTTCGCAAAGCAATTCTGAACTGCTGTCTTATGGGAGGAAACAAGAAAGCATTTGAAGTTGAATCAGAAAGTGAGGAAGATGAAGAATAACGTCACAACATACACGTAGTTCTCCTTTTCCCTTGTTTTTGCTACAGAATTGTTTTTTTTAATCTGGATTTTGTTTGTAAATTAAAACTTTTGAATCTTAAGTATTTGTTGTGGTCTCCTTAAAAAAATAACTTTTGCATGTGTCCATTTAAAAAGTTATTGCATACAGAAAGTCTAAATATCAAATGCATCAGACATCTGTCACCATCAATGGATAATGCTTAATGTTTAACATTATTGGGATTGGCTTAGTATGGTGCCATACCATGTCTCGAAGTAAACCGTATCAACAGAATATTTCCATTAATTTGCTAGAGTGAAATTGATGAGAAAGTGTTATTTGTATCTATAGCACTAATAAATCAAAATTGTCAAAGCCGTTATTATTACATTTCTCAAAATTCCTAGCTGGCCTTACCTACTGCAGGCAATACAAGAAGCATCAGACTACAAAATAAAATTTTACAACTGTCAAAATATTATTATGAATGTCAAAAGCCTAAACAAAACCTCAAATTCATATTCTCTATTGATGGCATGGACATTAAAAGTAAGAAATGCACCAAGAAATACATAAGTATATGTTTGTACAGTAAAATGAAAATAACTCGTGGAAAATTTATATGGAAATCTTATTTTATCACTATTTATTGGGAAACAAACTAGCTTCTATATTTGATATTAATAATAAAATAAGAGAGGTTAATTTCAGATGTTACATATTATATACCTCAGTTGGTAAGGCAGTTATCCACAGACTACGGGCTCACTGATTCGATCCCCCGTACATGTCAAAGTGTCTCTGGGCAAGATATTGAACCCCTTACAGCCCATTCCCATCCCCAGCTGTGCAGTGCCGGTCCAAGCCTGGTATAAATTGGGGAGGGTTGCGTCAAGAAGGGCATCCGGCATAAAAACTTTCAAATCAACATCCGGACAATGATCCGCTGTGGCGACCCTGAACTCACAGGATAAGCTGAAAAGGACAAAAAATAACCCACATTTTATACTCTGCTAACTCTCATATTTCAACATTTGTAAATATTAACACAGCCTGGGAGTTTTGTAAAAAAGAAGATATTAAACACCTCTTTTTCAATGCTCTCATACGAAATCATTCTGGAGGAAAATGGAACTGTATTATTCTAATCACATAAAACATTATCTTAAAAACATTATCTTATACTATAACAACAGCAATTATTAATTACAACAAATCGTTAACTTATTTGTCCTGATGGGTAAATTTCATTTCATTTTCAATTCATTTCTTTGAAGAGATAATAAGCAAAATGTAAACTTGAGATCTCTACAACACGGCTGACCTACTTACCTTATTTATGTATATATTTAATTTATGTTCTTTTTTTCCCTTTGTACATTGGTTTGACACTCAAAAAAGTTATTTTTGTTTTTTTATTGAAATATGATTTTGTCTTTCTGTATATGTATACATGAACGAAGCATATAATTAGGTTTTATGGATTTCGATCCTTATGTTTATCACATTGTTATTAATAAAGATTTGTAAAAAAAGGAAAAGAAAAAAAAACCCGAGAATGAAGCATCCGGGTCTTAGCTTACTGTTTGGCGACCCGTCGCCATTAGTGCAAGCTTGTTGTAGTGGATATATTTTTGGGGTCAAAGTAGTTGTGTTGTCGTGTTTTCCAGCTGCTGGAAAACATAACGCCTTGATAAGGGCATATTGTTTTCCTTATCGAGAAAAAAAAACTAATTTGGGGTCTTGGCCCAGAGTGGCGAGTTTTCGTACTCTGTTCTAACAGCCAGTATAACTTGAGACGCCGAAATCGTGTCTCTGTTTTTTTCTCGGGGTTGTTTTAGTGTCAAGATGTCGCCGTGATGGGGTCTCCGCGTTTGACAGAAATGAAACAGGGCCCTCGTCGCCTGACCCGCACTTGCAGCAGCCCGCTATCCTCCTTCGTTTTTCTGTTTGATGCTAGGGAGCTCGGCGGCTCTCTTCCCGGACTTCGGCCTCAAAACCGCTCACTTCACGGATACAGACATGGAGAAAAACCCCAACAGCAGCGCCAGCACCAAGGTTCCGCCCCGTTCCAGCTCCACAGGCCCAGCAACGGGCGAATCTAAACCCAAAACAGGTGAAAAGTCTTCTGTCAGCAACACTAGATCTCAAAAACAGTGTCAGCATGCTGGGTTTAATATGCTCGTCGTTCTGTGGCCTGCTGGGGCCTAGACGCAGTGGTTGTTTATCAAGTATGGCTGACGTCGCTGTCAAACCATTTGACCCACAAACAGTTAGAACTGTTGCTAATTATTGCACACAACACTGCGTTTGTTATGGTATTAGTCCTGTATTTATGCACAACAGTTGTCATATGCATGAAGGCAGACACACTGACAATTTAAATAAATAAATTAGTCAGTCACTTAAACCTTGAAAGTATTGTTTTCTATTTTACTCACCGGTCCAACATGAACATAACTGTCTGAATGCAGATGTTTTGTTGGAATAAACTATACTCATGCATACACTTTAGTCCCCATGTTCACTTTACAAATAGGAGTAAAATGTTTTCCTTTAGGCTACTTTTTAAGAGTTTAAATAGATCTACATTTCTTCATAAAGATGTAGTGAAATTCTTCCTGTCTTGCATCTGTATTGATGGTTTTTAAATAGTAAGTAGCAATTTTGTATGTTGGTTGCTCACAATGACATCAGTTGCAACCAGCCAGACTGAAATTTTAGAAAAGTAAACAGAGTGAAAAAGTCAGACAAATCCAAATACCATTTTTTTTCTTTTGCCAATTTCAGGTCAAATCATAAAATACAAATACAAGAGTCAGTTTATATATTGATATATTTTTGTAGCTAATGTATATTTCTCTTTTAATTTTAGAAAGCAAAAATAATGGAGGGTCCAAGCGCTACAACCGCAAGCGTGAACCCTCTTTTCCTAAGGCAGACAGTTTCCCAGGCTCTCGTCGCCCCAATTCACAGAAAAGCAAGAATTTTGACAAGAGACCACCTCAGAGAGGTGGAGGACGACAGTATGGAGTTGCAGGAGGAGGTCGACGTGAAGAGGTTAGTATTTTTATATTGTTTTTACATTGTGCATTTCAGCAGTGTGGGAAATGTTTATAAATTACATTTTTAATTTTATCTGGAAGCACAGGACCAGTTTTAAGTTTAAAAAATACTTCAAGTTCATTCTCACCTCTGCCTCTACAGGTAGCAGAGACGCGCCGGGCTGAGTTTAGCCCGGCTCAGTTTTCTGGACCGAAAAAGATAAGCCTGAACCACCTGCTAAACTTCACTTTTGAACCTCGTGGAGGTAATGGTGGTGTTGGAGATGGAGGCCACTCCGGTTGGGGCCGGCGAAACAAATGGGGCCACAAGCACAAGCCCTTTAACAAGGAGCTATTTCTGCAGGCCAAGTAAGCAGCTCTTTAGACACAAGATATTTGAAATCCATGAGCTGAACTTGTGGTATTCAACTCATCTTTTTGTGTTTCAGTTGCCAGTTTGTTGTGTCTGATGACCAGGACTACAAAGCTCACTTCACTGATCCAGACACTCTGGTCAACTGGGACTGTGTGCAGCAAGTAGTGAGTGCTTGTCATCTGTGGCACTAGTACGTGTAAATAAGAAAACATGATATTAATGCATGCAATGACAATCCACATGTGTGCTTCTGCAGCGCATCTACAGTCATGAGGTGCCATCTTGCCCCATCTGTCTTTACCCTCCTTTGGCAGCCCGCATCACCCGATGTGGGCACATCTTTTGCTGGTCATGTATGCTGCACTATCTGTCTCTTAGTGATAAGAGCTGGTCCAAGTGCCCAATCTGCTATGAGGCTGTGCACACTGCTGACCTAAAAAGGTAGTGTACCTCTTACAAAACAACAGAAAACCTTTGCAGAGCGAGCAGTTTAACACAAATTTTCTTGAGTTCGTTTTTGACAGCTGTTTCTTTAATGTCTTGTTGAAGTGTGGTTGCTATGGAGACCAGGCAGTATGCAGTTGGTGATGTAATCACTATGCGCCTGATGCGGAGGGAAAAGGGAGCACTGGTGGCCATGCCAAGTTCTCAATGGGTGAAGGTGGAGGAGCCTGTTCGCTTTGGTGGTAAGTGACATCAATGTGTTTGGTTATGACAAAAAAGACATTTTGTCATTAAAATGGTTTACAGTAATACTACTGAAAATCAGGTTTTACTTCAAGTTTTTATGTCCCAGAGTATTTTGTTTTAAATTTCAGAAATATTCACGACTGTCTCTTGATGGCAGAAATAATTGTGAGCATTTCAACTTTTAAATATTAACTATTGTACATGTGTATTAGACCCTGAACAGGTAATAGGTTGATTTGTAAAATAATTTTACATTAACTGTTAATGTATTTTTATTTTTTTATTTTTTAGACGTGTGTCTTAGCCCATACTCCAAGTTGCTGCTCACCTCCCCGGAACAGGTCTTGAGCCTTGTGGCAGAGGAGAAAGCATTACTTCAGACTCAGCTTAACCAGGAAGACGACACACAGGGCTGCTTTATCCAGAGCGCCCTATGTCTTTTGCAGGTAATGCAAGAGCTACAAGCCAAATAATTACAATATTTTGTCAATGTAATAAACCAAGCAATAGACAATGAAGATAAATTGTTGTATGAAATGAGTTCATGCAAAATAAAGAAATCAAGTAGCTACAAAAATAAATACTAAAAAACATTCATAATGCCTAATAAGTTGATTTTTACAATGCCACTGCATTTTCTCTTGCAAGTCTCCATGTGGAAATACACAATTTATAACTCTGCTTGGTCTTTAGGAGCAAGTGGAAATGCTTCTGAAGCAGCAGAAGGGAAATGCAGGAGATAGTGTTGACTTGTCTTCTCTGACTCTCGAAGAACCTTCTCCTGTGGAGGAAGTGGTAACAAACTTCAGCTATGCCAATGTTAGTTTGAAAATGCTTCTTTTTTTTTTTTTTTCTTTTTTTTTTTTTTTACTTGGATGTCCGTTCTCAAAATGAAAACTTATATTGCATCTGGTATATCTGGTTATACTTATTCACTAAGAGGCAGCCTGTCTTTTTCTCTTTATAGCCTGTATTGCAGTACTCTTCTGCATTTGATGATGAAGTGGTGGAGCTCCCAGAGGATGCTGCAGTTCCGTCAGCGATCCCTGCATGCATTTTGCAAGATGTGGTGGAGGAGCCTCCTGAAGACATGATGGATGCTGTTCCTGAACCCCAGCTTGATGAGGAAAACCCTGCCAGCCAAGCACAGACAGGCCGTCCCCTAGGCAGTGTGGTGCACGGACCTTACTACTACTTTTACCAAGGTGGGTAATTCCCCCTAAATGCTGCCTTTTGTGGGGTTTCCCACCAACTCAACTGAAGTTGATTTTCAGCTTGGGTCAGGTTTGGCTGCCCTAAGGGAGATTATCCAATTTGACCAGAAGGTTCCGGGTTCTTTCTTTAATCAGAATATCTGTGGAATATGTGGAATCAATAATGTGGATACATGCTACTTGCTAATGTCCATCCTGTTTAATTGTCAAAATAATGCAATATCAGATTCCTGAGGACTCCAGGTGTCCATTAATAAGTTTGACATGCATGAGCTGCAGCCAGCTCTTTAACTATGACCAATAAGTAAATTGAAACAGACTTGTCATTTTGATGTAGGCCATTTTACTATGAATAACCATCCAAAATGGGCACGACCTTAGTTATTGATATCTGTAACAATGAAAAGTCATAATAACTGACTAATTTATTTTCTAAGTAATGTGTATTTTTTCCTATTAAAATATTTTAAATTCACTATGTCACATTGTGGGCTCCATTTAGTTCAGATGTAATAAAAGGGTGGATTAACACTCCTCCCTGTATGTATCCTAAAATGTATTATTCTAAGGCCTCTTACTCTCCCTGATGTCATGTTAGTATTATAAGCTGCAAAACATAAGTCCTTACGTTTCAATACACGCTTCAATATTTGGATCGTCTACCTTTTCAAATATAAGGTTTACGGTCTGATTACAGATGTTATTTTAAGGTGTGAGACACATTTAATCAACATGTTATATTTTTTCCTGCTGTTTATCTCATTCTCTACTTTTATAATAACCTATAACCAGTATTTAAGCTTCAATATAACACTGTAGTATTTCTGCCTTCTCAAAAAAATAGTAACATAATTAAAATTCTAGTTTTATTTTTTAATACAAAGCTCACATCTGAAGACAAATTCAGCAATTGATTCAAAAATAAAATCCATTAGCCACAGGAATAACATTTGATATTCAGCGTGGTGAAGTGGGGCTTCGAAACACGTAGCCACAATACTGCTGCTTCAAGAGGTCAATACTGTGGTGAGTGGTCTACTTGGAGCTTTTTCTGACCCTGATTTTAGTGGATGACATTTTCTACCAGCTTATCCACAGTTGCCATAATAGTGATAATATATCATTAGCTCTCAATTTTATAAGGTATAAAATATAACCACTGTCCAAATCCCTGTTTATTTTATTTTAATAGACCCACATTTTTTTTTTTTTTTTTTTGGGAAACTTAAGTTTGGTTGTCAGGCAAGTAAAATATCTCAGCTTAAAAATGTGTGGTATTTTTGAGCTCATTGTAATGTTCATGTCAAGTTTGGTTTTATAATATTTAATATGTTTATATGTTGATGTGAGGCACCTTGATTTGCGGTTGTGTATGAAAAGTAAAAGATGTTCTGAGTCTGAATATTTAAAGTGCAGGAGACATGTCTGTCTTGGATGAATGAGATGTTGTTTTTTTATTTGCTGATATTTCAATGTTGGCTTAACCCTTTTCCTATTACATTTAAACCCCCTCTCACGTGTTTCTTCCTGCAGCTGACGACTGCCAACAGATGTTCTTGCATCCTGTGAATGTACGCTGCCTGTTGCGTGAATATGGCAGCTTGGAGGCCAGTCCTGACTCAATTACTGCCACAGTGGTGGAGATAGTGGGATACACTGTCACTGAGGTTAGCAAACAAAGAAAGACAAATTACACAGTGTAGCAATTTAGAGCCTTTGGTAGCTGAAGACTAATTAGCATAGTTTTAACCCAAACTTAGACTTTTTTTTCCCCCACCCTCATAATTCTTTCTCTGCTTTGGGCATCTTGCAGGAGATCCGCCGTCGGCATCGCTACTTGGCTCATCTTCCACTTACGTGTGAGTTCAGCATCTGTGAGTTGGCTCTACAGCCTCCAGTCCTAACCCAAGAAACTCTGGACACATTTGCAGGTTAAAACCCATTTCCTGTTTTGTGTTGTTTTGTTTTTCCAAAATGTGACATTACAGTTTTAGCACAGATATTTCATTGTAATTTTCCCCACAAACCTTTAGATGAACTGGAGAAAAGAAAGCGCCTGAGGCAGAAGAAAGCAAGGGATGAAAAGCGCAGAGAGAAGCGAATTGAAATTGAGGAAAACAGGAAGCAGGGGAAATGTAAGTATGATTGAGCAGCTCATAAAACCTCAAAATGTACAAAAAGCTGACATCACAGTTTATTTGAACTCATGTGTCCCCACAGATCCGGAGGTACATATTGGACTAGAGAACCTTCAGCATTTCCCAGCATTCGGTTCTCCACCTCACAACAGCAGCCCACCTATACAACCTGACTTCACTTTTATTCCTCCTTCACCTCTCAGCTGCAGTCCCTCCTCTGGTCAGCTTCTTTCTCAAAAACCTGTTATTTAATTTTTTGTCTTTTTGGACTATAGGTGAGAAATGTTTACTCTCATAGGCTAATTTATTAGGTACACCAGCACGATCTAATACAATCCACCCCGTTTAAAATGATCGAGGTGGCCAAAACATTAGAATCACCTCTTCTTATAATGCACTCCCGTACGACTCAAATAACCACTCCAACCTCAATAATAAACAGATAGTTATGGTAAATGGCCACTTATATAGTGCTTTTATCCAAAGGCCTTTACAATGTTGCTTCTCATTCACTGATTCAAACACACACACACCAACGGCGGTTGGCTGCCTTGCAAGGTGTTCACCTGACCCACCAGGAGCATTTTGGGGTTCAGTGTCTTGCCCAAGAACTGTTCGACACGTAGCTAGGAACTGCAATCTAACAACTGACCCTGTGGTCTGTGTACAACTGCGTTACCATCTGAGCTACGGCCAAGTAGAATAGAATGTAGAATAGTTATAACCTTTCTGACAGTTTCAACTTAAAAAGTGAGAAATTGTAAAAATAAATTTTATGACAGAGCTGCTATATTGGATTGTATTAGATTGTACAGGTGCACCTAATAAAGTGCCCAGTGAGTGTATATTGAGCATTTTTTTTCTCTGTCATCTTAGATGGGATGAGATTCCCGAGTCTGACTGGGCAAAGCCCTTCACCCACTGTGGGTAGTGTGGAGGATGACTCCCACTGCATGTCCTTTGCACAGGTGTGTATGACAAAAACATGTCAGATTAAAATTGATTGATTGAAACTGCCTATGGAAAAAGGGTAATGTATAACATAACTACAGTGCCAGTGTTTTATACCATATATATATATATATATATATACTTGACGTGGTGTCACCCTGGTTGTGTCCTGTACAGATGCTAAGGGATGGGAAAGCCAAAGTTGATGCTGGGCCCAGGATCATTACAAAGAAAGGTACTGCAAACCTGCAGATTCTGCGGTGGCTTGTGAAGTGAAGATGTCACACAGTTATAACAGAGATAGTTTAAACGATCAATTTAATTTTACCCTTCTTTCAAAATGAAAAACAAAATTCTGTGCAATCACTTTGCATCCATGAATTACATTAATTATCACAACAGTTTAAAATCATACTATTTAGATCATTGACTGCACATAGTTTACTGGAATAATGTATCTTATTGTCAGCACGGTAAAGACAACACTTCAACCAGCAGCCTAATAACAAGTCTCGTTTTTAGAGCAGACATAGTTATTAGAACATACTATCACTGGCCACTTCATTAGGTGTGTTTATATTAATAAACTCTGTTTATTATTGAGGTCATACCTGATGGTGGAGTTGTACTGGAGGGCATTATATTTTAAGTTGTTTCAAATTTTTGACCTTATCATTAATTTAAATAGGTTGGTCATTAGATTGAACAGATGTACCCAGTAAAGTGGCTAGTGAATGCACAGATCCTTGATGGAAAACTGGTCCAAGTTAATGTGTAATAAGTTGATATAATTATTATTGGTGGTTCTAAAGTTTGGTCTACCTCATTAATTTTTGCCTAAACTGTATAGCTTGGTTTTTGACCTCACAAACATGAGTGAGTGGGCCATTCTAAAATAATATATGTATATAATAATATTATATATATATGTGGCCATAGAATTATGGGTAAAAGAAATGTTTTTTTCCATTTAATCTACAATGTCTGGATACAACACTGGAGCTTTGTGTATTTCCGGTAAAACTTGTTCTAATGGCTGTTGAACAGTTAGTCATTATTGTATTTTGTGTCAAACAGATAAGCTGTTAGCTCCACCTGTAGCAGACAGTGATGGAGAGAGCGATGGGTCAGACCGGATCCCGGTGCCCAACTTCCAGAATTCCTTCAGCCAGGCTTTTGAGAAGGCACTTCTGCAATTGGACAATGGTCCAGCTTCTTCACCACAACCTGTGGTTGAACCAGGTCTGGAATATATGAAATAAGTATATTATTATTATTATTATTATTATTATTATTATTATTATTATTATTATTATTATTATTATTATTATTATCTATATTATATATTCAAATTAGTTTATTTTGCCAAAAGCAAAGTGTTTTTTCTTATGCTTGTATTCATTCTTGGTGTCTTATTTTTCAGAAGAGAGAGGAGGAAAGAAGAAAAAGAAAAAGCAGAAGCTTTTGTTCAGCACATCTATGGTTCACACAAAGTAGACAACACTGAAGTTCATTTAAACACATTATTTCTCGAATTGATCTTCCCACTGCTCGTGTTTTTACTTCCATGCTGATCGTTCTTGGAACTATAAGCAATGGAATTAGGTTTTAGTGTGTAGCCAAAGTTAATGCTGCTTTAGTCATTGTCATATTGGCTTGAGCCACTGTTGGGGTGTTAAGGCCATTAGTTTAATTTTTATTAGTAGAACTAGGCCGACGCTTTGCAGCAACCTCTTGGCTGTGACACACTGAAAGCCTTAAGGTTAACATTTAGTTTGAATGCTAAGTTAAAAAAATATATAACAACCTCCTGACTCTCATGGTATAAGTGCTTTGGGCTTTTCATTGCTTCCAGACACCTTAATTGCATCACGGTGATTGTTGTATGATTACACATGCGTAACATTGATGCCATATAGGGTGCTTTATATTAGAGTAGCAGTCAGCCAGCTGCGGGTATGTTGCACCTTTGAATCTTTCCAGGATACTCGGTCTTGAGACATTATCAATCTGGAACTTGCACCTTAGACCTGACGGAAACATCTTTTTCAGCATTTATCTCTGGTAATAATTTGGACTGGAACTTGGCTCTTCAACAGGAGAGGTTTTAGGGATGTCTGTTTTGACATCTATGCCCCAGTATTTTGTAACAACACCGATACATACCAACAAGGTTAAATTAAATTGTAGGGAAGTGAAAACACAGTATTATTAAAATTAGGTCTGTTGTTTTAACAGAATTCAAGTATATTTTGCCTGGTTAAACCATAAATATGCACTTTCTTTTCAGCTTGTCCACTGTCATCTTCTGTTGTAGAATAGTTACTAACATTTAACATGACTTCCCCAGTTTAGTTTCAGTGTTGGAAATGTGTGACATTAAAGAATTGCTGACATGCTGAAATGCTTGTGAAACCTGAAGAAAAGCAGATTGAACTTTTTTTTTTCCTTCTGAGGGTTATATATTCACCTTTTAATTTTGAGCAAGTTTATAGGCTAGTTAACAGAACTAGTCTGTTGATAAAAATAAACAATTATGCACAATCAAGGAACTGAGTGTTTTTTTTTTTTCTGCCATGAGCTAACACGGAGGACGAAGGATTAGGTTTTCTGTGGTCAAACACTAGCAATCACCATCGAAGTAGGACAGTGCCTCTTAGTCATGCACTATTTATGTTTTTCCACTTGAGGGCAGTGTTAAACCTGAATTTTATTGTACGGACTGTTACCAGAGTTCAATTAAATTCATAAGAATATTGACACACAAATTATGTGGCCTGCCCTGTTCTTGGCATTACAATTCTTAATGAGACGCCCATTAGTCACAATCGTATTTTTCCGAGTTTGTAAAGGAGGACTCTACACCTAATCGGTTTATTTTTAAAAAGAAAATGACCAATTAATTCTACATAGCTGGGATGGGATCAGTCACATTGTCCCAACTTCAGTCAAATATCAAGTCACAGACGTATCAAGTTATACATTTAGCTTAGCATCAACCGGAAGTCCCAACGGTGGGGCTTTTTAAAAATAAGGCGAAAATCGCTTATTGCATTATCTAGACAACCAAGGAACATCCAGTTAATTCCTCTGTCGCCGTATGTACATTTAGCCCCTCAGTTAAAAGCACAAATTTTGCAATAATGTTAGTTGAGTTCATTTTATCATAAACTTTGTTTTGAAAAAAACCGGAACACACATCTTGTGTTGGCTCACTTGACACTGTAAGGCTAACCAGTGGGGCGGCTTGTTCAGTGCTGTGTAGTTTAGCCTGTCAACAACACTGCAACCTGAGACGGGATAGCCAGCCAGCAGGCTAGCTAAGTAAACTACCTAAGTTAGCTACCCAGCTAGCCCTGCATTAACCTGTTGTCAAGTCTCGTAATTAATTTGCTACGTGTTCTAATTGTAATGCACTTGAAGTTGTTTCGACGGGAATAGGCAAAACGGACTTTCCTATTAGGTAAGTTGTCTGCAGTTCCAGTTCGGAATCAAGCGAAAGACAGGTTCAGTTAGTGTTTCCATTTTGCGAGTTCAGCCTCTTCAGTTGTTAGCTTATGGCTGCTAACCAGCAAGCTGTTGCGCTTATCAGTTATTTAAAGTCTTCGCATTTATTAGACATCTCGAACTTTATATTTGCTCTCAATGTATCGTGTTCAGTCTAAACTTGTGCGTAGGTTTGGTGCATTAAATGCACTCTTTTTGTGTGCAGGCCAACTCTGTCTTTTTGCTAAACTGGACCGGGTACTGTCCCCGATACGAGGTGTTTAATGTGAACAGACAGGCAGGAAGAAAAGATAACAACTGGTTGCCAATTCTAGACAGGGTGACTTTAATGGGGATGGTTCTTATTAAAAAAATCACTGTATTCACCTAGCTTAGTTAATTGGCCTTTGCTGTAAGGGTGTTTAGACTTAATAACTATAAATGATCTTTGTGAACGTCTCTTATACTAAATGATTAGTTTTGACATGATTGTATTTCTTTTCCATTTGGGGCATATAACAACATCTTCCAGTTGTCAAGTACTCTTGGTTACTTGTTACATTTACAGCCAAGTTTAATTCTAACGTCCCTCTATTAATTAAATAAGTTTATTGGCAATAAATATGACAATCTTACCTTATCAACTGGATTGTGTTCCTATTATTACTAACAAATATTCCAAACTGATTAAACTCTACAGCCGATAACTTGAGTTATAGATTTAGATGTTGCACACTGGGGTGCATTTCAAATCACTTGAGAAAAACTAAATTTCTTGTAAATATTTGGCATGAACCCATTGTCTCCATTAGGACGTTTCCTCTGCATAACTGGCTTAACCAGGTTACCGACTTAATATATTTTCCTAGTTTCCCTCTGTGCAAAAACACTGTACTGGTTTTGTTTAAGTCACGTGCCAAAGAAAATCAAAGAAACGTGTCTTTATTTGTGCAATCACTGATGCCTGTCACTTGTTTTGAATATTCAACATATTTACCATGTCAGAAGAAAAGCTGGATAATTTTAGACCTGTTGATTGTTTTTGTTTGTGGCTTTTGGTATTGTGTTTTGTGTAGTATGCTCATATATCCAAGCTACAGAAAGCTGTCCTAATCCTTGCTGTGCTGCTCGACCCACCATCGCAGCAAATGTTTAGCATTCCATCTTGGCAAAGGCGTTTCCGTTAGTGTCTAAAGTTCAGATTTTCAGTTTGTTTGCTAAGCACGAGTTACTGTATTTTTTCTTCATTTTGTTTTTCTTCCCATTTTACATTCTTTGTGCAGTCTTCTGCTGTTTGGCTCTTCTGCTGTTCCCTTTCAGGGGTCGCCACAGCAACTCATGTGCCTCCATCTAACCCTATCCTCTGCATCCTTTTCTCTCACATCAACTAACTTCATGTCCTCTCTCACTACATCCATAAATCTCCTTTTCCATTGTTTGTGCAGCAAATGTGTGAATTGAAATAATTTAATCAACAGCTAAGTTGTTAAAACTTATCAACCTAAGAGTAAAAATGACAGGACAGCAAACAGCATCATTGTTAAGTGATGGCAGGTGACCAGTTATCAGGGGTTTAAAGCAAATGTAAAACAGAAAATGTTCTCACACAAAAATGACCGATAATGACTTTCCTTGTGTGTTTTGTTGTTTTTTTTTTATGTCTGGACATGTGCCATCAGCACAGATGCATGGGCTTGACTATGTTTATTCAACTCTGTATGCATGCATACTTTGTCATCTCCTTTGAATGTAGGTGTGAGAACATAGCTGTGCTGTGATTTGTCCACCACAGCCCTAAGTGCAGCAGTATCCAAGTACAGAAAGTGTACGTGCTATGTTGACACAGAGTGTGGCTCTCCTTCTCTTCATCTAGGCTCCTTCCACCTTAGTGATATGACATCACTACTTGGTTGCAACAGAAGCCAGAGCTCTACAGCAGACGGTTGACATCTGATCAGGTAACATATGCTGAAATTGTTCACAGGGCTTTCCTCCAGGTTTTTTTTTTATTTTTCTGAAAGGGCTGTTGCACAATATGAGCAACATGTGGAAAGCATTGTAAGACGTAACAATGGAGACTCTTAAAGGGCTAACATGGAACTGCTGGAATTCCACTGTTTTCTATCTTTGTTCTCACTGTAGAAATGACCAATGAAACAGATATATTGTCAAAGTGTGTCCACAGACTGGTGCTCGTTCTCATATTTCTCAATTATTTATTGGTATTATGTGTATCGTGTATTATGTTATTATTAATATATTTAATTATCACTACTTTTAGACTGAAGAGTCTAAGTTTAAGACCATCAGAGGAGGAGCTAATCCTTTAATAGCAGTCAGGTATGAGTTTAAAGTGGAATCCCCCATTCACTATCTAAGCACAGCTTGCCTGGGTTTCAACATGAGAATAAAAACAATGATATTGTACAGCTGACCAGCTGCTCCCCTGTCTAACATTGCAACTGAAGAACCATTTTGTTTAGATGTTTGTAAGCTGTAATTCATCTTCGCGATGCACATTATGTATAAATTAGTTTTGATTGATTAGAAGTGATTATGGCAAAACAAAATGATAGTTTTTAATAATCTGTATTACAACTGCCCGAACATAGCTAAGTCATATAATTTATTTTTTTGTCCTTTCGGCTTCTCCTATGAGTTCAGGATCGCCACAGCAGGTCATTTGTCTGCATGTTGTTTTGGTACAATTTTTAACGCCGGATGCCCTTCCTAATGCGACCCTCCCCAATTTCTACTGGGCTTGGAGCCGGCACTGCATGGCCGTTGGGGGTTCAGTGTCTTGCCAAGGGAGGCTTCAAGATATGGTCAGAAGGAGTGGGGCGCAAACCTCCGACCCTATGCCACTGCCTCCCCAGTGAACAATGAACCGTTTGGAAAAAATGATAAAACAATGTCCGTTTGCATATGCTTTTGTTTTTTTGCTGAAACAAAAACACATCGGGCAATGAAGTATCCACTAAATTAATATTTAAAATGTGTAGCCAGATGCAGTATATGTAAATTGCTATTTAAGATGTATTGTAACTTGAGCTCAATACCAACACTTCTGAAACTCATCACATTGCAAGTAGAGCTTTTGCCATAGAAAAAACACTGGTGTACCATAATTACTACATCCCATTTAGTTTCACTAGTTTACAGGTGTACTTTTTCTCATATGAGAAGGGAAAATGTCTGCAGTAAATAAAATGACTATATAGAGTAATCAAATATAAAATGTTATTAACTAGCAAAAATGACTGATAGCAACGACTTTTGGAGAATGACTCCATAATACACAGCATTTTTGTGAGATAAGCGTAAAGGTTTACCTTAAACACACCAAAAATGTATTCATATTAGCGCTGTATGATAAGGAAAAAAGACCTATTACAGTAAGTAGAAAAAGCATTTTCAAAAAGAAAATGCACTGAATGCTTCAGCGCTGAAAGGAATTTCCAAGCAAAGCTGAAAAAAGCTAAGCTGTCTTTGCTGAAAGAGCTGAAATTTTTTCATAAAGGCTGAAGCTGAGAAGTTGATGTGTGTGATATCACCTACTATAGCTTGGCCATTTGCAATATGCAATATTTGCATTCTGCAATACACACTAATAGAGAAGTTGAAAAGTCACCAAAAATGTACCTCAAACTAAAACTGTGGGTCATTCAAAAACCATAAAATATATTAAAAAGTGGAATCCAAGGAATCAAAAGCCAAAAGCATTAATTTCTCAAACTCTTTTATGATGTGAGCTCGGCATTTCACTATGCTTGTTCTGTTTGTGGTCCCGTGTGAGACGTCCACATTATTGGCACACATGCAAATACTGGTCACGCAGCTACTGTGAATAGTCAATATCACAATATGACAGATGTTTTGTATCATTCGATATCATATGGCACAGCCCTAATTCACATAAGACTCATGGAAGCTGAAAAGGTGTTCGTAATGATTTATTTTTTATCCAGACTCCCACTAAGCCATTTTGTGACAGTAATTCAGCATGTGCAATACCAGGAGTCAGTGAAGTAGCTAAGTATTATTCACACCTGTTCTTTTCCTAGTGTTAAAATCCCTTAAGTGAAAAATGGCTATAAGTGTGAATATACAGTAGATGACCAAAACAACAGTGTGAGGGTCAGGCTGTGATCAATAATCTTGAATAGATATCTGTCTCACTCATGTATGATTGTGTAGCCTAGGGCGCTCCCAAGACAAAGTCCACATTAATGTGTAGATAGGGTGAGTGCTGCATGCGTAATTACTGTGTGAGTTGATTTTTGCAAGATGCAGTGCTGTTGTGGAATACATTACTAACAGAAAAGTCCATAAAGCAAATGTTTTGTTTTTTGTTTGTTTAAAGGTGCTCTTAAAGATGATGGCTACTCAGGTAGAGGTTCAGACTGGAGAGGTAGGGAGGACAGTGGCGGCTGGACGACATCATCTGAGTCCGTTGACTGACTCTAGCAACAAGAACCTCATTGATATCTCTCCCATCAGTCAGTCCCATATTATCACTCCAGAACCTAACAAATCTGTCCCTGGCCCCAAGCCCCGACTCACTCCCAAACCTTTTGTTGTGGATAAAAACCCCACTATAAAGCCCATACTTGCCCCTAAGCCCCAAACCAAACCACGACCAGAGTCCACGCGACTTGCTGGATACCTACCAGAGCTTCCATGCAGTGCAAAACCACAGCAACCAGTTGCCACTGGCCAACCAAGGCCAATGTCAACTAACCCCAACCGTCCTGCCCCTACCACCTTTAAAATGTCTAACAAGTTGAACACTGGACAAACAACCAAGCCAGTTGTCCAGCCATTCAAACCAGCTTTTTCCCTTGACCCTGGAGACCCCAGCAAACCAACTTTTCCTATTCCAGCGGAGAGGCGGAAAACTGCTCCAAAAAGCTTGGCCTACTCCAAGAGCCTTAAAAAAACAGTTGCAGAGTGCCCTGGAACCAATGAAAAGGAAGACGAGAAGGACCAGGTCACATCCTGCAAAGGTGGGGCACCTATTACCAGAGCCAAGTCCATGGGTTGTCTTGACCAGTTAGAGCAGAAGGAGGAGGAAAAGGAGAAGGAAAAAGCTAAAGCTGTGGCATCTGTGCCACTGCGACCCCAGCCTAGAAGCGCTAGGCCCAGACCTGTATCAGCCATTTTCCTTGACAGTCCAACCAAGACAGAAACACCGGTTCCCGCCCCTCGCTTGGGTGGGAGACGACCTCTTTCAGCTGATCTCACATCCAAATTTGAGTCTATTGGTCTTTCACTACATCGTAAAACTCCAAAGGCAAATACCAAGGAAAACACTCCAGAGGAGAAGGCACTGCCACAGTTGAGAGAGCAAGAGAAAACCCTTCAAAGTATCACACTACAAAGTCCCGATGGCGTAGCTAAGCCTGCAATCTCAGATCATAACAACAAAAAGACAGACGAGATGGATGTAAAGGACACTGATGAGAGAGAGTGTGGGACTAGCATAAAGTCACGTATCAGTCTTCTTCTGGATTCGTCCTCATCTCCTGGGACTGCTGTAACAGGCCAAGGGTCAGACCTTAACTCACCAGTGCAAGTTGTATCTGAGAGCGAGCCACCAGTGGGTGTTAAACAGCTCATCAAGCAGCTGACAGAGGATACAACGCCAACCCAGAGTCCCGTCATGAAACCAGCACTGAAGCCTCGCCCCTTGCCATTAGACCTAACCAAATTGTAAGAGCTGCTCTTAATCTGTCCACTGTTTGTTTTTGTCTAATGTCTTTGTCCAGGAGTTCCATTGTCATGCATGGATTTTGTCTTGTCTGATGTATGTTCATCAGGTTTTCATCTGAGAAGTCACCAGACCTTGGCAGTGGGGCAACAGACCTCAATGAGATCAGCAAAGATCCTCAGAGGAGGGTAAGAGAGGGACAACACTTCATAGGCACTGGTTTCTATTGTGCTTGGTTTAGGTTTCACAAGCAAATGAGAATAAAAATTTGAAACTCTGTTAGAACTTAGAGCTAAGAATGGCTTTCAGATGCTATTCCCTGAACAGATTTACTTTTAAGTATCTTTCTGCTTTCTCATCCAAAAGTTTATTATTGTAGTAGTAGTAGTAGTAGTAGTAGTAGTAGTAGTAGTAAAGTTAATGAAAGTTGCTATGTAGTTACTGCTGTAAATTCATACATGAAATACAGATTTCAAATAAAAACATAGTTTACATTTCCTGTCAATCTCGGTTTGTGTTAGTTTAGAGAAACATTTTCTTAAAGGAAATGGGACATTGCCACTAAAACAATTGTCACTGATGTACAAAGCTATGAAACATAAGACGAACGGCACATTAATCGTACCCGGTAGCAGCTGGTTATTAAAAAACGCAAAGAGAGGTCACGGGGAAAATGTCAACACAAAGAGTCTTTGATTACCACCTCTGCACCACACCCACTGTTAAGAGGTCAGCATAGAACAAGGGGATATCATTTCTGCACTGACAGTTGGTACATTCAGTCACTTGAACTCCTTTATGTACACTATTGTGTCCTGTTCTGTTGTCACGTCAAATTTGTTCTTTTCTGGTTTGTAGTAAAAAGTAATTCAGTTCAGAACCACTTTCAAAATATTAAATTCTTTACAGATTACTTCATAATGTGGAGTTTTGAAGGACTTTCCCCTTTGTTAGTTAAAATGAACAAATAGACTATGTTCCAAGATTGCATCACTTAACAATTCTGTGTACTTGTCCAATTTTCTCAGACTGAAGAATCAGCTGTCACCCCCAGAGACCAGATGACATTTATGGATTTTACAGATTCCCAAGCGCATGTTAAAAAGGCCTTCGCTCCTGAAGGGCCTGAGGCGGGAGAGAAGTTTGGCCCCACTTCTAAGGAAAGTAGCCTTGGTATTGAAGTACAGACAGTGAGAGCATCTTTGTTTGAAAACATTGTGGAGAGGCACAGTGTGCTGATGGTGAATGAGACTAAACCTGTAAACAAGTTCAAGGAAACACTTAGCAGCCCATCTTTTAAAAGAGGATGTAATGAAGATGAGGGAACTGTAGTCACTGCTACCTACAAAGAACCTTTAGCTCCGTCAAGTCCTCTTCAAGTGGTACATGCCTTTGACACTCTGCAGGCAGTCGAAGAGAACAGGGCAGTGAGTGAGAACATCCCATCAGCTCACTGGGAGGATAAAGCCATGACACTACGCTCCAGACGATCAGAGGGGAGCCTGCTGATGACTGAGAGGACTGGTTCAGCACAACAAGAATCAGCTTTGACTTTGACAGCAGAACAGCATCCACGATATCTCAGAGTTGGAGCTTTGCAAAAGTGGACTACAACAGATTTTGACCAACACAAAGTTATGGAGAAAGGCAAACAAACAGAATCACAAAGGGAAGTTGCTATAGATAAAAAGAGAGATGAGCAGAAAGAGGCAGAGCAGGAGGAGGTTTGTGAGACAGCTAAAAATTTGAAAAAACAGCCAGAAGAACAGCCTAAAGCCAAGGCAACCTACTTTGCTTTGACTGCACAAATACAGGAGCCAGTTTCGCCTGTATATGCATTAACAAATGAAGGAGGCATGACTTTGCCATTTAATGATTTAGCTGTGAGGACTGTTGTGGGTGGTTCTCGAGGGAAGATTCTTCCAGTTAGGAGGAATCCATCATTAGATGAAGCTTTTGGAAAAATCTTCCAATCGCAAGATCAAGTTGACGATTCATTGATGGGAAGTCAGCTATCAAACAAGGAGATCAGATCTGTGTCAAATGGACAAACAGAGGAAATAATTGAGGTTGAAAAGAACAGAGAATTAAAAAGGGAGACAGAAAGCCACCTAGCTAAAATGAGACTGCTTGAAAGGGATAAGCAGAGAAAGCTTGACTTAGAGAAACAAGCACATTTAGAATTTGCAAAAATGAAGGAGACCGAGATGCAAAGAGAATTTGAAAGGCAAAGACAGAAAGGCTTTGAGATGGAGAAACAAGAGCTAGAGGAGAAACGACATGCACTGGAAAGACAAAAACAAATAGAGCTTGAAAAGCATAAACTGCAACAACTCGAGAGAGAGAAACAAAGAGAGCTAGAAAGAGAGAGGCAACGGCAGCTTGAGCGAGAAAAACAGCTAGAATTGGACAGACCAAGACAGAGTGAAAGAGAGAGAATGCGAGAGCAGGAAAGGGAGAGGCTAAGACAAAGGGAGGAAGAGCGGCAAAGAGAGCAGGATATGGAGAGACATCTGGAAATTCAAAAGGAGAAAATGGAGGAACTGGAAAGAATGAAAGAGTTGGAGAGACACCTCTTCAGAGAGTATAAAAAGCAGAAGCAGATAGAAAAGGAGAAGCAGCAGGTCTTGGAGCTTGAGAAGCAAATACAAAGGGAGAAGCTGGAGAGAGAGGCAGAGAAAATAAAACAGATGGCTCTGGATCAGGAAATAATAAGACTAAAAGAGCTTGAAAGAGAAAGGGAAAGACAAAGGGAAATGGAAAAGGAACGTCAGAAAAAGCTTGAGTGGGAAAAGCAGAGAGAGCTGGAGAGACAGAGACAAAGAGATTTAGAAAGAGAGAGACAGAGACAACTAGATCTCGAGAAACAGGAATTAGAAAACCAGAGGCTGAGACAAGAACAGGAGAGGGAAAGGCAGAGGAAGGATGAGCTGGAGAAAATCAATGAGATGGAGAGAAGACAGCTTTTGGAGTTTGAAAAGCAAAAGCAGGCTGAAAGGGAGAGACAACAAATTTTTGAGCTTGAGAAAAAGAGACTGAGGGAAAAGATGGAAAGGGAGGAGGCACAAAAAATTAGACAGATTGCTAAACAGCAAGAAGCTGAAAGACAGCGCCAGAAAGAGAAGCAGAAGAAAGAGGAGCAGGAGAGGGCAAGGTCGGAGGCTTCACCTCTTAGGCCTAAAGTGGTGGATCTGGACTCTGTGTTCAAAAATGATCCGTTGCCCAAGGTTGTTTCTCAACGCAGTGACCCTGCAATGCGATGGAAGGAGCCATCTCCCATAGCAGAGGAGTCTTACAAACCTGCCATCCTTGACATAGACTCTTTCACATCTCAAACCACACCTTCACATCTTTCCCCCAGTAAAGACTTGTTTCCTGTCCCTAGTTTTCAGGGAGTAGACACCAGTTTTGGAACTAGATCACAAACCACACCTGAGAGAGATGTTAGCTGGAAGGTGCCACCACAGACTTCAGGCAATTTCTCAAGTCCACTATGGACAACGTCTCCTCAGGACCCGTGGGAGCTCTGGCCTAATGAGATGTCTGTGGATAAGCCTGTGGCTGAACTCAAGAAACATGCTAACAGATTTGGCCTAGAGCAACTCCTCGTGAAGCAGGAGGAACGGCAATTGGCATCACAGAGGCACTTGCCTGCTGTGGTGGATGACCCATTTTACTTGGCCCCTTTCCCTCAGAGCAGAACTGTTGGTTCTCCAGGTGAAGGTTCTAGAAGCCCCCTTGCAGAGCCAGTCTGGGTCTCTAGAGAGCCACAACGTAAAGACACCAGGGGAGAAATCCAGAGCCACAGGAGATCACAGGGATCCCAGGTTAGTCAGAGGCATTAAAGATTTTCAAATTTCATGTTGAAAATACTATATTTTGTAAATTTCATCCAGAGACAGTTTAAATTAAAACTTTTTCAGAAAATGAGAAACATAAATCTGAATACTGAATGCAAAAGCCCCTTTAAGTGTATCCAGTCTCCATTGTAAATCTTCCAGATTAACAATAAAATATGTAGCTTTTAGGGGAGATTTGTGTTAGGTGATTCGGATTAAGAGTTTACTCAGGTTGTCATGTATGTCATAGGAATTGAACAGGATGCGGTCTCGCAGTGTGTCGCGGCGATCAGCTCCTTCAAGCAGTGCCGAGGAGGGCGGCCTTTCCAGGTTGAGGAGTCGCAGCGCTCACAGAGAGCGGGACCGCTACAGCTGGGTAAGTCAGACTGCTAGTAAATCAGCATTACAGAAAAGCTATAGCTCTGATTGAAATCCACTGCTCAAGTTAGTGCTTCCATATGAATGTTGACTGAGCTACCTTCATTACAATCACTGTTTTTTTTATTGGACTGTTCTTCAAACAGGTGTGTAGAGACAGGGAGGCAAATCTATGTGCACTTGATAATGAGCACTGTGTGTGATCGTGCATGTGTCTCGTGCAGTGAAAACTGACTGTAGAATAACCGAAGTGCAGTTAGTCAAATGAACTTTGACAGCTTCTGTGCTCAGGTAGTAAAGGCATTGTGACTAATTTTAATGGCATGGACCTGTAGCCCTAACTCCACCCTTCCCACATCACAATCTAGGGAACTGGCTTCTCAGACCTGTAATTCAGGATTACACAAATGGCTAATAAGTGCATGTTCTCACTGCCCATTTATAAGAAGACTGTCAGTGTGGCTCAGGGAGCTCTAAGAAGTAAATTGACCCATAATGATCATGTATCCTGCATTCAAGTAGACACATAATATTAGGTGTATGTGTGACTGCGTTCCTCTGGGCTGCTTGGTAACCCCAGTCATTTCTAACTTGAAATCTGTAAATTCAGCTTTTTACTATATTTTGAAATTAGTAAATAAAATTTGCCTCAATTTTTGCAACTATACACATAAATATGTACAAAAATTATGTGCATTGAGGCCCATCCAGTGTAATCAGATATACATGGTTGAGTTAATTTGGCCTTTTATAACTGAGGCTGTAATTACAGGCCCTTTTTTAAAAGCCTTCTCAGAGGTAGAGTAATTGCAGAGTACTATGAAGCAGAGCTCAAAATAAGCACTTAAGGTCACTACCACCATCTAGTGGTTGTGTTTCTCATTGTTCGTTTCATTTTTCCTGGTGTCAATGTAGTATTTGTCTTGTTATTGCTCTCTGTGCTGTTTCTTGGTTTGGCGCTAATTACAGTAGTTTAATACAGAACAAGAATACACAGTGTTTTTGCATCTCAGAAAATGTTGCACATAATAGAAGGTCCCATATTGGTGAAAGTCAGTACAATAAATATTTTCAATTTGTTTAAGGAAATATCAAATTGTATTGGTATTCAGCTGCAACTAAGAGTCATTTTTTATATATTATTTAGGTGTAATTTTTAATCACTAATCAACAGTCAAAACCAAACATGTTCAGTTTACTATCACATAACACAAAGAAAACTTAATATATCCTGAGCAAGATGCTGTATTATACAATTTAAAGCGCTATATAAGTGGCCATTTACAGGTTTTGTGTAATTATATTAATGAAGCTTAAAAGAAAATGCCACCACAAATAAAAGTTCTTAAAAACTAGCATTTTTTTAAACTTTAACAGGGTTAAACAGGGTTTTAAGAAAATAAACCCTGAGAAGTTTTAAGTAATCATTTTCTAAATGATTACATTTTCTTGAATTGTATACACTAGTAGAAATGTGCTCATCCTCACATCAGTGAGGTAATAGCTATGAGGTGAATCATTGGTCAGAAGCTCTGATTGTGGTGAGTAGGACAGAGGAGAATTGGGCACCAGGCTGAGAGCTGTGTTGTACATGTGGCCGTGCTGTGTGATTCTAAACTGCTTCTGGGTAAGTGACAACACAATACTGTTCATGCAGTTTTTCTCTGTAAGATATATACATCCTCTTACATAACTATGAATATACTGTAGGCAGTTTTTATACTCTGTATAAATGACTGCATCATCTCCATTGTGTGGTTGCTAGTTGGGTTTCTGTCTGGGGCTGGGGCACAAACTGATGAGCTCAGCAGAAGAAGGGAAGTGATGAAGTCACTTGCAGTAGGTGATGTTTAGTGCTAAGAGGAGGAATTTTCAGGAAATTTGCAGATAGTAACAAGATTCACGTTGTTATATAATGTATGTCAAACCTTGAACATTTCTTGTTATTTACAATAGTAGAAGAAATATTGCGGCTTCTCTGGATTTTGAGGCTTAACTACACTTGGTTATCAAATTGAGATGATACTGATTACTATAGCTTTGCTGTTTTATTGTTAAGTAATTGCTACACTTTTACTACCTAAAGATGAGCATTAAATATTCAACAAATATGTAATTTAGCTTTTTAGACTGTCTGCTACCTAGCGCATAATAGAATAAATGCTCAGGCAGCCATTATTAGGGTGAATAGTGCATAAGAGAGGGTCCGTTTGTGGCGCTGCTGGAAGCTAAGCAACTTGCAGCAGACAACCTTGCCTTTTATATAAGCACTTCAAAGAAAAGTTAATCAGATTACCTCTAGGGGGCATAGGTGGACAGGGATTCTGTTTTTATGAGCCTCTCTGTCCCAGATTGCTTTGGGGTTAATTCTCCAAAGTGCCTCTGGAGTCACCCAAGTGTGGCTTTATTTAGGGTACCAGATCACTGGTACCATATTACAGAGACCTGTTTAGGTTGGTAGCTTGTATCAGCAAGTTAAAAGCATCTGTTCTACTGCTTTAGTGCGACTGACATTCAAACAAACATCAATTTAATGCTGTGATTGCTGCTTTGGACAATGTTGAGCTGACAAACAGGTTCATTTCACTGGCATAGCCACACCTGTCTTTTCACTCTCTCTTATGCATGTCTCATCAATCTATTAATAGTTTTCACTCTAACATGATCGCTTGGTTGAGCTTCTACCTATCAGATTATATCACGCTTTTGCCCCCTTACTTTTTCTCAATGCTTTAAATAAAGGTGCTACAGCTTTTCTTTTTTGCTAACATTTGTCTCTGCTTTTCTATTCTGGCTGACGCTTTAACGTCTTGCCCTGCAACTGAATCAGGCTGTAACGACAGAGCACCGCAGAACATATATCTCCCTCCCCTCTCCCTCTGCTCTGAATCAGGGACCTCCCATTCTCTCTCTCACTCTGCCTGACTCTGTTCCACACTCCCTTTCTCCACCCAATTTCTCCTTGACAGTGAGTCCTACAGCACTGAATACCGAGAGCAGCACTGCTGACGCATTTTCCCCTACCTGTCCATACCTGCAGAAGTAGGCGAGCAGAGAAACATTTTCCCTCTGTTCCTCTTTTCTCCTTTAGATTTGACCTTCGCACCACATAACTCCTGTTTCCTCTGTTTGAGATTGCATTTGTTGCCTTCGGGTTTTCCTTTTGGAATACGAATGACTACAGCAGCTTCTCTTTTGCCACCAGCTATCCTGCACCATTTCTCCTAACAGCTTTATGCAGGAGGGTAGTGTAGTACTACGCACCATGAGGATGTAGCTTTGCTGAATGGATGGATTCCTCAACTTTCAATCTGGGACTTCTTTTGGAAGAAACAGTTCAACACCAGCTGTGGGAGAGCTGTCAGGTCAGCTGTATCTGAAGCTCAGGAGGATCAGGACAGTGGAGCTCACACCTGGAGAATTGGCATAGTGTTCTTGAAACAAGTGAATAGATAATTGAAGGTTCTGCCAAAACAAAAATAATATGTTGGTCTGACTCTGTTGCTGCTTATTCTATTAGCACTTGAATAGGTGTTTCTACTTTGTACCTGAAGCCAGGGAAGCATGGCTGAGAAACCTGTTGGTAGACAGCACAGCGATTTTTCAGACTGTCTTATGAAGTAGTGGGGTGCATAATTACTACTGAGTGCTGGCCTTACATAACATTTAGATGCATACCTGGATTGTGTGACAGGTATATTAAAGTAGGTATATTCTATATTGTGTGTGCATTGAAAAAGACACCCAAAAACTTCCCAGTTCACTTAGTACGTTAGCCTGAAGGCTTCACAATGATGAGTTGAAACAGAAAGGCCATTTAGAAGTGAAACGGAGGCGAGCCTAAGTCCTGTAACAGCAAAGGGCTGGCTGCTGTTCTTATACTGCAGTGGTGTGATCAGAAGACACTACCAACATCTCCACATTTTACCTGCTGAGCTGTGTTCCTGACTGCTTCAGTAGTATCCCTGCAACACACATCAGTGAAACTGTCCCTGGACTGTCACCTCTCCAGCAGAACTAGACTCTAACAATCTTCTGTTGCTGTGATAACACAACTCAATTCCCAGACTCTAATCTGACACAGCAGTTCTTGTAAGTGGGTTGTGATGGAGTATCTGGGGGACAAGCTGTCAGTGGCTCACTCTCAGGTGTCGGGATGGATGGGAAATGTCCGTCGCTCCCTTCATGGGGCACTCAGCTTTTTATCCAGCTCGATAGAGGGAGGAGGCAGGGCAGGAAACGAGAATGGGGACTTCAGGAGAACCAGCTCCCTGCGCTCCTTGGCTTCACGCAGCAGGGAGTCCATCCACAGGTTCTCACTGCGCAGCCAGCAACGTCTGTCTTTACGCAGGCGCACTGCACCCAATACCCCAACCACTGTAAGAAAACATGCTCATTTAAAATTCTAATACTCAACGGGAACTATAGGTGCCAAGTTTCATCGCTCATTCCAGTTAACAAAAATAATTGAGAAAAAAATAATTATAAGTAGAGCCATAACAATGTGCTCAGTAGAATTGGAGTCAAGCAAAATTTGTATGCAGATTTGTAATGTAAGTCTTAACAGCTGCTCCTTCATCAACTATTTGCTCTCTAGCCAAGTATGCCAAGAACTTCTGCATCAGCCTTTTTATGTACAGACACTCCTGCTTCTCATCTATCTTTGTCTTTGCTTTCATCACATTGTTGTAGTGGTTCTTCAGCTTATTCTGTTGCATATCGCTGAGTTTTCAGTAATATAATTAGTAGTGAAATAAGATAGAGAAGTGTCTTTGTCTCAACTAAACTTTCGAAGAGGAGGGGATGTGTCTTTGGCGTTCTTTCACTTTCCTTCATGCTGACTTCTAAACTGGTCTGTTTATTAAGGATAGATTTAAAAGATGCATATATGGAATTGAATAAATTCCTATCAGTAGGTTACGCCTGTTTGCTGATCTGCTTTGCAAACAACATGAGTCAGAGCTCCTTAAGATAAGATGTGTTTTCATGAAGTTTGTGTGTTTTCATCAGTTGTGTTGTCGTCTTATACATCCCCAGCTGTGGTTTTGGTCTTTGAGAGCTGTGTGGCTCTCCGCGAAGCTGGGGATAAATTGATAACTGACAATAAGAGATCATTTTGGGTATCGTGCACATCCTGGCCAGGGCAGTTGAATAGCATATGAAAAAACCTATTTCTCAATAATGACCCTAGAAATGTTAGAATGCATGTATATGTATGTCTAGAGATGGTGACTAAGGGGATGCTGTTTGTAAAGTTGAAAAATAATTCTGTGCATTAGGGCATTAAGTACTAGCGAGCACTGCACCTTCTCTGCCACATTTACAAATGCTTGTTTAGTCTATCTTCTATGTATCTCAGAACGTTCTCTCCTGTCGCTCTCATGTACGCAACATGTATGATAGCTAAAATTTATTAATTTTAGTCTACACTATTTCTATAATTTTGCTAAGTGACAGAAGTATTACAAATTCAGCCAGTAGAGTGGTAATGTAAACATACAGAATTTTGTTAACCTAAAAAACAATAGTTGTATTGGGACTCCATGAAACGTTACCAATTTCTAAACCATGTATGCTATTATTATTATTATTATTATTATTATTATTATTATTATTATTATTATTATTATTATTATTATTATTATTATTAA
This sequence comes from Channa argus, assembly GCF_033026475.1. NCBI lineage: Eukaryota > Metazoa > Chordata > Actinopteri > Anabantiformes > Channidae > Channa > Channa argus. The sequence continues at coordinate 21,204,785 of NC_090207.1, forward strand.
ACTTCTGCCTTTTATATATCTCTGTACTTCAGATTGAGTCATCTGGTTGCTCATACTACAGAGGGTTTGTCGATCTCTTACAGATGTCATGAAGTAAACGATTACTTGCAGCTACTTGTGGACATGTAACTCCTGTGCCTTTTTGTTGTGTGTTTAGCAATATCAGCAAAAACCAGGAAAACCACACTGAAAACAATGAGAATAATCCTTTAAGTCAGGTTCAGTGCTCTTTGAGTTAAAGTCTTAAGCCAAGTCAGGTTGTTACATTCTTTCCCTCTGCTTTGTACATGATTGAGCCTTTGTCTGTATGTATCACTTATGTAATGAAAGAATGATGCAGCACTCTTTGGTTTGTCTTCATGTGAGCTCTTATACATGCAGCTAATGTGCGCATTTGTTGACATGAGATTAGTTCCAGTGGAAGCAGTTGTTTTGAATATGTGTAGGATGTTGTTATTGATTATTGCTTTGTGCACACAGAGCATATTTCCCCACTCCACCCTAGCCAGACCGATTAGAGCAGATGAACAGAGAGCGGAGAGTGGGGACACACTGCAAGAGGTCGGGGCTGTTGATAGTCTCGCATCATTCAAGGTGCTTTCACCAGTTCGCATTCATTATTACCTAGATAACTTGTCTTTATGATGAGCCACTCTCCCAGCAAAATTAGCAGTGCAGTGTTAACATTTAATGTAAAAAGTGAGGTATCTGATTTGAGATAACACTCTAGACCATTATGACTTGAAAGACCTTATCTGATACGGATCATGGGATACATATACACGTACATTGCTCAACAGTATCACAAACTGGGCTATAACCTTGTGTCCTGGATTCTATGTCCATGTTGAAGTGCATGGCTTAGATCTATGGCTCACTCTGGGTTCTCCTAATGTAAGACCTGATATAACATCTGTTAGGTATTTTACAACAGAACCTTTTTAAAGGAAGCAACAACACACCAAGCCATTTTCCATCTATCCAGGAGCAATTTAAAACAGTGAGTGTGTCATCTGGTTAGGTGTGCCATTCAGGAATCATTGAATTATCAAGTACAAGTTTCCAAAGCCTTGTTCTAGCCCCTTCCTCATCAAATTGTCACTTAACCATATTTAGTGATCAGCCCTTTCTCTCCTTCATTCTTCCATTTATCCGCTCTTTGTTATGTTGTTTCCCCTGACACACCCTTCCTGCCTAGTGGAAGCTGACTATTGCTAATGTTATTAACGAAAAGCCTTCCTCTAGACAGCTCTAAATTATTGCTGCTAGACCTGTTTGTTCCTCCATCAATTTTTGTGGTTCATAGCAGAGCCTAAACATGTGACGTTCCTTTCAGCAGTGCAACTACACGATCTTGAAGGTTTTTTTGTCTTAATTTGTTGTCCAATAAGCCTGTCTGACCTGACATTCTCTGTTTCAAAAGAAAGTTAATTTGATTTTCAGTACTGAGGCTATTAAAAGGCCCTATCTTACCAAATAATAAATTTTATGAGATTTTGAATGGTCATCTAAAGCTGCTTTGGGCAGTCTTTCTTTTTGTTGCCGTATAATGGGGCCTCTCTTGAATATGTTCCAGCAAACGCAATACTCCTTCTCCTATACTCTTCAGGTGAGGATGTGTTTTGGGTGTGTTGAGTATTACACATGCACGGAGAAATCTAATAAACAGCATTTTACAAGCCCCAGTTTTTTAATTCTTTGGCATTTTGACAACAGTGGTAGCAATGTGTATCAACAGGTAGAAGAGAGAAGCATGACATAACCAGGTTATGGAGCTGGAACCGAACCAACCATTCTGTTCATAGTGTACTCAAGGTTCGTCAGTTCTACGCCTCTTAAATCATCCATAATGATACTTCAGATCTTAGTAAACTCCTAACATTGTAGATTGTAATAAGTGTCGCACAACACATTTGGTCCAGGCCTTTCCACGTCAGAAAGGTGTTATCAGGCTCTGTGATTGTCCTCAAAGCTTATCAAATAGCTTTTCTGACATTCAAATTTGAAAGGGCTGCGTCTGACAGTTTCTTGGTTCGTTCCAAAACCAATGAATTAGCCCCACATGGCAGTTACATAGATGTTAAAATGTTCGTGTCTCGACTGTTTTTGATGCAGGCAACATGTCTGATGAATTTGGTATTTTTGAGCATCCCTTGCCTTTCGACAATCCATGTTATTTAAAACTCACTAAGATCTTTAACTCTCTAAATTAGGCCATTTTAGTATAATGCAATTATTATGTCTGGGCCACAATCCACTCTTATATATTGCTAATGAAAGAACATCAAGGCTGCTTTTTCAGAATAATTTCTTTATTTTTTTGAAAGGTTTTATTACATTACATTAGATGGTATTGATCCGGTTAATCACTTGGTAATGTTTCTGTACTTCAGGTACAACTCCCTCTAGCCTATTCTTTATGGCAAGTCTTCTCATCTTGTTGAGATTGCTGCTCTTCAAATAAGACCACCAGAGAAGTGTGTGGATATTTAAGTGGAATGACCCTGTGATGTTAACTTTAAATGTGTTAAAGTAGTAAATCCTTGAGCAGGACGGACTTGGCTCCCGGGACTTTCTCAGAGGCAGGGCTTTTTTTTTCCTGACAGGAAAGGCTTAGCTGATGAATGACATCCTGCACTGCTTTTCCTTTTTCTCACTCTTTCATGCTCTCTTAATCAACAACCTCTAATGTTACTGTTTTGTTGTATTGCATGTTTTTTGCCTTAGTCTTATTTCCCTTTACACAAAGAAGACAATTTATAAAACTGTAAGAAAAAGAGCTTTTAATCACAGTTAAACTGCTCTCATAATCTGGGAACCTAGGCATTTACAGAGCCAGGTGTATCACATTTCTCTGTCCACCCTTCAGGCAGCATCAAAGGACAGAAGGACAGAAGGATTTTCTTTTTTTTTTTTTCTCTTATATAGGCCACGATTATCAGTTCATGCACAGGCTTGCCTCTGTGAGCTCTGTTTGGTTTTCAGACAGTATGTCCTCTGTACCAGCCTCATTAAAAGAGGCATGGTTCAGTAGACAGCAAACACACACACAATCACCCACCCACCTATCTCAGCCTTTGTCCCCACTCTGGCCATGTCTCCATTAATTTATCCCTTCAACTTTTATTATGTGTCTTACCACTGTACGCACGTCAGGCTTGACAGGATGCAGCTCTGTTAGCAGCACTGTTGGCTCTGTAGTTCCTGCGATGTTAGATTGACCAACTGTACGTTATTACTGATGATAATGTTTTACTGTTCAGTTAATCTGAATTTTGGCTCAACTTTGCATTAAAAATATTAATTGCCCATCACACATATTTGCGGAACTTAACCTGGGCCAGATTGTTAGCTGACACCTACAATGTGTAAAGTGAAAGCTGTTTTTAAAGTCTTTCTAGCTAGTCTGCTATATACGGCAACTTAGACCAAAATTGATTTCTCCTGAATTGATAAACAACCCCCTCCCAACTCCAGGTGCAGCAGAAGCAGAGTGTCAGAGATGAAGAGGATGGGAAGGACTCAGAAACTCCAGTCTGCGAGACAGACAGTCAGTATGGGACTTGGGAGACAGGACTGCGTACTGACGACAGGTATACATACACTCTGTCTGCACTATCTAGAGATGATATGTGTTGGGTTTTTTTGTGTGTGTGTTTTTTTTTTTTTTTTTTTATATAGATGCGGAAGAGAAGTATCTACCTTCATGTGTGTCTGTAGTGTTCTTATTTTTTTATCTTTTGTTTGTTTCATACCCATGTGTCATCCAGGACACATGGGTATGGTGATGGGGAAGATGGGGGATGACTTGAAGGGCTGGAGGACTGTTAGTGAGCCTCTTTCCAAACAGTTACATGGACATGGAATATGACATTATGAGTGTATGGCTATGTCTGAATATGATGTTTAAAACTATAAACAGCCTCATACTATAAACATATAAAGAGGTTAACAATTTTTTTCTTCTATACTGATCTTTTGTGTACAAGAGAGGTTACTGTTTTTATAGATGGTGTCTAAAAGTGTGCAGCCAATAGCATGAGTAAACATGAACAGAAGATAAAACATCTAAATACATAAAGTCATGTAAACCATTTGTGCAAATCTGTACCATGGATGTCAAGTTTCAAGATGAGCTTCTTTAAGAAGTAAATTATGTCATATTTGACCATCATTGTATACATTATAGTAGGTTATACCATGTTATCTTTTAAAAGCAGTTCCTTTGAAAATGCTAAATCTTTTCTAAACCTTTTTCTCATTACATACTTAGCCTGCATAGCCAAAGCATGATCATGGTGTTAACTCTGTGCCATTTAGTTAGCAAGGCAAGTTATTTGTTGGTTTTATAATTTGTTTTGCGGATTATATTAGAAAACAAAACTCCAGCAATACCCTGTAGGGCATATCAACTTTATTTTTCTGCAAGCTTTTACTGACCCCCTGTGGTCACAAAATAATATCACAACATTTACCATCTCTGATTAAAAAGTCAGTTTACATTTGTAGAAAAAGTGTAAACTGCAGCCTGTTAGATATATTTGAACACTATGATGGATTCATCAGAATCTTATCGTCTGTTTTTAGCGTTTACACTCTTAACAGGAAAAAAGAAAAGACATGACTAAGACTCGGTATTTGATTGAAACCGTGGTTACAGCAGCTTCATGATTGGTTTTAAAAGTATTTCCTAACTTTTTTTGCTTTTATTACACATATCCCAGCCTCACTCCTGCCACTCCCAGCTCAGAAAGCAATCTCAGCCTGTCACCAAGGAAGCCCACTCCCCCTCATACGCCAGCTGAACATCGCTCACAGTTTGAAACAGACAGTCTGGATGGCCTTCTTCCATCGTCCTCTGAGACCCAGCTGTTGTCGTTCCCTGATGTAAGCGTCACCTGAGTTAATCACAGCTCAGTTCTTTTGAAAATACTTACTATCACATGTGCTTCAACTGGACTCTTTCATCAAATATTTGAAGTTTCTGACATGTTCTTAATTATGCTTTTATGCTAATATTCTGTCAGTTGGGTATTGTTTAAAATACTTTTTTGATTCTACCGATTCTAAGACCTTGACTTACTGGTTGTTACTTTTTTAATGCTGATTTTATAAAATCCACTTTAAGTAAAAGAAAGTTACACCACACATTACGCTATAAATGTAGTTTCATCAGCTTGCCGTTTTTACACTAAAAGCAGTTTTACAACATAAAAAAAATATATCTACTTAAAGTTGTCTGCAAACATATCAATGAATAAAAATGTACAAAAGCTGGATTTGAAGTGAGGATCTGCTAATGTATGTCCTGAACCACGTCCACTCTAACAAGGCATTTTTTTGATACTCTATAGTATTGAAGCAGTTTGCTGAATGCTATAAAAGTATTTAAATTTGGTACCCAGCCCTAATGTCAACTGGTACATTTTCTCTCTGACTCGACTTGCAGGCTCCAACCACTCTGTTAGACACCAGCGCACTCCGTTCCAGAGCCCAGCTGGGAAAGAAACGAGCCCCGCGCACAAGGCCCACCAGGGCTGCCCGTCAGAGTGCCGTGCTGGCAGAACGAGGGGGAGAAACGACTGAGGACTGGCTCTACAGAGACTCCACGGGTTAGTGCTTGTCTAGAACTGTCATAGTTTGTCTAGAACATAGTTTGTCTAAAACTATCAGATTATTTTCTTCATTTTATGTTAAACACATGTATGTAAAGTTAAGCACTCACACAATGCACATATTTTTCATCATTTTGTCCAAATGCATTTTAATCTCTCAGAAATAGAGGACTAATGTGTTACTGCACTTTACCTCACCCACATTTTTTAACTAATTTAACTGTATGCTTACATATGACAACATTATAGAATTTGTATTATTTGTATTCTCTTTATGATAGAGGCAAAAGTTGAGGGTAAAGAGGATGAATCAGACTCTGAGGATAAAGACAGAGGAGCTGACACTTGCCCTGCTGTAGGCTCCCAGCCACAGAGGATTGCCCTGTTTCCAGGGGTAGACCCTTCAGCTTTAAAGGTGAACTGTACCTGAGGTTTTGACTTAAAAAATGAAATAAAGAAAATGTAATGCTCTTGATTTTGGCATGTCTTGTCATGTATTTGCTACACAGAATTGTGTATTTTTATTGTAAATCCAGCTGGATGACCCTTTTCTAAAAGACTCCTTTATTATGTCCTACACATTGCTAGGCCCAGCTAAAGAAGAGAGGCGACTCTGAAAATCAAACCGATGGACCTTCACAGCCCTCTCGTTCCCCAAAGTCCCCCTTCCTTCCACGGGCAGCACGTGTACTTCCCACACCTGGTGGGAAAGAAAATGGGTAAGAAACACCTGTTCTCTAGAGGCACTGTTTGTGCATTTGACTTGTGGCTGCTGTAACTTCATGCTGTTTATCTCTTATCTTTGTAGTGAAGAAGACTCACCCCAGTGGTTGAAAGAGCTAAAGTCCAAAAAGCGTTTAAGTCAGTATGAAAATGAAAGCTAGGGAAATAACAAGGTGAGAGAAATTGTAAGTCTTTTCTCCTTCTTTTACTGTGTGTAATCAAAAATTATTTTCAGTATATTTTTTTCCTTCATTCTTTGTCATCTTTCTGCCTTCTCTTAAGGTTGCCTTAACAGATGAATTTAAATGGAAACAGAAGCCTTAATGTTTGACCCAGAGAGTAGAGAGAGGTGAATATAGATATAGCTGCTGATGGAAATTTAATTTTTTTTTTTTTTTTTTTTTTTTCACATTTTGTTTTTGTCCTCTTCCTGTCTGGGTCAATAAAAGTGCATGGTGCCTTTTTATGGAGTCTGGTTTTGTGGGAGAAAAAAGGAACAAGCAAGGAGGAAAAACAGGCTGCTCGGCTTTATCCATTTCATGCTTGAACCTGTGGGATCTCTCCTGTACCAGGAGGGACTTCTCATGAACACTTTTTTTTTAGAGACCAGGAGAAGTGGAGGAGAAGGGTGGGAAATGGTTAACTGGTGGGACCACAACACCTCTTTATCCTGGACAGGCTTCATCACATGCTGGAGGTCAATCCAGTCAATCCACTACAAAATGCTTGTATTTAATTTTCTTAACTCACTGTATATTTGTGTGAAGTTGTTCATGGGGATTATTGCCATAGGATAACAATTCAGACACTATAATTTTTCAGCAAAGAGAACAAATCAGCACTGAATTGATTATCAGTGGGAGTGTATATCATGCTAGTAACTGTAATCAGGAAATGTTATATTTGTATTGTCAATGGTTTAACAAAGGCGGAGACCTAGTTCAGAAAACATTAAGAGGCATCACTACAGTGGAGGCTCCACAGTTGTTTACTTTGATACACTCCACAACCTAACAGTGTCACACTTACTGCATAATGTACTGTATATCTGTTTGTCTAAATATATATACATTTGTCTTTTTGGAAGATCAATGTTTTGTTTTGTTTTTTTGGGCCAAGCGACTTTGCATGTCAATCATGCACAATCCTAATCATCACAAATACTCTTTTGAGTCTTTTGAAATCACTAATCTGCCTGTCTTCCCTCTTTTTTTGTAGATATATATCAATAGAATGACTGTAGTTGTAAACATCCATAGTAAGCCATACTCTCACCTTGTAGCACACAACACAATCATGTTTTGACAATGGTTTTCGAATGAATGTGCAATTTCCCTTCTATTAAGTCCTTAATGTGCTGGCACAATCCTTATTGTCACACCCAGCTTTTTTCAAACTGACTGGCTCAGAGTGTCTGGGTTACTCCAGTGGAGGAATGATTTGTTCCCTTCATGCTCTAATTTACTGTATTCTTTATGATACTCCAGGTTATCTGTACCTGCCTTATAGTTTAACTGTAACCCTACATGTTTACCATCCACCCACTAGCTCTGCGCTTCTAAGCAGCACTTTGTCATTTGATGCACTACATCACTGACCTCTGTCCCCTCTTGTTGGCCATGTCTCACCTGCTATATCATTGGTCTACTATGTACATGGATGTTTTACTTTGTCATAAAAGTTGAGGGTTTATTTTTTATGTACTACTTTGATCTTTTTTTTTTTTTTAATTTGAAAGATGTTTATTACACTGCGTTATATTGACCAGTGTCCTAAAGTGAATAAATTCTTAATAAAAATGTGCTTGACTGGAGCAGCTTCTGTGTAATGTTTATTTTGCACCATCAACATTTAAAGAAAAAAACATAATTTCAGGGGATTTTTGTGATCGATAAGTGGAGTGAAAACACATATATCTAAACAAAGCTTTAAGTCAGTGCAGAATCAATTTTTAACCAAACCATCCTATTGATGAAAATATGTTTTTTCGTTGTCAAACAAATGGATGGAAGTACTTTATCTTGCTCATATTTAGGTCAGTATGTGAGAAAATTGTTAAAGTTTTGTGTGGGTGAGATTGTGTGTGTGTGTGTTTGTGCTGAGCAGGGCTGTTTGCTGAATCCTCTTGGCTCTCTCCCCCTGTGCCCGCACACAGTACTCACTGGCAGCCAGGCGGACAGGCAGGTTAGCGTGTGCCAACACAGCTGCCTATTGAGAGGCAGCGTTATGGACACAATGTGAGCGACAGACTTGCTGTATCAACAGCTCCCCCTTTTCTGCTGTTGTTGCCAGAAATAAACCATAAATACCCCCCGTCCCTGCCCTCTAATGGCTCAACCCCACCAAACACCAAGTGGCACTGAGAAAGAGGAACACTACCATTTCCCAGCAGGCATACCCAGGTAAAAGCCTCAATCCGAACATGGTGCTGTAATTATTTCAATGCATTGGCATTAAACTTTGCTGCATCAGTGATATCACGGATTGTAATTGAACCTGATGATGAGCTTAGAAGTGTATACTTCACAGTTTAGAACTGCACTTTTAATAATTTTTATATTTTTATTATTATAACATTTAGTTTATACAGTGTAAGTAGAGTATGATGCTAATTATTGTAACTCATTATTAAAAATCCTTTTCAAGCATGAATTTAAAACTGCAACTGAGATCTTGTGCTTTCCTCCTGTGCACATATCTGTGCCCATGTATACATGCATGATGCATGATGGATGATGTTTTGTGTCTGTGTATGTGGAGGAGCAGAGAACCAAGAGGATGTCAGAACAGCAGAGTGCGCCGGAGCAGCTGGCCGCTGGGAAGAGCCAGGGTGGAGCAGGAGCCACGTATAAGGTACTAGTTCTGTCCAGAGAAGATACTTTGTTTTGACCAGAAAATGATCACTCATTGGGTACACATTTACACAACGATGTTACATTTCCACATGTTGGGTTCACTGAGGGGGCAGCTCAGTGTGAACACAAAGTCTGCCTATTTTCTGTAGTTTGTAAGCGTCTTTATTTTTTGTTCTTTCCTTTTGAAACTGTCTGAATCAAATCACCATATATGGTCTTTTTGCCACACATGAAAGTCTTCAACTGAAACTTCCCCGGTTGGAAATGAAGTGAACCAGACGGTGTAGGTGCCCTGCTGGTGGATAACATGCAGATCTCCCTCTGTGATCCAGGTAGTGCTGTTTGAGTTCGAAAACTTCCAGGGCTGCAAGGTGGAGTTTTCTGCAGAGTGTAAAGATGTGACAGAAAAAGGACTGGAGAAGGTTGGATCTGTGATAGTTGAGTCAGGACCGTAAGTCATGAAACTGTGTAATTCATGTCTTTCAGCTAAGAAAGTGTATAGTTTGCTACATTTGATCATGATTGTTTCAGTGTTTATTGTGACACTGTTCTATACTATTCTATGTGTTTTCTTTCTGTTCCCTTGAAGCTGGGTGGGTTATGATCGGCATGGGTTCACAGGGGAGCAGTTTATTCTGGAGAAGGGAGAGTATCCACGCTGGGATACTTGGACCAACAGTCAAAACAGCTACTCCCTCTTGTCTCTAAGGCCACTCAAAGTGGTGGGTTACTAGTCTCAATACAAAACCGACACTTTAACCTCCCTACACACTGTACATTATTATTTTATCCAGTCCACAAATACTGGAAACATAATGAAGGACATGGATGTATCCATGTATCTGTTTCTCCCCAACAGGACAGTTCTGAACACAAGCTACATCTGTATGAGAACCCTGGATTTACTGGTAGAAAGATGGAAATTGTTGATGATGATGTGCCCAGTTTGTGGGGCCATGGCTTTCAGGATCGTGTGGCAAGTGTCAAGGCTCTTAATGGAACGTAAGCACGTCCCTGCCTCCTTGTTTCATCCATAGCTCTCTCTTGCTTTTTTATGTTCAATCTATCCAACTCCACGCATATAAGGCTTTATAGTGTGGCATTATTTTGAGAGGATTCTATTACATGCATCAAGGTTTGTCCATTTCACCCCTTCCAGATGGGTCGGCTACATTTACCCAGGCTACAGGGGGCGCCAGTTTATCTTTGAGCGAGGAGATTTTAAGCACTGGAATGATTGGGAGGCTCCCGCACCCCAGATCCAATCTGTCCGACGTGTACGGGACATGCAGTGGCACAAGAGAGGCTGTTTCACTGTTCCTGACCCAAATCCAGCTCCTGGCCCCGACCCTGCCCCAGCACCTCCTGCACCCCCTGCCACAGCTGGAGCCAGCTGAACAGGCTCATCGCCTGTTTCCCTGACCTCTCCTATACCCTCCCCAGTGCTGCACACAGCCTGCCCTCTGCCCTAACCTAACCATGGCAAATGCTGCTTGTGCTCAGTGAGAAGTGCCATGTATGTTTCATTGGTGAATAAAAGTTGTTTGACCTGGAGTTGGCCCAGTTTGTTGGTGATGTTATATTTGTAAGCCAAGATGAAAATGAATTCAACAATTTCAGAGAGGTGAAACTGACATCTCTGTGAAGATAATGTAGCCTACATTTGGTAGATATTCTCCTCCAGTTGGACTGAATACCCCTCCAAAGCATGTTTAGCACTTTTGTGTTTCCTATTTAGTCAGACAGCTTCTTAACAGCACATGAATATGTGGATATGCTTCTGTTTCACAGCAGTGAAAATTATGTATACTGTATCTTTGCTTTCTATTAAAATAGAGTGCACAGCATTCCTTTCCATAGTCATCCTTGTGCATTGGATGATTAATTATCCTCATAGTGCATGGTCACCAGATAATCGTAAGGAACTAATATTAACTATATTGAACTTAAGTGAATATGGAAAATTATCTTACAAACATATACAGTATGTTTTACTAAGTTAAATATTAGTCTTCCGATATTAACAAGACACAATCTATGTGGAACATTTTAAATAGATTCCATCTTCAGACTTTTTCCTATGACATAAAAGTTCACATGCAGGCTTTTGTTTAATAAATATCTGTTTTTGAGCTATGTCTGGGCTGTAGTATACCTTTAAGTTCACCAAACCCAGAGATTGCATTACAATATGGAGCTTAGTTGCTTTCTGTGACTTTAACTATTCTTTGTTCTGAAACATCATATGACAGATTGCTTTTTTATAAACAGCTCAATGTTTATCTCAAGTAAACATTAGTTAATTATTAGTGCTCCTTAAAGTCTTTTGTGTTGTTTTTGAAGCATAGGCCTTTTATCACGAGACCTATACCTGAATTTGCCAAAATCCCCAGCATTTAACACATGAGTATGTCTTGTAAAAGCTCATTCCAATGTGTGATAAAATGTAACAAACAGTTTACAGAACCCTTCTTTACCATTTTATTGTTATTCTTTCCTGCATGTATGCTATTAGGTAGAACATTACAGTGAGCATAATTGTGGATAGTTTGTGAAAACTGATACCTGTTTAAAAAAAAAAGTCAATGTAATGACGTTAACCAAACAGAGTATCATTACAACAGGTCACCTCTTGAGGGGGCTTAATTGAGGGTGCAGTGCAGCCAAGAAACCTCACACCATTTCCAGGTGGAAAGAAGGACTTAGACTCTATAATTTATTCAAAACAAAAACCATAGAGGAAGTCACAATAAAATACATTGTTAAGTATTCTATGTAATTAAAAGCATGTTGTTGTATGCGTGCCATGCTGTCTGACAAATGCAAACCCACTTTAATTGAATTTGAGGAGGAAAAGCAGTGTGACTGATAGATGTAATGAAGTACAACAGAACTCACAAAGATGTACTGGACAAGCAACCTATGAACTGAGATAAAGTGGGAGGTAAGTATTTCAGTAAAATCGTTAATTCTTACAACACCCCTCAAAACAACCACACTGCTGCACAATGAGGCATCAAATCTATTTATCAACTATAGATTATCTGTTCTTATTATTGACCTGCACTTATATTTAATTTTTTTATTTTAAAGTGTATTTATATAGTGTATTTATAGCTTCATGTTAATGTAGTGTATTTATTTACAATGTATTTATAGCTCAATTATTACTTTTGTCCACATTCAGACAATCTGTTGTCTGAAATAGTGGTTGCATTAAGTTTTCCACTTTAAAGTCTGTTGACATGCAGATATACATTTCTAAAAACTAATTTTAAAAAAAATATATATATATATATATTATTATTTGATTTTCTATTGTTATAAGTAATATCAGGATCCTTTATTTAAGTGAAAATAATAAAATGATGAAAAATTGTATTTTAAATATTTATTCAAAATCCTGCTTAAATAAATTGCAGGGGTATTAGTGGGTATAAGTTTTCTGCAACAAAAAGTCTCTTTCTACAGAGAAATGCTTCTGACTGGTACAGGAAATGACATTGTTAGGATTTCAATATTGTTGCATTTATGCAGCCTTTTACTGAGAAGCTAGTTTTATAGGTGAAAATTTGTATTCAGTTTAAGGACTTTGATTTTGAGGAGCAGTGTCACTTTGATGGGACCTCAGACAACATCTGAAATGTGCCCAGGAACTACATCAGTCCAGAGGCAACAATTTAACGATTCCTTAACAATATTATTTTATGATCTCTGACTTTTGTAAGAATATCAGATTATTTTTGTTACATTTTTCAGAAGTAACTGCGCCTGTCCGATAAAGACACCAGAATAAAAGCAACAATTTCCCTATTGCGCAATGGGGAAGAATTAGAACATAGAATAAATGGAAATATTCACATAATATCTCAAAATTGAGCTACTTGCATAGTACAAATCAGTCACAATACTAAAACCCCTTTTTTTCCTTTTTTTTTTTCTACCTTTCTATGAGAAAGGTTGCCTGTTTGGTCAGTCGATTTAACTTAGGAGCTGGTTGATTTTATATTTGCAAACAGCAGTTTCAATGGAATTTCATTAAACAATCATACAGTTTTCTGGAAATGAAATACTAAATAAAGCTAAAATAAAGCTTGTAGAAATATTCAGCAGTTTTTGGACTGTTATTCATGTCCATCTGAATCACTCCACTGCAGTAAAACCCATCTTTTGCAATCCTTCTCTCTCTCTTTCTCTCTCTCATTGTAGGTGTGGGACTCTTGGCACTGTTTGTGCTGAATCATGTGAATATCGAACAATGACTGGCTGGACAAAACTGACAACTAATGAAATAACTTTGTGGGAGTGTTACAGCTCCGGGGTGGGGGGAGGTTACATGGTGACCCCTCATTTCAGTCTGCTGGGCCTATGGCAGGCCGACCTGTAGGCTGGCTTGGACTCTGTGGGTACTGTTGGCAGAGTTTCCACCCCTTGGTGTCCCATATATATTGAGCTGATCGTGCCATCACAAACACACTGACACAGACAGGTACTGGTAAGAGGTTCATGTCCGTCATGCTGTATGTGGTGTGATGTAAATGTAAAGCTTACATTTATATTTACATTTAGATTATCTTCTGCTTTTGCATTTATGTTTTAGTTTCATTATCTACAATATCTATATCCCATTTTACATTTTTGTAATTCTGTCTTAAGAAGGCTATGGGACGGGATATTAAAAAAAATAATTAAAATGAAATCCAAGGAAAATGAACAAAACAAAATGCTTCAAACCATGTAGATATGCATGGATATTTATCAGAAACAATAAAATTCTAATTTTATGTTTCTTTTCAGTTTCATCCTTGCCGATCCATTCACTATGGCCACAGACCACCAGAACCCTGCATCCAAGCAGCTGCAGCCAGGCACCAGTGCATTTAAGGTGAGAGGAAATGTATTAGATAAAAAAAAAAAAAAAAAACTATAATGTACAACTTATCATCTGAGCACTTCCTCTTTGCATCCTCCGAACATCAGTTTTGCCCATATTGCGACCAGTAGATCGATCAGTTTTTCAAAGTGTTAACCACACATTTTTCTTTTCTTCTACTGCCACATAGCTGGTTATCTATGAGCAGGAAAACTTCCAGGGACGATGCCATGAGCTGACTGGTCTCTGTAACAACCTCCAGGAAGCAGGCGTGGAGAAAGTGGGCTCCATACTGGTGCTGTGTGGACCGTGAGTTTGGCTCAGTTATATGGTATATTACCCAGCAGGCAAAAAAAGAAGGCAGAGTAGAGTGTGTTATGGATAAAAGCAATTAAACATATTACACTAGCTTTCTTTTCTGCATCTCCCCCACACCAACAACAATCCTGTACCTCTTTCTCCTCTGCCCTCTTAGATGGGTGGGATTCGAGCAAGCCAATTGCAAGGGGGAGCAGTATGTGTTTGAGAAGGGGGAGTACCCTCGTTGGGATTCCTGGACCAACAGCAGGCGTAGTGACACCATTCTTGCATTCCGCCCGATTAAAGTGGTACGAAAAGACACTTACATATGCTTATATATGGGGGTATATACTTACATACCCCATCAGTCATGTCATCAGTTGGTTAACAAGCTCACTACTGTGTTAATGTACAATAATGCTTTGCTCCCCTCCCAGGACAGCCAGGAGCACAAGATTGTGCTTTATGAAAACCCCAGCTTTGCAGGAAAGAAGATAGAAATCATAGATGATGATGTCCCCAGCTTTCATGCACATGGCTACCAGGAGAAGGTCTCCTCTGTTCGGGTTCAGAATGGCACGTAAGTCCATTCTCCCAGCACATGTTTTTATGACATGGTTACTACCTGTCTTTTATCACTATCCTTTAAACTCTAACTCTCTCCTATCTATTTTCCCCTCTCTGTGCTTCCTGTGCGCCAGTTGGGTGGGCTATCAGTATCCAGGATACAGGGGCTATCAGTACTTGTTTGAAAAGGGGGAGTATAAGGACACCAGTGAGTTTGGAGCCCAGTTTCCTCAGATCCAGTCGGTGCGGCGCATCAGAGACATGCAGTGGCATCAGAGGGGTGCTTTTCACCCCGTCAACTAAGCTTATGACTCTTTCCTGTTACGAACCCTGACATCAACCTTACTCCTCTCCAGCAGAAACCCCTTTATCCTTCATTTGCACCATTTAGCATTTTGACATCTATTGCAGCTTTTGCAGTAGTTACAGTCTTTGAAGCAAACTAATAAATCCTTTATTGCTTACATTTAACTTGGCTGTTGATTGTTCTTTTCCATACTCTGCACAAACATCCTTAGAGCATAACAAGGAAGAATTGAAGTTACGTTAGTAATAAGGAATAATTTAAAAGGAAGCACCACAGAAGCATCCGTGTGTGACATTACTGTTTCGTGTGTACTAACAAACTCCGACCAGCAGGCTGCGCTGAATGAACTCACAAATGCCTTTACTTCCTGTTTTCCTACGAGGAAGAGCTAACGACACACGATAATACAACATGCTACTTTATTCGGTGGTGCCCTGTGTAGCATTTTGTCTTTAACAAACGATATACTTTAGAGGCATTTTTCTAGTGTATTTAACTCACAAGGCTCTCAATTTCGACTTTGTGTTGTCGAAAAATTTGGTATGAAAATGTTTCTGCTTAGTTTAACTTGTCTAGCTAAGTTAATCGCTTAAACATATTTAGTCACTGAATATGATTAACTTTGGTTACAGGTAGCAGCCTTTTCAGTGTCATTTCTTTGTGTGCTTCATAGTTAGTTATATGTTATACATTTTAACTTGGTTATAATTTTAAGGTTAATCAAATGCATTTTTTTCTCTTCAACCCGTCCTAAAACATATCAGTCCACAGTCGATGTAGCTTTTGTACATTACATTGAAATTTCATGTTGTAAACATTTCCATATATACATAGACATACTTAGTATTTATACCATAGTATACCAGGACTTATTTTGTTATCAGCTCAATCGTGGAACGTGTAATGTTTAGTGTTTATCACACAATGACCTCTGGAATGGATAATTTTTGGACACTGATCTATTCATCTATGGATATCAGCTTTTTTGTTTATTTGTTTGCATTTGATCCAGAAATATTTGGGAAGTATTTAATTTACCAACTTGTATATTTATTCAAACTTCTTCCAGCAGTCAAGATGCCTATCCTGTGCAGCAGCTGTGCAGAGAACCGTGCCACGCTGAAACGTCCAAAAACTGGCCACTCCTTGTGCAAGGAGTGCTTCTTCAGGGCTTTTGAAGAGGAGGTGCATCAGACAATCATGGCAGCAAAGCTGTTTAGATCTGGGGAGAGGGTAGGAATAGCTGCCTCGGGAGGAAAGGACTCCACAGTGCTCGCACATGTAATGAAGCTCCTAAATGAGCGACACAATTATGGGCTTGAACTTATGCTTCTGTCAGTGGATGAGGGCATCACTGGTTACAGAGATGACTCCTTAGAGACCGTGAGAAGGAATCAACAGCAGTATGAGCTGCCACTGAAAATTGTGTCGTATGAGGAGCTGTATGGATGGACTATGGATGCAATAGTAAAGCAGGTGGGACTGAAAAATAACTGCACCTTCTGCGGTGTGTTCAGAAGGCAGGCATTAGACAGAGGAGCCATCATGCTGAAAGTGGACAAGATATGTACAGGTAATTTTAGGATCATAAGCTTGGAATGTGCCTACACTGTATGAGTGTTTTGTGAAATTTAATATTTTGGTACAAATTGTTTGGTTAGATTTTTATTTATTTTTTTTAAATAGGTCACAATGCTGATGACGTGGCAGAAACCGTTTTGATGAATGTCTTGCGAGGGGACATAGCTCGACTGCGTCGCTGCACTGCCATCTCCACAACCAGTGAAGGGGAAGGGGTTGTGCCTCGCTGTAAGCCCCTCAAATATGCGTATGAGAAAGAGATTGTTCTGTACGCTTACTTCAAAAAGTTGGACTATTTTTCCACTGAATGTATCTACTCTCCCAATGCTTATCGTGGCTATGCTAGGACCTTTTTAAAGGACCTGGAAAGTGTAAGATCCAGCTCGATCATGGATATAATCCACTCTGGAGAGAACCTGTCTGTGCGGGATGGGGTGAAGATGCCCTTGCAGGGGACCTGCAGCCGCTGTGGCTACATCTCTAGTCAGGCACTGTGCAAATCATGTGTACTTCTGGAGGGCCTGAACCGAGGCCTCCCAAAGCTGGGTATAGGCAAACACCACCGCCTGCATAACAAAATCCTCTCCCAGCAACCTCTTACTGAGAAGGAAGAAAGCAAGCTGAAATTAGTAGATTTTTGATAATTGCCATCAACCATAAGAACTGAACCGAAGTTTTATAATGAAATTTTAGTATAAAATGCATTTTTCTTTTATTTCACAGTTTTCATTATCATTAACCGAGTATTAATTAAATATTTAATAAATGTAATTTTAGTAAAACTGAAAAACCTTACACCAGTGAAGCTTCTTCACAGTGCTAGACGTCTGTTAGCTGCTCTTTTATGGCTGATGAACTGAATCACTGAGAAACTCTAAAAATACTTTCCAAAGGAGATTTGTGTTTATCCTACAGTGCTGTTCAATAATCACTTAATCATCTGTATCATCATGTCAAGGTAGAAAGAAGGGGAAACTTTTATTATTTATGTAAATGTTTTGGCATCTAATGTAGTATTCTCTCAGCATGTATTTTTGTTTTTTAATTTTCTTATTGGGTTATGTACCTTTGGCTGCTGGATTCATTTGGATATTGAAATACCAATTATTTCCGCACAACTAAATATTGTACACCTACTGTTTATATCCCTATTGTACCACTCTCTGGGGAGGATATGGTGACATTTGTGGTCACATTCCAAGGTGTTTAATGAACGATAATTTAATAAATGCATTGTGCTTATATTTTAAATTGTCTCCCGTATTTTTCTGCATTATTGTAAGGCAGCTGCTGTAATGTAAGCTTAAGCTTGGTGTTTGTAAAAAGCTATTAATTTTCAAAGAAGGGAAGGGCTAATCAAAAAATGGCCTGAAGATGCTTACAATTGGGAATCTAGAAGGATAATCCAGCCACACCTGCTGGTCACTTTTCTAACAGTGACAGTATTTAGTTTAAATTCAAAAGAAGATTATTATTTAGAAGTGCCAGCAGACATTATTGAATGTCCACTTAAAGTTCCTTCAAATTAAAATGTGATGCTGTTTTAGTGCGTACAGTTGGGTGATGAATGGGGATCCAAACTTAAGCTGCAACCTAACATCATAATACTGTAACAGCAGTGGAAAAGTTCATCCACTTTGATAAATTACTTAAAAAACTATTTTATTTAATTTCTGATTAGGGAATATTTGTACTAAATGATTGGGTAATAAATATTATGTTGATGAAAAACAAATGCTTTTACTAATCTTTTACATTTTAATAAGTCAATCCAAACTTTTCCACCTAATGGTATATACACATTGCATTCCAATGTTTTACACATCTGATCATAAATATATACAGTCATGAACAGTAACAGATTCACTGCGTGTATAAACCTTTCACTGACTAGACAAAGCTGGCAGCTTCTTTTCTTTCTGCATCACTTACATAAAAACCTCAGCAAAGATGTATTATTTCAACATATAAATACTGTAAGACTGCAAACATCCATTATTTTTTATCACCACCTGGTTAGGTGCTGATTTTCTTTTGTACATCTATCTATCTATCTATCTATCTATCTATCTATCTATCTATCTATCTATCTATCTATCTATCTATCTATCTGTCTGCCTGTTTGTCGGTCGGTCGGTGCAGTTGCAGCGTTTGGCCGCTAGGTGTCTCTCAAAGATGAACTTTAATCACGGCGCGCGCTCTTGAAAACTACACATGCACAAACAGAAGCGCGTTCACGGGAGCTATCCTGACCAACTTCCAGGGCAGCAGTGAAGGAGTCCTGTGAATTCAGACTTCGTAAGGTCGAGAAGCTCACCAAACGCGAGACGGTCACAGGTCAAAGCCAGGCACCAACCATGGACGATTTAGGTGAGTAATAAAAGAAAAAACCCTCTGTGTTTTCTTCCAGCCCTCAGTGAGGAGCGGATAGCAGGGTGGAGGAGTCAACGTTACGAAGAGATTTGATGTTGAGAACAGTTTCTGTGTCAGTGTAGACCTGTTGCTCTGAAAAAGCTAGTCCAAATCTGCCACAAATGTTAGAGTAAAGTGTAGCTAGGCGAACGTGCGGTACATTTCCTATTTTATCCACTTTGTTTTATATAATTACTGTAGTAACTTAGCAGCTGGACCCCGCTAGTCTTTACCAACGTCTCCTTTT
Organism: Channa argus; assembly: GCF_033026475.1. NCBI lineage: Eukaryota > Metazoa > Chordata > Actinopteri > Anabantiformes > Channidae > Channa > Channa argus. Next base: position 21,224,265 of record NC_090207.1, read on the forward strand.
AAACTGTTCCCCTGTGAAGTAGCATTATTGTTTCTGCTAATGATACTTATCTTATAGAGCCGCCTGTTGTAATCTGTATGTGTGTCAGAGAGAGAGAGTGGGGGGATTTGGTTGACAATGTCCCATCGAGTTAAACACATTACCTCCTCAACTTTTACCCCCAGGCTGTTCATTCCAGCTTTGAAGTGGTTGTAGTCAACAGGCCTCCCCTTTTAGACTGCTCAGTACAGCACAATGTGAGCTCAGCCCTGGCTTGGCTTACTGTATTTAAGTCAGATGGAGCTGACTTAACTCCTAGTGATACTTTGGTTAATTACTGACTATACAATCCATTTTGTCATGAGTAAAGTTAAAAAAAAAAACATTTAGAAAACGCCAGTAGAAAGAAAGTTAACTCATTGTAGGTAAAGGTGCTGAGGACACTTCCTGCAGGATGTAACGCAGGATATAAAATATTAGTGTGATGGTCGTCTGGCCTCACTATTATCTGATTCTTTTACAGGGCAGAAGTTTATGTATTATATTATAAAGATCTAGGTATTACAGACTTCAAACAGGTGAAATAGTGTAAACACTCATAAGCTATACATACAAGCTTGATATACTGATAAATTATTTCACATAAAATTTGCAATGCTTTTAAATCTTATTTTAAAGATTCATAAACTAACTTTATTCTATCAGCTAAATGCAAGTACGAAATAATTTCACTCTTTCATAACTATTACAAACTACTCTGGCTCCTATAATAGAAAGTGACCTGTAATAGTCTAGTTTGGTCACGTGACCATCACGTGATCACGTGATTTTTGCGGGCTGTTTTTGCGATCTAAGATTTAGTTTACAAAATACAAGAAAATGCCCATCACCAAAGTTCTGTTTCAATAGTCAATGATAATCAATTCAATGTAATCTAATCTGAGAAGAGCAGCAGATCCTTACATTGCAGTGATGGAACCATGTTTATTTATTTATTCAAATCAGTTAAATAAATTGCTGATGATTTATTTTTTCTGTTCTGTTAAAATCTGGTCTTTACCTAATGTACCTGCGTTGATAACAGTCAACTAATTCTTATGCCTCAATAACCAGTCACCTCTTAAGTTCACTAGCCCTTGACCTTTGGCACTGAACCTCTAAACTTCTAATTTTGTTGTTAGTCTTCATCAGCTGGTCTGTTTGCTATATTTACCTTTCTAATTCAGAATAAATTGCCTGTTGTGTAGAAATGCTGTGCAGAGGCATTAAAATTAATTGGTGAATTGTTTAAGTGGGGAGGTGATGGGCCACATTTTGAGCTTTGCGTGCTGTGAGAATACCTCCAGGGCACATTAGATGCTCAAGCTGCCATCGGCCAGTGAAAGGACTGATTGTTGTTTTAGAGGGAGCCTGTAGTCTCACTGAAGCAGCGTGAACAGCAGGCTGAAGGAGGGGGTGAGGCTGCTGTGGAATGTCGAACATCACTCACAGTCCAAGGCCAAATACTCTATGGGTCATGACTCACCTCCTACCACTACTCTCAGCTCCATGTGTACTGCCATCACAGAGAGGTCTGTTAGCTTCTTCCTCAAACATGGGTCTTATGATAATTGCAAAAACTTAGAAATCATTATAAATGTGTTTTGAGCTTGAGGTCTGGATGTCAGCCAGTCAAAGAAATGTGACGATAAATGGCTTTCTGTTGCTCTACTGTTAAGATGTAAACATTTTGCACGTATGTTGCCACAGACCACTCCCACACTCTCTCTAAAAGTTCAAAAACAGACCATGATAAATATTTGCATATACTTCATGACTGTGGTTCTCATTACTTCCAGTAAACGCCCAGCTTAATATTCCCATAGGTTCTAGTCTTAATGCTCCCTGGTGATTGACAGGTCTACATGGAGATGTTTGGAAACCTGATCTGAACCCACTCTTTCATGTTCTTTCTGTCTGTCTATATCGATCCGCATGCTTTGCTTACCCCTCGAGGAAGGGAATTCCCTCAGCAGAATGTAAGCTCTCTTCCACTGTGTACCTCTGAGTCAGAGTTTTCCAGAGGTTTTCTCCCACTAGTCTCATAGTCCGGGCCAGATCGCAGCTAGGACTTGCCGCACTATATGGCCCAGGGGACAAGTCCTCAACCAGATGTGACCCTTAAATCCCACGTGATAGTGTCTCGTATGTTTTGTCTCCTACTCTTGTGTTTCATGTTGTGGAGGAGTGGAGTTTTTGTGAGATCATCACTTGACTTTCTGTGAATTCCTCAGCATTGTGTTAGATTCAGGCAGACTGACCTCACTGGGATCTGTTATATTTTGCAGACACATAGAGGACTGTGTGTATCAACAGGAGGCTATGCGGCCATAAACGGTTAAGGCTGGTAAACGTGACTTTTGTAAACACCCAGCAGTTCTCCTGGTACTACTGACACTGTATCGGTGTCAGTAGTTTTGCAGAGGACAACCTTGTAGTTACTAGGCTGGAGTAACTGTTGGCTGAGAAGTAAGCAGCATCGTCTTAATATGTTTACAGCATTTGCACAGCATACCAAAAGATCTTAGAAGGTCTTTAGTGGTTTCTGTGTATGAGAGTCTCAGCAGCTCAGAGTTAGTGTTACCAGCTATCATCGCCCCTTGAAAGCTGCAAGGTTAGTGCATACCACCTCTAACCAGTAGGCACGTCTGCTTTACTACAGGGAAGCTCTTAACTGTAAATCATTTCTGTTACTGAGTCCCACACCCATCCTGTTCTGGGTCTAGGGAAGAGTAAGCTGCATGGCTGACCTCATCGCTTAGGCAACAGACCCTGCCCCACATCCTCAGGAAACAGGACAAAAACAATGAGCAGTGTCCATGCTGGAGGCCAAATAACACTGGTAAAGGGGGCAGCTGTGGGCGTTGAGTCTGTAATCCTGCTGCTAGAACAGGGTTTTCACCATTGAATCTTGTAGTACCACATTGTAGCTTAACTTGTTGCACTTTCTTCTATGCCATCCTTTTTGTTTCCTGGCCTTGTATCTTGGCTCCGTGAACACTGCTGACTATATTCCTGATAGGTCTGGGTAATGTAGCAGGAATTTGAGTACTTGCTGGATTCTTCAAACATTATTCAAACTTTGGGGACAACTGAGGGCATGTTAAAAGGCAAAAGAACTTCATATCAGTAAACGGCACCCTTCTGTTTTTTAATTATATTGCCATACACTTTCAGTTTTGAGTCTACGGTGTTCACAATTCATCACTGTGACTGGGTATCAAGCTTTATTATTTTTAAATATTTAAATAAAATGTATTTGTAGCTAGTGTTGTTGGGAAGCTTAATCCAATTGTTAAATCCATCAGAATCTTGTTGATGGTTTTTTATTGACCTGCTCTTCCATGGGTTGTCTGTTAGAATGGAGCATGGCTTGGTGTTTGTTACAACAGAGACAACACTGTCTTTCTTTGAGGGTCTTTCTCATTCTATCCACTTATGGCACAAAAGATCATGACATATGGTCCTCACACACTAAAATTGTGTCCTCAGTGTTTGGCCGTTACATCAGTCTTTAGACTTTCCTCTGTCTCTGATTTACTGGTCTGCGGGGAAGTGGTTTTATTTTGGATTAGCGCTCTCTTAAGGGCAGTGTCATCTTTCAGATATGGGGCTGCTTGGCAGGGTATTTTTAGGTAAGATTATTTTCAAGTAATCGTTTGTAGATGTTTCTGTTTTTCTGATAGTAGTGCACTCATTCATCCTTTGTCTGTATGATCTGGGAGTTAAAGTGTACAAACAGGTGACCATTTATAAGCTGCAAGGCTTGATATGTATTTAAACATTACATGTTTTATTACTTGTTGCTGATGGTTAATTTTACTGTCATTCAGTGACATTTTCTGTTTCTCTCTCTGGTTTATTCCCAGCCTTTCTCACTGGCATTTCTCACTCCACCCCTCTCCCAGGCCTCTGCCTGTCTTCTTTGATATAAATATCGTGTTGGGCTGGACTGATGGGGTAGGGTTTCGGTTTCTGGCTGTGGCCAGTTCTGCTCTTTTGCTCCTTGTCTATAAACAGGTGAGCTTTGGTGACCCTGGTGGCCCATTGTTGTTGCCCACATGCTAATAGTAAAGCTTAGACGGCCTTGATTCTTTTGTGTCTGTCTACATTGTACTCTACGCTCTATGGGAAATTTGCAGTAAAAACATTGACATTTTCCTTATCCTGGAATTTAAAGCATGCTGTAGTGTAGTGAGTTGGTCCTGCAATTGTCAACACGCTGAGGGCGGAGGAGGGCTTTTAACCTAGAATCCTACAGTAATGGTGTGTTTTGCTTCAGTAGATTTTATTTCAGTGCTTTATTTTGATTGCAGTTAGCACAGGTGACATGTAAAATTATGTTTCATAGTCATTATAGATTAAGAAAATCATATGTACCCCTCCCAGAGCCACCTCCCTTTGTCCTCGCCTAATTGTTTTCATGGTCCAAAGCGGATAGAGGAATGTGTGGAATTCTCCATGCACCTTAGCTTCCATCTGATAAACAGTGCACGTCCATGATAGAGGCTTAGGTGGGGAGGGGGTGTGCACAGGCAAGATTGTACATGTTCCCATTGCCACAAAAATGTGTACAGTACCCACATAACTGTAGAGCTGTTTGTTGAACATGATGAACATTAGTTACAACGTGTGACCGCAGATAATTCTCTTGTCAGACTGAGCTACTGTTAGAGTAAATCTGTGTATTGTTCAACTGAGGTTCGATGAATTCATCTTGAATTATCAGTCCAAGCCATGCTCTTTCTGATGACAGCTTTATTTCTCCAGACCTTGCACAGTGGCCTATTGAATCAGGATGTTGTTAGAGCAGAATTGGACTTTGTCCATTGTGGTTCCTACCCCCTGTCTGGAATGGAAAAGATTAGGCCATTACTTGGCTGACTGTACATGTTTGCATTCTTAATACTCCTAACCCTTGGTGGACTAGACTCTTCTGAGGCTGACAAAAGGCCCTTCATGGTAAACCCATGGTTGTCCTATAAAGTAAACTAAGGGAAGCAGGATAAATTCAGTAGCATCTTCAATCTTTATCCTTTTATGAGTGGTAGTAAATTATATCAAAGAGATCTGTGTAATGGTCATCAAGAAGTGAGTGTGCAATTCAGGCCATAAAAGGATGTAAGCTGGTCATTTTGGAATCTGTAACTATACTTTTTCTGCAGCTAAACATAAACAGGTATGACTGTGTTAGAAATCGGCCCTGTTCTGATCTTTCCTAATATAGAATTAGCAGAATCCATGGTGGTACATCTCCCACTGTGATTATAGTGCCGTCTGTGTTTAGGCTGTGACTAGAAATTATTTTATATTGTCATCTGTTTTCAGTTTTAATGTTGAATAAAAAGTTTAAAAATCTCCTAATTTCGGAATTTTGGAAAGCCGAATTACTTTGTCTGACCTTTAGTATTAAATTCAAAGATTTCTAGATTACAGCCAATCACCTTGCACCATCTAGTGAATGAACTTACTATGTATTTATTACGTTGATTCTCTAGTTGTTTCCAATCTGATTCATGTCTTTTCAAAATCCCATATGAGTAGTTCAACTTCCTGCCCAGATTTAGCTCTGAGAGTGAAGGGCTGAAAGCAGCACCTACTGTAGACTATATCAGTTTTTACTCATACTGGTCTAATGTTCTACAATCAAAGACACTGCTGTGGTCAAATAAAACCTATACCCTAGAGGATTTAAGCTATACTGTGTCTTATTTCTGAAAAAGGATGGAAGAAAAACACAATGCACGATAGATGTCCTCTATGAAACTTTATTCTGGACCTCATGAGCCTGGGCCCAAATCAGGCTTGTAGAATCAGCAGGTAGGAGCAAATGCAATGAGCCCAAACACTGTTGCATTTACATATTTACATTGTACACTTAGTAATTTAGCAGATGTTTTTATCCAAAGCAACTTACAAGTGAGGTACATAGCAAGCAGAAATCTAAGTCAAGGAAAAAACATCAAAGCAAAGTCCCATCAGAAAAGTGTTTACATTTCATGAGATGCAAGTGCAAGACAGAGCAGAAAGGAAGTTTTTTTTTCTTAGATTGGATTTAAGTGCATAGGAAGGTGCAGAAGAGTTTGCTGAGCGTGCAGAGTTTGGTAGCTCGTGCCACCGTCGTGGGATCATTGGGCTATTGTAGAAGGAGTTTAAAAAAACTTGGCTCTATCTACAAGTGTTTGGAAATCATTATGGCTCCCCTGTCTGTCTTGGTCACCGAGAACTCTCTAGGAATACATTACCATAAGTGGTATGTCTTGGGGCATTTCTGAGACCTGCTACAAGAGAAATGTGAATCTAAATCTAAAGCTTATACTCAATTTTTAGATGAGTCACCTTTGACCCAGAACCAGTTGTGGTATTTTTCTATCTGGGTTCTTTGTTTTATGACTGACAAAGTCAACTTCAGTAAGGCCTTGTTTTACATGTCAGCACCAGGTGCAGATTATTTTGAGCTGGTTGTGATATTTCAGCACATTTGCACAGACATAGGCTACTCACTGAGCTTACTGCTTTAAATATGCTTGTGCTCCCTTGTGGTTCATTTCAGACTTCATGACTTAAACATCTAGCTGATGGGAAGAATCTCCCTCTGGACTGACAATGAAGTGTAACTGAACATAGAAAGTAAAAGACGTCTGTGTATATAACAATTTACCTTTACACCTGTTCCTATTGTGACAGAAGTTAACTGTTTCTAAATGTAACATACTGTAACAACAAGCAAAATGGAAAGTTAAAATCCTGTTTACCATATTCATACTTTAAATTCAGATTTGTTGATAAGTTGGCACTAAATGGGTAGCTTTTCATTGTGTCTGGGGTGCTGTGGGATTATTGTTAGTATTTAGATTCTGTCACCCAGTTTTGGCTCTCAAACCACTCCCCCGGGAACAGTGCCACCACGTCAGTGCTCCTTGCTGCTCACACCATCTTTGTACTGCTGTCTGACTGCTTCACACTTTTGTGCACATAATCCTGGCTGAAGGATATTACAGTAACAGCAGTTGTGAGAGTCGACAGTAATGAAAGAACAGGTACTGGACCTTCTGACATTTTAAGAGCTTTATGTTGCTGAAGGTTTTTCACTGCTATTTTTTATTTTTTTTTGTCTTATACAGTTACATAATTGTAATGGTTGTTTTATTGATTGTTGTTAAAAAAATGTATGTTGAAAAAGGCAAACAAAGAGCTTAGATATTCTGTTGCTACTCTGACTTTATTTATGATAAGTCTATTGGTCTTATGGTTAGTTGATTGAGACTAGTATGGATGCAATGTCCTTTACACTGAGCAATAAGTTGCCGTCATCAATGTATGTATTTTGTATATATTGTTTTAAATTAAGTTAAAATTGTACTTTCTTGCTGAGTTGTAGGCTTCCAAATTAGTTTAAAATAATGGTGTATTATTTTGAAATGTAAATTACTTCTACCATAAAGAAAAACATTTATTAAATTTATAGTGATCACATTACTTGTAAAAAACTCAAGGTAAGACAGGAAGTAAAGTGGTTTATATTTATATTTGCTTGGGCAGTTTTCCACCATGCTTTCATGGCTTTATAAGCTTAAATGTGCAGTGATTCCTTGAAGCAGACTAGTCCAAGTATGCAGCCAATGATTGCAGTCTATTCTGGATGGGCTGAGGATGGATTGGGTGATGTAAGAGTCTATTTTGTTCCTGCGTTCTTCACTCTGGAGAGTCAGCAGGGTAAAGCTGGACCCCCTTAACCCTGGACAGCAATCAGAAACACTGTCCATTTTCTTTTGTCCACATTACAGCTTTCCTGTAAAGTTCACATTCTAACAAAACAAAGACTAATCAGTGACACAAATATGTTATTTATACCTAAGTTGTATCATTATAGCTCAAAGGTACAGTAGCTGAAATTGTCAGTATGACTTTATTTATGGATTTAATGAAGGCCTAATGTTGTGCGGTTATGGTAACTGGGCCTAACTTTAGTCTTGAACGATTTGCACTAAGGGGAAATATACATTTTTTTGATGACAAGTCGGAATAAGAAACTAGCACAGACTCATGACCATTGTCTGTGTTTAGCTTGACGTTTTGGTTGTACCCATCAGAAACTCAGAGTTTTATTTTTTGAGCCAATACCTTTTAATATCAGGTATTTGCTGATACAATTCAGATCTGATGCTTACTTTTACATTACTCATTAAATACATATCCTACATTGGATACATGTATTTTTCAGGGTCTACATGATCCAAAGTTTAAAAGCTTAAATTATTGACAGAATGTACGAATTTCAGACTTTACCGGATTCTCTACTGTGAAGATATACTACTCTTAGATTTTGTGAAGCTCCATATTTTCATGATAGCAGTGTGTATCTTGGGTCTTAGTAATGTAATTTAAAGTACTTTCAAACCAACTCCCTCAACTGCTCAAATTGGCACCATATTGTTAGCAATGTAATTAGACAGGGTTTGTTACATCTGGCCATCTGTCATTTCTCTTGTCTTAAGGCTTTTTTTGTTCTGGTTTAGGCTTGTAGTGAACAGCTGACTCCCAAAACTTTTTATATTCCTCATTTTCTTCATATTCCTAAAGGTGGTTCACAGACAAGTTAGTCGTTGAGCAGTTTTTATGACCACCCATTTCCGACAGTTTGCTAATTGCTTGTCTTTTTAAAGTCAAACAACCTCCATGTGACTGAGGACAATCCACAACTAGCAGGTAAATCTAACAATGTAGACTGCAAAGATCCTGGTGTCTGTATTTTCTTTCTCTTGTTGCTGTTTTTTAAAACATTTTTAACTTTGGTCTTTAACTTCGGTGGCAGCTTGTCTAAATTGTCTGAATGTCCTCCAGGTGAGGATAAACCATGGCAAATGTTTGAAGTGTAATCCAAATGTGGCACTGTAAAACTAAAAATAGATTGGGACTGGATGCACTTTAATTTAGTCTTGAACGACACTGATACTAATTCTTGGTATTGGATGGGGACGTGTCTACCTGAACATCAGTGACCTCTGAACATCCAACAATCCCAAATAATCCAATATGTTTTCAGGTTAAAATATTTTTTTAAATCAAAATAAGATGGGTGGTCAAGCAACACTAATAGCTGCTGCTAAGATTTATTTGACATCTACTACTTTGATTTGTACAATAAATAATTTTTTTTGTTAAGTACCAGATTTGTTTCTTATGCTGTAGTGCACCTATCAACCAAACAAATCAAACGACAAATTAATTTATTTATTTTTTTACTAGACGCCTTGCTGGCAGACTTAGAATCTACTACATCCCACATCTCAAAACGGCCAGTGTTCTTGCCCGATGAGACCCCGTACTCCATCCCTACTGGAGGACAATCGTATCAGGATGTGTCGGTTCCACCTCCAGTCCCTCCTCCGCCCTCAGCCGAGGCCCTGAATGGTACCCTTATAGAAAAATTGGACTCCCACCACTCTTCTCAGCAGGTAAGTCATGTCACAGTAGGTCATTTTACAGTTACCTCTCACTAATCTAACTCATTGGATGGCATTTTATTTCTAGCATTTTTGCCATTGTCACGTGATCAAAATCTCAAATAGATTGATCTATTGACTCAGATATAAGAATATCAGCAAATAACAGGACACATCACAATTAGATAAGCCCTGATAAATCCATCAATCCATTATCTGTAACTGCTTGTCCTGTGTAGGGTTGCAAGGCGGCTGGAGCCTATCCCAGCTCTCATAGGGCAAGAGGTGGGAACATCCTGGACAGGATACCAGACTATCTCAGGGCCAACACTGAGAGACCTACACAGACAGACAACAATTCACACTTACATTTACACTAACATTCACACCTACGGGCAATTTAGACTTCCTGGTAAAGCTAACAATCATGTCTTTGGACTGTGGGAGGAAACCAGTGTATTCAGAGGAAGCCCATACAGGCACAGCGCTGTGCTGCTCGTCCTGATATATAAACTCAAAACTCAAGTGAAAATTCAAATGTTTTTAACCTGTCTTCCCACTTTTCAGTGCCATAGTATGACTGACCCACTGACTAACTGATGACTGATTGATGTTTTCCTTTCAGTCCCTTGGTTCGCCCCAGAAGAGTTCATGGTCCAGGGACAGTAGCAGCTCTCCGTTGTCTCACATTGAAGAGGACCACGTATACAGGTAGGCTTTAAAGTCATCAGTTATTGGATGTATAATTAAATAATAAAGTTATATTCAGTGTTACTAACCAAAATACAGTGTATATATTCTTCAGTTCTAAGGAGTGTATATAATTTACCTCCATGTTTGATAGTTTGTCTATGCTTCATTGCATCTTACTAATTTAAAACATAAATTATGATAACATGATGGCAGTTACAGTATGTGTTTACCATCACAATGATAGAAATGAAATGTTGAACCCACTTGCTCCATAGTGCCAATTGACAGAACCCCACAGAATACCTCCAATCCATCAATCCAATATCTGTTACCGCAAACTCCACACAAAAAGGCCACGGGGTGCAAACCTGCAACCTTCTAGCTGTAAGGCTGCAGCGCTAACCACTCCATCACCGTGCAGCCCACAGAATACCCTTTAAGATAAAAATATGTTGCTTTTTTACCTGTAGTTTTCTGTCTCTCAGTTTTCCAAACAAACAGAAATCATCAGACTCATCAACTCCAGCCATGACCTCTGCCTTGGGCAGTAACCTCTCAGAGCTTGATAGGCTTTTGTTGGAACTCAATGCTGTGCAGCAGAGCTCCCCTTCATTCCCCACCACAGGTAGACACACAGGTAGCCCTTTGCTTTATAAGCTCCGTTTGTGCTGAGCAGATTTAGTTGTACTGTTATTGTCCACAGAGGAGGCCAGTCCACCCTTACCATCTTGCAGCATCACCCACTATGAGAATGGCAGCGCTCCTGACATCTTGGTAAGCGCTCCTCCTCAGGAAAAACCCAAGAGGAATGGAATAAAATTGGATGAGACCCGTCCCACTGTTGAGAGTCTTCTGGATGAGCTGGAGGGCTCAGTGCCTTCACCAAGGTACTGACAGCTGCAGCTTTAGATGCATGTGCTGTTAAAAAAACACACTACATTCATAAATAGTGACAGATGTAATAATTGTTTAAATGTGGATAATGTAACATACTTTTGGACCATCTTCTGTTAAAGGCGTATCTGGTGTTATATTAATTTGTCTAAACAAAATGCAGAAGTAATATAGATAAGTAAAAATGAAACTAGAGCTTAAGAGATAAGTTAAAACGTTACTTTTGGGCCTAGTCATTGTCATTCTAAAATTGGACTAATGTGGGGCAAGGATTTCCGTTGTTGTCCAACCATCTGCCAATGATATATGGGTCAATTCATGCCGAATTGTGGGAAAAAGTATACATGCTTTGAAACCCAAACCCAGTGAGCTCATAGTTTGGGTGCCGCTATATCATTGAGCATATGTGGCTGTCTTTGCCTCCGTCTTTTAGTTTTTCTTCCAAAAGACAAAAGAATAGTATTGACAGTGTGCTAATTTCTTCAAATAACCTAATTTCACATGGTGGTTAAAAAAAACTATCTTGTTTGTTTTATGGGCTTTTTTGCATTAGAAACACAGACGATTGATGAATTGTCTCTTCAGAGGGCAAGAATATGCATATGCTTGCAGATAGTCAGTTAATGCTCAGTGTCCAATAGCAAGTCTTAGTAGGGGATGTGGGGTAATAGAACACCTATTGGAGCTTCTTTCCCTAAAGTTAGTGTGACATGTAAGAACTAGAGAAAAGGTTTAGCTTCTCATAAAAAATCTTGTGGGAATTTAGGAATGTTTGGTATTTTCAGATCTGCAGTTAGCAAGGTTTTAATGTTTGTGTGTAATTACAAATCCTATATTTTTTTCCCAGCCCCTCCTCTCACCACAGTGATTTGGACACACCCTCCCAGCAGCAATCCAGAATTTCAGCTTCCTGTGCCACTAGAGAGCTAGATGAGCTGATGGCCTCTTTGTCTGACTTTAAGGTAAAAAGAGTGGATCATGTTTGTCCAGAAAAAGCTAGAAGGTCTTTTGTAACCTCTCCTGTCATTTTCTCAATGATTTCCCCTGTTCTCTTTATCTACTTACTCTCTCATTTTTCTGTCCTCTAGCCCAGTAGTATGGGCTCTCTGCTGGACCCAGCAACAGCTACTTCCAGTTCTCCTCATCCTCCAGTCTCTTCCTCCATCACCCCAGTGGTCTCTCCTTTCCTTAGTGTCTCCCATTCATCTGGCTGTGCTTCTCCTTTGTTCTCTTTGCCTACTGTTTTAGAGTTACACATAGAGGAGGACAGAGGAGACAATGGTGTGTCAGTGCACCATCCGAAGCAACTCCCTCCAGCCAGTCCTCTGTCCTCACTCTCTGCAACCAGTGACTTAGACCTCAGTTCTCTCATAGATGTCTCTGCCACCATGCTGTCATCCCAAACCAAGTCTCTGCTAGTCCTCTGCCAGTCTTCCTCTAACTCCAACTTAATGAGAAATAGCCCTAGCCCCTCAAATGCCACCAGCACCCCCTCACTTACTTCTGTTAACACCGTCCTGGATCACAAATCCTGCAAGTCCCCTAGTCCATCTGTAGAACGGGTCTCACCCTTTAGTACTGGCAAATCCCCATGTGGTCCAGAGACTATGAGCAAAGGTTCTGCTTCTTGTAATGACCTTGATTTGAATTTCTCTACTTCGCCTCCTTCAAAAGACCCCACCCCGCCTCTTTCAGCTCCTTTACCCCTTCCTACTTCTGTTTCTGTGTTTGCACCTTCTGAAAATGCTTCCCTAAAAAAATCCTCACCATCACCAGTCTCTGTACTGACAGCCACCTCTCCACTGAGCTTCACTGGCAACAGCGGACAGCACTTGGAGCCAGCATCTTCAGCCCAAAGAGACAGCCCCCTTGCAGTACAGCAACTGCCAATACTAGAACCTTCTCTGGATGAAGCACTAGATAAGCTGCTGGCATTGGGTTTTGCACAGAATCACACCACAGCAGATGTGGAAGAACCAAGGTTGCCACAATCGCTGGACAGAGGAATGGAAGAGGTGCATGAGGAGCTCATCCTACCCATGGACAGAAACAGTGTGCAGCCTGACACATTCACCAGTGCCACTAATACCATCACGGACGATTCAGTAGATGGAGGCACTGATGGTAACGGAGATCTAGACTGGGCTGATGAGGAGCTGTCCGTGTCATTTCATGATGGACTGGATGGCACCATGACGCCTTACACTGAGAGACCGTACACAGATGGCAGCATGACCCCACTGACAGAGGCCAGCTGGATGGATGACTCCATGACACCATCTTCATGCCCAGGGACGCCTGATGTCACTCTGGACCTGCCCCTTCTGCAGACTCCCAGTATAGACAGAGTCTCTGCATCTGGACATGTATGCATCTTCACTCCTGCCTGACCTAATGTTTTGCAGGCTGCTGTTGCTTGTGAGACTGATGCTCTTTTAAAGGCTAGTGGCTGCTTTGATGGTTCTCTCTCCTAATGTTTTTGAAAAGTTAGTATAAAGTAATTATCTTCAAGTAAACTCAATTAGGCTATATAATTTTTACTTTGTCATTTAAAAAACACAATGGTTTGTCAAACCATGGTTAGCAGTTTCATGAAAACTTAAGACAATTATGATTTTCACCATTACATTATTTCAGTTATCAAATATGCAAAAGTCCCAACTTCTCAAATGTAATGTTTTGCTGCATTTCTTTTATATCAATTTAAGTTTTAACAAAAGTAATTAATAGATCAATTAAATCATTTAATGCTAAAACGGTAAACTGCAAATCCATTGATAATTTAAATGAGTTGAAGCAGAACTGGTAAACTTCATAGAGGGTAATGAGTTGCCATAATTTGTTTGTGTAGTAACTAGGATATGGACAAAAAAAATTTGTCAAAAAGTAAGAATCTGAAATAATATATTGGCAGGCTGGGGCTTATGCAATAGAGGCTAGCTTTGAAAGGAAGCAGGACTTTATTAATGAAGAGTTTTAGCTCACTGATCACTCACTGTTACCAGCACTTACATATAAACCGAAATATGCAGACTACCTGTTGGACCAGGCTTGAGTGAAGTATCCTAACATGGTATCTTGTGAAGCTGATGTAAGCATGGAAGAAGTGCATGAAATGTGACCATAAACTCACTGACCACTGCATCGCACCTTGAGAGTGAATTAAAAACTCATAGTTTATGTGACTCACCTGCTGCTGCAGAGCTCTGCTGTGTGACTGCTTTAGCTGGTTTGTGACTGGACGTATGATGAGCTGCTCACCATCCTCCTCAGATAAAATCAGTGATTAGACGCACAAAGGAGACTCCCAACGTGCACCCCATGTACCGAGATGGTCACCTGCGTAGGAAGATGGGACCCATCATTGTGAACAAGAATAGTTCTCAAGACCGCCTCATAGAGGAGCTTCAGGGGAAGCTCGGGATCGGCCGCTCAGAACGGCGGCGCAAACAGTCTGATGACTGGCTAACTGAGGGTGTCGTCGTCACATCCAAACCCCAGCGTTTCCGTCCTGATGGTGCCCCCAGTGAGGTCGACAAGGTTGGCTTCAGTGTGTTCACCAGTTTTCCCAGATAATATTTTCCCGAATAATTCACCTTCAGTGTTACGCACTTTTCCTCTGTGTCTGCCCCTTCTTTCTGTTTTTCTCTCTCTCTTTTTTTCCTTTTTTTTTCTTCTTCTTCAGATCATAATTCCCCCAGAGTCGCCTGTTCCTCTAAGGAAGGCACTCCCTCTTCTCTCTCCCCCTGTCTCTCATCGCCCTCCTATTGTAGAAGAACCTAAGCAACCACTCCCAGTACAGCGTCCTCCTGTCCCTTTACCACCACCTCCTCCTCCACCACAGCCTCCCTACATTCAGGAGTCAGTCCCATCACCTCGGCAGATTATAAAATCTTTCAATCAACACGCCCCAATTCAGGAACCTCCTGCCCCCAAACGAGAGCCCCCTCCTCCTGTTCTTAAAATCCCAACCCATCCTCCACTAGTGCAGCCAGCGACATCACTTCCACCCAAAGTCCTGGTTTCTGTAGGCTGCCAAACAGAGTATGACCCAGTCTTCCCTTCAATGCAGGCATGAACTCCAGTCTCTTATCCCTTCTGTTTTTCACACTTTTAAGAAGCATACATGATTATTATAACCTAAGTAACCTCAGATGTGAACATTTAATTCTGAGTTTATTCTCTTGTCTGTTGAGTTTATGCACATCTTCAAAACATAACTTTGATTGTAACTTAACAATTTCAGATTATGGCCCAAGGCAAAACTGGGCCCCCCACACAGGTTAATAAGCTGGACAACATGCTTGGTAGCCTGCAGTCAGACCTCAACAAACTGGGCGTTCAGACGGTTGCAAAAGGAGTTTGCGGTGCCTGCTGTAAGCCAATTGTGGGACAGGTGTGGTGCTTTTGTTGAAATAATATATCTGGATATAAATAGGTGGTCATTTGAGATTTAAATACACAGTGTACTTGTGGATTTCTCTTTGTGTAGGTTGTGACTGCCATGGGTCGCACATGGCATCCTGAGCACTTTGTGTGCACACACTGTCAAGAGGAGATTGGCTCCAGGAACTTCTTTGAGCGTGAAGGACAGCCCTACTGTGAGAGAGACTACCATAACCTGTTCTCCCCACGATGCTACTACTGCAACGGGCCCATACTGGATGTGAGTCTTAACTGTTTACTGTGTGGACATGTTTGTTGTAGATTACGGTCAGCCACCAATAAATACTGTATCTCTTTAGAAAGTTGTAACGGCCCTGGATAGGACATGGCATCCTGAACACTTCTTCTGTGCCCAGTGTGGATCCTTTTTTGGCCCAGAGGGTACAGTCATTATTTTATAATTTTGTGATTGCTAATACTTTTGTTTATAATGCAGTTGTAAATGTCTTGTCTCTATATCTTTCTTGTGAAGGTTTTCATGAAAAGGATGGAAAAGCTTATTGCAGGAAGGATTACTTTGACATGTTTGCACCAAAATGTGGTGGCTGTGCAAGAGCCATTCTGGAAAATTACATCTCAGCACTGAACTGCCTTTGGCATCCTGAATGTTTTGTTTGCAGGGTCTGTATCATGTACTTCTCTCGTGCTGTTGACAGACGTTTTTTATTTAATGTACCTGAAATTCTTCAGCATTTAATGTTTACAGTGGCTAGATCTTGAAATAACCGTATTAAAGTGACAGCATCTGCTTCTGTCTTTGTCTACAGGAGTGCTTCACTCCATTTGTGAATGGCAGTTTCTTTGAGCATGACGGCCAGCCCTACTGTGAAGTGCACTACCACGAACGCCGTGGCTCCCTGTGCTCTGGTTGTCAGAAGCCCATTACAGGCCGCTGTATCACAGCCATGTCCAAGAAATTCCACCCTGAGCACTTTGTTTGTGCTTTCTGTCTGAAACAGCTCAACAAAGGCACCTTTAAAGAACAAAATGACAAACCCTACTGCCATGGCTGCTTTGTCAAGCTCTTCAGTTAGAAAGTTAGAGGGAGCATTTAACAGAACCACATGTGGGTCAAGGCTTAGATTAGTGTCTAAAGCATCTTTAGCACAGGTAGGGTGAGAATGGGTTTGTTTGTATCTGAGAAAGTATTTTCTGATTGCATTGAAAGTGTGTATGGATTTGGTATGTGCATGTGGTTGAAGCAGCATACTTACTGTCTGTGCCAGACTAAAACACTTTAACATGTCTTTCAGAAATTTAGAAATTGTCCCCTTTTTCCCTAAGAGCTATTTGTGTTTTAAGCTTTTCTGGGTTTTCATTGGGTCTGTAGACCTAAGTATGATGCAGACATATTTAAAGGACATTTATGTTTTTTTTTTTTTTTTGTTTTTTTTTTGGGACCCCCCTCAACATTTAACTAATTAACACAACCAGTCTTTCTTGATATTTTTTGGACTTAAAGCTGCCCTGTCTATTTTGTAAGAATTACAATATTGTGATTTCAAGCCTTTTTAGTTCTTGCCTTTATAGAAAGTGGTGAAATGTTACTGATCAACTTACTCTGTGTGACATTGCTCACTGGTTGAGTGTGTCATTTAAGAAAGTGAAAAGAAAAGCAGGGAACATGTGACCTGTTGATTTTATCCTACAATACTGACTTTTACTTTTTACAACTCGTGAAGGTGAAATGCTTTTAAATACTTTTTCTGTTATAAAGTTGGACGGAGCAGATGTCTAAAAAATTAAAGGCATTTACTGAAAAAGTGCCGAGTCAACTTCATACAATTATTTTGTATGTGTGAAATTGATTCTAGTATTTTACGACTCATTCTTTTAGCCTAAGAAAACACAGTATATTCAGCTTTAGTGTTGATGGCAGAATGTTGCAGAGCTTATTCTATAACTGAATAAACAGTTGAAAAATTACCTTTTACAGAGCACAAACATGTTTTCGCCAAAGGCAAACCATACATGAGTGAATATTTTACGGTGTATGTCAATGAAGAAATGTAGTATATAGCCATCCACCTGTAGCTGTAGCATTCACTCTGTTACATGTTTGAACAAACCTCACATTTTGTGCTGCCAAATCATTCCTTGTCTTTCCACTGCACATAAGAAAAAAACGATTTGAAAACACTTTGTTGAACATGTGTCATACAGTGAAGTTCACCCTCGCAAAGATACTAGAAGTATATTACGTGTCTCTTGAACTCTCATCACTGTGTCTGAGTATATCCTGAGACATGTTTTGTAAATATCCAAAGCAAGCTACATTGTATTCAAGTGCCAACATGCATGAACATGTGTTTAATAACCACTCTTTGGGAAGGCGTCACAAAGATACTTTGATATTTTTGGTGTCATTACTGTATTGATAAGCTGATGAATGTTTTCTATTCTGAAAGTACATAATGAAGGAAAGTATGTACAAGTTGCCTGTGATAATCCAATAACTATGCAACTGGGTATTAACAAATGTGTTTAAGTATCAGTCTTTTATTATTTTTAGTAACTGGCTGTCTGTGCCAATCTGTCAGTACTATGTCTAATAACACTGGCAAAGTCAGCAAAATACTGATAAGTCAACAGTTATGTTTTCAGTCATTAGTCTGAGTCCAGTAAAAATGAAGACTGGTAAGATGAGAGCTTTGTGGTTTGCTAGAAAAAAACCTTAGGACATTTCCCTCAGCATCTGAGTAGCATCTACTGTATGACCACCCAGATGAGTCTGTATGTGGTTAATCTTGACATCCAGGAAATATTTCGGGCCTTTTGTCTTGTTCAGGGATTTATAGAGCCTTACATTTTCCTAACTCTATTTAAGAGATCATGTAACAAGTGTTTTTGAATCAAGTTGGTAGTTATTAACCGAAGCCATACCTTCCTTCTGTCATTTTTGTGTCTGACTTTTTTTTTCTTCACTTTGAATGCTTATAGTTCTGAATAGTGAAATTTAGTCTGATTGTGCAAATAAATTCTGTTTTGCTATCAGAATTGTTTCTAAGAGCTTCAATTGTGTTGTGCTTTCACTAGGTGCACTTGGTAAACACCTTGTAATATTCTGAACATTCTATGCACTGACTTAATAGGATAAATATACATATGACAATGATATTACTAAAACATTCACAGTAGAAAGAAAAGAAAAATTTAGTAATGTAATCATGTTTCCACTGTGAAACAGTGATGGCTATGTCAGTCATGAGACCTTGAAGAGAAATTACTTATTGAGTTTAATCAGTAAACCAGTATGTTATTTTGTATTTGTGATGCCTATTTTTGTAGGGGCGGCTGTAGCTCAGTTAAGCAGTCGTCCACGGACCACAGGCTCAGTGGTGTGATTTCCGGTCTCTCCTGGCTACGTGTCGAATTGTCCTTGGGTGAGACACTGAACCCCAAGTTGCTACCGGTGGGTCAGGTAACCACTTTGCATAGCAGCTACCGCCAACGGTGTGTGTTTTTGTGTGAGTGGATGAATTAGAAGCACCATTATGGATTGCTTTGTATAATAACGCCATATAAGCGGCCATTAGCCATTTACCAATAGAATTTGTGTGGAAGCCATAGGCTTAAAGCCAGTAACATCCTTCCTCAATATTGCTCTCAAGAGCTGCCAAAAATACTTTAAAGAAGAAGAAAGAGGGCGTGGATCGTTTATGTGATTGGACGACCTACCACCTGGTTTATCGTCATACCCGGAAGAATGACAAATAATTATTGCTGCTAACATTTCAGGTAAGTCGAGTCACTTTCTGTCTGGCTTAAGATTGGTTTACAATTGATATTCTTTCATAGTATTTTTTGTCTATTTGTTTGTTGCGTCAGACTTTAGTCGTAATTGTACCTGTTATAACTCATTGAATAACCTCAGCAACTTGTAACGTGCCCTTGTTTATCAGACAGAGAACACTTTTATTTCGATCTTGTTTAGCTATTTTGATGATGATTTTACCGAACATTATGGGAGAAACCTTTAGCCGTGTGTGCTTGTTGAAAACTACAATTATGGTTTCGTAGAGGAACTACTTTTGTGTTTGTCTGAGATCAGTCAATATAACACGGGTGTCTTTAACAGAAGTCCTCGCCCTGAGGCGCCTGAGCATAATTTAGGCATCCATATATCTGCTCATGTTCACTGATGGGTATCACTAAAAACAATGTGCTATAAAGTCAAATGCTGTTAAAGTATTTAATAAAAATGTGGGCCTTGTTTCATTTTCGACAAGTATTATGTATAGAACTATATTCAATGTGGTAATAAACATGTGTAAAAGTCGTGCATGTTTGTAGTGAACGCTGCATTTCTGTCCTGGGGTCATTCACTCAGCATAACTCGTTTGTCATTTTTAACGAAGCATCGATATGTCTGCTAGGTATTTTAACGCAAACTAGACAAACTTCGGATAGTCCATAATGGCTTCCTACTTTGATGAACACGACTGCGAGCCCACCAACCCAGAGGAGCAGTATCGCCAGAATGCACTACTTGAACTAGCTAGGTGAGGCTCAATACATTTCATAGACAAACAATTTATGCTGATCAGTAATTTACTGTTTGACTTCTGGTTTATATAGGTCTTTAATGCAAGGTTTGGACCTACTTGATTCAGGGCTGTTGGACATGTCAGACTGGGACCAACGTCTTCCTCCTCCAGCTGCCAAAACTGCTGTTCAGACTCTCACAGTGGTCATCATTTCTCCAGAGCAAGCAGGTGATCACCATTTGCTCAAGTAGTGATTATTGTTACATGTTTTGAGTATAGAAACCTTTTTTTCTGTTATACCAATGTTTAAAATATGTAGAGAAAGAAACTGATAATATGCGGTGGTCCACAAACCTGTGTGGATGCCAAACCATGTTTTTGCGATCCTTTCTAGAAATAATACCATTAGTGGGATTTAATTGGTCTTTTTGTTCTTACAGATAAAGGTCTCAAATGTCCTGTGTGTTTGCTGGAATTCGAGGAACAAGAGACCGTGCGAGAGATGCCTTGCAAACATCTTTTCCACTCAGGGTGTATACTGCCCTGGTTGGGGAAGGTAAAGCATGCAAATTTCAAAGTCACATTCTACAACAAAAATCTTTTGATGTTTGTCTAATAACATTACCTGGCTGAATGTTTTTTGTGTTGCATCAGACCAACTCATGTCCCCTTTGCCGACTTGAATTACCGACTGACAATCCAGAGTATGAGGAGTTTAAAAAGGACAAGGTGTGTAAACGTGCACTGAATGTTACAGTTGTTCTAACAAAGCTCTCAACATGGCATCAGTCCCCAACTGACTCTTTCTTCTGCACTAGGAGAGAAGAAGCCAGAGAGAGCACAGGCTGGATTATCTACATGGAGCCATGTACACATGACAAGACAGTACTGTGACTTTTTACTTCAGTCTGTTTGTCTTTTTTTTTTTTTTAATATACATTTGAGCTTTAAATGCATACCATGTTTAGCTGTATTAGTTTAAATAACATGAATTATTTAAAGACTGGACTATGTCGGAATCAATTACTGTGTTTGAAATGTTTTTCATAAAAAAAAAATAATATATATATATTTAAAGATGATTTTAATTGTAAAGTGCACTTCAGCAATGAAGTGTATACAATTCTATAGATTTTTGGTAAAATGACTTTAAATATTTTAAAAACTTAAACCTCCATACTAAATTAAATAAAACACATATGTTAGAGGGTCACTGCCTAATAACCCCACATCTTTCAAACTCTGCACCTTCAGTGTGATGAAGGCTTTTAGTAAATTTGTGTCTTAATATTTTTTTCATATTTTGACAAACTTGCTTTAGAGCCTCAAAAGAAACTCTACAACTTTTTAAAAGGACAAACAGTAGTCCACATGAGTAAACTGACCATTTTTGTAACACTGCTGGAGTTCCTTCTATAACTTGTCCCACCTATTATCTTTTGTTTTTGGTGCTTTTGAAATTATTTTTCACTCCCGTACTGAAATCTGGCCTATTCTGAGAATCCAAAGCATTACTTTTCATCTGGCCTACTAGGAACAACTAGTATCAATAGCACTCTGTTAAAATAGCCGCGTAACTTGACCATTTCAGACTTACACTTTATCTACATCTCAGCAATAATTTGGGTAAAACTTTTGGACCATCATCATGACAGTCTTCACGCTGGATTTGAATTTTATCCAGCACTATGTATGTATGAAAGTTTCTATTTCTGCTTGCAAATAAACCTTTTTATAAAAGCAACCACACAAATACAGACATTTCTGGATAGATTATTTCATTGCCCATATGTTCAGTGTTTAAAGCAGCAAATTACTGATTGTGGTGTATGAGAGAAACAAAGAAAATTCTGTTTAAAGAACAGCCCATGCGAACCAGCTACCAATAATTTATTTTTTTTTATTTCGTATTTCAATATAAATCTCTGTCAAATGAAAATACCTAACTGAAAGACAAATCATACATATTTACAGAAGTTATTTAAAAAAAAATGTTTCTCTTGTATTTGGGGACTTAATTACCATTCTTGAACTTTTTCAAATCAAGGAAAAATGATGATTATATTTATAGTTTCTGTGTTGTTATACTGGTATTGAAATACAACATTCTCCTACAAACAAACCAAAAAGGCTATAAAATCCAACTTTTCATATGACCTGTGGCAGATGGTGTTATGGTACTGAAGTATTAGTTAGAAAATAAATCTAACCCTGCTTATACAAGCTGCCATTTGTAGTCACCCTTTGTGACTCGGTTACAGTATGGTAAAATAGGCTACAGTGAAATACAAAAAAAAAAAAAATTAACCATGTTCCCCTGGCACAGTGAGAGGGGTAAGGCTGAAACAACGGACTCATACAAATTCATACACCTGCTGCTGACAGACAGAAAACCAACCAAAGCTCATAGAATTCCAGTCTTTTTTGGCAAGATTTGCAGAATAAGACAGGACTGTTGCAGTCTCAGAAAAAAGGGGACAGTTAAGTAATTTGCATAAAAAGTAAAGAAAACGTATCTGACACGTAAGTATGCATCTCGTGTCACAGCAGCTCCAATGTCCTGCCAAATGCGGACACATGTTAATACAGAACTTACTGGACTGAGCTGTGGATTACTGAGCCATCATATTAAATACTTCATACCGTAAAACCATTGTGAGATGGAAAACATCTTGGTACTCTAGCTTTCACCTTTAAAAAACATTAAACCCACAAAAGATAAAAGAGGTAGGTGATGTGACCTTAAAAATGTGTATTGCTGGCATCCAGTGATTAGACAGTTTAAAAGTATCAACACTACACAGAGGGCAGAACACTGCGTGGACACAAAAGAAATAGCACACTTAAAAACAAAAGCTGTATGAAACCTATACTGTACAGCATTAGCTTTAGTTTGAGCAGTGATAGTTTGTGGCAGTCTGGTGTTAGACTAATTCACAACACAAAAACCTCAATAAATGACACACTGACCTTAGTCTAAAAACTGTAAGTTATTGTCTAACTTTTTTACTGTAATGAAACCATTGTGATGGCATATGGTTTATGGCACGAGGTTTAAATTCACCTTAGTTAACACCTGTGAATAAAATAGCTAGTGAGAAGTCTTTGCATTGTTTAACAGAAAACAATAATACACAAATAAGGCTTCCAAAGGTCCAGCCTGGAATCAAATTGGTGTGTGGACAAGAGTTGAGTTATTCTGTAAATATAATAGTTGGAATTATAGTATTATCTTCTCACTTGTATAACTGTCAGTAGTAGATCACTTCAAATGTTGTAGTGTTAAAACAAAGGAGCCTGTGTTCAACTCCAACACACTACAAAGGCATTATTTACTCCAAAAGAGTGAAACTGTTCGGATGAATAATGGTGATCTGATGGTGATTATTGCATCGCACATGACATTCTGTGGAATTAAATACAGCGCGGAATGTAAAGGTTACCAAAAAAATAAGGAAAATCATAAGATCATGCACCATGTTGGACATTAATGGATGACGTCAGAGATTGTCGGTTAAAGGTGATTGTGATGCATGTGGACCTAATCGTTACAACAGATCGGACCAGTAGTTTTTGTGCAGTCATCCTACATAAACATGAGCTAAATAAATTAAGGTTTTATAATAGTGGCTGGAGATACAAAAACACGTATTTTGGTAAACAATAAAAAAAGCTATCAAAATTTGCATTCAAATCATCTGCATAACCAAATCAGTTTGTCAAGTGACACAAAGGTGTTCTGCCAATCATTTCTTATGTTTAATTAAAAAGGCCTTATTCTTACAGCCTGTAAAAAATATGCAACTACTCCTGTTTCAAACATTCAATATTTTCTACTTACTATGCAAAGTTAAAATTAAAACGTAAATTGTTATTCTGTCATTCAAAAAGTGTGCCGTGCAGAGATAAGCAAAAGGCCAAAACAGGTGGCAAAGCATTGGGTAATTCATGAAGGAGTGTCTGTGAGCAGAACTTTGTAGGTTTAAGGAACTTTCTTTTTCCACCAAGATGCCATTGATGCACAATTATAAAAAATTCCATTTAGCAGACATCTTACTCTAGTGATGTACTGCCCGAACCAACAGTTGTGCTGAAAAACAATTATGGTTACAGTACTCAACCGGCTCCGTACATTCAGTTTCATCACTACAGAAAACTGAACAGGACGTTTAACTGCAGAGCCTCACATCAATATGAAAAATAAAAAAATTTGTATAGCAGATGGGATAACCTGGTGTTGGTTTAGTGGTTAAAGATATAAGATTTCCACTCCTATGTCGTCTTGTCTTGCTGCCGCCAGGGACAACTGCAGTGACATTTCAGACTCTGGGCTGCAGAGCTACAACATGGCCATGCTCTCCGGAGTACAGTTGAGATGTGTAGATGTGCTGCTCCCTCCCGGGGACTTGAGGCCTTTGGCTGGCCCACCTAGTGTTGAGCCCCGTGTCCTGGGGCCCATCATCACACCCGTACCATGGCGCTGACTCTGTTGCAGGCCTGCCATCATGGTCTCGCTGGTGACGGTGCCAAACTCGTAGGTGAAGGTGCCGTAGAAGACCAGGATGTCCACAGTGAAGACCCACTCACAGATGGCTGCAGCATGCTGGAGGATGAAGCTCTCGTGGATGAAAAAGATGCCACCTGGGAGGAGGACAAGTTAAGGAGGACAAGTACATGTCTTATACATGAGTTGGTAAAACAAACAGAGCTAATGTTTGTACTTCACTAAAACTGCAGTTGCACACGAAGAAGAGAGTCCAAAATACGAGCATGGATCAAATTTACACTCATATGGACCTCTCAGGGGGATAAATACTGCTACTGCTTGCTTCATTAGAAGGAAGATATGGTTATCTTGCCCTTGATGTCCTTTTTCAGAGTTGAAAAACTAACTTTGCACAAGCGTCTCAAGGTCAGTGCACTGTAAAAAGAATATAATTTATATAAATTCTGACTAGCAGATCTACAAAAATGTGAAGTTAAGGAATCAAGTAATGTTGAACTGATGCACTTTGACACTGCCTGTTCTACCTAGAATTCAGGATGCTGTGTAGAGTTACATAGCTCTTTTTGACTTGATCTTAATCACACAAAAGTGTAACCAATAATCTTAATGATGACATTCAAGTGTGCAAGCACGAACATTATAAGAAACCTGGTACAGAGTTATCGAAATGGGGGCCAGTGGCTAATTTTGTTATTTACACTTCTCTCTGCTGTGAAAAAGGGCAATTGGCTATATGGTGTCCTGTACAGATGTCAAAATTAATTAAGAAAAATAGACAAAAACAAAATTAGAACATTTTAAGACATGTAAACAGCTGTAAAGGATACTGAGGACGAGAGAAACCATGGCTCCTAGCGCTAGAGCCACTCGGAAATGGGCCATCCAGTAGTCGAGTGCAGTCATAGCCACTCGGTATGTGAGTACACACTGCAGGCACACAAACAGCAGCCCGGCTGGAAATGCCACACCAGCACCCACATAGTGTAGGGATTTAGCGTGATCAACCTGACAGTCACAAAGTCAGATGGGTTATTTTCACTCATCTGAATGAAAAACAAACAAACAAACAAAAAAAAAAAGACAGCTGCCACTGTTTAAAGTATGTTTATTTATATCAGAGAATTTTACCTGGAAGTTGCCCACCATGACCAGCCCCACAGCATTGGTGCAGCCGGAGACCAGAGCACTGGTGTTAATCCAACAATGGTGGCTGTGTTCAATCACCTGGGCATAGCGCAGAAGGCAAACCATCACCACTGCAGGAAACAACGGAAGACATACAAACTTAAACTGCAGGAAATAACATTAAATAAGAATAATACTGCAATAACAGTAAAAGGCCTCTGATATAAAAGTGTAGGTTGGTGGGAAAATAGATCATGGTTTATGTCATTTAAATATTGGAAAATCACCAACATTTTTTTGACTTTTTTTTATGACAACAATGTACAGTACATACATCCAGACAGCTTTTATGCCGAGAAGAAAAATAACTCCTTGGTGAGAAAAAAGAAGAAATTAATAAGAGGAAATCTATAAATAAAAATGTAAGGACACAAAAGAAGATCATGACGGCTAGGAAAAGATTTGTTCTAATGAAAAAAGTAGGAGAGACAAAAATAAAGGCAGAGAGAGAGAGATTGTGGCAGCAGAGTAGTGATAAAACAAGACAGGATGAGAAATGGAGGAAAGCCATAGAGAGCAAATGCAGGAGAGAGGATTGGAGGGGTGGAAGGAAAGCAGCATTCATTATTGATTAGAGAGCACAAGGCTATTTCAAGACCCTCTAAATCTCTTGACAGCTAGTGGCTGATGTCTGTGGGCACCATGGAGGTATACAGACAAAGAATAGACAGATGAGCCTGAAACTTACCACTGCTACACTGATTAATTAGTGGGCAGCTATCTAAGCATCCACAGATCCAATCCGATTCAACTGATTTAACTTCATCACATTCAGTAGTTAACTATACATTTTTACAGTACTGTACCCTAATGTTTAGAAAATAAACTATTGCTATAGGTTAAGAAAGTTGACACTTTCAATGACCCAAAAAGAAGAAACTGTTTCATCTTTCTATCCAAGGGGAAATACTTTTATAAAAGGAAAAGTTTTATTTCTCATGGAGAGTTCGATAAGAAGGCTGACACCAATCTGAACAGAAAGCTACAGCCAGAAAAAAAACCTATTGCAGCATGAAGACTGGAAACAACAAACCTTATTCTGCTTCAGATTCATTCAGATTAATAATTTATCCATTAGCAAAGCTCACTAGTTAACATTTTATATGGTTTCTGTCATCAGCGTCAAAAAGATATGTAGTGGTTTTACGGTGAGTTTTATGCTGAAGCCATTTCTTTTCTCCCCATTCAGTCACTTATTGGACTCTTAACTGGTTGCACAGCAACCTCACAGAGACGCCTTGACTCCCAGCACAGAAATGACCCAGCACACACTGTCCCCAAAACCACATTTTTATGTATAAATGAGCTTTAAGAGCATTTGCAGGTTGACAATTTTACTATTCAACAGAGCCAAGCTAGTTGTTTCCAGTTCTTACACTAAGCTAAGCAAACATCAGTTGGTAATAGCTTCATATTTACTGTCAGACATTAGAGTGTTAAGAAAATTATATTTCGTACTTATCAAATTGTTGTACTATTCTTCTACATTACAATTTCACATAAGGGTGTGAATATAAATTGAGTTAAAGTACCCATGAAGGCTCCAATGTTGCCGATGAGACTGAACAGGCAGCTCTCTGGAGGGTAGGAGCCACATTTACTGAAGGAAGGAAGATAAAGCGACTTCAGTATCACAGGCAGGAGGTATAGTATGACTCAATGGAAGGCCACAGTCAGTACAGTGGAGAGACAGTATATAGTAGAACAAATAAAGTGAGTATAATTACATATGTGAAGTAGAGTTCTGAATTGAGAAATGTGAAACCATTTTGTTAATATTAGACCACATTGCAAAAAGCCTACACGTCTCCTGATGCCTTTCTACAAGAGTGCTTTTGTACTTGCCCGTGGTTAGAGGCTTATTTGCAGATTAAACAAATGCAGTTCATGCAGTGTGGGTTAATGACTGTCACAGAGCCACTGTAACAAGGTGCTAATTCATGCCATGGGGCTTTTGCTGACACAAAACTGCTTTTGTATTCTGCAGAAACAAAGACTTGACGTGCAGAGAGGAGGAGAGGTGGAACAGGAGACCTGATGAGGGGGATGTCCTGTAAGGTGCAGCATGTCTTAGGGAAGCCTGGTCGGGGTAGCTCCTCTGTGCAGGTCACATTGTAAGACCTGTGGCAGTGACACAATGATTTCAGTTCACTCCGCGCTGGTACCTGTGTCCAGGTTTATAATGAAAAGTGTTTTAACATTTTCTTCAGATAAACTCAAGAACCGTCACTTACCAGTTCTCCACCGGACAAACATGGTGATTCATCACAGCCATGGCATACCTATGGAGTGAACAACTCACCATTATTCATAGGCAGAAATGGCAAATGTTGACCACAGTGATGATACAAATAAAACTATTATCAAGAAACAATATTTTATTGAACTAGGCATAAAGGGCCATTCTGCACATAATACATATTGAAATAGCTACTTAATTGACAGCATGGATATGTCAGTATGCACATTTCTACATGAACACATTCCTGTTTGCAATTTCCCTTTTAATTGTTTAAAGAGAGACAAGTTTCACTTTAGCTCACACTATCCATATTCCTGTGATGGAAAAGGCAGATAGGCTGACAGGCAGGACGATCCAGGCAGTCATTGGGCTGGCAGTGAGCTGGCTTTGTCCCAAGCATGGGGTGAGAGTGGGGCTTTAGGCTGTAGTGGCGACGCGACAGGAGGAATCGGGTGGGGAGCGGGTGGGGACGAGGGGTCACTAACACACAGGAAAACACACAGGGAGGGCGGCATGGGAGGACAAAAGGGGGAATGGCACAGCTTTTCTTCTTAAGGGCCCTGCAACCAGCACCAACCTGAGGGAAGAGGGGAAATACACAGTTAAATAGTACAACTGAAGTATGCCTGCGGTATATTGTAATAATTGGTCTGTTGTGGTAATATGCCGGGAGAGTTCCTTTTACACATCTCCGCAGTGCCAGTTGTGTCTCATTCAAAATGCAACATGTACTGTATTACAACTGTATTACATTAGGGTCAACCTTGCCTGGCTAAACATTTTTGATTTCCAAGAACAAGAAGCAACAAATACCAGCTAACTCATACCTTCGGTTGAAAATTGCACTGACTCACTGTTCTACTACAACCCTGTCGTTTAACACCGTCTTTTACTTCCCCCAACTGACATGCTGATTAAAGCTACAATGAGGACAATCAACAGGCAGCTCAAGAAAAAAATAACAGCAATGTGGAACCTCGTAAGGTACTGTCAAGGGAAAGGTCAATCCTTGGGAGAATCAGGAATAAGCGAGGGCAGCTGTGTGGTGGAGGAAAGTGTGGGACAAAACAGACGTCATTACTTTACACGGTATACTGTTACAAGTGTGTCCTTTACTCAGAGAGAATATACAGTGAACCAGGTAAACTCGTCTAAAACAAGTCTAAATCAAACAAATGCTTGTTCCCAAACAAAAGTCACACTCAAAACAATACATTTTGTATATGCATTTGGAGATTTCTAAAGAGATAATAGCTGTAGAGAGGTGCAACCCCCGCCTTTTTTTTAAAAAAATGACATGTTTTACTACTTATTGGAGCATTTGTATGCATGCATTACTGTTAAAATTGTTAGAGACAGTATGAGGAAGCTTGTGATGTGTCATACATTTCCCATGGCATTTGCTAAAATGTTTCCTATTATGATGCAGATGTGGCAAAAAATGAGAAGTGTCTTTACTTCTGCAACATCAGACGTTGAACGGCTGTTGTGGCCTACTTCTAGATCTGTATATTATGATTGAGCTCTAAATGTTTTAGAACTGTAACAATTTGCACGTTTACTGATCAACATAACTATTTATGATCTATTTCTTGTTTTGAGGGATGTTATAATAAAAAAGGCAAAAACTTTTGTGCCCTGTTTCTCAAATGCGTATTTTCTGATTTGTTTAGTCTTCTATGATAGCATATCGAATATCTTGGAGTTTGGAATGTTAAAGACGTCGCTTTGATAATTTATGAAAGGTGCATTTCTACTAACATCTCCTGACATTTTTGTAGACAAAACAATTATGCAGCTTAAAAATAAAATAACCAATTACAGAAAAATAAGAAAGAAAAAAAAAACACTCCAACAAACTACAGTAGTCAACTCTGTCACAAGCGGCATTTAGATCCAACAGAACTATAACTTGGAACATCGCTGTGCATTATGAGATCACCTGAGAATGTGAGAAGAGCTATTTGTGTTGAAGGCAACTGACGGTAAACAGACTGATACTTCATACGTCAAGATACGTCAAGTATCATCTAAAACAGCTGTAGGCTGCTTAGCAACCACTTTTTCTAGGGCCCTGTCTATAAAAGGTAACTTAAAAATAGACCTATGGTTCTAGGGCAAGGAAGGGTCAAGAATTTATTTGTGAAAAAAAAATTGCACAGAGTTGTTTAGAGATGTCGAGCTAGTTTCATGGCTGCAAGATAAGGAATCCAAATTAAATTGAGATTACTGACTACTCTGTCAGAAAACAACAAAAGTATAGATAGGATTTAAAGGGAAGGGTTTGACATGGTTAGGACAAATGTTAAACTGTTTACAGACAGATTGTCTCTTATTTACATCCTCATACATTAAAGACAATGACTCACCCAGCCCAGTGACCACCCCCCATCTGCTACACAAGCACCTCCATCTGGATAGACATCATTAAACAAACATAAGCTGAGTCACACTGAGCCTCTGGACACTTACTCTTAGCAGCACATCTGACAGCAGTTCAACAGCTTTTGTTAATCGGTTCTGTGTGGCGTCTACTGCTGGCCTAACACTTGATCTCTTAATATTGTCTTCTCTAGCCACTTTTCTCTGACACTGCTTACAAGGTCCTTATAGGTTGCTCCGGTAACCTAGGTTTTCTTTCCAAAATAAAACCTTGAGCCAAGCTGGAATAGCCTCTGAATTTTACTTTGATATAACATGTCTAGAAGTTATTAGCAGTTTAGTTTTGCTCATCATTGGAAATAAAATTGTACTAGGCAACATATTTACCAGTTCTGAGCAGCTTAATTCCCTGCTACTGCATAGACATTTACCAAACACTTAAGTAAACTACATTATATTATAAGTAAATTTTGTTCCATGTTTACACTCTTTTTCCTTTGATTAACAAGTTCTTCTTTACCAGGGCCATTTTCATAAACAAACAGACTAGATTTTTATATGTTTGGCTCCACACACACACAACACAGTTTCCTCTCCTGCAAGTAACATTCAAATGTAGCCGTTTCTTCATATGGTTTCATGTACATGGTAGTCGTTTCCTCATCTAAAACCATGCAGTCAGCAGAAGTGTTTTGGTACAACTCTCTGAGCTCTGAGCAAAGGCCAGAATACTCAATGCAAGTTATGGTTGTTGAACGATGTTCATGCAAAATAGTGAAGCTTACAAATCATAGCAAGGAGAAGACAAGGAAACAAATTTGCAGGAAACAAATAAAGACTAGCTGACATTGATACATTACAGTAGTGGAAAGAGGTAGGGTGTGAACTGCCCTCTCACCCATCTGCTCTGGTACCTCTATCACAACAAAGCCATTTCAATTCAAAATAATAATAATAACAATAATAATAACAACAACAACAATAATAATAATACGCTCTGATGTGCATTCTTATGCATGCATGCATACTTATGATGCAAGCCAGGTAAATGGGCAATTTCAGAATAGATTCACAGAGCTGAAGCAAGTTGTCCATCGACAGAAAATGTAACTATTTTCACCATCAAAACCAGTGAAACCAGCCAAGGGATTTCTTGCTCTTCTCTGTCATACACAGTATATCACAGTAAACTGAATATCTTTAGGGGTTGACTTACATTTAGACTGGAATGGCTATGTTTATTCAATTTTGTACATCTTTATACATTGACCAATTCATCACATACAGGCATAAATTACTTGTAAGGACTTAAAAATAATAAAACAAAGTATTCTCATGTCAGTAAGTAAATAACGTTAATTATAATAATATAGTTATCATAATATTAGTTATCAATCAATTCATCATGTAATTATATAACATAATTCCTACAATTAAAGTAATGCAACATGCTTCACATACCTAAAAACAACAGTGACGAATAAACAATGAGAAGTTAAATGAAATAATTATTCTAAAATATTAACTTCTGTTTCTTACACTTCTGTCACATAATGGACAGAAAACTTTTACTTTGTTTAAACTTACAGTGACCTGACACACACACACACACACACACACACACAATGTTGTTCACATGCATTTACAAACATAGCCAAGACTATTATTACATGTATTTTAATATACTGAACAAGCCCCACAGGACGCCCTGAAGGATAACAACGTTACACTGTCTGCGGGGGGGATATATCAGCCCGAACCCAAGCAGCCAGACAGAAGAAGTGTTCGCCACTACACTTGTTAGACTCAATATAACTGCGACCGTGTACTTTTTGTTTTTCAGAAAGCAGAACTATATGTGTCTACTTGCCTAGACCACAACAAACGGAGCAGCATCACTGAGCTCGGCTGCCTGCACTGATAAAACGGGTACCACTGCCGTTAGCCGTGTTAGCTTCAACAAACCAAGCTAGCTAGTTAGCTTGCACTTTACAGTTGCCTCTTGACAATTGACGGTATCTTGATTTCCGCTAACCCAAACGATACGGTACTGGACACGAGGCGTTTACCGGACAAGAGCACGACCCTACTGGGACAGTCAGTAAAGGAAAATTAATTTGCACGTACCTTCACCCAGCTAATGCCAGCCACAGACCTCAACAACCTTGGTTTCCTTTTAAAAAACAGCGTTTTCTTATTAGATCAAGATAGCTGCATAAGCAATTTCCGCTTCTGCTTTTCAAAATAAGATAAAGTGTTCAATGGCTTTTGCAAAGTTACACATTATTAAACACAATATCTTTAATTGTCGTCCGTTAGTCGCACTGTGCTTACGTGAGTCTAATTATTCCCCGACGTTCTAACGTACTTATTGAGAAACTTATTTACACAAACAAAAGCGTAGATTCTTCAGAAGTTTAGTCCCCTGATAAAAGACAAAACAACAAACAACCAATCGCCTTATGATTCACCTTAACTTTTTGAACAGGCTGACTACATATATTTGGTCCAATTTATCTTTATATTAACGTTCTAGAGAAAATTAAGACGCTTTTATTTTTTGCACAATCACAAAATCTCTGGTCTTTTGTTGGTGTAACTAACTTG
Source organism: Channa argus (assembly GCF_033026475.1). Lineage (NCBI taxonomy): Eukaryota > Metazoa > Chordata > Actinopteri > Anabantiformes > Channidae > Channa > Channa argus. Next base: position 21,257,172 of record NC_090207.1, read on the forward strand.
ACAAAGCTCTCACGTTTGTCAGGCCCCTGAACGGAGCCTGCAATTTTCATGTAAAGTCAAATGTGTTCAGTAATGTAGTTTCTTTTAATTATATGAGGGATCCCATTTTAAATTATGGTCCATTGTTGAATGTGGAATTTCATGATTTCGGGATTGCAGTTACATGCCTGTAAACTTGCACAAAGGACATCATTTAACCCTATAAAACCATTTAAATACAGGGTTAAAAAGGCACGCATTCTTGTTTTGAAAATGTAATGTTGTTTTATGCTACTAGTAGCTGAGATTTAGAAACACTGTACAGGAAACCCTGAACAACCGGACAAATTATCCCACTATTGAGTTTTAAGTTAACTTTAAGATACTATAATAACTTCCCTAATCCTCATTTACAGTGCAATTGGGAAGCAGTAGGATTACAAAATCTTATTTAACCCCAGATTCTACTGTTCTACTGAAGCTTAAATAACATGAAAAGTCTTTTAGCCCTACTACAAATAATGCAGGTGTCCTTATCCAGATAAAAACATACAAAGTGGCCTATTAACACATTTGTATATATTAAATCAGTCTGTGTAAATGGGATGGGCTGTTGGGGGTTCAGCGTCTTGGGTTCAGGGACATGTAGTTGTGAAGAGCTCTATGGTTACGGATAGTAAGACTTACATTTGCTGACAGACACACACATTTCGGATTTTCATGTTATACCCCATTGTACCAATTTGAATTTTTGGATTTTTAGAAAATAAATGTTTACATTTTTTATAATGCTGCGTTCATTTTGAGCTGTCCTGTAGATGTGTAATCACTAAAGTTCACCATTTAATGTGACTGAATAAGTGTAGCTCTGGTGTCAGATCAACATGCAGACAACAATCCGTTGTAGTGACCCTGAACTCATGGGATAAGCCGAAAGGACAGTTCTTGACAATTACTTGATCACTTCAGGAAAATATATTGAATTCTGCATAATCATAATATGAGTGGTCGTCCACAGACCACAGGGTGAGCCGTTCGATCCCCGGCCCTGGCTATATGTCGAAGTGTTCCTGGGCAAGACACTGAACCCCTAGCTGCCCATTCCCCTCCCCAGCTGTGCAGTGCTGGCCCAAGCACGGTAGAAATCGGGGAGGGTTGCATCAGGAAGGGCATCCGGCGTAAAAACTGTGCCATATCAACATGCAAACAATGATCTGCTGTGGCGACCCTGAACTCATGGGATAAGCCAAAGGACAAAAAAAATAAATTAAAAAAAAATCATACTATGAGTAATACCTTACTGAACTGAACCAGTGAACCCAGATTGATTTTTTCATCCACCTCTAATGTTGATCACGATGGTGTTTGAAATTGACAAAAACAACAAAACAAAATCACAAGTACAAAACACTCATAAATGACCCAGTAATGTCACTTTGTTTGCTACCATCAGCCACCATCAGCTTTAATTAGTAGCAACACAATTTTGCAAATACAAAATCACTGTGGCCTCTTCCATCTAGTGTGACCATGTGTTAGCATGACTAATCGAGCAAACCACTTTTTAAAAGCTATACTAACAGAACTAATTTAAGTGTATTAGCTCTGTTAAATTTAACTGCGTGAATAACTTAAATCCTAATTTGTTTCAACTAGTCAGCTATTGTTGGCACCCTAACTGTAAATAAAAGTTTATTTACTACATGGTTTATCAAGCCCCCCAGGAATGGCAGAACACCATCTCTGGTTAGCCAGCACTGGTAATAAGCAGGACAATAATCTGTAAGAGGATTCATTCCCAAGCAAACTAATGTTAGATATACTGAAACTCTTTTGAGTTAAAATCTCATCTGCTTGAATTCCTTCTGCTTATTAAGGTAAAATGTGAGGGCATGTCACAGCCTTACATTAGATTTTTTCTCTGTAATTTTCATATAAAAACAAAAGATTATTACCTAGAATGTGTAGCCTTGAGAGGCTTCATGTCTGCACCCCCTACCAAGTAGGAAATAGGCTAATGCTCAAAGTCTTTATCCTCTCTCTAATGTATCCACCAGCCTTCCTTTGTTCCCCTTAGAAATCTTTAACCATTGCAAAATAATGAAAAATTATAGTCAGTTATTTAAAATGAGACTACTACACATAAAAATGGAAAAGTATTTGACAATAAATCACATATTCTTGTTCACGTTGTTGCAGTTGCAGTTCCAGTTTTCTACAAGCAACATGAGATTAGAGAGAGACTGGTATATCACCAACCATAGCCTCATACAATCACTTACTTGATTGATAGTAGCGTTTTAGAAAATGTCTCCATTCTTAGATAACTGGAATTAAAATAAATGGAAAGGTATGTTCATAATTTTACATTGGTATATCAATCAAGTCAGCTATAAGAATCAAAAGTTTGTACAATAGAGTATTTCTAAACTAGATGTGAGGAAACATGATAAGACTGTGTTGAGGTATGCCCCATAGCCAACGTCATGTTGGCCACTTAGCTCAGCAGGGGATAATGGTATTTAGATGTCCTGTAAGCACATGGATCCCATCAGTCAGCAACATTAATGGGGCCATGAGGCATCGGGCTCTATGCTTAGGTAAAGGAGGTATTATACAGCAGTAATGCTGTCTACTGTCTAATAAGCAGCATGGGAACCACCAGCAAGGTGTTCAACTTCTGGAACAGAAGACAGAGTCTCTTCCCCAATTACAAAGTTACTGATTCCGACATTATTCGAAGACCCTCAGAGGTTGTTTATCCACTAGCAAAGGAAAGCTGTGTGAAGACATGGAACTCTATGCAAGAACTGAGCAGGGACATCTACGACATTTACGCCGAGTATGAGGATGATGATGATGAGACTTCTCCGTACAGCTTCTCCAAGCAGATTTCACCTTCCAAGAAGAATTACATCATTAACATAAATGTCGGAGGGAAGCACTACAAGATAGCCTACAAGATGGCTGCCAAGTATCCCAAAACAAGAATAGGACGCCTGGCCACATACACTGACCACAACATGAAGCTGGATCTGTGTGATGACTACATTGTGACTAGCAATGAGTACTTCTTTGACAGGGACCCAGATGTTTTCCACAGCATCTTTAACTTTTACAGGACTGGTGTGCTGTGGATCAAGGACGAGTTGTGTCCCCGCAACTTCCTGGAGGAAATCAACTACTGGGGTGTGAGGATCAAGAACACCCACCGCTGCTGCCGTGTCTCCTTCGAGGAGAGGCAGGATGAGATTAATGATCAGCTGAAGATCCAGAGGGAGCTGGAAGCAGAGGTGGAAATTGAGGAGAATGAGGAGCTCTTTCAGGACATGTTTATGGGCCATAGGCGCCGAGCTATCTGGAACCTAATGGAGAAGCCTTTTTCTTCTATAAAGGCAAAGCTGATGGCTGTGGCCTCCAGCCTGTTTGTTCTGATATCCCTGGTGGCCATGACTCTTAACACAGTCAATGAGATGCAGTACAGGACTGCCGCAGGTCAACTGAGTGGCAAGACATACTGGGAGTATGTGGAGTCCATGTGCATTGCCTTCTTCACCATGGAATACCTGCTTCGTCTGTTGTCTACTCCTGACCTGAGAGCCTTCAGCAGGAGTGTTCTCAACACAGTGGACCTCGTCGCGATCCTGCCACAGTATCTGCAGGCCATCTTGGAGTTCTTTGACAGAGAGGAGAACTACATGAAGCATGAGGCTGACATGCAGGCTGTGGGCCAGGTGGGAAAGTTAGGGCAAGTGTTGAGAATCATGAGACTGATGCGAATCTTTCGAATCTTGAAGCTGGCACGACACTCCACGGGTCTGCGGGCCTTCGGCTTCACTCTGCGTCAGTGCTACCAGCAAGTGGGCTGCCTCTTCCTCTTCATTGCCATGGGCATCTTCAGCTTCTCCGCCATGGTTTACACTGTGGAGCATGACATGCCACACACAAACTTCACCAGCATTCCTCATGCATGGTGGTGGGCAGCTGTGAGTATATTAGACAGACTCCTAGACTCTCACAATAAGTGAAGATATACTCATATAAGCATAAAAGAGCGCATGAGAATCAAGCAAATAACTCTAATATCCTATTTATGTAAGTAGGGCTCTGTGGTTTAGTCCATGAATAATGTGTATGTTATTAGATTACACTCCAGCATTACCTGGCTCACAAAACACAAAGAGGTCAGGTCTGCAGTAGGATGCATTAACTCATACTTTGATATGTGTAATATATATAGTAAATAAACCATTCAAATTAAGTATTATTGTTTTACCAGGAGCCATAATTACCTTCTAATATCTGTGTTTGTGTGCCAGTGCTAACAAAAACCTTTGTTTCAGTCTCCCTGATACCAGATAATTCCCCTTCCTGGGGAGGTGGAACAAGTTTATTTCTAATTCAGGGGAAGGAAATGATGCAGTAATTATAACAATAATAGTTATTATAAAGGGTAGAGTGAGCATCCCTCACTGGTACAGAGTGTTTTCATAGGCCAATGAGCACTACAGCCAACAGACTGTACTCTAACAGATTGTATTGTGTCTAGACTTTTTAACAACTCTTGGTAGAGCATGTTCTGCATATTTCCAGTGTTTTTGATTTAATTTGAGACCCATTAAGTTTCACCTTATAACTCTGTCCTCTACTGCAATTTACTGTCAATTGTCATTGTAAGGCCAACTCCTAGGACACTGACTCCTGGTTTGGTTTGGTTTTTGTTTTTTTCCATCAGCACTGACTGTTATCCTCATTGCCTTTCAGGTCAGCATCTCCACTGTGGGCTATGGAGATGTCTATCCAGAGACCATATTGGGTCGTCTCTTTGCTTTCATCTGCATCGCTTTTGGAATCATCCTCAATGGGCTCCCTATATCCATCCTCTTCAACAAGTTCTCAGACTATTACTCCAAACTGAAATCCAATCAGTACACAGCCTCCACGAAGAAACGAGGGAAGGTGAGGTTTGCTGAAAGGACAGCGAATAGCCTTAACCATTGCTTTGGAAACCGCAGTTGTCATGCTTAATAATTTCGTCCACAATTTTATAATGGAATATTATGCTTGAATGTAAAACTTTACATAAAATATGTATTTTGTATGGGAACAAATAGATGGAATAGTGATAAAAGGCAAGGATTAAATCCCCCTTATCCCAACACATTCCAGTAACTTGGCAGTTTTTGTTGATGGGAGGCCATAGAGGGCTCACTTACCCTCTACAGTTTATAGAGAAAGGGACACCAGTTCTGAGTTCTGAGTTCTGAGTTTTCATATTACATGGGGAGAACTTTTGGGATAAAAGTAAGCAGCATAACTGTCTGAAGAGGCAGAAATATAAAAGAAATACTCACAGAGGAAGCAAGAATGTAATAATGCACACATATAATTTAGCCTTTTCATTTTTACATATTTTGGGGAATCACATATAAAGTGTGAAAGGCTATTCTATTTGGGTCCAGCTGTAGCCTTCAAACATGGCATCTAGAGTTTGATTTCTCTAAATATGATTATCACAGAGCTTCAGTGAAGTTGGTAAATGTACAAGTATAAAAAAGACTACAAGTCAAATGTGATATTTTGTTGTTCAGTATACAAATATTTTTTATATGTATTTCAAAAATAGTCATCCTATATCAGACACTTAAGGTGTAAAATTAAAGTATTATCAGAATCCTGTTGTTTAGGTGAAGAGATCACATGCTCTGCTTTGTGTGGGGTACTAGAGAATAGTTCAGTATTTTTTACTAACAACATATCAGCTCCCAGGGCACCAATTGCTTTGTTGCTCTTCAGCTCTAAACCTCAGAGGTGGTACTTTTGGAGACAGCTTGTTCAATAATCAGCATAGTTAACAAGAAATTGCACCTGCAATTTTTTATTATATGTGCTCACACAGTAGTCACACAAGTCAGGGGCCTGGTGGCTTGATGGATTAGAGCATCGAGTGGGCATACATAAAGGTGGGAATGAATCCCACCCCACCAGCTGTGGCCCCGCCCAGCCACCAATGGAACACGTTTTGCTGTGTAGCCAAAAGGAATTGATTTGACACAGTAGTTACACAAGTACTTACAAAGTGTAATAAACCGTCAAACAGTGGTGCTGCTTTTGGTGTTTAAAATCTTCAGTAGTTTGGACAACAAAGTATGCAATACAATTCACTTACAATGCTTGTATTACATAATGCATTCTGAAACTCTGATTTTAATAAACATTGTATGTCTTATAAACCTATTCTCCTCCTTTGTTGGTGTTCAATGAGGTGCTCCAGTTATAGTTCCATGAACTATAATTGGACATGTTACTGAGATATTTAGTCGTAATCAGTTTGGCAAGTTCATGTTTGTAACTTCTGCAATGATTTAAAATTTGCACCAACTTGCAGGTGTTTAAAAACAACAAGAATACTAAGCTATTGGTATTTACAATATTCTTTCCACTTCCATTTATATCAAAAAGCAAAAATAAAATATGACACAATTGTCACTGTTTCTAAAATTTAGTACAGTTCAACAATAGAAAACAGCCTCCAAAAAGCCTCCCAGCTGAATCAACCCACTTGTGATGATGTCCACAAGAAGCACATTAAAATGTTAAGATTTATGGAAGTTTTATTGCTTTACAATTCTTTTACCTAGCCACACTTCATAAGCGATCAGGAAGATGTTATGTCATGTCTCCTGGCTCACACAATAGGGGGCTAGTGTTGTTTCTGGAGAGATAGTAGTATTTATAACGATGTTGCAAGAAAGAAGATAGTGAAGGTTCTATTAGATTTTTATGGGAGAACTATGAATTTAAAACGTGAATCATAAATGCTGTATGTGTGTGTTTATTACATACATAATTGAATGAGATATCATGTTTTTGTAGATTATTAGTTAGTTAGTTATTTGATGATTATTAGTTAGTAAGACGCACTATGAATTATCAGTTTACAGCAGAGGATGGCAGCAGTGGGCAATATGAGCTGCAAAAAGCTCCCAGAAGAAGAACGTCTCCTCTCCCGTGATCCTCTGCGGTGCTAAAGTGACCTCTGCCGCTAGCTGTGGTCTTCGACTAAAACAATGGTTCCTCCTGTTGCAGTGTCGCCTTTGATTAAGGTTTGTGGTGATTAATAAATTGTGGTAATCTGGGTTTTACTGTGAAATGAACTTCGCAGGTATTTATCAGATTGCTAAAAACGCAGAGCAGGTCAATCAGTTAGCCATTAGCTGGGAAGCATGCTAGCATTTTCAACAACTAACAGTGGTACATTGACAGTGTTGTCAACTACTGTTGTGAGTAGTTACAGCGGTCAGTAATGTGTTTGCGACGTGCACAGACGCCCAGTTATTAGTAATTTAGAGGTGCTCGCCACTGAAACGTCGTTACTCTAAAGTTAAATGGCTCCTATAACTTTTACCATAGCTAAATGGCCTTGGAAATATTGAACACGAAAACTCTGCATATAATAACGGTACTTCATTTTATGTAGTAATGGAATCACATCCATTATCTTAGTGGTAAAAACAATACATTCCTGCAGTAATGTATATAACGTTGGCTGCAAATGTTTAGTGCCAGAGCGCCTATAGAGTTGAGTGGGTGTAGCAATAGTATGGGAAGCTTTAGTTTTCTCTGCTTGTAGAATTGCTTAAGATGTCTGAATGTGATTTTACTGTGTATTTGTACATCTCAAACCTGTGTTATGAGAATAACATGTGTCAATCTGTATTTTTTTTTCCATGACAGACTGCCAGGTACTCAGCTTTGATTGCTGGCATTATCTATGGCAAAAGGAGATATGGTAAGTAATTCTGAATAGATTTATTAAAAGGAATCACAATGCACTGCTCTTCTCCAGTTTATTTGGTAATTAAAACTTTAACTAAAGTAGTACATCATGTTTTAATTCTCATAGATCTTGAGACCCACACTAACCAGCACCTTGCTGTATGTGCATTCTCAAAAGTAAAGTCAAGTTGCAGTGCCTGTCCTGCAATAGTGCATTGAGATCACGCATCCTACAAAACTCATTTGAATTGCATATGGCTGAAAATGTTTCACCAATTACAGTTAAAAACACCAGAGGTACAATTTTTAACATGCTCCTTTTTACAAAACGTATAACCTGCAGTATCATCAACAGCCCATTGGCTTAACTCTTACAAAAACTGACTGTATTATACTAAATTTCTCCTGTATTTTATATACGATGAGACAGTTGACAGTTATTTAAGTTCATTATAGACCTATGTAGAAAAACTAATGTTGCTTGGTGAAGCTCAAGAAGATGTGAACTACTAGGTAATGTAACCAGATATTATTTGGAGATTCAATGCAAGCCGTTCATGATGTCTAAAATATTTTCACTGTACCAATTTTGCTTTTTATTTGTATTTCTTTAATAAACCAATTAATTTCCTCAGATAACCTGAAGCCTATTGCAGCTGAGGAGAGGAGGATTGAGGAGGAGGAGAAAAAGATCCGCGAGGAGCAGGAGCGCATTGCCAAGCAGCTAGCTGAAGGTAGCCTTATTATGGTTACTCACACACACACATAAAAGTATTAAAACACTCTCTGCAGAAATCGGCAGAAAAAGATGGTAAATTCATCTTTTCCTGTGTTCCCTCATCCACTGATTGGTTAACCAATGCGCAGTTGTGGTTAAACATCACTGCTATGAACAGGTTAAAATGAATGCTGGCTGTATTTAGACTATGTTAACTGCCTAACTGGCCTATGTTAAAACTGACAGTGATCTGGTGGACTTAATGCTGGAGACACCAGCACCCCTCCCTCTTTCATGAGTAGGTTGGGTGCCCTTTGCAGTACATCAGAGAGAGTACATCCTTCATTTGGTTTAAAAATCAACTCATGAATTAATGTCCGCTCTACTACTTATTTTATGTAGATTTAATGCAAGTGAAGTATTAAGTGTATGTCTTACCCCTACCTTATTTGCTTAAATAATAACCTTTTTGAGGTTCATAGTTCATCCTGTTAATCGTTCTGTAAGTTTTATTGCTAACATCTTTGAGTAAAAGAAGCTTTAATGTTAATCAAAAATCTATTCTCTTTCCTTTTTTATTTATGGGCACACTAGTAATGCCTGTAGTGATGCCTTCTCATCCAAACATTACATTTAAAATGTAAAATACCCAAATTACTAAGCTTATATATTTTGCTCTCTCCTTGCAGCAAATGAAGAAACCATCCTGAAGTAAAACTGGTGTGCTGCTTGTGGATGTGTAATTTCCAATCTCCTCCCTCCTTTTTCTGGAGTAACTATGGCTAAGTGGGGTCACATACAGTAAATGCTCCCATGTTGTGGATGTGTTCACTGCTCACCTTCAGTAATACCACACCTTTCTAGATTAACAGATAGTGATTTAAAAGTTAATTAAATAAGAAATGAACTCAGCATTGTAATATGACAAATGCAGCAGCACTTATTAACTTAAGTTATTGAGCTCACATTTGTAATAAACAGTGGCATAAATACAGTGCAAGTACATGACCTCTGTAGTCTTTGTTTTGTGTGTAATCATTTCCCAGCAACAACTGAGGAGACTTCCTGTTATGGAAATTAGAAATGTTCGTAATAGTCATCAAATAAAAGAAAATAAGTTTTTCTTTTTTTTTTTATATATCTTGTGACAGAAAAATTGTAACAACTTTTGTTATTTTATTCCTTGTAGATGATTCCGTTTGTGGAGCTGAATTTATTGCATTGATCTAATTTACTAAAAAGTAGGCAGGACAGTCTCCACAGGATGCAAAATGTTAAATCAGTATTGTTTTATGAAAGTTATTATTTTACTTATTTCCTCTACGTGTGTGTGTGTGTGTGTGTGTATTTTTAGGGCGTCATTCTTTCCTAAGTTTACTATGGCAGTTTATAGTAAGGCCAGAGCTAGTTAATTCTTGTAAATGAGGAGAATGTGTCACATTTCATTATGTGACTAATAAATACATTAACTATTTCACCTCTTAGTGTGCTTCAGACAAATTTATGATTTCCACACCTGATTAGTTTTATATGAAATGACCATTGTTGTAAGGCACGTGACACGTCAGACCCAAAATAATTCAACTTGAGCTGACCTCCAGTAAAGTGAATGTACGTAAAACCGGATCATTGGTGAAGGTAACAGCACTGAACAACCCAGAACAGCTATGGCTCAGTTGCTAGAGTGGATCTATCCTGGGGTCCTGGCAGCTTGTCCGTTCACAATAAACTGAAACAAAGGAGCATCTTGAATAGCAGCTGTCCTTAACAATCTCCCCATGGGATCCCTAGGGTTTTTTTGTCCTTTCGGCTCATCCTGTGAGTTAAGGGTCACCACAGCGGATCATTGTCCGCTTCGTGTCTTGCCCAATGACACTTTGACATATAGCTGGGACCAGGGATCGCACCACTGACCCTGTGGTCCGTGGACGGCTGCCTTTGATCAAATATTTTAGAAAATAAACCATGTCAACGCACAAAGGCCTGACCCAAAATCTTTCAGCCACTTTAGTAAACAGAGATCTACTCAGGACTGATGAGAACTTGTTTTGGGGTTTATCAAACTAAAGCGATCACCTTATAACTATTTCCAGGTGCACTACAGATTTTTAAACATAAAACTAAATTAATCTAAAATTATTACAAAACTCAAAATTGGTGAAATTGTGAAAAAGAACTGCAACTCTACAAAATAAGCTTTAAGATATAACTGATGAAATATTAACAATGCAACACATATGTAACAATGCAGATTACATGGATAAATGCATCTGCAGCACCAAGATATCTCAAAGTTGGCATTGTAGAAGGTAATATCACACTGCCACACTTTGGTATCTATCTGCACTATTTCCCTAATCATATGTAGTGGAAATTCCCCATAACACCACAGATGTTTCCTACATTACATTTCACATGGGACTGAAGCTCTGGAAGATAACATTAGGTTACTTAACCAAGGGAGCAACAGCAGGTGAGAACATCTGAGGCACTGCTGACACAGCAGTTTATTACTCAGTGCTATCCTTAAGACACTTTTATGACGTGAAGAATTATTTCATTTTTAAAGTGAAAATACTCTTACTCAGTTTATTTTTTAAATCTTTAAGATCTTACAAAGTATTTTATATCTATATGTAAATTTCTTTTGGGGAGCTTTTTCGGCTTTAGAACACAACTAGTTTAGTTAATGATAAACGTGAAAGTCTCATTAAATGGCTAGGAATTATTGAGACAACACGAGTTAATTTTGGCTATATTGACAAATTTTTATATTTACTGTTTCTTACCTTGAGTATTTGATATTACCTTTAGCGCCCACCTGTTTCTCATTTTACATACTGTTTTGACTACAAACTACCCCAGGTTCTGGTTTATTAACACAATAAGAAATATGGTGACACTTTTTTTAATGACATTTGTTGACAATTACAAAAATACATAAAACAAATAATACAACTTGTGAAATGAATGTGTGAATATGGGGACGAGCATAATCAAAGTTTGAAATCAAAATATGCGATGCATCATTACCATCAAACTAAGCATGAACTTAAATAATGAGAGTTTACTTATAATATGATTGAAAAGATGAAACAATACTTAATATAAACACTAATCTCTATAAAATGTATTTACAGTGTATAAAACTAATATTCCTCTGAATACCTCTCAGGGAGTGAATACATCCCAGGCCTTCCCCAGTAGTCCACAGCTCGAACTCTGTACAGACCATCAACTCCCTGGTCCACTACAGAAAGTCGTGTGAAACATGAGATTATTTCATAATGTCAATAAACTTCAGGTGGAAGAAAATTGCTTTTTGCCACAACAATAAAGGAATTTCCTGGCAATTCTTACCAGGTGAGTAGACATATGAAGTAAAAATGGTGTCTTGTGAATTAATCCTGCTAAATGTCTTGTGGTCTGTGGAAAATTCAACTTCAAATGACTTGATGCATCTGCAAATACAAAAACAAAAACCGAATTTATGCTTAACATGATGAATCATTTGATCATCATACAGAGACTGAATATACGATGCTGCTGCACTATATAAATTGTTTTGCATAAAGCTTTTAAATTACTTTCATGACTCTTAAGTTCTTGCAGTGGTAAATAGTACAGTAGTAAAGAATAATGCAGTAGTAAAGAAATCATCTGCACCTACTTGGAGTCAACACAGTGATCAGACCAAACAATCAAGACTTGGCCTTTGGTGATTCTGATGAAACGCAATCCATTAACCTAATCAAGAGCCAAATACAGTTATATCAGAAATTACTTTGTAACCTAGTTCCATTTCATAATAAGTCATCTAACTTGCACTGACACACAGAATCACTTAAATCCCTCACTGTTCTGTGTGGTGACACTGACCTGGTCTGGCATGGCTTTGGGTTGGGCACAGACATGAATGAGGAGGACAGAAGGCACAGGAAGTTTGGCTGTCAGAGTCAGAGTGTCCCCTACAGGAACCTCCCAGGGTCCATCAACTTGAGGGTCCTGATACAATGACACATCACTGGTGAGTCTAAACACTTCACAGGGAAGCAAAAAAGACATCAAACCCTATTAACTTTACGTGTATTTACGTGCATTTACATGTTTACCTGCACACTCCTGAGGCGTCTGAACTGTTCTGCTGTGGGATAATCAGGTCGACCCATGTTCTGCCACATCTGGTATGGGTTGGTTACAGAGTTGTCCATGCGATATGTGACATACACGAGGCCTGGATACACATGGAGACATAGAACAGGCAGGACTGAAATAAATCACCCTCCTGCAGCAACAGAAGCCTGTAGCAACAATATTTGGTTAAACCCACCCTTATAAGCAGCCAGTCCTTTCAGTGTCAGAGTGACATCATCAGTGTTGTTTGAAGTGCTGTTATCGTCGCTATTATAGATCAGCACTGCGGCCTGCCAGCTGTCTGAGCTATACAGTATTATGGGCTTGTGGGTGCTGGCAAGAACTCCAATGGTGCTGCTGTTCTTGGTTCCTGCTGAGTTTGACATCTGAGCCAGAACCTGAGTCTCACCTTAAAGTGGAATCACATACAGAAAAGGTAGTGGAACATCTGGAGACATGAGCCTTGTACAGAGGCTACTGTAGAGTAGTAGAAATAATCACCTAGCAAAGCCAGCAGGCCCATGACAGTGAGGACAGGCTTTCTGATCAGCTGGATGTGTGGTGGCTGGGTGTTGTTGATCTGGAAGCGGGCAGTCAGTGTGCGCTGGGTAAAGGGATGTGGGTAGTAGCTGAGAAAGGCGTTGTCATTGCTTAGCAGGGTGTAGTTGATGGTGCTGTTTCGGTCTGCAAGCAGCAGACCCTGGTGTTGGTTTATTATCTGTTTGATGAAAGAAGACACATGAGTTTCAGCAAAAAAAAAAAAATCCAAATAATTCTATGTAGGCTTAAACAATAATGTAGACATTTCAAGCTCCTTTATGGACCAAAATTAATTCACTTTAAGGGTAACTTTCCACTAGCTTCCTAGTTCCTCAACTTTTCAGAAACAAATTCATATGAATGGATTCAACTGCTTTCTGCTTTCCGTATATTAAATATCAAGAAGATGTCCAAATGTAGTATATTGTAGCTTTAAACTAACCTCTGCCACTGCTAGTACAAATATTCAATATAGTTAGGTATAAAAATCAGCATTCTCATTCAGAGAATATATTTCTCTCTCTCTCTAGATAGATAGATCAATAGATATAGTTTTCAATATAGTTTAATATAAATGTTTTATTTTCACCATTTATTATTAAAAAGTAATTTCACACTCTGTGTGATTTTACCTTGACGACCATGGCAGAGTAGGTAACATCCCCCCTCCACTCCTGAGGTCTGGACCAGCCCACCAGAGGATCAGCCTCATCATTGTAAACAGGGAGGCTGCGGAATTGAGGGAAGCGCTCCTGGATCTCCCTGACTGTCTGGATTTCCTGCTGTAGAATGGGCAACGAGTGTCCTCCTCCCTAAGGATAGTGACACGTCAGTCATAAATAAATGAGTGAGGTGTATCAGTTTCACATTAAGCTAATATTTACATTATTATTTAACATAAAATGTATGTTTTAACTTTAATTTTAACAATGCATATGACAAATATGCTCTGGAAAAGCAGATTAAGCATGATTAAACATTCCATAGTGTGAGCAACAAGATGACATAATCTCAATTTAATGTTCCTCCAAGTGATGTCATCTGGAGGCATTTGTAAGCTAAAAGTAGAGATATTTAGATTTATGTAAGTCAGAGGGAAGTTTAATGGCATTTATGTACATTTACACGCTGAACTAAAGCTGTAGATATTAAGTTCAAAATCCGTGAAGGCATCCTTTAATGTTTTCTTGATAAAAGATTGATCATGCCTGAAAGGTTTTATAACATAAAATATTTCTTAGCATCTGAATCCAGTCCCCAAACAGTATTTGGGCACTAAAGGTTTATTAAACATTTGCTATGTGCTTTCAGTGCAGAGAAGCTCACCTTCTTGTGCAGGGCGATGTAGTCGATCCTGACTCCAGTTTCTCCAGTGAAGTAGTTGGTGCCATTGTAGCAGTGCTGCAACATTGCCCAACAGTATGGGGAGAGGGGGGGGGAGTGACAAGAGTCTCCTGGACCCCCAAACCTGAGGAGGCTGCTGGCAGCACGCAGACCCTCTGAAGAGGCATCATAGTAGTTTAGAAACCCTAAAGAAAAAAAACAAACCCACAGGACTCAAGGGGACAGCAAAACAAAAACAAAGCAAGAGAGTGTTTCAGAGTGTTTTCAAGCTAATAATATCATAAGCCTCAAATCAATCAACTGCACTCTGCTCTGCTCTACTCCTCTTCACACAGCCCTTCAGATTCTAGTGGTTATGAAATGACAATTAATGTTTTTTTTTTGTGTCTCTTTATCATTTATTGGTTTATATGACATGGACAGTGTACATTAATAAGCATTTCAGCAAATGTCCCAGAATTAGCCAAAAGGCTATTTTTCATCTCCAGTCCCTTTGATTCTTAAGTATGCTCTTGACTTACAAATGAGAAAGTTCATACAGACACAGTTTTACTTCATAGATGGCAACATTTTACAACAATTTTTACTTTTAACATGAAACAGAAATGTCATATGTGCATTAAGGGTTTACCTTGAATTGACATAGAGACATTATCAAAGTCATGGTTGTTGGGTTCGTTCCATGTTTCAAAGTTCCACTGAGAAACACTTCCCAGGCCGTATCTGTCTGTAATTTAGAATAAGCTATGAAAATTTGAACAAAGCATGATAGAATACAAAGAAAAATGGTCTTAATTAACTTATTGTTTGACGACGAAATAGGTAATTGCACACGAACTACTTAGTACAAATGTTAAAATCTCAGCAATCAATGATACATGATGTTAGGACATGACATATAAATACAAATATGAATCCTGACTTAGTTATTCAGAACAACAGTGCCAAATTAGATTGAAACAACATGCAGGATAATTTAAATTATATATTTAGCCAGTTCTGGTTGATGTCTGGATCTCAATTACAAGTCATTTATTATTTTTAGAGGCAGGTTTTTCTTCACATGGTTTGGGTGCAAAAATATACGTAACAAGTGCATAACAAAAACAAAACAAAAAACACTTACCAATGTACCTCTTGGTTAGGAGGTAAACCAGGTTTCTCCACTCTGCCACTTGTGATTTGTCCTCAAAGTCAGTGAAATAATTAGAGACGCTGCCCATCAATTCAAAACCTAAAAAATACATATGTTAAAGTTCAGATATTTACAGTCTCATATGTGCAAAACAGATCAGAAAAATCATATTGACCTTGAAGCTTTATGTACCTAAACAAATTACTATTATGTTTTATTTGAAAAAATTACTTTGAAATTGGCATAAGAAATGTTTTTCTAGTTTTTTAGCTGGGGGTAATTGTACAGCACCTGGTCGGAGCCCATTAAGCCACAGGAGGTCAATGAGTTCGTCCAGTTTAGTGAAGTTATACTGGGGTCGGCCTCCAACATCTCTAAAACAAATTACGCAGCTGTTTTCAACATCTTTATTTTTTTTTTTTTACAAAAGTATAATATAAAAAGTAAAAGTATGGAGCTGCAGCTACTAGCTCACTTACTGTGCAGTGACCAGCTCCAACATCCAGTGTATTCTGACCTGCTGGATCCCTCCATGGGGGACTGAGCCCACATAGGCCAGGTTCAGCTGCTGGTCGATGCTCAGGTCAAACTGGTGGGCCTTGGTGTGAGGTAGAGGGGGACTGGGCACATAGAACAGTCTCCTCTTTAATACTGTGAAAGTACTGGCTTGTACATTGACTTAATGCAAAACTGTAGACAAGTAAGCTCTCAAAAGTAGAGCTGAATTTAAATTCAGATAACCTATGAATTGTTGTCCTTTAAAAAAACCTATGTTACTCTTGAAAGAAAAAAAAACTTTTTATTGGTAGTTGGCAGTAAAGACAGGAATTAAAAATACATAAATGACTATAAAAAATATAATTAATAATTTATTAATCTCAGGCGAGTTTCCATGTTCTCCCTGTGCTTGCGCGGGTTTCCTCCCACAGTCCAAAAACATGCATGTTAGGTTAATTGGTGAATCAAAAATTGCCTGTAGCCATAGGTGTGAATGGGAGTGCGAATGTTCGACTGTCTTATATATCAGGCTTTATTCATATTTTCTTTTATGATAATTTAGATTTCAGCCTAACTTAATGGAGTGTCTATGTATATGACTGTTAAGCTTGCTTGGCCAAAATGTCCACTTCTTCATTACCCGCATCCAGTTTTAGGATCTTTGGAACATCTGTAAAAATGAATGACTGTTTCTGATAATGCTGACATGCTGGCACCAGTTTATGCTTGTTTTTTAGTGTTTGTTGTAAATTTTCATATACTATTGCCATGATGAATTTCCATGGACTAGTGACCGACATACGCACTAGGGGACACATTTAGGTGACACAAGGCCAAAGTTAGTGCCTCAGCATTCACCCAAAGCAATTAAAGTTTAAATGTTCCCAACATTTCTGTAATATGTTCTTTGAAGGATGTGCTGCACTATGCCGTTGTAAATTAACTAACCCAGTAGGCTAACTGGGTTAGAAATTGGACCAACCTAATTCGCAGTGGCATCCGGAGGGCTTGTGCTTGTTCTATATCCAGCTTTTTAAGCAGTTTCTGCAGCAGACATTTATGATACACATTTATAATCTAGGGTAAAATGTCTTTATTAAGCTAACATTATTGAATACCTTGTTGGTTTTATAGGGGTGTCTTATTAGATTAGGCATTTATTTTCATACCATATCACCATTTCATACCACATCTCTCTGCCTGCTGTCCTCCACTTAAAAAATTTAAAGAGAGAAACGTTAATTTATATTTGAGCGATTTATATGAAATATTTGACCTACCAGAAGCCAGTGCTTCTCCAGAAGTGTTTAAGGTCTCCTATGGGTTTTCCCACATCCACTGTAATAGTATGTGAGGTGGCTGATGTTTCGTAAACGAGACACACAAATACACAAAAAGTTTTCCAGTCCATCTTTGCAACCGAGCATGTCGCTTTGCCTTAAAATGCTACAAAAACGATATGAAATTAGCACCGAGGAGACAATTCTGCCCTAACATGACAAAGACACTTCCTTGCCATCCAGTACAAAGCTGCAGTCGCAGTCAGCTGAGAATGATGACGTTTGTTTTAGGCGACACCGCTGTAGTAAACTCGGATTTTTTATTTTTAACATAAAGAGCCGCAAAAAACATGATTTGCACTAACAATTTAAAAATGTTTAGTTGAATTTGTGATAACATTTTCTTCTAATATAGTCAAAACGGACTTCAATAATCTAAAGTTGATGAATGAGGAACACACTTAAGTCTGAATGGAATGGATAACACCGATGTATTCCTCAGTCTAAAAAGTAGAATCATGCAGTCTTTCTATAGTAACCAACGTGTGGTAGCTGGTGATATTTGAATCAAGTTGACCAATTAGTTTTGAAGTTAATGGAAATAGCTGATGCTTTTGGAAAATCCCCTCTGGCCTTCAATTCTAGTGTACTAGCACAAATCATTTTGACATATTAATTAATTTTAGGGATTCAGGAGCTTGTTTCCTGCAATGTGGTGAGAAGTGGTGAGGTTTAAGCACTTTGACAATTTGTAATTAAATACTAAAACAGAACAGTGTTAATGGGACATTTATTTTTTTTTAAAAAATGGGACAGTAAAGAGGGCATGAAAGGAAAAACTCAGATGTCATTTACAGTTGAACTCAAACATACTGTTAAACAGCAACAGTTATACACAACCATTTACACAACCTGTACAAATATTTTTTCCAGCAAATTTGCAATTCAAAATAACTTAAATACGTTTCTATTTAAAAGTGCAAATCCTTATGTGTGGGATGTCTGTAAGTAAGACCATGGTGACAGAGAGGGTGTTTTTGATGAGTTCACTGGCTACTAGGTGTTAACTTGTAAGGCATCACAAGCACATTTCAATATATATCAACTCTTAAGTTTGAAGCACAGTCACATATAATGCTCTTAATGTACAACATCCACACCTTGAGTAATTATGATGCCTTACATTGCAATCAAGCTACTGAGCACACATCCTCCCATACGAATCAGTATCGCAATGACAAAAAATAGTCTCAACTTTTAGGATTTACCAGAGCCCGTTCTCAGTCGAGCACATCCAACTCTGAATAAAACCCATTTAAATCAAGTCTATTCAGTGTCTGTAGTGTTCTTGGGGTTGAAGTTCACAAAGTTTCAATTACAGCATAGCAACAACGCACTGTTACCTGTTTGGTAGTGTTATAGGTTAGCATTGAAATCACAGTTACCAAAGGCCATTCTGGACAAGATAAACCCAGATACAGTAGGGCAGTAGTAGTCCACAGGTTTCAGGCTTTGACAGCAAGCTGTGTGCGCATGTGTGTGTGTGTGTGCATATATATTTATATATGGAAAGAGAGAGGTCAGGGATTCTTCACGGTCACAAGGCATGAGTCAACAAAGAGTCCGAGTCCAAAGCTGTTAATGCTGATACTTCAAAGTCTCTACAAGCATCTTCCTGAATGATGAGGGAAAGAACTAACCCATACACGCTACTGGGCTTCACATGCTTCTGTATTAACATGCTGCCAAAAAGTGTCATCACCACAAGTAGGAGAGTATTATACAGCATATCTGCTCATGAAGCACTGGTCACCATGGGTTCTACTGGACAGGAGACTGGAAATGTGTTTGGTAAATAAAAGGTGTTTAGGCATTTGCAATAAAAAGGAGAAATTAACGAGCATCGAGTCCTTGGGTTTCTGTGGGTTGTTGTGTAACTATGACTTCTGCTCTGCTCCTGCAGCAGACTGTGCCACGCTCTCTGGTTTAAGGATCTGGTAAGTGATGAGGTACTCTGGGTAGGCCTGGAGGAAAAACATGACATTAACACAAACAAGACATTAATGTTACACAACAGAAGTTGTATAACAGAAAAATATAAATTCATAATTTCTTTTATAATAGCCAAAACAGGATTTAGGAAAGAAGCTTTTCATAGACTGATATCTAGGTTTACCTGCTCTCCTCTGTAGATGACATATTCAGCATAAGCCAGGCCATTAACACTGGGCCGCCCAATGACAGAATGATGTCCTGGCGGGGCGTGGGCCATCTTCATGGCACTGAACTGCAGGAATGACTTGCCCAGGGTCACTCGGCAGAAAAGCATTTGCCTGAGAGTTTAGAGTGATGAAAGGTCAGACATTATTGCAAACAAAACCTTTACTCAGACAAACAACAAAAAAACAATGTTTTTGAACCAAAAAACTCTGTATGTTTTTATTATATTATGTTGTTATAATATTATATTATGTATGTTAGGGTTTGGTCTGATAATGCAATTAATACCCTGATAGTCTAAGTTCATGTCAGGTCAAAGTTACCTGTGACACAGGTAGCAGGATCGGTCTTTGTGTGTTGGGCAGCCTGTGCCTCCACCGATACCATAGACATACTGATTGCTCTTAGAGGAGTTTTCTGCAAAGTAAATGCCGGCTCCAAACATCCCACCTATGTAGGCATGGCGCTCATCAAAACCTTTGTGGATGATAGCGTTGATGAATGGGGAACCTGAAGAAAGAAGAGATGCAGCAATATGATACTGAATATAGTATCTGACATGCAGTGCTTAACAAAGCTTAACATACAAAGAGAAGCTTGTCAAATAAAAATCTAAATATTGTAGCTTCTGAAGAACTAAAATTAAATGTGAGACACAACAGCTCGCTGACAAGACAGTTGGTGTGGTTACCGTGAAACAACATCCGCTCATTGTGGTGATTGTGGTTCTCATCTGCGATCTCCTTCTGGCGATGGGTGTAACGTTCCCTCAGTTTCTTGTTTGCTACTTTCTGAATCTATGGGGCACAAAACGACACATTAAAAACAAGATGCTAAGGTGTCATGTATGCTTGACACTAAGAATTACATGTTGACTCCCACACATCAGATCAGATCATTGTAATCAGTTTGCTCTAACAATAACATATAAACAGTTCCTATATAAAAGCTTATCAGTTTTCTTTGCATTACAGAGACAGAACAGGGACAGAGAGATTCCTGGTTCAGACCTTGATGATGTTGTATCTGCTGAACACACCACCAGCGTTGCCTCCGTCTCTGTGCTCTCTGATGGTGCTCTGCATCTGAAGGAAGAAACACCATTATTTTATAACCTTACTTGTCTAGTCAATCACAGCAGAAACACTGTTGGGAAATGTGTTCATTTGACACAGACACTGAAGCACTAAAACACAACTTAATGACAGTGAAGCCATCTCACCTCTTCTTCCACAGACTGGTACTCCTTATCATCTGGAGCGAGGTCAATCAGGATTGTGCCCTGGTTGGCACAGTGGAATGTCAGGTACGGGTTAGCACCTGAAAATTAAATAGCAGATATAATTAAAAGCCTTCATATGTAGAATTTATTCTATAGTTCAAAATCCCCAGGAAGCCTCCTCACCTTGCTGGCCGCCCAGCAGTCTCTCAACACCTTTAATTAGTTTGTGTCTGTGGCCATAAGCATTAATGCCAATCTCCTTCAGCTCCTCATGACCCATGTCAGCCAGCACATCCAGGGTGATCTGGAGAAATTAAATAGTACAGCAGGCAGGGAAGTTTACACAAACAACTAAACCTATTTTGTGGTATTAGTCTGTTTTCCAGGACTTTAACTACCACACATCACAGACTAATTGAATAATAAACATGAACTACAAATGTAAAATTAAGAGTTAAATTTGTGTTTTTGTCAAGTATATTATGCATTTTTGAGGTAACTGACCTGTTCCCTCTCAAAGATGTCTCTCAGGTGCTCTAGGCCCAGGCTCTTCAGGAACTGACTTATGTTCATGTCCAACATAGTCACTACAAACAAACAAACAGACACAGACACAAAAAAAGACAGTGAAAAATACTTCATTTAAAACTGCATTCACAGATGTTCACGTTCCGTATTTCTCCGTTCACAAGGTTGGACTAAATTTCAGTATGATAAATACAGCCAACTTACTTTCCCCTTCCTTGCGGTCAGTGCCTGAGGCTCCATCTGCCACTCCAGAGGCTCCGGCGGCAGCAGAGGCAGTCAGCTCAGTGAGCGGCCCAGCCAGGTTGTCTATGCTGCTGGCAGCTGACAGACAGGATGGTGTTGAGGCAGGAGAGATGACTGAAGCACTGACCACTGTGGCCTGGGGCTTAAAACAGCTGGGCAGGGCATCTGGTGGCATTGCATCCATAAGTAGGGCTCGGATATCATCAGCCTGCAGGGACAGCAAGTTTAAAAAGGCCTGATTTAAGTTCTACTAGGTTAATTTACTGTAAACACTTAACTTATCTAGGCCTAAAATGTCCATGTCTGTTTGACAGAAGCTGTTACCGTGGCTAGGTCTAAAGCAGTCTGTCCTTCTTGGTTCTTCATGGTGGGGTCGGCTCCATGAGCGAGCAGTAGAGCACAGAGTTGTGTACGACCCTTCTGTGCTGCCTCGTGGAGAGGTGTAAAAGCCCACTTGTCTGTAGCATTTACACACGTATTGTACTTGATCAGAAGGGCTGCAATGTCCACATGCTGTGGGGAAGAGAGGGAACAGACCGCAGTTCAGTGTCATTCTCTGAACCATGAAACCATTAGTTAGGAATTCACAAGTTTTACTTTTAAGTAGCTAATGTAAATAAAACCTCACAGCATCGGAATATAACATTTATTATGTTCGCATTTATGGTGATGAAACTGACCCCATAAGAAGCAGCATTATGAAGTGGGATAAGGCCTCCTTTGTCCTGGGCATTGACATCAGCTCCATGCTCCAGCAGATACTCGGCCACCTCAAGGTTGTTATAGCCAGCTGAGAAGGAGGCGGAGTAGGAATTAGCATCAAAATGTGCCTGTTTTAACATTCTGCATAAAAATGGCATTTCAAACACTCTTTTTGAAACAAATGTTCTTTATATTTTGTGAGAGACACAAGTACAACTGATAAACATATTCATAAACAGTGCTTCAGGCCTCTTTACATCAATGGCTAATGATTAAGCTCATTGAGTACAGAGAAGACAAAACTAGGAACTTGTCAAACCAGCTGATCACCTGCAAGGTGGAGTGGTGTAGAGTTGCGTCCCTGTGTGTCTCTGCAGTTGATATTTTCTGGAGAACAGAGTTTCTGGACTCGGGCGAGGCAGCCCTTCTTGGCAGCATCGAGCAGTGCAGCATCACCCCTCAGCAGATCCTGGATGTCTGTGTCTCCATCTTTCACCATGTCCAGTGGCATGTTGCCATCACGGTTCTTCTTAGATGGGTCAGCTCCATGCTGAATAAATGAGTTAGTTTTTATTTTAACTGATTAGTTGGGATATATATGAGGCTAGATTCAAAGCAGAAAGTGATGCATACCCCATTTTTGATCACCATGAAAATTATTGCCCACAAACAAATGAAAGCTACTTCTTGTGACAGATGATAATAATAGATCCTCACTTTGAGCAGCAGTTTGCAGATCTCATATTTGCCTTTGGCTGCAGCCTCATGAAGTGGGGTGAACTTCCACAGATCGGCTACGTTGACTGAAGCTCCATGTCTGACCAGCAGCTCAGCCACTTCATAGTGGCCGTACGAACACGCATTGTGGAGGGGAACCAGACCACTGAAGGAAGAAACAGAAATAAAAAACACTGAAAATCACCATTGTTAAGCATCTACTTACAACCTTTATGTCAGCTACAAAAAAAGACTGAAAATATAAAACATGGTTGATCCATTTCTCAGTTTTATGCAAACTATAGATGTATGAGATTCTAGGTAAAAAAGTCACCCCTTGTCTTTGGCATGGACATCAGCTCCGTGGTGTAACAGGTATTCAACGACAGCCACTCGGTTGTAACCAGCTGCAAAGTGGAGGGGAGTAGAGTGGCGGCCCTCCAAGTCCCGGCAGTTAACATTCTGTGGGGTGCAAAGTTGCTGCCATACAGATACAATATGATAATTAGCAACTCAATTAGCAGTAGTCCATCAGTCTATAAACCATTGCTACTATTAAAACCAAACAACATACAGCATCTAAAAAAAACATAGCTACTGCTGGTAAAATCAGAAAAAACTGAACTTACTTGCACTGTGTCCAAATCTCCTGCTTTGGCTGCCTCCAGAAATCTGTAGTCCATGTCAGAATTACGTGTGGGAACATTTTCTGGTAAAACAAAAGGTCGTAAGAATAGTCTCTGAAAATACATTTGTTAAAAGTACTGAATATTCATTTATCAATCTAAGCAACTGGCATAATTTAAACTATAAAAACCTTTTATTGGGTGAGCGCATTTTTTAATTATAAAACAAAACAAAAAGCAAACAATCTTATACAGTAAGAAGCATAGTGGTTACCATTACCATTAAGGATCTGTTGTACAGCCTCATTGCCCATCTGAGCAGCAGTGAAGCCCTGCAGAGAAACAATGGAGGGATCGGCCCCATAGCTCAGCAGCAGCTTGCACGTCTGAATGTGACCAGCTAGCGCAGCCCTGTGAAGAGCTGTCTGACCTAGCGTGTCCACAGCATTTACCTGCAGTCAGAGGAGGTGACGTTAATCTTCAGTAATATATACTTTTACTCCTCCCAGATTATACTTTGTAATTTTTCACCTGGCAGAAATGTAAAAAAAGAACAAAAAACCTTTGCTCCATGTTTCTGCAGCACCTCCAGGATGTCGTTGTGAGCTCTCTCGGCAGCAACATGCAAGGGAGTCATAAAGCTGAAAGGTACAACAGACAAGTAAATATCATTTTCAGTAAGTGCAGCGCTATAATTTTGTTTTTCCCCCACAACTTTTCTTAGCACTTAATGTGCTTGAACATCATCTTTCACAGTTTTGCCTAAAATGTTGTTGTAAAATAAAATGTAAAAGCTTAATATTGTGTGCTTACTCTTTATTCTTCTCATTGATGTTGGCACCTTTACGCAGCAAAACCTCAGTCACCTGTTTCCTCTTAGGGTGAGGTGAAGCCACAGCACAGTGCTGAAACAGACATCAACATTGTATGAATATGTGCGTCAAAGACCTGTCAATCCCGGGTAAATGTTGTGAGTTGTGATTCCAATTGCATAAAAGTACTGGTTTTCTTTTTCTTTTTTAACACAGATTTTGAACAGTGGAAATATTAGGTATCCACAGAATTCCGACCAAATGAGGAGGCCATGAAAAGGATTTTAATTTCAATGCTGCACACTGATTTGGAAAGGATTTTGAGCCCTGACAAAAGAAGTGAGTCTTGATTCTGACCAGAGCTGTTTCATTGGTCTGGGGATGTTTGAAGCTGATGATCTCCAGAGCCAGAGTCTTCTTTACTTTGGCCATGTCTGCCTCTCGGGCTGCCTGCAGCAGCGAGTGACCTTTGAACTCATCTACAATGGAAGTAAAGAGCAAGTAAATAAAATATGATGTGCGCTCAGTGGTTGTATCCATGTCGGAGTCTGTTGTGACTAAGAGACAGAACACTTACAGGTGAGTCTTTCTTTGAGTTCTGGTGTTGGGGCCATGTCCACAGCACTCTTGCTGTGACAGTTTAGTAGGGTAGGGTCGGCCCCGTGGCTCAGCAGCAATGAACAGACCTCCACCCGGTTCTTAGATGCTGCCTCATGGAGAGGTGTGAATTGCCACAAGTCCATGGCGTTCACACAGGCCCCATGCTGCAGAGAGAACAGCACAGCAGAGAACAGGTTATGTAAATGGCAGGCAAATAAAATGTGTTCAGTTGTGTGCAAAAACACAGAGAGCATGCTACCATTTATAAAATGTTATGACCATTTACAAGTTCTGTCAAAGTGGCTGAAGTATTGTTACTTTCGGTCAGATGTCTTTATTGTGTTTTCAAAAAGCATAAGCAAGTTTCAGATTAAAAGTTGCAGTCAAAAATCTAAGTAATTGCTTACATGTTTGCTATAGGAATATCAACACATAAATAATGTTGAATGATTCAGTTTCTCCTCAAGCTTAACCCAGTGAACAGTTTAATCAAATGAGAGCTTCTGAATCACTTCCTCTGTAGAGTAGATGGATATGGACACTGTGTGTATGTGTGAACAAACACCCTTTTCTATTAACCGAACCACAGAGAACAACTGTAACCAGGAAGCTGTACACAGCAAATGTTTAGCAGGGCTTACTTTAAGCAGAAGCTCAGTGACCTCATAGTGACCGTAGGAGCAGGCATTGTGAAGAGGAACTAGGCCACTGTAGGGAAAAGGCACTCGGGTTAATGTCAAGTAAAACGGCTGCGTTACAAAATCAGATCTTTAAAAGTTCAAGATGTCCCACCCTTTGTCTTTGGCATGGACGTCTGCTCCATGCTGGAGGAGGAGCTGAACAATGCGGACCCGGTTGTATCCAGCAGCCAGGTGGAGAGGTGTTGACTGTAAGATGACAAGCTTGTTAGAGCACACAGACTGCACGCTGGTTTACTGTCTGCTGCTGTTGATGGCCACGGGAGCAAGCAGCTGATTAGGGCTGGAAGCAATGTACTGCGGCAGGCTAATGCTCGGTGAGTTGCAGATGAGTGGTGGATGGGATAGTGCAGGTCAATGGAATTTGTGGGCAAATCCAGTAATTTTTAAGTCTGGCCTTAGTGAGTAACAACTAGTAACTTCAACCTCATTACTTGTCTACTTTGTGTAACATTTTACATAATCCCTAAATGATGTAACTTAAAAGTTTAAAAAGTTTTAAAAATGTAGTGAGTCACCATGAAAGAATTCACTGGGGAAATTGTGTGAGTGAATGGGAGGGAATTACAGTTG
Organism: Channa argus; assembly: GCF_033026475.1. Lineage (NCBI taxonomy): Eukaryota > Metazoa > Chordata > Actinopteri > Anabantiformes > Channidae > Channa > Channa argus. Next base: position 21,283,520 of record NC_090207.1, read on the forward strand.
GGATACGATAACATGATCAATTTTTTTTACTTGTGTTAAAAAAAAAAAAAAGGTATTCAACTAAATTTAAAACATTTAATTCGGCAAATCCTTTCATCGAACACCAACTGTAATAGGATGCAATGAAGCTATTATCAGCAGGCTGAGTTTTAGAAAGCATTTCTGCATAGCATTAGAAGATCAATTCAACAGTATATGTTTCAGCCAAGAAAAATAAACGGTCAAAGGGAAATCCAAAGCTGTTTGTTCTTTTTTTTTCTCTTCCTTTTAAAAGTTAAGTTTAGGTGAAGCTTAAAATCAAATGTTTCATTTTAAATTCCATGCTGAGATATTAAATAATAAAATCAAGGAAACCAACTGTTAGATCTCAAGCCACAGTGATACAATCATATGGACGAGACAGTCAAATCATGGAGGCATCATCCAGTGTGGGGGTGACACGAGCAATCACAAGTCATTACCATGGAGAGTAGCATCACACTACAATGATAGGTGAAAGGTAGTCCATTCATTATGGCATAGCAACTGCTCTAACAAAGAATGTGAAGTAGACACTAATTTCACAGACATAAAATAGGTTTCTGCTTGACCAAATGCAGAGGGACAGTCATTTAGGCATGCATGAGTAATCATCATCATCATTAGAAAAAAGAAACGAATCAATGAAGAAATTAAGCGCCAAATCAGTAATTGGCTAAAGAGCAAGTGATTGAAAGTTGGAGGAGTGTGGAGAAGTGTAGGTGAGTCTGCAGAGAAGAGGAAAGATGCTGAAGAAAGCAGGCAGTGGACATCTTGAGCTCCTCTCCAAATCCAAAAAGATGAGTTATTACCATGACACCAACCCAATGCACTTACACTCAGTCATATACCACACACACAGACACACAGACAGAGGAGCATCAGGGTGGGATACACACGTGACCCGTATACCCAGGTCCATGATGTGCAAATTACAAGTGACAGCCAGCTTATTGGTCAAATAAAACAATGAATTAAAACACAAAAAAGGTCACAACAGTGCATCAATCAAGTGGCTGTTATCAAGGTCAACTTACCAGCATTTTTTGGGATGTTGACTGATCGACAAATGTTGCCAGAGTCACACAGAAAACAAAACGAAACAAAAATTACAAAATGACAGTATCTTTTGACAGCAAATCTTTTCTCCCTTCTTAAGTAATTCAAACACATGCCCTAGTTAAAAAAAAAAAAAAAAATCACAGTTTGATCCGCACAACATGAGAGGGTAAATAGCTGTGGGGTGAGTGTCACTTTTCCTCCTTGGTTTTCTCTGCAGCTCTGTAAAAAGGCAAGGACTGCTTAATGGTGCCCAGACAACATCTACACGTATATTGGCTAAAATTATGCAAACTCAAAATTGACTATGAAAGTGTCAGGGGGGGGAAGTTATACCTTAATTGCTGTTGAAGGAAAAGTGATTAGGAATGGGAAAAAGAGCTGGTGCAAACGCACTGTTAGGACAATAGATTTTTATACTATATTGAAGTTTGTTGTAGTGTTTCCCACATATACATTATACCTGGGTGGGTGGCCTAAGTATATTTACAGGTGCCTGTAAATATACTAAGGTATACAACTATGAGACTAGCTGTACTGCACCTGTCAATTACTTGTTTGCTGCTTAAAATGTCAAACAGTGGCTCAGCTCAGCTGTGAGAAGTGTTATTAAGGGAAAAATTACATGTGTTGTTAGTGTGTGCGCTCTCTACATGTGAATGAGAAAACAGGCTTTAGCACAACATCGCTGATTGTGCCAGAGTTTGTCTTTTTGAGGTAAAAGGTATCACTCACCTCTGAACACTGCTGGCTGTGTTAAAGATTCCATATATACAGTGAGAGGTATTAACCAGTACTAACTCTGAATACCCAGAGTAGGCCATGTAAAGTTTTTCAAAATGTTCATATCATATCAGTAAAGAAATTATTAAATGAAATTGCAGTTCAGAATCATGACCTTTGATTCAAGCCTGTTTCAGCTGTATAGCCAGTTGGCTGTTAAAACATAAATGCACAATTACTTAAAACATTCAGATATATGATCCCCCCCACAGGTATAATCGATTTCTGTGGGAAACACTGATTACATTTTCTGAGTTATTTACAAATGTAAAGCTGCAATAAAAATGCGATGTTTTGACTATGACATGACAAGTAAATGAGATATAAAAATACAGCACGTGATTACATCACTGGGATTCAAATGCAAAAACAATCCTACACCTAAATTGGCAATGCTGAAGTCAAAAAACAAGTATGTTCTATGTTTTTTAATAAAGATAACTATCTATCTAGTCAACTGATCCACAAAAGTAAACCTTAACAACACAGTGCAAGTTCAGATGAGACACTAGAATTAAACTATGAAGAATAAATAGACTGCTTTTTTCTAATCAAAGGTTTCTGTGCATCAATAGATTTTAAGATGATAAATAGCTACACTCCAGCATCTGCCATGGAAAGTGATGATATTGAAGGAGACACAAAAGTTCAAGTGAAACAATCAAAAATGAGAAATTCAAACCTGAACCTCCACAGAGTAGACAATTAAAAAGTTTGCTACAACAACTTGCTACAACCAATGCTCTCCGTTAATATCCTCTCAGAAACCCTAGAGTGCACCACACTAACTAATCCAGCCATAATTAGACAATTGAGTTTAGTCCTTTACTTATATATTCTTCAAAATAATGTATGCCATCTTGCAAAAAGGCACAACGTTTTATATGAAAAATGTTGACAGATACCAGTCTGCTTTGATATGATGTGGTACTTGTGGATCATTTACCTTGCGACCATCGCTGGCGTGACAGTTGACATTTAATGGAGTTAACAACGCCATCAACTTTTCTTCATTTCCACTCCTGCAATTAAATGGTAGAGAAGCCTGATGTCATGAAGTGTCACACATCCAAACCCCCCTTTCATTTTAACAGAGAATATGAATTCCATAAGCTAAATGCTATGTTGAAGGCTTTCACAGATGATAATGCACAAGATTAAAGTTATAACAACTTTGTTACTTTTGTGTCTTAAATGTTATATACAGTCAGCCACTTCTCACAATCCTTAACCACTTCCGGTTATAGCCCCAAACATGGCTAAGAATGTGTGCTATTACTGTAAAGTAAACCATAAACCCGATAAACAAAATGCAAATGATCTGGATCTCGCACTCACCTTGCTGCTTCCAGTAGCTCATCTTTCTTATATTCACCTGGATTAAAATAAACACAAATTAGAGACAAGTATAAAAAACATTTTCCATCAATGTTAGCATGTGATGCCCCTTTTTGTGGTATTTAAGCTATTACTGCACATGGAGGTTTTATCAATTGATGCACTCTATGGCAGAATGCCAGAAGACAATATACATAAGTCAATCCCGTATTCATAGGCCAATGTTTAAATTGCAAATGTGAAAGAAAGGCAGCTAAGAAGGACTAACCAGTGAGAACAGCCTTAGCTGAAGGGTCAGCTAGATCCAGAGCAGATTTGCCATCTGTGTTGCGGATGTTTGGATCAGCCCCATGTTGGAGTAAAACTGAGTGAAAAGGGGCAGATGAAGAATAGATGTTAATGTGGTCCTCAAATCTCCAATGTTCTCCTTTTATGTCACCTACTGAACTACATTATTCATAACGCAATGCAGATCTTTTGAGTGCTCAAGCCTCCTTGTTTCCTAAATTAAATTCTAACACTGACATTTAAAACCTTTGAGTCAAAGTCTGACAGTTATCAAGCTGTTCAGGCACGTAGGCTTAACTGCAACTAATGACACATAACTAGAACAGTAAAGAATTATTAATTGTAGCTTTACAGAACTGCCTGTGCTTGGACATAATAGACAGGGATCCTCACCAATGCACACATCAATCTTTCCCTTGATGGCAGCTTCATGTAACGGAGTGTAGTTCCAGTTGTCTCTGGCATTAGGGTCTGCACCCTGACACAAGAGGAGGCTGACAACTTCTGCATGGCCGAAAGAGCAGGCATTATGCAGGGGGATCAGCCCTCCATCATCCCTAGCGTGAACATTAGCTCCTGTCTGCAAGAGATGCTCCACCACATCTTTTCTGCCAAAACCTGGAAGTATAAAAGTGAAATTAAAGTTAGATGTTCCTCAATGTTAAGCTATGCATCTGCAATGAACTACCTTAGCTATATTATCTAAAATGGCTTCAGAAAATATTTCAATCACTAACAGCCAAGTTATGATAATAATATGCTTTATTGTAGCAGCAATATAACTAGCAGCCATAATTTACATGTCAGCAGAATGACATGCACTTATGGGAACTCATAAGTTGTTAGTGTTATTACAATCAGAGAAAAACGCAACAAAATAGAAGTAAGTGAAATGATACACATTAATTGTCGTTAATTTAACATTGTACTCTATATTATTTTATTATTTATTTAGTAATGAATGGTCATTTCTGCATCAACTTAATACTAAAATAAGGTAATGAATCAATCATACAGAAATAATCTTCCAGCCACTCACTAACGACCCCCCCACCCCCACCCCTCGAGGTAGGGCCCTAAGGAATCGTCTGCACTAGCTAACTAAAAAGCAAAAATTAAAAAAAAACTGATACATTTGACCTTTAAATGTCAATAATATTATGTAGATATGTGTAACGTCACAGTAACACAACAAAGACAGAAGTCCATGAAGCAAATACGGGATTAGTTCAGGAAATATCTTTATGCTCATCAAATTGGAAAATCAACAAAGCTGATTAGCCATAATGTTATTGTGCTATTAACTTCCTTCACGATAATCAACAGACAAATAATAGAAATTCTTGTTAGCAGTAAGCAAGCCGACCTAGCGTTAAACATAAAAACTGCTAGCTAACCTAGCTGTCACGGAATGTAGCTAATGCTACAAAACATAGCTTTATGCTGCTGCATCTTTAGCATAGGGCTAACGTTAGCTCATCGTTACCCGCAGCGAAATGCAGAGGAGTAGATTTTCGACCAGCCATGTCCTTCGCGTTTACATTCACCGAATCGACAAGTCTCTTAACTCTGGACACATCTCCGTTACGACAGGCCTCAAACAACTCTCTGAACGCCCCGCCGATGGCGCTGCTACCGTCAGTCGGACTTGTAGCTCCGGAGCCTGGACTTGAGACGCTGCTGCCTCCGCCGGAGGTTGTCGTGGTGGAGCTCGCACTGCTTGCTAGAACCGGGGCTGGCAGGTCCGGGGAGGCCAGAGCCATCTCGATCCCTCCGCTGCATTCCCTTTCGCTTTCTGGTGGTCCGACCGATGAGGTCAGGAGAGCCATCGGCGGAGAAGCCGGTGAAGCGCCCGATATAGAGCTGTTTCTCGGCGGAGACTGTAAGATAGTTTGCTGTTGTTGCTGCTGTGAGGAGCGACGAGACACCGCCATTACAGCAGCTCTCAGGCAACAAAAACTGTTCGTCCTTTCCGGTGTCTCAAATTTACCCGTTACCACGTTAACTGGTGACCAACTTCGGAATGCGTCGGTGGTTGCTCGTAGTTACCGCAGCTATTCAAACCAAAAAGACAACACATTTGCCTTCCTCGTCTATGTAATGATAATCTTATCTTTATTATTATTATTATTATTATGACTTCAGTACGTTATTTGGCGCTTCACTACTTCGGCATAACGTTCAAACTTCAAAATGTTCAGCTTATAAAGGACATTATTGCTTGTATACGGCTTTTAATATCTTTATACTTTTTAAGACTTGTATAATTTTAAACTTTCAGCTATTTCAGCAAAGACGGTTCAGTTAGTTTAATAGTGCATTTGCGAGGAAGGAAGAGAATGTGTACAAATTGGTACGAAATAATGTCAGAAAAACACAGGAAAATTAAAAAAGAGAGAGAGGTAAAAGGGAGCTGAAGGAACCTTCACAGTCGGTGACGGTTTCCTAAAGACAAACATCGGGGAACAGCAGAGAAAAGGAGAAGAGATGTGAGAGTGACATTCTGGGCCCATTTACCATATCTACTATTAAAGGCAAAATCATTACCGTTTCCAACAACAAAAAAAAGACAATAGCCAAATGTGACCAGGTCACACATGTAAAGCCAGCGGAGAAGATTATCACAACAACAAAAAAAAGTTGGCCCTCCTCACAACCACCATCCAGCCATCAACCCCTCTACCTGCCACCAACCATTCCCCTCCACCTGCACCATCGCCAAGAGAGACTCAGTCGATCCTAGCACTAGCATTTCATTAAAATCTCATAAAGGATACCAGAAAAAAAACAAACAAACTGTGGTTTCGTTGGCTGTGTGGGAAAACCAAGCACAGACCTTCTTTGCCCTGTGTAAAAATATCTAAACGTTAAGCTCAAATGCTGAGGTTAGTTTCTAGGTTTTAGTTTATTTTCTCATGATGACAGATGTTTTCGGATCCCGGAAGTTTTTTCATTATTTTATGATATGTTCAAAGTCCGGCAGAATAACTTCAAATGTCAAAACAATTACAAGTATTTTGGTAATATAATGAACAGACCGAAACACTGGCATGGAGACAGCTAATGTATCGTCCTCCTGGTTTCAACAGTTGCCGTAACTACGAGCAACATCCGACACATTCGGAAGTCGGTCACCAGCTAACGTGGCCACGGGTAATTTTGAAACACCGGTGAAAGTGTTAGCGTTTCCTGTCAGCTGTTTACTCTAAAAGTGAAGCTGCCTGTAAAGCGACCCTCGATTTATTTTGGGTTTTCACTTTGTGTGTCCAAATTTTAGTTACCTTTTATCCTTTTGTTTTTCCTGCTTCACACACGCAATCGTATGTTAGAAATCACAAACCTCATCAACTCCACAGCTTTTTGTCAAGCAGCTTTTTTCCAACTATTAGGTGCAAACATGTTACCATCTAGAATAAAAGGATTCTCATCGGCCAGGTGGTGGCACTAGTAGAACCTTTAAAAGAACCGATCAAATTTAGATTTATAACGTTGCAACGTGTACATTAGATTGAACTTTGTCATTGTGCAGAGTTCAAATATAAAGCTGATGAAATTGTGTTAAAAATAAATTATAAGGACACAAGGAACTTATAACAAAACTCAAATTAGCGTTTTAGCTTTCAAAGCCCAGAGGGCCTGATATTGATATCAAAAGAAGCCACAACATAAAATAAGTAAATAATTGTGTATTAAAAATATTTACAATATGTCTGAACACTAAAAACTAAACTAAAATTATGTCACATTTGCCAAATATTCCTAGCAGAGCCACATTTACCACTGGTTTATAAATATATTTTTGCTCACTGTGGCATTGCTTGCAGTAAAAATGCAGAACGTAAGGTAATTTAAAATGTAATTTGTTTTAAACAGATGTACAAATAAATGATCATCCCTTCAGGTCACACAAAAAGTCCTAGTCAACAGAGACAAAAGGGTCAATTCGCAGTAGAATTGCTGCAGACCAAAGAGTGGGAAGAACATTATGTAATACATTTACATAAAACATGGAAACCCCCATTACAGTCCGTAGAAACCACCACATGTATTTATAAATCAATTATAAAAGTATTATCTGATTGCTATTTGGTGGTAAAGTGGTCAAAAAACACACTTTTTGTAGAAGGAGAAAACAAAGAGGAGCTGTAAAATTCTTATATTGTAAAAATCCTTCACAGTTTACAGTCTCATCTTTGGTTTAGTGTACTACAGTTGTGCCTGCACAGTTTTCCAGTGCAATGAGATTATACAAAAGATTATAAAGATGTGTCCACTGCAAGTTTGACCTCCAATACAAGATTTGGGATAATCTTGATAAACTGTACTTTAAAGAGATCAATGACACAGGTCTCTGTTTGTAAAATTTACCTTTATTCAAACTATTAGGTAAAGAATGAAAAGGAGGAGAATTGAACGTGAGAGCTACTGAGGTTCACTGTGCAGAATCGGCACCAGCAGGCTTTAGTCCCAGGGCCTCTTTTTGGTCTGAGCTGTCCTTAGAGATGCACAAGGCCCTCAGTTCCTGCATGAAGTTGTAAAATGTTAGCCAGTCTAAAAGGTATTCCACACAACATTCAAACATAGCTGGATAACACCAACCAACAATGCACAGCAACACTTTGACATGAGTGATGACTAACCCTATAGGGTGAGGCTTTCCTGATGGGGTCTTTGATTTCACTTCTGTGAAACGACTTGTCTACAGAGATGCCCAAAGCTTTTGCTTTCGTAACCAAGGCTTCATACTCCTGCCAATTATGTTTAGTAAATAAAAACAACCTCTAAACCAGAAAATATCAAACAAAGCTGCAAATCTACAATTCAACTGTCACAATTTAACATATTGAAATGTCATTGGGATAATTGTAGACCAACCTGTAATTCTTGATAGAAGTCATCCTTCAAATCTTTGTTGGTGGTGTCTTTGGACTCAAATAGTTCCTACAGGTGAAAACACACTTTTATTTCTTCTTGTATACTAACAGCAAATCACAGAAGAAAAAAAAAAACAATTAAGCAATGCAAATCAAAGAATGACAGTGAGACTGAAAGCATCAAGCCATATTACAGGCAGTAGTGTTTCTTACACTTCACACCAACAAAATGTTTGAATAGAATAAACACCATACTGATTGACCAGATTGATTTAACTAGTCAGAATAAGCACAGAGCGCAAAAAACGACACATTTAAAACTTTACCTTGATGTTTTCAGTCGCAGTTTTGTCTCCCTGTCCAAAGGCAAGTGCCACCCAGAGTTTAAGCTGGTCCCTTTCCTTAATTTCTTCCATAGCCTTTACCTGCCGCTTCAGCACCAAGGCCCTCAACTCACTTTTCTGCTGTTTTGCCAGAGTGGCCTCAGTGTGCTTCCTCTTCAGCTCTTCATAATCCTGCTCAACCTGAAGGGCACATAAATCAGAGGAAACAGGCACACAATGCTCAGCATTTATCAATTTGAAATTAATGACTTGACAAACAGATGTGAGCAGGATACCTGTGCATATTCCGACTCTAACTGCTGTTGCTTAAAGGACAGATCACGACTCTCCTCCAGTATACGTACAGTAATATTCTTGTCCCTCTGTTGGAAACATTTTGACAAGTTTACATTATACCTGTGACCTTTCTAAATATGATCATACTTTAACAATGATACAGTTGTACAGTATAAGGCAGCGTGATGCTTTTTGCAGGCTAAAGAAATAAAAAACTTAAAATGAAGCTGTTGACCTTTAATGTCTGTGCCATGGAACGTCTTTTGTCAACCAGCTCTTGGTAGCTCTTTTTGGAAACTTCCTCCATTGTCTGCAGAGACTCGCGCAGGTGTTTGTTTTTCTGCACAGCTGTGGCTATTCTACTATTCAGTTGCTTCAACTTTTTCTTCTCAAATTCAAGATGCTTCTAAAAAATGGTACAGGGACAAAATAATCAGCCATCACCTAGAACAAACTGTCCTCCATTCAGCTTTTTATAAGCACTTAACTATGTGCAGAATTTTATTACATCAAACCAAACGTTTTTTTATAAAACAAAAAATAAATAACTTGCTAATGATGACATTAGTTTTCTTTTCTGTTATTCTGATTTAAAGACACTGATGTCATGAAAGTGGAATAAATATAATAAATAGGTTTTTCCCCACTTATCAATGATAGCTTTATGTATTTAGTTTAGGTCTTAAATATGCCTTACCTCTATGTTGTCCTTGTTAAACTTGTCCAAATTTGTCATTATAATGACTCTGTTGAGATTTTGCCAAGCTTTCTCATGCTCCATTACAATACTTCTTATCCGGTTTACCATTCTCAGATCGATCTGTTGGATCTCAGAGATTGATTTTGTCCTGTACTCGTTCACCATAATTTCGACTTTTTGGTCATAATTGGCCTCCATTTCTATTAAAAAAGCAACAGGAGAATTCAGTTTACAAAGTGAGTATACAATAGTACTTTTTAAATTCATCTTAGAAATAGACATTTATTACCGCTTGCCCGCTGTTTGTAGCTCTCCTTTAGTTCTGTCAGTTCGTTGTCTTGTTTCTATTATGTATTTAAAGTTGACAGGTTTGTATGTTTAGGTTCTTACTTGTTGAAATCAAACAATGGAAAACTACAAGCATATAAAATCTAGTGAGAAATATACTGGACCCTGCTTTCCCACCTGCTTGAGATTCCTCATGAGGATTCCAGTGCAGGACTGTTTCTCTCTTTTGTCCACCTGTAAAAGGTGCGTTTTCCCCTGAAGCTCGACTTCCGACTCCACATATTCTTTCTGGGTCTTAGACGTTTTGGCGATGGTGTCCAGCTTTAGTTCACAGATCACATTGTGTTGTGAAGTCTCCAACTGTATCAGCTTCTGCTGACACTCCTTGAATCAATAGTAAAATGTGTTCAGATGTGAAATATATCTACAGTACCTATTAAACATGATTTACTGGGTGTGATTTAATAATAAATAATTTGTCTGGCTTTGCTTCAAGCAACTTTGAAAAAGTGCAATATATGGACAGAGTGATAAATGTCATTGCAAGATTCTCACAAATGTCATATCTATGTTTTTAATTTGTATTTAAAGAAACTGACAATTTGAAAATTCAGCTTTTAGCTAAGAGGAAAAAAGATTAAGAGATTAATTAATCTAATAATTATATATACACATTACTTGTTTAAGACTTTATACTTAACAAAGATGATCCCAATACGTTTCAGACAGGGATGTACACCAATTATTTTGGGTAAAATAATTAAATTCATATTAAGTGTCAGCAGTATCTGATGCAGGTGTCTGCATCAGAAGACAGAAGACTGGAGCAATAATAAAATACTACTACATTAATGCATCAGTATTAACAATCTGACACAGACATTTTCCAAGGTGTACCCTAGTACTACTGCACATTATAACAAGAGGTGGTTCTACAGTTTTGGACCCCCGAGCTGTACTGGCTTGTATTAGAATCTAATGAAGAGGCTGGTACACCAAACAACACTACCTGGTGATTTCAAAATTAAAATGTATTTTATAAAATTATAAACTACTAAATACTCATGTATCATTATTGGTGAAGCACCTGTTAACACGTAATGTGGTTAAATTTAGCTCTATGTTTACCAGTAATGATCTTCGGCCCTTATCTTTTATAAATTACTGCACATTTTGCTATTTATTTATTGTCCTTTACCAACTGAGCTACAGCCGCCCCCACTGCATGTTTTGCCATAATTACCATAATTATAGTATTTCTTAAATGCATTGTCTTTTTTTAGTTGAATGCTTTGTCTTTTTTACTTGATCTTTTACTTAATCTGCTTAATATTTTATTTAAATAAAAAAAACATTTAAATAGTTCATGTAGTGAAGATTTTAAGGCCAATACGTGTATTTCATTTTGCTGTATATGGGGCTGTGACCCTGCAGACTGCTCAGAGGGGTCATGCTGACCCTTGTCCTTCAAGACATTATTAAGACCACAATTGGTAATGTTGTGGCTGATCCATGTAACATATACATTATTAGATATATCATAACACTTCTGCCCACAGAAGTTTGTGCAAGGCTTACTTGAACTTCTGCTAGCTGACGTCTCTGTGCGTCTTGTTTCAACCAGAGTTTTTCTCTTATCCTGGCCTTGGTCTCCTCCAGGTGCTTCTTGCTTATATGCCAGCGTCTTTGGGCCTTGTTTGTCTCTATCATAATGCTCTTTTTTTGTTTGTGCTCCCTCTCGACTTCCTTTTGTAGTTTACAACACTCTTCCCAAAGCTGAAGGTAAAACAGTGCATTCAGAAGCATATAATATATAAGTAGTATATATATATTATAAGTATTCAGACCCTTTGCAAACAACACTCTACTTTCTATCAGAGCACTGTGATCACTATCAGACCAAATGCCCTGAGGTCAAAGAAGCTGCCTGCAGAGCTCAGACACAGGATTACTGCAAGGCATAGATCTAGAAAAGTCCTCAAAAACTTTCTGCTGTGCTGCAGGTTTCCAAGAGCACTGTGGACTCCATAATCCTCAAATGGAGGAATTATGGCACAACCAGGACTCTTCCAAATGCTGCCACCCAGCCAAACAGAAATTCTCTGGTCTGATAAAACCAATATTGAACTGTATGGCCTCAATTCTAAATGTTGTTTGGGGGAAACCCGGCACCGCTCATCACCTGGAGTTAAGCATGGTGGTGACAGCATCATTCTGTGGGTTGTTTTTTAGCAGCAGGGTGTGGGAGAATGTCAGGGTTGGGGGAAAGCTGAATGGAGTACAGAGATACCCTCAATGAAACCCTTTTCCGTAGCGCCCAGGACCCCAGACTGACCCGAAGGTTTACCTTTTAACATGATAACAATCTTAAGCACACAGCCAAGAAAACACAGGATCGGCTCAGGGACAACTCTGTGAATGTCCTAGTGTGGCCCAGCCAGAGCCCTTTGAACATCTCTAGACAGACCTGAAAATGGCTGTCATGTGAGGTTTTTTTTGTGTTTTTAAAAATGTTTTTTACAGAAATTTCTAAAAGGGGGGTGTCTGAAAACTTTCTGAATGCAGCTTGTTAGTATGAGAGTTAAAACATGAAGGACAATTTCTACATTCTACTGGACTTAGGTTCACCAACTATGGTTGTCAAGTAGATTATCACTTCAGACTTAAAGTACAGTCTGGCCAGCTGCTAAGCTCTGAACACAGACACAATTTGTTGTACATGCACACAGAAGGAGGCACCAAGCAACACATACAGCTGAGCAACTAGAGCTCCTGTTTCTGCTCTGTGCTATTCAAATGACATTAAACTAAAAATAACCACCTTGGGAAAAAACAAAGCAAGCATTGCAGTACATACCAGTCCCAGGGATGGGTGCCAAAGTGATGTCTTGACACCCTCTAATTCAATCCAAACTTGGAAGGTGGGAGACACTAGACTTATGGCCAATTTTCAAATTGTGACACCCTGCTTTTTAAGCATATTAAAAAAAAAGAAATCTGGACAAACTCATTATGAAGCTTCACAAGTTTCATGTTAACATTGACCTATTTAGCAAATATAGTTTTTATTAAAAAAAAAAAAACAGCTTTTAATTTTAATATTGTGAAATATTAAATGACACAAATACTATGTGTTTACTTTTTTTGAAAACAATTTTTGTCAATGCAATTCTATTAAACAGGTCATATTATGCTTAAAGTATAACGCTTATATTCAGGGGTTTTACAGAAACAAATTTCAAAAAGGGCTTATTTATTTCATATCTCTATATGCAACAGCTAAGATATTCAACCCTAACAATGCAATGAGTAGTCCTTTATTTCTTAACCAACATCTCAGAAGACATATCCTGTGGTTGTGTAAAACCTGTAACTCTGTATCAGAAGGGCCAAATTATGACCTGCATACCACAATGCAAAGAGAAATCAATTTTTCGTCCCTCATGGAACAGGCCTATTTCAAGATAATGAGAGGATTCATCTGAGATTATTTAAATGTTTTAACATTGTTTAGGTTTCACCTGAATATCTGGTTATTTTTGAATGAAGCCCAGTAAGGTTGGGTTTTGACAAGTCAAAATTACAACGTGATAAGACATTTTAATTTTTCTATTCATATCAATCTCATTATACCCCCATTAGCCACATCATTAACATAGTGGACACTGTTCTGAATTGGCACTCTGATCACTGCTGCCCAGGCTGTGATGACCTGTGTATTCTGACACTTGTCAGTTATGGTCAGCATTAAATGTGTCCCCCATGCTGACCCCTGTCCACCACTTTACTTTGGGGCGTTTATACTGTGGCTGATCACTGAACGTTGAACAGCTTGCTATGATAGTTAACTACATTAAGTTAGACATCAGCTCTGACCTCATCCTTTGATTTTTCTGACGTGGAAGAGCGGTCCACCATTGCAGGAGACTTCTTCACCTTCTTTGTGGCTTTACCATCAGTCTTTATTGGCAGAACAGACACAAACAAAATTGATAAGTCTTAGCTAAGCAATTTCTGTTAGTTAAGCATCAGCCAGATACAGATACTGACATCTTTTCATTAAGTTGACTGTCCTTTTTTTGCTTCTCACTGATGCTCAGCTACCCTTGGCCTGCTAACTGAACAGCTTTGTTAATTAATGTAGTTAATGACAACAGCATTTACTCACCATTGTAGAGTGTTTCTCAGACACACACAAATGTTGGCAGTTGAACGTAAACAAGATATGTTGTCATGGCAACTATGAATCCAGATTTGGGCATATGAAATCTAAGACAGAAGGAATTTTTAAATTACAAAATTGCCTCGATACAATCCTGTCTCTGAGGTCTACAGACAATTCCTTGGACTTCATGACTTGGCTATGTACCTTAGACAGATGTACGCTTTTCCAAATCATGTCCAATAAACTACATTTCTACGTTGACTCCAATCAAGCTGTAGAAACATCTCAAGGATGATCAGTGGGAACAGGATGCATCAGAATTTTGAGTGTCATGGCAAAGGCCATGAATACTTTTGTACATTTTATTTTTGTTTTGGTTTTTATTTTTAATAAATTTGCAAAAATTTCAACACATTTCTTTCATGTTGTTATTATGGGGTCTTGTTTGTTGAATTTTGAGGAAAATAATGAATCTGACCCATTTTGGAATAAGGCTGTAACATAAAATGTGAATACTTTCTGGATACACTGTCGTATATGTTATTATTATTATTATCATCATGATCTCTTATACTTATTTGGCACCTAGCTAATTGGGAATATTTCAGCTAAAAACAGCATTCAAACTTCAAAACGTTCAGCTTATAAAAGACATTACTGCTTGTATATGACTCTGTTGCGTGTACTTTGCCACTTCGAGTTATATACCTCCCAACTGTGCTGCATCTATACATTTTGTGCATTGATTGTGGGGAGAATATCCACTGTGCTTAGGACCAAACTCAAACTCAATTCAATAATACAGCATTATTACTCATATACGGCTCTTTAATATCTTTTATAATAATTTAGTTTTCACTTTTTAAAATTAATACCTTTGATGATGTAATCAGTGATGTCACATAATTGTCTTTGAAGTTTTTGCTTTTAGAGTTTTAAGGGAAATTGGCTTTGACGTTTGCCTAAAAGTATATACATTTTCAGCCATTTCAGCAATGACAGTTCAGCTTTTTTCAGCTTTACTTGAAAAATCCTTTCAGTGCCAAAGCATCAGTGAATTCTTTTTTTTGGAAATTTATTTTTTTTGTTAAATGTTGACGAAAAAAAAGAAACCTGCTTCCATCTTACGTAGATGGTTTCAAGGGGGATGCAAATTTTTGCATTGCTCGGTTTGTATTGATAAGTTTAAACTTTTTCACTTAACTGTACTATATGGCCAATTGGACAGGTAGCTTACAGCCAGCTTTCTTTGTTTAACAGGATTATTGATTATTCACAGCTGCGCACTGCTAAAACCATTGGTGGATTGGGGACTAATCCATAAATGGCACTGAAAATAATGACATTGTGATGTGTCACAAACATTACAGTGAAAAAAGAATACACAAAGCTCTACACAGATCCATTTTAGGATTTGAATTTTTATTGTGTGATGACATAAACCGTTAACAGTACAGAACTGTAAATGTCTGTGGAATATTTATAATACTTATAAAACCTGGGTCAGTACTTAAAGCACATTGGTCTTTACTGGAACATGCTCTTAAATGATACATTGCATTTATTGAAATATTGTAAAATAGCATGAACATTTTTTTTTCATGGTGTGGGAAACTTTTGTATCAAGGTTCTAATTCCAATGGGATTTCGATGTAGAGATCTCTAATGTTTTCCTTCATAGCTGACTTTGCTGTGACTGGATTCCTCTGCTAGTTGTAGCCAACATGTGCAGCTCAAAGATAAAACAGCTTATCTGAAAGCTGGATGGCTGGTTCCAAGTGCAGGTACTGACCAGACAGGAAAGCCAGTTTGTGGGCATCCTTGCATGGTGCTGGAACAAGAATGGTGCCTGGCCAGTTCCAATACAAATGGCAAATCTTGAATGTTAACCTGAAGTGGGACAAAGTAATAATACTGTGTTATGCATCTAACCATACATTTACATTAAAGCCATATGATGTAAGACAATAGATCATATGATAATCTGATAATTAAAAATAATGATTTGAACTAATATTCTGACTGCCTTTTCTAATTGTGCTGTTTTTTATTCAGCATGCAAACATTTTCCAGTTTATTAGATAAACCTAATTCCTAACTTCATGTTCAGCTCAGAAACCCGTCACCTGCATAAGTTGTCTGATGACTCAGTCATCATTTGTCTGATCACAGATGACAGAGCACAGAGAACTGATCCAGGACTTTGTGGACTGGTGCCAGCAGAGCTGCCTCTAGATCAATGCACGGAAAGCAAAAGGACATTGACAGAGTGGTCTCCCACAAATACCTGGCTATTCACCTAAACAGTAAACTACACTGGACAAATAACACAGACACCCTTTATGCGAAAGGACAGAGCAGACTCTCTGCTTAGACTAAGGTCTTTTGGAGAGCAAGGATCACTACTGGAGACCTTTGACTCTGTTTTGGCCTCATAGTCTGCTGGTGCAGTAGCATCTCTACAGCACAAGTTGTTCAGGAAGGCCAGCTCAGTCCTGGACAAAGTACAGGAGGTGGGAGAAAGGAGGATGGTAGGCAAGCTATCATCCCAGCTGGAGAACAAATCTCAACCCATGTATGACACACTGACATCTCTGAGCAGCTCCCTCAGTGACAGACTGTTACATCCTAAGTGCCTAAAGGCGCGATATTGTAAGTCTTTTCTCCCTGCTGCTGTCAGACTTTACAACCTGAGCTGGTCCCAGTGAACCAATACTCACTATAATATACATTCCTACTACTGACTGTAACACAGTGCAGTAACATCAACCCCAGTGCAAATGTTTGTTTATTGTATACTTATTTGTACTGTATACTATTTTTTATCCTTTACAGAAATTCTTGCTGTATTCTCACATACTCCCCCTCTGAATAAAGTCTAGACAATGTCAGGATTCCAGTGCATGTGTGAAGGAGGCTTTTGATAAGAATCAATTCTCAATCCTAAAGGTACATTCCATTCTGAGGTCTGAAGGTATAAGACAAAGCTAACAGGACCAGAACATGGTGCTGACACATGAAACCCACCTTCATAGCTATGAAGTCCTTCCTCATTTTCTCAGGGATTCCAGTCATGAAGGAAAGCTCTGGAACCAAAAGCATCTCTCCAGTAATGATTTGCTGCAAAAAAATCAATATTATAAAAATCTACATAGTAATTTATCTACTGCTCCTATGCTAGAAATAAAATGCTTCAGAAATAAATCATTTTTGTGAACTTGCTTATGTTTATATGCTGCTGTTGAGTGTGTACTCACATGACGTCCAGCAAAGACTAATTCTCAAAAAAAATTGAAGGTACAGGACTCCATCTGTGCGCTCGATACTGGTTGAATAGCCCGGCCATAGTTTGTCTACCTACAACAGACAAACCGGACAATAAATAGGCCACTGTTGTCAGGGTACTAGCTGGTGTCTGCTCCTTGATGTTAAAGTGTAACTTAGTACTAACTGATGTTTTTCAAGAATTACTGCGTTCTCTGCGTCATAATGATTTCGTACAACCAGCTTCAGTCCAATCATTTTCATTACCCTTTAACAAAAGAACAACGAATCATGTTATTTCATTGAAACATTCTTAAAGTGTTAAAGAGTTAAATTTTCTAAAGCAGTAAAATCTTCGTCATCTGGATTTTGATTTGTATTTCCTCATTATCAGTTCAGAAATAAAAGTGCAAATGAAAGTGCAAATAAAAGGGCATCCAATATTATGTTTAGTAATGTCACAGCCTTCATAGGAAATCAGTCACCTCCATATACAACTTTAAATCAACTAACAGTAACAACTGCCTTTAAATAATTTCAAATTATATGACAATACAACAGTTCTTTCAAAGCTGAGCTTTAAACTAAGATTTATTAGAAAGGTTGGTTTGAGTGAAAATATTCTGACCCTTTTGATTTGTAGGCATGGTTGAGAGCCCCCAGCTTATTCAGTATCAAATACTATGTGAGCAGGAAATTCATTTGTGTTCTGATAAAAGTGTGGTGTGTGGTGGTGTGTGGCAAGTGAGAACTTTGCGTTGAAATTTGTGCAAAAGAAGAAACAAACCGAAAAAAGCAGCTATGTCCAAGATTTAAAGGTGAGGACAACACAGTCTGTGTAGAGTCCACAGAGATAAATTAAGGTAAAATAATTTTATTAAACAACCCTACGTTCGGGTAAAGCTGTAGTTACTGTAGGTCCACCTCAGTTGTGATGTCAATGGTCGTCAATACCAGAGCAGTTATAAGAGATGAACACTGTTAAAACCACTAAAATATCGACTAACGAGATCAACTTAATCAGTCACATATCAGAGGCAGGCTCTTCAGCAGATAATCTTCTGCAGTAATTTCTGACTTCTATAAGCAAAGAAATAAATGCCAAATTGGCTGACATCTATAAAAGATTATATATTGATGTAATAACTACAAAGATAAATACAGGTAAAGAATTAACATGGTTTGAATACTGGTGTTTAACACAGGAAATATAATAAACTGTTATGGTGAAAGAAAATGGGATTAATCACAGGTGCTAACGTGCTGAAAGGTTAAATTCAGATCATATTTATAAGCATTTCAGAGCATCAGCCTTTCTTAGAACTTAAGGTTTTCAGGACCAAAAGGGAGAGTCCATCCTTGCAGGACACTGTCAGAGCTTCCCCACACTCTTACTTACTTAGCAAAAGATAAACTTGGCTTTAAGAAAATTCTAACTAAGAATGACTCACTTTACTCAAAGGTTACCAAAAAAATAAATAAACCAAGGGAAAATAATTAGACAGATGACGAGGTGAGTTAGGGTCCAGTCTAAACTGAAGTTAACTTTGTGATTTCAAGTTTGACCAGATCAAACCTGATTAAATTACTTCTGGAAACGTATTATTCAGATTTCAAGAAACCTATGATGTGAGTCCATACAGATGCTGTTTTTTTTTTTACCAAATTAAAGTCAATCTCTTCCTTTTTTATGGTTTTACATGAAGGTAAAACCATTTGCATTTACATGTAACATGACAAACTTTGAGTCTTTGCTCATAGAGAAAGTTGATTTAAGCTTTCCAACACATGATCTAAGAAAGGAGAGGGTTTGCTCCCCTTCCTCTGGGAGATAGGTTAAAGGTCAGTTTGTCACTTTGAGCAGTAATCTGTCCCTGCAGCCCTGAGTTTTTAACTTCTCCCCATAAAAGAAAATTGGGGCTTATATGCGATGTTGTATCACTGTTTGTGTGATCACATCGATCTAACAATTTTAAGTTTAAATCATATGCATCATTATTAATTCCACAAATAAAACCGCTTTTTACCTGGGAATAACTGACCTGCTGGTGTTTGTTTTTAAATCTTCATCAGGCTGTGGTTATTTTGATATGGCACTAAATATTCCGCTGGATGAGACTGGGTGGAGTCTGGAAATATATTCTGTCCCATGGAAAAAATCTAAAGAATCTAAAAACAACGATGAGAGTAATGGGAATTGTTTTAGTGCTGTTTTACTCTCATTCTATTCATCCTAAACAAGAAAAATGTCATGAGAAAACTGACGATAAAACGCACCTTAAATAGTTTACTGGTACAACAGATAAATGATACGACGGTTTGGTTACAGTAACAGGAGGAGAAACAATAAAATGTGTTTGTTCATGAAGACAGATTTTAGGAGACACGTACTCTGGACGTTGTGGCCTTTCAGACAAGGAACTCACAGCGGGAGATCACCCGAGTGAGAAGTGTCCTCAGGTGTGAAAATCCGCTTGACTTCCGTGCGCGATCAGCGCCCACAGGAGGCTCAACATGTTCTAAAGTGTTCACATTGGGAAACAGTGTTTTATTTACAGCACATCGGAGCAGCCTGATCAATGTGATTTGTTTCTCTGAAAAACAGCAGTTACAGTCTTTTACTCATCAAACAAAACCAACTGTTCAGTGTTCAATTTCTATTTTAGAAGTTACCACTGGTGATTTACCTAAGTACAAACAGGAAAACAGACTGATCGTCTCCTCAGCCCTGAACAGGAGCTGCTGTAACAAACACGTGAGGTGGAGGAAGTTTCTATTAAAAATGTCCTACACTTAAACTGGACAGGATTTTTAAAGTCAACAAATCCTGGTTCACGTCCATCTCACCTGGAAAAGGCTGTGGACACTGACTCCTGCACATCTTCTGTGTCTGGTTAGTTACTAACACATGATCATTAAACAGTTGAACACAGGCAGTGGGTTGCGCTGGTAGTTTTTTAACCAGAGATCATTCTGTACAAACAGCTTCAGATTAGGTTTCATGATTAGATTAGTCTAAAATTAACTGTTCTAAACAACACTGAACTACATGTTGGACACAGTAGCCTATGAGGAGATGATGATGATGATGATGATGATAACAATAAATTCCAGCTGACAGACTCAGCGCTTGACAAAAGGAGCAAAAATAGAACTCACGTTTTCATAAACTGCGCCAACTGTGAATTTTTAAAACAGAAAATAGTCTAAAAATGAGCTCGTTGACAGCTGTGGGAGGTGGTTGTAGTTTAGCCAAGAGCTGACACCAAAGCAAAATTACAGATCCGCATGAAAAACGTAACACTTACACTGAAAACATCCGGGGACATTTATAGACCGAATTTGGTCCATAACTGGTCTTGGTCTTTAAGTGAATTATAATATTAAACTATATGGAAAATAACAGCATAAGTCAGATACGTTTTTTATAAATCATTTGGTGGAAAAGTCACTGCAGTACATGCAGTTCTCAGATCTCTACAGCAAAACCACGCACAGTAAAACATGACCACAGCCCACGATGAATAAAAACTAATCCAAGTAATTAACGTAGAATTTCCACCGTGTGTAGTTTTTCCAACACTGGTGATCTGTAGACCTGTGCTTCCAACTAGGGGAAGAGAGGAGAACTTATTTTAATAAAGAATGAAGACTTTAAAGCTGATTGATGGCTATAGGTCTTTCATGGAAGAACTTTGGAATCAAACTTACAAATCCGGCATAAAATCTCATCACGAGAGACGGAGACACAATCTATAGGAAATCTTATGTCCATCACATCATCTGACAAAGTCAACATCCTGTCTCCGAGGTCTACAGACAATTCCTTGGACTTCATGACTTGGCTTGTGGTTATGTGGTATTGTTAATAGAATTTTGAGGAAAATAATGAATTTGATCCATTTTGGAATAAGGCGGCAACATAAAATGTGAATACTTTCTGGATGCACTGTAGTATATGTTATTTTAATCTCTATTAGTGATTAGTGATATTGTTATGAAACTGTGTGTGCAGCTGCCCCATGCTGAAATGTTTAACACGTTACAGTATGAGCTCTGTAGCGCCACCGTGTTGCCAGTTATATAACTCGTTTTGTAATTTTAAAAAAATGCAATGACTGATTTGAATGAAACTTTTCTTTCTTTTCTTTCTCCACAGGGGGGCGTTATGGTGGGTGCTTTTATTTTTGTCATCTTATCTTCAGAACTTCATTAGTGTTGAGAGGGCAAGATGGCAACAGTTGATTCCTCATGACAGGCTGCCATCTGCTGGAGAGTTGGTGAATAGCAATTGAAAACGTCTTCATCGTTTCATGTGCTGTCACTTCCAATCTCACAGCATCAAACAGCAATATCTCAAAAACTACACATGCTAACATGATGAAATGCTTCACATATTACAGTGTTGCCTCTATTGCTCCGCTGGATGTACTGCAAATGATTTTTATTGTTTTGTTCAAGTGCTGTCGCTTCTACAATGTTCAGAGCTGCAGATTCGAGGATGGCTGCAGCAATCACACGCATTTTCTGTTGGAAATGCCCATTATAGTTATTATTGTCATCATGATCTCTTATTATTGTGACTTCCTTACTTATTTGCCACCTAGCTACTTTGGCATAATTTCAGCGAGAAACACAATTTAAACTTCAAAACTTTCAATTTATAAAACGACAAGGGAAAGAAAATGTTCAGCTTATAAAAGCCATTATTGCTCGTATATGACTTTTGGAAAAAACTTTGTTGCTTGTACTTTGCCACCTCGAGTTATGTCCCGCCCAACTGTGCTACTTCTTTACATTTTGTCCATTGATTTTGGGGAGAATATCCACTGTGCTTAGGACAAAACTCTGCCAATACAGGTTTCCACTGGTAATCACAAGAAACATTTTGCATAAATAGCAGAAGGAATTCAAGTCAGACTGAAGCCTGAAAGTGAAAAGATGAGTGGGAACTGTTAAATATTTGTTTGGTCAAGTCACTTGGATCAAGTAAGCTTACGAATCACATTTTGTATTTGCACACTAATTTTTTTCCAGAACTGCACTACCTCACCTTTATTGCCTGATTGCTCTTATTTTGTTTGCTCTTATTTTTATTTTATTTGTATTTTAGTTTATTTCTATTTTTTGTCAATTCTCATTTTACTTACTGTATGAAATTTAGAGTGGAGGGGAAAGTAAGATTATTATTTTCATTATTTTTATTTCATTATACAGGGAAACATGCGTTCTATCTGTGCATATGACAATAAACACTTTGAATCTTGAATCTTGAATCTTCATCTACCTTTGCATCTTAAAGTCATAGCATTACCACAATCAGAGTCCCTGAAATGAAAATGGCACTGAAAATAATGACATTGTGATGTGTCACAAACGTTACAGTGAAAAAAGAATATACAAATCTCTACACAGATCCATTCTAGGATTTAATTTTTTATTGTGTGATGACATAAACGGTTGACAGTACAGAACTGTAAATGTCTGTGAAAGTTTTAGAATACTTATAGTACAGGAACTGGCTACAAATATACTAAAAACTCAAGTCAAAACTTTGCAAAACCTGGGTCAATACTTAAAGCACATTGGTCTTTAATGGAACATGCTCTTAAATGATACATTGCATTTATTCCAATATTGTAAAATAGCATGAACATTTTTTTTTCCTGGTGTGGGAAACTTTTGTATCAAGGTTCTAATTCCAATGGGATTTTGATGTAGAGATCTCTCTTTAATGTTTATCTTCATAGCTGACTTTGCTGTGACTGGATTCCTCTGCTTGTTGTAGCCAACATGTGCAGCTCAAAGATAAAACAGCTTATCTGAAAGCTGGATGGCTGGTTCCAAGTGCAGGTACTGACCAGACAGGAAAGCCAGTTTGTGGGCATCCTTGCATGGTGCTGGAACAGGAATGGGGCCTGGCCAGTTCCAGTACAAATGGCAAATCTTGAATGTTAACCTGAAGTGGGACAAAGTAATAATACTGTGTTATGCAACAAACAATACATTTACATTAAAGCCATATGACGTAAGACAAAATAGTATCATATGATAATCTGATAATTAAAAATAATGATTTGAACTAATATTCTGACTGCCTTTTCTAATTGTGCTCTTTATATTGTGCCGGACTTTTGCTGACACACATACTCTTCACCATCACTGGTGAACATCCAGGGAAAGGACATTGACAGAGTGGTCTCCCACAAATACCTGGCTGTTCACCTAAACAGTAAACTGCACTGGACAGATATCACAGACTCCCTTTATGGGAAAGGACAGAGCCGACTCTCTCTGCTGAGGAGACTAAGGTCTTTTGGAGAGCAAGGATCACTACTGGAGACCTGACTCTGCGGTGGCCTCATAGTCTGCTGGTGCAGTAGCATCTCTACAGCATAAGTTGTTCAGGAAGGCCAGCTCAGTCCTGGACAAAGTACAGGAGGTGGGAGAAAGGAGGATGGTAGGCAAGCTATCATCCCAGCTGGAGAACAAATCTCAACCCATGTATGACACACTGACATCTCTGAGCAGCTCCCTCAGTGACAGACTGTTACATCCTAAGTGCCTAAAGGAGCGATATTGTAAGTCTTTTCTCCCTGCTGCTGTCAGACTTTACAACCCGAGCTGCTCCCAGTGAACCAATACTCACTATAATATACATTCCTACTACTGACTGTAACACAGTGCAGTAACATCAACCCCAGTGCAATTGTTTGTTGATTGTATACTTATTTGTACTGTATACTTATTCGTATCCTATACAGAAATTCTTGCTGTATTCTCACATACTCCCCCTCTGAATAAAGTCAAGACAATGTCATGATTCCATTGCATGTGGAACGAGGCTTTTGATAAGAATCAATTCTTAATCCTAAAGGTACATTCCATTCTGAGGTCTGAAGGTATAAGACAAAGCTAACAGGACCAGAACATGGTGCTGACACATGAAACCCACCTTCATAGCTATGAAGTCCTTCCTCATTTTCTCAGGGATTCCAGTCATGAAGGAAAGCTCTGGAACCAAAAGCATCTCTCCAGTAATGATTTGCTGCAACAAATCAATAATATAAAATTATCTACACGGTAATTCCAATGCTAGAAAAAAAATACTTCAGAAATAAATCATTTTTGTGAACTTGCCTATGTTTATATGCTGCTGTTGAGTGTGTACTCACATGACATCCAGCACAGAGTCATTCCGTCAGACACAATGTAGGTATAGGTATAGGCGCCCATCTGTGCGCTCGATACTGGTTGAATAGCCCGGCCATAGTTTGTCTGCCTCCAACAGACAAACCGGACAATAAATAGGCCACGGTTGTCAGGGTGTCACTAGTGTCTGCTCCCTGATGTTAAAGTGTAACTTAGAACTAACCAATGATTTCCAAGTATTATCGCGCTCTCTGCATCATAATGATTTCACCCCACCAGTTTCAGTCCAATCATCTTCGTTACCCTTTAACAAAAGAACATCAAATCACGTTATTTCGTTAAACATTCTCAAAGTGTTAAAGAGTTTAATTTTCTAAAGCAGTCTGGCTTTGTGTGAAACAGATCAGAAAGACCATTTAACACATACAGATACAACTAAAAACACAAATTACAGCAGTAAGATAATAGAATTGGGGTTTTCTTCAAGTAGGAATATTGTTTAATAAAATACTAAACAAAATTAAACATGTCATGATCAAATGACTGAGTGGATGAGAGACAGAATGTTTTGTCAGTGTTGCAAAATGTGTGTTGTTTAATAATTTACCATAAGTCTAAAGAGTTAGTTAGCTAAATCAACTAACAGTAACAACTGCCTTTAAATAATTAAACATTATATGACAATACAACAGTTCTTTCAAAGCTGAGCTTTAAATTAAACTAAGGTTGGTTTGAGTAAAACATTCTGACCCTTTAGATTTGATATTCATGGTTGTAATATGATAAACAGGCACAAGGGAAGAGGCAGAAAAGTAGCACTTTAGACAAGTGTTTTCATCCGCCACTGGTGGAAACATGGCAGATGGTCCTTGACCAAAGACAGTGAACCAAAAAAAAACTAGAATATAAGTAAACTATGAATTTTGTGAAACTCTGCTGCCCTAAAATCTGACTGTGATACCTACGTCATTCAGTTGAACTGGCAGGTAGAGTATGGAGCCATCAAAAGCCACTACTTCCCCTGTGGTTGAGCGGTGATCTTTTATCATGCTGAAACACATCGCCATTGATTCAACGTTTGGACTGAAAGATAATATAAAATATATTTAGCTTCCTTGGACTGACAGTCTTGAGCAAACCACCTATTGGTTAAAATTGCTTAGTAGCTGGATTTGATCAACACTAGTGCTTCAGTTTAAACGTAGCTTTCAACCCCCATGTCGATTTCATATTTACACTGTGCTTTAAAAATAAATTCACTATCAACATCAGGAATGGCTGCTGAAAAGTTTTGTTAAATGATACAAAATGTACATAAATGTAACCTGGTACTGATAAACAACTTAATTCCTGCAGTGGATCAGGATGTGGTTTGAGGCAATATTTATAAAAGCTCCCTTGGTTCCAGCATTATTGGGTGACTCACTGAGCAGAAGAGAATACACAGAGAAAGTTATAACTCCAGTACAACACACAACCACAGTCACCTTTACAAATGGAGTTGTAGTGTTTATCTCAAGCCAAAGTGTCCTTAAGAAGATGGAAGTAGTGGACGTCCTCTTCCCACTCGAAGCTTTGGCATTGCTGATCTTCCAAGTCCCACCATCATGTGAAGGGGCAAACTTCGGCCATGGTCACTGTACACAAAGAGCAACAAAGGCTAATCAATAATAGGTGGTATGAAGAGAGCACAGAGAAAGTTAAAAGCTTCAGTCTGAACTCAGGAAAGCAGTTTGAAATAAGTCCCAAGGTACAATTTAGATAAAGAATCCATGTTACAAATGTTTTCTGGAAGCAAACACCAAAGGCAAAGATCGGTGCAAATAAAAGCTCTAGGCCCCACTGGAAGAATGTAAGAGGTATAGTTGATGTTTGTGCTATAGACACTGGCACATACACAATTTGTTCAAATCCTCGGATGGTAAAGCATCACTACAGGCAGTACTACTGTGTCAGCAAAGAAAACAATTCATAGGAACCGACCAATATTAATGGAAACAACATTAATTGGAACAGTTTTTAAACACTTGTCTCATTTAAGCAGTGGGTGCTGCGAAATACCAATTAAACAAAATACAAAAAGAATTTAATGCAAGAACACGTGTGATTTATAATTGCCCCCAACTTATTCAATTATTAAGCATCAAATACTATGTGAGCAGGAAATTCATGTGTGTTCTGATAAAACAAGTGTGGTGGTAAGTAGGAACTTTGACTTGAAATTTCTTCAAAAGAAAAAACAAAAACAAAAAAAAGCAGCTATGTCTAAGATGTAAAGGTGAGGACACCACAGTCTGTGTAGAGTCCACAGAGATAAATGAAGGTAAAATAATTTTATAAAACAACCCTATGTTCGGGTAAAGCTGTAGTTACTGTAGGTCCACCTCAGCTGTGATGTCAATGGTCGTCAATACCAGAGCAGTTATAAGAGATGAACACTGATCTAATAAGTACTAAGATAAATACAGGTCATTAAAATTAAAAAAATGAACTTGGTTTGTTGAAATACTGCTCTTGAACACAGGAAATATAAGAAACTTTTTTCAAACTGAAGGTTTTCAGGACCAAAAGGGAGAGTCCGTCCTTGAGGGACACTGTCAGAGCTTCCCCACACTCTTACTTACTTAGCAAAAGATAAACTTGGCTTTGAGAAAACTATAACTAAGAATGACTCACTGTACTCAAAGGTTAACAAAAAAATAAATAAACCAAGGGAAAATAATTAGAGACATGATGAGGTGAGTTAGGGTCCAGCCTCAACTGAAGTTATCTTTGCGATTTTCATCGAATTTTTAACAGACTTAGATCAAACATGATTAAAATTACTTACAGAAACTTGTTATTCAGATTTCAAGAAACGTATGACGCTAGTTTATAGATATACTGGACTTGTACCAAGTTCAAGTCAATCTCTTCCTTTTTTATGGTTTTACATGAAGGTAAAGGTGCAGAAGAGAGTATATCATCCATGTCAGGACCTTCTGGGTTGGATCTTGATAAGGATTCAGTGTGGTCCTCTTGCAGGGGAATGTGGATCATTTATACTTAAAGGCAGAGGTTCTGTTTCCATTTGCATTTACATGTCACATGACAACTTTGAGTCTTTGCTCATAGAGAAAGTTGATTTACGCTTTCCAACACATGATCTAAGAAAGGAGAGGGTTTGCTCCCCTTCCTCTGGGAGATAGGTTAAAGGTCAGTTTGTCACTTTGAGCAGTAATCTGTCTCTGCAGCCCTGAGTGTACAGAGTGTGTCTATTTTAACTTCTCCCAATAAAATAAAATTGAGGCTTATATGCATTGTATCACTGTTTATGTGAGAAAACTGAAGATAAACCTTACAACGACAACAGACTGATTGTCTCCTCAGCCGTGAACAGGAGCTGCTGTAACAAACACGTGGTGGAGGAAGTTTCTATTAAATATGTCCTACACTTAAACTGGACAGGATTTTTAAAGTCAGCAAATCTGTGTTCACATCCATCTCACCAGGAAAAGGCTGTGGACATAGTTACTAACACATGATCATTAAACAGTTAAACACAGGCAGTGGGTTGTGCTGGTAGTTTATTAACCAGAGATTATTCTGTACAAACAGCTTCAGATTAGGTTTCATGATTAGATTAGTCTAAAATTAACTGTTCTAAACAACACTGAACTACATGTTGGACACAGTAGCCTATGAGGAGATGATGATGATGATGATAATAACAATAATAAATTCCAGCTGACAGACTGACAGAGGAATCAGGGCAGCGACAAAAGGAGAAAATAAAGAATTCACGTTTTCATAAACTGCGCCAATTGTGAATTTTTAAAACAGAAAATAGTCTAAAAATGAGCTCGTTGACAGCTGTGGGAGGTGGTTGTTGTAGTTTAGCCAACAGCTGATACTAAAGAAAAATTACAGATCCGCATGAAAAACGTAACTCTTACACTGAAAACATCCGGTGACATTTATAGACCGAGTATGGTCCATAACTGGTCTTTGGTCTTTAAGTGAATTATAATATTAAACTATATGGAAAATAACAGCATAAGTAAGATACGTTTTTTTATAAATCATTTGGTGGAAAAGTCACTGCAGTACATGCAGTTCTCAGATCTCTACAGCAAAACCACGCACAGTAAAACATGACCACAGCCCACGAGGAATAAAAACTAATCCAAGTAATTAACGTAGAATTTAGTTTACACTTTACACATATGTGCAGGAAACTGCCCTGAACGCATGCGTTAAATTTCACGTTTTTTCTCCATTGGAGAAGTTTCTCCATTTTTGTCATCTTATCTTCAGAACTTCATTAGTGTTGAGAGGGTAAGATGGCAACAGTTGATTCCTCATGACAGGCTGCCATCTGCTGGAGAGTTCGTGAATAGCAATTGAAAACGTCTTCATTGTTTCATGTGCTGTCACTTCCAATCTCACAGCATCAAACAGCAATATCTCAAAAACTACACATGCTAAAATGATGAAATGCTTCACATATTACAGTGTTGCCTCTATTGCTCCGCTGGATGTACTGCAAATGATTTTTATTGTTTTGTTCGAGTGCTGTCGCTTCTACAATGTTCAGAGCTGCAGATTCGAGGATGGCTGCAGCAATCACACGCATTTTCTGTTGGAAATGCCCATTATAGTTATTATTGTCATCATGATCTTTTATTATTCTGACTTCCTTACTTATTTGCCACCTAGCTACTTTGGCATAATTTCAGCTAGAAACACCATTTAAACTTCAAAACGTTCAGTTTATAAAACGACAAGGGAAAAAAAATGTTCAGCTTATAAAAGACATTGTTGCTCGTATATGACTTTTGGAAAAAACTTTGTTGCGTGTACTTTGTCACCTCGAGTTATGTCCCGTCCAACTGTGCTACTTCTTTACATTTTGTCAATTGATTTTGGGGAGAATATCCACTGTGCTTAGGACCAAACTCTGCCAATACAGGTTTCTACTGGTAATCACAAGAAACATTTTGCATAAATAGCAGAAGGAATTCAAGTCAGACTGAAGCCTGAAAGTGAAAAGATGAGTGGGAACTGTTAAATATTTGTGTGGTCATCTCACTTAGATCAAGATCTACCTTTGCATCTTAAAGTCATAGCATTAGCACAATCAGAGTCCCTGACATGAAAATGGCACTGAAAATAATGACATTGTGATGTGTCACAAACATTACAGTGAAAAAAGAATATACAAATCTCTACACAGATCCATTTTAGGATTTAAATTTTTATTGTGTGATGACATAAACGGTTGACAGTATAGAACTGTAAATTTTGTATCAATGTTCTAATTCCAATGGGATTTCGATGTAGAGATCTCTCTTTAATGTTTTCCTTCATAGCTGACTTTGCTGTGACTGGATTCCTCTGCTTGTTGTAGCCAACATGTGCAGCTCAAAGATAAAACAGCTTATCTGAAAGCTGGATGGCTGGTTCCAAGTGCAGGTACTGACCAGACAGGAAAGCCAGTTTGTGGGCATCCTTGCATGGTGCTGGAACAGGAATGGTGCCTGGCCAGTTCCAGTACAAATGGCAAATCTTGAATGTTAACCTGAAGTGGGACAAAGTAATAATACTGTGTTATCCATCTAACCATACATTTACATTAAAGCCATATGATGTAAGACAATATATCATATGATAATCTGATAATTAAAAATAATGATTTAAACTAATATTCTGACTGCCTTTTCTAATTGTGCTGTTTTTTATTCAGCATGCAACATTTCCAGTTTATTAGATAAACCTAATTCCTAACTTCATGTTCAGCTCAGAAACCCATCACCTGCATAAGTTCTCTGATGACTCAGCCATTATTTGTCTGATCACACATAACAGAGCACAGACAACTGATCTAGGACTTTGTGGACTGGTGCCAGCAGAGCTGCCTCTAGATCAATGCACGGAAAGCCTGCAAGAGCTGGAGGTGGACTTCCCCATACACACACACTCTTCACCATCACCGGGAAACATCCAGGGAAAGGACATTGACAGAGTGGTCTCCCACAAATACCTGGCTATTCACCTAAACAGTAAACTACACTGGACAAATAACACAGACACCCTTTATGCGAAAGGACAGAGCAGACTCTCTGCTTAGACTAAGGTCTTTTGGAGAGCAAGGGTCACTGCTGGAGGCCTTTGACTCTGTGGTGGCCTCATAGTCTGCTGGTGCAGTAGCATCTCTACAGCATAAGTTGTTCAGGAAGGCCAGCTCAGTCCTGGACAAAGTACAGGAGGTGGGAGAAAGGAGGATGGTAGGCAAGCTATCATCCCAGCTGGAGAACAAATCTCAACCCATGTATGACACACTGACATCTCTGAGCAGCTCCCTCAGTGACAGACTGTTACATCCTAAGTGCCTAAAGGAGCGATATTGTAAGTCTTTTCTCCCTGCTGCTGTCAGACTTTACAACCCGAGCTGCTCCCAGTGAACCAATACTCACTATAATATACATTCCTACTACTGACTGTAACACAGTGCAGTAACATCAACCCCAGTGCAAATGTTTGTTTATTGTATACTTATTTGTACTGTATACTATTTTTTATCCTTTACAGAAATTCTTGCTGTATTCTCACATACTCCCCCTCTGAATAAAGTCTAGACAATGTCAGGATTCCAGTGCATGTGTGAAGGAGGCTTTTGATAAGAATCAATTCTCAATCCTAAAGGGACATTCCATTCTGAGGTCTGAAGGTATAAGACAAAGCTAACAGGACCAGAACATGGTGCTGACACATGAAACCCACCTTCATAGCTATGAAGTCCTTCCTCATTTTCTCAGGGATTCCAGTCATGAAGGAAAGCTCTGGAACCAAAAGCATCTCTCCAGTAATGATTTGCTGCAAAAAAAATCAATATTATAAAATTATCTAAACAGTAAATTATCTACTGCTCCAATGTCAGAGAAAAAAATATTTTGTTTGTGAACTTGCTTATGTTTATATGCTGCTGTTGAGTGTGTACTCACATGACATCCAGCACAGAGTCATTCCGTCAGACACAATGTAGGTATAGGTATAGGCGCCCATCTGTGCGCTCGATACTGGTTGAATACCCCGGCCATAGTTGATGCCTCCAACAGACAAACCGGACAATAAATAGGCCACGGTTGTCAGGTTGTCACTGGTGTTTGCTCCTTGATGTTAAAGTGTAACTTAGAACTAACCAATGATTTTCAAGTATTATCTCGCTCTCTGCATCATAATGATTTCACCCCACCAGTTTCAGTCCAGTTATCTTCGTTACCCTTTAACAAAAGAACAGCAAATCACGTTATTTCGTTTAAACATTCTTAAAGTGTTAAAAAGTTAAAATTTCTGTCAAAGTCTGGCTTTGTGTGAAACGGATGAGAAAAGCAATTTAACACATACAGATACAACTAAAAACACAAACTACAGCAGTAAGCTAACAGAATTCAGGTTTTCTTAAAGTAGGAACATTGTTTAATAGAAATACTAAACTAAATTAAACATGACATGATCATGTGACTGATGGATAAGAGACAGAATCTTTTGGTAGTCTTGCAAAATGTGTTTTGTTTTATTATTTACCATAAGTCTAAAGAGTGTGCCTCAATTTCAAAATACCTCCTGAGCACTACATTGTAGAACGGCAGGCACAGATCAGAGTTGGGTGGTAAAATCTTTGTCGTCTGGATTTTGATTTGTGTGTCCTCATTTTCAGTTTGTCTCAAAGTCTGGAGAACAACAACCTGGATGCCCTCAAATTATTATGCAAATAAAGTGCATCTAATATTATGTTTATTAATGTGACAGCCTTCATAGGAAATCCGTCATCTGCATTTACAACTTTAAATCAACTAACATTATCAACTGCCATTAAATAATTTGAAATTATATGACAATACAACAATTCTTCCAAAGCTGAGCTTCAAACAAAAATTTCATAGAAAGGTTGGTTTGAGTAAAAGATTCTGACCCTTTTGATTTGATATTCATGGTTGTAATAAGATAAACTGGCACAAGGGAAGAGGAAGAAAAGTAGCACTTTAGACAAGTGTTTTCATCCGCCACTGGTGGAAACATGGCAGGTGGTCCTTATAAGTAAACTATGAATTTTGTGAACCTCTGCTCCCGTAAAATCTGACTTTGATACCTACGTCATTCAGTTGAACTGGCAGGTAGAGTATGGAGCCATCAAAAGCCACTGCTTCCCCTGTGGTTGAGCGGTGATCTTTCATCATCCCGAAACGCATCGCCATTGATTCAATGTTTGGACTGAAAGATAATATAAAATATATTTAGCTTCCTTGGACTGACAGTGTTGAGCAAACCACCTATTGGTTAAAATTGCTTAGTAGCTGGATTTGATCAACACTAGTGCTTCAGTGTAATTGTAGCTTTCACCCCCCATATTGATTTCATATTTATACTGAGCTTTAAAAATAAATTCATTATCAACATCATGAATGGCTGCTGAAAAGACAGTTAGAAGATACAAAACTTACGTAAATGTAACATGGTACTGATAAACAACTTCATTCCTGCAGTGGATCGGGATGTGGTTTGAGGCAATATTTATAAAAGCTCCCTTGGTTTCAGCTTTATTAGGTGAGCAGAGGAAAATACACAGAAAAAGTTATAACTCCAGTACGACACAACCACAGTCACCTTCACAAAGCAAGTTGTAGTGTTTATGTCAAACCAAAGTGCAACGGTTATGTCTCCTGGAGAAGATGGAAGTAGTGGACGTCCCACCATCTTGTGAAGGGGCAAACCTCAGCCATGGAAACTGTAACAGTTCAAATTACACAGCCAAGGATGTAAATCTGATTTTGCAATTGTGTCTATGATTAATACATTTTATTTAAAGATTGCTCAAGGTCACTGTACACAAAGAGCAACAAACGCTAATCAATAATAGGTGGTATGAAGAGAGCACAGAGAAAGTTAAAAGCTTCAGTCAGAACTCATGAAAGGATAAACAGTTTGAAATAAGTTCCAAGGTACAATTTAAAGAAAGAATCCATGTTACAAATGTTTTCTGGAAGCAAACTCCAAAGACAAAAATCGGTGCAAATAAAAGCTCTAGATCCCACTGGAAGAATGTAAGAGGTACAGTTGATGTTTGTGCTATAGACACTGGCACATGCACAATGACACTTACTTCAAATCCTTGGATGGTAAAACATCACTACAGGCAGTACTACTGTGCAAGCAAACAAAAAAAAATCTTAGGAACAGACCAATATTAATGAAAACAACATATTAATGGGAACACTTGTCTCATTTAAGCAGTGGGTGCTGTGAAATATCAACTAAACAAAATACAAAAAGAACTTAATGCAAGAACACGTGTGATTTAGCATTGCCCCTAACTTATTCACTCATTAAGCATCAAATACTATGTGAGCAGGAAATTCATGTGTGTTCTGATAAAACAAGTGTGGTGCCAAGTAAGTCAATACCAGAGCAGTTATAAGAGATGAACACTGATCTAATAACTACTAATATCAATACAGGTAATTAAAATAAAAAGAATGAACTTGGTTTGTATGAACACAGGAAATATAACAAACTGTTTTTCAAACTGAAGGTTTTCAGGACCTAAAGGGAGAGTCCATCCTTGCAGGACACTGTCAG
Source organism: Channa argus (assembly GCF_033026475.1). Classification (NCBI taxonomy): domain Eukaryota; kingdom Metazoa; phylum Chordata; class Actinopteri; order Anabantiformes; family Channidae; genus Channa; species Channa argus. The sequence continues at coordinate 21,317,687 of NC_090207.1, forward strand.
AGCTTCCCCACACTCTTACTTACTTAGCAAAAGATAAACTTGGCCTTAAGAAAAGTATAACTAAGAATGACTCACTGTACTCAAAGGTTAACAAAAAAACAAACCAAGGGAAAATAATTAGACAGATGATGAGGTGAGTTAGGGTCCAGCCTCAACTGAAGTTATCTTTGCGATTTTCATCGAATTTTTAACAGACTTAGATCAAACATGATTAAAATTACTTACAGAAACTTGTTATTCAGATTTCAAGAAACGTATGACGCTAGTTTATAGATATACTGGACTTGTACCAAGTTCAAGTCAATCTCTTCCTTGTTTATGGTTTTACATGAAGGTAAAGGTGCAGAAGAGAGTATATCATCCATGTCAGGACCTTCTGGGTTGGATCTTGATAAGGATTCAGTGTGGTCCTCTTGCAGGGGAATGTGGATCATTTATACTTAAAGGCAGAGGATCTGTGTCCATTTGCATTTACATGTCACATGACAACTTTGAGTCTTTGCTCATAGAGAAAGTTGATTTAAGCTTTCCAACACATGATCTAAGAAAGGAGAGGGTTTGCTCCCCTTCCTCTGGGAGATAGGTTAAAGGTCAGTTTGTCACTTTGAGCAGTAATCTGTCTCTGCAGCCCTGAGTGTACAGAGTGTGTCTATTTTAACTTCTCCCAATAAAATAAAATTGAGGCTTATATGCGTTGTATCACTGTGTATGTGAGAAAACTGAAGATAAACCGCACAAGTTCTATTTTAGAAGTTACCACTGGTGATTTTCCTGTGTACAAACAGAAGAACAGACTGATCTTCTCCTCAGCAGTGAACAGGAGCTGCTGTAACAAACACGTGAGGTGGAGGAGGTTTCTATTAAAAATGTCCTAAACTTAAACTGGACAGGATTTTTAAAGTCAACAAATCCGTGTTCACGTCCATCTCACATGGAAAAGGCTGTGGACACTGACTCCTGCACATCTCCTGTGTCTGGTTAGTTACTAAGACATGATCATTAAACAGTTGAACACAGGCAGTGGGTTGCGCTGGTAGTTTATTAACCAGAGATTATTCTGTACAAACAGCTTCAGATTAGGTTTCATGATTAGATTAGTCTAAAATTAACTGTTCTAAACAACACTGAACTACATGTTGGACACAGTAGCTTATGAGGAGATGGTGATGATGATAATGATGATAACAATAAATTCCAGCTGACAGACTCAGCGCATTGACAAAAGGAGCAAACAAAGAATTCACGTTTTCATAAACTGCGCCAATTGTGAATTTTTAAAACAGAAAATAGTCTAAAAATGAGCTCGTTGACAGCTGTGGGAGGTGGTTGTTGTAGTTTAGCCAACAGCTGATACTAAAGAAAAATTACAGATCCGCACGAAAAACGTAACACTTAAACTGAAAACGTCCGGTGACATTTATAGACCAAGTTTCGTCCATAACTGGTCTTTGGTCTTTAAGTGAATTATAATATTAAACTATAAGGAAAATAACAGCATAAGTCAGATACGTTTTTTATAAATCATTTGGTGGAAATGTCACTGCAGTACATGCAGTTCTCAGATCTCTACAGCAAAACCACGCACAGTAAAACATGACCACAGCCCACGATGAAGAAAAACTAATCCAAGTAATTAACGTAGAATTTCCACCGTGTGTAGTTTTTCCAACACTGGTGATCTGTAGACCTGTGCTTCCAACTAGGGGAAGAGAGGAGAACTTATTTTAATAAAGAATGAAGACTTTAAAGCTGATTGATGGCTATAGGTCTTTCATGGAACAACTTTGGAATCAAACTTACAAATCCGGCATAAAATCTCATCATGAGCCACGTTAAAGAGACGGAGACACAATCTATAGGAAATCTTATGTCCATCACATCATCTGACAAAGTCAACATCCTGTCTCCGAGGTCTACAGACAATTCCTTGGACTTCATGACTTGGCTTGTGGTTATGTGGTATTGTTAATAGAATTTTGAGGAAAATAATGAATTTGATCCATTTTGGAATAAGGCGGCAACATAAAATGTGAATACTTTCTGGATGCACTGTAGTATATGTTATTTTAATTTCTATTAGTGATTAGTGATATTGTTATGAAACTGTGTGTGCAGCTGCCCCATGCTGAAATGTTTAACACGTTACAGTATGAGCTCTGTAGCGCCACCGTGTTGCCAGTTATATAACTCGTTTTGTAATTTTAAAAAAATGCAATGACTGATTTGAATAAAACTTTACACATATGTGCAGGAAACTGCCCTGAACGCATGTGTTAAATTTCACGTTTTTTCTCCATTGGAGAAGTTTCTCCATTTTTGTCATCTTATCTTCAGAACTTCATTAGTGTTGAGAGGGTAAGATGGCAACAGTTGATTCCTCATGACAGGCTGCCATCTGCTGGAGAGTTCGTGAATAGCAATTGAAAACGTCTTCATTGTTTCATGTGCTGTCACTTCCAATCTCACAGCATCAAACAGCAATATCTCAAAAACTACACATGCTAAAATGATGAAATGCTTCACATATTACAGTGTTGCCTCTATTGCTCCGCTGGATGTACTGCAAATGATTTTTATTGTTTTGTTCGAGTGCTGTCGCTTCTACAATTTTCAGAGCTGCAGATTCGAGGATGGCTGCAGCAATTACATGCATTTTCTGTTGGAAATGCCCATTATAGTTATTATTGTCATCATGATCTTTTATTATTCTGACTTCCTTACTTATTTGCCACCTAGCTACTTTGGCATAATTTCAGCTAGAAACACCATTTAAACTTCAAAACGTTCAGTTTATAAAACGACAAGGGAAAAAAAATGTTCAGCTTATAAAAGACATTATTGCTCGTATATGACTTTTGGAAAAAACTTTGTTGCGTGTACTTTGTCACCTCGAGTTATGTCCCGTCCAACTGTGCTACTTCTTTACATTTTGTCAATTGATTTTGGGGAGAATATCCACTGTGCTTAGGACAAAACTCTGCCAATACAGGTTTCTACTGGTAATCACAAGAAACATTTTGCATAAATAGCAGAAGGAATTCAAGTCAGACTGAAGCCTGAAAGTGAAAAGATGAGTGGGAACTGTTAAATATTTGTGTGGTCATCTCACTTGGATCAAGATCTACCTTTGCATCTTAAAGTCATAGCATTAGCACAATCAGAGTCCCTGAAATGAAAATGGCACCGAAAATAATGACATTGTGATGTGTCACAAACATTACAGTGAAAAAAGAATATACAAATCTCTACACAGATCCATTTTAGGATTTAAATTTTTATTGTGTGATGACATAAACGGTTGACAGTACAGAACTGTAAATTTTGTATCAATGTTCTAATTCCAATGGGATTTCGATGTAGAGATCTCTCTTTAATGTTTTCCTTCATAGCTGACTTTGCTGTGACTGGATTCCTCTGCTTGTTGTAGCCAACATGTGCAGCTCAAAGATAAAACAGCTTATCTGAAAGCTGGATGGCTGGTTCCAAGTGCAGGTACTGACCAGACAGGAAAGCCAGTTTGTGGGCATCCTTGCATGGTGCTGGAACAGGAATGGTGCCTGGCCAGTTCCAGTACAAATGGCAAATCTTGAATGTTAACCTGAAGTGGGACAAAGTAATAATACTGTGTTATGCATCTAACCATACATTTACATTAAAGCCATATGATGTAAGACAATATATCATATGATAATCTGATAATTAAAAATAATGATTTAAACTAATATTCTGACTGCCTTTTCTAATTGTGCTGTTTTTTATTCAGCATGCAACATTTCCAGTTTATTAGATAAACCTAATTCCTAACTTCATGTTCAGCTCAGAAACCCATCACCTGCATAAGTTCTCTGATGACTCAGCCATTATTTGTCTGATCACACATAACAGAGCACAGACAACTGATCTAGGACTTTGTGGACTGGTGCAAGCAGAGCTGCCTCTAGATCAATGTGGTCTCAATGTGGTCTCTGTGGTCAGAGTGGTCTCCCACATATACCTGGATGTTCACCAAAACAATAAACTGCACTGGACAGATAACACAGACACCCTTTATGGGAAAGGACAGAGGCGAATCTCTCTGCTGAGGAGACTAAGGTCTTTTGGAGAGCAAGGATCACTGCTGGAGGCCTTTGACTCTGTGGTGGCCTCATAGTCTGCTGGTGCAGTAGCATCTCTACAGCATAAGTTGTTCAGGAAGGCCAGCTCAGTCCTGGACAAAGTACAGGAGGTGGGAGAAAGGAGGATGGTAGGTAAGCTATCATCCCAGCTGGAGAACAAATCTCAACCCATGTATGACACACTGACATCTCTGAGCAGCTCCCTCAGTGACAGACTGTTACATCCTAAGTGCCTAAAGGACCAATATTGTAAGTCTTTTCTCCCTGCTGCTGACAGACTTTACAACCCGAGCTGCTCCCAGTGAACCAATACTCACTATAATATACATTCCTACTACTGACTGTAACACAGTGCAGTAACATCAAAACCCAGAGCAATTGTTTGCTAAATTGGACTGTATACTATTTTTTAATCCTATACAGAAATTCTTGGTGTTTTCTCACATACTCCCCCTCTGGATAAAGTCTAGACAATGTCATGAGTCCATTGCATGTGGAAGGAGGCTTTTGATGAGAATCAATTCTCAATCCTAAAGGTACATTCCATTCTGAGGTCTGAAGGTATAAGACAAAGCTAACAGGAGCAGAACATGGTGCTGACACATGAAACCCACTTTCATAGCTATGAAGTCCTTCCTCGTTTTCTCAGGGATTCCAGTCATGAAGGAAAGCTCTGGAACCAAAAGCATCTCTCCAGTAATGATTTGCTGCAAAAAAAATCAATATTATAAAATTATCTAAACAGTAAATTATCTACTACTCCAATGTCAGAGAAAAAAATATTTTGTTTGTGAACTTGCTTATGTTTATATGCTGCTGTTGAGTGTGTACTCACATGACATCCAGCACAGAGTCATTCCGTAAGACTTTGTGAGACACATCCATACAAAGGTATAGGCCCCCATCGGTGCGCTCGATACTGGTTGAATACCCCGGCCATAGTTGATGCCTCCAACAGACAAACCGGACAATAAATAGGCCACGGTTGTCAGTGTGTCACTGGTGTTTGCTCCTTGATGTTAAAGTGTAACTTAGAACTAACCAATGATTTCCAAGTATTATCGCGCTCTCTGCATCATAATGATTTCACCCCAACCAGCTTCAGTCCAATTATCTTCGTTACCCTTTAACAAAAGAACAGCAAATCACGTTATTTCGTTTAAAAATTCTTAAAGTGTTAAAAAGTTAAAATTTCTGTCAAAGTCTGGCTTTGTGTGAAACGGATGAGAAAAGCAATTTAACATATACAGATACAACTAAAAACACAAACTACAGCAGTAAGCTAACAGAATTCAGGTTTTCTTAAAGTAGGAACATTGTTTAATAGAAATACTAAACTAAATTAAACATGAAATGATCATGTGACTGATGGATAAGAGACAGAATCTTTTGGTAGTCTTGCAAAATGTGTTTTGTTTTATTATTTACCATAAGTCTAAAGAGTGTGCCTCAATTTCAAAATACCTCCTGAGCACTACATTGTAGAACGGCAGGCACAGATCAGAGTTGGGTGGTAAAATCTTTGTCGTCTGGATTTTGATTTGTGTGTCCTCATTTTCAGTTTGTCTCAAAGTCTGGAGAACAACAACCTGGATGCCCTCAAATTATTATGCAAATAAAGTGCATCTAATATTATGTTTATTAATGTGACAGCCTTCATAGGAAATCCGTCATCTGCATTTACAACTTTAAATCAACTAACATTATCAACTGCCTTTAAATAATTTGAAATTATATGACAATACAACAATTCTTCCAAAGCTGAGCTTCAAACAAAAATTTCATAGAAAGGTTGGTTTGAGTAAAAGATTCTGACCCTTTTGATTTGATAGTCATGGTTGTAATAAGATAAACAGGCACAAGGGAAGAAAAAGTAGCACTTTAGACAAGTGTTTTTATTTAGTTTTTCACTTACTTCAAATCCTTGGATGGTAAAACATCACTACAGGCAGTACTACTGTGCCAGCAAAGAAAAAAAATCTTAGGAACAGACCAATATTAATGAAAACAACATATTAATGGGAACAGTTTTTAAACACTTGTCTCATTTAAGCAGTGGGCGCTGTGAAATACCAACTAAACAAAATACAAAAAGAACTTAATGCAAGAACACGTGTGATTTAGCATTGCCCCCAACTTATTCACTCATTAAGCATCAAATACTATGTGAGCAGGAAATTCATGTGTGTTCTGATAAAACAAGTGTGGTGGCAAGTAAGTCAATACCAGAGCAGTTATAAGAGATGAACACTGATCTAATAACTACTAAGATCAATACAGGTAATTAAAATAAAAAGAATGAACTTGGTTTGTATGAACACAGGAAATATAACAAACTGTTTTTCAAACTGAAGGTTTTCAGGACCTTACTTAGCAAAAGATAAACTTGGCCTTAAGAAAACTATAACTAAGAATGACTCACTGTACTCAAAGGTTAACAAAAAAACAAACCAAGGGAAAATAATTAGACAGATGATGAGGTGAGTTAGGGTCCAGCCTCAACTGAAGTTATCTTTGCGATTTTCATCGAATTTTTAACAGACTTGGATCAAACCTGATTAAATTACTTATGGAAACTTGATATTCAGATTTCAAGAAATGTATGATGTTAGTCTATAGACATACTGGACTTTTACCAAGTTCAAGTAAATCTCTTCCTTGTTTATGGTTTTACATGAAGGTAGGGTTGCAGAAGAGAGTATATCATCCATGTCAGGACCTTCTGGGTTGGATCTTGATAAGGATTCAGTGTGGTCCTCTTGCAGGGGAATGTGGATCATTTATACTTAAAGGCAGAGGTTCTGTTTCCATTTGCATTTACATGTCACATGACAACTTTGAGTCTTTGCTCATAGAGAAAGTTGATTTACGCTTTCCAACACATGATCTAAGAAAGGAGAGGGTTTGCTCCCCTTCCTCTGGGAGATAGGTTAAAGGTCAGTTTGTCACTTTGAGCAGTAATCTGTCTCTGCAGCCCTGAGTGTACAGAGTGTGTCTATTTTAACTTCTCCCAATAAAATAAAATTGAGGCTTATATGCATTGTATCACTGTTTATGTGAGAAAACTGAAGATAAACCTTACAACAACAACAGACTGATTGTCTCCTCAGCCGTGAACAGGAGCTGCTGTAACAAACACGTGGTGGAGGAAGTTTCTATTAAATATGTCCTACACTTAAACTGGACAGGATTTTTAAAGTCAGCAAATCTGTGTTCACATCCATCTCACCAGGAAAAGGCTGTGGACATAGTTACTAACACATGATCATTAAACAGTTAAACACAGGCAGTGGGTTGTGCTGGTAGTTTATTAACCAGAGATTATTCTGTACAAACAGCTTCAGATTAGGTTTCATGATTAGATTAGTCTAAAATTAACTGTTCTAAACAACACTGAACTACATGTTGGACACAGTAGCCTATGAGGAGATGATGATGATGATGATAATAACAATTATAAATTCCAGCTGACAGACTGACAGAGGAATCAGGGCAGCGACAAAAGGAGAAAATAAAGAATTCACGTTTTCATAAACTGCGCCAATTGTGAATTTTTAAAACAGAAAATAGTCTAAAAATGAGCTCGTTGACAGCTGTGGGAGGTGGTTGTTGTAGTTTAGCCAACAGCTGATACTAAAGAAAAATTACAGATCCGCATGAAAAACGTAACTCTTACACTGAAAACATCCGGTGACATTTATAGACCGAGTATGGTCCATAACTGGTCTTTGGTCTTTAAGTGAATTATAATATTAAACTATAAGGAAAATAACAGCATAAGTAAGATACGTTTTTTATAAATCATTTGGTGGAAATGTCACTGCAGTACATGCAGTTCTCAGATCTCTACAGCAAAACCACGCACAGTAAAACATGACCACAGCCCACGATGAAGAAAAACTAATCCAAGTAATTAACGTAGAATTTCCACCGTGTGTAGTTTTTCCAACACTGGTGATCTGTAGACCTGTGCTTCCAACTAGGGGAAGAGAGGAGAACTTATTTTAATAAAGAATGAAGACTTTAAAGCTGATAGATGGCTATAGGTCTTTCATGGAACAACTTTGGAATCAAATTTACAAATCCGGCATAAAAGCGCCACACTGAACCATCTCGCCACTGCGATAGAGTGACGGACAAACATTCACATGTCTGTGGGTAAATGTATCCATTCATTCGCTAAAGACATGTTGCAGTGGGCTATAATCCAAATGTCACATTTTCCCTTCAAAATGATTCAGCAGTTTAGTTGCTTAGGAACCTTTTAGGAGACAGTGTGACTGAACGTGTATGAAACAGTAACGTAATCTCATCATGATCCACGTTAAAGAGACGGAGACACAATCTATAGGAAATCTTATGTCCATCATATCATCTGACAAAGTCAACATCCTGTCTCCGAGGTCTACAGACAATTCCTTGGACTTCATGGCTTGGTTTGTGCTCTGACATGCGCTGTTAACTGAGGAACCTTATATAGACAGATGTACGCTTTTTCAAATCATGTGCAATAAACTTTATGTTGTTGTTATGGGGTATTGTTAGTAGAATTTTGAGGAAAATAATGAATATGATCCATTTTGGAATAATGCTTTAACATAAAATGTAAATACTTTCTGGATGCACTGTGGTATATGTTATTTTAATCGTTATTAGTGTGATTGCTGAAAGAAACTACACGTGATATTGTTATGAAACTTTGTGAACAGCTGCCCCATGATAAAATGTTTCGCATTACAGTATCGCTCTCTATCGCCACCGTGCGGCCATTTATATAACTCGTTTTGTGACTTCAAAAAACTTTTTCTGTTTTCGCGTCTATATTGTACAACGCCATTAGTATTACCAGGCGAGACACCTAGCGGCCCTTCAGGGAACTGATCGAAAAGTCGCTATGCTGGGTGCTTTTATTTTTGTCATCTTATCTTCAGAACTTCATTAGTGTTGAGAGGGGAAGAAGGCAACAGTTGATTCCTCATGACAGGCTGCCATCTGCTGGAGAGTTGGTGAATAGCAAATGAAAACGTCTTCATTGTTTCATGTGCTGTCACTTCTAAGTAGTTCAGGGCTTCCAATCTCACAGCATCAAACAGTGGGAACAGGATGCACCAGAGCAAAGTTTTGAATGTCATGCAAAGGCCATGAATACACATGTAATTTTGATTTTTGATTATGTTTTTTATTTTTAATAACTGCAAACATTTAAACAAACCTTTCTTGTTATTATGGGGTATTGTTTGTAGAATTTTGAAGAAAATAATGACTTTGATAAAGTTTGGAATAAGTCTGTAGAATAAACTGAATACTTTCTGGATGCACTGTCGCATATGTTATTTTAATCTTTAATATTATCATCATGATCTCTTAGTTTTCTGACTTCCTTACTTATTTGGCGCCTTCCTTACTTACTTCAGCTACTTTGGAATAATTTCAGCTAGAAACACCATTCAAACTTCAAAACGTTCAATTTATAAAACGACAAGGGAGATCAAGGAAAAGAAAAAGAATCAGCTTATAAAAAATATTATTGATTGTAACCGACTTTTGGAAAAAACGTTGTTGCGTGTACTTTGCCACCTCGAGTTCTGTCCCTCCCAACTGTGCTTCATCTATACATTTTGTGCATTGATTGTGGGGAGAATATCCACAGTGCTTAGGACAAAACTCTGCCAAAGTCACCTAACCAATACAGTTTCCACTGGTAAACACAAGAAACATTTTGCATAAATAGCAGAAGGAATTCAAGTCAGACCGAAGCCTAAAAGTGAAAAGATGAGTGGGAACTGTTAAATATTTGTGTGGTCATCTCACTTGGATCAAGATCTACCTTTTCATCTTAAAGTCATAGCATTAGCACAATCAGAGTCCCTGAAATGAAAATGGCACCGATAATAATGACATTGTGATGTGTCACAAACATTACAGTGAAAAAAGAATATACAAAGCTCTACACAGATCCATTTTAGGATTTACATTTTTATTTGTGTGAAGACATATAAACCGGTTGACAGTACAGAACTGTAAATGTCTGTGCAATTTTTAGAATACTTATAGTACAGGAACTGGCTACAAATATACTAAAAACTCAAAACTTTGCAAAACCTGGGTCAATACTTAAAGCACATTTGTCTTTACTGGAAAATGCTCTTAAATGATACATTGCATTCATTGCAATATTGTAAAAGAGCCTTTTTTTATCATGGTGTGGGAAACTTTTGTATCAAGGTTCTAATTCCAATGGGATTTCGATGTAGAGATCTCTCTTTAATGTTTTTCTTCATAGCTGACTTTGCTGTGACTGGATTCCTCTGCTTGTTGTAGCCAACTTGTGCAGCTCAAAGGTAAAAGAGCTTATCTGAAAGCTGGATGGCTGGTTCCAAGTGCAGCTGCACCTGAAGTGGGACAAAGTAAAAATGCTGTGTTATGCAACTAACCATACATTTACATTAAAGCCATATGATGTAAAACAATATATCATATGATAATCTGATAATTAAAAATAATGATTTGAACTAATATTCTGACTGCTTTTCCTAATTATGCTGTTTTTTATTCAGCATGCAACATTTTCCAGTTTATTAGCTAAACCTAATTCCAAACTTCATGTTCACCTCAGAAACCCGTCAACTGCATAAGTTCTCTGATGACTCATTCATCATTTGTCTGATCACAGATAACAGAGCACAGAGAACTGATCCAGGACTTTATGGTCGGTCCAGAGAAAGGACATTGACAGAGTGGTCTCCTACAAATACCTGGCTCCAATACTCACTATAATATACATTCCTACTACTGACTGTAACACAGTGCAGTAACATCAACCCAAGTGCAATTGTTTGGTGATTGTATACTTATTTGTACTGTATACTTTTTTTGTATCCTATACAGAAACTCTTGCTGTATTCTCACAAACTCCCCCTCTGGATAAAGTCTAGACAATGTCATGAGTCCATTGCATGTGGAAGGAGGCTTTTGATGAGAATCAATTCTCAATCCTAAAGGGACATTCCATTCTGAGGTCTGAAGGTATAAGACAAAGCTAACAGGACCAGAACATGGTGCTGACACATGAAACCCACCTTCATAGCTATGAAGTCCTTCCTCATTTTCTCAGGGATTCCAGTCATGAAGGAAAGCTCTGGAAAACAAAAGCATCTCTCCAGTAATGATTTGCTGCAAAAAAAAAATCAATATTATAAAATTATCTAAACAGTAGATTATCTACTGCTCCAATGTCAGAGAAAAAAATATTTTTTTTGTGAACTTGCTTATGTTTATATGCTCCTGTTGATTGTGTACTCACATGACATCCAGCACAGAGTCATTCCGTAAGACTTTGTGAGACACATCCATACAAAGGTATAGGCCCCCATCGGTGCGCTCGATACTGGTTGAATACCCCGGCCATAGTTGATGCCTCCAACAGACAAACCGGACAATAAATAGGCCACGGTTGTCAGTGTGTCACTGGTGTTTGCTCCTTGATGTTAAAGTGTAACTTAGAACTAACCAATGATTTCCAAGTATTATCTCGCTCTCTGCATCATAATGATTTCACCCCACCAGCTTCAGTCCAATTATCTTCGTTACCCTTTAACAAAAGAACAGCAAATCACGTTATTTCGTTTAAACATTCTTAAAGTGTTAAAAAGTTAAAATTTCTGTCAAAGTCTGGCTTTGTGTGAAACGGATGAGAAAAGCAATTTAACACATACAGATACAACTAAAAACAAAAATTACAGCAGTAAGCTAACAGAATTCAGGTTTTCTTAAAGTAGGAACATCGTTTAATAAAAATACTAAACTAATTAAAACATGACATTATCATGTGACTGATGGATAAGAGACAGAATCTCTTGTTAGTCTTGCAAAATGTGTTTTGTTTTATTATTTACCATAAGTCTAAAGAGTGTGTCTCAGTTTCAAAATACCTCCTGAGCACTACATTGTAGAACGGCAGGCACAGATCAGAGTTGGGTGGTAAAATATTTGTCGTCTGGATTTTGATTTGTGTGTCCTCATTCTCAGTTTGTAAGTAGCACTTTAGACAAGTGTTTTTATTTAGTTTTCTTCCGCCACTGGCGGAAACATGGCAGGTGGACCTTGACCAAAGGTAGTGAACTAAAAAAAACTAGAATATAAGCAAAACTATGAATTTTGTGAACCTCTGCTCCCCTAAAATCGGACTGTGATACCTACGTCATTCAGTTGAACTGGCAGGTAGAGTATAGAGCCATCCAAAGCCACTACTTCCTCTGAGGTTGAGCGGTGATCTTTCATCATCCCGAAACGCATCGCCATTGATTCAATGTTTGGACTGAAAGATAATATAAAATATATTTAGCTTCCTTGGACTGACAGTGTTGAGCAAACCACCTATTGGTTAAAATTGCTTAGTAGCTGGATTTGATCAACACTAGTGGTTCAGTGTAAATGTAGCTTTCACCCCATATGTCGATTTCATATTTATACTGTGCTTTAAAAATAAATTCACGATCAACATCATGAATGGCTGCTGAAAAGACAGTTAAAAGATACAAAACTTATGTAAATGTAACATGGTACTGATAAACAACTTCATTCCTGCAGTGGATCGGGATGTGGATTGAGGCAATATTTATAAAAGCTCCCTTGGTTTCAGCTTTATTAGGTGGCTCACTGAGCAGAAGAGAATACACAGAAAAACGTATAACTCCAGTACGACACACAACCACAGTCACCTTTACAAAGCGAGCAAACAAAAAGCAAACAAAAAAAATCATATTAACATTCCAATATTAATGGAAACAACACATTAATGGGAACAGTTTTTAAACACTAGTCTTATTTAAGCAGTGGGTGCTGTGGAATCAAACACTATGTGATCAGGAAATTCATGTGTGTTCTGATAAAACAGGTGTGGTGACAAGTACGAACTTTGACTTGAAATTTGTGCAAAAGAATAAACAAACCAAAAAAAAAAAAGCAGTTATGTCTAAGATGTAAAGATGAGGACAACACAGTCTGTGTAGAGTCTACAGAGATAAATGAAGGTAAAATAATTTTATAAAAAAACCCTATGTTCGGGCAAAGCTGTAGTTACTGTAGGTCCACCTCAGTTTTGATGTCAATGGTCGTCAATACCACAGCAGTTATAAGAGATGAGCACTGATCTAATAACTACTAAGATAAATACAGGTAATTAAAATAAAAAGAATGAACTTTTTTTGTATGAACACTGCTCTTCAACACAGGAAATATAAACTGTTTTCACACTGAAGGTTTTCAGGACCGAAAGGGAAAATCCATCCTTGCAGGACACTATCAGAGCTTCCCCACACTCTTACTTACTTAGCAAAAGATACACTTGACCTTAAGAAAACTATAACTAAGAATGACTCACTTTACTCAAAGATTAACAAAAAAACAAACCAAGGGAAAATAATTAAACAGATGAAAAGGCGAGTTAGGGTCCAGCCTCAACTGAAGTTATCTTTACGATTTCCATTGAATTTTGACCAGATCAAAAAGAATTAAATTATTTATGGAAACTTGCTATTTAGATTTCAAGAAACCTATGACATTAGTCCATACAGATACTGGACTTTTACCATATTAAAGTCAATCTCTTCCTGGTTTATGGTTTTATATGAAGGTAAAGGTGCAGAAGAGGGTATATCATCCATGTCAGGATCTTCTGGCTTGGATCTTGATAAGGATTCAGTGTGGTCCTCATGAAGGGGAATCTGGATCATTTATACTTAAAGGCAGAGGTTCTGTGTCTATGTTTCTTTTATGTTATTATTGTCACACTTTAAAGTGTTTCTTCAGATTTGGTAGGACCCAAAAGAGGGGACGGCAAGTGAAAGTGTTGTAGTAAATTAGGGTTTATTTAAATTAGAGTGAAACAACAGAAAATCCCTCCATGAGGAGGGCGGGAAAAACACATGTAGCAATAACTAAAGTAAAGTAAAATAGAACATGAACTTAAACACTCTGCGGGAAAAAGATAAACTAAATAACAGTGCAAACTGGGATGGGAAACTAAGTGAAACAAACAGAAAACCAAACCTCAGATCAAAACTCACAAGGGTCAGGTTTGGCATAAAAGGACAAAGTCCAAAGAGAAGAGCTAATCCACAGGTAAGTTCAGGTGGGAAGAAGGAGAGACGATCTAGCAGCGAGTGTTGGGGAAACCTGGGTATAAATACCAGGGGCCACAGCTGAAAACAATCTGGGTTAATAGGGAACAAGAAACTAAAGAACCTAACAGGGACGTGGAGCAGAGGGATTAAGAAAATAAAAGTTAGTAGAATTTTGAGGAAAATAATGAATTTGATTCATTTTGGAATAAGGCTGTAACATAAAATGTGAATACTTTCTGGATAAACTGTGCCAAATCAACATGCGGACGATGATCCGCTGTGGCGACCCTGAACCCACGGGATAAGCTGAAAGGATGCACTGTCGTATATGTTATTTTAATATTTATTAGTGATTAGTGATATTGTTATGAAACTTTGTGAACAGCTGCCGAATGATGACATATTTCATATGTTACAGTACGGGCTCTCTAGCGCCACCTTGTGGCCATTTATATAACTCGTTTTGTAACTTCTAAAAAAAATGTTTTTTGTTTTCACTTCTATATTGTACAATGCCATTAGTACTACCACGCGCGCCACTTTGTGGCAGTTCACGGAACTACGATTTTTACGATCTTTTTTTTTAAGCTAATGCAGTGACTGCCTTGAATGAAACTTTATACGTACGTAAAGGACCCTGCCCTGAGCACGTGTGCTTAATTCACGTCTTTTCTCCACTGGGGGGCGTTATGGTGGGTGCTTTTATTTTTGTCATCTTATCTTCAGAACTTCATTTGTGTTGAGAGGGCAAGATGGCAACAGTTGATTCCTCAGGACAGGCTGCCATCTGCTGGAGAGTTCGTGAATAGCAATTGAAAATGTCTTCATTTTTTCATAAAACGACAAGGGAAAGCAAGGAAAAGCAAAACATTCAGCTTATAAAAGACATTATTGCTCGTATATGACTTTTGGAAAAAACGTTGTTGCGTGTACTTTGCCACCTCGAGTTCTGTCCCTCCCAACTGTGCTGCATCTATACATTTTGTGCATTGATTGTGGGGAGAATATCCACTGTGCTTAGGACAAAACTCTGCCAAAGTCACCTAACCAATACAGGTTTCTACTGGTAAACACAAGAAACATTTTGCATAAATAGCAGAAGGAATTCAAGTCAGACTGAAGCCTGAAAGTGAAAAGATGAGTGGGATCTGTTAAATATTTGTGTGGTCATCTCACTTGGATCAAGATCTACCTTTGCATCTTAAAGTCATAGCATTACCACAATCAGAGTCCCTGAAATGAAAATGGCACTGAAAATAATGACATTGTGATGTGTCACAAACATTACAGTGAAAAAAGAATATACAAAGCTCTACACAGATCCATTCTAGGATTTACATTTTTATTGACAGTACAGAATTGTAAATGTCTGTGCAATTTTTAGAATACTTATAGTACAGGAACTGGCTACAAATATACTAAAGACTCAAATCAAAACTTTGCAAAACCTGGGTCAATACTTAAAGCAAATTAGTCTTTATTGGAACATGCTCTTAAATGATACATTGCATTTATTGCAATATTGTAAAATAGCATGAACATTTTTTTTATTAAGCTGTGGGAAACTTTTGTATCAAGGTTCTAATTCCAATGGGATTTCGATGTAGAGATCTCTCTTTAATGTTTTCCTTCATAGCTGACTTTGCTGTGACTGGATTCCTCTGCTAGTTGTAGCCAACATGTGCAGCTCAAAGATAAAACAGCTTATCTGAAAGCTGGATGGCTGGTTCCAAGTGCAGCTGCACCTGAAATGGGACAAAGTAAAAATGCTGTGTTATGCAACTAACCATACATTTACATTAAAGCCATATGATGTAAGACAATATATCATATGATAATCTGATAATTAAAAATAATGATTTAAACTAATATTCTGACTGCCTTTTCTAATTGGGCTGTTTTTTATTCAGCATGCAAACATTTTCCGGTTTATTAGATAAACCTAATTCCTAACTTCATGTTCAGCTCAGAAACCCGTCATCTGCATAAGTTCTCTCATGATTCGGTCATCATTTGTCCGATCACAGATGACAGAGCACAGAGAACTGATCCAGGACTTTGTGGACTGGTGCCAGCAGAGCTGCCTCTAGATCAATGCACGGAAAGCCTGCAAGAGCTGGAGGTGGACTTCCCCATACACACGCACTCTTCACCATCACCGGGAAACATCCAGGGAAAGGACATTGACAGAGTGGTCTCCCACAAATACCTGGCTATTCACCTAAACAGTAAACTACACTGGACAAATAACACAGACACCCTTTATGCGAAAGGACAGAGCAGACTCTCTGCTTAGACTAAGGTCTTTTGGAGAGCAAGGATCACTACTGGAGACCTTTGACTCTGTGGTGGCCTCATAGTCTGCTGGTGCAGTAGCATCTCTACAGCATAAGTAGTTCAGAAAGGCCAGCTCAGTCCTGGGGAGGCCCCTGGACAAAGTATAGGAGGTGGGAGAAAGGAGGATGGTAGGCAAGCTATCATCCCAGCTGGAGAACAAATCTCAACCCATGTATGACACACTGACATCTCTGAGCAGCTCCCTCAGTGACAGACTGTTACATCCTAAGTGCCTAAAGGCGCGATATTGTAAGTCTTTTCTCCCTGCTGCTGTCAGACTTTACAACCCGAGCTGCTCCCAGTGAACCAATATTCACTATAATATAAATTCCTACTACTGACTGTAACACAGTGCAGTAACATCAACCCCAGTGCAATTGTTTGTTGATTGTATACTTATTTGTACTGTATACTATTTTTTATCCTTTACAGAAATTCTTGCTGTATTCTCACATACTCCCCCTCTGAATAAAGTCTAGACAATGTCAGGATTCCAGTGCATGTGTGAAGGAGGCTTTTGATAAGAATCAATTCTCAATCCTAAAGGGACATTATATTCTGAGGTGTGAAGGTATAAGACAAAGCTAACAGGACCAGAACGTGGTGCTGACACATGAAACCCACCTTCATAGCTATGAAGTCCTTCCTCATTTTCTCATTTCCTCAGTCATGAAGGAAAGCTCTGGAACCAAAAGCATCCCTCCAGTAATGATTTGCTGCAAAAAAAAAAATCAATATTATAAAATTATCTACACAGTAAATGATCTACTGCTCCAGTGTGAGGGAATAATGGGACAGATTTTATAGTGCTTTATTCTAAACACATCGAATCAACATTCAACATTTTGTATTATGTTAAAACTGCAGATGCAAAAAAGAGTTTTTACCTTCCCTCCTGGTTTGGATCTCTCCTTTGGCCAATGCCTAAGCAGGGGTTGGTCGATCTTATTGATAGTAATGCCATAATGTTCTCTGATAAAAAAAATTAAAGCCCATAATATTAGTAATTATTTTAAAAAAAGAAAACTACAGAAATAGCTACATATAATGAATGTTTTAACTGCGGTTCTGATTAAAATAAACTTGTATCATTTCAATGCATGAGAACAAAAACATCTGTCAAAACATCTACTAGACTTTTCTACTCAGTTATGATGAATTATTAGATAGTCCCACCTGTAATATTCCACAAAGGTGGTTTTAGTGCCATCCATTAAAGCGAAGGTGTCTTTGGCTGACTTGTCCCACTCAGTACCTAAAGACATCAGTGAGTCCAGAAAATAATTTGAGCACAATTAGTCCTATTCTAAAACCAAAGACTATAATAAATACATTGAAAAGGAAATAAAAGATTTCTTCTGTGTAACACTAACAAGTAAATACATAACACTTTGGGAAATCTGTAATGTCTTTCTACAAAACAAAATAAGCTTACAAACCATCTATAGGCCATAATGCTTCACAAATAAATCATTTTTGTGAACTCGCTTATGTCTATATGCTGCTGTTGAGTGTATACTCACATGACATCCAGCACAGAGCCATTCTCAAATACATCTGAAGGTATAGGCGCCCATTGGTGCGTTCGATACTGGTTGAATACCCCGGCCATAGTTGATGCCTCCAACAGACAAACCGGACAATAAATAGGCCACGGTTGTCAGGGTACTAGCTGGTGTCTGCTCCTTGATGTTAAAGTGTAACTTAGTACTAACTGATGTTTTTCAAGAATTACTGCGTTCTCTGCGTCATAATGATTTCGTACAACCAGCTTCAGTCCAATCATTTTCATAACCCTTTAACAAAAGAACAACGAATCATGTTATTTCGTTGAAACATTCTTAAAGTGTTAAAGAGTTAAATTTTCTAAAGCAGTAAAATCTTCGTCATCTGGATTTTGATGTGTATTTCCTCATTATCAGTTCAGAAATAAAAGTGCAAATGAAAGTGCAAATAAAAGGGCATCCAATATTATGTTTAGTAATGTCACAGCCTTCATAGGAAATCAGTCACCTCCATATACAACTTTAAATCAACTAACAGTAACAACTGCCTTTAAATAATTTCAAATTATATGACAATACAACAGTTCTTTCAAAGCTGAGCTTTAAACTAAAATTTATTAGAAAGGTTGGTTTGAGTGAAAATATTCTGACCCTTTTGATTTGTAGGCATGGTTGAGATCCCCCAGCTTATTCAGTATCAAATACCATGTGAGCAGGAAATTCATTTGTGTTCTGATAAAAGTGTGGTGTGTGGTGGTGTGTGGTGGTGTGTGGCAGGTGAGAACTTTGCGTTGAAATTTGTGCAAAAGAAGAAACAAACCCAAAAAGGAAGCTGTGTCCAAGATTTAAAGGTGAGGACAACACAGTCTGTGTAGAGTCCACAGAGATAAATTAAGGTAAAATAATTTTATTAAACAACCCTACGTTCGGGTAAAGCTGTAGTTACTGTAGGTCCACCTCAGTTGTGATGTCAATGGTCGTCAATACCAGAGCAGTTATAAGAGATGAACACTGTTAAAACCACTAAAATATCGACTAACGAGATCAACTTAATCAGTCACATATCAGAGGCAGGCTCTTCAGCAGATAATCTTCTGCAGTAATTTCTGACTTCTATAAGCAAAGAAATAAATGCCAAATTGGCTGACATCTATAAAAGATTATATATTGATGTAATAACTACAAAGATAAATACAGGTAAAGAATTAACATTGTTTGAATACTGGTGTTTAACACAGGAAATATAATAAACTGTTATATGTGACGGTGAAAGAAAATGGCATTAATCACAGGTGCTAACGTGCTGAAAGATTAAATTCAGATCATATTTATAAGCATTTCAGAGAATCAGCCTTTCTTAGAACTTAAAGTTAGTACTTAGCAAAAGATAAACTTGGCTTTAAGAAAATTATAACTAAGAATGACTCACTTTACTCAAAGGTTACCAAAAAAATAAATAAACCAAGGGAAAATAATTAGATGACGAGGTGAGTTAGGGTCCAGTCTAAACTGAAGTTAACTTTGTGATTTCAAGTTTGACCAGATCAAACCTAATTAAATTACTTCTGGAAACTTATTATTCAGATTTCAAGAAACCTATGACGTGAGTCCATACAGATGCTGTTTTTTTTTTACCAAATTAAAGTCAATCTCAATCTCTTCTCCCCTGTTTCTCTGAAAAACAGCAGTGACAGTCTTTTACTCATCAAACAAAACCAACTGTTCAGTGTTCAATTTCTATTTTAGAAGTTACCACTGGTGATTTACCTAAGTACAAACAGGAAAACAGACTGATCGTCTCCTCAGCCCTGAACAGGAGCTGCTGTAACAAACATGTGAGGTGGAGGAGGTTTCTATTAAATATGTCCAACACTTAAACTGGACAGGATTTTTAAAGTCAACAAATCCGTGTTCACGTCCATCTCACATGGAAAAGGCTGTGGACATTGACTCCAACACTTCTCCTGTGTCTGGTTAGTTACTAACACATGATCATTAAACAGTTGAACACAGACAGTGGGTTGCGCTGGTAGTTTTTTAACCAGAGATCATTCTGTACAAACAGCTTCAGATTAGGTTCATGATTAGATTAGTCTAAAATTAACTGTTCTAAACAACACTGAACTACATGTTGGACACAGTAGCCTATGAGGAGATGATGATGATGATGATGATGATAACAATAAATTCCAGCTGACAGACTCAGCGCTTGACAAAAGGAGCAAAAATAGAACTCACGTTTTCATAAACTGCGCCAACTGTGAATTTTTAAAACAGAAAATAGTCTAAAAATGAGCTCGTTGACAGCTGTGGGAGGTGGTTGTTGTAGTTTAGCCAACAGCTGATACTAAAGAAAAATTACAGATCCGCATGAAAAACGTAACTCTTACACTGAAAACATCCGGGGACATTTATAGACCGAGTTTCGTCCATAACTGGTCTTTGGTCTTTAAGTGAATTATAATATTAAACTATAAGGAAAATAAAAGCATAAGTAAGATACGTTTTTTATAAATCATTTGGTGGAAATGTCACTGCGGTACATGCAGTTCTCAGATCGCTACAGCAAAACCACGCACAGTAAAACATGACCACAGCCCACGATGAATAAAAACTAATGCACGTAAAATTTCCACCGTGTGTAGTTTTTCCAACACTGGTGATCTGTAGACCTGTTCTTCCAACTAGGGGAAGAGAGGAGAACTTATTTTAATAAAGAATGAAGACTTTAAAGCTGATTGATGGCTATAGGTCTTTCATGTCACAACTTTGGAATCAAACTTACAAATCCAGCATAAAAGCACCACACTGAACCATCTCGCCACTGCGATAGAGTGACGGACAAACATTCACATGTCTGTGGGTAAATGTATCCATTCATTCGCTAAAGACATGTTGCAGTGGGCTATAATCCAAATGTCACATTTTCCCTTCAAAATGATTCAGCAGTTTAGTTGCTTAGGAACCTTTTAGGAGACAGTGTGACTGAACGTGTATGAAACAGTAACGTAATCTCATCATGATCCACGTTAAAGAGACGGAGACACAATCTATAGGAAATCTTATGTCCATCATATCATCTGACAAAGTCAACATCCTGTCTCCGAGGTCTACAGACAATTCCTTGGACTTCATGGCTTGGTTTGTGCTCTGACATGCGCTGTTAACTGAGGAACCTTATATAGACAGATGTACGCATTTCCAAATCATGTGCAATAAACTTTGTGATATTACTGGGTATTGTTAGTAGGGGTATTTTGAGGAAAATAATGAGGAAAATCTAGAGAGGTGGAGGTCTGCTCTGGAAAACAGAGGAATGAAGCTTAGTCGCAGCAAGACAGAATACATGTGTGTCAATGAGAGGGACCCAAGTGGAACGGTGAGGTTACAGGGAGCAGAGGTGAAGAAGGTGCAGGACTTTAAGTACTTAGGGTCAACGGTTCAGAGCAACGGAGAGTGTGGAAAAGACGTGAAGAGTCGAGTGCAGGCAGGTTGGAACGGGTGGAGAAAAGTGTCAGGTGTGTTGTGTGATGAGAGTATCAGCAAGAATGAAAGGAAAGGTGTTCAAGACGGTGGTGAGACCAGCGATGTTGTTCGGCTTAAGAGGTTCTCTTTGGGAGTGACAAGGATGGACAGGATCAGGAATGAGGACATCAGAGGGACAGCTCATGTTAGAGGTTTTGGAGATAAAGTCAGAGATGCCAGATTGAGGTGGTTTGGACATGTTCAGAGGAGAAACTGTGAATATATCGGTAGAAGGATGCTGAGGTTGGAGCTGCCAAGCAGGAGGTCTAGAGGAAGACCAAAGAGGAGATTTATGGATGTAGTGAGAGAGGACATGAAGTTAGTTGGTGTGAGTGAAGAGGATGCAGAGGACAGGGTTAGATGGAGGCACATGATTCACTGTGGCGACCGCTGAAAGGGAACAGCCAAAAGGAAAAGAAGAATCAATCTGATCCATTTTGGAATAAGGCTTTAACATAAAATGTGAATACTTTCTGGATGCACTGTCGTATATGTTATTTTAATTGTTATTAGTGTGATTGCTGAAAGAAACTACACATGATATTGTTATGAAACTTTGTGAACAGCTGCCCCATGATAAAATGTTTCACATTACAGTATGGGCTCTATCGCCATCGTGCGGCCACTTATATAACTCGTTTTGTGACTTCAAAAAACTTTTTTCCTGTTTTCGCGTCTATATTGTACAACGCCATTAGTATTACCAGGCGAGACACCTAGTGTCCTTTCAGGGAACTGATCGAAAAAGTCGCTATGCTGGGTGCTTTTTTTTTTGTCATCTTATCTTCAGAACTTCATTAGTGTTGAGAGGGGAAGAAGGCAACAGTTGAATCCTTATGACAGGCTGCCATCTGCTAGAGAGTTGGTGAATAGCAAATGAAAACGTCTTCATTGTTTCATGTGCTGTCACTTCTAAGTAGTTCAGGGCTTCCAATCTCACAGCATCAAACAGTGGGAACAGGATGCACCAGAGCAAAGTTTTGAGTGTCATGCAAAGGCCACGAATACACATGTAAATGTGATTTTTGATTGTTTATTTTTAATAACTGCAAACATTTAAACAAACCTTTCTTGTTATTATGGGGTATTGTTTGTAGAATTTTGAAGAAACTAATGACTTTGATAAATTTTGGAATAAGGCTGTAGCATATATCGTATGTTATTTTAATCTTTATTATTATCATCATCATGATCTCTTAGTATTCTGACTTCCTTACTTATTTGGCACCTTCCTTACATACTTCAGATACTTTGGAATAATTTCAGCTAGAAACACCATTCAAACTTCAAAATGTTCAATTTATAAAACGACAAGGGAGATCAAGGAAAAGCAAAACGTTCAGCTTATAAAAGACATTGATTGTAACCGACTTTTGGAAAAAAACGTTGTTGCGTGTACTTTGCCAACTCGAGTTCTGTCCTTCCCAACTGTGCTGCATCTATACATTTTGTGCATTGATTGTGGGGAGAACTCTGCCAAAGTCACCTAACCAATACAGGTTTCCACTGGTAATCACAAGAAACATTTTGCCTAAATAGCAGAAGGAATTCAAGTCAGACTGAAGCCTGAAAGTGAAAAGATGAGTGGGAACTGTTAAATATTTGTGTGGTCATCTCACTTGGATCAAGATCTACCTTTGCATCTTAAAGTCATAGCATTACCACAATCAGAGTCCCTGAAATGAAAATGGCACTGAAAATAATGACATTGTGATGTGTCACAAACGTTACAGTGAAAAAAGAATATACAAAGCTCTACACAGATCCATTCTAGGATTTATGTTTTTAATGTGAAGACACATAAACTGATTGACAGCACCAACTGTAAATGTCTGGAATATGTAGAATAATTAAAGTACAGGAATTGGCTACAGATATACTAAAAACTCAAAACTGTGCAAAACTTGGGTCAACACTCTTAAATTTTACAATATTGCAATCAATACAATGTATAACAGCATTAACATTTTTTTTCATGGTGTGGGAAACTTTTGTATCAAGGTTCTAATTCCAATGGGATTTCTATGTAGAGATCTCTCTTTAATGTTTTCTTTCATAGCTGACTTTGCTGTGACTGGATTCCTCTGCTTATTGTAGCCAACTTGTGCAGCTCAAAGGTAAAACAGCTTATCTGAAAGCTGGATGGCTGGTTCCGAGTGCAGGTACTGACCAGACAGGAAAGCCAGTTTGTGGGCATATTTGCATGGTGCCGGAACACGAATGGTGCCTGGCCAGTTCCAGTATAAATGGCACATCTTAAATGTTAACCTGAAGTGGGACAAAGTAATAATGCTGTGTTATGCAACTAACCATACATTTACATTAAATCCATATAAGGCAAACCCACTAAAAAAAGAAGTACATATGAAAAGCAACACTGAAACAAGATTTTTGATAACCTAATAATTAAAAATAATGATTTGCCTCTAGATCAATGCATGGAAAACCTGCAAGAGCTGGAGGTGGACTTCCCCCCACACACACACACACACACTCTTCACCATCACTGGTGAACATCCAGAGAAAGGACATTGACAGAGTGGTCTCCCACAAATACCTGGCTGTTCACCTAAACAGTAAACTACACTGGACAGATAACACAGACCATTTATGGGAAAGGACAGAGCAGACTCTCTCTGCTGACGAGACTAAGGTCTTTTGGAGAGCAAGGATCACTACTGGAGACCTTTGACTCTGTGGTGGCCTCAGTCTGCTGGTGCAGTAGCATCTCTACAGCATAAGTTGTTCAGGAAGGCCAGCTCAGTCCTGGGGAGGCCCCTGGACAAAGTACAGGAGGTGGGAGAAAGGAGGATGGTAGGCAAGCTATCATCCCAGCTGGAGAACAAATCTCAACCCATGTATGACACACTGACATCTCTGAGCAGCTCCCTCAGTGACAGACTGTTACATCCTAAGTGCCTAAAGGCGCGATATTGTAAGTCTTTTCTCCCTGCTGCTGTCAGACTTTACAACCTGAGCTGCTCCCAGTGAACCAATACTCACTATAATATACATTCCTACTACTGACTGTAACACAGTGCAGTAACATCAACCCCAGTGCAAATGTTTGTTTATTGTATACTTATTTGTACTGTATACTATTTTTTATCCCAAACAGAAATTCTTGCTGTACATTTGCACCTTTTTCTTACTGCTTTAACATTAAAATTTCTCCACAGTGGGACAATTAAATGTTTATCTTATGATTTGTCCATTGCTGTCCCTCAAACACCATTAAATTGTCTTAAAGGAACACAACTGGTGCACATTTCGCTGCTCTGCGGCCTATTTATAATTTTTATTATAATTGAGTTTAAAAATACAAAAAAATCTTTATGAAAATAGCATGGTTAAACATTGTACTTCATAATTAGCAGGATTGGTAGGAATATTATGACATATATACCATTAGCACAAACATCCCAGAGGGCTTTAACTGAGACATACAGGAGAAATTATTTGTGTGCAACACATACATCTTCCTAATATTCAATTTTTTTTTACTTGGAATTTACCAACTAAAAGGTGCTGCATGAGAAATAAAAATTTTTTTCTTGTGCACCCATGCAAAATCTCTATTACCCTCCTGCCACCATGCGTAATATATTTTTTAAGGGGGAAACACTGGGGGCTAACTAAGCCCCTAGCAGTGGATCCTTCAGTTCCCCTCAGTCAGGCTTGATATCATGCATTGGTAAAAACGGACAACTCTACATTTTTAGCTTATATCAACAGCCAGGGTGGTACTAGTTTGCTGCAGCTACACAGACTAGCCCAGAAAATATATTTGTTAAGCAGCACAAGGTTTATGTCCCTGTGTGCCACACATGCCAGGCATTTGGATTTAGGATGCAGACTTGTAGTCCAAAAGGAATTCTCTGTACCAGGAATGGAGTCTCACCCACAGGTGGTGGAACAAATTTAGCAGCCATTTGAACAGGTGTCTGTAGATCTCTTTGCCTTGCAAGAAAACACTCACTGCCCACTGTTCTTCTCCCCATAGGACATGAATGCACCTCACCTAGAACAAAGGCCTAATGTTTTATGCCCTTTGTGGGTTCTGCATGTTTATGAAGACAGGAGGGCAAGTTTACCCTACTGGATTTTTGAGGCCGCATCTTTGGCCTACATGTGCAAGGGCACTGAACCACCAGTGGGGTGGAGAATTCACTTTACTAGGAGCATGGCCACATGATGTATAAAGGGCTGTCAGTTGTGCAACAGTGAATTGAGATGCACCACACACATTTATTCCATTTTATAGGATGGATGTTATAGGACCATAGCTCAATCATGGAGTGCTGGAAGCAGATGGTTTACATGGCTTCAGGAGAACATACACAATATGGGAGTGGGCAACATCTCCCATAGTAAAATGCTGAATAAAATGGGGGAAAAAAAAAACTGGATTTAAAAAAGATACCTTTGCAAATGGTCTGGTGTGAGGTTTGCGGTGTTGTACAAACAGATGTAGTGAGTAGGAAGTCCACAGCCATGGCGAATGTGATGTGCCAGTAGATAAAAGTCCACCCTGAAATAGATTGGAGGACCTTAAAAGTTAGAAACTTTAATAGCAAGTGTAAGTAGTTGTCTTCAAAGTTCACTTATTTACTACTGTTACCATAAGTTTCTGGAATCTTTTTTGATGTAGATTTTGATGTAAAAATTATTCTAGACATGACAAAACTGACCAGTCTTTCTGAGTGAGGGTGTGGTCCAGAACTGTTCCAGGTGGAGGAGTGCCAAAGTGGTTTGAAGCCCAAGAGTAGAGGGTGGTGCTGATGCGCTTTTGAACCACAATGAAGACAAGCTTAGGCTCATAGCCAGGAAATGTCTCAAAACATTTGATCAGCTGTGGGATCTCGTACTGTTCCACCATCTTCAGCTGCCCATCTGACACACCATCACGATACACCACAATCTTCTCTGGCAAGTTATGATTCACCTGTTCAGAAGAACATCCACAAGTGTTATGTCATAGGAGTCATTAAACTAGGTTACTGCATGTGAGCAGTGCCAGTCCCAAGCCCGGTAGAAATTGGGAAGGGTTGCGACAGGAAGGACATCTAGTGTAAAAACTCCCAATCATCATGCGGGCAAATGATCGCAGTGGTGACCCTGAACTTACAGGACAGACAGAAAAGACAAAAAAATAAAATAAATTGCATTTATACCTGACACAATATTCTTTTTAAATATGCCTTATTTTGATTACAGACCGTAGAGGAACAGATATGACCTGTGAGCTTTGGCCTGAAGAGTTACGTGACGTGAAACATATTAAATTTTTCTTGGTGCCATTTACCTCAAAGTACTTCTGCAATGCAGCCAGTAAGCAAACTCTGAAGCCATGGATCAGTTCCTCAGTGGGTGTCTGGAAAGTTACTCGAGAGTACCAACGTGTCAGTGAGCTAGAATACGGAGGAGGAAAATGCATTTTTATATAGTTTCTACCACAGATTTCACGACCAATCAGCAGGCAGAATGTTTGTTTGAAAGATATTCTGGTAGATTGTTTGTAGCCACAATCCTAAAAACCTTGACAAAGCTTTGTGTATATAACCATTATCGGAATAAAGATGAACTTAAATGAACCGTAACACTACTTTGTTATCTATGTAATATTCAACAATCAAACCTGGGCGGAAAATAAAAATAAATAAGATTACCTGTTAACACTTGCAACAAAGCCCATGACTGACTGATGAGACTTGCTGGTATCATGATGGACATCCACACCCACTACCATCAGGTGTTTCTATTCAAGTGAGACATGAGATCCATTCTTTTTTCCCCCACTAGTAATAATATGATAACATTATTTTCACTAAACCATAACACGTAATATGCACCATTAGTGATTTGTTTCAAATCCTTTCTTCAGATATACAAATTTTCACAACCAATGTTTAACAGTACCAAATTGTTAGTAGAAGTAGGATCTTTTCGGTCAACAGTTGGACTTCAGTAGATCAAGCTGGTGGTTTTTACTGTTTCCCTGCTCTTAAGACACCACACTCACCAGAGGGACACTGACAGTCCACAGCTCTCCTCCTAACTTGCTATTAATTTGCAGGAGTATCTTTTGGGCAACACTCTTTAACTTCTGTTGCTGGGAAATTGTCCGGACATTTATTGCCTGATGACAAATAAGTAAAAATAAACAAATTTTTAAATAAAAAGGCAAACAATGAATGAATGAATGAATAAAATATGCACTATTCTGTTTTAGGACAGTCATGTACAGACACATTCCAAACACCACAAACCTGGGATGGAATGGGACAATCAACACTGCACAACTTCTTGATGGCACTGTACAGATCGTCTCTGTTGCCCACCATGATGCACACTACAAGCTGCATATTTGGCTGCAAATGGATAGAAGAAAAAAAAAAAAAAAAAAAAACCTTACAAAAAGGATAGATTTGACTGCATCATTGGTTTAGTGATACTCAGCATTTCTACACCGAAGAGTTGTGTGGCTGTCCAGATGTCTTTAATGTGTGATAATCAAAACAAATGTTAAAGTTGGGGCAACTTTAAATAATGCATGTTAAGATATATACAGAAAGCTATAACATTAACCACGACACAGCTACTGTAATAGCCAATTTATGAAAAAAGTTCAGGGAGCTTCTTTTAACCGCAGTAGTTTGGTTTTTTAGAGGTAGGAGCTTTAAAGACCGTTTGCCAATGCACCTATTAGTTCTGTTTAAACCGGATATTGTTAAATGATTGGCAAAATGAAGAATAATTTTTCACTTACCTGAATGGCTGCTTGCATAATGCATTCTACTTGCCTGAGCAGAGATTTTACTAAACAAGTAGGCTTTAAACCTACAGTCATTTCTTTACACTGCATCTACATAACACGACCTTTCAATTTCTTAGAACACCTAGTTTGGTAAGGCTACAATACATTAGCTTTGTGAAAGCGAGCATAAGGCCAGGCCATCTTCGAAGCTGTGAACACAACTTAACTTAATGTATAGCAGATTTAGAGACATCTTTATCAAAAGGGCTGAGACTATATTTAAAATATACACATGCATTGGGGCCTTGTGCATTAAATAACTATTAAAATGCTGCCCTTCATCCTCATTATTTATTAACATAATTAGTATATTTATATTATCTATATAAATGTCCGTAAATATCACCCTCTAATTATCAAATAAATTTAGATTTAGGATGCAGACTTTTTTCCAAAAGGAATTAATGTCATACCTCACTAGTGAGCTGAGAGTGGATGCTCTTGACATAAGTCTCAGTACGATCATCTTTCAGCTTCACACGAATGGGTGGTGCCAGTTGTACCCCAATTGGGCCAGCTACCTTCATGAAGGTGGAAACCAGCTCTTCAGCCTGATCAGCACAGCGGCAAGGGTAGAAGATGGCCCAAATGGACAATGGGATCTAAGATTAGGATGGGCAAGTTGGTGAGGAAACAAAGTAATACATTCTCCCTTCCCGAGGAAAAAAACTACGTGTTTATGAAATGACTCAAGGACAGGAGTTAACTGTGGCTACCATCAGTGTGAATTAAGTCTACATGGACCAATAGTACATCAACTGTGGGAAAAACACGTGAGAGGCTGGAATATGATGCTGCGCCGCTTCCCAAACCTTCCAAACTAAAACCTTGTGTTGTTACATTTCGCTAAATCGTATTCAGCATTAATAAACAAACTCTCACAGAGCTGATTGAAGCATCCCGGACAATCTCCCTGGACCAGGATACGTCAGCACTGGTGGCAAAGGATGAAGACTGCAGACAGATAGTTTCAATGGGCAGAGCTCTTCCTTTAACCTTAAACAGACAATCAAATGCACAGTATGGTGTCAAATTACAGGAATATGCAATAAGAAATAATGGCAATGGAAATAAAGCTGCCCTGAATACTATAAAAAGAAAGAAGGCTTTCACTTTTACATTTTATGCTCAGCCCGATAATACAGTTGTTCATTTTTTCCCCCTCATTAAGCTACACTTAGTGCCCCACAATATCTGTTAGAAATGTCTGTTAATGTATTAAAAATATAAAAAAAATGAAATATCACAGTTTTCATACATATTCATGAGTATGGCAGAAGTATTCAGAGCCTTTGCAATAGAACTTGAAATTTAGGTCAGGTGCCTTTAATTTCTTTTCATCTATGCTGGTTCTACACCTTGATTTGAGTCATCTGTGATACAAGGCCTCACAGCTGCATTCTGTATCAGAACAAAAGCCAGAACAAACTGCCTGCAGAGCTCAGAAAAAGCCATTCACTGATTCGGGCTTCATGGCACAGTGGCTATATGGAAGTCTCTGCTCAAAGCAAAACTCGTAAAGACCTGCTTTGAGTTTGCAAAAAAGCACCTTAAGGACTTTCACACTGTCAGGAATAAGATACTCTGGTCTGACCATGATTGAGTACCCAAGTACTACACCTGAACCGAAACCTATACTTTTTCATGTTGTTACTAAATAAAATATGACGGGAGCTTAAAAAGACAATGCAATTTACAGTAGTCGGCACAACACAGATTGATTTTACACATCTCTACATGTACAAAGAGTCTGGTTACCTTTAAACCTGTCTGCTAATATCTATAAGCTTAAAGCAGGGACTTTAAAGAAACAAGGAGTCCAGCTCCTGGTTGCACAATTACATTCGGACCACAGCTCAGACCAGCTGCTTTTATCATGTTCCTCAGGGTACAAGGTCAGAAATTGAGGCTCCTCTTATATACAAAGGCTACAGCTCATAATTGACCATTACTGCCTGCACTACATGCAGTTCTTTCTCAAATACAACTCCACTCACACTCCCCCTTATTCTCATGGTTTCACGTCATCTGTCAGTTCTTTGAAGCTTACATGGAGGTTAACGTTCGCCTTTATAAAGTTGTACTACCCTTCTATCTAATTAACACCTAATACCTGCTGCAATGGTCACTTGTTCAAACCATCTGGTCCTCTCACCTCCTAACATGTGTTGCACAATAATTTACTTAAGTCTCACAGATATAAAAGTTATATTTCCTGAAGAATCCTGGGTTTGTCTCTGACGTAGCATCATAGTTGAATTTAGAAACGTCTCAATGCTGATAGCAGTATTGGGTCCGATCCTGCCCTTGTGTATTTGGACTACTCATGCTTGTAAAATTTCTCAGACGTGATACCCATTACCTGTTGGTTAAGCAGGTAGGCAGAGAAGGAAAAGCCTGTTGTGTGGGGGCATATTAAGGTAACTGACAATGACAAAAGTAAAGCCAAATGGAAGTTCTGCTCAGCATTTCCATGTTCCTCAAGAATGTTTCACGTCTAATATTTTCGACAGACAGTAACTATCACTGTTTGCATTTATTAAAAATAAGGTGAAATAAAAACGTTGAATTTAGGAATACGTTTACAGCAGGGCCTCACCACCAAGATATCTGGGCCGATCTCCAGTCCCCATCGGCTGAACTCCATTTGACTCTCTGGGTTAGTGCTGATGTTCTTCAAAAGCTGCTTTATTGAGTGGGTGTGCTGCTCACTGCTCACATTGATGTGCATAGTCAGGTCCTACAGTATGTGGAAAAAAAATAAACATTTTGAAGTGTGCATTTGTAACAATTTACATGAATTTACCTTCTGGTGCTCTGGGTGGACATGACATTTCTTACTTTCTGTTGGGGCTTAATCCGTGAATGTTTTCTCAAATAGACCAAATCTTTCTCCAGAGTTCTTCAACTTTGTGTCTTATTTCTTCAAGTCATTCTAACTGAACTTGTAGTGTGTGCTGTAGCAATATTGCCATCTTACAGATTCACCACAGTGACATCTGGGAGAAAATCAATATCCTGTGGCCACGACTTAAATTATCTCATTCCCATATCTTATGTTCTATTTGAAACAGGATGCTTGTGGTTTTGGTGCGTTAATGTTGGAAGCCTAGCTTCTGGAGATGCCTTTTTAAAAAACCTATAGCTAATAGGCTGTGTGTGTTTTAATTGATGGATTTGAACTTGGATCAGTAATTTTCAACAAGCGTTTTGAGTGGAGCAGAGCCTGCTCAACACAGCAGCCTCTCACCCATCAGCTATTCGTGTTTTTCATGACCATTGTAAAACTTAAAGTAACATTTTGTCATATTAATCAACTTGACATGATGGAATACATCTATAAATTGCTTATTAATATCATCCCTAGCTTGTCATAATTTTGCTGTAGATGATCCCATCTGTGTGCAAAAGATAGATTAACAGTCTACCAGACAGACATTTTGCATATCTACAATGTCCACATGCTTAAAATGCAATTTGGATGCAAATATCAATTCGGCTGTGTGAAGACCACAGATATTACCTACAGTTAAAGGAAAAGAGCTATAGTCTACTGTATATCCGTTTAGGCAGGGTAAGACAATTTCTGAAAGCTGTAATGTTCAAGACAGTGGAATATGACTAAGAGGGAGTTTTCGCCAACAGGGAAGATATTATAGATACACCTTAGGGCTACACAATAAATTGCTCCCATGCTCTCCCTGTGTGATGTCCTGTTGTATTCAGACAGAGAGCTTGGAATTCCAACTTTAAACTAACTTCACTTAAGTAGAATATAAAGTCCATCTTTACCGATCTTATTCAAACATGCACCCCAAGCCCCTTTAAATCAAATCAGGTTTTATTTACTCTGGTGCTTTTATATTCAGTTGTACAAACAGCATGATACAGACTTGTAAACTCAGTTTGTTGGGAGTCTGTCACAGGACAATTCTGTTGCGTAAATGGTCTGCACTTCAATAGTGCTTTTCTCCCTATTGACACAAAGCGCTTTACACTACTTCTTATTCACCCATTTGCACTCACAATCACACACACTCCGACACCAATGGGGGAGCTGCTATGCAGGTGGCCAACGCTCACTGGGAGCAACTAGCTGGGGTTCAGTGTCTTACTCAACGACACTTTGACTGGAGGAGCTGGGGATTGAACCAACACCTGAGAGATTGGTGGATAGGCTCTACCTTTCTGCGCCACAGTCGACCCAGTGTGTGTGGCTGCTGAGAGCTGTAAGTTTCTTATGAAGAAATGCTCATCTTCAAGACAACTTAAATATGTTCTTGAGGCTTGCTATCAAGCAATGTCTGTTAAATTGTTCTTCTTAAATTTACACAGATAAACCAAAATTTTAAACCCAGCAGGTCAGCATGAATGAATAGTAATGCTGGCCATGATCAACATGTCTAAGGACACAGTGTACCACAGGTTGCTGTGTGTGGCTTTGAGTGGCTGCAGGCTGGTGCCCTTGCTGACTACTGCCCACTACAGCATTAAAACCACCGGGCTGTATTAATGTTTGGGGATGTCTGGTTTATGGTACAGTATATGCCAATAACCCAGCCCTTGATAGGCCATTTACAAAGAACAAAATTATAACCCCGTGGCTGATTTCTCTTTAAGTTGAAGTATCTGGTTAAAAATTTCTCCCCTTTAAAGTTGTTGAAACACTGTACATAATCAAGACTCTATTTAGACAAAGCACCTCTTATCCTTTAACTGACATTCTTCAACATATAATTTTAGCCTCTTTTACATATGAACTCCAGACAATATCTGGAGAAATAAGCCCCGGAGCTGCGTTTCTCACATGTAATATAAAGTGGGACATTGTTTGAGTCCCACAGGAGAAATTAAATCTGTTGTGTGCCCGTGCTCCAGGCACAGGCTCATGCATATAATACAGACTTTGTACTTGTGGGCTCACAGGATAAGCTAACAAGACAACAATATGGTGCTGAGACATGAAACCCACCTTCATAGCTCTGAAGTCCTTCCTCATTTTCTCAGGGATTCCAGTCATGAAGGAAAGCTCTGGAACCAAAAGGATCTCTCCAGTAATGATTTGCTGCAATAAATCAATATTATAAAATTATCTACACAGTAAATTATCTACTGCTCTAATGTGAGAGAAAAATGGTAGAGATGACATTCAGTTGTTGTAAAGCCATTTTTATTTAATGGCATGTCAAACTTGAGATGACTGCAAGACCCACTGTAGGCACAAGGTGGCATTCTGATGCAAGAATTCAAGTCATGTCAGACAAGTGTCCCCCTTTTATAGTGCTTTATTCTAAACCCATCTAAAAACATTAAACATTTTTTATTATGTTAAAACTGCAGGATGCAGAAAAGAGTTTTTACCTTCCCTCCTGGTTTGGATCTCTCCTTTGGCCGATGTCTAAGCAGGGGTTGGTCGATCTCTTTGATGGTAATGCCATAATGTTTGCTGGTAAAAAGAATTAAAGTCCATGCAATAAAAATAAATGTGTATGTTAATTCAAAAAAAAGAAAAGAAAACTACACAAATAGCTACATATAATTAATGTTTTAACTGCTGTTCTGATTAAAATAAACTTGTATCATTTCAATGCACGAGAACAAAAACATCTGCTAGACTTTTCTACTCAGTTATGACGAATTATTAGGTAGTCCCACCTGTAATATTCCACAAAGGTGGTTTGAGTGCCATTCATTAAAGTGAAGGTGTCTTTGGGTGACTTGTCCCACTCAATGGCATCAATGCGGTAGGTGCGGTTGTTGTAACGGGTGATGACAATGCTGCCAATCAGTTCTTTGGTGCACTCATCTTGGAAATTCTCTTTGCTCTGTTGGTACAGTGTGTTCCTAGCAAACAGCAGGGGTTAAAGGACAGCGTTTCCTTTTTTTGACAGAAAAGAAACTGTTGTGTTTTGGCATATTCTATTTAAGCAGAAAATACCTTTTTTCCTTTTTTTTTTTTTTTTTTTTTTTTTTTTTTTTTTTAATAGATTGAAGTTGCTTATGTTTATATGCTGCTGTTGAGTGTGTACTCACATGACATCCAGCACAGACTCATTCCGTAAGACTTTGTGAGACACATCCACACAAAGGTATAGGCCCCCATCGGTGCGCTTGATACTGGTTGAATACCCCGGCCATACTTGAAGCCTACAAGAACAAACCGGACAATAAATAGGCCACGGTTATCAGGATACTAGCCAGTGTCTGCTCCTTGACGTTCAAGTGTAACGTCGTACTAACCGATGTTTTTCAAGTATTATCGCGCTCTCTGCATCATAATGATTTCGCCCTACCAGCTTCAGTCCAATGATTTTCATTACCCTTTAACAAAAGAACAATGAGTCACGTTATTTCGTTTAAACATTCTCAAAGTGTTAAAAAGTTCAATTTTCTAAAGTAGTCTGGCTTTGTGTGAAAAGCCATTTAACACTTACAGATACAACTAAAAACACAAATTATAGCAGTAAGATAATAATTTGTTTTTTCTTAAAGTAGGGATATTCAATAAAAATACTAAACAAAATTAAACATGACATGATCATGTGACTGAGTGGATGAGAGACAGATTCTTTTGTCAGTGTTGCAAAATGTGTGTAGTTTTATTATTTACCATAAGTCTAAAGAGTGTGTCTCAATTTCAAAATACCTCCTGAGCACTACATTGTAGAACGGCAGGCACAGATCAGAGTTGGGTGGTAAAATCTTCGTCATCTGGATTTTGATTTGTATTTCCTCATTATCATTTCGTCTCAAAGCCTTGAGAACAACAACCTGCATTCCATTAAAATATTATGCAAACATATACAACTTTAAATCAACCAACAGTAACAACGGCCTTTAAATAATTTGAAATTGTATGAATTATATGAAATTTAATAGAAAGGTTGGTTTGAGTAAAAAATTCTGACCCTTTGGATTTGATATTCATGGTTGTAATAAGATAAACTGGCACAAGGGAAGAGGAAGAAAAGTAGCACTTTAGACAAGTGTTTTCATCCGCCACTGGTGGAAACATGGCAGGTGGTCCTTATAAGTAAACTATGAATTTTGTGAACCTCTGCTCCCGTAAAATCGGACTGTGATACCTACGTCATTCAGTTGAACTGGCAGGTAGAGTATGGAGCCATCAAAAGCCACTACTTCCCCTGTGGTTGAGCGGTGATCTTTCATCATCCCGAAACGCATCGCCATTGATTCAATGTTTGGACTGAAAGATAATATAAAATATATTTAGCTTCCTTGGACTGACAGTGTTGAGCAAACCACCTATTGGTTAAAATTGCTTAGTAGCTGGATTTGATCAACACTAGTGCTTCAGTGTAATTATAGCTTTCACCTCCCCATGTCGATTTCATATTTATACTGTGCTTTAAAAAAAAATTCACTATCAACATCATGAATGGCTGCTGAAAACAGTTAAATTATACAAAACTTACGTAAATGTAACATGGTACTGATAAACAACTTCATTCCTGCAGTGGATCGGGATGTGGTTTGAGGCAATATTTATAAAAGATCCCTTGGTTCCAGCTTTATTAGGTGGCTCACTGAGCAGAAGAGAATACACAGAAAAAGTTATAACTCCAGTACGACACACAACCACAGTCACCTTTACAAAGTGAGTTGTAGTGTTTATGTCAAGCCAAAGTGCAACAGTCTTCCTGATACAACATGCAGACCTCTAGTACTGATCAGGGTTAACTGATAAAAGGTAAAGATCGGGATTACAAGCCATTCCACACCATTCCATGGTGTTTATGTCTCTTTCTTCCTGCCACTCTACTGCTGTTTCAGCTTTTTGGGGCCTGATAGATAGTTCAGCAATGATAGAAGTGCTACACTCTCTGTTCTTCCTTAGAAGAGAGTTATCAAGAATGGGAAAGTAGGCTGTCGAAATGACCGCTGGCAGCAAGGATCTCAGAGTCGGGTCAAATTTATAGACTTAGCTTAGGTAAAGCTATAAACTGAAACTAAATGCATGTTCAGGTCACACCTGCAGTTTTAGAGGTGACATGTAAACCATCATCAATTCAGGAGACAAAAGACAAATTTTATTAAATAGCCTCTAAAATTAGACTACAGGGAAAATAACTGCATAACCAATTTGTTTTATAAATCAATTATAATTGCACGGAGAAGTCACTATGGTTGGTAGTGAAATGAAAGTGGCTGCAGCAGCGCTACAGAAAGCAAAACCTCGCACAGTAATTAGGTGCACTATACCAACAAACCTTAGTTGGCAAATCCAACATTTAACAATGCAACATTTACAAACGCTGTGCTGTAGAAACCAGAATTTCCACCCTCAAGCATTTGTTTAGTTTGTCCAACAAACACATCAACAATGATAACATGGATGATCACAACTAGAGGAGAAAGGAAAAGACGAAAACAATGAACAATGGTATAAAGCAGAGTAAATGCTGGTTATGGCTCAGTGGTGAAAATGTCAAAGTGTCTCGTGGTACAAAGTCTGAGTCGAACTTGAATACCACAATTGAAAGGGTCTTTTGGATGCATAAACAGCTGGTGAAGTTCTCCTTTCTCCACCAACATCACAAAGTCACTTCCTTGTCCCCAGTCCTGAAACAGTCTTTGGATGCATAAACACCTTTTGGAAAAACACTAAATTTACATCTGGTACATCACACTGCTACTGTTATAACACTATGTTTATGTTGATATTGTCGGACGATTAGGCAGACATAAGACTTCCTATTGATTCTGTCTCTAACATTATGGGTTATGGGATTGCATTACTTTTTCATACATGAACCTGTTTCCTAAAAGTTTCCTAAGCAACCCCACAGACATGTAGCTTGCAGTGCTATAATACCAGACCTTCAAGTTCAACTCAGACTACCAGATGTAAAATGTTTAATTTAATTTAAGGAGCATGGTTAAAAGGTTAAACCACAAGCATACCGCAGTGTAAAAGTGATACTAAAGAAGGACAACTCATAATATGCAAACTAAGCTATTCGTTTGACTGACCGTTCTACCATGAAAGCAGTCAGTGAGAGAGAGCTTTGTTGATGCCTGTTTAAACAGGTTCCAGTAAGGCTAAACAACCACAAGAGTAACACACCTATTGGCAGCTGGAGTTCAGAGTGAGGAGCTAGGACAGGAGGTAATGGAAAGAAGAACATCTACTTACTGGACTTCCTCCATTTTCAACTCTGTCTTTCCTGGTGCAATAGCAGAAAGCTCCATGACATCTTTCGTAGTGAGCACAGTTCCTTCACATTAATTGCATTTGATTAGATACATACTAGGGCTGAACAATATAGGATAATTATTAAATTGCTAACTTTCATGACGCTTGATTATCGATTTTAACTTCACTTAAAAAAAAAAGAAAGAAAGAAAAAAAAAAGACAGTTTTTCTTAAATTGCAGAAAGAATAAGACTTTTTTTCAAGTTTCCTTACTTGTGGGGGAAGGCTGAGTGTGCAGGGTTGGTTGTGGATCAGAAACAGATATGTCTCGTGGAGAAGATGGAAGTAGTGGACGTCCTCCTCCTACTACAAGCTGTGGCATTGCTGCTCTTCCAAGTCCCACCATCATGTGAAGGGGCAAACTTCGGCCATGGAAACTGTAAGAGGTCAAATTCCACAGCCAAGGTTGTAAATCTGATTTTTCAATTGTGGCTATGGTTATTACAATTTATTTAAAGATTGCTCAAGGTCACAAAGAGCAAAAAACGCTAATCAATAATAGGTGGTATGAAGAGAGCACAGAGAAAGTTAAAAGCTTCAGTCAGAACTCATGAAAGGATAAGCAGTTTGAAATAAGTCCCAAGGTACAATTTAGAGAAAGAATCTATGATACAAATGTTTTCTGGAAGCAAATTCCAAAGACAAAGATCAGTGCAGCTAAAAGCTCTAGACCCCACTGGAAGAACAGAGTATGAGAAGGCATGTAGAGCTGTTAAAGATATCAAGGCAGCTCAAAGTTTAGACAAGTTCGACATTTTTAAGACCAAGTTTTTTAAGACCACTTAGAATGCAACACCATCCATCCAACAGTGAAGCTGTTACAAGAAAACCATGATTCAACATTTTTTCTTAAAGAGGTATAGTTGATGTTTGTGCTATAGACACTCTGCATGTACCTATGTGTACTGTGTTCAAATCTTTGGAGGGTAAAGCATCACTACAGGCAGTGCTACTGTGCCAGTAAACAAAGAAAATTCCGGAGGAACAGACCAATATTAATAGAAACAACATATTAATGGGAACCGTTTTTAAACACTTGTCTCATTTAAGCAGTGGGTGCTGTGAAATACCAACTAAACAAAATACAAAAAGAACTTAATGCAAGAACACGTGTGATTTATCATTGCCCCCAACTTATTCACTCATTCAGCATCAAATACTATGTGAGCAGGAAATTCATGTGTGTTCTGATAAAACAAGTGTGGTGGTAAGTAGGAACTTTGACTTGAAATTTATGCAAAAGAAAAAACAAACAAACCAAAATAAAGCAGCATGTCTAAGATGTAAAGGTGAGGACAACACAGTCTGTGTAGAGTCCACAGAGATAAATTAAGGTAAAATAATTCAATCAACATACAGTATCAGAGGCAGGCTCTTCAGCAGAAAATCTTGTGCAGTAATTTCTGACTTCTATAACCAAAGAAATAAATGCCAAATTGACTGATATCTATAAATGATTATTTATTGATGTAATAAATACAGGTAAAGAATTAACATGGTTTGAATACTGGTGTTCAACACAGGAAATATAATAAACTGTTATACGTGACGGTGAAAGAAAGGCTGAAAGGTTAAATTTAAATCATATTTATAAGCATTTCAGAGCATCAGCCTTTCTTAGAACTTAACATGGAACTTAGTTTTCCTGACTAGAGAGGAGCTGATCAGATCTCTGAAGGTTTTCAGGACCAAAAGGGAGAGTCCATCCTTGCAGTATACTGTAAGAGCTTCTCTTACTTAGCAAAAGATAAACTTGGCTTTAAGAAAACTATAACAAAGAATGACTCACTGTACTCAAAGGTTACCAAAAAAACAAAGGGAAAATAATTAGACAGATGATGAGTTGAGTTATTGTCCAGCCTCAATTGAAGTCATCTTTGCGATTTACGCTGACCAGAATTTCATCAAACACGATTAAATTACTTATGGGAACTTGATATTCAGATTTCAAGTAACCTATGACATTGGTCCATACAGATACTGGACTTTAACCAAATTAAAGTCAAGTCGAAACTGGGTGGAGTCATAAGCCTGTTTAAGACATTTACTCTGGACATTATGGCCTTTCAGACACGGAACTCACAGCGGGAGATCACCCGAGTGAGAAGTGTCCTCAGGTGTGAAAATCCGCTTTAATTCCGTGCGCAATCAGCGCCCACAGGAGGCTCAACATGTTCTAAAATGTTCAAATTGGGCAACAGTGTTTTATTTACAGCACATCGGAGCGGCCTGATCAATGTGATTTGTTTTTCTGAAAAAGACCAGTTACAGTCTTTTACTCATCAAACAAAACCAACTGCTCAGTGTTCAATTTCTATTTTAGAAGTTACCACTGGTGATTTTCCTGTGTACAAACAGGAGAACAGACTGATCATCTCCTCAGCCCTGAACAGGAGCTGCTGTAACAAACATGTGAGGTGAACGAGGTTTCTACTCTCAACTGATCCCAGTTAACACAATGCTTATTGTCTCAAGCTAGCAGAAAGTAAGTAAATCTGCATTTAGTCCAAATTTTAAATAGGTTTTCACTCTTAGTAAGCCTCTCTGTATAGTCGCGGGTTTGGGACACAACAACGAGGCAGCACAGAGAATTTGATTGCGCTGCAAAACAACAATAGTAGAATCGGGCAATTGTCTGCAATGGTTTGGGGGTTTTCAGATTTGGTTTCATCATTAGATTAGTCTGAAATAAACTGTTCTAAACAACACTGAACTATATGTTGCACACAGTAGCCTATGAGGAGATGATGATGAAAATACCTTGATACCACACACAAAAAAAAATAAATAAAAAAATAAAAAACCTGAAACTTTCAAGGGATACATCTGTAAGGATCAGCCATTGACAAACCCCCCATCAGTTGATAGTCTGTAGTCCCCAAAGCTCTCAAAACAGAGTGATACCTCATCACTTGAAAGAACATTCATAATTGTGAACTGTGTTCAGGTATTTGTGTTACCCTACCAGGAGATTCTGTTTTCCTGTTCTCATCTCGGCCATAGAATGCAGCTACACAATAGAGACACAAACGCCACAATTTTTAGATTTGATAATTTCATTAAATGCGCTCTTCTTCAATAAAATGCAGTCCGTTAAGAAACATTTTGAATATATACATTCATAGTTGAGTCACTTGCACCCGAATAGTTTTTCAGACTTGCACAATTTAAGTTTCAGTCGAGTTGCTAAACTCTCACACCATAGAGCCCTCATAAAGTAACTACTACTTTATGTAAATTCAGATTAAATTTCAGCCAGTTTACAGAGCAATTAGTGAGTGATTAGAAAGATGGAAAAAATATGATAAATGGGAAGACAGATTAAAAACAAGAGTTCCAAGTACAGACTTTTAGGACACTACTAATGTCCTCCACCACAAGATAAGTGTGAGAACACTGGGTGTGATCAGTGAGATATAATCTGGACCCAGTTAGAGGGATGCCAATATGCTGGTTTTTGTTTCAAACAAGGATAGTTCTAAGATGATGATTATTATGACATGGGGCAATCGTTTTTAATCCAGGCTGAATGTCTTCTAAGACAGACTATGTTTATAATTTACTATAAATATTTATGTGGTTTCAAAAAATAAGTAGAAAAAGTAAAATTCAAGTATTAATTATACTGTTTAAAAGAGATTTTAAAGGTTGCTTGCATATTAATGGAAGTTTTTATACAATTTAAACATATTTAGGTCACACTGGTTTATAGACAATTAAGTTCAGGTAAAAAAAATGTGTAACTTTTGAGCAATACACAGATCATTTCACTTCATTGCCTCTTACCTGCTGCCTCTACCGAACAGGTTCTCGGGTTGGCTGATGCTCTCTGGACTGCTCATAACGCCTACTGGGGCACCTTGCACCTTCATCTCTCCCACATTTTCAGATGCCCCTCTTCCTGCAGCAATATCAAAAAAATAATAAAACTTCTTCTGGTTCTTCTATACATACATAGTGCAACCATTCGGAAGGCTGCAGTCTGATATTCTTGAACTGTGTTGTGTTATATAAACAGATTATGTTCTCCGCAGAGCTGCAGGACTGCATAAACACTACAAATTTTAGATTCAATTATCTCTCTTAAGAAGGACACTGAAGCCCAAGTTCAGGGTAAGAGCAGTTGCATAACGGAGGTACTCAGAGAAATCAGCTTTCTTAAGTAACTGTGTTAACATGTGCTTGAGAAACCTTTTTACGGGAAATCCACGTATACATGCAGCACATGAGTATTCTGATTTCTCTTGCACCCATTACTTCTTTTAGAAGCCTGGCACACAAATTTTAACTGTATAGACAGAAAGTATTGCCATCTGACTACTCGCTCTCTCTCTCTGGGTGTGTTCGTGTTGCAACAGAGTGACAGCACAGGGGGAGAACAAAGGAAAGACACAGCTTATCCAATCCAATCTGAATTTTAAAAATCTATCAGACACTTTGTGTTAATTACATTTTCTGTCGGACCTCAGGCAGACTGTTTTTAAAATGAGGCGGCATCAATAACCTCTTAACAATCTCTTCTTTCATTCATTCTGTTACTGTGCTGGGTGCAGCTTACTGTCTGCAGCATTTAGTTAAGCACATGCGCAGTCAGAGAAAGCTGATAAGAAACCTGGTTATGCATATTTCATTCTCCAAATGAAATTTACCTGGGGAAACCAGGTTTCCTTAATCACCTACCCCGAATTTGGAAACCAGCTTTCCTGTTTACATGACACTTAAGAAACCAGCTTTCCAGAGAAAGCAGAGCGTAACCTGGTTACTTAAGGCCATGTAAACATTATAGTGATTGTGGGTTTGAATGAGTAAATGAGAAGCAGCGTAAAGTACTCTGGACACTGATAAGGTAGAAAAATGTGGTATAAATGCAGATCATGACCATAATTCTAATATTTAAATGTAACTCCACAAAGAGCCCTCAATAACCCTGCCCTGTTGAATATTTTTCCATAAAATTCAGCTTTTATTGTACAGACCTACTGGTTGTGTTCCTCTTCCCCATGAGGTCACGGAGGGATCAATACCCATTCCTCTAAACATTGAGACCAATGTTGATCCTTGACCACGGACAGGGACGTCAACCTGTATACAAACAAAAGCCTTAAAAACTGTTAATGCAGGTCAATCATAATAAGAAAGTTAGAAAAAGCAAATCGTACATGTGTACAGACAGAATTCTGGTTCGAACCTCTTTTGTTCTCAAAGACAGAGTCTCTTGTGTTTGGTCCCATGCCAAAGTTTCACATGGACGAGTCTTTCCAGGCTGTAGCTCAAGAGTAGGCAAGACTGCACCTCTCGACACCCCTACTTTTTCTTCAGGTGCGAGGAAAAGCAGCCCTCTAGCTCGGCCAACTGCTCCAACATCAGGCTGCACCAGCAGCCCTCTGGCTCGACCAACCCCAGGTTGAGTGATAGGCAGAGTGGCTCCTGGTCTTTGTGGAGAATCGCCAGGTGTGAGAAAACCTCTGGCTCGTCCTACCCCAGGCCCTTCTGTAGCGAGTGGTAACCCTCTATGTCCTACAGCCAGCTTTTCAGATGGCTGCTGTCTGCGTCCCAGCCAAGGAAAACCCGTCACACCACTTCGGTCAGGAGGTT
Organism: Channa argus; assembly: GCF_033026475.1. Lineage (NCBI taxonomy): Eukaryota > Metazoa > Chordata > Actinopteri > Anabantiformes > Channidae > Channa > Channa argus. Next base: position 21,360,922 of record NC_090207.1, read on the forward strand.
GGTTAGGATCCATTCAGATAGCTTCTGGTATCAGCAGCTGACAGAACAATGGCTAAACAGTAGGGAAAAAAACCTTAGAATAAATATATCTCTCAGCAACACATTTCATTACCTGTACAGTACAAAAAGATTAGAGAAAGGTCTGTTAGGTAGCATGAATTGTAGTTACCCACATAGAGTACAAAGACTACATTTGTATTTCTAGGCGTGGCCAAACTTGCCTAACTAAATTGAAAAATCTTAAGCAAAAACTTCAATAATTATCAATAACAGAAACAACAGATAACCCATCAAAATGTAAGAACAACATTTCAAAAAAGCCATGTACACCTGCTTTCAACTACAAAATACTTGTTTTCTACAATAACGGTAGATACAATTACGTAAAAAAAAAATAAAACTGCTGTAGAAAAACCCTATTTACTATAGAGTTATGTGACTTCTAACGTGGCTAACGTTGATGTGCTAACTAGCTACACATGGTGAAGCCTTGCACCAAGTTACAAGCAGCAGTGCGAAATAAAGTTACGTTATTCATAAATGCATTCATATATCCAATTTTAAGGCTCAGTAATTTTCCTACCGACACACTGACAGCAATAAACTTCAGCTACTTAACTTTTAACTGAAGCACATGGCGAAAAGAAATGGCTGCGAGCACAGAGCAAGTCAACCGCTAAATATATAAATACACAATTCCAAGGCACGGTTTTTAGTATTATTTCAGTAAATAAAATGCAATTCTTTTTAATAAAACCACAGCGACTCACGTTAAAACCAACTCCGCCCTTACACCAAGGGGTCAAATCCACTCGGAATTAATCCGATCCCGAGACGGCAAAGATTAACACCTGGTAAATTCCCTCCGACACCATCATTGGCTGATCACTACATTCTGCAGAAAGGCATTGGTTTACTGAACCTGTCAGTCTTCCGCAGTTCACTCACACGAGTCCGCGCATCGCTGTTTTGTCGCCCTCTAGTGTGGGACCCTCAGTAACACAGAAACTGGGCAAATAATTTGATCTGTAATTTGATAGTGAGAAATGTTTAACAGGTGCAACCATTCATCCATCCGTCAATTATCTGTAACCACTTATCCTGTTAAGTGCAATCATATGGTGCCATTACAGTTATTCACAAATAATTTACTATCACACATTAAACCAATTAGGTCTTTAATGTATTTGGAATAAAATGCCTATATTTTCACTGTTACCAAAGTGACTACTCGGATATTTGTGTGGAATACTTGCAGACCACGAAAAAATGCTTTCAACTATGGCGCAGGAAGGTAGAGCGGTCGTCCACCAATCTCACAATGGTTGGTTTGATTCCCAGCTCCTCAGGTCACATGTCAATGTGTCCTTGAGCAAGAAACTGAACCCCAACTGAGTTGCTCCCGGTGAGCGTTGGCCAGCTGAATAGCAGCTCCCCCATCAGTGTGTGTGAAGTGCTTTGCGTGTCAATAGGTAGAAAAGAGCTATATAATTGCAGACCATTTACTTTTTTTAATGAAGGTTGTAATTCAGGCCTAATGACTCACAACTTGCAACTCATTTGACAAATGAGCTCTGTATTTACCATTTACTATGTGTAGGCACTTACTCAAGGTCAGCTGCAGAGATGTGCTTTAACTGGATTCTTTCAAAAAGGAGAAAAAGCTTTTGACTTGTCCCTTCAGGGGTCACCACAGTGGAATGTGTCCCACATGTTCATTTAGACTGTGTTCTTTGTTGTAGGAAAATAATGCTAATAGGAGTTTGAGTGGAAGTGGTCTTTAAAGTGTAAAAGCCTGCATAACTTTGGTTTTCAGGTCACCAGTCAGGCATATTAGCAATTAGTCTTAGACAACTTTGAAATAATCACTGAAATGCTCCCAGGTGTATTGAGGTGATGACTTTTTGTTCACACCTGCTCTTACAATAAGCTAATCACTGTTGCAAAAAGTTACTATACATTCCAGTTCTTCTACATTCACTGAACTTCTCTCAGTAGGGACCAGATGGTGCATTTCACTGACAGACAAACGCCCCTGGAGACAACTTTTAAGAACTTGGAGAAAAATCAGCAAATAAACATGTTTTTAAGGGATGCCACCTGTTGACACATTGAGGCAACTGCAACATGTTATTATTAGAGGTGAAAATTGCCACCCTTAGAAAATAAGAAGCTTAACAGCAGCAATCATCAAATAAAATGTTTTGTTACAATTGCAACTCGAGTCAGTATGGGAATAATTATGCATGTTTTGTAATGTCTCACTAAAGCCGCTTTATATATTTAGCTCCGAACAATTGCCTCAGAATAATGCAAATGTAAAACAGTGTAGTTTGCAACAAGCTGTTATTTTATTCTAATGAATTAATCAGCATCCAGTAATTGTTTACTGTTAACTGAATATACCCAAAGGAGTTTGAGGTGTTTGTGACTCTGTATTTATCACTGATATGACTTTGAGCAAAGCACTCTCACACTCAAAGCAGAGACATATGTGTGACAATGGTAAATCAGGGTATCGACATCATGGAAGAAAAACAACCAAATGAAAAAATACAATAAAATTCAAATGCAGTTTGGACATTTTATTCCATTGCCAGACACTGCTGACCAAAGTGACTTACATTACTAGGGGTCAGGATGCACAATGGCCTGAACTTCAACCCCTTAAATGTAGGTGTATGGATGCATTTGGTGCATTCATTGCATTGCACATGCTTACAATTATGTTGAGCCCTGAATCCTCGCTGCTAAATTTTTGTTTTTCACAGCACCATCTGAACAGTCCTACACAACCAAATTAAAATGCACATCTTTGCATGAAATGTTAAAATCCTGATGTCAGTGATGTCAGTGTGCTGACTGAAATTTAAATTAGCTCATTAGGAAACGATCATTCAATTTACTATCATTAACTCTTCACTGATTCAAATTAGCAATTAAATTGCTTACTAGGCCAATTAAACTTTTATGGATGCATATGTATATAGTTCATGCAAATGCTCAGAAAGATAATTTTACTCTACTGCTGCTGAATGGAGGCTGCCAGGTCTAACGTGTGCTGTATTCTGATATGGTATGTTATATACTGATATATTGTGTTAAAAAACAACCGTTAACATTGATGCTCTAAATAAATTAAAGTAAGATCATATTAATAACCAACTGCTTTCACGGAACTTTTAAATGCGACCCATCTTGTAATTTTGCTTTTGTTATATGTTTCTAAAATGCAAGCTGCTAATACAGAGAGTAAAGTCTGTGTTGAAAGAAAAAAAGTCATGACACCCTTTTTTGTACAAAACCTAAAGACCCTTTGTTGCTATGGCTACGACTTAGCAAATGTGGTTTTAACTTTTGCCCGTCTACATGAATATGTACCATCTAATGTTGTTGCTAATGGATAACCTTAAATGACATAACTGTTTCTTGTACTGCAACGTGTTTAAAAAAATTCTTTTTAATTTCTAAGACATCACATAAAATAATTTTTTCAGTACCTTTCTGGTGTGAGTTGATTTTTATTATTTAGACATGTTATGATACAAAATCTTATTTTTTCAGCTTTATTATTTTGCAGTGAGTTTAGCATTAAATCTCGAAATCTACTTTTAATACAGGTGCTCTGTGTTTTCTGGTCTGGTCCTCCGCTACATTTTGCTGTCATGGTGGAATTACCTTTTTGTTGCCCAGCACCTGCACCATGTGTGATTGTGTCACTTTATTAAGGTCGTGTTTGCAAATCCTCTATTTGCTGCCAAGAAAACAAGATAAACAAATAAATAATGTCTTTCTCCCCTGTGGCCAATGTAAAGGGACAATCTCCACCTGCCTGCCTTCAGCTATAATCTACATCAGAAGAATAGACATCTCACTTCAGCCGGCCGATAACATTTTGTCCGTCCATGTCAGCTGGTGGGCTACAAGTGGACATAGTCAATAGCATTACCTGACATGTCCAAAGCAACATGTTTGGATGAGACATGAAGAGTTGCCTTTAGCAATAACTGATATAAATGATTGACATGTTGGCGTAATTACAGGTCAAAATGTAAAACATGATGGCAGCTTGCCTCCTTCCCGTAAAAGGCCATGTTGAATTAATCTTTTGGTTTCATTAAGGTTCTTTCAATTAGAAGGGATCCAGACTTGGTCAGAAAATGTCACATGGAGTCACATGGGGCTTATTTATTGGAAAGATTTTTACTAACCTGACATCCAAACAGACTATCAGGGGTCATAGCAGCAAGAGGGGTCAAAACAATGTCTGCAATTTGAGGTTATTACCTGTAAATGGTTCAGATTATGCGTTCACTCGTTATTACAACACCACAGTTCTGTTGAAGGAGCACAGAGACCTGCATTTTCAGCTGTCACAGTGCGGTAACCTGCTCGCACCCTTGTCCAACCGACAACATAACGCTGCAGAGTTTGAACAGCTTCCATACACACTTGATGTTGTTCTTATGAAGGGGGGCTTAGGGCGGGCCCTTGGCTCATTGTATCATGATTCGCTTGTAACCTGAGGTTGCTTCCACAAAGATGTAACATCTCCACTAAAAGCTTTGATTTAAACATTTTTAAAATTTAGATTTGAAATCATTTCCTTTTGCTGTACCACCAATTCAATTATGCTCCCAAAGCAGTTGTAAACGATACCTGTTTAAGCCCTTTCACTACAAGGGCCTCGGACGGCCTGAAAGAGACACTGACAAGCTGACAGGTTGCACAAGCTCTGTGAGCACTCCTCACAGGCTTTCCACCCTGGAAACCTGACCCATCTCTGTTGACATCTACACATTGGTAATATCCTTCGCCAAATTTCCCTGACAGAAGGAGGTCTAGCAGAAACTGCCAGCGGTAACTAGCATTTATTTGATGTGACAATCATTACTGACCTGTCTGGCAGACTGAGTAGTAGGTAGTGGTAAGTAAAAGGCCACAACTGGGGTGGTTTGCATTTCAAGAAGGGGGAAAAATAACTGTTGACAGGCCAGGAGGCAGCGCTGGAAACAGCACCAGCCCCTTCAGAGCCAGACTGGACAAACACACCACAGCTGCTGTCTAGATGATGATGCTTGCAGCAAATGTCCTGGGAAACCTTCCCATATGTCCTTAATGTCTCCCAGTGTGATCAGTGTTCATTTTCTTTGTCTCCAGGGCTTAAATTTGATGATCCGAGTGAAAAAAACATTGTCACATACAGTGTCTATTACAAGAGAAAAATACTTTTAAGTGGCGTTGCCTTTAGACCTTTCGATTCAGTTTATAAACAGATGACTTTTCTCTTACTGGAGGCAGTGGCAAAATGTGACAAGGTTTATTTCCTGTCCCCTTCTTCCTGTTCATGAGTTAGGTGAGAAAGTCAGGGTTTTTATAGCAAACTTTGCTGCACCATTCTCATTTCCAAAAAAGGCTCGAGCTTGTTCAAGTGCTTGACATCTTTTACAAGGATTTCAAATAGCTAACTCTGAGCATAACAATACATATTAATGAGGGAGAGATATGCTTTGCGAAATTATGTGGGATTTTGACTCACTCTCTTATAAAATGAAACTGCACACACCAAATCTCAGAACATTTATTATTATTTAGTTCACCCTCTTCATGGCTTTATGGAGGTAAGTCCACATTTAGAGAAAACTCGCTCCAAACTGCCCAATGGTGGAATCTATTTTAAAACAGCAGTTGTTTATCTTATGTCTCTGTCTTCAGTGTTGGTTGTGCGCTCTCAGAGATGCGTCACAAGAATAGGTGCGGTTTGAACAGCGCAACTTCCCAACTAGCCCATATTTGTCGAAGTAATTCATTGAGAAACAAGCTCTTCTGGAGCAGCTATTTAGACTGTGAGACATTTTTAATTTAAAAGATCTGGAGTAAAAGAAGATTTTTCTTTCTGGAGATGGATCACGCACCACAGGGATAACTCTTTACCAGACGGATCTTTCCTAAATAGGAACCAGTCAAGAACCCTTCTGAGTGTTGGGCAGCTCTGATGTGGTGCAGCTGCAACATCCATAATCCGAAACCGCTGACTAGGAAGTGAGAGCAGGTTACACATATCCAAATATGTGCGTAATTGGAGCACTTCTGCGAGGCGTCCCTTGCAACCCTAACTGGATACAGAGGTCGTAATGTTCAATACTTCGGGAATTGAGCTCACTTTCAACAAGAAGGAGGATATTTCCGAAGTTATCAATGGCACTTTGCAGCGTCTCTACAACGTCTTCGTCACCATCAGTCCCACAACAATGTGGAACGAGTCGTGCGGTGAGCAGCTTCTGGATTTCGGGCGACCCGAGAAGATCATTATCGGGGTAATGCTGGCGATCATCACGGCGGTCACAGTGATGGGAAACACGCTGGTGGTGATCGCAGTCTGTGTGGTGAAGAAACTGAGACAACCTTCAAACTACCTTCTGGTGTCCCTCGCAGTGGCAGACCTGTCAGTGGCCATAGTTGTGATGCCGTTTGTGATAGTGACAGACCTCACCGGCGGCAAATGGCTGTTTGGAGAGGTCTTCTGCAACATCTTCATCGGCATGGATGTAATGTGCTGCACTGCCTCCATCATGACTCTCTGTGTGATCAGCGTGGATAGGTAAGTCCCTAAAGTTGGCAGCTGGACTGAAGCTTTGACCCCATTTACTGATATTGAACGCTGTCGTTCCGCAAAGGCTCAAAGATTACGCGTGCGGTTGAAATGACACGGAGGGGAGATTTAATATAATATAAATAATAGAAATCCGTTTGTAATGAGTTTCAAACCGCTTAGTTGCACTGAGCACAGTGGCAGTTAAAGTGCCAAATAAATCAAATAGCTGTAAGATAAACTCATTAAATAACCGGGCGATTCTACAACAGAGGTTGGCATTTAAATGCCTTATTCCAAATCAACTGTTCCTCTGGTTCGGTTGAAGCCACTGATCCAGAAAATTATTAACCAGACTGTGATTAATTTATAGCATGCTTAATTAATTTACTTAACCGGGCCATGGGCAGTGTTTCCTGTAATTACGCATTTAGGATCAACGCCCATCGACCTTCCAGCTGCTGTGACTTTGATAAATGATTTACACTATCATCGCCCTACATTTCAGTTGAGGGCGCATGCACCTGCTCTTAATCATTAGGCCCCCTTTAAAAAAAAATCAAAGCCAAATTTATACATTTACACAATGCAAAAAGTTTATTTCTAAAGTTTATTTCTACGTAAACTCAACTACAAATACGGGTTTTCTATCTCACAGCCAAGATACTCAAATTTACCACCCTGATATTTTGCAGTAACACTCACCAAATACATTCATTAAAGTGATGTCACAAACGCCCCACGTGAATGACTTTAAATTACACAAGCTGGGGAAAGAAAATCTGCAAAGCCTGAGCACCCCTTCCCACAGACTAAGATCGACTCTCCATCTCAGGTATACTACAACCTGAGCTGAGCCTGATAGCTTAGGACAAATGAGACATGTCCATTGCTCCCACTATAATCCACAATGAAATAAAAGTCGAGTAATCTGTGTGAGCATTCTGCCTCACTAACTAATGAAGACAAAAGCTAATTGAAATAATTCATGATCTGATTATTTGCTCTTGCTTTCCAATCAGACATTATTACCTCAGTGCATCGCCATCAGAATTATGCATGTTCCCTGCTTGTGGATGCGCTAAGCACGAGGGACTTAAATACGCCTGAGGAGCTAATGATATTAAGAGAGCAACAAGATTAGAGATACTGTGTTGCAGCGTGATTCTTCCAGTCAGCCGTGGTAGAGGTGATGAATGTTAGGAGAGATGGTAAGAATACTAGTTAGGTCAGGTTAGAGTTCCCAAAGACTAGTAAAGATGATGGAGTGTGTGTGTGTGGAACAGTATACTCAGAAAGGACAAATGGACCCACCTGTGAGTGAGCATGTCCCAAAATATAGATGACTGAATTTGTTTCAGTAAAATCAAAGTGCGCACACCCACCGAACTGTGCCACTCTGTGATGGCAGTGTGGGATTATTTGCATTCCCACACAAGTTGAAGAGGCCGTTCTCTAAACTGTTTGCACTGGTCTCCATGAAACAGACTCATTTTAATTAAACAATGCAGAGTGTGTTTGGCATATGATTTACAATGGGAATCATAAGGAACTCAGTAGGATGGGAATTGGCAATTAGACACAACAGCAGCTGTAATTAGTTATTCCGACTTTCATGTAGGGTTCCCAAGGACATGCATCGTACAATGTCGCTGCAGAATAGCGATTTGTGGCAAATGAAGTTCAGGACTGAACAGGTGTGTTTGGTGGTTATACACTTCCTGAAATTTATAGGTGCTCTACTGCAGAGAGCAATATTGATTGTCTCTCAGAGTTACTGTGCTTTACAGTTGAGATGCTGCACTATATTTGCCAATATGAACGATGAAGAACTAGAAGAGGGGTCCCTAGTGTATGGGGCCAATAAAATGTCTGATTCTGCAGGGACGTGACAGGCTTTGTGTATGACAGTAATCAGAAAGACTACTGTCATCCTGTTGGAATAAAATATCTCTGAAATTCACTGTACGGATAAACCCAAGTCCAATTAGCAATGGATTTAACCTCATGCACTGTGGGGAAAATAAGACACCAGCCAATACAGTATTAGCTTTAATACTGATTTATGTATAACTACATTTTCTATATATAAAGTACTCACTGTAATAAATAAATTGTTCTTGATGATTAAAATCCAAGAGCTATAGATGATTGGCTATACAGACTTGCTCTAATTCGGCAGTCTCATTGTGTGATTAGATTTGATTTTTTAAAGACTTTTTAAAATCTTTTTTTATCTTTCATGCGAAATGAAACATCATTTAAAGCTAAACTATCACACAGGATCAACATTTTGTGTTGATGTTTTTATTCATCCATCCTGAGAGAGTCATAAGGGGGGCTGGAGCCTATCCCAGCTGTCAGTGTGTGAGAAGCAGGGTACACGCTGGACAAGTCTCCAGCTTGGGGGGGGCGGGGGGGGAATGCAAACACCACACAGAAAGGAAGCATCCAGCAGGTAGATTTTAAGCAGGGAACTTCTAGCTGTGAGACCCCAGTGCTAACCACTCCACCACCGTGCTACTGTTTTACTGTAATCCAGCAAAAATAAATATCTAGCAAATCAAGGCATGTCATCATATTAAAGGAAAAATAGTCCAGTACTACCTTTACTGTACCTGTCATGCAACTGGGTCATGCCTAAGTTAATGAAGAATACTCTTCAGTAGTATTGATTTTGTACTGTATGAACAAATTTATTGCTGTGAATGGCATGCTTATGGATGAGTACCCATCCATTACCTGCAGCGTCTTAACGTGGAAATTGAACATGACACACCACAGCAGTAAACCAGGCACAGGCTGAGAGTTGTGAAGTGAGCCAAAGAGAAGCTATACACCCAAAGCCTGTAGTCTAAACTAATGTAGGTCTGTTCTTTCACAAGACACCCCAGCATGCACTTTCAGCCGTGGCTTGGCTGCTTTCATGCCTACTCCCCTAAAAAGTTTGGATCTGTTTTGGCTACAGTCGTTTTTTACCTTCACAGAGAGTAATTTGTTCCATGTTTAATAATTCAAAAGCCAAATATGAATGATTAATTCAAAACAGCGGAAAGAGAGGGTAGTCCTTTTTTCTATTTCACCAGACATCTAAGAAAAGCTAAAGGAGGTAAAGGAATGAAAGAGACAGATGCTCGTCAGTTTTGCAAATCAAGTATTGCCTAGATTAACTATCAGTGAACTTCGAAGATGGAAGATGGAAGATGTAGGTCGAAAATAAAGATCACATAACTGCAGTAAAGTAAAGTTTTCCAACAAGGTTCAGACTAAATTAAATACAGTGTAGGTGTGATCACACCCGTAAGCTCCTGCAGGGGATTTAAGGAAGGAAATCATGCTAGCTCGGGCCTTTATAAGGCAGCAGGATTATCCATAGCCTTCACATCTTTTCTGCCAACTGGTGTGTCACAGATGAGCCGAGGTCACACACAGCTCTCAACATCTGATAATGTTTTTGTGAGGTCAGCATGTACTGTAAGGTCTTCCCAGGATGAAGAGCGCTTGCCTAGTGTAGCTGGTGAACATCCATTCGCAGCGGCAGCAGCAGCGCAGATGATTTGACCTAGCCGATGCATCCGGTAATGCGATGTGACACCTAAGCTGCACTCTTACTATTCACTACCCACATGTCGGTCACCTCACCAAAATGTGGGGGATTGGATATCTCCTGCTAGGCCACTGTGATCAGATCAAAGGCAGTTCATGCTTGTAAACGAATGTGACATCAGAACAGCAAGCGTGCTTTGGTACTAAATAGGATGTTACACTAAATTCTTAAAACCTGCGATCACAACTAAGTTACAGAGAGACATAATATTTAATGTGATGCCCATTACTGTAATACCCATTACTGTAATATCCATTACTGTAATACCCATTAAATACAAATACAAGGACAAAGCATTAGACAAGATAGTCATTGGTGAGTGTCACTGTACTGTTTCCGAACTGTGTGACTTTTATTACAGAAGCACATGATGTGAGAGACAAACTAGGGTGGTATATGTGGGAATAAAACCAATGAAGGTTGAGATGATTGGAAGCGGAAAGGCAAAGGGAGAAGTACAAAATGATACCACTAACTAGCTCACTTTTTGTTTCTTGACCTTGTGGTTTTTCTTTACTTTTACCAGAATATTGTTAGTGAGAGTGAAGACGTCACATCTCTGCAATGATTTTTAAGTGACTTACTTTAACAATTTATTTTCCATGGTGCAAGCAAAGATTATCTGTGGGCTTCTCACTGGTTCAGTAGACAAGCAAATATATTTAGTTTTGGCTCATTACCAAATCTATTGCTGCTATACAGTACGTTCTCCATGAATCCATCATGCTATGCTGCATTCACAGCAATTGGAAGTTGCCATATTTAGCAGATTTTAACTTATTCATGTTTCAAGTTTGTTTTTAAATGTTACAGGAAAAAGAGCATTGCAAAAGGATAAGACGTTTGTTTCTATCTACCGTCTGACGGCATGTAAAATGAAAAGGAAAGAAAATGACCAAAAACATGTACAAGTGCATAATGTATGTGCATCACATCACAGGCTTTTCCTGCAAACATCCCTAATATCATACATATATACATTCAAACATGGATGGGTCACAAATCTTATACACACTCACTGGCCAAGATACACATGTACAATACATTCCAATACAGTATTTCTGCCATGACCTGGTCCTGAGCCCGGACAAAAGGGGAGGGCTGTGGCATTAAGGGCATCCGGCGTAAAAACTTATGCCAAATCAACGCGTGGAACATGTTCCGCTGTGGCGACCCCTGAGGGGACAAGTGAAAAGCCGTTGATGTATTTGTCAGAAAGGTGATTATTCTATTCTCTATTCATTATTGAGGTCACAGTGGGTGGTGAAGATGAGAAATCGTAACATTATAAAAGTAGAATTCATGACAGAGCTGCTTGGTTGGATTGCATTTGGTTGTACAGATGTTCTAATAAAGTGGCCAGTAAATGTAGTTCCAATGTGGAAAAGAGATTATCTATTTCAAATGTAACTTACACAGTTTCACCTTTGAGCTCTCGAATTGCCCTAATGACCAGATACACAGGGTATTCTAACAATGAAGTGCCTAACTACCTCTCTAAACCGAGGTCCCCCCCCCAGGATATTCAGCAAAGATCAGAAATGCAACATCAATCAAATAAGAGCATGTGAGCCACGACTGTGAATGATAATCTTGGAACTGGCCTTTGCTTTGTCTTGTTCTTCAAGTCTTATTAAATGTTTCATTCTCTAGTTTTTCTGTGGAAGTTTTTTTGACCACTGTCCTTTACAGCTAAGTGGAGAGCTTTGGAGGGACGCTCGAATGTAAGAGCAATGTAATGTAAGTGCACTCTAAAGTGAGAGGGATGGTTAATGGAGAGAAATGAGACAAATCACTAATGACAGAGGCTGGTCCTTTGGTCCTTGCCCTTAGTTAGACTTTCTGGTTGAGAAAAACTATTTTTTAAATAGATTCATGCTTCCCTGGCAGATCTGATGATCTGCTGTTTGATTTATTTTGTTGATTTTAATGGTTTTGTTTGGAGCCACTTGAACAAGATTCATCAACCAGCTCTGCATCATTTAAATAGTAACTGTGTTACTGATGGAAGACTGAAACGAAATTATCCAGTCCAATTGAAAATTGGATGAAGGTTGTTTAGGCTGTTTTGCTGATGTTTTGATAAATTTGCATGTCCCGCCGGTTGAGTAGAAATCATCTGACCCCAATTAGGTTTTAGATCCTTCAACTGATGTTATCCAAAGTTGTTGATGTTTTGAAGGCGTTTTATCAACTGAGGCATGATGAAAACTGTGAGAAATATGTACGTTCTGAAAAACTGCAAATACTCACTTCCATATAGCACAAGCAGTTTTGGTAAGTTTCACTTTCCTGTCCAATTTGGCATGAATGATGTTGGATTAGTAACCACTCCACAAAGATAGAGATATGGGTTTTATGCTTTTCCCAGCTTGTCGCCTGATGTACCCTGCAACCCCCTGGGACAGCAGGCAGAAAAGGGTAAAGTGCTGAGTGAGTTTAGTGTGGCATAAATCATTCTTTGTGTTTGGCATAAAAGAGTTGGGGTCCATTATTCATCAAGACTGAACAAAGGGCCAACAAGCATTTACCAAGCAGTGTGATAATGGGTTTCCCAGTTGATGGAAGGGAGACACAGCAAACACATTCACACACACACGCATATCACACAATATATTATGTTTTGAACATTTAGCATATTGCTGCTGCTGCAGAATAACTGTGCATCTCAAGTTTTGGCATTCAGCTCATCTTTGCACATGAACTGAATATTTATACAGTCCATTAAGTCAGGCCATATGAATGATCCGATATTGCTGGGAAAATAACATTTTCAAATGTTTTACCAATCTTGAGCATTCATGTGTTGTGGGAGCATAAACTATACAGTACATGTTTCTGTTTAAGCATATACAGTACCGAAGGGGGGATAACAGCCCTCGAAAGCATTTTATTTTACACGGGCGCACGTTATTTAGTTGCCTCATGTTTCATCTTAATGGAACATCACTATTCATAAATGTTCCTTGCTGTGCTCCATAGCTGTCAGTTGTAAGCTCAATCCAAGAGTATTGATTGATGTAAATGTTTAACGTGACGTAGTTGATAGTTCTTCTTCAGGTAGAGTAGATGCAGAGAAGTTTGTCCTTTCAGCAATAAGCAGAGCATAGTTAGTATCGCAGTAGTGAAATACAGTGGCACATTGAGTTATGGCATTCAGGACAGTTTGGCAGTGTTTGCAGATTGTGTGGGAGTGTCTGTATGTACACACAGAAATACTGTAGAGTTTTTACTAAATTTACAGTTACTCTATGAGTTCAATAACTGTGTGCTTTTTTGCTCTAGTAAAGTACTTCGATCCAGACTACAATATCTCACTGTCTATCTCATTAACCAAAATAATTTATGGGAAATACATTCACAATAGCACCTCCGTGCTTGAGTACACGGCTGTGCACTGTCAAATCAAAGTGTCTTATTTTTGGTTCTAAATGTCTAACGTTAATGTCTGTAAGGGTGATGGGTTGTCTGTTTGGGGACCTGCCGGAGTTCCTCAGCTAATGTGATGAGACCACAATCCCAAAATGTAGGATGCCCCATGCCCTTTTGTATAAAGCAAACATACTGCTACTTTTAATAATCTTCAAAAAACAGCTATAACAATATTGGCATTATGCAGTAAGGCACACACTGTATAGATATAGATTCAACCCGATTATAGCCCCCATCTTGTAATGTTCGGAAAAATTCACCGAACATTGAAAGACCAAACAGCCAAACAACCAGCAGTCCTGCCCCAAGGTTATCGGTTGGATTTGTGGCACTTTTGCCTGGTGGCTGCATGTTTAAAACAAGTTTATTGTAAAACTATTGAAGTAATATTTTACATGCTATAGCAAAACCACCAGGTCTTTAGGTTTTGGCTGACTGGTGTACAGACTGGGTTGTTGGAGAACACAAAAATAATGTAAGCATCATCTCGCCAGCTCGTCATATTTTGTAGAATGTTTTGTAGAATCACAAAAGGTGAAGCTATATTTCCTTCTTTCTGTCAACACTGGGGAAACAGCTATTGTTCTGTGCAGGTGTTCAGTTTCAGCTCCTCGTGGTGGGGGAGTGAGTGGTGAGCAGGGAAGTCAGAGGTTCGGGTTGAGAGGAACGTCTTAGGGAAACATATAGTGTGAGTTAACACTTTATACATGATTGATAAAAGCTGCACAGTATCTGTCCGGCTTTAAGGGTCCCAGTGGATTGTCTGAGCTACGTGTGCTTTCCTTCACAACAGTATGACGTTTTGTATGCTGTACTCCTGCCGAGCTGCTGTAACAAGGCTTTTCAGAATCACAACAGAAAATCCAAAGCCTCCAACTCGTCATCTGAAAGGCAAGGACATTGTCACAACAACAAGCACGTCACATTCTCTATTGTGTTGTAAGCGTAGGCTATGAGTGATAATGGTTGTGGCCACAGAGGGAATAGTAGAGTGAATAGAGTGATAGTAGAGCTAGTTAGCAGGGTTAAGGGTTAAGGAGCAATTTGTAATAAGTAATTCAGTTATGAGCCATTGTAAATGGGGCTATTGCAAGCGCAATCTAAAAAAAAAAAGTTAAAAAAGTTAAAAACTTCTTTGAGTAATAATTAACTTCAGCTCCACACCTAACTTAGAAGTCATTTTTAAAATCACATGTCTCAAACATTTCCTCAATCTACAGTTCTAATGGCAAAAACCTTTAGGTCAAATCTTCAGTAATGTTCGGGTTATTCCCCAGATGCTTGTCTAACAGGAAGATGGCTCCCCATTCATTTCATTGCAGAAATTGCCATTAGTGAAGCTTACTGGATGGCATCAAAAAGCCACAAAGAGCTGTACACACTCAGACAATGTCACAGCGGGATGTTCACACCAAGATGCTAGACTTAAGATAGGACTTTGTCATATGACATCAAATATCATCAATTTTATTTCTATGATAAAATTTGTCACATCATGACATTGACTATGCAACTGAGTGACCATGTGTATGCATACACGCCATTACTGTGGACATTTAACAATGCTAAAACAGAGCAATCATAGTGGAAGGTCAGGCACAGTTCTTGAACATCCTCGAAAAAGAGCATCCTCAATCATTTGGAAATGATATCAGCAACAAATCAGAGGTGAATCAAGCATCTACGATTTGTAGATTTGGTCAGAAACATGAACCAACATGAAATTTGATATATGACCTCAGACACACCAATGAAAGGAAAACATGGCAGAGGTTAGATCAACAAACTTGAACTACTTAAATTCCGAAAGGTTGGTAACACTTTATCATAATGGTCCCTCACTAAGCATGAATTAATCCTTAAATTAATGTGCAACTTATCATGAGTTAATGCATAATTACTTACTATCACTTTTACACAGTAGCATTTAAAGTAGCTTCTATTTAAAATAAGGCATGTCAGCTATTATTTCAACGTGTGACAGACATATTAAATGACATTTACTGTGGGTGTGTGTTTTATGAGCATTCAGGGGGTTTTCCACCTGCGGATGTGTGTGTTTGGTCCAAGAGCACACTCATAACCTGGATAGTTCATAGCACCACAGTTTAGTGACACATTAACAGAAGAGGCTGTTTACAGCAGACATATGACTTTTCTAAACTGTGATGTTACGACCAAGATTTACTAGACACAACCCACCGCATGCATCTGACGTACATTCCGGTACATAAACCTCCCTGTTATAAATCACCTAACACAAATGGAAAACAAAAGAAATGTGGAGATGACGCTAGACATGCAATTAACAAAATCCCTTATTTCACTGTGGACAATGCCAATGTGCAACAGCTTTCTGGAGAAAAGAGTCACTGTTACAATAAAATGTGCACAAGGTCACAGCAGAAAATGAAAATAATTGTTGAAGTTACCACTGTTCGCTGTCGTGGGTAATGATGCGCTCCACTCATCTCTCAATAGGGAGAAAAACACAGTGACCTGCTGTGACTTAGTTAAGTAACAGAAACGGAGTTATAATTCTTCATCTGTTTAGTAAATGTGAGGCAGAATCAAAAACAAACGTGCTAAAGTTGTGATGCTGTGATGCAGACTTTTCTCATTTGGTATATCTAAAAGTTTCTATACTGATATTGCTTTTGATGAATGAATGAATGAATGAATTTATACTATATGTTGCATATTAACCACGGCTGGCTGACAGAAATTGTATACTGTTATGTTCGGATTAGTGGAGAGCATCTAATGCCGTAATCCTCATTATGTCCAAAAACATCTTGCAGTTTACTCTTGCTCACAAAAATTATGTTATATCGAAGATACTATTTAAACAGAGCCATGAGTCAACTCTTTCTCTATAAAGATCTGTTGGTAGAGGCCTTGGGCAAGATAAGGCAGGTTTACTTGTATAACACTGTTCAACAACTGGCAATTCAGTTCCTTTACACAACACATGAAAGGGCATTTACAAAAGACAGATCTACTTTACAGGTAAATATCTTCTTGGAATTAATTAGTCTGTTATTGAAACAATACATTTCAAGAGTAGGAGTGCACACAGTACACACACAGTACACACACACACACACACACACACACGCGCGCACACACACACACACACACACGCGCACACACACACACACACACACACACGTAAACAGAAGACGAAGGCCAAAAATTTATAGCATATTTGAAATACTACAGGTATCAGTAGCATTGCTCTTGCCCTCATTCCAATAGAAGGTCTGTGATATTTTCATGTTCCAGAAATAAAAGGTCAGTAAGAAAATAGGAGCTTGAAAAAAAGCACAGTCCTCAACTCCTGCCTTTATGTTACATGGTAGTGTCTACTGACTCAGGAGCTAGTTGGATACAACTCCTCCTGTCTCTTTCCATTTGCCGAGTCACGATGTGAAGACATATAATAGGTCGTGCAGCTTCTTCAGCTATACTAACTGTTGACTAGATGCCAAATTCAAAGAAAGTGAGTCGGCTCACTTTCTTTGAGGAGCTGCGTGTGGTATCCTTGGCAACTAAACTTGTTAAACATTTTTTTTAAAAGGTCAGAAGTAAAAAGGGAAGAAGTAGTGAATTAATTCCTCCCCCACATCTGAGACCCGGTCTGAGCTTACTTAGTTTACGAGGTGTCCTTTGAGAGGGCACGTATAGTCAGTGACAGAAGCAAAAGGACAGTGACAAAGATATAGGGGCTCTTCCCACTCTCTCTCTCACATTATCATGAGAGGGATGATGATCTCGCTGGGGAATACTTATTCACCTACCCACTAACAGATTTTGGTCAGAACTCATTAGTTGTAGAGTGAGCACACATGATTTTCACAAAAAAGTTTGCAAATTTGGGGATTTGCGTGGACTGCTGCCCACAGTAGAAGCTGTACATACTGGTTGTACAATTTGGCTCTTATTTGTAGCACTTTACATACCATATTACTCACTAATGTAAGATTGTTTCTAAGCATATCCCACTGATATTACAGCAAGCATGTATATTTCATTTTCTTGAAACAGATAAAGGTCTTTAAAAGCTTTGTGGCAGCATCACAAATCTGGAAATCCATTAAAACATTGACAGTGTGCAGAAATTGGTAAATGCATAACAAGTAGGAAAAATCCATCCAGAAGTAAACGTAACTGGTGCAACAAGCTAGACTGTCATACTAATGTTGACTCCAGCGACACAGAAAATTGTCTTATTTCTTAGCTTCACTCCACTGACAACACTGTGGCCTGCATTCTTGAATGACACCATGCTACATAACCCAAAAGACCGGAGACACAGTGAATGAATGCCTACAAATTTCTGTTGGGCTTTCAAACAGTGCTGGTCAAAAAATGATGCTCTTGTTCTTATGCATATGTAAATTTTAGGATTAAAACAAACATTTAGAATAAAACAGAGCAAACGGATATTATTCTCATACACGAAAGGAGATTGTGCTTTACATTTAAACACTTAGAAGTTGGAAACTATTTACACTGACAGTTATAAGTGCAATTACATTGACTTTAATTACTTAGCGATGAAGAAGATATTTGGAGGAGAGTGCAGCACTTTAGTAGTACTGTATTGTACAAGTACAATACTTGATGACCTGAAGTGTGCACTTCTGAGTGATTTAAACAAGCAGGGAAATAATTGTGCTTTTGACTTCCATATGTGGGGCCATTAATTAAACCAAATGCTGCATAGGCCTTATCCTTTAATCATTATTCACTGTGTATTATGGAAAAATATAATAAAAAAATTTTCTGACTTGGTTTTTTAAAACCAATCTTTGCTGGCAAAGGGCAAAAACCACAATAATGGAGGGAATGGAGCCACACAATTGTTGTCCAACATATAAATAAGACGTGGATCACATTTCAAGATGTGTGAGTGCCTTTAAAATGTCTTAAGGGCTAGAAGAGCTGAGAGAAGCTCTCTTAGGGTGCCATTATCTGAGTGAAGTGGCTGAAACACCAGTACCAAATTAAGGCCGGATGATGTTGTCAGAGTCTGATGGGACAGGGAGTCAGAAACAACTTTAAATAATGTGTGTGATGGCAATAACCGGTGTTTTTTTTTTTCTTCTTAAAGTATAGATGTGCTGCACGTCAGTGTTGAGCATAAAGGAGCTAAAAGAGAAGCATTCAAAGAACATGCAAATTTTTTTAGTGAACTGCAAACTGAATGTGTCATATACAGCTAAAGAATGTAAACGTGGGCATTGTGAACCTTTTGGATCCCTACACTTTTGTCAACTGCTGTTTGTTTTCTCCTTCTATTTTTCACTCAGTGTGTGTGTATGATTTTTCAAGGACAGATAAAAAGTCACTGTCGACTGCTGAGCTGACCACAAGAAGCCAGCAATAGCGATGCATGACACGCAAGCATTATCACAACGTGACACTTTACCACTGAAAAAGAAAGTTTCACTTGGAAATGAAATTTAAATAGTTAAAAATGTCCTTTTGTCAGGGATGACAAGATTACAGAACTGCACAGTGTGTTGTTTGTGCATTATTTAAATAGATCTAACATATTATTAAGTGAGCTTGAGGTGCTGATAAGTGGGATTTCATTACAGTTGAATAGAGACAGGCTATCTGTCTCCCCTGTTTCATGTCCTAATGTTTAGCTAAGCCAACCAGCTTAATTACAGTGTACAGTGGTGTCAAACATGGCAAGTGAGCAAATTAGAGCATTTTGTTTCTACAAACAAGTGCAACACTAAATGTCCAAAAATATTAACCATCATTTACATCTGAAAGCTTATTGCTCACCCTTTAATATTATAGCAGACCTTGTTTGTGTTGCCAGTTTTGTCTCACACATGCTTAGATGACGTGTATAATGGATTTGCTTCTTTCCAGTTAGCCCTACCCTAAAGTCACCTTGCCTTTTATTTTGGATCTGTTCAACAAGCCCAAAGGTATTAATGTACCTGTTGACTGTTAGTCTAATGGACAGTGCTGAGTTTATGTGAACCTGTTAAGTTGCTGAACTTCTTCTGTTCTTTTATATTCAGCTCTTTAGTGTAAAGCCAATAGGATAATAACTTTGTTATCCAAGGACACCCTGCGCTGACAGGGATGAGCACAGTGGCTGTTCGAGGAGCAATCCATTTATTACTGTGGCACTAATAACTGCCTATCATCTCTATTGCAGTGACAGCCAGTAAACCACTGATAGGGACAGGTGGTGTGCTGTGTAGCGGAGGCTATAAAACAACCATGCTACCTCTTTACAACAATTACGAGAAACTAAAACAGACATTAATAAAGGTGTCAGGGCTCAAAGTCAGAGGGGTGGAGGTGCTGTGTGGGACCAGGTGCCTTTAGAGAACACACAGTGGTTCTGTAAATAGCTCACCATTTAAAATACAAACCAAAAATAAGGCAAAGCATGATGCTTTTAAATTCTATTTTAGGGAGGGGGATTGAAAACCTGACTCCTTTAGGAAGCCTACATCTGACCAAAGGTCTTGAATCATGTCAGCTCATGGATCATTTTTTTGTCATTTCATTGCATTATTGGTAGTTCCATGTGTATTAGCCCGTACTGTAAACCTGCAACACTTGGTTTACAAGTAGAAAGTAGAATGAGGTCTAGTTCACGCTTTATAAAATCTGATATGTGAAAGCCACAAGTTTGACAATATTCCATCAAAATAGACTAACAGTCCGGATCCATGCTAGTGGTTCTGCTACCTTCACACTACCAACTACTCTAGTGTAGTTCTGGTGGTATATTGTGTTCACCATCTTAATAATGTGCAATTTTACATTTGTTTTGTGAGTTTTCTCTTGGCAGACACGCTAACAATGTCTGTGATTTGTTTTGACAAGCCAATATTTTTTCTGTCTAAGTACTTACATTAGATAAAATATTAAATGCACAAGGCAAAGAATTAAGTAAGTGTTTTGTCTAAATTTTGACCTTGTCAGGTGGTCAACTCCCTACTTTGCTTTGTTCTGGAATCCAGACTCCCAGCTGTTGCAGAACTCCGTCACAGCCTATGTGCATAAATTGAGCTTTTCACGGTTGCATCTCTGGGGTCCTTTTGTCTTGCACAGCTGGGTGAACTGAGCAACCACACTAGCAATGGATGATAGCTTTTGCAGGGCAAGGGATTTGTCACCAGTAGTGTGACCACACTTTTAACAACAGGATTTGACATAAGAAAACCAAATTGTAAAAGAAAACCAAATTCTAAAATAAGGATGTCAAACAACTTTAAAAAAGTTTTTTTTTATGTTTGGTTAGATAATTAAACACAGAAAAACAAAACAAGACAACTAACCGTTATCCAATCTTATTTTTTTGTCTTACTGGACATGGAAGTCTGGAATTAAAATAATTTAAGGACATTCCTGATTTTATTTCATTTAAAAATTAAAATTTGATAATGTCCGCATTTTAGTACAGCTGAATTTTATGTGAATGTCAATATAGCCACACTGGAGTGGCTGAAAATGCTTACAGCAAGTCTTTATGTGAAAAGGTAAATTAAAAATATTTTCAGACCTTGGATATTATACCACATTATAGCTCCCTACTCACCCTGATGCTACAGAAATTAAAAGACTAATTCAAGAGTAATTAACTTGCTTAATTACCTGCATGACTTGGGAACATAATCAGTGGGAAAATAAATATTTTGTAATTAGGGTGAACTGACCTTGATGAGCTTAATGTGAAGTTCGGCCCAGGCACAAGGAGTCCTCAACATCAGAATATTTATATGTTTGCCAGCACAGAACACAGAAAGTGTTCAGTTGCAACATTTAGAAATTCTGGTAAACATATTGTTACATATTGTGTTAGGTGGTGATTGTCAAGAATCTTTGACTGCACGTAGGCTAAAACAGTACCAACATCTATTCACAGACTATTTGACACCAGTCTGACCTAAGCTCGAGTAGCAGTCCTTCTGACAAATCTGAGGGAAGAAGCACGTCTGTCCAGGGATGACTCATTTTGGCTTATGCAACAGTCTAAATGAGAACTCTTGCTGCTATTTTACTCACTCACTCTAACCTTAACCTGAGCACAGGAGAACAAACAGAACCTGACGCAAAGAGGTACAAGTTCATTTGAAATAAAAGAACTAAAAAGAGTAAGGCTGAGTGTTCACACATCAATGGGAAAGAGATTATTCCTTTGCGTCCTAGTCAAGGAGTAAATTACAGCTCGGCTCAGGGTGTGCGGTGTGCTCGGCCAGCGAATCGACTCAATAAGAACCTCTCTCCTATGGAGGTTCCTCTAAGAGAAGAGGAGAGCTGAAGCTTTCTTTGGTGCCTGGGGATGTTGTCTGCTCTTTGAGAAATCCCCAAACTCTTACGAGATGTTGCTCTTCGGTCTATGGCAGCTCAGAATAAATACACTTCGAAGTAAACACTGCTTCATTTTGTTCTCATGTATTTTTACCAAAACACAAAGCCTTAAAAGGCCTTAACTTAAGGGTTAGCTGGTAAATTATTTTGCAAATGTTTGATTTCCCCCTCTGTCCCAACCATAGTTTGAACAAGGAATTTGTTGTTTTCAAATGTTCCCCATTTCGGCACTCTCGTGCAATGTATGTGGAAAAAACAAATCTTGTGAGCTGTGAATAAACACTTCTGACTGCTGGATAAAAAGGAACCAGGCTATACTGAGGGAGTTTTTGATGGTTTGATTTCAGGCGACGTCTGCATTTCTATGCCCGCTTCACTCACAACTATATAAAAAAAGATATTCTGTCTAAAATGGGCAATTCTAAATTTGGGTTGGCCTAAAGTACAATGACATAGGAATTATAAAAACCTCCACAGTGAAAAAAGGGAGGATTCTACGGCGGAAAGTTTCCGTGGGAAAAAGAGTAATTTACCAGACTTTCCTCCTGTCCTGTTTCTTTCTTTCTAGTAGAGGCTGTTCTGAATTTGAATCTAGTGCAGCTTAGTAAATATTTCACTGCATTTCCCCTCTCAGACATAAAAGGTTTGAGACGTGCTCCTGCAGATGACTGACCATGACCGGTTACACTGTTTTACTTTTCTATGGCCTAGCTGCTAGCCCAGCGGAAGTAATGATATTCTCCATTAGCTTGGCCACGCAATTTGTCTGGGTTATCCCTGATGCCTGTGGCTATATACCAAATTCTCCAGAGGAATGAAAATATCTTCTCTCGACTCCCCGTGTGTGCCACTGTATCTATTAGACACATGCTGATTTATGGGAGGCGATTATAATCCCTTTTCTCTTCAAGAATATATCACAATAGTCACACATTTTCATCATTCTACTTCTGTAGCAAATTTCATCCACCCATCCATCCATTATCTGTAACTACTGTGTTCAAGGGCACAGGGGGCTGTAACCTATCTCAGCTTTCATTAGGAGAGAGGTGAGGTACATCCTGGACAAGTCACCAATCCATCTCAGGGTTACCACAGAGAAACCGACACAGACCAACCATTCACATTCACATTCTTATCTACGGGCAATTTAGAGTCACCAGTTAAACTAACATCTATGTCTTTGCACTGAGGGAGGACACTGGAGTATCCAGAGGAAACAAACAAAAGCAGAGAGAGAGAACATGGAAACTCCACACAGAAAGGCCACAGCCAGCAGGTATATTTAAACTGGGGACCTTTTAGCTGTGAGGCGGCAGCACTAACTGCTCTACCACTGTGCTGCCCTACCAGCATAGCGGAATTTTACTATTAAATTGATATAAAAAAACAAAGCAAAACCCAGAGCCCAGAACATAACTGTGCTATCTCCTTTCTCTTTCAATGTCTGTCTTTCTTTCTCTCCCTACTGGTACAGCATAGCAAAATGTAGAGGTATGCATATTCAGTAATTTAAAACTGACACATATTTATGTCTGTGCATTAGTTTCTGTTATGGCTCTTGCCAGTATTAGAAGACAAATACCACAGCAAGTTTTAGTATACGGTAGACTTACAACACTGCACCTGTCTATAGTTGATTCTCCAACTCGACTCACAGATGGATGTTTTTCACAGATGGATGTTTTTTCTCCTAATGCTTGTTTTTTCCTGGTCTCTCTTATTTATTATGATACGTCAGTGCAGAAATGAGCATTGCGATCCCTATTTCCTGTTGGAAAACTTGGGCTACATTGATTTCTTTCCAGTTTGTGACATCCTGGCCTATTTGTCTTTTTTGGGGTGGGTAAACAAAAAAATAAATCAAAACAAAAGAAATCCAGGTGTTACTGTAATGTATACTAGCATACAGATTTTACAGTAGTTTCTACCTTTGTAAACGTATTTTCATCTATTCATTTTGCATGTTGCTTTGCTGTTGTGGTTAGTTGTCTTTGTCCATAAACCTTGTTTGGTCCGTGTTAATATGCCTTTTATTTTTACAGCATCCTGTTCTTGCCTCTCTGGGGTCAGTAAAGTTTAATCTCTCTGTGTCAAAACACACAAGATAAAACCAGCTGGAGATCCCTCAGTTGTTCACGTCAGCTTAGCTTGCTAAAATACATGCAGGAAGCTGTGTAATGAAGTGTTGTGGTCTCATCCAGTCAGGCAGTTATTTGTTTCTTTAAGGGTGGCAAAAGCATTTTGAAACCAATGAGAGTGTCTCCAACTTCCGACTCAAGAGTCAGTGGTTGTGGTGATCTGACTGCAGCTGACTTCCTCATTACTGACTACATTTGGTCGAATACATTCAGAAGGAAGCGGTGTGTTAGTGCTTATTCATAATGTATCCCTAAGATTTCCCACAGCGTGCAGTGTACCCATCTCAGGATCTGTCTTGCATATATTTGACATTGCTTGCCTACATTGTGTTCAGTCCCACCTGAAAAGCTTAATTACATGTTAGGGGGGGTTGTAAGCTAGTGAGAGCAGCGGTTTGGAGGGACTGAGGATGGAAGAAGCTGGGGTTGTTATGTAATATTCACTGAGCCAAGGGGACGTGTAAGGAGGACATGATGATAGTGTGCAGCACCTGAGTTTAAATGGGACCCACGAACCACAAAACCACAAAAATCTGTCTGGGCTTAAAATATGAGATTTCTAAGGATTTGTTTTATTTTTCACTTTGCTTGATTTCACCAATGAGACACCTTCTGCTGGCTGTCTTTCCTTTCTTGTGTGTCATGTTATTCTCTGCCACTGCAAGTCCACCTTAGATGCCATAGGCACCTGTTTCAGATAAATGATAGGTATTTCACTGGTTGTCGTGGCAACACTGACAAATTCTTAAACGCGTTAGATGTACCTTAGGTCACGTGCCTCAGGTGCCTTTGAAAATATAGTATAGGAGCTAAAAGGGTTTGACTCTGCAGCCTTTTAAGCTGATTAAAAAACATCACATTGGTGTTACTGTATGCCTGTGTGTGTGCGTGTGTGTGCGTGTGTGGAGGTAGGGCAAGCATTATCAAGTGCTTTCAGTTTCAGTGTAGTTGCAGCCTTATGTATTGTCCTTTATGAGTGATTCTGATCTAGATCGATACCACTTGGCACTGATTGTGGTTAATAAGCTATGGTGTGCTACAGAGATGCCAGACTAACTAAAAACTTGGATTAGTAGTGTGTTGGCATTTTCTGCTGCATTGTGCCAGCGAAGCTCTAAAGGTGAACTGGAATAGACTTTAGTATGTAACTTTGCAATTTAGTATGTTTAAAGTTGTTTAATTATTGTCTTCAATCTAAATCTAATAGTATATTACATAGGGGCAGATTCTACACAGCCCCATGGCATGTGTGACGAGTACTCAACTGTGCTGCAGAAATGCAACGTCTAAAAAGCTCTTGATGAAGAATCCCACCCACCCTGTGCTAAATTCAATTACCACACAGCTGTTGGCATCACTGGTGGACAGGGAGGTGAATTGGCCAATGCTCCCTGCAGCTTTTTATCTTGTGATTAACAATAGCATGGAAACCAGAAAAACAGCCCTGAACCTCAAATGCACATCTCTCATCAGTGATGCATTTGATGCTGATGATGGCTGCGGGCATACAGCCGCAACACGCTGAGATGTACACACAGATCTATCATTTTGTGAGAAAGATTCTATTTCCCTGGTTTTATACAAATTCAAGCCTTTCACACCTCACTTTATCTTTATTTTCCTGACACCTCCAGCTGCTATTTGAAACCACTAAGCAGCCCGTTTGATTGATGGCTCCTGCTCTACCTGCTAAGCTCCCCCAGAGCTGAAGAAAACAGGTTAATGGCCCCCGAGGCAACAACACAGCTTAGAACCTCTCATTGAACTGTCTCCCTTTGAAATGGGTGGTCCTCTATCGGAGGGCAATACACTACAGTTCCATCTTAATAAAACAGGCTCAAAATTATTGTGATTCAGGCTGTCTGATTGCATTATAGAAGCATGTATTGCAGCTAATAGAGCTACTGTGCTGGACAAGGCATTAAAGTGTTTTAGAGGGATATGTTAAAGGTTCCTATGTTGAACAGCTGCCTGCATGTCAATACTCATGCCTCTTTTGTCTCGTTTCCTCGCAGGTATTTGGGGATCACACGGCCTCTAACTTACCCAGCTCGGCAGAACGGTCAGCTGATGGCAAAAATGATCCTGGGGGTGTGGTTGGTGTCAGCATCCATCACCCTGCCACCTTTTTGTGGCTGGGCCAAAAATGTCCACACAGCCAGTGTGTGCCTCATTAGCCAAGACTTTGGCTACACCATCTATTCCACAGCCGTAGCCTTTTACATCCCAATGCTGGTCATGCTTGTCATGTATTACAAGATCTTCAGAGCAGCTCGTAAGAGCGGTGCAAAGCACCGCTTCACTGACCTTTCGCGCCGGGAGCGCCTTGAAACTGTGGCTAGTGATGCACTGCGCATGCAAGGCCTGAAGCCGCCTGGTGTGGCAGAGGAATGTGCTGCCTTGTCCCGCCTGCTGAACCGTGAGCGCAGAAACATCTCCATCTTCAAGCGGGAGCAGAAAGCAGCCACAACACTGGGGGTGATCGTGGGCGTGTTCACTGTGTGCTGGCTGCCATTCTTCATCCTGACCACTGCTAGACCCTTTATCTGTGGAGTGGAGTGTAGCTGTGTGCCCATCTGGCTGGAGCGTACACTGCTGTGGTTAGGCTACGCCAACTCTCTAATGAACCCGTTCATCTATGCTTTCTTCAATCGAGACCTACGCTCCACTTATCGTGACCTTCTTCGCTGTCGTTATCGCAACATCAACCGTCGACTATCTGCTGTGGGAGTGCATGAGGCTCTCAAGGTGTAATTCAGGGCACTTGTGGATCATATTTCTCAAAAAGTTTTTTATTTTGGCCCTGTACTAATACACTTGGTGCTTATAGGAAGACACATACACAGCAGGCCTGTAGATAAGACACGGACTGACAGAATGGGAGTCACTGTCTGGCTCCTCCACAAAGACAGAGAGACAGCTCGATAACTTCAGTGTGTACAACTCAGTCATTCTATTTCGGGAACGAAAATCATAGGGCATACTCCGTGGGCTATTCAAGTTGACACTGCTTTTGTGCATACAGTATGCCATATTTCCGTCCTGGACCATGATTTATGTTGGTATAATGTGACAAAGGAAATGACATGTAAACACAATCAATCACCCCAGGGCTTTTAAAAGCAACGGGAAGCCAACAGACTTCTATATGATAATAATGTTGATGTTTGATAAGCAAAAACATGTTTTGTGCACTATGTCGTCTGAACATCTTCACATCAAACATGTATTTGAGCACATCCCAGTTTAATTTCAAAGAGGAGGTGAACACTTTGAGGTTTACTGTGCTTTGTGCCAGAATTAAATAAGTGTTATTCTATAGTATTTATATCACTTTATCTCCAGCCATAGCTTTCAATTTAATATATTCACTAAATTTAACAAGAGCACCTTAAATGTATCACAAAACATTGAGAGTGATGCCAAGGGAATGGAAGTGGGTGGAAAATGGTGGAAAAATGTAACATGAAGAAAACGAATTCCATTCATTAAATCTCAGTGTTTGTTGCTTTGAAATAAAGTAGTTTTAGTGTGTGTATGAAGCATATTTGTTTGACATACCACTGTATACGCAACTCATCAGATTCTGAATAGTGAATGGCAGAAACACTTTATCACACTCAAAATGAATATAAACTACACTTGGTACAGTACGTGTGAGAAACATGAATCTGCTGATGTTTTTTTTTTTTTACTCGTGGTATTTTTGCCTTGATCAAGTTTATTCCCGATTTTGCTTCTGATTTACTGACAGCAAACTAAACAAGTTGAAATTCTGCAGTTTCCCTTTGTAATAATTTAGGATATAGCTAAACTTAACAATAATTTACAATTTTGAGACTGGGTTGTTGAATGTGTTCCTATCTCCTCTTTTTTCATCAGGATGTAGTAACTTCCCTCCTGACTACATTCCCATTGAAACTCTTTTATAACCCATAAGAATCTCTGCCAAATGTTATCATTCAGCAGTGTGTGTTTTTTCTACCTCGATTTTTTTGACAATACTGTACATTTCCTCCAAACAGATGTAATGCTGTCTAGCATCATTTTGTAATTAACTGCTATTTTATATTGTACGAGATCAATCCTTCTCCAGCTGCTCTGTGATTGCTCTGTTTGACTGCTTTGTTACCTTCAGACAAAAGCTGGACTAAGCATTCCATCACTTTGTAAATAAAGAAATCACTTAGTTATAACATCACTGTGGCCTACATTGCACATCAGATGTTATACAGTGCCTATAAAGTATTCCCCCCCAGTTTGAAGGCTTGTAATTATTGATAAAAAGATCATTTTATAAACAAAGTAAAAACAGATTCCTGCAAAGCAAAGTTAATTAGATATTATCTAAAATGTAAAATAAGTGATTGCAGTAGGCAGTCACCCCTGTGAATATTGAATAGTGACTTGCCTAAATGAATACTGGAATAGTTGGTTAAATGATCATCTGAGTCTAGTGATTGTTTAAAATGACTGTAGTATAAAAATACCAGACCTAGTCGCTGAATTAGTATGCTAGCCAAAAACTACACCATGAAGACAAAAGAATTCGCAAAGCAACTCTGTGAAAAGATTATTGGGTGGGGTTAAATCGATCATAATGAAATTGAAGAAAAATGAAACAGGCGTAATTCTGCCTGCACCAAACCTTCCTCAAAAACTTTTTATAGGAAAGGGGCTAGTGAGCTGCTGTGATGAGGGAGTGTGTAGAAAAAAGAGGATGCTTTCAAACTAGATGCTATGTTTGGTGGATAGCAAACATTGCACATTATCAAAAATACACTATTCCCACTGTGAAGCATAGTTGTGGCAGCATAAGGCTGTGGGGATGCTTCTCTGCAGCAGGACCTACAAGGCTTGTGAAGGTAAAGGGGTGAAATTAATGTAGAAAAATAGAAGAAAATCCTGGAGGAAAAAAAAGATAGTTTGTCTAGGGAGACGATTTGTTTTCCAGCAAGACAATGGCCCAGCCAAAGTTTTTTTTTTTGTGTGAATGTTGTCAACAAAGCCAAATTACGACCACGATTCAATGGTAAAAGAAAAAAAACTGAAAACTTTCTCTTAGACACTGTGCATTCATGCACTGCTTTCTAGTTTTACAGAAAGTATCCTTGTCAAGCGTGATGCCGTTTTTCATCAAAAGCTATACTGACTCGATTGATATGTCTATCATGAGGGAAAAGACACAAAACATTCATAGCATTTTTTTTAATGACCAAGTGTTGCATTGCCAAGGCCATCATGTTACCACAAGGACATAAAAAACAACTCCTTTCTTCCTTCTCTGCTTGGAGCAAAATCTTTTATTCAGTGTGTGGGTGACAGCTGTCTTCTTGCTTTCATGAATGAAACTGTCCTGTGGAGACATAAGGAGTCTGACGTTGTGTCTAGTGGTCAGAGGTTTTGCAGTCCAAATACTCAAACCAGTGGGAATAAGTCACACTAAAAAAGCTGTGTTAGATGCTAACATTAGCATGCTAACATTCATGCATAACATTAACAATGACTGTATTAAAAGAACATCCACTGGCCAAAAAAAAAAAAAAAAAGAAATAAGTTGTGAACACATAATGGCGATCGCCTTTAAGTCAAATATTGTAAACGTGTTAACAAGAAGTCATGATTTTGCCTGCTATTTACAGATCCAGCAGATACAGAAAAACATTTACAGACATAAATGAAAATGTTGTTACCCTACCACAAAAAAAGAATAACTTTTATTTTAAATAACTTGAAACTGACAAAGATGAGAAAAAAAATTAAGAAATAGACAAAATAAAAATCTGTTTTTGTTTGTTTAAAAAAGTTTTAATCCATCCGTCCATTCATGTTTTGCTGCTTTTCCAAAGTTGGGATGCTGCAGCAACAGGCTCTCTCTCATTATCCAGCTCCTCTTGGGGGATGCATAGGTGTTGCCAGGCCAAAGAAGATATATAATCCTCCTAACATGTTCCGTGTCTCAGGTTCTTCTCTCAATGGGATGTGCTCAGCCATTTTTCTTTCAACTCAGACTTGGAGGTGCTGACTTTTCCTCCAAGCCGCTGGTCCACAAACTGCCCCATTGCATGTTGAAGGTCACAGATTGATGAAGCCAAAAAAACCACATCATCTGCAAAAAGCAAAGAGGTGGTTCTGAGGTCCCCAGACCAGGCACTCTTCTCCCCCCCTGGCTGAGATCCTATCCATGAAAATCACAAATAGGATCTGTGACAATGGACAAACTGAAGCTAACTCCAACTGATAATGTGTTTGAGGGACAGGGCCTTCTTCAACTCCACATTCATGTAATGTGGAAATGCATATTCTTATTCCCCCTCCAGCAGATTTGCAAAGGTAAAGAGTTAGTCTACTGTTCCTTGCTCAGGTGTGAGATCTTAATGTTCCTTCATGATCTGAGATCTGACAGTGGGTTGGAGCCTCCCTTTCCAGCACAGTGGTATTTCTAGGAAGGCAGAGCAGTGCGATACACTGTAGTTAGATGCTTTGTGCAGAATATTTTAAATACAAGGGCCAAAGAGTACAGTGACCACTTTTCCCCAATTTATATCAGCTAATTGACACATTAAAAGACCGAAAACATCTGTGATGGTAATTACAGGAAACAGCAATAAAACTACAATCCAATTTTTATGATATTCTTACTCTGGATTTCATTTGCTGTATCTTTTAAAAGTCGTCTGACTCGTCTGATTTCTATTTTACTTTTTTACTTTAATTACTATTTTCACTTTCAAGTCATTACAGAGAAAAATGGGAGTTTGATCTTTTTTAATAGAAGGGTACCAACAATGTTGGCGTCATGTTTGGTCACCTACTGAAAGTAAGCATTGTGTTCCTTCTCCTTTTACCTCTGTTTTGGTCTGTAGCAAGTCCTGAGGCAAATGTTGGACTTTTTACTGCCTCTCTGCTTACAAGTTAGTTGCTGACTTAATCTGCTGTTTGATGGTGGTCAAAGTGGTGTACAGTAGGTTTACTGATAAAAACTATGCTACTGACAGCAGTGAGAATGAACCAACACACCAGCGTTGCTGGACACCCAACATAAACATTGAGCTAAAGGCCGCAGGGCTGACAGGAAGAGAGAAGGTTATTTGTGTTTCAGAGGAATGGCTTTCACGTCGCATTTATTTAATCCATTGTAATGCACATGTATAACTGTTTTAATGTGAAGTTGTTTAGTGTGTTATATTTAGTTTAGTGAGTTCATTGGTTAACCATAATTAGCACTAAACACAAAGTTAAGTGTTTGGGTCCCAAGCCTGGTAAGAGCCTTCCATTGGATAATAATTGCAGAGATTACTGTGTCTCAGCTGGCAACAAGTTATTTATCCCTAACTGATTTGGTTTGCATTTTTAAATATAATGCCACGCAGCTGCACAATGTATGGGTGTTTTTCAAGCAGGGTCTAAAATACACTTCAAATTTTACTGAATTTTAAATTTAATTATTTTCAACATAATATTCCACTAAATCACATACTTGTTTCAGGCAGCAGTGCACTTGACCAACTTAATCAAATAATTTTGTTGGACAATTCATAAATACAGCATAAGGGCTTTTGTCATTTTACTTTTAATTCTCACTATAAGTATCTCTTCAAATCCAGTGAACACTTTTAGAGTCAATTGTAATTCAAAAATAACAAACCCATAACAGAGTCCCGAGAACAAAATGTGTGGGTCTTTGTAGCCTGTGTATTTAGGATGCAACGAAATAAAAATGCTTGAAACTGCCTGAAGTAAAGATAAGGAACACGGCCTTAGCCAACATGTTGACATTTTATTTTAGCACATGAACTAGCAAGCAACCCTATTGGACCTCATGCATCTCCCTGAAGACATCCAATTTCCCAGCAGCCATGTCAACAGGCGTTACTCTCAGGGAATGAGCACTATTGTGCCTGCTCTTACAGTCAGTATGGCTCGCCTCCTGCACTGGCTCCTGATGTGTGTCATCACTATCAGTGAGTGGCAGAAAAGGGTGAAATGTTTACATGTGATATTTTCATTAAGTGGAAAAATGATAGTAGCAGATGCTTCCCACAGGCTCAGTTGCCAGCTCTGACAGGCTGTGGGGGATGACAGGGGAACACGCACTCTCGCTTTGCTATTTTTATTATGCCCCAGTAATTAAGTTGGAAAGCTTTGATTAAGCATGGGGAAGGAGATCTAATGCTCTGTGAATTTACAATCTTGCCATGTGACCCTGACACCCCATAGGCAATCACATATGGGGACGAGTAGGAGAGAGCCTAATTTAGATTATGTTGTCCAGAAAGTGACACAACCTTTGTGAAGAGAGAACTCTTTTAGCTTTTACATTTCAATAAGTCAGGGTTTACTACCAAACTAACTAACTAACTAACTAACTAACTAACTAACTAACTAACTAACTAACTAACTAACTAACTAACTAACTAACTAACTAACTAACTAACTAACTAACTAACTAACTAACTAACTATCAGAAAGGCTAGCCCCTTTATCACTTGCTATAACGGGATGTGTTGCAACTAGCAAATGAAGACGTACAATAAAACTATTAGTAGAAAGTAACATTAAAAAAATTACTATGCTCACTTAATGAAGAAAGAGGAGGAAAACAAATATACTTTTAGCTTTTAATGTTGTCTGCCAGCTGCTTCTTTTTCTCCCTTTTCTTTGGCAGATTCGTTTTCCTTTCTCTTTTGATGCTTGCTCCTGGCCTTATGACTTTAAGAGATCCACTTGCTCTATGCACAGATGCACACAATGCATTGTTTTGGGAGGTGTGCATGTTGGGGCCTCTACTTGCCTCTGTCCTTCTCACACTGTTTGACTGACAAGTGACCGCTGGGAAGTGAATCAAAGACATACAGAGTTGACACTTAGTATGAACCATGTCACCAGAACTGTGACATCTGTGGGCTTCAAATGGCAGCAAGAGGTACAGTAGCTGTGGGAAACTTGTGAGCACAGATATCATGTATGATTTTTGGCTTCCTGACACTGACACAAAATATTCCAAAAGTTGCGATATACATCAAACTCTTCTGTCTTGTAGCCCCACATTGTGGCATCAATTATAAGATGGTTGTATATTTGCCTAGTTTTTATCATTTTATTATGTTTTAATATTATTATTTGCAGCTTAAGTGGCCATTCATTTAAGCAAAGCCACCAGAAACACTCCAAATGCTTACGCTTTATCAAGGTCACTCTCAATTAATTTCAAGCACAGAGCGATGTAAATCAGATTTGTAAGGCAGTGTGGGCACATGTGTACCCAGCAGTCCTCAAATGTAATTGGACCATGAATGTAGCCTTGTTCCCCACTTTCCAATCAAATGGATGCTATAAATACACCAGTAAACACGTCAATTATGTGTTAATCCGATTTATTTGGTGCGTCCTGAAATATCAGCTTCCTCCCACGGCCATCACCAACGGCCAATCACAGCACGAGACTGTGCTGTTAGTATATGCTACTTCCTGCGGGGATGGGCCTGTAGCAAATAAACATGCAGAGACGTTATCTGTAATGTGTCAAAGTGACAGCCCAAATAGTTGCTTTGCCCTCATTTTCTTTTCTGCATGCAGCTTTATGTAGGTCTGTCATGCCGCTAGAAGGTAAGTGCATGCTTTTTAGGGTTGCCAGCATCAAAGGAACTGTACATGAGGACATCCGCCCCTGTACATTTCAAAGTGAACACAGTAATTATCTCTCTGTGTGGATGTTGCATTGATTTTGCTGTCATGTATGTTGTGTTTTACTCTAACCGTAGAGTATGAGTGTTGACTCACCGCCTTGTATTTTCACACATGTTCACAACATTGACTGCCAAGACTCTGAGCCCTCCCACACGATGTGAATGGGATGAGTCCATCCTTTGTTTTGCATTTCATCTGTAATACAGATGTGTAAGTGTGCATGTGTGTGTCTGCTCTAGGAAGGCTCCCATACATTCTCTCATGGCTTGTTCTATGTTCATTTAAAATCTTAGGTATTTAAGACATATCATTTGTTTTCAGGAGACACATTGACTTTGTGTAGTCACACACAAAACCAAATGCTGGATATGAATGAATATTCCACATTAGTGTTACAGGATAGTGTGGAGCGTAAAGTATCCTGTGAACATTTGTCAGACAGACCTATATTAAGCACCTTCTGTTAGATTTACCAATTGTAAAATCTCCAACTCAGTGGAACTGGCTGGTTAAAAAAACGTTGGATGGTTTCTTTAATTAATATTTGCAGCATCTTGTTGTGATTATCATTTTAGATTCAGTTGTGTAATGCACTGAAATGCCTGAGCTTAAAACTAAAATGATTTTAAGTTGAACATCACAGTAATGTCTAATTACATTGGCTAAATGTCTGAGTAATCCATTAAGTCTAATCAGTGTTTTTCTTTGTAAAGCTGACTCCATGTAGCCTTTCACACAGTCACACAGGTTGAATACTTGCTATCAGCTCAGCTACCTACATGATCTGTTTTCTGTTTTTGGAGAACAGTGCAGGAAAACAGCAGGTTGTTGAGACAGAGGATAATAGGCTGCCTTTTCCACCCAGCAGCCTGCTTTGAAATGACAGTAAATGCCTTAACCTGTAAAGAACAGAATTTTAAACGATTTAATTCTTTGTCAGTAATTGGACTCAGATTCAAAACGGATTACCATTATCATGCTGAAGGACATGAAGTAGCAGGCTTTTTATGGAAGAGACAACGATGTGCAAAGCATTTGCTGAAAAGAGCCACTGAACTAAATTAATATGGAACTGTGGGATCTTACAAACTAATTTGAAATTCAACATTTTGGGCACAGTGGTTTTGACATCCATTGAACTTGGCAGGTAATGTTTTAAACTTAAAGTGTAATGTTGTGAGTTTAAAGCTACAGTATGGAAAGTATTAAAAGTTTAATACCCTTGGTACTGCAGTTTAGGAGACACTTTGCACTTTGCTGTGACTTTGAGATTATCCAACACGTTCCACATGCTTCCTAAGTTCATTTATGTAAACAGAGCACAGTATAATGTGCACTGATGCAGGTTATATAAACGCTTTTATCATACTTGAATCTAGCCAGGACACTCAGCATATCATTTTAGGGTCCCACCTGAATTCAACTTCAGATTTGTTCAACCTGATAGCTGGGTTTCCACAAACTCTTTAACTACATAGGTGTAAATATTTGGAATATTTATCAATGGTGGAAATTTAATCTGGAAATTTCCACTAATTGCACAAATGTTACATTGTGTGTGCGCGCGTATGTGTGTGTGTGTGCACAGAGTCACCCTGAGACTCAAGTGAACTTGTGGGTGAAGTGGGAACTAAATTGCACAGCTTCCCTGTGTCAGTTTGTTAAGGCTTTGGCAGTGCAGTGGGCTGCCAAGTGAGGACTGACAGTAGTTGGTCTGTGAGCACAGACTCAAGCACACTCAGGTGTTCCTGTGCTGTCCAAATCAGTTACAGCAGCAGTCAGTCTTCAGCTGCCTCTTGTCACCACACATTGTTCCTGATCTGTGAGGCTGAGCCAATGCAAGGATTTCTCATCCTGACATGATGTCTGACAGCTCTCAAATTTCAGCTCTGTTTGCTCGTGTCAACACCCACAGAGAACTGCCCAACAGTCAGTGAGGAGGAGCAAGAACAAGATGAAGGTCTTTCTCAAAGGACCTTTTCTCAATGACACCATCAAATCTCTGGTTATGTGCTGGAGGGTAAAACTGAAACTTGAAGCACTGTTTTTACAGCTATTTCGATCCGTTTTGTTTCTCTTGATTCCAGTTTCCTAAATCAAAATTAGGATTATAGCATTTTGTGCTAAATGAAAGCTACTAAACATTTATAGTTTTCTAGCTAAAAACATCTGTTTCACTGGAAGGGAAGCATTTGATATTTCTGCTTTGCTGTTGTGCAATAACAAGAGAAAGAGTTTACAGTCATTCTCTGTGACGCTGTTATACAGTGACTGCATTTACCTGCACTAGAATAACCGGGTGGCTCTGAGTAATCAGGTTTCCTGCATGTGAGAAACCTGGTTACTGAAACTTTGTTCTGCTTCTTGCTTTTATTTATTCTTTTTTTTTTTGTTCTGTGGTTAGGTCAGTGCAGATTGACAGCACAGGGTAGAGACAATGTCTCAATAAAAAAAAAAAAAAAGATGTGGTGGTGGTGGGTGGACTTTGATTTGAAAACAAGGATCCATCACTCAGTGTAATGACCGCTGTCCTTTTTCAGCCTATCACTCTCCTGCTTCACCTGTCTGCAGTCTTTTGTCCTGTACACATATCCAGGTTACCTAAAGCAGTATCCTGTAGACAACAACACAGTATTGAACATGTCGAATAGAAGAAAAGTGACATGAATGTACCACAGTTGTAGTCAAGCAGGTTTTGTAGACAGCTGTATTTATTACAGTAGAAGCACATCTACTCCATTTTACATGAAAGATAGATAAAAAGCATCCTATGTGGATAAGCTGCTTAGCACAGTGGGGGTTTGAGCTAACGGCGAAAGAAAAAAATCTTAACTTTATGGAATATCGTCTGTTGTACCTGCATCAAAACCACTGTAAAAAATACTTATACTGCCACTAAAGAAACTAAATAAACTGCCAGTATTTCATTTAAATTGTCCAGTCCTTTGGCGTCCTTTCGTGTGGGGCTTTCAAAGTTCCGGCTTTCATTTTTCATCTTCCCTGTGGTTCCTATTTCACAGTTATTCAGACATTCATGAATACATTTGGGATAAGCATTAAGATAAATACATTCATAAAAATATCTTGGATTTAAACTTGATGAATAAATGAAGTTTGTGAAAGGGATAAAATAAGTGTGGAACTGTGGATTGGTGGACATGAATCACGGCAGAGTGAGTAAGCACCCAAAATCTACTATAAGCCTTTCGACCAGTGCTGGGCAGTGTTTCCTTCACCGTTGGGACTAGCCGAACACCTGTCTGCAGCTTTTTAGCTTATAAAGCGTCCTGTTGGTGAGAGAGACCACTCTGATTCTCTCACTCTTAGGTTGAGCAGCCAGTCACTGCATTTCTCCATTACACTGGCAAACTTCTCTGTCAATTTTCATTATACTCATATATATACAGAATGCTTTCTTTTACCTATAAATGTAACTAAACATCTTGAATGGTGTTGATTTTGCAAATATTACTTGCCAAACAAACAAAACAAACATTCTTTGGTAGTGAATTGTGGGCTCCATGAGAGCTAAAGACTTTCTGTCTATTCATTGGATGGGGTTCAATTCCTTTCCATTTTAAAAATACAATACAAAGTGTAAGATGGAACTGCTAAAATCCTTGACCCACGGTGTCATTAGAAACGGAAGTTGCGTGGCTTGGCCATTGGTTGTGACCCATAATTTAGTCGAGGTTAGTGAGTGTATTAGGAAGTCAGAAAGTCGTGCAAAGTGCACTTTGCAATCAGGATGTATTTAGGTCGGAGTAGCCTTCATTTGTGACCCCTTCTGCATGCAAGAGGCAAAGGAGGGAGAGCAGATTGAGTAATTAAGAATTTCACTGCTTATAGTTCAGCTTGTATTACTCACCCTCCAAAAGACAGCACAGCATTGCTTGAACGGGTCAGCTCACTT
This sequence comes from Channa argus, assembly GCF_033026475.1. Classification (NCBI taxonomy): domain Eukaryota; kingdom Metazoa; phylum Chordata; class Actinopteri; order Anabantiformes; family Channidae; genus Channa; species Channa argus. The sequence goes on from NC_090207.1 coordinate 21,398,652, forward strand.
GTGCATAATGTATATTTGATGGTTGTTCTAAAATCAGCTAATGTGCATGTTGTTATGTGGGAAGAATTATGCAGAGATAGCATGGATACCACTATCCTTCACTATCATTTCATGTTTTTTTTCTAACGAAACATTGTGATTAGCTTTTGTCCTACAGATGATAACACTTGTGAAAAAGTCCTGTGGCCTGTATCACAGAATAACTCCAACTTTTGCTTAACAATCTGTTCTGTTAAGTCTGGGTTTATCTGTTTAGCTAAGAGTGTATTTATATAAAAGAGGTGGAGAATTGGAAACAACATTGGGAGTTAAAAGCAGTACTTCATATAATGTCGGATAAAATAGCACAAGCAATCTATTCTTTTCCATTGATTAAACTGTAAACAGTATGATCACATAAAAACAGAATAATAAGCTGTAAAAAACATTCGAAGTATTTGTAAAGATTGAAGAAAAGACTATAATAAATAATAGTAGAGACTTATTATAATGGTGAAAGGGACAGTCTTCTTACAGTTTCTCAGGGACACAAAAATCCATTCCAGTGCAACTGTACTTGAATGCCAAATAAACCTCTTGAATCTTGAAGTGTTTCAAAAAGTTGGAGGTAGAGTTTTTCAAAGTGGAAAAAAATCTCATTACTAGTACCTGCACAAAAATTCCGTTTTGATTAATAATGTTCTTACCATCTTCCATCCCGATAAAATCAAATTAATGGGGATATTTCTTGCCATTAAATGTACACTTGTAGGCACTTCCATCTTCCAAGCTAATAATGATGAATTTTAAATTAATCTTTGCCATTGTGAGAACAAAAGTAACGTAACAACTACAATTATTACTGAAACTGTATTTAAATTGTACTTTTTACACTACTCTGTAGTGGGGAAAATAATATTATTACAGCAAAGCATTAATAGTAACTAATGCATTACAGTCCAACAATGGTCATTAAAGATAAACTCTCTCTTCAAAATCTTTTAAAACCAGAGCGACCCACAAAGCCTGAAACAGTTAAACCATGACTATTATTAGTTACCACGTCACTGAAATCCCATTTTTTTCTGTCAAAATCCTGTGTGACTGATGAGTCTGTTTTTCAGTGATTTAATTGGTCAGTGGTCATGCTGTTGACAGGTTTTGATCTGAGCCTCTGAAGATACCTGCTCCAGAACAGGTTAGCCATGCAGCAAACTTAAAACATGGATGGATTGGAAGTGGTAGTTATACACACTTCTAGACAAAACAAAAGTGGAAAGGTAAATGAAGAAACCGAAGTTAAACAAATGGTGAAACAAAAGTCACAAATGTTGATAATAAATTGTTTGCATCTTACTTCGGTTTTAACAGTATCAGGTAACGACTGAACTGAAACTACTGAAACATTGAAAAGTGTTTGGACCAAAACTAAACATTTATGATATTTGACAGAAAGTCAAATCTAACTTCTACCATATGGCCAATAAACATTCACCCTACTGCTAAATACTGACCATGAGAAGGCTCTGAAAGTTGCTTACTTAAACGGGTGGTGTGGAAGATGTGTAGCATTTTAAATTACCCAGTCTGTAAAAAAACTGATGTTTTTAGAAAGATTAGCTGCACAGCCTTACTTCCCTATGTAAACCACATATCTCCATAATGACAGCCATGCATAAACAAAGTTTTAGTGTTTGGACTGTGCATTTTCTTTCTAATGCATTGGATGTTTACATTGCTTCATCTGAAACATTCAAAATCAACATACTTAGAGTGGAATTCAGAGATCAGATCAGAGAAGTGGCGATCAGAACATTAGATTATAAATTGTTAGAGACATTGTTAGTCTTGAAAAATGTGATTGTAACAAATGAGCGACATTAAACATGAAAAAGGACCACATTTTCAATGTACTCCATTGAGTTTAGCACAGTGCTAGTAAAGGACTCATCAATCTGATGGTTTCTGCTTTGTATACACTGCCCGGCCCAAACAAACCAAACATTTTTTAAAACAACTTAATTCTCAGACACTCAATCACAGCTTGAATTTAGCTTTAAATACAAAAATGCGTTGGCCGTAGTATTGTTGCAATATCAAATAATTTCCACCCAGAGTTGCAATAATTTTTCACCCAGATCTTGTTTTGATGATGTCGAATCACTGTGTAAAGCATTCTCCAGCACATCCTAAAGATTCTCAGTAGCCAATCCATGTGTGAAAATTAGGTCTCATTCTCCCTGAAGCACTCTTTCACAATTTTAGCCCACTGAATTTAAACATTATCATCTTGGAATTATCATCAGGAAAGAAAAAGTCCATTGAAGGAAAACCCAGTCATTCAGTATATTGAGGTAGTCGACTACTCATTGCATCAGTTAGGGCTGAATAACTTGTTTCCAGCTGAGATATATTGAATTAATTACTGCAGTACATTTCCAGTGAAGGGCTCTCACCTATTGGCTTAGTTTAATCCAGGCTTTGACCAGTGTATTAAAGTCCATTTACAACAATGACCAGACCAGTTACCCTGCTTGCATCTGTCTACAAAGGCAGCGGACAGAGTTCATGATCTGTCACTGAGCGCTTGTCTGCCCTGTTACTATGCCAACCAATTTAATGCCTGAAGTGTCTAAAAGCACAAATTTGATCTGATCATGTAGAAATTCTAATGAGAATGGTTTGTTCAGGATACTCGTTAAAATACCCCCATGAACATGCCGAGATGACAGCTGTTTGCACAAACCTGACGAGAAATTAGTTTCAGAAGGTTGGCGAGTCAGATTCTTTATGTCAAATATCAGCAGCTCTGAAAAGGGTGGCACTGGTTCACCTATGTCTGATGACATCTCAATTTCCAAGTGATACACGGATGATAGAAGAGGAGGGATGATTGGTCCTGGCCTTTCTCTACCTCCTCTGCCTCTCTACTGCACATCTCTTACTGTAAGTCCTCCTCCCACAATAACAGTAGTCCAGTAGTACACTGTGTCGAACGCATGCAGTCCACAAGAGATCACAATGAGCTTGTAGATGGCACTTAAACATCTTCCTGATTCCCAAGAGTATTTATTTGTCTATCTAATGTAAGTCACGGATTAAGAATGGCCCTGAAATAGAGAGGAGTACCAATGCTTTTAGTTGCCCCAGTTACAGCAACAGCTGATGCTGCACACCCAGCTGTGTGTCATGAAAGTTTACTTTTTGTTTATACAAAAAGGGCATTCAAACGTTCTGTTTGTGCCACAAGACAGATCTGCACATTTTGTACTGAATATGTATCCCAAAACAAAAAGATTAAACACAGATATTTTCAGTTTTGATGATTTTGTTTTTTTTGCAACCAACATACTACACTGTGAAATTTCATTTAGATTGATTGAGCACTAAAGTGAAGAATTCTAATGTTGTTGTCAGTGAGGTAGCTCCTCACTGAATAAACACAGAGATGCAGTATCACCTTGTTATCCTGTGAGAGGGGACATAGATGCCCCACTTTCTCATCACCCTCACAAATGACAACATTTAAATTGAATAATGACGGGGAAAAGGCCATGGCCATGATATAGTGTTAGAACCTTAATCAAAATTAAGTATTTAACAGGTTAAAGAATAGAATTAATAGCAAAACCCTTTGAAACCAAAATGTGACTTAAAGAATAATTGAAAATAAAACAAAATTGATTTTGTTAATTATATTGGACCTGGACTGAGTGTAAAAGCATCTAAAATCTTTGCACTATTCAATGAACATGAAGACAGAGAATCTGTGCTCATCACCAATCAGGATCAGACCGAGTGGCAGCTAAGGTCGGAGGTTGGCTTATATGTTAAAGACAAAGAATTGCAGTTCTCAGGAGCCAGAGCATTTGCAGATGGTGCAGTGCTCCACCAAGATATAGTTCGGCTCAGCATCATTCATCCATGATGCATGGATGGATGGATAGATGAATGGTGCAGAGCAAACAAAGCAAAAAAAATTGTTAATACTACACAAAGGATGAGAAATAAATGCATGAATTGATGGACTGATTTGAAATAAAACTAAATATGTGGCAGTGTATTTGTGGTGTTGTTCTTTGCTTTCAACTCTCCACAGAGACACTTGACTACAGGGAGCAGCAATAAAGCACCGACAGCAGCTCACTGAAGAGCTCCTCATCTCTTGATGGACTGACACAACCGAGCTCAAATGTTTGGACATGTTTGGGTTACATCATGAAGAGATGGATGGAGTCAAGTTGAAATGTGTTTAGCAAGTCAGATGCATTGTGTATTCCTTAGGCTCTAAAAATGGACTTGCACTGTAAAGAAACGGACTGTAGTCATTGGAGATGCATGTACGTGACATGTATTATATACTTTTGAATGTATTAATACAGTTTTTGATGTATTTTATTGAATGGCTGTGACTGGTTGTGATTACCAGCATGGTAAGCCACCTACAGTATGTCATTCATTTATTTAAACTACAGTACTTGTGCAACTGCATTACATAGAAAAACACTACAAACTACATTTTTTGCCTCCTGTATTGTTACTTGTGGCAAGGAAACATACAGTACTTGATATTCACTTCATTTAACTAAAGTATATGAGATGTAATATGTGACAAAGCATAAAAAAATTACTCTGAGTCTCAGAGTAATTCACACCATATGCAGTGTTCATTTACTGTTTAATCTGTATGCAGTTATGCATAATGCACATCTCCAAATCAATGTCTTTATTATTTTTATCTCTTTCTTGAAATTCACAAAGTCTTAATTCCCTGCTGCCACAGTCCTTCTCACTTTTAACTCCACTCCTGGCAGACAGCCAAGCGTGTCATTTGTACACAAGGAAACACCGGTGAGTTACCTTGGCGCATAAACCATCTACTTTCAGTGCATGATCATGGCCAACTATGGAGGCCAGAAGTGCAGAGACAACATCATCCATCACTGCTCATTGGCCAGTGAGGAATCAGGCCTTGATAACTGTTGTACCTGACCAAAATGACCTTCCCTATATTTTGTCTATTGGTTTAATAAAATATCCCGTTTTTGTGTACCTTTTTTTTTTACTGCCAGATTAGGTATAGGTCTAACAATACCTGTAGGCAAGAGACAATAAACTCTTGACTTTGTGAATGTGAAGAGTATTTTTGTACACAAAGAAATTTCCTTGTAGTGTTTAAACTGTTAATGAAAAGCCACAAAAACTGAATTACTACTGAATAATACATTTTTCATACAGAGTAGCAAAAGTGACATTTGTTAATTAATAAAAAAAAAACAACAACACTTGAATATTAGCACTTTAAATAAAGGCGCTACAAACCTTGATTTCTCACTACCAACTGACAGCTCCTTTTTGCACGAACATGGAGCTGAATGCTGAAATGCTAAAGAGAATGGATCACACACTTGCATGAAAAAAGTAACACCTCTCTATTTGACACCCTCAGTTTTCACACTTTCCATTTGCAAGACTTGAAAGCACCACAAAATTGTCACAGTTTGCTGTCTGTTATGTTCATGAAAATGTTGCTCCCTTTCAGGTCCTACAATCCTGTACAATGAAATTAGCCCCAAAATTTCAAGGCAGATGAGTAAGTCAGTAGGGACAGCAATTGCACCTACAACAGCAAATGGCCTCGTTTGATATGAGCAAATGAAAATGGCTAAGTAAATGATGAGAGAAAGAATATGACAAGACAGTTGACATTAAACACTGCTCATGTTAGATAGAAATACTACACTTGAGTGCATTGGCTTCTTCTTTATCCACTTGGATCTAACTCTAAAAAACACAGTTGGGTGCAGAACTAAACTGCATGGTTTACTATATCTACTAGTAAATCTAGTATACCAGTATATCTCGTTCCAGATATACTGGAGCAAGGCACATGCATGCTTTAGGTTTGTAGAGGGTTTCACAACTTTTCAGCCTAGAGGTTGATATTGGGCTATACTGTATGTAATTTGACTTGACTTGAATGAAGAACTTAGTAAAAGAGATGCTACCAACTCTCCTCTAACCAGAATACTAGAATATCATACAGGGCATATGATAAAACATTGAATGCAGGGCTCTGCTTGTTTTTTTTTTAAAACCTCTTTTTTACATTCTGAAAGAGGCCAGATAATGGTAGTTTGTCTATTAAGGTGGATGGGTTACTGATGGTGAATCAACTCAATTTTTTTTTCTTCACATCTGAAGTATTGCATAAAGCCTCTGGTGCATCACAAAGGAAAATAATAGATGTTATACAGTGATATTACTTTTAAAACCTCCACAGAACCATTGATTGGTCAAACATATTTTCTACACAGTTTCTGATCTGCCAAGTACACAGCTCTAAGGGACATTGTGTAGTTGGCAATTAGGTAAAAAGAGTTGCTGGAATATATCCTACCTAACATACAACATCAGTGTTGGACACAGTGTTTTGCAACATACAACTAATTTATAACAAATGCATTTTGAAGGAAATATAATTGAAACTTGATTTGTGTTGAACAGATTAGGGCTTTCAAGGCAAATTTCTTTTAACAGCACTCATTTTATTCACATGATAACGAAAGTTCTGTTATAATGACCTATTGCCTCACAGAGTTAATAAGCCAATAAAATAACCTGTCAGTAAAGCAAAATGCAAACTGATAATGTCAGCTTTTAAACTGTTAACCATAATGAGTTTGTCTAATCGCTAATTGACATTATTAAGCTAAAACAATAAGTGCTAAATGTTTAGCACTTGTCACATAATGTATTAACTGAGGAAGTTCTGGTGGTGTCTATTAGCAGCCTCCACACTAAATGTGCCCCCTCCCTCAACCAGCTGAACCAGTAAACGACATCAGATGGAGAAGAAGAAAGGATCAGTGAGTGATAGTGACTCATTTCTGACTTTCTCTGGACCCTTTCATAATCATTCCCCCCAGGATTTGTGAATGTTTTTGTGATTCTTGCAGCCTAAAGTGCCTCATTTCACTGTGTTTTTTAATTTATTACAGTTGTGTTGCAATGTTTTATGATGTTTTCTATTGCAAAATCGCAAACAGAATTCATGGGGAATTGAATTTTTTTTCTTGCAATCACAGTCCTAAACAGTATATGTCATCAATCCATTGACAGACCTTTGCTTTGGGTCAAGTTCTCCTGCTTCCATATTACAAAATGAACTGTTTCACACAGCTGCAGAAGAGGTAGTGCAAACAGCTCTATTTTAAGAAAATGTGCCATTTTTGGAATTGTAAATCATCCTAAACTCTCTCAGTAGAGTTCCATAACAAAAATGTAACCTCAAAGATAGGCATTATTAATATTGCCTTGTTCTCAATCCAGCCTGCAATTACATTTCCAGTATATGGAAAAGTCTTGCTCTAACTCTTTGCTTTGCTTTTGTTGTCTTGTTAGAAATTAATAGTCATTACATGTTGTGTGAAATCTGGGCAATTACACTCTGCAGTGGAGTCATTATGAGTCCTACAGCAGAATTCCCCTGATGGAGTATATAGGCAGTGAGAAGAGCTCCAGGTTTGGAAGAACATGTTGTAAGGAAGATTCCTGATAAGCACAGTGGAATTTGCTTTTTCAAAGAATCGGTGCACAATTTGGGAAGGGGGTGAACTATCTAAGCCACTAGACCAACCCTCTAAACGAATGCACTCTAAAAACCTCAAGGATTTCCTGCACACTCTTCACGTGCTGCAGATAAATGTCACTGGCACATGCAGTCAGTGGAGCAACAGGCTGATGTATTCTTGCTGCTCGTGTGCTGCCTCTCTTGAGTATTGTGTCTATAGCAAAGACTGAGAGCAGCAAAACGCGGCACTTCTTTGTCTCCTTTGTCAAACAGTCTCTGGTGCCTCTTTAGTGAGGGATTGTCCAAAAGAAACACAGGAAATGTTGCTGCCATCAGCCATTCTTCATTAGCAGCGCAGTCAAGTTGATGTGTTGCTTAAGTGACGTATTTGTTTCATTTGTCAGATTCACAGCTTGTTTCTGCTTTGGAGCTTTTTATTCAGGGGGGCAAGTTTCTCCACATAGTCTGCAAACTTAAACTCAGGGGGAGACTGAGCTACTGCTTCATATCTGACAACGACTCCAGATGATGCCCATCTCAGTAGACAATCTCATATAGCTTGTGAAAATATCTACCATCACAGTGTTTCGACTTTTTATCAGCTGCAGCTGTTGGGCAGTGATGTTGAAGAGATGGATAAAGCATTCTAGAGATAGCTGAACAGAAAGAACATATTTCTTATGTTTCTTAAGTTCCTTTCAGGTGCAGCTGCTGTGTCCTTTCCTCAGACTCCCTCTGGCATTAGCATGGTTTTCACACTGACGGGTTTTTTTTTCCAAAGAGGCTCCACATTGTATAGTAACTGCTGTTGTATATAACCCACATATCTTGCTGCAACGGCTGCAGTGGTGTCTTTATTTCAACATAATGTCCTCTGAATGAGTTTAAGCCTGTGATGAGTGTCTTGAAAATAAATGCTTTGTGTGATGCTGCCCCCATCCCCTCGTGAGCAACCACCTAAAGTGAATTGATCAAAACGCAAATGAGCTTGTCACAGACATCCCATTACTCCCAGAAGCTCCAGGAGTGTTTGCAGATCAATAGTGTCCCCCTTACACCTGCAAATTGTATACAGCATCCTGCACATATGATATTTCTCTCATTCATGCCATAAGTGGACTTCTTATTCTCATGCCAGTTGTGTGTGGACTACATGTTGGACAGTAGTGTGTGCAGGCTGAGCGTGTCTGTGAGTGTGTCAGGGTGCAGTTTATGTTGCATGGTAAAATTAAATAAGGAGTCGACTGCTACTTATAGTTACTCTGAAGCTTTATTCACGTTAATTACTGGTCAAATAAGGCTCGTGTGCCTCCCAGAATTATGTTAGTTTAACAGTTTTACTTGCACACATTCCCTACATGTACATGTACAGTATGTGTTTTTGTCTTGTTTTGGTGTTTTCAATGATAAGATCTTAAATTTTTTCAGCTGACAAAGGGTAAAAACACAACAGGATCTGGACCCACAAATAAATGGATATTCATCCGAGCTATATTTAAAGATGGACAGAAACGTTACATACAGTACTATTCAAGATATGTAATTCGCACTGAGATCATATGTAAAAAACTGTATCTGAGTCCAAATATTTTTGTCAAATGTTGTAACAGAGTCCTTGTGAACTGTCATTGTGGTGTCATTACACTACTGTACATGGATCCTGTAAACTGCACCTTACTGTTTGTATTAAGGAAAAGGTCCAATTTTTTTTAATTACTATTAAAGTAGTGTAGCTGCTGTGAAGCCAAATCTAATTGTATTTTCTGCTTAAGCAGTTTCAAACATTTCCCTGCCACCTGGTGTGTGGAAGCGCAGCTGGTTTGCATATCAATGCCATCCTGTACGCTGCAAAAACACTGTTGCATATACAGTTCTTGGCACAAGCAGCTATGGACTTTAGTAATGGCCAGTCAAATCAGATTGTCCACCTCTCTTGATGGGTTAAGGCAGCTTTATAATTGTTTATTATGATTACTACAGATTGTATTGCAGCATGGTTGGGGAAGTAGATGGAAAACTAAAAATACATGCTCTCTGCACATAATGCTATCAATGAATAAAATGTATTTTTCTTAAACTGATAAAGAAGGATGTCTTTTAGTTGGTAAATACATTTTATGTTTGACACCGTGTTAACTAAAATTACAAGGGATTCAGACACTTGTTGTGGGTTGGCAACTTGAGCCACTTTATACACTCACCATTCTCACAAATTCTATTCTGTACACAGCCGTTAGCATGAAGAATTACGTTCTGAAACAAGACATCTGCTACTGCAAAAGTGACACCTACTCCCACAACATTTAGAGCCCAAGATCACAACTTATAATTACAATGCTTCTATAGAAATGCTGACCCTACAGTATATAAGGTCTTTCTTACTTCTTAGAAAAATACTTTCAACATTCAACGTCGGGTACCAAAACAGATGTGCAGGAAATGTCTTAGAGATGAACATGTCAGTTCAGATCCCGGAGAGAAGCTCTTTCAGTAGCTTTGGTCCTCTTGTCTGCATCCTTAGTGCTGATGCTAATTCACATTTACATCTCAGTCATTTTGCAAGGCTCTTATGCAAAGCGACTTATAATCAGCGCTACTCAACTAGGAAAGCAGCTGTAATCACAATCACTGTAAGTCTTCATCAAAAGATGGGCAGGAAAAAAAAAATAACAGCATGGTTAGCGGTTATGACACTTCACATGCAGCAACAGCTGATAGAAAACACATGTCAAAATGGAAAGTGGGTTCACATATTTAACTGATTTTTCACTTTTGGGTCCACATGTCTTTGTAAGAATAATTAATGTTATTTCCTGACTTGATAAGAGGTAACATGTGAGCAGCATGATATGCAAATCTTTCTCCCGATTGTCCTATTTATTTTCCAAGCACGATTATATTTAACTTACACATGAATATTCTGACCAAGTCCCAAAGCTTAATAAGAGAACGTAATTGAGGTGCCCGGGCAAGGTGGCATAAGTGACTGCAGGAAAAGATTTTCAGTCACCAAATCCATTGTCTAATCACTGCTGGATGCTGTATTTTAATGCTTCAGGTATCAGCTGCAGACGCACAGTGTCAAAGACAAAGATGTGTGGCAAATGTGCTCATTAATGTACTAGACCACAATATTTTTTTTGAAACCATGCTAAATTAAACAATGTTAACTAATATTACAATAGCTGTTGATGAATAATTATCTCACATGTGACTTTTCTCACATTACAATGAAAAAAAGAAAAACTATTTTTTCTGATGTATGATTAAGTGGATGTCTCCAGGCTTCAATGGACTTGCCTATGAGTAATGTTTTTTTCCAGTCCAGTAAAAGTACATTTGAGGATAACTTTAGTAATTTCTTCCATCAACATAAAGATGCTAAAGTTCATACTATATCCTTTCTCCTCCTGCTTTTTTGCTGGTTAGCCAGCAGCCTAGATTAGCTTGTTGTTGTCCAAAAACCATTAAAACACTTCAGCCCTGACACCACGCCATTGGGTGGCATGTTCCCAACATAATGTCCACATACTTTTAACTAACCAGCTAAACCAGGGTGAGTCGAGAGGATTTAGTGTTGTTATCTGTGTGGGGGATTGTACACAATATGATCAATTTATAAAATGTCTAAAATTATTCTTGAATGTACCATATACAAATTGTGGGGAGGTGGTTGGTTGGTTGGATGGTGGGCAGCCAAAGAACCAGTTTTTGACAATGTAAACTGGAATTCATGTTCTGAGTCCCAAAAGGATTAGATTTAAGACTGGACACATTAAAAGGCAAAATTATAATTTGTTGCCACAGGTGGAGACTCATCTATAAGGTTGTCAATTTTCAGACTCTTTACTAAAGGAAATCTTTTTAGTGGGGCAAGTTTGGGTTTGTTGTTGTGTTGTTTATTAGAGCTACAAAAGCTTTGAGATTTAAAAGAGCACTATTGTTCTAGTCATAAAATATTGAAAAGTATGTCCCATGTCACCGTTGCTGTTTTCATTTTAAAAGAGGGGCCTATTATTTGCTAGTTAAAAGTGAAGAGGCAGCCAGGAAACATGGGGGAGAAAGCGAGTGCTCCAGCCAGACCCAAATTGGGGACATTGTGACTAACCTACCACATCTCCAGCTCTTCCTCTGGGATCCTGGAGGGCAGGTGGGATATACAGATCTGATTTATCCCTGCAATATGCCCTGGATATGCCCCAGGGTTTTTCCTTAGAGTAGGACAACTCCAGAATGCCACTACAGGAAAAGAGTCAGGCAGACAGGGGCAGAGCCAGAGGGGTGGCCTGGGGTTCGCACCGTCCACCCCCAAAATCCCATTAGCCACGCTAAGTGCCAACCCAGGCCAGAGTGGAAAGGTGAAAGATACCTGCTATAGGAATTTCAGCACAAAGAGAACTGACCAAATGAGAGGCAGACAACAATCACTATCAATATAAATAGACAAAATGTTACTATTATGTACATTTTAAATGGTTTCATATACTTTGCCAAAATAGAATTTTGTAGCAGTTACAACCATTGCCCCAAAGCATGAATTATTACCCACCCCCAAATGTTTATTACACGTTTATGACTATTTGGAGTTAAAAATGTGGATACGTATTTGACAATTCAACACTGCAATAGCACTATAAGCCTATTAATATACATATTGTTTCATATAAGGTTTTTAAATTCGATTTTAAAACCATTAAAATCCTATTCCAAATGTGCCACTTTATTTTCAGTGTGAACTCCAGACTGTCGACCCTAATGAAAAGATTTCTACTGTATATCTGCCCTTGCTGGCAGACATCCTGATCTGATATATGACTATATCAGCTGGGTCAATGTGACGAGTGCCACGCCTAGTCTGCTGTCAAGCTCCCAGTCTATCTCAGCTTCACTTAGAAACAGGATTTTAGTATACTTGAATTTATACAGTTGAGAAACTTATTTGATCACCTGATTGACCACCCCCCTTCCTGAGCGAGATAGTGATCTATTGTAGAATTTGTAGTAAAAGGGGGAGAACTGATCAAACTGTTGTTAAAATAAATAGTATTTTTCATATTTATAAATCCATCCACCACATCTCAAACCCCCCCTACTGGTCTATTGTCTAGAAATACCATCTTTACATTTTTTATACCCTACCCTCCCTCCCTCCTGTTTGTTTGTTTGTTTGTTTCTCTCCATTCTATTGTCTCCACACAGCCTGGGGGTTCTGCCATGCATGCAGCAATAGCAGCACTTGCCCAAAGCCATCCTCTAAACCACAGCTGTCCTGGCCAGTAGTTCCACACAGCAGCCATCATTCCATGTAACCGTGGTTCTTAACTCCAGACATCGTCCCGTTCCATCATTCATCACAATTTCCATTCAGCAGATGCTACTTATACATTTCATCTTGCGTAAACTCTTTCTCTGTATCTGTATTTGTGTATTTGAGTGTGTGGTCCTTTCTCACGAACTGTTTATTATATGTGTAACTATTTATATGTGTAACTATTTTAAGTTTTAAATGGCAGAGTTATAAAAATGGCAGACTATATAAAATTAATAAGGTGGGAGCACACTGTTTTCATTCACCTAATCTCTGCTGCAGATCAACTGAGGCGTCACAAATATATAAAAAATAGCATATGTGAATTGACCAAAGGTGAAGCTTCCATACACTCTATAAGTGAGCAGATTCACTAAACATACAGTGAGCATTAATGATTAATTGTGCATGAGCAAACACAGCCAGAATCAGCATAGATGCTCCAATCATTAAAGCTGTAAGTCGAGCTGTTAGAACAAATTTAAAATCCCTGAAAAACATCTCTGAGGCATGTGTGTGTGTTTGATTTGTATACTGCTGCTCCCCAACCTACTCACAATCCTCAAGGAGAATAGAGTGGAGTGTAACAGGAAAGCAGACAGAGTCAGGAAGCACAAAGGAGATGGATTTATTACAGCATGCAGATCACAGTCACTTGCTGTATCTGACCATGAGAAAATAATAACATGCAGAAAGTGAGCTAGCAGTTGGTCCCTTTTAAGATGTTTCCAAAATACAAATTCTCATGAAGGACATCTTAAATCCAGTGGAAATACTACTTTCATTCTTACTACAGCTTCACTGCTATATATTCACACAATATGCTGCATGTATTTTTCACCTACACTGAGAGTTTCCCATCTGTCCTATCATCTACTACTTGTGGCCACTGAACAGCTGCACTTGAGAGATTGGCTGTGGACGGCTTTGTGTGAGTTGCGCTAAAAGAAGAGAGGGTGTTACTCATGCCTTTTTCCCACACACATTTCCTCAGCTGGTCTGAGAATTCAAACTTTGCCAGCTCCAATTATAAAGTAACAACACCATGAAACCAAGAGCAGTCAAAGACTCATCCCTTTGTAAAAATGGATGATGGGAGATTAATACAGTTAACGTGTTGGAATACAGATGACTTAAAGGACCTATTCAAGGTTTTTCAAAATGTTTTGCTTTGTTGCTGAGTTAGGTGAGAAGATTTATACTCCTGTCATGTCTGTAGAGGAAAAATGAAGCTACAGCCAGGAAGGTTTCAAACAGGAAGACTGGATTCTCAGTACAACTCACACAGTTTGTTTCATCCATACAAAAAACACCCAAACAAACAAAAAAGAAGTAACAAGCTTCGACATCAGACAGTCTTCGAACTAAAGCTGGAACTCAGTTTATTCGCCTACTCTCAAAAAAGCAGATACATTTTTTTTTACCAAATTGACACTGCACTTTTACTCTCTAATCATCTACTGTAGATTGTACATTGTACCTACAGTACTTTAAATGTGTCTTTAGACCAGTTATATCAGAAATCATACATATATCTAAAACTAACTGCCATTTAATTTCTACATTTTAAATTTTAAACATAATTTAATTCTCAGGGCCTCAGGGTGACACTTTAATTCGTACCCAAAACCATTAAATAACCATTGTGACATCAAATGCCTTTAAAATTTGTAATGGCCTTCTATCATTGCAGCAAATCATTTTTTTTCCTATATGAATATTTGTGGTTATGGTTATATTTGAGTTAGAGATGGAGCAGCAAAGCATCACTGCACATCAACAGAATGAAAAAAGAGCCGAAACAATCAAGGCATTAGCTCCAAATTACATAGCATCCAGCATTTAGGCCCATGGTGAAATCAATTTATGCAATTAGACAAGGCAGTGCAACTACTGAGGAAACCAACTGGATAAGCACTTATCGTAGTTTGCATACAAGCACATGATTGGATAAGCATTAACTGTCCACCGAGGAGCGAGCAGAGGACGGCAATTTAAAAGTGGAAGCCCAGGGTGGCTGTCTGCACAACTGTGGGGAAAATGTAATGTTATGATGTTCTAACATATTTCAGCATTAGTTTTAATTCTGTGGTAAATAAACGGAGCAGGTAAACTTGGCTAGATGATACAGAGCCCAAATTACTCATTGACGGCAACTTACTAATGTTTATAAAGTTGACTGGCCATTGATTCATATGTGTTGTTCACTGTTTTCTTTTCAGGGATGAGCAAAGATGTAAAAATGCAAACAATCCTGAAGCCACAGTCTAAATGAGGAGAGAAAATGAAGAGAAAATGAAAATGAAAATGATGAGATAAGAGGAATGCGTTTGCATTTTTCATTTCTTATGAAAATGTAATTGTGAGCTCACCTTTAGTCCTCACAGGGAAGTGGGCTTTGTTCAAAAGGTCGTATCTGCAGTAGCACGACCCTCCACCCACACTTCTCTCCAAGGGGCCTCGCTTCAGGCTTTATCTGGACTGCCAGCCCCACTTTCCTCACACGTACTGTACAAACCAGCACAAGTGCATACACACTCACACGCTCACTCAGAGTAGTAATTACTGTCAAGCCGGGCTGTGCAGAGAAAACTGGCTCTAGCCAAGTTATACTAAAGTCTTTCCAGCTGGATCCATGTCCAAGCAGATTCACTTTATTCTGACTATTTTGAGACCAACAGGAGCCTGACTGATGACACTGTATCTCACGCGCTCCAGGTAATTGGAGTGCTACCTGTTATGACGTGAATGCCCCCATTTATTTGTGGCATCTTGTATTCTATTATTAACAGCTTTTGTTTTGCAACAGCCATATTATTATCACATCTCCAGCCTCTGCAGTAATCACACTTCCATTTGTTTTCACAGTATGCTGACTGTCTGTGCACAGTCAGGGATGAAAGTGGTCTGGCACCGCTGCTAACAGCTACTAGATAGAGTCTGGAAAAAATTCCATAAAAGACAAATTTAATTTAATTTTCAACTACACAAAAACGACTGAACCGTCAGAGCATTAGGATAGACATTACATTATATGTGGGTGTGAATGCTGGGATGACATTTCATTACACAGTAGCTGGTAAATACACATTGTATGATGTGATACTGTGCAGTTAAGGGAATCTCAATTGCTTGGCAACTTTGCACCCAAGAAGCTAAATTAGTTCCAGTGGTTCCAGCAGTCGATGGTGCAAGGTTCTAGCCTGACCCATTGGGAGAAACTGGGGGTCCAGTATCTTGCTCAACAACATTTTAACATAAGGACATAAGGAGACGGTGACTGTCAACCTTGTGGTTGATGGATGACTTCTCTGTCTCCTGAGTCAGAATCTAGACGCTATATAACACACAGAAAAATAAAACCAGTGTCTGAAATTGTTTTAGTTGTGCAATACATCACCATAGTAGACATGAAATATTTTTCAGTACTTCACTCCTCTATGTTCTGTTGGGGAAATAAGTGCATGAGATCAACTGATCATTTATTGTCATTGAACGCTTAAAATCTAAGGCCACTTGTAGTGCTGGACATCACAGCATTTAGCATACCTAGCTACCATCTGTTGATTGTTTTCCATTCAATATAAGTCTACACACCAAATTGATTAATTGATTAATAATTTGTATTTATTTTCATAAATACACTGACACTAAACATATTGGCAAATTGTTTCACGACACCATATTTTATACCCAAACAGCTGATCTTGCAACATAACATCGGTTTTGAATGACTACATTATTTACTTTTGTGTGGTTCTTTTTCAGTCAGCACTCACAGCACATTGGTTGAGGTTAGAGACAGACTGTGGTCTGGCCTCAAAAACAAACTAAATAACAAAAAGCACATCAAAAACATCTTTTTCTAAATTGTTTTTCTTGTCTAAACCCAATTACAGGCCTGTGCATTGCATGGCCACCGCTCTCCTTGCATCTCACTTTCTGTTAATAGAATTTAATGCTTCTTTCATTCAAAAAATCGGCTACATTATAGGCAGCAATCCCTCTAGTGCATTATGTTCTCCACAAAACAGGTCAGGGTGAATGGAAAGGGTTCACATAGACACATAATGCACAATTGGTAGAGTTTCAGAGTCAGCATTAATTATATGTCCTTTGTTTAATATGTTAGAGTTATTAGCAGATCCTCTATAGACACGAACTTTAATAGAGATTTTCCTGTTTAATAACTCTGAATAAGTCAATGTTCATAACTTTCATTGTGTAAACATGGAAATGTTAAATGGCACAAACATACTGACAGTGCCAGGACCCTTCTAAATAAGAGGTATGAAGTAATTTTATGGCCGTTTTTCCTTTTTGTTACTCTAAAAAACAGAACTCAACAAACAACTCTGGTTATTGGTTTATCTGTAGAGTAACAAGCTGTTTACTTGTTCTCGCAGCACCTTATCTCTGAAGTGAGATATTTTTTAATTTCTTGACTCAGAATAAAACATTGTGCTGTTACATCTCATGTAACATTGCTTTAAACTTGATGAATATGCATATAGTTAACATAAAAAGTGGGCTTGTAATGTACAGTAGGGTTATGTCTGCACTAGACTGAACAACCGTCCCTTGACAGCTCTTCCATGCTGCACAGTAGCAGACTAAACCAATCAAAGTAATAAGAAGAAAGGAAGGAAGGATGCAGAAGGGAGGAAGGGAAAGAAATAGAGACAAACAGCTTGTGCTGATGAGAGTGAGCCAGTGGGCCGCTGGCTGTTTGTTCCACATCAGAATGTCAAGCAGGGCAGCAACAGCCTGCGCTGAGTCACAGAGGTGAAAATAATGTCAGAAGTTGCAGAAGAGAAGTCACCAGGCTCCCAGGACCCAGAAGTCATCTAAAGCACAAAAAGCAGTGCAGACACACTGTAGTTGAACACTATCCACACTGCACAGGCTTGGATTTCCTCCTCCAGGAGACGTGTGTGTTCTTAGCTGAAATATACAACCGTAAGCGTGACTTCTGTTTCCCGGATACGTGCAGTTCTTGCTTTGCGGTGAGTGTAGCACACCAGGTTGTGAACAACAGGTTGTGAAAAAGGGGGCTTAAGTGTCTCTACACCACACACCACAGGAAGAAACAGCTGTCAGTTTTTATTTTAGCAAGCATTTCGTAATGTGTGATGAGCACCTTGAATTCTGTGGACAACAGTGACTAAAAGTTGCAAAACTAAACTTTGAGATGAGTGGCCACCAGCAAATGATATATCTGTGTTTACTGCAAGTCCTGGATAACGCTGTAGCACCACTGGCAGTACAGCTGGTTCAAATCAGCTACCCGACAGCATGCAGCGATGAGACTGTGGGCGGTGTGAACACTGTCACTCTTCAGCGAGTCCAGGGACCTGGAGGTTGGCTTTTTTCTCTGTAAATTCTCTCTACACGTCTCAGCAATCGATGGAAAAAAAGCCTCATCAATCAGTTTCGACATGTATAGATCTGCTTTGTACTGTAGCTTACAAAATGGGCGACAAGATGGGCGACAAGGTGCGAGGGTCTGAAAGTGTTGACATTGTGGTTGAGATGAGAGGGCAGTGTCAAGGCCTTGCTGGTGGCTCCCATGTGGTCAGATCTATAAAAGGTTAAATCACTAGCTGTCCCCTGACACTGGGTCACAAGAGAAGATTTTCTAAATCTGGACTTTTGGAAAAAACAGGATTTTATTTGTTTAGTCTTATTAAATAATAATGGTCTATGCATTACCTATGAAAATGCTTGGGCTTGTAGCACACAGAAAAAATAAGAGCTTTCTAACCTAAAAAAGAAACAATAAGAGAAAATACATATTAAAAGAATAAAACAAATCCAACCACTTTCAGAAAGGAAACCACGGAGCAGTCAGTGGTTGATAACTATACATTTCCTTCACCCCCGTTATGATTACTGCTTAGCTTCTTTAATCCTTATACAGAGGTTTAAAAGGATGAGTGCGATTATTTCACAGACAGGAAATTAATTGCGAGGGTCTTATACTCTCTGCTCGTCACATACTGTACTAGGCATCTAAAATGTGAGTGCTTGGGCCATATCTTCCAAAGAAAAGCTTCTGGTTTTCATTAGGCTTTTTCCAGCCCTGAGCTTAGGATTCAAGTACCACCTCAGCAAATTGCACGATTAATTCTAATTCTAATATTTCTTCAAGAAAATGTTTCCTGCAATGTGATTAAGTTACTTTAAGGGAGAGGTTACCATTAGTTAGGCATGTTTCAATTTTCATTGTATCTTTGTTGCTTATACAGTATGGGCCCCGTTCTGAAAACCAAACAAAATACAACTATAAAAGGACACAATCTGATGTACAGCTCAAAAAGTCAACTTGATGTTTTGTAAAGAAATAGTGCTGCAATGCTTTCTGGTGACATGATGGAGAGTTATTGGACACCTTAATCTAGATTACATTTGGGAGTGTTTCAGTCTTTCAGCAGAACTGACAGTTCTGATTAAATGGTGGCCTCACTGTTTATGCCAAAGACTGACAGTGTAGTTGAAAGTACAGTATGTGGACATTAAAATAATGCTAATATAATATCTTTAAATACAGTATCTTGTCAAATCAGAGCCAACAAATCAAAAATCTTAGTTCTGTGATGTAAATCAGATTCCTTCCAACAGTGGCGTATGTCTTATTAGACTTTGTTGCCCCCAGACAAAGGACTGTACTGTAAAAGGCACCTTCGGTGGTCCTACGATGGTGGAATGAGCTAACTCTGCACACTCTGCAGCCTCACTTGCAATGTTCAAAAACCTGTTAAAGACAGAACAAAAAAAAAAATCCTCTTTTCCTCCTTTCCCTTTCTGTCCAATCTTGCACTTGCGTCTCATGAAAGCAAAAGTTTTCTTCACATAAAAGCGTCTGCTACATTACTAAATGTAAATGTCAAATCACTTTGCTTCCAGGTTTTCTCCCTGACTAAGATTAGTTTGCTTGCATTGTACTTCACATGTAAGGCTTCAGATATACCTGCTTTTACCTGTTACGCCTGTTCAAAATGTTGTCAGAAATTAACGATACTTATGAAACTTCGACAATTAACAAAAACTACACTAAGAAGTGTTTGAACAATGATGCGTATATCTATACTAATAAAGCATAAGGCAGAAAATTGTGGTTTTATCTGTGATTTTTCTTATCTTAAAACCCAGAAAACAGACTTTTGTATATAGTGCATTTACTAACACTGCTCATCATTCAGGCTGACTTTTCTTCTGTGCCCACAAATCCAATTTAAAAAATAAAAAAAAAGCTTTTACTGTAGCATGGACCACGTTTCAATACTTACAATGCAGTTTTATAAAATCAAACATGTGCTAATGATGTTGAATACATATTCAGCAACCAGTGTCATAAACAACTGGAGCACTTTCCTTTAGTTCTTTCCACTGAAATCCCCTTCAAGTGCCTATCTGTATATTCATTGGGGAACTTTTCCAAGTTGTTCTAGAAATCCCCTTCTTATTGAGCCCAGCCATACGCATCTGCAGAAATAACTGTATGAAAGTGTTATCAACTGCACGTTTGAATGTTAATGTTACAAATGGAAGACATTGAAAAACGGCTTTGATATGCATGATGGGATACGGTGCTTTTTCTGACGGCTCATTCATATGCTTTGGACATGAGGCCTTGTTTATTAAACGCTGCTGAGTATCCAGCTCAGCTTGTTGTCATTACATAAAGCTTTAGCTATAATTTATCCTTCAGTGCAGTGACATTCAAGTCAAAACATTTTGATATGCATACTCCACCAATCCTGTCAAGTCTACTTCTATTGTCTGTTTCATTCTTCCTATTTTACTAGTGAAGGTGTAGATTGATCAGCCAACCAAGAAGCATGTCAAACTTTCAGTAGTTATGAAAGGAGTTCACAGTAGTCAAATGTCATGATACCAGTGTGATAGCAGAAAATTAGAGGAAGCCAAAAAGGGTAAGACGGTAATTACAGTACTGACGTATTTAATATAAAAGAGGAAAAAAAAGGCAATGGCAATGTAAGTATTCACTTGAAAGAGAACTTACATCTTCTCTTGTGCTTTATTCTTATGAGCATTTATCCAATCTGTACCTGATTAAGACAACCGCAATTCAAAACAAGTTTGGACGTTGTGTAAAATGTAAATAAAAACATGAATGCAATGATTTGCAAACCTTATCAATGTATATTTTATTCACAACAGAACATAAACAACAAATCAGATGTTGAAACTGAGACATTTTACCATTTCATGGAAAATATTAGCCCATTTTGAATTTGATGGCAGCAACACATCTCAAAAAAGTAGGAACAGGGGAACAAAAGGCTGGAAAACTAATTGCCACGAATCAAAAACAAATGGAGGAGCATTTGACAACTAATTAGGTTAATTGGCAACATGTCAGTAACATGACTGAGTATACAAGGAGCATTTCAGAGAGGCATAGTCTCTCCAATGTAAAGGTGGGCAGAGGTTCACCAAGCTAAGACAAACCGCTTATGGGCCCAGAAATCATCGTCTTTAAACACAGTACACTGTGCAATCCACAAATGTCAGTTAAGCTGTGTCATGCAAAGAAGAAGCCATATGTGAAGAGCATGCAAACCTTTACACCCAACTGTACATTATTAACAGTCACTTCTGCTTCTATAAAACTGATTAGAACCACTAGATGTTGCCTCTTTATCTGCCTCTAACAGTTTGGTAAAATACAAAAACAGAAGATCAACAACAGACACAGTGGTATAAAGAGGAGGACATTTCATGTTTGTTAGATATTTATAGAGAAGCTTCTGTTCAAACCAAACTACAAACAACATATTGTAACCAAGCAGTTTTTGTGGAAACTGTACAATTTGACCGTTGCACATATGGCGTTGTTGTTGTTATTGTACACACCGAGGCCCCAGGATCAGTGCTGGGCACAGGGGCAATTTTGGCATAGCGGTCAGCAGTAATCACAGTAATTGTAATTACAGGCTATAACATACTTAATTTTATCATATTCCAATATTACATACTCACATTTAAGCAGCATTTGAATGTTGTAGCTGGTGCAGTTAAATGTATTCACTGAGTACATAGTAGCATTAGATGCAGTTACAAGTACCTGAAAAATTAAGTTACTCGAGTCAATGTACTTACATTCCATCACTATCTTTTCAGCTAAATATTCAACATTTTTTTCACAAGTTACAATAAAGCTTTAAAGACAGACTCGTCCCTGAATGTGCTGCAGAGCCCTGTTGTTTCCGAATCCAAAAATGTCCTTCCACATCACCGCTGATGTCTTGAGACAGACGTGTTGTAATACCCTACTAAGTGTGAATGTCTGTGAGAGATAAGTATGTAGCAAGAATCTTCATTGTGTTAAATATACATGTGTTTTAATTAATAAATGATTGGACATGCATAAAGAACCCCCCTTTCCCCCCCCAGAGGAGCTAACACATTTGCATCCCTGGCTGAGACTAATAAAAGGACTCTTGCTGAGATGCCATGTCTCGCTTCATTCAGCTGCCTCCTCTGTGGAGCCTTCAGTGGGAAGTGAGTCATTCCCTCCTGCTACTGTGTCGGTGGAGAAGAGATGAGCTGCATGACCCCAGTGCATGATTAATTAGTCATTATCCCATTAATCATTATCCCATCTCCTCTCCTCAGTGGGTGTTGTGCTTTTGTCCTCGCCTTTATTAGCTGCCTTTTCACATGACTCGGGGAACATGGGATTGTGTGTGTCACAGAGGTCTGGCAGGGGCTGTCCGATATTCTGATCGGATGCTTGTTATTCTGAAGTTTCTTTTTTTCTCCGTCACATGAAGACAAAGAAGAGAAGCTAGGAAGGAAGGAAATGTTCAACGGGTGCAGCAAGGGTGTCATTAGACCTCTTTCAGAGGGGCGTGAGCACCAGAGTAACTGCATCTCCGTTAAAAAGTCGCTTTCTTCATTGAGAAATCTCAACAAAGTTTTAAACGAATATTCACTCATCCAAAAACAAGCAAGGTTTCATGTAATTGAAGTGTATGTGTGACTGGACATTTAGAGGAACTATTGTCTTCACTATATTCATACTGTAGGTGGATAACTCTTACTTTGAAATTAAGGGAATAAAAAGTGCATTTAAATGATTGAAGTGGTACTATGGCTAAAAAAGACAGCACCTTGTTATTAGCTGAGCAGAGGTTAATTTGAAAGGGCGACTTCACTGATTTTCAACTTGCTTTCTACGGCTTTAGTTTAGGGAGTAAATGTCAATTAATGCTTTAAAACTTCCTTCCGACTTCCATGTATTAAAAGATTTCTCTGCTTCTTGCCAAAAAACTCCTACATATGACATCACCTGGAGGAGTTTTTCATCATTGGGAGTTCAGACGATGTCATCTGGAGGAGCTCTGGAAAAGCAGGTTGACTATGATTCCAAATTCTACAGTGTGAGCAGCAAGATGACATAATCTGAACTGAAGGTTCCTCCAAGTGATGTCATCTGGAGGCATTTTCCAGCTAGAAGTAGAGAAATATTTTAATGTATGAGGTCAGAGGGAACTTACTACTTGTAGGAGCCAACCAGGGTCCCTCTGTTTTAGTTTATGCTGTGTTGTGAGCTTAGTTAGATTAAGTTTATGCTGTATGTTGTAACTGTACTAATGATGTGATGATGATCATTAATGGCATCATATAACTGCCTTTGAAGTTTGCCTTCTAAAAAGAGATTTAAAATGTCATTTTATTTTCAACATTTTCCAATTTTATGACATTTCTTGAAGTTTTATAGTGTCTTAACCAGCTGCGCCTAATGATTGGAACAAACCGAGATACAGACAATTCCTTCTACAGTAGATCTTAAGGGCAGTGAACTAAACTCATTAATTCTGTTCATTCAGTGGCACATTTTGTTCAGCTCCTGTTGGTCTGATATGTCTTTAGTTTTGTACTATCACAAGCTTGATGCTATTGCTGTTGCCATTTTTAGGTTACACTAAAATGACGCCCCCGTCTTTAATCCTGCCTACAAACTGGGCCAGGCTGGGATAATAGTTCATGCCAGGAACTCTCACATCAGACAACATGCAGTGCGCTACAGCTGCATAGTTCGAAGTGTTCTCAGTTATGATCATCTGATCATCAAATAAGCACAAAGGCTATGCTAAATATTGATCTTTGGTCTTTGCAACTGCAACAGGCTCTTATGCCAACTCACCTCAACCCTTACCCCCCTCACTTGCTTTGTTAGGACAATACTTTTGGCTTCATCTTCACAATCCTGCTTCTCCCGCAGGCATCCATTGGCCCACTGAATAAAACAGCTGCCCTCTTCACACGATCAAAATCATTGGCACACTTTTCAGGTTGTCTTTCAGCTTCTATCACCTAGTCAGTTAGTACAATATATCTGTGCCCGTGCAGGTTCTTTTTGTGTGATAATAATTTGCACTGTGTAAAGATCTGTATTGCAAACCAAACTAAAGCGGTACAACAGTTAAAGTCGGTGCGACTGTGAAGACACGTGCAAGGATTTTAACAATATGCAGACAATCAATACAGAATATAGACAAAATTACATGTGAACACATAAATACATCTGAGGAGGTCCCTGCAGTGTCACACTTCATCTGTCACATAGAAATGATTGCCTCTGATTTTGAGTCCTCTCAGCCTGAGGAAGGAGGTTCAATAACAGTAACAGTGAGCCCTAAGAGCTGACTCTTCTCTTAACACCTACTCCGACAGCTGCACACCTTCTGATTGCCTTTCATCTGCTGTGCTGTGGCCATCAGAGACTCCAATTAGACCTGCTAATGGAGCAGCCTCTTCTCCAACCTGGCCTTCCATCTAGTTAGGTGTGAGGCAGCGGATGTCAGATAGCAGCTGCTTACAAAAAGCTGGACTGTTAAAACTCAGGAGAGTACTATTTGTTGCTTTCGTGTATGCAAAAATGAAAAAAAAAAGAACTAAATATTCAAATATGTACCATTAGTGGGCTTACTCATGCAAAGCCACAGCTCAGTTCTTAGAAACCAGTGGTTTCATTAAAGGCTAAATGAAAACTAAAATCATTCTGGGCAGAAATCTGCTGCTGCACTGGCTTGAACCTGTTTAATGTTCTATATGCAGTTGCTTTGGTAAGTATCCATGCCCCTTCACTTTTTGAACAATTTACTGTGTTTTAAATTCATTTTGAAATGGAAAGAAAACATCTTTTTTTTTCTACACCTGTAATGACAAAGTAAAAGCATACAGTATTTAGACAGTTTTGCAAATGTAATAAAATTTTGTAATAAAATGTTTCTTCTCTCATGTACGGACGTATTTACAGGCCTTCATCAGTACTGTGTAAGAGCTCCTATGGCAACAGTTTGGAGCCTTCTTGGTTAAGTCCCTATAAAGACCGGGTGATTAATCCCATTCTTCCTGGCTGATCCTATCAAGCGCCATCAGATTAGATGGCAAATGTCTGAAATGCTATCTTCAGGTCTCTTTGGTGATGGTTTATAGAATTTAGTCCTGGTGATGTCAAACTTCCATTTCACAATTAAACATCCATTTCACAATTATTGAAGCCAGTGTGCTTTTGTGAACACTCAAAGATTTTGAAATGGCTTTATATGCTTTCTCGGAACTATGCCTCGCTAAAGAATACAATTGTGAAGGTCTTTCCAAAGTTCCTTAGATTTAATATTTTGGTTTTTATTTTGACATGCAGTGTGAATTGTGGG
Source organism: Channa argus (assembly GCF_033026475.1). Lineage (NCBI taxonomy): Eukaryota > Metazoa > Chordata > Actinopteri > Anabantiformes > Channidae > Channa > Channa argus. The sequence goes on from NC_090207.1 coordinate 21,424,204, forward strand.
ACCATATCTATGTCCAGTCAATTCGCTTTGCAACAGGTGGTTTTCATTTAAGTTCCAGAGCCGTATCAAGAAAAAAACAAAACAAACAGAATCTACACATAATTTGGAGTGCCGAAATTAAAACGCTGGAGTTTTGAATTTTTTGTATTTAGTTTTTCAAAGTAAATGAAGCAATATGCTAAAATAAAAATAAAAAAGAGCTTGGATACGTTCCGAAGCGACTTTACTGCATGGCCACAACACAATCAGGGATTTGACAGCTGGTGTTTATCAGCTAGAAACACCTGCAGTGGCATCACGACAAATCCAGCATGTTCAAAGTTGCAGCACACAGAGAGCTGCCCGACAAAAGTATTAAAGATGCAGTTACCGAGACTTGCAGAGTACGGCTCAAATGCCACCAAGCTATTTAAATTCACTTAACTCAACTTCACTTTGCAAGTCCACATGTAATGAAAGGACCTGATATATTTTCATGATTTTATATTCACCCCTGAATCTGTTGGTTGAAGACATGTATTTTTACTTTATTGTAGTTGTGAATTAATATGAAATAAATTAAATGTAAGATTAAGAAAGTAGCAATTGTTTGGGTGGAAAGCAGTTGTAGTTACTGAAAAAAAACATGTAAATAGCATAATCAAAAATGTTGCTGATTACATTATATTTTTATTTTTTCAGTAAAGAGCTTCAGTGTTGAATGTAACATTCATTCTGTTGATTTGCACCTTTTTTTTTCTGAAATTCCTTGGCATATTTCTGACAATATGGATCCGCAAAGCTGTTGGGACACATTTAAGTACAACACTATCAAGGGTAGAATGGCTTTCTTGGAGCTGTCTCTACACCCGCATAGGCTCCATTCATTTGGCAGATTCTGTTCAAACTCATAAGCATTTATTTTTTGATTGGTTTTCGTTTCACTTTCCATGGCCTCTCCTGTGCCAATCCAGTAAGTGTGTTAAACAACCAGACTCTGCCATGCAAGGGCTGTGTCCGCGTGGCCATGTCATCAGACGATGGTATCAACAGTATTTTACTTCTGAAATTCAGCTTGTAGGAATAATCAAATGTAATAACTTACATTACTTGAATGAAGTAAATACATAGTTTCTTTTTACATTAACAAGGTATATTAATCTGTAACCTATTACATGTCACAAGTAACTGACCCTACACTGAAAGTAGCCTAACTGATATTTATTTTGTAAATGATGTATAAAGGACACTGCCCTTTGTGATCTCAGACATGCAACAGAAAACAGTTTGAATAGATTTCTTTAATCTTATTTTTAGGTACTTAATACATAAGAGTTTTTTTTAACTGAAAATCTTTAACACTTCATGGGTCAGAAAAAGAGAAATCCTCTGTAATTACTTTTACTGAAGAGCCCTGCAGTGACAAGCTACAACACATGGTGCGCTAACTAAATACAAGCTGTTAACTTTGGATTAGAGTTTATGACTCAGTCAACGCCGCGTTGGTTGTCTATCCTGGGCACAGATGGCGAACAAGTCGACTCAGCCTCCCTACAGGTAGGCAAGCAACAAACAATTAACTCTGAGGGGGGTCTGAACAGTCGTGTATCACACTGTCTCATCATGCCGGCAGCCTATCACTCTGCCTGCAGCCTGAGTAAATATCAAGTTGGGGCCAATACATTTATATTGTTGATTTTCAAATAAATATACTGTAAATAAATCGAGATCCTGTAACTTGCTGTTTTTATATTTAGGATAAAAGATGCATGTTGTACGCAGCCTGAGGTTTTTCCCTCAGTAAAACCTTGTGTTTGCATAAAGTCTACAATGATTCCACAAAGCTCAGTAGACATTTTAATATGATTTTACTTGAACTGCTGCCCTTTTTTGCTGCAGCTGCTTTACAGCATCCAGGTTAAGGGACTGTGAGGCGCTCCTAGATTATGTCACTGGCTTTTACCAGGATATGGTTGCAGCACTCGCGCAAATAATGAAGCATAAGCATCATCAAAGTGCTCCCTAGCTCCTGCAGAGATTGGTCTGAGAGGTTAATGTAGGGCAAGACCTCTCTATCCAGCAGAAACTGACGACACGCAACCAAACATTCCCAGGCAAGTCGAAGCTGCTCTAAAGACCCTGTGGGTCTCAGATTTCTACAATGGGGTGGAAACACCACCCAGAACAACCCATGGATGATTTACTAGTGTAATCCAATGCCAAATGCATTTTTAAACAATATTGCTCATTTTTGACACTCAACCTGCACAGACACTCACTACACATACTGCATCATTACTGCTATAAAATAAAATTATCACTACTGTTCTCGACCATATTGGCCTCATAAAAACTTGTAAAACATTTTTTGGACACCTTCCAAAAAAAAAGCAGTTAACAGTTGTTAATGCCAAGTCACTGCAAGCAGCTCAATTCCTGAATAGCTGCTGTCTTTTTACACATGGAAACTTTTCATGTGTGTAACGATTTTTTTTTCTTGCTGTGAGTTAGATGAGAAAATTGATACCAGTCTCGTGTGTGGGATTAATGTTAAGATACCTTTAGCAACCACAATAGCTTAGCTTGCCATAAAGAGTGGAAATGAAGAAATATGTTTTCAACAGTAGGGATTTCCAACCAGCACCTTCTATCTAAAAAGAAACAAAAGTCAGTTTGGTTTTGACACTTATATCATTTGTCTTTTTAGATATTACTCACTACTCACTGTACATAGGTGCAAATTGTACATGTAGCTTGTTCTACAAGTCGTAGAGCAAGTCGTACTTATTTTTCTGACCTATGCATTGTTGCTTCTCCCTGATTTTATGATGTGACTATTCAAGGATTCAACAAAACACAAAACAATCACAAACTTGATAAATCAACACTGTCCTTTGACCCAAAAGTTTCTTTTTAGGATTTCTTGAATCCCATTTGTGAGAAACCTCTTAGCCTGTCATGTGCCTATGCAGAATGGCTTTGTGAGTTATCTACTCCAGCTATAAAACCCTAAGCATCAGCAGGCAACAGGATATCCTGCTGAGAAATGCCAGGCATAACAGCTGGCGCTGATTTCTCTGGGCTTGCTCGATCATGTCCAATGGCACTGAAGCTTTCAGAGGACTGTCACAGAGCAGAGTGAGGCCAATATACACTTTCCACCACTCCTATCTGATGGAAAAAAGGTTGAGACCATCAGACCAGCGGTGAGAGCTACCACACTGACATATCATGGGCAGACAAAAAGGAATCTATCTGGGTCTGAGCTCTCCATAGGAAGCCTTTGACATATCCAGCCAGCTGTGTGTGGGGGACAGCTTTCTCCATAATGTTTATCGACTGGGAGCTGTTCTCGTCTTGAAAAGAGCTGGAATGGAGACTTTCACTTTCATTCCTTATTCATGAATAACTTATCAATAGCTTTATGAATAGCTAATCAATGATTCTGAGTCAAAGATCAGACACTCATCCTTCCAACACTCCAGATTTGCCTCATTAAGGACTGAATTGTAAATACCACCTTACCATCTGTCCAAGCTACAGGCAGCATCATTTATCTACGCTTACTGGCATCACTTTCACACAGCAGTTCAGTTGACTTAGTGATAAATTCAAAACCACAGTCAGGCTTTGAGACATGACTGGGCTTAGTGTGACCTCTTTTGTGTGCGTGTGTGTGTGTGGGTGGGTAAGTGAACCTGCCATTTGCATGTGCAGAGAAAGGTCAACATAGCAGTGATACTTAGTGTTTAGAAAAGTTGGGAGTTCCTTGGGTGGAAAAGGCTCCTGCACGAGGCTGCATTTTACTACCGTTGTTCACAGACGCACAAGTTCAATGCACAGTAATATTAATACACTGCTGGGAATGTGTGTTATTCATTTTAAGCAGAGGTTTCCCCACAATCCTCAGACTGTTACAAGAATTGTGACATAGTATACTGTAAATATTTTAAGTTTGTATTACATTTTCCAAAAAGATGGAAATCTGATGTTAATTTTCCTGATCATACCCTGAAGATTTAGCACAGAAAGTTCTCCAATATTCTGGTCATCCCTATCCTTATTCAACAAAAAAAATCACTACAAAATCCATATCTGAAATAAATAATTGATTAAGCATTATTACATAATACACATACAGGTTGTAGTAAAATAAATTGCATCTACCTTGCAGAACTGGCAAGCAGCCTCATCCCGACCCCCAGTGAGGAACATACAGGTGACTGAAACCTCCATATTGTGGGTTGTGGATTAACAATTCATAAATAAGACTAAAAACGTCTATATTAAACATCTTTTTTTTCATTCAGCATACTTATTTTCATTACTGATAAGTAAGCAATCACTCTGTTTTTCAGTCGCTCAATTTAACAATTTAATTTCACCAACAAATGAAAATGTTTTATTAATGATACAATTAAAACCGAAAAAAAAATTACACTTTATAGACTCTACCCCTGGGTCCTAATTCACTCTAACCTTATCATTTATCCCCCCAAAAAAGAGCATCGGCTTTCGGCTTGTCCCTTCAGGGGTCGTCACAGCGAAACGTGTTCCGCACAGTGATTTGGCATGGGATTTTCTGCCAGATGCCCTTCCTGCCTCAACCCTCCCATTTTTCTATCCGGGCTCGGCACCAAGGTCGCCCTTGGTGGCTGGGGAGGGCCACACCTGATGCGGTCCTTTATGCCAACATGTATTAATTACCAGTAAACACAATGGATAAAATAAGGACTTTTGGAAAGTAATCTAAAGTACTGGAGACACTAAAATGATAATGGTGCCACAATAAAATCCAAAGAATCACTAAAAGGTATTAGAATGGATCCTGTACTTATCAATCAGCCAATAATTTTCAAGATTTCTCAATTGATATTAAAAATGTTAACCACCAGGTGACACTACAGAGAAGGTCACCTAACCATGACTATAAAAGTCTATACTAAATTTAATAACAATCCATCCACTAATTGTTATTTCATTTTTAAGGGCGAAGCCATCTATAAAAAAAACAGTAAAGCACTTGATCTGTTAATCTTTAATTTAAAATCCCTTTATAAAGCATAAACTTGTAGAGGAGCCAATGACTTCTACAATGTACCCAAAGATGAGATGAAGGGGCAGTCAGACCTGGATGTGATGTGGATTGTTAACAACAAATACAGCAGAAGTTAGGGGGCTTGTGTGCAGTGTGGTCTGAGTTTGGACAGTGGCCAGGAGAGGCTTATCATTATCCATTACCATTACCAAATAACTGCTGTCATATTAAAAACCCTGTAAATCCTGGGAGTTTAGAAAATAATTCAGGATTTTGGACAGCTCCTACAGTAATTCAGATTCCATGACCTTAGAGCACTTGGCACGACATCCATTAAAAAGTCAGACTGCAATTTTGAAATTGTTTGGCTGTCAGTGAATTCTGAAAAGTGGACTTATTAGAGATGCAAGCCTTTTGTTAGACACCAGCACTTGTGCTGGGAAAAAACAGCAACAGAGTAGAAAGCGTACAAGCTTGATTGTGGCTAACAGTGGCTTATTAATACATGCCTAAAGGGTACAGGATCTCACTGCAACAGCTACAGAATTCACCAAAAGTTCATGATGATTCCAACTGTCAACTTCTTCAGCATGTTCTTTAAGAAAGGTGTTGATAGTATTACCGCTGGAGTGTGCATAAAAGGTTCATAGGTTGGACTTTATCTTTGAAGAATAATGTGATTTATTTACATTTAAGATATCAACAAAAACAGAAGACAGACAGGGTAAAATCCATGCTGAAATAATATAAATAACATTTTAGAGAGCTATTTGATAAACTCACTATACAATACATTTGACTTTCACAACATTCACACAGTTGAGAGTATAATTTACACGAACTCCATATCAACAGCATTTCTAATTGAACCACCTGATAAGTGATATTGCACTGAGGGAAAGCATTTACACAGATGTTACCTGCAAGCTGCACTGACACATGGGGACGCTTTGACCTTTAATTGCCACCTAAGTTAATCTCATGAAGAGCAACAGATGGTTGAACATCACTGAATAAATCCATAAGGAGAAACGATCAAGTATGCAGTAATTTTCCATTTCATTATCACACCATACAGCTATAAACCTGCTCTAAATAAAAGGAGTCCATGTCTCAGCCTGTAACACCTGCCCCAGTAACAGGACAATGAAGCTACACTGCCACCACGTGGTCACTGCTGAATGACAAATGGCCACTGTCTTGCTCGAATTGCGTGGGAGAAAGAGTTGCATGAGTCCCATAAACAGATCAGTGAACACATGCTGTGACCATATGGGGAAAAAAAAAAAAGAGGCTTTTCATACAAAGGGGAGGCAGAAAAGCATGTCATAAAAACCTGACAGCTGATTGAAATCATTTTAATTTTAAAGTCTCCTCAGAGTGAAAAAGAAAGTTACCCTGTTGTGTGTTGCAGCAACAGCCTCTGCTGTCAGCCGCTGATTGATGCATGGAACAAGGCATGAAAAGTTCATTATAAAAACAGTCAAAGTAAAACAATGGGACTGAATTCTAAGAATGGTACTGCCACAATAAATAGCAAACTAAAGACAATTTATATTATTATTATTATTTAAATAAATAAAAACGGGAAAGATTTTTAAATGAAGTGTCATTCCAAACCTCTAAAATAATAAAAGTTAAACACGTCACTATACAAAGCAGCATTCGCAGTGAAAACCATTCATGAGATCTAGTAGCTTCAGCTGCATTTAAAGCTTTAGCCTTGGTTTCTCACCAAACAATTTGCTTCAATTTTTACAGACATGCATGCAGCATAACAACCATTAAGTAGATTATTACAGCCATTTAATAATAGGATAATGATTAGCAAAATAATAGGGTGTAACAGTTTTGTTTTAACGCTGGCGCTGGCTCAGATCATCATCATTATTATAGATTATTATTTCAGAGTTTAAGTGGGACCCCTTTTCCACTTGAATGGTTGCTTTGTTGTCTGCTTTTGTCCATGCCCATTAACTGACAGCTCTGCACTGCTATTGGACCTTCAAGGCACAATGCAACCCCATATTATGATTGATTTTATGAAACAAATGGAACAATATTGCCACAGTGTACGATGAACAGCTTTCCAAAGGAATGACAGGTGTTTCACTTAGCTCTTGTTGTTCTATTTCACCTGTGGCTAAACTTGCAGAAATGCTTTTTTATAACTTTCTCATTAAAAACTTACATGTATTTTTTTTTTTTAATTTGCAGCCTTGCTGGCTAATTTTTCTCCTTTTCAAAGCAAAGATTCAAAGATGCGATCAAACAAAAAACAGCAAGAGTGCAGAATAACCGTGAATCATCAAAAAAGTGTTGACATGGACTGTTTCTATGAGCTAATAAAACAGTATCAGTGCATCGGTGCTTAGTCTAAGCAGGATCGAGTGATGGAGGTGGAACGATTTTTTCAACAATTAAATATATATCTGATAATGTACATTATGTACGTATTACATGTACAACATCTTTGATTAGATGCTGATTCCTGAAACTGAAAAAACGTCCTTGCTAGAGACCTGGTTATTGAGAAGTGATATTACTGACATTGCTGAGTAATTTTATATAATAACACCTGCAGATATTATAGAGTAATGAGACTTGGGAGCACCAGGATCAGCTGAATCATTTTATCATCATCACTGTAAAGTCGCTTTTTCAGAGAAAAGAATCAATAGCTGATTTGGAACTCAGGCATCATGTGTAGGTGGTGTGGTGGTCTGTAAAACCAAACAGTGGTTGTAACTTCACACAGATTTACTCTCCTGTTTTAAAGAAACTCTAACAGTGCCTCTGAGCAAGGCGCTGACCTTATATTGCATCAATGGAGGTGTGAGTGGTACACATGTAGCAGGATTTTGCCAAAGCGAGTTTGGTCAGAACCAGAACCGCCAGCTGGGAGGAAAAAGTAAGTACAGAATGGCTACCTGCTGTTTTTTTCCAGTTGCTCCTCTGACATGTTGGATAATTCTCTGCTTGAAATGTTAGAACGGACTGTAGACATAAGTGAGGACAAAATGGTTCCTGTCAGTCATGCAGTGTGTATGTTTAGTCCAGGGGAACTTCTGACACGCTGGGTAACACTAAGGATGTGGCCCGCTTAGATTCCTTCATCTTGTCGAGGCCAAAGAGGAGGTCCAGCTGGGTGACTGGACGCAATCGGTCCTCATCGACAGGCCTGAAGCAAAAGAGGTTAGGGGTCAGAACAGAGGCCTATAAAAACAGAAGCTAAAGCATACTACCCACTGATCATGTAGACCAAGTCCTATACAGTATACTCTTCACAGTAGCACATACAATTTCAAAATACTTCAAATGGTAAATGGCCGGCACCTAGGTAGCACTTTTCTGCCTGTACCCAAAGTGCTTTACAAAGTTGCTTCTCATTTACTTATTCAGTAATTGTCCTGCTAAGACAAACTAACTTCCCAGCTGGCACTTTTCTAAAAAGACTACAGAATGAACGCTGAGAACTACAGTAAGGTGTGCGGTTTGCAGAGTGCCTTTACCATTTGCTTCTGCCTCTTGCTATTCATTTGAAACCACATGCTGATGCTTGGTATTGTAATTGCACAGAACGCAGCGATGATTAAATTGTTTAGAGTGCTGAAAACTTACAGCTAAAAATATGTCTTCTTTTAGCAGTAATGCTTTACTCCAAGAGGGCTTTCAACAGTCGCTTAGCAACAGCTGAAAGATGGGTTACATGAATCACAGCGTCCAGTTTAATGACATACAGTACTTTGTGCTCATCAATAGTTTTGTATGTGGGGGCTCAACCTGAACTTTTTTTTTTTTAAAGCACACTGTGTGGGACCCATGAGAAATCTATGATTTCATGTTTTATTACAAATCACTATACAAAAGTGTAAACACTGCTTCAAAATCTTTTGATCATTTTTTTAAAGAAAACAGAAAAGGAAAAGTGAAAGTAGCAGTGCGTACACCAGTCCACATAATAATGATAGCACCTTTCTCAACCCACTGCCGTCTAACTTCAAACTGTTTAAAGTAGGGACTATAGACAAAAAAAATGTCAGGTGGACACAAGGGCAATGCAATTTTGTGGGTGTTTGAATATGAATCATACTTTTCCTCTTCCTGGCAGTCCTGTAGCTGCTGAGCAATTTGCCTCATCTGCTCCTTGCGGACGTAGTCCCTGACTCGGTACATGGCAGCATCGCGGCAGAGCTCACGCAGGTCGCTGCCTGAGTAGCCTTCTGCCTTCTCAGCAATCTCCTTCAGATTAATGGCATTGCTCAACTAAGCACGAAAATTTAGGACAGAAATACAAGACAGTTGTACAGAATTAGCTGTCTCCAGTCCATGGTTTTGCGGGTTACTGCCAGTTAACCGTTCATGGGGGATTAGATTTGCATTAAGGTGACAGTTGTGAAATGTTCTCTTTGACAAAAGAAAGCTTAGAATACAATAATTTCTTCCGCAGCTTACTCAAATGAAATGAAATCACAGCTTACATTTTCTCCTGCTAAAATCAGCCTCAGGATCTCCTGTCTTTGTCTTGTGTTCTGCAAAGACAGAAGGACATTGGTTGTCAGCTGGAAAATAAAGCATTATGAACAAAATTAAAATAAGTTTACAATCTAGTTCAAGCAACCTTCAGAGTTCTGAGAGTTTGAAAATTGTATTGTTTTTCTCCTGTTAAGTATCCCCAGCTCTCATACAATAATAAAAGGAGTAATGAGGAACTGTTTATTCTATCGGATCAAAAATACACCCATGCTTTTAGTGTATTGGCCTGCAGCCACAACACTTCAGTCTGTTTAAGCTGTTCTTCTTTACTTGATGTTTAGCTGAAAACACTAGATGTTTAGCCAGAAATGCACCATTTCTATTACTAAAGAGAGTCATTTACCAGAAACTTGCTGTTTTCATCTGTATTTATTTTCACAACGTCCACACAGTCTAAATTCAAGATGCAAAGAAAGAAAATTTTTCTAAGGGACCTCTTTTTCATCACTGAGTAAACATACAACCCCTGATATATTGTATGGATAGATTCGATGAATATATGTAAACTAATCAATAACTACAAAAAAACAGGCTACTTCTTTTGATATATTGATTTTTTTTCTTCTTCTAATGCTTGGCGATTGTTCTTTTAGCGTTTCTGTGCTGCAGATCTTTCATATGCAGGATGCAGTTGTTTAGAGAAAGAATGAAGGCTCTGTCAATATAGATTTGTTTAGGTCCTTACTATGCCCTTATTCTGTATGATATTTTTTATATCTCTGCCTGGAGAGATGAAGTTACTTTATCAAATAATAATCTAAACTCTAAAAATAACAATGTCATATAATTTCCTTCAGAGAAATGCTGTAACACAGGCCTACTGTGTGTTTTCTAAAAAGAACATGTTTACAGAATAAAACATGTAATGTGGAAGGTCTCACATGCTGCTGAGAGGCTATGGTGACACCTAGTGGGCATCAGGACCCCTAGGTTGGGAACCAGAGCTCTGCTGGTTTACCAACTAACCTTACAATAGTCATTGCTCACTGCCTGGGTCAGGTGTGTTCAGTCAAAGGGAAACTGGAAGATACCATCATGGATGAGGGTGGGTTGGGGAGACTAAGTGAAATGGTATATGATTAACTGAACACACCTGATTCAGGTAATCATCAGTGAGTAGGGCAGGGTCATTTGGAAAGCAAGAAAAGCAGGGGTACTTGAGGAGCAGGACTGAAAACCAGTGCTCTGTCTAATAATTATCGGATGCTTTTTGTGTATTCATTGAGACTGCTCAGACACAATATACTGTATGGTGCTGGTGTATGCGCCTTACTGGAAGGCCAATATGGAAAGTGGTGGGCATCCTGCGGAGAATGGCTGGGTCCAAGTCCTGTGGCCTGTTTGTAGCTCCCATCACCATCACCTATAATTACAAAGACTGCAGTGTGAACATATTGCCAAATAATGTGTCTCTGCGTGAAATTCTCAAACACAACACAGCATTGTGTGTAACACATTTCAGATTAATTATGTAGATAGTTAAAATATTTCTTGTTCTCAAGGCTCTTAAGTGTGAAAAAAAAGAAATGTGTACCTGTCTAAAAACTCTGACTGTAAATATCTCCTGTATAATCTCCTCTTAGGAGAAAACAGAGGTCCTACTTAGATCTTACCAATGTGTCTAGTCTGGTAGGTATATTATATTAATAGAAAGCACTCTGTCTACCAATTACTTGCCAGTCTTTGACATTTTAAATATGAAAGCAAAGGGCACATAATACAGGACAAAGGACAGAGGCAGTCCAGATAAGGTGAGACTAACGATAGTTTATGACTGTACTACATTTGGCTTGTTACTGTAAATGCAGAAGGAAGAAGCAAAAAAACAAAAAAACACCTACAGCTAAAACAAATTCTGTCAAATCTAACGGCCCTACAATAAATCCTCCCTTCAAGAAGGTGATGATGTTCAGATTTTGTTTTAAACTGAAGGGGCTTTTGTACTAACAGCGAATGATGTCACTCTAACATAACATTATTCAATAGCATCAAACACTAGTCTCCAGATCATATAGTTGAATAAGCACATATGAAACTGTTTTGAGAAAGTGTACACCCAACTGAGTATGTAATTCATGATTTAAAAATACAAAAAAACAATATTCAAATATTTTCAGTATGCATTAAATATTCCTTTAAGTGGAGTATATTTGTCTCTCATTTGCTAGAAGGTCCCCTGTTTGACTCCATCTGCCAGCTGCAGCCTTTGTGTGGAGTTTGGATGAATGCTGGGATAACTTATAGCCCCCCACAACCATGAACAATATCAGTGGTTGAAGATAACGGATCGATGGATGGATTTTATTCAAAAAACATACATACAAGCAAAACAAAAAACATCTGTGTTATATATTGTCCATTGGCCTCCCTGCTCTCTAGAAATTGGCATTGGTCATTGACAAACCCATATAAGTCAACCACTGTTTGTGTTACCTGATTGATGGAGGAAGTATCCAAGCCGTCCCACAGGCTCATGAACTGGGCCTTCATCATGGCTGTGGCCTCATGGTCCAAGCTGGAGCGATTTCTCAGAAATGACTCTAAGACATAAGAGCAAAATCTAACATGAAGACAGTGTTTCATGGAAAACAAAAATCAGAATAATTTCATAGCTTGACAATGTCCTTTGATAAAGATCAGATTCTGAAGAAGTTCTAAAAATGTCCAACTCTTATATACACATACCAATCTCATCAATGAAGACAATACAGGGCTGGATTTTTACAGCCAATGAGAAAACAGCAGCAGTCAACTTCTGTGACTCGCCGTACCACATGTCTGTCAATGTGGAAGCCTGAAGGTTAATAAACTTGCATCCTGAGGCTTTGGCTGTTGCTTTGGCAATCATGGTCTTCCCACATCCCGGAGGACCAAACAGTAGAACACCTGCAAAGACAGATTATAATAAGGTTTAAGTTTTATTGTTTAGGGAAATCGTGATTCATACCCAACACGACTGGCAAACGTATGAATATTTTTGTATTTGATGCTCTTTTGTACACATACAAAAGAAACGTTTGGCCTAACTTAAAGGAAGGCTGAACTTGGTTCTTTTGGATTTAGTTTGACTAGTACATGTAAATGAATGCCTTTAAACTTCCCTATATTACAATATCTCTCTAGTTCTAGCTGAAAAATGCCTCCAGATGACATCACTTGGAGGAAACTTCAGTTCAGATTATGTCGCCTTGTTGCTCACACTATAGAGCTTGTAATAATGGTCAACCTGCTTTTCCAGAGCTCCTCCAGATGATATCAACTAAACTCCTAAAGATGAAAAACTCCTCCAGGTGATGTCATCAGGAGGTGTTTTTTAGCTAGAAGCAGATAAATATTTTAACATAGGGATGTCAGGGGGAAGTTTAAAAGCTTTAATGTAGATGTACATGATAAACTTAAGCCATAGAAAGCAATTTTAAATTGGTGAAGTCGCCCTTTAACCAAATTATTCTCACAGGCATATTATTTAAAAGATATATGATTTAAACAAAGCTTCTAGGAATGCGACTGGATTCCCAAAGCAGCTATTTTTGGAGGTTGACTCATTCTTTGTATAAAGCTTTATGCCAAACTATAAAAACTCCCAACAGAAAGTAAAGTACTCCACTAAGTGATCCTCTGCTGTCAGGCTGCCAAGTATATAAATCTTCTCAGATTTTTTTGGCCCACGGCTCTAGATGGAAGCATAATGTACAGGGAGACTTTCTAAAAATAACAGTGAAGAGAATGGCTGAACAACAAACTGAGAAGAACTATAACAATTTCTAATATCTTTGGTTTGTCAAAGCCATGGATCTAAAAACATGGATCTTAATTTTTATGTGCTTCAACCTGATTGTTATTGTTCCAGATAGAGTCAACGCAGATATGTTATTTTTAAATTTTTTAAATAACTATTGATCATAAGGGAAAAAACGGATGGTCTTCAGCACTTCAGAGAAGGTAAAACGTTTAACTAAAAACCAGACTGAAACTATAATAAGAAATTATGCCAGATTCAGTGGAAGCCTGACAGATCTGTCTACTAAGGGTATTAGCAGATGAGCTACAGCAGACATTTATTTTATCATTTTATGTGAGAGGGGAAGATGTAGTACAACATTTTTCCATCTTTCCGCTCTTTATGAAATTTTAAATTGTGCTTTATCAAGTATTATTCATCTCATAATCTGTAAAAGGTATCACACTGGAATTGTGAGTTAAATTAAATAATAAATTATGAAATTAAATCTCTGTTCCCTAAAACAAAGGTAAAATCATTAAAACAAGCTTGGTGTGAAATCTGTCCAACAACATTTTGTGTAAATGATATGCTCTGCTACCTTTAGGAGGCTGAAAGAGTTTGGATGCACCTAAAAGGTGCCTTTTCTGAAAGGGCAGGATGACAGTGTCTTGCAGCTCATTGATAACCTCATCCAGACCTGCTATATCTCTCCAGGACACCTGCAGAAATGTAGAGAACTGTGAACAATTCTGCCTGATTTTTTCTGTCTGAGAAAGTGCAATTACAAATAAAAACATTGCCTTGACATTTTATAATCTAATGTCACGGAGTGAGGATTACACCTGTTACCTTCATAGTCTGTGGATCAACTAGGTGACATGCAATGTTCATTTCATACTCTGTTAGTTTGACCCCCTCGACGCCAATCCTCTTCATCAGCCTTTCTGCCTGGAGAGATAAGACAAATGGGGGATTCAGATTGAGTGCAAAATTGATGCTCGAGTCATTCCTTTAATTTATTAACCATGCATTTCACAATGACAACAGGCAACTAGAATGAACATCTACCTAAACCTTGAGAATTAAAAAATACATGTACACCAATCAGGTATAACATTATGACCACCTGTGCAAATCAATGCAATCCAACAGAGGTGGTTGCAATGTTTTGGCCACCTCATTCATTCTAAATAGGTTGGCCGAAACATTTGAGCCACCGGTTCTTACAGTGTACTCCAGTACGACTGTCCCCTGCCCACTTTAAACTAATTAACAAACTTATACTAGAATTATCACCTTTCTGACAATGTCAACCTAAATACTGAGAGATTATAACCTTGTAAAAGTAGAATTCATGGCAGTGCCACTGTATTAAATAGCATTAAATTGCACAGGTGGTCATAATGTTATATTATGTCATGTTAAGTTCATCATACCCGATTCTTTGCTTGGTTTTTCTGTTTGGAGGTAGGGTCCATTGCTTCAACTACCCACTTAATGCTGTAGTATGTGGCTGCTCCAAAGATGGTCAGCCTCACCAGCATGCCGACCACTTCATTCCTGGACAAAGGCCGCATCAAGGCCTCTCTGGGAAGATCACTAAACAGCATCTCTGCTGGGTGTTGTCAGTCCATTGGCTTTGTAAAGATGTAGTGATTAGAAAGGGGAACAAAATAACAAAAGGCACATCTAAATAAGTCATTTTAAAACCTTTGGGTTAAATTGTTTAAAGTCTGCACCTATACAGAATATAGTACTTTCCTAGCTTTTTAGTACCCAAAGAGCATTACAGCTTCACATTCACCCATTCACACATGAATGAAAACTACCATGCAAGGTGCTGACTTGACATACCAGGAGCAATTTGAAGGAGGCAAGGTTTGAACCACTAACCCCAACATTTGATAGACTGCTCTCTAACATGTGTGATGCAAGCATACAGTTGGGTGCAAACGTTTGCATCCCCATATTTTTAAGAAAAAATACATTCTTTTTTTTAAATCAACATAATATTTAATATCCATTCAGCTAGTACAACTGTTCTTTAATCAGTTATTAGTTAATGATCATTTTTAATTAATATTGATATTGGAACGACATTGAAGGGGATTCATCCTCAATAAATTTTAACGGAGAAAACTAATCTCCAAAAATATTTCTGATTACACACATCAGATCATGACAGGCTAAAGCTAGGATAAAGTGTGGCCAACAGGGTTAATAAATCTTTTTCTCATTACCCTCATTTGCCCCTTTCTTTGTGTTGTTTCCTAAATATTTCAAACCAACTTCATAATCATTTGAGTCTACTCATCACATAATGATGATTTGGTTTTGGAATAAAATCATGTAACATGCAGCATTTTTTTCCCCAATAGCTTCCTTATTTTTGGACTGAAAACCTCCAAACCACTTTAATTGAAATCTAAGTCTCCTCCCACTATATGCAAAACCCTTAGACTTTGAATAAAACATATGCATTGTGGTCAAATAAGCTATTATAACCTGTTTTTAGTAATAGTTTTGACACTTTATGTCTGAAATATGTCAAACCAACTGTTTACAACCTTTAGATTTCTTATAAATAGCATACAACATGGCCCAGTGGCCTGTTACACCCTATTTTTAGAAAATAGCTGTGTAATAAAGACATAGACTACAAATACACTACAATTTAATTGTTGTTTTGTAGATATTTCAGATAAACTTTATACTTATCTAAGTCCTCTCAGTACATGCACATATTCTATTTTTTGGATTAAAAACACGCAATATGTACTGATAAGGTGTTACAATGTTTTTCACAACCTCAAATTTTTGGAGTATTATAAATATTGGATATATTAGCACATGGAAAAAAACCCACAAACAGTCTAGGCCGAGAGTTATATCTGTAATAAAATGCAATGGTGACAAACTCTTAATCAAAATCAAAGACTATCAAAATTATTAAGAAAAAACAGGCTATCATAATTTATTTGACCACAATACCACAATGTTTTTTTATTCAAAATCAAAGGGTGGCGCATATAGTGGGAGGAGGCTTAGATGTCAATAAAAGTGGCTTGGACTTTTTCAGTCAAAAATAAGATCTAAAATCTATTGGGGGGGGAAATGCATAAACTAAAAATATAACTAAAATATAAAATAAAATCGTGTTACCTTATTTTATTCCAAAACAAAATCAGTAGGAGATTAGTTTTGTCAGTTTTGTTTTTGAATATTAATTTAGCAAACTGTTTGAATATCCAACGTTGAACTGTCAACACTAGGTATCCTTCAGCCAACGCTAAAGCCTTAATAGCCTTAATTAATACATAATGTTAGCGACAAAAGTGATCAGGCTATTTACATACCAACACAAAGTCGTTATTTTGCAATAACAGGCAGCGTTACAACCATAGTTTAACAAACAAAATACATCCTAAATTAGAATCTTGTGACAAGCTAAAGCTAACACAGCCGCAGCTAGCAACCTGTCAGTTATCGATTTTTAAAATAAAAAACCGCTATGAAACGCCACATATACCACTGTATTTTTGGCACACAGAAAGTAACGTCATTGGTGACATGAAACACAAAATAGCCCAACTTACTAAAAGAGAAGAGCAAGGTAACCAAATCAGAAAGCGCAGGCATTGGAGGTGCACCAGGTTTTACAAGTCGGGTAGGAACAAACATTTCGGTTCCGGGAGTTATGTCAGTCCAGCTAATAACTGAGCAGAAGTGGTTCATATAGTTACCACTGGATGGCAGAGCCTTCACAAAAACAACACATACAGCACCATGGACAGCAGCTACAAGCGAGACAAGAGTGTAAAGAAGGTAAAGAAGTTGATGGTGTTGGACCATTTATGGTGACTTAGTGCTCATATAGTTCTGCAGTAATATGAAGTTGAAAGTGAAAATATGAACATGACATAAAGTGTAGATTTGTGGAGAAGTAGCCAACATTTGTACATACAATGTATGGACAGATTATAATATTTTACTTATTATTTTTTATATTTTATAATATTTGAAATTTATATTAACCCAAGTTAATTTTTGCCTATCATCATATAGTGTCGTATGTCTACAATATCTTCCAAAGGAGACAATTTTTCCTTTGGATGTCAGTAGATCTGCTGATTAGACCATGATTGAACACAAGGCACGCAAGCATATCCCGGGGCATCCTACATGCAAATATGCACCAGCCTAAATCTGTAGCCCTACTCTGTGTTTGGTTTCCACTCATTTCCAGGGCTGTCTGATAATGGATAATTCAATTGTCTTAACAGGAGCCTCAAAGATAAGGCTGTAACTAATGGGTCTCTTCTACAAGAAATTTATCACATATGGGCCAAAGGGCTTGTTAACTGTCACAGATTGTGAACCAAATTTGAAAATGTTACAGTTTGTCTACAGAATGTTCTCTGCATCAGAAAAGTGAAATTGCAGTAGAGTAACACTGCTGTGAAGAAACCCTTTAAGAGAATATAAAAGGCATAAAAGTAAAAAGTCTATAATAAGTCCATTATTTGGAACATTTTTCATCAGATGATTTAATAAACACACTGGTTCTTTTCAGTTTTTGGTCCCTGAGACTCACAGCTTTTGCATCAATCTGAAAACTGCACCTGAAGCAAAAAATAAACAATAACAGATTTTACAGTATGTTCACCCCACAGTCCACAGGAGATACGGTGCAAGCTGGCCCAGTTCTCTGTGAGCATAATTAACTGGATTGTGAACAATGTGCTAGAAAGGGCTAATTGTTTTTTCCCTCTTTTTTCTAGTTTTCACTGTGGACTGAGTTGAGTTAAAACCTCCAGAGCAAAATAATGCTAAATTTCATCCTGCACAGTTGCAGCTTTAAGCATCTGGTGAAATTAAGTCCACCGTTGTTGTGGAGAATGGCACACAGGCTGCTACTGCGAACACCTTTGGCTGTGAAAATGCTTCATAAAAAGCTTTAATCCCCCTGTACTGCAACAGCGAGTCCCGGGAGATAGCAGCCTGACAGGGCTATTTTGATGGGTCTGGGCATGAAAGCGCAGGCTTGTGTATCTGCAAAGTGCAGCCGGGCCTCCACCAGTCCCTCAACGCCTTGCACCGTGCCCAAAAATCCACTCTTAAGCGGGTGGAAGAAAAAAAATCAACAACAACAACAACAACAACACACATTCAGCTCCCATGGCTGTCAACCTCCACCATAGCTGAAATAAAACTTCAAGCCCTATGCTCTGAGCTTTAACGCCAAAGCTGAGCTATTTTGAGAAAACAGACTCGCAACTGATTGTTATGCAGCAAGGGAAACAAAGCCTTTGCCATTGTGGTTTAGTGTACATTGTTTTAGATTGTGGCTACTGGATAATGAATACATATCTCCCTTTAAACTGTTTTAAGGGTTAACGTGTTTAACACTTCAGTAAATGCCGGTCACACGAAGCAGTTAATTACTCTTTTAGTCTATTAGGATAAAGGATCATGTGGGAGTAAGCTATTCATTTTTCCCGTACCCAGAGGAAACTGGAAAGGTTTATTTGCAGAAACACTAAGTGTTCATTTGCCTAAATTAGTAAATTCACCGTTCAGCATAGGTGGACTGTCTTTTTTTTTTTCGTCTTCTCTGCAGTTATTGACTTGTTCAAGACATTTAAAATATGGTCCCACTTTTGAAAAGCCAGTTGTAAGTCTTAATTGATGCAATTAGATCAACTATATGCTATTATTAAGAGCAGCATTTGGGTTTCTTTGTCTACTCAGCTCTGCAATCATCAATAGAGTATCAATAGAGTGATAGACCTCATACTTCCAAGAAAAACATAAGGGAAATCTGGACTAAGATTAATTTATTTAAAGCTTATTAACACAAAAATAAGCTGGATATAGCAGTAAATGAAGTAGCAGTAGGCATAAAAACACAATACTGCACTCGCCCATTGCTCTTCCTTCATCAGTAGAGTACTACACTGGCTCCTAGTTGCCCTTTTTGGCACCTTTCAGCTGCCAATTTTTCAGTGATGTTATATAAATGATTTGTGTTTATTGTATGACATTTAAGCTTATGATTGTCATTTGGCATAGATGAAAAGAAAGAAGGATGGATAGACAAGGTGTGCATGAAGGAACCAATGTCAAAGTGCGACTTGATCTCGCTCAACAAAGGAATTTCACATGGTGCCAAGGCTTCCTGTACCCTTACTTCACTCTGCAAGTCAGGTCATGCAACCAACCAATATCGCCAGAGAAAGATGACTAGACCTCCATCCACCTCCACAAGCCTCGCCATGGTTACTGAGACATTGACAACACAACAAAAAAACTAAAAAGAGGAGTCATTTGTTTTTCCCTCCTCCTCCATCACCTAAGACAGGTGAGGAGACTACGAATTCCCAATGGCATATCTGCCCATGCATATAAATTAGGCCGACATTAGATTTCATGGTCTAAAGAAGAAATCAGTTTGTTTGTTTTTGGTTTTTTTTTCTTCTGACTGCAGGTTGATTATCATGGCAGCTGTAAATAATAAATAGTTTTTATCAGTAATCAACATCAGTGAGGTCAACAATGCAAATCGAACTACAAACTGAAAATAAGGATTATATGCAGTAGTTAAAGATGGAAAATTATGATAATGTGTGCACAGTTAAATAATTTACGTACATTAACACCTGTCTAAAAATGTTATAGGCACTTTTCATGGCATACAAGTTTAAATGGTAAACATCTAAGAATAAAGTGTTAATTACTACAGGCTGGAGACACTGATAGTGTATATGAAGCTTGACACATTGTAAACACTTCTTTCTTCTCTGTAGAATGAAAATGTGCTATCGCCTGTCATCAGCCTACTTTTAAGATAACACGTTAAGCTACAGTGTTTACTCATATCCACACGCACAAAATTGCTGTGCAAATCTTCACCTGAATGTCACAATCACTTAGAAATTAAAAGGGTAAAGCTCATGCTTCTCATGATTTCTGGCATTTAATTGGTTCAGACTAGAGTCTATATCAGGTTGACAAGTATTACTGCACTTGAGAGGCATTAATAATTCTCAATTGTTCCACGTATGATTCCTGCATTAATAATATATAAAATATCATCATGGCAGAGGGAGTGGGTATTGAACTGAATCATTAAATGCAACAGCAGCAGTGATTTGAAGGGCTGAGATAATCTAAATGCACACTGAAATAAAATTTCATATGAACTTTGGTTCCATTTCAATTCAATCTTCAACCTCTGATCTCGCTCCTTTTTCATTATTTCACCCCTAGCAGTTGTGGTATATTCATTTCTTCAGGTCTTTTATAAGATGCAGTTTGAGAGTGCTGACCATCTACTAAATGTCTCACTCTGGTAAGTTTTCGGGGCAGGTGTGGTTCAGTTTTTTTTCTTTTGGTCTTTGTTGCTAAGAATGACATACAAGACTAATAAGTGTCACATCTGTACCATTAATATGCACCTGGGCGAAGTAGACTTTTAGTTTAGCGTAGTGTAAAGACTGAAAATCGGCTCTATTTAAAGGTAAAAACCTGTCTTACCAACTTTTGTAAAGCTTATAAATTAACACGGTAACTGGCTCTCTTGCAGCTGTCAAAAGGCCGACAAAGATAACAGCAACTGCTCCAAAGCTTCATCACACCACCCCCACACATCCAGCATGCTCATCCTCATCCTCACTGCTCACATGAAAAGCAGGAGCAGGCTCCATAGTGCTCACCTGGCATGAAGCATTTAGAGCGGTGGAGATTACATGGAAATAAACAGCTCAAATTCCTCAGGTAGATTTTTTTAAAAAGAAAGCCCCAGGAACATGATGTAGTGGGCTGGTGTCTGGGTAAAGTTGGAGAAGGATGTCAGCAGTTACATGGGCTTCTACAAAGCATGGGAATGGCAGAGCTCCTCTGACAAGGAAGATGTTTGATTTCAGAGCGTGTGTGACTTGTCCTGTTTAGTGAAAACAACTAGCTAGTTCCAACTCCCATTCATCAAAGTGACAGCACAGCCACGTGGAAATGAATGAATAAATAAAAGGGGAACATATTCAGTATGCATGTGAAGTGAACCCTGCTGGGTGGACGCTGGATGTGAGGACTGTCGCTATGTATACTATTCAGCCCATTTTGGCAAAATGACCTACTACCCCCTTTGCATTACATACAAATGACACCTGAGAGTAAAAAATAAAGTTTTGTCTTTACAACCCCCCCGTTCACCTTTCAACTACTGATATTGTAGCTCCTGCTGGGCTGCTGTCATGCTTGGTCTGTTGTCTGCATGCTGGGAAAAAGGAACAGGCATGGTTGACCTCGTAGAACTCAAGCATATCAACATCTTTTTCTTGACTTTGACTGTGAAAAGAAGAGTGTTTGTATGCAGCCCATGTGGATACAGAAAAGCTTGCTTCATCCCTGACTATCCTGCTCTTGAGCTATGACCTTCCACATATTTATTATTGATCATGGCTTTCTGTTGCTGCAGACTTGCCCTGGCTATATACAGCCATGCTGGCCTACAGGTGTCCTTCCGTGTGCAATTCATGAGAAATAAGCGCTTCTTTAAAATGGAAGTGGTCTGTTCTGCTGAGATTGTACTGTAGACACATTGAGGACATCTAACCCCATTCTCTGCATCTTTAATCTATAGGGTGAAGGAGGTTCAGGAAATGAAGGCTTCTTTGAAACAGATTCGCTTGAATCATTATCCAAATGTGATGAGCTCCTGTTTTTTCTTCGTGCCACTGAAAATGGGATGACCACAAGAAACTCTCGCTCTGTCAGCAGGTAAAAATAAAATTACCTGCCAACACCTTAAAAACTCATTGCTCTCAATCTCCTCATCCAACTCTTGTCACGAGAGCAAATAGGAATATTTTTCAAAATGTCAAGGTATTCTTTTAAACAAATGCCGTGACTTTGCATGAAAACTCTATTTTGCAAGGGAAGGCTGAGAACAGTTCATCTGCATCATCTGTCACTTACAGCCACTTTAAATGCACCACTCAGTTCAAACTTTTTATGGGATACCTTGGATCAATCCATCATCATATGAATTGAACTGAATTGAACAGAGCAAGCAACTTTTTTTTCTTTGCGAGGACAAAAGCTCTTATTTTTCTTATAAGCTGCGGCTCCCTCAGCCGTAGCGTATCATTCTGAGAGTGACACCTTCATCATAAATTACATACAGGCTGCATGATGGCACCAAACTTTAGCCTGAGGTAAGCACTGGGTGGTGCAGAGAGTCTTATGTTGCTTGGCTGCACAGGGAACGATATTGATTACCACTCATGTTTCTTTTGAATCATTCTCCATCATCCATTGGCCATTTTCTCCATTTGGAAAGACGGATGATGGAGAATGCTCAGCCTATCTGTAACATTGCATAGATCCTATCAGGAGATTCAGCATCGTCTCCATCACATCACAATTGGCTAATGGAAGGAGGCACATCACCCTGCATCATCCTCCATCCTCCCTCACTACACCCCCCGGAGGATGTTGAGACAACATTTACTTTAACTGATTAAAACTCCTGCCAAATAGAAACCTCAGGTTCAGGCATCATCAGTGACAGGCGCATGTATGATTTTGTCTATAAATATACCCCCAAACATATTGGAATGGTCACACTGTACGCTGGCATGTGTATATGTAATGAAAGATCAAGTTCGATGTTCTAAAGCATGAAGGTGTTTTCATGTTATTCAAAGTCCAATAATTATTAATGTCCCTCCTTATTTCCTTCTTCATATTTTGCCAGGAAATTAACTCAGAAACCATAAATTGCACGCCCGAGATCGTAACCATTCCTCACTATGACAGTGACAACACATGGCATATTTATTACAATCTAACTTTGGATTGTTCCTTGATAAGCCTTAGTTGCTGGATAGAGGCTCCATGCGGAGCGGATCTCACTTGGCTGGTGTCAGCCAGATTTATTTTTCCTTCCAGCACTGGAGCTCGGTCAGTGCTCAGCTCAGCCCAAACCCCATGGTGCTCTCGCCAATCTATCAAGTCCATCAGTGTTTCATGTAGCCTGGGGGACGCTGGCTGGCAGCCCAAATGAGCTTGCTCTTCCTCCTCCTCGGCCTCCTCCTGTTATTGTCTCCTCTCCCTGTGCAGCATATCTGAAGTGTAGAGGCCTGCTGATGTCTGCTGGTTGTATGGATTTCTCTCCTCACATAGACCGCGGGATATTTTTTCACTGAAATCTCCAATGCTCATAGAGAACCATATAATTGCAATGTTCCTGACACCATGGTTCAATTCTTGCATAGAATCTTTGTTGCTTATTTTACTTTCTCTTTTTCGCCCCTCTGTTTCTGAAATTGAATAGATCCATTTTCCTACTGATACATGTATTATTAGTAGTAAAATATCTACTACTGGCCACTGGCCAGCAGGAACTTCTGCTGGCTAGTGGCTGTAAAAGTCAGTAAAACGGGGACTAACCGAGTGACAAAGTGTTATTTAATTTAACCTTCATAACTGATTTTTCAGCCACTTGATGGCAGCAGAAACAAGCTGCCACCTTGATGTGGCTAACCCTTAAAGCAAACACTGGTCTTAAATAACAGTAATTGTAAAATATTAAAAGAAAATTTATAATTTGTTCAGAGTCCGACAAAAAGGTAAAACAGCAAATAACGTGTTAGAAAAATGGCTGGTAATTGTATAATTACAAGACACCTAAGGAACCTTTGATTTTGTTAAAACCCAAATAAACTAAGTTGGTTTTCTTAGTAGGCATGTTCAAAATATATATTAAAATATATAGTTGAACTATAATTCATGCTGTGAGTCTATTAAATTACAGCACTGAATTTGAGCTAAAATATGACCTTTTGAGAGTCTGATCACGAGGGGTGAGGTTTTACAATGTTGCCAGCATTTTATATCATCGCTGCTTGAAGTATAGAAGCTGTGCTTCACTTTATAGGGCTGTAAAGGGCATAGCGGTAAGCTGTGATATACTACAGGTGCAGTTTTACATCCTGTCTTCACCTGGTTGTTAATGCTAAGAATGTACAAGCTACATCTTAACATAACTTGACAGCTTTTTTTTTTTTTTTGCAAGTGTGACAGGATCCCACTCACTCATGGTGTTTTTAGCCTAAAAAGATGTAAGCTTTAGAGCTAATACAGCTAGTGCCATTATGTGCTCCTGGGGAGAAGGAAAAGGGGGGGAGCTCTTGCTGTGCGCTACTTTCTGATTTCTGCAAATGTGGCACAACCTTTAAAGTAAACTTTAGAACACGTGGATTCAAATATATACTGATCATCTTGGACCACATGTTTGAAAGAAACCTGAGTGTTACTAACTGGAGGGGGGTAGGGCTCATTTTAACTGTGATTTATGTTGTAACATTTACGACCTTTGGCCAGCTGCTGAGCTCTATTTGCAAACAGTGCGATTATGCTCTCGAAAGGGCACAACATTGAAAAGCACGAGTAATCACGAATCTCGTCTAAAATGAGTGAGAAGTGGATCAGGACTATTTAGGGGTCGTGACGTTTGAGTGAAGACTATTTACCTTTTTGCTGCCATAGCTAAAATGTGTGTAGTTTGTTCATTTCCACAAACTCACAAGCTCTTAAGTCTCTAAGGGTAAACAAACTTTAGATACAAGAATAATGAGTTTTTGAAGTAGTTTAGAAGAATTTAACTGAAAAAAAGAAGAAGAAATTCAACAGGAGGCGAGCTGAATAATTTTACACACAAACAGATGTCATTTGGGATCAGCAATAGAAATACAAGGATGCCCAAGGCTACTTCACTACAATGCTTGTCTGGAGCACATTCTCAAACTAAAACCACCAAGGACCATATTTAAGAATATTTCCTGATAGAGATTTGCTGCGATGCTTACCCTGAAGTATTTAGTCAATGAAATATTAAATGCACAGTTAAACTGCGAACATTTATTTTTGAGAGCTACTATGAACTGGCTGTATTGTTCTTGTTCATGGTTACTGCACATATTTTGATGTGTTCTGAATAATCTGTCTTTACTTTAATCAACTGCTCCGTGCTTGTTCAAGGTATGCTTTTTGTTGTCTAGTTGCTTTTTAACAGTTACCCTATCCATTCTATTCTGAGAGTAAACCTTCTGCTAACCAAATATGGTTATTTAAGTGTTATGTGAAAATATGCTTTATTGTCACAATTTCAACAAAAAAGAAATAATTACTTATTTACTTTCTTAGCAAGAGTTTGATAAGAAGTTTGATACCTCACTGTCCGTGTGCTAAAGGTGAGGCTACTGATGGCAGATGGTTAGTTGTCTTTGTTGTATTTTTGAAAGCATTTGTGTTAGAACAGTGCACTCTTAGAAGGTTTGAGATTTCCAAACATGAGAGCAAGGTGAAAAAAAGCCCTGCAAATGAGACATAATCAATTGCTGAAGTTTTGCAGAGTCCTACAACCAGATAAAGGGAACCTAGTTAAACAAGACAAGGTGCTTATTTAATTACTATTATTTTTATTATTATTATCATTATTATTATTATTATTGTTGATAACGGTTTAAAGTTCCACATTTGTGTCTTATGCAGCCAAACAATTCTAGTGATTCTGCCTTATGAACATAAGGCTTTCTCTTTGCAGCTCCAGCATGCACACCATTGTTGTTCAATGGACTATTAATCACTGAAAGAGGGGCCTTTAGTTTCCCGAAGTATAACTCTTACTAAGTATTAGCTAGTAACAGCTTACATTTTAAGTCATACATATGCAGAAACAGAAAACAATCTAAAAGGTTGGCACACTTTCACGTGTCACTGTGTATGTAGCACATTGTAACACACAGTTTTTTGTACAACCCTGGTTGATAATAGGTTGCTACAGTAGGTAATGAGAAAAGTCCAGGAAATCACCTGCCCCGGCCAAGAAAATCTGGCACATACCTCTAGACAACATCGACATACCATTTATTATAAGGTTTAGAGTTGCTAGAAGGCTAACTTTTTACCCTTAATTCCAGTTTGTGAGAATACCTAAGTTAAGCTACTGTAATACTCTGGTGACTGTAGCTTCATACATGACAGTTGTATCAGTCTATGTATTTTCATGTTATGATTAATTGATTTTCAAAAAACATTTTATTCATTTATTTGTGGAAATTTGTGCCAAACACTCTTCTTGGTTATTATAAAAGCAGTAATGGTTCAGTGCATCATTGAATTCATACCCTAATAAAAGATATTAAAACTCCATAA
The DNA here is from genome assembly GCF_033026475.1 of Channa argus. NCBI lineage: Eukaryota > Metazoa > Chordata > Actinopteri > Anabantiformes > Channidae > Channa > Channa argus. The sequence continues at coordinate 21,450,699 of NC_090207.1, forward strand.
GTAAGAAACTAAATGGTTTTCCCCTGGGTTATTTTTGATGCTACCCAGATCTCCCTTGCCTAAAATTAAACAAAAGCATTAATCTCTCATAAATTGGTGCAGAAAACTTAGCAGCACCATCTGCCTTCATAGTTGCAGGAGACCGTTTTTATGTATCACTGGAAATATTCCTGTATATTTAAAAAATGAGGGCAGACATGAACATTGTGTGACATGCATTTATGTACAGAGTAATTTAAACATTAACATTAACATAATTATTATGACTTTTGATACTAACATGGTAAAATGATGAACTTTTGTTAACTTTCTTGCTTCCTACAGACATCGATTAATATTATCAGTATGTTTCTGACTCCTGATAAATGTAATAATCCTATTTCTTTCACGTGTATTTTTGTTTGCACACATTCCTAAGAAAAATTGTGAATCTCTGTAGTTGCTTAATGCCCTGTATGTTCACAAGTTAGTTGTTTGATGTAGCCTCTCTCTTGTTTTGTGCTGGAGAGGTGGGGTTGAGTGAAATTATCAAAGCTTTTTCACGGAAAACAGAATCCCGGAAATACAGCTGGAGATGGTATAATGCATGTCAGAAAAGCTCCACTGTGTAGCTAAAGTACCATCTATGTGCTCCCATCACCCGAGTCAGAAGATGAATCCCAGATTCATGAATTTGAGAGCTGAGATGGCACAGTAGCTTAAAAAAGCACAAGCATTCCTCTCTTCAGGCAGTCATTTTCCAAGTACGAGCAAGTTACTCTCTCTGCTTTGAGGATGTGAGTATTCACTTTAGCCACCAAGGGTCTCTTTTTAGAGTCAACCATTTTCCAGCTTACACAGTTACACAGCCATGCAGAAATGGATTTACTGCCCTAAAGGTACTGTCCATCACCAGGGTTAGATCACAGGAAAGAAAAGCTACGATGTAATACAGCAATCAGCTATGACGTGGTCTGTGACAACTATTGTGGTGAAATCGAAGTACTGGTCTGGTTGCATTTATTAGAGGGATAGAGGATATATGTTGTTGTGTGTTTGAACCTATTTTTATACTGACTATGTATTTATTGGTGTGTTTTCAGCAGTCAATACTTAGCAGACATGTTGAAGTGTCTCTGGACAAGACACTGAACCCCTAACAGCCTCATTCCAGGAAAAAAAAACAAACTTAGCAGACATGTTAATAAACATGGCTAAACTGTAAACCCCAATAGTGCAACAGTACGTGTACAGTGAGGACAACATGTGTTAGGGTTGTTATGCATTGCCATTGTATGGTCTATAGAATACTGAGGAGTACTGTACCAAATACTAAAAGACAAGATAATGTATGTTTCATGCTTAGAAATGTAAGATTTTTGCATGATTTTGACTTCAACTTTCTGACTTACTTACCCAACCAATCACAAACCCCATTTCCAGAAAAGTTGGGACACTGTGTAAAACGTATTAAAAGTAATACAATCATTTGCAAATGATTTAAAACGTATTGTTTGTAAATAGTACAAGGACAACCCACTGTATCAAATGTTGAAAATGAGAAATGTAATTGTTCTTTAATATTTGTTATTTCAAGGGAGGTGCCAGCATCACATCTCAAAAAAGTTAGGAAAGTCTATAGAAACACATAATTTGTACTGAAATCCGTTAATATTTGGTAAAACAAAAGTGCAGCACCATTGGTTAATTTTGTTAAGTGCTTTAGAGCAGGTTTTCCCATTAACACTGATTTTACCAATCAGTTCGGTGCCCTGGTTTTATCCAGAACAGCAATGTTAATTTACACTTTTTGAGCAGCTGCGACACAGCATACTGTTTTCAGCTATTGTCCAGACAACATCTCTGAATAACAATACACACAAAGAACCTAACAGAAATTCACACTGAAGAGGAGAAAAGATTTTTTATAGATCATCACATAATCTCATTATGACTGATTCATTATTTTTAAATCGATATTGCTAAACAAACATTGGAATGAACATTACAAAATATGCATTCAGCAAACATGGATATGCAGATTTTGATACTGTATATATCTTTTTTAGTAAAGTGCTTTCCAATTTTCCACCATCAAACCTGATGAACTCATTCTGTGTAAACTAATTAAACAGTGAGTGGGCTCCTTTCATCCTCTGGCACTGAAGACACATTTCTCATGCCAGCTGCATTTGACCTCTGACACCAAGTTGGAGAAGGAGGACAAACTGCAGTGTGTGCTTTAACGACTGCTCTTCTCAGAACATTGGCTGAAGCCTGTTTGCTTTCTCTCATTTCATACTTTCATCATCAAACAAGAAGTGTTTTAAAAGCCATAGCATAGGAAATCATAACTGATTTGTTATCTTGGGATATTTTGCTTCCAATATGTACGCTGTTAAACATATACATCAACACAGGCACATTGATTGATGAATCAGTGAATGAACAGGTGCAACAGGAGACTTTGATTTCTTTTCTAACGTCTTAATAGACTCTATATATACTGTACATAATGTACAACCAGTACTATTATTTTCTGCTTGTTGAAGCATGATTATTTTCTGCAGTCGCTCCTATCTGTGTGCTAATTGTTAGCATGTTGTGTTCTTTGTCATCATATAAATACAGTACGCTCATTGGACTAATTGATATATTAATGATGGGTAGTATTATCACGATGCATCTTTGTATCATGGTTATACAGCCAAAGCAAACTGAATGTACTTTTCTTAACTGATAAACACGAAACATAGAAAATGAAACAGTCCTATCTAAAAATATAAAAATTAGGCTGAACGATCAAAATTGGCACTGTGCAGAGTTAAAGTAAGTTAAAGTCTGTAAAGTGCAAATTCAAGAAGCAAGATTGCGTTTTTAATTTCAATTAATACAATTGCACTGTAACAAAATATGGAAGGCAGATGTTTTTATATGTGTCGAACAATGACCGAAACGTGACTGGCCAAAGCTTTGCCAACTGCTCACTGTAGTCCCCTGTAGTCTAAACGCAACAAATATTGTAGAAAAACTCAAAGATCCTCCCCTGACAAAAATGTTTTTCACATATAAAATTCTAATTTTTTAGTTTGTCCTCATTTTCAGACATGCACATACAAGTATTTGGCTAGAAGTGGAAACGCAGTATGGCATGTTGTGCTGCAAACAGCAGAAACAAACCATATTTACATATTCATAGCTTTTTTATTTTTCATTGAGGGGGAATACATTTTTAACAAGGTAATTCAACTTTTTTGTGGAAGAAAATAATTAGATGTAAATTATTTTAAGTATTCTAACAACATCAAAAGACATGAAGCAATACTAGGTTATGGGAATGTTCTCTAAAGTTTTATAATGCAGCCATTAATGTTTTAACAATATTGCTGGTCTGCTACGATGCTAAAGGTCCTTTAATGCTGCACAGCAGTGCATTGATCTAAAAAGTTCAGTATTTTAACATGGTCACACAACAATTACATTATGATTTTTATCATGTTAGATAAGCCTGTCTGCATTAACAGTAACATTTAGTAGTACGCACTAAACTCAACATGAATGTTTGTCCTACATTTCATTAGAGTGCCTGCACCATTTTTGAAGATATTTCCCTCAACACCATTGTTGTCAATTTCAGACAATAATGGTGCCAGAAGACAAATAATGGCAATAATGTTTATTATTTCCATATCAGTAGAGCTCTGACATGCCATGGAATACCAGGCCAGACAATTAACAAAATCAAGAGGAACCATGAATGTCTGTAAAATATTTCTTGCCAATCTGTATCTTTTACACACCCTGATTGCAAGATACATTGGCATCCACATCCAGTGAATGTCAATGAAAATGGCACCATCCATCTATTTATTTATTTATGTTATCGATGTTTCACGTAATACTATACAGTACATGTGAGATTTTCATCAGGGACCCCTCAAACTGGGCCATAATAACCTTTCTTGCTCACATGTGTTTCTTATGTGAACTGTAATTCAGAGCCAAGGCTAACAAAAAAAGACAAAGTGACGAAAAGAAAATCTAAAAATAACAAAAAAAAAATTCAATTTCTACTGGAACATCTGCATATGAAGCAACATCAACAGAGTCTTGGCCTTGTCTTGTACGGTTAGAATGAATTGGGGCCACATGGGAAGTGCAGTGAAATGCTTTTGTTCCTCCCTGACAGTACATACAGCCCTGTGCATTGTGTTTGTCAGCGTGCCAAGGTCTGGGGAACGCTTCCCCGATGTTGGAAGAAGGAAATGCTCGGAACACATCTGAGAGCAGTGGCTGATGTTCGGTCCCTTGGGCTCTGCGATACTGGTGCTGTCAAACCCCGGGGCCCTTGCTTCTTCTGCTGGAGCCTAAGAACGAACACTTGGCACAGGACTGTCAAAACCCATCTCGTCATGAAGAGAAGAGTAAACTGCGAGGCTGCGATACAGTTTACTAGTGAGTAAAACAGGACAAAAAAAGCTTTTTGCTTTTGTTCACTCCAGTGTTTCTTGTGTGTTACTTGCATCACAGCCTGCTTACGACTGTGCCCTACTTACTGACCATATATGAACAGTGTGTCCAGAGCTATACAACAACATAATGATAGAGTCTGGTCTCTACACGCTTTTCTGAAATCAAAGAACAAAAACATAAAAGTGTGGAGACAAAGAATGGAAGCAACATACAGTGATAGAGGAAAGAATAAATAAAAAACAATATGGCCTCAGGCACTAAGCAGTATCTTGAAAGATTAATGAGTGTTCCCTAGGACCCAAAATTAAAATAGCATCGCTTTACTTATCATCTTTCAGGGGATAATTAATTACCAGCCCACATACAATTGTTTTCAGAAACATTGTTATTACTGTATATGCACAAAAAGTCATTGCATCCATTAATAAAAAACCTCACTTTTCTAATAGATGTCTTTATTGGTGGATTGCCAGCAAGTCAAAAGAGCATAACTCGGCACCCACAGAACTGCTGGCTCAGTTGCTTGCTCTTCAAACTAGAACGTGGAAAATAGGACTTGTGATCCCATTTTTAAGAGGCAGGAACAGCACCTAGAGGGAGAAATACACTCGAGAGTGCAACGAGAACAGTACCGCAGCTATTAAAGTAGGGACTTAAAGAATAGCATAGTATCGTTGAAGGAAACTGAATAAATTATGGCTTGTCTCACAGAAGAGATAGAGCTCACTAAGAGAGTGGGTAGAGCTTGATTGTTTCTCCTCCTCATCAATCAAACATGGAAAGCAATCTAAAGGCTGTCGATACAGGATGGCAAATAACATTCAGAGGTCTTTGGTGAATGGGAAAGGAAGGTGTATGTAGACACATGGTCAAAATGTAGGCAGAGATCAAGGCAGCTAGATATTTAGCTGCCTGACATCATCCTAAATCTTTTTCTTGTAAAAAAATACCATCCATGAGCAGAAAGTAGGGCTGCCAGCTGAAAGCTTTGTCTCATCTCGGTGTCTGAGAAGCTTGGATTTGCCCTATTTGCCAAAATAAAACTAGTTTTGTTGGCTCCAAGTCCACAGTACAAATTGGTTTAAACCTTTAGAACAAACACTGGATTAAACAGCAAAATTTTCATGGAGCAAAACAACAACAAAATAGACTTATGGTAAAAAAAAAGGATGTGTAAGGAATAATGAATCAGTCCGACAGCTTGTGGATTCTCCTGATAACTTTATGAAGTAAAGATACAATACAGATCAGTGAAGCCATCAATACTGCACTTCTCCTCTGAAGACCCACTCACAGTACTACTTCTTCTTTCCCTTTATTTTTTGTCAATCTAAGGAACTCATGAGATCCTCCAGGAGAACTATAGCACTATAAACATGGTGTTCAATGACATATGTTTAGGGTTGTGGAGTCTATCCCAGCAGTCACTGGGCGAGAGGCAGGGTCCACACTGTACAGATCAGCAGTCTATCTCAGGTCCGGACAGACACAGACAGACAACAATTCACACTCACATTCACACCTACAGGCGATTTAGAGTCAGTGCTTCCATTATTAAAAACAACTAACTAAAAATATAACTAAAACATGATACAAATATAAAATGTAAAAATATAAACAAATCATTTTTGTTCAGTTTTGCATGTTAGGATGCTAACATTAGAAAAAATAATAATAACAGTACAAAGGTTTGAATCAACACTAAAACTTTAGGTCAAAAATGTGAGATCACCATTGTCATTGGGAGTCATCTCCAGTGGACCGGGAATGATTTTGAATGATCGAAAAATACCAGCAATCCACACTGAAGTTGATGGGCAATTTCAGCGTGGAACAAAGTGATGGGCACGTCAATATTGCAGATCCCTAGAGCCACGCTGCTAATGTTGCAAATAAAAAGTTCTTATGTCAAGTGTTTGTCATGAGGGGGGCATGAGAACAGAAACCTTAAAACCTGATCTTAGCAAAGTTGTTGGATAATCTTTTTTGCCTTTAGGACCTTTTGTTGTAAATCAGCACAGACCAGCTGCAGTAGCAAACATAAACACACTGTGTGATTTATCAATGTCATGTTAGACGGTGTCTAATTATTAACATTTACCCTTGAAGCTATTTGGAGGCACCAGTGTATGAAGCTGTCTACTCGCACACTGTCACAATGTCAAACTGTACTATGGGTGAGAGTCTGTGTTGACAGGACTGCAGAGAAAATGTTGTCATCTTTTTTCAACAGAGTGTCTAGAATTTTAAAATGTGTCAATGACATTTTTCTTTTTTCATTTTATGTTTGACCCTTTTAGCCAGGTGAAGATACTGTATGCTATCCATTTTTATACTATAGTAGCATTAAATCCCACTCATTAAAGGCAAAATTGAAGAATTACAAATTAGATGGTTTGACTCAGAGCTTAATGTTTGTTTTTTCAATTAAAAAGAAAAACTTCCTAAGCTCATCTATTTTCTTTTTGTATGTTTTTGTGAAGTGCAGCCTGGCATTTCTGTTTTTTGAGATCCTTGCACATTACCATGAATCCTCATTAGTTTTTTTTTTTTAACTCCAACAAGGTAACACTTTCATCAGTGCAGTTGGTTGGCATTTTCTAGTTTTCCTGCGTGCACCTGCTCTTTTACAATGTGCCCAACAACCTCTGATACCTCGCAGATAGATTTTTCATTTGCACAGTCACCTCTTCAATCCACCTCAATCTAAATGGCAACTCTCAACTCTGAGCGACATGTGAGCTCTTTTTGTCAATAATGTTCAAACACTGCACAACAACCCAAGACACATTTATAGACGTGTCCAATTACCCCCCTTGCAATGTGTTAAAAGGGCTATTTCCCACACAGAGTTTTTTTTTTTCTGTATTGATGTAAAGATACTCAACTTAAAGCTGAGACTTGACACTAAGGTAAAGTCAAATATCCATCCGTCTGTCACCGCTTATCCTATGTGGGTCGCAGGGGAGCTGGGGGCCTATTCCAGCTGTCATCGGGCGAGATGCAGTGGACACCCTGGACAGATCACCAATCTATCAAGGGCGACTGTGGCGCAGGAAGGTAGAGCAGTCGTCAACCAATCTCACAGTTGTTGGTTTGATCGGCGGCTCCTCCAGTCACATGACGAAGTGTCCTTGAATGAGACACTGAACCCCAACTTAGTTGCTCCCGGTGAGTGTTGGCCAGCTGCATAGCAGTTCCCCCATCGGTGTGTGAGTGTGTGTGTGTGTGTGTGTGTGAGTGTGTGAGTGTGAATGGGTGAATAAAAAGCAGTGTAAAGCGCTTTGAGTGCCAATAGGTAGAAAAGGAATATTTAAGTGCAGATCATTTAGCATTTATCACAGAATCACAACCATTCACACCTAAAGGCAATTTTAGATTTGATGTTTGTTAGACTGTGGGGGGAAACTAGAGTACCTGTAGGAAACCCACGCAAGCATGGGGAGAACATGCAAACTCTACACATATAAAGGCCACAGTCAGTGAGGTGGCAGCTCTGTGCTTCCTGCAAAGTTAAACATTTTACATCAAATTGATTTCATAAAAGTTTGTGATTATGTCATAAATTGGTAGAAAACTTTCTCAGTCTGCCCAATGATCCTTGACCTGTGGCAAATGTTTTACCTTTGCTGGAACAAATTTGTCAGATCGTTTTGCACTAGTTTACTTTAATGTTCGGTGTCATTATTTAGGTTATATGTTCACAATTTATGTTTTTATGACTCCAATGGTTTTTCTTTTTTTGTTGTCTCTACAAATCACCATGTCTGTCCCACACATTTAATAGTTTTACATTGAAAATATTATTTTGTACATGCTCTGTTGTAGCTGTACGTGTTTTTTTTTTTTTTTATAACCACACAGTTATTTATTTTTATTTTTGTCTGAAGACCATGAGACTGAAAAGCAATTGATCTTTAAGATTGTGAAAGTGCATTTTCCAAAGCAAATACAGAAGAGAATCAATTTGAAGCAAGAGCACTCGGTGCCACAATTGTTTGTGGGTATCAAAGGCTACCTTTTTTCTGTCTCATGAAACAAACAAACCATAAATCACTACTGACTGGATAGTGTGGCCAGCATGGCTTCACCGAAGCTGCTACAAGAAAACCAAGATTCTCATTAGTGAGGTAAATGTCAGAGTGTGGCTGAATCATTAAGTGATTAACTGGCAGATAAAAAACAATAAACTCTACTATCAACTGGAATCACACGAATGAGTGAATGCTCTCTCTGGAGTAAACACAATTAAAAATAAAACTGTTATCCAATTTAGGTTTATTAATTAGTCTTTATGCATTAGTATTCAGTATTCCCCAAACTGTTCCACCAAACAGACAATGACAGGGTAGCACCTGTAATTATTGAGTGCATGGCAGGTCCTTCATGCTTTGATCAACACTGTCAGCTGAACTATGAGCTACTTTACTATAAATGAAGGCCTCATTATTAACACTACTTTATACTCTAGGTTTTGTTTACAGAAAGAACAGAAAAGAACCACTGGGGAATAGAAATGAGATTGAGTGAGGGTTAAATCTTGCTGCTTCCATGTAAAGCACAAAATGGATTTATATATATTTATATTCAATTGTCCCATAACAACCCCCCCAACACACACACTAAGGAGTAAACTGTACCATGAAATACCCTACTATATATTAATTCTCCAAAGAAATCCATGTTTACAATGTATATAAAAATATATAAGTGCACCATTAATAATGTATGTAAATTATTAGTGTTATATTCCCATGAATGTGTTACACTTAACTGTAACTCAAATAAAGAGATATTACTAAGATGCCCTGATGCGTACTACAACATGGTATGTGTTATGAACTTGTGACATGTACACCTGTACCAGTTGCAGTGCCTTAAAAAAGTATTTATATACCCTGAAATTTTCCACATTTTGTAACATTACAACCACGAACATAAATGGATTTTATTGGATTTCATGTGATAGACCAACACAAAGTGGCACATAAATTTCGAAATCATTTATTAATTAGTTTATTTTAATTTTGTACACGATTTTACTCATGCATTTTGTTGTGTAGATAAAATAGATAAAACAGTAAAATTGGCCATTGAAATAAAAACATCATTCTTGGTGGGATTTATACAGTATGTCAGCAAACTGTAATTTCATGCAAAGTGGAGGCAAATACCTTATATTTCAATTGAAAAACCTTCTTCCAGGTTATTGTTAAAACAGGTTAATACAGCACACCATAAATAAAAGTACCCAGGACCCCACCCATAGTACTACAACACCCTTTAAATTGTATCAAGTAGCTACATGGGTTGGGTGCTGCACTTACAAATGCTAAGTAAGGGAGATGTATCTAAAGTGCTACCAATCCTTTCTTTGCTTACATGTTGGTAAGGGCTCTGTAAACTATTTATAGAATGATTTTAGGGGCCTGAAATGATTTTTCATAAGCCAGTCAAATTCGCATTGTGGAACTACATGAACATCTGGGTACAGTGTGTCCTTTGCACATTTTTGCTTTAGCGAGTACAGGTAATAAATTGATATGTTTTAAGCTCTGGCTCAGTTTAGATGGTGATATACTCCCAGTGCTGATAATCATCTGTTCCACAGCACAGCAACTGTGATTAATTGTTGATTTTCCATCAGGGAGGTAGCAAGTGATGTATTTTACCGACTGATTGCAAAGGTTATCGTGGAGATACACAAGATAAAAGCTCTCCTTTCTTCTAAGGACAACCTGAGACAGATTGCCCCTCAGTTTACCAGACTACTCTGAAATTCCTCTCGAAAGTCTGAAAACTTTGTTTTCATAGGGACTGTACATTGAATGCCCTTCTCGCCAGAGGTAAGGACTGCTCGTGTCATTCATGTTTGTTGTGCAAATGTCCCCTTTAAGAACTACATCAAGGGCATCAGCAGCTGCCTACATTTGAACAGACATAGCTGATTATTTAGAAAGATAAAAGGAGGCTCATTTGCATTCAAAGATGAGTGGAGAGAGAGAGAAGTGAGTACTTCATGTCTGGACAGGACAAATAGTTGCAAATGAAAGCAACCCACAGGTCAAATCAATACTGTGTCTGTGTTAACACTGTAAAGTGACATACCAAGACCAGTTATATATTTCATAACCCTAACCACCTCAACAATAAAATGAAATAGTTCTAGAACAAATGCACGCAACTAACTTATCCCGTGCTCCTCTGAGTTTAAAAGGGAAAACAAAGCAAAAAGGAATCTTAAGACTGAATATTTGAATAAATATTCTAAATCCACTTCTGAGATGATTCACATCTGTTGAGAGTTGTTTTCTAAGCTTTCATTTCCATTTTCTCCTCAGCCAATCTCTGATTGGCATTTAAACAAAGCTTCAAGTATCCTGGAGAGGATTGACATTTGCATTGCTTTTTTCTTCCTTGCTCATCTGCATGTTTGGATTGATAAACCATTCTGAGATTAACTCAACTTCCCCCCTCCCCTTTTACCTGTTTTCATACAATGGAAACTTGCAAAGAACAGGTTTCAATTTCTGGTATGGATTCTGAAGGACTGTGTGTCTGTGCAGTTGTTTTGTATTCTTTCAATATCTCGAGCGAATACATGTTCATATTGACACATGCTTGGTCCACTAGTTCAAATGGGAGTCTCAGCTGGTGGAATATTTAGTATTTTCACAAGAAGGTGTAGATCTGATCTGCTATGTATTATTCACAACCACTGTATGCCACAGCAGTGGTGTATAATACATAGCAGATCAGATCTACACCCTTGAAATATCAGCACAATGAATTTGTTGTCTCTTATACCTGCACAAACATGTAAAAAATACTTTGACTACAGCAGTTACTACTGATACTTTTACTACTCCCAGGAAAGATGAATTTGTAACTACTGTACTTAGCATCACACATCATCTGCTTTACAGACACAGAATCATGAACAAGAGAATTACAAATAAATAAATGCTATACAAAAATTAGAGAAGTTGATAACATGAAACAATTCCATGATAATAACTGTTAAAATTGTTTTCAGAAATTATTATATAAAAAATCATGACCGAACTATTTGGTAAACACAATATTTAAACATTAATCCTGCATAAGTATATTTTTGGCCCCTTGGTGACAGTTTAACAACAAAAACCAAAACAATGAGCTGAAAGACACAACACAGTACAAAGCTTAATGATTATTTTCTGTGGGTTTATCACCTTAAATGACCCAATCACACATGGTTTTCCATTGTTAATATAAAAGTTTGGTTGGGCAGCTTTAAATTTCAATCCAAAGTTACAACAAAGGACATAATGCAGGAGAGTAGATTACCTTGAAGTTTTCCTGTTTTCCTCTGACTTTCCTATATTAAAATATTTCTCTACTTCTAGCCGAGAAATTCCTCCAGATGACATCACTCGGAGGAGTTTTTTATCATTACAAGTTCAGATGATCATCTGGAGGAGTTCTGGAAAAGCAGGTTGACCATGATCACAACCGCTATAGTGTGAGCGACAAGATGAGATAATCTGAACTGAAGGTTCCTCCAAGTGATGTCATCTGGAACCATTTGTCAGCAAAAAGAAGAGAGATATTTTGATATAGGGAAGCCAAACAGAGGTTTAATGGCATTTAAGTACATGTACTACTTAATCCAGAACCAAAAGAAGCAAGCTCAGTATCAGCGAAGGCATCCTTTAATATTTTCAGATTTCAGATTTATTTGCACTATAGGCAACGTGTGTTACACAATTCAAAAATGACAACACAAAACACTGTACACACTGTACACACTGTACACTGTACTGAAGTGGAAAGTAGACCGTGCTTAGTAACACCTTTACTTTGGGAAAGGAATATTCAAGTTGCAAACTTCAGATCTACACAAGAAAAGGTTTACATCAAACTCCTGCAGTCCTCCTCTTTGTACTCACCCGTGCATCCCACAATAGGAGAGTCATCAGAGAGCATCTGGAGGTGGTTTTTCCCCGAGCTGAGTCAGATAGAGAGCGTTGTTTTGAGTCTCTCAGAGAGATAAGGCTTTATTGTGTTGAAAAGCAGGGTAGAAGTCAGGAAACATGATTTTTATTATGGTTTCATACCTCTCCTGATGGAAGGAAACCCTGTGGACAGTAAAGCTTTTGGTGGACTCTGCTTTGCTTGTGTGGGCTGGTATACTGACTTAAGGGGGTTCACAAGGTATCTACTGAAAAACTAAACAAATACAGAGAGTTGAGAAGAAAAAAGAAACTCTAAAGATTCTTTGTTTAGGAAGTCGGTCATAATTGGACAGGTCATCTGGCCAGTTGCATCTACGTCATTAGCTGCCTCTCACACTCCTGCACACCCAGATGCAGGAATGCCTGTAAGTCTCCTTAACACTTCACTGTATGATGAGATTGATTCCATTCATCCGTGTTATTAAAGGCCTGGAGGGCGGCCACTGAAGAGGTAGTACAGTATGGCACAGCAGAGCTATGGTGACAATTCAATTATCTCCCTCCATTTTTGCACCACCTCCACATGACCTGCGTCAGTAGTTTTTGCTGACGATCAACCTATGTAAAGTGATAGGATCCTTGGGTTGTGCTGCAAATTTAACCAACCTGCTAATTGGTTGAAAGGACCTCAGGTTAGTAGAATAGGTGGAGGCAGCTTCTCCTACTATTTTTAGTTCAGAGAATAATTTCAGATTAGTAGCTGTAGAAAATCAGTGACGGTTCTCTTTCAGAAAACACAAAAGCAAATACAAATGACAGCTCTCCTGCATCCATGAATGCAGTCATGGATGTTTCAGCTGCAATACTTCCCTTATGATCCATCAATATACTTCTGGATTTGTGGGTTAGAAAATTAACAGGGAACTCATTTTACTCCATCAGGTAAATCAAGTCCTATGTGCTGCTTTCAGGTCAGCTGATTAGCCTGGGCTCATCTGTGCACACACTGTGCCGAAACCTATTCTGTCAATGGCCATATTTATGTGAAATCAATTTGAGCCTTAAAAGAGGTTTAGGTTCTTTGTAACCACAATGTATGTACAGTAGTAGTGATTATTTGCTTTGTGCTTTTACACAATAACAATCCAAGTTGCAGTTAATATTCACCTTCTAGTGTGAAAAAAATGATGTTGGTTGACACGAACATCACACTTACATTCTATTTGTAGATCATAGCTTTAACATATGTTTTACTTGTGATAACTGCTTGACAACAAGACATACCATTTTAAATAACAACAACAACAATAATAATTAGAATGGGCACTTCCTACAGCAAATGCATGTGTTCAGCAATCACGCTAATAATAATAATAATAATAATAATAATAATAATAATAATAATAATAATAATAATAATAATAATAATAATAATAACATATTATTAGCATAGTTAACTCATTGTAGAGCATTACATTAAGGACTACAACTTGTTTGGAGTTTGGATTTACTAGAAACAAAAGTTAGATGCATTTAAAAAAATATCTCTTGAGCTTATATATTGCTGATACTGATAATTAATTACAATCAAATAAAAGTTTCCAAAAAAGGCCTCTGTCACCACATAATGAAATAAACTATTATTGGTTTTCTGCTTCCGGTTGAGACACAGAAAGCCACGATCCACTTGTTTGTAGAGGTTAGAAGCGCAGTAAGCTGGGAATTGAGTAAAAAATGAAAAATGAGTACCAGTAAAACATCATTACTAATACTAAATAAAACACACACAAAAATGCTAAATCTAACATTTCTTAAAACAATAAAATGTTTATTCAACTTTTTTGTCTACAGCTGTTAAGTTATTCAAACAAAGTGGGATCAGTTGACAAATCTACTAAGTAAACTTGACAAAAATAGTAATTTGATATAATGTTTTAAACTGACTTCTTTCGTTTTGCAAGTGTCTACGTCCTTCTTGCACAGGGAAAGTGCACATTTAGACACTTTTTCCATGAGCACAGGTGCAGCTGTAAACAGTGTGCCTGAGAAGAATACATTAGGAGCAGCGTGTAGCGGTGCTAGTTTCAGTGGTTTTAGTATACATAAAGAATAATGTTCATTTTCCTCCGGGTGACCCTACAAAGGACACATGGAATCTATTAAATGTATAACTAAAAACCAGCAAACTCACAAAGGCACCAGAGGACTACAAAACACAGTATGTGCAGCCATCCATCGCCAGGCCACGGCTCCCGGCATGATCTTTATCGTGGTTTTATTCACACACTGCACACACAGTCACATGTGCTCATATATTAGTTTCGGTGACATGAAGGCTTTGACTCTTTCCTGCTTAGGGGAAGTGTATATCAAAGTCAAATTGGTCATCATCCACGGCAATATTTCAAAAAAACTGGCCTCTCTTCATGTGCACATTACTGGGTAAAACCAGAGAGATACCACTCAGCCTCACACCGTGTGGCTTTAACAAGATTTTAGGCATGTGACAGAAATACCAATCCCGATCATCCTTAACACCAAAATTGAGCTTCATCATTACAGTTTCTTGCTGTGCTTCCCCTCTCACATCAATGTGCAGTTCACAGTTAAAATCCTGCACTTGACACACATTATCGCACGTTACACAGCTTAAAAGACTGTCCTGAGCTTGTCTTAACCACTAACATCACTTTACAGCTGAGGGAATTTATGGATCGGAAATACGCTAACTCTCTTTCTGGTTTTAGGATTTGAAGCGGGCTCAACGTAGCTTTAATTTATGAGCTGCTTTTTGAGAGTCTAACAATATAGAGCCTCAGTTTTTTCTACAACAGAGATACTGATAATATGCATAGAGGCATTTTTGACAGACTGGTATGTTGATATGTAGATTAAGTGTAATCAGAAACCAAAGCAGGAAACACACTGAAAGAGACCTCTGGTGGAATGAAGCTGCAGAAAGAGCTCAGGTAATTTGCTGCAGCAAATGCTACTATGGGTAATGGATCCCCCCTCAAGTCATTGTGCTGTTTTGGAAATAGCACCATTAAAGTCATCACTGTCTACAATGTGGAAAGAACACAGGGATGTGGAAGCAGCAGGAAGACAGACTGACCTTGATGGAGCCTATTAGCATAAAGCAACCCTTTGGGCCCCACATACTGGGTGCTTATGTCTGTGTACATGAATGTATGTGGAGATGCATTCAGCTCCACATTATATATAACCTTGTATTATACAAACTTACAGAATAAAAAGGAAATTGCTGTCGCATTCAATGCTCGCTGTATCGACTGTTTAGAAAAGAAGAGTAACATGATGTATAATGGGATCACTGTACTCAGAAAATATTTGTTACACATGTTCTTTAAAAGTCATATGTATTTATTGATGGCATACAGTATATTAATCAAATTAATCTAAAATTAATAATATCACACAGGTGATTTTGGTATTTAAAGCAGCCACAGTAAATCTGGCAGGTGTCAATGTTGGATTTAGTGTGTAGAGCATGGATCAGCTGTATTTTTCTTTCTGAACCCCAGACCAGTAAACCCACTGTATTTCATGCCCGAACCTGTGCAGCTGGATCCCACTGGCTCGTTGCTGTCATGCTGATAACCACAAATGATTATCGAGTGATTTGATAATATCTGAATCCGGTGTTTAAAATAAATTACATTATTTTTCTGGGATCTTCCACTTGCAGAAAATGTTGAAAGCATTACTTAACATTTAATATTGTTTACACATTCAGGAGGAAAACTGACATCACAACAAGCATTAATTTAAAGCAATGTTAAGTCCAGTCAATAAAATTAAACCCACAATAGAAAAAAATAGCTTTTTTTTTTTTTATCAATACACACACACACACACACACGGGCTCTTTAGTTACTACATTGCTCAATTATGTTTGGCAGGCAGTCTGCTACAGCTTTTATCAAACCAAAGGAGGTAGAGTTGTGCCCCTGGAAACCACAACACTGCCAAAACCTCCTTAAAACTAAGGGGAACTGCTGGGCATCTCTGTGAGAGACTTATCATTAATGTCACCCGTTGTTATGAAAAAATATTGGCTAGTCCAACTTAAAGTAGATCATCCAAGTTTATATAGTTAGATTCATATTTTATTACTCTACTGCTGCTTTACACAACCCAGTGGAAATAACCAGGGTTATGTTGGCGCTGCCTGGGTTGTAAATTTGTAAAGCCATTGGTTTGTTTGTGTTGATATTAGAATCAGCAATAGCTGCTGATCCATACTGTGCCAAACACTTAATATTTATCTGGCCAGGTGCAGTTGAACTCATGTTGGAATAAAAACTCCCTGCACATCAAACTTGCATGCCAGGGACCTGTGTGGTTAGAAAACAAGTTCTATCAATGTTGATGTAATTTCTCCTGCTCTTGTAAATATCATCGATTATTCAGTGGTCAGTGGTCAGTTGCCACTGAATGTAAATTACTATTTCTTAAAGTTTCTGTTAAATGTCAGACAAACTCAACAGTCATTCTACCAACCAGAGCTTC
Organism: Channa argus; assembly: GCF_033026475.1. NCBI lineage: Eukaryota > Metazoa > Chordata > Actinopteri > Anabantiformes > Channidae > Channa > Channa argus. The sequence goes on from NC_090207.1 coordinate 21,467,621, forward strand.
CTTAACTCAGTTTGATAAATGCATTGCAGAGAACCTGTAATTTTCTATCATAATAAATTTAAGACCACTAAACACATCAAACCTGTTTCTCTATTCGATTTCCAAATCAAGGCTTAAAGGCAACTTCAGACCTTATTGGTTTACAGCAGTTTTTCTGAAGCCTGCAATAGTTTTTGCCTCACTTGGGCTAGTTTGAGCTTAGGGTCTGCAGATGTCCAAATCAATGGACTAGAGACCATGTGGAGGGGATAGCAGTGATGGGGGACTCAAATCACATGACTTGAGTCAGACTCGAGGCACAATTTTAATGACTTGAGACTTGCTTGAATAACACTGATGAGAGATTCGACTTGACTTTGACTCACTGTAGCATTATTCACTTGAGACCTGTCTTCAACTTAAGATACTGGCAAATAAAAAATACATGTAAAAAAGTATATAAATAAATAACACAGTTTGGATTTAAGGATTATGATGTTGGTGGGCAGCATGGTGGTGGAATGGTTAGTGTTGCCCCCTCACAGCTTGAGGATCCCCAGTTTGAACCCTCCTCCAGCTGTGGTGTTTCTATGTGTTTGCATGTTCACCCCGTGCTTTGAAACATGTTAGTTTAATTGGTGACTCTGATTTGCCTGTAGGTGTGAATGTGAGTGTGAATGGTTGGCTCTCTGTGTTGGCCCCATGACCATAAACAGGGTAAGGAGTGGAGTGGATGGATTTAGAGCTTGATTTGGTTTTGCCTCATAAAAGCAATAATATTTGGAACAGTAGCATTGCTGAAAGTCTGAAATGTATCTTTTTATGAATAATCTATTAATTAATACAATTTTTGTACTTCAGTACTAGGATTATGAAAGTTGTGTTTCATTGTTTATTGAATTAGTAAAAAACAAAATACCTATCTGCCACTGTCAGCTTATTTGGCACTATTCCAGTATATTTGAAATTCTGTTAAAGGGTTGCTTCACTCACATTACATCTAAATTAAAAAAAAATGGATAGCTTTGTTAGTCAACACAGCTGCTAAATGATTGAATCACATTTGGTTTGTTATTTGTATTTGATTAACAAGCTATTTAGTGTGCAATGTATGATTGTAGGATGCAGAAGTTGAACTGCAACACATTTACAAAGTAAGTGACTTTACAATGTAAGTTGTAAAAAAACAAGAAAAAAACATTTAATAAGACAATATAGCAACATTCGTTTTTACTTTAGAAGTGATGAGAGGGAGGTTAAATATCATGTAACATGTAATAAATAATATGTCTCATAGGGGTTTTTTTGGCCTTTCGGCTTATCCCATGAGTTCAGGATCGGCATCATCTGCAAGTTGACTTGGTATAGTTTTTATGCTGAATCCCCTTCCTGATGCAACCCTCGCCAATTTCTACCAGGTTTGGACCGGCTCTGCACAGATTGGGAATGTAATGAGCTGTTAGTATCTTGACACTTATAGCCGGGGATCGGACCACTGACCCTGAGATCTGTGGACGACTTACCAACTGAGCTATAGCCACGCCCATGTTTCATAGTTGTGCAGACAGACTTACTCCTCTATCTGGGTGATTCCTCTTTAGGTTTTCTAATCCAGCTTTGTCTGGAGCTAGTATGTGATGTTACACTAAATAAAATCATCAATACACATAAATATATATAAATTAATAACCAAAGCAATACAGAACAACAAAATCAGTTTGAATTACACCATGCATTCGAATTTACCAATCATGTGATCCAGTCAGAGGAAACAGATCATTGTGTTACAGTAAGATCATAAAAAATGGATACTCACAAGCAAACCCATATGCATGTGCACACACACACACACACACACACACACACACACACACACACACACACACACACACACACAAACCCTAAGACACATGCTATCTCGTTGCTGCCTAGCATACACTTCTTTCTTGGAGTCAGAGCAACGCTGGGCCTAATTGTGTCTTGGAGCTACTGTGCTGCTCATCTCTGGAGATCTCATTATAAGATCCACAAGCTGTTCAGCCACGTACCCGATCCCTGCACTCTCTTATCCCTTCAGCTTGTACAGCATAACTGTGTGAAATCTCCATCGCCTCTTTTGCAGGATTGACAGAATGAAGCAATTATTGTTGATTAGGATATTGCATCGTGCACCTAAAGAGAGACACATAGAAACAAAGAGATAAACTGCTTAGCCGGGTGTTTGATCTCACCGTTAGCTGTCAATAGCAGATTTCTTGTTAGAGTCATGAGAGCAAGTGTGGGTTTGAAAATCTTCAGAAAGTTTTGTCCATTTGACAATATATATGGTTGTTAAAGTGCCCAAACAATCACCTTTTTATGATCCTATGTGGGTGCTGTGCTATAAGCCAGCTTTTTCTTCTTCAGCCTTCACTAATTTTACTTCCAGAGGGTCACTGTTTTAGCAACAATTCATTATAATGAATGCAAGTGTGGGAAAATAAAAATCCTTAATACTTAATAAAACTCTTAATACTAAAATACATGTTTTATCTTTGGTTCTTATAAGCTCCTGCGTAGGAAAGTAAAAATTTCATGGGACCACAGTGTCACAGGAATGAATGGTGATTTTCTTGCTTCAATAGTTTATACACTCAACTGTTTAACACAATCATCTTATCAGCCAATCACATGGTAAATGGTCTGCACTTATATAGCACTTTTCTACCTATTGGCACTCAAAGCACTTTACACTGCTTCTTATTCACCCATTCGCACTCACAATCACACACACACACACACACACACACTCCTACACCGATGGGGGAGCTGCTATGCATCTGGCCAACACTCACCAGGAACAACTAAGTTGGTGTTCAGTGTCTTGCTCAAGGACACTTCGACATGTGAACAGAGGAGTCAGGGATTGAACCAGCAACTCTGTGATTGGTGGACAACTGCTCTACCGTCCTGTGCCACAGTCACCCCAGCAACACCTCAACGCATTTAGGCAAGAAGACATGGTCAAGACAATTTCCTGTAGGTCAAACCGAGCACCTCAATGGAGAAGAAAAATTATTTTTGTGACTTATGTGCCATAATTTTTGGTTGACATGCTGGTTTGAGGATTTCAGAAACTGCTGTTCTACTGGGATTTTGGAGCACAACCATCTCTAGGGTTTACAGAGAACGGTTTAAAAAAGAGAAAATATCGAGCAGCAGTTCTCTGGGCAAGATGTCTCGTTGATGCCAGAGGTCAGAGGAGAATGGCCAGTCTGGTGTGAGCTGAAAGGCAACAGTAACTCAAAAAACTTTCATTACAACTGAGGTATGAAGAAGAGCATCTCTGGATGCACAACACATTGGACCTTGAAGAAGATGACCTACAGCAGCACAAGACCACACGGGGTGCGACTCCTGTCAGTTAAGAAAAGCAAACTGAGGCTACAATTGAGGACAAAATAAAACTAGAAAAACATTGACCGGTCTGAAGACTAAGCTGTGACACTCTGTGATGATTAAGTCAGAATTTGGCATAAACAGCAAAAAAACATGGCTCCATCCTGCCTTGTATCAACGGTTCAGGTTGGTGGTGCTGGTGTAATGACGTGGTCATATTTCCTTGGCTCACTTTGGGCTCCTCAGTACCAGTTGAGCATGGTTTAAATGACATTACTGAGTATTATTACTGACCTTGTCCATCCCTTTATGACCACAGTGGACCTCTCTGATGGCTTCCTCCAGCAGGATAATTCACCATGTCACAAAGCTAAAACCATCTCAAACTGGTTTCTTAAACATGAATATTAGTTCACTGTACTCAAATGCCCTCCGCACTCACCTGATCGCAGTTAAGGCACTTCTGAAGGCAAAAGGGGGTCCAGCTGCATACTGCTGTAGGAGAGTGTTTATTGTGTCTATTCTATATTCTTTTGTGTTCCCATTTTCGTCCATGAAAAAAGCAAACGTTTAAAGAGGGAACAATTTGACAATGTAAAGTGCTATGTGAGTCCAAGAAAAAAGTTAACATTGCACATCTTAGAGAAAGACTATTGATGAGGTGAAATATTCTATACAGAAAACACTATTAAAGGTCAAAAAGGGCTCATAACCTGTACAACATCTAATCTTTACATGAACTCTCCACACACAGTTTTCACAAAACCTGGCTGGTATCCAGACCACAGAAATGAAGAGTTGTTTTATTTATTGATGGATTTAAGTAGACAGAGCCAAAAGGTCATTTTCATTCTATTATGTAAAAAAAAATTCAATTCTTCTTTTTTTAAGAATTGAATTAACTTGGGAGTTTGATCATTACTGTTACAGTATATCTGACATCATCAGCATTGCCTCTTTGACTAACCTTCTGTAAGATGATTAAACAGGTTTGTGTGTTTGCCCCTCAAACTTTGCTCATTAAAACTTTTTCACTTTTGCACTTATTGAGCTGGCTATCTGTCCAGGTCTGTGTGCTTTTCAAACATGGAAGTAATTGCTGTCAGTTTCTCTGCAGATAAATAAACCTCTGATTACTCTCCTGCTTCCCTCATAGCTATGAGTACATGTGCAAACAGTATTCGTGGTGGTCAAGGGAATTGGTCTGACCATGGAAATTCTGCCTGTTGCAACACTTCTATCTGATGGTGTTGAAAGCAAAAATAAAAAAACTAAACCCCACCACCAGCAACACACACACATACACACACACACACAGACACACATGCTCACTCCACCCCCCAGCCTGCTGCTGTCTGAATAATGAAGTCACCTCTCCCTCTTGGCTGTGGCCCAGCAGTAAAAAGAGTCTTGTCAGCATCACAATGAGAAAGAACGAGGATCCCATGATCCAGAGATGGATGTGGTGTCCTTGTCCATCCACTTTCCTCAACCCCCAAACCCATTCCCCATCTCCAGCTGCCTGTCACATACACCTTACCCCCACCCGCCCACAGCCCATCACTCACTGTCACCCTGTCAACCAATCTGAATGAAGATGAAAGCTTCACTGCAAACTAAACTTCCTTTTCACCTGCTGTGACAAGCTCACTGGCTATTGTCTCATGCTCAAGCATGAACCACTAATACACACTTGCATGAATCCTGCACAAATATAATATTTCGCACACTAAATCATAGCATCAAATGTTAATCCACGCTTCGTCCCCACACCATGTTTTTATCCTTAAAGCTACACAATTTATCTGGAGGCATTTTTTTCTTTCAACCAAGCACATGCATGCACTTCATGTAACTGCAGCTAAGCCACATACAGCACAGCAGCTCTTTGTCTCTGCTTTTTACACCACTGTTCCTTGGAGCCTGCTGTAAATGGACTCTGCAGGAAATCCTCTGTGGCACAGAGCTGTAACCCAGTGAAGCCATTCATTCTATCAGGTGGAATAACTTTATTCTGCAGGTGTTAAGTCTCGGGAAACCTATATGGCTAGAATAATAATTTTCCAGTTCAGGCTATTTCCTGACAAGGGGCCATGAGACATTGCACTGGCACTGTGTTTTGTAAACCTTGTCGAAGACCAGAATAAGATATTACCTTGGGAAGGCTGGAGTGGTCTTCGTTTAGAGGACACACAGATGATGCATTGCTTATATGAAATGATTAGAGGCAAAGAAGCATGACGTGGTGGCAAGTGCAGGCAATCTCTCAGGTTAAACCAGCTGGAAACCAAATTAAAAGAGGAATTTGGAATATTCAGGTTTTACAGCATGACTAAGCCCAGCAAGAAGGACTTTTCACTTTCCACTGCGTTTTAAAATGGACAGTATATCTGACCCTGAGAATGGTGGAAAAAATAAATTGGACACATGAAGACGCCGCTTGTGAACACAACAAATGTGTTTTCAAGACAGACACTTTGTAGTTTACATCCTGCTACAGTGTAATGCCTGTGTTAAAGCATGTTCTGTCCCAACACAAATACTTAAAGTTAATGAGGTGACTGAAGATGGTACTTGGATGAGCAGCGAAATGTTTCAAACTAACAAGAAAGAAGAACAGTTGCCATGGCTCAATAGACGACTGAGGATCCTCTCTGACAACTTAATGCACATTATTATTACTGTTTTAGTTAAGTGGAAAATAGACATTTTATTACCAGTTGCCAATGCTCTACTTTCACAGTAGACAGTTTAGTATTTCATTGCAACACAGCTGTACAGTAACCGATGACATTAAATAACATTTAGCTGAGCTGGTTCCAGGGTCCTGGAATTTTGTGTGTTGGTTCACGGTCACAGCTACTGAGACAACTGCTGGATTAAAGTCAGTATTAACAAACTTTTCAACAAGTAAAAATGCCTGCTATAAAATAAAGTGTATTTGGTTGGTGGGTCACCAAAATAATGTGATGAGATTTCTGCCATGTCAAAGACCCTGTAATAAAGAGTTGGAATTGTTCTTGTATTGCAGTCCAGACCTAGTTAGTCAGATAATAGTTAAATAATATAAAGAAAATGTTAAATCACACATTTTTCTCAATCTTCCTTAACTTTCACTATTTTTGAACAGTATGTTTTCATGTTTAATATCACAAAAGAACATTGCTGCTCAATATTAGCCTGTGCTGCTCCAGTATCTACCACAAAGTGGGGAAATAGTGGTTTTGGTAGCTGTACGGAGCCTCTTTTAAAGGCAGATTTCAAACGTTAAGCTTGCTTGATATTTCCTAGTTTGTAAATACCTGTATATACCTGTCTGCTCTCCCTTTATGAAAATACAGATCCAGTCATCTGGAGGAGTTTTTATGTTGATATTATTTGGTCACTCATACAAAGGTTACAGCCTTGGTTCACTTGCTTCCCCAGACAGTTTGTCAAATTGAACTAAAGTCAAGCAACATAAAATTGGTGAAGTTGCCCTTTCTCACTTCAAGCCTTCAAACTTTTTACATTAAAACCAATTTCAAAATCATTTTGATGGTACACAAACTTGTATAAGGCAAATGTCAAATCTGCCTTTGCCACAGTCTGGATCCTGAATTACTGGAATATGTAACTTTGGAATCTCATCCCGGAGACGTCTGGTGAAAACTGCAACGCTTTATGGCACCGCATTGTAAAACAGTTTGGTGCTCTGGTAACACCCCCATGCATAGTTTAACATGGCAGATGCTTTGAGAAGGTGGTGAAGGCGGTGATGGCAAGAGGTGGGATAATGCTAAAAATAATTTATTAATGAACATAAAATGTACAGAACTCACTCTAAAAGGGAAGAGACAAACTGGGCAGATAACAAATAGGTACTAAATAGTTAAAGCAGAAAGAAATAGGAAAACTAAGCAAACTAATGCTGCCAAAAAAAAGGTATCAATCAGGAAAACAAACAGTGCACTAAAGATAAATGAGTAACTAACTACAGTAATTGCCTAAACAGAAAGCTGACAGATAGGGACAAACAAATGAATAAACCTAAATACTAAACATCATCTAACAAACAGGTACAAATGACCAGACGTCAAGCCAAAAACAGAAACAGACTAACATGCACAAACCGATAACCAGAAACAAATGCTAAGACAGAAACTAACAAACAGGGGCCAGCAAAGACTAAACAAGGTATCTTAATGCAAACAAACAGAAAACCAAACATCAGACCAAAAATCAAAACAAGAAGAACCAATGGGAGACAGGTGGGCAGACGGGTGCAGGTGAGGCTGCCAAACAAAACCAGAGGGCTCATTGTCCGGAAGCATAACGTGAATCTGAACAGGTGAGTGATAACAGTGCGAACAAGGCGAACAAAACAGACAAAGTGGAAGGGAACTGTGGGGAGAGCTGTGTTTCATCAGGGAACAGGAAACACAGCAAACAATAGGAGGCATGAACAGGAAGTAAAGCTAACAAAACAAATAATAAAAGTCCACCTTTAGCACAACACTGAACAGGTTAAGCTTGCTTTTTAATTTTGAAATGTAAATCACTATCCCAAATAAATCCAAAGTTTTAAGGGCCTTGTAGCAGTTGCTAAGCAATGACTGGATAACCCTTGTGGACGGAAAGCGGACCAGTACATAAACTGCCAATGGTGCTGTAACTACACTGCCAAAATCAATAAAAATTAATAATATTACAGCATTAGAAATATACTGTGGGTGTTTCTGGAACATGTTTGATATGAGAACATTTCAAAAGACAATTTGACTCAAATAATTCTCTTAAAAAATAAAGCTGTAAATTTCTTTTGTTGGACGTGGAAAAAGCACCAAGCAAAGTAAGTTTCTTTCTGAATAATAATTGGAAAGCTTTCAATGCTTTCTGAAGACTTATTGTTCAGTGGGTGGGATGGAACAATTACAGTACACAGGGCCAGAAACCTGATGGAGGCTTGAGGTAGTTGTAAGTGCAGCACAACAAAAGACAGGCAATTGTACTGGTGTTGCTAGCTGCTGTTTTTTATAATAGTACAAGAGAAATTGTCTATTTTGTATGTAACAGACAGCAAAGTATATGCAGGGAGCAAAAGTTCATACAGAATGATGGGAATGATGTAAAAACACACACACACACACACACACAGAGAGAGAGAGAGAGAGAGAGAGAGAGAGAGAGAGAGAGAGAGAGAGAGAGAGAGAGAGAGAGAGAGAGAGAGAGAGAGAGAGAGAGGCTTCATCAAAAAAAAATGATTTATTTATTCTAATTGTTACCAGAGGATGGAAATCAATTTTGCACTTTTTACAATATATTACTATCATTAAACTGTTTTATACATTGTTTCATATATTAATAACTTTCAAATAATTTTGTACATGCTTTTGGGACTGACATTCCCTGGTCAGATGAAGCAGAAACATGAGAAAAAAGGCACGTGATTGCTCCTGTCTACAGTCAGCAATGCAGTCTAAAGAAACAAAGAACTGTAGGTGCTTGTGTGAGTTGAGGTGAAATGCCTCCAAGTCAGTTGTCAGGCAGTCCCTTCGAAGCCTATTACATGTCCTGCCATGGCAGCGCAATATGTCCACAGCAATTTTCCAAATGACAGCCCAAAATAATCACGTTGACGTGGCAACTGATGGCAATTATAGTTTTTGATTAGCTCAGATGCACTTTGAAAAACAAAGCAAAACAAAACAAAAAACACACACACTCGCACACACTCTTTCTCATCTCCAAAGATGATAGTTTTACAATAGAAATAAAATAATTACTGTGATTTTCAACCACCTTTACAGGCAGGTTTCTTTGTTGCTCTGCTCTATACATGTAGCTGGATGCCAAATACTGTGTGTCGAACGCTGCAGCTTGCCATAAGGTCTCTGTGAACGCACTGCTCAGTTGAACACATAAATTGATCATATTCTTCTGTAAGACTCATTGTTAGAAAGCTCTGTGTCTGGAGGGAAGCTCAGTGCACAGTGCAGTGTGTAGTGTGAAATTCTACACACTAGCACCACGAGTTCCTGCTCCTCTCTAAAGTGTCCACAGTTTGAGATCAAACTGCGACTTGAAACACTGCCCGAACTGTCTCATAGATTGTTCTCTGGGCTCAGTGCCTGGGATGCTTAATCCAGTTTCGTATCATCCACTTCTGACCAGAACATCTCTGGACCACCAGGCGAAGGCCAAAGTTTGCATCTTTGGACATTTCTACCTCCAAGCACCGACCAGTGTCCCTGCTGATTATTGGACCATTCTGCAATGAACATATACGACACTTCACCAATTTACCATGGTAACTTTGAGAAGAGTTTATACTAATATCTCATAACACAATAACTCTAAAATTATACCAGATCCTGTAACATATGTATCACTGTCTTATTTTAGCTAGTATCACAGTAAGTGTATTTGAATCATAATCAGGAAGGTCATGCATTTCTTTTTTTACCTGTGTAAAGTCCCAAAGCCTTTGGGAACTCCTTGAAACTGCGTCACATTTTTTCAGGCTGGGAGTACGGCCTCTGCCATCATCGATGAGGCATTTTGTGTCAGGCAAGAAGGTGGTCGACCCCAGCGGTCCAAGCTGGAGGAGCCCCTCAGTAGAATAGCGAGCCAGCTGGAACATGGAGATAAACAATGTGTTACACTGCGAGACTCGAGCACTGCAGAAGCAATCACAGCTTCAAAAACAAATACTCAACTTGTTAGAGAGCACCCTGACATCCGTGAAAATGGGCTTCAATGTGAAAATTGAATGTGATGTGCAGTGATGCTGTTTAGCTGCTCTGCCCTACAAATGCAGTCAGAAATAACTACAGGAAAAGGTGAAGGAAAAAAGGATTTCCATCCCCCTGCAACAGTTACACATAATAGATGATGGAAAACTGCATAACAAATACATTTCTTGTAATTAATTCATTAATATACCGACCATTTATTTTGTTTTTAAAAAATATTGGCCATTCAACCCACTGGCTGTATTCTTTAAAATACAATGTTTTCTTAGTGTAGTAATTTTATCTTTGTACTTTAAGTAAAATGAACATAATCTAATAGTACTTGATAAGTATTGAGTTGTGTACTTCTCACTGCTTCTTCTTCTTCTCTGCACTCAGTGTGTCACATTTTGCTGTGTAGCTGCAGACTGCTTAGAGTGCTCATGAGGACCCTTGTCCCCTGCGACATTGTTAAGACCACCAGTATTAATGTTGTGGCTGATCCTCTTTCATGTACAGTAATCTGAAATTTTTAATTCAAATGCAAAACTCATTGTCTGTGTAGAAGAAAGTACCTCCCACAGGCAATTTGGTATGCTGTTAAATCTCCTCCAAGTGTGGGGAGCTGTGCTGCCTCAAAGTTTAGCTTTAGCTAAAGCTTCCTTCAGCTATTTCACCAGATAGCTTTCCCTTTGCACTTTGTATTTCTAATTATTTGTAGTCTTCCACAGTTTTAAGATTACAATACAAACTGATGTTTAGCTTTACTTTTAGCCACTGTAAAATTTAATAAGCTGTTTTGACTGATATTATGTATTTTAATTGCATCCTACACTAATTAGGGAAAGAATCACATCATTCCAGTATCAGCTCTTAGTAGGCCGTTATTATGGTTCAGTTGTGACCTAGGTTATGTCATTACGCAATGCAAAAGTGAAATCAACCGAGAGGTTCAGCAAGTTCTGATCATGCGGATATGCACCCAGCCACTGCTGTTACTATTACAAAATAAAAGAGGTTACACGGTGAACACAGAGCCACAATTTATTTAGGTTTTAAATACATAAGTAAAAAAAATAAACCGTTAATTGGAAGTGGGAAGGAAAACAGCTGTCTACTCTGACCATCCTCCCTGGAGAGACTTTCCCTGTATTTAAAATGTGTCCACCAGATTTTGCTCTCTATCACATGTCTATAGAAGATTTCCTGAGCCGTAAGTATGGTCTGATAAGTACTTTCCAAATCTGCTTAATCTGCCACAACTTTAATACCATCTGGTACGGGTTGGGCAGTGGTCAGCATGGGAAAAATGTAATGCCGTCAATTTTGAAAAGTAATATTTCATATTTTTTTCTGACGAAGCAAAACATACATGTACATGTAATATATAAATATTGTGTTTTGCGGAGGCCATTTATTTGTAAATATGAAAACCTACTAGATTTAAATTCATGACTGAATTTACTTAACATAGAACATCTACTTTCCTGCTGAATATCAAACCTTGTTAGATTAATTTACATTTACATTTACATTTAGTCATTTAGCAGACGCTTTTATCCAAACAACTTACAAGTGAGGTACATAGCAAGCAAAAATCTAAGTCAAGGAAAAAACATCAAAGCAATGTCCTATCAGAAAAGTGTTCACATTTCACAAGATGCAAGTGCAAGAAAGATCAGAAAGGAAGTTTTTTTTTTTTATTATTAGATTTAAGAGCATAGGAAGATGCAGAACAGTTCTGTTTTCAGCAGTTTTTTGAATATTGGGAGTGAGTCTGTTGAGCGTGCAGAGTTTGGTAGCTCGTTCCACCATCATGGGATCCTTGTGCTAAAAAGTTTTGCTTGGTGTCTTCTGTGCGGTGCTGGGACCACCAGACGTCGTTCATTGGCAGACCGCAGCGGGCAGGAAGGATTGTAGACTTGAATGGGTGAGTTGAGGTAAGCAGGAGCTGTTGAGTTAACCCCCCTGTAAGCAATAGACAGAGCTTTGAACCTGATCCGAGCAGCTACATGAAGCCAGTGTAGACATCTGAGGAGTGGTGTGACATGGGTCCTTTTTGGCTGATTAAAAATGAGGAGAGAACTTGGAGCTGATGGCTGCCACCTTATTGGTAAAGAAGTTGGCAAAGTTGTCAGCAGTGAGAGAGGTAGATGGCGAAGGTGGAGGTGGGTAGATGAGTGACTTGAAACTGGAGAACAGCTTTCTGGTGTCCGAGGTGTTGCTAAGCTTCTCCTGGTAGTATTCGATCTTTGCCCTGGTGACAAGCAGATCCAAGCAGATCCTGATACTCAGCAAGGGCAGATGGAGTCTTGGATTTGCGTCACTTCCTCTCAGCACTACTGAGGGTGGTGCATTGTTCACGGATCCATTCGGTGAGCCACTGAGTAGAAGCTGAGGGACGAGAGAGACAATCCAGACACGATGAAAGTGTATTGCAGAGGCTGTCCGTGGCTGCATCTGCATCGAGGATGGAGAGGGCCTGTGTTGGGGGCAGAGTTGCGGAGTGTGGTGGGAGACTGCGAAAGTCTAGGGATGAAGACTGTGAGTTGAATGAAGAAATGATCCAATAAATGCAGAGGAGTGACCAAGATGTTGTCTGTGGTACAGTTCCAGGCGATGATTAGTTTGAGGTTGTTCCCAGCTTTGTGGGTCGGAGGAGTGGAGACCAGACTCAGGTCAAACGTGTTTAGAAGAGCAAACGTGTCAGCCGCCTGTGGTTTGTCCAGGTGGATGTTCATGTCTCCCATGACGATGAGAGGAGTGCCATCTTCAGGGAAGTGGGACAGCAACATGTCCAGTTCATTGCAGAAGCTGGCCCGGTGGTTGATATATCACAATCACCTGGACTGTAATCGGTGCTGTGATCTGAACGGTATGATATTCCAGAGATGACAGATTGTTGAGGGGTGCTGTTGGGGAAAACTTCCAGGTATCATTGATGAGAAGTCCAGTCCCACCCCCCCGACCTGATGAGCGAGGAGTGTGAGAGAATGAAAAATTGGCAGAGAGTGCAGGTGGGGCATGATCCAGGTTTCTGTAAGTGCAATCAGGTGAACAGCTGACTGTGTAGCAAAAGCTGGAATGAAGCCGACCTTGTTCACTGCAGACTGGCAGTTCCACAGGGCAAGACAAAAAGAGGCTGATGACAAAGTGGTCTGGATGAGAGTGCGCAGGTGAGAAACATGTCGTCTTCTAGTAGGACGCCATGTCCTGCGTTTGTTGAGTATATCTTCTGTCCTAGTTTAGAGCTTTGGTGCTTGATGACACTAACTTCCCATATGTGTGTATGTGAATGGTTGACTGTCTGTGTATGTCTCTCTGTGTTGGCCCTGAGATAGACTGGTGACCTGTCCAGGGTGTACCCTGCCTCTTGCCCAATGACAACAGGGATAGTCTCCAGGCCCCCTGTGACCCTGAACTGGATAATCAGTTACAGATAATGGATGGATGGATGACATTTACTGACTATTCCAGTGTACAACACTGCACAGACACCAATGTGTACTACCTATTATTAAGGATGGAGTATTAAACCAAAACTTGATCCCTCACTGTTTAATCCTGCACATGAAAGCCTCTGTGATAATACGTATCCATTACTTAAGGATACAGTAGAGACTGCATTTATTATTTATGGGAGTGATGCTCTGAAAAATGAGATGCAAAAGATAGGGAGGTCTTCGGTATGACAGCAGCCCTGCTTTGAGGGGAGGCACACATATACAAATACTCTAAAACACATACACACTACTTACTAAGAAAACATAGGGGTATGTTATGTTATGTTTTTCAAGATCCTGCAAGATTTAAGGTAATAGAAACATGTGATTCTATTCAAACAGTTTTATCAACAATGCAACATTTCGTTTTTTCTTAAAATATGGAAACATTTTCTGGAGGTTTGATTATAAAAATAAGATCAAAGTCAAGCAAATCTTGGCCCCATTACAAACGTTGGCCACATCTTTACAAACCAGTAAATAAATTTAATCGTCACATTTCATAGTATACACATCTAATATTGTATTGGACATTCCCTGTTTGAGCATGGTTGTGAATCACTTATAATATGTAAAAATCCTGCTAATCTGATTTTAGAACATGGCAGGAAACTAGAGCTGCAGTAAGTGGCGCTTGGAACAAAGAGGAAAACAATGATGCACCAAATTGTGTGTTTCACAAGGTTCAGTGTTGGTGGTTAAGCCACTCAGAGGGATGCTGGTAAAAATTCTTTGTTAGATGTTCACACAATCATGTTTCAAATTAATACAGTCCACAGAATGCAGTGAAAGTGTGCTATTGTTTGTCAAGGTCATTGTTTCAGGCTGTTTGATCAAAAACATGTTATATGGCTGTTCTGCATGATTTGGGGTTATAATTTTTAAGTAGATTCACCCACGGTGTAACTGGTCACAAGAAAGACCCCATATAAACCCCACTGATACCTGTTTACAGCTAAGTCTGACAGCCTTTTATATGCTAATACATATAAAATGAGACCATAACAAATAATAACACAAGGAAATGATTCTGCCAAGCCAATTAACCTGTGCAGCAACATTAGACGCTCTATTGCTTTGCTGCCACTGTAAAAGTTTTTCAGCCACTTTGGAGGTCAAGCTAATCATGAGTTCCTTAATTAGCTCATTAATGGTGGAACGCTGTGACAAAGTAAATAAAATAGCGTTTGGAAATTTCACTGGGAGGTAATCTCCACATGTCTACCTTACTAGTACCTCACCCACCTATAAAGTTTAGGTTACAGATTATGGCTGATGTCTTACAAAGGGCTAAGCTTTGGACCTCGGGAGAAGACACGTGACAACACAGCAGTATAATGTATCATCGGAATCTGAATGACCCTCCAACTCCTCAAGAAGACATATAGGGGAACTTAGGTGGCTACCTTAGCATGCACATGTCTATCAGCACCATGCACCTGAATGCACCATACATACAGTACTGTAGCTAGGATTACTTGCAGATGGAAATGCAACAAGGATAATACTTACTATATTTCTGCTTTTGTCTGAGCGCTCTATTTATGTGGCAGCACAACAAATGTGTGCTCAGTCAGTTATTGGTAATACGGTGGAAAGGGGGTCTCTTTTGCTGTGCTCTGAATACAGTAGATTTCTCAGGAGCACGTGTGATATTTGTTAACAACAAATGAAATACTTGTAAGACAATGTAAGACAAGCAAACCAATCTCATTAACACACCCATTATTTCTGCCACCAGTGTGTTTTAATTTTTGTTTTGGATTTTTTACATCTTGCCATTGTGGGTTCTGATGGTATTTTCTCCCCAAGCTTTTGCTTTACTGGCCAGCCACAGATCTGGACCTTTAACTAATTACGGGTCAGATGAAGTCTCTTATTGAGTCATCTGGAAACTGAACCTGCGTACGTTGGCTTTTTGACCAAAATGAGCACTGCTGCACCTAATCAACATAAACATAGCTAAGCCATGCTTCTTCTCCCACACTAGCACAAACATGTTCTGTGATGACAGGAAAATGGCCAATCAGGCAGAGACACTACAAAATGGCCTGTGGAAAATTGAAAAGAAATTGCCTTTGGCTGAACTCTGACATTACATCTTTAGGAAAACAGAGGCCACACTCTGTTTACAACATCTATCAGGGAGATAATTATGTCTCTAAGTATTTCTAGATGTCATTATTTAATGTATAATGTATAAATATTTTAAAGTAGCCTTTCACTGATTAATGCCTTTTTTAAAAGTTTGAGCCACTGCCCCTGAGATATTCTGCACATCTATCATTGGGTTGCTGATGTTGAGCTTCATTTTGACACAAGATTCAGAGCCATGAAATCAGGCTGGGAGTGTAGTAACCACTACACTCTGATGTGTTTTCACCCTAAAGCGGTCCTTTTGCACTTTTTGCTGCTACACCTACATGGTCAAAAATAGTATGTGCACTTGCATATATCCACATAGTCCAAGACCAGTTTGAAATATAGCCTATATCTTTTATATAGGCTATTGATCATCCATATTAACTGATGGCATGAAAATAGAAATTTCTTGAACAGACAAAGAATATCCAAGGAGGAACATTATCTATTTTAACAGACTACTGCTTGCTGTTTGCATTTGTAATTGAAACACAAATTTTCCTCCTCTATTATACAGGATCTTCTAATGTTGAAATGACATAACTCATAACACATGACACTTCCCCCACCTGCACACCGCCCAGATCACTTCCACTCCTACCTATTTTTTTTTTTTTTGCTCTGTGGAACTGCCAGTCTGCAGTCAACAAGACTGATTCAATTTCAGCTTTTGCTACATAGTCTGTAGTTCACCTACTGGCACTTATAGACCAAGCTCAACCTCCAAAACATGGCCACCCCAGCTGCACTCTCCACTAATTTTACGTTTTCTCACACTTCTGGCCCAACAGGATGGAGATGTAGGATTCGACTTCTCATTACTGACACCTGGAATTTTTACCCTACCTCACCTCAATAGTGTCTCATCATTGGAGACTCTCATCATTCATGCCATCAGGATTACTATACCAGTTATAGTCTACACACGTGTGAGTGTGATCTAACAACCAGCGGGCCAGCTGGAGAATTTCTCTGATGAGCTTGAAATACTGGTTTCACACTTGCATGAAGACAGCACTCCTCTCATTATCCTCAGACATGAACATCCACCTAGACAAACCTCGGGCTGTTAAAACGCTTGCACTGCTGAATATGATCTGAGACTGGTCCCCACTCCTATAGACCACAAAGTTGGCAACCACCTGGATCTCATTCTTAACCAGAACTGCATCACAAACAATATCTCAGTCACTCCTCTGCATTTCCTGGATCACTTCTTTATTCAGCTCAGTCTTTCTTCCAAGACCTTCACTTAATTCTTCCTTACTTGTAATGTAGTGCAGCCACCTCAGGTTTCCTCGTCCTGATCTGTTTTCTTTCTCTCTACAACCCTACCCTCACCAAAGGTCCTCTCTCTCTTTAAAATTGGCACAGCCACTGACAGCTTCTGCATCACACTTTCAACCTGTTTGAAAAGTCTTTGTACCTTGTCTTCAAAATCTGGCTGTCCCTCTGTTGTAATCCCTAGCTCACTGACCTGATCTGTGAACAACGCAACATGCTCAGGAGTGCTGAGAAGAAGTGGCACAAGTCCAAGGCCCCCATCTAGTCTTGCTAAATATCAAACCCTGCTTGCATCTTTTTACTCACAGCATCACCAAAGCAAAAACTGAAAGATACCAGGACAAGGTTGTCATCATCATCCCCCATCCATCAAAAAAATAAATAAAATCATGACTTTGCCATTTTTTTCACTAAAGACATTCAAATCCCACTAGATATGTCTGCAGCCTTTGACACTGAACAACCAGATCTTCCTGTTTGCACTCTGGGGGTCATCTTCGATGACCAACTGAGCTTTACTGATCGCTCCTTCTCTTTTTCTAGGCCACATTTGCCGTCTATAATACTACAAAGATATAGTTATTGTAAAATAAGGAAAATGACAATGACAAGCAAATGACAAAACTTTTTTTTAAAAATGCTGATGAGAACTGAGGACCTCTGTGAAAGCTGCAAAGTCGGAACATATGTTGCGGCACAGCTTCAGCTGTTTTCAAGGCATAACTTCCATAACGATAAATTGAGCAGTGGAATAAAGTGGATCCAGACATTGGTCAGAGTTTTTGTTTTACACATGTAAACACTTGGACATTTGCATTTCACAACAGACTCCAGAGAAAGTCCGGAGGAGATCGGGAAAGAGACTTGCGTAAACGAGGCTTTATAGTAATGGTCAACAAAGAAAACAACAACCTTACTTTATAATTGAGGGAATCTGCTTGCAAGGGCAACATGTCTCTGCAGGTCCACAGATAGGTCTTGAGCAGTGAGCTCATTTTTCAGAGATGGGCACAATCCTTGATAAAATTCATTAAACAAGGCATCATTATACCATTTATATCATGATGAGATTGTCCAGAATGCCATTGCATATTCCTTCAGACTCTTGATGGCACCTTGTCAACCACACTGCTTTCAAACACCCTCCTTGTGGCCTCTAAATAAGACTTAACAGACCTACACACCTTTGACTAGCTGTCCCACTCTGCTGTTTCCCACAAATGTGTGTGACCTGTAAACAACAAGATAATGTAAGCCACTCAAGTCTACACAGTGGGGAATGAGGAGGCCTGCAGGGTGAAAATCAACAACCACTGCGTGAGAAAAGCAGAAGATTCAGGCTGACTATTGTACCCCTCCAGTGGTGGGAGGCAACTGAGAGGTCACATTTTCAATAGTCAACTGTATTTTCTGAGGATTTCAGCCTGGGCCTGGGTTGGCCACATTGTACTGTAACATTTAGATAAATTAATTCAAGTGCAAACTTGAATAGGTAGATGAGTAAAAAGGCTTTAAAACAAGCTTCCCAGAGTTAATACACAGAGATCTTTATGGCTGGTGAATAGTTCAATGATTCTCCATTAACCATCTCTTCAAACAAAGGCTGTACATATGTAACTCTTGGAAACAACAAACCCAAGACACTGGGTAAGGAAGAAAGTCAAAACAAACAAACAAAAAAATACTCTTAGGGTTGAAACAAGGCAAATACAAAAGGTTAAACCTCAAACTAAATCAAAAGTATACAGTCACTGCCTCTAAAGGGCAGAGCAACGTGGACTCCATATTACCAGAGTTGACAGCAAGCAGCACAAGTGGCTTAATAAACAATGGTGTAACAATGACAGACTGAAAGTGGGTTTAAATACTTGGGGAGAGCGAATATATTAGGATGTGTGAATGGGTGTGGCCAAAGGGGAATGCCAGCAATGCAGGCATAAAGAGGAAGCATGCAGTGGCGAAGATGCAAGGTCCAAAACCAAAAAATCTGCCTATGAGGAGAGGGACACCATTCCTACAGTCAAACTTGGCGAAGATTTCCTGATATTTCGCGGGTGTATATCTACATCAAGCACTGGAACTCTGCATAAAACAGAAGAAAGACTGAAAGCAGCCCAGTATCAGAACAGGAATGGTTTAAAAAGAATAGGGAAAATGTTTTACCATGTCCTACCCAGGCATGCAAGCTTTTATGATGGTATAATCTTTTTATACACTGACTTTTTCTTCTGATGATGAATAAAAACATTTGTAATAGCTTAATGTGCATTAGATATTATGTTTAAAAAATATCTTACACTTTTTGCCATTTCCAAGCAAAGGGATGCAAAGTTAACTGTACTATGGTTGGTATTACCTAGAATTTATATTTCCACTGAGATGGCAAAGACAGACTCATCCCTCAGAAGCACAAAAAAAGATTAATTCATGGCAATTATATTTTTTTATAAGTAAAAGGAGCAATGGTAAAAAGAAATGCGCATGTCCCATGAAATTGAATTCAGCTAGCTTACGGTAACGTCCATCATCGCTGTAATCTAATGATACAAAGACACAAAATCCATCTCCATTTGTTTATTTCCCCCAGTGATCAGGATTAAAAGAGCCAGTGGAGCTTTACATTACTGGCCCCCACTGAGCGCTCATTGTAGGAGAAAAAAGGAGAGGCCCGTGCTGGCCTTCTATTAATACTCCCTCACTCAATAGATAATGAACATGTCACTCACCAGCAAGAGAGGCAGTTAGGAAAGTTGGAAATTGTAAGACACATGATTGCATTATTTGTCTTCAGAATTAGCTTTTGTTTCACTCCTCAAAAGAAAAATAAGTATACAAAAAAAGAAAAACAGATCACCCCCCCAGATCACCCCCTCCTTTGTCCTGGTATCTATTCAAGTAAAGGTTATGCTGAGTGTTGATGTTCTTTTCTTTAATCAGCAGCAGCATCCAGCTGCATATTAATATTGTTACATGCACTTTCACCTAGGAGTGCCCCAGTTTCTCAGTGTTTCCTACCGAGCAGATAAAGCGACTGGAAATCACACAGCTCATTTATACCATTTATAGTAGAACACTCACAGCATGCTGTTACCTTATTGTAGAACTTTAGTCTCGTCTCAGTGTTATTAAGCAATGGAAACTTTTAAACGCATTTAAACCCAAGATGAAGCAGCATGAAAGTTTGGTTCCTTGTAATATGAAACTGCCGATAGTCTTATATTTTTGTTTTACTATGTATGTAATGCAAAATTACAGTATATGATACGGCATTCTCTGTATTGTAACAATAGTCCATGTGAATTCTCAATTTTTTGTGTGTCCCAGATTTTTCTCAACATTTCAATTCATGAAATGTTGTGGAAAAGGAACTCACCCCCCCTTTTTTGCAGTGTGAGAGGTAATGATACATTATTAGACAGATATGTGTGGTTACTTTCTTTTTCCCACAGTATTAGTTCACTTGAAGTCAAATTCATCTAATCAAGATGAAGGTTTCCATAACTCTCTTTGATACATTTCTGGAATACATGTTTAATAAGTGAAAATAATGTGGTTAGATCTTGCAATATTTAGTGACACTCGTTCACATCTATCTGCCATATAACCACTGTACACTACCTATTCATAAAACCTAATAGTTGGCAGACAAATATTTTTTGAGCTAAATCAGCTCCTGCTTTGGGGAATAAAAGAGGATGTTATGCTGGTAGTATGAGGATAACACTTTATATTTAAATACATTTTATAACTCTAGATTGTCTGTCTGTGTATGTCTCTTTGTGTTGACCCTGAGATAGACCTGTGGCCTGTCCAGGGTGTACACCCCCTGTCGCCCAGTGACAGCTGGAATAGGCTCTGGCCCCCAGCAGTTGCACACAATGGATGGATGGATGGGAATTCTTTCCTTTACTTTTAATAACTGTATTTATTTGAGTTTTTTTTTGCCTTGGTTTGCTTTAGGGGGTTATAAAGACAAAGGAGCTGACACAAACCTAAACAAGTTTCACTCATTTGATTAGATTAGTTGTTGCATAAAGAGCAATTATAAGATAGATAAGCACTTTTAAAAATAGAAAATCAAATACCCTTATTTCAGCAGAGCCCCTGAATAAAACATCAACCCTAATTTATGCATATTACGGGCTTTTTAATATGTTGTTAGCATGCTAATAAGCCAGTTAACAGTGTATCTGCAAGGATGTATTAAAAAGAACTCAATACAGAATAGAAACATGGCACCCATTCATTCCTATTAAAGTTGCTCTGAGGCACAGAACCTGAAAAAAACCTTATTTGTTCATATAGTGCATTTGGACCCATAGAGCATTGTGCACTGGTGTTGTCCTTCGATGGCACAGCTCAGGTCTCCACATACACGAAGGAGCACAACACGAGCATGACATCTATCAACTACTCAACCTCCAAAGCTTGTTTAGGGGTCAATGCACCTTCATTAAGTAAAAATACACAGTTGGCCATAAAGCTGGAATAATTTTGTTTTCAGACACATTCCTCTTTTTCTCAAAAGTTAATTGTGTTTAAATTTTTACTGTGATGTGTTTGGAAGAGGTTGATCAATGAAGTTTTGAGAAGATATACTGCACACTGCATCTATCAAGAATTAATCACATTGTCACAATAATTTCATGAGAAGAGGTAAACAATATTTTATTCCAGCTTTATGGGCAATGTACTTGTATTTCTTTTTATTTAAATCCTGAATATAGATGTATAATTCACAGTATTCACAATTTATTATGAATACTTCATAAATAGACTAGTGTTTAGTATTATGTTGTGCTTTGGGTGTATTTTAGCTGTTCACTCGAGTGCTTTAGTGAGAATATGTGTGTGGGAGTCTACAGAATAATTCTGTATATGAGAAGCAATTAGGAAAACATACTTCTCATTATAGTGTTTTTGCTACCACTACTTATTAAATACAATGTTATATTTATTTCTGTGGGGTTTGAAGAGGACAGTAATTACAAGACATGATCTTGAAGAGAATCATCAAGTAGTAAAATGCAGAATGTCTTGTTTTTTTAGTTTAAGCACGAGCATCTATTTGAACAATAATATCTCTCACCGGTAAACGTCATGTAGAAAATAACACTGTTATTTTGGGATAATCAACTCAATACACTGCCTCTCTGAAGAATATAATTAATCAATGACTAATTGTCTGATGAGCTTGATGAACACAGCAGTGAACAGGAACACACAGGTGTAGGTAGGCGTGCTCTGACCTGGGAGGACATGCCGTGGCATGGGTAGAGTATGGCTTTATCATCGTCCTCAGAGCCTTGGTCCAGGCAGTAGCCACTGGCTTTGCTATTCCTTACCTGAAAGAAAAAACATGAGATAATGTTCCTTAAAATGAGGAAGAGATGATGAGAGAAGATGGTTGAACTTTACAGTAGATGGCAGATCAGTAAGTGGCCATGAGGACATCCCTGAAGATTGCTTTCTATAAAGCATTATGATTTCATAGTTGGGTAGTCGTTGCTGTCATTTTCAGTGATGTCGGTCTAGAAAGAAGACAGCTTCAGTAGCCCATGAAAAATAATTCATCAAGAAATAACCTAATTTGGAAGAGGCGCATCCCTACGTGAGTGTCTCTGTTGCTGCCAGAATTACTCGTGTGGCAGGTATTAATGTCAATGTCTGGTGGCAAGGATCTTTCAAAAGAGCTCAGAGACAAATTGTGAAAAGGCACAAGTCAAGAGATGGGTACAAAAGCCACCAATCTCACAGTTGTTGGTTCAATCCCCACCTCCTCCAGTCACATGTCGAAGTGTCCTTGAGCAAGACACTGAACCCCAACTTAGTTGCTCCTGGTGAGTGTTGGCCAGCTGCATAGCAGCTCCCCGATCAGTGTATGAGTGTGAATGGGTGAAAAAGAAGCAGTGTAAAGCGCTTTGAGTGCAAATAGGTAGAAAAGCGCTATATAAGTACAGACAATTTACCATTCTCCATTATTAGGAGCACAGTTAAGTCTATAATTAGGAGGCAGAAGACGTTTAGTACGGCCAGATGAGACCAAAATTAAACTCTTTGGCCTCGATACAGTGGAACAATCTTGTATAGTCTGGGAGAAAGACAATACGACCATCCTAAGAATGCCACACCCACGACAAAGCACTGAGGTGGTGGCATCCTATTCAGAGAATGTTACATTACAACAGGGACCGGAAATAGAAAGAAAAATAGATGAGACCAAGTGCAATCAAATTTTTGAGGAAAACCAACTGGCCTCTAAAGATAGGGAGAAGACCTTTCAACATGATAGTGACCCAAAGCAAAAAGCCAAATGGACCATATATTACCTAAAGGAAAAAAAGGTGAATGTCCTCACATTGCCTAGTCAGAGCCCGGACTTAATTCCTACTAAAAATCTATGGAAAGACCTGAAGACTGCAGTCCGCCAGTGGTCACCGTCCAATTTATAGACAGTTCTGTAAGAAACCGTGGGCAAACATAACGCCATCAAGGACTGCAAAGTTGGCAGAAAAGTATCTAAACACACTCAAGGCTAGAATCCAAACACATTAAAGCAAAAGGTGCTTCCTAAAAGTATTAAAGCGGGAGCAGTTTTCCAGTCTATAGTCTTTATAGATTTTCTTACAGTTACTAGTTTCTTTCAATTGTATGTTGTAATCTGCATTGAGTAAATCAAGCTGGAAGCTTAGTGTTTTCCTTTTAGGCTGTGAAACAACAAAATGAGACAGTTTACTATTCCCACTGTTTGTTTGTTAACTCACACTACGAGCAAATATCAGATCCTTGTGCATATTAGGACACTGTTTCTCCCACTTTTCAAAAAGTGATTCCTGATTACTGGCTGCTCCATATGTCTAGTTTATTAAATGGAACACTCCTATGTCCATATTACACTGGCTTCTTACCACCAGATTTGTTGTGGCCTGTTCAGTCTTATATCTTCACACAAATGATGACCATAGGATACTGGCTGATGCAGTAACCATTTCCAGCCCTGTCTCTCCCTCTTATCCAGACCTCCAGATGGTGGTGTGCATTAACCATGAGATTCGCTTCTCTGTGGTTTGAAGGCGTATGGCTTCCAGGTTGTGATATATCTATCGCGCTGTTGTCAGGGACGGTTTTGCTTGGCTGGTCTGGTCAGCATGGCTGAGCGTGGTGCTGATGGCTAGTGACAGATGAGAGTCACTTCTGCTGTGGCGTCTGTGTGGCTACACAAGGTAACTGATTTCCGACTTAAGCAGGTGCCGCTCACAGAAATTCTGGTGGTGTGCCAGAGCCAAAGCAGGCGACAGTAAATTTGCACAAATTTGATTAATCTAAAGGTCAATTTTTATGTATTCTGAATTTAATTGTGTGCAATGGAGAGCATTCTTTGTTGATATACATTTGTTTTTCATTGTTTAAATTGACATGAGAAAAATGGTGTTTCTCAAAAAAGTGTCTGACCCTGGGGTGTGTTCAGTTCCTCAACATGTCATAATAATGTTTTCTTCCCCCACTGTGTTGGGTGCACAGCCAAGCCCAAAACAATCACGTTGGAATGGAAAACTATGTATTTAATTAAAACTCATTATGAGGTAATTGCACCTAATCCTGTGTAGTGATGCTGCATCGCTATAGCAACAACACACCTTAACCTTTGAGCAGTTACAGTGAATTCATATTTCTTTTCTTTAAAAAACTTTGAAAGGGAAGCTATGTATTGTGACGATTTATCCACACCTATCTGTCTGAATCCTTGAAAAAGAATTTTGGATTAATAAGAGCTGGGTTCACACATGAAGACTGGTAAAGACTTTCAAAGAATGGATAGTTCACACTTCACAGACTTCTAGTCTTTGACTGTCTGGAAAGTGCAGATACCTGATGACGGAGTAAACTGCGGAAAAAAACATTTAATGAATGGTCAGTAAAGACAAAATATTTCTGAAGGTAGTTGCAAATACTTGCAAATTTGTTTTTGCGCCAAAACAATGCGCAGGTCATCTTTCACTTTTTATATATAGTGCAATTTGCGCTGAAATAAGCTGAGAGCAGCAGTCAGATCCTGGATGGAGATTCTGGATCATTTTTGAATAAATACTAAACTTCTTTTAAAAGACCTGTGAGAAAGACTGGAAGCCCCTGAGTGTTAAGACTAGGATCTACCCAGAGACGCTTCACAACTTTCTCCAGACTGGAGTAGACCTGAACCTATGAGGTCTGACTAGTCATCACATCCGAATCATAGTCATAATCAGCTCTCAAGTCATTAACTGTGTATCTGCCTTAAAGAAGATACAATATCAGCTAGTGGCTGACATCTCTGTCACAGACGAATGCTTTTCAATAAAGACAGTTACAGTAAAATTCTCCTAATGCATCACTCACAAATTAATACATTTTTACTACCTCTCTCTTTCTGTATTTATCTATGGAATCAAATTAGCTCTCGCTCTCACTATGCATTCTCTATAAACCACCGCTCTCTAATAGAATTACAGATGATGATGAGCAAAATGAAGATATAGTTTCAATAATACTTAGCAAGTATCTTTCTCACCTCGCCGTATGTGATGGTGTTGTTGTAGATTCGCATCTCTGGGTAGACATGTTCAAGGTACCAGCGGAAACTCCGACACTGCAGCCTCTTCCTTAAGGCCAAGCGCTCTGAGACATCTCCAAAATCAACCCCCGGGTTCTGTCAGCAAGTGGGACAAAACAAAGACAAAGAAACATTCTTAGCCAGCGGGCACTTTACTTAAGAACCAAGTGAGAGTAGGAGCTGCTTAAGTAATGGAAGATGGAAGAGTGTTTAGGTGCTCAGAGGACGCATCAAGCATTTAGTTAAGAGATAGATGTGCCCGTCATGGGGGACTTTCATTGTTCTTTCATTAAACATGATCTGTGCTGAGCAAATTCTAATCAGCTGCTTAATTATGAGCCCTCACGGCCCTGCCTGCAACATGGAGGGGGCTCTCCAGATTGATAGGAGGATGCCTGGCACAGAAGCCTAATCCTGATGATACACACATGCACACAGACACGCACACGCAAAGTCCACATTAATATGCGCATATACAGTGAAACACTCAAATGAAATGTGCATAACTATGTAAAAACTGCATGAACATTTTAGCAAAAAAAAAAAAACTTCCAATAGAGACTGATACAAAGGCACACACTTGTCTTTCTATAGTTTTGAGACTCATTAACATAATGCATCTCCCAGGCACCTACCTTAACCTTTAACATCATAAACACATGCCTAACTCCAGCCCCTGTTCTCTGGCACAAAAACTACATCTTAACCTTAAGGTATGATTTTAAAGACCGGAAAGATCAGAAAGTCCTCACAACGCAAAATGGTTTCAAACTAAAATAGTCCACACAACCGAAGAAAGACACACAAGCACACACTCATATCATAGTTGTTTCATTGCCAGACAGTGTTTCCAGGAAAATGCTGCTCATCAGTTTCCCCTCTCTGCTGGGAGTCTACAGCCAGCTGCTGAACTCGCATTCAACATCTGCTAATAATGAATTCTAGTTGGAACTATCCAATTTTTTCCCAACAAATGCATTCAATTTCAGTGAGTTTGTTTGGTATTTGGACTTGGGGCTAGCCACTGTGGGGAATCATAAAGCCGTCCCCCACCAAAGTAATTGTGCTCTCAGCAGGTACCTCAGACAATAACAAGAATCACAAGAATGTGATTGTGTGTTTGGTGGGTTTGCAGTAGAAGGAAGGAGGTAGATGGAATAATCGTAGCGTTAGGTCTTTGTACTGTACACAAAATAACTCTGCACCACGGGACAGCTGGGGTAATAATGTGCCATGCCACTGTGTTTGTAATTATAGTGGAGAAGGGATGTGGCCTGATTGGATAGTTTGTCAAAGATGCCCCCCCCCACTTTCCAACATGTCCTCTCACACACACACACACACACACAAAAAAAAAAAACAGTCACAACCTTTCCCCAGTTGCCACTTTACACGTACACTTAGTGAATTCGCATGTAATTATGTTTATGCCAGATTTTTGGGTGACATGCTGGTGTTCGCAGCACATCAGACCTGTGTGTGACTGCATGCATAATTTTGTCATGAGCAGCAGCGAGCTGTTTTTGAATGGTGTTCGGAGTCCTACACTGACGTCCTTCACTGACAATCATCTCATTCTGCTTTGCAGAAGAGGCAATTAGACTTCAATATTCTCTTTAATAATGAGAGTAGCTGTTTATTATTTTCCAGCCCATCTCAAAAGATCCTTGAAAGTAATTAAGCTAAATGAATGTGTATGAAAATAGACTGATTAGAAATATGGTTGTTCTGTTGCTCTCATCTGTTTGGAATGAGACTCCAACGGTTTCCATGCTCTGCCTGTGCTCTGCTGCCAGTGTGAAGGTCAAGTGGGATGAAATCTGAATTTTGAATTTCTACTGACTAATGTCTCCCAAGCTGCATGTCTGAATAAGCAAGTGAGAAGGGAAGAGAAAAAAAAAGGAGCTTAGGGATTGAACGAGATAGAGTAGGAATCTAGAGTAAGATGGAGAAGAACTTACATTCATGGGAATGTTCCAAGCCATGTAGACGTGGGATTTGTATTCATCCATCCACACCTCAGCAGCCCTCAGGGCATTGCGCTTTGCGTAGTAATCTATGTCATTGTTGTAGGGTTTCTTGGTGCGCTCAATGTGGGCCACTCTGGCACATGGCAGGACTTCCATGCTTCCTCCACACTGCCACACCTAACAAAGCGACATGAAAAAGAGAATCTGATTCAATTCCACAGGAATTTCTTCACAGAGCTCTTTTTAAATAAACACAGTGGGGAGGAGGCTTTATGTCCTCTGTCTTGGTGGAAATCGGGCACTTTCTTATTTACTGCCAACACGTGTGTATTTAAATCAGACTCAGTTAACTTTAAGCATTACATCACCAGAAAAAAAAAGTCCACATGGGCCTATTAGTGAAAAACAAAAGCAATGTATTCATGAAAATGACGTTAACATGAGGCTTTGCACCACATTGACCATCAGAATTTCAAAGGAGATTCTGCTGTAAGCATGGCTTTAGAAGTGTCTTTGGAAATATCAAGGCTGTTTCTGCCACAAGCATGAATTGTTAGCACACGATTCCATCTGAAAAAAATCACCTAAAAGATGAGGCCAGTGATTTTCTATATTTTGTTATTTCTACCATTTTTGTTATTTATGGATATAATAGAGTTATCATATAGGTGATATCACCTAGAGGATTTTTTCAGCTAGAAGCAGAGAAATATTTTAACATAGTGGAGTCAGAGGGACGTTTAAAAGCATTAATGTACATTTACACCCTAAATTAAATCCCTAGAGAGCAAGTTGAAAATTGGTGAAGTCGCACCTTTAAGGGAACCCACTTAACATTTTAATGACTTGCCACTGATTCTGAAATGCAGATGCAGGAATTTAAGCATAAAAATATAAAGATATTCATATCATGTTACTATTGAGAGCATGTTAAAATGCCATTAACAAACCTCCTTTAATCATGATTCCTAACATAATTTAGCATAATATTCATTATAAATATCTCAATGACTATTACACAATTAAAGAACGAAATAAATAATTTACTTTAACACTACAACATCTCCTTTAGGTTCGCTACTCTTTCATTATTATGAAATGCACGTGTGTGATGATACGGTTACTGTAACTGTTGCTGTCCACTGTTGTCTGCTGAAGCAAGTGAAATGGTTTGTGATAAACAGCTGTGAAAGCCTATGACCCATTAATACAAAAGTCCTGAGAGTTGCCTATGACAACCACAAAACCCTGATAGTTTGAGTGCTGTGTGTATGACAGGAGGTTTGATATATAAAACCAGGCTGTGAACATAGGTCATTTTGAAAAACATCAGTCACAGCAAACATTATTGATTGATCGTGGACTGATGGATGTTGTGACACTCAACCAACATACCAAAAGTAAAAAAATAGTGACAGGCAGTCATATGTTAGTAAAACAGTCATTTCTCACAATGCGGCAAAAGATTTGAATTTCAAAAACTCTGCGAAACAACATCCTCATTCATATACAGTATGCAAATTAGCAAATCTATGCCATGCTGTCGGAAAGTGGCCCAGCAGTTAGATACAGGCAACACCATCAGAATGCCACAGCATATGGTAATGTCCTTCCAGCTGTACAAACTGCAGCTCTTCCACCACCCACAGTTTCTTAATGATTATCGCCACAATCCGTAACAGATGTACTGATCCATTAACTTCTCACTGAACCTAAAAAGAACCCCTCCATTCCTCATCACACATTCCCCTACACACACACACACACACACAAAGGACAATATTCAAGTCCAGAGACGAGGTAAGGCATGTTTATTTAATGGTACACATTCAAGCACAGCTTCTGTTGAAGGACATACCACACTCACAAAAAGCATGTCTGGAGTGATTTGGTAGTTTAGTGTTCAATTTTATTCTTCTGATCACGTTAGAAGAGTTTTATTGAACAACAAATACAAACTTGTCATGCTGGTTGCAGGTGTTTCTGTGATTAGTGAGTATTTTAACAAACTACTAAACATGTCTGCTAAATGCAAATGCTCTGAAGATGATTTGGTTCTCTCTGATGTTTCATCAAGAAGCAGATTACAACAGTTACTATTTTACATCCAGAAAGTTAATTTGTCGCTGCCTGCTCACAACCAATAGAACCATTTGCTGAAAAAGGGCCACTGCAACGAGAGGCAAGTGTCTGTTGAAAGTGAAACCTTTTGGCACCAAAATGGGCAACGCATTCGCATCTCACAGCCGCAGATAATGACGCTTCCTGAGACATCAAATATGGACATTTGTTATGTCCTTTGGCGTCACTATTGGACATCCCAGGAGCGCCACTATTTGACACCACAGGAACAATGGTGCCCACCTTGTGAACCTCTCATCATGGAAGGAATGGTCTGTTACAGCCGTGGTAACATTCAGGTTTGACTGACCTTATGCACAAACACAACAGGGTTAGGCAGTAAAAAAATCATTTTAAATTTAAGTTAATATAAAATATTTAAAATCTACATACAGTGCAGTGAAAATTTATTTCCTTACTGTAACATAGATGTCTGTAATGTAGTGGAACAATCATCATTAAAGTGGATAATGTCTCATCCAGAAGTTGAACCATGGTCTCCTGTGGGAAAGTCCTGTGTCTTGTTGTACCAGCCAACCACCCTGACCAGCTCTAAGTCGTTGCTTTAGCCATCAAATATTGACACACTGGGATTTCTAATGCACTTGACTGACAGCCCTGTCCCTCTCATACGGATGCAATGGGGTAAGTTTATTTTCAATATGTAACACCAAAGGACTTGACAAGGTGTCTGTATTTGAAGCCTCAGAAATAAGGCTGGGCTGAAATGCCAGCTGGTGATTTTTCTCCCTAAACAATTAGAACTGCTAAAATAAAACTGCAAATGTAGAGATTTGGTTGAGGTTAGTCAGAAAGACAAATTAGGTTTAGGCACAAAATGAAGATGTCACATGACATACAATACATTACATACGACATACATTACAATAGTAGTTTACAACAGTAGTATCCCAGTGCACAAAAATTGGACAAAAACTCCAGACTCCTGTATGAAGGTCCTTTGTTTTTGTGACCCATCCAACTATCCTAACCTCCTCTTGACGGACTTTTGAGGGTCTTAATACGATGTGAATTTTTTTTTTCACTATAGCTGCTAAATATTTTCATATGTACTGTATCTTTTGGTCAATTTGGCTGCTGTTACAAAAAAATGACATTATCATACTTTACCTGAGGACAGCCTGACAAATTTTAAGCATTGGAACTGAAGCTGCAATAACTAAACATGCCTAATTTTTTGGTTTGTTTTTAACGGAAATGTGTGCCTGCAGATGTGCCTGGTAAAATGAAAACACAGCAGAGTTACAGCCGAAAAAAAAACAAATGCAGAACGTTTGCTAAGAAAGAAAATAGTAAAAATATTTTCCTGTTTGTCTTGATGGATACCAAGGTGGTAATGAATTTGGAGACTCCAAAATTGCCTTTTAGAAATGTTGCAATGTTTTGGCTAAAATATCTATTAGTAATTCCAATCCAAGCTAGGAGGATTAAATCTAGGTTGTCAGAATCAAATCACGATTGTGCTGTACAACTGGCTATGACTGACACACTAACTGGCTTTTGAGTATGAGGCACAGATTTCTTTGGTCATTCAGGACAACATTTATGATTCAACATGATTCTAAGCATAGTGTTGGTTTCTCTGGAAACGACTCCCATGTCGCAAAAACAAATGGAGAATGACCAAAAGCAAAAAATCCTGCAGTGCAAACAACTGTGGTTTTATGGATTTGTTCCAAGGTTAATGCACATTTGGTGTTCTAGTGAATATTTCTGGCAGTGGCACTATGGATGTGGGACTGCCTCAAAATAAACTACAGTGTCCTTCGTTCATTGTAATGAAGGAAGAACAACTGAGGCAAACAATGTGACCCACTGATGTCTTTTTAATAGTGTTTGGACAACAATGGGACATTATAACATAGACGAATAAGACTGCTACACCAGGCTTTGGTAAACAGGAAATGTTAGTTCACAGGAGATTTTAGCATTTAAAAGTGATTTGTTGAAAATGGGAAACATACTGTCTGTAATAACTTAATGTCAGTTCATCAATATGTACATTAACATAGTAGCTCAAAGTCAGAGACATTCAGGAATTACTCAGTAAAAACTTCCCATTCAATATTATGCGTATTACTTTTCTTTAAAGTGTTATGTAATAAATAGGCCTAGCTTACTGCATATTACAAACATATGGGCTTTAATTCAGTTGGGTTACCTGCTGTCTTCAGGCAAGCAAAGCATTTGCTAACAAAAAAAGCACATTAACTCACCAGAGGAAGTTGTATCCACTCGTGTTTCTGTGAGCAGGCAAGGAGTTTGAAGCTGTAAGCCTTGAGCCATATGGCCAAGTGTGCAGTATTCATGGAAATGAGACACTATCAAACATTTACCCAAGTCCCAATTATCATAATTTACATGTTTCTGTAATGCTCAAGGGTGTATGAAAGCTTGTGTTTAATTGAACATTAATAAAAGCATGTGAGGCATCTGCCCTGAGTTATTCTCTTTTACTCCGAAACACTTTAATGTCTCAGCTGGGCTTGGACTGTAGTTCACAGGTTGACCTGAGCTTAAACACATGTATTGACTGCCTGACCCCTCATCTTCACTGCTGATGATCCACAGTGACCCTGGCCTAAAAATCCATTAGTACTTTGGAGTAGATATTACCCGCTTTGGTGCTGCTTGTGACAAGTGCTGTTTTTTTTTCGGAATAGCCTTCATCATTGGTGCATTTATGTGGGTGTATGTGCAACAGCACTTTAATGGTTAGTCTTAAGTCCTTGCAGATTCTACTTATAACCTTTTTTATAAAAGTCGGCTCTGTGTAATGCCGTCTTTCTTTCTTTATCCAGGTTTCCTGTTTGAAATCAATAGTGTGTATGTGTATAAGTAACTCGGGGTGTTAAGTGCTTGTGTATACATGAGGGCACTCATGGATAATTGAAAATGTGTATATGTGTAATTGTAGTTAGCACATTGGCTGTACTAAAAGCAAATTGAAGATCAATATTTTCTTAACCACTATTTCCAGAAGGTCAGAAACCCTAATAGCTAACTAGGATAGCAAAGCAGTCTGTAGTTTCTTTACATCAGGCTGTAGTGTCACTCAACAAAAGCAGCAGGAAAAAAAAATCTCATTTATATTGATGTGTAAACACACAATGTACAAAACAAAGCATTTATATTAAGTGTCAAATGTTTTTCCTTTATTACTGGAGATAGACTCCACTGCACATCATTGGTTTTGTACCAGCCACACAGTTGATAATAGTGATGGGTGGTGTGGCTGTAATCATCCTAATAATTATAAATTTGCTCTGATTAAATCTCACAACATGAGATCATCAAAAAAGCAAAATTTTTTATCATCTGCAATTTGGTTGGTTTTGCATAAGAACAGGAACTATTCCAAATGAGTATCAGCTCTGAAAACATGGCCGATTAAAACAAGCTCCTGTAGCTTCCTATTTACATGCTAAGCTCCCAGTTTACCTCTGGAGAGTCTGGGAGACTGTCTGTGAGCCAGCTTTATAGGCTTTATTTTATGGTGTTTACCTTGACTGTCAATATCTATCAGTGTGATTAGTGTGACTGATTATGTGCTTGTCATATCCCTGCTACAATCTGGAGAGCCTCACATGTATAGATCACTGGAACCAAAAACATTACATCCTAGGTGGCAGGTAAATGGTTGAAAGAAGTAGTGTATCTATATTTTAACTGTTATATTGTATCTGAACAGTAAACAATACCTAAAGGACACTAAGGAAAATGTCAACACGCTGCAGGGGTCATCTTTGTTGAAATGTGGACGGTATAATGCGAAGTGAAAGCATGGTTACCATCAGTGTCGATCCTAGAGTCTGTTGGGGCCCTAGGCAAAATGTATGCATCATAAAACCGCTATGCTTCAGATATGGAAAATACAATAGAATGCACACAATAGCCCACAGCACAATAATGCACAGTAATACAACATAATGATTTATAGTACACTTTTTCAAATTTCTTGGCATCAAAGAAATTGTTGCGAAAAAGACAGTATTGTCCGAGTTAGTGGATTATTTGCAGCCTTCTAGCTAAGCTAACAAGTTGACTTCTGGTGACTCTTCAACATAATTACAGCTACACTAGCAGCATTTATTATTATTATTATCTCCACTGCTCTACTTACAACTATCTTGCTTTTTTATCTCTCCCGGAAGGATAACTCCTCTTAATTTACGTCATCTGGTTTTCATTGTGTCATTAGACCTGTTTGATTACAGTGATTCATGCGCTACTTGCAACGGGGTGAGAGTCGGGGCCCTCTTAAGGAGGTCTGCGACTGGTGGTGTCATTGGGAACAGTGCTGTACTTAGTTTAACTTTTGTCATTCCTCGGGGGCCCCCTACTGGCCTGGGGCCCCAAGCAAGTGTTTGCCTTGCCTGCTGGCAAATGCCTCTGCTCACCATGTTACTGAAAAGTAATTTCTATCTTTCAGCAAGACCTTCTGAAATTTGGTTATCCAAACATTCATACTGGTAAATGAAGAGTTTTTGAAAAAAGGAGGCAATTCAGACATAGCAGGCATCTAAACATAGCCCGTCACATATCAGTAAGATGATAAAATACAGTAGCATCCAGGAGAGTCAAGCTAAATCACGGTGCAGATTTTTGAATTTACAAACACATTTGTCTTTATAAGTAGACCCTGTGATCCAAATGAAATCAACTTCAGAAAATATAATTTTAATGCAGCATTATTGTGAATCTAAACCACATATAATGGTATTAAATTTGTACATTCACAATTTGGTCTTGTAGACACCTCATTGTACTGAACAATGTTTTCAGAATATATTTTACTGTTTTCCTGCACATGTGAAAAATGCAACGAAGAAGAAGGGGCATTTGGGTGTATAAGATAACACCATGTTAAAATATAACCTTTATTTTCTCAGTGAAGAGATATGCGTGATGAGGTGAAAATGGAGGAAGGTGGTGATAACTCTGTCCTCAATTTAACATCAAACAACCTGCTAGAAAAACATCTGCAGGAACTAAACTATATCTCTGTGGATCATCAGTGATAATGTGACCTTTTTCAGGATGGGAGCAAATCACCAATCTGACTTCTTGAGGGAAAAACAGGTGGTGCGCAGCAGATTGTGTGTGTGTGTGTGTGTCTGTATCTTCATAACCAGATCTTTAGTCAAAGCATTAATAAAACAAACCAGACCAAATGTCAGATATGTTCCCCCTTGAAATAAAGGACACGCTTTGGCTTTTGTGTTCATACTGAAGTACATGTAAAAACAATGTTAAAAGCACCTCTCTTAATGACTTTCCTGAAATAAAAGTGAAATCGTTAAAATAAGCCAACTGGGTTGGTTATGTGCTACTCCTAGTAGAATTGAAATACATGTTTTAATTTAAATGTAAATACATAGGCATACAACAAAGTCCATTTCCATGGATAATAAAGGTTTGGCTTATGTACGAATAGAGATCTTTAAAAAAAATACGAAAGGTTGTAAACAAGCAAGCACAGGGGGAGACAGCTTCAAAAACAATCCCAATGCTGCAGTTAAACACGGTGCCTTTAAATATGTAATATTATGGAAATTATCCAATCTAAATACCAAATAAGATTGTTTTAATCTTCATCTTCTTATGACATCCCACACACAGGTCCTCAGGACTGCGTTTTTGTGAAGTCCATTTAGCACTGACCCTTCATAAAATTGCAGCCTGCATCATTAAGAGGAAGCACTTAACACAGAGCACTTTGATGTAGTGGTAATGTAATTGCTAATTTAATTTAATTGTCTCTGTACATGTAGTTAGTTAATTGCAGCCCGACCATTTGCATGACAGGCTCCACGGGGCTACAGAAAACATAAGCCATAAAATGCATAAAAGCTATTAACAGCAGTAAACAGATTTCCATCAGCGCCATTGCACAGTACAATCAATAAACTGGGAAAATGGAGCACAAAGAGGCTGACAGGCATTCAGACAGGCTTTGGGTTTAACATCTTGTCCATTTCCATGAAAAAATACTCTGGGTGAAAAGCATTTAGTATGGGTCATGAAAACTCTGAAATAACATGTAAAACAATAATAATCAGTGATCATTTGTGCATCCAAAGTAAATTTTCTTTGCAGGTGATCTTAAACCAAGTCAGGTCAACTGCTGCTAACTTCACACTTAATTGATTCGTAGCACCTTTTCCAACTAGCGTGCCACGAGCAGGCATAAAGTTCAGTTCTGCATGGTTGGACACCTGGAGAATGAAATGAAATGTGAATGAAAATATTGATGCTGCAAGGAATCCTAGGCCTTTGACCAGACAAAGCATTTGTTGCAGCAAAGTGCACACAAAAAGCAATAGACTGTGTAAAGAATGAAAGGTTTCAGATATAGGTTCAATCCAAGCTTACTTTCTCTCTTCTGCACAGATGGCTAATGGCTGCTAGAAGTAAATGTCAGACAGCTGGTCTTGGAAAGTGACAGAAATGGTTGGACGCTGCCTCCTCTCCAATTTCAACATCACAAAGGCGTGGAGGGAGGAGATTTCAGGCGCTGTTTGATGATCCAAAAAGCACTTCTGTTGGAGTATTCTGGCTCTGTTAAGACCCTTGAAAATAGCCCCTTATTTTCAATCCCACCAGTGGAGCCACTACTGGAACTCCAAGGCTGACATTACCAATTAGGCTTTTTCTCCATCAGTGGTCGAAATGGAAAACAGGGCAAAGACGAAATAGCCATTGAGCAGCTACTAATCAAGGTTGAGATGATGAAAGTATGTACTGAGGTCACTAGATTGGATGAAAATGATCTTTCAGTAACAAACAGAAACTTGAGATGTGGCCAAATGAGTGTTGTAATAGCCTGGGGTCAACCAGAGTTCATCTCCACTTGTGTCAGCTAATGTATTTGCATTGCTGTGAAGATATGTGGGGAGAAAGTCTGTCTGGTCCTACTTTGCTTTTCACTGAAGGCCCTAGTGATTCATGGGGGGCGTATTCATCGATTCAAAAAGAAGAAGACACTGCAGTACCAGGGTACCATTATTTCCTACATGTTTTAGCATGTGCACGCCTCATTTGCTGTACGTGACATCGGTGTTACTGCTCTATATGCTTCAGCTAACGGACAATCACACACATAAGATTATTGATGTCTTGGAGTCACAATACTGGAGAATGTTATTGATCTTGCTGCAGAAATATCAATAGAAATACATTTTGCATCAATTGATTTACATTTAGTAATTTGACAGATGCTTTTATCTAAAGCATTTTCAACGTAATACATTATATGCGCACAAAACGAGCAAGTTGGGGTTTGGTGTCTTGCCTAAAGACACTTCAACATGTAGCCCAGGGGAGATGTACGTCAAACTGCTGACCCTGCACTTAGTGGACCATCTATCTCCTGAGCCACAGCTGTCAAACCTGCACACTAATCAGAACAACTAATACAATATGTAATAATTTGAACAGACCTTTTATCATTCTGGTCACAAACTTTGAGAGCTGTTCACCGTTTATCAAAAGAGCACCTAAAGTAAAAGAGAAATGCCGCAGCCTCTCCAGTTCACTGGGTGGCATTAATTGACTGCCAGTCTACCTTCTCATTATGTGCCTTCACAAAACACTATAAAATTGCATTAATTGCTCTGTTCATTTGTTCTTCTCCATATGGAGCAAAAGATAATTACTAGTGTGTCATTACTTCACTGTTGGCAGAACACTGGGAATTAACTTCATATAACTCATCGCTTTACTTTCAAGCAGCTACATTTATTTGTTATTCCTCTCAGCTGGTTGGTGCCTTGTGATTGTAGAAACTTTAGGAAACTCTGTGAAGGCTTTGTTTCTACTCTAACACACAAAGAAACACTAGAAATAATTTCACCACAAATACATAAAATAATATATATATCTTCAATGTTCTTAAGTAACATTTAAAAACTAATGCAGATTGCCATCTGAGAGTGTGAGTGCTACCTTCAGAATCTAATGTGCTAAGGCAATAATCCGACAGCTCTCAGTCCTGGTACTTGAGTACCACAGGCAAACCATTGTTTTCAGCTGTCCAACAAGCATTTGTGTAGAATGCCAGGGGATGGCCAGTCCTTCACAAACAATTATAGACTTTAATACTTCATTATTAGGGCTGAGAATTATGGTATTATCAAATAGCAAAGCAGCACACCTACAAATGAATATACTGTACATGCATACGGTACATGCTCCTTTTGTATATGGCACAAATTATGAGCATGTAACTATAAAGTATTTTTCACTTTTGGTAAACTTGCATAAAACCACCTACACATCAAAAAATTATTTCTTCTTATTATTTCTTTTGTAGCTGCAGTCATGATG
Organism: Channa argus; assembly: GCF_033026475.1. Classification (NCBI taxonomy): domain Eukaryota; kingdom Metazoa; phylum Chordata; class Actinopteri; order Anabantiformes; family Channidae; genus Channa; species Channa argus. The sequence continues at coordinate 21,505,650 of NC_090207.1, forward strand.
TTTCTCCCAGGATCTAAAGATTTCATAAATAGATTTCAAAAGCTAGAAACTGTACAAAATGTTCTCTGATCAGTTGTTAGGCCCATTTAGGTTGCTTGTTCCAGCCTTCTCATACAACCAATAGGAAATGTACCCTTTTGGTTTCACTGTCTCTTACAAGGACACAAAGATGGTGTAACACAAATATTCGCTCTAAACAGCCAAAAACTGGATTTCATCTGTGTGAACATGGAGGTTGGATTAAGTAAGCACAGAGACATAAAAAATCTCTTAATTTAGGTACAGAATCTGATCTTGAAAATTGAACAAAGAAACACAGGTAGTGTCACAACAACAGCAGTAGCAGTAGTTTCACACGTGACTAAAACTCTGTTCTCCTGTGGGAAAGTGTTGTCCTTTGTTGACCCATCAATCTACCCCAACTTCCTCCCGCTTAACATTTCCATGACATTTTTATGTTCACTACAGCTGCTAAACGTCACAAACTAGTAATACGCAACTTTTGGTCACTTAGCACAGCTGTTACAAACTTCCTATAGTATACAGGATAGTGATATAGTATTTTACAGTTAGACAGTCTCCAAAAGTACCTCCATAAATCTGCATCCATCAACTTTTATGCTACAGTACACTGGCAGAACATTGGCATATTTCTGTCTTATAAGGGGAATATTGGGAACATTTTGCATTTATTTAAAATAACACAGCATGAACACAGCATGAAAGTAATCTCAATACTCCCAATCTCCTCACAGCTCTGAAATCCAGCTCTTTAGTTTTCAAGCTCTTTAGTTGCAAAATGCTCAATTTTGTTTACCACTGACTTGGTAACTTTGTCTATCTGCACTCAGTGCTTGGCAGAGAGTGTGCAGGGGATTTATGAGGGCCTCTCTGCTGAAAACAGTTGTCTGCCGGGTCTGATTGTGACAGTGAACCAAAGCATAATGGATTTGTCACAATGGGCGATAGCGTATTGCATTTGGTCATTTGATCCTTTCTTTGTATGAAATTATTGATTATGGCAGTTTTACGTTCATGTAAACAAAGTTCCTATTCAATGTTGTGTTGGCGCCAGGCTGGTGAGCTGAAGACTCAAAAACAAAAAACGCTTTAAGTACAGTGTCAAGAGTGAAGTTAGACTGATTTACGCAGACTCAGGTCAGAGGATGTCCTCCAAAGTCACACGGGAATTTTCATAATTAACCTGGAGGAAAGCCATCCATAGACTTGCTGTATCCATTTGAGATAATGAATTGTGTGGATTCAGTTGTGTCTAGGGATTTTTACATGTTGCTGTTTTTAATTGAAAGGCTTGCCACTCTGCAATCTCTATACCCAAGGGGGTGTTGTTTTGTTGCATAATATCCCCAATGTCTCACCCGTTTTCAAGAAGTGCCAGGAAATGCTGATTGAGGGTGCAAGCCAAGCAGACTGCATACAGTGTTTATATATATCTTGTTATCCTTTATAAAGGTCATAGATAGAAAGACATTAACACATTATGGCAAGTATCGAGTGATTTTATGGGACAGCGTGGACATGGCCTAAGAGCACTGTCATGTGTTGAAACATCCAGTACTGACAGAAGACAGAAGACAGAAAAAGCAACATATATTAAATACGCACGGAGCTCTGGTGTCAATATCTGCAGTATGCAATGTTTATTCACGCCAACACTAATTTCCCGATGTGAAAGCTGTGAATATCACATGGTATCGAGTCATTTTTCAAAGCTGTTCTGTGAGTATGAAGAGTATTAACGGTGAAATACAGAGGGCACAATATAACGTGAAGGACAAACACTCTAATCTGTGCTACACGCTTTTAGTCTCATGACATCAATCCATTTCTAACAGTAATTGAGATGCCATTTGTTTTTTATCTCATGAATTGTAACTGAAAGAATCTGAAGCACTCTTATGTGATAAAGCACAGCGCTTTCATTTCACACTGGCATTTAAAGAATTAAATGTAAACTGATAATTTATGACTTATCAACCTCCATCAGCAAAAGAGCAAATGGGGGCCTCTAATTACCATAAATAATAAATTCACATTTTTAACAAAAGAAAAACAAGCCAGCTAATTAGGACCGAATATCAACAATGTATTATTTATTAAAGAAGTTTTAACCAGTCATTCTGTAAAAGGTGTTTTTCTTTCTCATGTTTTAGCGGTGGTGGAAATAGGAACCCCTAGCAAAGTATAACTTGAACCTCTCAGTCACTGTGATGTCCGTGTGTTAGATGACACAAAGCCTGAACCTGAGCTCCTATTTAACACACTCCACATTTGACCGATGTGATGCAGCCTAAATGAGGATTTACAGTGGTTACTAACCCCTTATTAACAAAGGTTTGTCTTTGCTGCTGACAGTACCTTCATGTTTACGGTACAATATCAATGTTGCAAATTAATGTTAAGCCACAAAGCAAGTAAGTCTATTTCCTGAGATTTCGTACTATTTTTGGTGAGGAGTTTTGTGTATTTCCATTGCTGTAAACAACTTATATTATAACTGCAGTATACAGTATGATTCTATTTTGGAATATGTGAATTTAAAATGTAGTTCCTCCAGTGGTTGAGGAGTGCCATGCTCATTTCTTCCCCCTCCTTTCCTCTCATACCTTGTGTGATGATGAAAAATGTTTGAAAGCGTTGGAAACTGAAGGCTCCCTCCTCCATTAAGTCTGTATGTGAGCCACTCCCCATATCCCTTCACTTCATTTAAAGTCTTTCTTTTCCTGCCTCTTCTCCTCATTCATCCAGACTATAGCCGGAGGATGAAGAGATGCTGATGCAGAGATGCCGAGGCCTTTTTAACCGTGCCTGTCAAAAGCTTATTCCATCCAGTTGCTGCCCTTGGTCTTTGATATGCCTGCCGATTTGCTGGTGCGGCCAAATCAGTGCGAACTAGTGCTCTTCAAACACTTGGGTCTTTTCAGATCATTTCAAGTTTTCAGGCTGCCTGGGACATCCAACAGAGGCAATTACGTGAACTGATTAACTAATGCTCAGATAATGAATAAGACGAGCCAATCTGTGCTTGTTAAGTGTTGCTGTATTTCCTGGTGATGATACTGTCCAGAGAGAGAGCATGTGATGCTTCTCCATAAAATTCAATTGTCTTGAAAAGCACAAGGATGTGAAATGCACAAATCATCTGAAAATATCTTAATTACCTTGTCAAAATGTGCTTAAATTAAAGTGGGAGTATCTGCAGTCACTCGGGAAAGAGGTTTTTAATGAAGTTTATGATTCACATGGATAATAGGCAAGCTGACAAGGTCTGTCTAATTACTTATTCCTCTGGCCCTGAACACCAAAGCAGCAATTCTCAGAGGTATGCAGATGCTCCGGAAGTCGTGTCATCCTTCACAGCCATTTCAGACTACATGTCATTGTTAAATTGTAAATATAACGCAGGCTTTTCCACATAGTCTGTGGGGTGTACATTACAGATATATAGCCTGGTTTAGCAACTGCAGTAATAACAAGACAACAGAAGTCCTGAATGATCTATGCAGAGGCTCACATGGTGGATAAATCTAACTCATGAACATGTTTTGATATGTCATGTTGATTGAATGCAAATCCCACGATAAATTTCACATCATCACAAAGCCTATGTAGAGATGCTTCCCTTTACCATACAATATGCTGACAGTGAGTGGTTCAATAGCTGCAGTAATTCCTCTGAAACAATAACTGATCTGAGTCTTGTACACAGTTGTCTTACAGCTGCATCTATTCTCACTTGTCTCTCCACCCCGAGATGGATGCAGACTGCAACATGCAGTAATGAACCATGGGGTAAGTAAACCTGAGTCCATTAAGCCTTATCAGATTGATTCAGCCTCTAAATAATGCAGGCATTGAAAAAGACAAATGCTCAATCAATATCCAATGCTATTGTTATCTTTACACAGTATATATTGATGGAGAAGATAGTTCCTCCCATGTTGTGGCACTCAAGAATAATTTAGTTGTACACCAGAGACAGTATGCCCAGGTAAAGTGGTCAATACAAAAGACAGACTGAAATAATGTCCAGACCAGGGCTACCAGAACATCTTACTATAGGACTGGAACTGCTATTTACCCAGCAGCTATTTGGATGTGTTTCCTTATTCTGTGATCACAGAGGAAAAACCCTACAACCCAGTATGTAGTCAATAAATTATACTACTGTACAAGCTTGTCAATACCTCCCACAGTATTCCACTGTATGGCAACTGTCCAGTAAATGCCCACATTTTTCTACTACCATTTGCTAAAGCGTAATATCAGAGATCCTCAGAGGCCTAAGATTTGTTCTCATCTTTGGAATGACTCAGTGTTTTGGAAAGGACCCACATATGGTCAGCGTCCCTTGTCATTTATTGCTTGATGGACATGGGCACGCTGGTGATTTTAAAGCTGCCAGAATGGCTGCTGTCCACAGATGGCCGGGGCCTAATTCTGCCTCATAACGACGTCCCTGCCCTCTTCAAGGTGACTGCTTTCTCTGTGGATGAGTCTTGTGATGAGTCTTGTGATGGCTGCAGCTAAGAGGAGTCCAAGGGAAACACTAGGTTTTGCTGGCTGTTCTGATCTGTATGAGAGGTGGGTTATATTATGAGTAGAAAGAGAGCGTTACTGTTCCCAAAGGAACTAAGCTTATCAGTAAGTTCATTGCTTAGGCCTTATCACAGCAGCCCATGATAACTCACTGTAGCCTGCAAGTGACATTAAGATTTCCTGTATTAATTCTTGTACAGGATCAGTGTCAGCCCCTACCATTGGCTTACAGAACTCTTACACAAAGTTCCCACTAACTAGTAGCAGCCACAGTGTTAGTCAAAGTTCATCAATATAACATTACTAAAGCTTTTGTCTGGGTTAATTTAAGTCTATCTCTGAAAAGAAAAGGCTGTGTTTCTTGTAGTGTGTGTGTGGGAGTGTGTGCCGTAGTAACTATCACAACACACAGATCAGACCAAAATGCATTTAAAACATGACACTGAAGGAAAGCAACCACTACCCACTGAACCAGACTTGTATTTAAATCCATTACCATTGGCACACAAATCCTTTTCACCAGCTCAAAATGTCATGTTTAATTTCTTTCTTGCACAATTGTGGAAGGGGCAACAAGAAATATTCAAGTTAGAGCACAAATTAATCAATCAATAATGTAGTATAAGAGTACTATGACAATAAAATGCACTGCTGTCCTTTAACAAACTAAAACATCTGGTGTGTGCCAGCTTTCTTTGAATCCATTTGTATCTACAAATCCAGATGGCTTGTGTGGTTAAGCAAGTGTGTTGAGGTGTCCAGGTTTGGAATTTGTATCAGTGGGGCAGATGTTCTCAGAATAAACTAAAAGCAACATCTGACTGCACCACTAGCCACTTTGAAGCAGCACCTGTTATTGTGACGCCAGAAATAATGCCTACTGAGTTTTTTCTTTTTCTTTCATAAAGAAACATTGTGATCTGACAAAAGTAGATGGACTGTGATATAAGAGTAGTGGGCAGAATAACACTACAGCATAACGTGGGCCTCTGGGCTTAATGTCTGGTGACTGTTACAATAACTGATGCATCCTACACACTGTAGGTAAAAAGTAAAAACAGGTAAATAACATGAATACAACAAATACATAAATAAAATAAAAAATCTTTTTTATGCCACAGAGGTTGGAGGATTGGGGTTTTGATTTGTTGTGTTGCTTGGAGTCACAAAGTTAGCGGTGAGCTACACCGTGAGCCTGATTTATTTGTTTACATTTTGATAAATTAGCACTATTAAAACTATACCACCTCAGCAGTTAGGAATTCCTGTTTGAAGTGCAGCCCTGTATGTACAAAGAAATCTCCCTGGATCACTTTAATACTGAAAAAAACTTCAACTTAATCCTCAGGCACTTTTGTTAGAAGAAGCATCTCTTTGTAGACAGTTTTGGACATTTCTTTTCAATGACCGTCTGAATGACGTGGGAGGGTCTCACAGAATCTAAAATATGTATGTGAGATTTAACAGAGTTATGATAAAGCACTAAGGGTCTTAAACCCCCTGAAGTGATTCATGGTGTGTGTCACAGCCACTGCAGCTCCAACTTATTGGTCCCGTGTTTAGGTCAATAATTACTATGGTAATAAATAACTTTTCTTCTGGACACCTGCATGTATCATCTTCATTCACCTCACAAGTATTTGCCTCACATCCCTCCACTTGTGGAAACCTTTGCTCAAAAACCACTATACTATTAATATGTGTGAATTATCTATAGCGATACAATTTATGATAAAACAAAAGATCTAAATAAATACATATCAAAACCAAAAATAATAATGTTAGTGAACTGTATTATAAACTGTCATCTGCTTGGGATGCAGGGAGGACCACGTGAAGTGTAATTATTTCCCACTCCCATCTAGCTGCTGGTACCGCTAGACTTTAATTAGCTACATTCTCCTCACTTCTGAGAGATTATGACCAGATGCCTCGAGGCCCAGCCCAGGTGGTTATAGAGACAGGACTTCAAAGAAAAAAAAAATAGAATAATTTTTTGGTTCATTACTTCTGAAAGGAGTTTCTGGTGAGTTTAATAAATGTCATCGAGACAAGCAGGCCACCCCATGAGATCACACTTGAGTTTCATGGACTGACTGATTGGACTGTTATGAAAATGAGTCCGATTTCATAAAGTGGATTGCATAGTTTCATGATGGCCAAGTGAGCACATACCCAGGCTAGTCTAAAAAATAGTTGCATGTTGAATTGCTTTGATAAAATTGTTGTAATTGTAACATTGCAAAGGGACTAGAATATGTATTAGTTTATCATCTCTTTGTAACACACAGTGTCACATGTTAAGAAATTCTTGCAAAGTATTGTTTTTACTTAAATAAGACCAATATGACTAATTTGACTAATTGACCAATATGACTAATTGATGTATCAGAGTCTATAGAGAAGTTTTTTAGTTAATAGTAGAACTGATATATATATATATATATATATATATATATATATATATATATATATATATATATATATATATATAGCTAGCATAAACAGTGCTGGCATTGACAATATTCAGACCTCTTCACTTTTGTCTATTTTTCTGTATTTTCTGCAATGGTTCTGTATAGACCATCAGTACCATTTTGTGCTGAGGCACAGATGACTGTATAAGAACAATTTCTAAGGCTTATATTGCTGCTAGGAGAACAGTGGCTTCAGCAATTGTGAAATGGAAGAATTCTTGAATCACCAATGTCTGTGGCAGGGATGCCCGTCTGGCCAAACATGACAAAAAGACCTAGGTCAGGGAAAAAACATAACATAACGTAAAAATCTCTCTGCAGAGATGGGAGAACCTGGCAGAAGGCAACCATCTCGGTAACCCTCCATCAATAAGATCTTTATGGTAGAGTCGTTAGACAGAAGCCTCTGTCCTCTCTAAAGGACTCTAAGTGCATGAGGACAAAGATTCTCTGCTCCGATGACCCACATTTAAACTCTTTGGGCTGAACTCTGGCGAAACACCAAGCATCTGTTCATCTGGTTAATATTACTGTATCTCTTGAGTGAAACATGGAGGTGGCAGCATCATGTTATGGTGGGGTGAGAGTTTCTCGGCAGCAGGAATAAGAAGACTGCTGGTGTTCTTTAAAAACTCCTCATCCAGTGTGTATGAAGTCTAAGGTTGTTTTAAATGTTCCCCTTGACTGGTTCAACTTGGGCGCAGACTTAACCACTTAAAATATTTGGGTAGAGACCTGAAGAAGAACAGATGTTTCCAAAAGACGTAATACTTTCTAAACATCTGTCAATCATCAGAACAGGAAAGAAATATAAGTGACTTAATTTAAGTGATTTAATCTTGGCATGTTTGTTGGTGCGAGACAGGCTGGTCTGATGAATCTCAATTATTGTCAGAATTTGTTGTAAACAACATGAAAACATACACCCATCCTGCCTTGTATCAACACGAACATTTGTTCACTATGCTCGAATGGCCTCTACAGTCACCAGATCTCAATTCAATAGAGCCCTATTGGGATATGGTGGAAGAGACTATTTAAATCCTGCATGCATAGCTGACAAATCTGCAGCAACTGTGTGATGCTACCACATCAGTATAGAACCAAACCTCTTAGGAGTGTCATCACCCCCTTGTTGAATCTATGCCATGAAGAAATGAGAAAGCAAAAAGGGGTCGAACTGGGTACTAGCAAGGTGTACCAAAGGTGTGTGTGCCTGTGTGTGTGTGTGTGTGTGTATGCACAGGCGTATTTGTGGACAGAGTTAACACAGTATAATACCCATGCCCACCGCATGGAAATAAAAGCACTGTTGTGGTCTACTGAGATGCTATATCAGCAAAGACTCAGCAAAACAGGAGGGGTGGGAGACACATTACAAGATAAACTCATATTGACACTCCTGGCAGAATTCATGATTTCTGTCCCCAACCATTTTTCTCTGTTTGCAAACGGGGCCTAGTCATAAGCGGGATGTTCTTGTTCAGACATGCCATTTACAATCATTTACAAAGCTGAAGATACAGTATCAAACTGCAGGGATGTTGGCAAACGGGGCAAAAGACATTTTAATTGCAGTCTGACTACATCCAGTTGATTCTATTTAGTGTTGTAATGGCTATGAAGCCTTCTGTCTATTCAGATGTCAATCTATAGATCTATGTAATTTTGGGACTAATAATTTATCTATCATTGCTGCAGAGCATCTTCACATATCCGTTCCCTTTGTCTTTGCAGTTTTATTCCCTTCTCTGTTCATTTCTTTTCATTTACTGATCTAACTCTATAAATTATTACATACCAGAACAAACAGAAAACTGCAGTGAGACCTGTGATTTATCTTCCTGTGCCTTTCCTTTATTGTATTCCCTTTCTCCTGGAAACAACACAACATGCAGTGCTACACACTTCACATCCTAGCATCCTACCTGCTTACAAAAGAGAACAGTTCTTTGGATGCTGTGAGCGTTTTACCCAGAGCAAGCTGTAGAAGCCAAAGCTTGGACAGTAAATTATAAATATGCCATAACCTTTCTGTGTGAACCCTGCCTTTCATCAGCCCCCTGTAGCCAGATGATCCTGGACAGGCTCAGCTATTGTGAGCTGCCCTGGCTAATTGTTAAACATGTTCTTGTCAATCAAGCCGATCCCAAATGGCAACTCCTCAGCCGGCACTACAATGAGCTTCCCGAGCCACAGTAGCCTTAGAGGAGTAATTGCCATCCACTCGCCAGAAGCCCATCTCCATTCCATTAGCGCCTGTGTAATATGAATGGTGGAAGCTGGCTGTTGACTGCAGATCTATTCAGGCTTGTACATGCACTGTGGCATGTGTTTCATTTCCACACGGACAGGCCAAACAGGAGGAGCGGTAATTGCATTTGCGCTGCATTATGTTCACAGACAGTGTGGCATATTCTCTTTACTTTGTGAATCAAACAAAAACCGTAAATATTCATAGTCGAAGACATTGAGTCAATGAGGACCTTGTGCGTGTGAGAGCCAAAAGCAGTTTGCTGTTGCACTATATCACACAGTTCAATAGAGTTGTTCTAACTTTATTTAGCTGCTGTAGCTGCATTGATCTCCCCCACGAACCTCGTCTAACTCTGTTGCACGGTTTGTTAGCTACATATAAGCCGCTCTGCAGAATGAGAAAACACTGTGTAACCTTGGGGGAGGCTGTTGGCAGTTGCCACATGATACATTACAATGAGTTATTGCTCTATGATAAAAAAATAACTATCAGATATAGACACATGATTTTTTTTTTGTCATTATTGTCCAAAAAAAAAAAAAAAAAAAAAACATGCTACTGATGTGGGGGCAAAGCCACTCTATGCGCAATAATGAGACGCTCTGAAATCAACGTCTATAAATGTCCCTGGCTTCAATAAAGCACTGCAGAAATCTGTAAACCAACATCCATTCTCCGTTCAAGTGCTTTTTTAAAAGATAGCTGACACTTCAGAGGTGTCGTTGAAGCCGTCTTGAGATTTTGAAATGGATGTGGGCACGACGTTAAATGAAGGAGTGGGATCTTTTAAGCATTTCTCATTCCAATAAGCCCAAGGAGTGCGTTTAGATTCAGAATGGTTCCACTCGGCTGGAGAGAAACATTTTCTGAATTTAAACGCTAACCAATTCTTCAACAAGCCTTTCGCTCACATGAAGCGTTAAATTCAACTCAAAGCAGCAGCGAAAGAGATTTACATTTTCCGTATACAGGCTTTAGAGCCTTTGGGTTGCTGAAGATTTGCATTAAGGGGATTTTTTTTCTTCCCCACTCCCATCTAAGAAACTTTGCAAAGTTTAATCATGGCTTCTGTTGATGCCCCTGGGTTTTGTATCTGAAGCTGTATCCCTCTGGCTGGAAAACTTAAAAAACCTCATCATAAGCTGTTCCAAAGTCTGAATATAGATTTCACAAATCATTCCAACTAGGGCTAAATATTACCCCCTCAAATATTGAATTTGTAATTATAGCTTTTTGTGTGGCTTTCCTGGTGTACAACGGCACACAAAGCCCTTCAGCTTTGAAGGAATGCCTCATTAAAAACCAACTTCCCTTGCAGCAATTCTGTGAGCAATTTCATCTTCAGCTTAACACAGTGACTTTTAATTCAGTTTAAAAAAGAAAAAAAAAGTCTACATTTCAAGTTATTTATCAAACTCTCCTTCTAATTTGAATTCGTTTTAACAGCAGCATGCATAATAATCTGTGGCTCCTTCCTTACCCGCATGCCCAACTCGATGTTCTCGCCTCCATAGACCTCCATGCCAGGATCCAGCAGACCAATCTCACCAAAGTATTCCCGATCAACCACGAAGGAGCAGCCAATCATTGCTGGAGTTCTGGATGAGCAGAGACAGACAGCATCTAATGAATGTTATTATCAAGGCTCTAACTTTTATACACATGTAGAGAATGCAAAAATATCCAATGCAATCACCATAGAAGGCATTGCAAGTTTTGTAAGGTTTTCTGAACAATTTTGAAACGTTTTAGTGTATAGTCTTATCACTGACCAATAAATCAACTTAATGTAAATGTCCATAGCGTATAATATTGGTTTTGCTTTCTGATTTAGAAACTTGCAAGCACATACTTATGCTTTGAGAAGCTGGGATGAAACGAAGCATCTTTGAACCACTTAGCAGGGAGGAAGAGCTCATTTACTGCAGATAAAATGCGATTTTGAGTTTGCTGAAAGTGTGGATAATGCATGTGCACAGCATGGAGAGACTCTTGTCTGTTTCTATTGCTCTATAATGGACTGTACATGCTGCACACAAGGTTAAGATATAGTCAATATGGTAATATGATGAGGAAGAAACACTGCAGCTGTAACTGCAGTTTTTGCATCTGCTTCTCGGTATTCTGTTGTGCTTTCCTTCGAGACCGATTTGAATGTTTAATCTGCCCAGTTTGCAGCCACAGTAACTGACACTGAACTATCTTCTATCCAATCAAAATGATGCGGGAGGGTTTCGAGATTTCCAGGGAATCTCTTGTCGCCATTTGAAGATGCCAAGTTGTAGCACAGCTTTAAAACACCAATACCCTAATCCCTATCCAGTAGAACAATCTATAAAGGCATTTTGAGTGGAAATCTCACACGTTACTGTACGCTTTGCTAGTGTTTAAGTGGAAAAACCTACAAATACTTAAAAAAGTCAAGGTAATTTGGTAAAGTGAGAGCAACAGAGTGTTGTTGTTAAAGGAAGTGATTATATTCCACCTCTACTAAAATTGGTCCCACTTTAGCTGCTGTCCCCCCAGGGCTGCTTTTCAGTACCATTTGGTCAGGTCTTAAGTGCTTTGGGACAAAGCCCCCCCTTCACCCCACCCACTCATACTAAAAAGCACTCATACAGAGCTTCTTTTTTATCCTAAGTGACCAGTGTGTAGCTTTATTCATTCTTTCTTTCTTTCTTTTTTCTCTGAGAGATGACTCATGAAGAACTTCTCCATATAATATCACAAATATGCACAAATGAAGATAATGTGTGTCAGCCACTTCATTTTTTAGTCAAAGTGGAATCTGCAGTATGATTAATGGACTCTTTATTAAGACAGTACATTGAGCCATAGAGTGTGTGAGCCAAAAAGAAAGGTGCTTTTAGGTTTAGATCCCATATACATAAAACACTGTGTGGATCATCACAGCAGTGTTATTTTAAATCTTGGATGAATATCAAAATAAAATTCCTATGACGGAAAAGATGCAAATCCACTTAAACCATTAACATTTTTCCACAGATGTCTTCCCACCCTTTTGCTGAGAATAATCTTTACTTTATATTATATCTCATATGAATATAAGGGTGGTAAACTGTTCGTTGCAACGTTTTACATGTACGTCAACTGACTTTTATTACAGTATGTTTAGCTACACTAGCCGTTTACTTCAGGGTCATTACTAATAGAAAGCTGTAATATATATCACTTCAGTAACAATTCATTAGTGACGTTTCACTCTCATCATTTAGCTGTCTTTCAGCACTTGGTGCTCTTTTTGCTGATTACCCTAAACACATTTATTCCACACTGCAAAAATAAACAAGTTGTAAATTTAGTCAAGCTTGCTGACTTACATAGTCTTATAGCCTCACATTGCCTCTTACAGTCTTGTTTAAATTATAAGCTAGTGTCAGGTAGGCTTTCAAGTGCCATTATTTGTACTGGCTGTGCAGATAAAAAGACAGACACAGTACAGACTCAGCCCCATTCACCTCATCTTTTCTCCTCTCTTGACAGGTGACCTACCTTGCCTTTCTGTGCAGCTCAAACTTTGTGCAGCTCTTTGAGTGTTCCCTTTAGAATCAGCTTCCTGGCAATGTAAACAGCATTTCTTTGTTTAAGTACAGACTCAGCACCTTAAGTTAGGCGCCTGTGATGATGAAGCTGAAACTTCTGGCTGATCACATTATTTATGTTTCCGAGGCTTTCAACACAAGGTAAGGTATAATGTTGTAAAAGAAAAATTCTCACAATGAAGCTACAGCAATAGCTGGAGCTATAGTGCGTTATGTTTTGGTAATGTTGAGTGGAAGAATAAAAGGGCACAAATTAAAGCAAAGTTTTGTGGCTCATTTGTCTGTTCTGCAAGGTTATCAAACATGCAAAATTAAGGCATGAAATAATAATTCCCTTAGTGGAGCCAATAAACTAAAGCCAATTAAAAAATAATTAGAAACTTTTCCTCTAAAAATGAAAAAAAGAAAAGAAAAAAAAAACATCCACTTCACTTTTCAAGAGTTACAATCACTTTTCAAGAGTTACAAACATTAAACAATCCCACATAGAAAGATGAATCATAGTAGACATAGATAGCAGTTTCTCCATTGATTTTGATGCAGTGCAGCCTCAGAGTCTACTCTGTGTGACCCTGCAATCATTTATTTGTGAAACACAAAACAGAGACACCAGACGCTTTTTTCTACATGTAAATGACACAGTAAGCCTTTGCTTTCTCACTGTCACTACGAAACCATCATCATCACTTACATGCACTGCACACAGACTACGTCTTTAAGCTTTGTCAACGTGAGTAAAAGCATGCACAGCAAAAAAACCCAAAACAAGGGGATCACATATATAACTTCTGGGCTGCCTAAGACATCACAGATTGATGGTGCAATCTCCCTCTTAACTTTCTCATTTGAATATAGTTATTTTTAGTGTACAGATGGTCAGTCTGCAGGGCAGTCTGCCCCTCACACCCCTTAATGTAGGACCCCCAGATGATTTGCTTGCATGATGCAGTATAGAACATCTGATGATACTTTGGCCGAATGTAAAATAAACGTAGAAAAACGTTAAACTGACCAGCTTGTCTGAAGTCTTATATTAAAAACTGTATGATAGCCTCAAGGCTTCCAGCTGAAATGTCTGTATACGAAATATTTCATGAAAGAGTGCCCTCAGGCCACCAGACATCTATTGAAATTACACACCTGTGCTGTCCAGCAGTAAAGGAATGTCTGTCATGTTCTACAATGACACCTAAATGGCAGCTAGTATTAATGTAGTTATGAGAGGAATGCAGAAACATTCATTATATTCATTCTACATGTAATCTTTTTAAATAATGCCCTTTTTTCTCCAAAAGTTGGTTTATACAGCAAGAATTTGAAAATAACTATAAACAGTTTTGAACAGTTTATTCGTGAAGGCTTCTATTTATATGGAATGTCATGCCTGATATTTTATTTAGCAGTTTCTAAACTGGAGTGTTGTCACTGTCTCATATTTTTGGTAGTTTCATGACATATGTGGTTGCTATGCAAACCTTCAGTTCTTAATAAGAGACTTACCGATTTAGATGAAACCTCATTACAAGTAGTACATTACATTACTGCATCTGCCTCAAACATACCACATCAGAAATGTTGCTTCTTCATGCCTTTGCTTAAACTGGATCCCTTATGCAAAAGCAGTTTCTTTTAAGTGCAAACCGTTACAATTACGGTACAGTACAATTACCTAGAAGGTTTTCCATGTAAGAATCTTGTTGTTTCAAAACCCCATGGTGGCCATTTCCACTATTGTGCTAATCTGTCCTTTTAACAGATGCTGTAGTTCCCCTCAAAATCACTCTGTTGTCTATTCCCAAAAATGACTGTAATCCCCAGAGCTCTGAATATGGCAGTTTTGTGTCTTCTTGTACCCTTTTGCTCGCTTTGTTGCTGAATGTGTGCTAACAGACAGAAAAGGCTTTGAGTCGTGACTCTGAATGGCTCTGTTGTTGATGGGGAAGAAACCTTTAAGAAACAAGTGGGAGAATGATTTCCAATAGCAAGCCGCACAGCCGGCACACTTCAGCCAGCCCTTGAGGCGATCTGTCCATTCGCAGCAAAGTGTCAATAGGAAAACATGAACCAGCTCTGCAGTTTCTGAAGCCGTTGTCTTATCTTTCTGCTATCTTAAGCCTAGCAGCTGATACTGAGTAATACATAGTGTTTATGGAGCTTTGATAAGACATCCAATATTTAGGTCCACAGCATGAACGTTCATCCCATTGTTTGTTTTATGAGTCACCCTGTATCAAATAAAACTGTTATTGCTTCGCCTTTGCTGGACAAAGCGAGGTAATGAAACTCTGGTTTGGAATTCAGTTTTTGTTGCCCATGGTCAAAATCAGACAGTATGTTGAATGAATGTTTTAGCTCAAGGCAGTTTGGGATATTAGACGTTCTGGCAGTAGGCATCAGTATGTTACATGTCTGGAAGTTGGATAAACTGCAGCAGTTGAGGCTTTAAATGATACAATCCAACAAATTTAACTTTACACAATTGTCCAAATGGCTTCAGTGGCAAAGGACTTGGGGGTCTCTTTTAGAGCATCAACCTCAAAACATACATAAAGTTTGAGTTTCCATTAGCCTGTGGCTTGTCCTCCACCAGGATTCTACAGTATATATGTTTGTTTGTTTATGCTTTCTATGCTTCTCCTTTGTCTTGTTGTATCTCATTTGTGCTTATCAAACTTGAAAATTATTTTTTTTTTATGTTTAAGCCAGTTAATTGTGTAAAAGTGAGTTTGCATGTGTACATCTCACTTGTCTGAAAACTTTTGGCCTTTCCTTCACTTAACTGCTTGTCTTTATCAGGACATTGTTCTTCGTGATTCTTGTAATAGACACGATTTCGTTTAAAAAGATGGCTTGTGTTGACGACACATCTCTTTCGTTTCTGCATCGCTTAAATGTGGACAAGAGAAGGCCGACGGCAGCTGCCGTTCTGACACTGACCCTGACACTTTTGTGGACAGTGAATAAAATATGTTGCAATATTCGTTTAAACTATTCATTGTTCCTAAACATGCTGAAGGGTTTCAGAGCCCTGAACATACTGACTGTGCACCATTGTTGGGCTACAGTTCAGCTTCTGAATTTTGAATTTGCATTTGAAATATTTTAAAAGAAGCATTATGGTTTGAAACCTTTCGTGTTTTATCTTCAGGTATGAATTCAAGATTTATAACTGCAGTGACAGTTCAACAAGACCAATAGCCAAATCTACAATTCAGCAACTGAGCTTCTTCCTGCCCCAGTAGCCAAGGCTTGACCTTGTACACATGACTCCTGCACTGGGCCCAGTTTTATCACAGTAAATTAAAACAGTTCCTTTAGACAGCATCTGAATCATTCAATTAGTTCTTTAAGAGTTATCAACCAGCCAAAGCATATGACACTTCAGTAGCATGAATTTGTTTCCTCCACTGATGTTCTTTTATGCATTTCATCAGAGGGATCTGAGCTCAGGGAGAACTAGGAGAGTGAACCCTCCACCTGCAGGAAGCTACACTGTGTAGTTAAAGGACATTTTATTGGACAGGAAAACACCACAGCACACACAGTCCATACTATAATTATCTGTTTTGTTTCTGGGCTTTTTGCTCATAATTGCCTCATATGTATTCTATACTGAAGTCCAGCCAAAGATACAGAATAGTACCAGTGAGCATAAATGAATAAATAAATATATAAATAAATAAGCATCACATCAATTTTTGCAGGTCTTGCCGCTTTTGAACACTGTCCACTTTCTGTGGTCTCCCTGTATCTTTGTTGCTGAGCCTTGATGTGCATTCTGACTGATCCAACAGCATCCAGTATGTCATTGTTGTGGACTGTGTGTTTATATCACCGCACAAAGTTGTGTCGAAACACTGTTCTCCACCGGTAGAGTTTGTACAAACTGTCAGACTTCTCCGTGTATTAAAATTCAGTTAGACTTTAGCAAGGACACACATAGTCAATTCTTGAACTATACAGAAACATAATATAAACCGGTGCTCCAATCAGCATGCTACTGTATAATGGAAAGCCCTCCTCATATTCAACACATAATTACACTAATGACACCACATCACCATGGCCTTGTGATCCTGCATCAAAATGAAGATATTCATCATGGTAATTAGACAGCTTACTAGGTGGAGGCTTTTTTGTGTGTTTGGGGGGCACGCTGGTCTACGGAGAACCTCAGTTTGATGGCTCTACACATGAATAAGTCATTTCCCAAGGCTATCCATATTTCATCAAACATCCTCATCTATAATGGACACCTAGGCCCTCACCTGATAGGGGCTGTCTCATCGCCCTTGTCCAGCCACTCCTGCGGAGGAATGATGTACATACACCAAAGCCCCCAGTTGTAGCCGTGGGCGGCATTAGCGTACTGCTGCACCTCGAAGGTGTTGTACTTGATGTTGTCTATGGCGGGCAGAATGATGCGGGTGTGATCCTCCTTCATCCGGGTCAGTATAGGTTCAGCCCTTTGCATAAGAGAAGAGACAGGAGTTAAGAGCAGAATTTAAATCAATCATGCACAGCGGCAAAAGCTGAAAAAGAAAGACGAGACTTTTACAGTGCAAAATCTAAAGTTGGGCATATCATTATTCTGTCCTGTTGAGGTTTCAAGTATTATTATTGTAATACTGTTGCAACAAATCTAGTCCAAAAGGACCTGGTAATATGAATGATTTGAAGAGCTGTGAATGTGGTTTACAGGAAACTCTGTGCAGAATATATCTACTGAAACATACTGAGCAGAAAAGTATCGTCTGTACTTCCACTCCTGTGCTACATTTACATGAGCTTTCAGCAAAGATGCAGTCTGCTGAATCAGCTTTTAGTCAACACTCCAAACAATTGCCAGGATCCTCCTTCCCTCCACTATCTATAATGTGAAGGAAATGCAAAAGTGAATTTCAACCTGAACAACAAATCCTATCATATCAAATTTTTATCTCCTGCTCAAGAAAACAAAACGGTAAAAAATGTGACACTTAAACTCGTGAGTGACTTGATAAGAGATAAATCTGATAATAAAAACACATTCAGATTGAAAAGGGAGGTTTGGTGTGATCCTGGGAAAAATTTTGTTTTTTTCCATCGTGTGGTGGGTTGTTTCTTACACAATACAGTCTTCATTTCATGGCATTAGCTCTGGGGCAGATTTGGCTGACATTCAGTGTTTTAGAGAAAATCACAGGGACACATTCACAAAATTTCTCTAGGCTAAGAGTGGCTCTTAATAGGGCAATTTACAAGAAACTCAACTGAACAATAAACTCCTCTGTCCCAACTTTAACACTTAAATAAAATCCTATGTCTTAGTTCATTTTAGCACTGAATCTTTGGCCTGTGGAAAGT
The DNA here is from genome assembly GCF_033026475.1 of Channa argus. Lineage (NCBI taxonomy): Eukaryota > Metazoa > Chordata > Actinopteri > Anabantiformes > Channidae > Channa > Channa argus. The sequence goes on from NC_090207.1 coordinate 21,523,853, forward strand.
TAAACATAGTCAGGAGACCTCATAAGTCATAAGTCACTAAGGAAAAATCATAAACAGGTTTGAAAGTGACTGCTGTAATCTAGTAACTGTCATAGATTTCAAGACAATATTATTTTTAAAGTAATTCTATAAAATATGAATATTGACAAGAATGGAAGTAGTTACAGTAAGAAAATCTTGTAGTAGTTGGGTAGAATAAAACATTAAGTTAAAACTACATTTCTACAGTCGATGCTACAGATCAGCACTTTTTCTTATAGATCTATACCACCTACAATAAAGAAACCAGCATTGTGATGATTACTCTGACAGAAGAGAATTTGGTTATCGATCTTTGAGTTCAGTAAAAGGAGGAAGTCTTCATACATGTATGTGGTCATGTTTGATAAGTACTGAGCTCCCCTGACTGTCCAAAATTCAATAATATACCTACATAGATTAAAGCTCAGCAGTTACCCTAGAGATGCTTAAGAAAGGCTGCATTAAATGACTGTACCTTACCCCATACTAGTCACAGACAAAATGGTGGTGGGTCTTTAAGCAGTTAATTGATCTAACTAAAAAGTATTAAGTCAGGGACACACCAGGTCAACCTCAAAGACTGACTGTTGTGTTGCCTCACAAAGGGGAACAGAAGACCAAGGACTTCTACTGGTGGCTTGGTGTGTCACGGACTTTAAATGTAAAGCTAGACATTGCTATTGGTTAACCCTCTGTACGACAGAGCTCCATCGAGCCAAAATCATTAAATTCCCATTAGTAAGCCACACTGTTGCAACATGGGCAACGTGTTACAGTTTGTTATTATGAAGAATGTTGTAGGCTGGAGAAGTAGGTGGAGTTCTTTATGGAATATTACCACCTGTTTCCTTTAAACAAAGACCTTAAGATGCAGAAACCTAAAAAAAAATTACATTTGTATTTAACAATTACTAAGATAGTTTTTCTTAACCACACATTCTAAGGACTTTATTCCCCACTATTAATTTGCACCAACACAGACCAAACCTTTTTTTTTTTTCTTAATCTTACAAAACAACAAAAATTAGACATTCCATGTACACAAGACAAAATAATCCAGGTTTTTGGTGCCTTTTGGTGACTGGAATGGTTTTTCATCTATGCCACACCTAAACCCCCTATTCTACAGAAACCCCCTCCTCGTGGATCCATATTGTACAGAGTGAAACTGAATTCCTGCTGGCACGGGCTACATTTGTCTAATCTTCCTTATGCCAAGAGATGATCTCCACTTCGAATCAACCCTTGATATGCTCAATTCCTCACATCTCACACATTGAACTTCTAAATTAAAAAAATGCTGCAATTATACAATGATAAATGTATCCTTCAAGATTACTCTCACACTCCAGCTTTTTTTCTCTGTCTTCACCCGCAGTATACTTCTCTCCAAAAAGTAGAAGCCATTTATCTTACAGAAGCAAAATTACTACTTATCACATGAAGGTAGAGAACAGAAAGTACAGAGGGAATGGAACCAAATTGAACTACATGGGATGATGGCAGTAAAATAGGATGCAGTACTTAGAAAAAGCTGTCATATAATGACAACTTGAGAGTGGTTGGTACAGTAATGTAGTACAGCTTCCATTCTGACAGACTGGCAGATGGCTTCTTCTGTCTTTACTCCAAAGCACATTTAGGACTTTTCTTTTTAAATTGTGGGCAAAGAGGTGGGCGAATAAAAACAGTAGAAGGTACAGTGCATTCACAAAGTTATCGATCCCTATTACGTTTTAAATATTTGGTATGTTGCAGCCTGATACTACAGTTAATAAAATTAAATTTCTTCCTCTTAATCTACATTCAGTATCCCATAATGACAAAGTGAAAACAGAGTTTTAGAAATGTCTCTGTATATTTATTGAAAAGGAAATACTGAAAAATAAAAAGGCCCAAGTGTCCAGACTCTTGAAACAACACTTGAAATGTAGCTCTGGTGCCCCCCATTTCTCTTGATTGATGTTTCAGCATCTTGACTATAGTTCACCTGTGGTAAATTAAATTGATTGGAAATGATTTGGAAGGACACACACCTCTCTACAGAAAGCATTACAGCTGAAACAGCTACCGCCATGAGGTCAAAGGAACTGCCTGCAGAGCTCAGAAACAGTATTAATGCAAGGTGCAGATTTGGGGAAGGCTGCAACAATTACTGCTGCACTACAGGTTCTCAAGAGCACAGTGGAAGTTTGGCAGAAGCTTGACTCCTCTAAGACCTGTTCACCCAGCCAAACTGAGAAATTGGTTAAGAAGGGTTATAGTAAGAGTGACCAAGAACCCGATGGTCCCTCTGACTGAGCTCCAGAATCCTGTGTGGAGATGGGACAAAGTTCCAGAAGGACAACCATTACTGCAGCCCTCCACCAATCTGGGCTTCATGGCAGAGTGGCTAGACAGAAGCCCCTCATATTTCAAAAGTTTCTTGTATATTGCTTGTTTGTGTAATACAGTTTTTCCTTCAGTGCAGTACTGGGACTGGGCACTGGAATAACTGGGTGGTGGCACCATATCCAGCTTTCTTAATACATCTATAATTATGCAAAGCTTTCCCATCTTTCTCATTCCCAAAGCCTGTGTCATAACAAATTTTACCCTAGAGATTTAAGACTGAAGAGCTTCCACACTAACAAAGACTATCCTCTATCCTCATCTCAAAGGTGGGCGACTGCTGACTGTGATTAACCCAAAGATCAGTATTCTCTCTGTCAATGAAAACACCTGTTTCGACTTCAGTAAATTCGGTGCCACTAAAAAGAACTAAACTCTCAGATATGACACACACAACACATGAACTAGCTGGTTGATTAGTGTACATGAAAAATAAATATTGAAACAAATCAAAGTGTATGAAAAGCAGGCATCAGTCGTATTGACATTGCACTACATCCTCGTCACATCACCCGTGCACCGACGTGACATCGTTCATGTCTCATATTCTCTTTGATGCAAAACAATAGAATAGATCTGACAGTCAAAATAACTTTGTGGTCTGAGTGATTTCTTTTCTGTGTTATTTCTTCTTGAAATCCTTTGATGTGTCAGAGCCATCAGACAAACAGTTTTTTTACTGAGTCAGTCCTAAACCTATCGGTCTGAAGGCCAACAAATAGTGCACAGTATGCTGCAATAGGCCCTTTGCTTGCTGGATTGTTGAATGTAGAGTTCGTGATGTGGTTAATTTGACGTGGTTACCTCTACACTTTTTTTCTGCCTTACTGTCTCCTCTGAACCATTCATCTCCCCTAAGTCCTTGAGAACCCCCAAGCCACCCCAGAGCCAGCCAGCAGCTCCTCAGGGATACATGAGGCTGATAAGATAGAGACGCTCTGGAAATGAGGGCACGTGTGGTTTTGACAGATGAGCCTGTGTCGTTCCACTTCCTGTATCTGCCATTTCTTCTGCACAACACTGAGAGGGTTATTCATCCACATCTTTCGCAATCATACTCCATTCTACATTGCAATAGGATTTTTCTCCTTCCAGGAGTGACTCATCCAAAATTGTGAATACATATTGACAATTGTGTTACTGTGCATTAAAGTGAAGTAGGACCCCTTTGGATTTAACCCTGAGTACTTGTCTCTCACAATCACTGGTATTTTGACAGATCTTCATATCTGGATATGTACAATTTGCAGAATTAAACAAGCAGATTAGTGCGTTACAAGTGCGAAGGGTAGTAGTCCATAGAGCACAGAAAGCACTGCCCATTGCTGTGCAGGGCCTTCAGGGAGGTAGGGCTGCCTTTCTTAAGGCAGGTGTGTCTAACTTCCAATCTCTTTGTTTGAGCCTGGCAAGACTGTTTGATGTTGGCACACTGCAAATTGTAGGAGCCGTTCTCTGGCTGCATTTGCTAAATGGCCGTTTGAACTCTCTGGTCTTCGGGTGTGTTGCTGTGTGGAGCCATGTCAAGCTCCTAAGTCTGCAATGAGCCAGTCCTGTCCCATGCCCCAGGCCAAAAAGCCTTTGAGAAGGACACAAATCCAGTTGGCTGTTCTGCTTATGCTGAAGCTTGGATCCAGCTGAACATTGTTTTAAACGAATGTGTATTTTTTTTTTAACTTTCTCTACATTGAATAAATTATATTTTTGTTTGTTTTTATTGTTTAGTTTTATTGCTTTTAACTGTGTAAGCTGTACTTGCAGTGTTAATAATTCTATTTCTATCCTTTTGTAGAATCATGGAAGGAACTGTGGGGAGCACGCCACATCCTTACCCCCTCTTCTTTGCATGTTGTAACACTGAGTGGTGGACATACACAATACTAGGGAGTTGAAGTATATAATCCAAGTTTGCAGTGTTGCTGGGTTCTTTTTACCATGTGTGGTTGGTGTTTCTTGGAGATTGGTGTGGATTCTCCCTGCAGTGAGCCCTTCTAATAAGTGCTTGATTTATTTACCTACTTTTATATGCTTAAACTGACTTAAAATTCAAACATTGCACGTTACCAGGGTACTGTTTATTCCGCCTTTACATTTAAGACTGGTATATGTTAGTAAACTAATTTTGTACGTTTTCTGCACGCCTCCTGCTCTTGAGTATGTTGTGAAATTAGATGACATTTCACCCTGTAATCTGGGATAAATACCACTGGAAAATTCCAAATTGTATGACTTAACATTGCAGCCTCAAATGTTGTCTCACTCTCTGTCTGACCTGTATCCAAACATCCAGGTTAATTCATCTCAAACTGGGAATGATCATGATGATATTTAACTCTCTGAAACTTAACCGATCCAAAGCTTCTGTGGTATCACTGATCAGGATCAATTTGCCCATCTCAAATTGTACTTTGTCTGAATGTCGGCTGTCAGCCAGTGACCAGAGGTTGGTGAGTTGTTGCGGCGTTTCCTGCACATTGGCAGTAGTTGTGGCTCCGTCCTTTTTCAACCAATTTAGTGTGTTGAATCAGTTGCACACACCACTGTTGAGGGAGGACAGTGATTGACCGTTTTATATAGGTGACTAAAGCAACGTAAAGAGAGCACAAAGTCTCCTGATGAATCATTTTTATATCTCTACCTCATCCAAACATTCCAGTGCAAGCACATTTTCACAATGACGTGAAGAAACTAGAGAGCAGCTAATCAGCATGATTTAGGAGAGGTCCTATCATCTGCTTTTCCTTTTTGAATGGTGAAACTAGACTACTGCCACCTGCTGGTATGGAGAGTTGTTTCCTCTGATGTATTTTTTTTTGTTTTTTTTATCCTTTACAGCTCTCTCAGGAGCCACAAACAATATACACATACAGTATAATTTGCGAAAATTGTAAAACGACTTTGATTTTGAGAATGATATATTTGCCCATGATGCAATTTATTCTTTCTTACTAAACCTGCAATTAGAAAGCTAAATACCACAAATGTACAGTGGGGATGGTGACCACAGTTGAGTTTGGGGACATATGCATAAACATGTTGTGCAATAAATATAACATATTTAAACTATTTTTAAGTTAGAGCCAAACAATCCTGTGCAGTAAAATTTTAATTGAATACAGACATCAGTTGCAATGGATGTCATTTATATATACACACAGATAACTGGGGTATTTGTGTGAGTATCATATATAATAAATATGTGTACAAAATACTGATAAACTTAAACACATGACCAAACATCAACATACTATTTGTATGCCATGATAAACATGGACACATCTTATTTTAAAATAAATTCTGTTTGAGATATATACTATATATCTATCTATATTATAAATAGGTAGCTATATCTCTGCAGAGCCTCTAGCCATTTTTAAGCACATTAAATCTCTAAATGTGAATCCTGCTTGTCTGTTTCACAGAGCAGCTCAGACGTGCATGTTGAATGCATATATAATATTAGCTGGTCTGCTACCTTCTATTAAAAAAATGTGGAATCCATAGAAAGTGAGGGTACCCACGCAGCATTTCAATTCATTACAGCATCAGGGCTTTTTTTGAAGAAGTGGAATACAGAAGCATGAACTGGAAAAGGTTCCTACAATACAACATTAGATTCCATAGAGATTCTAAATGCATTTCCTCAGAATGTGGTGGGTATGATACAAATGTAAAGATGGCATAAATCTCTGTCTTTTCTGTGGTTTTGGAGGTCTGCCTGGGCTGTGCTCTGTGAAGCACACAGTATGACTGCAGCCTCTCTTCATGTTTCCAGACAGATATAAGCACTAAGCCACTGCGAGACATAGTATGAAAGACTGAAGACATGATATACTTTTGCTAAAAAAAAAAAAAAACTTCTTCAGCCTTCCCTGAAATTTATGTACTATTGAATGTAATATAATACCACTGCACCTGCATGGCAGAATAAGCAGAATAAGCAGAAACAGCTTCTTGATATTAACAAAGAAAGTGATGTGAAACTTGGCTGCGACAATCCTATAATTACAGGAGGCGGAGGTTGGTTTTATCCATTTCTTACTTTTCTTAATTCCACCAGTTTGTCTTATTCTTAGATAAACTCACCAGGACACATAGCAGTGGAGCATTCAACATTCATCAAAGTGCTGCTTTCTGAAGCATGCATTTCATTACAATCTCCCCATAATGACAATCTTATCTCCAGCACACACTCAGCAGGGAGCAGCTGCTGCACTGCTAATGATTAATCGTTAATAACCTAAGATTGCAACTGTGCAGGGGCTTCAAAAACCAAATAAATATCAATTTCCCTGTTCCTCCCTGTTCAGCCTTGTGGTTGAAGTGTGGCATACAGTCAGCCCTAATTACTACATGCACCCATTTCCTGCTATTAATCCTGTTTATTTACAGGTTATGTGGCAGGAAACTGGTCATGTTTGTAGCAGAATGGACATTCTGTGTCTCAAAGACATATGGATATAAAGCTTTAGAGGAGATTCATTGTGAACATTTGGCCGATGCAATACTGCATCAATGATAGGCAAATATTTCCTCATATATATCCTCATATTAAACTAGATCAAAGCTGTGAAAATATAATCCTGTCACTTCTATAATGAAAACCACTTGCTTCTCAATGCTACGTAAACCAACATGATGTGAGTATGGGAAACTGCTGTCAAGTGCAATATCCAGTATGATGGAATTATGTTTGCTTTAATAGTAATATGAACCAGCAATACATTTCAGCTGCAAATGCATAGCACCCCAAGGGGAAACGCCATGCCAATGAACCGCAGTGCTGTAGCTGAAAGATTGCTGAATTGTCTCTGGCTTAGTATGCAAAGGCAGTGTGCACAAGGTCACCGTGGGAGAGTCACCACAACCTCTACAGAAACCATCCATCTCACTTATCACTGTATGTGCCATGGTGAATAATCATATTGTGATAAATAGGGAGCTTCTTCCATTCCAACAAATAGATGGTGTAGATATCGCAACTGAATCTCTGAACGGAGAAGCAGCACTGAATGCTTGCAGACACACAGAGGATAACAGATGAACTCACACACACAAAAAAAATCTAAGCAACACAACATACTTCTTGTAGATGCCAGTCTTCCCCACCGCTGTTACTGTACATCCTTTTACCCAACATCTACTTGTAGTGAAATCACAGAGATTGTGTTCAAGTTTTCCTCCACTCCTACAAATAAAACCTCACACAAAGCAAAGCAGAAGCACCAAATACACACACACGTACACACAAAACAAAGGCAGGAGGATCAGAGTGGGGTGGAGCGAGGTGAGGAGGTGAACTGATTTTAAGACTCAGGAAATCTGCAGACAAAGCCTCAGGTGTTGAAACAGAGTGTGTTTGGGGGGGAGCACAAGACCTGACAAGGAGGAAATCTATGGAAAGTGAATAGGTTATGTGGGACATGAAAGGTACATCTTTTATTTGAGCTTGAACATGAGGAAACAGACGAGAGAACCACCAAAGTATCAATTATCATCAGTAATGCACCTTTCTACCCGAGTGCTGCCTGTTGTCTGGGCAGCCGGCCGCACACAGTTTCAAGACCTGCAGATCATATTCATGTTACGGAACAGCCTGCAAAGAGGCAAATATCAAGACAAATCAAATCATCCTTCTGCAAGGGTCACAAGGTTACTGTGGTTGGTGGGTGACTAATCCACAAAAGTGTGTTTATGCTTGTTTTATTTTCTAAGCAGGGTCAAGCTCACCCTGACTTTTTCTGCTTTTACAGAATGCCATACTTTTAAAACAAGGTAGACACGGTGAGCTTTTTATACTGTATACTATATCAGCTAATACGTTTTATTTTTTTTTTTTCAAAATTTACATTTCTAGCCTAGTATTTGAGTAGTATCATTTATGAATCTATTCCTTCTACTCATGTTTTATTCATCGTATTATTTTACTGTGTTCTTGTTTCATATTATGTATTTTATCTTATTTTTGTATTTAATATTTTAACTTTTAGTTGTTTTTTTGTTATTATATACCCCCTTACTTTACTAAATCTGTTTTAATTAGATTAAAATCATTTTAAATATTCTATTCCATATTATTTATTTGTGCATTACTTTCACAATGTTCTATATTATATATTTTGCATGTCATCTGTAGAGCACTTGGAGTTGCACAAACAAAGTTTGATGGATTGATTCATCACAAAGCGAGCTTTGTAACAGGACCCTGTTTTCAAGTCACCAGTATTGTTTTCTGGCTGTATTCATTTCAAGGCCTTCATGGGTTGTTGGAATGTGTAAAATTGGTTTCATTTTCTGTATATACACTGCATTTTTTAGCCAAAAAAAAGCCTTATGGAAAGTCATCCTGCAATTTAGATTTTCTTTACATTGTCCAGACAACACAAGCTAGAAAACAACCGGAGGAAAACATCTGAACCTGATGATTATGGGCTGAGCCTTGAGTTACTGTACAGTTCTTTTCATTAAATCTGAACAGATTTTAGGACATTTATTCTCAACAGACATGGGACATAACTTGTTAATGTCCCATAATTATAGTTCAGAATTGACTGAATTATGACCATAACTGCATGACATTTGGGGCAAACTGTGTCAATCAGAGCAATGTGAATATACAGTGTGTGTTGACAACCTCAGCATCAAGTCAGCCAAAACGGCTCAACTGCATTCAGGGATGCTGGAAGCAATTTATGACCGAAATGTGTCTCTGGGCTCCTCCATCCGTCCTCTTCTACTTCTTGCTTCATCTTTCCTTGTCCCCTACCCCCACCCCCTCTCTTGCCTCCTAGGCAGCTTCACAGGGAACAAAAGCTACACTTCATCTTCAAACACTGACAGCATGACAGGCTCAAATTAGGTGCCAATTACATCTATTTGAGTGACTTTCTTGCTGGTAAACTTAAGCATCAGACAGACATTGGACTGAGACTCCCAGAAGTAATTTCATATTACAAAATAAGCCAAAAGCCTGCAAGAAAAATAATGTAAAAATGCTGAATATTTGAGCTTCCTCTTTATTTACACTCCCTCTCTCCTTTCACAGAGTTTGTCTCTCGATCTTGTTCAAAGTGTGTATTTGCTGAACAGGTCGTATTATCAGGTCCTTCTATTTCACACAACCAAAGCCTATTACAATGTTAAAGGAGATACAAGAGACAGAAAAAAGGCCTTAACAATAAATCCTTGATTATAATAAGGGTCATATTGCTGAAAAGTGCTGTCACAGTTAAAACTGGCCTGGCAGAGCATCATAATGCTTAGGGTGAACTGCATATGTCAACTGTAATCATTTTACATGACATCCCTCTGTACTAAAAACCTAAAAAGCAAACCAAAAAGACAAAGGTGAGAAAGGACAAAGAAACAGCTTGGACCTCTGCATGTAGAACAAGAGCTTTTCTTACCAGCCAGTGTTGAACTCCACGTGGGCATCAAAGAAGCCGACGACAGGAGCTGTGGCCGCGTTCCATCCGTGTATTCTGGCTCGGATCAGGCCCTCCCGCTTGCTGTTCCTCACGATCTTTACCAAGCCTGGGTAGCGTTTGTTCACATATTGGTCCAGGTTGAATTTCAGCTCAACTAAAAAGGGCAGATTAGAGAGAATGCTCCTTTACATAACCTCCAAGTGCCAGCATGAGACAGTTCCAGGCAGCTGTGAGAGAAGATAATGAGTCTCCAAGATAATACAGAGTGATGTTGTATAGTTTTGGTTTATCAAACAATAAGCAGCTCAGTTGGTAAAGGCAGTCGTCCACAGACCACAGGGTCAGTGGTTTGATCCCCAATCCCAGCTACATGTCGAAGTATCTCTGGGCAAGACACTGAACCCCCAACAGCCTTTTCCCATCCCCAGCTGTGCAGTGCCAGTTCAGGCCCGGTAGAAATTGGGGAGGGTCGCGTCAGGAAGGGCATCCGGCGTAAAAACGGGCAAATCAACATGCAGACAATGATACGCTGTGGCGACCCTGAACTCACAGGATGAGCCAGATGGACAAAAACAAACAAACAAAAAAAAACAATAATAACAATATCTTATTTTATTCATTGATTATTTTTAACTAAAATTTAAAAGGGAATTAAAAAGTGGAATAAATTATTTGACAAAAAAAAAAAAAAAAAAATCTACTTACTTCTTAATTATCTAGTACTTTAATATTTACCTAACAGCAACTTAACAATACTCTTGTCACTCAAGACAGCTTCATCACAAAAAAATTTCTACACCCACACAGGAACAGGAGAACAATACCTTCGATTTACCAAACACCCAACCTATAGTTTAAAGGCTGTCTAGCTGTTAGCGTTGCTTACAGCCACAAGGTTGCAGGGATCCCCTACAACCTTAACACATCCCACTGATTCCTGCATGCACAGTTTCAAATGGCATTAGCATTAGCAAGCCCACTAAGTACACACACAACATGTAAAGAATATTTCTGAGATACTGGAAATCTCACTTCTTTAATTGAAACTAGTCATCCTCCCTCATCTTCTGTGTCAAGCTAACCATGCACAGTTTAAAGAGCAGGACAAATAAGCAACATCTGGTATAAAAAAAACAAAATAAAATAAAATCACAACATGAGTTTTCTGAGTAGTACTTCAAAAACCAAACTAATGTTTCCACTATACTGTAGATACTTTATATTAAGGTGACTTCAGTTTGTGTGATTAATTGAACCTCGGGGTCAGTAGTGCAATTCCCAGTTCTTTCATGTTCATATGTTGAGCTATCCTATACATCTACATCCACAGCTATAGACTGTGAACCCTAATGTGCTCCTGATGGGTCAAAGTGAACTTTTTGCATAACTGCTGCTGCCATGAATGTGTGTGCGAAGGGGGGACTGTGAAGCAACACTGTAAAGCATTTCAGATGTCCACCTGCATCACAGTCTCATGTGATGGGCAGCATATCCTGGAGATTACATGGCCTGCGCTTATATGCACAGTTTTACCCTGTCAGTGCCCAAACTGCTTAGCTTAGGTTTGGTTAGCTGTGGGAGGCTGACAGTGCGGCTGCTCACTCGGTTATAAATAATGGCCTTGTCCTATCTTCCAGTGATGAACTCTTCATGTCAAAGACTATGATACCAGTCTATGAGCTCAGAGGGACCAAAGTTGTCGGAACAAGCTGACCCTCAGTGTGGTGGTCACATTACTGTAACATCTTAACATGTTACTACCCAAAGTTAATGGTAACTGTCAACATTATGCACACAATGACAGCTTCATTTAGAATGATACAAAACTGCTATGAGTAGCAAGATAAACACTCTGTTTTTTAAATAGAAAAAGTGAGGATAAATAAAGAAAAGCTGCATTTATTTCAGTAGTCTTCATGAGACAATGCTCACGGTTACAATACTTATACAGGTTGCTATATGGTGTCAGTAGCTAATGCGTTTTACTACCGGCTTCTTTGTTCCAGCTGGATTGTAACATCTCTGCTTCTCTTTTCTAACACATGAGGCTGGCTCTCATCAATGGAAACAAAGAGCGCCAGGTAAACAGCCAGTTGCTCAAATTGCTGTCTGTGCTCTGTTGGAGGATAGATGGTTGTTTGAGCTTCTCCTCTGGGTTACTGCTGAGCGTGCCACTTTCTGAGGAAGAGATTAATAAGGATGCTTGTGGCACACCGGATCTGAGCCGGATCCACACCTAGCTTGTGACTTTGAAAATAAATCTGCCAGTGAAAGTAAGAAACATGGCAGTCTAATCCCCTGTCTGTGTGACTGAGGAAACACAGCGGGTGGAAGGATTGTCAGAAGTCTTTTTCTAGCAGAAGCTTAACACATTGTGGTGACTGCTGCAGAGTGAGTGAATTTGGAAGCGTTGACCGTAGACGTAAACAAGTGTGAGAATTTGACACCAAATTAAAACACCCACTGAGTCATAGAAACTTGGTTTCTGTCTTTGACTGTGGGTGGGTTATACGTCCTATTTCAGTGGGTTTCAGTGCTAATACAGCAAGTTTAACATCAACAAATGGACAGCAGTGCAGCTCAGTGATTTAGGATTACAGCATTTTGACTGTAAGTATACAGAAGATTAAAATCTGCATCTTTTCATGCACTGTTCTCCTCTTGCAAATGTTTTGCAGATGATTGAAAATTAAAGAAAGGTGTACCAAGCAAAGACAATAAAAGATAAAAACATTCAGAACTGTGATAATAATTACAAACACAGAACAAGAGAGATCAAAAATAAATCAAGCAAATAAAGAAGTTATAAACAAGGCAGAGCAAACAAGTGGAATAAGAAATAAGTATAAGACTATAAGACAGTGATACCAATGGACACAAATAAAAGATAAAAAAAGATCACAATAAATGAAACATTGTAATTAATGATACATTATTACAAGAGAATAAAGATTCCTTTAGATAATAATATAGATAAAAACAAAGATGAATAAAAGATGAGAAAGATGACAAAAGAAAATGAAAGAAAGGAACATAAAAATAAATTATATGTAAATAAATGAATAGCAGGCATGTAGCAGGCATGTAGCAGGCCCCACATGAGCCTTTAAATTTAGTTCTGAATCAAAGATGACACCAAGGTCAAAGGGAATTTAATTGTGTTGCCAGTTTCTCTCTGTGAACCTTTGAACCATTTTGCTCTGGTCAAGCTGACAGTGATGCAATAGTATCAATAATGAAATAATAAATCAGGTAAGAATATAAACATTTTTTTGTTCTGTTTAAATTACCTCTGCTGTTACAGTATTTTAAGTACATTGTGCAAATAATTCCCTTACTGAATTTTGAAGGAACCTCAGGTTTTAAATGATGGTAATGTTATATTATGTTCCACCATAAGAATAATAAAAAAAAAAAGAAGCATTAATGTAACTTAATACACATTAAATAAAGATCCTAAAATACAGCACTCCATCCACAGAGACATGGACTCATCAAACTTTTCTTTGTAATTTTCTGTACGAGAAATTCAGAGTGACTGGCTACAAATGAGCTGACGTTACACATTTAGTATTAATGTCACATAAAGTATCTCATAAATATTAAGGTTCATTCTTCACTGAATTCCCATCCAGATGGGGGTCTAAAGCTGCATTGCAACTCTTTGAGGGACCAAAAACCTTTGCAGTTTGCTTTTACTTGCACTGTTAAGGATTTCAAACCTGTGCAATCGGACGCTATCATCGGCACCTCCCCTGCAGCTACAATATGATAAAAGCTATTAGTGTGTAATAATTACAGGGCTTTGCTAGGAGGAAGAAAAGTTATGGGCCTCCCCTTTGATCCTAACAAATAAAACACTGGACTGCATCCATGGGAGGAGAGTTATAGAGAAGGGAATACATTTTAAAGACTGGCAGTGGAACATGGCAGAGGATAAATAACAAATTATCATATTGAGAACTGAACGTGAATACTGTAGACTGAGCAACATCGAGTGCAGGGGTTACTTAAAAGAATATGGAATCTACTGTGTTATGGATAGAAGTAGACGGTTATAGAACATTTAAACCTGTCTTAGAATTAACATAAGTATTGCAAAGCTTGAATTACATCCTTCCACAATAGGTGGATTTTTGATACACAACCCACAGCCCACGTTATCTTAGTAATGGCTTTATGAATGCAGACAATGTTAAAGAAAAAACAGGTCTGAAATCGATTGCTTTGATTGATTAAAAGCAGTGATGTTATTGAACAAACTGAATCACTACGGGTAATGTTATGTTCATTGACTATTTAAAGAAAAAGAAAAAAAAAAATTGTAGCCAAAGTAAAATGGTACCGCTGCTCCTGGTGTTAAAGGAATAACAATGTATATGCCCTTCACTGATCAGTAAGTGGGAAATGTTGGGCATTAGACCTGTGCAGAAATAATCTGTGAAGCTGCATGTCAGCAATATAGAGGTGATGCACCTCTCACACATTTATTGGAGAGAGCACAATGGTAAATTGGCTCATATTTTCGGACTCCTCCACCCTTAACCTACTCTTAACATCGTTATAGCCACTTATTTAAAATTCAGCTCAGCTTGGTTTTCTCTGAATCACTGGCAGACGAATTATGAAAACAACCCTCAGTGATACATTGCACTTTCTAACATGAATTAAACAGTTTTTATCTTCTCTGCATATTTTTTTGACCCTCTTCATTGCTTTCGACGTGTTAACTGTGATGCCGTTACCCTATACGGAAAGTTTTAAGTTTTTGCCAATTTGAATTGTGTCAATGAGCAAAGCCTCCGTTCGGAAGCTCAAATCAAATTTAATGCACTCCAAGTTTAAAGTAATTCACTTCTACTTGAAATTAAGATTGTACTTAGCTGGTCCTTAGTTTATATCCTGTTTCCATTATATGAATCATTAAGTTATCAATTTGTGGTGGTATTTGCTGGAATGAAATCTGGTAGGCCTCATTAAGTCTTTCCTTGCTGCTAACATGTTGAACAACAGTGAGCTGGAGTCATCTTACAGCTCATCAAGGGGAATGGGAATTAAGTTCGGACTGCTCTGGAACCATTGCTGTGAATAAAGCCCCTCAGTCACCAATAAATGTCACCGGCTGTCCCAAAAGAAATGTGTTGCAGTGACAAACATCCTTCCTGTGCATGATTCATTATGCCAGGAGTGAGTGTGACTGTACATCCACTCATCTCACTGAGCTCTGTTTAAATGAAAGGGGACAGACGGAGCCATCCTGAAAAGGTCAAGCAGTCCAGTCTGCATGTTAATTGTCTAACGTCAAAGCAGAGCAGATCCCAAGAAACAGCTAACACATCTGCACAAATTATCATCACTGATAAACACAGAGTAAAAGCCACTTTTGTGTCCTTTGGTTTGCAGATAGTGACCTTTCATCAAGGATGCACTAAGTAAGCAGGCATTAAAAGATGTGAGTGAACCACACACAGCACCTTAAATGTTAGCTGCCACTCTGATGCTTTTACAGCAAAGGTTACCAAAGAATCGACAGAGGCACCAGCTGCAAAATGAGTTCAGCTTTCTGTTTTTTTTTTTTTTGGTTGTTGTTTTTTTTGTTAAGATGAGGCTTGAACATCAGTTTGAATTTGCCACTTTTTCTGGGTGGAGACAGCTCTGATGTGATTCCATGCCTGAAGTGTTATTGTGGCAAACTGAATGAATCTCCAAGGTTTAATTAGTGGGAATGGAATGCCAACTTTGTGATTCACAAATGATATCAGGCAGTTACTGTGTCATTTGCTAACCAAGCCAGTTACTTAATACAAAAACAAAAAAAATTGTTCAGTAATCTTTTTTGATGAGCAGTTTATGTTGGCTTTACTGTTTTGCAAATGGTTAAACCTGCATTAATTAATTTATTTTTTGAACAGTTACTGTTGACTTTCTAATGTGACTATAATGTGGCAGGTGTGTTACCTTCATCATGTTCATTCATTTGTTCGTGACACCCTGGAAAAAATAAATCCAATATTCAGCATCCTTTAAGCTTCAGTTTTAACCTAATTTGAGGAAAATATCTTGTCTCTTTATATCTGTCAAAACCGTGGCCAGTGCTTTTAACGTTATCATTCATTACAGTTTGCAGTAGGGGCAAACTACACTAACCTCAAGCCAGAAAATACATTTTATCACTTTGCTAGTAGTTTTTTTTTCTTCAGAACTGCCTTCATGGCATAAATCCAACAAGGTGCTGGTCCATTGTGCCATCTTTTGCCATTTTTTGTACATCTGAAGATTGTCTTCTTCAGAGCTCAGGTGAAATTAGATGAAAAAAATGGAACTTTTCTAATCCAATTCTGAAGAGGGTTTGTAAAACAAACATAACCAGATAATCTGATCCAGGATTAGAACATCAAGCATTACTCATTTTAATCTTGGATCTGTTTGGCCACGTATTGTTCTCTATGCGTTTATTATTTTAACTACGTCAACAAAGGTTCAGCATGTGATGGATCATACTGTATCAACAAGGAGATGGAGTAGGGCCCTACTATCCTGTTTCTCTTTTGTTACTATTAGCAACACATTTCACTGTCTAATACACCTTTACAACAATACAAATTTATGGACCTGAGAAGTAGTTAAAGGAAATCAAATTTAATTCCGTCAGAAAATATTGTATCACGTTGAAAATAGGACTGTCAGACTGACAACGATACAATGAGATTATAGGGTCGCCACCCGGTTTAATCTGTTAACTGGTTTTTATCGGTTCACTGTTTAATGGGAGGCAGTTGGAGCCTTAGAGGTGATGTGCCAGAAGCGACTCCTGCTCGGCCTTCTTTCAGTATGTTATTTATGCACCCTTTTCCTCTTCCAGCCTGAGGGAAGCAGAAATGTTTCTCTGTGCCAAGTGAAGGAGGGCCATGTGTCGTCTGGAATCTAGCTCATTGTCCCTCCCTCTCCAAACAGGAAAGCTTTTATGATACAGAACCAAGCATTGTCAGCTGCTGTGGGCGTCATGGTTCGGAAGCAACTGAGGCATTTGCCCAAATTGTCATGGAGACACTAGTACACAGCCATTTAGAAAAGGACAAGACATATCCTTCCCTTTCTCTTTCCACCCCCAGGGTTTCTCCATCTTTCCAACTTATAGGGCGACTTCACCAATTTACAATTTGCTTTCTATAACTTTAGTTCAGGTGTAAATGTACATTAATGTTTTTTAACTTCCGTCTGACTTCCCTATTAAAATGCTTCTGTGCTTCTAGCTGAAAGACTCCTCTAGATGACATCACCCAGAGGAGTTTCACATCATTAGGAGTTTGGGTGATGTCATCTGGGGGATATCTGGAAAAGCAGATTGGCTATGATTACAAACTCCTGCGTGTGGGCAACAAGATGACATCATCTGAACTGTAGGTTGCTTTTTAGTGATGTCATATGGAGGCATTTTTCAACTACAAGTATAGAGATCTTCTAATGTAGGGAAGTCAAAGGAAAGTTGAATGGCATTCACATATATATTTAATACCCAAACTAGAACTAGAAGAAGTTCAATATCAGTGAAGGTATCCTTTAAGACACAAAAACAAACACACGTGTACATATGAAAACATGAAGAGAAACTATAGTCAGTACCAGGAGTCCAAAAATACCCCATTTGTGTATGATGATTTAGTTGACATACCACCAGGGAAGACAAAACATGATAAATAGCAGGACTGTCTCAGCTGAATAAGCAAACCCAAAGCGTCGGACAGTGATAAACTGCAGATGAGGTAGGTTTTATGATTTAAAGTCAGAGAGGATACACATGCAGACGGGGAACAATTAAACAATGAAAATAAAGTCAGTTTTAAGGTGCTGAGCCAAAGGCCTTACCGCTGTCACTGTTGTCGTCCACCAAGATGATCTCTTTGAGCAGGTGTGCCGGCGTGTGGTTGACCACACTGTGGACAGACCTCAGGATCACAGACAGAGCCTCATTCACAAAGATGAAGACCACAGAGATCTGAGGAAGGTCTTCTGGGTATGTCAGCTGCTTACATCTGTGAAGATAAATGTAATACATCTTTGGCCACAGGAAAATCAATTTACATTTTCTGAACTGCATCTTGTCCAATGTGAAGAGCACATCCTATGCAAGCTTCTCACTTCAGCAGTTAGATGACACAGTTGAGCGTACATACAGCGCACACACGCACTCTTACTACGCGTTAAATTAAAAAAAATTGATACGACTCTTAATTTGTCTGTTAAAATTAGGTGAACAACCAGAAGATTAGTGTAGATTACAGAGTGAAAACAGATGAAATATCTAAATGAAATCTGTTGAAAATCCAACACCTGTGAGCTTGTTCCTGTTTCCAGTCTTAATGCTAAGGTAAGCTAAGCAGCTGCTCTTAAAGCCCACAGGCATTATACAGATGGTAAAACAAACTTTAGTATAGTCAATGTGTAAAACACGAATTAGTTATTCTATGGATACATCCTGGAGTTTTCTAAAACGTCTCTGAAATCTCCTCATTACAAACTCTTTAGGAAATCCCTTTATGGTCCCTAGGAACTCCCTCATGGTTCACTGATACCTCATCAAGGATTCCTGGAGCCACTTCAAGGACCTCAGTGTTACCCTCAGCTCATTTTCACAGAAGCAGCACACACCTTTTCTCACAGCAGACATTTTGGAGAAAAATCAAAGCTGTAACTCATAACATTAACAATCGCTGCCCTGTGTTTAGGTGTGCCACTGGGCACGTGCAGTGACATGGCCCTGCAACTGGCAACTTGCAAACCAGATACACGTTAGAAAAGTCCAAAGGACGTCTATTAGGAGGATGTACTGAGAAATCTGCCTCATGCCTGATGCTTTTTATCTGTCTAAAAGTTTAGTAAAACATTTGGTGTCACATTGCCAGTGTATTCCCATGGTGCACAGCCTTACATTTCTTTTCAAAAACAAAGGGATGCATCCTGAATCACTTTTATTCTATGTGCTCTAAGGCAAAAATAGCACCCTCCTCATATTTCAATTGAAGGCCCAATTTCATTTGATGATAAAGCTGCAGCTCTCAGACCTTGATGTTCTATACTGTACTGTGACTACTGCTGAAATCACACATTGAGCAGAAAGTACACTTTTCTAGAGTGAGAAAAAGAATGTATTACTCAGGTTTCAGGTTCAAGATCAGAAGACTTTGGTACAGTAGCAATACCCTACTATACAGTATGGGTCAAAATGTGCATCCTCATTATTTCAAAATGGCAAAAACAGTAAAACAATTTTATCAAGAATGATGCAAGCTAATTTAATTTTCAATATTCTGCTATGCCTTTCTTATACACATTGTTTGGACCACCTTATTTTATAATAGCATGTAAGGGGATGCAAACTTAAACCTAAATCTAACATAATAACAATGCACAGTCAGCTAACACAAATCATTACTTTGTTATAAAAGTAACAAAGAATGGTTAGTGTATAAAAAAACGAGAAAATGTGTAAAACTTAAATACTTAACCTTGAATTTAATTGAAGTATAATACATGTAATGTTAAATGTATTTCTTCAGTGTTTTTGATTGCTCATTATTTAGTGTGGTTAAAACTGAAGTATATTAACATTTGAGCATAGGTTTCTGTAGCATCATGATTAAGCCTATGCACACAACCAGGATTTCTTTAGTTAAATTTAGAACTTTTATAAGCTGTTGCCTGGGTTTCAGATAAAAAGCATATATTACATAGATAGGGCACATACGAATCTGTGAAACTGGTGAATAATAATATAAAAAATATATATTCTCTAGACTCACCTGCTGTAAAAATCGATCCATAGCTTATGTATTGTATAATATATGTTGTGACATCAGTAGCAAACATGATACTGTCACGTAGTGCTTAAAGACAGAAAGGTTTGTAAGGAGGAGGCAGGGGGACAAAGGGACAAAGCAGGGGACTTTCCAACAGAAGATTAGATTTCAAGGCCATTGTCAAACAATTTTCTGTTGCCTATCGTTACCAAAACCCATGTGACAGAGGTCATATGACAAAGCAATGAATATGAGTATTGATATATTGACCGTATCACTTAATATTTGCATTGTTGACTGATTTTCTTGCTTTTCAAAATGTTTAAAAAGACTGTGGCAGCCAACCATATAGGCTAACCTAACACATTTATGTTTTAGGTTATTAGTGTGAAATCTTATTTTTCCAGTTAATGTGGGCTGTCACAAAACACAAAGTAGAGTTAATAGTTGATGTTTTGCAGGTCTGTATCCGTGAACCAAAGTTTTTAAAACAGGATTGGACATATTATTGAACATATTCACCAATCCTGAGGGGAAGCTACAATCAATTAGACAAGCCATTAGTGTAGTTTATACCCAAACTGACAGTAAATGTACCGAGGAGAGTCACAGTTGTTCTCAATTACAAACGTTAAGATAAAGGAACTAAATGCAGACAAAATGCTGAATTCAGCAAAACCCAAGTGATTTTAGACTTCTTTATTATGATACTCTGATTAGGAAAGGAATAAATGTGGAGAAGTTAAAAATCCCTGGGTCTGACAATCTTCAACTTCAACAGAGTTGTATGCACTGAAATATGAGTAAACAAGCTGAAATCTGAGTAAAACCAGAGAATTACTTAAAACTGGGATGTGTGCTATAAATGTGTTTGTGTCCTCTTTTTCCTGCTCAGCCTCTATTCCCCCCCCCACCCCTCACCATCTGTCTTGGTCTCTCTGCCGCCTTCTCTTGCTTTCATATGTGGACTCCATGTTAATTTCTTTGGTACATGTACAGTATCTATAATTGAAATCCTTTTAATTTATATACAATTATTTTTTTTTAATTAAATCCCCACTTGCCCCTTATTTTTGGGGGCGGTCTTATTCCTTCCTTAAAGCTCGGGTGCTGGGACGCTTGGGAGCTTGAGGGTCCTCCGCAGTGTCTTAGCTCTTCCTAGGAATGCACACTTCTGGACAGAGATCTCAGATGTTGATCCTGGAATCTGCTGGAACCGCTCTCCCAGTTTGGTGGTAAGAGCCCCCAGTGCTCCTATTACCAACGGTACCACTTGTGCCTTCACCGTCCTCATCTTTATCCAGCCACTGGTAGGATTTCTCAGTATCAGTCACTTCTTTTTTTCTGACAGGGGTTGTAGGGGTTTGTCCTTCCATGAGGATACCTGCTCTTTCCCTTGCTCCTCTGGTATCTGCTGCCTGGGGTATTTATAAGCACATCCTCACATGGGGTCATCTTCCTGATGTATTCATAGATCTTGTTTTTTCCATCCTTGCTAGTGGCTCTGATGTTCACTAATCTACGGCCTCCTTGCTTCTGCTTACTGTACAGTCTCAGGATGCTGGATTTGGGGTAGAACCCTGCATGCACTGTAAGGAGCTTCCTTGTCTTGAAGTCAGTGGCCTCCATCTCCTCTTTTGGCCAGCTTATTATGCCAGCGATTTTGTAGGTGTTAATCACCTGGACTTCTTTTTCACCTGGTTCTTCCCATTCAGCTGACTAATCGGGACTTGCCTTACTCGTTGTAGGTACTTGGTAGTAGCCACTTTCCTTGTGGCCTCTTCATGGTTACCAATTGCCTGTGGGATCCCAAGGTACTTTGTCTATCCTCAATATCTGCTATCTTGTCTTCTGGTAGTACAGTTCTACTTATCCATTTGTATCCAAACCGAATGACATTCCTATGTCGTAGCTGTATATCCTGGTGGTATGGATCAGTGAGTCGATGTCTCATTCACTGGCATAAACCTGGAACACAGCTTGAGGTCATCCATGTAGAGGAGGTTGCTGATGGTTGCTTTATTCCATAGTCGATATCCGTAACTATTTATGTTGATCTGGTCGACGGGGTTCTGCCCTATGCAGAACAGCAGTGGGGACAGAGCATCTCCACTGGTGTTACTACACATCACATTTCTTTCTGGGCTCTGCTCAAATATTGAACCTTGCGGTCTGCTCTCAAGTTCTGATACTTGGCCAACTGTGTTGAAAACTAGTTTTAGGGTTGGACCCAATAAGGCGCTTGACACAATCCCTTGGTTTATAGAAAGTTTATTATAAAATATAGTTGGCAAAGCAGGATGGAGATGTTGCAAGTCCTCCGACTCACTAGGTGGTGCTGAAATCCAGCCTATGAGAGAGGACACATTATCAAAAACTACAAAATCCCTTTAGTGATACAGGGTGCTGGTGCAATAGTCTTTGCTCTGGATTCCATTCTCTTACGTGACATAAACTTGGTTCCTACCATTGGTATACACGAGAATACTTCCAGTGAATATTTACTTGGTGAAGTCCTTGATACTTAATACAGGTAACCATGGAATACTTGAACACATGATGGATACTTGTCTGAGCTCCGTATAAAGTATTAGTCAGATAATCACATAGCTTGGTAAAAACATGACCATGGCATCATTAAAACATAGACATGACATGATAAATCTTCTCCTTACAATCATGTGGTTTCAAGGGCTCGAGATAATCTTGATTCCACATGCACAGATAACAGTAGAGTCAATAGGAAGCGGTTACTTACAAAAGGGGGGACAGGCAGAGTCAGGTCGATAAACGTAGAGTGGTCCGAATCATAGATAGTGGGCGACTGTGGCGCAGGAAGGTAGAGCGGTTGCCCATCAATCTCGCAGTTTGTGGTTCACCAACTTAGTTGCTCCCGGTGAATGTTGGCCAGCTGCATAGCACCTCCCCCATCGATGTATGAATGTGAGTATGAATAAGAAGCAGTGTAAAGTGCTTTGAGTGCCAATAGGTAGAAAAGCACTATATAAGTGCAGACCATTTACCATAGATAGGAACGATGAGGGCTAGAAAGTCTCAGTAGAAATGCAGACGATCTGAAAGGGGAACTGGTGGCAAGGCTGGACTTAAATAGTCAGGGGAACAGGTGTAAACAATTAGGAGTAGTGATGAGTAGTGAAGCTGGATGAAATGAACAGGGAACAGGAAGTGGAAAAAAGGTCTACAAAGCAAAAGTCCAGAACAGGAAGTGGGCCAGATCACTACACACACACACACACACACACACACACACACACACACACACACACATATATATATATATATATATATATATATATATATATGCAATATAGATATAAAATCCTTTACATTGTCAACTTTACTGATTCAATTAATACAATGAATTAATTGACTTGAAATGTTGACTTGGTCTGTCTGTGTCGCTCACACCCTCAGTCACAACCTTGTACCTCCTCCACTGTTGATAATCTTTGTTCTCAAGTCTGTCAACCTTCGCTGTCATTTCCAGTAAAATACGGTATTTTCTCAGAGACATGCTGTGACTTTGAAATCAGAAATAACAGTGTTGACTGGACAAAGTCATTTTGCTGATTCCTATGGCAACTGTTAACACACACACACAAACACTCACACACACACACACACATACAAACACACACACAAAATCTTGAGAATCTTTTCACACAGCTTCTATTAAGCTCTGAACCCAAGAGCTGACAAAAACCTGACTCACATCTTCCTTTGTTTTCCCTCGTTTTCAAATGTTCAAATGTGTTATTCAGCAGTGATATGCCATTAAGTGGGGTTAATGAGGTGGCTATTATAATAGTTGTGGTTGAATTATTTACACGAGATTTTCCCTATAATAAACCACTGACACTGAGTTAGAATATCAAATTGACACAAGTCAACTACAGTGTAAACAGACCTATCAATTCCATTTAGCTTCAGTAAACTATGTTTAGCTCTGTTAGTCTTTTTCAAAACAAAACATACTGAAGTGACATGATATATTGATTTGTCAGGGTGCATCAGTCTCACATCATTTTCCAGATTATTAAAGACGATAAAGGCAATGTGTGAGGCAGAAATTCACTTTTAATAATCTGCTCTTCATTGAAAAGTGCACTGTCTCATCATCATAAATCATGAATTAGCTACAGAAAAGAGCATCCTTGTTTTCACATAATAAGACTAAGCAATCGTGATGTTGCATACAATCAAAAATGACAAGTCACTAAATGTATTTATTGTAGCATATAACAATTTCAAAACTCAGCTTTAATGTTAATGTAACCTATAGGTTTTTTCTCTCTATGATATCATATTCGTAGCTATACACTTAGTAGTGTTCGTATTGAAGTAGAAAGGCTTGTGTGCCAATGCTACCTTGAACATGTTTTGTTCAAAAGCTGCATGTTAGCTCATTTTCCATCCTTGCTGTGAACCATCTGAACTCTACTGGTGCTCAGTGCTCTGATATCCCAGTGAACTGGGTTGTCAGCTTGAGTCAGCAGCATCCACTGGGTCAGGCCGCAGGGGGGCGGCCACACAGCAGATGGAGCCCAGCACGGTTCTAAAGTTACATCCTCCTCTCTCCATCCACTGGAACCCTCCTCATACTCCACAACCACTGGTTTGTGTGACAGAATCTGTGTGTGTTTGTGTGTGTGTGTGTGTGTGGCAGGCATGTTTGGCAAGTTCTCACCTTTCAACAATGGGAACTGGCAAGAAAGGAACTAGCAATTATGTAGGAAGACACAACAGATGGCATCTATCATAATTTTCTTGTGGAATTATATAGTAAATGCTTTGGGTATTGCAATAGAAATGTAAGTAAGAAGGTTTTCTAAAACGAATTTTACGATTTCCCGTCACCTTACTTTCGTGACTATGCACATTTAACCATATGAGAGACAAGTAGAACTTCACCTGCCACAATCCCATGCAGTTTTAGCTGTCTGTTTTTACCTAATTTCTCAACTTATTTCATAAAAGCACACTGTTGCCGCAAGGTGTTCCAATGGATCAGTGGTTGTCTCACAGCAAGCAGGATATTAATATTGAACTGATGACACTTAGCTTACCACGCCGCGCTGTAATGTGTGTGTCGTAAACTGACAGGACTGTTGTCCTATTAATAACCACTACAGGTTGTTTGTACTAGAGAAAGACACATATTACAGTTTGGTGGCAGCTAGCAGCTGTAGTACACATAATTCTGTAATATTTAGAGCCTCAAAAGGTTGTCACAAGGAGGTTGGATCTATAATAAAATACAGGAGTTTCCCACAGGAGTCTGAAGTTTGAGTCGGGTGTAAGACTGACTTTTTTTTCTAAAATGACTTTTTTACAAACCCTAACTTGTTGAAACCGACAGAACCTAACAATGTCACAGCTAATAGCTACTGAAGTTTTGAAATTGGTGAGAAAATAGTGTTTTTCACTTACTGTATTAGGTTATTATAAACATTACATTTATACGAAAAACATTTGACCTTCCATAGTTATAGCTGGACAACGGCCGAGATTTGTTTGTTAATTAAAGCTGCTATGGTGGCTACAACATCTGTGGATTTAATTGTACAATAATTACATTTTGGAGGCATGTCCTGTGATCCACTGTCCATGTCAAAATGTTAATGATTGTCACATTGATCAACTTGCCATTTGTAAAGACAGTTACAGCTAAAATCATGTTGACTGGGAATAAACCTTGCATATTATCAGATGATGATCATTTGGCCTAAATATTCAGTTGACCTTAGTAACACAGGTTTCCCCAGCATTATTTATTTCTTATATGGCAGAAATATGCTTTCTAACAGTAAGCTCGATATAATGTGGCTCTCTGTATCCTACAGCAACAGTGCAGAGTTCGTCATCATATGTGGAAAAAACTTCAGGTAAGTGGGGAGCACTCAACTTTATTCGTGTAATTTATTACATGACAGTAACCAAACAGGATCTATTCATGCACGGGAATGACAATGAGCTGCATATAGTGCTTGGTGTTCTGGACTGGGATAGCTTAATTTCACGCGCTGTTATCAGTCACTTCCATTACTGCAGCCCACACGCATTTGACAGCAGAAGTAATAAAAGGGAAACTAAACCACGGAGAGTGTTTATGATGAAGCATGCTGTGTATGTCTGTACATCTATACTTTAAGCTGCGCTCCTGCTCTCTATTCTTAAGGGTAAATGCACAAGTGTTTTGATTGATAACCTCTCCGCTGTATCATTTCAGTCCTTCCCTGCATTTATGCTCTCCCTCAGCAACTCCTTTGTTCCCTCTCACAGCTCTCTCTATTGCCTCTCTCAATCAGCCATGCCAGGTCTATAAATACAATGACAAATCTGGCAGTGAGTTTGGGATTTTTTTATTTTTTATCTTTTGCTCTGTGGCACTCCTTTGCAGAGACACAGCCATAGCATGGCATCTGTGCAAAACAAAGTAATGTATATTTCACTCCTGTTCCGTTATATGGCGGGAGAGAGGCTGTGTTTAATGAATATTACCAGAGTAATATCTTGGGGATGTCAGGGGGGGAAGGCAGCCTCATCACTTCTAGTTGAGATGTAGCGCAAAGCTGGATTTCAGTGTCAAGATCGTAAAGTGATATTGTAGTTCCATTGCCCTAGTTACTGGATCCAATTTAGGGCATCGTTCAACCTTAAATTTATACCTGTCTTCAGCAGCAGGGAAGCCTTGTAAAGCCGTAACAGGATGAGCGATCGACTCATCTGTTTGTAATGGGACTGAGCTCACTGGCCAGCGTTCATAATTTGACCTGGAAAAAGCTTTGACAGTAACAGAGCGCCAGATTAAGATCTATTCCTATCACACCTCCCCCTTTCTCCTCCTCCACCAGCCTGCAGCCCCAGCCGCTCCCTCTGACTTTTTCCCTGCTGGTTGCTCTTATTTGCTGTGAAATTTCACATTAACCTCTCGTAACCCACGCAGTGCCAGCAACACCAAAGCAACTTTCCAATCCGCACACGCTTCTCTGGAAAAGATGATCGTTTGCCTTGTCATTTCTCCGCCCCACCCAATACCCCATCCAGGAGATAAACCTTAGAACTGGAAAGAGCAACAATTTGCAGTGCGAGCTCCTGCACTGCTGAGACCTCTCGATCCCCATTCTGCAGAATCGCTTAGGAGTGGAGGTAAGCCTCCCTTTCTGGTTATCGCCCTCCCACAGGCAGACAAACACGAGTCGAAGGGTCCTCAGGGAAACAAAGCAGCTGCTTCAATATAGTTGTAGGTTTAACTACAATTTTAACAAAATAAAAATGAGATCTTCAGCAAAGTGACTAGAGAGATAGAGGTGAGATTAGAAGTAATTGAATAGGAATCCACTTGCAGGAGGGGAATTGGAGGGTGCAAAACAGGTCTGATGCCTTGAATTGAAATTTTCTATTTATGAGTGACACGAGTAACATTTAAAACCTTTCTGTTTGGTTTGTGGGCATCGGTAATCTTACCAGCTTGTCTGCTTTTATTGTTTTTCTCTTCACGGCCCAGAGAGCTGTTATTGTACCTAAGCCTCTCAAGGACACAGAATGGCAGGCTCAGAGTCACCATAATATAAAGCCTACGTAAGTCCCTTGGTATCTCAGTTAAGAATGTCACAGAAGTGAAGGGCAAAAGAAAAAATACAAGCTAGCAGAGAGTGAATAGGGATTACAGGTTTTTGTGTGGGAGACAATCACGGCTATAATTATTATGAACTGGTTTTGCTGCACACAGACAGGTTTGGAAAAAAGAGAGAGACTTGAGGATGTGCAGATCATTCAGTCATGCAGTTAGACTTTGCTTCCCTGTAGTCATCACAGTCCTTTCTGCTCAATGACTCCCGTTCAATTAAAAGCCCATTAGAAAGAAGGTGCCCGATTCCTGCATTTTACCTCACTTCTGCAGTGCCGCAGTCACCTTTTGCCCACAGGACGTCATTACTGTATCAGAATTAGAAATGAAATAAGTACAAGTGTCCTTTCTACTGTATGAGGCATAGGATTGCAGCAGCAGTGGACTTTGTGCAAGGGCATTTTCATACTCTTACCTTAATTTGTTATTACTTGTTTTCTGTGAGATTTGCTTGCACAGACCTCATGCTATGTTCTTCAAACTCTTGCCTGGTTTGTGCACAAGTTTCACTTTTAAAAATGTGAAGAGTAAAAAAGAAGACCCACACCGCAAGGCTTCAAGTCCTGTTGTCGGAAATACAGTAACAGCAGACACAAAGATAACAAGGGTCAGTAGCTGTCAGCAGTGTGTCAAAAAAACAGTGCTGCACTGTGATAGCAATAAAGTGGGGATAGTTGGGTGTGAATGTAGATGCTAAAACTTGTTCTTTCAGAAACAAATGGTCATGGGGAATGTGACAGTCACAGAGATGCAAGAGCAGAGAATGGACTATCTGTCCACCTCATGTATGACACTATGACACATATGCACTACTTAAGAATGCTATTCAAATACCCAGTAGAAATTCTGGTTACAAAAACACTAACAAAGTGGTTCTCACGTGAGACACTTTTACATGGGTTTAGTTAATTTTGTTCTAAACACAAATGAATAGATTGTCTTTTATTTCTGCTCCGGTCATGCAAACTGACAGGTAACCAACTGGCTTGACTGGATTATTTTGATGACAAATGACGTCGTGTTAAGCTGCAGGGGGACATACAAATGACTGACTGCTTCATCCACTATGTGATGATTGATATTCTCTCATGAAAGAGATTAGGACCATACACCCGTCATGTAAAAGCACAGTTACAATGTGGTGTTTCAATGTGGTGTATAGGAGTCAGTTTGGAAAATGTAGGCTGACCTTGATGGACAGGTGTGAGAACACACAGTGCACTGCAGTCTGCTGCTCATGGAGCTGTAAAGTTGCAGACAAGTCACTCTGCTTAGGCTGTCCCCAAAAATGACAGGGGTAGAATTAAACGACAGACACAACAATGATATAAGTTGAAAATAACAACATTGACTAACAATTGGGTCACAAACCAATGTTTTGTTGACCTCCATCCCCCCCAACTTCCTACCCATAAAAGCCTCAGTCAAAAAAGCCACTCTGGCACGTTTCTTATTTTCTATGGCCTTTAGATGTGGCCAATTTCCCACAGGTCCTGTTAATAATTAACTATACCAGTAGGTAGTAGGTGGCATACAAACCATATCCATGGTCTGACACTTATTGATAACTTGCCATTCAATTTAGTGCTGACTAGTGCCACACCAACGCTGGCAGTTACAGTCATGTGTCAGGCGTAAAAGTTTGGGTTTCATTGTGTAAATGAATGTTCACTATTATATATCTCCGAAACATACACATTGTATCAGACAGGAGGTAGAAGGAGTCCTACTGTCTGGCACAGAGTGTAAAAAGACAATCCTGCAAAATCTAGTTACAACCCATCAAACTAGCAGTAAAGCCACACACAACAAAGTCGACTCTATTTAAAACAAGCAACAACTACTTTACCAAACCCCCAACTAGCCATTGTTTTACATCCCATTGTTGTTGAATTTGTTGAATAAAAAGAACATTTCCCAAAACCCTACTATTCCAGAGGCACTCTCAGCTGGTTTATCAAGGGTTTCTTTACTCACACTTCTCCTCCTCGTTACACTCTTGCCTAATTTTTCTGGGCGTAAAAAAGAGCTGGGAACAAAGCCGCATGAATGAAATGAATTTTTATCCCCACTAAAGCCTTCAGAAAGCTCTCTCAGCCATCAGATTTCCTCTCAGTATCCCTTCTTGTCGCCATTGTTCAGTGTAATGTAAATGCCACTGGCAGCCGTGATTACCCTGCTCTCCAATCCATCTAACACAGCAGTCACTGTATCACAGCTATAGTTGACTTTCTAAATATAAAAATTACTTTAAAAGGACCGTTGAAGCTGCAGATGGGTGTCTCTTTCATAAAACAATAAAGCAATTCAAGATTCTTTTTTGCAGCATTATAACATAGTTCAACTAAAATCATAATCTTGTCCATGTCCTTTCATGCTGGGATTTGGGGGGTCTACAGTACTTTACTTTTCTCTGATTCTCCTTGGCCAAGGCCCCGAGATATATTGTGGCCGAACTGACTGAACTGGATTGACAACAGAGAAAAGCATGGAATAAGTGGAATTAGGCAATGAGACAGAAGAAGGATATGAAAACCTTCAAACAACAAGTAAGAATGGCTTGTGAACAGGGAGTTTCACGAGGTACCATTATAAGCTGAGTAGTAAGAGTCAAGAGACAAAAGGAGGTGACAAGAGGCGTCCTTGTGGTAACCTATTGTAGGACTGTTGTCAATGAACAAATGCATAACACATGTCCTTGAAAATGTAATAAAACCCTTTACATCCACTATAAAATTCTAAAGGATAATTATCTTTGTTTCTCTTGATTTAGTTAAACTTAATTGAAAACTTGTAACTTGTTTTTATACACTTCTAATAGATCTGAAACGTCTTCTTAGGCAGTTTAAGGAAAAATTTCAGACTTCAGTAAAGCAGTACAGTTTTTCCCTGGGAATGCAGCGAAGCTGTTTGGTTTTAATGATTTTCCTTAATGGAAAAATTGTTATTATGAATACATTTACAGGCATTTCTAAAATTCTCTGTTTACTTTGTCATGATGAGGTACTAAGTGTAGATTAATGAGAAACAAAAAGAATCTAAACAACTCTTACAGAAACTTGTCTTTTGGGAAATAAACATTTGTTTGCTATTCTTGTCAATCTTGTGACCCATAGGGTGCGGCTTGTGATGGTCTTTTCAAATCATCTCTTCAATGAGATACAGAGGTGAAGCAGGCGCTGAGAAGAGGAGTAATAGTTGACAACTCTGCATGTTTTATATATTCATGTGCATTTCGTCCTGGAGGCTGGAGCACAAAAAGACTTTTCTACACAACACCAAGGGGGTTACAAAACTAATTCTTCACAGTCATCAGCCAGTGAAAATGCTGACAGCAATGCTGACAGCAACGTTGCCGACCATTGTGAAATAAATGCCAAACATGACAGAAGTGTACTTTAAATTTAAATTGTGTTTTAGCAAAAACTGAATGTGTTTGCATTGCTACAGTGCACTGTTCTCTGGCACAGGTCATTTGGGGTTTGAACAAATTTACAACATGCCATGTGCCACTGGGAAACTGAGAGTAGCCAGTACAAAATGAATACCATAAACCACCGGGTGAACAGAAATGTCCCCCACCGGCAGCCATTACACATACAAGGGTGGTATTTGCATTTTTGTGCTTAATAGGAAAACTAACCTTTATAAACTATAAGTGTTTCCATATGAGGACCAGAATAATGATGAATTAGAATGAGGAAAATAGACAGCACCCGAAATCAAAACTCATAAAGTACACTCTTCTGGTTTCCATTTTGCGACAATTTTATGACATCCATCGCCAATCTGTCCCTAACATCCGTAGAAAAACCTCACTGCATGCATACAGACAGTTCTTTGTTGGATTGCAACCATTCACTCCAATGTTTGATCTGTTTATGTTTCCTAAAGGGAAGAGATGGTTAAAATACTTATTTTTCCACAATTCACCAGCTTTTCTTCACCCTTGGAATCTCTTCAGACTTCTTTTTAAAAGCATCACAAAATCGTGCATGTGCCGTGCACTTTTGACCTTTTCTGTGTTTTTCTTTATAAGATCCAAAAATCTTCAATACCACAAAGTGTACTAGCAGTCTGCTTTTGGTTTTGTAAATACTGTAGAGATTCACCAATGAAGCAAAATTAAACTAAATTAAGAATGGAAGAACACGGTATGCTTGCTGATAATGACAATTTCCAGTCCAAACTGTCCTTCTGTACATTGTCTTTAACAAAATACAGCCCATCAACTGCTGTAGTTGAAGGGATAATGTACGTGTCAGAAAATGAGAAGAAACATAAGATGTGCATACTTTTTAGGCCTGTAGTCTGGGATGCTCCTGTCCAGGGAGATGCGGTCACTGAGTTGAGCATTGTAGCCATACTCTTCATACTTCCCCTCACCATCACGACTGTCCCCTCCTAGAGTGGCAGCAGCACCCCCCTGGCCAAGGCCTCCAGGCCCCTCCACCAGTCCCATGGGCTTTGCCAAACCTTCAGAGAAAACAGCAGAATGACAGTCACACAGATGTATGTGGCCATGTGTCGAGGCAGACATATTTACGGAGAACAAGGAGAGACAGGTGAGACGAGAGGCCATGCAGAGGGGCAGCTGATTGGCATTCTCTACCAGCACAAGGAGACTGGTGTACAGCAGCTTACGGGTCTGTAAGCTGCTGTACACCGGGCTCATCCAACGCCATTTATACACTGTTTGTCAGTGAAAAAGCTGCAAAAGACCCACAGCAATCACAGAGCTGAGCAGAGCAGAAGCTGAGAAACAAACCGGTACAGGTGCCAACAATAGAGAGCAGAGAGAATTTACAGTTAAGAGCACAACTGTAAGTCACAAACAGAAGAGCGGGGCTGAAATTGTCAGGACTGAAAGAAAAACTGACAGAAATCCACCAAGAGAGGGATTATGATTATACCTGGCCTCGAATGAAATTTCCTTGGGATATTTACACTGTAAGGATTATGAAAATAAGTCCTGGGCTGTGTCAAGAATCACTTCCTCAGTTGTTCAGTAGTCTCTTGTAAACTCTGTAGTTCACTGCAGTGAACATTGAAGAACAAAGAAATTATGGATCTGTCATTAAATATTTAATCAAATTATTGTCACAAAATCTTAATAAAGGGGCGTCTTTAGCTTTCATTGATAAGGCAGTCGTTCATGGACCACAGGGTCAGTGGCTCGAACCCCGGTCCCGGCTATATGTCAAAGTGTCTCTGGGCAAGACACTGAACCCCTAACAGCCCCTTCCCCTCCCTGGCTGTGCAGTGCCGGTCCAAGCCCGGTAGAAATTGGGGAGGGTTGCGTCAGGAAGGGCATCTGGCGTAAAAACAGTGCCAAATCAACATGCGGACAATGATCTGCTGTGGCGACCTGAACTCACGGGATAAGCCGAAAGGACAAAAAAATATATATATACTAAATAAATAAATAAATAGTCACACAATCTTAATGTATTGTCAACGTTTAAGCTAATCAAATAAATGAATGACCTGTCAATCAACAATCGATTGGAAGATTTTTTGTGTGAGTGTATGACATTCTCATGTGAAGCTTTCAACATTAAAAGTACATTTTTTAAGAGTTAATAGTAAAATAGTATTTCATTTTATTTTCTAAAAATAATATTTCAAAATATAAAGTTATAATTTAATTTTTGTAGGTTTTATGCTAACTTATATGTTTGAGTTGAGAAACACATGTTTCTAAAATTGTCACTCATCTGTATATTTTCCGTAATAAATAACAAATCACTTTAAATTGAGTAATACAACACATATGTTTAAATAAAATTGTCATAACCGGTAATACCTGTTGCTATCAAAATACCGACGAAAATACCAAAGCAACTCATTAAGAGAAGAAATAATCCTTTTGATTGAGACAATCACTCCTAACAAAAATGCTTATATTGCATCACTGCCATGTAGTTTAAATTAAACTGGTCAAATGGTTTTAAAAACACAGAGACCTTTAGTCCAACAGGGAGTCACCAGATGTTACACTCACCCTCTAATCCAAATCCAAATTACAGAAGCATCATGAAGCAGTCTGAGCACCACCATGATGAGAATATTTACATAGTTCTTGTTGAATGCAGGGTTTTTTTAATTCCCCCAAAAATCCAGAAAAGTGTCCAGATCACCAGTCTGCGTGCTTATTGGAGAATAGGAGCTAATCCAAGGTTAGCTCCACCATGTAAGGCTGCTTTAGTCTACTATAACTTAAATTCAGCACCAGATTTAATGTGTCAGACTTTAAAATATCCCTCTGCTCTCATTAAAATGACTCATGGCTGTGATTTAACAGGCCATCACTTTGGTGCTGTGACAGTGACATTTTCAAAAAGGGAAATAGAAAAATGAAGTTCAGTGTCAAAAAAGAAAAAGAAAAAAAACCTGGAGGGAAAAAAACCCTATTCGTAGCTTTAGAGCACTAAGGGACTGTAAAAAAACAATTGGGTGGGGGAGGTCAATTTTAATAAGCAAGACCATCTCCAGGGCTATTAATGTTTAGCATACACTCTTCCCTCGATGCAGAAAAACACCATCTTGAATAGCTGCTCAACCATTTCAAGCTTTATATGTTAATGGAACAATAACTTTTAAACAGCCCAGTTTGCACATTAAGAACAGAATTAGCAATTGGCAAAATTATGCTAAATGGTGCTGGTGTTTACTGAACAATCCAGTTGCTCTTAAGTTTCAAACCAAGAGACTTTAAATGAATAGTAAGTCTATAAGCACCGTTAATGAATTAAAGAACAGGGCACTGACGGCACTTCTGTGGCTGGCGAGAGCCTTCAGCACCAGAATATTTTCACTTTAGCTATTAGTAAAACCAATTTGGATTCTGCTGAAAAAGCATTAAATTGTAGGTTACCTTCATGTGATGCTGTATCTTCAGCTTTACTTTTGTGATGATAAAGAACATTGAACAAAAATGGTGCACTAGAGGGACAATGTTAAAATCCTCTAAAACTAAAAAGATCCACATCTACTGTTTCCTTAAATTCACAGCTAATAGTCCCACTGCCACAGTGGAAATACAGAGATGATCGTAAAAAATTAATCCTTATAGTCTGTGACACAAATATTCTATGGCTTGGTTTTTGACCCCCCTTCTCCATTTTTGATTATTTAGTTACAGCCCCTCCACATTACAGAGTTTGGAAAAGTTTGTTTTAAAATTAAATGCTGTCAGTCTTCTTCTTCATATTATCTTTCTCTGCCAACTTTGACTTTTGTTTGACTACTTAAAATTCCATGAAACTGCAGGATAATGTCAGATAATTGTTATGCGAGCCAAGTTTTCAGTGTGGCCTCCACACAAAAATCGAGCTGCGTCTGTTCTCCATATCAACAGATGGGCACACAGACAGTAAGTAAACAGCGCATACCAATGAAGAGCTCAGCTCTCAGCTTCACCCCTGCAGGAAGTGCGGAGTAATCACCATATTTGGATGGCCTCAAATCTTTGGGTGCTACTGAAGATTTGTAATTCAAGCTGAATGGCTGCAAACCCTCCCGCGAGAGGGATTTAGCATGTCCTGCACCAGGGCAATGCCTTGCACCAGGCAATGTGGTGGCATTTTGAAAAGTATGGGCGGGCTTCATGTCACTTACTTGCCATCTGGCATAGCAGCTCATGTCACACAATAACACAGATACCCTCAGCGCCGGAGACTTATGTCTGGAGGGCCCCTCTGTCTCTGCATGAGTCTTGGAAGCAGCTTTGTTTTCTGGTCACTGTGCTATTTTCTTTTATGAAGTGATGCTGCTGCTATGGATACTTCCAGAATAAGAGGTGAAAATCTGATGCATTGCTGTCCATGTGTAGCACTTGAATATAGTTTAAAGGTCCCAAATAAACGTTCTCATAATGGAGTTTGTTTTTGTGGTTTAAAAAAAAAAAAAACTGCTCCAGCAAATTGATGTTGTTTAGAGGCTTTAAATGTAAAGTTTTAAAGATCTCTTGCAGGGATGTGTTATTATGTAGCTGCTGATTCCAAAAAACGATTTTGATAATGGCTGGTAGGTAATTTGAGGTAGTTAAACTGCTCTGCCTGGCTTTGATTTATTTTTTTATTTTTTCTCCCTTTTGCCTTATCTCTTGTATATTTAGAAGAAACAAGAAAGTCATACAAAACATTTGACATGCTTTATTTTTATCAACCCAAACGCTACTTTTCCACATTTTCTTTTTTTTTTTTTATCTACCAATGGACTACTTACAGACAAAAGTAGAAGCTTTTAATACATATCTTGAAAGGATGAACTGGACCGTGAATGCTGCATATTGTGAGGATTAAAAGCTATTCACTATTCCCTCTGTGGCTGCGTGTGTTAAAAATGTATGTACACATGATCCAGTGGGACATGTTGTATAAAGGCAATTGGAAAGTTGGCTGTTATGTTAAGACACTGACCAAGAACCCACACTGCTCACCATACTGCTGTGACTAAGGTTAAGGCAAAGACCTAATGAATGTTAAACACACACTGTAGCAGACCTGCGGAATTTGACTGCCTGATTCTAAAATGTCCAAGTAATTCCCGTAAAGTATTTGTTCATTTACTAGTTCCGATACGAGTTCACACTCCAAACAGCACCATAGCACTTTCATCATCTCACTGCAAGG
The DNA here is from genome assembly GCF_033026475.1 of Channa argus. Taxonomy (NCBI): domain Eukaryota; kingdom Metazoa; phylum Chordata; class Actinopteri; order Anabantiformes; family Channidae; genus Channa; species Channa argus. The sequence goes on from NC_090207.1 coordinate 21,559,773, forward strand.
CAATTACAGTCCAACATCTGCTTCCTCCACTCAGGCTTTATATCCATACAAAGCGTCAGCTGGATGGGAATCCTCACAATGTCAGACGCCAATTTGAATCTCATTGTGTCTGAGTGTACGTCTGTGTCACGGCTCGTTCCTCATTTGTCCAAACTCCTCTGACGTGATGCATTACACTCATAACTGCAATAAATTATGTATCAACCTTCGGCATGTGTCTGAATTGGCCTTTGTAAGATAGAGTCTCAAATTCAAAGATGACCCCATTTTTAATAAATGATTTAGGGGAACGAGTGGATTTACGTGTGTCCAAAGTGATGCAGGGGTGTTTTAAATATTGATGGTGAGGGAAACGTGGGGGATTTACAGAACATTTCAAGAAGAAGAAAAAATGCAGTAACTACTTCTAGAGGTTGAAAGCATCCAAAGCCAAAAACAAGTTTATGAAATATTAAGAGCTGGCATAGGAGCTGCATTTATTCTAGAACTGCCACTAATTACAGCAACTGGCAGATTTGTTGTTGTTGTTTGTTGTTTTTGTTGTTTTATTCTCACATAAACTTTCTGGCCAAAAACTCTAATTAGAAAATTGCAAGCACACGAACATTAAATTATCTCTAAACAATGAACTGACTTGTTGTTTTGCTAAATTTAAATCCTTCAAAGAACTTGCACGATTACGCATATACACCAAGCATACAGGCACAAACACTGAAGGTCTTTTATCCTTAAGGGCCAAGTTTTGTCCATGTTTTTTTTTTTAATATAAAAGTATTGCATTTGTAAGTGTTGTATTTGGTTAAATGAAGCTATTAAGGACCATGTTATTATTTTCAGCAAAGCTTTCCATGGTTGTTATCATCTCCAAAACATATAGGTAAGCAAATGAAACAGTGGTACTATTGACAAATAATGTGCTATGATTCACAGCTCAAAAAAATCAATCGCTATATTTATTGGTGGTTGCTATGACTGCCTGATTACAACCTTGGTTAAAGACGTTTAAAATTCTTTTTTCCATTTTGTCAACATTTGAATAAAAATATGGATTAAGAAAAGCAATGAAAATCATCACAGTCATACATCATTAATATTCTAGTTTGGCATAGTGGCCTATATGCTGCATTTTCATTGATGAAATGAAAATGAAATCATCATTAATGTCGGTAATGTAATCACCGCATGACTCTAGGCCAACAAAAAACTCGCTCCATCTGAAATTGCCATTATTGTCTGTGGCTGCTGATTGTCAGGTGAGCCGCTGAATTCATTACCATGATTTCTCGAGGCTGAGCAGAATTGATTCTTATCTATTTCTGAGACTGTTTGGTCGACCGGCACCTCATCTACATATCATTATTGGAATATATTTAATTTCAGCAGGCGTCATGGTGCTGTCATGCGGTTGTCCCTGCAGCTGCCGCCATTACACAGCGCACAACAACATATAAGCACACTGCAATGTGTATCATTAAGATACAGTCAGAGCATCAAGTATGTGTCAGCATGGAAGAGAGAGAGTGTGACATTCTCATCATGTCTTTGCCCCAGCAGGCTTAGCACATAAACAGCATTGGTTTCTTAGCCGTAATTGGGCATCATAGATAAGAAGCATATCTGCTGCTGCAGCTGGGCCTGTGAGGGTGCCATCCCATCAGCACCTACGCACTGGGAGAAGGCCAGGAGTGACATGCATGGCTGATGACAAAAGCTTCAGTGTAAGAGTAAGTTGCAAAACAATTAGATCAATGTGACATGCACCACTGAAGTACTGAACTGATTGCATTAGATTACATTTCTGTAGCAAATAGAATTAAATCATGATTGTGTTTGATGCAACCTGTGGTTGTTTTTTTATACTGTGATAAGTTAAGCACTATAGTTAATAATGAAAAGGGACCGAGTAGCTTGGGGTAGGTGGTGGTTCTGTCACACTACAGACTCCAAAGTCATGTGTGTGGTTATGTTTACGCACCAAAAGCACTTTGGTTAAGGTTAGAGAAATTTTCAACTGCAATTTATGGTAATTGCCATGGTCTTATTTTGTACTTAGAAAATAGTGCAGATGCAATTATGTCCCATGGAAAATTTGATTTGTGATTGCAGTTCAGCTGCATAGAAAAATAATGTTTTTGTTTTGTAATTAGCTTTAAATTCAAAGATAGGAAATCTGAAGAGAAGTCAGGCAGTTTCATCGGAACTGAAGCCAACTTAAGTTTGAGAGGGTCTGTTAATTTATTGATATTTTAAAGCAGTATTGAGTGATGAATTGCTATTTTTATCGCAGTGTTCTTTTTTACTGTATCCAAAACCAAAAATACAACTACAACAATGTGAGGTGCGTTGGTCTTCTACAGGCTGCAAACACTGCTATGCTTGGCTAACCGGACTTACCTGTAGCATTACTGTAAGTTTACTAAACCCATTTGTCAGTGCTTATTCCAAGACTTGCAGTATTATAATGAATGACTTGAAAATACAAGTAAGAATGCTCGAGAGACAATACTCATTCTGACAATGACTGTAGTACACACTATAGGTTTCTAGCTGGGCCCTACATTAAAAGTATTTTTAGAAAGTACTCTACCATGTGAGGAGCAGAGCAATGTACCCAGTGGCAAGAGGGAGGGGGATTATGTGACAGCCACACTCAGACTTTAGGACACGATGGGCGTTTGCAGATCATTGTAGAAAGCTATTGTCTGTAATTTAACAAAGTGAGCAAGAGAAATTTGTTAGTCCATATCACCAGATATGGATTAGCCTGGAAAGTGAAGCCCATTTTAACATCGGTTGGTTGCGGCCAGAGAAATCAGCTAAACACAACTTTTCAATCCAAAATGGCAAACTCATTTAATGGGGATGTAGTGTCCCCTTACATCCCAAGACTTTTTCTCAGCAATCAAGAAGCTGGAAATATGAAACCTAAGTCACTATAGAACAGTGTTTGCAACCAATTAATGAAACAAAAATATGGCGAGGTATTTCTATTTATCTCTGTAGCTCAATGATGGCAGCTAATCTTGTGTATTTTGTTCATTTAGACCTGTCAGGGCTCACAGGGCTTCAGCAGGTAGATACCAGTGAGGAGGTATTTGCTGGTTCTAATTCACTACTTAAGGTCAAAATGCTGCTTCATAAGCTTGTTAACAAGCTTAAAGCCCTGTCATCTGATTACCCAAAGACAGTGGCATCCACAGCAGAGCAGCACGGCTGAAAACCCTCATATTGCTCATTTCTACACAGAATGCGCCACAGATAAAGCTTGACTTGTATTTTGTTGCTCCGGATCTGGTGACCATCCATCAGATGACCGTAAAAGAGGAATTCTCTGACTTGTTTATGTCCTTTAAATCTAATTGGACCTTGCTGCAGCTCCCATAGCATGCCATTGGTAAGCAATAAACAGCAGAGGGAATAGGCAATTACTTCATGTTGCTACCGGACATGGTAATAGTTATTGGCGCACTAAGTCCTCCTCTCACCATCGTTATTCCCAATGGTCACAGAATACAATTTGTGGTCGGCGCATGATTCAGAAAAAGGAGCAGTGACCGGGAATCTGAGGATATGATTAAGTATGCCATTAAAGAGCACAAGACAAATCATGCAGGGATTGTGACAGGCAGCAAACGTTTCCAGCCTGTGTGCACTCCTGGGTACACATTGCATCTGTCAAGGAAAAAATATGGTGCAACTGCAATTAATTCCTTTTTCTGTTTCGGAGCTGAAATTCATAGGAAGAGATTTGTGCCCATAGTCATTGTTTGCAAATTGCAATTTAGAATTTGTCATGCATGTTGAACAAGTGATTTATAAAAACTGCGTTTACGAAAATAATAAATTGAGCAAATGCTTATGAGGCTCGATTTCAAATTCTGCGGCACATTCTGACACTGAATGTAACATCCTCACGATTACTTACAAAGAGCTTCTTGAAACGCACGTGTACGTACAGGAGGCTTTTATTCATTAATGCCGTTATGTTAACTGAAAGATGAGAAACTGCGCCAGCTTTGCACTTAGTTTGTGAAGCTGCGGCTTGTTCCACTTTTTGGGCCATAATTGACTATTACTCTCTTCGCTTGTGAAAGACCTGCAAATTGTGTCCCAGCTCCTTGAATTCGACTGTGTTGAAAAAGGGGAGTCCTTTTGAGAATAATTTATGAGGCTTATGCCATGTTGGCTTAAAAAAAACAGCTGTATAATTGTGTATATCTAAAAGAGAATGAGCCACGTGGAGAAAAAGTCATGTATGAATTATACTCTACCATATAAAATTAAGATTCATGTTTTACATTCAGCCTTTTAAAACTGTCATGAGGCATTGACATAGTTTATATACACTTCCAGCTGAGACTACCTCATTGTATTATCTCACAAATAGTTTTCACTAAGTCGATGGCCTTTTGCAGACACAATGAGTTCCTGCCCCGCAGCAGTAACACTGTACGTGGTTGACGTGCTTAGCTGCATTGTTTATATATAAAGCTAAGTGACTGAAAGGATGCATTGTTCCTTTTGAAATGCAATGCCTGATGGCTGGATGCCAGATGCCAAGTATAACTCAAAGTGACAGAGTGACCCTCAAAGAGCTGCCAAAGCATAATAACAAGATCAGGCAGAAAAAAAAAAAAATCCCCAGTCGCACCGTTTTTGGGGCCATGAAGCTGTAAAAAGTCCTCAACTACTGACTGTTGAGCAAACACTCAAAGGTCTGTCACGTCAGAATGAGAATGAAATATAACAACACAAGCCGAAATTTCCTCCTCCTGTAGAGACCCCATTCCTCACAGTCCCCCATGATCTTGAGCTGCTGTAGCCTGTAACTTAGAAAGATGGTAAAGTGAGAATGTCCTGGGAGAGATCAGTAAATTAGTGAATAGAGCTCGACTTTACTGATAAATGAGAAATCAATCAGTAACTCTGACAACATGTTTCATCATCATACGTGGGGGGACAATGCTCATTTCTCATTTTCTGGTCCTGATGACAAGATGTTTCAAATTTAAAATGCCAGTTTCTACTTTGCAAAAAGCTCAAATTTAGCACCTGATGAAATAATCTGAGTTATTGGTATTCGTCAGCAAGTCTGTCAAACCCCCTTGCAGATGCAAGATGATCTGATTTTGCTGTAATGTAGCGAAGCAATTTTGTGGCACTGTCAAACCGCCATACCACCATGTTCACCACCAAATCAGTCACAGTAGTGTGAGATCATTTCATTGTGAGTTAATTGACTAGTGGAACCACAATTATTAATATTTCTGGAAATGTTTTCAGATTGTTCTTGTAATATACATTTTATTTATTTGGGACTATTTAGTTATCAGACAAACAAGACTTCTGATGAGCAACCTATTATCTAAGAAGGCAGTTAAAGTTTGACTACATAATGTAATACATATTTATATATGTGTGGAAACAGTGAATATGATGTAATCTTGTGGGAGGATGATGCTTGTTGTGATGTGAAAAGGACTTTTGACATAAAGCTGCAATGTTATTTACCCTTAATGATGATGTAAAAACCTGTAATGTACTGATTTTAAATCAATCTTTTCAAGCTTCTGTGTGGAAAAAAACCCCCACTGGCAATTAAATGCTAGACAGTATCTTTATCATGAGGTGTAATTGTTTGGATTAGCCAAAAAATGATGATATCATACGATACATAACTTGATTTTAAGGATTGCTGCTCTGCTAAAGATTAAACCAGCCCCACAGTCTAATGGCCACGTGACAAATACAAGTCTGTCAGACCATTATTGAGCTTTTACATTAGAATCTCCTTCAAAACTCCGACAGCTTGTTAAATCTGATATGTTTCAGCAGTGACGCCTCCAGTGAAATGACACGAGCTGCTGCTGCTGCCGTTGCTGCTGCTGAGACACAGACTTTTCTCCAAGTGAGATTCTAAGGTATAACTTTATGTGAAGTTAACAACAAGTCAATTATGGGTTAGAGGTGTTACAGTCTGATAGGCTGTTAAAGTAACAGCCCAGTAAAGTCTAGCAACACAAAGGGCATAAGCACCGAGCAAGTATTGCACTGTAATACATCACTCCGCTTCATTAGCTTCTTAACAAGCAGGATTAGAGCTAAAGAGACAGCAGAGCCTCACTTCCCCACATGCTTGGCATTGTTTCATGTGCAAAATTGGCTGCTTTTTCTCAGCTTTGCAAAAGTGGTTAGACCACAGGGTGACAGGAAAATAAGCATGAGTCATGCTTCAGGTCCTAGATAAGTCACTCACTAACGCGCCTCTGGGATTTCACATGCCATAATGGACTTTTCTAGATGATTATGGAGGGTTGTCTTAAATTGTTTATAAGATATGTTTTTGGTATTTATCTTTTTACTGGTAGGTCATGGGTTTAGTCAGTGTGCTGAGTTTACCGTTTAACTGATTGTAGACCACATCCTCCAGCCTCTCCAGTCTCTGCAGAATAGACTGTCTGTCCACCAAGTTGGAAACTTTGCCATTCCTGGCTCGCAGCCTCTGGTCGGAAAGACGCCCTATCTGGATGAGCTCTTCGGATCGGTCCTGGATCCTGCAGTACACCGAGAACAGGATAATCCCCACAAACACCAAAATGTTAACGGTCAGCAAAGTTTTGATTTTGCGTGCCACAGCCATGAAAGAGAATATTGTCTGGCTGACTCAGTCAAGCCCAGCAGCTGTCCTTGTGTGTTGGCCTGCTTTGCCACCTTGCAGTGTGTAGCAGGAGGGCGATTTTCCGCTCGGTGTTGGGGAGGTCAAGTCGTGGAGACCCGAGCAGCTGACGGATCCGTTCAGCACCACGGACAGCTCAGGAGGCTCCGCTCGCCGCTTAGCCGGGGCATCAGAGCCGTCACAGAGAAGTTCAAGGTGGGAAAGGTTGCTGGCGTCCTGGGTGCTCGACTCCTGCTGGTGAGTGAGGCTCCTCCGTGCTTCACTAGCCGAGAAACAGCTGCACACCCTCTGCCCGTCGTTCGAGCTACATGTTACAAGCGACAAATGACGCCACGGTGGACATTCATCCTCTCTTGCGGAGCCTACGGCAGTTGCAAAACATCTCTTCTCCACACCGTGATAAGTCGCCACTTCCTTAGCCCCAATATGTCTCGTCCATATCACAGGAAGCGCACTGCAATACCCGCTGATGTCGAAGCATCTCCCGGCAATTGCTGCTCTGCTGTGGCATCTCCTTATTCAAAGGCGCTGTGGTCACTCGACCCCGTCCCGCTCTGCAAATATGAACCCGAGGAGCTGATGTGCAAGCTCCAAAAGCAAGGCGGCGTTTTTACACTCTCTCTCTCTCTTTTTCTCTCTCTCTCGCTCTGTCTCTCTCTCTCTCTCACACTCTGTGTGTGTTTTGGCTTCCGTCAGTCGATCGTTGTTTCCCGTGTCGGCGGCGCAGAGCAGGGCGAGTTGAGAGCAGATTTGCCCTCAAATGCTGTCAAACGATGTCGATGCTCGGTGTCGGTGGGAGCGATGCTCTGGCATGCTGTCTCTGCTCTCAGCTTCTCCGCTCTCTGTCAGGGAGAGGAAGAGCCTCCGCTGCGTCCTGACGTTGAGAGGCACAATCATGAATATTCAGGAGCTGTATTGGGCTCACAGGATAAAATAAACAGCACGACTATGAGAGCAGAACACACGCAGCCCCCCCCCCCCCCCCCTTCCTGTATCAGCCAGTGAACTGTGAAAATGTGTGCAAAGATGTGTTAACACATGTTTTTTTCGATTTGATCCGTAATGGGTAGGTTAACATTTTCTATTTCACCTCTGAGGGTGAAATAACATACTTTTATGCTTTACAAACACTTTGCATACAGTATAGGTTATGCAAATGCTCCTGCACACATGCATGGTCCAACTCAGGGCCCAATCATCACTTCATCAATCACATGCTTGGCCAGAGTTTCAGCTCCATCATATTAGAGCTACAACAAACATATCCTGCACCAAATAAATGACCTATTTTTAATTAAACCCTCCAGGAAGAGAGAGAGCGTTCATTTAAATTTCCATTTTAACTACATGTACAACAGAAGTTCTTTTTATTTTTTTTCGAAAAAAAAAAGAAAACTCCAAATGCAGCCCACATCCTTGACTAAACAGCTAAAAACACACACCTTTAAGAAATACACAGTGAACAGGATAGATTTCTGATTCTGCTCATCTACGCATCCCTACTATACTGTAACCTCCCACTGCTCCTGCTTCTTATCTCTACTTCAAAATGAATTATGACTCAAGTAAAGATACACAAAGATATACAAAGATATTCAGTCTCACTGTGCACTTTTACTTGATTAAGCAAGCCCAGACGTAGCACAGGCTGCCCAGAGCACTTTGATCCCACTTGACGCCCACCAGAGGATCTTAGCTATATACTCAATTTGTTTCGCTCTAACCAGATGGCAGCTGTGACTGTAAAAAACCTTTATAGACTGCACAGTTCTTGGTCAAAGGACATCTGGTACATGAACATGATCGAGAATATTCTAAAACCTCTTTAAAAGCCCTGATGGTGCGGCGCTTCAATATGAAATCAATTCTGGTTTTCTGAGTGCAGATTTAAGAGCTTTTATTTTTAATCCTCTTGGATACCAGTCTTAGAGCGGGAGAGGAGCAGTGCACTGTGGGGTTGAGCGTTGCTTTTCAAAGAGCATGACCTCATCATTTCTACAACACACTTAACGTGCTGAAGAGCACAGGAGGGGTTGGTGGTCCATACATTCTGCAAAGTCAGTGCCATAAATGCGGTTTTAACAAAGATTTTAATGAATTATGATCCCAGTCACACTCTGCAACTCCTCTCATCACCTGTTTTTTTATTTGTTTCCTCTCCAGTCCTTCAGCTCCCTTGTTTCTCAGCTCTATATGACAAGTGCATTTCAAATAATTGGCTTTGTATGCTGTTTTTAATTAGGATTCCTGCTGCACAAGTCCCTTTACGAAAGCTGCTGATTTGATTCAGGCTCTGCAGAAACAGTCAGACTGTGGGGAAATCACTGTTACAGCCACCTCAGCCACTGTGCACCGCTGCTTATACAGCAGCTACAGTATCACTGCCCCCTGCGTTCCTTCATAAGACTCTCTGAAGACTTCTGTTCTGCTTTCTGTATTCAGCACCCCATGTGGCTCTGTGACTGCAGACACTGGCACTCAAGTGTTTTAACCATATTAACCTGGGTCACTGCCAGCTGCACCTTAGTCATCCCACTAAGTGTTTCTACATAAGCCACTTGATTCAGCAGGAGGACACAGACAGGATAGAGCCATATGCATCTGTTGTTGGAAATGTGTCTAGTGCAGCCATGTAGAATCTCTTAGATTTGCACTTTTGGAAAACAAAGTAGTAGGTTTCACAGTAACTGCACTGTATATTCAAGCCATATAGCAGTGTGTTTATGACAGATGACCTCTAAATTTACTTTAATCACATTTGCCCTACTTATCCTGTTTAGGGACGCTGGTGGCTGGTGGCTGGTGACTGTCACTTGGGGAGAGGCAGCGTATCCCCTGGACATGTATCCAGTCTATCTCAGGGCCAAAACAGATAGAGATACACAAATACACAAGCATTTAGACTCACACCTACGATCAATTTAGAGTCACCAATTAACCTAACATGCATGTCTTTGGACTGTGGGAGGAAACCGGAGTACCTGGACGAAACAAGCAGGTCTGGAACAACCAAACTCCCCACAGAAAGGCTACAGCTGACCCTCTAGCCGTGAGGCAGCACCTCTTTACCCCCATGTTGCCTGTGACCTATAAATATTTGACTAAAGTTTTATTCTTTTGTTTGCTGAATTTTCTTTTAGCTATTTCCAAAGCTGGTGAAAACGTTAACAAAATGTTACTTATTTATGCATTAAGCACATATGTAACAATATTCATCTGTAACTGTGTTTTCAGAGGACTGATGAATGCACTGCATGTTGTTGTGGCTCTGCTTTCATCTCCACCAACACCTAAGAAAACTACTCTGGTCCTTTGTTTACCACTATGTGCTAACTCAATCCAGTTAAGCTGTAAAAACAATAAATACAAAGATGCCAAACTGCTCCACAGTCTCACAAATTTCAATAAACAGAGCAGAATAAAGTGTAAGAAATGTTTACTTAGTGAAGTAGAGTTCTGTTGAAATGAGACCTAAAACCTAGAAATTGTCATGTTTGCATTTTGGGTTACTTCCTCCCGAAGTCTACAGGTTTTTTGAGTGGGTTTTTGGTTAAATGCCTAAAATAGGGTTTGTAGGTAATGCAAGGTCAAGAGATTTTCACTTTCTTTTCTATGACATAAAATCATCCTTAATCATCCCACTTTTTTTTTTTATTTTACATGTTAGTGGTTGCTAACAAGTGACTAGAGAGGTTGTCAGGAACATTAAACATCAACATGCTGAACATGGAGACTCAGCTATTCAGTAGTCCCTGATTATATTCTTGTTTGATTATAACTCACAATCACAAGGTACTGTGTATCACGAATAAACACTTTTGTAGAAAGTGTGTTAAGAAATTACAAATTGGAAGTTTAGTAATAGTGAGGATGAATTCATACAACCAAGGCGTAGTTTGTTTATGGCTTTCATTGTGGTGATTGTATTTCTGCCATTTAATTGGCATCTATCTGTGAAAATTATCATGCTGAAATAAACAGAAAAGCATCATAAACTTCTGTTTGGTATGCAGCTTACTTTTTGCAACCTTGAACTGCAAATGGAAAAATTCCACTGGCTTTTTGTTGAGGGACACAGAAGATCCTACGTACTGTGTTGGGCAACAAAGAAACATCATCCCTATGGCAGTCTATAATCTATACACAGACAAATGTAAAGAATGGCTGAGCAAACTCATTGACTTAAAGAACATGACAGGATTTGACAGCGTGATAGAGAGGAGGGGACAGTATTTTAACATGGCTTCCCAGCAGAGTTTTAGAGGGACAAGCTCTTCCTCAGTGAATGTTCACAAAAGTTTCATTTCTGTATCACCATGAGTGGCAACTTTCGTGCTATACCTAGCCACTTTATCTGGTGTTGAGATAAAAATATGGATTGCTGCTACTTTAAATTGAGAGTAGCAGGTCCTTACCCATGCAGTAAACACAGGTAGGAAGGAGAGAAGACCTGGTGCCAAAGTGGACAGAAACCACTGTAAAACACAATCGTGCTGTGTTGGATACTGATTAGTTTGCTACACTCCAGTGATTTTAGTGCACGGAGCATTCTCATCAGTTAAATCTGCTCTCTACTGTTGGTTCACAAGAGGCTGACATGGCCAGGAAAGAGAGAATGCATTCAGACAAGATGCTATTAAGCAAGGACAGCCAGAAGTCAACAGATCACTCACATCCAGCTCATTGCAGGACTAAATTTAACAGCGGAGTGAGCGATCAAAATAGGTTTTAATCAACCTTTTGTCTTTGGTAGTAGTGTGTTTATTTGATACTTTATCCAAATTTAAAAAACTAACTTTGTGTCCTTGCTTTTCTAGGAGAATACACAATGTCCTCCTTTAGGTGTTGTTAGAATTTAAACGATGGCCTTGTTGTATCTTTAAAAGTAAAATAGTTTCTTTTTGGCACAATGCCAACTTTCACTAAGCAGGAATGATAATATGCAAAATTCAAAAAGTAAATAATTAAAATGTGTTTAAACTTTGGTAACAGCAACTCACAAATACACAGGCCTGTTTTTTTTTCTAAAAGAAAAACACTGTGTCCTCTATTTAAATTCGCCCTGCTCAATATGCATAATGTTGTAGCATAAACATAAACATTTGCCACAAACTGCATCAAGGTCACTGAGACGATTGTGAAAAGGACAAAATGCAACAGACAAATCGGATGCAGCTGGAACAAATGTACTGACGTGGCACAGCAAATTATCCATGTTTGTGCCAGATCAGCTGACATGCAGACTTGCTATGTCGCTTTCAGAATAAAGCGGCCACTCCAAGACACTCGTTGGTCACTAATGTAGTGCTGCTTGCTCGCCTGCCAGAGCTAAGTTCATACATTATCACTTTGACCCTGAGGCTAACAGCTAAGCCCCAGTTCTGTCTGCCTTAACTTAGCTCATTCACATTCCACCTCGAGCTGCTTCTCCCTACTGCGCTGCTGTGGGAGCTGTTGGTTTGCCTAATGCCTTAACCAAATTTAAATAAAAAAAACCCTGCAGACTGGAGTATGTGGTGTTCAACTCCAGGCAAGATGTTACATGTTTGTTTTTTTTTTGGTTTTGTTTTTTTGTGTGTGCAACATACACCATTTGGGCCGACACTGGGGACCAGCGGCGGGATGTTCATCATTGCTGGGGCCTATTACAACACAGTGTGCTCTTTGACCTTGGCAGACACTCAGAGGCTGTAACCATATTGTATCACTCAGTGGCATTCCAATCACAAATGCAAAGTGCTTTTTTTTCCTCAAGTGGGGACAGGGCAAGTCTTCAGCCTGTTAACGAGACCATGAAGGAGGCAGGAACGGCTTCTGTACACAAGCTGTCTAACAAAACTGTGACAGGAATTATCTATGTACGAGGTACCAAAACATTCAGCTGGAGACAAGAGGGCGTCAAATATCAAAATGTCAAAATGAATGATTGGATTTATCAATATGAACATAAGCCAGGCTTCTCAGTGTGTTTGTATTAATAGAGCAGGAGCTCTCGAGACAGCACCAAATGTTTCTTGATTTATGGCAGAAGAAATTACATCTTGCCAGTGTACCGATGCTTGATGGGCGAATCGGTGCAGGTAATTAGAAAGAATAATGAAACAGGGAGCCGAGGGAATGAATCCCTGCATCAAAAAATCTAATCAAAGATAAATGGACTATCCATATTACCTAGTCATTATGGCGGAAAGATTATTGTTTTAAATCCCTATGTGCACCAGCTCTGTCCTCTTTTCAAACAAAAGCCATTACTGTGCTGACATCTCTGACTTGTTTGGAGACTGATTGATATTCCATGGCTTGTGAGCATTCCTCCAGTTTATGTTTTCAATTTCTGGGTGAGACAATGGATCGGGGCATTTCGTTTAGAGGAGAAAAAACAGCTATTGATGGATTTAAAAAAGAAGACAGAAATGTTATTAAAATTTATCTCAAAGCATAAATGTAAGCTCAGACAGAGGCAAACGCACAAATACTTCACTCGCACATCAAATGTAGAGAAGGAACCATTATGAGGATTTCTATAGTGTCCGTTGCCAAACCAACAGAATTACAAGGAAATCATCGGCTCTATTTATTTATTTAAACTTTATTTATACAGCACCTTTCATATAGGTTAATACAATTTATTGAGCTTTATAGATAATTAAATGTTGAAAAATAAAATATACATATAAAAAAATAAAAATACAAGAGATCCTCAAGCAGACTGTTACCTCTTAAAACATTACTGTACAATATTCCTGTTGTGAAGACAAAAGAAAAAGTTGACAAAGAACTTTAATGTTCACGTTCTTCTTACAGCAACCTTCTCTGCCGTAGATGCTCCTCAGCAGGCATGTTCAGGCCTTTGGAGAGCAGACGAGAGCTCCACCCCCTGTGATAAGTAGGCAAAGTAGTTCAACATTTAATCAATCTAAATCAATGCATGGACTGGATATAATAGAGAATATTTTGCATAGAATATCAAAAAGGAATCTCTACGGTTTAAAAGAAATGAGCAATTATTTGTTTTTGTTTTTTTGTTCTTTCGTTGAAAGTCAGATGAGAAAGTTAATACCACTCTCATGCTTCAGCTATGGAGCAAATGAAAACTATTTTAATTAACATTAAAATTAATATTTGCAGGAGTATGTTTCAGACCTGTTACAATGACTTCCTGGAGCTTTGTTCACTAGAGGAGATACATGCTAATTAGTGAACTTGGTTGGCAGATAAAGTAGTTTTGCATTTAGACAGAGCAAGACTACCTGTTTTCCCAGTTTGTGCACAAAGCTAATGGACTGATAATATAAAAGAGACACTTTTACAGTAATTAGGTTAAATTGTGCATTTTCTCTTTTCTATTTGAGGTGAATTTGCAGCTTGGTATTTGCAGTTTTCAACCCAAACCAGATTGTTATGTTCATAACACAGATTTTGTTCAACATCAGGTCAAAAGAATGATTTTCCACTGCACTGCACATGAACATGAGAATATTACAGACCCACTTTAAACTCACAAACCGACTCACATTAGGTACAGATGTCGCCAGACTTTGCTTCAGCTTTCATGTTTGATGTTTATTTACACAACATGTTTGAAAGGACAGATTCTTATTATGGGGCACAGAAAGCGGTCTTGAAATATTACACTTACTCAAGTTAGTTATGTCAACCGGTCCCACAAAATCTGGTTGAAATTAAATGCAACCACATGTTGTTAAGTTAATGTAACTGCATTAATTAAATTAGACCTCGTGGAGTTATGTTCAATTAAGTTGGCACCATCGTGTTCAGTGTACTTAAGGGATGTTGCATTAACCTAACACCGTTTTGTTCAATTTAATTAACACCAACTAGCTGTATTAATGATATTGGAGTTTGTTGATTGTATGCAAGTTATGCTTGCGTTGCGTAAGTTGTAAGTGGAATAAAGAAATACAACTTTACAACTCACAACAAGTTACAACAAGTCACTTTAACTGACTTTTGCCCTCCATCTTTCTCACCTTCACTTAAATCTAATAAAAAAAACTTTCTGCTTTACCTTTCTGGTGTAATGTAAATGTAGACACTTTTTTCCTTGAGTTTTGCTGATTTTTCCTTGCCGTCTACCTAACTTATAAGTCGCTTTGGATAAAAGCGTCTGCTAAATGACAATAAATGTAATGAAAATGTAAATGTAATAATTCTATTATGTGATGCACAATGCACATGGCACAGCTTTTATAAAACTGGCGCCCTAAGCAAAGCACATGTTTGATCAAAAACACGGAACGCGTGTTGGGACACTCTTTACTTGGTCCAAAGAATTTGTTGCGTTTTAAACGAGTGAGTTATGACGGTTTAAATTAGCTTTAACTTTGAAATCACAATATATAATAATAATCCAATTAAAATCCAAATCCAATTCGTTTTGTTTGTCACTAAAATTAACATTATTTCATAGTTTCACCACAAAACCACCATGAAATGCAAACAATTCAATTCAATTCAATTCAACTTTATTTATATAGCGCCAATTTACAACAAAGTCATCTCAAGGCACTTTACAGAATAAAGTCCAGACTACACACCATGCATAGTTCTTTTTTTTCAGTGGAGGTAGCAAACTCTGTGTTGCTGTTTCAGTCCAGTTTCTTGTCCGTTTGAAGCCAAAAAGGACCAGCAGCCAAATTCTCAGCCAGCGCTCTAATCACAGGCTCATAGCAATCACAGACTTTAGTCGCTAATCAGTCAACACACACACACACCATAGACACCCGTTATATTCTCGGCCTGTCTACAGATAAGATTTCCATGAGTGTGTTTATGTTGTCTAATTGCTGTTTCATATGCAAACAAGAATACATTCTAAAAAAAAAAAAGCTATTTGTATGAAAGAGCTCAAATTTAAAGATGCTGAATATCATTTTAGTTTGATTGCTTGTCCTCATCAGTCTACTACTCTCCTTTCGGCTTATCCCATGAGTTCAGGGTCGCCACAGCGGATCATTGTCCGCATGTTGATTTGGCACAGTTTTTACGCCGGATGCCCTTCCTGACGCAACCCTCCCCAATTTCTACCGGGCTTGGACCGGCACTGCATCGCTGGGGAGGGGGGATGGGCTGTTAGGGGTTCAGTGTCTTGCCCAGGGACACTACGACATATAGCCAGGGCTGGGGATTGAACCACTCACCCTGTGGTCCGTAAGCAACTGCCTTTACCAACTGAGCTATAGCCGCCCCCTTGTCCTCATCAGTCTAAAACATAAAATTTGCTTTAAACAACTCTACACATACATGTGTACACTGAGTGAACACACTCCTCAAAATCTACAGTAAAAGCACACTGGTGAACACGTGGCTAACACACATACTAATGCCTGCCGCCTGTTTTTGTACCAAAAGAACAAAGTCATTGTTGGCAGCGTGGATCAAAGCGTGCAGATGGCCAGATTGGAAGTTACTCTCTAGACTAGAACAACACGCTGACCATTGTTACGCTAACACCACCAGCCTAAAACCAGCCGCATCCAAGCTTTGACAGTCTGCTTTTGGACCATGCTTTGCACTCGATCACTGCCAGCAACAATACAGTATGACGCTGTGTACCTCAGTTGTGTCTTGGAAGCATCTTGCCAATTGCCAGAGAAAGAAATAAATAAATACATAAATAAAATGGAAAAGTGGAGGGCCACAAGCAGACAACATCAAAGCAGCACATCTGGTCCCTCCTGTTAAAGCCCCCTTTTGCTCGATTGTAATTAAAGATAGAGGCATACGCAAGCAGTGTGTCTCCCAGAGAAAATAATTATGTGGCTCTGCCACTGAAGAGGGCATGCGGGTAGGTGTAGAGAGAGGGGGAGGGGGGAAAGAATGTAAGGCCGTGTGGTGGCTGAGGTGTGTGTGTGTGTGTGTGTGGAGGGAGGGGAAACCACAGGGGATTGCAACGGCTAAGGTCGAAGCGGGTGTAGAGGACTGTGGGTCATCAGTCCTTTCTGCACTGCTCTCCATTTAAAATCCCCCTCTCTCTCTCACACACATACACACACACTCCCTGATGGCTGATTAGAGGGAAGAGAAAGAGGTAGAGAGAGAGAGATTTGGGGGCTATGTGTTTAGAGGGATGTCTTTTACACAACTCTCTCTCCAGACGCCAGTCAGAGACTGTTTGAGGTAGATGTAGGATGAAGTTGTGTTCTAGCGGTTGCAGCTGTTCCAGCTGTATGCATGCATTTAATTTTCTAAGTAGAAATTCATCTTGTTGATATGGCATTGGATTCATAAATGTATGCATAAATATGCATAAATTCCGGTTTTGTGCTTGTCACTGATGTTTTTACAGCATAAAAAAACAGTGGTCCAGGATGGTGACTAGTGAACCACTGGAGTAGGATTGTGATCCATCGGTAGAAATTAAAAGTGTCATGTAGCAAACCAGATATAAAAAAACTGAATTACAGTGGTTGTGGGCCTCCACAAACCAGTTGTCATTTAAATGCGTGACTGCACAAACTCATATGCTAATCAGTTGATCCACAAGTCCAAGTGAACATTTGTGCCAGAGGCAATGAAATTGTATTCAGGCATTTCTGATATAGTGTTGACCAGATTGTGATGGATGTGAGTTTACAGTTGCTTTGACCTTCGACCTTTGGCCACCAAATTGTAATCAGTTCATTCTTGTGTCTTTGCTTGTAACCAATTTAAATAATTTCCCTCAAGGTTTCTGTGATATTGTTTTCACAATGATATGATAAAAGTGATGTCAAGGTGACCTTGAACCAGAGATTTTATCCTGGATTTTATTCCAAATTTTAAATCAACAAATTAGAACTATTAAATGAACTGTAGGCAAAGGAAAGAATGAGAACCCAACCATATAATGCCTCTGGCCACAGAGGCATAAAAATGCATTATCCAACATAATATAAACTTACATATAACAGTTAACACAGGGGCATATTAATTAATGTGTTGCATCACCTCTTTATTTAACAACACTCTGCTTTTGGGAGCCTAGAAAAGCTGTAGCTTTAATTTTGAAAACAACATTTATCCCATTCTTCCTTGATATAAGAGTTTACCTGCTCATCAGTTTAAGGCTTCTTTTGTTGTGGTTTTGCCTCATAATGCTCCAAATATTTTGAGGTCCAAACTGCAGGCAGGAGAGTTTAGCACGTAGACGCAGATGTACAAATCACTGTGTGCCTTGATGCCCCCACACCATCACAGATGCTGGTTTTTCAAATGTAGGCAGATAACAAATCTGATGTTTGCATGGAAGACAACGTATCCATGATTTCAAAAAAATAAAATTTAATATTTTGAGCTTTCAGTTTTCCTCTTCACTTCAATACAATGTAATAAAAAGAAGGCAGTGGAACTTATGGATCTTGTTTATAACAGGTTGCTTCTTTGCTTTTGTAGATTTTTAACTTGCCTTTGTGAATGCAGCAACAATCAGTGTTTACTTGACAATGGCCTTCGGAGGAGTTCCTGAGCCCCTGCAGTGATTTCCATCACAGAATTGTTTGTTTTTAATGCTGCAGGAAAGCCTGAAGTTTACAGCCATTCAATATTGGTTTTCAACCATGTCCCTTGCCTACAGATTCATTTATAGATTACCAAAGAAGATAAAATCCCCAAATTATTTGCAAGTTTACATTTTTCTTTATTTTACAAATGGAGTCTTTCACAAAGTGAAGAAACTCGCTCCATCTTATTTCTGAAAAATCAGTTTGTTCCCCTTTTGTATCCATTTAGCATTGCACACTTTCTCCAGTCTTTTGTTGCACTCTAGACATTTTGGACATCATCTTGTTATTTACATTAAAAAAGATTTATTTGTGCACCTAAAAGGATTTGCAGGTAATCACAATGATTTTATTAAGTTGTACATTTTTGGAAAATAAGCTCTTTTGCTTTCTTGCAACTACTGTCATGTTTTTGAGGAGAAGAAGCAATGTAGCATTATTAATTGTATTGCACTTTCCTGTTTTGTACAAACAGTTTTTAACCGCTCTGTGGAAAAGCTTTGGAAGCTATGGTGCAGAAGTCACATCATGCAAACACATCTCTCAACAAAACTGTGTGAAATGAATGTGGAGAATTGGAATTGCAAAACCAGTTGCACAGCAACTTTGGGTTTAGGTGCCACATCATTTTCTTGCAGAGTAGCAGTGGCTTTCTGAAGTCTCTGCTTATGTGTTACTGTAATGAGGCAACAAAACCTAAGGTCTTTATTCTATACGCTAAGAAAACTCAATGTCTGCTGTAGCCAAATATTTACTGAATAAATATAAAACTGGTGTGGAATTTTTTTATTAAACTGCGACGTATATATCAGAGTTACTATGATATTGAATGGTTTTTGTAATGTTTCCCTAGGTGAACAGCGATAAAAAGAAAATGGTCATTGAGGACTAAATATAAAAGCACAAGTGTGAGGCACCTTTACAGATTTGGTAAAAATCTGTAAATGTGCTTTACACTTGTCTTTTATATATTATATATATTATAAATAATATAAATATAAAAAATATCAGTGCTACAATTAAAAATTGCTTTTAATCACACATAACACTAATATAAATTAAGACACTGTCTTTGCTTTTAAGATGGGTTTTTTGTTTTTTCTAAAAAGAGCCAGCACCCAAAAAATAAAAGGACAGAGACAATAGATGATAATAGAGCTTCACAATGTACAAAAGTCACAAATCTTGTTTATGTGGACTCATTTACTGTGTCGTCCATTGTCACAGCGTCATCTTGAAATAAAAGCACTGCTGGGGTTTCAGTTTGCTCCTAGTACTTTAAAACCCAAATGAAAATTGAAGCTCCTCGTTTGTTGCTTTTTTCAGCCGGCTTGACAAACCATGTTTGAACTACGGATTGCTTGCTTACTCCATTTTTCAGCCGTGGCATCTATTTCATGCGGAAGGGTAAGAAAGTCAATTGAAAGTTAATTCCAATGTGTTTGATTAATGGGCACTGGAGGATGCACTCTAATCTGTGCGCTGTTAAAATGTTCCATTTCAAGCCACACGCAGGTGATTATTCCCTGCCTCCTCACGGAGTAAATGTTTTTGTTGCACCTTACCCTCCACTGGTGCCAGTTGTCTGGTTTTCAGTGCTGTGCTGGTGATCTAGTGGGTTTTTATTCAGTCATAATTAGAAGCAAACTTGGTCCTGAATTATTAAAATTCTATTCAGCTGTCAACACACTCTGCAGGTGTTGTTGGAATCTTGCCTAAGGATACAGAATATAACCTTATTTGGAATTACTTCTTTTAATAAAAATACACTTCCAAATGTATCTTACTATGCAGAGGTGCTGTCAAAGCCTCCTGTGACCCAGACCCACTGAACAACACAGGGAAACAGAGCAAAGATATTTTTGCTAAAAGTTTTCCAGCAAGACTTTTTTTAGTAAGTATTTGAGCAATTTTCATTTATTGTTTTTTCATAACCACTATCTGAAGTGCTGGAGCGAGTGTGGAGCAATGAAGCACAGCAGGAACAGGAAGCGCTGTGGGGGACAGAGTGGATTGATTTTGAGTGTGTGATGCTCTAGCTTAAGTTCCATTGGAGCTTTAATCTACAGATGGTGACAATTTGGAGCAATTTGTTATATTTGTTTCAGTTCATACTAAACTCATTTTATTTCTATTCTTTATTGGGTTTGATGGTCCCACTTCATTGGTCCATTATGTAGGGGACAGGGCATATGGAGACAGACTGTAACAAAGGGCTAAAAGACAGACACTTTCTATCAAACTGGAATGAATCAACATCACGTTTGCTTTTGCCAAAAATCAAACTAGAAAAAAATAAATACTATTTGGGCTTTTTGCTTTTATATTCATCCTCTTTAAAATTCCATATCTCTTTGAATGCACACTAAATGACAGATAAGGATTTGCCACCATGTCAAAAAAACTGTGTATATATATATCTCTCTCAGGTTAAACAAAGTTCTGTGGTAACTGGCAACAAATCACACTGCACCTAATAATTCTGGACAGATCATTTGTGCACAAAGAAATAACACTAAATGAGATGCTACTGTAATGTCCAAACTAATGTATTCAGACAGATTAGATGCCTTTGGGTGTACAGCACCTGTTGTATGCAGTGGAATTGTAGAAGGAACCAAATTGGGGAAAAGGAAAAGAAGATAAACATACTTTTAATTGTAAATCTGTGAGTTTAGAGCCGTGCTTGGGGTGTGAAATGTGCATCTTATGCTGTCTAGAGTGGAGTTCAGGTCAGTTCACTTGCTCCTGGGTGTCCTGGTTCAGCTTTGCAATTGAGCCATGACTTTTTTCGCTACTTTACTAATCCTGTCAGCATCCCTGCCCTTGATGTTTCCAACCCAGCACTCTATTGCAATGAACAGTGCTGGCCAACACTGATTGGTGAAGCATGTGTGGTTTATGAAGCTGCTGAAGAAGAGTTGATGTGGAGGACGGCACAATGGGTGAAGTGGCCTGAATTTTGTTATACTTCATCAGTTTCTCCATAGATTTGGTTTATGTGTGATTTTAAATAGCAGTGAAAGAGATTAACTGATTTGGGGAACTCTAACTTTGATTTTTAATCTGAACTTTGAGTCAATGAGCTATGACTTCACTCTCCTTCCTGGCTCTTTCCACTAGGCTCATAACATGCTATTATTGCACAAAGCTTGAGTGGCCAAACCATAGTTTAATAGAGAACGTGGGTATAACTAAATTACCATTTGGGTAAAATCATATAGTACTATCAACACAGTTACAAGATATTTATAGCTTTCTTCTAACCTAATTTCCTTGGGATGCTGCTCTCTACATGATGGTCCACTGAGTTTTGATAACTGTGTACAGACCAAGAGACAAACGCATCAAAACATATTTGGATTGTGCAAAGTTTCCAGAGTAGGCCACTACAGATCACTGTTTCCCTTAAACCTAAAAAAAAAATTGAGTCACTAGTGGTGTAGCTCCTGTCTTGTGCAAATAGAGCCTTTCTTAGTATTGT
This sequence comes from Channa argus, assembly GCF_033026475.1. Lineage (NCBI taxonomy): Eukaryota > Metazoa > Chordata > Actinopteri > Anabantiformes > Channidae > Channa > Channa argus. Next base: position 21,581,434 of record NC_090207.1, read on the forward strand.
GTATGTGTTTAAAAACTTTAAAACCTCCAATGACCTCCAAGGGATAGCTCACTGGTTAATTAGTGCTGAGTAGAGTGCAGGTACATAGTGCACAAAGGGAATACATGAAAAGCAGCAGCAGTAAATAATGTAAGCTCGACCATGTACCATGCAAAACATTTAAAAAGAAATTACAAAAAATTACCAAAAAGATTCAAACCAGCTACAAAGGGATGGGAAATTACTACATAAAACTGCTCAGAAGCAAGGCAAAACAACTACAAAGAAACACAGCATGACCACAAAGAGATGCTAAGCAACTGCATACGGACACAATACAATTATGAAATAACACAAACATTACACAAAGGGATGCAAAGACTACTAACAGATGTCATGCACAACAGTCACATAATGAAGTCAAATACAAAGGGCCACAAAACTGCTGAATGACCACAAATGCATAATGAAGAAATAGAAATGTAGGGACGACCCAATGTTATTACCAGTATGGGGTCAGATACAGTACTACTACCCTTGTGTACTCGTATTCAAAAACCCAATACTACACCTGATACCACGTTGATCTTATGTTGGTTGAGCAGGTAGGTGGAGATGGAACAACATCTGTAGCCTGAAAGTGTTTTAAGAAAAGTGACAACTGTCAAGGATGTGGACTGGGCTGGACCCAAATGCAGAAGCAGAGGCCTGTGTAGAATTCAGGTCAAGTGGAAAAACAGTTGGAGGGTTGGAGGGCGGGCAGGTGGGATAACGGGGAAACAGGTTAGCAGGCAGAGTTCAGCCAGGGTTTTTGACTACAATTATAGCTGACAGTGCCAGCAAAAACTATAAGGAAACCAAAAGGCAGTAGTATGTACTAACACAGGTACCAACTATTGGCAACAGGAAGGAGGTAAGTGGTAAGTGTATATTACGGACTGAGTTTCACCATACACCAAACCCAGTGGCCTGAAAGTTCCCATGAACTGATGTGACGTCAACTTTACAATCTCTACACTAAGTTATGATTCTGTAAACATTTGTCAATGTGGATAATAGCATTTTGGATTATGCTTATGAACATGTGAAGAATAAAATAAGTCATGCCAATTAAATCAAATCAATTAGAAATAATGAAGTGGCATGTTGTAGTGCAAATTAATGGTGTCAATGGTGTTAAACCAGGTCAAATTTCAAAACTGAACTTGTGTTCTTTATTTTTGTGGCCCTGCCAAGTGATGCAGTATGGACTTTGAGACCATCAGGAAGACAAATATTTGAGACCTTCACCAGATAATCTCATTAAACCATTTTTATATTTGAAAAGTGGACCTCCTAGGACCAGAAACAGAGTAACCAAATGTGTCATCTACTCCTAAGGTAATTTAAAGGGTGACTTCACCAATTTTCAACTTGCTCTCTATGGCTTTAGTTTAGGTTTAAATGTACATTGATGTTTTAAAATCTGTCTTTGCTACATTAAAATATTCCTCTGCTTCTAGCTAAAAAACTCCTCTAGATGACATCACCCAAAGGAGTTTTTCATCATTGGATTTCAGATGATGTCATCTGGAGGAGCTCTGGAAAAGCAATTTGACCATGATTAAAAAATTCCATACTTTGAGCGAAAAGATAACCTGTACTGAAGGTTCCTCCAAGTGATGTCATCTGGAGGCATTTTTCAGCTAGAAGCAGAGAGATATTTTAATATATGGAAGTCAGAAGGAAGTTTAATGGCATTTCCTGTACCAAAAGAACCAAGTTCAAAATCAGTGAAGGCATCATTTAAGGTGCTGTATACCGTATTCACTTTGGGGTGATGCGTCACTTCCCACACAAGGACAACAGTTTCTGTTTTTGGAAAAGCGTTTATAGCAGCTCTGCACTGTCTTCTCCATAGAGTAACTGTCAGTACAATGTGGTGCAAGGACATTTTGACAGTTATTGTATTTGCTGCTAATCCTGTGCACCCACACTGTGTACTACAGACTGAGTTATACCATCCACCAAAGCGAGTGGCCTGAATGTTCTTATGAACTGAATGTTCTTTGAAAAGGGATTGTTACAGAAATTGCCAAAGGACCACAAATAAATTCTTCATTCTCTACTCATACTAATTTAACTTAGGATGTAGTTTAGTTGTGTGTGCATACAAAACACAAAGCAGGCTAATCCTAATGTGTGAAATATATCTTTTTCATAAATGTATTTTGTGCTGTAAAATGCTGGAGTACACTTGGGACAAAAACAGTGGATCCGGAACTAAACCAAATTACCCTAAAGCGCTACTTTCTTGCAAAATCAGAATTAGTACTGAACTGACTAATGTTGAACCCAGTCATTTTAAATGCTTTATAAATGCACTTTTTGTGGGTTTCCATAAAATAGCAATGTTAATATTATATAACAAAAAATTTCTGCTAATATATTTAAACTTAATTTAAGCCAACTTAACCTTACACGACACCGAGAACTAGTGCAAAGATCAAAGTGTCCTTGATAAATACTTACGTGACCATGAAAGGAATTTAACCTAAAATAAAAGATAAAGTTTAACAAAACATTTTTCAAAAGCAGCTTGACAGAAGTCAAAAGTTCAGTAAATGAGCAATAGAACTAAAAAAAATGAATTGAAAGATACTGAAAGGCTCCATAAAGCTGATGCAAATCACAGAATTGGGATATAAATCTTTCTAAAAGTGACTACTTTCCCATCATGGAAAGCCATTTAACTCCATATTGTTAATCTAAAAATATTGATTAGTGTAGTTTTAAAGTTGACTTCGCCGACCTACAAAAGTACCACTTGAAAGTGTGAAAAGAATAAAGTATACGATTAAAGTATCTGGATTACCCTATGGGGAGCTGAGCGGCGTGAGCTGTTTCCTGAGAAGAAATGATTCAATGCTCGGCAGCAGCTTTCCCCACAGACCGCAGCTGGACAACAGTGCTCTCCCTGTACTTTCTGTCCCCACGAGACCCCTGAACGTCACCAAGGTAGCAATAGAAGCAGCAGTTGGATGCCCTCTCAAGCTGATTGAGCAAAGCTTATTATCTTCAGCTGTCACAATGAATCCATTTCATCAGTGCAACAGCTCTATATCAACTGTCGCAACTCATCTCATCCAATTGAATTTCAACCCGGTCCTTTTAATGCTGGCAGCCTAGATGTTGCCTCTGTCTCTCTTAAGCAGATTAACTTAACATCCTCTTGAAACCTGCTATGTCCTACCTGCTGTAACCAGTGTCTATTAAGTGACAGTATAGAGTAAATAACACCTGATATGAATGTGACTATTGGGAGAGAAGTTTACAATAAATGACATAAAACAGGTCACACAATTACTATAAGACCTAGAAGCTTCAGCTTGCACTCATGGCATGTAGAGACCCTGCAAGCAAATACAACTATAGCTACAGCTTTTTTTACAAGCACAGTGATATATTGTGTGCACACTCCTGTATTGCCCTTCTACACAGAAAGTGACATCCACCCAGCAGCCCATTTTTGTTGCTTATACAGGTCTGGATATTAAAAGCAGCTAGCCAAGCAAAACAATGCTGAGACAATACGTCTCTGCTGTGTTATGGGTCACAATTCCCAGGTGGATGTGCCCAGGATATCTCCACAGTAACAGTGTGCTCACACACACATTGATTCAAAAAAAAAAAAAAAAAAAAAGGGTCCAGTGACACTACAGGAGAAAGATGAAAAAGGCTCGATTTTGTTTTTTTTGCAAATATCCTCTAACACAATGTGAGCTAGAGCCTGTCTTGATCATCTTGATTCCAGTGTAAACCGAAACAGGCACAGAGTTTGGTGCCTGTGTGATGAAAAATTCCACAAACAGCTTACGATAGCTTACATAAAAGAGGTCACACATAGAGCTAGAAGCTTCATCTTACTATCCAGAAAGTGACATCCTCACAGACGTGGTCCTAAGTCTGACCGTTCCTTACGATACTATTTTCATTAAAGTATAACGAACTACAGAAATTACACATTTGGAAGACAGCACTCATGTAATTTCATTTGTATTAGTGAATAACTGTTTAAATGGATCAACTGTGTCCTTGGCCACAGGAACCACTGAGCTGAAATGCTCTTTTCATAGCGCCATAAACAGATAAATATTGATCTGTGGATGAGAGTGCCACCAAAACCAAATACGGAGATTGTTGCCCTTGATCGATCCTCTAGTCTACAAAGAAGCGGTTGTATTTGCTTATCAGTTGCAACCACAATGATAAAAACAAATTCAACAAATCCCTGTGAGTCCTGCACAACCATACAATTTGTTCAGTCATCAAAACCACAAGTTTGACCTCTACTCTGTACTGTCCCTGAACACATTGCACCAGAGCAGCTAATGAGAGCTACGTGTAAAAACTCTTGTAGTTATCCTAAAGTACAACCTGTGCACAACTGTAAATGATACAGTCTTCTTTTAGCAAGAAGTGAAAAAATATATATATATAAGATTTCATTTGCGCCACAAGCATTAGGGAGGTGCTACATGCAGGGTTAGGGCCTGCTAAAACTTTCTGGGAAGGTCTGCAACTAATAACTAAAATGGCAATACTTTGATGTTCTGAACAAAAGTGCGGATAAACTGCCTTGCAACAAGCACAATGCTGTGGTGGAATACAGAATGCAGCCAAGTGACAAACACTTTTCTGCCTCAAAACACCTCAACAATGGCTGAAACACAATAACAGAGGAGACAAAGTGATAGAAATGTGCTCGGATGGTTGCTAGACAAACTGCGTGTGTGTTTGTGCATGTTTCTTACTAAGAAAAACAAAGTTAGGTTTGTTTTATATTGTACAAACAAATGCAACAATTTTTGCAATTTTCTTTTATTCCTGCAATTTTATTGCGATAAATGTCTAAAAAAGATCGAGGCTCACATTGAAATGTTTTTAAAAAGCTTTAGACCACAACAACAAAAGAAGGGGGCCTGGTGCCTCAGTGGTAGAGCATTGGGTCGCCAGTTGTGAACCCACCCAACCAAGTGCAACATTGGTGATGATCCTATTTTTTTTTTTTTTAAAATGGCAGGGTTGCAGCAGGAAGGGCATCCGGCATAAAACTCATGCAGTTAATAAAAGTGCGGAACACGTTCCACTTTGGCAACCACTAAAGGGACGAGCTGAAAGCCGATGATTTTTTTTAAACAACAAGTCTGTGAGACTAAGGAATGTGCCTGGAACATTTAGGTGGTACTGTACCTAGTAAGACATTTGTCAAATTATATAAAACGTTCACACTTTCACACAGACATGGCACTGCAGAGCTCAGTGACACGGAGAGGGAGCTCGGGTCTCCATAACCTATGTGCCATCATTATAAACAGCATCAAGACTTTATTTCATACATCACTTGTCGTAAAAAGTAACTGTCTACCTTGGAAGTGAAAAAAAAAAAACACATGTACTGCTTCTAAAGTTCCTGATGCTTTTTCAATTTATAGTAATAATAAAAAGAATTCTGAACAGAAATCAGAAACATTAACATCTTTATATTTGGGACACAACAATAAAGCACAAATTTCAAGAAAAAAAATTATAGTTCTCATAATCAGCTATTTACGGCTCTGAATCAATATCACTTGTGCAGAAACAAGCACCGAACACTTAAAGCATGTTGCTTGAAGGCAGTGTCATTTCCTCCTCCTCATCTCTAGCAGTTAAATGCTATTTATCCAACCAAACAGACACTGGAAGCATTAGGAGAGAATGCATAATGAAAAGCTGCCTAGGATTCCTTTATGGCAGTAAAACAAATGCCCCTGCTGGGCTTGCTAATAAGTTTAACTTGAGTGCTCAGCCATTTCTTCTTCTATCCACATATTAATTTCATGCAAATGGGCGCTTGTGAATGCCCCTGTGAATAAGAACGCAACGTCTTCATTTACCACAGTCCTAATCTCTTGTTATCACATGGAAACATCCAGCGCATGTTTATTGACTGTCCATTTGTCACATGCAGGGATGTTTTTTTTTAACCCATGATACATAAGTTATAGATGGGCGGCTAGTTGGTCTTCATAGCTTTTGTGCAGGCTGACTAATCTCCACCAAGGACAAACCTTGAATTTGTCTTCGTCTCAAACATGCTACAAGTCAACAACTCCAAGAGCATCTTGTGACATCTAGCAATTACCAGGTAATTTATGCCTTTTAAAATGGTAAGCAGCTCTATTGCAATCAATATCCGTTTTACTAGCACAAATGTGTATTTCTTTAACACCTCTGAGCTATAGAAAGGCCTTAGCTCTGGAGGTTAAGATCGATAGCCGGGAAAAAGCCATCAGATTTCTCTAAGCCTCAGTGATGTGCTGGATTTTTGATTGGTTTGTTTTATGGGTTTAGCTGGATGAGGGGCTGTAAACTAATAGCTACAAACATCTAAATATTACTGGGAAAATAAGAGATAAACACTTTAGGCTTTAGAGTGCAGAGTCAGCCATGGAAGACAGTTGTTCACTCAAGCACACTGGGGGGTTAACAACACCGCTGAGGGGTGAGAGAGTAACCAAACAAGCATGGAACTCATGTATTGCCAAAAATGTTTTGTAACATGTGTTAACTTCCTCGATGTTGATGAGATATTGACTGACTTGCCTTAGTTTTTGTTGGCCTCGATTCTTGTGTCCATCTATTTCTCTTCTGAGCTGTGCCAAAAAAAAAGTCTTACAAACATGATGCAATAGACAAGTGAACCAGTGTAGAACTCAAACAACCCGCTTTTTTTTGCGTGTGCATGTGAATGACTTGCAGTCCTATACTTTATTATTAGAGTATGTATTTGGGAAATATGGAGTGGTACATACACAACACTTGTAGGGGAGTATTTAAGGAGTTTATGTATTTCTACCAACTGCGCTCGAGCGTCTGGAGCTGCTGCGCAGTGTTCAGCAGTTCAACTCCCACCACAAAGGGAAGAGCACCATCATTTATTCAGCCTTCTAAGCTGTTATCACCACAATATCACAACTGGCTGCGGGAGTGTAGTGCAGCACTCTGCACTTAAAGATGTGTCTCAGAGTCTCTCCAAGAGTTTAGTCCTTGTTGTATCTGTGGGAAGAAGTTAAAGTCTACTTTGATACATTTGAATAATTTGTCAATGTCGATCCTTTTCTTTATTTTATTTGATTGGATTGGTCACTGAAAACCCTAAAAACATTTTAAATGAATGGTTTATCACTTTAGAACAGTTATTGACTTACTGGGAGTTATATATGTAGCCCGTCTACTCTCCTTTAGGTGTATGAGGGGCCCTGAGTTCTTTTACTTAGCTCTAAACACATTTTTGATTACTTGAATATTTTTTATAATCCTGAGTTTCACCTGTAAAAGCAGATTATTACTAACTTCAAATACACTAGTTTACTCACCCTTTAAGAAATCTTTTTAGAACTGGGATATCTATCTGAAATTATTGAAGCAATAACATCACAAAACAGTTTAAACTTAAATCCCTATTTAACTGAAAAGTAAAATAAAGAGATATATGAATAATTAATAAATTAAAATGTTTACATTCCTTATTCCCAAATAAAATATATTCTCCAATATAGGGCTCAGTATCAGAACAAAAAATACATTAAGCCTTCAGGGCTGTTTAACCTGAGTCACAGATGCTTTAACTGTCGTTTTATCAAAAACTCAATCAATTAATAAAACCAAAAAAATAGTTGCAGGCCTGATACTCAGTGGCCGCTTCACTCCAACAAGAGCAACGAACAAAACAAAAAAATACCTTTTTCACAGGTGAGCAATATGTCCAACCAATCCTGCTACTACCTCTGTCATTGTCTCCGAGTCAGACGTAGAGCCTGTCCAAAGGTGTCTCCGTCCTCCAAATCAGCAACACCTCAACACCACACGTGTAGCTGGGTTAGCTGGGTTAGCTAGCTGCCTCCCTCGGTTGACGCTGTTACTACTCCTCATCGGATTGATGAGCAGGTCCTCTCTTGATAAACCCTTCGTATTTCTATCTGAAATACTTAGTCCATCAGAAAAAAAACTATACACTTGCAGATTATCGAGCTGACAATCTAAAACTGTAACTACAGGTTACTAGCGTACAGCTTCAAATTTTCCCTTCACAATTAACTCGTTAGCTCGTTAACATCCTCTCGCTCTCCCCTGACCACGAGCTCAGCGCATGTTCACATTCACTTCCGTTAGCAAAATAAAATCCTACGTTATCGCCTCAAAACGATACCACATACAACAAAACATTTTAAACATTGTAACCCATGAATTCAACATTTTCAGAAAAATCAGATCAGAAATCAGAAACATTTTACAAGAAATATAACAAAATATATAATTTGACCCAGTTTTACCTATTTATCTGTGCATTTGTAAATAATTATTAATCTAACAAACCTTGTTCATTTATCTATTTAAATCACTTATTAATATATTTTAAATATTTAAATTTATCACTGGGCTACATATATAAGAATAACATCACCTCTCTGATGCCAGTGAATTGAACATGAAGCTAACAGCTAAACAGCTTAGCTTAGCATAAACACTGAAACGGGATAATGTGATCTGTTCAAACTGCAGAATTGGACCTAATAACAGCTCAAACGTTTTCCATTTACATGTTATAAGGTCACCAAGATGTCTGCAAATGAAGCAGTAAAATCACTGATCTAGATGTCCAAAAGCTGAGCAAACCCTTGTCTCATCCAGACTGATGCCTTGTATTTCATGTCAGTGTCTGTCAAGTCCTGTTCATGTACAACTTGCACATTTTCTTCAATACAATATTGTACATATGCTTTGCATTTACATTTCATATAAGCCTAACATGTGATTAAATGGAGTTTAGTATTCCTCCACTGAACCCTGCAGATGATAGGCAGCAAACTGTCCATACAAATATAGTCCCAAAGGATAAATGGAAGCCTTGGACCTGCTGGTAGACTTTATTCAGTGGTGCGAGAATGAATTTTTGCAGCTTAATGTCAGGACGTGTTGATCGATTTCAGATGCCAATGTTGTCCAGGGCCAAGCTGTGGAGCAGCTTGCCAAATACAAATACCTGGACATGTTTATTGATGACAAATTGAGCTTTGCCCACAAGACAGAAGATTTGGAGGAAGGGACATATTGTTTGTATTACATAAGCCCAGCCACTATCCAGTCAATATCGGCTTTATGACGCTTTTTTTTTTTGCACATCTTTTACTAATTCTGATTATTCTCAGCAGTTTGTAAATTGTGAACCAAAACAGCTTAAACTATCTGATGAAAACAGGCACTTGTAAATTGATTTACCTGTGAAAATGCTTCTGAACATTATAAGAAGAGGAGATTTGGTAACTTTGAAAAGCCAGACTACTATCATAGAGTTTATGTGGTTTTAATTAATACATATAAGAAAGTTAATTGCAGACTTTGCCAGGAGGATTTAGAGATGAACACTGATATACAGAAATTTCCTGCTAACTCATATGGTTCTCCAGTTGCTTTCTTGTTAAACCAATTGTATTGGTTGTGTCTTAACCAAATTAGAATCTAGTTTTCTGCAACAGCAACATTTAAATTGCTAATCTAAACTCCTGTATAATTAGAGAAAAGCACTTTTATTGTGACAAAATGTAACAATTCAAACAAAGCCACTAAAGTTGAACCTGCTGCACCTCTTTCAGTCCTTTATTTATTCTCTTCACGTCCAGCAGACTGCATTTAATGTCTACAATAAATGATTGTAAACCTTATTTAATGCATCATACTTGTGAAACTGTGAATTTCCCCTTCACGTTTCACTTGGTCTCTATCACTCTTTCTCTGTCTGTCGCTCTCTCCCACCCTTTGTGTTTTTAGACTAGTTTTCATTCCTTTTGCAAGGTGTCACTCAAGTAAAATATGATGACATGTTTAGACACTATAAATCGCTGAGGTAATCATAGAAAGTGATGAAATGGGTGATGAAATCCAGGCACACCTAATCGATACCAACTCCAAAGCACGATTTTCTCACTTTTGCTTTTAGTTGGAAGCATCTCATTTGGGTTCATGGGACCTATTATGTGTGTGACATGAAAAATAGATATTGTTTACCCCCTTTGAGGGCACATTATTTAAATTCAATATGTGTGTGAAAGCGTGAAAGGAAAAACTGCATACACAATTGTGAATTTGAATTCCAATTTTATTTTCAGCAGAGCTTTAGACACAAAACATGCATGATTGGATAAAATAATTTGGATTTACCCTGTTCATATCCTGCTGCATCCTCGTCTTTGCCAAGTCATATAGTGTAAGGTAGAGCAAAACAGCAATATTGAGAAACAAAGCTCATGTTTTTCAGTTAGCCGGCTGCCCAGTCTAACCATGTATCATTTGATTAAATAATAACAATATTGCTTTTTTTCAGGCACCTCTTCTCACATGTGCAGAGACAAATGCATTCACCCTCTTCAAACAACAATAGGTGTACAACTTTTACAGTGGGAGCCTTTTAATATAATTACAATATCAGTGAGAACCCTCATATCCTTTAGTCAATTTTTATGCCTCTGGAGCAGCAGTTTTTTCCTTCAATTGAAATTGTTAGCATGAAAAATTATATGTTTTTTACAAATTATCCTTTTGGTTCCCAGTAGTCAGGGAATGCTATTGGCAGCAAGAGACGTGAAGAATGGGCGTCTTGCAGGTGGCTGTGTCAGAGAGACTAAAGGCCCTAACAGCACGATGCAGTTCAGTTTAAATCGCATGGAACTGAAAGCTCACTGCTCGACCATCACACGTTTGTGCCTGTGCAAGCACACAGAAACCCAAAAGCAGTACTGACACACATAGTTGCATATGCACACACAGAACTGATGCTAGGAATTCAAACAACAACAACAAAAAAAAAAGCACATCTGACAGTTGTAGACAGATGGTGACACAACAGACTCCCTCACAGCAGCCTGGCAGTGTGAGGTGGGATGTTTGGCCACTGGGCTACGGCTCTGTGAAGAAAGGAGAAATGAAATTGAAATTCCAGCCACTGTTAACTCTTACTTACCCCCTAATTCACCAGTTTGTCTCGAAATTGCTAAAGTCATAATGTATTTTCTTTCATAAATGCTTGTCATATTATAATTCACCCATAATGTTATTAAAATTTGTATTTTGAAATAAAGTGGTGAGATTTCATCAGGCTATTTAATTCTTTTGTGGTTTGACTACAGTAAGCACCATGTCAAATATAATCCTCATGCATGTACAGTATGACATGCATACTATACCTTAAATTAATGGCTGGTACAATTTTCCTTTATTTATAATTTACAGGTTAGTTAATCTACACCTTAATGACATTAACAATCCCACACAAAATAAGTGTTCATAATAAGAAAAAAAAACTCCATCCATCATGTATAATTGTCACATTAAGTATCCAGTAGTAAACCATATATATTGACACATTGGAACAGAAATAGCACTTTGGTGCGGATGGTTGAGGTGGAGCTAATTTTAACTGGTGTAAAAACTCTTGCACATGTGCCCCACACGTGTTTCCTCTTTTGTTTTTGTCTGATTAGAGCTTCTCTCAGCAGTGTGTGGGTGGGACCAGACTGGACTTGATTGACCTTTTTTTCACCTGTGAACGTGGCACAAGTTATACTTTTACTTTCCTGATTAGTACATGGACTTGACTGACCCTGCCTAAATCACAGCACTTTAGTTTGACATGGTCTAATCTTAGCCACAGTGAGCGCAAACATTCCTGTGAGCCTTTAATCCGTTTTTATAGGCTGATCATGTTTTGTAAGTAAAAAAAAACCCCAAAAACTACTATCCATCACTGTTACTAATGGATAGTAGTAAAAATTGATATTTAAAGTGACTAGATTGTTATATTTCACTCTAAAATATTACAGAAATACTTTTCCACCTTCACTGCTAAATGTACAAGTAAATGACTTTATTATCTAATTACTGCTTCAACTCTACAGGGAAAATGTGCAGATCCTGCTTATATTTAGTACCAATTTCTAAGGAAGCTTGATGGCCACACCACCCTGCCACCAGAGCTCACACCTGAATCAGTGTCACAAAACTGTGTCACACTTTTGTTGTCCTCAACATTTTGGCTTTTAGACACTTTCAATACAAAAATATAAACTGTGGCTTAAGTATCTGCAAACTTCCAAACATAGAGGAACAGTATTTATGAGGTGACTTCATCAATTGTGTTTAATTGTGTGTCAGAGTCATTGCTAATTTTTTATTTTTTTTTTTTACTTTATAATGTCTGAAAGTCCTTGTATTGAGGAACCTCTAATGTGAGTAATACCAAAGCCACTATCATGCTGCAGTAAACGCTGATGATGCCACTCTAAACCCACAACTAAAGATAATGAAGACAGAGGCAGAAGTTAACTAACGGAGCAGATAGAATTCTAAATAAGGCCTGTGGCTTTTTACATTAAACACATAAACACTGAGCAGCTAAATAGTAATAAAAGCTAAACTTGATGGAAGAAACAAATAAAACAGATCAGCAAAACCCAGTCGAAACGCAGAGGCACTGAAAATGTAGATGTGATGAAAGGATAAGTTCATAGCCCAACAGGTAGTGAGCCTTTAAGGCAGAAGTATCACGGTAAGATGTGTACAAGGCTTTAGGTCGAAGTGTCCCTGGGCAACACACTGAACCCCTAACAGCCCATTCACATCCCCAGCTGTGCAGTGCCGGTAGAAATTCGGGCGGGCATCCGGCGTAAAAACTGTGCCGAATCAACATGCGGACAATGATCTGCTTTGGCGACCCTGAACTCACGGGATAAGCGGAAAGGACAAAAAAAAAAAATTTGACCACACAAAAAGATTGCATGACCACCCTACATGAAACTTCATTAAGTCACGTTGTTTCAGAAATGTTTCCTGCTGATTTCGTGTTGCTCATTCTGCTCATTCATTTAAATCCATTTAAAAGTGACCTGATTTCATAATACAGACTTTACTGAACAATCTAACAACAATAGCAGCATTAAAAAATCTTGTATTCTGACAAATTGCTTAATGTTTGTGTTTGTGTGCGGCAGACTTTGGGAAGTACATGTGTGAAATCGTGACCTGAGGGCAGAGAAAGCAAGGAAGCACGTAGAAGATGTGGATGGTGACATAAACTAGGTAAAATAAATAATGTGTCTGTACACTAACCCATATGTGCACAGCACTAGGAGCATTGTAATCTGCATCTTCAGAAACAAAAGCTAGATGTTTAACATCCTCACTCACATGGAGGTGGTTTGAGAGATGACATCATCTACAAATTTACCAGCTAAGCTTTAGGAGTCAGCCGTCCACAACAGACCTAAACTAGTCATGTTACAGTCCCTGCACAAAACCATGTTTAACAAAATTTAGCACAAAAAACATGTGTCTTGTGGCAGGAAGAGCAACAAATAGCAAAACAACACACGCTGTCAACAATTACATTGCTAAAGACACTGTGCTAATTCAAGCAGTTGAAAGACATGGTTTCAAACTAATTTGTACACTTTAAATCCAAGATCAGCAATGCATGGCCGAAAACATTTCATACAGCTCTGCCTAAATGGACTAATTTATGTAGCCAAACTCAGTCGCATAAACTGCAGGTGGTTTAAACAGTTTGCCAACACTGTCTACTTATCATTATCAACAAAATCCCAGAAAATCTCATCACACACCTCTAATGTAAGGCAGGTCAGCAGTTTCCCTGATCACCTGAGTTTATTATTTCACATGATTCTAAGCCTTTAGTAAACTTTTTTTCAATGAGAATTACATTTATGGGGATGCTTTATGAGTAAATCTGGCTTCTATGAGAGTCATTGCCTTCCCAGCTGCTGACTGCACTGTTGTGGCTTCCGTGTGTCATTCGGTCTGTTAACAGTGTCATTAACAAGGTTAACTGTGATTTTGGCAGTTAACACAGGTGAAAAAAAATTAAGCAATCATCTAAATTGTCTAGATGTATGTCTCCACAATATATCTATATTCTGTACTCATTTGGCTGTCATTAATCGCTTGATCTGAATAGGGCTAAGAGTTTGATAAGTAGTGTGGTGTACAAATATAACAAGATTATGTGGAGCTCATTTCACACTGAAAACATCTTGTCTTTCACTGTGTCTTTTTCCATTTGAAAAGAGACTCATCACTAAATTAGGACACACACAAAAATATGAATCATCAGTTCCAATTCAGCAGCAGCGATACACTTTCTCCTTTGAGTTTCCTTTGGTTGCAGAACATTGGCTTTTTTTCATTTACAGGGAAATGGGGGAAATAGAGACAATGAATATGTGAATGTCATGAGGTAAACCCCTAAAATCCAAAAGAATACTACTTACATATTGCACTTGGATGATAGAAGCTGGGCTATAATTGGGTTCACGCTCCAACATTGTTGCTTCAGGTGGTAAAAAACAAATGTAATTGAGCGATGACCTTTACCTAGCAGCCTGCTTAAACAAATAGTGATTAAGTATGCCATTAAAAAAGACACAACCTCCATCTCTCACTGTCACTGTATATTACGAATAGTCACTTGTCGCTTTCTCATGCAGTTTTCAATTCTGTTTAGTGAATTTTCATCTTGTATCTTTGGTTCAATTTCTTCCACTTAGCCCCTCAACTGCATTCTCAGAAGGTTATGAAAAGGCTTCAATGGGTTTCCCTACTTTTGTTATTTTATTATCAGAAAGACAAGAAAATTGCTAATTATTTACTGTATGACTAAAAGATTAATTATTTCTTCAGTTCTACAGTAGGTTTTTAGTTGGGTTTTTACACAAGATTTGTTACATTTATGCTAATGAATTTTACTGATTGGGATATCATCACACCAGCCAATGGGCTGTTGTCAATTCTTACCAGCCCTTCCTGGACGGGTGAGTACATTCAGTGCTCCTCCCTGTCCTTTCCCACTAATGAAACTCTGTCACTGGCAGTGAAGGCAGCCCGTCCACATGGACCACCACGCTGCTTGATGTGGTGGAGTAATCGTGTTTTTCGGGGCCTACTGGGGTGCTGACTGTGGAAGCCGCTGCTGGATTAGAGGTGGCAGAGGGTTGTGTGAGTGAGAAATGAAATGCGATTTCCCGCACTCGTCGGTGGCTGACTATCAGGAGTATTCGAGCTAAAAAAACTATCCATCTTGTGTGTCTAAAGGAAAAAGAGCCATGGTGGATTTTTATTCACGATGAAAACAAGGTGTTCTCACATGATTTCCTGCCTATCAATGGCATAATGAAGGTTCAAGATGTGCTAGCTCAGGGGTTAAGGAATCAATTTATATAAAGGTTAAGATGTTATTTGGTTTTGAATCTGAAGGGCGGGCTACAGGGCTTGTTCATCTCCACTGCACATTGCCCCAAGTGCATCAGCGTGTCATTGTGACTTAACAATGACAGGAAAAGAGACAGGAAACTGAAAGAAGGGGACACAGAGATGGGAGAGGGATTGCAGGCTCTGTAACAGGCTTTAGTGATGGTGCCGGGCATGCAATTGTAAATTCATTCTTGTTCAGATTCAATCACCAAAGAACTGTGAGCTCAAAGCAGCAAAGAGGAGAGAAAAGAGAGAGAGAATAGTTTTCCATCTCTGTTAACGCTGGACCCATGAAATAAAGCATCTGGTTTCCAGACAGGGTCTCAGGTGTCCAGATGTGAGGGGCTGTCGGGGTCAGAGCAGCAGTGCACAGAGGAAGATGTGGTAAGGCAGGGGTGAAGGCCTGGGTTGAGGGGAAGTTGGTTTGGTTGCAAAGAAAAATCTTGTTGTTGAAGGCTTCCCCCTCCCCCCACCTCAGCCCCACCCATTTCACAGCATCCTTCTTGGCCTCACGCATGGCTGAGCAATGCACCATGGGATGCCATTATTGTGGCAGGCTCAGACATTCTGGTTTTCAAGGACGGATCTTTCCTCTGTTCCCATTACTAACAACATATAAATGGACAGACAGACAGAGCGAAACACACGACTTGGTCATTCTTAAAATGTGACATGTACACACTACTTTTGTTTTATAGCATGTGGAGTTATGAAGTATCAGCTTATAGTACATCTAATCATATTATGTGTAGTAGTTGGACTGTCTCTCAGTTACATCAGTACTATTTGTAATGAAAGTTTGGCTACAAAAGCTTTGGGGAAATACGTTTTTTTCTTATCAGCTAAGAATTTTAAGATAGCAATAACTATGGAAACTTTCTCAAAAAACACATTAGTAGTAGAAGATAGTTCACAGGAGACTCAAAAAGAAATCCACAATGAAGCAATAAAACCAAGACCAAAAGCATAAAAACATTAAGTATCACAGTGATGTCAGACAGACTGGTATATAAAAACCACAGAAATGTGGTTGAATATAAATTCACCAAAGTCAATTTAGTCACTTAAAAAAAGGAAACACAATAGAGGGAGTTGCTGGTTGCCTTTGGAGTTTCTTATCCTTTGAAATTACCAACACATTCCACAAAAAACTAAACAAATAAATGCGATAACTATAATTATCAAATGTGATAAAACCAAAAGTATTTTTTATTATTATTATTCCCCCAGCATGTGCACTATATCATGTTAGTGCATGATGCAATATTATGCAATTACTCTACTTTCTACAAAGTTACACTCTTGCCTTTTAAAGGTTATGAAAACGCTCCTTGAATGTCTGGGATTTGTGGTGTCACTTTGAATGAAAACTAACTGGTATCTAGTTTTTCCTTTGCAAAGCTGCTGACACAAAACACCACCAAATGTATCATCAAAACAGTGGTGTTGTTGTCGCTGCTAAGCATTTTCAAAGCTGACAAGCAAATGACAGCGGAGATTTTCAATTTGTTTGGGCAATTCTACTTGTATTGCTTTTGTCTGCTTCAAAAAAAATAGTGCACTGATGATTTTCCTGCTTAACAAAGAGAATATCAACTACAACATGCTCATACTTTAAATTTGCAGCACACTGCACTTTTCATTCTGTATTCTGTAAAATTTGAACAGTTTTGTAATTGTCAAAGCCACTCAACACACTGTTGGGAAGAAGCCGCAAAGACTTCTTAATCTACCAAAGTAGGCATTTAATTCAAAACTGTGATAGCATTCACGTCACTACAGGTCAATAATATAAAGGACTAGCATTTGTGGTGTTATAGCCTCGTCTTGTCCTATTGTTCATGGAGGTGCATATTTAACTTAAAATACACTACTTAGCCAAAAAAAAGTTATTCAACCCCATCTGATCTGAGTACTGAATGACCAGGTGGATTTTTTATTTCCTGATGGCCTGGGCACATTTCAAGATGACAATGCCAAGATTCATGTTGCTCAACTTTTGAAAGAGCAATTTAGGGAGAGAGTGAGACATCATTTTCAAAAACGGATTGACCACCACAGAGCCCAAATTTTAACCCAAATGAAAATCTTTGGGATGTGCTGGAGAAGACTTTATGCAGTGGTCTGACTTTCCAATCATGGTCATCATCATCATCATCAAAACAAAATCATGGTGAAAATGTAATGAAACTCTGGTTGGAAATAAATGTTGTGACATTGCATGAGCCCATCAAATGGACGCCATGGGGAATGTGTGTCATATTCACAGTGACATATTTTCATATTCTCATGGCATCTTGCTTACAGCCACACCACACTGAACAGACCTGATCTTGTCTGATCTCAGACACTAAGTAAGGATGGGCCTGGTTAGTACTTAGAAGGAAGACTGACTGCAAATTCCAGTTGCTGTGAGCTCTTTCATTTCGGGCAGCACAGTGATTGAGTGGTTACTGCTGCCACCTCACAGCTAGAAGGTTCCAGCTTCATAAGTGGTGACATCCAATGGATGAATGGATATAATAAGAATCCATCCAAATTTACAAGTCAAGCAGAAAGAATTATGTGTGTCGGTTAGATGTTGAACGTGGTTCCTGGTCCTCAGGTCCATTCGTAAACTCCTCTGCCAGTGAGCACAGAACAGAATCATTTAAAAAAAACTCTCATAATTTTAAAATTATTATTTTGAGAACATTTGTTGCAATACAGTAGAACAGTACAGAGGTGTTCAAGATGAAAAAGAAAACACCACAGAGGAGCTTACAAACAGCATAAAAACTAAAAAAAAAAGCAAAACACATCAGCTGTGAAGGTTGTGTGCTGTCTGCAGGTAGCAGCACAAGATCCCACTGACTGTAAATTGGTTCTGACAAGAGGCGATTATCACAGTTATCATGATTGTGGTTTTATTACATCATAGACACAAAGTATTTCTTATTTGATTAGAATGATAAAGGAACAAAGAAATTATACTTTATCAGCAGAGGAACTGCCTACATGTGTCACCATATGATGGTATGCTCACAGTGAGTGGAAAATTACAGTGGGGACAGATGATTTTTCATGCATTACATACATGTATCACTGCTAATAAACAAGTGGACACAAAGAAACAATGTAACGAAGTGTGAGCTCTAAACGATAGAAAGGTTTGGACTCATGATCAATCAATGTTTTCAGGTGATCACTGAAACTGTGTGGTACCAAGAAATTACATTTGTATTCATTAAATAGAATAAGAAGAAGAAGAAATGACTACAGAAAAACCTAAAACCAGTAAAATTCTGGTATCTGTCAACATTTTTTCACAGTGTCTCCAAAAGAAAACAGTGACATATTGCAACTGTGTTACAACACATGTAACAGCCACTTGGTGGGTACTATCACTGTGCCCTAACAGCCCAAACTCTTGCCAGAGCCACCTTATCTGCATCATCCAAAAGGTGGAGTGCTAGTGCCTAGTCACAAGTTTCTCCACTTACGGTTTGTCACAGCCTCTTAGCACTTCCTCTTTTGTTGTAATAGCACAGCAAGACTTCACAACTAGACTTTATTTGCCAGTGTGACTGAAGAGAGCACTGTTCCTCCAAAAGATTCCCGAGAACTCTTACCTGTATCCCATCAAATCTGATGTGCAGCATAACAGTACGACACTTTAAGCTGTGCAACTGCAGATAGACAAGAACTCCTCGGTGTTATGAAATCAAAAATTCCAGTATAAGAGATTTACAGAACTCCCTGCCTGGAAAGAGATCTACTATCCTAAGGCTTCATAACTCTGCCGTGTTATGCAAAGCAATCCAGATCAAAACAACTTTGTCACCTTTTTTAAGGCTATTGGCATCGTACCTGTCACTGCTCCAAGCCGCCTCCAGATACAGCCACAGCATCATCACTGTATTACTGACAGCTCTGCCAAACAACAGTTAGTCTCATCCATCTATCCAATATCATAACTACTTACACTGTTCAGGATAGTGTGGGGCTGTCATTAGGTAGGAGGCGGGGTACACCCTGGACAGGTCGCCAGTCTATGTCAAGGCCAACACAGACAGAGATACACAGATGGACAACCCATCGCTTTCACAGTCACACCTGTGGGCAATTCAGAGTCACCAAATAACCTAAAGGGCATGTCTTAAGCACAGGGAGAACATGCAAACTCCACACAAAAAGGCTGCAGCTGGTGGCTACATTTTGAAAAGTGGATGTTATTGCTTAAATAGACCTTGATCAGCCAATATTGAATGAGACATTAGAAGGAATGTGTTGGACCTGCACCGTACGTTTAGAGGAGAACAAGTTGAGTCGCTGACCGTCTCCAGAAATCTTCCCACGCTGAGGCTGAGGGGTTTTGAGTAAGCAGGCAAAAACAAGTTCTTGGCAAAGCTGTGACTGAAAGCTCATTGTGTTGTCGACCAACCTGTGTTGCTGTGGGTGTAAGACCCCAGTTTTCCATCGCTGTGACTGGTTACTCTCAAAAAATGATCTCTGCTTTTACCTTTAACATAAAATAAAAATGAGTTGTTGCAACCTGACAGGTGCCCAAAATCTTCCTGGTTTTGGATACTAAATTTTGTGTTTCGACAGTATTCAGTGAAATTCTTACACCTAGAGACTGTACAATAAAACGGTGCATATTCTCATTGTATCATCTACAATACCTCGTGTATTTTTTTTCCCCCGTCTTAAAATTTGTTACACTTTTGATGATATTTTCACAAATGAGGAATCAGGAAAATTCTGAGGAATTTGTTTAGTAGTTCTGATTAAAACAAGCCTCCTCTGTCATTTGGAACTTGTTCGCTAACTAATCAAACTTAAGTCAAACATCTGTGACTTGCAAGTTGTGTTGGAAACTTGCACCTTCAAACCGTCAAAACACAATTTGAATTTGCTCCACCACCTCATGCACAAACACCACCATGGTGACATCATTGCATCATTGGTGTTAAGCCAACAATAGTAGGTAGTTCAGAATTTTTTTACCAGTGCTACTTAAAATAAGAAAAAGAATTGTGGTACACACAATTCATACATGTGATACTGATGTAGAGAAAACAATTCATTAATGTTTTTTAGCCCATTTGATGATGGTCAAGCTTATGATTTACCTTGTTACTTTAATATATTTTTAGGTCTTTATCACCCACACCTATCTGTAGCCACAGGAAATATTCTCAAGGTGCAGCCTCAGGGGGTTGAAGTGGAGGGGGGATACTGCAGTGACTCACCTGGGAAAGATGTGCGTGTGTGTTTGTGTTTTTGTGTGTCACAGCTGGAGCCACAGGCTTCTTCTGGTCAGATGTAATCAATATCGACACACACCTTCTCTCTGGAGATGGGAAGATAAAAAGAGAAAGTGAGAGACAGAGAAAGGAAAGTGTGATCTGGCATTTTCCTCCCTGAGATCAGAGACTTTGTGATTGTCCTCCCACACGTGCACACACACGCGCACACACATACACACACACACAGACGCACATGCACGCACACACACACACACACATATACAATTGACTAATTAAAACAAAGAGAAACCTGTTACTCATGCAGACACACACACTCAATGGCTCAGAAACTATTAAATGTATTGTCATGTTATTTTCGACATGCATGAATGATCCTCAGAGGATGTGCCCAGATGACATCTGTCTTTACCTCTAGTGTAATTTTTTTTTTTTTTTTCATTTTGATTTTGTGCTTTTGATTTTTAAATACATTGCCATGGAATTTGGTGCAAGTGTGACCTTTTTTAATTCAACCTATTTTTGACCTTCTGCCTGCTAATAACCAGCCTTACTGCTCGACCTATTTCCTTTGTTTGCCTGTATTGTCTTCAAACTTGATCACTGTCACCGTTAATCTTGTTAATTCCCTGTATTTACCTGAGTGTCTGAATATGGAAAATACATGTAACAAAAATATTCTCACAACCATCACTGTGTTCAGAAAACCGTGGTCCGTCATAAATCTGTTTTCAAATATAATAAAAAATATAATACAGTTGAATCAACCACCAAACACACACATCCAGTTTTTTCCTCACCTGCTCCCTGTCCTCTCCTTTTTCTTCTCCCCCAACCCATCAACGCAGTGTAAGCCCTTTTCCAGCATGGAGCCAAAGAGTTAGGTGATGCCAAGCTGAGTCCCTTAATAGCCCCACAGCTCTCTAGCATGTTTCCAGTGCCAACCATGCTGCGAATGACAACTACTGCATTATGATGGTGGTTCCTGTCTAGATATGTGGTCCACTTCCTGTCCTGTATGTCTAAATGAGCTGAAACTGGTCAGATCTTGGCTATCAGTCCTACCTGTGGTGAGGAAAGCTGCATGTGGTGTATCGGAGCCGGACCTGTAGCTTTCTGTGATTAGTTACACAGAAAGTAGCTACAATATGAACATAATATTATTTGCATTGTGAAATGTAATCTAAGATCTGTATGTTTGTGTCACACCTCTGCTATAATTAACTAGACTACTCATTTTAAAAAATGTGAGGTAACCCAATATTTGTGTCAGCTGCAAAGAGAATAATACTGCATATGTTTGACAGTTGAATATTTCTGCTGTAAGAAAATACAACCTGCCTCACGACTATGTTTTGATTTTTTTTTGGTATCTATTTCTATAAAAAGACTTCAAGCAAAGCCATGCTTGGATTTCTGATAAACGACATTGTGTGTTCACGTTCATAATACAAAAGTGCTAGGCAGGTGAAAGGTGCAGTTAACAGTACAGCATTTGTTCTAAGGTCAGTATTTGAAAAAACAACAATAGTCTGATTAAAATAAAGGAGGGTTGTCACTTTAAAGGCAAGAATCTTCTCATCGTCTTCAATTGCAGTTCATAATGTATTTTGAAGGCTGACATTTTGGCCTGAAGGTGGTCCCAAAATTAAGCTCACAAGTGTCTAAAACAGAAAGGTTCATCCTCTTGGGAGCATTAATGGTCACATTTTGATATTTATTTATGTAAACAGGATACCAAAGGGGTCCCCAAAACCATCAGGATCTTTGTCTTACAGTGAGATGGAAATCAGGATATCACCATTGGACTAACTTTGGAATAATGGAGAGAGGAGAGGCCGACTGTAAAGTGCTTTGCATAAATGTGGTCCATCAGATAGAGGTCAAAAGTCAACAAAATGATTAGAAAATCAGCCTTAAAGGCCCATGAATATACATTTTACAGCCAGTAGAATTTAAAGCCTTAAAATAAAAAAATCTGAATTGACTTTTCGTATCGGAAAAACGCCCCAAAACATCGCACTGATAACCCTGCTCCAAATATGATAAAATAAGAAGAAGTCATGTTCATCACGTTAGAAATCATCTTGACCACATCACGACCACAGCTAGAAAATATGATTTTATGTTACACTATATGCAGTCTCTGACTATAGTGTGGGAGGACTCAACAGCTCCAGGATCAGTCAGAATATAACTAATATAACCTGCCTCAACTCGCCTTAGAGGCATCCAAAACACCTATAAGAATGTTAGTAGTGTGTATTTGCATATATTCACTGCCTCTTAACAGTGTACATGTGAAACATTTCTGTCCGAAAAAGATTAAATAAAAATACTATTATTGGACTCTGAGTACTTGAATTGTAGGATACTGGAGACATACTGTACATTTGTTAAAAGCAAAAACTTTAGGCACTGAGTAGTAGGAGTAAGGCCATGCCTCTCTCCTCCACATCCTCCCCTCCTCCCCTCATTTCCCAGTAAAGCAGCAGGGCTGCACAGTAATGGATAAAGCCAGAGTGCCTTACAAGCTCTGCGGGGGCTGATGGATTCACCTCTCCTCCTCTGAGTCTGATCTGACCTCAGGCTCCGTGTGAACCACCGCGTCCCCACAGCCAGAGCTCCACAGCCCTGCATACAGGAACACGTAGCCCTGTGGCCAGGACACATGCATCTCCTGAAGGATTTGGAAATGTGCTTTTTTAAATGAAGCAGTTTTTATTTTAAACCTTCACTTAACCTTCAGGCAGTCACTCTGAGAGTACAACTTTCTATTTCAAGCCTTTCAAAACTTAAACCCATGACTAATATTTTCCACTGTGCTAAGAGTAGAGCAAATGAGATAAGATTCATGTAGTTGTTCTAAAGGTTTCTTTTGTTCTTGATTCCTATCGTGGAGATAAATGGGGGAGTACTATACCTCTGTACCAGGTAATATCAGAACTGTCAGATTCTTCACAAAACAAAACTTGAGGTACTACACAAGCTCCTAAAATTTAAAAAAGGTTTGTTTTTTCTTAGTGTTGCCAGTATCACCATTGTTAGTATCAAATAGATAAAAGACACTTCTGTATTTCAATGCAGTGTAACAGTTACATTTTGAATGTTGTAGTTTTCATAAATCTTAATTTTAGCTTTGAATATTTTGGTATTTAACTCTGTTCTCCAGTGGCCACGGAGTAGAGTAGGTGTTTTTTTAAATTAGCCATTAATGAAGACAGAGCAAAAATGGTTCCACTGACTGTGCACATAAACAGTTCAGGGATTTTATAGTGAGAGGCAAGAAGAGCGAGAAGTAGCCAGTAGGACCTTATGCAGACAACCAGGTGCTGGAAGCCTGTTAGCTGACGTGCTTTATTCCAGTGCTTCTCTTCAGCTGCAACTGACAGGTTCAACAAGCACAGACAGAACAAGTGTTTTTGAAATCAAAACTAAGTAGATCAATCAACGTGAGAGATTTTGTCTTTTTTTGTTTGTTTTTTGGCTGTTGCTGCCCTGGCTTCCATGTTCAGCAAGTTAGCTATCACAGAAAATCCAGATTTTACCAGTCACACCTTGTTAGGTCATTCATGTGGAGCCCAGTATTTGAGCCAGCCATGCTCAGCCGGTCGTGATGATGGGTGCGCTCATACAGCAGCAGAATAAAATGAGGTGGCCAATGGTGAAATGAGGGATACACAGGATGGAGAGATGCTGCCCCCTCCTGACTGTGGCTGATTCTTTTGTTTACAGTATAATTCTACATTTGACAAAATTGATCTTACAAACCTGATCATTTGGTCAATTTGATGAATTACTTGACTGGTTAACAACTTCACTTAAGCACTGTTTCTCTCAGTCCCCACAGTGTTACACTCACCAGAGCATATTTATGACATGTAACCAAATTAGTGACATTACCATAGTTCAAGCTTGATCCTTCGTAACTGATATTCTGATTTTCATTGAAATTTGTAATCACAGGAAAGAAGTGATACATGTTGATAAAGTGGAGACTTTCTATTTTATACAGACACTATTTTTGCTTTGGGTTTCCCCATAAGAGAGAGTATAAGACTGAGGGAGATGGAGAGAGCCCAAAGAGAGATGGGTATAAGGCAATGACAGTGGACAGGCGTGTAGGCAGAGGAGATAGATTACAGGAAAAGATGTAATTGAGACATAAGGCTGCTCCATCGTCAGATAATAATCTCCATTTAATGAAATAAAGCATTTTAGTACACAATGTTGTAAAACTACCTGTTTTACAGCATCGATCATAATTTATTTCGACTCTTTTTTTACTCTCCTGCAAGCAGTTAGAACAAATAAAGAAATGGCTTCTGCATGGTTTCTGCTAGATGTCAGTTTCACCCGGCCAAAAAAGGGGAAAGACACTGTTGTGGTTAATTTTAGCGGATATCGGTTCAAAGCAGCAAGTGTAGGACTGCAGTCAGCTACCACATGGGGTCAGCATTTCCTTAAAAATTGTTAGTTTGTCTCAATGGATGAGATGCATTTTATGAAACTGGGATCCACTTAATATTCATCCTCAACTTCTTAACACAACAAAAGTATTCTCTTGAAAATGTGTTATCATTTTTATCATTTGCTTAGAAACTTGTCTTAACTCTGAACGCACATTTTCAAAACAGTTAACACAAAGGCCAAAACAGAAGAAACCTTTGCTAGGAAATCTTTCTTTTACTGTATTTGAACAGGCCACCCCCCAAAAAAGTGCAGCAGGGTTTGCTATCTCTAGAAAGTTCTCCATGGGATATTAGGATATTGATGAATGTTTTTTGTGTTTTGTTGTCTATTGTGCAATGGCTGATTGAAATATTAAAAGTTTGACAAAAAAGTTGTATTGTTTAATGGGCAGCGAGCTGTCGACTGAAAGTGTGACGTCAGTGTGTCTAAGCAAAGGAGAAAAGCTAATGGAACAATCTCATCATATTTTCAGTGATAACTGAAATGATCAACACAAATCTGTGCTGCCTGTTGTGATCTTTTGGTTGCCTTGTCTTGGCTTTACCTTTAATACCAGGATTCCCTCATCCATTCTTTATTTAGATGTGACATAACCCATTCAGTACACACATGAAATGGTCTTTTTACCATGCAAGAGAAAACACGTGAGCTTGACATAAAAATCACATAAATTCAAATTGTAACAGATGGAGCTACGAATAACTGAATCACCACATGTCCCTTTAGAAGAAACTGTGATGGTGGTGAGTGAATGATCTCCCCTGTTCTGCATGTTTTTCAGCATGAAAGTCTTGCAGATGACAGACAGCCAGAAGGCTGTGGATGACTCATTGTCATTCCCAGCCTCATTTAATAGTGCTGAAAATACCTGCTTCACCTCTACAATACCCATCCACCTTCCAATATACACCCCAGGTCCCACTGGTTGTTCCACCCCCAAACAAACATGCAGTGGAAGAAATGTTTTATTCAGTGTTGTGTACTATGGTGGCAAGATCTGTCTGCATGTCTGATGTTGAATTTGAATACATCTGACACGGCGATTTGAATGACTTAGTTTAAATGAGGATGGGTTTGTGATGCATGCCTCCTCTCTGTGTTACGATTAATAGCTGTTTGTTTAACTGTCTGGAAAAAAGCGTGATTTCGAAATTGATTTAAATGCCAGTAAGGTGTGAGGATGTTTTCATTTTGCCTTTGGAAATGGCTAGTGGGCTGTAGCTCCTCAGGATCTAAGCTTTTGTCAAGCTTGTGCCAACACAGGCCTGGATTAACATTTTTGGGATGGTGAATTGCAGATTCCTCTTTGTGCATTTTTCAGTCTGGCCTAACGTGGACGCCTGCCAGAAAGGCCCACTTGCACAGAATCACAACAGTCCAAAAACTCTCTGCAGTGATATGAGGCTGCAGAGGGACCATCTGGCATTCAGAGGCTTCCCCTTGATATTTTAAATTAGAGAGGTTTAGTTACATTGCCATGACACCACAGTGTACTCTTGCGGCCTGTGTCTGTGGTGTGTCCTCGTGTCTAGCTTCATGCTTGGCTCGCGTTAGTCCCTGCTAATACACAGAGACGCACACATAGCATTGGCAATCGCACAGTGCGAGGCTCACCCACAGCCACAGGATGTTGTCTTTCCCAGTAAGTGAGGATTTCCTGGAAGCCATGCTCGGCTGTGAAGCATCTGTAACGTGTAACAAGACTTTATAGGGCATCAGGGGGAGGGAAAGAGTAGCATGCTCGGTTTGTTCTTCCTGACGCCACATTTGCCGCGGTTCAAATACAATCATGACCGTTGGGACATGGCATGGAAACACAAACAAGAAGCCACTCACGATTGGCTGGCACGATGAGGTCGGCTGCACAATGCAGTCAGCAGCTGCGGTACCTCTTGCGTTGTGCAGTGTTCTGTTTGGATAGTGTTCAGCAGCACAGGCGACGGTGGATGCAGCCAAATCTGAATCGAATAAGCTTAGAGAAGAAGTGAAGCATGAAACACAGAACTTTTTTTTTCCATCGGGAAGAAAATTTTCTATTTGTATTTAAAGAGTTAGAACAAAAACATTCACCTTGAATGACCCCAGAATAAGTTGATCAACAACAGCACAAGCAAATGATATAGTGAGTGGAAAGATCAAGACCACAGTAAACAGGCAATAAGCATTTACCCTGACATACCTGTCTGTGCCTACAATGATCTATCTACCACATATTTGATCATCAAGAGCCTGAGGATTGTGCCATCACGTATTTGCATTACTAGTATTTATTTTTTAACAGTACTTACTGAACCAACAAACAAACAGTCACATAGCCACATTGTCAGTCTCACACCGGAAACCACACGCATCACAAAATCAGGAAGTGGAAAGCAGCTCCCAGCATCCTTCTCTGTCTCACAGAGGAAGCGGTTCAGACATACAGTACAATATAAGCAGCGTCTGTTTGTGTCTACTGCATATGAACTGAAACTGTGTATGTATTTAAGCAAGCTCAGTCGTTTTCACTTTAAATTTGAAAGATAGTTGCACTAGAGTTTGTTTCTAATAAAATACCTTCTGTGAATATTTGGTGTCTGGTAAATGTCACTTTCTATGAAACATGTAGAAACTGTATTTTTGGTTTGGTTCTTTAAAACAAGTAAAAAACTCTGCATATGATTGTAAAAATCGAACTCTAAGTAGATTTATAAGATAAGTATATTTCAGTTTGTCATACAAATGGAATTGAGTGGCACTTAACACCTAGTCAAAACAATTGATTTTTTAAACATTTTAAAAGTCATCTGTACAGCCATCTGTTAATGAAAACACAGTATATGACAAGAGGGAAAGAACCAGAAGAAGGCATGTTTCATTTCACATGTTGTCTCTGTACCTCAGCAAGTCTTGCACGTCTAGTCAAATTCAACTTACACGTGGTTTTGGATGTGGTTTGTTTGAGCTCATAAGACTATTTGTGCTTTTAGTTCATTTCTACCTTTAGTGACTTTGGCAGAAGGGAATCACCTCCTTTCTCGAGAGGATTTATAAACATATCCGACCTTCTATTACATTTTATTCCGTCATACTTTACTAGTTTATTCCACCATAACTTTACCCCTGCATTACCTTCATTTAATTCTGTTCTGTCATGTGAACATTTGCCATTACACAATGTTGCTCTTTTCTCCTTCCACCATCACTGTCGCAAAGCAAAGCAGAGTGAACAGCAGCAATTTGGGTTTAAAGGGGGCCACAGCAAAGCAGAACCTATAAAGTCATCACAGCACCAATGAATCTCTGTGCTCTGTTGGCCCTCACACATGAGGAGCGACGGAGTGGAAAGGACAGCTTTTTCTTTCTCGGCGACTGGAATGAAACCACAGCATGTAGTGAGATGCATGGCCTCCCACAATCCACTACAACTCCATTACTTAGCCAAGAGTTTGCTGCACACAACGTCTCCACACAGCATGTAGACACACTCATTCCAACCCTATAAACCAGAGGAGAGGAGTCATCAGCACAGAGAGAGATTTACAATGGCCTCTCCCAGGGCCCCAGACAGTTATAGATCCCTTTACCTTTCAAGAGCAATTTCACCGCAAATAGGATTAAAACTAATGGCGTTTGACACCACCAGGTCCAGGACATTGAATCCATTGAGTTTTATCGCGCTGACATTTCAAAAGGTTGGACTGTGTGTGCAGCAGGCTGCGCTGAGATGCAGAGCTGGGTGACATATAGAGGACCCTGGGGACCCAGGATTTTACAGCCAGTTCTGGAGTTGCTGCCCCTCCCTTTCCTCTGCGCCCGCCACCCAACCAGTTCCATTACAGCAACTTTTATAGACATTAAAACCCAAAGACCACAAATCACAACACCACGGTACACATTTTCCACTCGTTTGCAGACGGAACATGTTGTTTTTCTTTTTTGTTTCACGGATAGGGGCCCTTTGGCACAGCCATGCAGTGAATATGTAAGCAGTCGTGTCAGTGGAATGATGCTCATTATCTCAGTTGTGGGCAAAGTAATATTCTCCCTGTGTGATCTGTTTATTTCATGAAGGTAAATTAAACCAGGGAATGATTTTCTTCCTCTTTGCCGTTTTAATTTCAATTTGTATAAACAAGACTCTTCAAGGTCAGTAAATGAAACTGCTGTGTTATGAATGTGAATGGAGTTTGTTGCCTCGGGGATCCTGGGCTATTAAAATGTGCTCATTGTACACTACTTGACCTGAATAACAATTTTAGTGTTGCCTCATTTAATTCTATGACTGACTATACTCTTTTCTCTGTCTAACATGTAGTTTGTTTGCATCCCACACTGATCTGTTGCATCATTGTTAAATAGTTATTGGCTATTGTCCTCGAAAGTGTCTCCATTTTTACTTTTGTTTCGCTTCCGTGTTAAACATACACAGCTCAGCCACAACATTAAAACCACCTGACCAATATTGTGGAAGTCCCCCTTGTAGGCGTCTCAAAGCCATTACTGGACAGGTTTTGGCCTGGACCAGTGCTCGTTATCTTGCTGAAACAGACCCCTTCCACCAGGTAGTACCATTGCCCTGAAGGGGAGTCTGAAACAATGTTTTGGCCAGTGAAATGTGACAAAGTAAAATCTGAACAAATTCCAGGACACAAGGAGCTCCAGTAGAACACTGTCCAGAGCATTGTACTACCCCTGCTGGCTTGCCCCTTTCCCGTAGTGCATCCTGGTGTCATGTCTTCCCCAAGTATTTGATACACACAACTCAGCTGTCTACATAATGTAAAGGAAGATGTGATGCATCAGACTAGGCCATTGTCTTCATTACTTCATGGCTCAGTTCTGATGATGATATGCACATTGTAGGGTGCTTCTGTGCTTGACAGGGTTCAACAACAAGACACAGGACTGACTCACAGAAAACCGGGTTTCAACTCCAGTGCAAGATGTTGTACACTTTAATGATAATCGGTGTACAATGCACACACATGGTTGTTATAGTAAGGAAGTATGCATGAAGACATACAACGTCGAGACTTTGAGGATTTTAGCTCCTAACTTAACCTTAGTCTGAACTACTTGTGCCTAATCCAGTTGTTTTTGAGTATAAAGTCAGTCACACCATGATGGTTCCACAACTGTAACAGAGCATGTCGTGGCGAGAGGTCAGACAAGCAGGCACAACCATGGCCTCAAATAATAGCACCAAAGGGTATGTGTGGCATCAATATGAGACGGCGATATTTGACACCATGGAAGGAGTCATTTTCTGACACTGTTGGATGAGAACATATTTCATATTTCAGCAATTGGTGCCACTGTAGTTCTTCCGTTGACCCTGTTGCCCTGGACCAGGTTTGCTGACCACTGCAAATTGGGAATAATGTATCCCACCCTTCTCGTTAGTCCACTGTAATGGGATGATCAATGTAGTTTCAATTTTGTAGCTGATTCTTGTATAAATTCTGTAAGATTTTAGTGAATCCATAAAAGTCTGTAAATGAAACACATCATACAAATGATTTCCTTAATTTATGGCTTTGTCTGCTGTAAAAAAAAAAAAAAAAAAGCACAGCAGTCATCTTTATTAGGTCGTCCTGGCAGAAACAGGGGCAAAAAACGCCAGCTGAGATTGAAAACATAATTAAATTTACATACTGCTTCAAGGCCCCCCTCCCTCTGCTTTCACTTCTCCCATCCAAGCTTGTAAACACCACTTTTCAGAAATCATTACTTTAGCACACTAAACACTTTACAGCCCAAGAACAAAGCCAGTTGGAAAAACAGGAATACATTAGCAAGCGACACAAGATTATGAGCAACATTTGCGAGGTGGCTGTGAAATCATGAAGCAAGGACGAAATATCTCCGCCGGTGGACTGTTCAGAGCTGGCAGTTAGCCGCTGTGAATGATTGAACAAATATTTGGAGTTATTAGTTCTGCTACATTTTCTTCGAGAATGAGCGGTGTGGCAGGCCCAGGATGACATAGTTTATGCTACTGTTAAAATCTCTCTACCAGCAAGTGCTTCACAAATATAAGTGAAATCACTTCAGAATCACTCTTGTGTATTCAAGAGACAATTTGCTTCTACGTTTCAGGCAGGGCTCATTGCATGGCTGTGGACTCAATGAATATAAAATGTTACTGGCCAGTGTATTGCTGCAGGTTCAGTGCCCCCAATATGACTACACCTCAAATGTGTATAATCATTTCAAGTGGCCCAGCACCGCTCCATAATACCTTATTACAGATTTACCGAAAGTGAACAATTAACTGTTATGACTCCACGGCTTTTATGCACGTGACAGCGTTTAAAGGTTAGTACAACCAAATTATAAAACACTCCACTTTTTTCACTCAACTTTGGTGAATATATAACATTGAGTGGGCTGAGAAGAAGGTTTCAAAACCTTGATAAGTGAAACCAAAACCATGTGTAAATCATAACCATCATGCATCGTTTTTTAGTCTCTTTCAGCTTATCCTATCTGCTCAAAAGAGCCACAGAAGATTTTGTGATTCACACATTCATATGGCATGGCTTCTTTTTTTAACCTCACCTGAGGCAACTCTACCTAATTTTGCCAGGCTTGGGATCAACGCGGATATGTGCACATTGTGCAACCTCTTTATCTGGGCTCGGGAAGCTTTTGAAATTAGGCCACAAACTGGCAACCCGGCAGTCAAGGGACGCCCACTCTACCAACTGAGCCGCTGCTGTTCCCCATGTGTGATTCATAGCCATCGTGCTACATGCCATCTTTATTTAATCAGGTTAGTGTCACTCAGACGCTACGTCTCTTTTGCAGGAATGCCCGGATCACATCCGCACAGTTTATAAACTTTTACAGTTGAAAATTGCCCAGGGCAATGAGGAAGTGGCAAGTTTATCACAACCCGAGGCAATTTTGCCAGTACAAACCATTGAACTGGTGACATCCTCGTTCTCTTAGTCCACCATTGCGTAATTGATAAATTCTTCATATAAGAAAGCTTTGACATGACATCAAACCACTAGAGGATAGGAAGTGTTCTTGTTGGTTGTCACCTAAACAGACATCAGTTTACTTACTTAGCTTACAAATTGAGCCTGCGTGTCTGAATAAGGTGTAATTGATTCAATATACCACTAATGTTTTTCTATGATATGAAGCACTGGAAATCCAAATTGCACAGGAACTGATTAGTAGGTAGGAGACAAATGGGCCCTCGTGCTGCCATGGCAGAGTGCCTCTCGCAGACTCACACTGAGGTAGCAGCCGAGGCTTTTAAGCCATTTTGCTATTAGTTTGTAAGTGCCATTAAGAGGCTCTTTTGAGATTTGCTCCCGATTTGGCTGCAAACAAACAGGCTCGCTGTGCTGGAAATATGTGAGAACATGTTGCTGTCTCATCGCCAGACATGGCCTGATGGCTCCCTCATGGCTGTGCACTGCAGGCTCTTCTGAGATGTGTTGACTTGAAAGAGAAGTCTTAATCCCCAAGTAATGACAAGCACTAAATGCAGCCCTCTGCGTCATTATGCTGCAGCTCTGCAAACACCACCCAGCTGTCTAATGGCATCTCGGCAATGGCAACACTTCAGCCAGAGTGAGGATGTATGAGTAAGAGGCAAGCACCATTTACCATGCTTCCACATGGAAAACTATGGCTGCTACTATTCCCCATGTGTACGGACACTTTACTGTTTCATCTAGCATGGAGTGCTGCTGCTGGTAACTCATGCAGCACGTCGGGGAGAACAAATGTTCTCATTCAGGAGCACCCAGAGGGAGCTTTGTTTCAACACCGGTGGTTTCAGATCACAGGAGAGTGTAGCTGGTCAGACGGACACTAGGTGGCAGTCCAAGTCTTCCCTCTTCATCCCAAACGATGATGTAATCCTTTTCAGAACATTATATCACATGGCACAAACAGGCTCTTTGCTCCACTCCGTGTGGAAACACGCTGATTTCCACTGATTGCTGATACCATTGTTGCAGTTATCTCCTGCACCTACGTGGTTATCATGTATTCATGGGAATCCTCACAGTGTCTCTTTAATGAAATCAAAGTCTGAGCTGATTCTGCAGCGCGGTGCTGACACAAGCTCTCCCAGCCGGCCACATATCCACCGTCACTGCTCTCTCGTGGATTTTAAATATGGCTGTGACCTTAGCAGTAATAAAAAGCAATTCTCACAGCACTAATCCTCTCCTCTGGTCTCACCAGCTCTTAACCTTTTCTGCCATAGAATAAGCGAACTGAGCTTTGAAAATGTGAATATGCAACCCCCCCCCCAAATCACTCTCCCCTCCTTCTATCCTCTGTAAAAAAAAAAAAAAAAAAAGGCCTAATAATATTGGCTTCGCAGCAGACAGATTGCAGCAAGAGGAGAGCATCTGCTGGAGGGAGAAACAATATGACGGCTTCCTCCCAGGGGAGCAGTGGCTGTAAAAGACAATCAGAAAGAGACAGAGGGATGGAAACAACCAGGCCTTCTTGGAGAAACATGTAAGCATCCATAACCACAGCTCCCGCGGGAGGGTGTAAAGCGTGAAGGGAGGGATACTTTTTTTTCAAAGGACTGTCAGTGTGTGTACTCTTTTTATAATGCATGCCACCACTAGTATTTACCTAACAATACAAGTAAAACAATACAGTTTCAGTCTATGTTTATTTGAAAGAGATAAGAATATGTCGACAACAGGGGAAAGAAAAGTACGGCTGAATTAGAGCTCTTTAACATTGTTTTGCTTGAAAAGCTGTTGTTTTTACAGAATGAAGTGGTGTAAAATAAGCCATGTTCAACTGCTTCATTACAGGTCAAAGGTCTCGAGTGAAAAGTGGTTCCGATTTCTACTTGGACTGTTGTGGTGGGAGGATAGTATGAGGCTGGAAATCCCGGCAAACTGCCAGCTGATAATGGAGCATGTGATGTCAGAGCTGCAGCTAATGCACTTCATGCTTTTTACTACTATTGTGCATGCACAGGGCTAGTGAGCTGGTTCAAGTGTCTTTAAGTGTGTTTGTTCAAAGTCACTTAGAGAGGGAAAAACATGGAGGACAAGATGTAGAAGAAAAGATAGCTTGTGGTACAAACTGGCTAAATGGAGCAAATCCAAAAACTGCAGTGCTGTCAGAGGAGAGGCTGCAGAATGAGACTTGCTTAACTTGACTTTATTTTTCAGCACGTGTCTTGTGGTTTTCACTTCTTCTGAAACCAAGGAAATATTCTCTTTTTTCATTCTGTAGTCAATGAAACTTGAAAAAAACCACATCGACATTGTATTTGACCAAAAATGAGGATCTGTCACCTAGAGATTATCAACATTCTCACTTCTCTTGCTTATTTGCTTTGACTGGAAGTAATTTTCTGCCAAATTTTCACACATCTCGTTTTTATATAGATGGCAAATATAAAAACAACATACTGTCCCTGACTGGTATTACATACTGAATCAGACTTGAGTTGAACTGGGTTCTAAACTCTGTGCAGGGCCCCTGACAGTGAACCTCCTTCCCTGGGCAGTTTAGCCAGAATAATATGGCAAGACTGTCACATGACATCAAGTCTCACATGAATGAACTAATAACTTAGCAGTACCTCAGATGCAGATGAGTGGCACCATTTACAGACAGTGTGAGTGTTTTACAAACCTGCTAAATGAAGTTTGCAGGTAGAGTCCTGATTGTGAAAGCATACAAAGCTGTTTTTACAGATACAAAACTCTGTTTGCAGCATTTCACAATTTAATATACCATAGAGATAGATCTCGTAAAACACACAGAATACAGTCATGGGAAATGCTACTATGTACATGGATTCCATTCAACAACTTGTTTATACATGTTTTTATTAATTCATTAAATAATAAACCACTTCATTTT
The DNA here is from genome assembly GCF_033026475.1 of Channa argus. Lineage (NCBI taxonomy): Eukaryota > Metazoa > Chordata > Actinopteri > Anabantiformes > Channidae > Channa > Channa argus. The sequence continues at coordinate 21,616,329 of NC_090207.1, forward strand.
TTTGCATTTTCTGCAAGGATTCCACTCCTTTTTTTTAACTTTCGAGTATTTTAAATTATTGTTTGCACAATGTTAATAAGTTTAAATCACTGTGTGTTTGAAGTGTAAAAAAAAAAAAAATCTCCCTCCCTATCTGTGTGTGTGTATCAATGGCTTTCCCTCTCAGTGGGATTCACCACCCACAAAGGTTAATGAGCTTAAACACAGCTCAGAGTGAGCTCATTAAACAGACCACAGAGACTGAGAGGGAAGAGGAGAGGGAGGACGGCTGAGGAGGTACAGGGAATAAATGTGAAGGTGGATTTTGCTGCCACAGTGAGCGACTTCGCCGTTGGTTTAATTGTTTACAAAAAAAAAGCCAAAACAGTCATAAATACAAAGTTAACTGCCATTTCTTTGTGTGAGCTTGAAACAAGGCATAATGTGAGTAGGAATCATTCATAAGTAGGTAGGTTGGATGGGAACAAACACAGAGAGTGACTCAGATGAGCTGGTTGTCTGCCTACATTTCTCCTCCAACTGTTCTGGCTCCACTGCCACTGGAGCTATAGCAGATGCAGAATGTGGAGGAGGGAGAAGCAGAAACTTTTTCCCTTATGTTAAGTCTCACTTTCAGAGCTGGAAATTTGGGATAACAGGACAAAACCCCAGTTAGTTGGATTTCGCATGGAGCAACAACTAAAATATGACTGAAATTTTATGTGGTTTAAAAGATTTGTAAATCGATATTCATGAGCTCATAATTCAGGCTTGACATTAGTTATCCATGTGCTTGGATCTCCATGTAAGTGGAGGGATTTGTGCAGAGACAACATGGCATCATCACAACTGTTAGAAACTTAGTGTCAAGTCCATCTGTTGTGCATTTGTTTGGACTGTTGATTGAATGTAACGACGTACAGGATAAATGTCTGTATAGGAAGAAACACAGCACTGAATTAATATATAATCATATCCAAATTCCTAGTCCTGGAGGTAAATAACTCATATGCTGTGTCAGTACTCAGACTGGAGAGATTTGTGGTTGACTTTCATTTGGTTTTGAAGACATGGGACCAACCTGGGAGTTGCTCTCTGGGACCTTGGACAAGAGTCGGGTTAAGAAATCCCTTGAATGATAAACTTACAGCAGAGGTTCATTATTTCCTACTATATTGTATACAATATGGGCACAACATGAGTCTGGGATCTAATAATTGTTCCACGATTTTGTCTGATAATAAAAGATTACTGAGTAAATCAAACTAAGTCATTGTCAGCTTAGTCAATATGAGCTTGTCACTGGTCGATTTACTTCTATGTTGCACTGCACTATACTGAAAAGGTTTTACGTCTGTGTATTTGTTCAAGTGACCTCACAACAAGGCGGGTTTCACATGGAAAGGCATACAGGACATGACTGAAGTTTTTTCCACATGTTTGCCTAATAATTCTATAACAACGGAATCATGTATTCTTTCCTTTCCTTCACTGCACAGTGATTTTAGAAAATTGGTTTGCTGCACCGGCACTGCAGACTGAATTCAAATGACTGGAATAAGTGATTGACTTTGCACCGCTTGGTGCACCCTAGAGGTTTTTCAAATCTTAAGCGATTTTTAATATTGTATTTGTAAGAAAGCACACACCAAACGTTTCAGTCAAGATGCAGGACCGCACATGAATAATGATTTCAAATTCCATAAATTTCCTTCTGCTCAAGAAAATGAAAGTGTAATAAAGTGTAATAAAGTAAGTGCTCAATACAGTGCTTGTTTAGTTTTTTTCACCAGGTTGAGTGTTTTTTCTTAACCTACAGGAGCAACAAAACATTTTTAACACTGCAATGCTCTTGTTACGGTTGTTTAGTTAATATAGGTTAATCCGGAGCCCTGGTTAAATCACACTGGCGAGCTTTCCAATGTGTGTTTTCTTAAGTTTCTAGTTTCTTAATATATCTGGTCCAGACTTGCTGTGCCCTGCAAATGTAGCTCATTGCGGTCTTTATGCCCCTCATCATAAATGTAGTATTTTTTATAGAAAAATAGGGGAGGAAAAACCTTTGGATGAAGTCATGGCTAAAAGATGAAATCAGTATGAGCTGGAGGTGAAGTTAAGATAAAGTTTTATTGGTACAAACAAGGCTGGTCCTGTTTTTAAGGGGGAGAATCAGACATTAAATGTGCCAGCTCTCTACAATTTGGGGGAACGCTACCACTGAAGTTGCCTTGAGCCGGCTACAGCATTTCCTTAGGCGGCTGTGGCTAAGTTGGTAGAGCAACCAACCATGAACTCGAGTGAGTGGTTCAGTTCCTGGTCCTGCCCGGCCACATTTAGAAGTGTCCATGGACAAAACAGTATAACCCCAGCAGCAGTGCTGTCATTTATGTGCAGTTAGCCAACAACAATTTCCCCACGGGCATCAAGAAAGTAGGAATTATTATTAAGTCCTCCAAAGGAGCTGCTCTGTGCCCAAATGTAGATAGGGGCCATCTTCCAGGAGTTTTTGTGGAAAGCTGTATGAATCCACATGATCCACAAGTCAGTCGGGCAATTAGCCCGGTGACCCCTGTGAGGAATCAGTAAGGAACAGCAGCTATGCCACTTGTGTCCAGCGAGTACACAGAGATAAAACTGTTTGCAGAAACACATTTGTCGAGCTATCGAGCAGATATTCTATTGACAAAAAGAGCTAGCTCCTCATTAGGAGGATTCTTTTCAAGGTCATGCTGAGCTGCAAATGAGATATTCTTTCTGCCTGATACTTTGACAGGATGAAGTTAATTAATAGGATCATTGCAGCTCTAATTTGAATTCTTTGATAGTGTGATTCAAACTGAAGCAGTTCAAAGTGGTAGCCTTAAATGCTGGGAAAGGGGAAGATTTTAGTTCACATATTTTAATAGTTTTTTTTTCTTAATTGGGTGGGGGAGTTATTGAATAGCTTTATACGTTTTGACATTTATCTAATGTGTACACATACGTGTGAAAAATGAACATTTAAACATTAGAGCACTGGTGCGAGGCGAACAGAGAAACATCCATAAAGCAACTTTTTTGATCCAAGCATATGTGATGTGTAAACAATTCACACATACACACACACTGACAGGCGGTGACCTTCCAAGAGAGTGAAATAGCAGTGCAGCAGGTGAGGAATGTCGGTGCCGGCGGGTGGCTGTCTGCCAGGGGTCAAAGGGTCGTAGTGTTTACTGGTGTGTCACACAGATAACCTGTGATGTGATGGCAGCTGAGGGGGCCCCGTTGAGACAACAATGACAAAAGAAAATACTAATGGCATGTGTCAAGCACTTTCCACTTGTCTGGATGTTCACTGAGGTAGAAGAGCTTCCTCACTGTGGATTTTCTAAAGACAAGCCTCACTTGTTTATTGGCCTGTCAGTGACATGTCCCTCTCATTGAAAAATGCCTTTAAAAAATGTCCTAAAACTGAGGCATCAGGACTTTAGAGTTGTATGAAACCCCCATAAATAAAAGTTATCATAGATTAAACACTTGACAGTACAGTCCACAGCACTATGGTCTTAATATACAGCAGGTCTTGTTTAACTTCTGTTACTCTCCCATCTTTTCTGATCCCTTTGTCTGTGTAAGAGTTCATACAGATACTCCATCAAAGCAAAAACAGAGATGACCGATTCGAAATCCTTTTAAGTTGAGCAAAACTTGTGCAGAAAAAAATAAAACCTTACACATGTATTAGTGATCAGTCCAACAAGAGCACAAAGAGCTTTTCATGACTTCATATTCCAGGCATGCTCCAGTGGGTGGAAAACAAGGAGGAATCCAACCAGGGTGCAATCAATACTGGAGTTTTATATGTTGGTGGGTTTGGTAGGAGTTGTACTCTCTTTATGGATTCATCCATAGAAATACAGGTCTCCTGTTGATCGGCTGTGCACGCTGTCCACAGTGGAACAAAGACAAAGAGAAGCAGCAAGAGAAGGAGCAAGAAGAAGAGGGTGGTGCTGTGATTGAGCTAAAAGCTGCAGCACTCCCCAGATGTAACAAAAACATCAGCACTTATTCTGGGTTCAACTCCGAGGTGGTCTGAGGAGAGCCATACTTCAAGTCTCTTTCGACAGACTTACGGCGTCGACAGCGGCGGTATTTTACTCACAGACTGAAGCCGCATGTTGACTTTGCAATAGGGTGAGCCGTTAACAACCATCGACATAAGGGCCACAGACTAAAGGAATCGCTCCCTGGAAAGCCACACTAAGCTCCACTCGCCCATTTTTCAAGAGCACACTGAATTCTGTCATCTATAAATTTCCCCATAAAGGGGCTGTTGGGTGTGTGTGTTTGTGTTTGTGTGTGTGTGTAAAAGCATTTGAAGTTTGTCTGCAAAGCTTGTCTTTAACATAAAGGATAATGTATTCATAGGCCTATTTTACTCTCATGCATAACACAACACAGATCCTCAGGGCTTCCATTAATTAAGTACTGCTGAACACACATTTACACACACTGTAGTATGTTCTATAACTTGCCAAGAGAGCTCTACCAGCATGGATGTAGTCCAAAGAAGCTATAAAGCTTATGTTACTGCTAGCACTGGCACAGAGAGAGGAGATTTCAAAGTTCTCCGATCTCTGTAGGGCTGAAAGAGGCCATCATGAAAGTCCAAAAGAGCCTCATTCATAATGAATGCAGTGAGGAGGTGAATCACCAATGCAAGAAAAGTTTCCATATGCAAACATAACCCAATAAATTTCAACTTTGTCCTTCTCTGATTATCAGTTTCCAAAATCCTCACTGATTATGGCCAGAATCCTGTCAGCTGCACTGCTGCTTGCATGCCAGGCTGTGCAGCGTTCCAATACTTGGAGCAGAGCCTGGTGGTTCTATATTAAGACGCACACGGCTGTGTACACTGTGTGTTATTGTAACCTTATTCACGATCATATTACGTACAATGTGCCCTGACGCTCGCACAGAAGACTAAATGACACTCTACACCAAAAAGTGACATGTGATTACAAACAAACAAATTGTACGACCTATTCCTTTTTTTTTTCCACGTTTTGCTTAGAACTGATTTGTATGACATCAGAATATCAGAACGCAGACTGAGTGAGCTCTAACCTCCATCAAGTTGAACATCATGAACAAATGTCCAGAAAGATTTCATGCTCTGCTTGCATTTTGTTGCGTTGATTGAAAGCTGCACTACTGCAGCTGCAGACACAGGTGTTACTAATAACAGTGGCTCTGTTCTGTGCAGGACAGTTAGACAGCGGGTTTTCATCCAAATGTAAATGTGTAAAGTGCACAAACATTTTAGCTGAATTTCCAGAAAACCCCAACAGAAAAGCAAATTAATCTTCTCTCCACTGTTGATATTTGAATATTAGTAGTAAGTTTGTTGAGACAAGCGCCTGCTGCTAATTGCCCATTTGGACGGTGGATGATGATCCAGGACAGCATGAACAAGAGTCGCTAAAAGGAGGATTTTTTTTTTTTAAAACTCTTTCCTTGGGTGTCCTTTAGAAAAAGATAAGAAGAAGTGAGAGTACAAGTACTGTTTTGGAATGAGTAACATGTTGAGGCTGATATTTATAACAATATGAAAGTGAGTCAGGATGAGGGTTTGGACTGCCTTGTAGCTGTGTAGCCTGTTTTCTAACACAATGTTTCCACTTACAACTTCAATGCCTCTGCCAAACACACTCTGCACAGCGGAGGTGTTGAGGTGCATTTGTAGCCCCCATTCTTTAGCTGCAGTTCCCTCAGAAGGTTATTATTAGCCGCAAGTAGGGTGATTATGAAAATATGTTATTATAGGGCAGGAAAGCCCTTAGGTCCTGTCAGTCAGTGGCAGGCTTGATGCTATGTTGGCTGCGGCGCTGCTCTGGGCCCACAGCTGTGTCTTGTCTGTTGACAGTGTGTGTGTGTGTGTGTGTGTGTGTGCACTCTTCGCACATTTCACTTGAACAGTATTTTCTGATTTGCACTCATGTGTAAGTGTGTTTATGTTTTAGTATGTGCATGACTACATTCATCGGGCAGATTGCATAAGCTTTTCTTGTGCATGTGAAAACTGTATTGCAGGAATGTTTCTGGGCTCTAATTTGGGTTGGAGTTATTTCAGGGAAAGGGCCCAGCTGATTGGCTACTGCTCTGATGACATCATCTCAAGCTCTGAGGAGCAACAAGCTAGCCAGGATTTGTCTGTGACTCACACTCAGTCTACAATCTGTAATGTGCCAGTTTACAGCACACAGTCAACAAACACTGGGCTTATATTATATGGCACAATGAGGGAACACATGGAGCGGGCTACAAAGGGTCTGTGTGTCCATCTGCACAAAAGACTTTCAATTATTCAAAGACTTCTGAGTGCAGAGCAAGTCTTGAAGATTTGTTTCCTGTGGGTAAGTTGAGCTTCACTGGGAGGGGCAAAAATATACTCTAAAGTTGTCATTACTTTACATTTTCTTATTGTCGACAAATCCCACAATCAGAATGTTTTACTTTGTTTGCCTCTCACTTTTTTACGACTTTTGTACCTTTCAATCTTTTTTCCTCTGCCCCGTAAATGTGGATTCTGCGTTTAGCTTTAAAAAAGCCCCAGTCCCCAAAGGGGTGTTAAGGATAAGTAGACCAATCTAAAATGTAGTCATACTGAACAGACCCTAATAGAGTAAAAACACGAGCACCAACATGAGCAAGATATAGTCAAAAAGGTAATGCTGCTCAACAAATAAATATATATATAATAAATATAAGTCCAAAAAGAATAAGTTGTAAGTTTTAACAGCTAATTAGTTTTGTCCTGCAGCAACAAGATAATCATTTTCTAACCAATAAATAACTATATATAAATTCCAAAAAAATCTAAAACGGCATCTGCTTTGCTCTTGAGGCGTCATCACAACCCTTCAGGCTACATATACAAATGTAGCAGAAATTGTAAAAATTCTCTGATTGGTTAAAAAGGGCGAGATTTGCTCAAACATTATATGGCTGGAGTGCTGCCACTGCTGTTCTGTGAATCTGTGTGACTGGCAGTGTCAAGATAATTGCTGCACATTAGAATAAGTTACGGAACATATTTCTATTTTTAAAAAATGTAAATGTTTTATTTATAACATGTTTTCTCCTACTGTGATTATGAGCCACATTACCAGAACCTACAGGTTGTCTTGTCTTGGTTTCTCACTGAATTAACTTTGGTTTCACAAACAATAAAGTCACTGACAGGTTTCTTTAGTCAAATACTGTAAACTACAGAACTGTGGATAACATGATTAAAACTTGAAGAGAATACAAAAACCTCTCTTCATTAGCATCTTAAATTTAATCTAAAACAACCTGGAGCTTGATCTTTAAACATCTGCTTGGTTGTCTGAAAATATTTCTTTAATTCTGCCTCAAAAGCAGCTTTGTCTTTGTCAGAAAACCTTTTTAGAATTACAACTTCACTCTGAAAAACATGTTTTCTTTCTAACATTATTTTTAGCTTTCCATGCTGTTCACTCAAGCTCTGTGTGTTTCTGTTTGTACTCCCCACTGCATGTTCTGCACCATCTGTTTGAATTATATCAGACATGCTGTTGTCTCTTGGAAAGTTCGGAAGTTGGTTGGTTGCCTATGAAACTAGACAGATTCCTACACGTTTGTTTTATACTGTGATTCACAGTGGCATTCTGGAAGTAAATAAATAGTATGCAATAATTATATGATATGCATCTTTCTACGTGACTTGTATTTACATGTATCATATATACTGCAGGTATTTATCCCCAATATTACAGATTTTTTTGATTGTCAGCAAAATAAGATAGCATAAAAAAAACCCTCAAATACATGCAAAGTAATTTGTACAGATGAGTTGCAAGTATTTTAATGCATCTTCTCTTAACTCCAATTTGCTACATAAATAATTTGCTACTGTGCTCCACTGCCAAGCCAGATGATTAAGCAGCTGTAATGATTTGTTCACATTCCACACGTGCAAAAGCCTGTTAACAGCAGTAAAAACACAGTCAGCGGTGCAAAGAGCAGCTTTCCCGTTTGGCACTGACAGGTATTTCTTTTCCCTCTTTTTTCTTTGTTGTTCATTATTTGCTGTATATGTCAATAGAAATCAAGTCTCTTTGCCAGGTGATGGTGTCACCGTGCCAGGCGGCTAAATGTTGTTGACGCTGTCGCACAGACACATTTTTCCTTCTGAGCTTGGAGACAGTCATCAGTCTCTTATTGCAGAATTTGATGTTCAAAGTAATTACTGTTACTTGAGTGTCTGTGTTGACTCATGTTCACTTGGGTCTTTTCATTGTATCCGTCACAGCAAGAGACCACAGAAAAGGGCCATTTTGCCACTTATTAAAGGCATGAAGTGGTTACAGATGGGTTTGTGTTTTGTGCTGTGTGTGTGGTCAGCTGCATGCAGGCATCTGGAGGCTGCATGGCTGTTGTTGTCATTGCTGTGGCTGCTCCTTGATAATGAGCCTCTGGCACTGAGCTTCTGTCAGTCTGGCAGACAGACAGGCCTTCGCCCTGGTCACTGCCGCCTCGTGCCATCTGGGTCCCGGCACCAAGAAGGGAGGACAGGGACATGCCAATGGGAGGAGACGGTCATAGACACACTGGCCTACTGGCTTAGTGTCTGGCTGCCTAACTGACTGATTGACTTGGTTTTCTGTATCAAGACTGGATTATATGTGTGTGGTCAGGCAGCCAAGAAGCCAAAATACATCAGACTTAATCCTGAATGTGACTGGGATGTCACGTGATAAAACTTCAAGATCACCAGCTGCTGCATTTAAGTTACCGTTACAAGAACTGCAAACTGTACCTTCTGAGTACACTTATTAAAAGCACTAAAGTAGTTCCTGGCACTTTTATTTACACGAAGTAAAAGTTGGGTCTGGGCTGTGTATTGCATGTGTGCAGAAGGGGAGCAATGGGGACCAATACAGTAAGCCAGGTCCTGTTGGCTAATAAGGCTTTAAACAACTCCATCTGTGATAATCTAGGAAGTTTCCACTAAGGCGAACCATATGGAGCCGTAAATCCTGGCTCAGATAGTCTGCTGTATTTGGGACTTTTTTTTTTTTTGCTGACAACACACTACAGCTCTGACAAGACACTCCACAGAACAGCACCTCCACATACACGCTTCTCGGCTCATTGTGTAGCTGCTCATATAAACAGGCTTGTCCAAGCTGAAATACTGCACAACAAGCTGACCTCAGATCTGTCATTAAATGGGGCTCTCCCTCCAAAGCCGAACCCCCTCCTCTGCTTAATTATGCATGTGGGCTGAGCAATCAGTCTCCTTTATGGTACTGTACACTCTAGCGTGCTGCTTCCATGAGCTCGCAAGCTGATTATGGAGCTTTGGCAGTCCAAGCACTTTGAATTATTTAAATCTCTGTTAAGCCTGCCATACATATATCAATGGAAGAAATGGATTAGGGGTTGACATGTTTTTCCTCTGGCTTTGCCCCCCACTTGCCTCTTCAGCTGAACCTGATAAACACAGCACACAAATCATTTCACAGTGCCTTTCAAGGAAATGGCAATTTTTCTAATTCCCAACTGAAACATGTTTCACAGTGGATGTTGCTTTTAGCTGTATTTGGCTTGAGATTACGCAGCTGGATTAAAGACTGTTTCTTTTGTGTAGTATTCTCACTCTGTAGAAAAGGTCCAGTTACAGTGGTGGAGAGGATCTTTGTGCACCCAGAAGGGCCCACCCTGGAGAACGCGCTCCTCCAAAGGAGTACTTCACGTGGGTGGCCTGAAGAGAGGTGATGGATCCCCTTTTTTCACAAACAAGCTTACAATCAATATGTCTGCTGTCTGCCTCCAGTGCTAATAAATGAAAACATGGCAGCGTAAATAGATGAATAAATAAAGCGGGGCACTTTTTTTTACATTAGGGGTGGGCTTGTACACAAAGCTGAGTTGATCCTGCATTTACACATAACATAATAGTCCCTCCATCTCTCAGTGGGACGCTTGCTGCAAATTTATGTTTGCAGCTAAGAATTTGTTTACTGGGCAGAAAACAAGACGTATTTATTGAGTAAAATGCAGTATAAAGGTTTTAATTAAGCCTTGTGAAACTCACTTCAACCTTTTCACGCTGTTCTTTTTGTCTGCACGTTCACTGCGGTTGACGGGTGCAGCTAATGGTGTCAAGATCGGGAATCTAATTTGTAAATAGGTCTTCTTTCCTGTCACCTGACATGAAATTACAGCTCGGAGGAACAGAACAGAGGAGCTGTCTGTCAGGTGGGAAAGAGGGTCTAGACGAGAGCAACATACCCATCAGTGTGGATGAGTGACAGGGGATGAGAGAAACTCTTCAATCCACTCTGAGGCTGCCACAGAAATGAATTCACATCACCTCAATTGCACCATTACTGGAAAGTGAGCAAAGGGAAGGTTTCAGGGCTTTTTATACAGTCAAGGGAATCCAAAAGTAGGGCTTTCTGTGTTTTACGTATCCTTAAGTGCTTTGTAAGGATGATAATGCTGTAAGTCTACTCACTTGTATGACTATGCTAATCCTATAAATGAGATATCCCTAGTGGCAAAAAAAAAGTCTGGCAATCACTGAGTTCTCACACTTGCACTTGGGCCTGATTGCCAACAAAGACACTCAACAAACTGTACAGTCAATATCAGAACTGCAATTTTCACCACTTATGAGTGTGCTGCATTTATGCTGCTGTCAAATCAAGAAAGAGTTGGAGCACACAGATAGTAGCTGATGGGATTTTCCAACGTTTGATCTGCAGACAGTTTAGATTTGTCACTGCTAGGGTTTGCCTGACACCCACCTGCTACCATTCAGAATCCAATGTGCTGTGAACATAGGGACAGTATTTGGTTTCTGTTGCCTCCATTATGAGTCCCAATTCCAGCACATAAAATGAAGTCATTTCTCTGGCTTTATTGGCAGACTGCCCAAAGCTACTGACAGTTTTTTGTCCTTTTCTGCCACGGAGCTCTGACAAGTGACAGGTGATCTATAGCCGCTTGAAGTCTGGGATCTAAATCTGAAACAAGCTTAGCCGCGGCTCGCGAAATGAGAATTGATAATCGAATGATGCTGAATGAGGGGGCCTGTCAGTACATTGTAAGGAAGCTGACGGATTTAGTTAAGGGAGAAGGAAGGCATGGCGGATGACTTTTGGCAGGATAAAGAATTGCTCAGCACAGAGAGAGAGAACCTGATCCCCCTACAGCTATTTCTGATATTTTCTTACTATTTACACATTGGTGTTCTAAATAGATAACTGAAGGGCTGCTGAGCTTTTGAAATTCTTTCCTAACCCGAAGGCCCGTCTTGTTCATAACTTTAAAAATAGGGGTAGAGTGACAGCAATGATAGAAGACGACAGAAAGTGAAAAACAGAGAGGAATGATTTTATGTGAGCAAGAGGAAGATTAGGGGTCACACTCCTAATGAGAATCCTTTTTTTGAGTTGCATAAACTAGCTGCCACTGTTGCCTCTGTCGTATTTACTACAATTGCTAGATGTCACGTAATAAAGACTTATTTATGATACCCGCCTACTGGTGGACAAGAGGTGCCCTACTGAATCATATCATGTGTATGCACATAATAACAACAATAATGGCTTGATAACACTAAATCCCCTATGAAATATTAGTTGATGAAAGGAAACAGTAACACTTGTGGACTAAATGTGTCTGCTCTCCCATTGAAAACCATAAAAATATGCAGTCTGTTTCAAAAAGTCAACTAAAGCTGGGTGCTGATGTTAATGTTACAGTATATTTATAGATAAAGTTGGAATTATTACAAATCTCTCCCAAAGTAGGAAACAATATTATTATATGCATTAATATTATTCATTGTTTTATCTGCTGATCTATTGCTAAACTCAGGCAGTGAATAAATAAATACAGCTCATGAGAAATTAAAAAATAAAAAGGATATAAAAGATATATTCATTAAAATACTAAATCAAATTACTATCAGGTGGTAAAATTATCACCCACAAGACATTTGACCTCAGTTGAACTTGATGTTTTTAATTTACTGCTCTTTGTATTACTTATTATTTGTAATACTCATGAGCATAGTTGACAACACCCACAAGTGTCTCACATTACATTACACCTCACAGTCACCCATGACTCATGACACACTACTATGACTTCCTAAATAAAATTATTACAGCTACAGTGTGTACAGAGCTCTAGCTTTTCTTGGACCATGTCTCACAGTTTTGCAGTGGGTGGAGAATTAATTGGAAGCTGTGTGCACAACTCTGTGAAATCACATTTGAAACTCATAAAACCTCTCCAGCTGACAATGGCAACTCTGATAAAATATTGTTCAGAGCAGTTATGGGAGGTTTTCTGCCAAGCCTGTAAGAGGCCTGATCCTTTGATATCCGTTTACCAGTTCTCTATTTTTTTTTCTTTTTTTTTTTCTGGCAAGGACTCCCTCATTGAGGTCAGAAAATTCCTTGTTAAAAATATGTTGGAACGTTTACAGTGGTGCACAGAGTTAAAAAAAAAAAATACTTCTCTGCACTACTTTTGTTACTTTAAAGAGCCAGGCATGTTGCATTCCAAGAGTTACTGGAAGCAATTATCCATTTCACAATACTAGTCAGATGCAATTACATTTATGTGTCTGGGTGTTTCTCATAGCAGTTGACTGACATTTGAAAGCCAGCATTGTTTGAAGGCACGCTGTCAAATATAAATCTAATTATAATAAAGTCACTATTAGTGGATTCACTCATGTTAGTAAATCTGTGGAGACATTGGTGAACTTTGAATAATTTGCAAAAAGGTGACAGAGAGCTGGAGAATGTAAGAGTTACGATTCTCCTTAAGCTGCGTTGCACTGTTCACTTTCATTTTAGTATAAGCTTCTCCAGAAATGAGCTGTGGTGTTCAGGACAAGCCAATGATACTATAAAATAAATAGTGACCTATGCTGGTTCTGAGAATTAGCATAGACTGTAAATAAGTATTACAAATGTTTATACAATGCAGTATACTGTTTCTTTGTGTTAAGCCCAATTATGCTATGAAGATGGTGTGGTACTTAATAAGGTAATATGCAGTTGAGGTAATATGCAGTTGCCATTCTGAACATTAGTTGTCTGAATGTTTAGAATCACAGTGTGATTGTAGCAATTCACACTGCATTAATTTAAAAGAAAAAAAATGTAATGTGTGTAACCTTTTCACAAATAGATAAAGGTAAAATGATCCTTGGGGTCATTATTAAATCCTGTAAATTGAAGCTATAGATTCATATTATAGATATAATCTTAATGTGAAGTGTTATCTGAGATAGTAATGTTCAGGGCAGTTCAGTACCTTTATCTTCCCCATCGTCATCACCATCACCATCACCATTCCTCTGAAGTACCTGCCCTGATCAGATGGATGTATATGCTCCTGTCCTCCTCTGCAGGGTCGTTAACAGCACCCCAGTGAACACCCGATCAATCCACCAGGGCTAGGAGGCTATCCCTGCTAATGGCTAATGAAAGGTGTAATTACAGCAGGTCAGGGGAGACATTCACACACACACACACAGAAGAGAGAGATAGTGACAAGTTCATTTATATGATTAGAGCTGAAATGTGTCTGCCTCATTACACTGTACGTCATCTGTATTATCCTGATGATCTTCCTTTGTTTCTATTAGACAGAGTGGGTGGCATTTGATTGTGCAGTAGATTGTGGAGGTATGAGTGGAAAAGGTAAGATGATTTAATTAAACGAAGTCTGAAGTGTAACAGAAAAAACCTGGAATAACTGTAGGAGTCGTGATGATTCAGGAGATTTTTCGTTCTTTCTTTCTACACTTTGAAAGTGAGCATTTATTTCCAATGAATATTTCATACTGCTGATCATGTGATACACACATGACATGAGATCCAAGCTCACACGTAATTACTCATTTGTCACTTTGGACATTGTCTTCAGCAATGGGTGCTCTAATAGCAGGAGCACCTCCCCTCTGAGGGCTCCTGGAAATAGACCTGCAGCTGTATTTTTAGATGGCTATTAATATCTCCGGCTAATTCATTTCAGCTCTCCAGGCACCTAGCGAGGCCTCTCAATTATGGATGAGGGGAAAGTCATTGGATTCTCGACGCTGAGAGGAAGCCAATGGTAGTGACAGGAGGTTCTCTGAAGAAGTGACAAACAGGAAGACAGCTGAAAGACAAGCATGAGGATGAGAGGAAATACTATTAAAAAGCGTTAAAAAGCCTGAGTTATTTTTGATAATTATTAAGGATTAAGAAAACGGCCTCACTTGGGCAGGTTGCTTTTATAAAATTAGGATAATGGACATGTTCAGATAATACAAGAACTGCAACAAACCAAGCAGGCATCAAAAAACTAGTGGATTATCTGGGGCAACAAGTGGTATTGGAACACATTGCAAAGGCCGCAAAAGAACGACTAGCCGGTAGAGTCTGTGAAAGGAAAAGAGAAATGACCAAAGCAGCATTAGCACCATTATCAAACTGCCTTTCCATCACTAGATGGTTTAACTGCTTCTAAATGAGTCTGATAAATTGTGCTGGTGTTAATAGTCCCTTCATTTGCACTGGTTCTGAGCTGAACAGCCAATGAGACCCAGGACTGTCTGTGAGGGGTCAAATTCAATTTTCAATTCAATTCAATTCAATTCAACTTTATTTATATAGCGCCAATTTACAACAAAGTCATCTCAAGGCACTTTACAGAATAAAGTCCAGACTACACAACTATGTAGAAGTAACCCAACAAATCCCCCTTGAGCAAGCCCTAGGCAACATTGGAGAGGAAAAACTCCTTTTAATGGGAGAAACCTCCAGCAGAACCAGGCTCAGGGTGGGCGGCCATCTGCCTTGACCGGTTGGGGTGAGTGGAAAGTGGAGAAAGAAAAGAAAAGAGCAACGAAAAGCAACAACAAAACCACAACAAAAAGCAACAACAACAAAAAAAAGCAACAACAAAGCATTGTACAGGTTGTAGGACACAGAATTAATGGCATACAGTGGTGACAAATAAATGTATAGCGAAAAGCTAGTTAGGGTTGAGTGAGGATTATTAACTATAAGCTTTATCAAAAAGGAAAGTTTTAAGCCTAGTCCTAAAAGTAGAGAGGGTGTCTGCTCCCCAAATTTGGATTGGAAGCTGGTTCCACAGGAGAGGAGCTTGATAGCTAAAGGCTCTGCCTCCCATTCTACTTTTGCAAACTCTGGGAACCACAAGTAGGCCAGTATTTTGGGATCGAAGTGGTCTAATCGGGCGATACAGGACTATGAGATCTTTTAAATATGATGGAGCTTGACCATTAAGAGCTTTGTATGTAAGAAGCAGGGTTTTGAACTCTATTCTAAATTTTATGGGAAGCCAATGAAGAGAAGCTAGTGAAGGTGAAATATGATCTCTCTTTCCTAATCCAGTCAGCACTCTTGCTGCAGCATTTTGGATTAATTGAAGGCTTTTTAGAGAGTTATTAGGACACCCCAGAAATGGATACTGTAAATACTCAAATACTGTATATGGAATTGGATTTTTGTTTAAAGAACATCCCAACCGAATTTTCACTTTCTACATAAAATAAATGTAGATACATCTAATAAAATATAAAAATGATGAGTCGGCTAACAGCATTAATAATAGCACTGATGTTGATGATGAAGATTACTGTGAGCCAGCAGCTTGTAGAGGCAGTGTGTTTTATGATTGTAACTGCAATATACTCTGGCTCAAACACTCACACACTTCGTGAAGTGATCCATAGTGACACGACTGCAGTCACGTTGTAAATGTAGATAAAAGCGAACTGTGAGACTAAAGTGCATTTGCCCAGTGTACCATGACTTAGTGCTGCGTGTCTTTATATATCTCACAATATCATATATACAGTAATAGACATTCGTATTACTCAAGCTGATTTCTTTTCCTGATATTGTGTAACAACAAAGCGTGTAGCTTGTTGCGTTCTGTCTGCTTTTGATAAATATTTAAGCCTCCAGACTTCACAGTGCAGTTTAATGTTTCTGTAACTTCAAACCAAATCAGAGGGGGGTTGTATTTTCACTACAGTATATTCACTTTGATCTCCTGTGTTTTAGAGGGAATACAAAGGCAAAAGAAAAGTGTATGGAAAGCTAACCACAGAACCACACTGTTTCTCTCCCTCCTGGGAAACAGTCGGCCGCAGATGAACCCTGTTACATTTTTCAGAGAGACTAAATCCCTCTGAACAGTTTCTCAGCTGGGCTCCTCTTGGTTCACCACCAACATATTCATTACTCTTGTGAGCGACAAGCAGAGCATGTGGGTAAATTGGGTTTAGCTCCTGACCTTTGGGGTTTGATTAATGGGCCCTCTGTTCTGCAGCTCTAGCAGAGGTCCAGGGAGCTGCTCCGTGTTGAATGGCTGAAGTGACAGGCTTAGAAACCCGGCACAGACCCATACATTCTCCATCCAGTTATTCATCTTGAACCAGAAAAGGCCGGACCTAGTCAAGGCCTACTGACCTGAACTGAGGAAATGCCACAGCATTTAGAATTGATCAAACAGGCGAAATGGGCTTTAGTAGTGTTTTTACACACCCATCTCAGCTTGTAATCTGTGACATGTTTGACAATGATCATTTCCCTGAATGCTGCTGCTTTTCTGACAAATCTAGCCACAGACCTCAGCTACAGACTCTGCTCAAGCATTTTGATGGACATAATTTCTTTTACATTTCATGCTGAGGCTTGATCACAGTTTAAAATGTTTTATGCTGTTGTTTAATTTTTTTTTTCCCTGTTGGTGTTCCAGGACACACAGACGTCAGTGCTTGACTGGTGCAAAAAATGTGATTAGCAATGGTTTAATTTCCAAATTGAATCCACCTGACAGCATAAAACAGAAAATGGCAGTAGGCCTCCTTAAATAACCCTGCTTGGCTTCAAATTGTATCTGCCACACATGAGGAATCAGAGCCCAAGAGCTAGATAATCAGGTTTGCTTCCTCTGCCCTCCTATTATGACAAATTAAAGAGGTCTGGAAACCATATTTTTCCGAGCAGCGGGTTCTTAGCTTGTTATTAGCTAACAGACTGACAAATTGATTAGTATTGATTGAAGCCAAAGCCTTGCAGCAGCCTGCCTTGTCTGGGGTATTCTACCAGGACCTGCAGCAAAGGTCATAACATATTCAGAGCGGACTAAAGGATTTCATGTGGCTTTGAAAACCAAGGGCAAGAATCTGAGCAAAGGTGTCATGCACTATTGGCTAAAGTAGCGAACAAGGAAAGAAAGCACTGAAAGCACCAAGTAACAATATAATGTACTACTGTACAGTTACAATGTGACAGCGATTTTGTCTTTTATTGATTTATGCTGTTTGTCCCTTAAAAGTAAACAATAATTCTGACAGTTTACAGATAATAACTTAATTCCACTGCTTCAGTGTAGTTATTCACTGAACTGTACTTGTAGACTGGATGGTCCAGTGGATAGTTGGACATTACCCTTGTATTACATGGCTAAAATAAATCTATAGACAAATGGTAACTGTTAGATTGTAGATTGTGAATTACATCATGCAAGAGCTCTTCATTTAAATTAAGGACTGTGATGTGTTATAGTGCCCACTTCAATTTTCCTTTTGAATTAGAATATACTTTATATAACTCTGTATTTCAAAAGAAACATTTAAAAGGAAATGATATGCTTTTTATTAGTAGATGCAAGGTTTGACATCCTCACACATCCACCTGTGATGGCAGGTCCTACATGCACTGATACTAAATGCTCACACTCATTTGGTGAAGGTTACAATCTAAACATCCCTGGGTAGAAACTGACACAATATTCAGCCAATACTGGGTTAAATATACCCAGTATCTGTATGTGGTGATACAGTGTTGGCGTTGATACACAAATCAGCCACAACATTAACACGACTGCGACGTGTGGTTTCAGTATACAGTACCAATATTATATGGTTTCTATAAAAAATGAACTACTGAATGCTGATGTATGGGTATCCACTCCAGCTTTACCACCATTGATCTCTGAGCCCTATTTCTGATTAATTACTGTACATGTTTTGTCATAATTAGCATAATCAATATTTAATCAGATATGAACTGGTACTTGTAGAGAATGTTTTTAGATCAATACTTGCACTTTTACTTTATTGTTGGCTTTGTGTACTTTTACAAGCTCTGCACACACTGTATCACATTTTGCTTTGTGTGGGGCTGTGAAGCTGCAGACTCCTCAGATTGGTCATGCTGAGCCATGTCCTCCATGGCATTATTAAAACTAAAGTTGTGGCCGATTGGTGTATATCACCATTGTGTCACTTGGTCAAAAGAGGGGTTGCGGGAGGGGTTGTGGCCGAGGAGTAAGAGAGGTTGTCCTCCAATTGCAGGGTTGGTGGTTTGATTCCCATCTATTGCTCATATCCATGTGCCAAACTGTCCTTCTGCCATTATTCGAGTATAGGAAAGGGTAGATGTGCTCAGTAAACTAAAAAAGGTAGAAAGGTGTAATATGTATGTGCAGACATTTTACCATTTATTTTTTCTCTTGGGTAATTAAATATAACTCAATATGCTGTAGGTGTTGAACAAGAGAAAAATGTAACACTTCACACAAAAAGTCTTTATAAACCTTTATACAAAACATAATCATTCTCTAACCAAAGGGCTTTAGTTGCCTTCTTGACACACAGTACTCTGGAGTCTGTGGTGTGACATTTGTGGTCTTTGTACAGCCACCGTCTTCCTCAACCACCTCAGGTAAAATGTTACACTTCACTCATTTAAAAAAAGGTGTTGCACTGGATCATAATCATCCACTGATTACATTCCTTACAAAAAAAAAACAAAAACAGAATGTTATTTTGCATTTTTGGTATTTTTTGTGTATTTGCATAGAACATAGTTTTTAACAGACAGAGTTACTTGCTTGACATTTTAAATACAGAACTTCTATGTTCTTTTTATATTGCAGTGTTAATGCATTCACTTTAGTTAAGGAGGCTGTGGCCACTGCTGTGATGTCTTAAATCTGTCATATTGTCTTCTGGAGACGCATTGTGGACTGTTTATTTGTTGTTGTTGTAGTACTATAATTCAGTGTGAATTTTTTGTCCTCAGTGATACCACAACTAACATACATAAAAGACTCAGATAATACCTGTAGTCACTACTGTGGTGACTGGAGTGAGAGTTCTTCTTACTATGCAACGGGTTTTTTGAAACTGCCTGTCCTGTTTATATAACCCAACGCTCCTGATCTTATAAACCAGCCATACATTCAGACAACATATGCTCTAGCAGCAAAAATAGCAGCTGTAGCTTTTTGCAGGTGCAGCTTTCATAGAGCTGATGATTAGGTTCGCTGGCCAGGTAAAAGAAGCAAAAAGAAAAAAATAGGACTGAGGCATTTTGGACCAGGTTTGGCTTCTTTTTCTTCCCTCAGTGGTTGTCATAGTAACAACAGCAGCAGCAGGGCATTTTAGGACACCATCTCTGGCCAGAAAAGCATCTCCAGGGCTTGGTGTAATACAAGAGCCAACAATATTGAGACACATAAACACAGAGAAGGAAACAGAGCCACACAGAGTGGAATGATGCTAAACTACGTATGAATGGCTTTTTTTCTGCCATCATTGCCATTTATGACACACGACATGAGTTTTATAAGTGGGCTATGATAGCTTGCGCTGCACTGTTTGTGTATTTGTGTAAAAGTCAAACAGAGAAGTAAAGGAAATAATAATAGGTAGAACAAATTTATTCAACTCAAAATTAAAACTGATATCAAGTGACATTATGCTCTACTTGCACTCACTGAGGCCAGAAATGCTCACATAAATGATGCCCACTTTGAGAAAATGCAGCAGACAAAGTAGTCCGACCTGGACGATGCCAGATAAGAGAGCAATGAGAGAGCTCTGCTTCCCAGCTTTTTCCCAAGTTGAAGATTCTGACTCTCAGCCAAACCCTGGCAGCTTCAGGTGGAAAGCTTTTCTTCCTTATCGTACAACATTCCTTCTGGATCACTTTGTGGACTAATTACCGTTTCGCTGAAGAAAGTTTTTTTTTGTTGTTGTTTTTGATTACATGCTGCTTAAATAGTTTCCTGCACTTTTATACTGAATTTGGTCATATTTAACATGATCAACAGCATTATACAGTTGGTTGCAGACAGACAAACTATTCAGATGAGCTGCAAAATAAGCCTTAAGAGTTAAATAAACCACAGTCATGTTGTGTTTATATCATTAAATGAAAACCACAACCAGTACATGGCTGAATATAACTTGCATCCAGAAAGTATTCGCTTAACTTTTTCCACATTGAGTTATGTTACAGCCTTATTCCAAAATGGATTAAATTAATTATTTAACAATACCCCATAATGAAATAAGGTTGAAATCTTTGCACATTTTCTAAAAATATAAAAAAAAACAAATCACATGTATTCCTGGCCTTTGCTACATAATTTGTTGAAGCACCTTCAGCACCAATTACAACCTCAAGTCTTTTTGAATATAATGCTACAAATTTGGCACACCCAGTTTGGCCAGTTTCCCCCATTCTTCTCAAGTACTTCTCAAGGTCCATCAGGTTGGATGGGGAGTGCCAGTGCCCAGCCATTTACAGGTCTCTCCAGAGATGTTCAATCAGGATTCAAATCTGGGCTCTGACTGGCCTACTCAGGGACATTACAGAGTTGTCCCGTAGCCTCTACTTTGTTATCTCGGCTGTGTGGTTAAGGTGGTTGGCCTGTTGAAAGACGAACCGTTGCCCCAGTCTGAGGTCCAGAGAGCTCTGCAACAGGTTTTAATCAAGATGTCTCTGTACATTGCTGCATTCATCTTTCCCTCGATCCTGACTAGTCTCCCAGTTCCTGCCACTGAAAAACATCCTCACAGCATGATGCTGCCTCCACCATGCTTTACTTTAGGGATGGTATTGGCCAGGTGGTGAGCGGTGCCTGGTTTCCTCCAGACATGACACTTGCCATTCAGGCCAAAGAGTTCAATCTTTGTTTCATCAGACCAGAGAATTGTGTTTCTCATGGTCAGATGGGCTGTCATGGGCCTTTTACTGGGGAGTGGTTTCCGCCACTCTACCATAGAGGCCTGATTGGTGGAGTGCTGCAGAGATGCTTGTTCTTCTGGAAGGTTCTCCTCTCCCCACAGACAAATGCTGGAGCTCTTTCAGAGTCACCATCGAGTTCTTGGTCACCTCCCTGACTAAAGGCCTACTCTGTCGATCAGTTGTTCTGGTGGTTAATAACTTCTTCGATTTACGGATGATGGAGGCCACTGTGCTCATTGGGATCGTCAATGCTGCAGCAGTTTTTCTGTACCCTTCCCCAGATCTATGCCTCAATATAATCCTGTCTTGGAGGTCTACAGACAATTCCGGGGAATTGTTTGTAGAATGTTGACGAAAATAATACGTTCAGTCCATTTTGGAATAATTCTGTTACAGAACAAATTGAGGAAAAAGTTAAACGCTGTGAATACTTTCTGGATGCACTGCAACTACCCACAGGTTTTTAACTCATTATTCATTTCCAGGCTCCTAAATGTACCAGACATCTTGTTAAAGAATGAGGTGTTAATGTGACATTTGCTTCATGTAGACACACTTGTTTCATGAATCAACATGTTGTTCGGTTCACTGAAGTAGGAGGAAAGATGCTCATGTCAAGGTTCACTCTCTCTGTGTCACCAGTTTGTACGGCATAAACCAGAACAAAATTACTTGCCACTAAGTGTCTTCTACTTAAAAAATGTACAAATCCTCTATTTGTGGATGGTATGCTGACAAACTTGACATTGACTTAATTTCCTGATACATTTCGTTATAACTGCAATATGATACTGTGTTGTCAAGTGGATGTCAGCCCAACATAAAACTTGTGAAGATGGCCGTATCCTCTGGAGGTGTCAGACAGAGACTCCATCTCATTGTCCCTGTGATTTGCTGCCAAATTCTATTTGGCTTCAAGTCAAATATTACTGATCCTTTTCTTATATTCAGCAACTGTTCTCGTTAAAGCAGAGCCACACTGTGACTAAAAGAGTAATCTCTCTCTTTAAAAAGGAATGAGAAGAGATTTGTCAGGTCATGATTAAAGCCAGGCCTCCCACACTGATAATGTATTCCTCCTTGTTTTTAGCTGCACTTCTGATCTCAAAATAACCCAGAACCACAGAACCATACACATGCTGCTGCTATACATCACTGATAATTGAAATACAGCAGATTCCAGTGGCAGAAAACAACAACCAACACCAAAAGCATCTTAACAGGAATTGAAATCTGATCGAAAGGAGTTCTATCGTAGTGTAGACATCTTAAAATTGTTGTTTCAACTAAGCTGTATTTGTTACATGAATCCTTATCAAGCTTTAAATAACCAATCTCAAGTCATTGATTGTCAGAATTTAACAGGCTGAGACGAACTGTAATTTTTCCAAAAGACTTAAATGCAGTAGGATGAAGAGATAAGTCAATTCTACAAACTGTAGTTAAACCCTTAGAGGAGATTATCCTTGTGAATCTGTCACCCATAATACCATCAGTATTCAAGGCTTGTTCTCAACGCACATCACAATAGCAAACACAAGTAATCCTGAAAAAAACTAAGAAGAGGCTGTTAATCCTCATCATCACAATATTTACTGAGACATTACAGCATGCTGAAACTAATGCCGTGAGGTGTGCGCTGTTCTTCTCTGCTATAATATCAACTCACAAGACTGTCCTCTTACGAAATACTGTACGAGAGTATGTTGTTTGCACCACTCACGAAAAAACGATAAAGAGATAAGTCTTAATGCTTGACATCAACTACTGAACCTGACAACATGACATAGTATTTAGTGACTTCAAAATTAGATAGTGAGTCGAGTTTGGGTGGTTAATGGGTGATACAACACAGGACTTTCAAACAGGAAACTGGGGTTTGAGTTCACTCTGAGACAACTTTTAATTTTGTTGTTATTGTTATATAATTTAAGTGCTGTATCTAATAAAGGGTGCTTTTTGTTTTTTTTGGGTGTCCAGACTGGGGGACATACTCAAAATAGGATGTCACATTTGCGGTAATTAAAATGGCTTTAAACACAAATATATAAACTCTTTTGGAAATCCTCTTGTCCTTTCGGCTTCTCCCATGAGTTCAGGGTCGCAACAGCAGATCATTTGTCCGCATATTGATCTGCAACCGTTTTAAAGCTGGATCCCCTACCTGATGCAACACTCCCAAATTTCTACCATATAATATAGTTTACTTAGTTTACTGTATTAATCAGTTAATAGTGTGTTTAGAAAGGCTTTCTGAAATTTCAAATTCACCATTTTTACCTGCAAATAGTTATAAACAAAAAATAAGTAGTTGGAAAAAGGTAATAGTCCAGGGCTACAAAATGTTGTGACATCTTGTGACAGGGTACCTATAGGGGCAAATTTTGAGCAGGAGGTAGAGCAATGGACCAACAATCCTCTAGTTTCTGGTTCGATCCCCGGCTCCTCCGGTCACATGTTGAAGTGTCCTTTAGCAAGACACTGAACCCCAACTTAGTTGCTCCCGGTAATTGTTGGCCACGTCATCGCTGTGGGAGTGTGAGTGATTGCGAGGGCAAATGGGTGAATGAGCAGCAGTGTAAACCACAAGGTTCACTGATCCACATGAGAGGGTAGTACAAACAACATCTTTGTTGCAACTTACGACCTAAAAAGTCAACTCATAAAAAGAAAAAATATGCAAAGTATACAAATCATCATCAAATCGTTCAAAGAACTTAGCATAAATACACAGGAAAAATGTTTTAAAGCTATCAAATCTTACAAGTAATGTCTTAAACATGTTTAAATTGGGATTATTAAATCGTTGAGCTTCTAGTTTACCTTTTAGTAAAATTGGTTACCTCACAAAATGAAGTCTATGCTGAGCTGAATAGCAGATTGTAGCAGAATAATGATGTCACACACAGACGATAAATAATGATCTGGTAGCTGCTAGAAGTGAACGATAGCTGTGATGGAAAAACTCTGAGCAGCTGTACTGAATTTACTGGGATGTGGGGACAAGGTTCAGGTTTGAAGTTTTAACACCTGACATTCATTTAAACCCATTTTACTGTAAAAAAAAAAAAAAAAGAAAGAAAGAAACTCATTTACAAGCGGTCACTGATTCAGCGCTATTGGATAACATCTACTCAAGCAGCCAAGTCTTGACAGAGGGTTGCCCACAATGTAGAAGACAATTTTACTCGACAAGATTATCAAAACAGACCAGTGGAGATTTTGTCTGAGGCGCAGTTTCCTTTAAAGCTCACCACATTGGTTTCATCCCATAAGGACGAAACAGGAAAAGGAGATCATAAAACATTGAGGCAAATCCAAAGAGCTTGTGGCAGCCCACAGAAAGCCCACTATAAATGGCCCGGAACTAGGAAATAGAAAGATGTTCACAATGTCAGAGAGGTCACCAGCCTGACCACAGAGGGGAGGGAACCTCTGCAGGGCAGACACACAAAGTACACACACTCCAACAGCTGCAGCCAGTGTGTCTGTGTGTGTGTGTGTGTGTGTTTGTCTGTGTGTGTTGGGGTGTGCATTTTTACTTCACTACCACCAAAGTGATTCATTTATGCAACCAGCACAAATATAATATAAAGAAAGAAATAGGCTACTTGTACATAAAAATAAAGTAAAGTATTCATTTAATCATAAAACCAGAAAGATAAATCAAGGTCATAGAAAATATAACTTTATTATTTCTTCTAATTAGGAGATATGCCCCCAGCTCATTCTGACCCTCTTTATTAATGAGTGATGGACTTAACTATTTTATATATCATTTATATTCATTTATATATCATCTATTTTTATATATCAGAGCAACATTGGATTGTAACTATTAATATGCATGAAACATAGCTAAATTTACATTTCTTACCGTTTTTTCATCAACTCATGTTTTTTTACATGGTCTTTGTTTGATTGTTGGAAGCATTATGTCATTTAAGTAGTTAACCCAAAACATGTTATGGCTTGAATGTGGATTTCAAGGCGTCAGTGAATTTGTTTAGGTGTTGATATACATGTCATCAAACTACTGGATCACTGGCGTTCATTTTTCTGGAGTGTTAATATAGTTTAATGGAAGATTTCTAAACCCAATGATCAAATTATAGCAAAATCAAGGTTTTTACTGTTTAAGTCAGATAATCCCAAATGTGTTTTACATAAGGTCGAATATTATTTGTCTCTGCAAATTCCAGGCTATCTAACATTGATAAAATACAGTTGCAAAGCAAAAGTAATTTTGAGAGCAACAATCTAAACCGTCTTTTATTTGTTGCTTGACAGATGCACTTGTTTTATTGTACCCAGCTTTTCCTAAACATGGGCTTATTTAAAGTCAATAGCACTAGCATTTGTTAATTTTCCTACATATTCAGAAAATTCTTTTTTAAATGTTTTCGTGGTATTAGACTGCTGTTTTTGTTTTCACTCTGACTACCCTAGTTTCAAGATGGGCTGCTTGAGGCTAGATTTTTTTACTTGTCTTGGCAAGTGAAACTGTAATTGTTCTGGTGGGAGATAATTTAATTCCATTTAATTCCTTTTTCTTGTTTTTGAGATCTGTGTTTGTGCTGTGGAGAGGTCAGCACAAGTAGTTTTTTCAGCTTGTGCACAAAAAAAAATCCACTTTTATTGCTTTTTAAAGTTTACACTGTATCCCCTCCATAATCGTCCTGTTATGTGTATTTAGTATATAATAACAGTTTAATTAACAATTTTACTGTCAATCTTTTCCTTTTCTCATAAAAAGATGTCAACACTTTGCCATCTTTAGGAGACAGACAGCATGGCCTTGAATAATACTGCCATCCCCTGATTGAGTTTGCAGAGTTGCCAGAAAGACGAGACGAAATGGACGGCAGTCAGCAGCAGCGAGACAGAAATACAACGTTGCTGCCAATTACAGTCCTGAGTGTAATCAGGGATTTTCAGCGATTGGACATGAATTAAAAATTTGATATGGGCTAAGCAAAGCCATCCACTTTGTTCCTAATGAACTCAATGTAGTGTGCTGGGTTCCATAACTGATCAATAATTTACTGGTTTTCTAGGAAACATTTTATCTTTGTGGACTATAGCATTTTGACCAGGCTCCTCACAGCAATGCTACAACTATCTATGTGCAACGTCATTATCCAGTTTTAATGTTTTATTGCCACATTATTATTTGATTGCTCTTTTCTTCCCCATGAGAAAATAACTGACTATTTTTGCATAAATATGAGAGGACGAAATTCGATCGGGTTGGTGTGTTGGATTTTACTATTTGAGGGGCTTTAACACTGTTGTGGTAAAAAATAATATAATATCATTTCTGGCAATGTGGATGCTACAGGAAGGAGCTTTGAATTGTTTATGCAGACAAAGTTTTGAAAAATATGTTTGACTGTCATATTTTGAATCCCAGAAATCCGCTGTCACAATATTTCATGATATTGCTGATGTGTTTCCACTTCCATATCGCCATTTGTAAACTGTGACACAAGGTGTTTCCGAAGGGTTGATTTAAGACTTGACTAATAATCATATAATGGTATTAAAATTTACTCATGACATTTTTGAAATATTCAGTTAAATACTTTACCAGCACATAGTGCCTTTGTATGCTAAATAGCTTTATGAATCAATATCAGCTAAATATCAAATTCAAAATCAAAGTGTTAAATTTATTCTCTAACACTGCTGATATATAACAGATTGGATTATACTGATTATTTCCACCTGTGAATTTAAAAGAAAAACTATACTTGTTGCAAACATTCTTAATATGCAGTTTTAATAAATGGACTGCTGATGTAAACAATGGTCACACATATATACACAGAGGACATCAGGCTATTGAAGACTGTGAGGAGCAAACACACATGCCAACCATCCAGCCTCACTGCAAATGGAGAATAAGTGGATGTCCCCAGAGACGTCTCAAGGTCACCCAGAGAACCAAGTTTAAACCTGACACTGAGACCAGCTGCTGCTGCTCTGCCATATCTGGAGCAAACACTGCCTACAATGCAAGCAGCCACCCAGGCACTGGGTGTGTGTTTGTGTGCGTGCGTGCGGACATGTCTCTGTGTGTGTGTGGCTTTTTTTTCCCCACAGCTAAATAAACGAATCTGTGGAGTCAGTTTCCAGACTCATTACCTCCAATCCTATTGGTCTCCATGGGTCAGCAGCTATTATCTGTGTGTCTTGTAGGTAACATATTCTTTATGGCACAAACTTAAAGTGCCTAGTTTAAAAAATAGGGCACAGAAAGCGGTCTAGGGCATAATGACAAATTATTAATAAACACTGAACCAGCGTTTTGCAAGTCACGTTAGATGTCCTGTAAATACTGAGTCAGCATTACCCAGTGTACTGCATGTGTGTGGTTGATAAATACAGTAGGCTGGCCTCTTTGCAGCTGCCCCCCATGTTGTTTCTTCTTTTTTCTTTTTCTGCAAAAAAATATATTTACATGATCTCTGAAAACGAAGAGTCCGCTGTGAATGAGTCCTCACTCATATGTTTATCCCCATCCACAAACCTCATGCTCTATATTGATCCTCAACACCCAGAAAATGAACACAGCACATTTGCGGCTCAATTAACCTTTATTGTTTGCTCCAATCAAATTAGCCTAAAAGGCTTTTTTTTGTCCATAATTAGCCCTGATTTCCATGTGGGCCAGAGGGTCTACTCACACCCAACACAGACTGAATAAGACACTTGGGGAAGAGAAACATCAAGGAGATAGGTGTCACAGCCTCTGGGAGATCATGGGGACCCTTCTGCTGCTCTGGATGGGAGTGTTGTGACAGCACTTGATCAGACATTGCCACCACACAGAGCTGTTTACCAGCATGACACGTCCCAGTGGGCATGTACGCTACCAAGACGATCAACTGGGGGCTAATTTTAGTTATTTATTATCAAAACAACAGTTGTAGGTCTGAGAGTGTCTTGCGGTCCTCCGGGGATTAGTGGCTGCAACTGAAGTGATACAAAAGCATCAACGTTAATTAGTCCCGCTCTCCTCTCGGATACGTAGTGTCATCTCCAGCAGTGAAATAGAGCAGGTGATCCAGTCTGTGTGTGTCTGTGTGTGTGCGTTAGCTCACATGCTTAAACACCCACCTGCCTTGCTACAAGGCTCTCTCACAGCAAGCACACACACACACATACTATGTTTGGTTTAATCCAAAACGGCACATCGACCCAAATGGCCATGTTTTTGTTTCCCCGCGGCCCTCTTTGATGTTAATGTCCCTGTGAATTATTTATCTGTGTGTTCTCTTTGCCTTTTCCTCATGCTCTCTGAAGGAATAAATCAGAAGCGCGAGGCACACACAGAGAACAGACAAGAGGATTTATCACGGGGAGTATTGTTTACTGCGTTGACCTCCAGGCCCTGCTACACACACATATCTGTGCTCTGCAATCAAACAACTGCCTCTTCTTACACAGCTGAAACTGAGACAAACACACATTGCTCTGCCTCCTTGGTGAAAGGAGTGCTACTGTTTTGGCTCCTGGTTCCTTATTTCTGCAAATGTGACCATTCAGGGCACACTATGCATGCGTTTTACAATGAGTATAGATTTTGCAGGAAACACTGGAAGAATAGAAACATTTTTTCATTCTGTGGATTTACATACAAACACGCACACTCACAGTGTGGACTGTACTTGCTGGCAAGAGCTACAAAATGCTGACCTGGCGTTCTTGCTGTTGGATACATAAATAAAACCGTATTAGCTGCTTGCTACGCTGTGTGTTGTGTTTGCACTGCTTTTCTATGCAGAGTAAATCCTGTAATATTACTGTAACATGATTGATTGATTGATTGATTGATTGATTTAATTTAATTGGTTTCTGAGGTTTTTCTTTGCTGGTTTAGTAACAGCTTCATCTTGTAAACAAATGCACATGTACCTTTGTACACAAGAAGGCATCGAAGCCCAGCGTGTATTTATGATAGAGAGAAAGACAAATTGCTTCAAAGTACCAAAATCTGCTATCTGGAGCTTTAAAAAGGCCATGTTATGTACAATATGTATAATATGGCGTTTATATTTTATTCAGAGGGCTCTATTGAAATAAGGCTGTATAATCTTCAATTTAAAAAATGATTATCTTTTAATGGTTCTTTAGCTCATCTGGTCAAGGGAGGGAAATCATTCATTTGAGCTCTGGTATATTTAAGGCCCCACAAGCCCTGAGCCCACTAAGTTCTGATTGGCCAGCTTGTGGGCATCTTCTGGTTGGTGTACTCAGTGGGTGTGAGAATCCAAAACAGAAGACCTTTTATAGACTTCCATGCTGGTCATATGTCATCCTGTCAGGCATGTAAAAAAAAAAAGTGATCTGAATCAGAATCTATATCCAATCTATATCTATAAAGACCTCATCACACCCGAGCCAGTAGGACAGACTCAAAACACTCATTAACCCTAAATACAGAGCAACTTGACACACATGCTGTTAAAAACAGGAACCAGTTTCTTCAGCCTTGGACCTGGACACAAATGTATGACGGAACTGAATTAAACGGACATTGTGACCATACCTGGTGTAGTGCACTGTGCTCCAACTCTTGGTTTCCTTTCAGACTTACATCACAATCAAAGTGCTACAAAAGGCCCTGCATGCTTCCCATCAATCATCGCTGGTAAAAAACAATGCTGTTGATGACAGAATATAACTATTCATTTTTTCAATCTACAATTTCATTTCATCCAAATATTTAATGTTGCTTGGCCGAACAATAAATCATTTATTTTTTTATTTATTTTTTTATCTCTCTACATAAATTCACCCAGACATAACATGCAGTTTTCATTTTTTGTAAATTACAAGCTAGTTGCTATTTCTCATTACTGTTCATAGCGATGACTGCGAACATAAATTCACTCCCCCAACCTCACCACATCTGGCACTTTGAAGGGCTGTAATTTTGAGCTCTGGCACTACTGATATATTTTTGTATTGTTCACAATGGAGAGTGTTTGTGATGTAATAACATACACCTGGTGAGCAGAAGCAAAGTGGGGGGGGGGGGGGTTCTTATAAAGTAGTATCATTTGACATTTCCATACAGTATAACATTTATAATTCTTGATTTGCTGTTGGAAGAAATTGAGTTCCTATAACAAAGTTCACTGAAATGCTGTGTCCAATCCCATCCTCACTTCCAACAATGATAAGTTGTATTTTGACATGGCTACTTATTTCTAGCATGTAGGCAGCAGTTTGCCTTCAGAAATGATGACGCTCTCTGGAAGATCTGTAGATGGTGAGCTAATTACACTAACATGAGTTGGCTGTGTCTGTCTAACATTTAGGTTGACAGGCTTTCAAAGCAGAATCTTGTAAATAGCTTTTAAATGCGCCACATAGTCTAAAAGATTGAGGCTAAACCTGCAAATCTAGGATTTAAAGTCAGCATTTTCAAATGTATTTCTGTAGAAGACAAAGATAAGGCTTTGTTCTTGTGTTGCAGTGTTCAATACATACTACTGTAGCTGGACATGCTAACATAATACTACAACTTCAGTACAACAGATAAAACACAACAATAATTCCATTCCTCATGGTCCATACACATTTGGATACAAATTGTTGGAACTATTCATGCTCTCTTGGGTCTGTCGTTCCAGAACATGTTGTGTACATATATAATTTACTCTGACTGAACAGAGACACGGCAGCTTTTATGGCAATTTGTTTTTACACATTAATCTTTTTTTATATCCCTGTAACTCATTAAAGGATATGTTGTAAAGTCTTACTGCAACCATCAAAATACTGTTTAGTGTTTCAAAAAAAAAAGTTCCTCCTTTTTACATTTTGCTTGACACAGCAAATACTTTTGTCTAGCTGTAGGCTGGAAGGATGGAATGAACCAGTAGTCAAATACCTTGCAAATATTTTAACCATCAGATTATTTTCTAGGAAAAAGCAAAGACCTACTGTTCTGCTACAGGGGACCTTTCAGGTACTGCACATTATTAGATGACATAACTAGAACAGGACTCTGTGGGATGGTGAGACTTCCAGGTCTGTGGTTCTGACATTACAGATGTGCCAGGTGGGCTATGCCAGCAGAGTGGGAGAGAATAGCTGCTCATCATCTCACGTCATGGCCTCCTTTCCACAGCTCGTGCTCAGACCATCCGATCCCCACAGTCTAATTGGCCTACTTTAACACTTACCTTCCTGTGCTGGCCACTGGGCTGCTGTGTGTGCAGTTCCGCTCCTGTGAACGTGGCTCAACATAAATCCCAAAATGAGGCTTCTAGACCAGACTTAAGTCCACATCCAAATTATCTGCCTAACGTTCATGCTTCCCTCTTAATTTTGAATGTAGCGAGTACGTAGAAATGTTTGTCTGCTTTCTGTAGCTCTTTTACTTTTACTGCTGCTTGTTTCTGTCATGCATAATTTCTAGATTCTTGGTTTCCGCATTTATTTATCAATGAACTTGTATGAGAGACACAGAAAAGGATGTTGGTTCCTGAGGCATCATGCAGTGCAGCTGTATATATCGGGCAGGCTTTCAGATAGCAGTAATTGGTCTGGTCCTTTTTGATCTGTGCTTTTCAGTATTTTTAGTCATACATCAAACTTGGTTCCTGACATCACAAAACAGATGTTGAAACAGATCTGAAATTCTACCTGTGCACCACATTCATTGCAAAATTAGGCTTGTGTGTGAATAAGATCATGGTCATGTGGCTTTTTATAGTACATCCTCCAATAGATTTTTTCCAACTATTGGATGGACGTCTAATTTTCATATGGAGCATGCTGTCATTTGCATTTAGCTCAAAGCACCACTGTGCCCAGTAACAACAGCTTCACAGAACCACTGGCATGGCTGTGGACTCTCACAGACCACACACACATGCAATCTCAAAAACTGGGACATTGATAGACTGTTATTCATTGTGATCAGAGCCTGGCATTGCAGACTGCTCCCACCCGCTGAGCTACAGAGACTTAAAAAGTGTCCAGCTGCACAAGAAGGGGAAAGTCAAAAATGTCTCAACGTAATGCAAATACATGACACAGTGTAAAGCCAAAAAACAAGAAAAAGCCAGTCGCACTTGTTTCAATCGCAACAGAAAGTGAAACGTGATTGTTTATGACACCACTCCACTGGCAGAGTGAGAATTGCTTCCAGCACAGAAACTGGACTGCAATGCCAATAAGTCTTGCCAACTCGAACAAGCCATTGTTTCAATAAAACAGTTTAAACGACATGTACTATAAGGTAAAACTGAAAATCACAAACTGCGCAACACAAAATGAACAACTCTCGTGTGAGTAATACAGCAAATATGTCAGAAAACAATTTTCAAGGTTCATATTACCTGCTCAGGGCGACATAGCCACATAAGTCAAAAGAGACCAGACACTGCCAACTACTTTGTGGAAATGCTTGTGTGAATGTTGTTGTTATTCAGACAGTGGAACAAGAAGCTGCTGCTCTTCTATATGTTCTCGTACTGACAGCAAATCAGTAAACAAAACCAACACTTTATTAATCTGCCAACTTTTCAGCTAATTTTCACCTTTGACAACATAAACTTTTGAACGTGAGTTATGGCTTTACAGTCAGGTCCATAAGAATTTACTGCAGCTGTCTTCAAGTCCTCTTTTTCCTGCTTGGTCTTCAGAATTCATCCTACTGTTTGTCGCGTCATCAGTAAACACGTGGGAACCAGTTCCTTTGGCATACATGCACACTAACACTGCTAAAGATGCAGTGATGTGCATTTCTTTCTTTTCTTCTTTCACAGATTTCTGGCAAGTTAATGATTGTCTCATCTGTCCTCAGGATGTTCTTCCAGATGTGATGACCATGTAACAATGGCTTACATTTTGTGATTTTCACACAGATATGCCAACATGTTGGGTGTTTGATCTGACAAACTGTTCTGAAGTCTACTTGGCCTTTTTGGTGCTCCTGACCTCACCTGTACCATGTTCCTTTTCAACACTGTTCATTTGGCCATACTTCCTGATTTCAGTGTGTAGCGGATGGGTTTATAATGATGGCTTGCTTTACTGTCAGTAAAATACTTACTTTTTTATTCACAGATGCTAACAATTACAAATGCAAAGACCACAGTTGAATGAAGGCGTAACACGTTTATTAGACGATCATAGAGCAGCTGAAAAGCAGCTGAAAGCTGTTCAATCACTTTTGAAATTAATTGTGTTAACTAATTATTAATTAGTTATTGTTAATTAATAAATTCCTGATCAACTGGGCACCGTGGTTGTTTTACAACAGGTGGAAAGGACAGATTTGTTGAGGCCTATCTTGAGCTGTACGGCAGCAGAACGGTGCACCGTAAGCAAGTGAGGAAAAATAAACCACACTGTCCATCTTCCTGTTAATGAAGGACCGTGTCGCATCAGGTTTGGCGGCGTTTGTTGTGTATGAGATATTATAGAATCCAAACAGCTTGTTTATGAAATATAGTGAAAGCAAATAACTAAAGGGAGCAGATAAGACATACTGTCTGTGTAACTGGTTACTGTCTTATTACGAGTACCTGTAGTTCATAAGAACATATGGAGACACATTTCTTGGCTCACCCTATGACCCCTTATGTCAGCATAAAAAGGCACACTGGAGTTAGGTCAAAGACCAGGCCTGGTGCCTGGGGCCAAATTGAATTACTATGATTGCCTTGTCTTTTATAATTAATTTGCAAAGGGCTTAAGGGCCTTAATAGCTATGGGGAACACAGGCTTGAAGGACAAACACTAATTAAAAGTTCCAAAGGATCAGAAGTATGCCACGGTGCAGGATGACTTTTCTGTTAGAAAGCTGATTATAATTCTGCACTGGGCCTTCACCAGTTCTGCTATAATGAGAGTTCACACCACAGACAACAGGGTACGATTCAGGCTTTTCAAACATTTTAAATGAGACCGGGTCATAATGTCACTGTAGTGCAGGTTTGGACCAATAGTGCTGGGGTGGAAGAATTTCTACTTTGCAATAAAGGTTTATGATGACCTCACCAGGATCCTGAGAATGTGGCATTTAGAAACACACAGCTTGTGATTTACAGTACACGAGACGTTCAGTAAATGCTCAGTGTGCTGCTGCAATGAGCCCAGTGGTAGAATTAACATAAATTCCTGGATCACACTGGAGCCAAAATAAGGGGAGGAGGATTAAGCCATGGTGACTGTTCTGACATGCTCTGATTTACAGATAAGAGGTCAATGACATAAAGTTACAGTACGTAAGACTTTTCTACATTGCTGGATGTTGGGTATTTGTTAAACTGTGACAAATGACATAAGAACAGGTCAAAATGAAGGAGTACAAACACAGGCTAAACAGAATAAACCGAAACCCCTTTGCCTGCAGCATATTTCTTCAAAGTCAGCAGGATGTTAAGGTTTTGGCGAGCTGTTGGTCTAGTGAAATGTTCCCATATTTATTCTCCCTGTGACTCAGAGCTCACAGATATAAAATATAACTTAGCTTACATCTTCACTGCAGGAACAGATTGCAGAGCTAATGAAAAACTCCCACGGCAGTCTAGATTAACTTCTTCCAGGGTTTTGTGGAAGTCAAGTCCTCAATTGCTTTTCTGCCGCTGGCACTCTATCTCTTTCTTTTCTTCCTCACACTATTTCCTCCTCTTTTCTTTCCCCTGATTTCACCTGTAGAGTAGCTGCTGCTGTCTCCACAGGGGAGGGAAAAAAAGCTTATTGAGTCAATTGAAGCAAAGAGGAAATTAACAACTACTGGCTGGCTGGTTTTATTGTTTTGTTTGGAGACAAATGTGGCTATATCCTTGCTGGAGAAGGGAGGCTGTGCTTTCCCTGGGCTCTCTCTGAATCACTTTGTGGTTTTACATGTGCATTGCTTTCCTTGTTCAGCTCTTTTCTCTAATTGTTAAAGTTGCCTTTAGCAAAGAGAGGCCACCTGCCTGCCTCACAACTTAAAGGGGTACAATTTGGATTATTTTTCACTGCAAGTCTGAAGTAATGTTTTGATTGTAATAAAAGAACTACATTTATGTTTTGCTGTGGCTTGTCCAGTCACTCACAGAAGAGTGTAAGCAGCAATTGTATTTTATTGTAGAAGTGAGCACAAAAAAGTGAAATATTTCCTCTAAATTAGTCGTATTAATATTATATATGTTATATAATATACCAATATAATATTGTATTATTTCATTCATTCCATCTGCCTTGGTTTCTTTTGGCACCCTCCAACGTGGTTTTCATGCTATCATGGTTTTATATTCCCCCTTTGCTTGTTCTTTTCTAGATGTTTGTTGGTAGAGGTGCACATATCACCATATAACATGATCACTGAGTCAAGAACAAACTAAATCGGATGCTTGGGTTGGGAATTGAGCTGTTAAACTCAATAGCTAGGGTTCCATCTCAATGGAGAGCAATTTTAATGTGAATATCAGGAGTGTTCCAGTCAAAGCCTTTATAGCAGAGGAAGAGGCTGCAGTGAGATGGCATAAGTACAAAAAACACCAACAAAAGAAAAGATGACTGAAATTTGATATTTCTGTTATATTTAGATTACTTTGAACAAGATTCATTCATTTATTCACTTACCACAGCACTTCTTTTCTGCTTTGCTTTTTGTAAATATTTTCCTTTTTAAAATACATTTTCACTGTGTCCTATCAAATATTTTTTTTCTTTAGTGTTCTGCACCTGGGTACGAGGAAATAACTCCTCACACCAGCAGGTGGCAACAGCCTGTGTTCCTCAGCCAAAAAGGAAAGCACAAGGAGACTGCTAGCCTGTAAAGAATATGATGTCATACACCCACTAGTCCTCCAACTTTAACACCTACAACGGGTAATTTGTCCCTACACTGTCATAAAACCCAATGAACCATTTGTTGAAATAGCACCAGCACATAGGGAGGCAGGAATGGATACTGTTCCTTACGATGGATCCAAAATGGTTTTACAAATGTTTTGTTTTGTTGGTTTTGAGAGGACTTTGCTCTCCTGTATAAAAGTCAATGTTTGGAGGGTTTAAATACTGTGTGACATTCAAACACTCACAACAAAACAATATGTATCTCTTGGTCATTTTTGGCAGCTGGTATGTTCAACCTACTCTGTTGTATTACACAGGAGGGAAATCGCCATACAGAGCTGGTCTCTCCTCAGTCATGCTGATCACTTGGTCTTTATTCATTCCAGATAGACATGCCATTGAGAAGTGCTTGGTTTCAGTGGTTCGCTAAGCCAAACAGCCAATCAGGGTGGCCTTTCTCATGCTAATTCAGCCGAAAAGCTTATAATCAAAGTCATACGTGTGTCAATGGTGCGTGACGCACCTCAAAAACTAGGGCAAAAGCCGATCACCAAGAACTCAATATTGGTGGGTGGAAACAGGGAACTTTCTTCATTTTACAGTTAAGGGACAGATTATATCATTATTATTATTATTTCATGATGAAACCAGGGGTTAGCTCTGATGCCTGACAGCTAGAAGGCTGGGTTCTGGCCATGGGCTTTCTGTGTGCAGTTTGTATGTTCTTCCAGTGCTTGCATGCGCTTCCTCCCAAAAACATGCATGAATCTAAAATAGCCCATAAGTGTGAATGTGAGTGTGAATGGTTGGATGGATGGATGATGAAACCAGTTGTAGATCTTGTGTGGAGGATCTGGAGGATCTTTACCTTATATATCTTTGCTGGTAATTATTTTAGGAAATGTAGAACATGCCTGAAGCTTGACCCATACTGCATTTGTGTCCCTTCGATATAAAGGCAAGACATTTTTCCAATCACCAAATGAAAAGAGAAAAAGAGAAAAAGAAAAACCATGATGTTATGTTATTGTACACTAAATGTGTCCCTAGCTAGTGCTGCCTCTTCAGGAACTTTAAAAAAATAATAATGTTATCAACAAATCAAAAACTCATGGTCACTTGGTCAGCTGTGCTTTTTGTTTTGCATTGGATCATAAATGGTTTGCGAGTCTTCCTCCTGTAATCCTCCCCAAAGAAAGAGACTTTAAATAAAGTGCCAACAACTCGGCTTTAACTTGATCATAATACAGTAGCTGTAGTTACGATAGAAAACCAGGTCTTAAATAAAACTAAATCTAGATTATTAAGATGCATAAGAGCTTCTGTTGGACTGATATCAAATCAGCATCTGGTGATTCAGGGTTTTTCCTCATAATAGACGTGCGCCCCACAGGATCATCAACAACACTGAGACATTTATCATTTTACACGCCTTGTGCTGACATATTAATCAACATGTTTTTTATCAATATCACTTATTCGATGTCCCTTGTCAACATAACAAGAGGTGTCAGCCACAGGAAGGCTTATTCTCAGCCTAATTAACTGGAGCCAGTAGAGATCATTTGAGGCTAACCACACTTTCTCACAATGAAGCTTTGATGAGCTCAAATCAATGATGGGGGAGGGGTGAGGGGAGGGGAGCTGTATGTAGTGCTCAGTTATTCAATCTTCATACATCCCAGATGCTTGAGTCACAATAAAAGTAACAGGAAAGCTATTGATCTTTCTCTGGCATTTGGCCAGACGGCACAGTGAGTTTACATTATGAGTATAAAAATGACCTAAACACATAAAAATGACCTAAATGTCCAAATGTTCTATATAAATGGTGAAATGCTTTTTTATTATCCACAGACTTGGCTGCCTACGAACTAAAAACTCCACCTTGTGCACTGCAACGATTCGCATAACATGGGGGGAAAAGAAGCATTCGCATTACTGTACAATGAGTTTAGAAATTTAGAAAGGCCATAATTTAGATCTTGTTTGTGCTCTCAAAATAGCATGCAGATGACTTCGCGAGCACAGAGCCACACCAGCAAGCCACAAATACCTCTTTTACTGCAGAGGAAGACTTTTTTCCAAAATGCTACATATTTGCTTGGGGGGAAAATCGTTAATTCGTTACTTTTTTTAGTCTTAAAACATAGGCCGTTCGCTCTGAAAGGGCATTAACGGTGTCTTTAGCGCTGTCACAGCGAGTGTGTCTTTCTGTCGTACCAAAAAATTCTGGTTCGTTGAAGCTTTTCTTCCTGGCTCCTCATACATCTGCACAAGTCTGTGCCAATGAGTGGAACTGTTCAATTTACTGAGGGCCTTAAGATAATATTTACATAAGCAGTGTTGAAAAGAAACCTTGCAAGCCCCAAGGTTATTAACAGTAATTATGTTTCATAAATCCATGCCCTTCCCTTGCCAAACACACTTACAGGCCCCGCAGCTCATATTTAAAGTTTGCAGGCTTGCTCACAGAGAAGGGAAGCATGTAGATATACAGATTAAGAGTCAGCAACATCCACCCACTTACCAGCTTAAAAGAGGACAGTGTTACTGGGTGTATTCAAGCACATCAAAGCCCGGTTGTGCCGTGAATGGAGTGATACATTGTCTGAGCGATGGGATGTGACAGCGCAGATACAGACTGTCGCTGACATGCCTTCCATCCTGGATTACTAGTGAGTCAGACTGCGTGGAGTTTGCTTCTTGGCTGGGTCTTTGGAAGGAAGCCAAGCTGACTTACACCCCCCACCACCCCCCACTCTCATCACCCCTACAACATATTTCCCTCTATGGTTATTGACACGGGTAATCATGGCTTGGTTAAGGCTCCTTATAGTTTATTCATTCATTTGTTTATTTGTTTGTTTAATTGTTTGTGCATAAGATGGTGTGTTTAAATGCACAAGCAGCAGGTCTAATTAAAAACCTGGACTGTGTACTTTGGCCATTAGGTGTGGCTGTACTCTATATAACCTCCTATTACCACTGGACAGCATATCAAAGGACGACCTAATGGCAGAGTGGACAACGTAGCTTGTGAACTGTAGTTTGAGAAGCGATGTCAAGGTATTTCACTGAGAATCGAGGCCTGATGCCATCATCAATATTAGATTCTCACCACATGATTATTGTGGCTTTAACAAGTCACAATAACGATATTATTGCAATTTCTAGAAATTTTGAAAAATAAAAAATGATACTGCCATGAGCTTTTCATTTGTCTCTTTTTTGACAAATGAATTACACTCAAATTACATTGTCAATATTTCTTTTTTGAAACATCATCATTATTGTCAAAACTGGTATATTATGACAACCCCTACTATGTTTAGCTGCTGAGAGTTACATCTAACATTTTTTATATGAACATAAGATGTTTATCTCATGTTAGTGCTAGAGGACAAGACAGAGATCACTGAAGGACGCCTGGTAATATTCATCCTCTGAGAACCATCATTGGCTTTACCAACTTCCATGGCAATCCATCCATGCAATATTTCGTTCTACATCAAGGCTGTGGGCTAGCAAATTAAAGTCAACCTTAGTTTCTACAAAAGCTCCTGGGATATCTAATAGAAAATGTATTTAAAGACAATATTTGGTTCATACAACTACTACAGCAGTTTAGGTACTGTGAGTACCCAGTGTATCATTTTGTAGCACATCACAATTAAAAGGAAACATAAAATCTTTTCCTCTAAGACACAAAAAACAATACTGGTAAAATGAGTGTGTGGGTATATCAATGAGTGAGTGTGCAGCTACTTACATTGCACCTGGTATTTATCAGCATCCTGTTAAAGAACAGCACACGTGGCGGTATCCTTTTCCTGGATAGCGAACCATGAGTCACTAACTCCACTACTGTAGATCTTTCTATGCTGCAAGTGTAAAGCCTTGAATTGAGAGCTGATGAATAGGCATGGAAGGCTCTTATCAGGGGCAGCTGTGAGAGTCATTTATCAGTGAAGAATAATGGAAACGAAAAGAGATGAGTGGAGCAGTCGGCCTATTGCTCTGCAGTATAATAGGCCTACATATTCTCAGTGTCCTGGAATAACTCTGTATCTCCATCTTTGTCACTGCTGGCATTGTATACCAGTGGCAGAGCAGGTATCAGGGGCCAAGTATCTGCCATAAGCAAAGAGGAAAAACTCAGTGTGGGAAAATGGTAATTATACAAATCACCCTGTGGCTGTTGAGAAATCTCAATTATTGACAGGTCAGAGTGAATAGTACAACAGTACAAGCAAACTATAAATTATAAATTATAACTAAAGTGTATACATAGAAATAGAAATATATGATTTAACAAATGCATGTGATAAAAGACAACGATGTTTGGAGGGAAAAGGGCCAAACTGAAGTTATAGAAAGATAAGTAATGTAACTACAAACTCACAAGCAGTCGAACATATAATTTCTGGAAGTTTAATGATTACATAAAATATTTGTAAATATTTGTGGTTTGGTTTATGCACAAAGACATCAGAGTTAGGTTTAGGTGCAAAGAAAACATAGTGGGGATTCTGAGAAAGGATGTGGTTTGGCTTGAAATCTTTCTTAACGTTCCTTCCTAAAAAAATCCTTAGCTTTCTTAACATTGCATCTGTTGGTTGCATTATGCTGCTGGCTAGCCCGTATCATCAACCTGGGAGCGACCGAGGATCTCCCAGGAGGATCTGGAACGTCTGCTCCCAGCTCAAGTGGTAGAAAATGCAGGGATGGGATTCAACAACGCATACAAACATAACAACTGTGGCATGTGGTACATATCAGTTGTCCCAAAGAGTTAAACTCAATCAGTATTTGGGCCACTCGGTTCATAACAGGTTACACAACTCTACAAATATGTCCTTCTGTGAACTCTAAACTGTACTACTCCTGCAGAGCAGAGCTTCTTATCAGTGAACTTGCTGCCAGTCATGAGTTATTGGACACTATTGCTGCAAAAATAAAGGACACATTCTAGTTCATATTTGATGGATTATGGCTTCAGACCTATAATGACATCCATCCTCACAGTGATTGATATTTGAAATGTATTGCTTGCAACTCGGGATGCTCCTAGAATAACCTCATAAGGCAGTGGTAGAAAAGCTGCCAAAAGCTTGTGTTTTCGTTTGGTGGTGTTTTGTTTAGACCATCACATGTAGTATAGTTGCAATTTATCACACCGCAGGCTGAAGACGCCGGCCTAAAATACTGTTTAGATTTAGTTTCCTGCTGAGAAATCCTTTAAGGGCACCAGTGGCTCTGTGATGTGCCAAGGTTTCTGAAGAAGTTTTCTTATAATTAAATTAGAAATTTCCCTATTATTTTGTTTTAATGATTTGCCTCACACTCTCAAAAGACTCATTGAATTAGTACTTTTGGTTTTTGCTTTTTTGGTAGTTTTGTTTTTCCCTCTAGCTTTCTTAATAAACCCTCCTCTGCCATATAATTTAGCGGAGTGAACCAAGGCAGTCTACCTAAACACTATTAATCAAGTTCCTGTGCAGTGGCAGAGTTGCTATAAGTGCTCACTTTTTCTATAGGAGGCAAAGACGACTGGGAGCTGAAGACACAATGGTCTGCTGCAGTTTGCAAATAAACACACAGACATAGACACAACTGCTTGAACGTACACAAGGAAAGTTGCACACACATGCAAACACATTTTAGAAGCACACACACACACACACACACACACACACACACACACACACACACACACACACACACAAGCACTACTCTCTCTCTCCTCACAGACATGTTCACTCAGTGTGTTGAGATAATGGCTGCTGGCTGCTGCTGTCAGGGGGTCTGCAGCTTTATTGTTGCAGCCTCAGCAGCTTGTGCAAGGGGCCCCTCGGAGTTGTCCATCTGAAGGAGACTGCTTTCACAGAGGCAGCAGCGACAGGCAGTGAGCCCGTTGCCCTCACAGCCAGAGCAGCAATGCACCCACTTTGTGCAAAAACAGGAGTCATTTGTAGTGTGCTGTTTGCATAGCAGAGAGACAAGGAAAAAGCTCTGTCCCTGCTCCAGCTTTTGTCCTCTTATAGAGGTTGACTGTGTCACAGAAACGGAGCTATGCTGAACAGTGAATGTTGATGAAGTACCAGCTAGTTGATCAATCGGTTATGCAAACAGTGTGTCAAAAACTGGATCATGAGCTGAAGCATGTTTCAACTGGTGACTCTCCGTTTTAATATAAAATGTGCAAAAGGAACATAATGGCCTCATGAACCACTAACTCTTTAAATCTCTTAAGCCGATATACTGAGCCTCTGCTAGAAATACAAAGTATAGTGTGAATCGACAATTTTTAAGTCAAAAAGTCAACATTTTGTTTTCAAGTTTTCAGATGATTGATGATTTTAATCACGTTCTCCTGAAAAAAGCGGTAGAAATAAAGACCAAACATCATAATGCATATTTGAAAATACAATTCACCCTGTAAAGTTATGGACTGTTTATACCAGAGCACAGACATCCACTTTATTAATCAGCTTCAGCACAGATAGAGCATAACCGTCTGCAAACTAATTCACCTGCTCCTGCTGTTTGTAATTCTTCACATCAGCTGTCTGCAGACATCACCGTCTATGGACTAAACAAAGTAGAATCCACCACTGGTCGACTCACATTGCTTCTTCTCCCAAACAGAGATGATACCTCTGGTTCTTCTCTCTATGAGATTGAGGCAGTTAGTTTCTTAGAGTTGCCACAGTAAAAGCTTTCTTTGTCATTTGTGAACAAACTGATTTTCATAGATAAGGGGCTGCAAAAATAGACTGAAAACTCTTAATCAGTGGAAAATTTTTCTATATATTCTGGTGATTAAACGGAAAAAAACGTTAATTAAACTACTTGTTTTTTGTGAAATCCTTTATTTTATACAGTGTAAATACTATGTATACACATATTTTTTATGTACATATTTTTACTCTCTT
Source organism: Channa argus (assembly GCF_033026475.1). Classification (NCBI taxonomy): domain Eukaryota; kingdom Metazoa; phylum Chordata; class Actinopteri; order Anabantiformes; family Channidae; genus Channa; species Channa argus. The sequence goes on from NC_090207.1 coordinate 21,659,158, forward strand.
TGCCAAATCGTTTGGTATTACTCTATGTTATATATGTACAATGTATAATTGTATAAACCCTATAGTCGGTGCAATTATTCTGTCTCTTGATTAGATTATGATTTAATTTCTTTGATGAATTATACAGATTAGGAACAGACCATTAAGCGTAAAAAGTAAATGCAAACCAGAAGGCTCATTTCTGCATGCAACAAACAAAATGAAAAGAATAAGATAAAACACAGGACAAATACATTCTAAACATACCACACTTGGAATCACATTGAATGATCCACAGGTTTTCTATATGTGGGTTAAGCTATAAACTGATTTACAAAAAAGTTGTTTAGTTTTTTTCTAGTTACCATTCTATATTCTAAGTCAGACATAATATAAATTGCATAGTACTAAGAGACTGTTGAATGTGCACTCCAACTACTATCCCGAGTCTAAGGTATAGATACATATTCAATTGTCTTTTATAGCTTATTATCTGTCAAACAGGAATCAACCTAAGGCGCAAAACCAATATCAAGGTCAGTAAAAACTACAGTATGGAATTCATATCCTTATAACGTAGGATGAGTCAGTGAAGTAATAATTCTGACAGGCGTATCTCTGGGTTTTGTCACATCTTTTATGTGCCACCACATATTTCGTCTGGTTCAAATCACCACCATGGTTTCTCACCCTAACCCGCTGCTTCTACTTCTAAAACCAAACCATAAAATTTTATTAACCTATAGCCTGACAAACGTGATGTTGCGCTGCAAGAACGTCATTTTCAGCTGGATTTACTGCTATATCGGACAGTTTCACACTTCAGTGTAAACGGATTTCCATTAATGTTACATTTCAACATATTGTCATCATGTTCATTAAAAACACTACATGATTTTAATTACATTCCTCTGAAAAACATTTGCATTTGCACTTTAGTTGTATGTGAATTTCCTTTTTAGGTTGAGTCAACTTAAAGATGAAATGTGAATTATTTACATCCCTCCAGGATATTAGCGAGTTTCCTTATGAATTACCAGATTTTCTAACTTCAATGCAAGTAACAATGTTTTTAGGCATTGTTGCAAAAATTGCAAAAACAGCTCCTAGTAACAGTTAAAAATCAGCTTGTTCTACTGAGATTAAATCTCTCTGATTGCTCTCAGTAATGACTTGCCATCAGCAGTAGCAGCAAATGTCAGTGACAAGACATTACAACAAGTGCCACTGGTGTTTTGACAATTAAAAGCTTTGAATCTCAGGGAGCACCATCAGGAAAAGACTGTTTAACCTTAGAAGTTTACTAAGAAATGACCACTACACGATACACATAAGTGACAGGTTTTTACTACAGCCTAGAAGCTTTTCAGTGTGTTTGCATTTACACCGAGAAGTCTTGTGCTGTCAAATATGTCAGCAGCCAGACGCGTAAAATTAGAGCCCTGTGTCAACTTTCCTTTGGCCAGCAGGATAATTATCTGCATGGAACTGGCTAGCTAACCCTGAGAACAGGGACAATGACAAGAAAAAGTAAGCAAAGTCACCTTACATGTAGAAAGCAAAGCATAATAACAAGCGTCTGTATTTGGAAAAGCTAACAACAATTGAATAATGAATATTATTATATTCAAAATGAATAGTTTTTGGAATAATGAACGGTGCAAGACTTGGTTATACACAAACCGGCAAACTGCTGGAGTATGGTCAAAGCGGCTCTGCTCAGCACTCACCTACGGGCTTATTTTAAATACTGTTACAATAAGCTTTCTTCCTGCACATAATCATTTTGGTCATAGGCCTCTGTATTGTGTCATTACATGCAAAATAGTTCATTCATGACAGGTGTGAAACTCTGTACAGTATTTCTGACATTTTTCACATCACTGTGGTTACCTGTTACTAAAGCATGACCCGTATTTTTCATATTTGTCAGATTAAATAAATTCTTCGCGGAAACTGCACCAAAATATGTCACAGCATCACCATATTCAAATGCAAAGTTTCCTTTCTAGAAGCAGCTTTTGATTCATCTGCTCGGAAGAACTGTAGAAAAATGGTGGTGCAACATATAAAAGGGAACCCTCTTCCTATGTAGAGCAAAAGGCTCATTCTTTTTTTTTATGTCAGGGTCACCACAGCGGATCGTTGTCCGCATGTTGATTCGACACAGTTTTTGTGCCAGATGCCCTGACGCAACCCTCCCCAATTTCAACCGGGCTTGGACCAGCACCGCACAGATGGGAATGGCCTTTTAGGGGTTCTGTGTCTTGCCCAAAGACACTTCGACATATAGCCAGGGACTGGGGATTGAACCACTGACCTTGTGGTCAGTGGTTAATAATAAACATTGCTATTTAATGCTACAGCATATACTTTTAAATATTTTTTTCACATCGCATGAAAAACACTCACAGAACAGCACTGGCAATATTGCAGACATATTTCGTGTAAAGGTGCTTGTGCCAGGCAAGACATTCTAACCAATCAGACAAGGCTAAGCCATTAAGATGGCTTTGAAAAATGTACATTGTAGTTGATGTCCTGGGTGAACTGATTTCAAATCTTGGGCGGCAACTAGTACAATTCAGCTCTAAAGGGGTTGAAACCCAGCGTACAGAGAGCTTGAGCTGACAACCTGAAAGCGAAACTGTGTTTTTGTGAAACAGTTTCCATTTTTTACAAGAAAACACAGTTTGTTATCTCAGGGTGAGAAGATAATTAATGTGATCACAAGGAAAGAGCTTGTCATCTGGAGATAACAAGATAATTACGTTGTGATTGTGAGATAACAGGGTAGAGAAAATCTGTGCGGCCATAAAAGCTCTTGGCTTCTGCAGTTTTATAAGGTTTCTTGTGATCACGTTGTTTGGAAAATAGAAGCTCGGGTTAAAGAAGTTAAAAAGGGGCAGCTGATCCTAACAAGTCTATGTACAACACTGTATGATGTGTGTACCTGCTGAGTTACCATTTCTTTAGATTACACAAAAACAGTGTTTGAAAACGGTTATTTAATATCCAAACACTACCGCATGAGTGTCTCTGAACAATGCCTGCAGCACTTAAGTTAAGTATCCTTGTATTATTGCAGCTTGTTGTCTCTGGAGAGGTCAGGGCAGAGTAATTTGTGTTCACTGTTGTGCTTTCTACTATTCTGCATTTCAAGGAGGCAGGTCAGCCATCCTGTTTTGTCTCTCCGTGGAAAGAAAGGCAACTATCTGCAAGCTTTAGGTGCAGCCATGTCGGAGGGTTACGTCTCCTGATCAAGGACGACTCCAAGGTGGCTCTTGAGGGAAGAGGGACTGTTATTTTGGAGCAAAACTGGAGGAGATAAACTAATAAACCTCTTGGCTGGAAATCCGTTCAATTTAAAAGGGACTGGACTGATCGATAAATGTTAGAAATAAATGGACTCCTCTGCCTTTCATTAGAACACCAGTCACTATCAAGCACATCAAGCCCATTCAAACCTGAATTAGTAGCAGCTTCACATCGTGAATACAATTTGAGCATTACAAAGGAGATAAACACATGTCTGTGTCCATTTACAAGACAGTTCAATAAGTCAGAACTGTTGCAGGGAATTATTTTCAGTCCACAAGGTTCAAGCAAACGAGCAGCATGTTTAATGTCCACTATCAGGAAGACTTCTCTTTATTCCTCACATATGATGTTTGTTTGTTTGTAAAGATTACTATAATTTACTATGTAAATACTTTTTCTTTTTTAATTATCTTGCCATGTGAACTTTTGTAACTGGTAAACATATTTTGGTTATCACTTATAAAAAGAACACGTTTCTATCTGAATCTTTAAACAGTGCATTTTAAATGTTACACTGAAACAGCAACTGCAGCCGCGGGATTTTAAAAAGTAAAGGCAAAGTGTAATAATATGGGAAAAGATTGTTATTGGAAAGTTATTCAAATGCATCACACTGCATGAAGCTGGTTTAAAACAAATATAAAATATATAGTAGATGCAAAACACATGACAGGAAGGTAAAATTGCTCTCATGTGTTCATATCTTATCACAGCAGCAAGTTGCACAACGTGACTCTATCGTGTAACTTCAGCTAAGGCAAAAGTACAAAGTGTATCTTAACAATACTTCCATATGGAAAAGTTAATGACATAGTGAGACACTTCACAGTTCAAAATTTGTGGGATCAGTTTCCTATTTCATCTACTCTTGGACAAATACTCCTCTCCCAGCTATCATCTAGGAAGTGAAAGTGAATTTAAATCGCTGGAGTTTTAAAGTCATTAAACCTTTTTTATTTGTCTTCACCAAAATTCAACTGGAAGAGACAGGAAGAGCTGGAAGTTGAACCAACAACCATGGGATTGGTGGATGACTGAGTTACAGTCACAGACTGAGACTCTGATGTTGGTCCAGATCCAGGCAGAGCACTCTGCAGGACTGTGAGTCTTGGGGTACTGTAGGTGGAGTTGGCTTTCACGGTGGGAACCTGCGAGATGAGCAAGAAGGACAATGAGGAAAAGGACCATTTTTTAATGCGAAGATTCACTATGAAGGCTTTAAAATGTGCCGACGATTGAAAGAATGGGAGGCAGTGGATTGTTTAAGAACTGGACTAAGGACAGGGGAGGCTGGAACGGAGAGTTGTTAATCTGGATCAGGCCCTGACCCATTATTAAACTAAAATGTTCTGTCCATTCTATGTTTACCTTTGTGTAAATAGGGACATTTCTGAAAAGATACCGTCTGCTCCAACCCAACTAGTTATAATGTGCACACTTAAACTCAGGACAACCTTGTCTCTGCGTCCTTTGCAGACAAAAGCTCTTGTAAACATAAAGATGCTGAATTAGCTGTCAGGTTAACCTCGCCTTCAGTCCACGTTTCCATTTTTACAAGGGCAAATATAGGAGCTGGGTTTTAAAGACAGCGAGGGACAAACTCACACAGTGTCAAATAAGGGAAGGGACATGATGATCAGCTAAAGTCCGCACTGTCCCTTGTGCTCTTGAAGTGCTCTGATTCATCATCTCAGTCATTTTCATTATATGGCTATTATTGCTGCTCCACTCTGACTCAACTCAGGAAGATTCCTCATGGGTTTGTCTTTAATGCATGATCTCAAAGTGGCAGGACTCTGCAGGCTGGAGCTCTTCAGCTGATTACTGGGCAGGAGACTCCAGCTATGCACAGCAGTTTGCTGAATTGGAGACTTTCACTCCATGCGGTTAGATGCCTCTGACAGAGGCTATTGGCCTCAAACGACATGTGATTGAAAAGTTGTTACATAAATGTACATAAACATATAATGTTAATTACATAAACTTCTAGCTATGTTTCAACTTTTTCACTGCTCTTAAATGATGCAGCTTTGTTAAAACTGTCTCTGGTAAATGTCCAACAGAAAATATCCAGGACACCTGACCTCCACAGCCACTCTTCTCTCTGTCTCACAAGTAGATTCTCAAAGTGACTCATTTCTCTCTGCAGTCTCAGCTTGTCTCTGTGAAGAGCCGTGAATATACAGCAGTGTATGAATAAAAGAGCAGAAGATAAGGAAGAGGGCTTTCTCAGACACTGAGAGCTTATCTTGAAACTACAAAACGAGCAAACTCTGGCTCACTCCTTTTTTCCTACTGTCATTAAAACACTTCATTCGCTTTAGGGCTAATACACTTTGACAGTTCATAAATTTGGGGCTGGAATGATGGCTTTATTGTCCATAAAACCTAATATAATATTGGCGAATGATTTACATGGCACAGTTTAATGTGAAACTTTTTATCTGCTGCCACCTTGGAAGGACTTTGTCACATTTAAATATGATTTTGACACTTTGAACATTCAGGTTAAGGAAAGGATAAGTCACATAAAATACATAAAGGCAGAAATAATCTTCAGAGTGTTGCACTTTGTGTGGGTGTCCTTGTATTATAGGAATATAATAGATATTATAGATTAAACACCTCCATTGCTTTTGGGCACTCATGTCCTTTTGTTTCACTCGGAGGATATTACAGGGGAACATGCACACACACACACACACACACACACACACACACACACACGTGGCACACCTAGAGAACCACTTCAGTCACGGTAAACACCGTTCAAATAAAAAAGCAGGTGAAAGCGGATTTTATGGTCCCTGTTCTAACCCATTTCTCACCAAACACACATCCCACGTGCACTCGGCCTTTTAAAGTGAAGCTGTTTGATTGCAATGCACATGCATTAAATTTGCAACCAGCCCACTAATAATTCACTGCAATATTAAACAGATATTCTGCCTGCCCCTGCTTAACCTTGAAGCCCTTCTGCAACTGTACACCCCTACCACAGCAACCTCCCCACCACCACCATGACCCTCAGCCAGTCCGACAAACCCTGTGTGTTTTGCCAAAGTCATCATTTACTCTGATTAGCACAGCTCCCAGCAAAAGCACCTCACCGTGATTTGCACTTAATAATCTCTCTTACTTCCCGTTTCAGCAGTTAGTCGCTCTGAGAGCAGGGGGGGGGGACAGGACCGGGTGTTGTGGTTTTTAATGGAGATCACACAATCACGACTCAGTGCACACTTCTCCTTTCACCAAATTTGTCGTATGCACGAACAACGAAGTACCGGTGAGCTGTCGATAGGTTTTCCTGTGTTTTTCAGGCTAGCTCTCCAATGATTAGCAGTGAGAAAGCAAGAAAAGAGCAGTAAAAGATAGATGCATGCCTTAGGTCTGCACTTTTTAGCACATTCCCTTTTAGCAGTGAATTTAGAGCAGGTTGGTAGGTCGCCCCAGCTGAATTTTAATGGATTTTAAGCTGACGTTTTATACAGTTCACACACAATCAGCCCAGTATGGCTGTAATACACCCACAGGGTGATAGTTTTCAGCATCAGCAAAGGCAGCAAAACTGTGTGGGACACTGAAATACAAGATGAAAATAGAGGTATTTAGTCTGCAGTTATCCCTGCTGCATTTGTACTGTATATATGCTGTATGTTTATTTGTGGCTGCCCACACTCAGACTTAGATGTTACTCTGCTATAGCAGCAAACTGCAGGATGTGAATTAGTTGGACTGTGTAGAACAATACTGCTCCAGGATCATTTTAGTGAATATTTTATTTCATGTTAAAACGTTTTAAAATGCTGCAGTCACGAAAAAACGAACACTGAATTGGTCGGTGTTCGAATTCTGTCTCCCTACAGAAATGGAGCTTTGCGAAGTGTGTTAACTGGACAGAGCAACATTAGGTGAAGGCTGATCACTTGCAATTTGTCCTGAATCATGCACCTCAACAACTGCATTAAAACTGAACTGGACAGATGTTCATTGTCCCCACACGATGAATTGGATTTAGTTTGATAGGTGCTTGACTTTTTCTGCTGCTCCTGCTCCTGCTCCACTAGTGACATGTCTTAACATTTCCACAACATTATGAGGGGTCTGCATAATGTTCTCCTGCGGATGAATCATAATGACTTCGGTGTTTTGGACTGTAATTTCCATGTTATAGACACTATAGATCCTTTAAGTAAAGTGTTAACATGTGTGATCAACTATTGTCTACATAATTTGAAATCAGATACAGACAACTATGGTCCTCTCAAGATCAATTATTTTCATTTACCAGGAAGGTGTTAATACTCTGGCTTACGACTAAATACCAGCAAAATGAACAATGTTTCAGTCAGCCTCCACATTTGGGCTTTAGTTCTTATTAGCAAATACTAACATGCTAAACCTGGGAACAGGCCAAGCATCACATCTGCTTGACATTAAAATGTTAGCATTGTCATTTTGAGAATGTTTGCATGCTGGCATCAGCAATAACCTCAAAGCACTGCTTTGCTGAAGACAAGTCTCATAAAGCTGCTGGCGGGCTGTTAACTTCTTGTAGTCTTCAGCAGTACAGTAGATTAAAACACTTTTTCTATCACAACACTTCTTTTTTTTTGTCACAGCAGCTCTATCCAATTTTGCCAGCTTGGACAGGCTGATGCTTGATTTAACGACTTTACAGACTCCTTTATGTGATCACTCCACAGTGATCATTGTGTTGGTTCCAAAGGCATTTATCAACAGATCTCTGCAGCACGTATCACATTTTATGCGCTGTAGAGTTGCCCATATATCTCCACACTGAGCATATCTTATCATTAGGCTGCATATTATGTGGGTGGCAATAAAAAATGAATGATGAGTAGAGAAAACCAATGTTTACTTTGCCCACATCTCTTCAGCTTCTGTTGGAAAGCAAACACGCACAGCCTTACATTTTTTCCCAATAAATGCCTTTCCCATTCTGCGATGTAATAACAAATTGTGGGGAAGTTCTACAACAACAACACCTGTTATTTCTTGCTTTCATTGTGGCTACTGTTGCTCACAGCGGAGCTAAACAGCTAAAAACAAAGTGTCTGATCTCAAACAGCAAACCACATAGTACAGTGTTTGTTTAAAATGCTGGGCAGCAGGCCTGGATGTGATCTGTGCCCTGAGAATGGCTCGGGGTTTTTTTGGCACTGGGGGAAGGCAGAGCAGCTGCCAAGTGCTCTACGTTGGCCTCATTGTAAATATTAGGAGTTAATTCCCTCAGTAAAAGGCAGCTGTAAACCATCTGCACTGCTGTTAATCACAGAGAAATTGCCCCGCCAAGAATCACCACTTGCCTTATTCAAATTGCAGTGCCCAAGCCGCAAATATTCACAAGTTCTCCAGCTCATATGGACACACAAACAAAGTTTTGATTCCCTGTTTAATGTTTTTGGCAGGCAACAGTAGGCACTTCTTTAACTATGTGGTGTGTATTTTGAAGATATACAGAAGCAGAGAAGTCAGGAGTAGTGTACTTGCTGTATGATGCGTGATTTAATTAGCTGGTTCTTAAAGAAACTAGATAATACATGGGGTTAGACTTTGGAGAGAGACAGACAGAGAGGAATTCACAAAGAGAGAGATACTCAGGGGCTGTGAAAGTCCATTGTGTCAGCATTTTATCACAGCTGAGTAGCTGGAGGTTCAAAGGTCAATCCCATTCTGCTTTCAGCCTCAGTCACCTTGCTACACTGACAGAGCTATCTACAGCAACATTGACTGTATCAGCCATCAGCCAACACTGCAGAAGCTCTTAAATGGCTAATGGAGACACCAGATCAGCTGTGAATACAAACCAATAGATTTATTGAACATTCAGCTACAGCACGGCCACCAATACAAACTTGACACGTACACTGTGTGTAAGTGCAAGTGACAACATTTTTTATACACATGTAGTATTGGAGCAAAGTACTGTGTTTATCATTTAACACTGTCATTCGGTCATTTAATGTTTATCATTTCCAGTTCCCCTACAGAATTGCTCTACTAGTCATTTTCTAACGTGTAGCCTTACACTAATAACTGTTGCTGTGCATACGTATGTACACCGATCAGCCACAACATTAGTGGTCGTGGAGGACAAAGGTCAGCACGGCCACTCTGAGCAGTCTGCAGCCACACAGCCCCATACACAGCAAAATGCGATACGCTACACTGATACACAAAAAATGTGTAATACTCCAGACCAGACTATACTTTACATCCTTCCATGTCTATCCACCCTGTCACTGCACAGAACTGCAACACAAAAATCAGCATGGCACACTACATTTCACTCAGTTCCATGGAAACTATCATTGCACCTGTTCTATAATGGCCTCTGTGCCTGATGCGTGAATAGCATTTTCCCTTGAGGTGTCTGTGCTGTCTTTTGCAGTACAGGACGTACTCTGTACGTCCCTCCAGTCCCGCAATCTTGCACGAGGAAAAAGCCCAGGAGTTGTCATGGCAGCTGAACTGAGGCAAGAATGCACATTACCATACTAGAGAGGGGGGGGGGGGGGGGGGGGGGGGGGAATGATATCATTTTGCTGCAACCAGAGCTGCTTTGAGTTTTTATTGGCATGACATTAAATCACATTAGGGAGCAAATTGAGACTTTTAAGTTAAATGAGAGAGGCAGAGAGAAATATGGCACATTGGGAAAGACTAGAATTTGCTGCGTATTGAATTAATTTGTTAATATTATTGTTGGGTTTTGTTTAATGGGCTGATGTTTTTTAACACTGCCATCTGCTAAAATATTACTTTCAAAGGATATGTTTCTATTCAAAGATGTACCAATCTAAGCACACTTAAATAGAAATAAACTGGATTGTGTGGAAAAGAGAGAGAGCGGCAGAGAGATGTGTGAGTACACTGAGAAGTCTGTTGCTCTGAGGGCTTGTGCAGGGGAGGGCCCGAGCTGTGAAAGCAGTGGAATGACAGGCAGGGATTAGAGGGGAGGTGGTGCCATTGAAAAGCAAGCTGATCCAGGGAACCGAGCTGACACTTGAACACAGCCAGCTGACAAAACCGGCCAGCCCTGCTGCCGTCCTGCAGAGGCAGCCTTAGCACACCTGCCCTCCCTCCTTCCAGGGACCAAGGGGGGGTTACTTTTGTTCATTAGTCGTCACCATAGAAACTGATGATGCAGTGAAATAGGATTAATGGTCCGTTTACTATTTATAAGTTAAAGGTTATGATTTACTGTCCAAAAGGTAAATTTTTTTTCAGATTTTCTGAAGATTCTACAGTATGTAATAAAGATCTCAGCATGAGAGGCGACCACTAGTAATTGGACAGTGAAATCAGAAAATTAACTTTCTGCAGTTGTCCAAAATACCAATTTTGCTGTTGTCAAACATGTTCAAATGGAAAGAATTAAGCAACCTTTGCAATGATTACTATTTTTATGGAATGTGATTATAAAATAAACATTGCATATGTATTGGAATTTAAACATAATAGGGAGGATGTGTCTTTAGTTCATGTGAGGTAAAACGTAAAACAGCCTTTAAATGTGACTAGGTTAAAGAACAAAGTCAACCTCTTAATGTGGTTAATGTGTTTCCTGCTGAAACAGGATGTTGGGGTGCCGCTTGCATGAAAGTGTTTTGTTGTTGTTGTTGGTTGTTTTATTTAGTTTTTTCAACACCACAATTATGTTACAATCAAATGTAATATTTCAGAATTTTTTTTTATTTAAGAAAAATCATGTGGATACTATCACATTTGTAAACCCGAATCTTACTAAGCCCCCCGATTCCCCTACTTGCACTACAGTGCAGCATCTCAGAACCACAGGATCATCTGTACAAGTAGTGGTAAGACCTTTTACAAGAAGGCAGCACACTCCCCAAACAGGATGGTGACAAAAAGGCAAACACATCTCCATATTCTTACATTTTGCTGCACGGTCTCCTGAGTAGACATTGAACGCTGGCTTTGGATCATGTGCTGTAAAATGATTTAGCGTCAATGTGCTTCATAGGGGGTCCGGGAAGAAGTAGGCTTGTTGTTTTTTCTGAATAGTTCAGGTTAATATCGTTGCATATCACTTTCCTATAGGCTTATACTGCATTTACAGCCATTACCAAAACTAGTCCATTTTACACTTACTTTCACCATTATGCTATGTCCAGGTTTTATAATACTAAAGGTTTGTACATATATCAGCTACATTCTTCTTCAGTGTTTTCATAGCCAATTCGTTTCTTTTCAAAGGGGATCTACAGCATGAAGTGTTGGCAAATGGCAAGTAAGCAAGCTGTTTCAGATATGAAGGTCAGGGGCTGACTGTCAGAGCAGCTGGAACGTGCATCAATCCATCCACTACTACTGAGTGGTCACACAGGTAAAATTGCCTAAATACCTGAACCTGGGTTCCAGGGCCACAATGCAGTATTTTAAACAGAACTGTAGCTCTCAAATGTGCGACTCCCCACAAGCCTCAGAGAAGCCTGTGCTTTCAGGGAGTTACTTTGATTAATAACCCTGACAAGTCAGCCCATTATTATGAATTAAAGTGGCACAATTGCATGTGTCAGATCATCTCCAGAGGCAGAGGGGACATGAGACAAAGCCAGTGCCTCCTTGAGCAGGATGGCTGATTAGGAAGCACAAACACCTCTCGCCTCCTGCCGTGCTGCACTGGGGATTGGTTTGACACTTTGATCCAGAAGCTTCCTCAAACACAGATACATGCACACAGGCATATTCACGTGTTGCTGTGGTCCGTATGTATGAAAACGTGTACGTTCTCTAGATGCACAGTACCTGAAGGGTGAGCGCATCAGTGCACCTGCTTTTTTGCATTTACAAATGTCTGCACACACACCAACACAACACACTAACCGTATCTGCACATCGAATAAAACAAGTGCACCGTACAGGAAGAAAAGAGCACCTTTAATGATCCATCAATTCCCATTGGTTTGGAAAATGTGTGTGTGTGTGTGTGGTTGGCGGTGGGGGGGTTATTGACTGGCAGAGTAAATTCAAGGCTTACTCACTGTCAACACAACCCAAGAGGCAGTGTGCTGGAAAATCTAGTGCTGTGGTGCCAGGTCGCTCCGCATAATTCCCCTGTAGGGCTGCTGTCTGTGATGAGCCGTGCTCAGTGTGGTTGTGTGGCTGCTGAAAGGCCTGTGATTACAGCTGCACCCTGTGGCAAGGCAGCTAGGTCCAATCCAAATAAGACCTTCTTTGACAGCTAGCTGCCCCACCTAAACTCACTAATCAGGCTGCAGGATTTGGTTAATAGCTCTGACTCCATTTCATGTCTGATCACTTCTACATTGCTAATGAACATACAAGTAAAAAACAAGCTATGAAACTTGAACAGTCCATGCCAACGCCACACAGGAGATGACTTTTTTTTGTTTGTTTAAAAATCTACTATCATCCAAAAGCGTAATCTTTAATAATCTTTTAGATATGATTCAACATTCAGCTGAGGCATTACGATAAGCTGAAACAAACTAAGCAAATGCTCGATGGCCCCAAAAAGCTTTTGCGAAAGGGGGCCCCTGATGGCCTCTCACGTGAACCCATTTTGCCTCGATCATTATGTCTTTGTTTTTCTCAGTGAATCAGTCCGTTGTGTGGTCTAAAAACAGTTATTGCTATTTCTTAAAAGTCAGTCAAACAGCTAAAAACTACTGTAAAAGAACAATGAAACTGAAAAATATCCTCATGTTAGAAGCTAGAACCAGATTGTTTTCACATTGCTTTCTTTAAACAATTTAGGCCATTATTTGTCAGTTAATATTTGTCAGTTACTCAACTGAACATTTGTACCTATGTACATACAGTTTGTAGGTATTTTTGATATAAATTGACATTTATTTGTTATTGAGTACTTCTGGTATTGTAGTTGGATTTCAATGCATACATTTTCACAATATACATGCAGATTTTCTTTTATTTAATTCTTGAACATCAGGATCTTGTCTTTTTGTGACTGACAGGTCTGTTGTAACCATGTGATTTGCATTGGGAAGGAAATAGGCCTGACAGAGGCTGCATCCCATCTGTTACTAACAGTAGACTCAAGTAAAGGGTGTTTGCATGCAGTATTACATAACCCCACTGCTCATGCAGAATTTCACAGGCCTTCACTGCCTATTCATCTCCTTTCGCTGCTTTTTATATGCATCTCGTTTTTTTTTTTTTATTCACCAAACTTCCAACATTAAGTACCCAAGGCTGGAATTTGCAGATGAAGATGTTGATGGTACTGCTGCTGCTCTGTGTGTATACAGAGCAGCAGCACAGATGTGTGTGTGTGAGAGGGGGGTGGGGGGAGGACCTCCACCATAGGAAGAGGCTGATTTGACTCATAAATAAACCTTCTCCTCTCTCTTGTCTGTTTCTTTCATCCTCTGTCTATTCCTCATGCACACATACTCTCTCTCTTTGAAATCAATCAGTGATGCCCCCCGGCCCCCCCACCATCCCGCTGATGGATCTATTATTAATGAGGGCCCTTAGCACTAAACTAAATTTAGTGCATAAACTCCACTTGGAGAGCTAGAGAGCAGAATCAATACAATGGCAGGGGCCACAGCAAGACTCTCATTTAGCTCTTTGCAAATGCAGGATGTGGAAAGGCTGACCCTGAGTGCAAATGTGCCTCCTGACTGAAAGAGAGCTTGACAGAGCGAACAATAAAGAGAGCAAGAGGTTGTAACAATACAAGGCAAATGTCACCGGGTCATTACTCTCAAATTGTTACCTTGTACCAAATCTATATATGCAATAGGGGATCATTGATGGGGTGACGTTGGTGGTGTAATTAGGTTTATACAAGCTCTGGGTTATTGCCTATTCAGCATGCCACTTGTGCTGCATGAATCACATCTAATTTTTCAGTCACTGTGACACTGATACCACTTGTCAGGATGATTACTCTCTTTCAATATCACCACACAGTTCAATATTTAATCATAGATTCGTTTGTATGGAAACAATCAATTACCCGTGCATAATTTCCTCCATAAGATTCCGGCTCAGGAAACATGCATTTGTTTTTCTATATGTCCTCGAGAAAACAAATCAATGAACTACAGCATTCCTAATCAGATGTGTACTGTATTAATAGGAATCAAAGCATGATGCTATAATTTGCTCATCTGAAGCTGTATGGATCAATCTTTTGTAAGTTGTCACAGTGGAAATGGAAACCCTGGCCCTGGCAGCACAGTAGTACTTCCCTACTCAACTTAAGGGTGCATAACACCCCTCACCAGCACAAGGAGACCTGAAGTCAGTGTGTTTGAAGTGGACAGCTTCCAGGCGTTTAAAGCAATGAACCGGGGCATTGCTGATAAAAGTTTATGCGCATATTACACACAAGCCTACTCAGCATGCTTTAAAAACACTTTTAGCTTCTTATGTGCACTCCTACAGACCCACTGCACATATACACTGCTCAAAGGAAATATCTACACTCAGACCTCTAATATGACTAAGTAATTTTAGCAGTGATTAAAAAAGGAAAAAAAAATCACAATAAAAGTGGCTATACAATAAGAGAGGTGATAACTTTACAAAGGAAGTACTTTAGTGCAAACACAATGGCAAGTATACTGCCAGCACACTGATTACTTAATAGAGGTCTGTTCTAAAGGTGAAGTACAAGTACAGCAAAAGCTTAGTCACTTTCTGATTTTAACCTGGCTCTAGTTTGGTCTTTTGGGACAGCAGGGAGTTAAAAGCTCAGTCGTGTAATCCAGCACCTGGCTGTGTAAAGCCTTATATGTAGTTAGCGGGATGTTAAAGTGGATTCTAACAGAACTTTGTAACCACTCTGTGAGAAGCTATAATCAGGGTGTTATGGGAGAAGTCTTCTTAGCAGTCTGGTATCAGATTTTTGCAGTTAAGAGCTGCACTAGACCTCTTGCATACTGCAAGGTGGACACTGTCCTCGTGCAAAGTACAACAGAGGAGGTCGTTTGTACTTTCCACCAAAAGTAACACGTTCTGCTGGCTGCCATTTTGTTGTCTCACACTAAAAGGAGGACGCCGGCCTCACTGTGTGGTGGCGCTATTTCAACAATCAGTTCATTGTGTCCTTTAAAACACAATAGACACAATAGCAACAAGCAACCGTAACTGAGTTGTTAGTAAGGTTTTACATTAGGCAACGAGTAGCATGTCTTTCTCAGTATTGTTGAAGGACAACTTTGCTGTGATCTTTGCAATACTTTGGAGTTTTTCACGCACTCTTCAAAGCTGCAGAAACTAACACATGTTCCCAGATGGACAAATACTGTTAGCAATATGAAACCTTGCTTTTGTTCTGGTCCTTTTGTTTGGGTTTGGAACACAATTGCGCTCAAAGGCTTTGCCAATTCCACGTACTTGTCACACTTGATGACAAGATTATCAGTGATTCACAACAATTTTCAGCAGAGTAGGGGGACAACGTGGTGCTGGTGGTGGGAGGAAGGGGGGGTGATGGGAAGGGGTGATGAAGGGGGAATGGCAGTGCACTGGAGGGCGGAGAGGCAACCAAAGAAAAAGCTTCATTTACCCAACAGTGTATGAAACAGACACAACCGGGGACTGATAGTGACTGAAATATCAAAGCCAGTAGTCTGCTCGGTAGGCTGGGAAGTGGCTGCTGCAGCTATTTGATCCATCACACAGCTGCTTGTTTTTTTACTAAAAGCTTTGGAGAAGCCTCTGGGTGCCAGAGAGAAGCATCTCTGTCTTTCTCTCTGTCAGTTTGTCTCTCCCTTCTTCTTCGTCTCTGCTTCTCATCTTGTACAAATTGTGAGATCTCCTCTAGGCACAGCGGGATGAGAAAGCATGCATTGCTGGGACGGCATGCGTGAAAGCATTTGCTCTGCCTGTGAATGTTTGTCTACCTGCGTTGGCTCATGCTCAGATAAAAGTTTGATCTTCGTCTAGCTCGCTGTATCACAGACAAGCAGAAGCTCCTTTTGCAGGGGGGAGAAAAAGCAGAAGAAAGTGAAGAAAATGATTTCCCCATCTTTTCTGCAGTAAATCTCTTGTTCTTAGAGGTGAACTGCATCCCAGGAGAGAAAAGTTCAGTGAGCAGGGCCCGCAGCTGAACAGCCCCACACTGTGAGTCTGCTTTTCACCCGGAAGCTCACCAAATGGAAGCATCACCAGAAACAGAGTCATGTCCTCAATCTGCTGCACTGTACTTGCTGACTTACTTTGAGGATTTATCAATTGAAGATGTGAGTCTATTCTGTATCTGAACAGCTACTGGACAACATTTTTCCGTGAAATACACCCAATAAAAAGTGACCCTTTATTGATTTTTCTGTTTGAGTCAACTGTAATCAAAAAGACATGATGTACTGTATGTAAAGGAGAAAAAAAAGGTTCTGAAATCAAACATAGATTTGGCAACAGGCTCCAGTTCCTTAAATTATGTAGATTCTACTGCTAATCTTTGACATCTGTGCAATTTCTTAAAACTCTGTAACTCTCTGCTGCTGTTTTTTTCTTATTTTAAATATTGGGACTGAAATATCAAAAAGCTTTGGGAATATTTCAGTCTTTAAATAAACACTGAACGTGAGCCCACAGACATAAACACACACCATAACTATAATCTCTTGAGTCAATGAAGTCTTGCAAGGGTTTTGGACATATGAGCACTCCCTTGGGAGCACTAGCTAAGGCGAGCTCTTCGGGCTGCAGCAAAGACTAACTCTATTTCTCTGTGTTTCTCTTCCTCCTTTTATCATTTCCTCCCTACGGAGACCACTGAGAGATTTACTACAGATCAGCTGGGAGACAGCACTGCATAGGCAGTGAGTCACTAAACAGCAAAGGAGAGAGGCACACTGTAGATAACAATCACGGTACTGTATGTGTGTATGTGTGTTTTTATAATATCACAAAATAACATCACACATAAGGCAACTTGTTGAATTCAGAGAACTTTTACGCGGTGGCTCGATGGGTTTACATTTTCATTTACATTTCGTCATTTGGCAGACGCTTTAGGGAGCACACATTTCTAGATAGGATTTGGGGAGCGCACGTCACGCTTTGTAACATTTTGGGAAAACATCTAATTTGTAGGAAAACAACCCTGATGCTTTAGTGAATTTAGGGAACACAAACAATGGCTAAGTGGATTCAGGGAACATAAGCAATTCTGATGGTGAATCCTTTTAGTGAACAGACAGGATGCCTGAGCGAAGATGGACATTGCCTCACTTGGGTTTAGAAAACACACAAATTGTGGGGCGAATTAAGGATGAAAAAGTTTTAAGTTTTATCGTTTTAAGGGAATACAGTATTAAGAAATTTACAATTGAATGAACAAAAAGCTGGATGAATTTGTCTGTATTTTCAGGTGTCCCTGCTAATGTTATTGTTAAAGGCCAACTTCACCAAGTTTCAACTTGCTTTCTGTTGCTTTATTTTAGTGTCTAAATGTACATTAATGCTTTTAAACTTCCCTATATTAAAATATTTCTCTGAATCTAGCTGAAAAATTCCTACATGTGACATCACCTGGAGGAGTTTTTCATTATTAGGTGTTCAGATGATGTCATCTGGAGGAGCTCTGGAAAAGCTCCATAGTGTGAGCAACAAGATGACATAATTTGAACTAAAGGTTCCTCCAAGTGATGTCATCTGGAGGCATTTTTCAGCTAAAAGTAGCTAGATATTTTCATAAAGGGAACTCAGAGGGAATTTTAATTGCATTCGTTTTCACATTCTGCTCAAACTAGACCTAAAAGAAGCAAGTTCAATATCAGTGAAGGAATCTTTTAAATCATCATAGAATTCCACTTAAACAGGTTCAGACTAGGGACATCAGCTTTTCAAACCTGTCTCCAAAAAGATATGCAACAAAACCATCAAGGTGATTACATTTGTTAAACATAATGCTTAAACAAAAGCAGAGCTACATTTATTATGAATCTAGAGACTGAGGTAGGAGGTAGATGTACTGCACATACAAAGCCCAGGACTGTCACACAACTCCAGAGTCCTGTTTGTGTTTAAGCTTAGGCAACAAAAGTACTTTTGTTAGGATTAGATAAACACACTGGGTTTGATTAAAGGTGTGACGTGACAGTTTATTATTTCTATTTTTTAGCCAGACCACAATCTGTCCCTGACTTTCACCACATGCTGAGAGTAACTAAACACAACCATAAAAGCTTTAATAATGCTGTAGTCAGTCAATGCAAGACTGGATATTTTGGTTGGGGAAATTTCATTGTCCAGGAGCATTTTATTTATGTGTTCAGTCTCTGTATTCTGAACTTATAATTCTGTTGTTAAAACATATTTGTGTTTGCCGTTTAGTTGTAGAGAAATGTGATTTTCAGGAAACCACGTTAAAATTCAATTTAGTTTTACTAAATGAGATTAAATTAGAAGTCATACATGAAGCCAGGCTGCTCTGGCTGCCATATCTAAATCACATCAGTGTGGTTTTCTGCAGTTATATTACGTGCCTTGAATATTTTCCCTCCTAAATCTGATATGTCAAGAGAAGTGTCACAGCAGCTTTTTCCGAAAGGCTACAGATGTTGAGGTTCTGATTTACTATGGGATCTATCATTCATGCACTAACTCTGTTCAACTGGAGGTGAGGTACATTGCCACTTCAGCAGGTTGCCCACCGCTCAACCGATACATATTTAACAAGCTGCCTACACCAATCTTGAGCCAAGACTCTTCAAAATATGTGTTGAAAATGGATTTAGTGTGGTGTGTAGGAAATGTTAAACAAGCATGAAAAATGGATGAGAGATTTTGACCATTTCATGTTGTCACGGAATGACTTTACTTTGCTCTGGGGCTAAATTTAGTTATATTTAAAATGAGATTCAATCACTTTAAAGAAGTGACATTTCCTCTTACAAAATGGGAGTAGAACAAAATCAGCTTAGCTTCTACAGACTGGATCCTCTGCATTGTGGAGGGATTAAGTGATGACCTAAAAGTAATGATTTTTGATGGATGCATGCATAATATTGCAGAAGAAAATCCTTCAGTGTTATACCATCAAGCAAGACGATAAACACTTAATCACATTTGCCCAAATGTGTCTGTATCAATTTACAAAAAAAAGCTGCTTAGCATAAACCTGCTGTTAGAAACTCCTTCTATCTGTGATGATGAAAATCTACTGTTACACATAATCAGAGATATTACATTTTAGGCTTACATAATTAATCAGCAAGTTGGTAAATAACTTATGATCCAAGTCATAAATTATATTTAACCAAGTCATTACTAGAGGCGAACTGAAGAAGTGAGTGCTTTTCTCACATGAAAGTGGTCGGGTTCCCTCTGCATGTCTTCATTTATAAACCAAATTATCCATATATTCGCTCACAGTGTCTCACAGTTTATGCAAATCATCTGGAGATACTTCGTCTCTTCTGCATTATTATAACATCTTTTTTTTTTTGTGTGTGCACAAAGCAGTAAAGGCTGTCAAGTGATGCGTGCAGCTGCAGCACTCTATGTCTTGCGATGTCTGTTTGCCTTGTACATGACGTCCTGTTGTTCCCGTTTGCATGAAGCTTGTGAATGTGTCTACCCTTGTGTGTAAACATGTGGGAATTACATTATGTATGAATGCAAATCCTGCTTATGCAAATATTAATTCAAACGCTTACAAAATACAGTCAGGATTATGCAAACTTTTGTTTAAGATAAACATATCATGTGTGTGCTGAATGCTTGTGTAATCAAATGTGACCCAATATTGTGTGTCCAGATAAGCTTCCATAGATTCAATATATCCATAACAAACATGAAAAGGGGTCATATGTCAGTACCTTGTACTGCTTAGCTATCTACACATTGTTAGAAGTGACAAAAATAAATATTAATAACAGAGGAAACGTTGACCCATAAGGACACAACACAAAACACTACATCAAGAAGGAGCAGCATCTAAAGCATCATATTCTCTGATTTGCCTGGAATAGATGCATGCATGCAAAGTCTCTTTACATGCAAATCCAGTCTGTGTCTATAAGTGTGTTTTATCTTGGGGGCTGCTGTTTGCTAATCAAGAGCCTTGTGAAAGCCAGGGGAGCGTTATAAGAAGCTGCGGATAATACGCCTGCTCACAGCCTCTCTCTCTCTTTGAACACACGCTCATTTTACAGCCTTTTAACTTTCAATCTGCCCGTCGTTGATTTTCTATTCTTCCCACCCATTTATTATTCCGCAAGCCTCTCTGTTGCTGTGTGTGTTGTATTACCACTTGTGATATGTAATACATATCAGAACTACACAAAGATACATGAAACCATGGCATTTTTCTTTTTGTAAAGATGAAGAGCAACCACAGCTTGTTTGACCCTATGCACAAAGATTGACATAAAAAAAATGTTCTTAAATAAAAATGTATCTTTTGCTTCACATGGTCCTTGCTAGGATTAAAGAGAAAATCCATCCAACCATCCACTACCTATATTACTTATCCTGTAGAGGGTCACCAAGGAGTCGGTGGGAAGCTGTAGAAGAAATGATTGCAAAAAAAAAACTTTCCATTGGTGAAATGTACATCAATCTATCCATAATCTATATGCTATGGCTTGTCCAAGCTGGAGCCAATCCCAGCTGCCATTAGGGGATGGTAGGTTGCATTCTGGAAATGGTACCAGTCTTTTCTCAGGGCCTCCTCTTTCACACCCACAGGCAGTTTTTGAGTCACAGATTAACTGGGCTGTGAGAGGAAACCGACCTCCACACAGAAAAGCCACAGCTGACAGGTGAATTCCGACCCTGGACCTTCTAGTTCCAAATGATTCATAAAAAGCAAATGTTAAATGGGCTGCACTTCTATAGCGCTTTTCTACCATTGGAACTCAAAGCACTTTACATTGCTTCTCATTCACCCGTTCACCCTTTCACAATCACTTACACACACTCACACACCGGGAGCAACTAAGTTGGGGTTCCAGTTGCAGGAGCACTATGTTTGCTACTTTGCAAAAATGTTCTTTATCTCTGACTTCATCTAAAAAAACACTTTACCAATATACTGGATGCCACATAGACTTGAATCTTTGTCTAAGCTGGTCAAAAACTACCCTTTTCCCTTTGGTCTGTTAGTCCACCAAAGTTGCACTTAGTGAGGTGGTAATTGATTTTGTGCTTAATATGGATTTGGATGCCACCCCTCTACTCTTCGTGGTCAATCCAAGTGCAGATTTTCTGTGTTTTCCTGTAAAGGCGAGTGGCTCTTCTCAAATTATAAAATAAGAAGCCTGCTTGTTTGCTGTGAAAAGGTGGATCTCTGCCTAAATTAAGATGCTGGTCGTGGCACTGGACCAAAACACCAGTCTGATGAAATAACTTGTTGAACGTGTGTTTTCTGAAAAAGCCTGACGAGCAAGATGCTGGCATCAAATTTGAGCTCACCCTTTCCTGTGATCAGCCCAGTAAACACACTTCCAGGACGGCTTAGTTGAAGCCTTAAGATCTGTTTTAGTTAGTGCCTTATTTTTGATTACTTTTTGGCAGCTTTTCTTACTGGTACAGAAGAAAATGTTTTCATTCCAACAATGTTGCTGTAAACTGAAGACCATTTTTTGATACCTTAACCACATGAGCATCCAATCTGTGTGCCTTTTCCTCTCTTCCTGTTCACCTGTCCTCTCCATTGACTTGAGATGAATGTGCTGATGAACCTGATGAACTGGGATCTCTGTCTCTGTCTCTCTAGCTTTCGGTGCTTTAAAATAAATTTGACTTTGATCTGATTTGACATGGAGCTACTTCTGAGTGTATTTGTACTACAAAGTACTCTAGTAGTAGTGTACTCATGTACACTACTCATGTACATGTTTATCCTAAAAGGTAGTTATAGAACTAAATGTATGTGTTTTTTTTATCATATGTTCACCTTCAGAAGTCAGTAATAATGTCTAACTGAGCAACAATGTAACCTCTAACCGCTAATAAGTGGTCAAACTTGTGTCAGGATGAAGCAGCATTGTTGATGGTCAGTGACGGTCACTAAACACTCTTTGGGTAAATAAAGTGAAAAAAAAAAGAAAATAAAACACATAGGCTCTGCATGATCTGTTGACTGACCACACTTCTCCATCCATAACTGTATGTAGTCCATAGCATGATGGAGCTCATCTCTGCAGCTCCCTCATTACACAGAACAGCACAGACAGCCTTTACTGCTGCCTGCCATCAGCCTTTTTTTGCTGCCTTCTATGTTTACCCTCTCTGTTAACATTGTGCTCATTATACTTCGTAGCTGCAGATATGCGTGGAAAACAAGCTGAGAGAAGTCTCTTTTCCTCTCTCTCTCTTTGTCGCTCGCTCACTTTATTCACACATTCTAACAAGGGAGGTCCTGGGTGGGGAAGCCCTCCCCTGTGACAGGTTGTCACATTGTCACACTGTTGAGGGCTACTGAGAAAACATCACCTCTGCTAATGTGGCATTGTGTGACACGGCCTTCCAGGCTAAAAAAAATCTGCCACTTGTGGCCAGTTAGAGGGTGCGTTAGCACATGGCTTCATGTCGGTTAGACCCTGAGTGAGACCCGAGTAAATGTGAAAGGAGGGAGAATGGGTTTGGTGTGTGGGGGAGGTTTGGGGAGGTCATTGTTTGGGGACTTGGCACAAGTGATCGGTGCAGTTTCTGGAGTTCTGTGGCTCGGGTGCTAATTGCAGCGTGACCAGTGGGAATACTTTTCTGTGCCTCACAAAGGAGCAGACAAAGAGACATTGGGTATGTAAAAAAAAACACTCTTTTACTCTTTGCCTAGTCTCAAGTTATTTGCGGAGTTATATGCATGCAAACTGGGGTCAGACATTAAAAGAAAAGCTGTGACAGCTCCACGAACTATCCTTAACTGCCTCCTTTTTTGTGATACTTTGATACTAATCCCTGAGCAAGTAATTCAACCTTTTCTTGCGTTTCCTCCTCCACTAAGTCACAGGTCACACTGCAGTCTAATCACTGGCACATCGTGTCATGCAAATCATACAAAATGTTTTACCAAGTACTTTAAAATTAATATTTTACATAATCCACTCAATTTAGCTTAAAGGAATGCAGTGACCTTTCAGCAAATAAGCTTTTTAATTAACTAAACTTGGCTTAACAAAAACACTTGCAGTTTTCATCTGTGGTTTCATTGATTAATGCACTTAAAATGTGCAAAGGATGAAGGGATAGTTCAAAGTTTTGGGATAAATTCACTTTCAAGATGAATTTTAGATGAGGTTTATACCAATTCTAGATATGTGTGTTTAACAGGAAACTGAAGCCAGGAGTGTTAGTTAGCTTAACCTAGTATACAAATTTGGAATAATAGTCGAAACAGCGAGCCAGGTGTTGTCGAGAGGCATGACAAACTATTAGACACACTAATCACGCTGAAAATCTACGATTTACGAGGTGATGCAAAGTGTGTAGTCACACACTTTGCATTTTTACACCTTTGTAGGTTTAAAAATGGAAACAAATGAGACAATGGGAACAGAAATATCATGGCTTACAATAATTCAAAGACACATGGTTTATATGATGACATTTAACATGACATTTATCTACATCAGACTCTTAACTAAGGTTCATTTCACTAAAATAGCAGGTCACGTTGCTAATTTTGCCCTGAATGATAACCTGTAATAAAAACCCTTCTGGCTGTTCAAGGGTGCCAATAATTCAGCTCTCTCTCACCCACATGGCTGCAGGGGCAGGCTTTTTATTTGATTTAACTATGCTCCCAACTGGTATCAAATATCCAAACCCACTTATATTTACAACCTCCATCCATTACATCATTGACACCTTACTGCTTTTCATTAGTTTCTTGACTAATCCTCTGTTTTTAGCTTGCTTATTTAAGTTGGTGACTTCCATTTGACTTTCAGTGATATATTTCTCTGGAGTGATTCATTACTACTCGATGACAGCGGCTATGGATATGTTTACTTAACACATTCGGTATCTGATAGGCTCACGCTAAGTCTGCCAGTGTATAAACTGTCTGTGTTCAACATGAAACAAACAGCTGTTGTCTCTGAAGCAATGATACAGACTCTGGCTCTGTGATAGATCTAAGTAACACAGGCTGTGCAGATAGCATGCAAGGAGAGGAAATGAGGGGGATGAGGAGGGGAAACAATGAAGAAAAGGAGATACAGAAAGAGACAGAAAGAATAAGGAGGCGGCAGGTGAAGGGAATTCTCAGGCAGGGAGGACGTGTGCGCTCTGTCTGTGGAGTGAGCAGGTTAATTTTTCATGGGGCGCTTTGCAGGCACGGCCCAGGCAATCCTATAGCTGGCCACGGTTTCCCAGGAGAGAGCTTGTTGCTCGAGGCCCCTGGGCAGGCTTCTTGTTGAGTCTGCCTGTAAATTGCCACCAAACTAGTGAATTACTCCATGATGTGTCACAGAGGCAGTCGAAAGCCCTATAGGCATAAAGCCATGGACTTATGTTTTTCCTCACAGTAATTCCTCAGTGACAGCTAGGGCAGCAAATTGAGACGTCTCAGTTAGAATCCAATAGCTTCATATTCAAAACAGCTGGTTGCCATTGCTACCACAGACGTGTGTGTTGCTTCTGGTTTAATTTGAGGCAAATATTGGGATAATTTGTCAAGAAAACGGCAAATGTGAGACAGTCTGCAGCCATGCTAGTACCTGTGAAACTGTACAGATACAGTGGTGCTTTGAGCTGAATGTTAATTTTGGCATGATTATCACCATAACATACATAACATAACAAACACTTATTAGAACAAAACTCAAACAATA
This sequence comes from Channa argus, assembly GCF_033026475.1. Classification (NCBI taxonomy): domain Eukaryota; kingdom Metazoa; phylum Chordata; class Actinopteri; order Anabantiformes; family Channidae; genus Channa; species Channa argus. Next base: position 21,684,237 of record NC_090207.1, read on the forward strand.
GGATCATTGTTATGCTGCCTCACAGCTAGAAGGTTTGGGTTCTCCCCGTGCTTGCATGTGTTTCCTCCAGGTACTCCAGTTTCCTCCCACAGTCCAGAGACACCCATGTTAGGTTAATAGGTGATTCTAAATTGCCTGTAGGTGCCAATGTGACTGTGAATGGTTGTCTGTCTGTCTATGTCTCTCAGTGTTGGCCCTGAGATAGCCTGAATCTGCACAGGGTGTACCCCATCCCTCACCCTGTGACAGATGGGACAGGCTCCAGGGCCCCCTCCCCCTTCACTGATGATTAATTGGACCATCATCACATAATCATGGTTTACTGTTGACCTTCCACTTTCTAGTAGGTTCAGTAGTCTGCATGACTCAGTCCATCTAATAGTAGTTTATCCTAAATACCAGATTCCCATTGCTGTCCTTGTTCTATCAAAATGGCCAAAATATACATGTGCATACATTCATACATGTCATATTCAACAGCAACCGAATAATTATTTTTTTTAGCCCCTTAAACAAAAGTCAGTGCATGGTTGGTTGAGTTAAGAAATTTATATTTGCTAGCACTGTTATCTACCACTGCTTCTATCTTCTGCTTTATTTAATTATTGCAACACCTTGTGACAATCATTTTTAAAAGCTTCTTTAGAAGTAAAATTCTTCTTATAAAATGATTATTAATGGCTCGCACCTTGTGAGCTGGGAGGGATTCGGAGTTTTACTGGTGAACTCTGAGTTCAGACTGAGTTGAACTGCAATCTCCTTCATCGACTGGAGACCCTAACACATGTCAAGAGAAATGGTGCAGATGGAGTTTCTCAAAATGTCCAGACACAGTCATTGTACTAAGTAAGCATCTAAAACATTTGCACTGGACAGTGAAAAAAAAAACTCCACCAAAGTCCACTTCTTATCTGGGCAAATGGTATCAAACCCATTGAGCAGAATAAAATCTGCCCGTTAAACCACAACAATACCCTAATATTGAGGATGGCATCCGCAGTTGAAAGCACTCCCAATATATTGACCACGTGAAAATGATGTTGTACAACAGTGGAAGGATTTGTGTCTTACAGCTGTCTGGTGTTCTAGTGTGAAATCTGGGCTTATTGATTTCTTTGGCCTATATTCTTTACAAAGGATACGGCGTGTACTTGAGGAAAGATTTTTTTTTTTATTGCTTTCTTCAGATCAGTCACTTCCCAATCTCATGTCTACAGCACACAGAACACTCTTCGCACTATCTCAACAGAAAATAACCCCTTTAAGAAAGAAGCACCTTGACCCCTGCGACATCAAATGAATCGTTATCACAGTGGCAGAGGCGAAGAAAAACAATTCTGCTGCTTAAACATCATAAAAGCATGACAGACTCCCTCCCCTTACGCTTTGCAGCACGGCTGGGGCTAAGCGTCTCAAAGAGACCGATGTTTGAGTGACTGCAATGTGGGAGCTCAGAGTCTGTAGCTATGGATTAAGCTCACAGCAAATAGTAGCATGGAAAAAACAGAGGTAATCTCTTCCCTCTCCTCCACGGGCCTCTCACCATACCTGTTCCCCTTTTCTTTTAATCTCCTTACTGAATTAGTTCATGCAAAGCTGCTCAAACAGAGAGGGGTTTATTCACAGTGGTTACAGAGGTTAAAGTAACAGGGAAATGATACCATCTCAGGTTCCTGAAGGTTCTATTTTCTCAAACACTGATGCGCTTCCCACCTTTTTATTGTTCTCCTAAGCAGCACACAGGCAAAATGTACATACACACTCCTGTCCTGAAATTCGCTCCTTTAATGAAAAGTACACGAGTGGAACATTTTGATATGTGGTATAGATTACACAGTGTAACCTGACACAGCAGTGTATCATAAAAACTTCATCATACTCACTCTCTCAGTGCAGTCTCTGGTTTAATCACCTACAGTGCTCTGGATAATTTACCCCGCAGCACACTGTATTTGCATAAAAGTAGTTTCGTTTTGCATTTTGATGCATTTGCTTTTCAGTTTCACACAGTATGACAAGAATCTTGTCATAAAAGAAAATTCCCACACCTGAGCCACTGCACTAACTGTCTAAATATTTCAGTCTGGCTCTCACCGCTTTGCTTTCATTGCTTTCTGTACTGTGGAGATCAAATAATAAAGGAGAGGATTCTTATGTGCAATATTTCACACTGGATGAATCTTGTCATTTTTCTTCAGCTCCCGCATCGTCATATGAGGTCATTACCAGTAAGTGTCTGACATTAACCGTTCATCATCAGTGTTTCTCCCCACTCGTCCCCATCTGACTCTGACTAATGAGAGCTGCTTATTGTCACAGTGTAGTTCATGGGTGTCTCTTCTTATTAGATGGCCAATCGGATAAGCTGCTGACTCAACACACTGCTATTGTGAGTATGTATTTGTATCATACAGGGTGTGACTATCTTTATTACTTTTTATACTTTGTCATCGTTCCTGTTAATGTCAATTGTATATTTCCAACACGCTTTAATCCAAAATGCATTCTGAGAATGCGGGTGGTCTAACAGGTGTCCCTGAGGCTCTTCTCCTCTTTCCAACAAGTTACATACACATGGCGTCAAAGTGTATATTCTCACATTCAATTTAAAAAAAAATAAAAAACCCTGCATACCAAATAGTTCAGAGCTGAAGGAAGCTTCCTTTATTCAAACTCAGAGTGAGAAAGCAGGTTTTCAGTTAAGCAAAGCATTATGCAAATACTAACCAGGCATTTACAAAGGAGGCACCACTTACCTGACTCTGTCACTTTACATTATACAGTATATTACAGGTTTCCTGTGAAAGTTAAAATATTATCTGCAATCTGTTTATCAGTCTGCCTAGGTTATTATCACTTTGAATATGAGTTTCTGGATGTGCAGTTCCCTGTGGGATGGCGATACAGTCAAAATGTTCTGTGTTTCTGTTGCAACAGAGGATGATGGAGGAGATCTCCCTCAGATATCCTCGATGAACTGCACTTTCTCTGCCACACAAAACACAAGCTGTGAGTATGAATTTAATCTGAGGTAGTGATCCTCACACTTTTACCTATGAAAACCATTATGCACCGTGCAGCTGCAACAAGGCTTTTTGTCTTTTTATGAAGGATTGAAAGTGTGTTTCGGTGCAGGTGGAGTTTGACGGCGGGAGCAGCAAAACTTAAAATGGAAATTATTGTTGCACAACACACTGATTATATAATGCCATTGCCCTAATTTCTGCTGATCGAACACAGATAAATTAAGCTGTGCTCCACTTTGCGTAGGACTCCCTGGAGCTCCCTGAGGGACCCCAGACTGCAGACTGGGAAGCACACCAATCCTGCTCCAGGGTTTAAAAGGCTGTGGAACAGGTCAGAGTGAACATGGCAACCCACTTTCCAAACACTTTGAGTAAAACCATAAACTCTCTGTTAATCTGAAATAAAACTTTATATGAGGGTTCATCTAAAAGATAAAAGATTAGAGACGTGGGGGAAGTTGTTCAGAGCCAACATTAGAATGGAGAAGCTGTCAAAAGATAATAGTGCGTTTGTGTGCCCTGCATTTTCTACCAGTGACAGCACACAACAGTTAGTGAGAAACGCGTGATGTGGCATCAGCTCAGACAGACAGACACACTAAAATAGTGCCCTGTGTGACAAAGTGTGCCCAACAGTGAGAGAGAATGATTTTTCCCTCTTACTCTAGCTTCCTCCCTATGGTAAATTGTAGGCCAAAGGTGGCGGAAATACGTCAGTTATGTGGGTTCTCTGAAGCTTGACTGTGTCTCTTCATTTCGGATGAAGGGAATGAGAGCGGGGAGAGGAGATTTTAATCACTCCTGTCGCTTTAAGGACACTTATCAAAGCCTTATTATGCGAGCAGAAAATACCATGAGCTGCTGAGCAACTGAGCAGCCAGGGGACGGACTGGAGTGGATTTATAGGAAACTCAACATTATCTAAACTGGAATAGACCGCCTCGTTCGCTTATGGAGTTTGATTACACGCTGGATGCTTGTCTTATTCGGACGGTTCGGATCATTTAGGAAATATTGCGCATAAGTAGCTCTCAGACTTGGGATCCTTTGCCCCTGAAGCGCAGAGAGGAATATGCCTTAAAAAAACTCAACGCGTGTGGGATTATTCACTCGCCCGACAGCTACAATCGACACGTACTTGTCCAGCAGGCGTTTTGTCTCGGACGGATCGTATCCCGAGCTCGCTCATTTGACAGCCTTGGATCATGGATTGGGGTGGTGGAAAACAACAACGGGCAGCGACATGATTTCTCTGCGCTGTCTGCGGTTTGCAGCGAGCTTAGGCTTCACCACTGCTTGTCATTATTCCGATTCAACAAAAGTTCCAGAGCGAGTGTGATGCGTGGATTTTAACTATTTCGCCGTTTTGCACCTGCTTTAGCGCATACCGCGTCGACACAGTGCAGATTCGTGACAAAATAACGTGTGGATCCGTGTGGATTTGCGCTCTCTCTCTCTCTTTCTCTCTGTGTCGCCTGTGCGGGATACTTGAACATTTGCTTATCGTCGGAGGTTTATACTCAAGGTCATCGAGTATTATGAGGCTGTATTTGCCTTGTTATTTACACACATACAGCGCTATCTTCACGTTTTAGCGCAGCCTACAATTTTGTGTGTGTGTGTGTGTTTGTTGTTACACGGTGCAGCGAGCGTTAAAGGCGAGCGCCCACTGTGGAGTTCTATTTCTATTTCTTTTTGACACTGCAAGCTTCCTCTAACAACATGGATGGCAAATTGAAGCAGGGTAGTCGCAGATGCCGGTCCAAGCGGGAGAGGGTGCGGAGGTTGCGGGAGGCAGGGAGCAGAGACGCCCGCAGCCCCGATCCCAACTCCTCCTGCTCCGACAGGGAGGGACACAGTCCGGGGAGGGACACCGCCTCCTTGCCCGGTAAAAAGGCGCCGCACCCCGCGGCCCCCGCCAGAGCTCCGCGTCCCCCCCGGCGGAAAAGACGGGAGTCCAGCTCGCAGGAGGAGGATATCATAGATGGATTTGCAATCGCCAGTTTCATCAGCCTTGACCGTCTGGAGGTAAGGAGGAACCGGTTCAGTACTTTGTGTGTGTGTGTGTGTGTGTGTGTGTGTGTGTGTGTGTGTGCGTGCGTGCGCGCGCGCGCATGTGCTGCTGCTGCATTCTTCATTAGAGGAGAGGCTGTCAAAGTGGGGGTCCTTGAAGCCCCCCTCACTCACCCACTCACTCACTCACTCACTCACCAGCAACGTTTAATTTGTCTGTAATTTACTCGAGATGATGCCGATTAGAGAAGGATGGTTCTTCTAATCATCTGATGTTCTACATGAAGGTTCTCAGAGGTTCAGCTCCCCCTAAAATGCCCCTGATCAATCCGTACTTTGATGCCCCTCAACAGGGCTATTGACAGGTGTGCAGTTCAATATATTGGGTTGTAATTTGTGTGTGTGTTTGTAGTCACTGACATGGAAGTGTTTGCCAAACACTGCAGAACACAACTCTCTTTGCAAAAATTTTGACTGGAGAAGGTGACAGCTTTGTGAATGAGATGTGAATCTTGTCAGCATATGGTTTGTTGAGGAAGACAAACTGGTGCCGCTCTGGCTTGTATTGTAAATTCCCACAGACTATGAGTTACACTGTTGACATTTTGCTCTTTGATAAACTGTCTATTGCAGCATCCATCTGTTTGAGCTCATTCACCACGTGCTGATAACTTTGTTTCTGTCATTACTGTTTAGCATGTAAGATGTCAGAGGAGTGATTTGAGGAAGAAAGGAGCTTCTGTTGTGACATCCTCTTATCTCCGTTATCTCATTAGGTCCCAAATGACAAATAAAAACATAGTTCCCTGTGGGACATTCAGCTGACTGACAAGGCAGGCAGGTTTTTATTCCCCACCGTAGCTCATCCTAGAAATGATAGCTCTACTACAGTTGAAATACAAGTCAGTAGCTTCCATAAACACCGTTAACATATTACATGTTCACTGAGGTCTGTATATTTTAAGACGATGACCTCATTTGAAAGCCTATGGATCATACTGCAGGCAGACCTCCTTTCAACCACAAGCTCCACATGTAGGCCTAGAAATCAGTCATGATTGACTCGTGCCTCCTACATAGTGCTTAGTCACCTTAATGGGTGGAAGCAGATTTACTGTCTGAATTGTAAACTACTTGTCATATGAAGAACCTAATACTTACTCACGTGGAGCTGATCATCAATTGGCCACCTACCATCTTTGAACAGGCTTAACCTGTCTGGGTCATCGGTAATTATATTGCGATTCCATTTAGCTCGTCCCTTCACTGTGCTCGGAGTGGGTGTGAGAGCTGAGACTGCAGGAACAAGGGAAGAGTTAATAGTTTGAAGGGAATGTGATTGTAACCACGAAGAATTATGTAGTAAGTCCAAAAATATGTAGCGGTGGATTATAACATTTTCTAATAAAACCTTAGGAGGCTCCAGGAGCATCATAAAATAGAATGAACTCCCCATTTAGTACCACAAAGGGGCTACAGCAGTGCTTCCCTAAGATAAACTTGTTGTTAAATGCACATGATGTTTCTGTGTGTGTGTGTGTGTGTGTGTGCGCGCGTGTGTGTCTGTCCTTACTTGTTGATTTGCATGAGTGCAGTGCAGCGTGCTGCGAAGTTGTATGTATGTCTGGCCTTTGTGCTGCGTGGCTGCCACTTCTGACAGCTGCTGACTGTGAAAGACTTTGAGGATGTCATAGCAGCAAAGTATTTCGCACTGGCGTCTTCTGCCAGCCCGTTGGTGCCTCCACTGCTGTCAACACAGTGGCCTGCCTGATTGACTTCTAGGAATATTCTCCTGTGCGTGTTTGATGCGAGCACTGGCAATTTTAGTGTAAGATTCACATCTGTTCTTGTTATTGTCCTGTTTGTTGTATTGATTGAATTTGTAAGAAGCTCTCTGAGCTTCTGTGTAATTTAAACGCTGCCTCTTGCTGTGTTTAAGAAAGGAATTAAGCTAAATAATTGTCAGAAATTCTGTTTTACACACTGCCGAGCTGTAATATTCTTCTTATGCAAGTTCTAAATCGCTGTTGAATGAAAAAAAACTAGTGTATTCTACATAGAAGCTTATGTTTCAAGCAAATGAGGCATGATGCGGCTCTATATGAAGCGATAGTCACATGCCAGCTACTTGTTGGTAATTGGTCTGATTTGCATGCAAATGCACTTGGTTATTAAATGATGCTGGTGGTTCTAATACATTTATATGAAGGAATGTGTGCAGGCTTTTTGAGCCTCGCTCGTTGATTTCCCCGCATGTTGCGAATGAACTGAGCATGTTGACTTTGTACTAATTCGATATACTGTTGACTTTAAGTGGCAGCAATAATCTCATCAGTTTGCTGTTAATAGGATGCAGACCTGTGAATGAAATGCAGTCTTTTAACATCTCATGACTGATCATGACTCATGCTTTCACCTGCTCACTGGACGCTTCAGTGGAGCTCACGACCTATTTTACCTGTGCTAATTGCTCATCAGTTATGGGGAGGACGCAGCAGCCTTTTGCCAGGTATTAGCTCTGCCTATTGCATCATGCTCCAGTAAGCTCACACATCTCTGGTGGAGGGAGAGCGTTGTCCTCTAGACCTCTCTGAAGTGACTTGTGGCAGCTGTGTTTATGTCAGGCTATACAGTCAGGCTACTGTCTCATTAGTATTCTCCCACCATCAATATCCCACTCTCCCTGGGTTCAATGAGCCAACATGAACGACATACCAATATTTACTCTCCAGGGAGCAAGTTTTAATCTCTATCTAAGCACTTTTGCTGTTCTCTAAAGCACTTGGGGATGAACATGTTCCATAAAACCCCTGTCACCTTTTGGGTGGCTGTCATTTTGTTGTCCTATTTTAGGCTGTAGCTTGTGCACATCTGCTACTGTTTGTTCATAAGAGCTCGAGGTTACGGGCTTCTCCCAGGGCACTCAGACTCTAAACACATGCGGTCGGTTGGTGTTGTTGATATTCCAGCTCCACGCTGATAGGATCAAACTCCCTTGATGAAGGCTTAGGCTCGACGGTGGTCTCGCCTGCTCCCCTAACCTGTTTCATTACAGCCGAAAGCAATTTGCAGCCTCAGCCGCATTTGATTACAGCGTGTTTATTTACTCTGAATCTCCTCATTTCTCATAGGAAAGCTGCTTGCTTACCTGTACGAATTGACTGTACAAACACATGCTGCTTTATTGCAGCCACCTTACTGTGATTAGTAAAACGTTGGGCACAAATAAGTGATAATTCAAAAGTACAGTCACCCAGTAGCTTTCATATTTCTGAAGAATAAAATCCTCATGCATGATTTAAAAAACTGCTACAACTCCTTTCTTTTTAGATGCCACTTGAAAACTAATTATACAACATTTAGACTAAATGTTACAATGACTGACATTTGGAAATTCTCCCAGTTGCTGAAAGGGTGATATCCTGGAGATAGCAGGTTTTTACCTGACATCAGCGCTGTAAAACAATTACCCACTGCGGCTTAAACCCTCCAGAAGTCTCCCTGTGGGTATCGAACAAGTGAGCAGATAATAAAATGACACAATTATCAATCTGTCACAGTATTAATAAGATGTTTGATTTGCTCCATTTGCTCTTTGAATGACGTCGGAGTGGCAAATCCCCTCTCGTTAATCCACAATCATCCTGTTCATCTGCTTTAACATGAATTTACAGATTTGTTTGTGTTTTTCGTTCTGCGGCGCGAGTTTCTAAATTCACTCTAATGGGGATTTAGGTTTAGTTGATTTAGTGATATTACAGCAGCGTTAGGGGCAGACAGCTCCAAATGGGTACGTGTATCGAATTTCCTGATGACATCTGGAGTCTTGTTTGATTTGTTTACCGGGGAACTTTTCCCAAATATGCCTGCTTTTTTCATGTATGGGCCTGTTTTATACACACAAATCATCATCTGCTGTCGGCCACTGAGCAGCTCTACTAGAGCAGTTTGGGAAATTAAGTCCCTTGCCCTAGGGGAGCTTGACAATAGTTGCTGCTTCATTTTCTCCACCCCTATTTTCCCAGCTGGTGCATGGGTCTAAGCCAGCTACATTCCATTTACAAGTAGGTGTCATTGTGTTTCATTAAGGTTTCTGCTGAAGGCCTCCAACCATCACCTGTTGGAAAGAATTCTATTTATATATGACAGTGAAGTTGATATTTACTGCATATATAATGGGTTAGACAAGATGGGAGCTTTAATTTATGAATTTAAAGTCTTTTCCTAGTGCAAGTATGCTCTGCAAGTACACTGCATTGATTTCCAGTTGAGTAACAAAGTGCAAATTGATGCTGACACTCAACGCCGCCACAGTCTTTGCTGTCGTAAGATGTCTTGCTTTCATGGTGAGGCAGCAGATTTGTTGCAGGGGTTGCAGCAATCTTGCTTCGTGTTTTCTCCTTCCCCCATCCGTGATAGTGCTGTGCATCATATGCTGGCGCTGACAAACAACTTTGGCTTTAATTAACACGGCAGCCCCCTCCTCCCGAGGCTGTACTACTCATCTCCCATGGAGAGAACTTTCTTAATGCCGATGGGACATCGCCTGGTCCCGGCTCTCTCTAGCTGTCACACACTGTAAGCAACAGTATGGCTGACACACACACACAGAAACACACACAAGACATTGACAAGTGACCTAAATATATCAATCCAAGAAAAGTTTTAGTGTGTTTAGGAAGTGTGTTGATGTTGATCTGAAAGCATGGAGATCTCTCGCTCCACTTCCCCTGTTACTACAAAATGACACTCATATTCAGGTAGGGAGGATTATGATCATAGCAGGAGAAAATGCTTCGGCCTGCAGATTCCAGCTAATGTAGCATTATAAAAGGGGAGCTTTGACAACAGATGTAACACACGATGCTTAAGGATTAATGAATCTCAGGGCTATTTTTTCCATTGATTGTGTGATGTGTAAACAGTGAAACATTCCTCAGTGTCTTGCATCTGATATAACAAAACAATGCTTTTTTTAAAATAGCTTGCTTTGAGGAAGCACTAGTGGAAAAATGTTACACTTTTAGGATCGACACCAAAAAAAACAGCTGAAGATTAATTTTTACTTTGTTGTTTACGTCAGTATTGTAGCGGCCTCTATTGTTACCATAGAACTGAGCCTTGGCACTGCTATATCTGGAGAGATTTAGTGACTTAGCAGCACTAATTTGGATGAGAACAGAGAGACAAAATAAGAATGTTAACTTAAAGGTGCCCTGGTGAAGTTCTTGACCACTAGGCCTTTGCTTTGTTAGTATCACTGTCAATATATACACTAATACACTAGTTAAGAAAATCTTTTATAAAGTCAGAATCACTTATTAGTATATTTATACTCTGGGGTTTTGAGTGATATACATGGAATTGAAAGGCTGCCATCAAGCTCAGATGATGTTGGTAAAATCACTGCATAGTACCGTTTGTAATATCAATATATGGATGCTTAGAGGGATGATAAAGTAGATTAGCACTTCTCTTCCCGCTTGGTCATGTTTTCAGCAGTGATGATGGGCTGAAGATTGTGAAATTGTAATCTCATCTGTTACTGACCGTAACAGATGACCGTTTGTTGAAAGTAAATCCGAGCAAAAAGTTCGTCCTTGACAATTTTCCAAGTGAGTGTAGATTTTAGTGAGGACTAAAAAATGCTAAAGGTTTATTTCCAAAGTTAGTAAGCAGGAGGCAGAAAGGATGCAACTACATTTGATTAATTCCTGCTGCTTTCAGACAGCACACTGGCTTATTTTTTTTTTTGGAATATACCAAAAATAAATGCATGCTGGCTCTGCAGAGTCCTTTTTGAAGTGTTGTCACTTGACTATTTTGAGGTATTACTTTAGAGTCTAAATGTACCTCCACTACAAAATCCCAGAGTAAGAGCCTCTTTGTTTTCAGGTACTGTGAGGAATTGCTGAAATACGCAGACAGTACAACATAACTGACATATATTAAGTGGCACATAACAGCATGTGAGTAGCTTGTTGTAGTCACATATATCCATTTCCTGCTTGTCGTTTTGAGCTGTCTTCCATCTTCCTGTCTCAGTGTTTTCATTGCAGTGAATGACAGGATGTAATTATGCTGTGATTAAGATGCTGTCTCTGAGCCTGAGATGGATTAGGAGCTGCACTGTTAGAAGGTACCCCGGCAATTATCCACTGCTGATTTGCCCCTCCACCCCCACCCCACCTCACCCACCCCATTTACCTTTCATAACCCTTCTGTGGTTCCCCCGAATCCTTTTTAATGCATGTTATTAAACAATGTTGACAAAAGACATTTCATTTGACCACTTGGAGGAGAAGAAATTATTTTGATATATCCACAGTAATCACATTTGTCATTCAGCTGAGGTATTTTCCAGCCCTATGATTTTGGTTAATATATAATGGCGTACTTGGCTGCAGAAAGTCTGAATGAATGACTAGCTGGCAACGGCTGTGAAGGATTTACAATAAAAATAATGAAATCTAAATAGAGAGGGCACTCTTTAAGTGGCTCATTAAGTAATGGCTGTTTTCCTTTTCAGCCATGTCCTTTGCTGACAGAGAACAGACAGAGGTTTTTGATAGACCGGCTACTTCAACCTTCCCATCACTTGAATCTGTTTTCAACATTGTGCTGGCATGAGTTGTTTTTTTGTAATGGTGTATGTTTGTGGGTGGTATTAGTAGTGATTTCAACAAACCAAGCTTTATCATAAAGTTGTTTGCTTGCTCATATAATTTATAAAGAGATACACAGCTTGGACAAAGAAGGCCACTGAAGCAATGCCTCAATGGAAAATAAAATCTAGTTTCACCTCGACCTCCCACCTCGTTGCAATGGATGCTATTCACAGATTTCAATATCAACGCTGATTGTGTGAGTGAGCTAAACTAGAAAATAAACTGCTGGCTTTACATAATGTACTACACAGTAAGACTTCGATAGGTCCCGGGGTGATTCTGCAACCTGGTTGATGCTGGTACAAACCCTAAGTCATCAAAAACAATTTGCAAATCAAAAAATGTGCCTCCAGCCCATGTGGCCCCGTTTTTAAGAAGGGCCTGGTTTTCAAATGCATGACTCATGCCGTCATGACATTACACAGAGTCTTGCTGCATGTTTTCTTAATAGATCGCTCTTGGTGTGAAAGCAATTAGCGTTTAACAGTTGTCGACATGCTCTTCTGCTACTGACACTCGCTAGCAACACCAGCTCTTAGGGGAATAGTCTTTATAGGCCAAGTGATGCTGACAATAATTGCTCAGCACTCAGCTCCCCGTCCGAAATAAGATATAGTGATTCATTAGTCTGTAATTTTATTACAGCTCATTCTTTGTTGGTGTGTTGATTGTATTCACAGTACTGAAGCTTTTGTCTCTGTGTTTATGTGTGGGTGCAGGCAAGGCCAAATATGGACTGTTGCTTCAGTGCTTTGTGTGATAGCATTGGCAGCCACATAACAAGACATGGCCAATAGAGCTTAGATAAGAGGGCGGTTATGCAATGTGGAATTTCTCTCTTTCCCGTTGCCACTTCTACACCATTCACTGTCTGAATGACATTTGCCTGACAAATCTGGGTGAGCTGCCACACTCAGTTTTCCCGTTGAAATGAACCACCTTGTTCCTCATCTTCACTTTGCTCATTGAATCTGAATCCCAATTTGGCAGTATATGAGGAGTTTGTCATTGCTGACATACTTTAGGTTTGTCACTGTATCAGCCCGACTATTGTCCTATTGTAATCCACTTATAATGATGCTGATGTAATTAGTAAGATCAGTACATCACACAGTGCGTAACCAGGTTACAGTTGGCTTTCTCGGAAAAGCTGATTTCTTCATGTAAAGAAGAATGCGGGTTACCGAAATTGGGATTTTGGGATTTTGGGATTGGGATTAGGGAAACCTGATTTCCCTAGGTAGATTTCTTTTGGAGGACACCAATTTTTGTTCCATGTAGACGCGTAACCGGGTTTCTAATCAGCTTTCTCCAACTGCACATGTGCACAACAAAAGGCTGCAGACAGACAGATGGAACATGCAGCTGAGTGAAGGAATGAATGAAAGACGAGATCAGGGGGCGATGCTGCTTCGTCCAAGTCCAGCAGTAAACTGCAAGTCCAACAGAAAACTGAACACAAAGTGCCTTGTAGAAGTCTAAATAAGGCTTTTTTAAAAGACAGTTACATGTGCTGACACTTTGCTGGGACATGGACACACACATAAAAAGAAAATCAGGTTAATATGCTGCTGCATGTATACACGAATTTCCCATGACCAGCTCACGGTCTTAAGTGCATGTAAACGCTGTCCTTCGATTACCAGAGAAAGTCGATTTCTCTGAGTAACCTGGTTACTTAAGTACATGTAAACACAGTCACACACATCACTGGCACTGAATTTGATCCCTTTAGGGATCCCTTTCCCCTGGATATTTGGAATTTAACAATAGGTTGAACTATAAAATAACAAATATTATCACATTTGTTTTTGTCTGTAAGTATCTCATTAGTGTCATTAATAGCAAAGAATGGATAGTGACTTTCACGTCCATCTAAATCAATTACTCACATTCCAACTCAATTTAATGGAAAAATGAAAAATGATAACTCAGTGTGTGTGGCTCGATGTAGTCAGCCTTATTCTCCACACGGCCTTCAATGCAACATTGCCTGTGCTTTTAGAAGTCATTAGCAAAATGCACAGTGTGTGACGACTCAGTAACTATGGGAGCCATCATGCAAACTTATAGACTAAACATAATCTCTCAAAAACTAAGTGGGAATAATTAGAACTAGAGCCCATAATATAATTGTACCATGATATGATTGAGCCATTATCTGAGAGAGTGCTTCTATATTAAGTCACACTGAGTATATCATTAACAGAAACCTTTGAAAGCTGATTAGAGAATTGAAAAATCAAGCCACTTATGTAAGGGTGACAGAAATTACTTAACTTGGTGAACAGATATTGTCTTTAAAATGCATTTTTGCTCAGAATGAGGAAAGTGGATTTCAAAGTCTGTTTGTGTCTTTCACGTCTAACACAGAGAAAATGATTATAGTAACACATTAGTGTGAGTACTGCTTAAGAGAGCATGCATTTTATAAAATGTTATTATTATTATAAGGGATTGTGTTTCTTAGAGACGGTGGTGGTAGTAACTTTTCCCTGGGTTTTAATGGAGAGTATCTTGTGGTCTGTAAGCATCCTTAGAGGGTTTTTGACCCTGCCAAGATTAAATTATGGGGCAAATATTAAATCCTTCTTGATTCTTCATTACATATTTACTTGGCATCTAAAATGTTAAATACATACATAATACAACATAAATTGGCTATAATATATTCATACAGTTCTATTGCAATTCAGCTTGCTATATTGGCCAAATCTTTGTTAAGAAAGTTTTACACATCAGTTTATATGTGTACTGATAATGATATCATCACTGTTTAAACAAAAAAAAGTATTTGAAACATAATGGGATATATAGTAGCCACTGCAGTAAAACTGGCAGAAGCAAGACGACTAGATTTCACTAGATTTCTAGTGACAGATCAGCCAAAGGAACGTTTCATCTATCAAGTTTGTCTCCTCTGCTCCCTGTCCTCTCTGTCTGTCGGTGTCCTCACTGGCTCCTGGGTGTTTTACTCTGTCCTGTATAGTGGGCATACAGCTCAAACACCCACTTCCTTTTTTTCCTTTTAATCCACAGGTTGTTTACCCATAGATAAGAGGCGGTAAAATGCATCTTCTCCCCTCTTGCAAATAGGCCACAAAGCTCATTTTATAGAGGCCACTTGAATCTGCATCTGAAATGAGGACCTGACCCTAGAGCCAGCGGGGCTTTACCCAAGGTGCGGAATTAGATCAAAATCTTACACAAACACGCACATATACATGTGCACGTTTAGAGCCCGAGCACACGGACTGGTGTTGAGTCAATAGAGAAAACAGACAGCATGAGGGAACGAGAGAACATAAACAAGCTCTGCCAAGCTACTGTTTGCATTCCTCATCTCTCTGCTTCATTGCACAGCAGCTTTTTTAGCTGTGTGCAGTTCAAATACCACACCTTCATAGTCACAGGGGTGTTAAGATCTGTAGGTATGGCCTGTAATTAAAAAGTGGATACAAGCCAAGCACTGTCATTATACGAGGTATTAAAAACTACGGGGAGAAACCAGTAAACTGAAATTTCTTTCAATGAAAACATTTTATGCAAATACAAATATGGCTGTGTTAATAACAGCAGCTGTAGCAGGATTGGTATCCTGGGGGTGCTTAGAGTTAAACCGTAAAATTCATGCCCCTTACCATTTTGGGGTTAACATTGAATTCTTGAAATTCTAATGAATATTGACACAGAATAATGTCTTGGCTGTTTATTGTGTTTTCCCTTGAAAGAGCAGATATAAATGTAATCATGTAAACAAGGGCAAGGACTCCATCACATTAAAACTGATGCCGTTTCTGATTTATGTTGATGGAAAAAGCACTTGAAGGGTTACTCTCTGGGTTGGTGTCGGCAGTGAATGAAAATACGTTTCTGCGGCATACTGAACTTATTTTCTGGTTTTGTGAATAAAGGCAGATCACACTTAAATTAATTTCAATAGTATAATTTCTCATTATTCCACTGAAAGAATCTGGCTCAAGGATAACTCTGCATGACAAATGCTTGCCAAGCCTTGAATAACAGAGACAGGGTTCTGTAGTTGACCCTGATGTCTGACTCTCTTTATACATCTGTGCTAAGAATTTTTCAGTGCGTGTATCTGATATCTCAAAGGGCTGGCATAAAAATCATCTTTTGGTCTCTGATGTTTCTTTTGGGGCCATTGTGTGTTGGTCGTCAGCCCATGCTTTCATATAATCTGCAAAACAAATCTGCAGACTTCAACGTTAGTAAAGAGTGCAAGAAAACCACAAAGACCCTACAGTTTGAGGCTAACAGTGCTTATTTCTTGTTACAGTGATTGTAATTAGATTTAGGCTGCTGTTTAAAATACTCCATCACTCTAAGTGCATTTGTTTTGTCGGATACCCTGCCTAGACTGCTTTTTGACACTAACCCTTCAGCCTGTTAGTAACCGCCACATAGCACCGTGTGGTCTCTGAGGGTTTGTTTGTTTGTTGTGTGAGGTGGGAAAAGGGTCCAATAAAACTAATCCAAGTTAAGGCATTATCTTCCCTCTCACTACAAAAGGGTCGTCTGTGGTTGCACATTACAGTGCAACAACTTTTTAGAAGAGGTCACAGTAGGTAGGCAAGACAACCTGTGCTGCCTATCTGAACCGATGTGGGAGGTGAGCATCCATTGCTTCCCCCCAACAGAGTCAAATGAGATCGCAACACTTTGCAGACACTTTGTTATCAGCCGTTAATGAGACACTTTGTGGTGATGAATACCTTCCCTCTCCTCCAGCGGGCCTTCCCCAGGGCTCGCCATCAGTTCTCCTAATGTAGCACTGGTGTGAAGTGAGCACTGAGCGCAGAGACTCATAGGGAGAGACAAAATAAGGAAGATAGAGAGTTAGAAAGCAACGGTGTAGCAGAAAGAGAGTGATTACGGGGGGTAGTATTCCAGCTTCCTGCTTAATTGCTTCCTGGCAGCAGAGGTAAGCTTGTTCTCAGTACATAAATCCTCCTATTTTCATTTATCTGCTCCAGGTGTTGATGAAACAATTCCCCCGCTGGATAATCATATTTCCCCTTCCCGCCTGCCAAGACGCTGAGAGGGATATGGAGGCAACCCCCCACCCCCCCACCCCCTTCTCCCCCCTCTATGCTAAAACACACACACACGTGCAAACACACACCACTGGCTCTCTTGGCGTGCGAGTGAATGGCTCTCCTTGGCGTTTCAATTTGCACAATAATGCAAGAGGTGGAAAACAGTTACACACACTGACAGGCTACATCAAAGGGGTGGTGGGTGTGGTGGTAGTGCCAACCCGAACAGAGCAACCGGTTTATTTGTGAGTGACACGTTCAATCAGCAAATCAGCTTGTCAGTCACTTGGTTAGTCACCATTTAGTTAGTCTGCCAGCTGCTTGGTAAATTTGTGAGTCCTGTCAGCTAAAAGAATCAGTCATCAAATCAGCCAAGTGTTGCATTTGCATGTATTTGTAAGGTAAAGCTCATATTGTTTCTTCCTCTCATGATCATTTTCCCCCCTTCTGTTGACTAATATGCCATAAAGCTGTGTTTCACGACTGGCAGAACAAGCCTTTATTTCTAGTAGCTGCCAGTCATTTGGTAGCCTGTGGCATTGCCTTTATCAGTTCTAAAGCCTCTAAATGTAACTGAGGGTCACATGCCTCTAGAGGCCTCTCCAAGCTTCCATAGCTTCAGGCAGGAATGGTAAAACCAAGGGCAGCTCATCTGTGTATGTGCTGTCACTGAATACTGTGGATTGATATGAAACTACACAGGGCCTCACTGCAGAGCTTTGGTTACGGCGAAAGGCATTCCCACATATTGCTTTGAAAAATATTCTTGTTACTTCATATCATGGTATGATATAAGGACTGGCAAGACCACATTATTCTGTTGCCCTTTTAGAAGCCAGGATCATCATTTTCCCCTTCCTCAGATTGTTGACAGGAAGACCAAAGTGCAGCCCGACACCTTGAAAGCTGGAAGGGAATCGAGCTTGCCCAAGACCGCACGGCCCACTTGACATTGCAACATGGACAAAATTGTCATTAAGCAATCCAGTCTTACTTACCGGCCTTGGAGCCTGATCCGTGACAGAAATTTAGAGCAGACAAAAGGAGCAAAGTGAGCTAATGTGTGTTTTTGGGCCTTTCGGCAAAACAGCGGGCATTGTTTGCCGTAGAAGGCACAATGGAGTTTCTGTTCAAAACTAGCACAAGTGAAAGCTTGTCAGAGCTGAGGGAAGTGAGCGTGAAAAGACAGA
This sequence comes from Channa argus, assembly GCF_033026475.1. Lineage (NCBI taxonomy): Eukaryota > Metazoa > Chordata > Actinopteri > Anabantiformes > Channidae > Channa > Channa argus. Next base: position 21,702,194 of record NC_090207.1, read on the forward strand.
GAGGGGGGAGGAGGAGGGAAAAGCACGTGCTCACAAAAGCAACCTGTTACAGAGCTGGCTCTGGTTATTTAATCTGCAAAGCACTGCTGTCAACTGTAGCACTATTTCTTTCTGGAACAGTTAATTTCCCTGTAAATGTGTCGTCCCTTTTTTTTTCTTTTTTTAAAAAATTGGATTCTCTTATTAGGTCAACAGATTCCATGGGACTATTCGTCAAGTGTGCTTTTTTTTCTCTTTGTGTCTGTACAATTTAATTCTAAAAGTACTGAAGGTGTGTAGACCGTTATTGTTAGCCTTTTAAACTTGTTATGGCTGGAGTCTTTCACAGTTTAGATAATATATTGGTCCATTTTTCCCAGAACTTGGCACATGAACAGTGACCAGTCCTAGAAAAGCAGGATAATGTTTTTAAGTTTAATACGATTCCTCCTGCGATTTCATCACGCTCTCTCTCACTTCCATCATATCACTTTCCAGCTCGTTGTGAAACAGCAAAGACCATTTCTCTGACCAATGCTACTGGGAGCTTACGTGCCTCTCCATCTGTTTTATCCACCCTCAGGCACCAACCATGGCAACCACATTATTTATGTCTGTACTGTATAATCCAGTAGTATCAATAGTATGATACTTAATGGACTTGATGAAGGTGTAGTGGAAAAGGTCACATCCCACATCCCAAAACAAAGTTTATATTCAAAATGCCCTCTTCTCATTTCTAAACTGCAACCTCCTAACATGTTGGTGGAGTTATTGATTCAAGTCAGTTGGCACATTACTGAAAGATTGCAATCGTTTTTGCAATGTTACATGGAAAAAGAGGAAGTATAACAAGAGCACCTATGGAAAATGTTAAAGGTTGAAGGTGCACAGAGAGGATGAGATTAGATCTGTTTCATCAGTGTAAATCACAAAGAAAAGCATCTCATTTATCCCTGTTGGATCAAATACTCCATCACTAGTATGACTAAAGGTACTGAAACTATTATTTCAGCTATCCAATAGCATTAAATACCAAATATCAGCAAGAGATGAACATTAGTAAGTGAAAAGGCACAGCATTATGCAATGCTGCTAAAAACAGCAGCAGACAAATGCAGTTTTAACTTCGGTTTCAAGGTATTTTTACCTGACATGTTGTACTTGGCTCACTGTAGCAGACACCAACATCAGTTAACTAGATGAGTAAAACTGCCACTATAGCTGTTACAATGCAGTGGAACCCTGGATATTTCCTGGAGGATCTGTAATGGCCAGACTCAGTAAAAGTTGGATCAATTGGGTTTTAAACTTTTATTAAAAAACTTTTTCAATGTAATGTACAAAGTATATTATTGATAATAATGTGTTTAAAGTGTTTGTTCTGTGTAAGACGTGCCGATGCCATGTGTAAAGATTTATTCATTTCACTGAAGTGAGCTAGCACCATTGTGAGACCATGAAAGAAAATGCTAGGGACATTTTGTCTTTTGCTCTAAATCATAAACTGGCAAGGTTTGTAATCTTCTCTGTTTTATGAGAAACACAATGGATTTTACTGATTGATTGGGATTAATTTTAGCATGGTCACACAAGTCAATACAGTGCTTTCAGTTAAGTCTTAATGGATTAATTGTTAGAATTCCCCAGGTCTGCACAGAACCCAGCCGAGGCTGCATGGGCAGAGCCTCCTGTGGTGGAAATCTCGCCTGGTTTCTTTACTGCTTGTGTTTGTGGTGGGTCTGAGAGGCAGCCTGTCAAAGTTAATCAGTCTACAACGACTGGCTAAAAGCAGACATCCTGACTGCAGTGTGGTTAACACACACACACACACATGCATAGACAAAGGCAGGCAGACACTCATGCAGCCTCTCACGTACATGCTCATGTTCATGTACTGAAAGTATATAAAGGGAGAAAAGAGAGTTGTGAACAGATTTTTCCTCCGCCGGCCGGTCATTAATGGAAGGTTGGTTAATGGTGACTCTGACTGAACCTGCAAAGATACAATGCTGTGCTACAGTCCTTGAGCCAGAAAGGCAATTCGATTGGATGCCTGAAGACATTTATTTAAACAAGATGAACTGTTGATCCCCTGTAGCCCTCCCAGTTCCTTTTTGTAGTATAGTGTTGCTACAAAAGGAGGAAAAAGGAGAAGGAAAAATCTTTTCCTGTCTGGTTCTTATTACTTGCAGTACCTACCAGAGTGTACCATATTTATTTCAGATGCAAACTAGAATAAAGCTGAATAGTAGGTCTGAAGTTATTTCAAGCAACGGGTTTGTGGGAATTATGGTTCATTAATATAGTACCACTGACAACACTGGCATTGCTCATTGTCACATTAGTGGCAGGTCTGCAGATAGTTCCTCGGCTTATGCATAGATGTCAATGTGAAAAGGCTGAGGAGTGTAACCTGAGGCCCGGTGTGTTTTGTGTGTGTGAGGGGAACCTCTCCATCAGGTCACCCTTAGCCTCAGAGAACCAATCCTTCGACATCCCTCTTCTGAAACGTCTCCTTGCGTTGCTGTTAATCAGCCTCTAATTGGTATGCAGGTCAGGAAGGGGAACGCTGGCATCAGCCCACACTCGTGGGGGCCATAATAGTGGATTACACTCATACAGAAATACAAGCAGAGGAGATGTGCTTTAATATGCAGATGTAGAGCCAATAGCTATGAAAACAATAATGAGCAACATTGCAATAATAGCTAGGAGTCATCCTGTGGACAACTACATCTCTGCCAACAGTGAATAATTATAGTGTGTTTGTTTATTATTTCTTTCTGGATCTGAATATCCAACAACATATAAACATGAATTCCACGCCTTTTAGCAGATGAGATGTTGGACTTTCCCACTAGCTTATGTGTGCAGCAGCATAGCTACACATATATATATATATATATATATATATATATATATATATATATATATATATATATATATATATATATATATATATATATATATATATATAAAGCTGACAAGAATGAAAGTCCATTACATTAGATGAAACTAACGGAACAGATCGTGCAAGTTTAGGATAACAACAGTCAACGAAATCTTCTTCCCAATTCAATTGTCAGACAAAAAGAAAACATACACCAACTGTCAAAGCAGTTAAAACCTGTTTCATAAAAGCCTACCTGTGTGTGATGAATTGAAAAGATGACTCCTTGGTTTACTGAGATCAGCCCTTGTTGTTATTTTAAGGGTTTCAGTGGATTTTTTTAAGTGCTGGATGTGGTAAAAGGGTCATATTGCTTTATGCCGTTTCTGCGATCGCCTCCTCAGATACGTGGGAGATAAAGAGCAGCGCTGATAACACAGAACAGCCTGGTGTAAATCTTTATTATCCCTGAAGGGCAATTTGCCTTACAGCAAGTAGTCATTAACACAGCAGCAGAAACATAACAGGTACACTACAACTCAACACATAAAGCCAGAAGCTAGTGTGTGTTTCCACCTTTAAAAGTGCAAGAACAGTCAGTTACTAACAGTATCATTTATTTACATAGTGCATATTAATCCACTGTGTGTTACTCACATAGAACTTGGCACAGTGGACAAAACTAAATATAATTGGATAATTATGATTGATAAAACAGTCCTAAGGTAAACAAACTTAATGGCTTAATGGAGTCAACACAGTGCACAGTACACATATAGGTCTATCACATGCTTACCGGTCACACCAGACCTGTTCACCATTTAGCAGCAATATATCTGAGTGAAGAATGAAAGATTGAAAATAAAGATGCTCTTTCATCTTGTTTTCAGCCTTTATGTTTCCTATTACCCTGAGATTAGGATTTAAAAAAAAAACCAAAACATTTTCCACACTATTTGTAGCCTGTGATCAACAAACTGTCCATTGAGGCTTTGAGGTTATACACTGGGTTCAGTATAAAAAAAAAGGCCTCGGTTTTTTAATGCTGCGCCATTCCATCAAATGAAAAAGCGATAGATTTAGGCTTTTTGAACACCTTCCACTATAGAATTTAAAGTGCAGCTGTTTTTTTAATAGAGTATTTGGCTGCACAGTGTGAGTTTGTACTTTCTGACCAGGTACTGGGCCATTGAGGTTTGAAACATTTCACTGAATTTAGTTCTATTGTGCCTTTAAAATATTATGGCGTGAACTCAACAGAGAGCAGCTAATATTCAGTGTGTTCAGCCTGCAGTCACTCAACAAGCTGAGTAATTACTCTCAAGCTGCTTTGTAGCAGTGGTGGTTGTAGGTAATTTAAAGCTTTGGTTCTATGTTCACTTGTGGCTTTACTGTTCTTTGTCATTTGCATGTCTTCTAATTATAGCATCATTTCATTATTTCACCTCTTTTGTGCTTTTTGAGTACGGCTGCACCAACTCTTATGTTGTCATTATTGTTAGTGTTGCTTTTGTTTCCCACGCTCTGGAAAACTGTTGGCAGCGAACAGTACTGATTTGGAGGAGGAGCTCAGATCAGTTTTCCAGACTCCTGCTGTGGTGTGGGATTGTGGTTTTAGTGGTTCAACTCGTGTCTTTGGTCTGTCTAAACTCCTCAAACTCGGGGCCAAAATTGTATTTATTTGTTTGTCCTTTTGTCCAGCTTATCCCGTGAGTTCAGGGTCGTCACAGCAGACCACTTGTCCACATGTTGATTTGGCACAGTTTTTACGCCGGATGCCCTTCCTGAGACTCAGGGCCAAAATTATTTAATACACACAACCTGACATCACTGTGTTATTATTTGTCCTTCCATAAATCATGGAAATAACTTTAGTTGGCGACAACTGATCTGAGTTGCTCTTTGACATTTTAACCTGCAGCGATCAGCACTAGACGATCGGCAGAACGTGAAGCTTCTCTGTAAATATTTTCTACACTTTCTGCACTTTGCTAACAAGCCAAATATGCATTTGCATCCCTTACGTGCTGTAAAAGCTGTTGAATAAGGCAAATCTTCAGAAAGCTGATGAAATTTTAATGCATTAATGTGGTTTATAAAACATTGTAAATGTCAGCACTGAATTGTGGTAATGAATCTTTTATTATTGATATAGTGTGAATCCATGTATTGAAACTTCATGAAGTCATATTGAAAATAGCAAACAAGAGTGGGACTTCTATAATTCACATGAAAGAAAGATCACAGTGTGCACAGCTCACTAACAAAATAACATTTTGCCATTTTACATAGTTGAAAAAAAAAACAGCGAGAAGAGAGAGAAAATCAATATGTGGCAGTCAGTGCTGATATTGTGGCAGGCTGCCACAAATAAATCAATGTGCATGAAACACTGCAAACTGTTTTTAAAAAGTAAAAGTCTGGTAGTAAAATCCCTTCTGTGGTTGGAGGAGTGTTATAGATTACACTAAGAATACAGCCCCCCAATTTGGGTTTGTCCATTAGTTGACACAGTCCTTACCGAAATAATGAAACATCCTGAATCATTCCCAGAGAACGAGTTTCCAAATGGAGGTAAAAATGCTGTTGGAGTCCCAGCCGAAGTTATCCTCAGTCACTGACCTACAACATAAATATTTTCATATACATCTGCTGAAAGTCACAGCAAGCCATTCCACATGAAGTCTCAACATCCCTGCCCTGTCTCTCTCTCTCTCTTTTTCCTTTGCCACTTTCTCCCTCTTCCTCTTCTCCCATCTTGCATTCTTCCCCCAAGCGTCCTTGTCAGTGTCACAGTCAGCCGATGCTGTGTAGAGCAGAGCCGAGGTCAATAGTTTGTCTCCCCGCTTTATAAATAATGTGACTGAGAGGCTGATGGTATGAGTTTGGATGGCAGCAAAATGGCTGGAATATTTTTTTTTACCAGAAACACTACCCTGACTCTGCAGCTTGACTTGGTTAATCTAGATGACAAATGCTTGTCTGACCTTGCTGCTGTTTCTTTTCTGCTTGTCAGTGTTTAGAGGAGTTTTTCTACTTCTTCTCCTGCGTCACTGCTTGCACTTTTGCAAAGCAAGGAAGTGTTTTCTTGTCAAGGAGCCATGTAATCGTATTACCTTGCACATGTGTTTTGGTTTAGAAAGTCAAAGTCACAGTGTGCATGTGTTGTTTGGGGTGCTGCAGGAATGTCAATGCGGTAGGATTACACACACACACACACACACACACACACACACACACATACACATACACATACACATACACATACACACACGCACAAACACACACACAGAGAAATGCACTTTCCTTTTTTGTGTGTTTTCAAACACCAAGTGTGGGTATGTGAAGTGTGTGCACGCTTGTGCTTCCAGTACATGCTGACATTTTGTGTATACATGCATGAACATGTCTGCAACTGTTTGTGTTTACTAATGCCACAGGGTGCACACGCTCCATTGGGATTTGAATGTTACAGTCCACTGCTAGGTGCTACAAGAGAGTTTCACTATACTGTAACCGAGCAGCTCAGGAGAGGGGACTGGTGGAGGGCGTGGGGGTATTTCCTGTGCTACCCGTGCTGCTCGGGGTCAACACGGGTGTCAGCCGTTTGGTTACAGTTCAGTGCGGCTGTTGTGAACATGGCTCTGCACACTTACTAGCTACAGTCACACTGCCTTTGCAGTCATCTTGAGAACTTACAGTTGAGCTATGACTGCATGCATCCAACATGAAGTCATTGCTGCACACAGGCACAAAAAAACCCCGAAATGTTTCAGTTATAACTGATTATCTCCTGATTATGTATATGAAGCTGGTTAAATTTTCACACGTTTTTTGCCCACTTCAACTTACTAGTGCTGCAGTGTTGCTTTTCTTTACTGTAGCTGGGCTATACAGTGTGAGCATTTCAATGCATAGCAAAAGTTACAGTGTGTGAATATGAAAAATGATGTAATGTCAATGTTTCTACAAACCCAATTTTCTTTGATCTATGCCAGATTTAAAAAAAAAAAATCATCATCCTCCTGCATTTGGATTTTTTTTAATAAAGAACACGTACCAGATGAAGTCTTCTACAGCTGATATTTCATTCTGTCAGATACGCATCTACTATATATCAGCAAAAAACTGGTATTAAAGGACTTGGATTTGGATTTGTGTGAACAATTACGTGCCAGCAAATAGCAGACAATGTTTTGATGCTTGATTTATTTATTAGTCAACTACTGGTTTAAGCTCTAAATGCAGCAACATGCAGATTCAGTGCACATATTGTACATACAATCCAATGATGCAGTGGTTATGGTTAAAAACCAATGAATATATGAATCCTCACATAGACAGGAATGAATAAACATGCAGATGCATTAACATGTCATGCACGCAATTCAAATTGTATCTGAAAGAGGCGTCAGTGGCTGTCTCATTCAACAGCAGTTCTGTTAGGCGTATCATCATTTTCAGTGGCTGAACACCATCTCAGAGAAAGCTGCTTTCCTTTTCTGTGGGAAGAGCTCCCAGAGCCGAGTTTGCTGTCTGATTGAACGTTTTCTTTCCCTCTCTAACATTTTAGTGGCAGGGTTTGAAATGCCACTCCAGCTCCAAATTGACTCTTCATGGTTCCTCCACTTTTCCTATCTGTCATTCAGTATTAGGGCTGAAGGGAGAAATTTAAGAGCTGCAGTCGCCGCCTGGACCCTAGAAAAAAAAGAAAAGAGCTCTATGTAGAAAATTGTATGTGCGATTTTCATCTATTCACATGTTACTTAATGAACAGCTTCATTTTTTTAAGTATCTTAGTGGATAATGCGGTGTGCTTGGACACCATGAGAGTAGACTGTTGTGTTCATGTTTTCTGTGGCCTCCCCTGCCTCACAGGAGCAACCTCAGCTACTCACAATCAGGACTACACCAAGGATTCCCATTATGGTCATGGTAATATATTAGTGCTTGTATCTGTAGGCTCCTGCTCTGGTTGCACAGTGTGTATCAGGTTGCATGATTCACACAGTGCCTCATTTGATTACAGGCGCCACAGAACAGGGTCAGAGGCAGATCTGATGACCATGCGGTGCAACATTATTTTCGAGGGCACCAACAGTGTCTTTCTTCATGGCTCTGAGGAAACTGAATGGTCCAAAGTGTTATTTTAAATGGGCGATCCCTGATCCATCTAATTGCTCCCCCAATCAGAGCAATTACAAATTTTGATGCACTTTGCTTGGGACTTGACACTGTTGGCAGCTACGAGGGCTGTTGTTTTAGTATTTTGCTGCTCATGTTTGTGTTTCTCCCTGCTCCATTAGCAGTGGGTCAAACCCATTTTCCTTATTTTCTTAATTACGGTGCTTTTTATGGCTTTTGGAGAAGGATACATCTTTTCTGAGTATTTAAATAATGCTTGGTATTTAAGACAAATTATCTCGATAATTTGATTATTATTTGTCTATTATCTACTTTGTATATTTGTTATTATTATTATTCATTAATGCACCGGAAGCCGTGTCTGTTTTGTGGGTAAGGTAATCCCAGGTGGGATGAACGCTTTTGATGGTTGACACGAATACAAAAATTGATTCATTCAAATAAATTACATATTTCAAGATGTTTTTGTGATCTGTTTCTGATTGTGTGGCTGAAACAGTGTCTATTCATACAGCCTGTGCATGTGCTTGGTGCACTGTTATCTTTATATTCTCCTAACTTTTTTAAACTTGTTTGAAATTGCGTGTTTCAGATTGATAAACTGTTCCTGAGGAGATGTACATTTACAAGATTTCATCGTTTGCATAATCTACACTCTTGAACATTACTGAGCTGCTGGTCCTTCTAATTTGTTGCCTATTAATGAAAACACATGCTGCAAATGTTGACTCATCATTGTCTGTAGATCATATTAGTTATAAGGTGTAATAAAATTACTCCAGAATTAAGGAAAGTCGCAGATGCAAATACATTGTCATTAGCACAACATTTTCTTGTGCCACAATGATTTGACAAAATTATAGACACTAAAAAGTTCTTGTTAAACAGAAAAGGGCTTTTATTTAGATGGGAGGCAGACAAAAAGAATATTTGACGTTAGAGTGACACGTGCAACAGTGTCTCCCTGTACAGAACCCTACACAAAGATGTCAAGGCAGCTGACAAGAGTACGGCGGCGCACTGCATTCAAATCAGAACGTTATCTCTTAAATACACATTACAGAACTTCTGATTATCTATCAACACTTCTGTTTTACTCTAGAGTTATGTAAGTATTGAAAACTATCACAGAACAATTGTGACACTGAAGATATCCTGATCATCTCATTAATCTAAGGCAGGCTCTGAAATGTTGTCATGTTTATGAGATCCCCAAGTCCCGTATCTCGTAAATAAGAGATCTGTATCTCGTAATTACGAGATAAGGTGTCTCATTTTTTTTCTTGGGTGAATGCAAAGAGCTTTCCAGTGACCCCTCATCTCTACAAGCCACCAAACAACGTCACAACTCTTGAGTAAATGGGCAAGCCCTTAACTTATGGTTTGCTATTAGTGTTAATCATTGATATGTTTTTTATTATTTTAGATTCATTTTGAGTAAAGTATTATCAGTCATAAGTATGACCTGACCAAAGTAGGGCTTCTGAGGCTGATAGGGATACTGATATATACGTCAGTAAGATAGATAGTGAGATATAAAGATAAGATGAGATGAGATGAGATAAGACTTTATTGATCCCTAAGGGGGAATAGCAGGCACAGAGTGACAGGTGGGAGGGAGAACAGTAAAACAGTAAGGCACAATAAAACCAATAAAGCATTGATTCATTTGAGAGCATCTGTGGTGCCGAGCCCCAACAACACAGAGACCCTAACCTGTAAAGTGAAACTGAAAGTCAAATAAAATTAAATTTGAGAGCAGCTCTGCTCTAGTATGTGTGTCTGATTTTGTCTGCTGTCTGTAATACATGTAACTGAACTGAGTTACCTCAGCTAATGAGCTTCTTTCATGTGTTGTCTTATGCGCTTGTGTTGAATGCGTAATTATACCATATTTTGACATGGATTCTCAGAGAGCATCTCACTTTAATCAAAATGCTGTTGTAAATATTCAGCTGGAGGGGCAGGAGCACTAGTATGATTATCATAATGCAATTAATTATTTTGAGTTATTACATCAGAAAATAACAAAAAACAAACAAACGATAAGACAGAACTTTGATCAGAATTTCTAAGAGTAAGGTCACATTTTCATTTCTATAAGGAAACATCCCAAAGAGACAAAGCAGCAGGAAATCTTAACATTTATGATGCTGTACACAAAGAACTGTGGTTCATCTGATAAGGAATCGGAAATTAATGATTACAAATTGATGAGAAATCTTTGTCACTTACCTGTTCAAATAATTTTCAGCTCTACTATTTTCTGTTGTCCAATGTGAGAATGTGTGTAGGAGCTGTATCTGCTGTATATCTATACGCACATGTGCTTGTGTTGGAAAGCTCAGTGGCTCTGTGACTATATTTCGTGCATATGTATTTATCCCGCTATGGCTGAATGCTCCAGCAGGCAGGCCGCCTGTGTATTGTCAGCGGAATCCCAGGAGACTTGGTCCAGCCAGACAGAGTGTTAGTAATAGACTGATTTGCCTACATACTGCTACCTAACTTCCCCACTGCTCCAGGGAGCTTCTGCTGCTCAGCTGACTGAATCTGCCGCTGCGTTTGCAAACGCGTGCGCACACAGTCGCGCACTCCCCTTAACAAAGCAGGTGCCAAATACAAGTGGCACCTTTTGTCATGCTGCATCACACTGTGGAAAACAGTGAGAGACTCGTGCAGCATTTTCAACGCAATGAAGGTGGTGTCACATTGCAAATGAGCGAAATGAAAAATGGCATGATGAGGAAAAAATATTTTACAGCCCGACCTGTTTATAGAGTGATTAGACCTCACCACATGCTGCACTGTTGGCTTTAGCTTGGCAATAAAAATCCAGTGTCTCCTCTATGTTTCTCCATGTGTTCAGATGGGGCTTTGAGTAGTGGCAGAGATGCTTGAGGTTTCTGCACTCAGGGTGATATTTGTTCTTAGATTAACCTAAGCCTGCTGGCTTTTGAGATGCTGTCAGATCGTTAGTGAAGACTGCGTCATGTATTCGCAGCAGGGCGGATAAAACGCGTGTCTTTATTTGTCCTCAGTAGCCTTCAGCAATGCCATCAAATCAACTTTTTAAAAGATGAAGCCCAAAAGAGACACAGATAAACACATAAACAAACAAACAAACAAATAAATAAATGTATAAATAAATACATAAATAACTTTCACATAAATTTAATTAACATTTTTTTTTCCTTATTTATTTCAACATTTTTTTTTATTCCAACATTTTTTTCTTGCCACACTCAGGGGGTGTGGAAAGGATATGTAGACATAAGCAATCAAACGAGGGAGGGTCAAACTTAAGTGAGAAGTCATTATTCACTGCGCTGGTATTTTTCAAATTACAAACTTGTTCAGGGGGAGTTGTCTCCAACTAACTTTCCACCAGGGGAGGGGTCTGTAGCACCAGGGCTGTTTTTGTATCACTGAAATGAGTTTACCTTCAGGCTAAGAGTGGTCAAGAGCAGCCAGTAACAGTGGCAGGAGGTCAGAAAAAGATTCATCCAAGATGGATAGTTTCCAACTTATTATTTATTGCAAATGTGAAAGCTGATTGGTTCAGAGGTTGATTTGAATACCCAGTGTGGCTCAAGCGCTTTAATCATGTATTGAAATCTTGCATCCTCTACAACAGTTGTGTGCCAATACTTTAGTTATGGATTTGACCTCTGATATTCTGCATAGAGAATGTGCATCTCTGCTTCTTGTGTTGTCAAGAAACACAATGTGGTGATGTCTTCCTTGCTTTATCATATTGGAAGTGCTGCTAGTATAAGTCACAGGTGTTGCACAGCTCCTGCACACAGTTGCTGTTTTATCCACCACTTTTCCCCCTCATTATCAGAGGAAACAGTAAATCCGTAGTGCTGCCATACAGCACACCAGACTTGCCATGACAGCTGCACTCAGCGCTTCATCTGTGCCAACTTCACTGCGCTATGTGCGAAGCTTTTAACCAAGTGTATTTAGACATTTTTTCATGCCTGTTTCAACACATTCAGCATGGTTCTCTTATAACTGTGACTAGTGAACTGAACAGGTCAGATATTTTACTTAAACCGTTCCCAACACCTTTGGCCCAGAACCACAATATGGCATCACACACTTTCTTTTACAGTTTGAAGGTAAGCTTATTAATAACTGTTAAACTTTTTTCATCTCAACAGCACCTGTTGTCCTTTGCCTTTGAAGGGCAGAAATGGAAATCAAAATGTTGATTCCTGCTTATTATAAACTGCACTAAAACTGCATTTAGACGTAATTAGATGTCCGGCTTGAAAAGGTCTGGAGGATCTTCTGTAGGGCTGTACAGATGCTGGAGAGAAAGATTGGAAATGCCTGTGTTGGTGAAGTGTACTGCGATAGTATGTTACTTTAAAAAAAAAAAAAAAAGGGGTTAGGGATGTTCACCTCTGTGGATGTAACCCAGACCGAATGACCCATATCCGTGAATGTTCCCACCTGTATTGCGACCACACTGTAAGACCCTACTACAAAAGGAAATGTGCAAAGTTCAAATACATGTGGGAAATGGAGCTGAACACTGGAAAAACAACAAACTGAGGCACGGCATTTGACTTCCTATGCTGCAGCAGGCAAGGGACTGTTGGGAAGAAAAAGAAATAACTTTTCATTTAAACACTGTAACTGTGATCAAGATCAATTTCCTTATGCTACAAAATCAATTAAGTTTCTGTTCAGACCGTTTTAAATGATCCCGAGCTTTAAGTCTAATTACATAGAGAGCAATGACTGTGCTCGGTTAACGCTGCAGAAAAATTGATTTTTGACAACAAAAATAATATTGCTGATATTTATTTTAAATGAGAAAGAACTAATACATTTGTCTTTGTACTCTGCATAGGCTTTTAATCATCCAGTATATTGTATATTGTAGAAGGCTTTAAATCTATAACTAAATCAATGTTTTATTGTACATTATGATCTGTATTTGCATTTTTTTAACTTCCCACACATTTTGACACTGCAGAATAACAGCTTCTATACAGCAGCTGTTTCAGCAGAAATGTTAATCAGATGGAGTTTTAGGAAAATATTTGCCCATTTTGACTCAACAGTCTAAATTTAATACATTTAATAATGACCTACAGTAAGCTGAAAATAGTGACGGGTAGATGACATAACATTTTAATTGCAAGTTTAAAAAAATTTAATTAAAAAGAAATTGGAACATAATTAACTCAAATGAAGAAAACCTAATACAAACAACACCAAACAAAGTCTCCTCTCCTCCTTTCACCAGGAAAACATTCAAAAGTAGCTCTTCCCGATAAAACACAGTTTGGCGCTTCACTTCCTTTCGACGCAGCAACTGATTTTTCACAAAGCGATACACACATCGCTACGGGTTTCGCAATTTGTGCTTGATACACGCACCGATGCTTCAGTGTTGTTGGACCCATCCCTAGCTGAAATAACAGGATACATGGCCTGGTAGCTGCCATTTGTTCTGCAAAATAATAACGCATCTAGCCCAGACGCTGTGTAAGAACACGTCAAGTCAAACAGAAAACGGGAATCAATTTGACCAATAAAAATAATAATAATTATAATAATAATAATAATAATAATAATAGTTTCAATTTGATTTTATTGTGTCTAATTTAACTGAAGGCTGAATTTGGAACTGATCTGAACTGATATCCTGTGTTGTGCTCATATTTCATAAATGGCTTTGGGGTCGCTATTTTCAGGGAAACTATATAGAGTAATCACACACACAACACCTCCACCAACACACTAACACAGTTAAAAGATTAACTCACCAATCAAGTGACTATCTGTCCACTTAAAAGCTGTAAAAGGAAAGAGAGCACAACGCATAAGCAGAAGTTATGAATAATTATACTTCCAACAACACTGTGGACTCTTCAGATTTTCTGCCATTACTGTTTACTGGTACAACAAATGTATTATTTATTTGCCTGTATCACTCCTGAATCAATCGGTCCATCTTATCTGATGCTCCTTCCCTCACTGAATTTTACAATTTTAAAGCTACATTAATAAAATGCTCTGTATGCATGTCAGACACAAATCTATTCTTATCCTAAAATTAGTTTATTATCCAGTAGATGGGCTGATGGAAAAATTAACCCACATTCTGCTCCATCAGAAACAAGTGCCTCAGTTCCCCTCAGCCATTTGTTGGATCTAATTATAAACTGGCCATTTAATAAAATCCCAAATAAAAACCTGTCCATTCAAAATGGATTAATATTTAGTGAACAGGTGTGGCCTGTTGTACACTTTCTGCACATTCGAGGCTTATCTTCTGAATCACAGCGGCTTTACCTAGGAACTCCACAACTGGCAGCATATCTGCTTTTTTAAAATCTCTGGAGATATTTCTCCTCCAGCTGAAAATGTTTTGTGTTTAGCCAGCACACGCAGAGCACACAAACCAAAGTGTGGATGTCGAGACAGCTTCATTTGGCAGCTTGAGTAGCCTATTTGGCAGCTGACCTATTACAGATACTACAGGAACACCTAGCTATCAGGCTAAGCTGCAAATGTTGGAAGATGGACCCATGAGATGATCGAGGCTGCATTCGGCAAACACAAGCCTTACTTTCTACAGCTTAAATGTAAATTAAAGTCAGCTTTTAGAAGGCATATCAGAACTTGGCTGTGTTGGGAGATCGTTACAAGTGTTTGTGGATTCTGTTGCTAGAGCTGAGGTCACAGTGGCTCCTCAAATGTGAGTGGCTGCATTGTGGAGCTCACTGGTTGTTTGCCATATTGGAGTTTGGAGTCTCTAAATGGAAACATAAGTCTGGAAAAAGTTTCCCTCTTGGAATAAACAACCTCTAGACATTCATGTGTTTGATTTACTGTAGGTGTAGTCACTGTGCTTTGTCTGTAGTGTGTGTGTGTATGGGAACAATTTGCATGTCTGTCTGTTTAACCCCTGTTCTATTTAATTACACTTGACGTGTGAACTCATACAATCCAGTTTTAGACACATCTGCTATATACTCTTAATCAACTTCTTCTACTCACCTTTGCCCCACTCAATGTTTCCACGCTGGATGCCACTACCATACCGCACAAGAGCTGGTTAATGGTGGGGGGGTCAATTTGTGCTGAAGGCCAGGGGGCCAGTCAGAGGCTCAGAGCAGAGCCGAGCAAAGAGAGGTGTGAGCTGCATGAAGAAGGATGTAAAAGGCCACAAAAAAGATGGAGATATGAATTACTGTAGCTCTTTTGTTATTGCCTGAAATAACACACAGGGCACTGCACTGTTTATACCAGGCTTATTTGGGATAGAACAACAAAATAGTGTTTTACAGTATCATTGTTAATAGTTTGTTTCAAGATTTAATTATGTTTTATCTCTGGTGCAATTTGTAATTTAGTTGACAACGAAAACCCTGCAATAAGCAGTGAATCAGTGACAATGATGTTAATGTGGAAACACATTATGTAAATGCATAGCATTATACTTTAAAATACAGTATACCACCCAGCCTGAGGAGCAGGGAAGTCAGCAGCCAAGCCCTGCTCTGTGTGTGCAGTGTTAGGGAGCCCTGCTGCTCAGCCGCCTGCCCTGCAGCCCAACATCTGCTGAGCGCAGGAAGCATTTGAAGGATAATTAAAAGGACTGGCTTCCAACTCATTTCCCGCCTCCCATGGCTAAGCAGCAACATGCTGCTCAACAATGAGAACTGCAATTATTTCGTGAATTAAGACGAGAAGGCAAATATCAAAAGTGTGCAACAAGCGGATGCCTCGGTTTTCCTGTTGCAGTTATAACTTTTCCATTTCTCGCCATTGGGTTTCATTAGTCACCAGCCTATAGAGCTCAGTGTGAAAGCTGCATTATTTTATATGACAGGGGGAACACTGCTCTCTTGTTTAGCTCACTCCAAACATGCAGTTGACTTGGGCTTGATTTGCGAGTCTGGGCTTAGTGGTGTGTGAAGTCTGCTGAAGCTCAGGAAAGGCAGTAAAGATGTGCATTCCTTACCCCTCACTAGGTCTTTTCAAGGAGATACCCCATAAAGAATTTCCATCACTTTAAAGCGGCTGTTAGCACGTGCTGTGAACAGAAGAGAAGTGAAATATCACATCACCTGTAATGAGCTTTGAGTTGCTTGAATGACAATAATGAGTGGTTGTGGGTATGCAGTCTGGCTCACACTGAAATACTAATATAGTCTGGTTCACCAGAGGCTCAAGGCTATGCTTTGTCTTCCGAGCAAACTGTAATAGGAAGAGAAGGCATAAAACTCTGATTTCATTTTTAGAGAGAGGTAATAAAGCGAGACACATATCACATCCTGCTGCACTTGAAAGCTGAAACCATTTATTGGATGTTAGCCATTTTCTGCAGTTCTTCCTTTATGTTCGTTTTTCAATTTGATGAGATTTTATTTCTTATTTCTCTGTTAGTCACTTGAGGCTTGTTATCTGTTCCCTCTTAAAACTGAAGATCATCCAGTTGTCCTGTAACCCTGAGTCCTGCCCAGCCTGCAGCCCTATAGTTTGCCTCCTTAGTGGGACACCAGTCGTGAATAGGGCCTGGAATGAAGAGCCAGCTGTCCTTTTCCTGCCAAGTCATGTGCAAGTCACAAAGCAGCAGAGCCACTTGAAAGAGAAAGCAATAATCAATTTTGCAGAGTTAGCATCTGAAAGGCTTGTTTTGTTCTCTAGGCCTGACGATTCAGGAACGAGAGGCCAGCAGTAGCGTTTGTCATTTTAATAGAATACACTGCGCTCTATTGTTCAGACGCCTTTGCCGCCCTGCATATAAGTCAATTTTTGCATTTCTGTATAATCACACCACATTTGAGCACAACGCAAAATTTGCAGTCACATTATTACTTCAGCTTTCCATGCATGTCACTGAAGTGGTGTGTGTATTACCCACTCTTCCAGTTTAAGACAGTGAAGAAGTATTGAATGCACTTTGACACTCTCACAGAGCATAGACTTTCAGTGGGGCAGCGGACAGAAACCAAAGCGCTTTTGTTAAGCTGGTATCTGTAAGTATTTATGGCTGCCACAATTGGCTTTTGTTGGCAAACATGCAGGGAGGGAGTCAGGGTGATTTGCACACTGGCTTTAAAGTCTTTTGTTGGAACCAGGAGAGCATCACTCAAGCGCTGCTGCTTCTGGCTTCAGCGAGTAAGATGAGGTGGAACGCAGCTTTTCTATTTCCCTGGGACATTGTTTATAGGATGAGGATAGGGCCTAGGAGCTTAGAGGAGGCTGGTGCATACTATAACAGAATCATTTGTTTACCTCACCTCTGTATGAATCTGGTAGTCTAAAGTGTTTCACTCCGGCACTGTTGATGTCTGTTCCAGAGTAGGGTCACTTAGCTCCAACACAATGGACAATAATGTTGCTGCTCAGTGTTAAGCAGAGCAGTGTTAACAATGGCTTCTCTAAACTATACCAACCTTAACAGACCTTAAATTCATCAATTCCATGGCTTTTCATCCGTTCTCCAACTCGACCATTTATTATTGTCTTTGCACAGCACTCTTTTGTCATTAGAGATATGGCCTATGTATTGAATTAATTACAAAAGTGGTGTCCTTGACATTTTGTAAACAGTCTGTAACCATCCTAGTACGTGTGTGAGCATAATAAGAACACATTTCCATTTAGTGTGTTAGAATGCTCACTATTTTTTTCATTCTGGACCCCAGTGGTGGAATGGCCGTCTGAACTAACATCACCGTCCTGTACTGCCAACACGGTTGAAAAGACTCAGATCCAATTCGACTAAAACACAAAACCATTTGAACTCAAAGAATACATAATTTGCCACAGTTGAGTTGATTTACCACAGACAGTTGTAACTACAGTGGTTGCAAACTTAATCTTTCATTCTACATGTCCTTTTTAAGTTTACAAAGTGAAAGTAAAGTCAGAAAATTACCTTTATTTTTGTTTAAGTGTTTCAAACATTACGTAATCAAGAATTATGCAGGAAGCAGATAATCAAAATTGGTATTATTTTTTATCTTATTTTTTTTTGTTTAAACTACTCACAGTTTCAGTTTTGTTTTTATTGGCCACTTCGAAGCTTTTTAGTGACCTTACTGTCTGGTTTGCATGTTTGTTTGCCCCTGTCTGCGTCCACATGTGGCCGTAAAGTGTTCACTGACCCATGACCGATTGTTTTTTTTTTTAAATTACTGTGATCACACACTTGCAGTGTGTCTTTGATGACACAGTGATCCCGAGGGAGCATAAGCAGGATCACATAGGTCAGTGTGTCATTGAAGGTTGTCTCATCTCCTCCACTCCTCCCAGACATATGTCCTGCCCCCAGGCCAGCTAGGTCCTCCAACACCACAACACACACACACACACACACACACACACACACACACACACATACACACACCCACACTCCCACCAGCACCTCAAATACCAACCTCCCTTGCTATGTCGTGTACGCCCTTCTCCTCGTTTCACTGCCTCACTCTCCTTGCCTCAATAACATTGCAATGGGTTCAATTAACACATGGCTCGACCTTCTTGCTCCGCTGCTGTCCCTCGGGAGATAGTTGGGATTGTGCTCGGCTGCCTCAGCCCTCAAGATTTCCTGTAAGTGGGATGGAATGAGAATACACTCAGCTGCCCACAATGGCTCCATTCCAGGATGTGCCATGTACAATAATGCTCGACCCTGCTCAGTGTGATAGGCTCTGAGGAAGCCTCTTCGGAATGTAGTAATTGAGAGAGGGGGTGTATTGGAAAATGTTGGGATAGTGAAACACGTTTTTTTTTTCCTGTAGTGCTGAACTCCTTTTAAAAATTGGATCTCTTGGCCAAGAACAAATGGCGCCTCGCAGACCTCCACTTGTTTTCAGCGTCTCTGTGAGAGCAAGGTATTTTCAAAAGTTGTTTAATGAAAGCCTTTGACTCCTTCCTCCTTACCCACTCTTCTTCTTCGCTCTTGTTATTGGCAGGATTTCTTGTTTGATTGAGCCGATAGTTCTGGAGAATGGCACATGTAGGCGGACACGCTTCCATTGATCATACAGTGCAGTTCACTTCCATTTAGTATTTCCATTTGCTTAAATGTATTCAGTCTTGCACAGCAGAGGCTACCTACCCACTGAACCACTGGTCTGCCTGTGGATTGTCAAAAGCAAGTCTCTAAATCTGCAAATATATTTGGCTCATTCCTTTTCATTCCTCTTACTGACAGCTGATTTAGTGAAATGCATATTTAATGCTGTGTGTTGAATGAGTTAGCCACCCCTCATCAGGTTCAGAGGCTCAACTGGTCCTGCTCAGTGATTCTGCTAATCCCCTACCTGCTGAGTTGACCTTTTTATAAACCAAAGGCAGCTTTACTCAGGCTGGATCCAAATATTTTTTACCTTGCAGTTTTCATTTCTACAAAAACCTTCTTTTTGCCAATAACTTGCTGTGAGCCTGAAAACATATTGCAGCAAATTTGTTGTTATGGTGTGAGAGTTCAAAGGATAAGAACTGTATGTTGGGAATGTTTTCGTACATTTGGGAAAGCATTTTCAAGTTGTTAACACTTGGGCCAAAGGGTTTTATTTCTTTGAAGCAGAATACTTCAAAACTGTCCAGAATTTCTCTTTTTGGTTTAATCGAGCTGTCCACAAGTGTTGCTTTGGTTTGACACCCATGTTAAACCTGTGTACACCTGTGCAACCACAGTAACTTTGGGATTCAAATGCAATATCACAAAGACCTATGAAATTAGTTACAAAGTACAAGAAAAACAACACAGACACCTGCAAACATTTCCAGATCTTAATGATAACAATTCAAAGTATTACTGCAAATCAGTAATATTAATGTGTTAAAGCTTAAAAAACAATGTTCCAGTGTATGTACAGTGTACAGACAACGATGAGATGTTGTGTGAAATCCCCACATCCCTTCACATATATAGGTTGTGCTTGTATAAAGAAAACATGCCCTCAAAGGGCTGTTTGAGGTTTAAAACCTGGTGCTACAGTTAGGCTTGGTATTACTTTGAATGATTAGCGTTAGAGTGGTTAGCACTTTTGCCTCACAGCAAGTAGGTCCAGGGTTCGATTCCCAGACCAGACGGGGCCTTTCTGTGTGGAATTTGCACGTTCTCACTGTGTTTGCGTACCACAAAAAATTGTGTGTAAGGGACCAGGTCAGGTTGGCCCATATGTTCAGTTTGACTAGCTATAGAGAACTGTGAGACTAGATAGTTTCAATTGTCAGCATTAATACATTCCATACCTGAATCAACTTGAATGACTGGCCTATTTGCAGTATCTAGAAATTCACATCTACTTGTATCTTCACTCAAGACACATTTAATTTCTCAGTAAAAGAGAAAAAAAAAAGATGCACTCTATAAGTGATTTACTGTTTGTCCACAAAACAAAAGCGCAAAGCGCCACGATCACTGGGCTGTTGAAAAGATCTTTTTGCACTGGTTAATACAGTCTCTCTCCAGAGCTACAGTGCTATATTGCATGTACGCATTAAGTGGAATTGTGGGACTCTGCCTTTCCACTGAATGAGTCAGCAATGAGTGAGCTGTTAATAGGAAATAAAGGCATTTTGTGAGACACAGCAGCGGAAAGTCGCCCAGGAACATACTGTATATTTTTTGATTAGAACTGTTGTATCAGTCTAGTAAAACAGACTTAGTGTGTGGGTTATATGGGGAAGTAAGAGCCAATGTGCTTCCCTTTACTGAATGAATCAACTCCATAGCTTGAGTTAAACTGAACAGCTAGAAGATACTGAAAAGACTGGAGCAGTGACATATGGAAAACTGACATTTACCTGATGATTTCATCCATGGGAATTTGAGCAGGTACAGGAAACAGTTAAATCAGCGCGTAATTAACAATGCAAAGCAAACAAGTTGCAGTCTAGATGCTGCTGACATTTTACTGTTGAATAGACGAGAATCCCCCCCCACCTTAAATCTACCCTAAACAAGCATGAAAGCTGCTTGCTGCTTTTTACATGTGATCACACAGTTGACCAAGCCTTAACTATATAGAAATGATTCTACAACAGTTTTTAATTCTCAGCAGGTGCTGGTGGTCTTTTTCTGTTCATGTCAGTTTTTCTTTCTGTGTCACTCTTTTAAAATCAGACTGGATCACACTTTGTCATATAAAAAGGACGGGGCAAAACCAAGCCAACAGAGAACTGTTGAGAGGCTTAAGTGCTGTCAACACTGGAAATGTCGGACACAACTTTTGCCTTTGTCTAACGTGTGGCTAACAAAGAGGTGTTTTGTTTTATCCTGTCTTCAAGAAAACCTACATAACAAGAAAGATGAGAACCACCATTAAAGTCTGAAAGCATGTCCAGGACAGCAGAGACTAATATTGATTAACCATTTGCCAGACGGAGGAGAGCTCTATTGCATTTAGCTTCAGCCAGTCAGAAAGTGTCTTGACATTTGTGTATAAAGTGGTTTCAAGAAGAAAAATTGAAGTCTCCTGACAAGTAGAACATGTGTTAAAACAGTGTTGGAACAAGCGTGTGGAAGACAGACAAACGTGTGTCGAACGTTTTGGCTTAAAACAGTGAGTTTTTGTGTCTCAATCTAAAGTTGAAATGGACTGGATCATATATAGAATCAGGCAAAAGTGGTAAAATTGTTTGGCAGCAAAGTCTGTGTTTTTTTTCCATATTGCTTTGGGCCTGTATGGGATCTTCTAGTTGAGTAAGTCTGTTTACGGGACTGATACAGCACAAAACACACAAGACCTCTTAAAAAAACAATAGTTTTTTTCAGCATGGAGAGGGGTTGTTTACCACTCCCGAGGAGTTCATTCCTGAGGCGTCACTGCACTTAGCTTTATGGCTACATATATCTAGCAATTCTCAGTCTTTCCCGAGAAATCTCAGCAGCAGTTAGGCTGATAGAGAAGAAGAACAAAAACCAAAACAGCTGTTAGGTGGAAAGTGTGAAGTGGTTTATCGTGGTTGTGGGTGGTGGAGGGGAAGGTGGAGAGGAAGGGGTAAGGACTTGTCCCCAGGGACTCCTCCTATGGCGACTCTGATCTTGTCTCAGAGCAGACTGCGTTGGGATAATAAAACTTTTACAGCCATTAGCTGAGTGAGTCACTCTGGGCTCTTCCTAATGCTTGGTTTGTCTGGGGCTCTGCAGATACAATGAGATGGGTCAGGCTGCTGCACACAGACCTGCTCCAGCTGAGCTTCTGCAGCTGTCACTCACTGAAAGGACAATGACCTTTTGACCTTACCTATGCTGGATTGTTGTATTTGCCAGATTGTTGGCTTTGCCTTTTTGAAAGCTGTTAAGGGCAGTCAGGCTTTGAGGCACCACTGCTTGATTTCTGTGCTCGGTTGCTCCAGATTTCATTTGCTGAAAGAATCCGATTAGATACAAATAAAGCTCTGTAATCCACAGGATATATTTTTTTATATATGCTTCAGCCATGTTTCTCTTACATGCATTTGCAAAAGCTGCACTGCTGAAATTTCACATGGTGTGTTAATATATCAATGGTCATGTTACCATCGTACACTACATGCATCTGACTGGAGGGACCCTCCTGTAAAACACACCCACCAAACCATACATGATCTCACACATACACATGGGCACGCACACAAGCAAACACGCACATACACAGTGACATCACTGTCTAGCAGTCCAGCATATGCTGTAAGTGAGTGCATGCGCACTTGGCCAATTCCCTCCAGAGAAGCAGCATATGGCAACAAAGTTAACCTGTCTGTGTCTCCTAATGGAAAGTCTTTTACCTAAACTCTTTGACAGAGACAGCAGAAAGGCAAATAACAGGAACAAGAGCTTCAGTAGCTCCAATGTTACGGGTGTCTGTGGGGAATACTGCCAAACTCTGCAAAAATCACACCTCCGTAAGGTTGGCACTTAGTGTGATTAGGATATGAATTAAACAGTTTTAGTTCTTTTCATGTCCATATGTGCATACAAAATAAAAAATGTGCGCTGAAACTAAGCACAAGCATAGGCTTATTACAACAGCCAAATGAATCCAAAGCGGTCTGATTCGTTTGTAGATCACTTGTGCCCAAAGAAAACAAACATATGGGCTTCATTATTTCTCATGTTATCACAGTTTATTTATCTGATTTGTAATTCTCATAACTTGAGGATTAATTAGGCAAAATTTAACTCCTTGCTTGCACAAACATGCAAAGGATAAGCAAACAAATGAGTCACTACCATTGAGGCATTTGCATATTATAAGCTGCTGAATCCTGTGCTTAAACATCTTATTTTTAATATCTTAATTGAGCGTGCACAAATCAGTATGCACGATGAAAAACTAATAGTGATTTCTCAACCCAGCCTTGAAATGCTTTTTTCTCCAGTGTTTGTCTCGTAGAAATGAGCTAATTAAGGCCGTTTAAAGTGAATTACATCGGGTGTCACAACAACATATAGCAAAGTTAAAGTAAACAGCTGAGTTTCATTTTAAAACTTTTTTATTCATCATTCTATATTACTCTACTATTCATAGAAGGTGTCATTTAGAATTAATCTCTGACACATTTAAACCAAGTGTTACATATGTGTGATGTACTTCAAATAGCAAACCAGCAGCACCACTAGTACTGCATAATAAATTCTTTAACATTTGGCCTGGAGTTTGGTTATTTGGTCACTTTTTATGATGTGACATTAAGCAGCTTCCTATAAACAAAATAAGCAAAATCAAGGTAACTGTTGGGAAAATTTGTTTTGTAATAATTTCATAGTGTGATTCAGACTAACAAGGTTAAACATCATCATGATCATGAACTACTTTTAATGCTTATTTTACTCTTGTGTAACAGCAGCCAAAACAGCAGTGGAACAACACTCAGCACTGTGTTCTTGCAATGGGAAAGTGATTTTGACAGTGATACTAATGAGCTATGACTTTGCCCTCCTTGGCATGATGCCTTAAAACTGCATCTACATTATGTTAGGATATGATCGTATCTTGTTCAGTTTCTTATCACTCACATTTCAGCTGATAGTCATCAGATCTACCACTTAGTTGTGTGTCACTGTGCAGCTGCAACAGCAAAGAGGCTTAATCTTGCAGACCGAAGAGGATTTTCGTCTCCTCTTCAAGGAGGGAGGGGGGAGACTTTACACCTGGTGGTAGCTATGGATTGTAGGAAATATGGTAACTTACCTGATGCACTATAGTAAAGAAATGATGCAGATAACTGGGAGAACTGGGCTTAACATTCAAATGACAAAAGCCCACAAAATCCCCAAATACCTTAACTTGACCCGAGCCTTCCTGGAGCGTGTTAGGGGGATAGCAGTGGGTCCAGGTCTGCTTAATATGCTCTTTGAGACCGTCTCCTCTCTGTACTATATTTAACGCCACCACATTAAACTTTAACCGCGTGCCTTGATTGCTTACATTGTGAGACGCTCTCATCTCCCTTAGCAAAGATGCATTGGCCAGGATATCATGTCCCTCTGTGTGAATAAGATATGATATTGCATTTGATCATTGAAAAGGAGACAAAACAGGACAGGATGTGGGCAGAGTCCGTGAAATGACAAGAGAAAATATTCAGTGGTAAGTTGCTTGTTTAATAGGTTAATAGGAGTTTAGTGTACTTAAGTGTTTGAATGACTATGAGATTTGTGTTTCCTATCTTTCATGTCACAGCATTCATTGAATTTTTTTTTTCTGAGTAAAACGTGAACGTTGAAGAAAAGAGGCTATTCTGTGTAGAGTTTAACTGATGTGAATTCATTTTCCCACCACAGAGTATTGCATAGATATTATCGCTTCTACTAATTGCCGTTTGATGAATAACCACAGGAGCTACACACACACCCACACACACCCACACACACCCACACACACCAGAGAGGATGAACTTTAGGCCTGCCAGGTTACAGTTTGCAGCTAACCATCTCGAATCTTACAAAGCAGCTGCATTGTGGCTTCTCTGCCCTCTGGTTTTCCTCACTGAAACACGATGCTGAGCCTCTTTAGACAGATCAGATCTGATGCATGTTGCGGTTTTCTGCAGAAACCTTTTATAAGTGATTGGCTCCTGTAGTTGTATTGTTATGACTTTGCTGCTCTGTGGCCACTAGCAGTACTATGGCTCTCTCTGCTTGATCACATTGTATAGTGTGACCACTTCACTAATGGTTAGAGGAATTTCAAATAGAGATTAAGACATTTGTTTTTGCAAATTACTTAAATATTATATATAGTATAATATATATACTATATAAAATATGTTATAATATGTTATGCAAATATGTTATCACTGACACTGTAGCCTTTGCACAAATTACGGAAGCTGCCTTTTGCAAAAGGCAGAAGGTCCATTTGCACATCCGTTAAGTCCACAAGCTTCATAAAAGTTTAATGCTGAGTGTCTGCCACCTTGTTGTGACACAGTTTGCCACATTATCTGCATAAACATGCAGTTCATTTACAGTCACAGCAGTGTTTCCTATTCTGACAACCAACCTGACACCAGCTGCAGAGAGCAACTTAACACCCAGAAATGTCCTTTTGGCCTGTTGTTAAATGAGTTACATTATGCTATTCATGATATGACGATATTATTTACTGAAGTTTGGTGTCCATATTACACACGCTGTAGTAAAATGCGCAAAAGCTTAAGGTGAACATGTGTTGACAGGCTTGCACTCAGTGACAAAGCCAGGTTACAGTCTGGCCATTTTGTTTATATGCTGGGTGGTTGGGGTTGTGGTTGTCAGTTATGGTGCTGAATAACCTCAGAGAGCAGTCGGGATGTTGCACAGAACATATTTTGTCACTCATGAAGAAAAAGCTTTTTACTTTGCCAAAAGAACAAAACATAAAGCATCAATTCGCAGAAATGCACAGCCTTGCTCCAATTTTTTCATCTGTTCACGGCACTCTACAACCTGCCAGAATTGCTAGGTTTTCCCTCAGAAACGTCTCTTTCAGTAGCACTGTGGAAAACATTGCAGTCATGCCGAATTGTTATGTATTTTATACAGATGAGTGACGGAGGGGAGAAACGTGTCAACAGGAACATTACCTTCTGTAATCTTTGTGGTTGGGGTTGTTTTCTTTGTCCGCTGCTTTATTCCAGATCTGATTTCTGCTTCAACATGTGGCTGGATTATAAAGGTTGACATTTCAATTGATAAACGAGTGAAACTGTGTAAAATTGTAAAGCCACGGTTTGTTAATATAGCCGCTGGAGCCATTGGAAGAAAGAGGTGGTTCTCAGTTTCTGCTGTGCTGCTGTCCCACACAGAGGATCAGAAGAGACACTGCATAAAGACCCATTATGAGAAATATGTGTGGAGTGTATGGAATTGGACACCATCCTAAATCTTTTCAACAGAGCCCCAGAATAAAATATAGACCTCTAATTATGCATATGTGAATACAAAAAGTATGAGAAAAGGTAAAATAATAACAATAATAATAACAGGAATTACTTGCAGTATTAACTCTGTATTTTATACCAGTTAGTAACCACATGCAAAACTGTAGCTACGTACTGTCCAAACTGAACCGCACTCTCAGTACATTTATGAATAAATTTAATGTGAAAATTGTGCACCTCTCCTTAACGGCTGTTCGCCAGTTTTATTGCAGCTCATTTTTAAAGCAAGTTAAACAAAGACTGCAAACATGTCCACACAAAGCACAGCCGATGAGTTTGCTCATTTTGGCTGTGGGAGATTTGGGCTGCTACCAAAACTGCTTAGCACTGCGAGCAACCCAGCAACAGTCACTTCTCTCTTCCTCTCCCTCAGTCTTTTTGTCGCTCTCTCCCAGTGGTTGACAGAAAGCCACAGGAAGCTGCTGTCAGCTGCATTGGGAGCCGGGTGAACGATGCAGGAAGTGACCATCAATCCCTCCTCATTTCCTCTGCTCTGGTCTCTAGCTGCTGGTTTTGGACGAAGCTCTCCCCGAGCTACACGCCATCATTTTGCACTAATGATATGAATTAGCAATGAACCACTGGACGCTGACATTAGGCAGATCAACAAAGTGCCTGTTGCTCTATGTAATGGTATATGGCAAGCTGCTAGGGCATAAAAGCTGCACCCTGCACAGATTAGGAGCAGACTGAATTAGCTGCAGCTGGACAAGAATGAGAGAAGCCTTTAGTGCTTGGTATGGTATGAAAGTACATGTGGTGAGGCTTAGAGATTTGGATGGCAGAGGAAACGGAACAGAGTTAACAGTGATCTGCACAGCACATTTTTCCAGGATCACCTCTTTGTCCTGTATGTAACAAAGGCAGGAAACACCAAAAGATGTGTGGTATTTAACAATTGCAGAGAGTAGCCTCTATCCAACCCTTTCCATTTTAGTCCAGACACTGCAGATTTGGAAGGCAGTGTCCAATCAGTATATATGATATTTTATATATATATATATATATATATATATATATATATATATATATATAGTATTTCTGCTACGGCTGGCGAATAAACAATACAAATAAAATTATGTATTTAAACATGAATGACCTTCACTGTCGTGTCCCTGAATGCACCACAAACAGAACTGCTGGAAAGAGACTGTTTACTTTATGAATTACATGTAGACACACTGTGTTTTTTTGTTTAGTTTTTTTATAACAGGCATAAAGCTGAATGACAGGCCCAGGGGAGAAAAATTCCAATATCTGGGGTGTTGTTTATAATTTGTGTGTGTGTCAGGGAGCCATTCCCATAAATTCTGGAAGCAGTAGGATGTCTGACTTTATAGCGGTCTCTCCGCTATATTTTCCTCGCATAGCGTTTGCAACACCTGAGGACTATGGCTAAAGCTCCTGTTACTGAGCATTTGTTAGACGGTTAGTTCCACAATGTGTTAGCAAAGTTGGATACTTGGGGCTAAATAAACCAGGCGCAATAAAGCGCCAAAGAGTTACCGCCGTATGCACAGAGTGGGTAGAGGCTGCCGTAGCCCAGCGGCAGTCACAGCCGGCCCGGCGAGGACAGCAGAGATGAACAGCAGCACGTGGGGGACAGCTGCTTGTGTCCCTGTGGTAACTGTGCACAGATGGAAACAAAACAGAAAATCCCTCTGCTGAAACGAATTATCCCGTTTTCCATTTGCTGCTTCTGCTGTGGGGCGGAGCATAAGCGTTTTGAGCTACATATTGAAGGGAAGGCTGGAAACGGACTTCAGGATGCCAAGCAAAACGAAAGACTCCAGATGAGCATCATGTAAGTACAATTTAATACTATTATGGCTTTGTGATTTAAGCTTGTTGCTAACATTTAGTAAAGTTACCAAACCAGGCCTGAAGGGCTTTGTGTGCTAACGTTACAGTGTCAGGTTTACCAGCATTTTTTAGCTGTGCGGTCAGCTTTGCTTTAGCAGGTATCAGCAACTAAATGCTAACATATGATTTATATTTTCAGGCAATACATCATGTCACCAAACACTGGGATTCTGTTAAGAGGACTCTTTGGGGGGACGGCCGGCGTATTTTACCAGCCCGTGTTGTGTAGACAATTGCATCAATCTCCATCTCCAGACGGGAGTCGGACATTACCTGGGAGTCACAGAGACATCTGATGCACAGAGGACAGAGCAGCGGTTTTCTTAGCTCTCCAAATCCGTGCCAAGTGTGCAAGGCAATGTGACTGATTTCAAGAACTTTCATATTTTGGCTCTTTGTTAATAAATGATCAAATGTACATCAATTTAAGCGACATATCTTTTTCACTTGCATAAGCTGTTACATTACGGTGAATATGTTAAGTGTACATGTAACACGGATGGTGTGCACAGTATTAGTTAGGATGATCGGTTTCATATGTCCTCATTCAAATGTTCATTTTTTTACCACACCATGACTGGTATCAAGAAAGACAAATATCAAGTAATATGCAAAACAGTAAAGGCCAAAAGGTACAGGACGTTGCAGTTATTTATATTAGTGTTTTCTTTTATGAGTTATCGATAGCTTAGGGGTGGTGGAAAGCATTTCCTAACCAATATAGTCATAAATGTTATACGTCATTATTGCAGCTA
Source organism: Channa argus (assembly GCF_033026475.1). NCBI lineage: Eukaryota > Metazoa > Chordata > Actinopteri > Anabantiformes > Channidae > Channa > Channa argus. The sequence continues at coordinate 21,731,231 of NC_090207.1, forward strand.
CTGTCCTATGATGATAAAAGCATTGATAAAATCTTAAGATGTTAATAATATTATAACAAAATTACATTCTAGAAGATGAACTTCTCACCATAACAGCAGAAGGGGTTTTATTTAACCAGTCACAACAAAAAGGTGCTGGTTTATTACTGCTTTCTTACTTTATGTTTACACGTTTCTACCACTGAGCCCAGCACATATATCAGTGAGGTAAATAATGGAAAGCTGTCTGTGGACAGTATGATGCAGTGCACATGAACTGATGCATGAAACACCTTTGTAATAAATGGAAAAGTAAGGTTACTACTGAATGCGGCTGCATTTGCAGCCGGACATGAGAAGAGGTGTGTCCTTGGCAGTCTGAGTAAAACCCCACCTCATCGTGTCACCCACTAAACTGCATTAGCCCTCTGGCTTGAAGTGGACGATGAAAACATCGTTTTCAAGCTTCCCTTCACTGCACACCGTATTCTCTTTAGCTGTCTTCTAGCCCTGTACAACGCAGGTCAACACCACTGTAGCTAAAACGGTCTTCTGAATAAATGAGAGCCAAGTAAAAAAACAACAAACCTGTTCTAGTAATGCATTGACTATAAAAACTAATTGAACAACCAATAAGTGGACTACTACCTGCAACAGTAGTCGCTTGACAGCCAAGGACTAACCAATCTCAGCAAGTGGGGGTACGGCCTTGGAAATGTCAGAGCCCAGTGCATTATCGGTGTTGTAGGATTTTTACCCTTCGAATGAAAGGGCACAATACACCCTTTTTCCTGCCCAATGTCTACCATTACTCGTTTTTTAATTATAGGTGAAATATCACTTTAACTTTTGTCATTTTCCAAAATAATGCTACTTTTTTTAATCCCTAAACTAACTGATTTGTCATGTCAGTCTGCGTCCGTAGCTTGTTCGCCTGTACTATACGTGAGTACAATACGAAGAGATTTCATCTTTTTGTTACATGCACCTGGCTGGGACGATCACTACAAGGAACCTGTCTCAGATTATACACAGTCATTTGGTCCTTTGTGTAAAAAACATTGATTATATTACAGCTGTAGAAAGCTGAAATCTGTCTTTATACACAAATTGATACTTAATAATATTAACATTTGGCTCCTAGCCCAAATGTTGACAGTTGGATAGAAAATTCCTTTAGATTAAAAAAGAAAAAAAGAGTCAGATGTATTGACAATAGCAGATTAACCTTTATCTTGGCAAAGGATAAATGCTGTTTAGCCTATTCCTGTAAGAGAGATTTCTTGTCCTGGTGATCCTGTCAGCTGTCTGTCATTCAGTAGCATTGACCCCATGCTGACCTGTAGCTGCAGACGATGTTGGGGCCAGAGGCAAAAGACAACCACTGTGAACAAATTCACTGGCATTTCTTCTCGTTTATTTTGCTGGGGAATTTCCGTGGGAGGGAAAGGCAGATGCCCTCAAGGCAAGCACTAGAGCCGCCTGAATGTGAAGTTTGAAAACTGGCCAATTTTCAACCTTTAGTCATATCATTGTTGTGTTTATTGGAGTTTTTGCTCATCCTTTTCTTCTACAGCCTTTTTTGTTGTGTTTAAGACTTTGCTCCATCCCCAGAGCCCAGATGTTGACCCTGCTTGAGTGGCTCTGGCAGCTGGGATTGATTTCCCCAGACTGTTAGCCCTGCACCCTCCTCCAGCACGTTCTCATAGTGGAAAGTTTCTGTCTCGCTGCCATTGAACAACTCCCTCTCCCTTCTGTGATAAATATTGCAGGCTTTTTGCTGGTTGAAGCCAGACATTGTCAGGATATTGCTCTGCTTTTAGCACCAGAAGGACTTCCGCATCCCATCTCTTTGTACCAGGTGGTTCAGGAGATGAGAGACAAGAGTGAAATTGCCAGAATGGAATTTGCTGTGTGCCAATTAATGGCAGCCTCCTTTTAAAGAGGAGTGTTGTGAGAGTGGGCATGACTTTCGGCTGCCATCGTTGCTTACTGGTTGAGGCTTCTTAGAGAGAGGGAGGCTGAGCTTGTTGAAACACCTTGCAGCTAACGCTTCACACCACACTAAGAACACCAAGAGCTTCAGGCATTGGGAGAGACATATCCTCCAAAGTGATTGTCTTTAGAAGATACTTCTGGCATATTATTTCTGCGTCATACATTTTGACTTTCATTATTAACAAGCTATCATTACCCTTGGATGCTTCAGTTCAAATCTTTTGACGTGATCATATTGTTAATCACAGGAGAGTGTGTGATTTAAGGAGGAGGAATCTTTGAAGCTGCTTTGTGTGCATCCTGCAAAGTGTTGCATCACACATACCTTGTTGGTTTGAGTTTCCATCTCAGACCTTCAAAGATAATGCAGCCCAATTTCCTGGCATTCTCCTGTGACACAGCAAGCCTGTCAGTTCTCAGAGCTGCAGGAGCCTCGTAAAAGCATCATGACCCACATCAGAAAGTTAGATGGCCGCAGAGAACGTGTAGGTTGCTTTGTAAATTTGCTAGTTGCGGCATGGTGGTCATATTGCATCGTTTCCCATCATCACAATGTAAAGCTTTAAAGCTCGTGAGGAAGTGATTTCAAATGAAAAATCCCCACCCAGCATGAGGATATAAGGCACAAATATCATTTGTTGTCTTTGAAGTCTCGAGAGATGATTGATCTGTGATTCTCTCTCCGCTGTTCTCAGCTCTGTTGTGTGTCATGCTGTGATAATTCAATGAAATACATCAAACATTCCTCAAACAGAGAATCCTGTCTGTCAACCCAGGTTAAGCCCATCATCTGTGAGTTAGTGGGTTATGAACACAACAGCACCTTACTGTGTATCAACAGCGCTGAATGCAAAAAAAAAAAAAGAAAGAAAGAAAACAAATTTTTTTTCTCCACAAAAGAAACAACATTGCTTTCCACTGCCGCGACAAGCCTTTCAGTTTGAAACCAAACATTTCTGTTGATGATTATAGCTGCTGAGAGTGCAGAGCTGAAAAAAAAAAAAAAAAAGGAAAACAAAACATTAGGAACAAGCTCTCACCATGCTTTTCAGTGTGTGGGAGAGGAGGAAGAGGAATGTATGAACCCAACAACTACCTCTAGCCTGCCACGGCCTTTCATTAGCCAGCCTGCCGGGGGAAAGGGGAATTGAAAGGTCTGTTCAGGAAACTCAGCCGACAGAAGGCAGACTACATGTCAAGTGAGCTGCAGCTGTTTTGTAGGGCAGTTGATCTGCTCTTCACAGCTTTATGAATCACTCTGCCTTCCAGCTATGATTTCAGAGCAGAGTTGTATTTACAATTGAATGGTAGCTGTAAAAAAAAAGAAAAAAAAAGTAATTGTTAAAAGATTAGAGTGTATTGCTCAGAGTTACACTAATCCAGTTTATAGTGTTCTTCTCCATCACAGTCTTTAAACGGCTTATCGTAAAGTCAGCATGGGCCTCGAGGAGAGTGAGGGAGCCACCAGTATTAAATCATTCAGCTTTAATATGGTGTCTAATAGTAACAGAGAGTCATGATTTAGCACACAGTGAATGTTAGAGACTTTTCAGCATTCTGCTTCTTGCCAAGAGTTGATTGATGTCACTTTGAACCTGGACGTTAGCTCCGTTGAGCATTGTGGGAAACTTATGTTGCATATTTTAGTATTTAGATCCAATAAATGTGTCAGTGTATTTATGCTTATGTTAGAATAAATACAGCCCTGTTTCCAATAAAGGTTTTGAAACTGTAAAAAACAAATAAAGTTTAGACTTGATTGAGCGTAGATTTAAGGCCACAAATCAAATGTTGACAGGCACGTGTTTCAAATAAGTTGAGACGGGGGCACGTTCTGTTTTTTTCCCTTCATACTGCTCCAGATGTTTTAAAGGGTGACAGGTCTAGATGCTTTAGTAATATGTGCAGAATGTGACTTGGCATTGTGTTGCTGAAACAAACAAGGCCGTCCCTGAAAAAGAAAGTCTTCCTGAGCCCCTGCGGTAAAAAACATTATTCTTAAGTTGTTGATCTTTTTGCCCAGGCAGCCTTTCACAAAGTGGTGAGCCTCACCGCAGACTTAATTCTGACAGACTCAGCTTCTCAGGGATGCTCCTTTTATACCCTTGTGATGTTCTACCAGCTGTTTTTCTAGCATTACACAACTTTTCCAGTAATATTTGCCTGTGTTTGGATATGTTTCTTAAAACCATCAGGCTTCTCACTTTCAGCATCTGATGTGTTGTCTCTGTACTGTTTGCAATCAAATATAGGTTTTAACATTTTAATCAATGCAGTAATACGTGTGCTAAGAGGCAATTTAGCTAAGTAAGTAGCGTCCTCCTGGCTGCAGAGCGGAATCAATTATTTCAGCAAGAAAGCTAAAATGGCTCACTGCCCCATTAAGCGTGTTTAGGACATTGAAAGATATAGGTGTTTGGGAGGAAAGTTGTCCCATTGCGAGATTTTTGTATGCAGCTTTCATACACACAAGATGAGTCTTATATCAATTTTTTATGAACCACCCTTCTCAAAGAGGTCAAAACAAGCAGGAGCTGTTCCGTGTGATGAAAATCGACAGTGTGAAAATGTTAAAGTGTTGTTATGGGAGAGGCAGAGCAACAGCAGGAGCAGAAGCAGAGGCAGCGTGGCCACAGAGAGGTGTACTGACAGGGCTGACAGGGATGTCGTGTGCCTCCACTCACACTGCCTAGCTCAGGCAGGCACAGAGAACTGGAGTCGCGGGCGTGTTCAGCAGCCAAGCTACAGCAAATCTTCAAAGGGAGGATTTGTATAAAGACATCTGTTACACATTTAGGAGGCGGAGTGACTCTAGCCTTTTTATGAGTTGGACTCATACAGTAGATCCTTGGTGTGACACCAACAACATCTAAGTTTCATCTAGTGGTATCAGTGCAGTGAGCCCGTTCTCTTTTTCTTTAGATATCAGTAAAATTCTGCACGCACCGTTTCCAAGAAATAATCATTGTAATCATAATCACCGATTAGCTGTTAGCAGATTTGTTCATATTGTACACACGACTTTCAGTAGGATACTTTGATAGTCGATACTTTGACTTCTGAGAAGAAGCAGCATCAATTTTGACGCAAATTACCTCAATCAGGTTCAAAGGTCCCTAACTGCATTTTTAAAGCCACGTAGACTAGATCAGTAACAAAGATGTTTGACAGATGGCACTCATAACAATTACTCAATTCCCCATCATGATTTAATGAATGACAGCTCTGATTTATAAATAGGAAAAGCAGCAATTAATCACATTAAGGTACGGTCTGTTTCTTGCCAAGATTGGGAGCTGTTATGCCAGATCTGTGCTGGCAGCACTGTAATTAATTTATATTAAAGCCCAAATACGGTGCTTTTCAAGTGGTGTCACATAAAGCATCTCAGTGGTCTCGTGTGATCTGAACAATGTCAATGCGACGCTGATTAGGGCACACTCAGGAAGAGAGCTGTGTGCTTTGTTGATTCCTTTTGTTGTCATTAAAAGCTGCGTTATTGCCTTGCTGCAGGAGGATTTTCATTTCTCGTCTTCTTTTATGGACTAAAATGCCTGTGGCCTATTTTCAGCTAATGTACTCTCGGGTACTGGAGGCCTATTGTGTTTCCAGTAGACAATCTTTTTAGTTGCAAAGCCTTTTTGCTCCGATTATACTGCTTCCACTCTGTCTGTATGATCTGCTGTCATGGCAAACCGCTCTGCTTGATATCCTCACAAAGGAAAGACCCACAATGCACCTCAACCTGGAAAGAGAAAACTCTTAAGGCATGTGTGCTGTGCCAAGTTTCTGAACCTATCAGTTAACATATTGGCTTCACTTCCTCTATTATGCGTCTGATGTAAAATGCCAGGCGTGCGCCGTTAGCTGTTGAAACATGTAAGACCCAGGCTGATGGAGGAGATGAGCATCCTAAACAGACTGCATTATTAGGTACACAGCTGGAAGCTTGCAAGCCTCTCATTTGTAGTGTCGCGATGGGAGCATAAACAACAGTGTAATCTCCCCGGCTTCAGTGATGTAATCAGCGGTTAAAAGTGATGATAGGCTGTTCTCAATGAGCGGGACACGGCGCTGATGCAATGCGGCTCATCTTGACTGGTGTTTAGCATTGTGTGTTTTATTAGTTGTGAATGTGAAGGAAAATATGCTCCTGTTCTACTGTCGTAAATGCTTATATTTATTTTTGAATAGGTTTTGTGTTCAGCTTACTAATCTCCAATGGGAAGATGAATCATGAGTATTTACAGTTTGTAAAGACTAGTGTGTCCTACATTGTTGACCTTATCCATTTTCAATTCTTGTCCTTTGACAATATGTAGAGCTTCAATTTTGTCTTCATAAATAATGAGCTATCATTTTGATTTACCCAGTGTTCCAACACCCTGTATATCCTCTTAGCCCTGATCCTCCTTTTTTTTTCGGGATGTTGTTCTGGGAAGCTTTCTTTGGCTGCATGTCAGTGTTTAGACAACCTGTGATTGGCTGTTTAGGGGCCCACTGAGTTGTGTGGACATACAGCCGAGTCTCCGATTAATAAGGGGTGAATGGCAGTCTGCAGGGCTATTACTGAGCTCATTAACCTGCCAGCTGCACCCCTGAGCGCAAACATACACACTCACACTCACACACACACACACACGTGTGCAACACCGTGCTGCAACAGACTCTAGTTACTGTTACTTATTAATCTCTGCTTTGTCATAAAAGCTTTATGATCCAACATTTAAGCCACAGATTCTAAATATGTACATGAAATATTGTATATTGTTTTCAGTCTCTTTTTGGCTGACCCATCAGTGCAAAGCCTATTTCTCATGAAGGACACATCTCCTCATTATTCAAGATGTTTGCTGTTTTCTGTAAAAAGCATTTTATTTTTGGCATTATACTTTATGATACACAGATTAAAAGCACTTGTGTTGTGTAGTAAACAGGGGTCAAGGTTTAAAACAGCTAATGTTGTCCATGATCAACAGGTGTCAGGACACACTGAACATTTAAGCCTGCAGCATAACTCAAGATCAGTCAAAGTGCCCAAGCTGACCCCTGTCCGCCAAAAGATTAAAACCACAAAGTAATTTTGTTGCTGATCTGTGTAATTTACTTGAACATGGCATTTTCTTATGAACATGAGTATGTATGATATTATTTTGTAAGAAGCACAAGTCCAGTAAAGCTGCAACATTAGCACAGCGGGCATCTGTCTGGTGTGGTGGAAGACGGGAAGGGATTTGCTTTTACTGCCTTTTTTCTTCAGACCATAGTTAGCAGAAGCAGTGCTGGAAGAAAACCCACCTACAGAAACAGAAACTGCAATAGAAAGAAACCACAGAACAACATATCAGAGAACCTGTTTTTACATAACTGCAAAATTAGCTTGTTACGTTTACCCAAATAAAGGAAATCAGGAGTAGTCAGGTTGGTTGCACAGGATTTCAAAGAGGATGAAAAAAAAAACCACAGAAACACACCAAAAACCTAAAGATAACATTTACTGCATCCTGTTCTGCAGTGTCTCTGTAGCAGAGTCAAGCATCAGGCTTGAACAAAGTCGCGTCTCCCTCCAGGGAGTGAGGGGATATTTGTAACACTAGTCATTAAAGGGTGCCTTCACTGATATTTAACTTGCTTCTTTTGGTTCCAATTTGTCATTAATCTTCCCTCTGCCCTTTCTATATTCAAATCTCTCTGCTTTTAGCTAAAAAAAAATGGCATCACTTGGAGGAAACTTTAGTTCATATTATGTCATCTTGTTGCTCACAGTATGGAGGTTGAGTCACACAAACTTGTAAATGCCTGTTATTTACTGTCGTTCTTTTTATTGCGACATACTGGAGATATAACAAATATGTGAGCGTCTTGACTTGCATTCAGGCTGTTTCTATACTCAAACATGACACATTATTTCAGTGTAGTAATGGTTGATGTGATTTAGTGCCGCTGAAAATCTGTTAAAACTGTAAAGGAAGTGTTTGATATATTGCAGTTCCGCTAATGTGCAGAATACAGTAACAAGACAGCACATTTTACCGTAACGGCTGAATCAACTGCAGTGTCGAGGCCGAGACACGTCAGAGCAATAAATGCAACCTCTCATTTCATTGATGAATGCTGACAAATGCATCTGCCAACTTACTGTGCGGTGGACAAATTTGCACTTCCCTGTTTTGACTGTTGTGAGGATGAATAGAAAATACTGCAACATTCATTTCAGCTCAGTGAGCTGACGGGCAGCAGAATGCCTCATGCTTTTTTCGTAACTCTTTACACTGTGTTTCCTATTATGTTCATTTGCTTCTTCAGAGAGAATGTGTGACATGCTGTTGTTTAAGCGGTGCCAAGTTTATATTTACCACTATTTTAAGTGTGTGTTGACTGCACTTTATCCAGCACATACTGTACATTACAGATGAGGCACGCTGCCACATGAAACACCATGATTACCCAGCTTTCTCTCTATTAAGTTTCCATGACAGTGGAATGCGCGGGGCCAGGAAGGTCGCAGAAGAGATAAGTACTACTTACCATATTCAGTGTCGTTTCAACTAGGTAATTATATTCGCTCAGAGACGTTTCTCCTCCCTCTCCCCCGCAGTTCCTCTGCTTGTTTCTTCACGGCTAGTTTAAGCGCTGGTGTTGAGCTTTAACAAGGCCACTTTTGTCCCAGATAAAGCTTCTAGACAGCACTCATCAGTGCAGTGTAAGATCCTCGCTTACCAGAGCACAGAGCACTGCCCTGGGGGCATCTTATCACTCCACTGGCAATCACAAATATCCACTGAGATAGATGGGCTTCTCAGTTCTCTCTGTGGGGAGCCCTTCAGCTGAGAAAGATGGCTTCTCTCTTTCTGCAAACACTTCTGACTGGCAGCTTGGCAGACAGACAAACATAAAAATACAGAGAGAAAGCACGAGCTATTGACAGACAGATGCCTGCAACCCACACAGAGAAGTGTTGGGCTCTTTTTCTACACATGCACTGATTGGCAGATTGGCAGGCGAGATGGAGATGAAAGCAGACAGAAAGCTGACATATGCATATCACACACATGAAGATACATTTATACAATTGCGCATGCACACAGGCATGCATTCCACACTCCCACACATCAGCACTGCTCGTCTGCATTCCTGCCATATTTTGCTTGGAGCCCAGGAATGTCGAGCTCAACGCACGGGTGTTTATGCATTATGTTTTTGAATTCAGCCTCAATTCCAAATGGCATGCTCACCTTTTCAGACTGCCAGTCATTTTTACTAATCCGTTGTGGTGCTTTAACAAAGTGACCGTGGTGTTTTATATAAAGGGATAGATTCGCATAGAATGACGGCTGGAGGGCAGGTCGATACGGATGTAGTCAAAAATGAATCTTAGGTGTAGTAGTGATTGTGGTTGTACCGCGATGGCACGAGTCTTGTGAATTATAACGCTAGTTATTATCATGCTTTTGAACATTTTTTTGACTGTCATTCATAATCCTAAATCATCCTGACATGTGGGTATTTAAATGTTATCGGCAGAGAGCCAGTTCAGTACTGCTTGGCTTCCAGTCAATGTGTCTTCTTCATACTCAGCCGCTGTGGTTATTTCCACTAATAGACACATCAACATGTATTCTATTTGTTAGTAAAGTAACACAGAGCTGTTGTCATGTAATTATGTATACTCGCGCTGTACTGTATGATGAATGTATACCATTTAGTGCTTTGGGGGGGCAGATGGTCTGTTATTATGCTGTCAATGACTCAGACTGAACAGACAAGTCATTTGTCTCCATATTGTAATGAGTCAATGTTTCGAAACAGTAATTACCTTTTCGACCGCTTGACAAATAACAAGAATAGTAACATACCAGAAGACAAACATGCGCGTGCTCAGACATCAAACACGGACACACAGCTCACAAAGGAGTCAGAGGTTGTGTTAACCTTTAACCCCTGCTGTCACATCACCGTAGGTTCTCTTCCCAAATCAGGCCGCAATATGTGTGGAGTAGGCTTCCAAAGCCTGTGTCTGCTCCTGCAGTTCCTCTTCTCCACCTGCTACTGATATCATCTTTATTCCTGAATGTATTATGACTCAGATGAATAGCATTTACTCACGGAATGAACATGGCATCCTTGTTACATTGATTGGAATCAGAATTCACTTTGTAAAACTTACCTCAGTTCTTGTAATATTTACATTCATCCTTATTGACATTCCCGTTCCAACTATAATGACTGTAAAAATGTGTCTGTTTTTGGTGACTTCAGGGCCCTTTGAATGCTTTGCTTAGAATCATAATGTTTGTCTGTTAACTTACTCTCATCTCTTACCATTTATTAGTCAAGTTATCATCAAGTTAACCAGTTTAAATACAAAATTCATTCAGAAGTCTATATAAAGGGGCTCTGAACATAGAATAAGGGGAATGCTAGAACTTTGGAAGACTTTAAAAAAGCCGATCTGCATTTGGCACCAGTGGAAATAAAATTGCTGCACTAAAACGTTGCTGCATTAAAACGTCTTTGACTTTAAGGAACTGTGGAATTGGGAGATTTTTGCTGTGTATTTTGATAGTTACATGAGCACGGGTGTCTCTGAAGGAGATTTCACAGCATTAGTGAATCCTGAAACTGGGCTTTATGTGCTTTCCATGGTTTATGCTCAGTCCAAATACAACCCAGTCATACAGGATGCTTGTTAAAAACAAGGCTTGCCAGCTGCCAGCTCTAAGCGATGCACTCTCCCCACACATCAACACTGAAGAGGAAACAATACAAAGCTATTTTTTGTCTAACCTCCTGCTTGAAAAAGACGGTAACATTTAAAGGAAGTCTGGAGGATAGACGAGAGTTTGCTTAAAGGACAGTCAGAAAGCCACAGTGTTTTGACTTGAGGTAAATGTCACAGTAATGTCAACTGCTTCCGAACCACAAAAAGCGGAGAGGAAGGTTAAGTTGTTTGTGTTGAGAAAGCTGGTTGTTGAGTGGGATACGATTGGAATATAGATATGATTATTGTCAGCATCATTATTCTTTGCAAGCCCAGAAAAATAACTTGTTGAGATTGTGAATTATCAGCAGAATTTAGTTATAGTGAAGAGAAAATGTGTTTTTGCTATTAACTTTGAGGAAGGTCAGCCATTCAGACATCTTTAGTGGGCAGGGTGCAATCAATATTACATGGCTGCTCTTTTCTCTGTTGAGATCCTTTCTTTCTTACAAGAATGTTGTTTATGTTGACATCTTCAGCAGCTGATCCTTTATTTCTGTACTGAGTATATTTAGCATAAAGCCTCTAGAACACATTTTCCAATATGCAGTAACACACCCACTCATAAAGACACCGCTGGCTTCAAAAAACCACCTGAATATAGTTAGTATTTGCTTTTAGACACAAAGCTGGGTTTAACGCAGGCCCAAATAAATTAGGAAACTGAAGTTTTTAATTCTTGAATTCTTTATGATTCTCTTTTTATTGCAGAGAGATTTTCCTATTATTATTCCTGGACCTGTAGCAGGATAATTCGACGCACTTTGATGGGTGTGTACTTACATTGATATGGGGACATTTTTATGTCAACAGGCTCCAGCTTAGGTTGAATATTCAAATTTGCTTGCCACACTATAATGGAGTACTCAGATGAAGCAGAACTTAGCTGCGTCAATTTGTTCAATACACTTTTTTTTGTTTTGCTTTAGTTTTGAAGTCTGGCAAACACGAAGCATCAGGCAGTTGTTAGTTGCAGTCAGCAAGCAAAAAGGCAAAGGGCAACAAAAATTAGCAGGAGGTCAAAGTCTTGCAGACAAATTTGACGCTCTCAAGGTATTTTGCTCCTCAAGTCTCATAACATTTTTCAGAGATGACCTGCTTAATATCATCTTTTCTGTGCTGTATATTCATTTTGGAGGATATGGACAGTAGGAATATGGACAGTAGAGAAACGCCATGTGTCCCTGTGAAGCTGCACTGCATTCCCATAGTTTCACCTGACTAATTTCTGCCCTTTGCACAACAAAAGGGACAAATTGCTGAACTTCTAAATAGGACAAATCTGGATTTTGCAAATATTCATAATGGTTTATGTTTGCATCCCACCTCAGGTGTAAGTGACACCAAGAACCACCAGGACTCAATTTTCATTGTGCTTAGGGACTTTAACAAAGCAAATCTGAGCCATGAACCAAAGTATAGAAAGCACATAAACTACCCCCCAGAGACAATAATACACTGGATGGACTGACGCAGACATCATACATAGTTTTTGAGAATATGTGTGTGTTAACCAAGACCTATGGCACATACAGCAACAACAAGCCGTGGTTCACAGCTAAACTCAGACAGCTTTTGCAGACCAAAGAGGAGAAAGTGTAGATGGACTACTGTACAGACAGGCCAGAAATGAGGGACATCAAAGCAGCCCTGAGAAACTCCACTGAAAAGTTTAAAAACTGTTTTTCAGCCAGTGATGCTACAACAGCCTTACAGGACATTAAAAATTACATGAGCCTTTCCTCACCTGCTGAGGAGAACAAAGAACTCACACAGTATGAATGAGTTTGAGTTGAAAGACACAAGCCTAAACCCCTCACCTTACACCAGGTCAGCCTGACTGTGGGGCAACTGGGCTCAAGAGGAAAAGTGCAGTCATCCAACTTGTTGGTTTGATTCCTAGCTCCTCCTGTTACATGTTGGAGCCTCTTTGAGTAAGATACTGAACCAAACGTTCGCTGGACCAGCTGCATGACAGACCCCACATCAGTATGTGAAAGTGTAAAGCCCTGACAAGATTTTTTTTAAAAGTACTATATGAGTGCAGATCATTTCCTGCTACATCCACCTGCAGACACTCTGCTCGCTAAATTCACACCCCCAACTCCCCTTACAGACAGCCTGAATACCCTCAGGATATGCAAAGAGAGATTTCTGCGGACAGAAATCCAGGAAGTCCAAAGAGCCTCTTTTAAACATTAACTCATTATTGCAGCCCCTAACAATGACTAAAAGACTACAGGCCAATCGCTCTGACGTCTTTGGTCACAGATTTGCTCAATAACATGATCACAACAGTAGATGTTCTCTTTAAATTGAGTGTGGATGAAGATAGTTGCATAATGGGTGGTTGCATCTTTATGTTGCTATGCTGCTGAGTTTATGTATAGTTTGTCAGTGGTAAAAGTGTCGGCATTAGCCTGCAGTCTATTACTGGTGGCCTGTGCAACAAGTGAAAATTCTTAAGGACTGAAAATGTGTAAAGTCTAAAGTCTTTAGTGCAGAAATGAATCACGTACAACCTTATACTGTATGCTAAGCAGCCAACGTGCTGCCTTCAACAAGTGTGAGAAAAAATACTCCAGAACAAGCTTACGCACGTTGGATTTATGTCCTGTTTAGTTTTAGAGGAGAAAGCACCTCAGAGATATTGTGAGATCTTATCATCGGGCTACCAGTATCTCAAAGAAAGTAATAAAGCATTTCTCATGTTGAAAAGCCCTGTTTTCAGATCCCATGTTTGGAAATTAGTCTTAACACGCTGCAAATTTAGTCGCCCAGTTGGGTTGACCCTGTCAGGACAGTTCTGATAATATCTGGCAGATTACATTGACTATACTTTTAGCTCCGTGTGGGGCAAACCCCCCCCATATTTGCAAGGAGTCTAAAACAAACACCACAATGAGAGCACACATATGGGAAAACGGCTTGTCTTGTTTCCGTAATGCCAGCTTTGGATTAATCTAGAACGAGCTGTGCAGCATTGATCTGTGGACTGAACCTTTAGCAAAAGGTCCAGCAGCAGTCAACTATACAAGTATTTATGATATGAGTGGCAGACTGCTATGAATGGATTAATAACTTAGCTGTGAGAGGGACTCGGGGGATGGACGGTGAGGTTACATCATTCCAGCAAAATGTAATAGGGATAAAATGAGGTCCTAGTCATGTGAAAAATGGGGACATGATTGGCATCACTGGTTTTATAAGGCAGTTTGAATATTAAGTTGCCAGACATGAGGGGAATAGACCTCTTAAAAGTCTGTGCCCTGATGTCATTAACCAGGCTGAGGGAGGCCGGGACAGACTGAACGGATGAGGGTAAGAGCAGTGCCCCACCGAGTCGGTGAAGATATATGTTTCACTTCATTTGATGGTCTTTGAGCTTAAGTAAGTGTGTGTGTGTGATTCAAGTGTTTTTTATAGAGGGCTGTAAAAAGTTTTTGTGTAAAGAGACACAAATCCAGGTCAGCTGAGGCCTGGGATTGTATTGGCAGGCCCAGACAGAGCAGCACGCTGCCAGCTTTCTCTGTGAAAACGTAAACAGACTGTCATAACTAGCACACAGCATGCTGATCCACTGCTCTGTGCATATTGCCTCATGGAAAGACTGAAGGAAAAACCTGGCAGCGCTGGTGATTTAGAGGCTTTAAGGGCACATTTTCCTCCATGTAAAGTGACTGCATGGGCAGCGTTTTTGTGCAAACCGGCCAACTCTTGGCAGCAAGCACCGATGGAGGGAAGTGTGTCACGGGATGGGTGTCACACACCACTGGTGTTTTTAGGGTTTTCGGGTTGGGGGTGGGGCATCTCATGTGGAACCTTCTGGGTCTGAGAGCAGAGCCGGGTCAGAGAATACGTGTGGAGACAAATACACGAGCTGAGCTGCAGATGTGTTTGGGGATGTGATCTTAGTATTTTGAGATTTTGGGAATAGCCACATGCTTACACTTGCTGCCAGTAAGCTTTTCATATCGAGCATTTAATACCACATTCTGCCTTTGTAACACGGTCCTATAAAAGTTGCATTTACCATGTTCTCACTTCTTCTTAGTTTATCTGTTTTGGCTTGCACCTGAGTTTCTTCTCCATTTGTGCACACTCTATTCTCTCTTTCTACTCATCCTACATTCAGAGCCACCCACATGAAAATTCATTTCTTTCAGTTAATTGGCTCACTGTTGTTTTTTTTTCCCCTCAGCTCCCTTAGAGTCGTGCGGCACAGTCAGCTGTCAATTCCAGATTACAGCGTGCTGTTGTTGGAGAGAGGAGCCCATTGTGTTTATCTGCAGTGACAGCTGGCTGGAGGCAGCAGGGGGAATAGATCTGTCACTGTGCCTAGTTTGTCTGTGATCTGGCATCTGCCCAGACACTCCACCTTTAGCGGGTGACTCTAGTACACCTCCGCTCCGTCTTCACCTACTCCTCCGTCCTTACCTTGCCTCTACATCCCTGCTCTTAGCTCTGTCTTTTACAGCAGGTGTGTTGCCTTATCACCTGTGTTGATGAGCATTAGTTGCTATTCACTAGCTTTTGAGTCACACTTTTTAATTTCACATGCACTTTTCCAGCACCAGGCAGTTTGTTTCAGTCTGATCTGTGTTATGCAGCAGAGCGACAAAATCTCTCTTCCTGCTTGTGTTTGCCAATTATTCCTTCTTGTCTCCAGCATGCAGATTCCCTGAGGTCCCGCTGTGCAGGAGTGCCTATTCACTGCAATTATTTCATCATGCTAGCAGTCGAGCTGCCGTAGGAAAAAAAAAAAGCAGCAAGATGAATCACAGCTAGCTCTCTGCTCTGATTCCACTTTTAATTTTCACAGTGGGGGTGCTCCTGTAATCAATCGCCGCCCCAGCATCAAACCCACAGGACTTCATTGGGGCTGCCTCATGATTTGGCCGCTGTCTCCTTTTTTTACCATTTATGGGGCAGTGTTCCAGTGAAATGTGCTGCGCCAGAGCTTATGCTAGAGCACTGGTTTGATTCCTCTTCCTATTTTAAAGTGCCACAGGCCAGGAAAACTAGATCCTCCCCTGGGACTGAGCAAAGGTCAACATAGAGGATATTCTTCTGTTTGTAAACTCAAAGGTTTATTTGTTTTTAGCCGATTCACTAAGCACTAGCCGTCTGTTCACACTCACTGCACCTTTGATGTGCGTCTCTTTGCTACTTGTGCAGTGTTGTGTTGACATTTGAGCAGAGTGCTTCTGTAATCTGTTTTTCTCCTCTCGCTGCCTGTGAGCAGGAACTGTATAAACATGTCCTTCCTCCACGGGAGGTGAATGGATCACTCCTTATTACAGGGAAGGAAGGGAGACCGGAGGCGCACAGCCATTGCCACTGCTGCTGTTTGATCCCACGCAGGCGCACGTGCGCCGTGTATACATACACCTGCACACACACATGCCATGACACACCTGTGGTGTAGGGTCTGAACCAAAGTGGATAACTATTTCCTCCTGAATAAGTTGCATTTCTTCCCCCGCCAGACCACAGCTCATAAAACTCTTATCTCTTATCTTATCCTATCTCAACTGTAGATGTTACCCATCTCAGTCTTGTCTCATCACACCTGAGAGCACATCACCAGTAGCACCTGAGCTGTGCCGCAGTAACTTGTCATACACCTCGGCCCTGCACATCTGCTCTGACACAATATAGTAACTGATGGGACATTATCCACACCCAGTAGACTCCTCAGACTGGGCCACCGGTGCTGTACTTTTACATGCCCCAGTGGATGATTGACAGACTAGTTCCTACTGGGAGGCAGCTTGTGGAGGAGCAGGATTCAGGCTCGAGTATGTGCTTTCACCCAGTACGAGAGGGTTAAAGGTGCCCTTCAACTTATTATCAGCTTATCCAGAGAAAAAAATGAAAGTATACTTCTATTTGTTCTCCTATTTATTATCGCGCTTCCTTCCTGCTACTGTCTGCTACTGCCTTGTTGATCATTACTTCCTGCACCATTCTCCCTCCTTTCTCAGTTTCTCATTAATCAGTCTACTTACAATGTTTTCTTTCTTTGCATTTTTTCATTCTTGATTCAATGTGTCTGCCATTAAACACAAGTGTTTATACTGTAATTTCTTTGTGCATAAAAGGTCAGACTTAAAAACAAGAATGTTTCTGCCTGAAATACCACTTATTAGTCTCACTTGTATCCAAATCAGGAGAAGCCCCACTGCTAAAAAGCCAAGCCTGACCAAGCCAGCTTTTATTATTAGTAACCCCTAGAATTCCATTTAATTGTAACATTTGTATCAAGTGTCATGTTCTATTCCATAGCAAAGTATGTTTTCCACATAGATGAAGATAACATTTTAATGATACCTTTTGGGTAATTAGGTCACTGGAGAATCAAAATAATTTAAATAACTTAAAGGGAACAAGAGAAAGTCAAACAAATAAAGGGAATTAAACATAACAGATCTGTAATTCATGTCACAGGAGGACATATTAGAGGTAATGTATTGAAAATGAATTACAGTGCCTTGCAAAAGCATTAATACCCCTTGAACTTTTCCACACTTTGTCACGTTACAACCACAAACATAAATTTATTTTATTGGGATTTTATGTGATTTATGTGACCAAATCAATGTGATGCATAATTGTGAAGTGAAAGGAAAATTATATATGTTTTTTAAAAATGTGTACAAGTAAATATCTGAAAAGTGTTATGTGCATTTGTATTCAGCCCTGTTTACTTTGATACCACTAACTAAAATCCAGTGGAACCAATTGCCTTCAGAAGTCACTTAAGTAGTAAATAGAGTCAATCGGTGTGTAATTTAATCTCAGTATAAATACAGCTGTTCTGTGAAGCCGTCAGAGAACATTAGTGAACAAACAGCATCATGAAGTCATGAAGGATGTTTCTGCCTGAAATATCATCATGAAGGAGCAGGGTTAGATTATAAAAAATATCCCAAGCTTTGAACATCTCAAGGAGCAGTGTACAATCTATCATCTGAAAATGGAACGAGTGTGGAACAACTGCAAACCTACCAAGACATGGCCGTCCACCTAAACTGACAGGCCAAGCAAGCAGAGCATTAATCAGAGAAGCAGCCAAGAGGCCCATGGTAACTCTGATCCACAGCTCAGGTGGGAGAATCTGTCCACAGGATGACTATTAGTCGTACACTCCACAAATCTGGCCTTTATGGAAGAGTGGCAAGAAGAAAGCCATTGCTGAAAGAAAGACATATGAAGTCCCCAAAAGCTGTGTGGGGGACACAGCAAACATGTGGAAGAAGGTGCTCTGTTCATATGAAACCAAAATTTAACTTAATGGCCTAAATGCAAAACGTTGTGTGTTGCTGACTCATAACACTGCACATCACCCTGAACACACTACCCACACCGGAAACATGGTGGTGGCAGTATCATGTTTTGGGGATGCTTTTCTTCAGCAGGGACAGGGAAGTTGGTCAGAGCTGGGAAGAGAAAAGCTGTAATTGTAGCAAAAGGTGGTTTTACAAAGTATTGACTCAGGGGGGCTGAATGCATGCCACACTTTTCAGATATGTATTTGTAAACAATTTTGAAAATCATTCTCCTTTCACTTCACAATTATGTACCACTTTGTGTTGGTCGATCACATATATTCCCAATAAAATATGTTTACATTTTTGGTTATAATGTGACAAAATGTAGAAATTTTGAAAAGAGTGGTAATACTTTTTCAAAGCAGAACATACATCTAGTAATATTATTAAATATACATCCAGATGGGAAATAGTTTACACACAGATTTGGGTTGTGAGTGTAGAGAAATTGTGTATGAATCCAATACAATCTCTTATGTTTTACTACCACGGGTGAAAACTAATGGAAAATATAAAGAAAGGTAAATAATTAATGCCTTAAATTTGAAGACAATCCCATCAGAACACAACCATCAGCAGTGTTACTGCTTATTGCTATTTCTGGGACCTTAGAGGACAGTTGTGTGTCTGCAGCAGGGTCAACATCACTCTGACCCACATTTATCTTTGCTTCCTTTTTTCCCTGGCCCTTCTGCCAATCAAATCATATTCAAAGCTGTGCCCACTATAATAATCATTTTAATCTGGAGAGCATATCCTTACTATTATGCTCATCCTCAGTGTGCTATATAAATCCAATGATTATTGTCTCTTTCTCTTCCTCTCAGCACTACTCTGCACCTTTTAAACTCAGGATTAAAGTACACTCAGTAGGGTGCAGTGACACAGCGAGCTCTGTTACATCCACAGTTAAGAACAGCCCCCTCTCTCTGCTGTCTTGTCTGCTGCAGGCCTCCGCAGCCTGGAGGTAATTGTATTGCTGTCAGCCCTTGGTTGATGAGTTGCCAGAGTAATTGCTTTACGGTTTGACCTCTGGTTTTTCAAACAAGCGCCCTGGTCAAGGATCTGCACTAGACATATGAGGGATGAGGGGGTGGCTGCTGCATGCATGTTTTTCTATTTGAGTGTGTGTGTGTGTGTTTGTGGTTACTGGAGGCAGGATAACTATGTTAGTCCTGTAATGCCCTGTGTTGCCCCCATCTCCTCTGTACAGTTCTTGGCCTTGGTTTAAATCCACATTTGAACCAACTGAATTGTTAGCTTTATTAGATGAACAGGGATTTGTCTTGGTGACACTGGAGCACGCACAGTGGTAACAGTATGCACTGATACACATTGGTTCAAGGACAATAGGACATAACAAGCGTGCAGACACAGTTTCGCATGTTACGCTAGAAATATCCTTAGGAGTCTGCACTTGTTTCTGAAAACTTTTCATTTTACTATAATGAACCACATTACCATGATCACACTCCTAAGGGTTGAAGGTGCCCCATAGTAGAGTGAACATTGAACTCGTAATTACTGTTGTCACTCGTGTGGCGCTGAGCATGTCCCAAATGTTACAGCTGCTGGCGTGAGGTGCCTATGGGTTTCATTTTGTGTTTCTCTCAGCAGTGACACCTATGATTAAGTATTAGAATTATGATAAACAGTATTAACAGTATTATAATAGTGGACAATTATGTACAAGGCCTAACAATAACCCACCGAATGTGGGTTGATTTGAGAAGTGGCAGCTAACACGGCCACTCTGGCAGGTTGAATTATATATATTTTTTTGTTAAAAAAGCCATCTTAAATATTTGCAATATAACATTATGACATTACAACTCCTATGAGCCCTACCAGCGCACATGGTTTGTTCATTGGTCCTCTTTCTGAAGTCCTGAAGTAGTCAAACAGACGCGGTAGGAAACACCACTCATGTACAGATTTGTCTGTGTGTGTGTGTGTGTGCAAACAGAATGTCAGGCTCATTCATCTAGCAAACAGTATGATGGCATCAGTTCACGGCTGACTCAGTGGATCGGGAGCGCTCTGGGGTGGCTTTTAGCAACAGGAGCGCTTGTTTTCGATGCCTCTGACATGATGCCTCATTCTGTTTGTGGAAGCTCGTTTTCCTCCCTGTCAAACTAAATTACCATTATTTCTACTATGGGGATAATTTGAATATTCATACATTTACCATCCATTCAGATGTCTTATTAACTGGTGTTTCTGAGAATAAAGCTAATAATGCTTAAGGACCAACAGGGGGGCATAAATAACTCAACACTTTGCATTTCTTGTAGCTGAGAGAGTAAATGGGACAATAATACAGTAAATGCTGATGTAACCTAAAGCAGAAACCTTTTTCTGCAGAGACCCAGTTAAATTAGCCCTTCTGCAAGATGCCTCTTAGTACTTGAACTACCAAACAGTACCCTAAAGGCATTCTGCTGTTTATTTTACACTGGTGACAGCCCCCCTGATATTAGCAGAGCAACGTTTAAAATGACGTAAATAAATCGATTTAAAGCAAAAACCAAGACCGCGATTCTGATTCAAAAATTCACAGTGACATGTCATGGAAAGTACTACTACCCAGCCACTCTGAGGAAGTGCAGTACTAAATGACTAGATTATAGGGTGACACTATGGACTTGTGAAGCGCATTTCCATCACAGAAACCTACCATTCAGTTACCTGAGACTTTCCAACAACTTTAAAGTATTTGTGTGTCTTTGATCTAAGGTCCATCTTGCTTTGGAAATCTGTGCTGGCACATAATTTGGCAGAGAATGAAAAGTACAATTCATTCACCTTTTAAGATTTTCAGTGGATTCAAGAGTTGCATTCATCAGTCTCCAGGTCATAATATTGCCTCGCAGAACTTTAGCCAGGAGCTTGGAAACACAAAAAAGGATTATTTAGTTTAGAGCCTTAAAACGCTTTGGTTGTGTTCACTGTCTTTAGATCGTTGTTAGAGAGACTTTCCGCCAACAGAATAGAAAACTTGAACTTTCTATCAAATCATCAGGCCTGTATATGTTTCAGTAGGTCCGCCAGGCTTTAGGGGCCTACTAAAAGGAATTTAGATTTGGATTTGGAGATGGGTCTTGCTCTGACGGTAATGACTGCTTGTAGATATGAGGTTTCTCCTCCCCTGTCACTTGTCTTTGGTCGGGATTTCTTTGCTCTGTCAGCCTCCCACTGTGTTAACAAAGCCGACTTCTCATACCGGTTCAGCTCGCAGCAGGATACACTCAGAAACTCAGCTGATGTCAAAACACTTCTGCCATCTTCTGAGTTAGTCATTGGTGGGAAGGCAACTAGTTTCTGTAATTTGTATTTAGATTTGTCTTTGTAGTGGGGAACAGATCGAGACAATGTCAGTGAGTGTTCAGCAATGCAGACAGAAAAATGTGGTTGTTAGTATTCAGAAGCTTGTCGTTTATTGTTCTTGAAGAGGCTTGCTGTTAACATCCCCGGTGTATTTTAAGGAGTTTTACCCATGAAAAACATACCCAGCAGTTGGTACAGAAACATGTTGTGCTGATTTGTTGACAGTGTTAGGCCAACACTACACATTTACAGGAGTTCACTTGTACTATAATTCTGCTCCGCCAATGGGAATAGCTGTTGCCGAGGCAACACTTCCTCTCTTTGGAGAGTGTGAGGAAAGGAGAAACCCAAGGAATGACACCCGGCTGTATTTCGGGTTGCAGTGTGTGGGCTGAGCAGCAGAAAGCAGGGAGCTTCCTGTGACAATGGGTGGGAGGTTCACAGGACATGTTGGCCTCTGTGGACAGTCTCTTTCCTGTCAGACAGTCTGCTTTGCAGTCTGTAGAGAAGCCCTTAGAGGGTGAGATGTCTGATATCTGTGGCACGTGAGCTTTACTTTAAAGCTCAAGAATGCAACCTTTTTAAATACTCCATTGTTTCATCATATGATGTTTGGCATGAACACGATGGCCAATAAATGTCCGACTGCTTGTGTAAAAGCTGTAAAATATGTGTATCCCTCTTGCATAAGAAAGTAAATGTGAGTGGTAAAGTTTATGTCCCGACAAAATGAGAACACTGGGGCAGAATGGAGCGGAGATCAATACAGCCAGCTGTGGGGACCATAAAGAAACTGCTCACAGGTGCATGCTAGGATGGTAGTGGGATTAGAGATGCATCATCATCAAAGTGATGAGCAGCAGACAATAAGCAGGTGAACCTGTCAGCTGAAATAAACTGCTCAGTTGGTGGCGACGATGAGAGCTGGTTAACTCATTTTTCTTTGTGATTTCAAAGAATAATTTAGAATTTTGAATACTTTATTGATCCCCGTGGGAAATTGTTGTTTGACAGCTGCATAGATGATGGCACTGCTGCACAGGTATCAGGATCTTGTCCACGGCCCCCTAAACGAGTGCTTCTTCAAACATACTGTTAAAGGTTTTGGAGGCTGTAGTCTGTGATGAACTGTATGACATTATGCTTAGAGATGTTCCATAAAATGACAAAGTGTCCTTGGGCAAGACACTGAATCCCAAGTTGCTCCTGTTGGGTCAGGTGAGCACCTTTCATGGCAGCCACTGCCATGTGTGAGTGAATGGGAAGCAACATTGTAAAGCCCTTTGAATAAATGCAAAGTGGCCATTTACCAATTTGCCAATTTTCCAATAATAAAAAACCCTCTCAAAACGGGAAATGATCCCCTTCATAAAGGGAGGATTTATTTGCCTTATAAACTTAATGTCTATCTGCAGTCGTGTTTTTAATCAAATTTGAATAGTGAGGCATGAGAGACTCTTAAATCTTTATAGAAAATGAATCCAACACTCAATAGGTAGTTCAACATAATAATACAGTGAGTAGGTTGGGATTTTGACTAACAAGTTGTCTTAAAGGGAATAAAAGTAATGTTTATACATACAGTAAACACAGTGTGGTTTCAATGTACTGTAGTATATGTCCCCAGTGATAGTTAAAATAGCTGAGACAGCATTTGTGTCACACATGTCTTTACAGGCTGTATAAAAATACTCTGTGGAAATGTGGAGGTATCTTGATTAGACTCCACTTGTTTTCTTTCGTCTTGCCTCTTGTGTCTTTTATTCCTGTAATGTGCACTGTGTGTCTCTGCACTGTCGTTTCCCCAAGTGTTAGTCAGAGCTGTTAAACAGATTTAATGCTGGTGTTTATTGTTGTGCTGCAGCCCCCCTGTTATCACTGTATTCCTCCCATTCTTCTCCCTTCAGCACTCGCTGGCCAGATGGTGTCACTCCAGGAGCTAATTCAGCCCTCGCATATGCGTGTTACACAAATACTCACAATCGCGCACACACACTCAGAGCAATGTACACATGCTCTGAGTGCAGATATACTGCACTTTAATTTATTTTCTTAAACGTATACACCTGTTTATTATGAGGCATGAGCATACAAATGCATCTGTTATTATGCATATGTTAATGTTGTACTCACACACACATGCACGAGTAAAAGGTGTATAACCATGCATATACAGTAAATGTATATGTACACAGAAGAATATGCACGCAACCGTTATGCAGCCGTAAGAACACTTAAGGGTGATAAAAGCTGCTGTTTCAGTCTTCATACACTCCAATACTTCAGAAAATGCAATCAGCTGGTGGCAGAGAGCAATAAAAGTGGAGAACGGCAATGGGTAGGAGATAGAAAAATAAGAACGAGGTGGGGGAGTATGACACACACACACCAGTACTGCACAGTCCAGTGTGATTTGATGGAGCATGTAACAAAACACATCCCTACACACTATATTATCCCCTTTTAGCTGCTACACGTTTGAAAGTATTTTTTTCTCTGTTTGCTTTTGAATTAAAACATCTGTAGCTGTGTTACTTATCAGACTAAAATTTCTGCCTTTGGCATCTCATTTTTGTCATAATACGTTTTTTACAAGAATATAAATAGCCTGTGTCATCTTAGTGGCAACGCTGAAAGCTATAATGTATGATCATAAAGTTGGGAGTAGTATCTCAACTAAATAAAAAGGAACTGTAATGTCGCATCTAACATATTTAGATATATTCCCAGTCATAGTGCAGACATTCAACTTAATGATAAGTCATTTTGTCTGCTTTTATACCTTCTTCTTTAATCTCTGACTGTGAAACTGACACAGTGGGTGTGGAGGTGTAAAACTACTGGGAAGGGATGTCTGTACTAAGCATCTGCCATGACTCACGCTATGTTCAAAAGTGTCTATAAACTTTATTCATCTTTTGAAGGTGGCAGATTGCTGACAGGGAAATGTCTGTTCACAGTTTACATACATTTTCATAGTGTGTATTAAGGTCTTGAATGGCATTTAAATGGAGCTTTTAAATGGGCTTCATCCAGTTAAGAAAAATTAGATATCTTTATACGTTGAATAGCATCGGCTGGGGGGTTCTTTAATGACAGGAATGTCAGACGTTAAATCAAGTTTCACTAAGCTCACTTGTTTTTACTGTAGGTAATAATAAGGAATGGTTGTAGGAAATAGTAATACGATTATTTACAACAAACCAAAATCCTCATGAAAACATCGTCCTCCACGTTGATGCTTTTAACACCAAATCATCCTGACAGTTATTCCTACTTGACTCAAATTTAGCAGTATGTACCCTGCTGCAGAGCAGGGAATGCAAGCACAGCAAATAAGTGACCTGCAGTGTGAAAGTAAAAAAAAAATGGAGGGAGGGGGTCTGCTCATAGGCTGGCTCTTGTTAACAAGTGTAGCAGCAAAACTGACCTGCCAGGGATTAACACCTCCCATCTCCTGTTCATTCCTCTGCTCTTCCATAACACACCGCATTCAGCAACACTGCCAGAAAAACTAGCTTACATTCACAAAAGATTAGGCCTTCAACTGTTGAGTCGAGCGAGCAGGAAAAATACAGCACATCGATTAACAAAAGGTGAAAAGGATGTGGTTCATTTAATCAGCAAAGCTAGCCAATTATGCAACATTGATCACTGTAGAAAGTCATGCTGTGCCTTGTTCAAAGCCTCATAATCACCTTTGCACACACACTGTAAAAACGTTAGATTGTGGTGAAGTAATATTTAATAAAAAAAAAAACAGAGTACACTAAAAAGTGCAGCTAGTCTGAAATAGCATAGTCATCAAATTTGAAAACGTAAGTTTTTGTATTTTACTTAATATTTGCTCATCATTTTTGAGTAAATGTCCTAAACAAATTAAATTCATTTTACTCAAGCATAAAATCTAGGTACTTAATTACATTATGTGTCACTTTGGTGCCACAAATGTTTTTGAACAGCAACTGTCCTATTCTGAGAGAAATATGGAGGCTGGGGAAGTGATTGTATGCATTGTAATGTATTGGATAACTTAATCAAAGGTGTGTTTGATGCATCTGACAGCTGCGATGCATTAGATGGAAGGTGTATGCTCTGCTGTCTCTGCGGAGTTTCACGTGCGTAGGCCTATAAAAGCTAGCGAGCGAGCCACAGGATTAAATCAATCCAGTCTAAATCGTGACAAGTCACAATGATTTATCTCGCTTGCCAAGAGCAACTGTAACGCAGAGAGAATCAGTCTAGCACAGAGCAATAAATCTACACAGCCACACCTCAGCCTGCTTCAAAGGAGCTAAACGCGACAGTAGTATGAAAAATGCCACTCATCTCATTACCACACACCAATTATTATATAAGCTGTGATAATGATAAGTCAAACTTTCTGAAATGGTTAATCATTTCACGATGATTGAATATTAAGTTAACATTAAAAAGCCACTAATATTACAAATTCCATCTTTTTAACGCCCTATAAGGTTTAGAGCAGCCACGTTCCACTGAACACTAGTTCACCTGCTTTAATTTGAAACTAAATAGCCCCAGGAACCTTGGAAAAGAAATCCGTAACTAAAAGTCATGCTTACATTTCCACCATAATAAAAGTATGACGTTGTTTTCTGCCATTGTTTAGCAAAGTGGACATATGTCTCTCTCTTGTAGATTTTCATAGCTTTGCTTCTGTGGCACTTTGTGTACACATGTGTCACCAAAAGCATTATCTAGTTCGTAAGGACTAAATTGAGAGTGTTGCTTCAGCTCCAGTGTTGAGCACTAGATAGTTCTCCAGTGGCAAATTTTCAAGAGGGCCTTGTAATCTCTTTGTGGCACTTCCTAATGCTGAGGTAGGTGTACCCTGCAGAGCTCTTTGTGTCTCCTAAATAATTACTGGCCTCAGAAATAAGAGAGTGCAGTGGAGAAAGCCTCCTGATGTGCATTAGACGCCACCATCTCTCTTCATCTCTCTCTCTTTTCAAACACGCTCTCTTTTTTTCGGCACTCCAGGCGCCATTTGTCAGACTCCTTTGCATTCTGGTTTAGGTACACACATGAAGACCCTCTTTACCGTTTGCAAGCAACTTCAGGGCTGGGGACATTCCTCTTTGCAGAATGTATAAATAATCCTTCGGGAGGTGGATGTGCTTCCACGGTGGATCTCAAGGCCCCAGCAAAACCACATAAAGCAGTGCACTTCATTTTTGCCAACATGGAAACCTGTGTTGGATTTTAGGCAGTCATACCCATACACGCAGAGTCACACACACACACACACACGTTCCACTACCCTTACAAGCTGGAAGAGAAACAAAGCTCTCCCGTCCTGTTGCCAGGGTAACGTGGCCGGGTCAAACCAGTCGAGTGGTCTCTTTTCTTCCAGCCAGAGCCCCCCGCACCTCCTCCACTCTCTTGCACTGTCTCTGTTTCTGTTTTCTGTCCATTCTTGTCATCCTCTCCACTTTTCCTCTTCTGAACTTTTTGGTCTCTGTCACATTTCAGCCTAAACACAGTCAAGTGAGTGACGTTTGCCACTTTGACCACTTTTTCTACCAGAAGTCTGACTAAATAAATAATCATTTTAATACTGGAGCAATTTAAAAGGTCCAATTCTGTCTTCTAGTATGTACATGTGCCATTGTACCACCGGTAAATCCTTTACTTTGCATCGGTATTAGACTTTTTTTTGTAAATGTTTTTCTTTTCAATAATAAAAAGTGATGAGGCAACTTCATTTCATGTAGAAATAAGTTGCAAACATGCCTTTGGCATCTTGAAATGATATTACAGCGATGCCTGTTGCTGGCAGACACACAATGATGGATTACCCCTGTTCTCCAGCAGTTAATATACATCTGTTCTCAGAGTCGTCGACTGGGAACAAATGGAAATGACACAGAAAAACAATTAAAAACCATTTATTGCTGATAGAACTCAGTAGACATGGGAAAGCAATGAGAGCAGGTGTTCGGAGCAAAGTATAATTGCATCAGCTTAGATATTACAATAAATAGTAGCCTGGCAGATACAAAACTAGATAGAGAAGCACAGCACACGTTTTCACAGCAAGATCCATATCACCACCTTTAGTATTTAGTGTACTGCTAATGTACATCAAACTGTATGTGGTGCAGAGGGCGGATACCCACACTGAACCCGATGGGACCTGTCAGTACCTAAAGGGTTCAATTTGGGTTTGAAGAAAATTTTACGTTTGTGTTCGTTCAGATCGGTGATGGAGTGGTCAGTGCTGCCACCTCACAGCTAGAAGGTCCCCAGTTTGAATCATCGGCTGGCTGTAGGGCTTTTGTGTGGAGCATGTTCTCCCCGTAATTTGCGCGGGTTTCCTCTGGGTGCTCCGATTTCCTCCCACAGGCCAAAGACATGTTAGGTTAAGTGATGACCCTAAATTGCCCATAGGTGTAAATATCAGTGAGAGTGGTTGTCTGTCTGTGTTTGTCTCTCTGTGTCTGCCCTGAGATACTGTAAACTGGAGACTTGTAAAGGTTGTACCCCACCATTTGCCAAATGCCAGCTGGGATAGACCCTGTATAGGATAAGCAGTTACAGATAACAAATGGATTGTGGATGTATGTGTTGGGTTTGGTCACTTAGTTTAGGCTAAAGAGGTGTTGTAACTATTTTGAACTAAAAAATGATCCTTTGATATTTTGTAGGGCTGTTCAAAATTACAGCGATGAGCCCATACAAGTTATGTAGCTTCTGGTTAGGTACATGACAACTCTCCCTAATATCAGGGGCACAATAGCTATGCTAGAGGAACTCCGGGTTGGATTAGAAGAAAATGATTCAGTCCTCTAATGTGGGGTCACGGGATAACAAAGTGATAGGTGCCGTTGCGGCTTCTTCACTTATTATTTTCTAGTTTAGTGTCGTTCTGAAATTAGGTCACACATCATCTATTTGTAAGTGGAAAAAAACAACAAAACAAATGAGCAAACACCGCAAACACTTTGTTACTGTGTAATGTTAAATATAAGAGAGGTGCTTTAACAAAGCCCTATGCCACAGTTAGACTAATCCAATCTTTCATAGGTACTGCTTTGGAAATGCTGTAGCCTATTCTAATTTCAAGTTCAAACGGTGTAACTCTGTGGCCAGAAAGAAATGTCATGCTGATGCTGAGTGGAGGTTGAGTGAGTCATGTGTGATACAGGGACGCGTGATGAGTAAAGGTTATTTGAGGAACTTGCACTGAAGTCCTAAAAATGTTGCTGCAACCCTGCTTCTCATGTCACCACAAGCCTCCACTGTGTATAAGGCATAAAATGTGAGTTTGGAACAGCTGAGTTGTGTACATTCACTCTAAGACCTATTCAATGCTGTGTCCACACCGCTGAGCTTAAAATGGGGAAGGAAACTCAGAGAGTGGATGAAACACAGTGGTGACATGAATGAAAGGTCATGGAATTCAGATGGATTTTAGCTTGTTGTACTTGCTTGACTGGGTGTTGCCAACTGAGTGACTGAGATGAGCCAGCGAGGCCCTTTTAGAAATCGTTTTGGAGATTTCAAGCTAATTTGGAAAATGAGAGATTACAGTTATGCCTCAGATCTCTTTTAGAGACATTTGCTGTTGCCCCTTTAAGCTTTCCACTGGATTTGATTTGAAGGGTGAAAAATTACAACAGCTGATTGGTAACTTCACTCATTTGTGATTTGTGGTTTGACTAAAGGTGCTGCGTAGATACATCTAGCAAAAATCTAGACTGTCATTTTTGATGTACAAACAATAAAGAATGCAGCAGTTGATTGTTGGTTGTTAAAATGTTAGTAGTTGCATTTGGTTAAAAGGCTGAAAGTAGTTCATGGAAATGTCAAGTAAGAAATAAATGTGTCATAAGGGCAGATGACGACATGGGAAACTTATGCAGATTTTGGCTTATCAAACATGTCATGTTTACTTAAAATAATATTAATATTCTGTGTATGCTCCATTCAAAGAGTGAGCTTGCACTTGTCTTTTCAGATTTTAAAGAGGATCTCTGTGTTTATTTGTGTTTTCGATTGAATGAGACCACTGGGATATTGTTCAGAATCATAACATAACTCCACATTAATGCAAGTTGATGCATAATTGATTGCAGCACTCACAACAGGTTTGCTCAGAAAGGCATGTTACAGTTAATAACTAAGCAGATGGAAAATTGCAGTTCATGTGTATGACTTGATAATTATTGGTGGAGAGTTGTACTGGAGATTCATTTCTGTCTAAAAGCAGGGAAACACCTGGTTGTGTTCTCATCATCCTCTGTTGTCAGACTGCAGCTCTTTAAAAAGGGCTCTCGAGGTAATGAATTGCATGACGAGTGGCCTGCTAATGCCGTCTGGTACCTCATGAGAAATTAATGTGTGAGACGAGAGGAGTTGTTTTAAGCTGCCTTGTGGTGTCAGTGAATCTTCTGTCAAAGTGGTGTCAACTTGCCAGCAATCGTTTGTCACGGCATGAAAACGGATCGTAGAGGAACAGCACTCGGATTAAAATTCTCCGAACAGTAATAGGCAGATATATTCATTGTTGATTTTAAGGACAAAATTGTCACTCCTACAAGCTTATAATGACCATTAAGGGTCTCAAATGCTGGTATGCAAAGTATTATTGGTCTGAAATTCAGGTTTCACTCTGCACTGGCCTCCTCTCATTTAAAACCAGCCAGCTCCAGAGAGCAGATCTATATTCTAATCTAGTCTACTGTGTTAAGTGTACTCTGGCACAGCATGGAAAGAACTGTTTTTCCTTTCACAATGAAAAAAAAAAAAATCAATCTTCCCTCAGTCAGCGAGTGTAGCAGCCAGTCTTTAAAAAAAGTGCTAAGGTAGTTTTTTTCCCTCTAAACTAGTGAGAAGAAAATCTTATAAACAGAAACACTAAAAGTGTTTGCAAACAGCTTCTCCCGGGAGGATGGGAGTTGTACGAGCAAGTAAGAAGAGAAAGTGTTTAGCTGAATGTTCATGTTCAGTGGAGCCAGTACAACTTATGCAAAGACTTCTGGACTAGAACATCGGAATGAAAGTGTTTGCGTGGGTGTTGTTACATCTTTGCCTTCTCCAGTTAACATTTAGATTAATTCTGCATGAACCCAAATTGCTTAATGTCCTGGAAACCTTTGTTCTTTCCATGGCTTGTTATTTGAATTGTCTGACATATGAGCATCTTTTGCTAAGGAAGGTGTCATTCATTAGCAGTTATGCGGCTAATGTGCTAGCCATCTGCTAACCTCCCACCCTTGAAGCCAATAATTTGATTATATGGAGTGCCGCGGTTGGGCCGAGCGCTGCTGGCTGTGAACAGATGTTGAAATGTGAACTAGGAAACCCCTGGCTGCGAACTTGTGGCTTCCAGCAGCGGTGGTTCGTGCCGTGCCATTCACACCGCCGTGTTATCCACCAACAGAGTTTCCAAAGCAGTAGCTCATCACCAGCTCCACTTATGGCCTGATGAGAGCTGGAAATGAGCATCAGAAGCTCCGGAGGAGGATACAGTTCAATCATTGGGAAGAGTAGCAGGCAGACAGCAGTGTTGTACACAGGCTGGCAGATGTGCACATGTGTCAATATGTGTGTGCTTTTGCAGTAAACACAGAGCAGCCTCTAGTTTTTCTAATCAGTCAGATCTGATCATTGCCCCTCCTGGTTAAAAAGTCAGGTCAACCCGCCACCTGACGATCACTGAATTTGAGCCAACTGACTTATACTGAGCCAAAATTAAACTTGCTGGTATAAAGTGTGTGGAACACTGCTGTTTGTGAATAAATCAAGACGGTTTTTAGATGTAAATCCATACGCTCAATGCTTAAAGCAAGCAGCTATTGGAAAAGAAGGTGAGCCAAAGTAGGTAGGTTTTTAATTTGTAAATACCATCATCTTCTGCCACTATGTATAAAATCAGCTTAAATAAGCAAATCAACTGCCATATTTATGTTACGTAAATAGCTGCCCTGTTATATTTTTACATTTAGGCACCAGTGCTCCTAATAATAAAATACAGTAATAATCTGCTACTGGACTCCATAATGTATTAGTTTGCTGTGTTTTAAAGTACCATGTCTATTTCCAAGGAGCCTGGGGCCATGTGCTGCTTGTTTTCCTTTGTAGGCAAAAAACCAGTTTGCCACTGTAAAACAAGTTATTAGGACTAATGTATGTGTATTGTGATTGGACAAATTGCCTGTTTGCTATAGTTTATATAGCCAACATATACATATACATATTATATACAGTAGTATTCTGGCTGTTTTCTACAGTACATTTAAAAACATCTCCATTCAGATCACGGAGTGGGATTCTGATTAAAAACGTGATATGGATGTTTTAACCAGGTGAACACCCCCACACATCATAGTTCTGCTGCTAATCGTGTGCAGGCCGAAAATTCGACAGCTAACAATCAGTGTGCTCCATCAGTATTATAGTATTATGCAAGGTCGAATATCACAAGAACACTGAATGAGGCCACATGGTGTGTCGCTTGGACACTTACTAGTGTTTTGCTAACATTTTTTTTCGGTTTGTGGAATCTTTTTATGTTGTGCAGTGAAAAGAAATGCCAGACTTGAATACTAGGTTAGTGCATGATGGCAGCTGAAATCCCAAATAATAGTAGCTGATACCCAGTATGTCGCTCTTTCTGCCTGTCTGCACAATACTAGTCAGAGGTAGAGGCAATGATAAAACATTAAAGAAGATACCAGTGTTACAAATGCTGTTTGAATTCCAGTAAACAAACATCAAATCCATACAGGCCGTAACTGAAGCCTGAAAGGAACGATTAGTTAACGGGGGAAATTGCTTGGTCATAGTGTAAGTGTAGAGCGACTGTATTTTCTCCAGCGTGTGTTAAAGCAGCACTTCATATCATAAGCTCATTATAACTGAGCCATAAAGTGATTATGGGCTCCAGCAGGGCATTGTTCTGCTGTTGACAGGATTAAAGATAACTTTAGAGAGAGTGAATGATCGTCGCCGCTCTCTGCTCGAGTGTTTGCTTGTTTTGTGTAAGCCAGCAGTGAAAGGGGCTGGGCTTTTGACTGTTTGCCAGCTGTGGCACACCCTGCCTTCATTCTTTTACACATTCATCTTATTGCCAGTCTGTCTATTCGTCTAGATGTCTGTTTGGTTATTCAGCGTGAAGGCTTGTTTTTCATAGACCGCTTTTTACCTGGTGTACAATTTTGAGGAAATCCTTGAGACATGAAAGGAAATAAGTCTGTATTCTCAGTGTGGCATTGATTAGTGTCTGTGTCAGACTTTTGGTTTTGTGTTTCAAAAATTCCTTTGGAAAGTAAAATGGGTTTTTTTAAAAATGATAAAAGTAAGCGCTGTGTGCCACATGTTAGTATATGGCATCCTCTAACTTTGCTTTGCTCAGATTTGTGTCTTTAATTATAGACTCAAGATCTGCAGCAGAAGTCTTTACGTATGCGCATGTGTACATCTGGCTGTATCTACACATCTATACACACTTATTGTTTAGATGACATTGGATGATTTAACAAGCTCTCTCCTTTTTCCTGCAGAAGAAGACTGGGGTTGTGAAGACACAGGAGAAAAAGGAGCGGTGGAAGGAGAAAAAGGTGGTTAAGCGGCAGAAGAAGGATGAGGAGGTGGTGGCGGAGGAAGAGGAAAACGTCCAACCAGTGGTGGATCCCCTAGAGAACGGCTTCCTCCATCATGCCCAGCGGGAGCAGGAGAGGATGAACGAGAGGCTGCTGAAGAAGACTTACTCCAAGAAGAACAAAATGGTCAGTGTCAAATAACTTGTTTTATGTTTGTGTGAGCCAATCAGCTGCTTAGAAAACATCTGAATCTGCTGCTTTGTTGGGATTTGTCAGGACCGTTATTTTTACAAGTCAGCTGTGACACATTCACTTTAGGGCTTAAAAATTTATGGAGAAGTGTGAAAGGTTCCTCATTGCCCCTCTCAGGTGCAACTGCACTCATTCATGTGTCAGCAGGAATTTTGTACCACATGTGGGGTTTTATCCCTATAAAAATTTATATTTATATGGATTTCTTTGTTTTTTGCAACGGACACAGGTCCGGTTTGCCACAGCTTGGGTCTTTCTTTGAGACTGTAACATGTTCTGCATTTCACATGCAGAGACAAAAAAGGAAAACAGACAGATCACATAAGCATCATTTTGTAGGTTAAGATCGATTTGGGCCTCAGTGAAAGGTGACTTGTACACACTGATGGGCCCCAGTGCAAAACCCAGAAGTGTTTCATTAATTGTTGATGTGCTGCGTTCAGGTAGCTTTACCCTGCCACACTATCCTTGTTTTCCATTATGACTGCAGAAGTGTTTGGGTGTTTGTCTATGCAGATAGAGAACTGCCAATATCCCCAGCTTCAAGCCCACTGCTGAGCCCACAGACCCTGAGCCTGTCCCTGTGAGATAGCCCGTCTATGTGTTAACAGTTTGTTTAAATGGGCGGATGTTTTTTATGCTCCTGTCTGAGGCCAAGATCCACCATAGTGCTGTTGAGGATAAGAGGGGAAATGTAGTCAGGAAGCCAAACTAAATAATGAGGCTATGTAGCCCAGAGGCCTCCTCCACAGATAAAAATATCTCCATTAGATAAGATTTCCTGAGGAAGTTAACATGGCTGAAAATGAGTTTGGCTGTGATATTTAGTTTGCTAAGAGACAGTTAGAAATTATGTATTTAGCTGATGCTCTTATCTACAGTGTAACTGCAATAGGCTGCAATTACAGGACCAGATCTACATTCCAGCCCAGATAATAAGTCCTTGATATCAGCAAATGGCTGCTGTCATGTGAAAACCGTACAGTATCAGCTGCACTCAATTTAAACTTCATGTGGAGATTTTCTGCACATGCAGTCTGGGAGATTTGGATACTGTAATAGTGAAAGCAGCTAAAAACCCACCGGCAATGTGACACTAACATATTTCATTCTTTCTGTTTTTTACCTGTTCGGGCAAAATGTTTCTTTGTTCCTTTGTTAGTGAAGAATCCAAAGGTCTTGAGCCTGTGTCTTAGGGATAACCTGTATTATTTTGCTTCCCAAGTCACATTGAGTAGCTCTATTTGACATCACTTCGTCATCTTTTGTGCTCTTTTTGTGCAATTTAAAATGTCTAGGAGCCTGTAAAACTGCACTTACCTTCAGATTGTAGCCTATTTTACTGCTGCCTTCCAAACCACACATCTGTATTGAGTAATGTAAAATGCCCATTGTGTCACTTCTGCTAATATACCTTAAGATTACACAAGCACGGCCATGCAAGGCCAATTTGACTAGTCCTTTACACATTACACTAGTCATGAGTTTAACACAATTCAGAAAAAAAGAGTAGAAACGCTACAAATGTGACAGCTGCCACATTGTTTTTCTGTGTCCGTGCACTTTAGAAATGAATATGTTTTATATGTGAGTCACACTGATCCTGTGCATCATTGAAGTGCCTTAAAAACACCTCAGTCTGGCGATCTGTAGAAAACTGGAGACATTTCCCTTGCCAGATGGTCCGATCTATAAAATATTGCTGGTCTATGATGTCCCGGTGGTCCCCTGTTGCTTAACTTCCTTCCGTTTTTCTCATATCAGTTACTTGCTTTAATCTCAGTGTCTGGTTGTTTGACAGTCTGTCAGAGACCAATCAGCCAAGCTATCGTTCAACCTGCATTTCTGCAGATTATTTTGTTATGGGGATAGATAGATTCACTGTTGGAAAATTCAGCCTCTGTAGATCAAGAATTTTCTCACTCACTCCTATTTACACACCGTCTCTCACGGTACATGTCAGGGAACGGTTGCCCTCCTTTCCAGAGCGCCTCACAATGATCACAGAAGCTGTAAAAGTTTGACTTCAAAGCTTCATTTGATTTTTGGGGCTCAGGAGTGAGGATGTAAGAGCAATTGCTTTGAGTTTAAGAGCTAAGAAGAGAGCAACAGAGATATCTGTTCGTCCTTTATCCCAAGCCCCTCTCTGATAGATGAAATCCCATGCATATAAAACACATCCACTTCCAGATGGACTGTGCATGATGAGGAGCCCTTTGTGAATTTTATCTGCCAGAGAAAACGTCCTTGGCAGCAGCGCCAACAGACTCTAACACAGGCACGTGGATGTTTAGTATTCACTGTTCTCTTTGCTGGCTAGTTAGCTTAACAATACAGTGTACACATATATTCTCACTTACATCCATGAGAAAATACTTCAGATCTTTTTGTGCAACAAAACAGACTTAAGCAGATAGATGGAAACACGTAAAGACTTTTGTTGTGACTGTGGGAGAAAGGCAGCACAGAGCCGCCATCTGGGCTTTAAAGCAGATGTGTGTGTGTAAGACTGTGATTCTCTCCACAACCTGATCTGAAATAGATGTGAGCAGCTTATTTACAGCTTTATGTGAAGCAGTTTTCAAAGTGTGATAAATATGTATTTACACATTATGACATATTGATATAGTACATTTAGAATACTCAACACTACAGTGATCATCACTTGGAGCATTTTCTACCTTTTCCTTAAGGCTGCCCTCCTTTCCAAGTGTCCAGCTTACCTTTACTGTCCATATATTTTTCTCCTCTGCGCTCTCCAGTCAGTGGAGGTGTCCTTAGTGTGTGTCGAACACAAGGATCTGTGGGTGAGGTGATGTGTTGATCTCCCTGAGGTACCCTGGGGTGCCACTGGCTCACTGGAGAATTGGAGCTGTTGGGGGGAGCGGTGGCATTTGACCCAATTAGAAGACTCCTCAAGACCTCAGGAATAATCAAACATGGTGTGTGTGTGTGTGTGTGTGTGTGTGTGTGTGTGTGTGTGTGTGTGTGTGTGTGCATACATTAATGTGCAAGGGCTATTTCCCTCCTCTCTTGTCAGTATATCCTGTCAGGAACCATTTCTGCAGCAGTCACACATGTTCCTTGAAGATATTTTTGAAGGCCAAAACTAAGATTGATTGAAATGGGTCCAGCAGCTTGTACTTGTTATTTTCATGTGCCAGAAATTAAACAAAGTCACAGCTGATTTTTATTTTTGGCAAAGTGAATCAACTTTGAAATTGCATTTTACTTTTTTAAAGGTCATAGCACCACCAAAACACACACACACAAACACGAACACACACAATTGTGCACAGGCAGATTCAGATAGCAAGCATTATCAAAAGAAAAAAGTTACTGTAGATAAATATCAACCTCCTATCAGTCAGTGATTTCTATAGATTATTTCTCTAAAGGATAATATCTATAGACCAAAATACTGTCCTGATTTAATGGATGAGATCAGAAAAACAGCTTGCAGGATCCCCATAAACCCATAAACATGGATTTGACCTTCAATAAGCTTCAAATGGGGTCATGAATAACACATAATGCTGACTCTTTCAAGCAACACAATGACACACACAACACACATACACATCAAATCAACTCCCCGTCCATTAGTGCAGTGCTTTATCCTGTGCTTCTAACAGCTCACTTACAGTGCCATACAGGACGTGGACACTTATTCTTATATTCTACCCCCCACCAGGCAATCCCCTCACACTCAGCCCAGCCTGTGTATACAAAGCCAGCATCCTGCATGCCCCTGTCATACTGTAGCTGCCTCAGGATTACTTCAATGTTCATATTTAGGTGTGTTTATAAGTAGTAAGCCAGCTGGAGACTGATCAGATTAGCTGGGGCATTAACGGTGCACTGGAGCATAGTTCAGGGGCAGCCAGAGAGCCACGATAAATGCACGAGCAACGGCGAATGTCGGCAGTGGGGTTTTGGTTACGGGCGGACGTTCGGGATGACTGATAATGGTAGCCTGGTTGTTATCTGGGGAGCAGCAACGCTTAGCCGTAGCAGCTCAGCTCAGGAGACGCCCAGCAGACAAAGTCCTGAGTAGCCCTTCTTCCAGCTAAACATCAATTTAAACTCAAGTTCAAGGGGAATGCTTTCCATTTCAGTCACTGTGGGCATGTTGCTGAGTGGACATTTAGTATTGTTGACATTAAAAAAAAAGGCCACAACACATTTTTTTTACATATTCTCCTGAATAAGTTAAAACCTTCTGTTCAATTTACTCGTCTATCTGCTGTTGTACTTATAATATATAGTTATGAGGTTGGAGACTTTATAGGTGGTAACCTCATAGAAAAGGCCTTTGGTCCAGTTACTCGGAGTAAGACATTATTAGACTAGTGGAGAAAGTGGTATGCTGCAGAGGTGTGTGTGGGCACATTGCATTTGTGTGTGTATGAGTGTGTATAGTGTAGGAGGACAGATATGAGTGGAGGAGTGTGACTTGTAATAGACCTTGACAGATCAATTAGTCGGCTACTTGTAACATGCATGATCCAACAGTAGATAATTGTCTTTACCACATCAAAGCCAAGATGAGAGAGGAACATTCAGAGAGATGCAGTGTAGATGACAGTATGCACAATCTCATTTGTTATCAGAATTTTTAGAAACTGCAGATCATGCGCATTTTCTATATTAGATATCGGAGGGAAGCTGCCCTCTGACTATTTTGCACTTATAATTATTGTATGCTCTCATCTCAATATAAGGTGTTATAGATTTGTATTAAATAATATAAATTGCTTGTTTTTTAATTGCTCTTTATTTTCAAATTTAAATTTTCTTTTCTGTTTTATTAACGGAAAGATCATACAATACGCAGTGCCTTTTATACAGTTACATATCTCAAATAAACCACTTTCTTGGTTGATGAAACCTTATGTTGACCATATTCACACAGTCATAATGTGGTTTAACCACTCCTGTGTGAATTATGGCTTAAAAGGCACCTTCTTAAAAAGACCCTATTATGCATAAAATAGGGCTTATATTTTATTCAAGGCCCTACTATATTAAGGTTTTGTGATTTCTTAATTCATCAAAGTGCTTATTTATCTTATAATGGCTCTTTATGCAAAAGCTCATCTGCTCCTGTGGATGTAATGGTTTGTTAGAGTTTCTGTGTCTTTAAGACCCCCTTCCCCCTGAGCCCGCTCTTTTCTGATTGGCCAGCTTATGGAAGTCTTCCTGTTAGTGAACTTACTGGTCACATGAACCCAAAACAGAGGTCAGTTTATGGACTTCCACCACGTTTGTATGTCATATTGTTGGGTATATAGAAAAAACTGATCAATCAATAGTGCAGGTGAAACCTGGCTTTTTCACAGTGAGCATGTAAACACATGTTTACCTCAAGCTTTAACTATGTGTAATACTGACACCAAACTTCACAGAGCTATATTTATTACCCCACATCACAAAAGCATAATATGGCCTCTTTAAATAAAAAGGTCCTGTTTGGAATTTATCCCTAAACTACTAATTACTCTTGTTTAAAGGGAGCAGTTTAAGGCTTCATTAACTTCATTAGCTGAGCAAGCAATTAGAGGAACCTTTTATGAGTCTCCATCTCAGCATACACCATAGTATCGTGTATTGTAGATGGTATAAATAAGAAACTTTTTCCCAGACGAGAACAGTAAAGTCAGCTAATTAGCGAGATCAGATAGCTGATGTTTAGTCAAGAAGTAATTTATCACTGAAATAAATGTTGCAGTAATAACACTGCTCTATTTATTGATCTGTGGCTTACAAACAAGGCTTCTTTAGATTAAATGCACTTACGCACACTGTCACACACAAAAGCACAAACAACTGTTTTTGTAACCTGACATTTCTCCTAAAAGGTAAATCGAGAAAATAAAGTAAAACGAGAAGTAATGATTGAGTCTCTGGTGCTGGTCATGGTGATTGATATTGTATAGAGTCAATTCACGGTCTTCAAAGACGTCCTTTTGATTACACAGAATGGATAAATAGTTTAGGTAAAATTGGAACATGTCAGATTTTGGGCTAAAAGGTCAGAAGAC
The DNA here is from genome assembly GCF_033026475.1 of Channa argus. Taxonomy (NCBI): domain Eukaryota; kingdom Metazoa; phylum Chordata; class Actinopteri; order Anabantiformes; family Channidae; genus Channa; species Channa argus. Next base: position 21,770,496 of record NC_090207.1, read on the forward strand.
TTTTCCTCTTTGTTTTTCCCTGAGATGATTTTCCTGGGTGAAGAAGTGTCTGGGAGCATGTACCTTTCACTGTGTGTGTGTTGTTAAGTTTCCTAAATGCCATCTATTTTTGCTCAGCAGACAGCCTGACCACAGTGGATTTACTGTGAGGAGCCAAACTTTGTCCCTGTGGGTTTCCACCCATGTTGACTTTGCTGGGGATGCCAGGGCTAGTCTGGGAAAGGATGAGGGAACAGTCCCACTGGTGTTGAAATTGAGGTGGGGGGAGGGTGTAGAAAGATTTTGTGACCATTGCACCAGTCACAGGCTACGGTACGGAGTTGAACTGGGTCCCAGTGTGAACTGGCCCCAGATGGTTGGAGTTGGAGAGTTGGTCAATTCAGAGGGGGCAGATATTCCTTTGATGACTGCTCTGAAAATAAGTTAAATGAGATTTCCAGAAATATTTTGCACATTTTTCCTCATGATATAGCATCTCTCCCCTCCCCATGGCAATGTCTGCGACTCCCCAACTTATACAAAGACAGGGAGACTGAAATAGAACTGGAACTAAGGGTAAAAGAATGACAAAGAATGACCGAACCCAAACAACCTCTCTGCCAGTTGTGCTCAGCCAGGTGAAATATGCATGGGACAGTGCACAGTGATTAATGTCAGACCATGTAAGGTGCCTGATGGGTTACTCGGGTGTAGGCACATACACCTACACACAGACACACACACACCATCAATTTTAACAAGCCATAGCCATTGAGATACAGCAGGGCTGCTTCAGAGCAACCACTCTTGGGACAATTAGGCCTGGGAACATTAAATTAGCAGGAATCTAAAGACATGCTCTGCTGGAGCTGGGGCTGTTGCATGCTGGGATTGGACTATGTAACAGAGGCAAGGAGAATCTCCACACAGAAATACTGTGTGCTCCTGTGTCTGATGTTGCTGTACAAGGTAAGTGCAATGTTTAATTTTGCAGGTACATTGTGGCGCAGACTTTTTTCAGTGCAGTCATTAGGTAGGCAGGTGTTAGCCATAATAAATTTGTCAGGACATTATTTCTCTGTGCTTTGCTAGTTGACTAGTTGTGATTACTTTCTTTTTTTATGTAATTTATTAAAGTGGGACCTCCCAGGCTACATCATATTCCAGTTTTGCATCTCCCAGAGAATCTGTAGCTATAGCAACAGATATATTGCCCCTGGTAGATGTTTAACTAGAGCAGACAGCAGGGAGATACACTTTATTACACCTCATGCTTTATGATTTACAGTATCATTGTGGTTTATATTACAGCAATGTTTAGGGAGCAGTTCAGAAATGTCTGCTCCAGGAACTCTCGGCTGTCTCGGGTCATGTTCCTACTGCTAAAGCTCTCTACAAAGCAGCATTTTATAGGTTAGACTGTTATTGTGATGAAAACAAGAAAAAGGAGTGTAAACTGTAGGTAGCAGTTTGTGTGTGTGTGTGTGTGTGTGTGTGTGTGTGTGTGTGTGTGTGTGTGTGTGTGTGTGTGTGTGTGTGTGTGTGTGTGTGTGTGTGTGTGTGTGTGTGTGTGAAAAGACGTTCATGTGTGATTCACCCACCTGCTTCAAACTGGCTTTAAGAAAATAATTCGGTTTTAATCTATGTCTGAAGGTGTCAAAGGAAGCACATTGTCACTTTGAACATGTACAGCTTGTACAGCAGACACTAAACGCCACAGTTGAAGGAAATGGTAAACAAAGTGTTAGAAACAAGGTCACTCAGCCCAGATTCTCAAATTGTGCTGCCTTTCATGTCACTTTGGACCGATGTGTAGACGTCAGCCGATACTGGCCGTTTGGTGAATGTAAAAAAAAAAGTGTCAAAGCCAATGATATGTAAACATACTGTATGATGGTTTCCTCATTTGAATTTGTCAAGTTGCATTTCAAATTGTGATATTTAAAATATTTTTCAGTCCTTAGTGCTGTTGTGCTTTTCTTACTTTTTTATAAATAAACTTTCCATAGATAATACACTTTTGCTTGTCTTGTCTGTGTACCAGAGGAATCTTGCCTATAAAAACCAAAAAGGAAACAGGTGTGTGTGCAATAGTAAAAGCTTTCATGGAGTGTGTGGAATCACTGGTTTAATGGGACATTTACTAAAATGGAAATAACAATCTGTCCAAGTGTTTCATCCAAGCATTAAATAGATGTGGTGGATCACAAATTTTATCTTTGTGAGTTTAATGCATCATTAGTGGCTCTGCTGTTTTGCAGATTATCAACACTCGGAGCGAAAAATTCAAATCTGGGGAATTTTTTGTCATTTTTACTGTGACCGCTTTCATTATATTGAATATCAGAGCAGAATAAAAGTCTAAGTACAAAATAATGCTATCGGCCTTCAAAATCATGCATTAGTTAAACCCTAGAAGAAGGACTATAACTCAGTAGTGCCAGGGCTCAGGTTTCCTTTGTGTGCGAAAGCTGGCAGTCGTCTAGTGCGCGGTGCTGTGTTACACAGGCAGCTTAAAGGACACAGGGATCTGGTGTTTGTTAGGTAGAATGCAAGTGGGTGGCAGTCAGAGCCCTCACTGAAAAGAGAAGTCCCCTGTAGTTGTGCGTGGCCTTTTGTTTGGAGGCCTGTGTGTTTTGACAGGCTTAAGAGGGGGTAAGACAATAGAGAGGCCAGACCATATCCCAAACACAACTGCAGTAAGCTGCTACACTCCACTTTTATTGTTCCCTGCCATCATTTACAAATGCCTCATTCTCTCCTTGTCACAGTTGTATCAATTTGTTTTAGTTAATTAGCGCTTCAATTAGCACCTATTTAATTACATTCCGTTTAATCGTTGCTTGGCTTGAAGGATGTGTTTTCGCATGTGCGTTCCAGTGTGCAGTGCCTCTTGTTACCATGCTCCTGTCACATCTGCGTGCTCTTCTGTTTTGTGCACATGGTTACACATATGTATTGCTGTGTATCTGCTGCAGGCTTGTGTGTGTGGTGTGTGTGCTTGTATAAATGTGCCCCTGCGTGGCTGTGGTGAAGTGCTTGCGTACTTGGTGGCATCTAAACGCTTAAGTGTCATCTTTGCCACTTTAGCCCATTAGGGGTTACTACATTAATGGGATCTGCTGAGGCCCCTCCACCTGTTTTTATAGCCTTCTGCCTGGAGAATGAGTGGGGGAGGGGAGTTGGCGACTAGCAAAGCCGGACATTAACTCAAACGGATTAAATGGGATTAGTGGTGTCAGTGAGACAGATGTGATCTTTGCAGCCACTGCGTTCCTTTTCTCACTGTGTTCAGTTTTGCCGTGATACAACACTGACCCCTGCTGCATTTCAGTGTCATTGCACATATATATATGAGGAGATGGTGGATGATGCTGTTTTAACCCTTTGTCAGATTACATCGCATCGTCCATTGGGGGTCACTGTTCCCATTTGAAAAATGCAGTGGGAGGCTTCTCTCCTTCTGCCATTTTGACTGCCTAATGTAAAGCGCGCCCGGGTTCGTGATATTGAGCCCTGCAGTGGATCTTTTGCGGGTTCCATCAACATGTTTCCTGCAGTCTCTTGTAATGGATGCTTAATGTGGCTTTAAAATATTATTTTGGAATACTGTCTTGTGTCGTTTTGTGTGTGCATGCGCTGCCATTGTCATTAGCTCATTAAAACTGCAAGTAGCACTGCTACACAAGGTCAAATGTATGTATATGAGCTAGAACTCTCCATGCATCAAGCACATCCTACAATTAGCATAAGACCAGGTTAAGGAGAGTAGTTTAAACGGGGTTTAATGATCAGACTCAGAATTAGGTGCCGTGCATTTTAATGGGTTAATAATTTAAGGGATATTGTTCAGACATATATTTGAGTGGGCAGGTTCCTTTCTTCCTCTTTTAAAGGCCATTCACACAGTAGCAATTGAACCAAGGGCTATAATTGTGTTTTCATGTACTATAGCTTCTGTCATTAGGCTCCTGGGTCTGCAGTCAGTTATATGATGACAGCTGACAAGGGGGTGCGGCTCCTTTGAGGAAGGGGAGGATGGAGGGAGGGGAGCACATGCACAAAAGCCACAATTACTTCCTGGACAGTCCCCAGAGCTCAGTGGTTGGAGTGTGTATGTAAAATTATGTGGGAGAGGCCATTTGCAAAACAAAGAGAGGGGTGGTGGGTGAGTAAGAATGATTGCTTTGGCACAATAGAGCATGTACACCCTGAGGCGGGGGGTTGAAGTGGTAGACTGAGGGTTGACACGCCCCTTAACAGTCCCAGAGGAGCAGGATTCAGTTGGGGGTGTGATTCTTGTGGTGACCCCTTGGAGAGAGCAGGGTCAGGGTTTGTCCCCCCTCAGAGGGGGGTGGCCAAGGATTACAACTCTCCCACATAGGTATGAAGTACTCAAATCACAGGTTCACTGATTAGACGGATGCATTTATTATCATTCAGCTCATTAACAGGTTCAATGTTTTTATGTCTTAGAGATATTGAGAACTTTCTCTAAGATAGCGAAGAGATTTTGTTAGCCTATGTATAACCACTGTAGCAACAAATATTGTTCTTATTTAATGAGTGTGGGTGCAAGTGTTAATTGTTCAAAGGCTACATTACTCATTTAGAATTAAGGCTTTTGCTTGGAAGGTCTTCTTTCAGAAGTGAATGACTTAGATTGAAACTCCAAAGTGTCTCCCACACAGCGGGTTAACATCAGGGAGTAATTTGGAGGCGTTTACTTGTGATTGAAGTCAAAGGCCAGACTCGAGCTGTGACACTGAGCTGCACACATAACAACATCAGCAATTAGCAGTGCGTCATTGCAGTACTGATTGGATAATATCCGAGCGGTGCAGCGAGCTGTGAGCACGTTCTGCAGGTCACAATGCTGAATTAGCCTGGTCGCTCTAGTTTAATTAATGAGCCGGCAGTAGTAGTATAATTGCTCCTCAAAGTAGGGTCCCCCCTGACACTTATGCAAAGCAGCGTCGTACACACCAGTCTCGCTTTGAATGCCCAGGTCAACTCCCTTGTCTTCGCTAGCACTCTCCAAACCACCAATCCCGACCTCTGCCACTGCTGCAGCCACCGAGGAATACATTTGACATGTGCTGGTGCACATGAAATATTCAGCAGCAATTTCCCCCACATTTGAAATAATACCTTGAAATGTTAATGTGCTCCCACTGCTTGTTTTAAGTGGAAGGCATCCCAAGGTGCCGGTGTTTGGACTGTGGGCTCTGTGCTTTAACTGCTGTCGGCATGAAAGTAATACACTACACTGGAGAATTACCACAGCCAGGCACTTGGGTCAAGGGGAGAGCGCTATTCTCAGTGGCTGTCTTTCCACCCCCCCCAACTCCCACAAAACTCACACGCACACTCACTAAAATGTTTATGTGACGCACATTTACATTGATGCACACACAGCTAATTTCTACTTCATACACACACGCATAAACACGGACACAGCACACACACTTGTCACTTCTGACATTGATTTTCATTAGATTCACAATGGCTGGCATGTTGACAGTTTCACCAGTGTCCTTGGTTCTGAATGTGTCTATTATTGGAGGATTACAGAAGCCCAAGGCTTATACAGTGACAGGTCATGATCTGATATCCTCTGCCATTAGCCTGGCCTCACCGACTAGGTGCCTCTTCAACCTGATCCTGCCAGAGATGCTGCAATGTTATCAGGCTCGGTGATGCCTCCATCACCTGATACACCCCGTGGATTAGCAAGGGACTTGCCACCGGCTGTTCTGTGGTGAGGAAGCATTGCAATGTGTCTGCAGAAGCTGACACGGCTCGGTGAAAATATTAATGCAGTGGGCTGAAAAAAGTTCAGGTTTTGAGGTTTGTGTAGCAGGCAAATCAAGACAGTTGTTTTTTTGTTTTATTTTTGTCAGGTAGATATACACACATTGAAAACAAAACAACACACACACACACACACACTTGTTCAGATTTCTTTTCAAACACAGTCAGATGCAGTGAGCCTTAGAGGGAAACACACACTTGGCTGCGCAGTTTCTACATGCGCCTGTGCCCTTCAGACCTGACAGCAAGGCATTAAATATTAGTGGCGTTTTACGGCGGGTTTGTAACATGGTTATTCCAGTCAGTGGACTTGCTTTCCCATTGTCTGAGCCCACTGTGGGGCTTTGGTTTGACAGCACTGGGGCAAAATGCTAGCTTTAGGCCAACCTGTCTGCAAGCCTTAAAAAAGTAAAAACACATCCACTGATTTACACAATGTGGAAATGTTAGCACTAGTGGGCACTTGTAATTTCATGCACTGACATATTGCAAAAGTGTGATTATTTTTACACACAAGCCCTGTATGGATACAGATGACACACATATGCATACACTTACTGTAAATGTTAAGCCACATTCTGCAAACATGCAGACGCATGATGTGACACACTGTACCACAAAGGATGTGCAAGAGGTGAACTCAATTACAAAAACCTCTCGTTCATGTTTTTTTTTAAATTTTTGTTTGTTTGATTTACTGGAAGACTACGTTTTCTATATTTCCTGTACATGTATGGTATTTAAGCATGCAGTGTTAAGACTTCAATCATGTAGCAGATACTGTAAAGAGAAACATAAGAGACTTAAACAGCCGCTGTCACCAAGAACACAAGGTGTGCTGTCCAAAAAAACATTTTGGTTTGTTGGTAAAACAGCAGAGTAAAAGTAATGTCAAACTGTGTCTAAATGATTTCCAAACCTTTATTCCAACATTTATTCTATTAAGAAACACACAGTTTGCTGTGTATTAACAATAAACATATTGTTAATACTCAATGTATTTGCTAATGTTTTTGTATTTTGGTGTATGTGATCACAGTAATTTAACTTGATTATTTATTGACTCAAAGTGCCTTGACTGAACTCAAAAAGATGTGTTTTTACTTTAGACAAAATTTAACCAAAAATAAAATGTAAATTACTAAATGAATATTACAGCCAAGCTAGACTGTGCAGGGATCTGTCATGTTTTGTCATGTTTCCTTTTTCTTTTCTTTTTTTTACTCCCCAGTCACACGTTCAGGTGCAAATATTTAATCTGACTTTTTATAAGTAAGCATTTTTACTGTGCTTGTTGTTTGTGGTAGTGCAACTAAAGGGGTGTTTGTGTGTTGACTCATCTCAGACCCACGTAGCCTTGTATCACATTAAGTCTAATTTTGACAAGGTTTTGTAAGAGGCACAGAAAGGTGGGGGTACTTCTCTTGCTGAGAAAGTGGTTTAATGGTAAACCATTAAAGTGGTCCTGGGCTTGGGACCCAAAGTTAACTAGGGTCAAAATGTGATTATTGCGTAGCCCTATGGTATTATGTTGCCTCGTTTCTTGTTTGTGTGAACCCTTTGTTTGCACTGAGAACAACAAACTTTAGAGAGCAGACATGAAGAGGTTCATCCTCCAGGCCCCAGTGACAGGCTGCAAGCTCTATAGTTCAGGTGCACTGCAGCCATTTAACTACTAGCCAGGAGATGAGGGGAGCGGCCATGCTACGTCCTGGCGTGTTTGAGCTTTGAAAGCCAAGTGCTGCCACCTTTAGTCTGTATTGCGTGTTTTTCAATTAAGACCAACAATGGAGCAAGAGGAGGCACGCCAGGCAGGGGCAGCTGGGATATTAGTTAGTTATTCAGTGCAGATCGTCTTGCCACATGACAAGCTCGCTGACACATCTGGCCTTTGGGTGGCGCAGAGGGGTTTGTCGCAGCAAATGACAGTGACCTCCCCAGTGCCCCGCTCCCCCCACCGCCTCCTGGTGGAATTGATTAGGCATAATTGGAGGGAGTCAGAAGCTGAGGCAAGTGGCGCTAAATAAATTTGGGTAGTGTTAATTGCAGATTCCACTGTGTCTGTGTGTGGCAGTGTGAGGGGTAGAGAAACACTTAGCCACCGGCTGACAATGGAGGATTAATTGGACTCCTCCAATGAACATAATTAGACTGATTGTTGGGAGAGATAAAGCAAAGGTTTTATGAGTGCAGCAGCACTGACAGTACTAAGAATATCATCCCTCTTCTATCTCCTTCTTTTCCAACTCCCCCTCTGTGGTGCAGTCCCCTGTACAAAGTTAATGCTCCTTATTCCTCTTTTAGCTGTTTGGGAGTTGAAATCCCTGCACAGGGGGTAGGAGTGGATCACAGGTTTATGGTTACTGAGCCTCACAGTGATAACGTGTTTTCAGGGGAAGAGTCCAATCTTCGGTTCCAGCAACAGTGTAGCCCCTGTATCCACGGACTTTGATTACATCAGTCATTGAGCTTTTATTGGTCATAAATACCGAGAGCAAAAGGATCCACTGCCTGATGGGGGAGCTACCATGCATCTAGAGGATGAGAGAGATTCTTGTCATGCGTCCAGACCATACGAATCCAATTTTAGCTGGGGTTCATTCCTGCTCCAAGTGGAAATGATTTGGGAGCCCCAGAGCATTACTCAGGTTTGGCCAGGATATTCGGCTACAACAACATCAGCGACTGGTGGGACTTGGTATCATTCAGGGCCACATAACCACCGCAAAAACTCGCGGAGCTCGATCTGGGCTAAACATTGCTCTGACAGAGCCCTCTTGGATGGGGCCCAGGTCTCAAGCATAACGGAGGCCCCCCAATAGACTGCTTCAAAGAGGCGGGCGGAGAGAAAAGAACAATGCACTTGACAAGATTCATCAGCAGAGGTTAACCACAAACGGCTGCATGCAAGCTGCTACCATAAATATGACACGGGAAGATAAGAAGAAGAACAGCAAATGGAGGAATCAAAGAATATGTCAGAGGCTTTGAGAGTCTCTGCCTCACACTCCACAGGATCACAGTTTGACGGGGCAGGAGTTGAATTTCCAGAACAAAATGGGTGATGAAACATTGTCTTGAACGTGAAAGACAGACCTTAATTCTTTGGACGGTTTGATGATTTGACCAGTATTCAAAACATATGGTCACTGTTTGAAGTGAAGTATCTACAGTAAAGACTGGAGTCAACAAAACGTATGACGTATGATCAATTCCAGATTATGTTTCTCAAAGGACGAACTTAGTACCTGAGGTTCTTTCACTTTGTGTTTTACATGTATTGTACCTGTCTAATATCTTTCAACAATCACTAAATCACTGATCAATCAGTCTTGCTTTGTGGCAAACATTACAGTGCTGCTTGATGTTAAACGTGATAAATAGATAAATATTTTCATAGGAATATCCATCAATAGTCCTCTCTGTTTGATTAAATCATGCTACTGTCCTCCCTTTTCCGCCCAAGAGGTATGGCAGTGCAGTGAAACCTGACCTTTCTTGTTAAAAACGTTCTCTGAAACCTTCAAAGAACTGGAAACATCTGCGCAAATGTTGTTTCCATGGACACCTGTCATGTTTCTGCCTAGCTCTGAATGGGAAAACAATGTCAGATTTCTGACCTGAACTGCAGACTAAAAAAGTCAGCAAGCTTTCCTGACTGACAAGCAGGCAGCCTGGGGGGTTGGCTGAGTTGAGCGGGGCTGCTGAGGGCCGAGGGTTGGAGACCTTGACTCCCCCTCCTACCCGTGGCGTGATGGAGAGACTTGGCCTTCCAGCGAAAAAAAGACGGAGGCCTCTGCTCAAAGCCGAGGTACCTCAGGGAGACATTTTGATGCATGATGGGTGGAATAAAATAAAATAGGTTCTACCCTAGCAGCAGCAGTTATTGAAGGGGAGGTGGTTGCTGTAGCCCTCCGGCAATGCTCAACCTAAGGCTAGCTTTGCCTTCTATCATCTGTGTTTTACTGTATGGATCTCCCACTGGTGCTATGTTTTAAAAACGGCCTGTTTTAAGATGTTCTGAAGAAATACTAGTACATCGACATATCTGTTTTAACTCAGCTGGGCATAAAATGGGGAAGTGGCTCCCCTTTGATGATGACTCACTGACCTTGGATGTCTGAGAAAATACCGCCTGCGTTTTGGCTTTAGTGTTTCCCTTTTGTAGCTTATTTTTATCATATTCACATGTTGATTTTTACAAGAAGTAAGGTCATTTGATCAACATGCTTGTTCTATTAACACTTCCTCTTTCTTATTTCTGCTTTTTTACTCCCCTTCTTTTTTCAACTCATTTTGCTGGTAGTGGCTACTTGTGGACTCCAGACTCTGTAATGAATTAGTTTGAAGTGCACCATGACAAATCTTCAAAGGTTTTTTCTTTTTTATGAACTAGCCGGCTAATTGCGGGAACTACAGTGCTGCATCAGTTCCATCTGAGCGCTGTATTCTTCATGATGCATGCTCGCATTTTGGTGCCTCTTTCAAGCAGACACCACAGAGGGGCAGGGAAGACAGGGATAGGAGGCAGTCTAACGCCTTTACTTAAAAAGGCCATCTCATCTTTTAGTCTCACAAGTTGTTGTACCTTGCCCATCGGGTGGCTCCTACCTGGCCCCAGTGGGGTTGTGACTGCTGAGGGCTGGCCGAGAAGTCACGGCCACAGATTAATTCTGCTATTTATGGCCCAAGCCCTTCTAACTGCAGCGCCAGAGATGGGAAATATTGCTCACTTAGCAGGATTACTGGGTGCCGTAATGCCCCAAAGGCCTGCTTTATGGTGGGCCATAAATGTTCCCAGGGAGCGGCAGCAAGAGTTGGATTGATTAGCACTCCGGAGGAAAGTCGATCCGTTACCCACGCCCCACTGGGGAACGTTGTGATGGATGCTTCCGGGAGCTTGTGAGAGGCACTGAAAGGGAGGGGAGGGCACTTTGCTCTGCACCACGCCAGTCCTAGACATCCCCACGGTGACACAAGATGGAGAGCCCCCATTGCTTGCAGGGCCGAAGGAGGTTGTCAGGCAGTTACAGAGCTATGGCCCCGTCGTGCAGCATCTCTTCACCATCCCACTGGCAGACAAATGGAGAGGCGACCTTGCCACATGCTACCATTTACCAAATGCCCCCTTGACACCTTGCATCCTCCAGACATCAGTCATTTTAGAAGATAGCCCCCCACCTACGCTCCACAACCACTCTGGGGCAATCATTTGCTACAGCAGAATGTCTGATATACTAGCTATAGCAGGCGTTTTTCACCTTTATCGGGAGTCACTACTGCAGTATCTTTATGCAGAAACAGGAAAAGTTGGTCTGTGAGAAAAAGCATCATTATTGAACTTTATTAGTGAGCAGAAATAAGTTAAAATTCCAATCAGTTTTTAAGGATGGATGGTTCAGCGAGCACTACATATGAACATAACGAAGCATGAGTTGGACCTGTTATGTAATTTGACTGTTTATCTATGTGACATCTTCCCTCCTGGAAGCCAAACCATTTATGAAAGTTAAGAAAATGACAGTAGTTTCTTCTTTTCAGGACCAGAACGATGATTCTGCAATGATATAGTGATTCCACAGGAAGTATTAGAATAAGGCAGTTATCCTGAACCATTGAGGCTTTTCTTAAGGTTCCTTGTAGAAATGTGCATGAACTTAGTAACAACAATTTCAAACCAGCAATTCTTGTTGTCTAAATGGTGCACGTTATTATCCATTTTTTCTTTGATTTCGTATTATTTTAAATCTTAACTGAATGTATTAACACTTCCATCTTTAAATGTGTGCATAATGTTTGCTACAGGCCTCTGCTGGCCTGTAGTGTCCTGCATTTAACAGCTTAGACAATGATACTCCATTAAAAACTGAATTTATTTGTAGCTCAGTCTTTTTAATGTGTTTAAACTATGTCTTAGAGTAGTTTGTTCATAACAAGCAATTAATTTCTGTTCGTCTTTATTTGCTTATTTGTCAAATGCAGGATTTAGCATCATGTGTAAATTAAACATTAAGTTTAGCATTTAACAGCTCAGTTAAATCAGCATCCATAAGAACTCACTGCCAGAGGCAATAAATACTACAAAAATAACAGCATGAAAGCTAAGTGGTAGGACATAATGTACCAGCTCTCTCTCCCCAGGTAGTACTGATTTCTTTCAACATGACGCTATGCTCACTACACCTCTCACCTCATCCTTCTGGCTCCCTGCTGTTCTCTACTCTCCCTGACATGCCTACACAGTTGGACTGTAGCTGCCCTTAAACAGGCTTTTCACTAGCTTAGACATTTTCCAGATGCCTGATTTGGAATTGGCTACACATGCGCTTTTGATGTATGTGATTTACAACCATTGAATATGCATGTGCAAAATGTGAATCATGTCCACATTTGCCATGCGTGTATTGTATGTACCTTACACATAAATGAGCAAATAAATATGCATATCTATGAGGTTGCTTATGTTAAAAAGAGTGAGAGTCCCACAGCATCAGCAGCTTTTTCTCATTTTATTAGCAGGTGTGGCACATAGCACGATGAAAGGAATCATCAAAATGACCAAACTGCTGATGGAGCTGTGCTTTTTGGAGTTATGTGTGCACTTGTCTGCTGTTTGTACTGCAGCAAAAGTGCGGTACAGTTTTTAAGAGGCGGGAAGCTCTGGGGAGCTTGTGCTTCCCTCTGATGCAAAGTCCCCAAGACATACATCTGTTAATGAATTACCGCCAGAACCACATCAGCAGGTGTTTGTGCTTTGTTTCAAACTATGCTTTTATACCATGCAAAATGGTGGGGTTCTCTCTTCTGCGCTGACCCATGTAAACTCACATTCTCTCACATTTATTACTTGCACAAGTTAAATTCGTAGCTACTCTTTAGTGTGGTTTATTTCATAATGTGTGGTCATTGTCTGTGCAACTGTGTTTTTGCCACTGTTCAGGGTAGGTGTCAATTTTCTTGTTCATGATGTTAAATCATAAGCGAGAAGAAAAAATGCCTGTCACCCAGATAAAGCTGATTACAATGCTTATCAGATACATGCAGATAATTGTGGTCGTAATGCAAATGGAACATTAGTCGAGATAACACAAAGCCTAGCAGGTGATAAAGAGATGAGTGTATGATGGAACAAAAAAACCCAGCAAGTGTTTTTGCTAAGACAAAGCAGGCATGTGTTGAATTTACAAAGCCTACTGCGTACCCGAAATAGTTGGTCAATAAGCGTGGAAATCCCCTGAGTGGCGGCTGCCATATCAAACAGGATCTGGACTATTTGTAGAACCTAACCTGTTATGTGGGTTTTTATACTTATTATCTTGATTGTTTGCAATGACTGAGTATAGTGTGCATGTATTTATGCGCTGTGAAGTTTCTGTTAAGTTTGAACTTACCAGTTTGAAATGAGAGCACTAAGCTGGCAGATCTAAGCCTGCAGGAGCCTCTATAGGCTTGGAATAAATAATTAATTCTCCTCAGTTTACAGGTAGCGGTGATGTGGTGATGTATCCGTCTTCTAATCTGATGTGGTACGGCTGTTAGCGTTGTCTTATTTACTTGACATAAGCTGATCTCGCAGCGTCATTTGTCACATGCCTCACCAGAAAGTCAACCCGGGCCAGATCAGGGTGAGGAACGCTAGGCATGAATTTCTCTTAAAGAAGGACACAACAGATGGAAAGTGACCAGAGATATGAATAGAGTGTTAAATAGAATACTCACAGCTCACTAACCATGATGACATTAAATGGTGATGTGCTGTTTACCAACTTAGTAGCACCAATTTAGAAAATATTGTTGGCATCTGTGGTTATTTAAAGCAGCTACTGTCACAGTTTTATAAACCGGGGACAAACAGGCGCACTTGTGCTTCTTTGGGTTGACATTGAATGTGGAAACTTCCTACACAATGGCTACGTGATGGCATTTCCAATATCTCATACAGAGTTACAGTACCAGAGGTCAAAGGCCATCAGACCAAAACATGTAGGATCACACCAGACCAAAAAGCAACTCACACTAAACAAACTTTAATTATTGAGCCTACTGTTTTGATGGTGTCAGCTGATAACACCAGTAGATGCTTGTTATAAAGGCAGAGATAAAGATAAACATTCTTACAGAGATCAGATGGCAGTTTTACAGATGAATATGATAAAATGTCTATGTAGTAGGCTCAAAAGAGCAAATCCAAATCAAACCAAGGACGTGGCCATAGTTCAATTAGTCTCTGCGTCACTGTAACAATGTGTCCAGCTGACATGTCAGGTGAACTGACATCACTCATAAAACTAAACTAACTAAACTAAACTAAAACTTGCTTCCTGCTTCCTGTGAGTGTGCCATCTACAACAATCAACATGTCCATACTTGCACAAGCCTAGTTTGCTCCACTTTGTTCTCTCTAACACTGTTTTGACTCTGTGGACCAGTTTCCAACGGCACACAGGAGGCTGCTATGGAAGAAGAAAGCAAGTGAAGCTACATTTTACTGTTTTGTGTCGAACCTTTACAGTTTTGCTATCTAAATGTCGTGCATAGTTCAACTTGCTTTTCTGTAATTTTGGCCTTTATAAATGTGTAGGGGATTTTAATAGTGAACAAGGGAAGGAGTGGAGAAGGAAGTGGTTGTTGTTGTTATTTTTTTAAACAGCTTGTTGTGTAACGTGAACTTGACTTTGTAGAAGAGGGAATTCATGGTCCTCTTTATCTCAGACTTCTATCTTTTATACATGTTAAAATATTCAAACAGGATTCAAGCCTGTTTTCTTTTCACACAACGTCGCAGTGTTATTTAACTTAACACAAATCAAATAAAGAAACTTGAAACTAAATTAGTCTGCAACATAAGTGGTGCAGTTACTGTGCAATGTGTTCAAAATAAAGTCTGATGAAGAACAAAACCAACAAAAGGCATCTTGGGCCCGATCACAAACCATGTGCCCAGAAAGAGAGAGAAAAGAGGAGGAGCCAACTCAATTATGACTTCCTGCCAGAAAGGACTGCCCACACAAGACAGGCCAGACAGAAAGTAAAAAAGGCTGTCACTTGTTCTAAGAGGTATTTATCCTCTAAGTTCAGTTTATGTATACTTAGGTGATTAATTTCGACTATATCTATTATCAAGTATTGTGTGTGTATCCACAGCGTGGTATGATATGTACTGTATGTGTGTGTCAGAAGTTAAAGCGGGAGATCTCTTGGCATTTGCTTCTCACTGCAGTGTTAATGCTGATAAGCGGGTTTCTGTGCAGCATCGATCTGACCCAGACGACCAGGGGTTCACATTGCTGTAAAAACACTCTGGGGATGGAGATGTGGAGCAACGCGCCATGTTGTATTTTCTTTGTGAGCTCCCTAAGGCCTGGCCTCCCAGCTCCATTTATCAGGAGTGTTTGCACAAGGGGCTAATTTGTACTACTTGCTTAGGGCTTTGGAGATAGAGCAGTGGGACAGAGGGGAGGAACTAGAGCAGCAGTGTGTCGTATTTGGTCCAAACTGTAGTGGAAGTTTTCTTAAATATAGCTCCAGTTGTGGATGCACTGTCAATTTTTCCATTGACATTCAGTCATCTTTCTAGAAACTATGACAAAATGTCTGTAGAAAGTTTACAAGTCAGTTTTACAATTTATTTATTCTTCTTGAGCATTGTTAAATAGAGTGCTTCTTTGTCACATCACTTTCCCATAGCTCCAATGGTCTCCCCAAAGTAGGATATTTACCATTATATAGACAAAGTGACAAGTGAAGTGAAGTGAAACATCAAGTAAAACGTCAAACAACCTCAAACAACTCTGCAGACTTTTGCTCTATACTTCTGCACTCTGCCATTAAGAAATGTTTCAGATGATATATAACAGTGAATTGACTTCAATAACAGCAGCCTTGCTTTTCCATTTAGCTCTTTAGACTCTGGGACTTGGGCAGATGGTCGAAGTGAAACCAGACATTTGTCCTTGAAGGGAGAACATTGCCGTTAAAAGGTTAAGACAAGACTAACGCAGACACTGAACTGCTCTACAATGCCATGCAGTCAAAAAACACACCATAGGGTTTGTGTTCTACACAACGCTGAAGTGAGGACGTCTAATTAGGTTTATAAAGGTTTCACTTTGCGCCTTTCCTCTCAGACAGAAAGTCTCGGTGGGTTTCAGGTGTGTCCGATTTTTATCTAGACCATTCCATTTCTGGAGTGTCTGCAAAACCTTGAGGGATATATGTTTTCTGTTTCGCATGTGTGCATAGCATTAGCACTCACTCACACAAGAACATCATGCATAGCAGCTTTGTCTCTCAATCTTATTCCATCCTATTCATTTTACTAAATGGAACACGTGATGATATTGACTATATTAACTGTAGCACCATAGATAATGATATTTATTTTTGGAAATACTTTTCTGTGTCCTCTCCACATCTGCCTTTTACAAAAAGTGTAGACATGCGCTCTCACACCACCCGGGTGTTGACAGGTAAACATGCAGACAGTGGTCATGCTTGGGCATTATTATTGTTAAACAGAACAGGGAGCATTTATGTGCACTTACGGTGTCCTGGAAAGGCAACTCATTGGTGTTTTGGTCTACATAAGATCACCATCAAAGTAACTTTGCTCAGCAGGGAAATGCAAGTCAGACATGTTCTCTGGCCTTGCAGCAGCTGTAATAAAAAGAATGGAGAGAAAATGAAAGAGAGTGAGGGATAAAAAGCATTTTCATCCTTGAAAGGTCAAGTAGATGGGCAGTTTTACTACATCTCCTATCTCTGTAACAATGGTTGCAGCAGAAATTCACTGAAGAGCAGGGTGATAGAAATCACAGAGAGGTAATGTAGAGTCAGAGGAGGAGTGGGGATCTTGTAGGAGTTGTTATTCACATAGTACCACTGGCCTTTAGATCTATCGCACTTAGCAGCATTGTGGCATTCTCTTTAATGAAAATGAAGACAAGCCACAATTAGATATATCGTACAGTGGTTGAAAACTTTAAGAAGATTACTGGGTGTCAGAGTATGTCTTACTCCAATGTAAGTACAGGTGTATGTTTTTGCAAAGTATTTGTATTGATGAGATGATGAGGGAGGATACATTGTAGACAGAGGACAAAGAGGTTTGCAGCGTTTGCTGCTTTATAGCTGTCAGCTAAGTGCTTTAGTCATCAATTAGGCGTGACTTGTTTGGGTATTAAACATGTTACTTGGCAGTGCTGCAGCAGAGTGGTAACAATGCAGGGCTGGGGTGGGGGGGTGGGGGGGTTGAGGTGGGGACTCTGACCCAGGTTTTGCTTGATTGTTGACCAAGTGCAGCTCAGGTAAATGTCAAGCGGAATCTGGCTTCCTCGCCTGCTGCTCCCCCCTCACGCCATCCATTCTTTTCACCACTGCTTTGCTATTGATTTAAGGCTAAATGTGGTCTCTGTAGATAGTCTGGCTGGCCTGGCATGTGAGGTTAGCTGTGATTTAAATAAAAGCCAATCCTAGTTCAAACAGCAGCTGAAAAGCCCTGGGGCAGATCAATCAAGCTCCGGCATTTGAGACACCAGTATCCAAACATATCGCAGTAGCCAATTGTAAATGCCTGCTGATATATTCTAATGCCTACATTATAGACTATGTTTCTTAACACATTTGTTTACTTTCCAAGATTTTATTTTTGCCTCTGTGAACTCCCCAGAACTCCTTTTTGCCCAAGAACTGATTGTAAGGCCAAAACCTCTACCAAATCTTCAAACGTAGTGTATTTGATTTTATTTAATCATATTATTATGAGTTGCGTGTTGATTTTATTGTATATAGCAGTGTGTTATGATAGCAGTGAAATGAATACTAAAGAGGTTACCGTTTACTTTTTACTGTCACTCTTTGTTTGCACAGAAAAGTTAAATTATAACAAAGACGCATGTTGAAACAGCTCCCCAAGTGGGTCTTTACCACTCGGTCATAAACCGAAAAGAAAAGAGAAAAGTTAACTAAACACATAAAAGGAAAGTAAATGCTGTACGTAGACAGTGAATAGTATTGGCGTCAAGTTGATGTCATAATATTGAGGACAAAATACTGTGTTTTACATGGTCAAAGGTATCAGAACTAGTTTTCACGTCAAGTCGCACTTAAGTTGAATAATTTAGGGTTCAGTGTGCAACATTGTTCACAAACTTTTAATGGTAACGTGGGGGGTTGTTTTGGAAGCCTCCTGTGATGCGGCGCAGACACTGCTAAAAGTGTTTTTTGTGAGGGTCACCCTGCTGATCAATCAGAGAGAAGTAATGATTTTTGCTTCATTGGTAAGTTTCTTTTTTAGTTATTATTTGATAACCCGGACAACCTGCAGGAGTGCGCAGAGCGTGTGGAGCTTAACAAGCAAAGTAAAGCAGTTTTGTAGCCGATGATGAAACCAACTAAAACCGTCCAAACAGTGTTGTTGTTTAAACCTGTAAGCTGTGATTCCTCTCTGGATATCAGACATTTTAATCAAAGAATCCTTTGAACAACATTGTTCTTTCATTTCGTAGCTAAATTGCTCTTTTACGCTGCAAGTTGCTAAGTTTTATTACTGATCTTTACAGTTCCTTCTTTATTGGCATGGTGTATCTGCCTCTTGCTGCCACCCTATACGAATGTTTTGACTGATAACTCCATTAACAGTAGCGGTGCAGGATCAGGGTCTCTGTGGGCCCCTTCTGAAGTGCTGATCATGCTGCTTGTTTAGGTTGCGGTCGTACAATCCAGTGGAAAAAGCATCCTCCGCCATCCCTCCAGCTCTTGGGTCAGGCTTTGACTTCATTTTAGCTGTTGAGATTCAGCCGACAGACGTCTCCTCTGGGGAGCTGACATCATTAGAGCAGAGAGCAGATCTTTGCTCCTCTTCAGCTACAGCTAGGCAAAGAGAGAGATAAAGAAAGAGAGAAGGATATATGTAGACGAAGAATGAAGAGTGGGGTTTAAGCAATGCAAGGTCAAGATCGCGGCACTATTATCCTGGCGGTGCTATGCCCTTAGAGGGCACAGCCCCTGACTACTCTGCCCGCCAAGGTCGCCTGGGCCACTCCTCAAGACAGTTAGCCTCCAAATATCTCCTGTCATTTCCACAGTCACTGCTCTCCTCCCTCTCACTTTGCCAGGTAGTTCATATGCAGTAAGCCCTTTCCATGCTTTCGACACACAATTTTCGACACACCTCAGTGTTTGTATGTACAGTGTATTTTACAATGTGTTACTGCCATCAAGTGGTGCTTTAAAAGTGCCTCATGCACAAGCACGTACTGTTGCCATCGCGCACACACACACACACAAGCGCCCAAACAAAAACCCTTGTGCATGAAGAAGGCGGAAGCGACACATTGTGTTTTCTTGGGTGCTGGAAGTGGCAGAGTGTCAGTCCGGATAATGTAACATATGAGTGTGCGCTGCTGGAAGTGGAGGCATGGCAGGCACAAACAGAGCAAAACACAACAGTGAGACAGCTAGTTGTGAATATGGGTCATCATTGGTTTGCTTCGTAATGTACGATGCAAACATATTAGGGCAGACAGCGCTGTACTAAAGTGAATGTGGGAGGTGTTTAAGGTGACTGTTTGCCTTGGAGTTTGACATCCAAAAAGATTAGGTAACAAAAAACTGTTCAGAATGTAATTGAAGCTCAACGTAAGATGCTAAAAATAAAGCACCCAAGGTCATTCAAATCAGACTCCTCGTGTACTATATAAAAACAAGGCTCCTGTTGTTGCCAAATGTTCACTCAGAAACAGATTATCCATGCAGACCCAAACAATTTTTTGATATGATCACAATTAAGAGAACCCATGCCATTAGAAATGTTTATTTAAATTCACGCTCTGCTAAAAGCATTTAACATGATTTTACGTGTAAATTCACTCTAATAGCACAAAAATATTTAGGTATAATGTCCCTTGGTTTTAGAATTCTTACCCCACATTTCATATAACTGCTGTGTCCCTGATTCCCTTCTGGCTGAAGACCTCTGTTGCTTTGTAATAGCACGATTTTGCCAAAACTGATAATAGTGTCAGGAATTGTGAGCTTTTTCATTAGAGATTAAGTCACATTAAGTCCTACACTTTAAAGTGGGAAAGATTTGCACTCAGATTTAGTTTATCCCCTCGACTGTTCCATGTGTTCCCAGTCATGGGGGGGGAGGATATGGGACATGGCTTCATTGGCCTTGCCAATTAGAATGCACAGTGAATCCCCCTGTAAGCTTATTAAATCACTGTTATCCCTATTAACACAATGGACATGATCCTCTTCTTCCAACTGCATCCTAATTGTATGTCGTGTACAATGTGAGAAGCAGCGCCTGTCAGATCATCTAATGTTGTGATTATGCTTTCTCTCTCTCACACTCACACACACACACACACACACACACACAAACACACACACACCATATACAAGTACTTGCGGACAGGCATTTGCAGACAGCAAGGCTGAAATCCCAGCACATGTCAGCATTTTGAAGGATCATATAGATGCAAATGTAGCCATGTAATTGCACGAACACTAGATCTACGCTCTGGATGTTGTCAAGTCAGTCAATGATTACATCTGCTTTTCATCTTCGTTTTTCTTCTTTTCTTTTCTTTCTTTCTGTCTAAGACCTGATTTCCATACCAATCCAAAGCTATACTATCCTCTCATCTCATCAGCTCTCCCGCTTTCCCCCTCCTCGATCTCCTGCATCTTCTGGTCCATGCAGGAATGAAGGGTTTGACAGCAGTGAGGCAGATGTCAGAGAATGACAAGGAGAAGGCCTCCTGCGTAGTTTCTTCTTTTCCTTCCTCCCCGCCCCTCTTTACACTTGAAGATTGCTTCCTCAGATGCCCAGGCTCTACCTTCACACAATTGCAGCTAACTCTTCCAAGATACGCACACACGCCTATTAGTGTGCGTGTCCCCGTTTTGTGAGGGACTTTGTTAAACTTGTCATTAGTGTCATAGAACATGGTGGGAAAAGGAGGATCATGTTCCCATACTAACATTTGTTCATGCTTACACACAACAGTCTTCACTCCCTTCTGATTTCTTTATTTTTTGTAAAGATCTGATACTTAATTATTACATATCTTCACATTTAACATAAAACAAAGGCAATCTGAGTAAAAACAAAATACAGCTTTAAATTATATTTTTATATATTGAGACATATACCTGAAACTACTTCTACACGCACTGCACATAGACAGATACTGCATATACTGTATGTACCAACATTCGAGAATATACAGGCACACACAGGAATAGTGTTTAACCATGTACAGCATGGACATGGGGTGGATGTGGGTCAGTGGGTAGAGCAGTTGTCCACCAATTGCACAGTTAATGTTTGATCTCCCGCTCTCTCTCTCATATGTTAAACTATCCTTGGGCAAGTTACTAAACTCCCAGTTGCCCCCAGTGCGTGAGGCCAGATGCATGGTGTGTGTGTGTGTGTGTGTGTGTGTGTGTGTGTGTGTGTGTGTGTGTGTGTGTGTGTGTGTGTGTGTGTGTGTGTGTGTGTGTGTGTGTGTGTGTGTGTGTGTGTGTGTGTGTGTGTGTGTAAATGGGTGAATGAGAGACAACTTTGTAAAGCGCTCTGGGTAGTGATAAGGTTGGAAAGGGCTATATAAGTGCAGACCATTTACATACATTGTAACATTCCAGCTCCAGTATGCTGGTACTGGTTTTGGACACACACTTCGACTCTCCTGCCTCTTCTCCCCCCTCCTTCATCCAACACATAACACTTTCTCCGAAATTCATTGGCAGTGTGTGCTGTGCAGGCACGAGATAACGACCCAGAAGTTTTCCAAGGGCAGGACGAGTGCTCAGACATCAGAGGGAAGCCGCATCGAGCCGAAGCTGATTCATTACATGTGTTGCATCTGCCTCCTATTAAAAAGCCCAGAGCACTCCGGCTGTCTATGCCGGTCTCTCACTCTCTGACTGCAAACTACCTCCTGACTCCACGCCTAGACTTCATCACTCTCTCAAAACCTCCCTCTTTCTGTCTCTTTGCTCTAAGCTCTCCCCTTCCTGTGATGACATGCCTCAGCTTACAGATTAGCTATAGCGTACAGCTTGAGAGTGTGTTAGTTAAATCAATATACGAATGTATCACAGGCCGATACGGGTATTTTATGAGGAAAAATGCACACACATGTAAAATTGTGCTTATAGACAGTTGTCCCATTCTGTCCCAGAAAAGTCTAAAACTTAAAGGAATAATCTTTATGTTACGTGACTGTTTTGTTTACCTGTTACTGCCTCTCTTTAACACACTTTACACACTTTAGAATTTACCCACAACACAATTAAATGGTAACTAATTGCTGCCAAAACACACAGCTCCCATTCTAACACTCTCCAAAGTTCAGCCAAAACATATAAAACTTCAACAGTCCCTCTGAGCTAAATCAAGTTGGAATCCTTCAAAGTTAGAGTGTATTTAAGACAAATCTTTGTGTTTCTCTTTGTGCTCCCTGAACTGCGGTGGAGGGATATCTGCTATCGGCTCAGTAACTGTGTGTGGTACAAACATTTCTGTATTATTTCACATTTCTGGATTCCGGATCTGCTAATGGTAATGGAGTCACAATGGCCTTTTTGCAACAACATCTTACGTCTTTGCACTTAACACGCTTGTCAGCTGCTTGCTGCATCCTCTTCAGACTTTTTGTCCCAGAAAATCTGCGTTTGTCCTCTAAGAAATACTGTCACTGTCTCTAATGTGTATTGATGTTCATTATGACCCCTACTTTTCAGGATCTCAGGGGGAAAAGGTTGTGGACCAGTTTCGCTTGTCGCCAAATCTCTCTTCAGTCATTGGAAAAATACAAACTGTGTTTCAAGTCGTATATTTGAATGGAGTCTGGTTAACAGCAGCTGAAACACTGAGCAACTGAGAAGTCCCACAGGCTCAGACACAATGAAATTTGATGAACTGCGTTTATTAGGACAGACAGTAGTAGCTAATAAGAATAAAACCAGCTTCAAAAACCTTTAACCATTTCTTTAAGATGGATCTTTTGTATTCACTAGAATTTGTATTGTTTGCCACATGAAAGGCAAAATATAGACTGTGACATCATCAGTCTGGTAAAGTGGTCATTTTTCACTTTATTGTTTCATAGTGAGCCAAAGCTTGTCTTGTTTTTCAGTTGCTGTTGGTCACTAAGAAGTAACACACTGGTAAGCACTAAAAGGAATAGCCTATTGATTAGGAAACGTGGCACGATTTAACTCAGACATTTCATTAGAGAGCCATTTCCTACCTGATTGAAGAACACAAAAAGTCAGACCGACTCTAACTTTCAGACTGTTCTTCATCAGGCTTTTTTTTTTTTTTTTTTAATCAGTTGCTCATTTCCTTTACCCCACAATCTCATCTTCAATGTTTTAATTATGTTGTGGTGAATGATAGCTAGTTTTAAGGTGTGTGTGCGTGTGTGTGTGTGTGTGTGTGTGTGTGTGTGTGTGTTTGACTTGTTAAAAGGGGCCTTTTTGCAGCACGGACGTCAGCTCCAGCTGATAATTATTTCAGATTACATTAGAGGAAATTAAACATTCCTTAAAGTATGTGTGAGGGTGACAAAGTTATCAAGCGTAGTCACAGGAGAGAGTGTGAATGTTGCACTTCCAAAAATGTAATTTTTTCGACTGTTAATAAGATCATTTTCAAGTGTTAAAAAATAATTAATAGTGTTAAAGCAGTTGAACAGAACTGCAGTCTTCAGTACATGAATCAGTGTTAAACAGTGGTCAACGAGGAAAATAACTGGTGATCATCGTCATACAGTATATTTATCATTTAAACAAAGATTTTTTTTTTTTTTCAAATTTCAGTTTGGATGGGCTGGAATCTAGCATTATATTGGAACAGTCCTCAGAAATTACAGTCATAATAATTTTCGAATCAACCTTGCCAGATTTTTTTTTATTACCTGACCTACTTCTGAATGTGCTTTGCATTTATAGAGAGCAATGTTTTTTTTGGCCAACTTTTAAGTCCAGATTCTGAAAACCTGTGTGTAGTCAGACATTCTGTCATTTCGACATCTGTCTGGACCGATGATCCGTCCCACCAACAGACCCTTATCAGCTGATAAGAATGTTTACGCCAGTCTTATCTCTGTCCATTTAAGGGTTGTGGAGTTGAGAGTCATAACTGATAAATCCTTCCACATTAAACTGTAGCAGAATCTTTGATTGATGCAGGATACTTGCAGTTAGTATTGTCATGGTGTTGAGAATTGCAACACACTTTGAACCTCATCCAGGAAGCACATTTTATCTCATCCTTTCAGATATCCAAAAGATAGATTCAATAATTTGATTAAAATATTGCTATGGTCAGAAAACAAAATGAGTTTTAATACTTTAGTTACAGCTGCTTGGTAATTTATGTTACAGTGACCCATTGTGACTGAGGGAAGTTCTGCATAAAGCTTATTAGCATCACTGTTGGAGGCAACATCAGTGGCGCTTCTTTTTATATAGTTTTGGTTTTGTATTAGCAGACATGGATATGGAGGAGGGAGGTTGTGACATTGTATGATATTCATTATGCCAGATCATAGTTTTTCGGTTAGAAATTAACATAGCAATCGAGTGAAGTTATGGAATTGCATGTTTTAGTTCAGTTTGTGTTATAGTATTTAGGCTAAGCTCTCAGGTTGTGCAACACCGATGTAGCAGTCAGCAATATACATATCTATTTTGTCTGTTTTCCTGTGCCTCCACATTACCTTGAAAATTCTCTTGGTGGTTGAAAGGTCTGCTGTGATAATTACCGCGCTGAGAGGTGCAGCAGCACGCACATGAAAATGAATGAATAACTCATTCTCTCTTTTACTCTCCAAAAGGTTTGCTGACCACTAAGTGCAAATGTGGCCTTTCCAGTAGCATGCACCACAACCTGAAGTTATTTTACTGTAACTCTGAGTGCAACCTCTTTTTTGAAAGGCAAAGTAAACTTTGACTTGCAAATAATCATGTGGAGTTAAAAAAGAATTATAGTACAACCTCCAAAGCGAGCGGCATTTGAATTTTTCTTGTTAGCATGCATAAATCTTTTGTAAAATGCACTCACTTCTTTCAACACTAATAGTGTACACAGAAATCAAAGCTGTGCGTTTTTTGCCGATATGCATAATGTTGGCTCCAGCAATAAAGAGCAAAACACAGATTTGCAGCATTGCTCCCTTGCTTTCCTTCCAATAACATCATTAGCATTTTGACATCATCGGCCTAATTGTTGTTGGTAGCTCTGAGAAATGCTTGCCTTGGAGTGGTGTGAAGTAAAGTCAGTGGGGAGAGGAGGGGGCGACGTGCTTTAAGGCCTTGTGCTTATCAGTGCAAGGCAGATACTGTTGCTATGGTCGTGGATCACAGGTGAGTGTGTCTGTGGTTGTGTGTGTGTGTGTGTGTGTGTGTGTGTGTGTGTGTGTGTGTGTGTGTGTGTGTGTGTGTGTGTGTGTTTGTGTTTGTGTTGGTTTTGGTTGTCAGTGAACCCCCGGGACAGGTGCTGAGGGATGGGTTCATATTTGGAAGCAGTTGCACCCCCTCCCCCCTTTCTTCTCTCTTGCCTTGTTCTCTCACTCCCCCAGGAGGCATATGGTGAGAGTGATTGGAGAGACCTAGGGCCCACGGGGAATGCTCCTCTCCCCAGTTCATCTGTTCCAGACGGAGCCCTGTGGGACATTCGGGCTCTCCTGAGGTCTATGTTGGCTGGGATTCAGACTACTTTGACTGCTTTGTTACAGTGTTGGCCAGTCACGGTGGCCACCCCAGTTAGCTTCACACTGTACAGCATTGTACTGTGCTATTTTGTACACAGGACACATGCTGACAGACCCTCTAATTTGTTTTCTCTGTAGCAAGTGTTGCTTTTAATCTGCACTATCATCATTTCCTTAAAAAAGGCCATATTTTTGCAATTTCACGGGATCTTGTACCAGCTTACAATTGCTATATAGTTTTAAATGCACTAGGAGAGAGTTATGGGGCATTTTAGGTCTTGTATAATATGTGTACCCCTTTTTATATGGTCATTTATTATAAGGCGAGCTCTATGAATAATGTATGATTAAGAGGCCTAATGGATACATTGGGACTCGTCAAAATAAAAGCAAAAATCCATTTGCTCTCCCTGTAGTAAATCCACTTGCTTGTCCTTGGGCTAATTTTCAACTTGGGACTTGGTGGGGGAGTGAGTGCATGTCTTGATAGCAGTTTCAAAAGAGGGAGGTGTTGGTTGTGCTGTAAAATGAGAGAGTGAGAAGCAGGAGGAGTAGGAAAAGTGAAATGAGACATGGATAAGGAACAAAGCCAGGAACACGTCTTTCTCTTGGTGCATCCCTCCTTCATCTCACGCTTTCTGTGACTCTCTCTTTCTCTCCTTCTCTCTCTCCAGTGTCTGTTTCTCACCATCCTATAGCTCCTTCCCCTGCCTCCGAGCAGCTGCCACTTCTGAGCCTGAAGAAAATGAAGGCAGATGAATCAATTTGGCCTGTGGCCCTAAAGTGCACTTGTCTGCACCCCAGCTTGGGTGGGGGGGATAATGAGCCGATAGATTGAGCCGATGCCGAAGCCCGGCACTGAGTGCTGAGGTGCCTCCACCCAACGCACCACCAGGCCCTCCTCACATACACACATACATGCACACAACACTGATGCCTCCCTGAGCAGCGGTAGCAGCCTGTCGCTGGGTTAATGGGGGTGAGGGTCCTTTGCGCAGGACACTTTTCAGAACAAATTAGAGGAAGGATGTGTATCCATCCTCTTCATCTCTCCTTTCCCTGTATTGCCCCCTTGTCTTCTTCTCACTCGGTGTATAGGAAGGCCAAATTTAGAGCATGGTAGTATGTAGCAGAAGAGCATCAAGGCAGCTAGAAAGGAAGTAGCAAGCAGGGGCAAAGTCCAAGATCGTAGGGTAATGAGGATTGACACTGGGACAAGGTTGAGGCACAGCCTCCCTGAGCGCTGTTGACAGGTGACAGCAGGCTAGGGAGAGACGAGGCAGAGTGAGAGGAGCTGGAGCAAAGAGAAGAAAAACGAGGTCAGGACTAACAGCTTCTCTTACTCGAGGAGGAAATAGGTGGGGGACCGTGCAGCCATGCAGTGCCCCCCTAAAACCCTATGGAAGGTAAAGCAGAATGGAAGATCAAAGGAGCAGGACAAAAAAGTACCACCCGTCAACCTCTAGGCAGCTCCCTCCTGACAGGCTACAGATTGATCGAGACTGAAAGGAGAATGAGGAAGAGAGGAAGGAAAAGTTAGCCAACCCTAACATGAACTGAACCGCTGCTATCTCTGTCGATACTTTCGCTGGCCCTCTCTAATCAGGCAGGGCTTTGTGACTTCACCCAGGGTTAGTACAAATGAGCAGACCCAAGTCAGCAGTACTCAACTTGGGGAGAAATTAAGATGCTGGAGGGTCCTTTGAAGATAATTAAAGAGCACAGAGCGGCAGCCTCCAGAGAGGGACTGCAGACATGTTCAATACCGAGACTAATGGAGCTAATTTCTAGTACATTATTCATGTAAAACACAGGCTCTTACTTAGCTGTGTTTTTACTATGTCTCTTCTATCTGTCGTATTAAGTCATACTGTCCCCTCCCCACACACAGATTTATCACGTTCACTTGTTGTTGCAGCCTGATTAACCCTGCCCTGATATCGCATGAGTCAACCACCCAATATAAACAAACCTAATACACACACACACGCACACACACACACACACACACACACACACACAGATCTCAAAGTGTAACAGCCAGGTGGCCAAGACCTGTTCCCTTAGGGCTTTCCAAAGTGCATTTCAAAGGCATTAGCTCAAATGTAGTAGAAAGGCATAATAACCTTGAGCTATGTCACCGCTCACATCCAATCACATCTCAGTAGACACTATTAGCCCCACCCTGAAGCTTAAGGGACTAACTTGTCCCTTAACATTAATGAGTAGACAAAAAAGGAAAAACAACACATGAAAGCTGTACAGTTGGGAGCTTTGGGCCAATTAAACACCTCCCCAGAGAGAAAATTAGTCCCTGCCTTAATCACAGGCAGTCAGGGTTGCTAATCTTTTGTCAGAGTTGGTGAATTCCTGCCTAGATCAATTGCTCTCCTGTCCCGTTCAACAACGGCTCAGGGAACAGTCCTTGCATGCTGCATCATTAACCTAGGTGCCTAATTAGACACTGTGCTCTGATCAATAGCCAAGTTGATTGCTGACTGGGTAATGTAGCTGCAGGCCCCAGAGGAGACTGAAACACTATGGGCGCCTTCAGGAATTTGTTAGCAACACAGATGCTGGGTAAACAAAGTAATCAACTGCTGCACTTGACGGCGGCGTGACTCCGACTGTACCTCGATGCTCTGTCTCTGCCTCCATGCCTGCCTGCCGAGGAGGATTGCTCTCTTTGCAGTCTCCTTGAGAGAAGGAAATCATAAAAAGGCCACCATCTATTTTGAGATTCAAGGAGTGATTAGGCTGACAGCTAGTCGAGAGAGCGCGAGGCAGAAGGAGAGGCGGGTAGAGGTGGAAGTCAAACCTGATTAGGCCCACCTGCCAGGTTTCTCTTCCTTCCATCTCTGCACCCTGATTGCTTGGCGGCAGCTCCCTCCTCTACTCTCCCACTCTCACCCCACTCCACCCCCATCCTGTCACTGTTGACCTCAGCGCACTGCTAATGCCCCTTGGCCAATCAGCATGCATGCCCTGGCAGTGGCAGGGTAATTAAAAGGGAATTGTGTCTACTTGGCATGTGCACTGGTGGGCACAAGGGTAGACAAACACTCTCTCACTGCCGCTTTGCCTCCCTCCCTCTCTCCCAGCCAGGTGGTAGCGTGCAGGACCTGTCAGATTAGCTGATGACCCTTTTAATTCTAGCCCAGCCGGGGGCCATAATTGATATTTACTGGGAAAGGTTAATTGTAGCAGTGATCTGCTTAAATTACAGTGGAGATCAGGAGACCTGGGCCAGCCACCGTGCGCACCACCAGGGGAGCTGCTACACGCAAACTGCTAGTCAAATGGATTACACCCCACGGCCATTGCCACCGTACTCCGAGGTGGGATGGCAGCATGGGACATCGTGATTGGCCGGTGCTGCACCGGCACAGAGTCTTCCTTGCTGAGCTTGCCAACTTCCCATCTGGTTGGGAATTTGGATGGAAGCCAACTGTGGATCTTGATGGCCTGCAATAAAATAAGCCATCCATGTTGGCGTTAGGGTTACCACGATGTGGCTCAGTGCACATGCTGGCGTTTGTCCATTTAAGCTGCTAAAAGCAGATTTCTTTTTTATTTTTAGATCCTTTTAATGAATTTGACCAGAAAAACTGAAATAAATAAAGTTTTGCTAAAGTTTGTTGAGCATTGTCTATGCATAATTGATAGTAGACCTCTTTCATTTTTTATTTACCTCAGTTATTTTTGGCAGCGTTAACTAATGAACCTGCTGACTTGTGGATCCTAAATTCTTACTATAATTGTAGACTATTAGTTTTTTAATATTACATTTACATTAATGAAGAGCACATAGTACAAACCTCTGAAAGCATCAAACTAATGCTTTGAATTTCTGTGTTTATGCCATGTGTGAACTAATAATTGTATGTGCAAAGTGTTATAACTAAGAAATGACTGGCTTGCCTCATTAAGGTAATGCGGACGACTATAAATATGTAGAATGGATGAATAATTTATGGTCACAAAAGATAAACCTGAATTTACATTAATGTTCTCTGTGTGTACACACTTACAGATACTACATTCCTTTCTGACTTAGACTGTATATACAGATGGACGAGTAACACAGCTCCAAAAAGTGAAGCTACGCAAAGTTAATTGCCCCTTGTGTCTGCCTGCAGTACAAGCGTTAATCCCGCCTATTTAATGTCAGTGAATGGGAGGTGAACAAGGTTTTAAATTAAAAGTAAAAATCAAGTAAACGTTCCCTAAAGGTGGTTTCTGTCATGTCGGTGCATATTATGACTTTATTTGGTTACAATATATATGAATATATGTGAATATATATAAATCGTGATAAATATGATGGACAGCTTTGATTGACAGTCTGACGGCTCAGCGGAGCAGAGACAGGAGAGGTAGCCTTAAGTATTATACTTTCTTCTTAAATGTAAATAAACATATGTGCAGGGGCGGCTGTAGCTCAGTTGGTAAAGGCAGTTGTCCACCACAGGGTCAGTGGTTCGATCCCCGATCCTGGCTATATGTCGAAGTGTCTCTGGGCAAGACACTGAACCCCTAACAGCCCAGTCCCATCCCCAGCTGTGCAGTGCTGGTCCAAGCCCGGTAGAAATTGGGGAGGGTTGCGTCAGGAAGGGCATCCGGCGTAAAAACTGTGCCAAATCAACATGCGAACAGTGATCCGCTGTGGTGACCTTGAACTCACAGGATAAGCCAAAAGGATGAAAAAGGAAAAAACAACAACATTAAAGCCAACATTAAAGTAATGTCAAACTGCTGTTGAGACAAAAGGCAGAAGGGCAGAAGTTGCTAACAGCTAACTGCAGTCTGATGAATGAATGAAGCAACAGGTGCTACCATCAGCCAATACTAACTGTAACCAAACTTAGCAATAGTGTCTTGTTTTTAAGTTTATTTAAATGCGAGGACCGAGTCCAGCGCGTTGGCGCCAAATCCCCTTGACGCCACTGCGCAGAATCTTGCTGCATAACCGCAATATGGCAGCTCCTGCAACCGTGGATCAGTGGCTTCAACTTTGTATGGTGGCAGGAGGCGGGGACGCATCGTCCATCTTTATATATGCTGTCTGGTGTGACACCAGTGGGTCAAGGTTTAGGGTTGCAGGTGTTTTTGCTACAGCCACTTCTGCTTTACATTTATCCAAATCACAAACTGACACTGAGCTGTAGCACACCGCATGAACTCTGTGTTTGACTCACTTTAAGAATAGAAGCACCATGGCTCATTGAAAGTCTGTTGAAGCCATTGTACTTGTTATATTGTTAAGCACAGCTGCCTAACTTGTGGAGTTGGCGATAGATCGCAGTGAGTGATGGGGAAATAAAAGGACATCTGGAGCTTGAAATGATGTTGTCCTACTGATGGTTTTTATTTAGTTTATGGTTCTTTTCTTTTTTTTTTCTTTTTTTTTTTTTTTTTGTTTGGCCCTCAGTGAATCTGTCAGGTTTAAAGATTTGTAATATGTTTGCAATAATAACTTGAAAATGCTCATCAACTCATCTGCTGCTCGTGTTAACAAGAAGCAAAGTGAATTACCTACTTAAAAATTCCAGTACCGTACCCATTTTAAATTGTGGTTCATTTTGATAAAGCATGAAATCAATCACATCACAATTTATATCATTCTTGGTTTTATTAAAAGTTTGTTTATATTACAACCTGTTACATAGGCCAGTGTGTGCTAATAAATGTCACATACATTTTCAGATTACATACTGTCCATGAATAATACAAAGCATAATAAAGCTAACATAAAATTGTTAACCTCTGAGTGGATTTATAGCCGCTGAATGCATCAAGTAAGGGGAGTTTTGTTACATATTTATATATATATTCCCTTCCCATTTACTGTGCAATAATAATGTCACTTTGACAAAAAGGATTGCAAACATTATGTTCACTGATATCATGAAGAACATTTAGCTCTAGGCAAGGTGGTTTTAAAGGCAAAAATTTTACAAACATTAAATAAAACTATGTTGCTGTGTAAAAAAAAAAAGGTTCACAGACATGTACTTACAAAATGATAGTAGGGAGGTATATTAATATATAACAGTTTTAATCTTCTTCCTTACAATTTTTTAAAAGTATCACTCTGTGGTGATTTACAGTTATATCAGAGCGGCTTTTAGGATTATATTTTACGCCTCTCACATGTATGAAAAGTAACCATAAATCACTGCCTCTCAGGATAAATTGCTTCGTTGTGAACATAGTGGTTTAGTTCACGAGGTTAGAACATGGTTTGAAGACCCCTTCTCTTTTTCTTGTGCCTCCTGCAGATCAAGCCTTTGGTACTACGTCCGGTCAAAGTCAGCGAGGATGACACCATGCAGGAGCACAGCCGACCGAACAGGAGCAACTCCAAAGAACAGCTCAGCGAGGTGAGACCTTGGCTGAGACCTTTACTCTTTTCATTGCCCTGCTACAGAGAGCCAGGCTATCCACTTTCACACACCAATACAGGGGAACCCGAGGTGGGATATAGAGAGAACGCAGACGACAGCAACACTGAGGCGAAGATCAGAGGGCAGCTGGTGCAGTAGCTCCTGCTGCTTCCAGCTTTAACCTCATAAATCCCCTGTGCCCTGGTTGACTCGCAGCACATAGACAGGAAATGATTAGACCAGTCGCACAGCATCACCTAGTTGGCCTGGTATTATTTAAAGCATGGCACAGTTAAATGCAAGCACGACCTAACACGGCTCAGCCAGGTGTGGGCTGACCTCGCCGACCCCAGAATGCAACGAGTTAAGGAAACTGTTCCAATTATCGCTGCGCTGGCATCCATATGCCAACTCGTTTAGAGGATGTGTAGGTGGCAAAGTAAAATTGAGGCCAGGCATTGGCTCACCATGAGGGATGAAATAATGTAATTTTGATATAGGGGAAGTAATGAGAATTTATGCAAAATCCCAAGCGGCTCATTTTAAATGAATGTAGAAAATATGCTTCCTAACTAATGCCTGTCAAGCAGGCCTTCCAAACCTAACTAAATTCAATCAGGCTGTTTATTTAGCTGACAAAAGCAGGAGGGAAAAGACAGTGAAGGAAGAGGAAGGAAAATATGCAGCTTCCTTTTTCAGCAGGGGTTAAATTATGGAAGGAAAAAGATTTTAATGAACTTATTAAGTTCATTGTTTCAACCATTCCAACTGAAAATGTAGCCTTATGGAATACAAAAAAGAAACATCATCCAGCCTAATTTTTCCCATCTTCATCCTGTTTTTTTTTCTAAGCCTCGCTGCTCTGTTGCTCTCGTGCGCTGTCCCCCCGCTTCCCCTCACAGTGTTTCTCTTGAATTTGTGTAAAAGGCTGTCTTTTAATGAAAAAGTCAGGAGGAAGAGGCGGGCTTGTCAGATAAAAGACCGACGCCGGTTGACAGCTCTGACAGGGATCTACGACAAGAACTGAGAGGGAAGGGGGGGGCCATGGATAAGGGGGATGGTGGTAGAGTGAGGGTGGAAGTGGTGGGGGTGGTGGTTGTTGCGGTGATAGCGGTTGGGGTGGGGGGCACTGTTGAAAATTGCACGCTGTAATTGCCGACGATGTTAGATGTGGCATGTCTCTCTAATCTGCTGCCAAATAAATGGTGCACAGATGCTGATCGTTGTAGCCACGCCATCCGTATCTATCCATCTCTCCCCCTCTGCCTGTCTCTACCTGTGGGTATGTGTTTCTGTCCTTCTCTTTGCTGCCAGTTGCCTTCCACCCAGTGGAGGCCTGCATATGACACTCACAGTGGCATTCTTCCCCAGCACTGTCTCCCCTATATTTCTTATTTATTCCAGCTCCATGAAATCTCCACCACCGCACCCAGAGCACTGCTAATTTTCGTAAAATACGCTCCACCACATCAAAGTGGCTCCCAGCTTTAAGAGCTCTTAACTAATGATGCCGCGTCGACAACGGGTAAAATGGATTTCTCTTGTCTTACCGCCAAAGGAAATAGAGACAAATGCGAGATGCGGACGCGCCTCCCTGCCCGCCTGTAAAAACAGTCATGCATCAATTTAGGAGCAGGGGGTGAAAAAAATTGCAGGAGATGCTGTTTGCTCATTGCCATGGTTGAGTCTTTATCTGTTTATTTTGACTAGGTAATTGTGCCTGCAGTGCAGCGGGGCCCCGGCACTAAGCCACACAGGGATTAGGGAAATGTGAGTTGTTGGTGGGGGTGGGTACCACTGCATCTGTGTCCTGCAGAGGTAAGGGCGGCAGTTGTAGTGCTGTCAGGGTCTCTAACACCCTCCTTTATGCATCCACACCCACACACATACAGTACACCCGCCCACCTACCCAATATTCCTGCCACAGAGGGCACACACGTTTGCCACCCTTTCCTCATCATGCTCCAACAAGCTCTGATTGGCCCACCTCTCTGCCTCCCCTGCAACGACAAAAACCAATAGTCTGGTTTGGGAGAAGATGGACTGGATCCTCCCCTCTTGTCGCCATTTTTTAGTTTTTTCTTTCTTTTTTTTTGTGAGGAGAGTGGAGGAGGGGGCATGGAAATGGGTAGAGGATTAGGGGGCGGATTTAGCAACATTTCTCTTCTCCGGGGCTGTTTAGTTAACCCTTAAATGCCGCTGGCATCCGCCTCATCCCGTTCACCACCAACCACCATAACCACCACACACACACACACACACCGAGTTGTCCTCCTCCCTCCCCCACACTCCCTCTCTGGGGCGGGTTCTTAAATCCTTTTGAAGTCCTAAGCGCTGCAGAAATCCATTGAGAGCCATGTATAATGGCTTTTAAGAGAGAGTGTTTAGCTGTATGCCGACCCTATGGCTTATGAACCGCTGGCGTTTTAATGGATCCCCCTTTCCCTCCCCTCTTTTCCTCCCTTCACCAGCACTAAATCCAATGGATTGTCCCTCATTATCATTTAAATAAGCCTCTCTTTCTACTCAGAATGCTCCAAGTTGAATGAACTCTACATAGTAAGGCTAATTCCAAATGGCCTTGGCCTCCCACCACCTATGCACACATGCACCCACACACACACACACACACACACACAATAACACATTCAAGCGCACACACATTTAAGTGCACAGACAACAGACCACATTCTAACTGGAACACACTTTTGGCCCTTTTGTATCCACAGATTTTGCCTTCTGTGCAGTTCTTCCTCCCCACTTCTCTTGCCTTCTCTCTGGCTGCAGTAGCAAAGGGAGCAGAGGGTTTGAACAGAGTGGGAATAGCCTTTTGATTCCTGCAGAGCCTGCTTTCCGGTTCACGGCGGGACTCCTCCCTAATCGTCACCACAGGAGCCGTCCTGCGAATCAGAGGAGCACACAGGCGTTGATGAGGGCTGAGGCCTAGAGCAGGTGTGGGAGTATGGATGAGGGCCATCGGGAGGGTGCAAAACAAGAGAGGCAGTGGTGGTGAAGGTGTGGGGGAGGTCATTTGGATTGAAGGTGGACCTATGGATGAAATTGGTCTAGCAGAAAAGTCCCCTCCAGAGATCAGGGGGGGAGGGAGAAATTGCCAATCTAGACAGAGGAATAAAAGCAGTGAAAAGTGGAAGTGGAGGGAGGGATTTGGAGATTGTTATTCGTGCTGGGCGCTGACAGACAGAGCCAGAGAACAGAACAAAACCAAGCCTTTTCGGTTTCTATCCTGCTCTTATTTAAAGGACTGCATTAGAAAACACAGGAGGAGTTTGATGGGTCCAAACACCTCAATAAATGCACAAAGAGACATTTATTCAGAGTACAAAACATAATGAAGAAGGCTTAGATTGGTTTCAAAATGCGACAGACACCATTTTAGAAAGGATCTCAAACAGACGAACAGGTTTGAATGTAGAGCAGTGTCTAAAGAGAAGAAAAAACATTTTTCCAGCTTGGATTGTTTTTTTTTACAGTAAATGTTTAATGGTGAACATCAAATGATTTATTTTGTCCATAGGTTACACTGCAAATGGAAATGGGATGTCTTTTATGTTTAGTGTATTTGAAGATTATGCATCATGCCACTTATCCTAAAATCCCTGTTGAAACTATTCTCATACAACACTTCATTCATTTTGAGTAAAAAGCAAATATTTGCAAAATCATAAAATATAATAAGACAAACATTTTTGAAATGCTGTAAGCTGTCACTCAATCCAACAGCAAAGTGTGTTTCATCATTTTATCTACTGATATATGAAGTTACATGTTTTTACATTTGTTTTCTCAATGTCAGATAGGAATCATGAAAGACCAGACCCAAGAAAATTCTTCGAGTCCTTGTGTATATGATGAGATGGGGTAGCCCCCCTTTATTGACAGAAAGGGTCTGTGTTGTATGTGGTTCATCTCTATGGCTCTATTGCATAAACACTATCTCAGGTCACACGTTATTTATAACATAAACGGTTCCACATGTTTAAACTGGGCTTAGGTTTTGAAAAAAAAATATAAGTCTCGAATGAATAAATTGGACATTGCTGTTTTTCTTATATATTTTTTTGCAAAACTCCTCAACCTCTGTAAAGTTGCACAGCATTGATGAGTGAATTTGAAATCATTTCTGTTAAGCTTTGGCTGAAGCTTGGAAAGATTGTCTTTCTGGAAAACAAATATTCTCCCTATTTGCAGTTCAATTTTGCCAACTGTATCCATATATTAATTTTACCCTCTACCTTCACAAGCCTTACAGGAGCTGCCGCAGAGGAGCATCACCGCAGCATGATGCTGTCACCACCATGCTTCACACTGTGGATGTTGTGCTTTGGATTATGTGGAGTGTTTGGTTTCCGCCAAACATAGCGTCCAGTCTGATGGTTAGAAACTCAATTTTGATCTTAAAACACCAAAGAACCTTCTTCGAATTGAGTCTTGCGCATGCTTTTTAAAAACTTAAGCCAATAATGTATGAGATTTTCTCCGCAACTGTTTCTCTTTTTGCCAATCTCCTATAAAGCTTTGACCAGTGATATTGTCTGTACAGTCGCTCCCCTCTCAGCTGCTGAAGCTTGTAACTCCTTCAGACGAGTCATATGTGTCTAGGTGGGCTCCCTCCCCAGTCTCTTTGTTGAATGGTCACAGTGTTTGAGAGCAGCTTGCTCTTGGCAGATTTATACTTGTGCGATATGCCTTCCATTTGTGAAACTCTACCACGAGGGATTTTATCGACTAGGAAGGGTTCTTGCACGCATCCCCTGACTTTTGCTTTTCAATAATCTTTTCACAGAGCTTGGAATGTTGTTTAGTCTTCATGGTGTAGATTGTGGCTGGAATACTGATTCACTAGTAACTGGACCTTCCAGAAACAAATGTATTTATACTGCAATCCTTAAAGTACATTCAGTGCACTCAGGTGCAGAAGGTACTCAGTTAGTTAAGCGGGGATCCATTTTAACTAACTTAACGACTGCTAAAACCATTTGGATGCATTAGTGATGATTCAGGTAAGTCGCTTTAAAGGGGGAAACTTTTGCACTCTTATGTAAATAATATAAATAATTTAGAGCGATCTGGTTTCTCATTATGACATGAAAGTCTTTTTTCTGTTGATCAGTGTAATACAGCAAAACTAAGTCAACCCGGAACAAAATAAAGGTGGAAATTTTGAAATACACTTCAAAACAACCAGAAGCATAAGTAATTTTATGTCAACAAAGATACATCATGCAGCCACCTTTCAAAGTAGGTGTCCCAGACTCATTCAAAGTAATGCACGTGGTGTGATGCATTACACTTTACCAAATAATTAAGATTATCCACAGTTTATTTTTATGACAAGTCAAAAAGAAAATCTCTCAGAAGGATATGAGTGATTGTTTTAACAGTGGATACTACTCAGTGGAGACTTGAATGTATGGGAGTGATGTGTGTGGGCGTGGGTTACATGGCAGGGTGGGTAAAAGGTTAACGTGAATATTGATATTAAAGCGGTGCTGCTTCATCATGTCTGTGTCAGCAAGTGAAACGCTCCTTAAAGGTCATCCCTGTTCTCCTCTCTCTCCCTACAGAGTTCCACTCACTCGCTGTCAGGCCGTGGCTACTCGGTAAGTGACATTTTCATGCTTCATAGCTTTACGGCAGAATTACAATCTCCAACGACCTGCTTTATGGCCCCAGCGCTCGACATTTTAATTATGTTAAATAGAGTAATGGAGAAATCATGATATTAGGAACATTAAATCTGCCTGACTGACTGCTTAAATTGCGGAAGGGTGTCCTGGGCTACCTTGGCGAAAAGAGCCTTGTTTTATTGGCATCGATCAGCAGCATTCACCACTGCTGCAATTTGGCTGTCAGAGTTTTATGTCTTCCTCTAGTGACTGTCAATGGAGGATCCTTTTGCTCATATATCTGACAATATACCTAAAAGCTTTTTAAAGGTCCCTGCATCTGTACAATAAAAACAATCACCAAATGCTTGTACGCTGAGACGTTCAGGAACACCCGTAGCAGTTAAACACGCCTTATGATTTGTCGGAACTACACATTAACAGGAGTCAGTGAGATCATAGAACATGTAGAGTGCTGTTCAAGGTAATTGTGATCGAGAGGAATATTTAGTGATGTGTTGGAAAACATCAGCCTAATCCTTTCAAACATACACTAGCTCAGAGATTGTCAGCGCGGGACTATTTTTATCCCATGAAAGCATCTGTTGCCTCACCCCAATGTGTTTTTGAACCATAAATTTGTGCTTTTCCCCTCCCATTGTTTCAATGATGTGTCTAGTCTCTGGGTGAAAGAGACAGCAGTCGTCCTTTATGTCCTTTGCTTAAAGGGGAACTCATAAGCTACTTTTAGCTGATGACTGGCATATGGTAGTTCTTATTGCAGCTTGGAAGCAATCATCCCGACAAACAAAACAACTATAAATGGTTTGTCATTGTTAATCTGCCTCAAAGGACTGCGTTAAAGCGCTGAACAAAGCTTAACTTCAAAAGACATTGATCTCTATGCAATCTTTTTTTTTTGTTGTTTTTTTTTTATTCTGTTTTAATAGAACATGTCACATTCCTATTCCCCAGCGGCCACATACTCACAGATGGATGAAAACAAACAAGACCTTCCAAAAAAGCTTGTGGAGCCCTTTGGCTTGAGCTGTCAGTTTGAGTCGGAAGGGAACGA
Organism: Channa argus; assembly: GCF_033026475.1. Taxonomy (NCBI): domain Eukaryota; kingdom Metazoa; phylum Chordata; class Actinopteri; order Anabantiformes; family Channidae; genus Channa; species Channa argus. The sequence goes on from NC_090207.1 coordinate 21,809,107, forward strand.
GGCCTTCTCTTTATTTGAAAGGAGGAAGGAAAGAGTCAGAGAAAGCAAAAATGGAGGTGGAGGGGGCTTGGAGGTGGTATGGGGCGAGGGTATGGTGCAAGCAAAGAAAGGTCCAGTAACGAGGGCAGGAAGTTTCACGTCTGGCTCCCTTCTCTGGCTATCCGGTGGTGCTATCTGCAGCGTTTGTAGCCTCTGGCCACCTCCTGGGCGCTGAGCTCTGACTCTCAATCTGCTCTGCTGCCAGGCCTGCTTGATTTCTGGGGTCTCTTTATCTGTAAGTGCTTCAGGCTTTACAGTATGATGATTTCGAAGGGGCATGGGGTGTGAGGTCACGGGGGCTCCGGGGAGCTTCCAAGTCGAGGCTGAGTGGGTATGGGAGGAGGAGTAGGAGGAGGAAAAGGCCAGCGGCTGGATAGAGTGTTATGGCTGGAGGAAAAGGAAGACAGAGGTTATGTATGTGGGAGGAGGGCTGGTTGTAGGGTGGGGAAAGGGTTCCGAGGTGTCAATCAGACAGGCACAGAGGTGCATTCCGCGCCACCGGCCACCACTAGCATAGTCAGGGCTATCTGCTGGCTGGCTCCTGGCACTGATCACGATCTACTGCTCAGGCTCTCCACAAACAATCAAAAAATCAAGCTGGTAGATGGGGGCTGGTTATCTGTCACATGGCTCTAAGAGGTAGAAAAGGCAATCTCTCCTGACAGTTTGTTTTTCTGCCTCTGTGGGAGATAACACCTCCTCTTGTTTATTCCTCCATATGTCTCCGTTCTTATGTTGCCTGCCAGGCTTGAATGGACTTATATTTGAATGGTTTACACAAGACTCTGAAGGAAGTTTTTAGGCTTTAGTGCCAGTCACGATAAAAGTAAATTGGAGTCACAATTGGAGTGTTTTGGACGTAACAAATTCCTTTAAAGAAAGTGTTTTGGCTGTTGCATACTGAACGCTTTGCTCGCTGGTTTAATTCACCAGGAACTGTGTTTTTTCATGGAAAATGCTCAATTATAATTTAAGTAAGACATTTCTGTCATTATGCTTTGTTCAAAGATAAAACAGAAAAGTGATACAGTAACAGCCAACTAATACTTCATCACTGAATGAGAAAGTTGCTGGTGAACACTAATTAAATCCATATTTTCAAGTACTGACACTGTTTCCAATTAGTAGTGAATTGCAAACACAATGTTGGGCGGAATATGACTTTTTGCAGACTGGTGCAAATATTTCCTAAAATGAAGCTGCTCAAGCCAGTTATTTTCACTGACATGCAAGACTTTGACATTAGAGAATTCTTTTGATAAATCATTTGTTTTAATGTGCCTACAGCATTTCTATGTGTGCTAAAAATAAAGATTTTTTATTCTTGTTTTTGTCAAGATGACAATTGGCAACTACACAGACAACTGAACATAAAACATTTTTTTTGTATACAGCATATACAGTAGCAGTAAACTAGCTAAAGTGTCAGCAATTTAGTTTATACTCATCCTTTTAACAACTGCTTTATTGTTGATCAATTTCACAATAAATATTCAGCAAACCACATGAAATATATAATATATTTATGGTCATGCCGTAGATGTTGAACTTGTCCTGGTGAGTTGCTGTGCAACAAAGACCGGACAAAATGATATTATAATATTATTAATTATTAATATTAATGATATGATAATAAAATATAATAAAACACATCAGAAAGCTAATGAATACACATTGATTTTACCTGGTCAGTTTACTACAAACTATTTTCAGTTCACATATTCCTCTTAACATGGTGTGTTGGTCCAGCTGACACATGAAATGGCTTTCAACCACCCACCCTATATCAAGCCTTCATTCGCCATTCAGGGGTGAGGGCTAATCTCTGCACTGTTGAGTCCAGCAGAGATATGTGGCAGGCGGACTGCGACTCACTATCTTGCTCTCTATGGAAGACTGGATATGGAATTGTTTATCAGGTCGACTCTCTCCTCCCTGCTTTGTGCCGGCTTCATTATAGCCTCAGCTATGTTTGGGAGACAATATCTCTGCCTTGTTTCCTGCACTGCTACCTGCTTGTTGTTCCAGCGGAGATGGGCCTAGGCTCTGGCGATTTATCATCCTCTCAGGGGCTCCTTGATAAAGAACCCAACATCCCCCTCTGCGCCTGCGAGATACGAGCTGCAAGAGACAGGGAAAATGTCAAAAAATCTTACTGCAACTATCTGCCTATCCAGTCGCTACCCCTGGGCTGGATATACTGTATGGAGGATGGGATGCTTGGATGGGATGCTTTAGCTAAGCAAAAAAGACAACACGCCTCCATTCCCTTTCAGACAAAGTGATTGAGCTTTAGTCTCCCACCCCCCATCTTTTGAAACCACCCAAGGCCAAGTTGCAGCTCATGTTTTCACACACGATAAAAGCATAGAGCTTTGTCTGTGACAGTATAATCTGACTAGTCTGTTTTGGGAGGGTTTATCTCTGCGATGTCAGGGAGTTAAACCTTAGCCGGAGTGTTTGAGTTGAGCTGGAGTGCTCGGAGCTCACAGACACACCCGTTCTTCATTTTCCCTGCTAGGGTTGTCATAATCATATTTAACGCTAAATGAGTCTCACACTAAACAGAACAGTCATTTGTGCATTCTTAAACAGCCTTGTTTTAATTGATTTGGCATTTACAACCTCCACATTGTGGCAAATACACTTCCCTGTCTGAGTGATGAGGCTTTTTACAAAGTCTTTATCAAATTCAAGGATTATGTCACTTAATTATAATAGAAACCATTAAAAGCTTCACGCATTATTTAACAAAATGATACAGATTCACTCGGTTAAATGCTGAACACAGTGACTTAAAGGAAATTATATATTATACTATTTTTTGATGCAATCTATTTTCATCACTATACCAGTGTCAGCACACAGAGCTTCCAACAAAAAAATATGACTTCTTCCTCTAAAGTACATGAAACATCTGCCTCCTTGTGAGCATCCTTATGACTCTCTCTCTCTTTGTATATCACTCTGTCTGCCTCTCTCTGTCTCTCTGTCGGGTTACTTTTCAGTGGGGTGTGCAGGTGTCTCTATACCACCGGCTTTGCACATGGTGAAAATTAGTGAAGGAAACTCAGAGCCCAGCAGGAGTGGGCTGGGGCCCTGACATTGTCCTGGCCTTGGGGTGGGGCGCTGCCTGTCAGGGGCCTCTCTATGAGGGCTGTCTGCCTTGAAAAACCTATTTGTTTATCCCCGTGTGCGGTCCAGCTTCAGATCCAGGGCCCTGCTGCTCTCTGCGCACCAGGGACCTGGGCTGTTGCCGCTAGCAACAGATAAAAATTGCTGTTAACCACAGCAGGGCCCACAACACATCAATCAACGAGTCTGCAGATAAAAGCTGCAGGCTTCTGGGGCCCCGGCTGAATGGCACGGTTGAAAATCCTTTTCCAGTGGCTGAGCACACACCGCTCTGGTGGTAGAGGCCTGCTATAATTCAGAGTCGAGGAGGGAAACTTCATTTTCAGCAATGCTGCTCAGGCTTTGTTCTAATGGAGATGCATTAGAACGGCACCAACACAAAGGGGACTCTGGGAGAGGTCATTTGAATAATAGGGCAACACTGTGAAGTAGAGTTGACCAGGCCTCAGAAAAAACAGCCCTAGCATAGTTCAGTTGTTCCAAATGAACTCTTAATTGCTTTTGCCACTTGGCTTTGCTCTTAAGTCTGCTTAAAAGTTGGGCCATTCAGCCTCACCGCGTTCCACATGCCCTGTTTGTCAGGACTGTATTGAGATCAACTGTTGGAAATGGCTAGACGCTTTACCCTAAAGACCATAAGTGAGGTTAGTAGAAAATATGTTTTCACCAGGGGTGACTTCATTGGTTCACTCTAACCTTTTTTCTTTTTAAGTCCCTCCACCCTTAAAGCAAATCTATAATGTAACTTTTCTGGACGGTAATGAAAAAGAACAATACAGATCTTTTCCTTTATTAAATCCTGTGAATATATTCCCAGACGAAGCTCTACGCTGTCACCCATTCTGGAGTGAGTCCAAATGAAACCCAGGCTCTCATGGGTAAAAGCATTAGTTTTATCCCCGTAAGCCCAGCCTTGATTATCATCACTCTTAGTTTGTCCTGGATGCACTGTCCCCTAACTCACATTTGCCCCACTTTAAACAAATAGCCCTATAATGTAACAATCAAACAATGCTCTGAGGATTTGTTTACTGCAGGCTTTCTCCCCATTAAGTTTCACGGACACTGTAGACAAATAAAGTGGTAATTCCACTTTATCATATGTTACATATACCACAATCAAGCAGCAATTACATGCTCCTTCCATTTGTAAGAGCTCCCAATGCCGACGTGGATGTTTTAATGAGGGCTGTAATGAACGCTCAGGGTGTTTGGCAAGTCTCCGAGATGTTGCTTGGGCTTTTATGGCTCCCCATTATAACGTACAATTTGCATCAGCAAATTACAATGCTCCATATCATTATCCTGCACCAAGGCCCGATCATAAATTAAAGCTCCAATTACAAACATCTATCTGGGAACATGGAATGAATACGATGGCAGCCCACCAGAAGCAGACAGGAGAGAGAGAAAGCCTCCTGTGGATTGTGGGATGAGACTTCCATAGAGGTGTGATATTCTCATAAACCGCCTTATGGGGAATTTATGCTTCCAAAAGAAATAGACCATTTTTGTGGGGGGGGGAGAACGTCTGCTAGTTCTGTTTTGGCAGTTCCATATGTTATATTTCGCGGCACACTGCACATTGAACTTTTTGGTATTTTAATCATCTTCCTTCTGCTAAACACAACACCCACTGATTTCAGTGGCTGAGTGTTTCACACTTCTCATTCAAGTCTACGTAAGCCTGTCCATTCAGCTGTGCAAAGGAAGGGCCTATTGTGTCTCAATTCAGATCCAGCCACGTCTCTGTCTTTCTCAGTCTTCCTCTGTTTGACTCTCACTCTCTCTCTCTCTCATTCAACTTGATTATACACTGGAGGGGAACATAATAAATCATACAGATTTATCACGCTGCAGCTTATTAATTCAGCGCCACAAGTGTATTATTAGTCTGTGTCATTTAAAGAGGCAGGCATTGCAGCATTGACAGTGCCCCCTAGGAATCTAGAGGCCATTTTAGTTGGTGCAGGACCTAATGTAAAAAAAAAAAAAAAAAAAAGAGCATATTTTGCAAGACTTTTCATTTCCCAATGCATGTGATGGCTGTACTTCATTCCTTCTTCTTCATAACATATCTGGCTTTGTCTGACTGATATGGAGGTCAATTTCCTGCGTCTGTCATGAGCGCAGAACAGTTGTTGTAGGGGAAACAAACAGCGGTGGACCTGTGCTGGCTATGTAGCCTGTAATCCAAGACCTGTGGCCAAATCTTGCATGCGGAGGTAGAACAAAAGGTGTGCGCCAACAGATCGCTGCAGGCACCGAGGAGCAGCCACCTCTACTGATGAGACAAAAGGCCTGCAGGTTTCCCGCAAACCCATGAGAGCTCCCCGACGCTCCACAAACAAAGCCTGAAATTAAGAAAAGCCAGAGGCAGGCCCATTTCTACAGCAGAGCTAAAGTGTTCCTTTTTCATGGCCTCTGTGGATTTCCAGTTTGGGATTGTAATAGGGCAAAGGAACGACAACGCTTTGGCATTTTCAGTCACAGATTTAAAACAAAAAAACAGGCTTTTCATCTTTTTTTCCTTATTTTTATATTTACTGCTCTCTGAACGTTTACACCTCCCACCACACTTTCTGAGCTAAAATTGAAGGTACTAAAACCTCCTCGTGTAGCCTTTAGAGAGTGTCAGATGATGTTTAATTCATATGTTGTTTTGCATTTTAACCTTGTGTATCTGTAGGATCAAATGCATCCATCTTTTCTTCTTGGCTACAAAGCCAGAGCATAGACAACGACTGCAAGAGGTCATGAGATGAAGGTAGTTTATTCACAAATACCCTCTAGCAATTATTTCTAGTATTGTTAATGTTTCTATGAATTTAGTAGGGTTAAAGCCCCCACCCAACCCTCTAATTCTACCCACATGAGTATCTTTTTTCGAAACCTGTACAAAAAAGTTAGACTAAGTAGGTCATGTTCTGCCACTCGTCTTCTAATCACTCAACGAAAAGAACACGATTTCCCTCCATCGGAGCCCCTGAGCCTTGCTCCTGGGAATTCTGTGAGCAGCACTCTCATTTGATTTTCTGGCATGTGTTGTCTCCTTTTTCTCTCTCTCTCTTCACCCTTATTTTTACTTTCCCTACCTTGACAGTACACAAGCAACACCTACCTGCCTCCAACTTCACCAAACACACGTATGCTCTACAACCACCCTCCCCCCCCCCCCCATGTCTCTCTCTCTCTCTCTCGCTGTCTCTCCATCTCTCTCAGTGGAGAAGGTGTCTGACAGTAACAGCAGGTAAGGTATAAGATTACAGGAGACGCAGGGGCAATTATACCTCCAGCTGATGCTGGTGTGTTTATGAGAGTAACTGTTAATGACAGTGTTGAGGTTTCTCCAGAGGCCAGAGCACAGCTAAGGGAAACCTGCTGTTTTTGTCAACCTAGCTTCCTGCTATGTTGTGGTAGATAAGTTTTTTTTTCTGTCCGCCTGTATGATTTTTGTTCTTTGTCTTTCTCTCTCCCACGCCTCGTTGACAATGGGACTGTCGCACCTCTGTCTTGCCTTTGCTGTTTTTCTTTTTTCGACACAAGCACCAAGCAGGTACAGATTTCCTGTAATGTTTTTAACTAGCGTTTACAGCAAGTGCCGGTGATAAAGCTTTGGTTTGGTGAAGCATAGTAAACATGTACACCGACAGGAAGATGTGTGCGACTGCAGATCTTTCACCGGGCCACCTTGCTACCTCCCTCATATGTGGGTTTAACAGCGGCAGAGAGATTGTTGTGATTGGAGAAGAGTTTGTGTTAAGATAAAGGAGCTCAATCATATTGTGTGTGTGTATTGTGTTGGTTCTCCAGCGTCTAAGAGCTTCACCCTCTCGGTTGGTGTTCCCCTTTAGCAGGCGCCTGTTCACAACAACAGATTTCAGTAGTTCTGGAAGATACAGTGAAAGTGTTATAGTACTGAAAGTAGTGTTTACTGTAAACCAAAGGTAAACCTCTAATATCTTTAGTTCTTTTGTTTGTATATTTTTTGTACATGAAAATCTTTGACATTAACACACCTTTAAATTACTGTGGTTGATGTTTTTTTTCCAACTCTGTGTGTTATGACAAAAAGATCTCTGTGCTACTATGCGTTTGTACTAATCCAGAATACTTTTAAATGTGTTGTGCAGCTTTACTTCACAGTTGTTATTTGCCATGTTTGACCATATGTAAATCCTTATGCACTTCTGTCTGTGCCAGATGGTGCTGAGACACTATTTGTCTTTTGTTTCCTCTGAGATTGCACCTGTTTGTTTGACTTTACCTGTTCTCGTCTGTGTATCCTCTGACATATGTTTGACCAAGTTGGGCCTGTACCCTATTTTCCGTATTCTTACAGACATCTTACAAAAGCATGTTTATGAAAAACACATAAATTCAGTATATTTAGTCTCACATCTACATCTTTACTTCTTAAGTCCTTTATTTCTGCTCTCGGTGGTTTAGAATATGAACAATTTCTTGACCTCACTACAGGGCATGTGTGATTTAATTCTGACACGGTTTAGCTGTGACCCTCTCATAGACTATTATGCATTATTATGTGTTTGGTGGTCTTCGATAAGAAGGTTGTTTTACTTTTTTACTCACTGAAAGTCGATTTGGATAGAAGTCAGCTAAATGTCAGGAAATGTAAATGATCGCCGAACTCACCCTCCAGTCTTCTACTCACAACCATCCACACTCCAGACCCCATCCACTGTGCCCTCAGTGTGTGGTTGGCCTTGGCCCCGATCACACTGGGGCACATGGGAGATTAACTGGGCTGGCTTACTCACTCAGCAGGTTCCCCGACTCCCCTCCTCTCATCGCGGCCCAATCTGCCAGCCAGCCTCCCGCTCCGCCGAGCCATGGCAGCAGGGCACCGCAAGCCCAGCCCGCCTTCATTACGCCTGCCAGATGGGCTGAGAATTAGATTCGAACTCCCACTATGGAAGGAGGGAGTTGAGAGAGATTGGAGAGGGAGGAAGGGAGAGAGGTAGCTGAGGAAAAGGGAGGAGGGAAGAAAGTTGTGGGGGGAAGAAAGTAATGGTTTTTGTTTTCATTTATGTTGCAAGTTATTACATTTTAATGTAACACCCCTGGGACCTGGCAGCATTAAATGCCTGTTCTTGAATAATCGACATTAACTGCAAGCAAATGCTAGGGAGAAATGAAATTAGCGAGCGCAGCAATTTGGCACAGTGATTATCGGCTCCTTGGAGGCACTTCCTGATGATTTAAGAATGCTAACATTTAAGCAAGTCAGATCTCATTACTCTTCAAGGTTAAATCGAGCTGCGTCGGAGGGGAGGCAGATGCTTGATTGGAAATAGTGCTTCCTTGTCTCTCTGCGTCTCTCTTCATCTCTCTTTGTTCATTCCAATGTCTGTCACTTTGGCGGCAGCTCACTGCAAGTGGGAAAGACTCGGGGCTGAAATCTGTCAGACCCTGATGACACCTTTTGCCAGCTCTTAATTAGATCAGCAATACTTGGTTTTGAAGGTATAATGTGTTCTTTGCCAAGGATCATCACTCGTGCTATGACCACTGCTATGCTAACTGCCTCAGCCTGGTTACAGATTTCTGGGTAGCACGCGTTCCTTTCCAGACAGATGTATGGCCGGGCCCTTGGATGAACCGAAGAAAATAGGGACCTTTTTTAAATCCACACCAAAGGGAAACTATTACTTTTCAGACTGCACCACAAATGTTCTTTTACACTGTATTTTTTCTGTGCTATTCTCACTCATTCTATGGAGGAAGAAACGATTTTCAAAGCAATTTCAGACCTGGCATCTTCTGGTCCAGTGTTTACCTCAGCCAGCCGTACACATCTGTTCTCCACACAAACTTGATCCAATTAGGTGACACCAGACGATGGCTTACTCCTCCATAAGCCCAGCACAGCGCCAGGGGTCCCAAACAATACGGAAGTGTTTTTTCTTCCATTACAAGGCGTCAGATCCTTTTAAAGGTGTTTACCCGCCGTCGATGTGTCAGCCTCTGTTTCCAAAAGGGGGCTCAGCTGGGGAAGTGATAGGCGATGAGGATAATGATGCGAGTGGGAGCAGTGTGGCGGATGCAGATGCACTTTACCGTGCTGTGTGTGATAAATCCTTCCCTCTGTTGCACTGCACCCCACAAAGTTGAGGGACAGATGGGTTGGACTTTTGTCTCCACTTTTTAAATGCAGTGGAAATCAAAGCAGTTTTCACTGCAGTGATGAGATTTATTTAAAGAAAGGCAGTAGCAGCAAAACTACTTTGGGGAATATGTCTATTAGTTTTTCCAAGCTGTTGTTTTCTCATTCGAGGGGGGGAATCATTGCAAGTCAAATGTAATCATCCCACCGTTGGGTTATGATCTGTCTCGAATAATAATAATATTAGGTTGGTCCCTGGCATTGCCTACATTAGGATTGTAATTTGAATTTCTGAGACACAAGTAAGAACGCTGATGTTAATCACAGCCAATCACTGATGTTATCGTTGTTGTTTTTTTTTTTTTCCTTGTTTATAACAGCTTTATCTTTTGGCACATCTTGAAATTTGGCAGCCTGAATTCATTATCTGCAGTGTTTCATGTAGTCAACAAACATGGTGCCTGTAATGTGGGATTCTGCTTCCTCCTACTAACATGCTGTGTGCACTGCACCACATCTGATGTCTCTACATCACATTTCATCTTTGTTGTGGCCAAAAGGATTTCTGGATTGTAGCAGGGTTACCCCAGGAATGAGGAAAAAGCCTCTAAATTGTAACCAGGCATTTCCACATGAAACATTCATGCTTAAGTGTGATTAGCAGAGATTAAGGTGGGTTTGTTTTGCCTATTAGAAGGACCCGTGACAATTTGGAAATGGATTGAGAGCAGCTTTTGCAGACACAGCCTCCTTAATCCCATGCCAAGAGTTCTCACCCACCTTTGCTGAATTGTTTACTTTAAAGTTCTCACATTGGCTTTAGAGCCAAGGCCCTTGGGTACTATGTGTTAAAATGTCTAAACCTCAATGCAATTACTAGTATGAAAAATGTTACTTTAGGAATTTCCAAGACTTTTAATAAAACAGGGCTTTGCAAAGAGAAAGATTTGTCAGTGCTACTTCTGGAGCTATTCTGTTGGTATGAGTAGACCAAAAATATGTTGTATTAAGTTCCAAAGGGAGCAGTAGCTTGTACATTTTCTATTTCCAAGACCGACAGAATAGACACAGTGTTCAGATCCAATAGCGGTCCATTCTCCCAAGCAGTGATGTGAATCCATCTCCCCATCCAAGCCATTCTACTATCATGTATTCCATTTCCATATTGTCTCCCTATCATGTATATGAGATCGAGCCCTCCCATGTGCTGGATGATATGATCCCCAGATAGATTCATTCATACATAATGATAAAAGATGGGTTTGGACAGGGCTACTTATTTGACAATCATTGAAGTGCCACTGTGATGGATGGTGAGGAGGACCTCCACCCCTTTCCCCTCCCACTCTATAACCATGGTTCCCTCTTCTGATCCCACCTTATTTATTTTCTCCAGCCCAGCTCAAGGACTCGCCTCACTTTAAAAAGAGAAATATCAAATTGAATTAAAATTGCTCACTCACCCAAAACAGAGGCCCATGCGCTTTAAAAATCACACATCTGTTCCCACAATTCATTGTTGCAAAGCCCCCCCCAGCCCCATCCTACCCCCACCTCTCTCTGGGCGCATGGTAATGTGAATTATTCATGCCAGCGGGGCCACGGCGTGCTTCATCATGTTAAAGTGCCCATGACATTACTGATGGAACCACAGACGCCCCCGTGCTGCTAGCTATGCTAATGCATTTTGAAAGAGGAAAGAAAAAGAGATGGCAGCACCTCTAGGGATCAGGAGGACAAGAACAGATCACCTATTAGAAAGTGTATAAAAATCCAAATCTTAATCCAGTCACAAATGAACCTTAACTTTAAAAAAAAAAAAAGAGAGAGATTATATAAAGATTGTCACTGTAGCAGGGCTTGAGTCCATCAGTCAGTCAGCCTTCATAATTGAAGCTATTCATATATGTGGCAGCCATGTGACTTTTGCTTTAAGACGTCAGCCATGAACTGCAGCATTCCCAGTTCAAGTCTGCCTACGGTCATATGACTTGTCAGTTTCACTCAGTGGTTCTCCATCATGTCTTTCCTGTCCCTAACTAATGAAGGCAGATAATGACACTTCAGTTAAGGGACCATTAGAGATTCACAAAAAAGTACAGTTCAGCTTAAATCGAGGAACACGCTAAAGTTTTAAAAGTGTTTTTTTTTTTTTTAAGTATTGATCTGACAATGGCACACAGACTCAACATCATACCTAACAATTCTTCCTGTGTGACTACACTTTTCTGTCTGTTGGTTATATGTAATGTCAGTGGTTATGAAGAGAGCCTCTGTAAAAATGTGTATAATCCATTTGTCTGCTGACAATGTTTTCCAACTGCACAGGGCAAGTTTTTTTTTTCCATCTCCTACACTTGCACTTGAAGAAGTGAAGAAGTTTCACTTGTTCTTTTTCCCACCCACATTTTACCATCTCATGCTGAGATTCAAAGTTTCGTGATCACAGCCCCACTTCTCAGCTGGATTACCTTTCTGCTTACTGAGAGAGTGCGTCTCACTAGCACCCAGGGGATTACTTTGTGTTATGGTGCATCCGTGCTGGGAGCTCTAATGGCGTGCTGTATTTATCGGAATGCTGAAATTCAATAAGCCAGCTCAATTGTAAGTGCAAAGAATTAACTTTGATCGTGATGTTGAATGTAGAGCATCGGTTTAGCTTGAGGAAGAATATACTCGCACTGAATGGTGCTGTAGTGCACATAATGGGGGCCCTTAGGGAGAGGCCATCATTGAGTTCCATTTTTTGTCCTTCAGGTGTTTGTATTCATGCCTGAGAATGGTCTGATTGATAGGGATTTCTAAGCCAGCAGACTATCAGACTATACTCTGCAGATTCATGCAAATGAGGCCTCTCCTCACATGCTATTTCTCAAAGTTGTAAATTAATCTTGCAATGAGGCAGTACAGTCTAGCAGCACAGAACAAAGGAGGAAGCAGAACGAAGAGGTTGAACAGGCTACAAAAGTATTTCCACTGTCAGTTTGTGTTTAACCGGCCTCCGATATGCTCTTTGTGAAGCTTTTCTCACCTTTTCAGAAGCCGCCTGCGCGTCTATAAAGGTGCTGGGCGAGATGAGCACAACTGATACTGTGGTTCCCACACGCTTTGCCTTCTGAAATTTCACAACCGATAGCGGTTACTGACAGAGGGGGGCCGATAAAATCTCACCTGATTAGAAAAAAAGAGAGTGAGAGAGGCTGTGAGAAAGAGTTGAGGCACGATGAGTAAAAAGTAAAAGAGATAGCAGGCCTCATCAGGTCTCTGAGGTTGTGTCTAGGTTTCAGTTGACACATCTCTGGCTCGCCCTGATGCACCACGCTCTCCACAAATGAGTGGGTTGAGTCAAGACTGACGGATTGCAAACCACACCAGCATTGCTTTATCTCCTGATTGCAAATTTTAGACAGAGATTGTTGAAGTGAATGATTACATTTTCCCTTTTAGAATCTTTTAGTGCAAACAAGGTCAACACTTACAATCTTATCTCTCTGTAACCCATCTAGACTCATAAGCCACATTATTATTACCACTTGATGGTTTAAATGATGTCATTGGTCACAATGGGCACAAAGCAAGCTGTCATATGCTGTGTCTGACAACCGCTGATCACGGCCAACATTAGAATTTTCCTATGCTGACCCCTATCCACTGCAACGATAAAACCCCTAGGTGATAGTGATGTTGTGGCTGATTACAGTACATTTACCTAGAAGACAGCTTGGCAGGACATCTGGCCGCAAAATAGCCAGGTTGCCCAGCTCATGGGAGTGGCTACACTGGAACTCGGTGATGCTATCACGGTCAGCCAGCCAAGACAAGAAGTTGTTGAGAAGAGGAAGAAGGAAGGAAGGCAAAAGATGGCGTCATCATGTTTGTTGTTCTTCTGACTTAGTCTGCCATGATTATCCTCTTGATCTCTGATCCTCTCTGATTTGATGTGCCTCGTTATGTTGCTGCCATTCAAGATGAGGTAATACAATAAAAAAAACAAACACAGTGACTTAACTTGCTCAACAGTGCACGTAAGATATGACCCAGTGGCAACCCGGATGCTCTGAGTGAAAATTGTTCCCAAACATGGCACTCAACTCAGCAAACATGATTCATAATCACCATAATTGGATTTTTTTGTTTGTTCGTTTAAACCTTTCGAATTTGGAGAAACTGACCCATCACGAAGGGTCCGCCCATCTTCATCATCCTGGTACTTTAAAGATACTTGTTACTTGCAGAGCTGCCATGGGCCCTCGTCGCTGTGACAGCTCAGTCACAATCTATTACTCCGGCTTGGAGCCTATGTTTCTAATAACTGGCACCAAATATTGGTTTTACTGATAAATTCTGGAAAAAAAGGGCCACATTAATGCTGAGAAAAATAAACAGGAGGCTTGTCGGCGGGATGTGGGTGGCTGTCCCATAGGAGAGGAATCTCGCCGATATAGAAATAATTACAGCCTCACCCAACAGGGGTTCCACCACCTCCCCCTCACAATCTTTCCTATACTCCCAGTCCCTTGCAGCTATCGAGGCACTTGCATAGCTATAGTAAGACTGCAAAGTTTTCATTTACTATCTACACAGCTCCCACTCTGAGAGCAAGCCTTTAGGGTAATGTTAGGTCTTTTCATAAGTTACAAATATGTAATTAGACAAATTAGCTCAGCAGACACTCGGGGTTGCGTTTTTAATGGCTGAGCGTTGCCTAGGTTGGTAATTAGCAAGCAGCCGCTGCTCGAAAATCACACATTGCACCCGAGGCCTTGCATCTGTAACCTGACAACCAGTAGCAGCACGGTAATGAAGGCTTATGTATCCCACAGGCTTGGTTTGTCTCACTTGCCAGCCAGGTTTGATGATGGAATTCTCGCCGAGCCACTGTGCAAATCTCTTGTTTATGCCCATGTATCATTTTCTTCCAGGTTGAGCATGCAGTCCTTTCAGCACAGTGATGTATTCAAATCAAACAGATGTGTTCTTGCCTCAGAGGCGCAGACTTTCATTTGAGCCAATCACCTTTATGGCTCAATTCATCAGGGCCTTGGACTATGTGTCCAGGTCTCTTGTTGTAAGTAGCACCCGGGGAGACAATGAGGCATTTCCACACACCCAGCTCCTCTCCCACTTTTAATGACTCGCCGATGGTGATTTTCACCAAGCGCCTGTTTTTTTATTGGCTTGGAATAAATTCCCCTTCTCTCTGACACTAGACACTCTGTTTAAATTGGATCAAGGGGGCTGAATGCCAAATCAGAAATGACCCAGGAAAATGCAGATTAAGTTGTGACAGAATTTATTTGTCTATTTACTGCATGTGTCCATATTAAATTTGTGACAGTGTGTTTATCACAAATAAGACTTAGCTGCTTTTTCACTGTTGCGTTTCACTATGCAGCAAGAAGCGGATTTTTCTTTGTTTTCAATTTATTTGTATACAACCTCAAGCACAAAGGCATGTCCTTGCATTTGTGCATTTCATTCAATTTATCATTATCTAAAGGACATCACTTTCAGCCCTAATTGGACGGTATATTGAATGAGTCATAGTTCACCGTATTCAGCAGAATTCACCACATTTAGTCTTTTGTAATCAGCTGCGTTTGGCAATATGTTTTGAAAAGCTACACTTGACATATTGACACATTTAAGTATGTTGTTTTATGATTACAATTAATTTATATTTAACATCTCAATCAGATAAACTGCTACTGTCAAAGCAAAAGACATCCAATAAAAATAGCACCATTAGCTGTTTGTATATATAGAAGTGCCATTTCCCTATTCACTCGTGGTCTCAGCAGCTTTGTACCACATACTGTCTTTCTATTCTAATTGTGGGGGAAGGCTGGCACAATGTTCTTCCTTCGCCAACATGGGAGATGATTGGGAACAACGTGCTGTGAGTGGATAGCAGCACACATCCACAGGAGCTTTGTGGACCAGGGAGATAAGGCTGGAGCCTACAGCATGACAGGAAGAGTGGGACTGGGGAATGGAGGACAAGAGACTGCAGCCTTAAGGCCAAAAGTCTCAGCCGAGAGTAATGAGGGCCAGTTCACACTGAGGATACTGCCCAAACTGCCACAGAGAGTTTGGGAGAAAGGAGAGGAACAGAGGTGGGATAACAACCTTGGAGGGCGAATTAGCTGCCTTGCCATGGAAGCTGATGTAGCAGAATGTAGAAACAAAATGCACAAATGACACAAGGAACAAGAAGTCCAGGTGCACGAATCTGCCCCCCTATTCAGGACTACTTCTTAGTTTGGAACATATTTTTCAAGTTCCAGAAAGTAAAAAAAAAATAAAAAAATACTGTCGTCAGAATTCAAGGCCTTAACACATTTAATGCCATTTGCTTACATCCTAACTTTGAATAAATACATAGAAATGTGGTACACACATTCAGGGGCCTCCTCAGGAGGTATTTTAATAATTTTTGTGAGTTTTCAGTTAACACCATCAACATATTGAAATTTTAATTTGTCAAAAACCTTTTCAGGACCAAATACCTTTAAAATAAATGGCATTCCAATTAGACTGGGCAGTACTTTAGGTTTAGTGCATATTAGAATTTAATTAGCAAATGTTAGCATGCTACAACACCAAGCTTCAGTGATGAACATACTAAACCTGGTCAGCATAAGCCTGGCATTAGCATTTAGCTCCCAACATATGGACATAGGTACTCCATGTTGTCCCACAGAAAAACAGTTATTTTTGCTTTTATCCTCCTGTAGACATGTATGTGGGGCTAACTTTTACATTTGATTTGAACAGATATTACAGTATAATACCTTAAATGTCCTGAACGCTAGCTTTGATTTTGTGTTGTGTCTCAGTAACCTTTAGGTTGACCTTTAGGGAATGGGTTGAAACTCAGTTATACAGTACTAATCAGTCCCAGGGTCAGTTAGAATTAATCAGCTGCCATATTTTAAGCAAATGTCATCACACAGGGGCCGTCCTCTGAAGGCACAATCGCAGTTGAAAAATACTTTTTTGAGCATCACAGTTTCTCGGGCGCGAATCGTTGCACATCCATTCTGCCTGATGCCTTTAGATTCCTCTAATGGAATTGTGCCGTTGTGTTTCTCTCTGTTTTTTATTTTCTCCTGCTTTCTCTCTCTCTCTCTCTCATGTTGCACATACACCGAGGTTCTTTGTGCTGGGCCTGCCTGTGGCACACGACGTGTTGGATCATTTGATTCCAGCTAATAACCAGAGTTAGCCCAGAGAAAGGCATAAATGAGTTGTGGCCTCCCTGGGCTCCTCCTACTGCCTGTCTGAAGTGTGAGACGGCTGGAGGCTCTCAGCCAGTCAGCTCTCTGGGTGGATGTTGATAGTGTCATCAGGATCCAGATACGCAAACTGAGGATGGTTCTCTTAGAGGATGATGCTGCACAAAGAAAGCTTGTAACTACAGAAAATCTGTTTTTGCTGCATTTTTATTATGAAACATGCTTTCCCCAAATATTCAGAGTTTTTTTTTTCTTTCTCATATTTGTTTTTTCTTAATACCTAACTTACTTTATAGGTCAGGGCTTAGCCATATTCAGTAGATTGGTAAAGTGTCATACATGTAGCCACACAGAGCTGCACATGTGCATGCTAACACAAACGTATAACCACATACCGCCTACACCCACATTTGCAGCATGGCATATACACACAAATATTACACACACATACACCAATATAACGTGGTCAAACCCATGCTTCCTACACACACACACACACACACAAACACACACACATACACAAACACACACACACGCACATATATATTCTCAGTAAAAATGAAAACACTTCCTTGTTGACACGTTGTAGTGCTTTGCGTTTTGATTAGCGAGAGAAGGGAAGTGGTAATGAACTGTGAATGCTCTGCTTCTTTCCATTTGGAGACCAGGCATCGGCTCGTTCCTCCGCTCTCTCCGCCAAACACCGTATTACTATTCTGTCCATACACCGCTCCCAATTAACTGTGGCATCTCTCTCATCCCCCCTTTGATGATATTCAGTGTCAGAATGACTATTTGCTTCATTTTCTCAGCACATCGGTTATGGATGAGCTGTGACATTATGATGCCCGCTGCTGTTATTACCAAAGTGTTTGGCTGATTTTGTTGTTGTTGATGTTTGCCTATAAAGCTTTTTATAACCAGTTGTTGTAAAACCATTAAGACTGAATCTGCCATAACAAGAACAGATAGATAGGTGGATAAATAGATAGATAGACGGATGGAAGTTGGGCTGTTAAGCAGACTGTATTTTTTTCACATTTATCTCCTCCAAGATAGGCAATTAAGTATTTTTTTAGTTTCACAGCATTGGTTGCACGCAAACATCTCTCACCCAAAACTTTTTTTT
Organism: Channa argus; assembly: GCF_033026475.1. Classification (NCBI taxonomy): domain Eukaryota; kingdom Metazoa; phylum Chordata; class Actinopteri; order Anabantiformes; family Channidae; genus Channa; species Channa argus. The sequence goes on from NC_090207.1 coordinate 21,826,775, forward strand.
TCTTTTGTTTTACGCAACATCTCACTGTTCCAGTTCTGCAAAACAAAATGTGTGAAATCACATTTCCCTTCTATCTCGCCTGTAGAATCTGCAATAACAGCCCCACCCTTGCCTGCCTCGTGGACGCTGGGAGATGCAGTGTGTGATGTGTGTGTGTGTGTGAGAGAGAGAGAGAGAGAGGGAGGGAGTGTGTATCAATCTTTTGTCATTTTTAATACTGCAGTCTTATCAGCAGAAATGACAAGCTCAAATGAGCCGGCACAGCAATTACCGCTGTGTGAATAAGTGTTTGCGTGTGTGTGTGTGTTGGGGTGGCTGTGTGTGTGTGTATGTGTGTGGGGGGGGGGCAGAGGGGGTTATTGGTGGTGGGACCATTTACAGCTTGCTGATGAGAACCCCTGCTATTCTCCTCATCACCCCTTCCTCCTTACTTGTCACCTTCAGCACACCCCAAACACACAATTGACACACACACACACACACACACACACAGACATAGACCCCAGGATACCTGTAATTAGCCATTTAAGTGCCATAAAAATACTCACATAATGGTTACTACAATGTCCAATAGGCATCGGCAGTTGCTCTGGAAGCACTTGCAACAAATATAAAAGTGTTTTACATTAAAACACTGCACTGTACTAAATCAGTTTGGATGGCGATAGCATTTACTGTACATGCATTATTCACACTAAAAGGTTAGGCCAAACTTTTGTAATGAATAGTCAGTATACTAAATTAAGTGTATTTGTAGTATATATTTATATATTTATTTACACAGACCAGCTCTGTTATCTTTTGCTTGCACTAACACACACACAAACACGCACAGACGCGTGCACTTAAAGGCATCTACCGTCCTTTAAAATGTACTAGGGACACATCAACACAGTGAGAAAAGCCTGCAGAGGCCACAACATGCGGAAGGATACGGAGGTGTCAAACATGGATGTGATAAACAGAGCCCGCTCACCAGCCCAAACCTTTCCTCATCCTCAGAATATTGTGTGTGTGTGTGTGTGTGTGTGTGTGTGTGTGTGTGTGTGTGTGTGTGTGTGTGTGTGTAGAGTTGTGGAGTGTGTGTCCGTGGGCGGCTGTCACCTCTAAACAGCAAAGTTTCTAAATGACAGGGCCAGGCGATGACAGTTCAGCTACTGCTACCGGGCAGGTTAGAGACGGGAGGCTCCCTCCATCTAACCACCCCCGCCCCCACCCTCTGTCTCACTCCCACTCAGCACCGTGTTGTGACTGCTTTTGACAGGATTTGCAGGTTTCTTACTGTTTATTCCATGTGGTTTTCTTGCTACAACATGTCTGAATTGTGCATTTTCTCCCAGCATGTTCGTACGTTTGACATTGAAAAGTTGTGTGTGTTGGATAGCACTATATATATATATATATATATATATATGTATATATATATATATATATACTGTGTAGCTGCTTTGGAAATTGATTAAATTGCCATTCTCCATCAGCCTGCACTCACAATGACAATAAAAACTTTTTTCATAAATGTTTCCAAATATATAAAAAATTTATACCTAAATAAGTCATGTGTATAAGACCCTTCGATGCGTCTGTGGTCAGGTATATCCTGATTGATTTTATTATCTTTATGTGTATATCTAGAGCTTCAGTGCAATGCACTTGCAGCAAATTCGATTGTTTTGGTGCACTTTAGAAAGGCACATGCATGTGCAATATGTAAGTTCCCAGAGATTACACTATATTTCAGAACAGAAATCAAGAACTAAATATGTGTTGTCATAGACATTTGCATAAATAAATAAATAAGAAAGAAGCTGACTCAGTGGTTGTGGAATTGAAGACTTTTCAAACGACCAGGTAGCCAGACAAGAGGGCAACTCTAGCAGAGTTTCAGAAGTCCCGAAGAAGTCAGAGATAGGAAAATCTGCCGGAAGGATCTCAGCAGCACTTCGCCACTTAAGCCTTTATGGTTGAATGGATACACAGAAAACACTTTGAGTAAAAGGCAGACAACAACTCACTATTGCAGCTTGCTAAACTGCATTTAAAGGTCACTGAAAACACGAGGAAAATTAATCTGTGGTCCAATGAGGTAACAACTAAACTCCTTGGTTAGAATGAAAGGCTCTGCTCATGGCCTGGCTAATGTTACATTATAGTTTAACGCAGTCCTTTGCATTAAAACAGCACAGAGGTTTGTTGTTTCTAGCACTTCTGAGACAATGAAATACAATCCAGGAAGTGCAATTGGATGGGCAGTTTGTGCATTTAAAAATCTAATTAAATGCCAAAACACAGCGCAGAGTTGGATTTTACAACTCTCAACAGTTTTTCAGCACTGAACAGTGTTTCTACACTTAGCATACAAATACAGAGTTCATGTAATCCACCCATCACCACATGCATTAATACATCTTATTGCAGGAAGACCTTAATAACCCAGGAGCTGTCAGTATGAGCAGATGATCTTATCATTATTCATCCTATTCAAGTGCAGTTTTAATATAAATATATTCTTTTCTCCTTCACTTTTTGTAATCACTGTCTTAAATGTAATTTTGCACTATAGCGAACTCCATAAATCAATATAGTTACTACCTGCTCTTTTTTCACAATATATAAACTTTGCACATTACCAATCCCCAGGCCTGAACTTTCACATACGAGTTAGAGATTGTGTTTTGAAATTGAGCCTTGTGGTGGTTTAATTCAAAGATGTGACTTATTGAACTAGTCCTGGGATGTGTCATTTTGTGTTGGAGGAGCAATCCCTCTCCTGTGGATGGGGTTCAGTTTAATTTAACAGCCTGCAACAGCTCATCGATAGTTTGTCCCACAGCACAAAGAGATGAAACTGGCAACGACAGCATATAGAAACTATTGTAGGCTATATCTTTACAAACAGGCCCCACGCAGGAAGAGATGAAAATGGATTTGAGCTGGAACACACTTTGGAGAAATACATTTGTGTTGTGTACAGACGGCACATTGAGTGAATTTCAAAGTGCCTGATGACCTCTAAGTTAATCTGTACCAAGGGTGTCCTGCTAGCTCAGGGGATTAATGGACACAGGGGGATTTGTGACTCAACACCACATATTTGAATCCACCTCATAACCCTCGTCATGAGTCACCGTTTCTCTTTTGGCCATCTTTCTTTTGTACTGTATTTGTCTGCCTTGTGTAGCTGTCTAATAAATCAGAAACACATTATAAAAGAAAGTCTGTTTATGGCCTTTTAGCCCTGCACATATGGATGGCGGGATGTATTGTCAGCTTGCACATACATTTATCCCTTCATCTTATAATGAAACAACAGTGGTATTATTACCCATGACACTCACAGACTCTTGCGTGCAAGTATGATGAGCCATAAAGAACCATATTACCATACATTTACATTTCTGTGTAAAGCATATGGATTTAAATACTTGACGAACATAATGTAATTGCTGCTTTCTAAGGGCTGTTTGTACATCTTGAAGGATCTCCCTGGAGAGCTCCGCAGGTAGAACCATCACCGTGACACAATTATATTGTACATTGTATAGTTTAAAGAAAGTACATCTCCTAAGAGATTATTGATGGGAGTTATTAGGGTGACTCACAGACGTTAGTGATCATGTAAATGCACTACATGTACTGTGGCCAAAAGTCACCAACATTTCCCTGCCATTAATCTTACATTCAGCTGTCAGATTAATGGAAAGCAGTACATGTCTGAAAAGGACTTGGGGTTCGTCTTATCCAATGCGTTCCTGTAGACTTCTCTTTGTGCTCGCAATGTGCGAGTGAACACACATCCAGTATATACAAACACAAGTTTCATGTGAGGTTCACACAGGACTCTGTGTAACACATGTTAAATATTCCGTGTAAAAATGCCACTGGTCTCTGGTATTTTTTTCCATGTGCTTCATGTTGTTTCAGGCCAGTTCACAGGTCAGTTACAGTTACACATTGCCCTCTCTGACTCCATCTGGTTTCACCGCCAGAAAACCATATTTAAACATGCTGTATGTGTAAAGAGACATGCATACTTAGACAAACACAGCAGCACCACTTCACAGCACCCAGACAGATGGAAACTATTATTTGAATCTTGACTGGAAAGGAAATCATTTCATATCACAAAAAGCAAATTACCAGTCAACCAAATATTTAGGGAATGAGATGAATTGAGACCTCCTCCTCCACATTGGCCTACTCCACGGAAACTCGAATTTTGGATTTAAACAAAGCTGGTAAAAGAAAATAAATGTGTGGCAGTCGGGAGACAGCCCCGCTGTTGACCTCTGTGGCATGACGGGAAGAAAGCAGGAGCGATTATGGAGGTGTGTTCTTTGATTCGAGTGGAGGGCTCCGCACAGGATGCCTTGTGTCAAACATGGACCTGGGCCCTCAAAGAGGAGGAAGTCTCTCGTTTATGGCACTTTATCGTGCAACTGCCAATGCAGTATTTGCCAGATGGCCTGTGATGGATAGGGAAGCAATCCAATACATGTCATTTCTTGTTTCTCTTGTGTTTTGAATCAGGGCTTATCCATCATATTTACCTTCTGTTGCTATAAGATAAAACATTATTTGTGCAACAAACTCTACAATACAGATATAATAGGTGGAACAATGTGCCCTGGAAATTAGATTTTGAAAACCTCATCTTGTTTAATCTGGAAGCTATGGCCACTCTAATAATTCAGCCAGGTTGTGCAATCTTAGAAATCATCTTAGCTCTGCTCTACTCACCTTTCATATCAGATGCTTCATTTTCCACTGCAATTAAAGTACCAACCGGTTGTTTTGCCAGTAAGGTCACCACCAACGCGTCACATGCAAACAATTGATAATATGGCAGGAATGCTGTTCTTGGCTCTTGATATGTGGCTGTTAGTCACAGCAAGAAGAAATTATTTTTCACAAGAGGCTAAAGGAAGCAAAAAGAAAAGACAGCTGAAAGAAAATCAATCAGGGGAGTTTTGGAAATGTTTGGTTTAGACAATGAGACAACTATGGACACAGTGGTATTGATGCTTCTTATTATTCTGCAGTTTTGTTTTGTTTTTGTATTGCAAAAACCTAAACGTTTGGTTTAACTTAAATATACCAAAGGGCTACCAGGAAAATTCATAACATCTGCCCAATGTAAAAGCAAAAATGGTAAGTAGAGTCAATACTATGTCATGAAAAAGGGTGCAAGAAGACTCCAAATGAAATCGGAACCACCAGACAACATTTCTTTGCCCCAAAACTGCTTTAAAAAAGTAGATTCTCAAATATATATAGAATGTCTTCTAACTTCAAGTGTCCTTAAATCGTACCTTTAGAGTTGTAGCTCTGGCATCAGTTATTTCCCTCTTTTTACATTTGCAATAGAGGAGTATTTATTTTGCACCCTGTTGTTCTTCCCTCTCCTCCATCTCCTACCCTTTGACCTAACCCATCTTTGATTATCCCAGAGAAAAATGGCTTCTTTGACTCCCAGGGAGCACAAGAACAGAACATGTCCTTGAGCTATTTGTCTTGCTGCTTTTGTGTCGCACCACATCTGCACCAAACAGTGTCAGCTAAAGCCTTCACTCCTTTCACTCCGTATCTGCTCTCATTCAAAAAGCATCAAAACTGCTGGATGCCTGTGGTCCATTTATAATTGTGTCAGGGTAATTAAGAGCATTTTGTAAAATGATCGCTTTGTCAGACTTCTCAGATGTTACCTAACAAGGCAGCCTGCAAAGGTGTTAGTGTAGCACATTCATCATTGTCATGTGGGGCTAATTACCAGCCTATAAATCACTAGCCTGACCTAGACCAGCCACAACTGAAAGAAACCGGGCTGTGTTAAGGTGGATCACAACCTCAATCTGTTCCTCTCTTTTCTGTCTTTTATTTTGCAAATATTTTATTTATATGAAAAACATTCACTGGCATATCACAAACAGTTCATGAGGTTGTTAAACGACTAGCAATATGATAAAAATCTAATTTACTATATGTATTGCAGGTTTTTTAATACCACTTTTAAAGCTAATGGAAGCTGGATGATGTAACATTCTCTGCAGCAGACGGGGCTTAAAGTGTCCTCACCCTAACTTTAACAGTGATAGGAAGGTTAAGTTAGCACTGAGTTAGATTTATGCCGCCTTTCAAACATCCTTCATTTCCACTTACTTACCAGATCAAGCAATCCCCGGCCAGTCTATAAAATCCCACAGCTTACCTTTCCTTAATTAAATGCTACACGTAATGTTCCCGGTGCACCCCGTATATCTGCAGCCATAGCTGATGCTTTAAAAAGCAAAGAGCCACCTTTAATGTGGTCCACTCTCTGCAGCTCAGCTACGCCATGCGGACGAAGAAACCAGGCATCCATCTTAACAAGGTCACACCGTTTGATTTTTAATATAACGGTCAGTGCTCGGGCCCTGCGTCCTCTTTTGAAATATTAGCGCTCATTAACCATGTTCAAGCCGGCCCACCCCCTCCCCTTCTTGCAAAAAGCCATCAGCAATCATTTTGTACACCAGGGTGTTCACAGACAGTTCTGTGCGTAGACCTGCTCCCACTCAGTGCCGGGGGGCTGGCCAGAAGCCTGCTTATAGGCCAGCTTTATGGCTTCATTATGCACACTTAACAGCTACTGTAATTCTCTCAGACGGGTTGGGGAAGTGATGCGATTAGCTGTTGGGTCTCAACGTGGGTTGAGGGAGACTTTGACCTTTTGTTTTGGATATAAAAGATTATGTCCTGCCTCATGCAGAAAGGTTCCCTGTTTGCAGTGTGGTCTGTACTTTATTATGCTTTTTTGCATGTCTGCTTAAAAAAATGATGTCTTATCAGGAGGAAGGAGGCTGAGATAAGGCTTTATCTAAGTGAAGATGATGTTACAAATTGCATCCTAAAAGATCTCTCTGCCCTTGTGCATATACATTTTTGAACTTTGACTTGCTTCCTATTAAAAGTGTTATTGCATTCTTCTCCTCTGTTAAGAAATTCTTCCACAGTGCTTCCAGCACAAAGGCTGAGTTGAAGTGACTGCAAGCTGTTTTCACTTCCAATTGCTGCATCTCAGAGATGTAAAATTGAGGCATAAAGGGTCAGGGTTGAAATCATCTCTACATCTCCTACGCAAACAGCTTATTAGGCAAGCTTTTGTAGAAGGGCTGAACTTTTCTCTGTTTCTTTTTTTTTTTTTGCTTCCCACTCACTTAATGGCATACGAGCGAGAAAAGGGGACAAACATTAACAACAGTTCTCTTGAATAATCTAGAAACCTTTGTTGTCCTTATTGAGCTTCAAATCATGTCTTAAAAGAAAGCTCTGAATCATGACCAACAGCTCTGATCATTCTGCTGGATGACGTGTTTTTCTTGCCCAATCACTGCCGCTTTACTGCCCGACTGCTGGGCTGAGTCTTCTGTGTGAAGCACATCTTACACAAGCACTACACCCAGAACAAATTGCACCAGCACCCCCACTCAACATGACTTATCCTCCTGCGTAGATGGAGATGCGAGACATTCTATAAGTTATTGTGCTGGGTGCCCTTGGAGCTGACAGCATGTTTACACAACCCATATTCCTCTCTGCCTCCTCCATTGGCTCTGTTCCCCGAGAGAGATTTCCAGGTCACACTCCAACCAAACTCTAAGAGCACATTTCTCTGAGCTGCCCCTCGCACAAAGTAACGGTCACTGGGAAATTTAGGTTGTAAATTTGCAGACGGTGACCTCGTAAAGTGCACTTGACCTCTGGAATGAGGAAACCGAATGGCCCACGCAACATTAAGTTCACACATACAATCCAGATTAGAGTTTACTGTTCTGAGTGTATGGCACTGCTGACCAAAGAGATACTCGCAGCGAGATCTACAGAGCAAATTATGAGTGAGAATAGAAAGTGTGGGTGTCGAACAGATAAATAACTGGCCAACACTGTGTTTACATTTCCTCACTAATCGCGACACAGACTCTCATCACATTGTTGATCTTATGTGAAGATTAACTCTCCACTTTGTGACCAGATGGAGTGCATTACTGTGAAAATATACACAACTCTCTGTAGAGATTTGTTCTTTGTTTTTTTTGTTAAAACAGCATAAATGCAAATAAGGGACAAAACATTTGTTTCTTTTAACTGTAAACAAAACCTATGAAACTTTCAAAGTTTTAGTTTTGTCTGAAGCTGCGGTGAGTCAGCCCTCGACAGGAATCCTTGAAGTGGGCCTCAGTGTGCCCTGGCAGTTCTTTTTAACAGCCCCACTTAAGGTCTTTTTTGTGGTTCCAGATGTTTTGTGTAGCTATTTATTTAGCTTGTAAACAGGCCGACAAAAAGCAGCAGGCATAATGATGGCGAGGGAGAGCTCCGGTAACACTGTTGCAGCGCCTTACAAAAGATAGCTGGATGCTTAATGTGATTTAGAGCTGGGTTAGGGTGTGTGTGTGTGTGGGGGGGTGGGGGGGAGGTGGGGGGGTGGGGGGGTGGGGGGGAGGTGGGGGGGGGACTTTATCGCCTTTGAGAGGAAGGTTAACAAATTGAAATGCAAATCTTAGCATTTTGGAATTCATTAGGGTTGACACAGCCCCTTGGAACAACAACACAAAAAAATGAATGTGCATTGTGGAAGGGGGTTAAGGAAGTTTTCATTTCTGGAGGATTCCTTTCCTGAATGGGAATGGAAAGAATAAAGACTGACCTTCTGACTTTGTTCATTTTATTGCAGCATCATCCTCCTCTAATTTTTCTTGGGAGTGTTCATGTGAAGACTCATTAAAAGGCTTGCTGGCTGCAAAGTTCCCATAAGGAGCAGGTGGATTGTCCCCCCGGTGCACTAATGCTGCAGCACATTAAAACATCTGCACTGTAGTCGAGTAACACACTAACTCCTCCAGGTATGAGAAGCAGACGTTGGCGTTACGATGACAGAATCTGTCATAATTATCTAATGTAAATGTCTTCAAACTGTTTGACTTTTAACAAAAACTCCAAGTTGAGGTAAAAACTAGAGGGAACTTTGGCTTTTGAGGAATTAACAAGTTAAGAAGTTTGGTGAGAAATCAGATTTTCCATTGAGTTGAATACTGTTATGAGACAATCTTCTCTGCTTTTTCACTCTTTGACAGTTTCCATCACTCAGTTCTGACATTCTCACACACTGTGTGTGTGTGTGTGTGTGTGTGTGCGCCTGTGTGCACAAGCGTCCAAAACATGCACGCACACACTTTCACATCTTTCACAAACGTATGGCAAGTCCTGATCTCTATCTCCCACACACACTTCCCCAGAGAATTGATTAAAATCAGAGAGAGACAGGCCTTGAACATAGCTGCTTTTGTCTGAACAAACAAAGGCTGCTGGTAATTGGATTCACATTGAGAGAGGTATTTAAAACAGTCTGATAACTAACTCAAGCTGCCCATTTTTGCAGGGCATTTTGTGACCCTGTGTCACATTTATTGGTCTAGCCTTGTTCCAGCAGAGCACAGTTATGTCAAGCAGCTCCTGTTTAACCTCAGGGGAAATTATTACAAGAGATCTGTCAGTCAGAATGAGTTCAAAGGTCTTTTACCTCTTTTTCCGCTTTAGGTTCCCCTTTTGGGGACACAATTAACTCACTATAGTTTGGCAACTCCACGTGGCGCATTTGCAGTACATTTGGATGAATGTTGACTTTCAATGATTGAAGTTTAATCAAATACAACTTAAAGCTGAAATGTCTCCACAGGAGGCTGGTGTGACCTATGGGAGTGTAATCCAAGCAGGCCAAATACCACAAGTTACAGATAATTAAACCAGGGAAGGTCTGATTAGTGGCAGCGAGACAAGAAATCAATGAAACATGGTCAGACAAAGTGTGTCTGATTGTTTACATACCTGGGACTGGGAGGGAAAGAGAAATGACTGCCATTTTATGTCTGGGTTTGAGGTGAACAAGATAGAGATCAACTCCAGATGGCTGCAGTCAGAGGGCATGGGGCTCAAGGGACACCACTGCCTCGCAATCCATCGCTCACTCAGACACAGACACTCCATTACATTGGCTCTGAACTCGGATTAAATCCTATCCGAGCGCTGATTGTCTTTCCCCCTCTACTCCATCCTATTCACAACGGCCTCCCTGGGCTTAGGAGGCAGCTCTACCTGATGGCTTGTGCTGAGTCACAGGCCAGACCGCTGTGTCCCAGAGGATTGGCCAGAGTGAGCCAAGTGTGCTAAGGGGTAGATGATTGCACTAAGCCCTGAGAGATGTCTGACAGCTTTAAGTGTTATTTGCACAGTTGTCCCAGCACAGTGATAAAAATTGTGAATGCTCATAATCAGCCCATGGATGTTGAGTAATGTTTTGCTTATACGAGTGTCTTATCTGGGTTTGGCTGCACATTATATGCTTGTGTGTTTACATTTTCATGTCGGAGTGTGTGTTCTACCAATATTTACCTTTTGTCTTGGTTGTTCAAGGGCAAAGAGAGTTCACCCTTGTCTCATTTGTACCTTGTACTTTTCCCTGCTCTGTTTCACTTGAGTGGTGGCCAGCAATGGAGCACTGTAGAAACATGCCACGTTGATACCTGGTATCTGTGATGTCTAACTGAAGTAATGTTGTGGATTGAAGATGTTGTACTGTATGTTTGGTCTGTGTAACAAGGGGGACCACCTGGGAGAGGAAGTCTATTTAACCTAGAAACATCTCTGACATAATTTCTCATTTGTTTGTGGGGAGCCAGCTGCATCAAACAGTCCTGCAGTGTGGTGGAACCAGCAGGCATGAAGAATTAATGTCCGAAACTCTACATACGAACCAAACAAAACTTATGCAACAGGAGGAATCATACCCCTCTTACTAATGGCCTAAACACACCGAGAACTATAAAACATTCCCCATTTATGAAAGGAATTGTCACTGCCAAGTAATCCAAACCAATAGGGGTTGTCTGATGAAAAACATGTCAGTCACATGTGCTTTCATAAACTTAAACGGGAAGAATGTGAACAGTATTCACAATCCAGAAGCTAGTTTCCTTAGTGACAGCTGTTACGTGATGCAGGTCATGTTTACAGTCAGCAGAGAACAACAGTGCGTGTAAACGTGTTACTTGATTACTCTTGGAACCGGATTCCTTTAAGGAGCCCAGTTACTTAAGTGCACAGAAACACACGCAGTGTGTATCAGCTTTCCAAACACGTAGCATGTGATCAATTACCCTGAAGAATATCAAGGATTAAAAACAGTAGAACATATTGTGTCTTATTTGCTAGTTCGTTTTTAAAAGAGATTTACTGTACATGTGTAAACCATACAATTTTAATATGGGCAGTTTTTTAAATTTTTCAAACACTACTCATGTGGCTTCACTGCCAGATTTCTGCAAGTTTAAATATAACAGTGTATTTTAATTGGAATCAATTGTATCAAATTAATTGAAACAAGTTCAGATAATGTATAACTGATTTTGATATTATAATGTACTATGACAGCATGAATACAACCCATTGCTTCTGTGTTGCACAGTTTGTCTGTACTCACCGCACTCTATACAAGCCAGAAATCCAACATGATAAATATTTATGCTTCTAATTATTCTATGTGCATTATTAATTGCACCAAAATATCCCTCCAAGTGGATCTAATTAGGGTAGGAAATTAGTCAAAGCTAATAACGCTCATAGTTGAAAAAGCATTTTTAAACATCGTCCCTGTTTCCCCTCTCGTTTTGCCACTGCTGAAGTTCATAAACTGCACTGTGAATGCGTTCATTAGAATTAGTATTTCCTCAAACTGAGTTGACTGGAGAAATTGTGTGTGATTAAATATTAGCTTGAATATAATTAGCATTTATTAGCAAACTCTGCAATGGCAGATAATGAAAATCTTAATGAAATGCTTTGTTGAATTTTGTATCAGGGCATATATATATATATATATATATATATATATATATATATATATATATATATATATACATATACACAATATAATTTTTCCTCAGATTTGTCGGCAGACTGCCTGAGCCCAAGATACGATGCACTGCATGTACATTTTTTTTGTTTTAATTCAGACAGCTACTGTAGTGATAACATCTTACTAACAGTGTTTGAGTCTGTTGTGCTCCATACAACAGCATACAGTGAGTTTAATAGGCTCCTCAGTCTGATAGAGCTATTACCAAATCTAACACAGACCATTAGGCCGCATGGGCTTAATTGCACATTAATTGGATAATTAGTCCTGCACTTTGTTTTTCTCCCATTTTCTCAAATCTTCTCCCTCATTTTGGCAAGCGGTCGGTCATTCGCTAGATTTCCCTTTTGTCATTATGTTTTTCAGCACAGCGAGAAAATACAGTAGGTGGTGCAGTCATTCTGTGGCTGCAGATTTGCCGTGGGGAGGGGTCGCTCCACGTGGGTGGGAGGCCAAGGCTGAGAGGATTGATGGAGCTCTAGGTTGTCCTCCTCCTGTGCTGTCATGTTGACCCACAATACATGCTGCGTTTGTGTTTCCGCCAGCACAGAAACTAGGAAGAGGCATGCATAGTTAAATAGGCAACAACTCTCTAGTGCGCAAGGTGCATTATTTATGAACTTTTTAAAGAGATTTTATTCATCCCTTCCTCGTATTTCTCCCCGCCATTATTGTCTGTGCTTTAGGCGTGTGCCTCTGCATTCTCAGATTGCTACCATTAAACCCAGGGAGCCATCTGATGGAGTTATCAAAGTAAATGTTTGGCACATTTGATAGCGTTTGAAATATCCTCCTGTAATAAAGCTCTCTGGGGAGAAAGAGGGACAGGCTTTTCATGCAAATAGCCGGTTTTCTGATATCACACGGTGTGGAAATATCTACATTTATTTCAGTGCTGTCAACAAATGCACAGAGCACTTCCTTGTATGGGGGTTAATGTTTAGCTGGGTGGGAGATGGAGGAAAAGCATTCGCCGTATGACACCGGGCCAGGCAGCACTTAATTAAGTCATTATCTTAAATTTACAAGGAATGAATCTGCCAAGCTGCAGTTTGAGTTCAAGTGTGATTTTGTTGTGCACATGTGGAAGCTAGATAATTAGAGCAAGGAAACAAGGTAACATAAAATAACATATTAGTTTTGGAATGTGAAAGGTACGGATGCTGTTGCATGTGTTCAGAGTCGCTGTTTGACTGCAGGCTCTTGGGAACAGGGAGGAAGACGGTGCAAAGGGAAATGTAGTGATGGTGTGTGAGCTGTTTTGCCTTAATGAGAAAGGCACCATTGTCCTCTGCCAGACCCCGATAGGTCTCCTGCTGATTAGACAAGTTAAAGCTCAGTCCGTTATTATTCCCAGAAGAAGCAGTGCTTGCTTTTGTCTCTGTGCTAATAATAGCCATAAAGTATGATCATTCCAAGTGTTAAAATGCTTCATATAAACATTGGTCTGTTTTCGTTTTGTTTATTATTCATCTCGTCCAATTACCATTCTAAAGAGGGAGTGTTTCTTGCCAGGCGCTGAGGGAATAGGAGATTAAAAGGCAGTGAGGAAACATCTGTGTCTCTGCTTTTCCACAAATCTGCATCTCATTCCTACCACTGGCATCCAAATAGACAGCGCCTACAATGAAGGGAAAAAAGTAAAACACCAAGGCGCACAGGGCTAGCGAATAGAGGGAAGGGTTACCATAGAAACACATACCTCACATGGGTTTATGGGCTGCATCCTATCACATGCTATCAGGAATTACCATAAATCTTCTGGCAGTGAGGGCGGCGGTTAAGGTGTGCCTCGGCAGTGAATGACAATGTGTTGATCTCCACATATCTGGAGAGAGGCATGCAGGCTCTTTAAATCAAGAGGAAAATGGCATCAGATTTACTTAGTGACAATAGAAAGATGGAGAGTGCCTCTAATGTGTTTCCTTTCACGAGCCTGTGTGCAAACAGAGATTGAAAATCAGAATGAGAATGCTGGCTGCATTTCCTTTATATTCATGTCATTGTGGCGATGATTGATTGCAAAATCAAAACTTAGCAGAAAAACATAATGCGCCGCAGAGCTATACATTTATGCCTGATAATCTTTGACTGGATGGCATCATGCTTATTCCATTTGCTTGTCGTACAGCTGTCTGCACATAAAAAGCCAGCAGTGAGAATTGTGTCAGAGCACAGCGGTACATCAGTGCAATTTCCACAAATGGCATCTTTTCCCTAGCTGCCATCCTCTCGACCTCTGGCGGCAAGCGACGACGCTGAGAGCATTATCAGATGTGTTTGAGCAGCTCCCATCAGCACGGCCCCGGTGGGCGGTACAGATATTGAGTGACCTTTTCTGCATGGCTCCCTGATATTAACGCAATCTCCCCGCCTTATTACCATGGGAACATTTCACAGAGTATTAGACTTAATAAATGACTTTTTCCTTGGCTTCCATCTCTCTTCTTCCCTCACCATCTTTCTCCCTCATTCTCTCCTGCCCTGCTCCCCTCGTTCTCCCTGCTCCTGAGCCGATAACCCGACCTCCCCAGGGGCCCGGCCTCCATAATCGCGTCAGTTCACGGCCCTCTTATTCCAGCAGAATTGCTTAATTGGTATGTGTTCTACATAACTGTTGGAGTATTAGACTCACAAATGAAGGTTAGAACCTCAGTGCTTGTAATCGACTGAAAGAAATTGATTTGTGCTCAGCTGCCCTTCTGGGACGAGACTTTATGGTTCTCTGAAGAAATGAAGCTTTTATAATTGTGTGTTCTCCCCCACCCCACCCCTTCTCTCGTTCTCTCTCTCTTTTTCTCATGTCCTCCCTTCTAACTGCTTTGTTGACATTCATCAAAAGGCAAGACGCCAGCAACTTACAGGTGATTTGTTTAGTATTCTTACAGTGCATTTGGCAAACACCACACAAGTTCCCTGGCTGTAAAGCAGGTGTAGAGTGCTCAACAGTGAATATGTGCCTTTTTCCCTCTACAGGGAAATCCAATCATAGCTTAGCCACTCTGTCAATGGAAATCTGATTGCATTATGTGTGATCGTGCAAAAGGTGTGAAGCCGTGTCATAATAACTAGATCTGACCAACAAGTGTAAATTGTCTTATGATTGATCGCCTTTAGTTGTATGGTGATTTAAAGCTTTACATCAATAGCTGAAAGTGTGTGATTAAAAAGGGCTTTGTCACAGCTTTGTGGAGGAGCAGCTAAAGTGGTCAGCAGGGGGAAATTCAGGAATGCTGAGCTATGCTAGTTTCAGTGCAAGCACTGTAAAACATGCATGCACGGTGCAGGCATTCAGACAAACTGCACTTTCCAATGTACAGTTCCCCCTTTTATTGTATATAATATGTCACCAGGATAGTGGTTTTACTTGGATGCTTCAGATGACAGGAAGTATACTGAATTACAGGGTAATGAAATTACACAGACTTACCGTAACAAAATCGTTCCCCTCCCATCAATGAGGATAAAATCAACTGGACTTAGCAGTTCATCTTGCTGGACTGTCTTACCTCTGCTGTCTGGCTAGTGTCTTATGCATGACAACTCCCCCTGAGTTCGGTGACCATAGATTATTCATGCCCACCTTCCAGGTGGGCAGACTCAGATGTGCTCAGTGCAGAGGTTTACTCAACGCTAAATCACATTTCACGCTTCCACTAATGTCACCCAGCGAGAGAAGAGGAGTGAGAACTGGCAGGTGGTGTTTGCAAATGAGAACACCCCGAACCACAAGCCACTCTGACACCAGATGCTGATTTGATTAGGGGGTGGCATGTAAGAGAGTGCATGAATGTATGGAGCAGGCAGAGTGGTAGATTCAAAGTCAACCAAGTGAAATAGTGATGAGTGTCACTTTTATTGAATTATTTTTGTCCAATCGGAGGTGTCATCTAAAAGACTGGTGAGGCTTTTCACAACATGAGAGTGTGTTCAAGTGTGTTCTCTCACTTTGGAGTTAAACGCACATGAACAAACATTTGTTGCAGATTCATTCTGAGGTACAGTTTTCAGAGTTGCTCTATATCTGTGTGTCTAAGGTGTGTTAGCACATTGGCTTCAGGTGCTGTCTGTTTGTATTAAGATAATTATTGTGGAAAATTTGTACATTCACTAGTTCAGTACTTTGATGTGTTTTCATGTCCTTTAATGTCTCAGATTAATCAAAGAAATGTTGTTGAATGCTGACAGGATGTCATTATTAAAACATATTGGTGTCTTGAGCTGCCTGGGAACCCTGTATTTTTCTTACCAAAGTAACCTCAAGGTCCTGTAGTATTACCTTTTCTTTGCTTGCCTGCAGGTGGCAACCATTAGCATGTCAATATGTGCTGCTATGACTCTGTAAGGGGTGTTGCAGGTGTTAAACTCTTGGCAGACCTGGCATCCAATGCTTTAAGCTGCTTTTACCTAGTAGAAAATGGACGCTGCAGGAAACAGATTTCTTTACTGCGCATCTAAGTCATCCCGAAAAAAGGAGAAAAGCTGTGCAGGTTGTCTGTTAGCCACATCGTCCACATGTCCACTCCGACAACTTGTTGCTCTACCCACACATGGGCTCACTCAGACATTACCCAAATATTGTACTAGGGGCCTCGTTCTCCTCCTCCAGGCAAACGTTGGAGTTGCAGTGCATGTGTGAAAGCAGCTTTAGATGTAAAGATGAAGTAAATAAGCCTGTAGAAACAAGGCCATTTGATGCTTATGCGCAAAAAATAGTAAGCGCAAATGAAAGACAGAGTGAGACATAATTGTGTAGTCCGTGGACTTCAAAAGGCAAGACGCCAGCACCTTACAGGTGATTTGTTTAGTATTCTTATAGTGCATTTGGCAAACACCACACAAGTTCCCTGGCTGTAAAGCAGGTGTAGAGTGCTCAACAGTGAATATGTGCCTTTTTCCCTCTACAGGGAAATCCAATCATAGCTTAGCCACTCTGTCAATGGAAATCTGATTGCATTATGTGTGATCGTGCAAAAGGTGTGAAGCCGTGTCATAATAACTAGATCTGACCAACAAGTGTAAATTGTCTTATGATTGATTGCCTTTAGTTGTATGGTGCTTTAAAGCTTTACATCAATAGCTGAAAGTGTGTGATTAAAAAGGGCTTTGTCACAGCTTTGTGGAGGAGCAGCTAAAGTGGTCAGCAGGGGGAAATTCAGGAATGCTGAGCTATGCTAGTTTCAGTGCAAACACTGTAAAACATGCATGCACGGTGCAGGCATTCAGACAAACTGCACTTCCAATGTACAGTTCCCCCTTTAACTGTATATAATATGCCAACAGGATAGTGGTTTTACTTGGATGCTTCAGATGACAGGAAGTATACTGAATTACAAGGTAATGAAATTACACAGACTTACCGTAACAAAATCGTTCCCCTCCCATCAATGAGGATAAAATCAACTGGACTTAGCAGTTCATCTTGCTGGACTGTCTTACCTCTGCTGTCTGGCCAGTGTCTTATGCATGACAACTCTCCCTGACTTCGGTGACCATAGATTATTCATGCCCACCTTCCAGGTGGGCAGACTCAGATGTGCTCAGTGCAGAGGTTTACTCAACGCTAAATCACATTTCACGGTTCCACTAATGTCACCCAGCGAGAGAAGAGGAGTGAGAACAGGTAGGTGCTGACTTATGTGCTCATCATACAGTATATGCATTAGAATTCCTCCTCATTTCACTTATGAGTACTTATTATTTTTAGGCTTTGAAATGCAGCAATCTGTATGTTGTATTTTGTGATGTGGTGATGCTGTTATACTAAAATATGTAGTTGGTGGGATTTTAGGTATAGACCTCATTGACCCCTGAATATGAGCTTGTTGTCTATATGTGAACGTCCCTTACTCTTAAGCCTTTAGTAACTTCTAGCAGATCCAAATTGATCTTTGACAGAATGTAGCAGCAGCAGCATCACTCAAACCCGGCCCACTAATCAACTCTGTAATTTAATGGTGCATTCTAAGCATTAGTATTCCAGAGTCGGATCCTATTTGGATCCAGGCTAGGATTATCCAGGCTCTTAACATCTTAGCTAAGCTGGTTAACAGCTGTTTTTATTGACATCTGAACACCATCTTAGGCACCTTGTCTTCCGTGGTTTTAAAAGATCTTCTTTTTGCTTTCGCTTCTCTCTCCAGTAGCCTTGTCACTCCTCTTTATCTAGGCTGCAGCCCACATAAATGCCTGTTTTCCCACCACAAGTATTAGTAGCAGGTCAGCAGCTTCACTAAAGAGATTAGGAGTTAAATCAGTTGATGTACATTCTCACAAACATTCTTGCTGCTGCCCTTTTTATTATAAGAGGTAAGAAACACGTGAGAGGTAAGTCATGATACTTTTAATAGATGAAAATCAGTTGTTTAGAACAAGGTGTAGTAAAATCATAACATCAAATTTTCATAGGGGCCCATTTTTGCCATTGTAGCCCATGCAGTGGTTATTATAACAAACATTTAGGCTGTTGATATAACCTGGGGGATTCTAAATAGTAGTAACTGTGTTGACCAAAGTAAATCCTCAGACGTCTTTGTGTGTTTCAAAGAGACATTCTCAGGGTCAGTGGGGGAAACTTTAAAGAATGTCCCAGGATTTGTCTAAATCATGAGGTATGGATCCCTTTAAGCGTTGCTGGAATTAGAGCTGAGCCCTATCAATGATTCCATTAACCTAAATTCTCAACCATGCTTCACAACATGACCATATTAACCCCTCGGATTTTACCAAGCTTCTGATCCCTTGCTATTAAGATAGACAGGAATGAACGGTCCTTCCAAATTCGTCTGGCTACGGGCTTATTTTCCTGCAGGGAATTATCTGTAATATGACCATATGTTACTCTCTGGCCTTTATGTGTCTACATGTTATTCTTCCTACCTCATAACTCTAAAAGAATCTGTTTAGGAAATGGCAGTAGTGATGTGAGATGATATGGTATTTAGAGCGCACATGACCAGAATCTTGATCTGCTGATTTTTACCTTTCCTGAATGAACAATAATCAGTGGAGGCTAACAGCACAAGAACCAGCAGAGAGGGGAAAGAAACCAATGTCTGCCTTCATTAGGACAAAAGGGAGGGTGAACAGGAGAGCGTCTGACAAGCCAGTAACGCCTCATTGTCCCTGATCTCAAGTTTCATAAATTTCCACGGCTCTCGTTAAAGGACGTGTCGCTGCTGTCACCAGGCGCTAACTCGTTATCTCCTCAACGCCGTAAAACGCTGTAATTAACATTCAACAACTGTAACCGATCCAGCATTCCTCCTCTCTAGCTGCTAATTGCCACACTATTGTGCTTGCTCATAAGTGGGCCCTTTGTGTGTGCTCTTGTGGGTACACATTTCTGCGGTTCATTTTGATTGTAAATAGAGGTGAGAAAGCAGTTTATCTGAGATTAAAGGTGAAGAGTTTTCTCTCTCTTTTAGTCACAGGAATGATTGAGTTTATGTCTAAGTCAAAGTCTCATCCAAACATTTTTTTCGGCAATATCATTTGCAACCATTTGGATATTAGAAATAGCTTCTATGCAAGACATGGTAATTTAAAGCTTTATTGGTTAATGCCTTTAGCAGACTCTTCATGTGAAATGCAACCTGTATTTGTACCGTTCAAGAATATATTGGATGCCCATTTGTTAAAATCACAATTACTGTAATTACAAATTTCAAGGCAACGGCTGCCCGTGGTTGTGAGGACTCAGAGTGTACTATTATTTAAGGAGCTGCACCATTCTTTTTTCAGTCATGCATGAGTACCCCTCTTAAATGATGTCTTTCATTACATCCATTGCATAAATACAACCTCTGTTTGAGAATGTCTAGTAGTCACCGCTAACTACTTACAACAACACACACAAAGAGATTTCTACTCTCAGTGGCGTTTTCCTTTTTGAGGGATCAGATTTTCTGTCACGGTTTCCTGTAGATCCCCTGCAATGTCAGCTCCATTTTCGAAGGAAATGTTTTTGTTTTCCCCTTAGCTGCTCCAGCATGACCTTAGCGGAACAGCAGCCATCACAACAAGACCTTATGAATAATTAGTCTGGGTCAACTGATACTCCCCGGCTCCACACACCGCTGTCATCTACTCCGCAAGCACCAGCCAAAAGCCAATGAACTGTGTACAATTCTGCTCAATTGAATCAGTTGAAACTGATGCAGCTCTTGTTATTCGAAGGTAACCGGCTAGATGTAAGTTGATACGGGGTCTACCCTTGAGGCCAACTGCAGAACAGGAGGAGGGACGTCAAATTAGCAGTGTCACAGAGGCCACGTTCAGCGACTCCTACGGTGGTCTGTCACAGATATCCAGTCACCTGGTACTTTATCTGTGTGCTACTGGCTCTGCATTTCATTCTCTGGGGATTAGCGCGAATGCCAGGGTAAGGTATCCAAGAGCCAAGACAGCCCCAGGAGGACAAACAAAACCAAATGGTTGCATAGAGTTTCTTGTCCGGGATTCATATTCGGGTCAAAGGACATGTGGTGCAGGTGTCTGGAGATTTAGGCGTGTATCTACTGGCCAGCCTAAGAGCTTTATCGTCAGACTCATGATGTGCGTCTGCACAGCAACATCCATTGTGTTGCTTCGCATTATGCCATTCATACATATCCTCACTCAAATGACACCAAATGCCAAGCAAGGTGCTCACATGACCCACCAGCACCCACTTGTCTAAGGGCCCTTTGACATGCAGCCAGGGAAACCTGGAGTTGAACCACTGACTCTGTGCTTCATAGACAACTGCTTTTTACCCATCAGACCATTTTGTCGGCAGTCATGCCTTTTTTGGAAGCATCTGTTTTCATGCATGAACATTTTTCCACTGTTAAGGAACTAGATAACTAAACGTTTGTGTATTTCAGTTTGTGTTGGGCTGTGGCCTAACCCCATGTATAGATTATCTGCTCTTTTAGCAACTCACATCACCTTTTGTGGTTTCACATGTTTGCACAATAGGCACATAGGTTGTGGTTTTTCTCACATTTTTACAACGGCTCACCACCAACGAAACTGCTGTAGCTGCAGAGTCTGAACTCTCACTGCCTCTCCTCCCCCTTTCCTGTTAGAGTTATGTGGAAATTGACACTGTATCAAAAAATATCAATTATTTACTAGATGGCTGACTTTGAGAATGTGAAGCAACTTTTTAAAAATGACGTATGTTGGTCTGGTTGGCACTCCTTTCGCTGTCAGGACTTTAGAAGACATTGGATATATTTTTGAGCAAATAGCAAATGTGTTTAGTTGCATGAGTAATGATAAAAAAAGCTCTCTGCCTTTGTTGTTTGGAAGCAGGCTATAAACCCAAGAATTCTGTCACCTTCTAGGTTAGTAATCAGTGTATTTTTTTAGGCTTACTGTTTAGACTTAATATAGTATCAGTGTCAGCTGATTTGTGGTGAAGACACAAAGCCATGGCTTTGACTAGAGTGCTAAGTTGTGTGGTTAATTTGTTTTCATGTTCATCTTGCATCTCAGTCAACCTACACTGTCAGCAAGACTATCTGCAGTGCTCACATTTCCGGATTGGAAATAGATGTGGATAAATTAATCTCTGACTGATGAATTTCATAGATATGAAAGATGTTGGCAGACAAGCAAGAAAGTCCTTTTATGAGCACCATGAACAAAGGAGAATTTATTCTGCTGGGGGGGGTTGTAGAGGAGAAGATGGAAAGTATAAATGAGGGAAAGTGTCATCATATGGCTTTTTTTTTTTTTTATTAGATTGTTAAAGATAGATCTCATTTTAATTTGGGTTAATGCGAGGAACACAATCAGCCTTTGACCAAGGGTGTCTTATGACTGACTTGACGTACTCGCTTCACAGTCTTGTGCTTTTAGTCTGCAGTTTCAGTTCAAAGACTAGGCCAAGTGCAGAGACGGGGCAATTTCCAAAGCTCCTGCACCCGCTGTTCAGTTCATGAACTTCAGCGCCCCACCTCTTTCCTTCCCTTCAGCTCTTGGAAGAACAACTATATTAGTATCTCCCAGAGAGTGTCAAGAAAGTCTGCTGCTTCTGTTTACAGGCTATTCAATCACTCTAAGTACTAGTGGCAGAGTGATTTTCTTGGAAATACATTTGCCACAATCCCCTCTGGCTCCTTACATGCAAGGTATTTTTCATATGAAAATTTGGAAGTGTCTGAATCGCCTGTTTTACTAGCCTTGTAGCAGAACTGGGACCGACAAACATTGTAATATATGCACTATAGTCAAATGAAACATAAAATAATCCCAGAATACTGTGAGATTTACGCTCTGTCAGAGGGAAGTGGCTACTTTTATATCACCCTCGCACTGGAGATAACATCAAGTAGTCGTACGGTAAAAATGGGTCATTTGTTTTTATTTGTTTTCTTTTTCCACTTCTCAATAAAACACATTACATTTGTGTACTTAGAAAAAACAAAAAAAGTGGCAGCAGTCTACATTTGCTTTTAGCTTACTTAGCATATGTAGCTGCTGGCAGCGCTGCAGTGTGCTACCTCATATTGCGTACTTTGTGTGCCCATAGGATGCGCGTGTTCGTGTGTGCACGTGTGTGTGTGCACTAGTGACCTCAAACCTGACGGCAGCCCCTGCTAACAGCTGGTTTTCTGCCAGTTTTTTTTTTTTGCAAGGCTGTGAGAAAATTAGCTGAGCTGTGTGGTGGCTTGTAGCACCCTAATATACCATTAGGCAGGGTGACCGGGCTTGCACAAGATTGATGACTGTTGTCTGTCCCACCACATTTTGCATCTTTATCGTGAAGCCTTTGTTCTCAAGGTCACGGTTCACATTTATAAACTGAAATACTGTACCTGCACTCACGCCCCAGTGGGTTCTTTCTCTACGTCTAAACAGAGGCTAAGGTTTTTCTAATAATATTACTGTATGGTTTATTCTAAGGACATCTGGTGCCATCAACTAGAACTGTAGTTTTACATAATAGCTAAAACGTCATCAATGTTTAAGTCATTATTGAACTCCAATAAAAAGCCAAACGAGACGTGACTCTACCAGCATCCAGGAAATGAACAAGATGCAGGTGATTGAGTGCCAGCGTGTCTGCTCTGCCTTCATTTCTTTGCTCTTTTCTCCTTGTCTGCTTCCCTCTGACCTGTCTATTTACCCAGCATCTCTGTCTGTAATGAGGAGCATTCGTTCATCAGTCGTGTTTAAACTGCAGACAGGATTAACTGGCTAAAGACTTAATGCACATGCACAGTCACCCTATACTCTGTTTGCAGTTTCCAGGCCACAGAGCGACAAGAAACTCTGTTAGGCTTCCCTCTCTCTCTCTCTCTCTCTCTCTCTCTCTCTCCCCTTCTCTGCCTCTCGGGCTCCCTAGACCTCCTCCTCCCCCTCCTTCTCCTCCCTCATCCTCATTTTGCCTGAATTAATTGAGTTCTCATTTTTGTAAGAAAGCTCACAGGAGGGCTGTGTGAGGAGAGAGAGGAAAGTGATAGAAGAATGAGCGAGACGGAGGGAGATCAGTGGCAGAAGCCTAGGGGGCACAGCTCTCCCAGAGGAAGGCACTCACCAGTTTCCACAGGGATGCTGAGGCCCCTCTGCAGTGACTTATATCTTTATCCTCTCAACAGTCACCTCTCACTACTTCAGGGAAGGCCTGTAGGCCGGTGGTCAGGGTCAGGCAGATGTTCCTCTATTCGCCCACCCCAGTCCCTCAGCTCAAGGGAGGCTGCTGCCTAATTTAGGTTTTTTGTGTCTATAAAGCTAAGAAGTGGATAAAACCAAAATGGTTTCTCTTAAAATAATAGCAACAAACGTTTAATGCTATGCTTTAGCAAACTAGACAACACCGACCAAGTGGATTTTACCCAAGGATTAGTTTGTGTTATCATTATGGAAAGTTCACATTATATTGTGTTTTGCTTTTGTTGGACTCGTTGCAAATACGAGAGGTAGGAATAGCAGCCTTGATGTGCGTCTGTGGACTCTACCTTGGCCTGAACCCTTTCAATTATGAACCATTACAACTTCTCCCCTTGCAATATTCATGCATGGGCATATCATCCCTTCAGATGTCTTAGGTTGCTGTAAGTCGAGATAAACACTTGCCGAGTTGTTACAGCCAATCACCCGCCGCTATTCTTCAATGTCACTGACTTAGCACTCAATAATTCAAAGCTTGGCGGTAATGAGCTCCCCGTAGGCCCTGTCCCCAAAGAGCCTCCCACTGTGCCTCCACTGTAATGTAGTTATATCTCATGTCAGCTTTCAAATCAATTACATTTCTATCTGATGGCTATGTAATTGCGCCTGATTGAGTTTTTGGCACACCAGCCAAGTGTGGGGTTCCCAAACTCAAGCCAGTCAAAACAGGAAGCTTCATCAAATGAAACTGTATTTCATCGTGATTGAGGCTGCTTGCATGATAAGCACAAGGGTAATTATGATAATAATAACAATAGCAATCTGTGTTTTCTCAGCTTTGTTGTTTTTTTCCTTCCTCTCCAGATGAAATTTTGCCCCAAGGACTACGAACAACATTTGCTTTACTCAAGATGCAAAGGCTGAGTTGATTGTTTGTAGCATTTTGCAGTTTAGTAGATTAAATGCAAACTGTAATGCTTTTGTATAAATCTGTCTGGAGTCTGTTATAATGCAGCAAACTTTTTTTGCAGACCTAAGCTTCGTTCCCCTTTAGGTGTTATGCTTAGACTTTGAGAGGCACAATGTGCCAAATATACAATATAGTGTGCAAACTGCATTTTGGCATAATGCCTAGAAATAACAAGGTAACCTCTTACCTACATGCAGCATTTAGCTGACAGATAAGATCAGAGTTATATTGTTTTGTTTGTCAGATGTTTCAGCACAATATTTTATTTACACTAGAGTGAATTGATTTATAGACTGATATGTAGGTGAATAGCCAGTGGATGGACTTACGGTAAATGGATGAATGGATGGATGAACAGGTGGACAACAGACAACATAAAGACAAATGAATGTACAAAAAGGAAGATGAATGTGTATGAATGTACACATGGGTGACTGGACAAATGGACAGATGGATTGTTGGATGGATGGATGTATGGATGGATTTGCGGATGGGTGGATGAATGGAAGGATGAATGGATGGATGGATGGATGGATGGATGGGTGGATGGATCAACAGAATGCATGCCTGGGTGGACAGAGGGAAAACTCTAATGGAGTGGTATTGAGATGGATGAGGGGGAGGATGCTGTGGTTAGGTGCATCAGCAACTAAACAGTGATGAATTGTGGCTGCTGTCAACAGCACTAAGTATAACAGACATAGTAAAGCAACCTGGCTCATCCATAATCAGCGGACAGATTGTCTTCATACCAGAAGAGAATTTCTTTGGAAATAAAAGCACTAAGGGCATCTTCCATTTATCTGTCTTTCTATCCTCACTTCGTCATCCCTTTTCTTTTTATATCTCCATACTCTTGGTGTTCTTGCCCTTTAAATCTCTTCACTAGTATTATTCTCTCCTCATTTTTCTTCTTAAGGCCTCGCGTCTTTCTGCCTGTCTCTGTCTCCAACACTGTCTTTTGTATTAACAGCCTTCCTTTTTTTTTTTTTTTTTTGCAACGGGGGGAGCCACTGGCTGCACATCTACAATCTTGCCTTTCATTTCATGGCTTCTGGAAATGGATGTTTTACTGCCTTCATTAAGGCATGCAGCAGTCAGCGCCGTGTTTTCCCTCTGAAGTTTAGCTCCATGAACCTCGCCATTAGAGGACATTATGGCCCCAGATTTCAGGGCACAGTGGAACACTGTATAATTTGATTAGTGTTATTAATCAAGCGGAATACCGCTTCTTTCGCCCCCTCCCCACCCCATCTCCCTCCCCTCCTCCTCCTTTTTGCCATTTTACTTCTGCTTTCCAACCATTCAAATGTTCGCTTCCCTTTTCCGCCTCCCCTTATCCATGAACTTGCACTTCACAGATGCCATGAAAGTGACAAAAGGCCTTACGCCTTCCCTTTTAAAAACACTGATTTACCACTTGTTTTTTTTCTCCCCTTTCACAACCCCACCCCCCACCCCCTCCTCAAAGAAAAAGCCCCCCCACTCTAAGCCCAGGACATAAATCAATTGAGATGAAAGTTCCATAATTGTGCTTGCTGGGAGGGATTTGAGCAAAATTGCGCTATGAATTTTTTAAAGGGAATTTTTACTAGCTGTTCCGTGAGACTTGGGCGGCGAAGGAAGGTGAGGCCATGAGGATTTATGGGCCTGGATTCTTCATTACTGAAGTAATTTTCCTGCAAATGATAGTGCAGCACCCTGGAGGGGGGAGCGCTGCCCGCCTGGGAGAGTACAAACCTGCTTAATCTCTTGTGGAGAGAGAGCAGCTCAGAGCATTAATATCATCTGTAAGGGACTAAGGCTCCATGTGTTCACATCTAAACCACAGTTAGTGTATTTGTGATCAATAGTAATTGATTGCTCAGATTCCTAAGAAGAGTAGCTATACAAGTTAATTTCATTAGAAAGCATAGTTTTGTTACCACTGCTCAGACACTCTGGGCTGTTCTGGGAGATGCTTTTATCCCACACTGTTCACAAAATATCCACTGTATGTTTTACTGTACTAATTGTTACAAAGTTTTGGAGGTACGCTTCTGTAGCTGTGCATGTGTACTGCAGCAGCCAATCAATGAACTGTGCTAAACATTCCATAGTCTAGGTCAACAAAAGGATGGAGACAAGGAACAATGTGGAATTTAAATAGAGACAAGGTCAGTTTAAGTGATACCTAATGCTTTCTCCTTTCTTCTTTCTGTGGTTGACACCCGACCATCTAAGTGGGTGTCTGTCCAGCCTCATGTTGATTTATAGTAGAATGTCTTTGCCAAGCTGTCATATTGTTTCTTTTGAAATGGTCGCCAGATTTCCCTTTACCTTTGGTCTCTCCTTCGTCCTCACTTTACCCGTCCTTAGTCCAATATGGCTGACGTTCAGTCTCCATCTCTTTAGGTGGAGCCAGCAATGGCCTTCCTCAGGGTTAGTGCGTCCACCACGCCAGCTCTCATTCTGTATCCTGCCTGCCGTCCACTCAATTTTACAGCTCAGTAGCTTGAGAAGCAGAGGGGGTAAATCTGCTGTTAGAAGGAGAGGGTGGATGGTTGGGTGGGGGGGTGACAAAATTATTGTGCACCCTATCACCAATGGAGGATCTTATTCCAGGCACACTAACAACCCCAGACAGTTAGTCACTTCTCACTAGGCCAGACCTGAGACTTACTTGAGGGTCAAAAAGAGGCAGGGTGTAGAGGACCCACTAGCATGGCTAAGCCCAGCAGTTACAGAAAGTGAGGGGAGAGAGAAATTTGGGATAAAATAGCTTTAGGTTCTGCTAAAACGGCTTCTTTTTAACTTTTATATGACAGTGAGATAGAAACAGGAGCAGTGCCATGATAGTTCTCTACAAAATGTCACAACACAAAATGTCTAACAGTTAATTATGTTGCTTATAAAAAACTTAGACGATGTGCTGTTGCCAGATTTCCATCCTAAAATCACATTTTCCCAGTATGAAACAAAGCAGTAAATATTAATAAATGTATATTTTAATC
Organism: Channa argus; assembly: GCF_033026475.1. NCBI lineage: Eukaryota > Metazoa > Chordata > Actinopteri > Anabantiformes > Channidae > Channa > Channa argus. Next base: position 21,854,289 of record NC_090207.1, read on the forward strand.
ACTTTTATAATCACTGTAATAATCTGATATTTTTTAGCATCCCCTCAGAACTTTCTTCAAGATAAACAAAAGACAGCAATGTCAGTAGTCATTTCCACCTCTTGATTGGTTTGTGGTAATTTGCAGCCAAAGATGAGCCCTGAAGCTTCAGTCACCACATGCTCCTGAACAAAAGTGAAGCATGACTAAGGTGGGTGGTGCATGAAAGATCAGGGAGTGGAAAGAGAGAAAAGTTTGTCCTGGGCCCTCTGCAGAGACACAGCGTGACCAATTGAGGTGAAGGGGATGAATGAGGCCATTCACTGGGCTTAATGAAAGAGCTCCTGCTGGGCCTCGAATGAGGGTGGGCCCATCTGCACCACATAGGCGTGCACAAACCAGTGACCTCGAAAATTACCCAGGAAGCACTTTGGGACAGTCACCCCAGCAACAGGCCGGGGTTCGCATGGTAACCAGGCGCTTCAATCAGTGCCTGGCAGCTTCTTAAACAGAGCAAAGTTTTTCTCTGTATTGAAAGAACTCAGTGTGAAATCAACTTTGAGGGATATCCCCCCACTTTTTTAAAGAAGGGAGCTGCCAATGATTATCCCATGTGAAAATGTCCAGGAGCTCTCACCATCTTTAAAAGGTGTGGGACGCTGCCCTCAGGACTTTTCTCTCAAGACACAAAGACCTGTTTGTCTTAAGTATGTATGTATATATGCTGACTGAGGGCGTAGGCAGTGCACGGTGTGGGTTAATTTGGTTCGGCGGATGTACAGCGTCAGGTTTAGGAAGCTGCGAAATAGATCCTGGATGAGAAGAGAGATTCCGTCAACATCCCTGGGGACTGGACATTAAGTTTACAAGCATCTTCAAGGATCTGGTTCATTGGCTTTTATCTGTGTTATTTGGTTTAATATATTCAGTCTTGATGAGCCAGAGGCATGTAGGTCATTGAAGTTCCATTCCTGTCTCCGTTCCCTTGCAGAACTTTTGACAGCATGAAATGACAATCCGCCCCTGCACGCATCACCCACGTCAAAAAGTAATGAGATTGTGCTGCTGGAAATATCACTACAAAGCATCAGGCCTGCACTCGGGTCTGACTGCACCTTCAAACAGAGCTGCCTGCCAGCTCGCCTGCCTCGCCTGCCTGCTGAAAAAGAAGCGAACAAAAACAATCAGAATCAGAGACAGAGAAACAGCAAGGGAAGCTCCCCACGCTGAGACAAACGAACACGCCAGGGCCTTTCATCCTGAGAGTGATTAGCCATCCGAAACGTTTTAAAGCCCCTCTTTGAGTGTGTTCCTCAAACGAAAGAGCTCCATTGAGGAGTGGTGGTGAGATGTTTCTCGCTGGGAAGCGCCAGTGATCTAGTCTCTAATTGTGGCGTCGCTGACAAGGCTGGTGTGGCTCGGAGCTTTTTAAGCGGGGCTTTTTGCTATGCTCTTGTTCCCTTCCTGTCAGATCCACAACCAAAGACACCACGGAACAAAAAGCCTCCTCAGATTCTGTTCTTACATCTATCTGCTCCTTGCTTTGTGCATAAATACAGGCCTAATTTAACACACTAATAGTCCCTGATTCTACTCTAATATCACCAAACCTACGATAGGGCCTGTAAATGCAAGGTGTGGTTACAGATATGTGACTTGATCTAAGAGGGATCTGGTCAGTGTATCTCTCATGTTCTGTCATATTTCATTGATCGAAGTCTCTCTCCTTCAGAGGAGATGCAAAGGTTCTGACACATTGGCACTACAATTAACTTTTGTCTGCAGTGAAGCTGGAACAAAGTCGTTTTCGAGGTTGTTGAGATGATTTGAGCAGAGCTGAGAATTTGGAATGGAAAACTTTTTAAATCTGCTCTTCAGAAGCCTGGTTGTCGAGGTTTTAGGAACTGAAAAGAGGCAGTTTGAAGAATCAAAGAATCAGCAACAGTGAGGGGGGGAAAGGGAGGAGTTGAATGGGGTAGAGAAGGGAGTAAAGCAGTGAAAACCTAGCTCATAAAAATCTGTATTATAACAACATTAATTGATGCTGCTGAGTGCCATATGTGACGCCATATGGAAAAGCTGCCCAAGAGGCCTGCTATAATAGACAGCCTGCAGTGGTGCACACAACTTGGCACATTTACAAACAAGGGACATCCCATTAATATCCTCGCAGACTGAGCCACAGACAGTGGGAGAGGGACTAAGAGGGTGTTGGGGGGGGCAAGAAAAATAAAGAGAGAAAGCCAAGTTTTGTTTTGTTACCATCTTTAGCCTCGTTATCCAAATCTCTTCTTTGACAGAATTAAGAGATTTTCTTCACGTGCATACCAGTATTCATTTACAATCTCAGCTCCTCTACTCCCCCGTTTTCTTAATTACAGTAATAAATGGCCCCCTCCCTTCTGGGTTGATCAGACCGCCCTCTGTCCGCCCAACTGTCACTCCCACCTCAGATGCCCAGCAGTCCTTTCATTAAACACACACACTCGCACACACTGATAAACACTTTAGCAGGTGAGGTGATTCATAACACCTTGAAAAAGGCGACATAAACGAGCTCTGTTTAACCTTTTCTGTGTCTAATCGCAGGGCAGCTGTTATTAACTTCTGCTGTCCATTATCCACTGTTTGGTTGCTTACAGCTACATCTATCTCCTACACTTCATTCTCTCTTATCATGTATTAATGTGGACCTCCAGCACAAAATGATGGTAGGTAGGAATTATTTGAAGTGGATGTTTTTGTCCTGTGGAACATTGTAGATGCTCTTTCTCATATGGTGTGATGGTGTCTGTCAGGGGATGCAGACAGACATGTGTCTACCTTTGCTCCCCCATACAGCCTGTATGTGCACACGTTCCTTTCACGCGAGGATCCTCTGACGAGCCCAGACCAAAGAGGGAGAAAGAGAGATTCCTATGTAACGGAGTTGTCAACCATTCTGTTGAGTTTCATAGAATGTGAGGTGAAACACGAATACCGTACAGCTGTTTCCTCCCTGACACAGAGGGAACCAGATGAAGAGCAAAAGAGAGAAAAGCTAGAAAGCGGGAGGAAGAGGGGGAGAGAGCTCTCTGTCTCTGATGTGCACTGATGTAGTTGCAGCTCTAGGTCAAACGCTGCCAGTGTTTTGTGTTCATCTTCGTCTCGTCTCCCCAGTGCTCCTCTAAATTATTCACAGCCTGAAGATGTGCAATGTGGCTGCCTCCCCCTTTCCTCTCTCCTCCTTCACTCCACGTCGCTCTCTGTCTCTTGTTCTGTTTTCCCATCCCTTACTTTGTCTCTGTCTCATGTGATGACTTGTTTCAGAGGCAATGAACAGAAGTTTCTCCTTGCAAGCTGGTTAATCTCCTACCCCCACCCTATCCCACATCCACTCATGTACCATCAACCACCTACCTTTCATCACTGACTCCATATCTGCCACTCCTCCTTTCATCCCTGCTTGTCCCTCACTTGCCTCTCCTGGCTGCCAGACTAGAGGCACTTATTTTTTAAGGTCGAGGCAGCCAGATGCTTGCATCCTGTCCTCTGTAGCTCTGCATCTCTCTACCTCACTCACTCTCTCTCTCTCGCTGCACTGAAACCACAATGTAGCAGTCAGATTAACAAGGTGTTTTTACCCTCTGTTTCTTTTCATTTTTCTTTCATCTCAAATAAATATCGATTTCCAGTCACTTTGCGCCCATTATATGTAGCTGAGAAAGGGATGTGTGCATCAACACCCTTAGGCTAATCTATGGTGCTAATTAACGATGTGTCCATCAGTTATTCCACCTTTAACTTACTGCCAGTGCTGTCAAGATGGGGAAAATGTAATTATTATGATATACTGTATACATTAAGCTAGACAGTCCACCCCCCCAAAGTATATAAAAAAATTTAAAAGGTGTGTGACATATAGATATATGTAATATATGTAATATATACCTATATACACAGATATTATATATTAAATAATATATAAATATAGCGTGTTGTATGTATAAATTGTGTTTCAATCATAGTTCATGATAGAAAGAAATTTCGATTTTCTACCCATGGTGAGGCACAGCGACATGCTCTGTGTCTGACAGCGGGAGCTTATAAACATTCTGCTTTTGTAACAGATTATTACTGTCATGTTAACTAGGAAAATGCAAGTATTAAATCCTGTTTGGACAGCAGGGGTTGGAGGATGAGGTGTGCCCCTCATGGCCACCTGAGTAGAGAGCAGAGTGGCGGGTTGAATCCTGTTCCAGTCGTTGACACAGGACGCCCATTTGTAATTCTGTTCCCTGCCCACAATAACGTTTGATCATTGCAGAGGGGGGACAGAAGGTACAGGGAGGGGAAGGGAGCTGAATCGTTTTCCCTCTCACTTCACTCCCCCTCCCTAAACCCCCTACCCACCCCTGTGCAATTGCTGTCACCCAGTATGAATGCCCCCTCTGGCCCAATGACAAGTCTAGCGTGAAACGCTTGGCTGCCCCCTGAAATTAGCAGTAGAGCCCCCCGGCGGCACATGCTTCTCATGACCAGCACACAGTGGGCTGCCGCCAGATTCTTTTCATTACGGCTGTGGTCTGCCAGCCCCCTGACTCTACCTCCTTCTGCCTGTTCCTCCATCTCACCCTCCCTCTCCTCGTCTTTCCCCCTGTGCGTCGGCCAGAGCTCAGTAAACAGCATCTGTAGTGCTCATCACATTACTGTCGTAGGGAAAAGAAGGAAGGAGGGAGCCAGGCTGTCTGTGGGTGTTGCTATGATTTTGGTGTATATAAGAATCTTTTTGTGTACATACAGTTTGATTTTGTGTGAATGTCTATAGTATGCATATGCATGCATATGTGCTGTGTGTACATGTCTGTGTGCTGGCCTGACAGGATTAGTGGGAGAGAGCTAGTAGTAGCAGTGCATAGAGTGAGAACGAGTGAGAAAGGAGGGGAGTAGCAGTACAGAGCGATGCCTGGAGGCTCAATCTGTTCCTCACTGAGCTACATCAGTGTTAGAGACGGCGGCTCGGGCCGCGGGGAAGCCTCCACTCGCTCCATCAAACTGTCAGGCAGCTAGCGGAGCTGCACAGGGAGACTCTCAGCTGCCCCCAGGGCCAGTTCAAGTCAACATCCCATTTCCTTGCCTCCTCGCCTAATTTCTCCTACGCCCCGACTTAAATTTCCAATGCCCAGTGTCTGCCGGTGCAGCACTGGGCCTGGGGCCATGTCAAAACACTGGGAGGTACTAACGGTTGTACATGCGTGTGTGTTCACTTCCGAAGCCCAGATAGTGAGCTGGCTACAGTCACACAGTCAGCAGAGATGAGAAGAAGCTGAAGGGAGCCTTTTGAAAGATGAGACGCAAAACAAAGCATAACTCAGTAGTTTTATTTTTTTTTCCTCTCTTACTCTTTTACCTGTGTCTCTATTTTTCTTCAACGAATACATTCATAACACAGTTGTGTATTCCCTGTCCCTTCGGGTTTCTGGCATTTTTCTTCTTTTTCTCTGAGCTGAATAAATGCTCCCTGTTCCCTCGTACATCTGCCATTACTTTCTGTTTTTCCCTCCCTAAACTACTCCAAGCATCACACCAGCAGCACAGCCAGCTGAGTCACTCCCTCGGAGAGTGCTGAAAGCAATGGATGAGGGATTTTTTTGTTGGAATGGACAAGGTGGTCCTTTAATTTACTGAACAAGGGGTACTGCTCCTCAAGCTTACCCCCACCACTCTCATCATCAATCTATCCATGCATGTCCTCCTCATCTTCCTCCTCAACCTCACCACATACTTTGCATGGAAGCGAAACTGAGAGCGGCCAGGTCTCAGTGTTGTTTACACGGACTCTGGGTAATGTTAAAATCTGCTTAGCTTGGACCCAGGTCAGGACTATATCTTTCCTCACTCTGGTTTGATTTACATGGCCCCTGCTGACTCTTCTCTTAAGTGTGTCAGCTCTGAACCAGAGACCTCTGTGTGTCTGGCTAATGCAAAGACCATTTCTCTGAGCTTGTCTTCTTCAATCCTCCTTCACTCTCACTCTCTCTCTGTTTTCTTTCAATGGGCCTCTGTGGAAGGAGCTTTTGCTGAATCTGTCTCTCTGTTTGCACAGCCAACTCCAAGGTCCCAAGCTCAAATATGGACTTACGTGCAAGCCTGTCTAGGCCTCTTCTGCTGGTCGATATCATTCCTACTCGGCAGAGCTTTTTCTCTCAATCTCATTCCCTCTGGAGCCTACATCTTCACCGAGATCAATAATTTCCTAATCCAGAGCTCCTAGGCTGACCCAGGGTAATCAGCTGACTTCCCATGCTGCCTGCTGGCTAGGTCAAGGGTCAAATGGCTGTATAGATTTGATCCTGTGATCAAATCACTTTGCTAGGTGGTGCTTTAAGATACAGCTTGTGGGGTCAAGAGCAATCACTTGATTTTTTTTTTTTTGTCTCCTCGTGGTTGTGACAGTTAAATGCAGTGGCGCTCTATGATCTGTGTAAACCCAAACAATAGAACTACACTGCCAATGAAGTTCCTGAAGATTTTTTCGTGCCTTTGCCCCAGTTACAGTGAACAGTTTTTTTATACGGCTATTTTCCAACTCATTTACATGCTTTCATACACGTAAGCACACACCCACAGCTTCTTTGTAGTGAATCATCGCTTTCCCAAGTTTGTTTTAGAGAGAGTGAGAACACTGTCGATAAACATGAAAGTTGAGCTGAAGTAAGGATTCAACCTACGCCACAAGGCCAAAGACACCTACAGATGTCATGCTGTTGTTTCAGGCCCAACAAGAGGTCCTCCCAGAGGACCCGTGGCTTTGCTTCCATGCCCCATCTGAGTGGCCATAGCACCTATGTCCCCGCACCTCATCCCAGCCTCGGCAGGAGGGAAATTGCAGGAGGAAATTGGTGTTGTTCCACCAGTACCTGACACTGTTTGGTCTCCAACTATCTAAATGGACCATTACCCACTCTGTGTGCTGTCACTCCGGGAGATCTGGGTTAGTCAGTACTTTCACCCTTACAATCAGATATATCTCAGTATATGTCTCGGGAGAGATATTTTTTGCTTGTCGGCATATTCACTCGAAGTACAAACGAAGTGAAGCAAATAATTAATGATGCAACACAATGTAAATATTTAAAGGAATCAACATACATAAGCATAGCTGTTCTCCAAGCAGAGTTGAATTCTGTTGGAGTGCCATCGATGGAAAACTGGGAAGTCAAATCAAGTCTTCACAAAATAATGTTATGGCCTGTGGCGTAGGTTGAATCCTTGCTTCAGCTCAACCTGGTATTGGCAAAATACTATATTGTATCTTCTCATTTTTCACTTTTATTTGTTTTATTTGTCGCTTCATTTTGAGAATGAAGTGACAGTGACACTTATATGCCAGCAGTTCTGGCAGCTCTTGTTTTGTTTTGTTTTTTCCTAGATTTCTACAGGGTTGAGATCAGTATTCAGGCAGACATCCGTTGATGTCGTGCCAGCATCAAGTTCCTCCTCTGTTCCTCTTTCTATCTCTGAGGCAGAATTCATGGCAGACTGTCCTCTGAGTGTGACAAGTGGAACTGTGTGATTAATTTGGCCAGTCATTTTAATGTGCTCCGGGATGCGCAACGCTTATTGTCTTCCCCTTGCACGTCTATCAGAATCTACCAGAGAAAATGTCCAGGAGAATCGAGACATCCCTCCCTCCCTATCACAGTTTTCCCTCTTGCTTCTCTCTCCTCAGCCCTGCCTCATTTCAGGGTTGAGCTACAGGGTCGTCATGGGGGCCAGCCCAGGTCGAGGCCTGGCTCCAGCCATGGCCACTGGCGGAATAAATCTCCTGTCTCTGAAGTGTTGAAAGCTGTGTAAATGTCAAATGCATCCGTCTGATGTGCTGGCTGAGGGGGGGGAGAGGTTGGAGAGTGGGTGGGAAGCAGGCGAGAGAGGGTTGTGGATGAGCTATCTGCTGAAGCTGGTCCCCTGTTACCCTTCGTAGCTGGCGGTTGCCAGGTGCAGATGTTGCTGCTTGCTCCCTGCCTCTGAAGAGCCAGCCAGTTTTTTTGTTTTTGTTTTTTGGGTTTGGTTTGGTTTGTTGGGTTTGTGAATGTCTATGAGAGACAAAAAACCACCAGGGGCTTGGCTCCTGTCAGGCAGCTTAGTGAGCAGCATATCTCACCGATTTTAACAATGTCCCCTCTGACCACCAGACATGCTGTTTAGGGAGGCTGTCTTTGAGGTTGTGGTTTTTGCATTTTCACTGTTTGGTTTTCTTGTATACTTTTGCTTAAAATCTTTTCCCGTGCTGATATTTGAAGAAGCATAGGGTGCTAAATGACATGGTTCTATTCTCACAGTGACACACTCACAAACATGACGCCAATTTTACTTTCATAGGTTCATTGTATTCCTTCCTTTGACTCAACAAAGTGTAATAGCCCAACAGGGCAATCACATACGGTACTGACAAAAACTGCTCTAGCAATACTTCCACCCGGCCATCCCTTCATCTCTATAGCATCCCCCCGCCTGTTCTTACTGTTGTTTTGTTCCCCCTTTCCACCTGCTTCTCTCTCCCCTGCTGTGCTGCCCGTCTCTCTGTCTCTGTCTGAGGCATAGCTAGTATTCCTCTTTACACTCTGCAGCAGTGCGTGCTTCTTGTGAAAGGATAAGCGCCACGCTGTGCTCTTTTGATATTATTTTTCCTCCTCGTCAGCTTCAGCCTATCGAGGCCTCATCTCTAGTGTCGTGGCTGCTGCCGCAAGAACAAGACCAAGCGTGCGCCCAGGGAATAGGCCGATACAGTTGTTCATCACCTAGGGTTTAAACTCGTCCCCAGTAATAGAAAGTAACTCACAGCCGCTGTGAGATGGAAGTCATCCGTTCAGCTGCATGCTAAGAATACATTTCCAACAGTGACACACTGGTAGGGCAAATTGGAGATTGGATCCATTTTTCTTTTCTTTATTGTGATTCATAGATGGATCAAGATGGAGAGCAACAATGGTTTGAATTTGATTTCTTACTGGTAAAATGCCAGAGTGGTGACGGAAGAAATGGATGGTGATTACAGGTTGTGATCTGCCCCTAACAATAGTATAGAAATGCCTGACAATTAATTCGTCCGGAATCCACAGTCTGAATGGAGAGTTGATTGACAAGAAGACTAAGCTACTTTCTCTTCTTAATGCTCTGCACTCTGTAATGAAGGTCTTTTGACAAGCGAAAGCCCAGAAATTAGGGTTTGCAAACACTCCCCAAGAAAAAAGGGGACATATTGCCTGGAAATGTGGCCAGTATTTCTAATTTTTAATTCCAAGTGGAGAGTGGAGAGTTTAATTTTCTCATTTATAATAATAATGATGGTGATTAGTTATTATTATTGTTTTATTATTTATTATTATTATTATTGTTGTTGTTGTAAATGTACACTATTGACATTTTCCACATGTTTTTGCTTGATGCTCCCATACAGACTCTTGCATGAAATGCATCCATCTCGTCAGTAGGTGGAAAGCCTCATATTAAACATATTATCGGAAATAATATGTTCTTTGCTTTTGCTCTTTGTCTTGTCTTGTCTTGAACACTTCCTAAAAACAAAAGAAGCTCAGACACTGAGTTATTTTGCAGACACATTCAAATATAACAATAAACCCTCCTAAAGGGTTGGGTCATCATCATCTTTATCCAGCTTTTTGCCAGCGAGGACTCCTGCTGTATCCCTTGTCTTTGCAGAGTATGATGAACCACAGGGCATGGAAAGTCCCCCCTCTGCTCTCCTCTCCTGAGAGATCTTGGCCACTGAGCCCTTGCACTGATTACTCTCGTTACTTAATTATACATTTGGACCCACCACATTCACAACAAAAGGGCCTCCACTGACCCAGCTCCCTCCTCATTGCGACCGGCTCTGAAAGGCAGTCAAACAAAATAAAGAGGGTCCACTTAAATATGTTGCCACAGGGACTTAAATGACAGATTGAAAGCAGTTTTTCACTAGGGGCCCTCTCCCTCTCTATATGGCTCTTCGCTTGAATTGCTTAGCCCCCTCACGCATCCTGCTGTGAGGTCCAGTGGGGCTGACCACTCCTGTTTTTATAATGTCACTACCTATTGTCTCAGGAGAGAGAGAGTTATCAGCCAAGAGTAGTTAGTGACATATGTAAGAAATAAAATTCTTTTGGGTTGGACTTAAGTTAAGGAATGTGGTGATATTTGTGACAAGATGACGTGGTTTAAATAATAAAGAAGTCTAGCAAGCACCGCAAGCCAGGGTTATTGACTTTACTTTAACTTCACACATTCTTTCAGACTAAAGGTGAATATAATTTTCTATATTAGTCTGAGTCTATTCATTTTTGATTTTTTGATGAAAAAGACTTCTCTGCTTGTGAACATGTCAGGATTGAATGGCTGTGGCCCTCGGTATCTACAGCATTCACATCATCTGTTTGTCAGTTACAAGGTCTGACTTTTTTCTCTTTGTGTGTGTGTATGTGTGTTATTTTATTTATTTATTTATTTATTTATTTGAAGCTGCACATCTTCTTAAGATAGTTGAGCCTGATCAACTGTGTATTTTAATGGTGCAATTACTTACAAAATTTGAAGTGTTGAAGAAGAAAAACCATTTCCCTTCTTGACTGAATAGAAGGTGATTTGGCCTTTGGCCGTGCTAGACAAGGCATATTTCAGAATAAAACTTTTCTTATTATTTAGTTCCTTTATCCCTTTGGAAGTCTGACATACAAATTACAGACTGGTTTGTCACAAGGCGGATTTGAAATACCACACTTAATAGGTACTGTGTTTGAGTATTCAGAGAGCCCAAGCGCTCTCCGTCCTTGAGATACTATCGTCCAATTTTAAAGCACACTTAAAAGGCTAAATGACAAGCTGCACCTGAATGCAAAGTCATTGAACAGGCTTTTCATTATAGAAACCAGTGTATAGTATTATTCGTTTTTTCTTTTGTAGATTTACAGCATTGAATTTGCAACAGAAACACCAGGATGACGTTCCATGCGGCTGTGCTGCTTTTGAAACTTGAAAAACTCTCTTAGACTACCACGCTCTCCTTTCCCTCATCATCCTCTGCTATTTGCACTGAAAGCTGTCAGTGAATGAGAGGATGCACACAAAAATAACATCTGCACTGATTATGAGCTACTAGGGGGAACCAAATGAATAATTCCTTATATTCTGTGTGTCTGTCTCTTTTCTGTTACAGTGTGACAGCGAGAGCGACATTGATGACAAGGTAAGACTGCTTTTCCTGTGTTTATTCACCCACCACATGAAGTGGTTGTGAAGAGTTGTGAATAACAAATTGGAGTTCTCAACTAAAGGAGGGAGATGGTTCTAGCGTGCTGTTTTTGTGCTGTTTAGTGACCACTGCTTCTCCCACCACTGGTGATCATTTGCATTGTATAGAGCAAAAAAAAGTGACAAGGAAAATGCTGTATAGGGAGAACTTGTTTTTCAGCGTCAGTCTTCTGTTTTGCAGTGAAAAAATATGGTTATGATCATTTTTCATTGAATAGTTCTTAAATATTGCTTTTAGCTTAGATCATAGTGTGTGTATGTGCGTGCGTGCATGTGTGTATGCGTGCTTGTGTGTGGATGTGCGTGCGTGTATGTGTGTGTGTGAGAGAGAGAGAGAGACATAGGGAAGCTTTACTGTATTTACCTTATCGCATTTGCCATCTATTTGCCTGTTCCTCTAATATACTAGATAGCAGTATCATAACTCCATGCCTATTATGTAATCATTTTTGTTTTGCCTGTTTCAGTCACAGCCGTATTTAATTTTTTATTTAATTTTTTTTAATGAAAGTGTAACAGACAAGATTGTTTAGTCAGATGAATAAAAATGTTTCACGAGCTGTTGTTATTCCCTAACCTAATCAGATCTGGCAACCAGAAATGACAGCTGCTCAAAGCTGTGGATTCCATTGTTTCTGAGGTGAAGCAATGAAGACTTGGCTACATTCTAAACAATGTAAAAACATGTGAAACTGGAGCTAGCATTGTCCACATCTTGGTATGTTTTTAAAATGTCATACTGTTTTAGGAGTAATGTCATCAAGTGTGTGACAATTTGACAGATGTAGTGTATCTGTTTCACTTCTGCGTGTTTGTTTATCGCAGACTTGGCGGTTGTTGGCTGATGGCAGCCACCTGGTTACAAGATGAAACGCCTTTGGGGAGCCTTACGCATCCTAATTCCTCCACAGTTTAGCAATTACTCCCTGGTAAATGAATGAGATAGCATGCCTAATCTCCTGTAAGCTTAGCTCCCAGTTCTGTGGAAATGTCTGCAGCTCTCCCTATAAATAATACATTGATAGCAGGCCCAATTTGCATTAACTGTAGCCAGGCAAGTCAATAGGCTTTTATCTCTTCACTGAAGCGAGAAGAAACCGAGGGCGCTAGCTAGTTGACACGACAGAGAGACGTAGCAGGCCTGTCAGTCTCCATACGGCTGCCTGGCATCACTGTGGGGGGTAGAGGGAAGTAAAGTAGGAGGGAAGCTCTCGGAGTGTTTCCATTTTCAGGGTTTTGTTTTCCTTCCTGCTCCATCAGTTACTTGAGACTTGTGATAGTTCTATATACTGTCACATATTCTGACATTTAATATGGAAAAGTTTGATACAACAATACTAAACAACACTACCAAAAGAAACAGGAGAGGATAAACAAGCATCGCTTGCTTTGGTGGTTTTGTAGAAACTCAGCGGTGTTGCTATGTTGTTGTTTAGGTGTCAGCGTCTGTCTGTTCAGTAAAACGGCTCCATATTTGGCATTTGGCACCAGTTATATTATCAAGTTTAGGTGGACTGGGATAGAGTTCAAGACGTGGTGGACTGTTAGACATTGCTGCCAAGTTTTCAAATGTTTGTTGAACACTATACGTGATAATAAACAGTCCACTGACAGAGCCTGTTTAGAGCTTTCTGTTCTTGTACACTAATGTCATCTTTTTAATGTCACTTTTATTACAAGTAAATGTGCACTGACAAGACATTGAGTAGTTTGAAAAAGTCTGTCAATATTTTCTAAACCGTACCCATTAATGTGAACCCCAAAACCTAAGCAGTGAAATTATTCCTTAATTGAAAACCATAATCATTAACAACAAAGTAGTAGCTACTGAGACATGCAGACCATTTCCCTGGCTTCAGTGCTGATTTACTGGTGATTAATTAGTCTTAGATCCTGTACCTGCTTTTTCATGTGTGTTCAAGCTTTGGTTTCAGTTCTTAGTTTCTATTCTCAGTTCTAACTAAAGCGCTAACTCTTGGTCTTGACTCTTTCTGGGGGCTGCTTGGTGCTTAAAGGAAGAATGACCTGCTTTAGAATTCATAAGAATCTGGGTGTTATTTTTACAAATAAGCAGGGCACCCAGTAAACCCAGCAATAGACTAGTAGTCGGATATCAACAATGTGTAAGCAACATCTCTCTGCAAGAAAGAGCTAATAAAGAAGAGGTCAGGGGGGATAGGTGGGTAATAAAACTTGGGACTTTAAAACAAGAGACACCGTTTTGGTTCCTGTTTCCAACTGTCAGCCAGCCGACACCAGTAAATCCATCCCCTAAAAGCGGCAAATAGGCCGACAGTATTTCTTTTTCAAATACCGTTGCAGTGGGTGTTGTGCCTCACCCAAAATAACGGTCCATCAACAAAGATAATCTGAATGTCCTGTTCAATGTGCTCATTATCTAAGCAAGAGGTAAATATTTATCATTCTTCTAATGATGTTAGGACTCTGCTCTTAGAAGCCGAGATATTAAACAAAGATAACCTTTAATTTGCAGCCAACAAGTTTGACTGTTTTGGAATCTTTGAACATGTATTTGCCAAGAGTGCACGAAGAAAAGAACATCTGGATAAGGGCTAAAGCAGCACTGACCTTTTCATTTCCTCAGAAACACACATTACCATAATCAAGGTGAGAGAGAGCTGTGAATTATCCATATCAAATTGCTGAAGACAGAAGAACACTGGGGAAAAATACACTGACAGGCCATCACAGCAAGTAGAAAAAAAAGATGGTGTAAAAACTGGGTTCCACGAGGAAAAAGACAAACACTGTCATTTGTAATTGCCCGCACTCAGGATAACTCGACAGCGATAATTTTCTGCAACGTTTTGCTGAAACAGGTGCCAGCTCTATCCGTATCTCTCCAATGAAAACAAAGACTCCTTTCACATCAGATTACCAGCCACCTGAACACCCACATTGTCAGGATTTTACAGATTAACTTAATTAGAATATTGCTTCCAGGTGTGCCCCCAGGGTGCAATCAGTTACACTGTATTTGAATAAAACTGACGAGTTGCCGCTACAGCAAAGTCAGTTTAGATTGCTGCACCTTGAGAAGCTGGGTCGTATGAAAGCAATGCTCGAGATGGCATGCAGTGATGTGTTTCCAGAATGTGTCAGACTCGAATTCTTCGGAGATTGCCAGGTCACCTCAAGTTCAGCGCAAGGCTGCTGTGAAGGGGATTTTTATGTAGATTGGCCCAGCCACGAAGACGCAAGCAATCCAAATCTTTGGAGTATTGTGTTCTCCTCACTGGCATTTCTACTTGGGAGGTCTGTCGTCCGACGGCAGATATTACATGATGTTTGACAATGAGAAGTATTCAGTCTTTTTTTATACAAGGAAAAATAACAGCCTTGACCTTGAGTGTCCTCCTTTTCCTTTGACTAGGGACAAAGTATGGAGAATAATGTTACTGTTATTAAAACAACAGTTGGTGTCTTTGCACATAGCCGGGCTAAATATGATATAAAGGCACTGAGCACAGTGAACACATGTAGGAAGTATGGGTTTTCAGATCAGGAAATATGTTGGTTGGTGTTGAATGAAATGTTTTAGTTTCTCTGTTTGACTTTCAGGTGATTCACATGCGCTTACATGCCCCAAAATACGTTAGAGGTTTAGTGCATTGCATATGTGCTGAAGTCGCTTGTGAATTAGTGACGTGTTTTATTAAACTTCACAAGGACAAAGTTTGCTGTGACTGTAAATGATATGGTTTAGCTAACATACATCCTAGTAGTGTTTTTTGTTTTTGACAATGTAAATGTGCTTTTTTTGGGTAATTACACAGCATCACCATTAGCTGATTAAAAATTTGTTAATCATTATAAATATAACATTCATCTTCTTATTCATAGTCTTTTCAGCTACTCGAAATGTTGAGAGTCTATTTCCACCCCTCCCTGCTCCACCTGTAATATATCAACCAACAAATCCTGTCAACCTCTGACATGTCTGAGATACTCAAGTCAAGATGGTCATTTTCTTTCATTGGAGAGGCAGAGAAAGAAATAGAGTGGAATTTATCCCTTCTCACTTTGTTCATGCACTCTCCTGAAGTGTCATCCTATCTCCATTAGGCCCCACTTTGCCATCCTCGCCGGCTCCTCCAATTTCCTCTGTATTCTTTCTCCTGTGCAAATAATACAGTCGCTGTCTGTCTGTGTGCAAAATGTGAGCGTGAGCCACCTATATTCCCTGCAGCCCTTAACACGGCGGCCTAGTGTCAGGGGCGTTACCACCGCTGCATGACCGTAGCCACAGTGGAGGACACCCAGGTCGGCTAATTCTATTTGGTCCTATTTGCCGAGCAGTCACTCAGCAGAAAGTCTATCTGTCTCCGGGGGAGTCTCCAAGGACCATCACCACATCCTGTCTATGAGCTCTTTTATGGCTCTGGTGTACTCATCTGCCAGGGCAGTGCACAGGCTCTGATTGACACATTAATTCCTCCTCTACCCCCTTATCTTCCCGCTGTGTGCAGAATGAATGCTGTATCACTGCTTCGGAGCATCTCCACCAGCTTATCAGTAATGGCTCGTCAGCTAGTGGTATCCTCCCAGCTGATGTATTGGGTAGGGGAGGGGTGTACACCCTGTTAAACTAGCAGCACCCACAAAAAACAAGCACGCTGTGGGGATTTAAGCATATCCATTAACACTGCCATCATTCCCGGGTCAATTTCTCCCTTTATATCTTTCCTTATATCTTATCCTTTCTTTATTTACTATCTGCTGTCTTATCTGTCATTAATAGTGTTCCTACCTTTTCTCCTCTGTCGCCATCTTGGAAAAGGAAAAAAGGCAATAGTAATATATATTCATGTAGGTATGTCCCCCATCTTACCCCTCCCCAACCCCTGCTGTTTTGCAAGACCCAGATTGGTCTCTGAGAGTCGTCATATTCAATAACAAACAGCCCACCCACCAGGCCTCTGACAACCTTAACGTTTTTTTACGGATGGGAAAAATGGAAAGGCTTAATGTTTCGACACAAGTGATCATCCGTCCTCATCTCTTTAATGAAATTAGATTAAGTGCACCTGGGAAAGAGCTGAGAAAGCAGAATGCCTCGCCACCTTCTTTAATCTAAAACCAATTTGCCAGTAATATTCCTTTCCCCCCAGCTTGGGATTCGCCGGCCCTGATTCAAAATGGAGGAGGAACGAGATGAGACCAGAGCTGACTGGTTGCATTCAGCTCCCCACAGGCACTGTGAAATTAGAACTGACACCGGCAACACAGGCCTTAATATGGAGATGTCATTTTTCTCCTCTTGCTTTTGTCTTTCTCTCTCCCCCCCTCTTTTGCTCTTTCTTTTTTTCCCCTCTTACTCAGTTACTTCCTCTATTCACCGAGGTTTTCACTTTCTGACTAAGCCTGAAAGCAAAACTAAACAGAAGAGTGGGGAAAATACAAAGAAACGGCATACCACTTAAAAGATTAAACGCCCAACCCCTCCACCCCTCACGCCATTTTGGTCATGTTTGAATTTTAAGGTTTAAGATTAGAGTCGTGCTTTAATCAACCTTTGGAAGAAAATTATTACTTCTAGCTTTGTACGTTGGCCAGGAATAAACATTTTTTCTGCAGGCGGTCTCGTGATGTTCCAATAAACCTGGAAACATTTATCTCTTTAATTTATATTGAGCTGTTTGCAACACACTTTTATTTCTAGTTAGCTCCAAATCATGTGTGCTCTGCAGGATTTTTTATTTATTTTATTTCGTGGTCATGAAGCAATACATCTGTTGTACATTTTAGCACAAGTATGCAGCGACATTTCAGCACATTTGGATTTGTCTCTGAAGTGAAGAAGGACGCTCTTACTCTTACCGATATCTGATGTGTGTGCGTTTGTGTACAAGCCTCAAGGGAAGTGAGTGTAAGGACACGCTCAGCGGTGAAACCAAGCCCCAGTGCATGTTGGGAAGAAGAGGCGTGATGACAGAGAAAGACTTGGAGCGTCTGCAGGGCCAGCCAGCAGACTCACCCATCTGACATGAGCGAAGATGTCTTGTCACTAGCAATGCATGTCACCCAGCAATGCCGGGACAGTCAACACGGCCGTGGCGTCATTGATGTGGCACCCAGTAGCCTGGTCCAGAATCTCTCTTAAAGGTTAGCGCTGATGCTGGCATGGCAGATGAAAATAAAAGCGTTGTGGCAAGCAAAACCACCTCAGCCTCTCCTAACACTGGAGGTGTGAAAACATAACATGGCATCAAGACTGTAATCTTCTTTCACTTAATGCCGCCTCTCAGTAAAGCTGTTTGTGTTGGCACAGGCTGTTAATAGAACAAATACTTGTCCCTTTGTTCTTTCAAAATCATACACCCTGTCCTTCTGTCTTTGAAACACCAGTGCTCTGCTAACTCTTTGAGAAAATCCTGCCACCACTCAGGAATGTTCAACAGCTTGTGATCATTGTTATTGAGCGAGTTATTGTTGCCCCAATGAACACCAGGATTTGATGTGTGTGTTTTGCCCCCATCTTCAACCAGATCCATTTTTAGAGATGGTTTTCCTCAAACACTGTTTTTCCCACCTGAGGGCCCTAGTTCTGTAATAAGAGAGTTTTCAGCACCGGCCAGGTGAAATGCTCGATTGCACAATTTTCTGCTAGAGATCTCGTCAGTTCAATGATACGGTGATAGAGAAAGCATGGCATGGCCGTATCAAACAAGACAGGTTGTGAGGTATTACAGCAGCTGGGGTGCCACATTACATCTAATTCATACTAGATGTGTTTGTGGAATATTTTTTGTACTTGAAAGAAGAATTGCAACTACATTATGTAGTTTTTGATGGCACTGCTGTCAAGATTTCTTGTAATCCGAAAAAAAAGTAAGCATAAAAGTGCATTTGTCACTTTTTGCACTCTGAACATAGGATTAACATCATCTACCGTTCAAACTAAGTAGATTACATAACATAATAAGAAACATGACACATATACACATGTAACCAATAGCCTGGGGAATATTCTCCATGCAGTTGTGTGACAAAGTTAAACAGGTATCTAAAATGACCAACCCTGTGCTCAGTGTGTGTCCACTGTGCTCCAAAGCAGCAGGGCACAGCACTCATTCTTTTTCAAGTGGCCTGTGTTTGAATAACAATCCGGGCACTATATACTTTTTTCCACATGAGTAATAAAAGTTAAATTGACTCCATATTCGGTTTCATGTTCTGTGGAAAGAGGGGGGAAAAGAGACACAAATGTTTTTTGTGTACGTGGATGTAAGATTTGAGTGTTTCTGATCGTGCATAAACATAATGCCTAAGTGGGTTTTTATTCAATAAACATGGTTGGACTGTAATTACTTACACATTTCTTCTGGCTGAAAATTTAAGACAGACTTTGTGTGAGTTTAGAGCTGGCACACCAAGAGCCATGTCTATCCCAGCCTTGGCTTGTCTGCACAAGACTTCCTAATGCAAGAGGACTTGCTTTTCCTCCACAACAAATGGCATATGCAGTAAGGGATAAATATAGAATTCCCTGTTGTTATTAGGAATCAGTACCATCGGGGATAATGTTTCCCAAAGAATTTTGCCTTCTCTTTGGATTGGAATACATTGGTAAATGGAGTTTAGGTCCACTGTGGCTGCAACAAGAATGTTTGGAGAGCTAGTCATGTAATCATGAAGTCATGGGACAGTTTTATTTCTTGAGGCTTTGTATTATGTCCCCATTTAGTAAAAATGTACTCAGAAAACTACTAAAGCCAGGTTTCATTTGGGAGAGATCATACACAGTCTTTCTAGTGGTCATGACAAACAATAAAGGAAGTCAGCACTGATTCTGAGCCTCTCTTCCACTTACTGAAAGAAGTATATTCCATCTTCTTTGGCTAACCACTTGAACATCTCCAAGTCAATCTAAACACTCGGATGCCTGTGGATGGGCTTGCCGACTGCCAGACCTCAAGCCCTACAGGCCCTCACGTCACTCGGGCTCTGGAGGGAACTTTCCATGGGCGAATGTGTATGTGATGTGGAAAGCCGAGAACCCTGGAGAGCGTGCTGAGATCAGGCCCAAACACACACAGGGGCCAGCTGCCTTCAATTAAGCCAGAAACCCCAGCCTCTGCAGTCCCTTATGCACAAGACCAGCCTGCTTTGATCTGCACTAGCCAGGGGAAAAGGTAAAGACTTGAAAGATTACAGGCCAAAAAAAAAAAAATAATTGTATCAAAGAGTACTCCATAAAAGTTAGTGGGGGGTTTTTAGGCTCAGGGGGCAGCGGAAAGCGAGTATTACAGATAGCTGTCGCTCATGTTCATTTGCTAATAATTTTCCCTCCGTCTTTTCAGTGTGCTTTAATTAGTCGACACACCTGGCCTCTCTTCGAAGTTAACTGTGCAACTTTCTCTGCAGCTTTAGTTTTTATGAGCACTAAAGATCAGTCCTGAGTCATGCAGGGCACATTGGCATAACGGAGCATGATATGGCTGTCAGTTTTACCCTGACATGCTGTATAGCAGCTCTTGAATCTGTATGCAGTTTGAAGCCACAGAAGGAGACCAACATTAAAACTGTCCCCCTGCCAAGCAGCACAGACACAGGCGGCATGGGCATCCATTAAATTAATTTGACTTCATTAGTGCAGACCTGCTAGGCCTGGTGTGCCCACAGGGATGCCAGGGGGTGGGAGGTAGGGTAGTGGTGGTGGTTGAGTGGCATCAGCCGCTGTGCTCTGAGGAGAGCGAACACATGGCTCTGACAGGCGGAATATGGCCCCAGTTCTTACTCCGGGATGGCTGCCAAACAAAGGCAACATGCGTCACTGGCTTTAGGGGAGCTCAATCAACACCCGGTCGGAGCATTAACGCCATGCAACTGCACCACATCAGCGAGGAGGTTGCGGGTCGCTGGGCAGCCTGGAAGTCATGCATGTGCACACAGTGAATGTGGCAGCGTGATATGATACAGAGGCACTGCCAACAGGTTGACCCTCTGCCATCACCTGTGTGTCTGCTGCCAAAAGCGCTAATGTTATTAGATTATAATGGCTCATGTTTATCTCTTATTAGTGACTTACAGCAATAATGTATGTCACAATATTTTTTGTTAATATATGTTGTGTTTAGCTTTGGGATGCTAAGTGCTAGGCGATAGTTCCATGCTTACATGGAGTATCACATAGAGTAATACACTGATGCTTTATTGTACTCGTCTGGTGTTTAACAGCAGGTCTGAAAAAGCAGTGCATTGCGCTGACAGAACTTCACTTGAACATAATAATGAACATATTAATAGATAAAGTAGCCCCACTCCTAAAGGGGGTTTTCTTCTTCAGCATATGGACTAAGCATTGAAAGCAATCTTTTATCTTTTGCTGGATTTTTTTCCCAGTCTAGTTGGGAGGGGTCAGATTAAGAGGCTTGGCTTGTTTATTACACTTTCTTTTTATAGCTTTTAAGATGGCTTTTTGTAATATTTTGCATAGTCCATAATTCTTAGGGCATCGTAAAGCTTGCACTGGATTCAGACAACCTATCGAGGGTTGATAAACTAATCTGTTATTCAACAGCAATACTTGTAAAGTTTGGTTTTGTCGTGACTGATGACAAAGGGCTGTCTGTCTGTTCGTAACATACTACTTATGGACCAAGCATCAAAATGGACAAGTAGTATTGTTTTTATTTCATTTATTATTTTTATTACATTTATGTTTACTCCTCTAGGTGTGTTTTTTTCTTACTTATTGATCAGTGGTTTGTACTGGTACTTGTTAATGTCTTGGTTTGGTGATGTTTTTTCCTTTCTTTTCTACTTTTGACGTGGAGAGCAGCTGTAACGAGGCAACACAATTTCCCAATGGGATCAATAAGTTGTTTGAATGTTGAATCTTATCTTATCATATATAAATCATATACCTAAAATACGATATGGTTTACTTAGTGGCAAAACGTTGTAGTTTCTCGAATACTATAGTTTTAATAACTAAGTTGTAATAACACTACATGCGTTAGCAAAAATATATATTTTTGTAATGGATCATAATGCAACAGGTGAAGCAGCCTCACACCAATATAAAAATTTTAAACATTTAAATTCATCGGCCTATCCCTTTAAGATGGTGGATGTTTTCTCTGTTTACTTAGCTATGTTAACGCTAACAGTTTATTTGGTGAGACTACATGCTTTGCTTAACAGCACTTCTCACCTGCAACCTTTCAAGCCTGCTTCTATAACCTCTAGGCAACCTCTGCCAGGTTGTGGAGCTGACCCGAGCTCTGCTGAGAGTGCTGCACCTGATAAATACAGAAGTGTAGAAATAAATAAATAATGGAAGGCATTAAGTCCAGATAGGACTGGAAGGTAGCCTGAGGGTGGTAAGTGTTCTGTCTGACAGCAGCGAACACTTTGATCAGAGGGCCCCGTCTGAAGATCGCTTCCACATCTGCACACGGGGAACGAGCTGTAAACTGCCAAGAAGCATTTTAATGACAGTTGGATTATAAAATGAAAGAGGGCTCCAGATGGCAGGCAGTGCAGCGGCTGCGGTTCGGGGGGAGACTGTTTAAACTGCTTTTTTTATTGATAAAATATGGGGTGAAAAATTGTGCAGGGCTTATTAGGCATCCCGCTGTGATGTTGCTCAGCTGGCCAAGCTGTTCACTGTGGCCCCCATCCAAACATGCCTCCATAAATTTTTAGCAGTACCTTTAAATCTGTAAGATCCCTGCTTGTTAAGTTCACCATGGCTCCCCCAAGCCCCCCACACCATATTTGTCCTTTGAAAGACTTGGTTGTGCCCTTTTTTTAAGACCGACTGGATAAAAGCAATGTCAGTAGCTTAACATGGACTGTGAAAGGGGGGGGTTTCCCCCACATGGCGTGCTCATTATCGTACACCGAGAACCAGAGTTTAGCCCTTAAACAACTTAATTCCTGCATGATTTCATTAGCTTTGCTCTCCTTGTGATAAAATGAGACTGGCCTTATTAATTCAAGACATGGTGGTTGTGCTTTCCACGTACATCCACAGGGGCCTGTTTAAGGCAGAAATGGCCATGTGGGCATTAACTAGTTGCAATAGTGGCCAGAAGGGGAAAAGAGTTGGACTTGACTAATAAGTTAAAACTCAATATTATAATAATCTACATCATAATATACTGTTATAGGAGCATATTTTAAAAAAAGCGGGGTCATTTAGGCCCACTAGTGAAGTTGTGAAAAGAAAAGGATGTGTTCAGTAATGAACTCCCTTTCAAAGGTGACATTGTGGCTTTATGCTGGATAGAAGTCATGATGATTCATTTGGGAACAGTGCCTGATAATTACATTTTTATGTGATTTACAGCGATGTTGGTTAAATCAGATTGTCACCCTTTAAATATGTGTCTCCCAGTTAATATTATACCCTACACTAAATTGGTCTCCTTCACATCTTTGATCTGGAGCTCAAATTGAATTTGCTTGAAATGTGAATAGACCTGAATCAAAAGCTGGGAAAAATTCATGGTCTCAATAAAAGGGATCAGTGAAAGCCATCGTAACTCCATCAGAATCCATGCATGTCACACGTATGCTTTTCTCTCCAGAGAGTGAGCTGAGATATGTTGTTAGCCATGCTCACACTGCTAATTTAAAATCCATTTAAGCCGATGGGGTGGTTGTCTAAAACACGGTCATGATGGCCTTGCAAAAATGAGTGCTTGTATTTTTTTTTCCTACCTTCAGAAAACAGGCAGCCCCAATTTATATTCCATAAGTACCACTTCAAGGCCAATCTGCCGCGCCCCCATTTCACCCTCGCGCCCACCCGCAGCATCAAAGACAATTACTGTCGACATCACATCAAATTACAACTGTTGGTTTGCTTGTTTGTCTCGTTATGTAGCTTGAAAACTGCCATCTCCCACCCAGGGAAGGTCCCCTCCCATCTGCTCTGCTCCCTTTGCCCACCTTTATAGGCCTACGCATGCACACGCACCCATCCCCCTTCCAACACAGAAAAGGATAAGATACAGGGAGCCGACAGCCTAATAGAGTAATTTGTAATTGCGAAATGAAAAAAGCTGAGTTGCTGGATGTGTTAATATTTGACAGAGAGTGGCAGCTCTGAGCCGGACCATGACACTTCAACCACAAATCTCTCGCTCCCTCCTCCTCCTTCTTCTCTCTCTCTCCCTCCCTCTCTTTCAAATGCTTCCACTCCGTGGAGAATAGTCAGAAGTAGGTGATGGGAGAGATGCTTTCGGCACATTCTGCTGCTCAAAGCGCCTGGCTCTGTCATATGCCTTTTCTTTCCTCTCCACACAACCCCCCTCATTTCCCTAGCTTCCCTCCCCCTGTACCTTCGCATGGATCCCATAGGATGGAATAGGAAGAGTATCTCACAGCATTCAGATGCGTTTGAAGTGCAGGACAGATGGGGGGCCCGCGGGACTGTAAAAAATGAATCAAGCCTAGTAATAGGAGAGATGTTTTGAATCCTCTCCCCCATAAGTTATTTATCAGGGGCCCTTAGTGGTGGAGGAAGACTTCAGAGTGCTCCCTTAATGTAGCATCTGATGACTAGTAGGGGGGCTGTTCCAGGAAGTACTGCTGTAAAACAGGAGGGGAACATTAGCAGGGAAGTCTCCCAGGGCCCGGGCAAAGGAGAGAAACAACACACAGGGCGGCTCTTTCCCGCATGCAACACAGGCCAGAGAAGAGAGGCGTACAAAATGATGTCCCAGAGTCTCCCAGCAGTCAGTGATATCACACGAGGTGCAGTGCAAGACGTTCTGTACTATGATTCCCACCAGGTTAAGCCTGTTTGAGTAGACAAGGTACTTCAAATAGGTATGAAAATAAATAATAGAGAGCAGGATCCAGTGAACAGAAGGCAGGTACCACTGCTCACTTCAGTAGTTGTTCACAAATTAGTTTTAGAAAATTAACAAATGGCAGAGGTGGACTGTATTTTTTGTACAATTATGTGGAGAATGTGTATAATTATCAATCTCCGCTACATCTGCAACATACTTTTTTTTAATTATCTCCTCTATTGTGAAATTTGTAAAGACATTACAAGCAAGAACCTGCCTGTGCAGCAGATAATTCAAAGCAAAAACGCAGCTTGGCCACTATGAAAAATTGTTACCATGGCCTATGCGCAAGGGAATTGACAAAATGTAATACTACTGTCAGGCCCTTTGTTATTGGACTCAAGTTTCACATTTGCGCTGTCCATTTGACTATTTTGATGCAGTCTTACAATTGAATTGTCTTAATGTTTGGCCAAGTACTTATTGACAGGGTGTAGTTCATTCTGACAGTATACACTGAAAACAGGAACGTCTCGAAAATGAGGACCATGCAGTATTTCTACCTAACAACTATGGTAATAGCATGCCATGTCTTTATCTACTTTATGCCAATATGACTTGAACTCTTTATTGTTTGGCGAGGACATGTAATCACTATCAGAATTACACCCAAATTGGAGATGAGCATCAGTAATTAGCTGACTTCTAATTTTATGTCTGGAAAACAGTACTCAGGTGTCACCACTTTGAAACACTACATGCAAAATCACAAGCAACAGTAATGGGCCGAGCCAAACAGGCTAGTCTCTGATCGCATGAGACTAATGGCCTCTGAACTGATCACTCAGGCTAATAAAGACCAGCTAACGACATGGCCGCTTTGTTTGTGCTAATTGCTCTCCCTGGACCTCCACCATGGCCCATGTCTCCCAAGCATCTGTCACCAGGCATATTCCCTGACACAGTTCAGACCCTGGCCTCAGCCTCAAAGCTGGGCACACCGCCATAAACAATTGTCCTCTGGTGTCCTTTTACTATGGTGAGGTGCAAATACATTGTCTAAATATATTGATTGTCTTGTCAGATTTACAATTTCCTAAAGCTGGACCATGTGTGGATGAAAAGCTCAGATCCGGATGGTCTAACTATAATTTAACAGCATTAGCCTACACCTAATCATTATTTGATGTAAGTCAATATTAACGTTTTTCATAACCTCTGGAGACCATATATTTTTTAATTTATTTACCCCTAAGCATATGCACTCATCTTTTGCACATCAATGCTCTGTGTAGGGCCAAATCAATAAAACTGTCAATAAAAGTGTACAATTATTACTTGGCTCAGTGAATATAGTCAGAATAGGGATTCACAAAGTAGAATACCAACAGTAAAGTTTCATCTTAAGAGGCTGCTTGGGTTTTCAATGCAGCCATGTAAATATAAAATATAGCACACACTGTAGCTACCGTATGGGGTATCGCAATATCTAGCAGTACAGATGTCACTAGTGCTAAGATCACTTGGTCACAAACACCTTCATATAACATTCAGGTATTATGAATATTCTGTGATGTTCATCTAATAATATTTATAATATGAAAAAATGATGAGCTTCATTCTTTTGCACAAAGGTTTTTGTACTGCCATGTCAGCCAAGCTGAGTTGTATAACCGAGAGAAAGTGATAGAGATTGTGTGAAAGCCCGCTCTGTGCACCCAGGTGCTAAAATTTGTGTGTTTATCAGGTGGGTTTAGAAACATTTAGCATATTATGTAAAACAGCTTTTTAAATCCGACTTTCTAGTTGCCAATATCTAAGATTTTCTATAAATTAACCCTAAAATTAGACATTAGAACAGTTTTTTTTTTCTAGAAATGGTGAATAATCTTAAATATGCAGTCTTGTGTACATAACCATGCATCCCATTGGTTGCGTCTGATGAGCAAAGAAGAGAAATAAGTTTAGGATTAAATGTACACTTGCCAGGCATGAAGTTAGAGCATGTTGTAGCTATAGTGTGCAGCTCCTGGAAGTCAAACTAGTGTTAGCATGAGCTGTGAAAGCAAATAACTCTGCTCCTCTGACCCCTTTTTCTCTCTGATGCGTTATTTTCCGCCCAGGCCCTTCACCTACATCCTTGTTGTGGTTGCTGTCTCAGCCAGTTTGAGTGTGAGTAGGTGCAAGAAGATTAGCTGACAAGAACTGCATTCATGTATTGATTGAAAGCCATGCGGGTCCACCCCTGACTTTGGCCTTTACTGATTGGTTAAAATTCTTAGACAAGAGCTTCTGATGAGAGCACAGTATGTAATTCCGTAAGAGGCCTTAAACAGCCCCTCTCCAGATATGTTTTGGACCACATTTTAAATTAAATAGGACGAAATAGTTATACAGTACACTGCAGCTTACAAACCACTATCGTATATGTAAAAATGTTTTCCATCCCGCACTATTGTAAGTGACACTAGCTGAGAATTGCTTTTTAACAACTACAATATTAAGTGTGTTATAATACTGAACATATCAGCCTCTGCCAAATAAAATTCTTGGAATTTTAAAATCAGCTACATTTTGCAATGGAGGCAAGGTAGGGCACCCATGTTTTTTCACAATGCATAATTTGTGATGCAGATGCAGCAGTGGCCATTTCGAAGCACTGACGCATGGTGCGGCATTACAATGGGCAGCAATTTGCATATCATTTCATGTTGGGGATATTAGATTAATGGCTTGTGACTGGTGTGATGAATACTAATTTAGCCTTAAATCATGTCACCATTCAGATATCAACAGCATGCCCAACAGGCAACAGAGCAGCTGAGCAGCCAGACATTTTATAAGGTCAGCTAACTTCTTTGGCCAAGCACTTCCTGTTCCCTATTCCGTCTACCCTGTTATGGCACTTGTTGTAAATGTTTGCTATTCCAGGGACTGTTGGATTCACTGTTAAGGGGAAATGGGCCCACTACAGGGGTTAATGCCGTCTCCATTTACCCTAGCAGACAATAAAACCCGCTGACAGAGTCAGGCCACCATTGATGGCAAAGCTGGCTCAGATGAAAATCATAAATATTGTGGTGCTCCAACTCCTCCCCCCAATGGCCCTAGTTTGACTCCCAGCGTGGTGGTCCCTGGAGTAGGCGGCATTTGTGGCTACAAGGCATAATGATGTTAATGTCGTGTGAAAAGACTACAGAGATACAGTAGGTAGGAGAGCAGAGGATTATGATAATGGTTAATGTCATCAGAGACTGTTTCACCCAAACAGATTGTGCAGTAAAACAACATGGAGGATGTGGACCTAAACTAAAGGAATAACAAACTACAAATTGTACAAATTAGTTGTCCGCAAGTGTCCTCAGAGTTGGTAGTCAATTTCATTTTATATTTATTCCGTTTGAATCAGGCTGGTAACCCAAACTAGTAATAGTTCATATGATAGAGGTACATGAAAGTATTTCATATTTTGGTTTAAAATTGTGTAATGAAAGACTGAAGTCTTAGTTATGTCATTATGTAATTGAGTAGAAACTAAATAAACATATTGTGTAATATTTTGCCAAAATTTTTGCCAAAACCATGTTTTGGACAAGATTGGACGAGCATAAAACATAGCTTAAATGGGCAAATAAACAGATAGAGTGAGATGTCCATAAATCGTGGGGTTGGCAGTTCAATTCCTAGGCTCCTCTTGCAGACGTCAAACTGTCCAGTTGCTCGTAGCTACAGCATTATGAAAAATCA
This sequence comes from Channa argus, assembly GCF_033026475.1. Taxonomy (NCBI): domain Eukaryota; kingdom Metazoa; phylum Chordata; class Actinopteri; order Anabantiformes; family Channidae; genus Channa; species Channa argus. The sequence continues at coordinate 21,882,080 of NC_090207.1, forward strand.
AAACATGCAACTTTAGCTGGGGTTACCGCTAAAATAAGTCCACCCTGCCCCACCCAGCCTTCCCTCTCTCTGCCCTGTTGTGCTATTCTATGCTCCACCACACTCTGCCTATGTAGCCATCATGATGAAATTCAGAACCAAATTTGTAGAATACAAAAATGAAAAATGACATACTGTATCTGTAAGTTTACTACAATAATTATAGGGAGGGATTTTGAATTGTGCATAATTTTAAAGGTTGTCCCCATCGAGCACTTAGACCAATAAATGTTCACACTGATTACTTTAAAGCGATTATGAGTGAAGATGCTGCCATTGAAGCATATTCTTCTGGTTTATATTTTATGGCTCTCAATGGTGCAGTAGAGCACAAATATGGATTCAAATATATAGTATTAATTTCATTATTTTATTAAACAGCGTTAACCATCATATCACATTTGCATGAATTTAAATGTCATGCTAAAGCACATCTTTTATTAACATTATTTTACATAGAGGAGTGTGTGTGTCACTTTATTCTCCCGAGAGTAGATGGGTAGACCAGAGTATTGAGGGAGGAGGTAGGAGGGTGTCCAGAGGGAGCTGTTTGATTGATGTGTTTTGGAGGCTAGAGGAAGGTAGAGGGGAGGGTTTGAGGATGAGGAGAGGATGGGAGCTTGATGGGACTCCGCGGCAGGAGGGAGGCAGGGCTCTTAAGTGGGGGAGGAGGGGACAGGGGCTTTAACAAGCCCTAGATTGTTAGTGACAGGCAGATACTTCAACACTTAAAGTAGAGGGTTTGATTTAATCACAGAGCTGTCATTTGTTATTTGTCTGGCTTGGTCCACCGGGGCCATGGCTGATCAACTGCCTGGTCCCAAGAGAGCCCTTGCCCCCCTCCCTGTAATGTCTAAATCCCCTGCACAAATTACAGGCCTGCTCGATCTCCCATCTCCACTCCTCTCCTCTGCCTGCTACAATCCTGCCGTGTTAAGAGACAAAGGCTAAAATGGAGGTGGGGGGTTGTCGGAGGACAGGGAATCGGGTCAGCTGCATGTGAGAACCAGGTACTAGGAAACATGAAGGACAGGGAATGGCCTGAGGGCCACTAAAGATCATTAATAGGACTGTCAGCGAGGTTACCAGTTGGTTACTGTCACATAAATAAGAAATGAGCTCCTCAGTCCTCCCCCATTCCAGTTCATTAATAATGCGCGCTGCAGCTAATTTGTTGCATCATGTTTAGAAAGAAGGAAGGTGGAAAGATTATGACTCCACTCCACCTCCATGTAACTCTTACATGTGTGTAGCCCTTGTTTCTCTTAAATAAAAAATATAAATGACATTGTTTGCGGTTCACCCTTCTCCAGAGATGTGGACCTCCCAGAAATCACCAGATGGGCAGATTAAAAGTGATGAGAGGGTGGGTGTTGGTTGTTAAAGAGAGATGAGAAGCAGGTTCAGAGGGGTCACCCTCCGAGTAAAAGCATCGCCTTTTAATTAGGGTGAAAGGATATGATTCTTTTATAAAGGCCAAGGGCCTGGGCACTGTTAAGGCTGATGGCAGTCAATGCCTCTCATTAACCTTCCCTGCTGCTCTCTGCTCTCGACATGACTCCACCTGAGAAGGCATACAGTAGATAAAAGGTTCAAATGACAGGTTAGTTTCTGGGTGTCTGCTCCATATACTCACTACTACTTGCTTCTCTTATTATCATCTCTGTTAAATTTGGCATCTGCATATCTTTTGTTGGGGGCTTGATTATGAGAGGAGGTAGAGCTAAACCTGCACTGTCCCCTTCATTTGCTTGTATCATGCATGCAGGGTACATATCACTGCTGTGTTCAGATATCCTGGATGGTACACTGATTCTCCTAAAGATGGCACCACAAAAAGTCAAAACAAGATGACATATTTGTTATAGATTGCTTCAAGGACCACACTATTTGCATTACAATATGGCATGTATACACTTTTCTTTCATCTTTTTTTCTTCTTTGCCATCTTGTGTTTGGAGGATTTTTGGAGGGTCCTAGGCCCTTTTCTCTTGGCCTCACATCTCTTCCAGAATGGAAAGAGTCGTGTCTGCTTGTTTCAAGACATCACAGTCTTAAGAGCAAGAAGGGAAAGAGAGAAAAAGCATGACAGAGAGGTAGCAGGAGGCCAGCAGCCAGAAAGCCATGATGTATGATTTTATTCAGTCCTCCTTCCTGTTTCTGATTAGGGGCCTTTAAGCTGTGATCGATTGGCCCTCAGACCAGCCTCGAATCAAAGGCAGATACTGTAGGTGCTGAGTGAGAGGGAAATACATGGAAGCATTAGAGGCCTGTTGCTCTGGGGCGCACAGCAAGAGGTTGATTCACTTTGTGCAGTCTATCTAGGGAATAGGATGACGTGGAAGCAGTTGTGGGGTGTTAAAAGACCACTGCACACACTTACATGCTGATGGGTACAGAATGCATGTCAGTACTCTCTGTCCGTAAATACACACAGACCTCCCTCAGCTCGTCCTGTATGGGGAGTGTGTGTGTGTGTGTGTGTGTGTGTGTTGGTTACCTCGGTGGCCAAGGGCAGGTGGGATTGCTGGCATTGACAAGTGCATTTCCTCTAAGCAACAGGATCGAGGCTGGAACAATCACGTTCAGATGTCCTCTGTACTCCACCTCCAAATCCAGATGCTTAAATTCCCTATCCTTCAGTTCCCCACATTTTCCTTCACCTCATTCAATCCTTCTGCACTTCCTCCAACACCACCCCCCTCCTTACAGTCTCCATCCACTTGAGATAAGCCCCAGTCTTCAAGAGTAGAACTCACTGCAAACAATTTATGATGCCTTTCTGAGGAAGTCAGATCTGGCCTCCATACCTTGGGGACCTTTTTTTCTCCCTCTCTCTGTTTTGCAGTGCTGCCAAAAGAACATTTTGATATGTAATCTCTGGCTGGAAGAATGGCAGACAGACAGACAGACACATGTGCATGGTGCACATTTGTTTTCCTGCTCTTGACCTACGATCGACTAGAGCTGCAGAGAGAGCGAGAGAAAAGCTGCTTTACCACAGATGGTTCTCCTTAAGGAGCTGGGATGAAACTCTTTGTGTTACAAGTGCTCTTTTGGTCTTTTTTGAGACTCCAATTGGTTCAGGCTCCCCTGCTGGGCTTCGTTCCAATGTGCTGAGGCCAAATGAGTGCATAGGCATGCATACACATAAATACACACTTGGGTATCTGATGAATGGGCTCACCTGTCTTCTCGCTATGAGTTATTGAACAAGCCGAGTTTCAGGGAAAGCTAATAAATTGTTCTTGGGATTGTTGTGGAATTAGACTGTAATTATTGTTCTTGTCATTTGACATCTTGGATGGCTTCGTTGGGATCATGAATTATCCTTAACAATTCAATATAAGACATTATAGATAAATGCAAATGTCCATAGTGAATAAAATCGTTGCTTTGAGTAATGGGAAAGGATTTATAATTGTGTGTAATGGGATTCATATAACTGTAGTGTTTTAGGATGCATCCGGGTTATTTAGGGTAATGTTAGTAACCTTCTGTGCCCTTTCAAAGCAGATGAGTTCAGAGATTTAGTGCTAGGCTGCTGCGTAATTCACCATTGTTATTATGGGTCTAATGAATGATCACTGCACACATTTCATCCAGCATCTTGTTAAGACAGATATCTGGAGCCTCCAACAGATTGATGTTGAATCTGAATAGGAAATGGAGTGCGTCTGGCAGTCGAAGCCTATCTCAGAAGAAAGGGAGGGGAAAGGGAAGAGGAGCGATTGCATCCCCAGCAGAGTGATGGCATCACTTCTCAAAGCGCACACGCTCGTGACAAGTAAACTGAAATCATCATTGATGTTATTTATTTTCAAATGCTCCCCGCTTGACAGGCGACATCTTGTTCGGCACGCATCCCAAGGGAGGCCGCACTGCTCAGCGTTTCTCGGCTCCATCACGCACAGACAGCCGCTCGGTGCTGACACCAAAGCAGTAGGACTCACTAGAGACTTGCTCTGGAATTTGTCACAATCCTGCACCACACGAAGAAAACACAAACGCACTCAGCTCCTTGTTTACACACATCCAGATCTGTCGCAATGCTTGTCTCACACCTCAGCATCTGCCACCACACTAGAAAGCAAGAGATTGTTTGCCTAAAAAAAAAAAAAAAAAAAAAAAAAAAAAAAAGGAAGTCCGTTAAAGATTAAAATTTTTTCCGCTAGATAAATGTCAACAAAAGTGTGCTACAAATGCCAAAGCACTGACTTCCTGTGTCTGATTTAGACATGACACACTGACTTCAGGAGTAAATTAAAGTGTCTGTCAAAACAAAAAATGTTTTTAAAAAGCCAAATCAAATATTTACAAATTATTGTTATTATAAGATGTTTTGCTTATTGAATAAATTATACAAATGTTGACTAATGACCAGTGCTAGTCACTGCATATTATGCATATTAATGTTAAGCTTCTTTTGTTGCTCTGTTTTTCCAAAAAGGTTTTTGCACTGCCAGTTTTCTGATGTAATCCATCACAGACATAATAGCAGTGGTTCCAACTACACAATTCCATGCTACTAACAACACTAGCCCTCCAGCACTGCCTATCTCGGCACAGTCAGGCTCGATGCCTGTGTGTTTGTATATGTGCTTGCACCCAAGTGTCTTTGGTAGCCTGGCCCATCCATTCATGTGAACATGGCCTCATTATCAGTCAGTAGCTGTCTGAGCTCAGGGGAGGCAGTACAGATGAAGAAGCGAGCATGGTGGTGGGCAGGTAAACCAGCCATGAGCCAACACCAGAGCCCAGATCCCCCTGGCACAGCTCTGTTAAAGGAGTCCATTTTTCAAAAGTGCCTCCACAGAGGCCCGCCAGGGAGTACATTACTGGCTGGGGCCCCTGCAGGGATCGGTCCTCTGACTTCCAGCCACACTCATTCAGTAGGCTGGCTGTCAAGGTGCTACCTGCAGTCAGCAGTGACCAGCCCCCAGCCTGCACTTATTCGATTGGCTCATTAATAAAACAGACCCCACCCGAGAACGGGGGATATGCTCCAATGCTCTGGACATCACTCTCTTCAGTTAATGGGCCAGCTGGGAGAGCCCTGCACCCGACTGCCTCACATCCTTTAACATGTCAGACAAGACAATGCAAGGAAGGATAGAGGGCTTTGACTGTGTAAAGCCCAGATCATGTTGTATGGGAGCCCAAGCTGGAGCTCAGTATTCACCGTAGACCTCAATGTGTCTTCAGTCTGGGCAAGTGCCTAAGCTTTTCTCCATCAATCCCACTTAGCCTCACTTGGCTGAACCTCTCAATTGTGTTTCCTCTCAAAATGGTTATGGACTGGCTTGCATGTTGCATGTGCAGTGTTCCCATTACAATTCTTTCAGCAGTGGTGCAGATGTGTGCATGTTCATGAAAATTTCCTTAGAATCGCGATAAATTAAAGTCATTCATATTTACTTTGTTACAAGTGTGTTAATTTACTGTTTTATCAGAAACATTTCAGTTTCAAAGGACTCAGATAGCTGTAGTAATGAATGTCTGAATGAAATCCCTCAACATGAAACAGGAATTTAAATCAGGGCTGCAGGCCAACACAACTGACACAAGAACACAATTGGGTCCATGGCAGGGTTGTCTAAAAACACACATTTTACAAAAAAAAAAAACCTGTCAAATCTATTCATTTTACAAATGTAGTAATACTACAAATACCGACAATGTCAATATGATGCTGTTTCATGTGGGATTGTTTACTTTGTTTCTAGTTGAGTAACATAGTTACAGCTGTTTTATTGGTATTTTTTACTCACCTCACCCCTCTACTGCTTAGGGGAACATCTTCACATCTCTGTCCCTCAGCAGCCCAACCGTCCGTCTCCTCTCTGCTGCTGCAGCTGCCAAAAGCTAATGCTGTAATTGATGGGGAATTTAGTTGTTCATAAACTTCACATATTAGTGCACAGATTTGATTTATAGTATCTTGGCTGTTGAGAACTAAAACCATCTGACAATTTTACTGCTGTGTCTACAACCTTTAACAACATAAGTAAATAAATGAATACAGTTGTTAGTTGATGGTTGTTCCTGTTTCAAAATATTGGTCAACTTTTTTTATAGAAAGTTCCAGACCCATCATCAACTAGGAGTAGTTATAAAACATCTGTGGTGAGAGCAGTGTAAAAATGATATGCTTTACATATCCACAGGTCTTCTACTTTCTATTTCTTTTACACAAGTGCAGAATTCTATGTGCTCGTCGAATCTCATCTTGAGACACAGTACTGCTTGCCGCCCAGACAAAAGCCAACCTCGGCCAATGCAGCAGTTTGTCTTCATTGCTGCTAGTTGTTTCACATCAGCCTGGTGTGTCATGGCACTAAAGGAAACACTGCATCACCACCATAAAGCTACAGGGATTCTCAACAACATCACAGACTGTGCTTCCTGCTACTTTTGTAGGCTAGACAGTGTGAGTTTAGTGAGTTTTTTTTTTTTTCTCTCCTTCTTGATTTGCGTGTTAAGCTTGGATAGAGGCAGCTCTGATTCACAGCTGGGCTCCTGGGGGAGAAACAAGAGTTTTGTTTTTGTTGTTGTAGGGCGTAAATCTAACAAGAGAGGTGGAGATGGAGCAGTAAGCTTTATGGATCCCTCAGGGGTCTTACCGAACCCCTCACTAAATAAATCTGAATTGAAAATACATATGGAGCTGTAAACCGTTCGCATAAAGGAGTGCTTGTGCTCCTCGTGGAGAGTATCGGATTTACTGGCCTTGCAGTATGTCTACTGGATCCCACTCACAGCACATTAACGCAGTGAAGACATACAGGAGAAAGACACAGTTCGTTTACATAAAATTTAATGACTGGAATGTATTTGCGACATACCAAGCCGGAGCCTGGGAGAGGCAGAGTTGCTTTGGCATCCATCCTCAGACCGGTGGTGGTCTTCATTTTCAGTAACTCAATCGTTAATTTTCCCCCACAGCTTTAAATGAAATCCCCAAGGGGCCTAAACCTGGAGCTGTTTAGAGAGCAATTTAGTTATTGCTATTACCATAGATATCTGCTTCCTGTTTGGCGCAACTTCACCTACTGCAGGTGAAGCAGTGCCAGAAATTCCCAGTTTCCTCTGGTATCATAATATCAGACACAACTCACAGAGGGAGGCGGCTCTCCTAAATTATTAGCTTTGGGAAATAGTCTAGAGATTTATGATTATCCCCAGGTGACTTAGAATAGTTCTAGTCACTTCCATATGTGACCCCGAGGATGAGTGGCTGACAGGGCCCTTCCAGGCCGATTAGGCGCCCAGGCCCTAGATGAGAGGCTTTCCTTGTTGGCAGCTGGGGGCCAGGAGAGCATAGCCTCTGGAACTCAATTGGTAAAGATCACAGATGTAGAGGCCCAATGGTGGTAGCCAGTTGCTGGGTCATCACAGCTAGTGAGGCCCTCCTCCTTGACACTGGGTTTACTGTTACCCTCAGTCCCTTGAAGAGGAGGAAATTACAGAGGTGCCAATTAAAGCTTTAAGACATTAAATAAAAACCCTCTGTTGTTGCTTTTAAAACATCCCAGTTAATGCTTGTTTGCCTTTACGATGGAACCCTAGTCAGCTGCCATCACTCTGCTTTCTATTAAAGTGGTATTGAGTGGTTTAGTGTTGAGTTCTTTTTTTCTTCCCTCTTCTAGAATCTTTTTCATGCTTCCTGCACTTGTGGCTTGATTGCTATTTAAATAACCTTTTTTATTGCTTAAATACATACTGCTTGTCCAAATTTTGTTGATGTTTGAGATAGTAAACACCTTACCTTTAGGAACATCAGCTCACCATCATGAGCTACACTGTGCTGTTTAAGTGGGTTTTTTTCCAATCAGAATACATTTGCAACGTAAAACTCTTCCCTGATAGTGGTCACGTAATGAGCCACGAGACATCCTGATGAGGTTTTGGATTAAATTAATCAAGCCATTTTAGGATTCCAGTGAATTCAAAAGCAATTCTCAAACTAGTAAAAAAGTAAAAGTAGATCCCAGCTGCCACTCTACAATCCTAACACACAATGTCCAGCAAAAACAGTAGTTGGTTTTCAAGAGCCTGTAGTGATTTGGTGTTAGAGTAAAGATCTTTTTTTCCGCCTGTGTATTTTTCTTGTTTGCATCACTTGACTCAAATGCAGAACACCATGCTTGCCATTAGTTTGGGGATTTTTGTGTTACTGAGTTTAGCTAACCTGTAAAGGGGGAAAGTGTACTATACAGAAGTAAATGACCCTGTTCTGCCTGTGTGTGACAGATAGGAAATAATAAGCTCAAATAAATGGCATTTATTTCATGTTTGAACACCAAACAAAGTAGAATTTCACAAGCTTGAAAATAGTGGGCCTCATGCTCCCGGTTGCTTTCCATCGAATAAGCTCAGGCAAGCAGGAAGTTATGATCGACACCCTGGCAGTGAGTCTACAAAGGAGTGATGGAACAAAGGAACAAAAGACCAATATGAAACTGATGTCAAAGGCTCTAGGCTTCTGTCTCTGGAGCTGTATTGGTGTAATTAGCGAGGAAGGCCCTTGTCCTTGCACCAGTCTTCTATCAACCCCCCATCCCACATCCCCACTGGGGTCTGAAAACGAGGAGGGCCAGGGCAGCTCACAGGGGAATGGAAGGAGTGGGCGTGCAGGGTATGTCCCAAGGGAGGACAAGGTTAGAAGTCACAGCAAGCCTGTGGCTAGATGAATAAGGGAGCTGTGATGCAAAGAGGCTTTTCTGGCATCATGACTGAGCTCCCTGAGCTAAAGTGCCTAATCCATATTACATGCACAAAGGCCCCGAAGATTAGCAGACATCTTCATCAAAATGAATGAAAACTTGTCAATTTGGGGGGCATAAGAGTTTAGGGAGAAAATGGGCTTTTACCAAGAACTGCTGAGAAGACATTTCCCACTAAGGTTCTTTATAGGTTAAGATATTCAAATAGAGAACCTTAACCTCTGATGTGGAAGCCATTATTTTGGAGGGCAAGGGTCTTCTGGCTAAGAATATGGGATTTTGGGTACTGTCACACTCAATTATTGGCTAAGATGGAAACCATCTGACGTGTGTTAATGCCTTAGCTCACTTGCAGTGATTCGTTCCCTTACTGGATGAGGATTGATAACTAGGCTAGAAATAAAATGTGTTTCTCATCTTGTCACTTCCAAACGCCCTTACATACTGTACAAGCCTAATATTGTGTCATAACATGGCCTCAGGGATAGTCTCATTTGGACTGTATTTTATAGAATAATGAGATGTGATTGAATAAAGGCAATTTTCTGTTGATGTGCTGTAAATGGTTGAAATCTAATTTCAGTAATTTTCTTGGTCTCTTCATCGTTAATTTGTCATTAGCTGAATAATGTTCTAGAGGACTCCTCATGCTACCAGTATAAAGGGGGTATTCTTCAGTGAAATGCCAAACAAGAGCACAACAAGGGTAGTGTATTTAGAGTGTCATGATCAAAAGAAGGTTTCACAACCTTGATTTGTTGGTTGATTGAAGTGAAAAAAAATTTATGTGGGGAGTCAAAATCTTGTTGCTTGTGAAATTACCCAATATTCCAGTCTGGCTTCTAGACGATTGTAGCTGCTTCATTCTTTGGCTCACAGGTTGGTAGTGTTGGGACCCTCTGTTCACCTGACTGCAATGAGAGGAATGGTGGTTTGTTAACCTTGACTTTTCTAAGCTTGACTTTTGCATGACGTTTGCCACCAGTTCCACGAAATGATCAGTGCAAACAGCTGGTGACTTGATCCATAATTAGATTAGAAATCTACAGTTGGAAATTTTATTTTGGATGATAATGTGATATTCCTAACTTAATTTAAACTTGTTTACTTACTTTTGATTTGTATTTTTCGAGGGGATTTTTTTTTCTAATTTGATGGAAACTTATTTCCTGCCCTTGGTGGGGGTTATTTAAGTTCTCATTCTCAAACCAGGCAACTTCATGGATTTTATCACAAGTCCTAAACAGTATTAGTAAGGAACACTACATGCTATAATAAGACGAAAACATTTTGTAATCGCTTTATAAGGCTCACTAACTTTATGAACCATCAGCATCTTTTTTGGAAACATTCCCCTGGAAGTTTGAAAATGGGCCAAGGTCACAGCTATCGAGAGAAAGCTGCAGCATATCCTTTTCTTTTCTTTTTTCGAGGGAATAGACAAAACGCACAAAATGAAGAGTACAATGTTCCTGTTCTACATCCCCAATGAGACAAAACTGTGAATCAATAAAACTGCACAGGGCATAGTTAAATTACACACCACCACCATTTTAGCCTCTGTTTTGAGCGTGAGGGAAGCCGGCAGCCATTTTGTTTTCCTGTTTTCCTGAATGGCTCCTGTGAAAAGCAGTCTGTGCATGACGTTAATTAAGCCATAGTTTTAGAGCCATAATTGATTGAATCATAGCATCATAATAGAAATTGCAGCTGTGTCTTACTGAATTAAAACCAGTGGCATGCTCTGGTGAAAGGATATGTTAATAAGGCCTTGAATGCAATCAGATTTTGTTGTTTTTGTCCTTTTTTAAGCCTGGGTGCTTCTTTTTTTCCTAACACTTTTCCTCAAGGGGTCTTATTATACACTTCTGTAATACTAGAGAGTTAGTGTGCAACGCAGTGGGATGTCAAAAGACCCTCCCCCAGCTCCCTTAAATCTGTCAAAGCATCTGCCTCATCCACCCTGGCAAATCCTTTGACGTCTGGGGCTAAAGAGCAGGCCTTGTATCATTCATGAATGCTGGTGGATTTCCATATCTGACACTACACTGACTTACTGCTGGGAGCACTTGTGTCCACATTCAATCCTCCTCTGAGAAATGCGACGGCATATGGTGACCATGGAGACGCCGCATGTGCACAACTGGGCTACAGCATGCACAATCATGCAAAGCCATAAACAATTATGCGCACACACTCATGCAGTTTCCTTTTTGTACATGAGGACATTCTCAGTGTTGCTCACATACACTCAAAATGTGGAAATTGGAAGTTGAAGAAAATGTAAACAGCAATTTAGGCAATATGTATCGTATGTCCTCTGTGGTTTCCATCATGTCTCTTATTCACACTCTTTCTCGTTTCCACTCGCTCTGCTCTTTTCTCTGGGTGACCCTATCTCTATAGTGCTACAGTACAGGGAGGTAATGATGAGAAATGGAGTTATAATGCCAGTTGTTAAACCTCAGGCCGCCCAACAAATGTGCTTCAGAGACCCTGCATTTGTCTCTGAATGGATTAGGTCTTTGCTCCGGTAACCCTATATTTAATCTCACTCCAGTCTCTGCCAGCAACTCTGTGTTTCTCATGGTAACAAATATTCTGTCATTTTCTTCTCCTTACGTCTTCAACCACTTTTGCACCTGAACTACTGCAGAGTCTTTGTTTGTTCACCATTATCTGTTGTTTTGTAATAGAAGAGGAACAGAGAGTAAAATACTTATCGCTAAGAGCTTCTTTCGTCTGATGACTTGGCTGTGAATGTCAGACATGCATTAAAAAACTGTTTGAAACAAAACAGCACAAGTTGTTGTTAAGCAGCATTTGGAGACCATTGCTCACGTTGCTCTACTGTATCACATTATCAGACACTATCCCCATACCTTAATGCCTGTCTATTAGTTTTCTGCACATCACACTTAGGTCAAGAGCTTGTTAATACTAAAATAATGGGAGGTGGGTCTTACATAAAGCTAACATTGTCTTTATTTAGCTAATGATTAATCATGTCTTTTATATGGTTATTAAAAATCAGATTCACTTACAAGACCCTAGTTTTGCCTTCAGACTTAGGGCATTGTATTTGATATCAACAACCTTTGAGCACCTGATCCCCTACAAAGCACCACACATTATATGGCTATTATTCTCACAAAGCATGAGAAGTTATAGGGTGTAAATAAACGTGCCAGTCTGTATTAAATTATCAATGTGCATGAAAAATTAATTTCCAAACAGCTTTCACACTTTCTGAGTCGGAGCACAACTCACTTTTATCTTGTTAAGGCGATGGAAATTTTATTACAAGGGAAAATAACACCACTTGTTTTTCATTTTCCGTTTCACATCCCAAGCAGCAGGTTAGATGTGAGATAGCTCCGATTATTGCAAACACTTTCAATGTTCACACATAATTTAATGGGGTTTGGTTGTCCTGTATAGAACTCAGGAGAGGGTGTCATGGCTGTCCTCTCAGAGGGCAATGCCGCAGTGGAGCATATCAGAGGTGGTAATTTCAAGCACCCTGCTAAATGCCCATAAACGACTTGCTAATCTTGCTTCTTTAATTTCCATCTTTTCTTTCTTAGTGTAAATTATACCGTAGAAGAGACAATCCAGCAACAAGACCACAGAAGGCTGTGCCTTCTGTTTTCATGTTTTCTAGACAAGACCAGCAAAGTGTTGTTTTTGCTTCTGTCAGTCTTCCAAACAGCTCAGGAGGAGGGAAAATGAGAGCTGTGGGTCCATAAACAATTGTGTATCAAATGCAGGATCTAGTTTGCACATTTTCTCCTGCCAACACTGCAGAGAAGATAAAGAATGTCAAGGTGACATGTGCATGCTTCTGGAGGGAGAATAAAGACAGCAATGTCCTTGCTGATTCTATCAGTGGGAGCCATTCTTTACCTTGTTCACTGAAGGAGGAGGTAGTGGGGGAGGAAGGCCATGAGAGGGTGGGGTGTAGAAGAATAAAGGCCAGAGAGAGCATAACATCCCTCCTAAAACACTAGTCTAACGCAACACTGTTATCAGCTCCTAACTGCTTTTCCTCTCTCATCGATCTGTGGTGTTGGGCAATGCAAATGGATGCAGCTAGCCCTGGGTATTCTACCATCAATGGAGAGTAATTATCTTCGGCAACAACCAATATTGGATTGTTAAGCCTCAGGATAAGGTAGCCGGCAAAGCCTTCAAACAGTCACTCACCTCTGTGGGCTTGAAGGCTGATGGATGGATCAGCTGGGACTAGCTGCTAGAGGGGCTCCCGAGGCAAACTAGCAGAGTTACCAGCTCTCATCTCCCTCTGCCCTGGCAGCGCAGCCCTTTGAATCCCAGAGAAAATTCATTTTTAATGTGCCTGGCGGAGGGCGCTTTTTGTTCTACATCGCCTCGATCAATCAGAACAACTTTTCATGTCGAACAGGAACCTCCAGAAACATTTGCCATGAGGGCTTTGATGAGCGCAACTTTCAAGACAGTTAAAACTGAGCTGCCTGACAAGCCCAATAGAGTAGTTTCAGTTATGTGACTGCAAAGAGTTCCAGACTGCACATAAAGGAAAGTCAATTACTGCAATGGGAAATAATTTTTACACACAATCCTAGAGAGCTTTCTATATGTGTATCTTATTTGGTCGCTTGTACATCTCTAGAGCTCCTCCATTACAGTGAAGTCCTTTACTTTTAGTTAGGTCTCCTGAGAGTGCTTCAAAATGTCTGACATCCTCTGGCCTCTGTTGTCAGCAGCACTACTTATATTCTGGAGTATGCCAGTGCTCTAAATGGATGACCTAGAAATGTTGTCCGTATTGAAAGATGGGAGTCATTGAATAAGGTGCTCATTCTCACATAGTTGGTCTATGCTACTTGAGCCCTCATAATGAATAAATCATGTATTCAGCAAGGCACTTTCCAGATAGAAATTACAATGTACAGCTGCAGAAATAAAATGGAATAAAACATGACTTTGTTCCATATTTGGTGGTGGCAGTCTGCGCTTTGCCTCTCCGCCATCATTACTTGTAATGGTGAGGATTCAAAGGAGAGATAGCTGGGATTCAAACATACAGTGGAGTTTTTATACTCTAGTTAGAGTAACTGCACAGAGTTGCTGTTTAAGTGAACTAAACTCTATAAATTATTTCACAGTCCAAATTAGCTCAGCCTGTCAGTGTTATATGACACAGTATACAAGGAACGTGTCCATTCTCATAAAATACAAAAACAACACTGTATATAAAATATCAGTCCACTGTAGTTTCATGAAAAACATACATTAAATCTCTGCTACCACTAATTTTGAAATAAGCTACTGAGCTAATTTGTATTTTGTCTGATGCTGCCTTTAGGCTTTGATATCATTCACTTTAAAGGAGGGTGTTTGCTTTTGATAAAGTCTCAGTTAAAAAAAAAAAACTGGGTGAAGCTGTAGCAGCAAAAATCCATCCTCCAAGAAATTTTTGCTTAATAGCTTCATATTAAGTTTTCTCTTTGTGGTCGATATCAACACTTCCTGTCGCCATCCGATCTGGAAGCAGCATAATTCTCCTTACACCCGTGTCTTCTCTCTTTACATAACAGCTTTTACTGTACACCTACCTATTTTAGGAAGCTGTTGAGGAGGGGGGGGGTATTGTATGGCAGATGCTATTTCCACAAGCAAGATATTTGGAACAGGCTAGATCCACTCAGTCAGCGCAGGCTTACCTGAGATTAACTGTTCTCCTGGCTGAGGCCGGCAGCATTAGCAACCCACCGCTGAATGGACGTGAAGCCCAAAGCTGGCTGTTAAAGTGCTGAAGGATAGAAAATACACCCAACCTTTCTCCCAGAGGTAATGTAGTGGTTAGACCTCTACCTTGGGAACTATGTGTGACCTTGCTAGTTCAAAACAAAATAGCACTTGAGCTTCTCTCATCTCAACTGTCACAAAAATATGTTTTGTGACTGTCTTAAAATGACACTGAGAGAAGATACATTCTCTTTTTTGATTGCTAGAAAAATGTTGTAGTGTCCCTTTAAGGGAGAAGAACACTCTCTGACCAAGACAACATGAGTGCATCACATGTCCACATTTGCTGTATTTGTTATTTATTTATGTTTTACTACAGTGAAAGTGACGTGGGACCATAGATACATTATGACTCCTAAGCACAGTGATGCCTTTGTGGCTTAAACGTCTATGGTTTCATTTCAGAGGCTTCAGAGGCATCCCATGATGCCCTTGCTGATCCAACATCTGCTTTTCTGTTGCATACATCATCCTGAAATGTTTTCAGATTTAGCATCATGTACTTTAGATTTTTGCTATGTGGTCGCTTGTTCTTCTCAGCTGCTTTTGGTAAGCTGTTATTTTCTAGGATAAATAAAATCACAGCCAATTGCTCGATTTACCAAAGTTTAATTTAGTGGTGTCCAACTTTTCTCTGTCAAATTCCAAGTGCTCCTTAAACTTTTACACTGATCTGTGTTTCTGTGTATATGTGTGTATGTGTGTGAGCATGTATGTGTAATGCCCTATGTTTTTAAGGGAAGTCTGTAGGCTTGGGGATGACCCTTAATCACAGTCAGCTGGGAAATAATTACAAGTGTCGCATTCTTGAGAAAAACCCACAGAGCAGGCCATAACTCTTATTGTTGTTGTGTGTGTTGTTTTGTGTGCCTAACCGAGAGGCAAAGTGTGTTGATGTACATTTTGGGTGGGTATCGACAGTGTATTATTTACCCATCCAGAATACTGTATTTATCATTCTTTATTCAAAAAAAAAAAAAAAAAAAAAGGATTTGTTTCACACACCAGAGTTGGCATTCTCTCGGGGGTATCTGTGGAGTGTAACACAGCATGGCAGAAAGTAAACACCAATCTTCTACTTGTCTCCAGAAAACTCCACTGGGAGGTGGAGTTGTAAAGGAGCCCCTTACTCTGCCTTGGCATTTTGCAAGCATAAGCCTCTTTCAACCTGACTTCAATCATGGCTAAGTTAAGCAGGTCATAGGAGTGAACAGGATAACCACAGGGCTAACTTTGTTGGAAACGTCAAAGCCCTATCCTCCTCCTCTTTAGCCTCAGAGAGTTCTTCTCTAAAAGTACATTTTAAGAATAACATCTTCAGTGCGGAAAAGGAGCAGATGGGTAGCCCTGCTCGGTCAGGACTGGTGCCAATCCATACTCCTGGGGCTACTGAGAGTTTTGGGGAATTGTAAAACAGTGGAGGGGTCAACAGGAGGGAGTTTTATATTTATATTTATTTATTTAATTATTTATTTGCCACTTTGCATCTCTGTATGCATAGTTAAAGAGTACAAACGATTGCCAGGTGCTTAGAACATAGTTGATGATCCTCTTTAAAAATTTAAATAAATAAAAAAGAACAGAAAAATGTTTATTGGAAAGATTCCAGAGCTACACATAATCATACTGCTATTTAAAGCAATATTATTTTTGGCTCATAAATGTTATCAGTCAAAAGGTATGAATTAACTATGCCTATTTCTGAGTGATTTAATAAAATACCTCCACCAGGCAGTAGTAAAAGATGTTCAGCTCGATTATGACTATTGAGTGCAGTACTAAATATATGCTACATGTATACACAGAGTTCTGCCTCGCATTACGCAGTATAAACGTTTACATGCATTAATAACACATAATAAAATTGTACATTAAAAAACACATTCTCCTGAAAATCTATTCAGTCGCACAGTAATAAAAGAAAGACCATTTAAGCGTACAGAGGGATAGAGATAGATGAAAACATCCTAGGTCCATCATTGGGAATGTGTTAACAAATCAGATCAAGCCCTCGTACATTGATTGCTCTGGTCTCGTCCTGTCCTCATTTTGAACAGCTGCTGCCACACACACACACACGCTGACACACAGACACACACAGAGGCTGGCTGACGCGGAGCGCAGCCCAGTCTCTCTCTGTTGCGCACGGAGAGCAGGTCGAAGAGGAACGGGGCGCACTGCGTTTTTCGGGACTTCGACTCTCGCCAAACCTCTTGTGGATAACCGTCAAATGATATCTGCAATTCATGACAAAGCACCAACAAGGCTCTTGGATGTGTATTTCGTCGCGTTTTCTGTTTGAGATCGACAAATACTTTGGGGAATCTATCGTGGACGATCTGTCATCGGCGCTTTCACTAGCTGACTTGGAATCCTGTGAGCGGGGCTCCGGCTTGACAAAGATCCACTGTGTTCACCCGAGGATCCCGCAAAATTGTCTGCAGAACTTTAGCGAAGTGAAAGAAACTGAAAAATCACACGGTTTCCTGGAGGTCTCGACGCTCGTTCTTCAGAGAGACGGAGGAACAAAATCCCCCTATTGAAGATTTATTGTTCCGGCAGGTTTTTCTCTCCTGAGAGTTTTCTCATCGTCCAACCGACGAACAATCTGTTTTGGTTTTTTACCAAATTGGATTTAACCCCAATGAGGCTCACTTGAATATCTTAATGAATTCTGGTTGTTATTTGCTTCGTTCTGCCTGATTTGGATATCATCCGCGACCGAGCTCAGCGCATTTGGACTCGGTAAGGTTTAATGAAATTCCACCGATGCTCTTGTTGCGCTCCTTTATTTTCTTTTTATATTATTTCATTTCATTTTTCTGCAGGTGAATAATTTACTGCGAATGATTTAAAATAATTTGAAAAAAACAACATGGACATTTCTCGTCGAAATGAGCCGCTGCTGTGTTTGAATAAGCTGCTCATTGTTCGGGCTTTTCTCATATAGCCCGTCTCCGCCGGTGGCAGGCGCATTTTCCTCTCCAGCGAGGCGCCCCGCTCGTCTTCCGAGCAAATGTCTCGTGGAGGCTTGAATAACATCCCAACTCACTTATTCGATTAACTTATTTACGAAATACCCTTTACTGGTGTTCGGAAGGGTTACAGCAATGTGTGTGTGTGTGTGGACATCACAGCACAGCGATTAATAAGAACTGATGGAAGTTACGTAAAGACGTGTGTTTAAGGAAAAGACATTTTCTGAAAATATTTGGTGCATTTGTTGCGCTCGGGATTTTAATATTACATTGTATTGTGAATAAAGGGACGTAGTTTTAAATATATAATTGTATTTTCTAGGCCCACCACAACACCGGTGGTTGTGTACCTCTCCTTTTTTATATATATACATATAAAACTGAAATATTTAGCTGCTGTTCTGGGTCCGCGCCTTGTTATTGCAGCACACTGTAGGTTATTATCTCGCAGTATTAAATCCACCAGACAGGACAGTAAAACAATATGAGTCTGTCCCGTGGTTGACTTATACAACCACGGGAGGAGCTGTTTAATTAGGTTTTCTTCCCTCATTGCGCCCAAGAATCTCAGCCATCAAGGTCAAGCAGGATCACATGTCGCCTGTTAATATTAGTTCAACGACTCGGCCTCTTGGGCCACGACTGCCTTAGTTTGTCGCCGCTCTCCCAGGAATCAAAGTGTTGCCTATAGTTATTTAGGAGTCCACAGCTAAAAGAGGAATTCACTATAAAAATCGCCATATTAATCCTATAGGGCTGTAGACGCACGGTCCAGTTGCGAGCTTAGTGATCTGCCCCACTTTAAGCTCTGCCAGGGTATTACTGTCATATTTCCATAAGGACCTACAAGTGTTGTGTTCAGTAGTGAGACTGTGTCCAGTTAATCTGTGCTATATTTTTTTTCCCTTTCCAGTCACAATATGCTTAAACTTGTAAATAAATGTCACAGAGGAATTTTCCATGTCTCCTGACATTACAATAATTGCCATTTTTTATTCTGACATATGTTTCAAAATTTGTAAATATAAAATAAAACAAAATAAAAATTCCCGTGTGTAAAGATCACCAACTGGTTGTGGACTGTTCAAAAAGCTTTCCGCTTCGGAGGAGCAAAACTACAAGAGATTTTGTCAGGGTCTCTTACTACAATAATTTCAATCAGTTGTTTGTTTGCTAAATTATATTTAAGACATACATAGTCAAGCTGAAGTACAATTTGTCATTAAGACAGATGAGGGAGTTTTAGTCTAAAAATTACTTACATTTGGGTGGGAAGTGTAACCACAAATTGAATTCTTCCTGTTGCAAAATGTCCCAAACCTTTCCTCCTGATAAGACACACAGAGAAATGTGTCTCTGTATTCATTGTTGCCGCCTGCCAATCACTGTCTTTTACTGTGCTGCAGGCTACAGATAGTCTATGTTGGAAATGTCATTTTGTTCTCATCAGAACCCGGGCGAAACCTGCAGTGTAACTGATGCGGTCAGTGATGGAGTCTCCATAAAATATTCTCAGTCCATTATCTCTTCTTATTGCCTGTTAGTTCTGCATGTCTTTGGGTTAGACTATATGACATTGTAATGCCATTGCTCTTCAACCTGATACTTCCACCACCTACATATTAAAATATGTATCTTTCTCCGCTCCCCAGCACCTATCTGTAATCTACTGCAGATGGGGCTCTGAAATTAGCTTGCAAAAACCTCTCTTATTCCTATCTTCAAAAGCCCATTTATCTCTAGCGGAAAGCTGATAAGAGACAGGCCTGCTTGGCAAATGTGATAAGAGGGTGAAAAATCCTCCAGCTATTTGCAATGTAAGAGTTCAGGCAGATCACAGCTGGGGAAGACATGACAAACCCAGCATCATGAGACTAATGCCTTGTGCCCCCTGAAGTCTGGATACGAGATCGAAGAAGAAGAAGAAGAGATTTATTCAGGATCTGTGCATGAACCACAAGTGAAAAATAAGCTAAAGAGACATTCAGGAAAATAGCCCAAGCCAACACCATGTTCTCAGTAGTGACGACAGCGCGTACGATCTCAGAATGTTATTAGTTGGTATTGTAAGTCAACGTTCAACCTGCTCTGCTATATTCAATTGAGTGTCTAGTTTTAAATATGGAACAATCTATGGAATAACATTAGGGGAAAAACGTGTCAGTTAAACATGTCGTTGATGCATTTAGAGTTAAAGCTGTGCTTAGGGAGGAACATGTTCTAAAGTATTGTAAATCCCAACTGGAACTTGTTGAAAAATGTGGAGCTAATCCAAATTGGCTTATACTTCGAGACTTAAGCTGCCCTTTGCAAGAAACTCCCAAAAATATGGAAGTGGGCTGTGCAGTAGAATTGCAAAATAACGTACCACTCATTCTGCAGACCAGTTAAGGCCAACAGCATTGCAACAGTAGTCCGTGTTTTCCCATCCCTAGCTGGTCTATTGGGCAGAGACTGAGTTGGTCCCCGTTTCTTCACTACAGTTGTTTCTCTGCATTAATACTGATAGTTGTTCTCCTGCTGCTAATTCTGATTTGTGCAGATTCACTGACACAATTTCACACTTGGTGCACATCATTCATTTTGTGGGGGCAAAAATTACATTTGCTGTTATATGTATGGCTGTACGCTAAATTTGCTGTCAGTGAAGCAAGTAGTTCGCTCATTCACAAACTTATGCGCCACAGGAGATGTGGATTGTTCCGAGGACATGTCATTACTGCATAACAGATGACACATAGCATGTGATGTTATTCATTCTTCAAGGACACTCCCCGAGCTCCACCACTTATGGGTCCACAGTGGGAGTTGGAGAATTTATGCTTGTCCCTGTGGCACTTGGATCTACATCTTAATCCTGACAAGGGACTTGCCATAAAACACTCTCTCTACACCAAAAGCAGAGGGAGACTTTAGAGAAGAGCAAGTCGGCGTGGAGCGAGGCGTTTGGCAGGCTTGTCTTTTAATGCACACTGCAGAGATGTCTCTGTTTTTAACATTTAAGTTATAAATAACGCAAAGGGCCACACAAGGCCAGTGGCTGTAAAGGGAGTGTGAGGCGCTGGCAAAACAAAAAACATTTTTCTCCCCTTTTTTTTATTGCATGGCAGTTTCTTCAGAGCTGGCTGTGTTATTAACTGCACCGGACAGCGGGGGATTTATGTGCAGGCCCAAATGGAAGTGACCAGTGACCTTTCCTGTGGCGTTAGCCAGCTCTCAAACTGCCTGACAATGGACTGCTTCAACAATGAGCCACAGCTCTTTGTCCCTCATCTTTTCCTATCTGATGTTATTTCCTAAATGTGGGCATCTGCTCACTGGGAGACCTGGGGCTTGTGTCTCCACTTATTGTTTTTTTTTTTTTTTCCTGTTTAAAAATATTCTTTCTCTCCCAACTCAAAATGTCAAATGTGTGCTGCACAAAGCAGGCGTCCAAGGTCTTTTAAATATCTCACAGTACCACTGAAGTCATAGGTCAGCCAGTCACTCAGTCAGTGGGTAATGTGTGTTTCTTGCTCTTTGCTGAGTGTGGTGAGCTTTTGAGCCTCTGAGCAAAACGGTGCCTGCGAGGAAGGACGGAAGTAGTGACAGTAGTGTCACAACACCAGGCCGCATTACATGCATTCTCCTGTGATATTGTTATTGTTTATTTTCTCTGTCCCCATTGACAAAGAAGTCCCTTTTCACTTCAAACATCTGCTAAATCGCATACCTAGTTCAAAAGCACACTTCCTTTAGTCCCCGCTGTGCTGCAATTAGCCATTGACAGTGGAGCCCAGTGCAGTTCATGATCTAATAGAAGAAGGGGAGACAAACTAGATGTCCTTTGATTCTCCGAGCATGTGAGCATCTCTTGCTCTCAGCCCGGTCATTGGGACCCATCTCAAGGAGAGGTGGAGACACTGAAGTGAATTCCCCCTCTTTTGAAGCCGCCGAGCTGGGTCGACCTGTAATCCTGGCAGCCGGCCAATTCCTCGCCTTTCCCTCGTCTCTCTCCCTCTTTCTCTCCGTCCGATTTCAAAACGGGGCTTCCCTGAGAGCAGGCCGTGGCTTTTGTTACCTTTATGAGGCGTAATTAAATGTGCGCGGCGTGGCACAGTGTTTGAGCAGGAACCCCAGGCGTGCCATTAGCCAGATGTGGCTGCTCAATCCTTAATGATAGAGGAACAGAGGCGGAGGAGACAAACCCAGGAGTCCTTCATCACGCCATCCCGAGGTGTCGTGTGGGCCTAATTGCCCCATCGTTTTGTTCACCATACGAGCCCCCGTGACACCTAGCTTCATGCATTCATTATGTAGTCTCCCAGTGCTACTTCAGGCTGTGGTGTTCATGTATAACCAGAGGTGGGTGGTACACTGCAGCTAGGCTTTTAGCCAGCAAGTATGATTCATGAAGGGAGTTCTTAACACCTTTGTTTTGAACATTGCCTGCAAGTGGGGTGATGTACTGTGTAATGCAGTGCATTAACAGTTGACAGTGTCTCACTGTAGTGGGTTTAATTGTCGTTTACTGTCATCAAGTGAGAGCGTGAGAGAGACAAAAGCCATGTTTTCATAAGCAGCGGTTGTTAACATCACCAGAGTTGTACATCATCACTTGTTTTCGGTTTTGGTTGCTGGTTGGTTAGAAGTGTTTATGGCATTCAGCAGAAGCTGGAGTGTTCTGTCAGTCTATGTTTCTGTACGTGAGAATTGATGTACAGAAGATGTACAGAAGGAAGAAGGGCCAACCAGAAGAGTTAGGAAACCACTTTTCTTGAAAACAACCTGCTTGTCTGTCTCTGCCTGGGGGCTTTGGAAGTGTTACAGGATCAGACTGACAAACGCTGACTGATCGGCTCACATTCACGCAACATTTCCTTCCAGCCTTGCCTGAGATCTTACAATTGAGAGTTCTCATATTTCCTCCTAAGCCCTTTCACTCTCAGTGTATTAACCCCCCCCCCCCCCTCAAAAAAAAAATTCACTCCACCCCTCTGCCTGTCTTTTAATCCAGCAGCGTGTTTTTCCCCCTTAGTAAGCTGATTTGAGACGGGAGCTTTAATTAGATGCATCTTTTCCAGGATGTGGATGTGTCGGGTGGTCCGTGCACAGCCTGGAGAACGTAGGGTGGAAATGGGCCTACATACCAAACATACGGCACCATCGCTGGAAAGCAGGCCCCTTCGTTAGTGTGGAACTGACGAGCTGCCGTTCACATTTGGGTAATTAACACCGCCACAGATTGTGGAACAGCTGTGCAATTTAGCACTGTGGCAACACCAGCGAGTCAAGAGAGACTCTGCAAACAGAGGACGGCTATGAAGTAGATTCATAGAGCACCTCACTCAGGCCTCATCCAAACTCTCTCCAGTGGCCAAACATAACGGAAATCTTCAGCTACTTGGCAGAATGGCGTGACAAATTATTAAAATGACATTATTTAGGGGAATTTAAGATGATGGCTACTTAAGTAAAACAACAAAAACTATTATTATAGTTTGGATGCTCACAGACCATGCCTTGAGAAAACATTTATGAAGAGAAAAGAATCTGCAGGCGGTTTATTTCATCACTTTTCATCAAATCATGGCCATGTTGAACAACTTAGATCCAGCATGGCTGCATCTAAGTTCCGTATCCATGGACAATTTACAGCAAGGTTTTGGGGCTAGTCATCAGCCTTGTCTACAGTTATGGAGAATAGATGGACCATGTGTAAAAAGCCTGTGCACTTTCTCTCCGTGTAATTTAAGTCTCTTTTCATCTTTCTGTTCTTGGCAGGCATGGCTTGCCCTCACAAAACCAAATTATATGTGAGAAGTAATTAAAGCATCCTGGTCTCCTTTTTGTTTCTTTTTGATTATAGTTAATGCTTACCATTCCATCTTCCACATTTATTCGCCTTGTATTTTGTCCCCACTGAACCGCAACATCTGGTTTTGGTTTAAACCATCAGGGAGTGGTGAGAGTGCCAAAGGGGGTGGGGCGGGGGTGGGGTGCCTGTACACATGCAGTTGCAGCTCCAGTGTTTTTCTGTTTCTGTGTTAAGTATTAAAAAAAACAAAACAAAAAAAAAACACCAACATGTTGGGCTGTTGTGCTTTCTGTCAAGTGACAGGCCAAATATACTCATCAAAGTAAGGTGAGTGATTGGGGCTAATTTACATTTGTTTTGTAAAAAAACAAACTCTTTATTTCTAAACAGTTGGCTTTAATGGAAATATGAAGCTGTGTAGTTAAGTGTGAGTGTTGTAGGGTTGGGCCCTGTTGCCTCGCCTCTCTCCGACCTATCAAGTGTCAGTGACAGTGACATGCCAAGGGCTGTCAGCAGGCCATGTCCTGGCTCTGAGCTCCGTCAGAGAGTGAATGGAGAGTGCCCAGGGAACTTGTTAAATTTCTGCTAAGCTAGGCTGTGCTGACTTTGACAAGAGACATTTCCTTCCAATCTCCTCGGGTCCTGTGCCGCCATCATCAACCACAACTCAGTGAGTGAATAGGGCAATGGAAACGATGCAATGATAATAATGTGAAAAATGTCTATCTGCACTAATGCCAGGTGAAGGCAAATGGACAGGCAGGCAGCCAGCCTCTGCAATGTATTCTGGAAGGCTGGGCCAAGCCCCAGCGGGGTTGTCATTTATTTATCCATCCGCAGTGTCTTGAGCGGTGAGGAGAGAAGAGATGGCAGAGGCTTCCCTCTACCAGAGGGGGCTGGCTGGCTCTTGAGGGATAGGAAATATAATTGGGTTGCTCTCACTCCTGGCTATGGCACCAATCAGACATTTCTTCCTCTCTTACCCACCCACGCTGCTTGCAGACAGAGCTGAGGAGATGAGGCAGTGCTGGCCTTTCAGGCCCTGAGCAAGGACGACCCCAAACAAGACTTGTCACTTGTGCTTACAGTGGCATTTATTTGATCGGAGGAGGTTTTTCTTCCTTCTCTCCCCCCAGCCTTTTTCTCTGTATTCTGTCTTTGGCCTGGGCTGTAATACTGGAAACCTGAATTCAGCTTGGCCGGGGCTGCCCATGACTACTGCTGTGCAAGGCAAATGACTTTGCTGTGGGGGACAGGCCACCTGTTAATGACAGGGTGGGGACTGAGCTGACAGAACAAGTGTAACTGTCAGACAAGAAGATTGAAATCTGTCCCAGCAGGAGAGAAAGGAAGAAAGGAAGAATGGAAAACAGTTTCCACTGGATGACCACCACTACATTGGCCCACACATGCCTGCTGCATTCTCCTGCAGTGACTCAGTACCTTGGAAGCATTGATATACTGAGATAACTAGTAAAAGTCGAATTTGTCTGGGAGAAATGAAAGGATCACTACCTGCTTGTTTTTTGTGAGAGTGCAAACATGCGTGCATGTGTGTGTTTGTGTGTGTTTCTGGGAAGCCATTGGTGTCACTGTAGTCGATAGTGAAGGTAGAGCAGTGACGCCTGTAAGCAACTATAATTGTGTATGGAGGTATTGATCTGTGTTGGGTGCACAGGCCCTGTACCAGAAGCTCTCGCCTCCTCATGCTGGCATCTTGCCAGGGTCCTGTCAATCACAGATGTGGGTGATGGCCAGAGCAGAGATCTCAGTATTCCGAGAGACTTTACTGAGATGCAGCAAAGCATGATAGGTCTCCAATTACGTGTTGTCGGGCGGCAAGGGGTGAGATGCCAGACAGGTTCACTAGGCCAGCTGAGCGGCCCTTGCTGTGATACACCTGAGCATGTTTAGAAAACATTAACAGCAGAAGCAGTAAATGGGGCTGGTAAAATAAGTCATCTGGAGCCTCAACAACCCATGTTCCTCCAGCAATTTGGATCCTTCACTGACCGTACTCCAACCAGTATGTTCTGGAATAACACGAGCAGCATGAATAAGGCACAATTTAAGAGAACACCCCCACCCCCACCCCCCCTCAGCACCTCTCATCACCCCTGCTGTGCCCAGACCCACAGCATTTAACACTTGATTAAACCTTTTTCTCTCAGCCTCATATCTAATTTTACTGACAGAAAAAGTGTAAAGGAGAGAAGCTCTGAGGGTTTCTCCAGTGGACCATGTGTGATGGCTCATGTGAAGTCTGGTTATAACATTCACCTGTTTTAAGAGGGACTCTATTGGGGCTGTTTACTTTGACTATTACAGTCCGGCCACATACATTTTTACCACTGACAGACATAAAATGCAAACACACTTTTCCTAGTATAAAGGCCCTGGAGCCTCAACCAACTAATCCAAGGATTCACTCAAATGTGAGAAGAGTTTGCCTGAGCACACAAACTGCTGCCTTGACTTCATCTGTTTGCATATGTCTTATTCAAATACAGACAGGATTCACCTGAGCCAGGCTGTTTCTGTTTGTGGATGCAAAATGAATTTCAAGGAAATGAGGATTATCATAGAATTACCTTAGATAAACAAGCACAAGTTTTTAAATGACACCTCTAATTAAATAAATCATTAGCATTGCTTAGACAGTCAGTGGCTAGAGCAGGCATCCTTTTGGAAATGTAGACAACTCAACATTTAGGAGGTAGTTTAAGAGTGTAATTGTCATGTTTGTTTTATTGACAGGAAACTGGCTTGTTAGTGCTGCAATAATGAGCTGTTTAACCTTGCCTCTTCCCGTGCACTGCAAAAAAAAAATCAATTCAGTGCATTACATACACACACACACTTCAACGTCACTGGAGTCAACATACTGGAAGCGAAAATGACTGGCCTCTGCATGTGACTTGGCATCTTTTTTTGCTCATTTAGTCTGCTCATATGCAGCGACTCCCAAGGAAAACAAAGCTTTTAACGAGCGCTAAGATATTCATTGTTGCCATCATGAACAATCCCAGAAAAGGGTATTAGTGCTCCAGGGAACATTCTTTGCCTGTTGTTTTTTCTTTCCACTTGAATAATTTAGTTGCATGTAAGACAAAGTTGCATTCACTTGCTTCATTATATTTTAATAAAGAGCAAATGATGCTCTGCATACACTTGGCATGGCCAACAACCTTTAATAGTCCTCTCCACAGTGATTGCTCATAAATGAAATATACCCTATTCATCGTGCCTTTCTTATCTATCAAGGGATTCATGTTAAGATGGAAGTCAGGTCAAATTCCTTCACAGGTGGGATGTTATTAGAGTTCACCAGGGCTCATAAAAGCAGCAAAGCTCACAGGATAGACTATTACAACACATTAGGATGTTATTATTGTGCAGTTACTGAAAATTTAAGCAGCTATGAGTGCTCCGTAATGGTCTGAGCTAACCTTACGGTTACTAAAACTGACCTCTAGCCAAGTACTGATGGGCTGTAACGTGAGCCATACATATCACAAGTCTTCGCCATTCAGAACTATTTCCCATACAGTTGCACTAGGCTGTGGTGGTTGTAATTGAAAACCAGCAGTAACATGGCTGTTGTCAAGGTCAGGTCACACTGTGGTCTGCGATGTGAATAATGTTACACAGTAAGTGTGAAGTCTAAAGCCATAAGGTCTCTGCAGTTGTCCAGTTGGCGTTAAACTTGCTTGTGCTGGATTCCCTAGAGTTGCACAGTTAGCTCACCTCCTCCTTTATGGAGCAAAGCTTTTGGCATGTCACACTCGTATGTCATCATGGTTATTTATACTCTCCCACCCACCCCACATTAAGTTACACATCTGGACTGTCACTGACAGAAGAACTTAAGCGCTGTGCCATGTCATGAAAGAGATGTTAGGGTGGGCAGAGGGTTCTTAACTCAATCGTCCTTTTCTTTTAATAAAGTGTTGCTACATGGCTGAGTCAAAGCCTTGTCATGTAGTCATGTAGAGAAATAAACGTCTCAATGAGAAGACAACATCAAAGCCTAAAGGATAAATTTCTTCGACAGAGCAGTGGTCATACTGCGCACTGCCAGTGTCCATATTCTGTTTTAAATGACTCTTATAAACGGCTGCTGTAAGCTCACAACACAACACACTCAACAAAGTAACACAAATAACCTCAGCAGCAGATTATATAAAGCAAATACTAAAAAAAAGGGTTTTCAATAGCAACCTAAGCTTTCTTTGTTTTGTAATAAAATGAAAGCTGTAAACAATACCTAACACTAAAAACTGTGACAACCACCAGCAGTAAGGCGAGAGGTTTTTTTCTAAATATGAATGGGTGTTGGGTGTCCTGTCCAGCCCCTCAGGAAAAAGATTGAATTACATCTGCTAGAAACCTGAGGCCTCCTGTCTACATCAGAAGTAAATTCCACTTAACGTGCCACAGACTTTTCCAACATGATCTGGGGTGTGAGACTCCTTTTTATAGTGCATACCATGTTTGTTTGTGCTGGGAGGGTGGACAGTGAGCCCTAAAGCACCATGGAGATTGTCGTGTGAGACCAAGGGGACATATCCTTCCCTACCCCATTTCCAGTTTTCCATTCCCCCCACTTGCCACCTCTTCCCCGTCATTCCTCTGCAGGACAAGTGGCAGTATTGATCTCGAGAGCCTGGCCTCCATAGGAGTGGAATGCAGAGAGGAATTCCACTGGCCTCATTTCAGCTGTTGTTGTGGGTTAGGAGATAGGCTTTTACTTAACTAGTAACAACTTCTCATAGCCCATCACGCTGATAAAACCGTGTGCTCAGCAGAGAGCCTAGGTGAGAGGTCAGGTGTAGGGTTTAGGAGGCTTTGAGATGCAGAATGACAGTTGTGGAGGCTGGTGTGTGGAGCCTGGATCCCCCATAGTTTTCCTAACCCAGAGTCAACCTTAAACTCCCACTGGTATTATAACAATATTTATTTGTGTTAGAGGGGAGGTGATTCATATTACTCAAAATCACTGGCATAGTACGGTGAGATCTGCCGCTTGCTGGGCATTTT
Organism: Channa argus; assembly: GCF_033026475.1. NCBI lineage: Eukaryota > Metazoa > Chordata > Actinopteri > Anabantiformes > Channidae > Channa > Channa argus. Next base: position 21,910,450 of record NC_090207.1, read on the forward strand.
TTCCTCTCATTAAAGGTGTCCATGCCCAGAGGAAAAAAACAATGCCTACCACACATTTCCATGTAGTGCCAGCTCTGCCTTTTCTTCTCTTTGTGTGCTGTCTTTCACTGCAGAAGAAATTCGCCATGTGTGGGTTGAGGCAAGGGAAAGGGTCACTGCTTTTGTATCACTGCATTATTTAAGATCCTGTCGAGTTTGTTTTTTTTTTCCCCCTCTTAGCAAATTCATCCAAGTCAAAAGCGCAGTACAATCTTAAGAGAGAGGAAGAAAGGAAGAATGTAACTTGTGTAGCCTGAGGTGGGCTATGACTCACCTAGACATTGTTCAGATGGAGTGAAAAAAAAAAAGAGAGACACAAGTTCAATAGGAGTTTCTATTGAGCCGTGCTCAAAGCCACCTTTCTCTTAACAAGCTGCAGTGAGAGGTGGTTTGCCTACCAAGCTTGCCTGCAGCTCTCCGCAGGGCGATTATGTCACGGCGGGCCAGTCAGAATGATGTGTATCTCTCTGTTAGAAGGCAGCTCTACTGCAGCAAAGGCTCTGACTAGGAATATTATTATTATCTCCTCCAGGATCCTCTCCACAGCAACAACGGTGCTGCATTGTGAGAGCTCTGGAGAAAGCTGTTTTTGAAATAATCCTCCTGTCTGTTATCCTGCCTCTCAAACAATAACATCCAGAAAAGGTTTTTTTTTTTTTTCTTCTTCACTTTTCACCACCCACACTGACAATGGGGTAAAGGCTTTTCAACAAAGGATGATGTGGATATGGGTACTGTGAGTCTCTGTGACCCGTCCTATCATACCTCCTCACAGGGGCCCGAGGGAGCCGGGATTTGGATGTGGCTGTTGACCAGCCAATCAGGGAGCAGTGAGTCATGTCTTAAAGGGCTATCTGCCATCTCGGCTGCCGGAGAAGGCTGGAGAGCCAGGAGAAGCCGCCGCTGCTCTGATCTATATCAGGGCCAGAGAGTAATGATGAACAGCCCCCCGATTACGCCGAGAGATTACTTGCAGTCCTTATCGCTGCTGGCACACATTTTGACATTAAAAAGGAAGGGAGGCCACGCCCTTTCCATAGTCAGGTGTGCGGTGCTGAGCAAAGCCCGTGTTGTCTCCTGCTTTAGTTTTTCCATCACACACTAATTTATCGCTGTCTTTTTCTCTCTATCCCTCTTTATCTATCTGTATTTCCGTGGTATCGAGTAGGACTTAATCAAAGTGCGGCTGTGCCACCCTGACCCTTATCTCACCCTAAAAGAGATACAGACCCCCCCAATTCTATAATCCCAACAAGGGAGGGTAGCCACACAAGCTTTTAAACCACTGAGCTCAGATCTGGTGCTGCATTAATTGAGTTAAATGGATTGCGATGGTCGAGATGATTTGTCTGTCGGCTTTTATTGCTGCAATTTAGACTGTGCCTCATTGCATTATGCCACTTAATGAGAGCCCTTCGCAGCCGTTTTGTCTCGGCTGGTATTAACATGCACAGGTTCACTTCACAAGAGAAAGTGGGAATGTGCCAGCCCTAATTTCCTGCAATTTTTAGTTGATGATCAACTGAAAGCACTTCTTCTGACTCTGTCGTTGACGTTTTATAAATGGGATTTCTTTTCTTTTTTTTTAACCATGCTCGTTATTCGTGTCCTTTTTGTTACTCTATAATCAGTTGGGCTTAGATTGTGATTTGTGGCCTCCTACATCCTTATATCCCACCTCCATCCTTCATCCTGGACCCTTGTAGGGAGTTTAAGCAGGTCTGGATCCTCTCCACTGAAATATGCCCCGTCCTTTTTCCTTCATTTCTCCTTATCTGGTTAGTGCTGGCTGTGGGCCTGCTGTGGCGTTGATTTGTGACCCTCTCTGTCTGCGGCAGCGAGAGGTTTTAATGCAATGCGTGCCTCTGCCCTTCTCCCTACTGATGAAACAGGCCCCTGCATTCCCCTGATAGACTGCTAATTTGTATACTAAACTGACAGGCAGCCGTGATAAGGGCTAGCAACTGCTGCACAGTCGGAGGAGGGAGGAGAAGGAGAGGGGGAAGTGATGGCGTGTGGTGCGGTATGCAAGACGAAGGGTAATATTTTACACAAAGCTCAAGCCCCCCTGCTCCTCTCTCGACATTCATTTCCCTGCGTCTGTTGCTAGGGGGAGAGGGAGCAGGAGTTGTCAGCCCTGGCCCTCTGTCATACACACACATGCATTATACGTGGCAATGAAAATGGCACTTGGGGCTGAGGATAAAGAGGTTTGTGTGTGTCTTGTGGATGTGCAAGTGGAGACCACTCCATTATATTCGGTCACTATGGAATTCATCATCATCTTAATGATGCTCCAGTTGAGGCAGGTATGTGTTGGTTGACAGTTGCGTGGGAGGTTTCTTCTCTTTTTTCCGTTCATAGTGTATATCCCGTCATGCACGCTGGGGGTTTCGCAGTCTTGCTGGAAAACACACCTGTTCTGACAAGCAGACAGTGGTGCTAGTGGTGGGTGGGAATTGAAGGTAATGTAGATGGTGGCTGTTCATTTTCCCTTGGAATGTGCAGGACTGCTGCAGCTTATAATAAACGACCACTCGGGAGGTCATTAAGTTTCTGAATTGGTACGAGCACAAATGCAGGGGAGATCATTAATTTACTGGCTCCTGTTGCAGCCTGGGAGCTGTAGGCCCACTGTGTATAGCTAATTCGGCATTTATTGCTGAAGTAGCCTTAGTGTACATCTAGGGTGAAAGGGTGACCGCAGGGCCCTGAGTGGGTGCTGATAGAAGTGCTTATCAAAGCACTGAGCTATTCCCACATGAACAGAGAGAATAAGACTCCCGCTAGAGTTTGACTGATAGGTGTTTTACCGTATCAGTACTGATAAGCTTCTTTATGTCAGTGTTCAAGATCAGTGGGTGACCCTACGGCAGGCTTCTATTACACAGAAAACAAACCTACGTGATCATTTCAATTCCAAATATCATATTTGAAAATATTATCAAGGTAAACAACGGCGAGGAGGTCGATCCTGCAATAATTGTGCCTGCAAAATATAGCATTATGTTCATCTCATTGGATATTTTTGCTTAAAAGAAAATATGCCTCTAAAAAGAGTGAGGCAACCGAACTTCAGTGACAGTAAATGGAAAATTGGAAGAGAGGTCAGTGAAGGCAGAAGATGACAGTGATGAAACACCAAGCAGGGAAGCAAATTAACACCCTGTGTGTGTGTGTGTGTCTGTGGTGGAGGGGCATGTGGGTGTGAAGGTGGGGGAGGTATGGTGAGTGTGGCGCATGGACAGACAGGTTCCGCCGGGGTAATTGAGAGCCTGATCTTCTAGGCCAGAAAACTGTATCTACCTTCTTGTCTCCTTCCCTTCGTCTCCTTCTAAGTCTCCAACATTACACAAGACCATTATACAAGTCTCTTCGCCTACAGCAAGACATTTGACTCAGCCAAGGATGCATGTACATAAATGTGCTGCTTATATATTCTCTGTTACATGTGATTACAACATAGGACAACATGCCACACTGATGGGGCTTAATGTGTCACTTTGGACAGTTGATCATCTTTTACACTGTCCGTTAGATTGACTTTGATATTGAGCTGACACTCATTTCACGAGAGTTTCATTTTCAAGTGCAGGAAATGTCATTTTGAAAACCCATCAGTTCACGTTTGGTTTGTGGTATACAAGTGTTAAGATTAGTTGCTGCACCGCTTGTACTACAACAGTCTGTCAAGAACACAGCTTATGCCAAATGACTCAGAACTAAATTGTAATTATAGTCTTTGCAGACATGAGGCCACAATAAAGCCTACCAACAGCTTTCTTTGTTTTCATGCTACACTTGTTGTGATAGTGCTGCCATCCAATGTAAGAATTATATCTCTACCAGGGAAGGGAACGGCTTCACCTGCTTCTCTGGGACAGGAGCAGACTGCATAAGGCTTATTTTGGTTATTTAGTTTGGGTTTACCTAACCTCTGGCATTAAGATCTTTTACTGTTTGTAGATCATTTGCTCAGCTCCAAGGAATGCAGAGCATGCAATAGGAACTCTGGGATCAAAGGTAGACGGACGGCCTGTCAAACGTTTAATATAAAAGAGGAGGTTCTGTGGGTAGGGGATTGTGGGGAAAGAAATTGGTCTCTCAGCAGTCTTTACTAAATGAGGTTAATTGAATGTGGGTAATTGCTGACCTTCCTGTCTCAGTGAAATCACAGCCTTAACTGATCAATGTCTTTCATAAATTTATGCCTGAAGGTCATTCAGCTGATTATGCCACCCTCCCGTGCTGCCTTCTTCGCCTCGTGCAGTCGACCCATTGTGCAAAAATTAAGCGTGCAAGCTTTTTAACAATAAAAAAATGCAATTAAGCGTGTCTCAGATTTTCTAAATTAATTAGCTTGCTGTGTTGTTAAGTAAAAGCGATGTGGACATGGAAAATTATGAGTTTTTTCCCCCCTTCTTTGCTGTGACAGCAGATGCGTTTGCCTTGGTATAAATGTCTCACTTCTTGCTAGCAAGGATTTCTGCCTCTCCCTCTGCAGCTCTAGTATTATCAAGAGATTTATGCAGCCAATAAGTCATTGGCGTTCAGGGAAGTTGGGGACTTTTTAAAACAAACAGCAGTGTAATTTGTAATTTGGCATTCCCTAAATCTGGGAATTATGGTTCTGCATGTGGCTCTTCAGGGAGTCAGCTCTCTGATGGTGGGTTTGCTGGCCCAGCTCCCTCCCTGGCCTCCTCCTCTTTCTCTTTCTGCCTCGTTCCTTTCACGCCTGCCGAGGAAACGGGAGGATTTCACAGCTGCTGAGAGCTGGGCCCCGGCTGGGCCCTGTGACCTCCTTCTTGCTTTCCCCCCCTCCCTCCGTCTCACTCCCTTTTTTCTCCCTCTCTCCAGCAGTCTCTTTCCTCAGGGAGCTCTTGTGTGGCTCAGAGGAAGCTGAATCATAAAGCATGGCTAATGAATAGAATAGGGAAGGAAAGCTGAGGCCTGCTGAGGGCCCTCCAGAGAGGAGGCCAGGCCCCAAGCCCCAGGCTCAAATAGCAGACGGCCCCCACAAAGGTCAGACTTCCTGCGGCCCGCTCCAAGGACTTTTGGCTCCCAGGCAATGTGGCTTGAATTTCCCCCATTATTTTTTTTAATGGTTAAATTTCCTTGTTTCCTTTGGAAAACTTGGCCTTTGCTCCTCCTTTTTTTCGTTGTCTACCGCTTTCTCTGTCTATATATTTCCTCTCTGTCTCATCTTTCCCCGTCTGTTTTTAATGGCACCCAGGGTTGCCTCAACAAAGAGAGTGTGAAGAATTTGTTATACATGACCTCTGCACACCACAACCACAGGCAGCTCAGACTGCCAGCAGCACAGCCCCGTGAATGTCAACTTGACCAGCAAGACCCAGAAAGTTCTGCAAAAACAGCAGCCAGCCAAATCAGGGCTCTGCTTTGACATGCCTTTTTAAGAAGTGCTTTTGTAAGCCGGCCTTGTAATTGTGGAATATACGGCTGACTCACACGGACTTGGCAGGTGCAAAGCACAGCATTAAGAGCTAAATATTGGTTGTTGATGTTACTTGGAATGTGTTAGGATTTTAAAGCAGCTCCCTGCACACTCAAAATACCAGAATCAGAAATAAGGAGATCTAGGTTGTCTTGGCACATGGTAAACTCTGCATTTTCTGTTCTCTTTCTCAGGAATATGTTATGTCTGTCTTCCTCTCTGGATAACCAAACTGGTCATAACAATTGTTTTAACTTGATGTGACCTAAACTGTCTGTTATTATTTTTATTATTTAGTTTGGTTTAGTTGCTTTTGTGACCCTATGCCACGCTGAGCAAGTCCCTGAGCCAGCTCCCTTGTCCATTTGACAGGCTTCATTTCACCCTGAGCCCTTTTTTTTTTTTTTTTCTTGCAGGGCCTCAGAGGCCATGATTCAAGGCTGAGGTTGTGCTGCCACAGGGCTGAGACTTGGTACTGGAGCGTTTAATGTCGTCCAAAGCTAACAAAGAGCCTGTGTTGTAGCCTGGCGCCCTGGTTCTGGGAGACTGAAAGAGGGCAATGCACTCTGTCTTTCCTCTATAGTTTTTCCGCCTTGTCTACTGTAAGAGGACACAGGAAACATCTCAACTCAGCTTAGTGTATGCTCTGCTTTAAATATTCCACTTATCAAGACAAAACATAAGAAGTCTTATTGGCCCTTTCTTACATTAGCATTGGGTTATTGAACAACCTTTCATATACTGAGTGCCAAGAGTTTCTATAATCTCATAACTAACATTGTGCTAACAACTAAAAGCCACAGCTAGCAATGTAATGAAATCAAGCGTACAAGAAAAATCATAGGGTTTAAGGAACTGACTTGTTAATGTTTCACCATAATTGACTTTCCTTGTATTCGCTCTATTGCTTTAGAATTAGGCTTATATCTCTACGTAAATACCAAGATTATTAATAATGTTTTTTGTCGAGCCAACACTTACCATTGGCTATGTTGTCTCCTGTTTTATTTTCGCTGCTGTGTGAATAAAGCATGTTGTTGAGATGTTGCAGTGCTCCTTGAGCACTGTTGTGGTTAGAGCTGAGATGAGACACCAAGCAGAGACAGACAAACACTGGAGAACTGTAACACAGTAGCAGTGAAGGAGAAATTGGGAGGTCTTGGAAAGAAGAGGACGTCCTCAAAACACTTGTGAAGAACTAACAGGGATGCCAAGGACAGCCATCTGTGTTTACAGAATCATTTGCTTTCTCTTTCTGTCTCTGTCTCTCTTGCACTCAGTCTGATTCACTGTTCATTCTTTACATATGCTCCCTTTGTGCCGCATAAAATACAAGCGTGGCAGTTAAGGACACTCGGCCCCTATGGGTGGAACATATGTTCAGCTCTTGCAGCTTTTTACAAGTCTGCGGAACCCAGATGAGAGGAACAAAAGCAAAGGGAAATGGTGGCTTTAAACAAATCCACTATATAGGCTGATATTACAGGCTGAGGAGGATTTCCATTGTTAATATTATCTTCCAAGCACAGACTTGTTGCCACAGTTTTTTTTTTTTTTTTTTGCACTGTGCCAGGTTTTTGTGCGGATATATTGCTTTTTGATCATAGTGTTTAAAGATTTCCTGTTTCGCCAGCGAACATGTATTTTGTAAAAATGTGTGGTGTGTTTTGATTGAGATGGTGCTTGTCACAACGTACATCCATCTAAAGAAAAAGATGAAAATATCTTTCAGTGTTTAGTCTAGAAGTCTCCATCATCACTTTATAGTCAGATGCCTTTTTCCCTCAGGTATTTGACTTAACCTCCATTTGACTATAGTCCACTAGCTTTCCATTGCTCACTGTCAGTAACATCAGCCAGATCTGTAACACCTGCTTTTCCATTCAAAAACAGTGCAGAACAAAATGTGCTTTCTAAGCGACAGCATGTATGCAGTAGCCTTTGTCCTCTGACGCTGCACAGCCACCTTGCTGCCTTCTTCTGTCTTTGATTGCAATTCTTTTGAGGGTTTTCAGGTGGCACAATAGTGCCACCTAATGTTAATTTAACAGGAAAAAGGCAGACAGGGACCACAGTGGTACAGAGCGAGATGGTCTTGTTTGCTGATAGGAGGCTTTTGATTGACTGTATAATGCTGTGAGTGGAAGCTGGATTTTCTCTCCCGGCACTTGTGGCCACATTTGCTGATTCAGGCTGATTCAGCCTTTTACTGCACTGACAAAATGTGTCTCCATGCTTCCATTAGTTTTGCTAAATGATCTTAAATTGTGTCAGTTTATTTAAAAAGGACCAAATTTGCCACTGATTCAGCTCATCAGACAAATCCACTTAAGCTCTGCCTTCTTGTTTTTCCAGGTGTCTGATGTAGGATCGGAAAAGCTCTTTTCCCCTACCACACCCAAAGGTAAGAACCCACTCTGTTTTCCCCCTCCAGTCTTTCTTCCCCTGTCTCATTCATGCACGTAGTAACTGGGGTTTACCAATGAGTCTAAATCTCCTCCGCTCTAATCCTGCAGCTCCTATTCAGATTTAAATTGTCAGCACACATAAACAAGGTCTGTTGACTACATATGCATACATTTTTGCATGGGTGCAGAGTGGCGTTTCTTGGACAACCCCACCAAAGGCTTAGCCCTCCTACATATTGGTTCATTAGAGGGGATTTAGAGCCTCCCTGCCACATGCTACCACAAATGGGAACTTCCCCTCAGGCAATACAAGCTCTCTGACAGCAGGCCTGGACCCTAATGGATGCCAAACGAAAGAGAGAGAAGGAGCTTTGTCAGCCCCCAGAATCATAAATTTTTTGTGTGTCCATTCACATATGCACATATGGGGATCATAAAACCTTGTTTTTCTATGTTCATGCAAGAGTTCATGTGATTGTATGCGTTTGTCTGTCCAAGTGCATTCAACCACATGCATGTGTTGGTGAATTTGGTATGTAACAGATACAATACAAGCATAGAAATTTGGCTCCACTTGTGTATTCACTAAATGCAATGATGCTTGCTAGATCAGAGCAGAGAGAAAGGTGTCAAGTTGTGAATTCAGGGAGGGAGGAGAGGCTTGATCAGCCTACTAGTGACAGATAGCAGCATGCAGACCACGTTCCCCCAGGGCAGGACCCAGGAAGGAGGCCATTAACGCAAGCAGAGGGAAAAGAAGGTGCAAGTGCCGAATTGTGTAAAATAAGGTCATATGAGGAGAGGGTACGGTACATGTGTCCAGGACAAACTGAACAAATAGATTAGCATACCTCTGCTGAGCTGTTCAATATGTCATAATAAACACCATTATGTTAGCGGAATCTGGCCTGGCACTTTTACATGTTTCCATTTTTATTTGTCCTCTATTTGAAAATAGAGCACAACTATTGAAAATATTGGACAAAGGCTGAAATTTAGCACTATTAGACCTTATGGACTACGGTGCATTAGTAGTGTAGGGAGCGCAGTCTTATTATAACAAAAATGTATTGTTATGTAGTTTCCTTTTACATCAACCCCCACTAAAATTCAGCTTTTATCCAGAAATGAATTATGCAGAAATCTGCAGCATAATTTACTGTGTTTACATGCATTTTTATAAAGTATAAATGAAAACCTGGCTACTGTAATCGCAGGTTAGCAGTGGCAATTAAAAAACATTTTTTCCACTGGTAAACTTCACCTGAACAATGTTGATTTCTTCACCATGTAAGCATTTAACTAGGTTTTTATTCTGCTTTTTACAAAAGCATATGTGAAAGACCACAGGCTGCAGACAGTGAAAGGAGCTGAGTAAAAAAAAATACCTGAAAGACATTATCATTACATGGAGTGACTCATTTTTAAATGAAGGCAGTCAAAGTCCAACTGAACCTGAAACTAACACCATGCACCAAGTCTAAATGAGTCATTTTACACTACATTTTTTAATTCAGACGGTTTGCACTGTGAAAAGGAGAAAAGGCACTCCGATGTCTCGCTCTCTGTTTCAGAATGCTACAACGCACACACACACACACACACACACACACACACACACACACACACACACACACACACACACACACACACACACAGCATACAAATTAACTAAATAGAAAAAATAGACACAAAGCAGTTACTTCAGTCAGTCCAGTCAGGATCTTTGACTGACTATGCTGCTTTACATGAACCAGAATTCTTTAGTGCATGTAAACAGTTATTGTAAATCTGTGTACTGCCTTTAGTTAGAGAGTTCCCTCTCAACAAAGTATAAAGGTTTTGCTTGGTTTAGCCCAGTAGCTTTGACTGCTGAGTAGAAAAGCATGGCTGACAAGGAGGAGGGAAACCAGGTCTACTGGCTGTGTGATGTAGATGACCTCTGACCAGCCTCAGCCTTACAAAACCAGTGTTCACAATAACAATGACTTCCAGACTTGCATGGTTTAGAGAACAACTAGACCGCCCCCAGCTCAATTTTTTCTTCAATGTGCTGCTGTGTTACTGCTGTTGGCAGCTGTCAGGGTGATGATTTGTTTTCTCTACGACCATACAGAACATGGCTGCATATAAGCACACCCTGCCTTCTTGTAGTACAGGAACATACACTGCCACAGTCTTTAATGTGCATCCACACACTGAAGGCACCGCTTCCATGTAGGCTGGAGAATGAAGGCCTCTGTGGATCTTGCTAATGTGCACACAGGCCAAAGGATTAGGACCCTGGAATTACATCCAGACAATCCCATCAGAGCCTCTCCTGATTATCACACAGATCAACCAGATCCTTTTTGGGTAATGTCGAAGAAAGCAGATTAGAATTAGGGGTTAGCATGATGAGTGATGCAGTGAAGAAATCGACAGTTTGATGAAGTGGTTATTATTACTTTTTTTTTTTTTTTTTTTTTAAATTAAGGAAGAAGTCATCACGCTACAATTGCAAAGCTTTAAAGCCAGGTCTCATCTGCCATTCCAGTGGTGTTGTTTAGAGCTATGGTTGGTTCTAGGAGAGTGTTTGTTTTCGGCCCAGGCTTGTGTGTGTGCTCTTGTAATATAGTGCAGCCCACAGGCTGTTTTCCTCTGGTTTAGAATGCAGCGTATGTGTCCCATTACCAGTCTCACTCGCGGTCCTGTGGGACCAATGAAAAGCCCACTTTCCTCTGATCACCAGTCCTGTTGAGCTGTTGGCTGGGAGGACACTGAGACAGATGCGTGCACACATACACACACACATTATAGTACACATGAATATATAATACTGTGACAATGCTTAGCTTGTACAACTTTTACATAACAAGCCTTGTTACTTTAGCTTTTACCTCTTCTTTGCTTTTTAACATTGTGCTCCTTTCTGAGTTTTATTTCAGTGAGCACTTATGGGTACAAACAGTTGAGGTTAAGTCCAAATTGCACACAGGCCTACAGTCTGTCATGTTAATGAAATGGTTCAGGGTTAATAGAGGAGAGGAAAGACCAACATTGTAATCAGCGAAGGCAGAGCGCTGTAATTATGCACACAGAACATGGTTTTGGGTAAAACCCAGACACCCTTGCCTTCTTTCTCTCATATTTACTTTTCGTCATCTACAGACATTGCTAGTCTGTTGACAACCTGTTAGAGATGCAAGCTAACAGTACTGATAATAGCACAAGCCTATCGTATCTGTGATTACACTGCTTAGACTGTGCAATTCTCTTTGGATGCTGTTACCCAGTCTGTGTTGGTGGTTATAAGGTAGGAAGGCACAGCAAAGGGCAGGCATTATCTAACAGTTATTGTTTTTTGTTTATTTCCTGTCTTAAACCTCCTGCACGTTATTGATTTCCTGGAGGACGGCATGTTTAAGTAAAAGCACTACGAAGACTTGTGCTCCACTCAGGGCTTCTCTTATTGAGTTGCAGGTCAGAGTTTACAGTTGTCACTTGCTCGAAGGCGAATAAGAAGCTAAATGTAGCTGCTGAGCATGTACAAGGCACCTCCACAGAGCACCAGATAAACACTTGGCTTCTTATGACATTTCACAATGCTGCACCTATGGAAGTGGTAAAGAGTCATCACCTAGCCTTTAGTGGCTGGAAATAACTGAGAAAAACTCTTTGGAATCTGCAGTGATGATGTTGAATGTTGTGGTTTGAGGGCCATAGTTATAGTGGGGCCATTCTCAGAGGTACTGCTGTCCATTGTTAGGCGGTACCCGCTGTGGGGTGATGGTAAACCCATGTGGTGTGCAGACCACCAGACAAACCTGGGGCAACTTAGGATAGCAGGAGAAAGATTGGTGAAAAACCCATTTCTGAAGTGGATTTGTGCCCTTGTAATCCTGATTAATTTTGACCCGTTGTGCTCATTTTAAACAGAGCATTACAGTAAGCGTGAACACAGCAAGCTCCGGGGCGAAACCAGGAGCTTAGCGGCTTTGGGAGGCTTAGCTGCAGATGGCATTTTAAGCCGGACTTAATAAATTGTTTCCATTAAACTTACCGGCCCACACATACTGGATTAGGCCAGTGGAACAAAGGAAGGAGAGAGCGTGCAGACCGAGCAGAGATAAAGCACACACACAACTGCCATTATGCACATCTGACTCTGTTAACATTTTTCTGAGGCCACATGAGAGGTGAAGATGAGGTTACTGTGGTGTTCAAGGAGATAGAAGCTTTTGGACATGAATTTCAAATCCACTCACTTTAGATCTCTTGCTCGTCAGGGATGTCGGACTAATTTGCTTAATTGACATAGAAGTAAACAAACAAAAAAGATGCATAAACCATTTAGCCTGGCGGTGGATTTAGGGCTTATCCTCTAACTGTTTATATATAAACATATTACCAATTCTGTAGCTTAAGGATTTAGGCTTTGCCCATACTCTAGCTGTTTTTATATGAAACCTTTTTACTCATATATTAATTTCTGCTATTGTGGGAAATCAATTCCTTATGGTGGAACCCCGCCTCTTCTGTCTTTTTTCCTCATACGCCTCCGCCATACCTCCTTCCCCCATCAGCTCATGGCTTGCTCCCTAAGCTCTCATTATGTGCTACACAGTCCAGGGTCCCCGTGTCGAATCGCTAATCAACCACCCTGTCTCACAGCCTGCTCTCTCAATAAGTGCTGAGTGGCCTTTGTTCCCCCCACTGCTGTTTGCTGCATGTCAATAAAAGAGCTATGGACTGGTCTAGGGCTGGGCAATAAAAAAATCTCAATAATTATATAAAAAAAAAAATCTCATTACAACAATGATAAATGGACAAGTTCCAATAATGCTTCTGTGCTGTATTTGGGTCAGACCTCTACACAATCACCCTATTAGGTTACAGAAATTGGATTATGCAGATGACATGTGTAGGGCCAAGACATGGTAAAAACCAGCAGCAGTCACTTGTTTCTGGTTTTGAGCCATCACCCAATATGATAACAGCTCAAATGGAGGCAGGGACACCACCGGAAAAGTTTCAAATTTTGGTATTTTTACACATTTACATGCACTTAATTAACCAGTACGATCAGCTTCTAGCATCATGTAAACAAAAAATAGTTTAGTTGCAATGCGTATATGCATATGGGGTTTCTAATCACCTTTTTACAAGAGTGAATGTGTAAGATAAAAGGCTGCAGACAGTGAAAGTGGCGGAGTGCAGTGGCTGGAAATGTGTGCAGATTTCCAGTAACCAAGTTAGTGTTTTGCATGTAAGGCAGCCATTGTTTTTTGTTCACCACAACATTTGTGTGTATTCTTGGCATCAAACAAATGGTAAATGTGTTTTCTTCCTCGTGAATAGCGTCATATGTCGGTAATAATATCAATCAACAAAAAAAACATTTTTTTATTTGTATAATATTTTTTGTCTATTGGCGAGTCTTAGCCTCTTCTTCCTCCGTTACTTAACCCAGTCATATCTGTAGGTCTGCTTCCAGTCCAAGCTTACGGGAAAACGAAACCGTCTCACCTGCTGGATTCTGAATGCCAGAGAAGGGAGGAAGGATGGTGATTGGAGAGGGAGAGGCAAGGTCAGGGGCATGGGGGATTGAGGGCAGCTCAGGCATAGTGAAGTAGATGAGAGAGCATGTTTGTATTCTGCCAGGCAGCTCTCCTCTGGCCAGGTCAGTGTGATGTATCACTAACCTCGGCGGCCGGCCTGACTGTTTGCAGCCTCTCACCCATTAAATAATGAATGGAGGTTGACCCTCTGACCAACTAATCAGCTTTTCGCTGCCGTTGAATCAGGATAGAGTGGAGGTAGATGGAGAGTGTGCTTGGCTGGCTGGCTAGCAAGCGGGGTGGATGACTGGAGGGCAGACATATTATTGGAAAAACACAAGGGCTGCAGAGGCTTCACACAGCCAGATTAGCAAGGGCTGGAATTGAAAGCAGCCATCACGGCTGTGGAATCTCAGCCTGGTGAAGCTCACCTCCAGTACTGACTGTGATTTGGCTGACAAAGTCCAGGCAGCTTGCAGGAAATGGTTTCTTTATCAAGGTTCCTGTATTGACATAGCACTTACAGACAAGCGCTGGTGTTTTGGGGCTTGTGCACTTGTATGTGACAGTCACACTGAGTGCAAAAGGGAGCTGGAGGTTGGTAGTTTTGGATGAATAAAAGAAACCATCACCCCCCTGCTTCGCACCGCCTCACTTGTTACTGAGCTTGAAGAGGAGCTTGTGTGTTCGCCTGATTTAATTTAAATGTTGAAAAGGTGTAGAATACTGTCAGTTGTGTAATTTTACATGCTCAGCTCGGAGAGAGAAAATACCTAAAATTGTAGAAAACTGAAGAATATGACTTTTTTCTGTATTAGTCTTTGGGTTATTACTGTTCACAGACACAGGACAGCTTATGGGCTGGGTGATTTGTTTTTGGAAAAAGGGGCTGATATTAATGCTCCCTGTATTGATAGTGCTAATGCTGTTTGTGCAACCATCCCTGTCGGAGAGATGAAAATAAATAGGGGGAGCTCAGCGGAGATAAGACACGTGTTTAATTATTAATTGAGCCATTACTGACAGAGATTGCCTTTTTTGATTTAAAGCAAGAAGACCTGCTTCAGGGACAGAAAAGGCAATTACAGAATTCCCAATTTGCACTGCTGCTGCCCAGCATTTCACCATACGCTGTGAGAGAGGAGTGAGAGGAGACAAAACACTCCCACACACATACACACTCTCACAAATCCTGTTGCACTGTGCTGTTCCATAAATTATTTTAATTCTTCTTCAATATTTATAGCGTTTTAAATTACAATTACACCGTCATGTACTATTTATGTAGAGTGGAGGGCAGTCGAAGGGACCAAGCCACATTACCCACAACCCCTCAGTGGCCTGCCATGCTGAAAAGCTGACAAGAGGGGACTGTTTGTTTTTTTTATCATTCAGGAAGTGATGTTAAACTGCACTGGATCTTACAAGCTGCCTGGTTTCAAAGACTGGCCTGATTGGTTATGCGGTGCAATTAGCTGGCTTGCAAAGTCCTTTCTGTTATGTCATGTTAACCCTGTATGCACTCTCTGGCCTTAGGAGCACTATTATGTGCATTAGAAAACTGTCTGCCCTGTGCAGAGAGCCCAGTGTGAATGAAATATTAATTAAGCCTCTGTTTAGAGTATTGGCTCATTGCTGGATGAACTTCTGTCTCAAAAGAGCCACTCTGTTAGATTTTCAATGCATCTCTCCCTCTTGTCTTTATTAGCCATTAGATGTCAGGACACTTGACACCTGTCACTCAAGCCCATTGCTGGCTGTGAGCAAGCCTGTGGGTGGTGATCAGCCATTGTGACAGAAAATGGGAGCCACATTAAAGGCTGTGTGATTAGGCTCCATTGTGTGGCCCTGTGTTCATTGACTGAATATAGATTTAGCTTTAGCGCTAAAGAGGGAGCAATTACAAAATCACTAAAGCCCATGAAGGAGTTTTTTGATGAGTTGTCAGGGCATGACCAGCATTTTGGACTGCTTGGACTATCACTATATACAGTCAGCCACAAGATTAATGCCATCTGTTGGTTTTAATGTTGCTCTTGACAGGATTAGACATGGGAACAGTTATGCTGCCCACGCTTGTGGCAGCCACAGGCGTTTGTTTGTTTTATTTATTTGAATCCAGAATGCAGTCAGATAATTGATCAGGAATAATAGCTGTACAGGTAAGAGTAGGATCTACAGACATCATCCCTTCAGCAGTGAGAAAACAAAGATTTATGCATATGAATAAGTGAATTCAAAATCCAGAATTGGGCATTGCAGCTCATTTCTATAACTGGGAGCATAGCTTAGAAATCCAGACCTTCCTAAATCAGTATTAGGCAGTATTAAAATGTAGCGGCTGATCGCTGTATGTCTTAAGTTTAGAAGATCAGTTCAGCAATGTCAATGTTGTTGTTAAGAACAGATTAGCATACACAGAATGCATCAAAGTGTATCAGATGAAGTAAAAGTGACTATTTTAAGGAACTTCAGTACTGAGCTGTGCAGCCTCAATGCCAACTCCTGTATGCAACAGAGGTCAGTGCTGCCCTAAGGCTTGTCAGTGCTGTCTCATCTGTTCAGGTTAAATGATGAAATGCCAGCTTACTGCCGTCTTGGCCTTTCAGTGAACATCCTACCCCCACCTCACACCTCACATGCAGACACAATCCTCTCACAGACCAAATATTTCCATATATTTTTTTATGTATTTATGAACAACTGTGAAAGACCACGAGATAGAGTGGCACCCTGTCTAGGATGTACTCCACAGTACACCTTGACAAACCTTTCCTCATCTCATCATAAATACCACCAGCATGTCAGATTATAGTGGTAGTTGTTTAAATCCACATTACTGCTCTGGTGCTCATTCTTACCTTTTGAAAGGTTTGTGTATTTTCTGATTGTTTTAGGCTGCATTATTTAATGTTCTTACACCATTTAAATGTTTCCAGTAAACCTAAAGTTGAACCTGAACCTACCACACCACCAGTAGCACTGAACACCATATTTTAAAAAGTAAATTTTTGCTGTGGCTGTGACACTTACACATCATCTGACATTTCTATTTATGCAGCCATCATTTAATGCTCACAGCATAGAGAAGGCATCCTCAGTGTTGAAACCAGGAAAGAGGATTACTGTCATTGAGACAAAAGGTTGAGATATTATTTGATATGTATTTTTTTACTAAGCTGAGAACTGTTGCAGAGAACAGATAATTCTATAAATTAGTATTATAAGCAAAGCAATCCCATTGACAGCAAAGCTGCATGCTGAATCCAGCCCCTTTTAGCAGTAGTTTTACTGTAGTCTAGTTGACTAAGTCCTTCACTCTAAACCAAGGTCTTATGCATGTGTAGGAAGCGGATTATTCACCAGTGATGGAAGAAACCAGAGGCTCCTTGACAAAGGCAAGACTTTTTGGCAGATGAGCTGCAGCCCCTGCAGTTAGCTGAATAACTTGTGAATCACAAGTTAAATCCAATCTCAACAGGATAAACTCAACGGCTGAAATAGAAGCTAAAATGAATGTAGGCTTTTTGTTTTCTTCTTCTTCTCTTTTTGTTTGTCTTTTTTTTTTTTTTAGAGGGGATAAAATGAAAGAATGTAGAGAGAATAACTCTAGAGAGCAGCAGCTCTCATCACATCTTCCGTCTAATCTTAATCCTCCTCCTCCAGTAAAGACACAGCCAGCTGCAGTGTGGAAGGCATTTTCATTGTTTACTTGTGAGAATACATGACCAGCGTCTTATCACTGCTGTCAGGCCTGAGATGTAAAGCGTGTCGCCTGTGATCACTTGCAGGTTTTCTTGTTTTAATCCTTTATTCCCAGCTCCAGTCAGTCAGCCAGCAAGAGTGGGATTTTCCCCCCACCCAGCATTTGTTTGAAGATCCTAGTTCCCCGTTATGCATGTTTTAAACTCATCTGTGTTGAGCAGTTCAGAGCCAATGTTGTTTGCAGATGAGGCTGTAACGCTCATTGATAAAGCCAGATGGTAGGCGATTGTGGCCAAACACGACACTTGGATAATGTACAATCGCTGGCAACGGGACAATCGTCAGCCTAGATGGATATTACAAACATGCTTGTAATGGATTGGACATTTTGGGAAGCAGTTCACACAGGCTTATAAAGATGGGAAAACCATCGCCAGGAACAGAACGGATGTAAAATGCTTCAGATTCCATGACAGAAAAGGACATCCATGCATCAGTAGAATGTGCCAAGGAGGATTCTGGGGAGAAAGGAGGTGAACCCAGGAAACAAGATCCTAAATCAAACAGAAATATCAGCCTGCCATTTAAAGTATTTTCTAAGTATTTGCAGATGGGTGGTCTCTTCTACTGTTTGTTTTAGTATTTGTGATCCTCATACCTTTCCATCGTTAGCATATTAGCATCCATGTTTCTGTCAGCAGCCTATCAGAGGCACTTTGTCTAGGAGCAATACCACAGGCTTGGACTAGCACAGTGTGTTTGACAGAGGGCTGGGTTTGGAGAGGTTTGCAATACAACCTAGCTGTTACCCTTGAACTCAGCACATGGTGAAAGCAGTAACCCGACATGCACTGCTGAGAAAGAGCTTGTGTGCTGCCTGTGCACCATTAATCGTCCCAGTGTTTGGTATTAACAGACAGGCACTAATTCTCTCCATTTTGGCAGTTTCAAGAGTGGTTTTGAAAAAAAAAACATGCACAGTGTGGTCTCCTCCAGAATTCAAGCGGTCATCTGTTTGGCTGTTGGTTTTGGCTACTGGTGAATTCCCTGCACTGGGCCCTGGTGTTGGGGCCTCTGACTGACTGTAATACCCCATTCAGTAGACCATGGGCTTCAACCTCCCAGGCTGTTGGGTTAATGCTGTTGTGTTGCGCAGCAGGACAGGGATTTCACTACTGTTTACTTTGGAAAAAAGCAAGAGAGATTGCTCCAAAGCCATATGACCTTTGGAAAAGTGTGTTCAGAGCTCCAGCAGCAGTATTGACCAGGGTTACACCGATATATATATCATCCTGCTGATTTTTGTTAGGATCTTTCTTTTTTGTGTGTGTGTGTTTTTCGTCATCTGCGTATAATGCAGTTTTCTTATTTATACAGTATGATTTAGTGTTCCAAAATACGCAGTAGTTTATTTGCAAAATAAACTACTACTTCATGTTCTTGGATTCTGCAGGTGATAATAATTTTAACATGTGGTAGCATTATAAAATACTAGTCATTTTTACTTAATCCAAAATGATCTGAACTGGTATCGACCCTCGAAAGATCAATACAGAGCTATTGCTACCACTAATGATACAGATATTGACTCGTCAGCTTTTAAGTGCACGGCAAGCGCTGAAGTGCCTTTGGCTCTTTATCAGCTGTGGCACAGTGTATCAACGAGTCAGGTTGGCGTAGCACTAACCTAATCCTGGTAGCAGGTGCCACTGTAGCTGAGGTAGAGTGGACATGTTTTTCAGGAAGGATGAGCCATCTGGGTCTTGATACTTTATGGTGCTTAAAACAGACTCTCAAGTGTGACACTCCCAGCACTTACCTTTTAGCTGCACACAATAATCTAAGTGTTGGCTGCTAAAGGGAGAGAGAAGGCTTTCAGGAGAATTTACAGGGTCTGATGTGGTGTGGAGCCTCTGCTTTGACACAGTTTGAAACAGTCAGACACACTTGGCGGTTTGATTTTGATTCCTCTAACTCTTTCAGTGTTTTTGTCATCTGCAGTCTGAAATATGTCGAGCAGAAAGAAAAGTGTGTTTGTTTGGTTTTGTTTTGTTTTTGTTTTTTTAATCTTTTTTTTTTTTTTTTTTCTTTTGTGCCAGCCTGCCTTGCTTGACACTTTTCTGGGGCCTTGTGTTGTTGTTGTTTTTTTCTGGTGTAGTCTGTTTCATCTCGCAAGTGATTTGGCTCGTTTTTGAGTCCAATTTCGCTCCTGTTTCACCGTGCACACCCCCCCTCCTCCCAGACATACTCACATTCACACATTTCCCCAAACTGACACGCCGCCTTCACACTTTAAACAAATCAATTCTTCACTTGCCATGCTTGGACCACCACAGTGAAATGCGGCAGCTCATAGCAGCCCTGAAAACGTGCAGGCTGTTGTTAATGTTCCTTGTCCACACAGGCTCAAGGAGGCCAGACCCAGACTCTCCTAAGCCAATGTGTGTGTAGCAAGAAGTGGTGGAAGCAGATGATGGTGGGTTTATGTTAGCAGCAGGCCCACAGGTCAGGAACGAGGCCTTGTCTTCATTAGTCTGCCTGACACAACTCCCTGCCCTCTGCGCCTTCTCTCTTCTCTTCTGTCTTATTAACTAACCTCCTTCTCCCCAAGTCTGGGTCACTTTATCCCTCTTCCTTTGTCATGCCCTCTTTCTCTAATCAAGAATGATGAATGGGGTGCAAGGAAGGACAGCAAATGTTTGTGGACTACTGTGGCTCTTTTCCTGCACTGGTGGAGACCATAGTGGTTGGGTGAGAGAGAGGAGGGATTTTGAGGAGGTCTGTGTGTGTGTTTGTCCAACTAAACCCCATATGAGAGCTATTTCAAATATTCCGACCTCAGTCCTCTAAGTGTGTCATCAGGCCTGACATATAATTCATCGGCCCACCCTAAAAAAACACAACTCAGATAATTTATTTATTTATTTAGGTCTCCTATTAGATATTACAGAAAAAGGACTTTTAGCGCATGAGAACGCAGCTCTTTGGCATGTAGCCATTAGCCGGGGGAAAATGGCAGCTCTAGTCTAGTCTTCAACAGCTGCTGGGTCTCCATCTGTAAGCCTAATTACCCAGCAGCACCCCAGGAGGAGCAGCGCAGCAGCAGGATCCTCCTATAGAAGAGGCATTGATTACATCAGTGGGTCTATAACAGACAGTGTGTTTCCCTGGGGGCCTGCAGATATGTGAAACTTAAGCCAAAGCACTTTAATGCACACTGGGGCGCTATCTTTAGACAAATGGTCCATGCTAAGATCCTTCCTTACGGCATCCACCATCCCCATGAGGGAAATTTCCATATTTTGACCTCTAGGTCATGTAGAATACACACAACAGGAAATAACAAATTCAAAATAGATTACAAAAATGATGAAACTATTTTTTACAGTTTCTTGGTGGTGCAATGGTACAAAGGAAGGATTGTAGTTTTAAAATGTTTCATCTTGGGCTCTTTGAAATTTTTTCTACAATTAAAAACAAATGTATTTTTTGTTGGAGTTTGCAAAGTTGGACTAGGTGTAGCCGTAGTGGTTTCGGATGTTGTGGTTTTAACTTTATTTGTTTGACCCTTTGCAGTGAAATTCCGTTGAACTGCTTGCAATGTTCAATGTAAGCCATGGTACACAGACGGCTATTGAATTACAAGAGCTTTGATCAACATAGTGAAGATCAGCCGCCCTCATCTGTTGTAACAGGATGCTTCAACATGTAAATGTGACGAGAAAAAGAAATGTGGTGGTTGATTGATGATCTGGTGCTTTGGCACTCGTTGATGAAGAGGTATTTGTTTTCGGCAGTTGCTATGTATAAAACACCACCATTTGGAGAAGCTAGCTGCCTCAGCATTCTTGGCTGTCAGAGGTTGTTGTATGACATTATGAAAATGGCTTCTTTATTTGCATGAAGCAGGTGAGGCAACGTCTTTGTCTAAACCACAGCTTGTGATACTCACACTGATAAACCCCTGTATCCGCAAAACACTTGAAATACGATACGTCGCCAAAGATGTTTGTCCTGCCGCTTTCATGGTATTAAATTGCCATGGCTGCATATGTCAAAACAGTGAATGAGGTATGGTGCACGGTTCGGAGCTGTCAGCTTCCAATTGTTGCTTTGCTTTCAGAGTGGGGAGTGAAAACAGAGATGTAGGAGGAGGTGGAAAAAAAAAACATGCAGGCTCTTTCAGCCCACTGTCATGCCACTTAGGATTTGTTGAAGGATTTTCACCCAGCCATTTCCCTTCCATTGAGAAGTAATCAGTACGGCACTGAAAGATAATATTATATCCACTTAGAGGCATGTGGGCTTCAATCATGTTCATACATGAAATGAGGCTGGAAAGCAGTGCCTCTGTTTACATAGCTGAACATTTGCTACCTCTATTTCTGCTTAAACCTGAATTCCATTCTCAGTGGATTGTGAGCCAGCTGGTGGGCTAGGTAGAGGATGCTTTCCTGCAGGGCACCGAAGTGATATTGGCATTATGCAAGTTTAGGCAAAGTTGGCACGCTGCTCACAAGCTACAGGCTGTAGTGAGCTCCACGTGGAGAGACTATGAAAGGGTCTTAGAGATATGGGAAGGACAGGGAGGCAGCCACTGTCCTATCACTGCTGTACCATGATGTGGGAAGCAGGGGTCCTTTATTAGAAGTGGCAGGCATTGTCTCCAGTCACCTCGATAATTGCGGCACCACGTCTACTGCCGTAATCAATTGAGACAGCTGCTGCTGCGGCGTTCAAGTCCATCAGGCAGGCGTGTCATGCTAATTAATGAAATGATAAGGCTAGTGCTCGCAGCATTGCACAAATAACTCCTGAAGGCTCCGCTTCTTTTCAACACACAATTAATCCTTGAAGTTCGGATCAACCCTTCTTTTCCTTGCCTGTTGGCTGTCTGTCTATAGTGGCTTCAGGCTAAGAAGGGTCAGGTGATGGGTCAATGACAGTCAAAGGGGTCAAATTCCAGGCTGGCAGGGTGGGCTGTGTCAGAGGAACCATTAGACTTGAGCTTTTCAGTTGAAAGTTCCAAGTTGCTCAACCTTTTATTTAGGTCAGCCCAGTGGCACTGACCTTAGACGACCTGACTGTGTTCATAAGAAGCTGAGACTGATGGCTGCCCCAGAGCACATGAGCCCTGCTGCAGATAGCTCTGAAGGGGATTGGGCCCTGATGAAGAAACAGAGAAAAACAGGGAAATATGAGTGCATCTCTGCAGCACATTACCGCCGTGGGTTACTGAAGATTTAACATTGCTGTTGGAGCAGTGACCATAAATGAAAGATAAGGATTTGCGTAATCAACATCTAGAACTCTGCCCTTCTTTCTTCTTTTTTCTTTTTCTTTTTCTTTTTTTTTTCCACATCAAAAAATGTGATCACCGCCATTTTCCCCATTCCACAACATTGGCATATGTACCATGAGAGGTGAATGGCATATGTGTCCTGCACCATATGGCTGGAGTTTGAATCAGAATCCAGTATGCGTAGGAAAAACTGATTCATCCTACAGCTGAGCTGCCAGCTCTTTGAAATGAACATTAGGTTCTCGATTTATGCCTGGGTTTTGACTGTAAATGTGTTGCAGCTTAACACCCATCCCCATTCTGCTGCCGTCTACTACTTTTGTCAACTGCGGCAAAGAAACAGAAAGAAATAATTGGAACGTGCCAGCTGTCCCCACTCTTTAGCTATCTTGGCCAGCTTATTCCTCGTTCACTCCCCCATTAACATCTCTGAGTGATTTGCAAAAACGACGCCTTGGCTCCCCTCGTTACCAGTTTGGAGATGCTCGAGGCAGATTAAATAGTGTGAGGAAAAGCAAGCCATTGCAAATTTCTCCTATGATTTTATTATTAGCACAATGATTCAACACTGCTCAGCCCTTCTGTTCCTCTCGTACAAAATCATTTTGTTGAAATCACCCCGCCTTTTTTTTTATGAGTGAATACCTCACGGCAATGAAGTGTTGATTGGCAAGACTGCGGTTTCCTGCCTTCTGCCAGTATCTGTTATAGCCATCTTCCACAGTCACTCACTCGTGAGCTAAGCCTTGGCTCTGTGCAGATTGCTTGTCTAGAGAGGTACAAAAACCAAATCATTGTGAGCTCAACCGTCAAGAGCAGCAGAATATTCTGTCAACCAGAGCCAGCGGGAGACGGATCAAGGCAGCATGCATTCTCACATACCTTCTGCATCCTCCAACGTCTTTCAGCAGATATGCCGCTTTATTTAAATATCTGTCTGTTCGTGTCCTTATTTTATCAGTACCCTGACTGTTTATGCTTTGGCAGAGCCATGAAGGGAGTGAACCGCAGTGTTTGCCTAGTAAATGAGAACACCCAGTAGCATTAAGCTTCTCTTAGCCCATGACCCCCCCCGTCACAGAGATAATTTGCATAACCTCGTATCTAATCTGAAAGGGCTTTTTGCATACAGGTTCTATTTCCCTGGCAGTTGTATATACTGGCATCAGTGTCAGCAGTGAGCAGGTAATTTATGTAACACAGTTATTTGCATGCACAGCATTCGTTTGCTGAGGGTTTTAGTCGGAGGCCGAATGAGAACATTCTCTAGGGCCCTCATCTCATTCATGAGGTCTTTAGGTCTGTTTGCAGGTAGCCAGGTGCGTATTTGAAATAAAGTAGAAAAAGCTTTATTCACCTTTTTAAAAGCAAATGCTTTTTAAAGGATTTCATTTAGCAACTCAAAACAATTGAGACCGAGTGTGTCAGGCTGTGTTTTGGGGCTTTCTGCCCTGTGTTCTTGACATGGCACATGTCAGCAGACCATGTTTTAGAGCGGTGTCCTAATCACTCCAAGGTTCTACGTTTTTTGGGTGTCTTGTGTGATGACAAAGGGTTCATTCTAGTGCAGCTCAGGGCCAAGCCATTCTAGACTGGTCCAACTAATTCCAAGCTGGGCCATCTGGCCGATCAGCGCCAGCTCTCCAGATGTTCCACAGGGACAAACAGGATCACAAGTGAAGGATATTGGAAGCAGGAACAGCTGTGGAGCGACACTGTGTTCACCCCAGATTCCCCACTGGACACATCAGTCATCACTAGTGAATCCCAGAGGCATGTTGTCCGTCTGCTACCTTAGTCCCGCTGTCCCTCTTCTCTCAACCATTTCATCCCCCAACCCCTATCACTGCAAACCGAGGCACGTGCGCACAGGGCAAGGCCCGACACCCCTTTAGTAAGCAGGGCCACAGGAACAACTATAAAAAGATCAATACTGGGATGAGATGTCATCTGGTGAGCAGACCTGCCAACACTCCCCTGGGGAATGTCCATGTCCCCTTGGTGCACTAACACAGCTAACAGGAGATGTGGGGAGGGGGTGCTGCCACCCCCTGCCACCAGGCTGCCCTCCAACCTGCCTGACTCACTCACACACCATCTGCTCAGGTTTGCAGGGCAGGGCTTCAGGACAGCACTTTTTTTGTGTACAGACACTCGTACGGTATTAGTCTCACATGACTGCCTGTGGCCTGCCTACGGTTTTCCTCAGTATGTGATTGCAGGGAAATCATGTTGTGAGGAACAGAAGAAAAAAAACAATGCTGAATTTGGCAGCTCATTGAAATGCTTGAAACCCCACTTGACAGTTGTGCAGTTTGCAGTGAGGCAACTGTGTTTGTGGAAAAACAGCAGTGATTTTGCTACATATAGCCCTTAGGTGACATGTGTCAACGAGGTATCGCTGTCATCCTGTTGTCACTGTGTGTTCATTTACTTTCAAAATGGCTGCTGCTGAAACATGCAGAAAAAAAGTAATCCGTTCAGAAAAGGGATTCACAGTAAAATGATTTTCCCCCCACACATTTAAGGAGCAATCACATATTATTTCTGTATGTATACCACTTATGTAACACAATCACATAATAGCATGTTGCCATTAGTAATGGAACAAAAAAAGTAACTGAAAAGACTTTGGATGTTTTTCGCTTTCACTAAAATTGACATTGGGTGAATGAGAGGAGGGGGACATTGGTGCTACTGTGTGTGTATGTATGTGCTTGCATTGTATATTCACAGAAAACTTTTTAGTATGTGTGGGGCCGTCTTCTGTTGTGTGCACTCATGCTTTTGTGTGTCTGTCTGTGAGTAAGTTTAATGAGGGATGGGTTGGTCTGAGCTGATACCTCCCCCCCTCCATTACAGCCCATTAGAATCATCATTAAGATAACCCGCCGCTCGCTGTGGCCCTGGCTCCACAGCATTAGTATTAGGACACCGTCTCTATCTCCTAGTGGTTGCAGCGAGACTTCCTTCAGTATCACTCGCCTCGCATTGTGTCTGGGAGAACAGGTTGCCACGGCAACATCACCCTACGGCGACATTTCAACTGTGGATATTTGCTTCTTCGCCTCTGTTTGTCTGTCTGTGCCTGTCTCTTCGTCTTCACCTTCAGTCTTCCTCTTTCACTTGCAGCAATGAGAGCCTGACAGTTTAATCCAAATCCCAGACCCTTATAAATGTGGAGGTCTATATACCCCAGGACCCCAGAATTCATTTGAAAATTGTGACACCTTAGCCAGCCCCAGTTCTCCCATAAAATGCAAGGAGCAGACAGGGGGAGCTCAACAAATAAAAAAATAAAAGCTCTGCCCTGCCTTTTTATTGGTCTTTTTATGGGCGTTAGGATCCTTGAAAGATTAAGCAGGCTGTTAATAGGGACTGGATATTCCATTAATGGGCTGCATGTCGAGTTCTCAGTGGTTTGACAGCAGCTCCCGGCTCTTCTCATTTTTTGTTACTGTTGAGAGTGCCTGTGTAGCTTTTTTAATTGAGGCGCTAGTAAGCCTTCTGACTGAAGTACTGCTGCATCTTAGCTGTAGATTAGAGCCGCTTAGAGAGCCTCATCTCCACCAGGCTGTCTTCTCTATTCTTCTCTCTCTATCTGTCTCTATCCGTGTGTGAACACTTTCTTTCTCAGATTTTTCTATACATGTGATGCTTCTATGCTTAAAACATTTTCCAGCCACTAGTGCTTTTGATTAGTTCAGAAGCTATAGTAGTGTTTTATCTATTGTAGCTGTAGCACTGCTGTCTCCCCAAACTCCCTTCTTTTGTGCTCCATTTTCTTTTCTTTTAACTCTCAGAAAAGAAGATCACCAAATGTTGTTTCTTTTTTATTAAGAATCATACGTGCTTTGAGATTGTTTGTGCATGAAAGGTGGTGAAATGCTGCATTTTCGTTTTTTATTTTATTTTTCTACTACAACAACATATAATTATAATCATTAAACTGCAACAGCCTAAGTATAAAAAGTTGTCGTTCAGTGGAATGCGGATTATAAAAGCTTCTTGTCTGTTGAAAAGACCACTGATGAATGGTAAAGACAAAGTGACTGAGTTCAGAGTGCTTTGCTGTGGTTTCCCAAATCCCCTGAAAGATCAGGAAGGGGGGATAGAAAGGAGCAGTGGCAGAGAGGCCAAGATAAGGGGCCACGATCTCTCTTCACAGCACAATTGAAACATAATTATTTCATGCCAGATTGTGTGCTCAGCAAAGCCCTGAATAGGGGCCGACATTTAACTTTAATTAGCTGTGATTTATTCATACTGACTGGATCGCAGGAAGAAATTGGATCATCTGATTATAGTCAAGCATGAAAATGACCTGATTAAACACTTAATGGAACCTAGGGAGAGGGAAACAAGAGGAACCTTGGGCAGAAGACACTGGGACAGCATTATAAGAAGGAAAAGGAGCTGTTTTTGATCATGCACATTATCCTGAATTCACACAGTTAAAAAAAAACCTCTACCCTTCTATGGCTATTATCTGACGAGGCATCAGGTGTTTTTGAAGTAAACCAGAAAAAGGCTTAACGTGTCAGATGGCCATTACACAATTATCAAAATCAGATGGACTCTTTCAGACAGGTGTTTTATATAGATTCTGTTTTTACATTGTATTTTTTTTCCCTTTTTTTGTCTTCTCAGGTGTGCCAACGAATGAGAGTCCTGAGTCCAAGACTTGTAGCTCAGCTAAAGTATCTGGGCTCCAGCGTAGCCAGGAGCAAAGCAACAGTGAGGTGCCCTTCGCGCCTCCTGTGCCCAGCCCCACCCCGGCTTCGGCGCCTACGGGCTCCCCTGCCCCCGCTGCAGCGGCAGCACCCCCAGAACCTCCTAGATTGCGACTCCCTACCCCACCTCCTCTCAGTGTCAAGAAAGAGCAGCCACCTCTGCCCCCTGTCCCTACCCCTCCCCTGTTGAGGGCACCACCCCACCCCCAGTCCCACCCTCCTCACCCACACTTGCACCAGGAACCCCGTGTTCTTCCAACCGCACAGCACCACGCTCGCCCAGTGATCCCAGTGCATCACCCTCTGCACGGCCTCCACGACATCAGGTATGTTGTTACATGTCTGGCTACAAGAGGGGAGGCATTGTGCTTTATTTAAAATGGCTGCCCACTAAGAACTATTAGTAGTGAAAACCATCCAGTAACAACAGCACCAAACTACTGGTTGTACACTTCCTATAAATGTAATACCTGATGCACCTGATATAATGAGGAGCGTTTCAGCCTCAGTCGGCCCCGTGCATATGTCTGTCCAAGTCCACTAAAGATTTCCACTAAAGATTTAGCTGTCTTCATGTCACGCTTTCACCACTTTGCACCAAAACCAGGGTGTTACACTGTTGCTAGACACTACTACTTTCCTTTAATGTGCACCACCTCTAGTGAGGACAGCAATAAAATAAACTGCAGAAATTTCCAAGTGGATATAATAAATTCCAGTGCAATAATGATGCACAGTTCTATATTCTACACAATATTGACTCTTGTCATGCAGATATTGATTTTCTGCCGCACAAACCTGCAATAACTAGCTGTCAGATTTACTTCTTTCATAGAGCAACGCTTTGGTACATTCACTACATTCAGCCACATCCTGTTTCCCCTCATCTTTTTAGATTTTGCTGTTTCCTTTTTTAAGTTTAATGTAAGAAGCTTAATTGCCCCCTGTGTAACCTCCCCCCCCCCATGTTGTAAAAGCAAATTGGCAAACTTGTATTTCAACAAAACTGACCAACAAACAAAAGTACAACTCCAGTTGAAAAAAACATTGTGACAATGTGTAAAACATCGTCACAACACATCTCATCAAACCATATTTTTTTACAGTGGAACATAAACAACATATTAGATGTTGAAACGGAGACATTTTACCAATCTTATGGAAAATATTAGCTCATTTTGAATTTGATGGAAGCAACACATCTCAAAAAAGTTGGAAAAGGGGCAACAAAAGGCTGGAAAAGTAATCGCTGCAAATAAAAAAACAGATGGAGGAGTATTTGACAACTAATTAGGTTAATTGGCAACATGTCAGTAACATGACTGGGTATAAAAACAGCATTTCAGAGAGGCAGAGCCTCTGGAATGTAAAGACCGGCAGAGGTTCACCAAGAATATTTCAAAATGTTCATAAATTGTGAAGACTTTAAAGATCCCATTATCTACTGCATATAATATCATCAAAAGATTCAGAGAATCAAAAGGAATCAAGGCCAAAGGTCAAAACTGGATGTGAGCGATCTTCGGGCCCTCAGGAGGCACTGCATTAAAACAGGCATGATTCTCTACTGGACATCAATGCATGGAGTCAGGAACACTTCCAGAAATCACTGTCTGTAAACACTGTTCACTGTGCAATCCACAAATAAAAAGCTGTATCAAGCAACAAAGCCATAAGTGAACACAATCCAGAAATGCCACTGTGTTCTCTGGGCCAAAGCTCATTTAAAATGGTCTGAGGCTAAGTGAAAAACTGTTCTGTGATTGGATTAATCAAAATTTGAAATTCGTTTTTGGAAACCATGCCCTGTCCTGCAGTCTAAAGAGGAGAAGGACCATCCAGCTCGTTGTCAGCAGACAGCTCAGCTGTGTTTTTGCCATCAAATTGAAAACGAGCTAATATTTTCCATAAATGTTAAAATGTCTCAGTTTCAACATCTGATATGTTGTTTATGTCGTGAATAAAATAAGGGTTGATGAGATTTGCATATCATTGCATTTTGTTTACACATCATCCCAAATTTTTTTGAATTGGGGTTGTATACATATTGTACAAGTTGTATTTTTCCCAGTATGTGTCAAATGATGGAATTCCGACTTAAAAAAAGTCTAAAATACACTACGCTGTGTCCTAATTGCAATTATAAAATGATTCTTCTTTTAAATGAGAGTTTATTTACTCCTTTGTCTCCCTTTGACTCTAGTCACAGCAGCAGTCCAGTGGGTCTTCCCAAACAACACTTGCCCCCATCCCCTCACCACCACCTCAGCGGGCTCCCATCCTCAGCCCCTGCATTGCCTCTGTCCATAGCCAATCTCTCTACCTCGCACTATTCCTCCCTACGGAGCCCAGCTCATCGCCATCCGGCCATGTTTGCAACCCCAGCCACACTGCCTCCACCACCGACCTTACCAACCAACAGTTTAGTGGTGCCTGGGCACCCTGCCGGCACCCCCTACCCAGGTAAAGCCGCGCACCTCACATGTCAGGTGGTAGCTTCAGAGTCAGAGTCAGTTTGTATCAGCATCCATTCCGGTCACAAAGTTAGTCTTAATTGCATATGTTTTAAAAACCCAGTCATTTACTGTAGTTACTGTAGTCTGAGCTACTTTTTTGTTTTAATTTTTTACTTAATCCTCAAAAGGTGCCTCTAACCATCTGGATGAAAAAATATTAAGATTGCTGCACATTGAAAAAGTTGAATCTCTGTTTCCTTTCCCAGTAGTTGGTGGACAGCCCTTTGTTTTTATGTGGAAACAAGAGAGACAACTTGACAAATGGGTTAAAAAAATTTCTATTGTGCAAGAAACTGAATATTTTTATCCAGATGGTTAAAGGAGTCTTTTAGGATTTTACGAAAATTCTTCGGAGCCATGGTCAGTGTTTGGAACATGGGTCCTTAGATAATTACTTTTCAGAGAAAGAAGAGGTTAGGCTCCGGGAGACGAATGTGTGCTATTACATAGAGGCGCAACCTGTGGCTGGCCTCAGAGCAGACATACACTCCTACGGGTATTTTGTAGCTTTAAGAAGATCAGCAGTGGCTTTTCATGATGGTTTTTTTGATTATATTTTTACCACACACCCTTTGACAAAACAACAAAGTGTTACAAACAGTAGTTATATTTAATGTACCAATTTCTGGCATTTCTTTTTCAGAAGTGTCCTTATCAAACACATTTTCAGACATTTCCAAAGATCAAGCCACTGTTCATAACACATGTAGCTGCATCTTTGAATGCTGACGAGTAATTGTGTGAAGACAACACTCTGAACACAGGTTGTGTAACACAGTGACGTGGGCTTTTTATATTCCAAAGTGTGTTTTGTGTTTGTTGTGTATTTGATGACAGTTCTAATCTTTTCCATGCCACAACTGCAGTTCTAAATGGATTAGCATATGAATAACATGCTGCAGTGCCAATGCAAGTGAAGATAATTCGTAGTTGATGATTTTTATAATATTACTGTAATATCACAAAATATTTGTGATATGGTGTCAAAAGTTATGGTTTGCTGACCTGGTAAGTGCACATTTATTAAATATCTTACATATTATTATCTTAATGTTACACAGTAAAGTATATTCAAGCATATATTTTACTACCTCTAATGATGCATGTGATTAATTTTTCATTGCTAAATATAAGTACAGTAGTTTCTTTTTTTCTTTTCTGTCTCTAACATACCTTATTGCTACAAGGACAACACATTTTCTAAACAAGGGCTTGTGGTATTCTTTCCAGATCCTCCTTTTTTTTTTAAATTACTTAACAAGACTTATATTTTTTTTATCAATCTTAAAAGCTCTATTTGTAGTGCAGTATTTGTTATTAAAATTGGTAATAAGACGATAAAGAGCTCTTGCCTAAAACATTCATATATTTCTTAAGTGTTCTTACCAGCATCTATAAATAACCCCAATACGTCATTAATAATTGGACAAATAAGTTCTAAAGGCCTCTATGGAAAAAAATCACCCTTTTGCAGCACAGAATAGAAATAAATCCTTATAAATGTAAAAGGACGCTGTAACGTTAGCTATTATTTTTATTGGTGGAGCACATCAGACATCAATTTCTAAGATGTACTGTATTTATAGTACCTTAGAAATTTCTAAAGGGTGATGAGGTCACTGGAAAATGTCAGCTAACAACTGGACAGTCATCACAGCTGGAGACTTTTTGAGCGCTCTGAAAGCAGCATTTTTAACAGTCATATGTTGAGTAATGGCTCCCTCAGCCAGCAATCTGATGCAACCTCAACGACCAGAATTATGTTTTTTTCTTTCCAACACGTGTTATTTGTAACAAGTTGATAATATGTTCAACGATTTCATCAAAACAAGCTATTTCATGCTGCAGCAGAAGGAAACAAATGTCTCCAGCAATGATGGGTGTCTCCAGAAGATGTAATAAATATGCCAATTGTGCATTGACTTTCTAATAGAGGGCAAGAGTGTGTGTGTTTTCTGCTGGGATGACTCTTGGTTCTTTCTTGTCTTTAGATACCAGCCTGTTGATATCATTCAACCAACCAATCATGTATTGCCAGCCTCATTCGGGGATTCTGATTGGCACATTGTCACAGGCAACTCTCTTACCACCACCAATGAGTCCCCACGTAGAAAACCCTCACAGCATGAGCTGGAGAAACAGAGAATGCCAGGTGACTATTTTCTTTCCTCTCTCTACCCTTGTTGTGAAGACTGACTGGGCGCTCGTGCCTTTTTTTTCTTGTGTCCTTCCCCCCCACCCCCCCCTACCCTTTTTCTTTTTCTTTTTCTTTTCTTTTATTTTCCTTTTTTTTTTTTTTTTTGGTTTTTTTTTTTTTTTTTTTTTTTTTTTTTTTTTTTTTTTTTTTTGGTTTTCCTCGCTCTCCTTTCTTCCAGAACATGACCTCCTGAGGCAGGAGCTGAACAACCGCTTCCTGGTTCAGAGTTCAGAGCGGGGCAGGGGGCCGTCCGCCTCGCCGCTGGCCCCCGTGTCACTCCTGAGGGCCGAGTTTCACCAACACCAGCACATGCACCAGCACCAACACACCCACCAGCACACCTTCACGCCCTTCCCTGCCAGTCTGCCCCCGGCCGCCATCCTCACCCCGCCCACCGCACCCCCCATGGTGCGTACCCAAGCCAGAAATGTGAGGATAAGTAAAATAAAAAAGCTCCCATAACTTCCCAGCCACCCACCTGACACCCCTCCCAATTTCCTCTTCAATTAGTTCCTCCCTTTTTTTTTTCTTTACCCCTAAAAATTCATGTCTCGTAGCTGTAGGAACACCTCCTTTTGAAAAATATGACAGAGATTTAATTAGAATTTTTCTCTTTGATTTTGGCCCTGCCGCTAAAGTCAGTGAGTTGACAAGAAGCTGGGAGCATCACGTTTGTTCACTCCAACAGTGAAAAATTCTGGGCAGATATGGCCCACTGGCTGCCACCTCCCTTTACACACATACAAGCACACATGGTAGCACATCTACTATAGTAGTTCATCCAGACATGTGCTTGTAACTCAGGTTGATCAAACCCAACTAAGCTCCTATTTACTTTAATCTATAATGGGATTCTATCTAAAAGACTGCAAACACTGTATGTACTTCACAATATCGCCCTTCTTTTTATAGAGAGCCTTGTCTGCAGAGCCAGCAAACATGATCAAATTTTATTTAAATAATTCATCCTGTTCTTAACTTTGACAATAATTTTTTCTGTTTTTGTGATTGCTAAGGATCAAAAGGGGGAATTGCCTGCAGGCAGGCTTTCAATTGTTTGCATATGGATGTGTTTTAAATGGTTTTGAATGTTTTTATTTGCCTGTTCACAATGAGCAACAAAGGCCTCATCAAAAAAGTGTGCGTGTGTGTATTTGAATGCATTCCTGCAGACATTTGTGTGCAAGATCCTTGCCATACTTGCCAATGACGAATTCAAAGCTTAGCATTCAGTCCAGTGACTTCATTATGGATGAAGGCAGGATGAAATCACTGCAAAACTGCTTTGATAATATTTCTAATTGCTTCCGTGCTTTCACTGCCATCAATTTGGGAGGGAGGGTTTTTTTTGGGGGGGGGGGGGTCAAACACTGGCAGCTCTCAGATTAGTACAGAGGAAAAAGGGTTGTGACTATTCATTCGTCATTTCAAGTGCACAGCAATGTCTGACAATCGATTCGGATGGGGGCCCCAATTGTAGCTTTTTGGCATTAGTCTAATAGATCTAATCCATCATGTCATGACCTCTGATTAAGAGTCTGTGGTCCCATTAAGGCCCCGCTCCAAGATTATCCTCATCCTGTACATTAGAAATCAAAGCTCCGGTATTTATGGCACAGTCTCAGATGTGTAGAGACCGTTCAATCCATTCTTCAGCCAACACACATGCCTGCTATCTGGTCTGCTGTTCAGTCCTGACATGGTAGGAATTATATACAGTACACAGTGAACTCTTTGAAGATGAAAGAGTCAGGGTTTTTTTGCGCCATCACACTAACACTGGCATTATGTACATGCCCCTTTATCCCTTATTGTTTAACGATGGGATTTAAGACTGCCGTTAATGTCTTCTTCTGTTGTTTTTTCTTTTTAATTGAAACTATGTTGTTACTGAAGTGATGCCTTTTGCCCTCCCTTTCTTCCATCAGTAACAAAGCCTGTTTTCTTGTCCTTGCTGCTTGCATATAGAGGCAGGAGTAATGATGATGATGATGTGGTTGTTTTTTACTGTTGTGTAATGCAAAGAAAAACCAAGTATGGTCCAATTGTTCATCATCTCACTCTCTTTCCATCTCAGTCTCCCCCTCTCTCTCTGCCTGCTTTTTTATTTTCTGCTGCTCTCTAGATGCCCCATGTTATTTTAGCTTTGTAACAGCACTTGCTTAATGGTTGTAATTAATGAAATTATGAAGCCTCTATATTTGTTTATTGTTCAACGCCCTCAAGCAGCTGGCTTGCCAAATGGCAGCACTCAGTGTCTTTCCTACCCCGCCTCCTTGCCCCTGCCATGTCTTTGGACAAGGAATATCCCTAATTGTTATAAGATGAAATATTAAGCTTTAATTAGCCAAAGCTGTTTACTATAAAATTGTGACAGCCACTATAAATTACAAGGGCAGGAGTTTTTTGTTTTTCCTTTTCTTTTTTTACAAGGCCATAAAGAGGCCGAAATCCCTCTCACAGTGTCAGACATTAAACAGGCCGTGCCTTCAGAGATGCAGAAGAGCTGTTTAATGAGCTCAGTAGCTGGCTCGTCATTTCCTCTCAATAGGCTGGCTGTCTTTGATTTGGACCTATTATTGCCCACAAAAAGGGCCGCCAACACCCAGCACTGCACTTTCTGCCATTTTACGTGCAGATGTGAATGGCCCTGCGTCACCAGAGGGCCCCTGACCTAAACCCTACATACATCTCTGCCAGCAGCTTAGCCTGGTTTACACCCACTCCCACCTCAACCACCCGTGTGGCAGCACACGCGGACACAGAAACACTGATTCATACCCACTCATTTTGCTGTTTTATGTAAACCCAAAACGTCTTCGCCTGCCAAGAGAGCTTTGTGAAAACACTCGCAAAAAGTACCTGTAAATGGGTTGTGTATTTGCAGAATAGGAATAAGTTACTGTCACTTGTAATTAGCCTGTTTCAAAATAGAGAGCTAGTTCAGGGTTACGAATAGAAACACAAAGTCCCCATTCATACGTGGGGCAACATTCTATGTGCTCTCTCTCCCTCCTCTGCTTCTCAGTTTACTGACTTGAATTCCATGTGTTCAGGACATGATCAAAAACATTTTTTTCTTACAATGCACAGGTCTTATGTGCCAAATTCCAACTGAGATTATTCTTGTAGGCATAAGCTCTGCCATAGAATAGCTTTCTTCAATCAATCAATCAATTCAGCATTTTAAGGTTATATCAGTTTCATGCTGATCTGTCATGAATTAGCTCTTTACTGTTGCAAATGCAAATCTACTCAAGCCTGTTTCGATCATAAAAGACAGACTGCTCACACAACAGGTTCCATATATTCTTTTCGTGATTTTTATGCACAGAGAAAGGGCCTGCTTTCTTTACTAAATCCCTTCTTGTGGTTCGGTTTCCTAACACCCAAAACAAGCTTATATGTCTCCACATACCTCCTCCAATCTATACTATTGGGGCTTGTTGCAAAAAGAAAGAGAGAGAGAAAAAGGCTAAGCAGTCAAAAGCAATTAGATTCACATTTCTGCAAATTTTCCAGTGAATAGAAACAACTGGTCTGGTTTTAAAATGAAGCTGGGCCCCCACACCCAACCTCCACATGCTCAATTGGAAAATCATGCAGCCTGTCTTCATCTTGGCAGTCTGGTAAAGTGGTCGTATTGTTGGTAATTTAACTGCCTATCTGACCATGCAGTTTAAGTAAAGCCATGACTGGTGCAAGCCAGCTGCTTTACTCCAGGGCGTATCATTTTAGATCTAAACTCAGCTTATTAAGAGTCACAGATGTTGCTCATGTGTTTTGTTTTTGTGGTAATGAGACATGATTTTTAAGAAATCTGTTGCATTTAAGGGTTTTGCAAAATTAGATAATTCTGTGGACCTTTGTTGTCTAATTCTTTTCTCTCCTATCATTTGCAGTTTGACAAATACACCCCCAAACTGGACAATCCGTTCATCAGACATTCAAACGTGAGTTTCTCTTTGTCATTTTAATTTAAATATATAATTTGCATTTGGCAAATCAAATATTTGACATATTTGAATGTTGCCGTTTATTGTGTTTTTTTTTGTGCACATATGTCCTGTATGCTTCTCCGTTTGATTTTGTTTTGTGTCTTTTTGTATCTCCCTCTTCTCTCCCCAGTTCTTCCCCTCCTATCCCCCCACCATGCCAGGCATGCCCCCGCTGCTTCCACACTCAGGACCCTTCAGCTCACTGCAAGGAGCGTTCCAGCCCAAGGTCAGCCCCATATCCCTACCCTCAAACCACAATCTACAGGAAGCTTTGGTACAAAAGAAACTGAAAAAGTTTGCACGCGACTGAAACATAAATTCAGTATTTTTTTTTTTTTTTTTTTGCATGGAAGTGCTAGGATTAGATTTGGAAAATATTAATGGCAGTATCTCCCAGCCACATGCCTCAATGAGAAAAGTGAAAGCAACCAATTCAGGTGACCAGCTACACAGTTAATGTGTGTAAAACAAATATCCTTAAAGTGTATATCAGTAGAAGTTATAACAAGTAACCAAATAGTAAGTAAACCTCAACCCCTCCCATTTAAATCTATTCTAATTCTCTGTCAGACTTTACTGAACCTGACTCAGGGTCAAAGCTGCATGCTGACCAGAGACGTCACAGGCTGTGCCAAACGATAAGAAAGCGATGTCTGTTTGATAAGGGAAGCAGAGGAGAGAAGATACAGAGCAAAGAGATATGAGGGATGAGAAGGGGTGGGAGGTGTGAGTCTGTCTGACAGATGCCCAGCGGCTGTGACCCAATGTAAGCTACCAATCAAAGCTGGCCTAAATCCGCTGGCCCTATTCCCAGCTGGCTCTGTCATGGGGGACCCTTTTGTCAAAGGCCCCTCCAGATGGTTCAAGGAACAGTCTTATGCGTCTAAAGCCCCTGCTAAGTATTCTTGGAGAGGAGCTTAGGGGGAAGGGCTTGGGCTTGTGTGTTTGTTTGTGGGGGGTGGCGACCTAGGTCACCCTGCAGGATCTTCCTATCCCCGATGTAGGGGTGGATTAATAAGGCCGATCTATGCACTTGTGCTCCAGCGTCTTAAAGAGGATATCTGAGATGTGTTACTCTGGCATGGCTCAGTGCCTGCAGCATCACTGCGTTTCTGTTTGACGTCAGTCATATAGTAGCTGTAGTTGAGGATTAGTGTGCTACAGTGTCACTGAGAGGGAGTCGATTTTATAAAGTTAGGCAGGCATCTCCGGCCTGATGATTTGGACACCATTGGACAGCCATCTCAAACATGGACATAAGATTTAGTCCAATAGTGGTGGTACATACATGAGTATAATTGTGAGGACATTTTCATACAGAAAGAAATTGAATTTAAATTTGAAAACGATTATTTTACCATTAAAGTTTGTGCATACAGTGGTATAGATCATGTTAAATATGAAATTTTTTCTTTGTTCATGTGAATCTTCTAGATGTGTTTTAACTACTGTAGATCACCATGCATCACGCCCTCTCTGTCTCTCTCTCTCTTTCTCTGTCAGGCGTCTAATCCCATTGACGTGGCAGCACGTCCTGGAGCAGTACCTCACACACTCCTACAAAAGGATCCACGGGTACGCATCACGCTAATAGCTTCCAAAGCAATCTGTTCCTGCTCTGTTCCTTTCGGTGAAAGCCACACAAATGCCCAACATATGTGTCTGAGAAGTGTATGCATGTATTTGCATTATCCTCTCTCTGAGATATTTGTCCTCGAGCATCTCTGTCACACATTTATCTCACGCGCTTGCAGAGCTCTGCAGAACTGCACATTTTGGCTACTTATCTCTGCTGTTGATCATAACAATTGTCCGTTTGTCCATACAGATAACTGATCCATTCAGGACATCTGTTAGGGTGAGTAGTTGCCTACTTCTTCTTTTTTTCTTTTTTTTCTTTTGTTAAATGCTTCATCTCTCTGGCCAGGCCACAAAGTCTAAAACTACAAAATCTTCAACAATCCCTGTAGGGTTTTGGCTGCATTTAGGGTTAGCTTTGAGGACTCTTTGGGTTAAAGTCAGGGTTAGATTTCCTTAATCCTTTGCCTGGTTGAAAATTCTGATGAGTCCCCACTTTGTAGTTTGGCCAGAAAATCTTAATGCCAGAATCCATTTTTAGCTCCCCATATCAAAGCCAGCAGGCTAACCTCAGCTTCTCTCTAAATTTTTAGAAACCTGGCAAGTGGTGCGCAGTGCATGTCCAGATTGCATGGCAGATCTACCACCACCAGCAGAAAATGAAGGTGCGTGAGATGGATAATTATGTCTTTGAAGAGTCTTGCTGTCATGTAAAACCAGATACAATATGTAGCTAATGGAATAATGACCCACATAGCATACTCACTGGCATATAATTGTCAGTCATAAATTGTGCCATAGTTGGATCCTGTAAACTGATCTATGTTCATGTTAGTGGATTGAGAAAGGAACTTAATATTGTAAAAGTTAATATAGATACATCAATTTTCAAAAAAGCAAAACATAAAGGGGCAGATCATAAACTGTCCCACTGAAAGCGTTTAGATACAGAATTAGTAGTTAGTAGTAGGCAACATGTGAAGACACGTGCTTTTGTGGAAATTCTCCTCTCACTGACGGAGGACGGTGTTGCTTCACCATGGAGATCCCAGGCTGCAGCTACCACACCTGTAGGGTGAAGCCAGTGTGGAAAGATGTTCTAGTGCAGTGTCAATGTCAGCCTCTAGACTAGCCAAGAGTCATTATGGCTTCAATCACAATGTCCCGTGATGTCAGTCCTTCTTGGGCTCTGAACCCTTGTTACCAAGGATATCAAGTCCCTAATCAGCTTACATACATTTGTTATGACACAGCAGGCCAGAATTGGAGACACGGGAGCCATTGTTGATAGATCAGTCTTCTTCTGATCTCTCACCCAGTGTAGCTGAGGCTAAATCCTTCTCACTCTGTTGTTGGGAATGTTTGGTATTGTTGCCTACCAACCTAATTTTCTTTGTCTTCCTTCCTCTCCTTGTCTCTGTCTCTCTTGACCTATAGCAAATGCAGCTGGATCCTCACAAACTTGACATGAACGGGAAGTTGGACTTGTTCAGTCGACCCCCAGCACCAGGAGTCTTCCCAGGATTCCCCTATCCTCATGACTTGGCACGACCCCTCTTCTCTTCCACAGGTTAGTGGGGTCCCTTGTACCCAGTTCAGGGTGATGAATTGGACCCTTTAAGACAAATCATTCACTACAACACTCAAATTACTCATTGTCCAAGCCTTCCAATAGCATTTTATCTGTATGCAAATAAGCATTTATAGTCAAAATTGTTTCTCCACCACTGTAATGAAGTAGCATCGTTTTTTTTTTTTTTCTCCTCTCATGTAATGTTCACGTAATTATAGAGCTTTTGTAGCAAATGTTTTGCCAGTAAAGGGAGTTAGATATGTCTATGAATATGGATGACTTTCGTTAGGTAATTGACTGATTTGCCCTGCGTTGGAGGGCAACAGAGAGGCAGACGGCCTTTGACTGGTAATTATGCAGTGGTGTGTCAGAGGCACTCTTGTAATTGGTTCTTTCATTAACAATTCATAGAATATGGGTGACTGTAACAGTGTTTTGTGAAAGAGGCCAGCTTGCTGCACAGTGAGGAAGTGACCTCAATAAGCAGTTATAGACTCATACACAAACATGCAACAGCTGCAATAAAAGCAAAATATCAATTGCTAATTTGCTCGATTGCATTACTTAGCTGTCTCTAAACTCATCTAATTTACATGGATTTTCAGGAAGTTTGTGAGGCTATAGCAGAAAAAAATGCCTGTTCCTATTTACTCACATTTACATTTTTAGTCCTGGCTAATCATGGGATTGTTGATGATGATAAATATTTTGAGTTTCCAGATTGCCTAATCCATCCTGCCTGGTAGGATAATAATAACCCTGCTGTATCCTCTCTGCTCTGATAGGCTCCGGCCACCCAGCCCCTTCTCCCTATGGCCCAGCCCCACACCCCAGCGGCTTCCTGCCTCCTAGCCATTTGGCAGGTAAGTGTAAGTAACCTCATGTTCAGATATTTTTATACATTTTATCTTCCGTGTCTCCTTCTATCCCTCTCTCACACTATCTCTTTATTTTGCATTTATGTTTTAAATACATTACAATCTAACAGGGTGTAGTTTAGAGAATAGATATTTATAGCTTTGATCTCAAGTTCATTTGAAGGCTATTGTGAAATCCAGCCAGCCAGTGCAGGGTAGTCGGTTTTGGCATTTCTTAAGCAAACTTGTAGTTTGTGGTAATGGAAGGCATAGCCATCGTATAATTAACCAGTGTGATTCATAACCTTAACCCTAGCCTTAAATAACTCTGTCTGGGGTTATTAAAGTACTAGCCCAGTATTCTGTCTCCAGCCCTGTTTGTCACCCCTCATTTGTTTGGACAAGTTTAACACAATATAACAACCTATATGACATTATGTTCTTTTCAGTTTGGTAAAGTTGAGTTTGCAATTCATAGACGCACAGTTTGTTTGTACATTAAAGTATCGTAACTCATTGCTTTTTTTTCCCCCCGCCAGTCTAACTGAGACACTGTTCAGCTGATTTCATGGAATAAGCCCTTGAGTCAATCGATTTTTGTGCTTGTGAATACATGGTGCAGTGAGAAGGAAGATTTGGCGAATGAAATTTTCCTGTCCAGAGAATTCATGTGTGAGGCAGAGCAGATGTCTCAGTTGTTGGCTTTTCTGATATATTAACAAGCCCTAGAGCTGAAAATCCTTAAACCCTAATCTGTTGATAGGTTTTGCATTTCCTGATGGATTTTTGCTGAATTAAATTGGGACTGCAAATTATAATTTGATGACGGTTGTTCACTGACTTATCAGGATAAATATTTGTGTCATTACTATGAATTTCGGGGCTCTTGTCTGCATCAGTGGAGCCTATCAGACACTCATTCTGCAGTTAAGTCATTGTGGTCTGTCTCGCCTAATTTGTACAGCTTCTAATTCCCCTACCCTACCACAGTCCATTTTAAGCTCAGCTCCAACAACTCAAAACCAATTTCCCCATCAAGCAGTGTTGTTCCTCTAGACCCAGCAGAGACACTCCACTCCAGTTAGTGGCAGTGAATCCAACATCCAAGTGACCTGGCTACTGTAGAATTACCAGGCAGAGAGCTAGGGTGGCAGCGCTTAAAAAAACTAAACAAAAAAAACAAAAAAAAACAGCTCGCTTGTAAGAGAAAAGCCGAGTGAAACGGGTTGGTGTTGGGGTGAGCACCGCTACCCAGCTCCCCCTTTTGCTAATCCCTGTTTGGCATTTTGCAGATCCTTTCAGTCGCTCCAGTTCCTTTGGCGGCCTCGGCAACCTTTCAAGCAGTGCCTTCGGAGGATTAGGCAACCCCTCGCTTGGTAAGCGCTGGCCCCCTCTCCTCCTCCACTGCTCCCCCCTTCAATCTGGCTCCTGTGGCCAGTGACAGAACAGAGCAGGACAGTGCTAGACCACAGGGAAAGCCAGGAGGGGAGGAAACAAATCAAGACACTTAGCTGAAGTTTCTGTGTCAAAGCAGCACTAGCCCAGGGAGGCCCAACAAGGCACAACACAACATAGCAAAACCTCTTTCCTTAACCCACCAACCATGTTCCTAACAGCCTGGCTTTAATCTGGCTGCACTACTGCCAACAGGCACTCTCAGGTCTGCTGTTTGGTGGCAAATCATCTATTAATTATGTGACAAGCCCCTTCTGCACCACCATGGAGGGCTTCCTCTTTTCCTTCTGCATCCTCCTCTTTCTGCCTTTCTCTCTTTCTCTTCATCCCTCCTATTTTTGTGTGTGCAAAATCTGTCACTCGGTTGTGAAAATGGATGTGATAGGAACAGACATGCTGTGGAATGCTAAGGTCTCCCTTGGCTTTTCACAGCCTTCAACTCCAGAGGGCAAGTGAGTCTCCCTGTTCATCCGGTGCAAAAAAAGGGAGGGGGGAGAAGCATTTTAGCCCAAAAGCAAAAGAGGAGAGTTGTTTTTTCTTT
This sequence comes from Channa argus, assembly GCF_033026475.1. Taxonomy (NCBI): domain Eukaryota; kingdom Metazoa; phylum Chordata; class Actinopteri; order Anabantiformes; family Channidae; genus Channa; species Channa argus. The sequence goes on from NC_090207.1 coordinate 21,952,347, forward strand.
ACTGGTGGAGGGGAGGCATTAACCTCTAACTCTTTCAAACAGCTTCAGTGAGAGAACCTCCAGAGACAAAGACAAAAGCAGCTTTTGTTGTTGAGTCTTTCTCATCTTATGTGTCCTCAAGAGGGTTTTGTGCCCAATTAACTTACAGTGGGTCCCACGCCTGTCTCCTTCTTTCCTCCAGGGTCCAATAGTGTGTTTGGCACCAAGGAGGGGCCAGGAGGACTGCCCACATTTGGCAGCCCCCACCACGACACCTGGAACAGACTTCGACGCACCCCGCCATCTTTCCCCACGCCACCACAGTGGCCCAAAGCTGCAGACACTGAGAGAAGCAGCTCGGCCAATAGCCACGAGAGAGAGCGAGAAAGGGAACGGGAAAGAGAGAGAGAAAGAGAGAGGGAAAGAGAGAAAAGAGACTCGTCTGTCGGGAAGGAGGAGAAGGAAAAAGACAGGTGAGGTTGATGCAGATGTAAATACGGTTTAGTTTTTCTTTCCAGCTTATATTTAGAGGAGCTTAGCTTTCATTTTAGCTTGTGACAAAATTTTCTGCTTCAGTTTACTTAATATTTCTTTTTTTGCTATTCTCACAATTGGACATTTGACTTGAGAAAGCACCATGTGATTTCCTGAAGAAGGTAAAATGTAATTATCTTAGAAACAGCTAATCGAGACGACTAATGAATATTTGCATACAATTAAACAAAGCTGTCCTCATAAGTGAACAAATGCGTGATCGTACAAGTAAACAAGTAACAAGTAAATCTGAAAAACAAAAATGATGCAGTTTCTCACACAAAAAAAATATCACAATCTTCGGTTGATTATTAGTATCCTTGGAAACTGAAATAAATTGAATTTGTGTAATCAACAAGGAAACAAACACAAATCAAACAGCTCTGAATTAGAGGAAGCTAGAGTGAAAAGATGGTGAAAAATGCAATCAAGGCAAATCATACCTACATGCAACCCACATGATGCTTATTTTAACTAGAGCCAACTGAGCTGATCTATTATATATATTTACAGGGATTCTGTGGATCGCAACCGACACTCCAACCGTTCATCTCCAGCCTCCGCACCAGTCAGCTACCAGATCAGCAGCCTTATTCGTTCAAACAGCCAGAACTCAAATGATTCGGGTCGGCATCACAGTGGCAGCGTAGACCGGGTTCGCGAGGCAGAAAAGGAGTTGTTGGAGCGCCACAGAGAATCTTCCACAATGGTTGATGTGAAGGTGAAGGAGAGCCGCTCACCTGGCAAGGAGATGCTAGAGAGGAGACCCTCAGAAGACTCCATCAAACCTTCTCAACGTTCTCCTTCTCCCTACTCCAAGGCAGTGATTAGTGAGCAGAGCATGAAGATGGCAGGTGGACCCCCGCCTACACTCAAGGACAGCGAGAGGAAAGATCCCCCACCTGTAGATCTCCTCCACAAGGTGAAAAATGACATGAAGATTAAGGAAGAGAGGAAGGAGGAGCAAGAGGTCATGGTGGTGAGTTCTGAGCCAGCTCCCCAACCACCAACCCAGGCCCTTTCTGCCCCCCTCAGCCAGTCCGGAAACCCACATCACCACCACCCACCGTTGTCTCAGCAGCCCCCTCTTCCCTCACCGCGTGGCAGTGACATCCCAGCACCTACCCTGCACGGTGTCCCCATGGCACACTCATTGCCTCTTTCCATGAGTGCCATGCCCCAGATGGGCAGCCTCAATGTGCTAGACCGGGCTCGCATGGCTCCTTTCATGGGAGTGAGCCCTCTGGCAGGAAGGGAGCGACTACCCCACTCGGCCTTCCCTTGGGACCCTCTCAGAGAGGCCTACCGCAGCCTGGACTTGCAGCGGCGCATGGATTTCCAGCTCAGGGCCGAGCAAGGACATCGCTTCCCCACCTACGAACAGGAACGAGCCTACCGCGAGAGGGAGGCTCATGACTACTCTCACCACGAGCACCTGCTGGAGGTGCGCAGGGAGCACGAGAGGATGAGACAGCAGGCAGAAGAACGAGAGCGTCTCCATCTGAGGGAGGAGCTGGACAGAGCACGGCTCCATCAGCTGCACCAGTCCCCCATGGAGGGCCATCTACCCCACATGCCCCCTTTTATGCCACACCTAGGCGGCATGCCCTACCCTAGACTCAGCCCCTCCACCGGACACAATGGCCCCCTGAACAGAACACCCCCTACCGCCGCACTCAGTGCACCACCACCCCTTGTGCCAGCTGGCAGTGCCAGGTCAGCCTCACCCAGGAGGACTACCCCCCTCACCACCACACAAGACCCACGAGACTACTCCCCATCTCGCAACCCCAAAGAGGTAGAGGCTCGGTAGCTTCTTCGAAAAGTCTTATTAGATGCACTCACAAGCTCCACTCCCCTAATCTGAAATCTTGTGAACAAAATGCACTGCTCTTCACTAGAAAAGAGCAAAACTCCCTAAGGGAAAGGGTATGATTGTAAAAAGTAAAGGTGTGTGAGGCTGATCAAGCACATGCCATGACTTTATTTTTAGTGGACTGGAGGTTTAATAATGTCGGTAAAGAGAACACACACGCGTGTATGTTTATATCCGACTTAAATATTTGATAATTATTAATATATTAATCAATACGTTTTTTCAGCTTTGTGCAAATGAGAGGTCCTGAAATAAGTTTGTACATTTCCTATCCTTGTTCCATGTATAGATGACATTTCTATGAATTTTATGTATTTTGTGCATTAGTTTTTAAATCTTTATCCCAGTTGATTGTGAGACATATCCATTATGACCCACTGTAAAGACTGGATTTTGGTTTGAACTTTCAGTAATTTAACCTCATGGTACCGGGATATCCTCAATGATGACAATGTACAGTGTTACATTATCAATTTGTTTTGTTCATTTGTTTTGCCTTTGAGATATGCAGATAAATATATATTATGACGTCTTGGTTCTGTCTGTAAAGAAAACTGATGTAAATAACTTGTTAATATTCCTTCACTGCTAAATGACTGTGTACATTTATTAGGCTTTTTAACCATTTATAGAAAAACAAAATTAAATGAAACGATGGGGAGTCACTTCCCTGTTGAGTACCATGGTAACAGCCGAGCCTGGCCAACGGATGGGAAGCATCACAGGAGGGTGTTGTAAGGGGGCCTAGAAGGATCATCTGCAATCTATGCAAAGCAGCACATAGCACCCCAATGAAGAGTTCGCCTTGAGGGATCAGACGATACTGGTGATACTGAGAGAAACTTGGATTGCCACATGTTTATATTTACCAATGAATTAAATGGTGAAATTATTAAAAGACTTCCAAGTCACAAACTGGATCAGCCCCAGACAGAAAAGAAGGACACTTTTTAGTGGGCAGTAAAAGGACTTTCTCTGTCAACCTTGTGGTGTTGTGCAGTTGTTTTTCTTAGACTCTTGTATACAAAACAAGTAGAGTTTTAGGCGTGCAAAAAAATAAAAATGAACATTTATGGTTTAAAATGTACGGAATAAAGTTTGGACCTAATGTCAGACATTTGCTGCTCGTCTTTAATGTTGGTTCTCACTGTCAGTGCTGAGTACGACTCCTGAATTTGACTGTAAGCCAAACTTGTTGAGTGGAATGTTGATGTGATGTTTATAGGTTTGCCAATAAGGCCTGTGCCTCAGTTCTCAGCGTTTAGAGTATTTGCTCATCTGATATCAAGCTATAACTTTGATATTATAAAGGCAACAGTCTTGGCTGACAGAGTAGCATAAGCCATCAGATCATTTGACCGTAATCTGTCATACATGGACTGCAGCGCTCTTCAGAAGGGATCGATGAGATTGGGCCGAGGCAATACGGGGAGGGACTAATAGGACATTGATTTTGTATGAAAGCAGGTTTTGAGTGTTTGTGTTGCAGGTAACCGGTATTGACTGGCAGCCCAGCGGCATATTGACCCGTAGTCTGGACTCATTAAGAAAAGCATCGCCTGGGAGGCAGGCTTATAGGATGGTGGAGGAGAGGCTGCGCTCTCTTCTCATACACCTTCTCTCCTCACACACACCACTCATCTGCTTTTCTAATAAGGCCGGAAGGCGCTCTGGAGCGAGCCGTGAAGGGAGCCCTGAGGCGCCCCATCCTGTTATTGACAAGACCTCGGCTGTGCTTGCAGCCTGTCCAGAGACAGCCAATTCATCCTGATAATGCCCCTACTACTCATCTCGGTGCTGTGTGCCGTGAGACCAAGCAATCCTGTCCCATGATATTAGCTCATAATGACAGCGTGGATCAAACCGTGGCCAGGTTATTAGGGGATGTTATTGAAAATCAATGCAGACCCTGTGTCTCACACACTCCAGCCAGGTTTTTTTTAAAAGGGCTCCTTGAAAAGACTGTTTGCCAGAATGGGGTTGGTGTATTGGGAAGACTTAAATCACTATCACTTTCAATTTAGGCTTCCAGTAATTGAGCCACATATTACACCGATGGGTAGCATCTGTCAGTGGCCAGCTTCACTTTAGCGCTTTGTGCTTTTAGTCCTAATCATCTAGTCAACAACAGGTACTTAACCCCTGTACTTGCTACTGCATAGTGATTTTTCCTATAACTATTATTTACCAAGCAAGCTTTGGTAGAAGAAAAACAGACAACTTAGATTTTGCCTCGACTCAATCACTCTGTCCTGTGCTCTATCCATTTTATGGCTTGGTATAGAAAGGCCCTCCGGAGATGAAAAGCTCCATCAATTCCACTCATCGTCTGGCAAGGTCAATTTATTTTAGCACACAGTCCATCATCAGATGGGAATCAATTGACACATTGCCTAGCATATCCAACCCAAGGTGGGTTATTACAGCGTCTGCAATTGTCAGCTTTTTCCAGAGGTATTCTTCACATTCTTCATGCCACGGCTTGCTTATATATTTATCTATTTAATTATTTACTTATTTGGCGGGCATTGTTTATGATTTTCTATACTGTTCATAACTTGGAACAAATTTCCTTTCTGTTGAAATATTGTTAGTATGACAGGCCTTCAACACTGACACAAGAATGTGTTTATTTTTTACAAATTTCTCCACTGTAATCCCAATTAATACGATACGGTGGTATCTGAGGTAAAACATTGTTTTATTGTTCCACTAATCCTCTTCATTTATCTGTGAGAAACCTCAATGCTGAGGGTTTGGGATTGAATTTTCATGGTCTCAAATACCTCCAAAAAGCTCTTGGCACAGAACTCACCCTAGATTCAGTGAACAGTGGAACAGGCCTAAGGGGTTTCTATAGAGCACAATGGCGGCTAATAACACAGTGCCAAGCTAATAAGATGGCCAACAAATGAATGGTTCCGTCCAAGCTCCTTTTCTCTCTCGCTCACTCTTTCCCCACTGATAAAACATGTATGAAAGCGTTTTTGAGCCACTACATAGAAGCTCGCTAGACTTTTCCCCCAGCGAGAGTTAATGCATTAGTTCCCATTTGAAGGCTGTTTTGAAATGGAGATTGGTAATGAGACGGGAGGGCCCCACCATGATCACATTTGGATTCCTGGGGCCTCCTCTGGGCCTGGTAATTTGGGAAACCATAGCTCTGTTCAGAGTTCAAGCCCATCTCTCTGCGGGGGTTAGCAAACCCTGATGAAAGCCATTCTAAACCACTAAACTATATCTGAACTGTGAACTGAGGGAGAGAGCACCAAGTCAAGGGCTTTGGCAGTGGATCTCTGTCACAGTACTGTTTGTAGACTGCATGTTGTTTTGACCACCTAAAAAGGCTCGCAGCATACATCCCTCCATGTTGCCATCTTTTTTTAGCCCTCAATGTCAACAGAGCGGCAGCTGACAGAAACCAGGCCAGTCAGTGGTTAAGGAGCTGACTTGAAAACAGGCAAATGGTGTGAATTCCAGACCCTGGTGACAAAGTGCTGTCTAATGTCTTTGCACCTCTGGACCCATGACAAATATTCCAGCTGTCTCACACCACCAGCACCACTATAGCTTTGCAAGCAGAGCAGCCAATGCAGGAAGAATACACTGTAACTCAGTCAGAGAGCAACCTCAGAGAGCACAATGTGAGACAGGGAGGAGTGGAAGGAAATTGGGGTAGATGGAAAAGAAGGAGGTCCAGAACAACCACCGGCCAAAATAAGTTTTCCTCTTTGATTCAATTTTGAGGATTTTTCCATGCTTTAGTGGAACCTCACAATCTCCCACACTGGCCATATTATGTACACAAACCATAAAAAAATGAATAACATTTATGCAGCTGGGTGCATCTGGCAGAGATAGTCCTCTCATTCAGGGACCAGGGTGGCACCGTGCCGCCACACCCCCCTCTCTGTTCTATGTATGGACAGTAGACAAGAGAAGACTTAGGGGAGAGGTGGGTGGTGAAGGGGGAGGGGGAGGGGGGGGCTCTCAAATGCTTCGAATGAGTTTAAAAAAATAAGAGATTTCAAGGCAAACGGAGGCCATACGTGGCTCGTCCAATTTGGCACAGCTGACGCACACGATTAGCCGTAGAGACATTAATCAAAAGTGGCTCAGTATTTGAAGGGGCGTTGAGAGGCACTGCCAGCTGGTGACAACATGGCTTGTGTGCATGGGCCAAGAGTGAAGTTTATTTGAATATGGATCTTGCCGTGACCGTATTTCTCCAGAGCTCAGTTAGCAGAGCGTTCCCTGGCTCATCACTGGGATTGCCTCAGAGCCCCTTGGCACCCGGGAAGGCGGAAGTTTTTCCAAGCCGCAGAAAGAGAATTACGATTTAGTCCATCCCCTCTGGTGGTGTGGGCATATTCATAAGCATTTTTCAGTTTGATGCTGGCAGACACACAACACCTAGTTCTTGGCGTCCGTGTGTGAGGATTTCCTTTCCAACTTGAAATTATGAAGTTGACAAAAAGGTTGTTTTAACAACCTATGAATTAATAACACATTTTAAAATAAAACATCCCATCTTTTCCACATAAAACTCCACTATTGCTTTACAGAAAACACAAAGCTTAAATTAAATTGTCAGTGTCCTCTCAGGGCCACAGCTTTACTTACAATACGACCACCGGGAAGCTAAACAGCAATAACACAGCATCTGTTTTGTGAGGTAATGTTTGATCCAATAAATGAACTGCTAATATCAAGTATTTATGGTTTTTCGTTGTTTGGTTTAGTTGGTTAGTTAAAGTTGTTGGGCCACTCTACGAATGTGTTTAAACATTCAACTGAAATTATGATCTTTTCCTGACCTTAACCATAGAGCATTTTGTTGCCTCAACCTAACCACCAATGGGACTTTGGATGAAAAGTGCCGTCTCATTATTAATGATGAGTCAGTCGGCTTTTTTGTTAGAAAGCAGCAGAACATAGAAGTAGACATACACAGTAAAAGTTTTAAAAAATGATGAAGTTGTTGTGATGATGGTTAGTTGCATTGTGCAAACGCTATTCTAAAAAAGTTAGGGAAATTTGAATTTCAGGCGAAATTAATGGAAAATTGATGGAAAAAATTCATGCTACAGTGATATTATATCATAAAAGTAGGGCATTTAAGTAGAAGCATGGGATGTTATTTTTCTTCATCTCAAACAATTTATTAAAACTAAAGCTAACAACAGTGGTGGTATACAACAACAAAAAACGTCAGTGTCTCAATAACTTGTCAGTTGTTAGGTGTCTTCTCGGTCTCATGACGTCAAAATGTGAACAGCATGATGACGAGTTTGTTTAAAAACAAATTCTCATTAAACCACAACATTTAGTGGTTGATTCGTGGGTCAGACAAGAATCACATGAATCGCCTTGTTAGAGAACTGCCTGTTACGCAATAAGTACTGAAACATTGAACAGTGGGACATGTGCATTCAAAATTAGAGAAGGTCAAATTATGTTCACCTGTAAATGCTATAGTTCATTTTAAGTGCATTCTGAAATTTCACCCAAAAGCCAAATCTCCCTAAGTTGTTGTGAGTAGTGTAAATGGTTAAAACAAATTTTCATCATAAATCAAACAATTCTATATGCTATATAAGAATGTATTACAGTATTTTGATGCATCTAAAATATTTATCTGTAACATAATGTTTCCTTCATACTGTGTGGCACAATGTGCAAGTTTACAACCTGCATGTGATTTATAGATGAAAAAATCAAAATAATGTTAATAAATTGTTTTTTTCACTTTTATCTGTTTATGCTTCAAGGGGCAACTTCACCGAATTTCAACTTCTCTATGGTAAATGTAGATTAATGCTTTTAAACTTCTCTCTGACTTCCCTATATTCAAATATTTCTCTGAATCTAGAGGATGTCATGTGGGGGAGCTCTGGAGAGGCAGGTTGACCATTATTACAAACTTCATAGTGTGAGCAACAAGATGACATAAACTGAACTGAAGGTTCCTCCAAGAGATGTCATCTGAAGGCCTTTTTCAGCTAGATATAGAGAGATATTTTGATATAAGAAGTTAATGGGAAGTTTAATGGCACTTATAAAGTTCAAAATCAGTGAAAGCATCCTTTAAGCGTTGTCTAGTGTAAGGTATTTTTCTCGATGGATGTTGGATTCTTACTGGTCCTTCGAGCACAGAACTGGTTTTAGACTTTATGTCATCAACGAGTTGTTCTTTGTTCTAAAAATAACAAAGGTGGCTGTAATAAGGTGAAGAAGGTCAGGGGCTTCATATTCTTCATAACACTCAACAGGGCATCTCAGCATTCCAGGCCTGACTTTGCCTGCCTCCCATGCTTCTTTGTAAATTTGTCTGGCAGCAAACATACTTTGAAAGGCTTTTATCTTCTATCTGGGCAGGAGTTCCATGCACCAAGATAACAACCTCTATCTTATCTCGCTGTGTTCGTTAATGTCACAGCTTAAGGGGCTTGTTCTTCCACTTGCAATGGGGCTTGCGAAGCGGATTGTTTGCAGATTAGTAAACACAGGCCTCTGGAGGTCTTGGAGCGAGCTCAAAATGCTTGTCTTGTCCCGCAGATGTTCTTGTATGCGTACATTTGCGTATTGGCTGGCTCCCACTTTTTCCTGTGTCAAATGGCACGACTACCACACATTGGTTGGTAGGCATCATTACACACAGTAAGATCTGCAGTAATACTTATCACATCAGACAAGCCAGTCGTGCAAGCCAAAGCAAAAATGTGCATGATAGCTGCCCAAGGCCAACTACGTTGTTGACTGGTTTGGTGAGGACTTTTTATTATTCCGCTGCTGATTAGCACAGAGATTTATCCAGTGATATTTTGAAACCTCTGTTTGAGCTTATCAACCTAGGGAAACATTCAGGCTGCAGTGTTTCATGTACTTTGTTCAGGCTGGGAGGCCAGATTCATGATCATCCCCTTGTGACACAAGAGACCAGGCAAAGCTCCACTGACTTCAGCCATCTGGCTATCTCACACAACCCTTGGCTACACAGTGGTTCACTCAGCGATTGATTGGGGTGTTGAAGGCCAGCTATTTAACACATCAGAACAACAAGTACTGCTATCAAGCTGGCCCTTCTCGTGCCTTGTTTCTGTGCCGCCCAAGAATGTGTCTTATCTCTTCCCTTCTGCTTGTTGGTTTAAGCCAGACAGCATATGCCCACGTTCCCCCTGTAATACACCATTGTGCCTTTGGTGCAACCATGAAAGGCAGACAGGTTGCAGCTGAGATATGATGTGGGGTTTAACCCTTGTGTTGGTTAGAAAGAAGTGGCCATTTAACAACCTTAATAATTTTTGCATTTTACATTCCAGTCTGCATTCTCTGGGGAATTTCTCACCAGGAAATGTTCTTCCCAATAAGCCCGACCGTTGTTGTACCAGAAGACTGACAGATGAAAATAAAGCCCTGTGTTCCATATCATTAAATCCCGCTCTCTCACCTGATTACATTCTTATTAGTGCCTCCATTCTTCTCCCATTATTGTTACTTCTAGTAAAACAGGCCTGATAATGTGCATTCACTCACTAGATGCACAACCTGCTCATTCCCATCTCTGATTCTTTGTTGTTGCCGAATGGTTTTTAAATGAAATGTGTGAGTGTGGTGTAATTATAATTCTGGGGGTATTATGAAATCAAATATCACAATGAATGTAATTTTATTTGCTTGTAATCTCTCTTACCCAGGCTAATAGGCATTTTCAAAGGGCGTGCTCGGGGGGGGGTTTGACGGTGGACCATCTCTAAATAGAATGGCTGCTCTGCTCTCCTGCTCTATGGCTGTGTTCTTTTGTCTTTGATATGCAGGCAAAGAGCTTGACAGTCTGGGAGACGTGGGAGATTTGTTGGCCTGTGATCTCCATGCCTCTCTGACAAATGAGCGCCTTTGGCAGGGCTGCTGGAGGTACGGCTTCTCTGTCCTGCTGGAATCCTGATGAGGCTACACCGGAGCTGTTGGTAATGAAGTCAGGGCACAGGACCAAACGGCTGCCAGAAATGACCTTTAATCTACACACATGCAGGTCATTTGGCATGCAGTGCCACAAAATTGCACATACATCTTAGTACTGTTACATCTGATACTTTTTCTGAGGATTTTTACAAAAATAGCCCAAAGTGCACATATTAAATTCGTGCAGAAAAAAAAAAACAGTTCAATAAACTATTGTATGTAGCTTGTTATGTCAGTGGTAAATCGTTTACATTTTATATTTCCCAACAATCAGTGATGGCTAATGTTTTATCTGTATTCACATTTGACTAGTGGTGTAATTTGGATGCAATCACCATCCAGTCAATCTTCATTACATTGGACTCTACTGCTCCACCAAGCACGCAATTGCTTGACATTGATTTCACAGATTCTTTCAGGCCATGTATTTCCTCATGCAGCAGATGAGGATGAGCACTGCCGAATAAGATGTTAACAAATTACAACCTAAAAATTTAAATCCCCTGAGGATAATTGTACTCGTTTTAGTTACACCCTGAAGAGGAAATAGCTGATATTGATTCTGGATGTTAGCATTCTACGTTGAGGAATCTTAAAACCCCAGCACTCGCTCAGTCCAATCCAACATGGTTGCCTTTGATTTCAGCTCCTTACTTTAAGGGGACTGGGTAATGATTCATAGGAAGCACAAGCACTACCCCTTGTGGTCCAGTTGGCCCAGTGCAGCATGGGTAAATGACACCTCCAGCTGCTCATGGGCCCCTCCTGATAAGTTAACCTTGTGATAACATGCTAATGCCTGATTAATGTTGCAGTAATTAGACACAGCTTTTCACACTCAGTTAAGAGGACATCCTCTAGCAATTAGCTTGAGCCGAAGAGAGATAATTTCAGAGAGCACAGCAGAATCACGTTCCTTAGCTCGCCTCCATTCCCACTTGGCAATATTAAGGTTTATTTTCTCATTATTCCATTTAATCACTCGTTTGATGTTTTATACAGCTGCCACAAGTAATTTTTGATCCAATTAGCCAATGCTGATTGACAGCACGCGAGAGGGATTCAGTGAGGTGCATTCAATTTGCCGTTGTGACCTTATCAGAGGATGTGAAGAGGATTCACTGTTCAGCACTGAATGCCAACTAAACACAAAATAATTTCCCTTAAGTTTATATTCTGCATTAATGGCACTCCTTTGCATGTAGGCGGGTGTGTGTGCATGATTGTGTGCCTGAAGGTGTGAGTCTGTGAGAAAGCAGCATGTGTGTGCTTTTTCCTCACCAGACTGCTAACTATGAGGAATGAATGCATTAGCGAGGAGCGGCCCCTGGACTCTCAAGCCTCCACACTGCCCATTAATAATGCACTGCCACATAATAGATGGGGGCTAGCTGAGATTAGTCCTGCATTAAGGACTCGTTTGTTGTTTCTATTAAAGAGACATGTTGGTCTTCTTTAAGCAAGAAAGATCACCACATTTGTATTTTTACTATATAATCTTAAAGCAAAATGCTCAGAGGACCCACAAAGCCAGCTGTGTCGTTCATTTTCAGTGAGAGCAGAGGCCTGAGCCAGTGGTAGCTTTTTACGTGGATATAACGCAATGACTCTCTTCTTCATGCTTTTATTGTGATTATTTTCACACTTCCTGTTTCTCATGTCCTCTTTATTTATCAGATCTTAGTGAACATTCACTGGCGTTTTGAACCTTGTTTCAAGCCTCTAAATAAACTTTAGTTTACTGGGTTCCTTTCCCTCCTGTTTTTGCATTTGGGTCCTAAGTCTCATGTATCACACAGAGATTTTATATTATGCAAACCTATGACACTCAGACATTGTGTTTGCATGAGCTGTTTCATTCATTCATGCCTCATGCGTAGCTACCAGCTGACTACTAACAACTACTAAGCCATTATAACCCGATACCTCTCATTATTAGTTTGTTTTTAAAAATTCTACTGCTGGACGTAGCAGCTCAACCTCCTCCTTAGGTGCAAAATGTTTGCTATTGTTGTCTTTATGTTCTTTTTTATATAAAATAAAGTAAATAAAAGTAATGTGTAATATTAAACCTCGTGGGAATTATGCACTACTTTCAACCTACACAATAATTTGCATAAGTAATCTTCTTTAGGTTTTTTATTCAGTCTTTAAGAGCTCAAAAAAGAAAAACCACACTGTGAATGTTAGTTCAGATATGTAATGGATCATTTCTTCAGTTCACTGTCAAATCAGTGTTTGAATTATTTTTTATAAAGAAAAAAGTGGTTATGTGGTATGTGTGATACCAGCTTTTGAACAATTAATCAGTGGTTCACGGGAGGTTTGACTCCTAATGCTAAAATGAGCCGTTACTGTAGTTAGACATGTAAATGTTAAACTGACGCCACTATTTCTTAAAGAAATGCCATACTATGTCTTATATAACATATTAAGGGACTATAATGTGCTTATACTTTTGTAAATTTAAATATTGTACTTTCACTTTTTAAATAATATTTCCTCTACCCTCTAGTCAGGCCCAGTGGAAGTGGTTTATATTCATTTAGGCATCTTACTATGTTGTTAAAAATCACTTTACCTTGCTTATACTGAAAAGACCAAAACCAAAAATGGACTGATCCGACTAACAAGTGCTACACTTTTGGTCCTCCCTGACACCACACACCCCACAAATATTGACCCATTATTTTTATGTGCTGTCTCATCGAAGCGTGTGAATTACTTACTAAGTGGTGTGTGGAGATCATTACCCTTGGTTTTGTTCCTGACTTAAGTGGTGTGTGCATACCAGTAATCTTATAAACATGCACTTTTTGAATGTGAAAAGACATTTATCTGGAACATCTCTAAACTAACGAGGTTAATTGACAACAGGTCAGTGTCATAAGTGGGTAGGCCATGAAAAGAGCATCCCAGAGAACCTCTTTTAGAACTAAGGATGTGGTGAAAATATCATACATGCTCGGCTTGAGAAAATTGTTACTCAATTTAAAATGGCAAAGAATTTGAGACTTTAATTATTAATGTTTAAAATTCATACCATTAAAACATTCAGATACTAAGGAGAAATCTCTTCAAACAAGGGACAAGGCCAAAATATATCAGCCAGACACACTGAAAGACACAATTCTTCATTTTAAAACACGTGGTCAATGTATTTTAAACAAATGTTGATATGTTTATTCTTAGATGTTGATTTTGAAATAAAACCCATATAAACCTTAGAAATAGAGTATTTACAACACTTCCTTTTTCCTCAATTCCTTCATATTAGATTTACATTTACGTGTTATATGGAAGGCTCCCAACTTCTCTTGACCTTCTTGACATTAATCAATTTAGATTTCAGTCTACACCACTCCAAAGCTGAGACAAGACTCTAAAAAGCTGCGTGTAAAATGAGGAGGTGAAAGGGTAAATGTAAAAGACGAATTTAGGGGAATTATATGTTCTAATTTATAAGTAAATTAGGAAAGTATGGTAATCCACACAGGAAAATTAAAATGTCACTGTGATCACAGAAACCTAAATGTGTATATACACCATGGCCATTTACTAAATGTGTATGAATAACATGTATATCAAAAATAAAAATACAAGTACTATCTTACAAATGTATAAGCTACCGTGACAATAGTATTTATAATAGTATAACAGGTCAGGTGGATTTCTCTAAACCATAACTAAATAACTAAATAACCCTAAAATGAACGTCAAGAGGCGCTTTAGTTTGTTGTTAGTGTAGATTAATTCACAGAACAATACTTACTTACTTACTTACTTACTTACTTACAGGACATCTATGGCCTTGATAGCAGTCCTGTTTTTTGATTAATTTAAAAAATTGTTCCTAACTTTAACCTCAGGATCACGTCCAACATAGTGATTTTCTAGTTATACCTTTCCCTCACAGTACCATGTAAACTACGACAGAACAAGCTCTCCTCCATCTGTTTTTTGCTTCCTGTGTGTCCTGTGTGTAATAGTCACATGATTGCAACTGAGCTGTTCTAAAAGATGTTACATCAGTGCTCAAAATGTATTAAGTAGAAAATCACTTATACCAGAAATAAATATCTATTACTTACAATGATTTTATTATGATGCATTAAATGCATGCATTTAACGAATTTATTGTAATGCGTTAAATGCATGCAGGAATATTTTTATCAGACTCATCAGAGTAATTCTGATTCTTTAAAGATACCTGTTTGGTATCTCCTATAATAACTTTAGTTTTTAATAACACAATGTTTATTATCTCCTATAATCAGGAGTTTATGTTTAAGCGTAACACTTTTTACTCATTTTCCAAATGTGTCTGCCTTCTTCTAAGTGTCAGCTCCAGTCTGACCCCCATAAAAAAATGTCTAGACAGTCTCAGTTGTAAAGTCGTCCTCTCCATCAGGATGTGTGTTGAACGAATATGGATTAGACTTTCATTCATGTAATCAGCAGCATCACATTCAAAGTTTGAGGTTTAAAAGTTTAAAATACATTTTTTTAAATCAGTAACTCAGTACGACTGAAGCTTATAACTTAAACTTATTACTTTTAAGAAGGCAAAGCTTTTAAAACTTTGAAATTTAAATAAAACATGGCCAGTCATTTTTAAGTGTTTGTACCACTGCTGCCTCGGATACTGGCTGACATTTGGAGCTGACTGTAACTGACTGTGTTATAGTGGCCTACACGATACAAACGTTAAGTCCAATCCTGACACCATTTCTTAATTTCGCATCCTGTTGTTTAGCGGGGAGCAGCCTCAGCACCTGCGGACACACACCAACACAAAGTGCCCCTCCTCCATCAGCTGATATATTGTCAGCCCGGAGCTTGGCAGGAAGTGCAGAGCTGTGTGCAGAGCTGGACCATGAGGAGAAGAAGCTGTTTAAAACAGAGACACGGGGACAACAAACAGCGCGTTTGACGGTAAAATAAGCGGTTAGGACACGACATGAGCTTGACGTTTTACGCATTTCTAGTTTGGGCTGAAAACTTGATAATCTCTTGTCGGATGCACACTGTAGTGGTCAGCTAACGTTAGCTTTCGCGTTAGCTTAGTGTTGTTATTGAAGGAAGTTGTGTCTGTGTTCGCGTTAGCTATTCAATTTGCACCGCGGCGTGTGCCTCCAAAACGAAAGCCGCTGCCACATCCATAACGTTAGTTGATGCATTAAAATAACTTTCCGTTTTTACTAGTTTCTTACTCAACCGAGTGAGCTTTGGCTACTGAAGTCAGACAAACCAGGCTTAGCTAGCATGGAGTCGATAGCTGAGTTTGTCCCAGTGGGTCATCTGAGGCTAACAAACTTAGTGGGAAACTCAGTGTAAGTTAGCTTCAACGTTTGTTTCCTAACTGGGAAGATGCACATTTCTCACAGTGAATCTATAAAGTTCATTTGGAGCTTAGAAACAAGAGGTGATGAACTGAGTGTAAACATTTTCTAACCTTACTGATCAAATAATGTCTGAGTGTGTTTTGCTCACACTAGGTCATAGTTAATTTCACTTTCTTTTTTTTCTGCAATTTGCCACAAGCAAAGTGAAGAACAGAAGTGTTTAATATAACCCTTTTCAAACTTGTCTTCTCATAGGGAAAAAAAAAAAATAAAAAAAAATTGGGGAGATGGAAAGTCACAGAAGAGGACGACCGTGGGGGAAGCTAGTTAAAGTGGACTCCAGTGAAACTGTCCTGCTTTTCAACAGGGAATGCACGGTGGGCCGAAAGAAAGGTGGGTCAGACAGTGTGTGATGTGAAATGAATAACAAGGATTTGTCTTTGTGATTCAAAATTTCAAACAGTTTTTGTAGCCTTTTTTTTAATTAATTTATTTTTTTTTTAAAGCTGACAGTGTGGTTAAGAGAAAAAAAAAAACTGTCCTGTCTGTAGTATAGATTGTCAGTGTCTGGATCCTTTAAAACCTCCCCCTTGAAAACACAAAGCCTTTAGAGACGCAAACTTCGACAGCCCCTTGTGACAATAACAAAAGGCGTCCATTGAGACATGTGTGCAGAATATTAAGTAGATTTTTTTTTGTATAGGTTTTGCTTAATAAAGGGTTAGGCCTATATTCCCCCTGTGTCTGCTTTGATGTCAAAAGCTTTTGGGCTCTACTTTTTTGCAATGCAAAGCAGCTAGACTTAATTGGTTAGCTAATGTCTGGCCAATTAAAGCTTTAAAGAAACTGTCATTTTAGAGGTGTGAAAGTGAATTTTTAATGTATTTAATGGAACTTTAAAATGATTGTGTGACCACATAAGTCACATTAGCTGGCAGTTGAATATTGAATTGGTCAGTAAAATTCAGTACTCTTGACATTAAAACGTTAACCATTATATTCCCCCTAAAATGGCATCAAGTTGAACATTATTTAATTAAAAGTCAGAATGACGTGTCCATTCTGTGGTTTCATGGTAATATTTTTTTATTTTGTGTCCAGGGTGTTATCTGTCCTTTCCAGCAAGCAAACTTGTCTCAGGGGAGCACTGCAAGATTTTTCAAGACGAAAGTTCAGGGCTGGTGTGGCTTGAAGACATGAGGTACTGTATAATGAGGATTCACCAATTAGTGAAGTCTAGTTTCAGTATAAAATCACTGCATGTCATGAGTTGTTTTCAAGTAGATGAAGCTAAGATTACTTTCATGAGGCACCATTCATCAGAAATTCAATAAACCTAATTGTATGTTGAAAGTGAATCCCTGCTGTTTTCAGACTTTTCACTTTTATTCCATGCATTTATCTGTCTCTAGCACTAATGGCACAGTGATCAACATGTCCAAAGTGGTCAAAAAGCAAACTCACATGCTGCAGAATGGTGACGTCATCTACTTTGTATATAGGAAAAGTGAGCCAGAACAAAGTATGTTGTTTTGTCAACCATGTAGATAAGTCTGTGTGAATTTATTAGAAGGATAAGATGTAACAGCTTCTTTTCTTGTCACCCTGTAGACATTGCCTATGTTTACCACTCACTCAGATCAGAGCAAGCAATTTCACAACATAGCTATGGTAAGTGGTCTTGTACTTCCAGCTTCTTTTGTTCAATGCATCTCCTTTCATTCCACAGCTATATTGTCTCTGCCTAGTAACCCCCACCCTGTATCGAAATCTTAGACATGGAGAGATCAGCTCACAGTCCGGCCCATGTTCCAGGTTCAGAGATGTCACTGTCTGTGGAGCCTGTAATTCTCACAAAGGGTCATTGGGATTTAACTCGAGAGGAACCTCAGCCCTCCACCTCCCACTTCTGTATTGAGACCCCTACCAGTTCTGGTCCCATGGCAACTTCAGTTTGTACCATCTCTGGTAGGTTCTCAGCTAACACCCTGCTGAGGAGGGGGGTCATCCACTGAAGCAAAAGGAATTTTTTAAATTAGTGGCAAAAGCATCCTATGTTTATGTTGACTTCCTTGGTCTGTAGCAGTGACATGATATTAAAATGACATCAGTTGAGTTATGTTATAATAATTAAAATTTAACTGGTTTTAGCCATATTTTCTCTGTGCAGCAGATGTTTCTCTAAAACCATCTAATGTTAGAGGAGCAGGAAGAGCTGTGCTTTATGCCTCTTTAAAATACCTGTCTGCTCACATAAAATTAGTGAAAACTGTATTTTAGAACATTTGTCTAGCTGGCAATTATCAAACTACAGTATCTATCCTGGTGTGTAACTGGCATCACTTATTTCCCCAATACCTCCTTGTCTGTGTATGAGCCATTTCCTTACAGTTTTCTATTTAAAAAATAAAATAAATAAAATTAGAAGCCATGTGAATTTGTCCACGTCAGATATTAGCAGACCTTCTCTCACAGTCAGTGGGGTAACTACATGTAGGTGATTAGTTAGTGGTCATTGTATTGTAGCACTTCTTGTTCATGTCAAACAACTTTCACACCAAAGTAACTTTTTTTTTTCTCTTTGTACAAAGAGTCACTGAAATTATCTCATGACTCATTCATAGTAGAGCTGTTCTGATACCAGTATCTGGTCCGATTCTTTCCTTGTTTACTCTGGAAACTTTTCAGATAACGCACCGGATACGGGATAAACTCACGTTGGTTAAGCAGGTCAACGGAGGTGGAATAATATCTGTGGTTTAGGATAAGTGACAACACCAAAAGTAAAACCAAATGCAAGGTTTGCTTTGCTAAAGTCTTAAGATCGAGCTGGCAAAGTTATTATAAACATGTTTAATATTTACAAGACATCCTTGACCTGTGCATATCAAATCAAGCAATTTGAAATGTCAACTTAAAAGGAACAGGATGGAATATTTAATGGGCTCTATTAGCAGAAGTGGAACATTGCATTCCTAACCATGTGTGCATTAGTGTGTAATCATCTGAACATTGTTGTATTTTTATCTAGCTCATAATGATGCTTTTCTATTTACATATGTAGTGGCTCCCCCTCTAACAGAAGCTGCTATGTCACCACAGTAATCCAGAAAGGACCAACAAAACACTGGCTCTAGAGAGCGAAATTTGCTCTTTCACTTTCACTTTACTTCACTTCATGGAAACTATGACCTACAGTTTTAAATAATAATAGATTGCTAAAAATAAAAAGTAGCCTTGTCAGTTGACATATTGCTACTGGGTACAGTCACCTGATGGGCACTGTAGGCTCTTACATGCTTGGAAGGGGAGGGATGGGGGGTGGGCCGTATTCAGATGACTGTAATCAACAGCCTCACCACTAGATGACATAAAAAAAAAATTCACGTCTCTTGTTTATTCATCTTATCAGGCAAAGTGGGCGATGCTTCCCCAGCACAGGAGACAGACTTGGACAACCTAGAGCCAGAAAGCAAGAAGAGAAAAACAGATAACGGTTAGTTGTTTAAATGTGAATCTTAACCTGGTTTCACTCCACTCTTCACTGTATATGTTATGTCTTCCCAGAGCTGCACTTGGACAGTTCAAACCCCAGACATATCTTTCCAACCTCAAGCCGAGCCTGGAAGGTTTTTGTTAGCCAAACACAACAAATGCCCAAAATAAGCATGTAATACATACTCACTGTGTTTACAGAAAAAGATCATGGTTTGGCCTCACCACACACCTCAAGCACAGACATTGTCAGTACAACTAAGGAAGGTCTTTCCGCTAAGCCGTCAGTGAAAGGGGCTAAGACAGACAAGATGGAGGAGACTCTGACTTGTGTTATTTGCCAGGACCTGCTCCACGACTGTGTCAGGTAAATTCAGATCAAGCCATGTATCTAAAGTTTAGGGTGGGTGCGTGTGTGTATGACATCCAAGCACATCCACCAAATCCTAATATGTGAGATTTCATTGTAAGTTTGATGTTTTTGTTGCTTTAAGCTTGCAGCCTTGCATGCATGTCTTTTGTGCTGCCTGCTATTCGGGCTGGATGGAGCGATCCTCTCTTTGCCCCACCTGTCGCTGCCCTGTGGAGAGGATTTGTAAGAACCACATCCTTAACAACCTTGTGGAGGCCTACCTCAATCAACACCCAGGTTTGAACAGATACAGTTAATTCCAGTAGATATACTTACTGTTTATCCAAGTGAGACCGTGTCATCAGTATCAATATTGTGATGTCAAGCTGCTGCTTAGACTGTTTAACACATCTCCACCAGCAATACGCAGGATTGCATCTTACATATGCTTAGAACAAATTTCTGATGCCAAATCAACACAGGCAGTGGTGCCATTTTACCTAGGTGTGCACCTGGTTAACAGCAGGTATATTTGAACTATTAAGGAGGAAAATAAGAAATAAGCATATGGCCAAGACCTAATTACTTTGTGTAATTTCCACAGTGGTGCTGTAATATTTTCCCAAAACTCTCACTCGATCATAACTTTGTTTGTGTCTCCTACAGAAAAGTGTCGTAGTGAGGAGGATCTGAAGAGCATGGACAGCCGGAACAGAATAACTCAGGACATGTTGCAGCCAAAAGTGGAGCGTTCTTTCTCTGATGAGGAGGGCAGCTCAGATTACCTCTTTGAGCTCTCTGACAATGACAGTGACTCCTCAGACTTTAGGTAAGAAAGGTCTGGTTGTTTGTATCTGTAGGCAAAATAGTATAGCAAACAAAAGAAGTCAAGGGGAGAACTTTTTTTTGTTAAATTAAATAGTTAAGGTGCATATGTTTCAGAGGGGTTCCATCTTCTACAATGTTTTTTTTCTTTAAATTTGGGAGTGAGGCTGGGAACTTTGCTTGGGACCTCTTGCTGTGTGGTATAGGTACCACCAGATGCTGCTTACTGGCAGAGCACAATAGGCAGGATGAATTGTGGATCTGTACAAGGGAGTTCAGGGAGAAAGGTGGTGTTGAGATGACCACTCTGTAGGCAAGAGTCAGAGCTTTGAACCTTTTTGTTAAGTATACGTTACCAAAGCATTCATGAGTAATACGGTTAAGAAAACATGAAACTATTTTGTTGCCTTTTAATTTAGGTGGTGCACCTAAATTTTGTGTTGGTATTACTAAAACTAAGAGTCACCAGTGCTACCAGTGGGGAAACTGCCTGAATTCCTGGTTTAATTTAGTAAACCGAAATTTTTCAGCAGTGTTTGTAGGCAAACTTTTATTACTTAGCATTTGGAGCTTTCACTTGTTACCTTCTCTGTGTAGAGTTACCATGGTTACAGGTGGTGTTGTCTGTTATATGGTTATGAGAAAACATGCTAAATGGCTTACACTCAAAACGAATCATTCTGACTTACCTGCTTATCATTGTCACAGCCACCGGTCCTCTACTGCCCATCATTCGCTCACCTAATAACCTGACCGACTTTTTCAATGTAGTGCTTGGGAATATAGGAAAAATGTTATCACGGTTTTTCTTCACATCAATCAGTATCTCTAATTATCATAATATCAATTAGGTCATTCTCTACATGAGGTCATCAGAATGCCTTATCTTATGTCAGCGTTGTTTCTAAACTAAATCCAATCACATTTCAACTCTTTGCTGATTGACATTTCTTACCCACTTAAAAATCACTGTTTATATCTGATTTATCCAAATGACAGGAAGCTCTTTCAGAATGAAAAGCAAAGCATTCCACTACATTCGGTTTGTATATAGGCTTGTATGATATGTCCATGTTAATGTCCTATGCAAGCACATTATTATTATGCAATTTTGTGACAATATGATATTGGCAGGGTTATTTCAGGGGTTACATTATATTAAGTTTTTGTAGGGAATAATGGTGAATAGAATATTTCTAATGGTAAATTACATGAAATATTAAAAGTCAATTGCCTAAAATGGAAACAGTATTTCATGTTATTAAATGTAAAAGAATAAACAGAATCAAATGTAATTATTTTAGTTCACTATAGATACCAAATCACAAATTTATTTCAAGGGGATTTACAGTCTGTGTTTACACTTTTGTATTCAATAAGGAAAAAAATCGAAGTGTTGACAAATTTGCTGATGACCAAAAATATTACTTTTTAAATGTCAACTTATTCTCTGATGAATAAAATAAAACTTTATGTAACTACAAAATGTACCAGTGCCATAATATCATCATCACTTTTTTGTTGAAGAAGCTTTTACTTTGTCTCTTTATGTCTCCAGTCAGCCTCTTGTGATGTGCAGACAGTGTCCGGGCTATAGGGGGGAAGTCAGTCAGTTGCTGTTTGCTACAGGTTCAAACTTCTGGCGACCTGGTCTGGCAGGTCCACCCTCTATACCTCTTTTGCCCAAACCAGCAACTGAGGAGGGCCCTGCAAAGCACCCAGGGGAGCAGCCCTCAACATCCTCTGTTGTCCCTTCAGGTGATTTACAGTTTTAGCATTGATGGTAACATTACTAGTTAAAAGTTGAACCTTGCACAAATTGCTGGATACTGCATTGTGTTTTATTGGTACCAACAAAAGCAAGATATACAGTATGTTATGGTAAAAGGTATCTGCAAGCCCACTTTCAGATTCATCTGCCTCCCATTCAGATCAAAATCTCAAAGTTTTAGATTGGAACACAGACATGTAGATCTCAAACCTTTTTTTCTCTGTCTGTCCTGCTAGCCCCTCAGGAGTACCGCTGCCCCCCTCAGGGCTTCCATCTCTTCTGCACCTGCTGCTTTCAGCCGATGCCAGACAGACGAGCCGATCTAAACAGCCAGCAGGTTGCTGCTCAACAATGTCAGTGTTTCTTGAACTTGTTAGTGTCACTGCCATGATGTAATGCCTGTTATTGGTGTTAATCATTAAATCAGTCAGTTAATATAACAAACAAAATTAATAGTCAATATAAACCAGCCAGTGCTGGTACTTCTTAAATTGTGATTCTCCTTAAATGCTGTGTATCTGTATAAAGACAATTTAATATAATGTATTATCACTTGGTGTAAAACTTTCAGCTGTTCACACATGTGAAAAGATTGTGGCACAAACCCTATTGTACAACTCATATGCATGATCCCGTGTTTGTTGGCAGGTATGTTGTGCCAGCGACCCTTCTGCCATATGTACTGGGGCTGCCAGAGGATTGGCTGTCAAGGATGCTTGGCTCCTTTCAGTGGTGTGTATCTGTTTCAGAAAAACAGCCCCAGGGAGGTTTGCAGTAATAGCCTTATCACTGGGTAGTGAGCTTCTACTAGTATGAGTTTCTATAGGTTGTTAGCAGTTTGCCTTTATTTGAATATATTTGGTCTATATATCTAGACTTGGTCACTAGAATTAGTGATTTTTGGTTGGCTGTGGGAGAAACCTTTAAGATGAACTGTCAGGGAGCTCTGGTATCTCTGTACTACCAAGACACATCTTAGGAATTCAAACCCACGACCCTACACTCAAATAGCTTGTATATAATCTGTTGTCTTCTAAATGAACAGTGGCAAAAAAAGTAAAGGGTCAACCTGCAAATTGAACATGGTGGAAGCTATTGCTCTCCACAAATATCATTTCAGCACACCTGACGTTTGCCAAAGACGAGACAGACTAGACATTCCACTAATACTGGTACATCTCATGTGGACAGATGAAGCAAAGGAAGAGTAGCTTGACGAAAAACGTACAGCACTATGTATGGTGTAATAAGAACTCTGTACCGGCAGTAAGGCAGAGGGGCCATCGTGATTTTTTTTGGGGGGGGGGGGTTGCCTCTGGATCTGTAATGCTTGCCACTGTGGAGGAGAAAATGAATTATGTTTATCAAGGTATCCTACAGGATAATATCACTGTAGCCGTCTAGAAGCTAAAGCTCAGAAAAAGCTTAGTGCTGCAGCAGGACAGTGACCCCAAACTTCAAAGTAAATGTACTGCTGTATGACTTTGGAGACAAAAAATCATCTTTTGAAAATGAAATAATCAATTTGTATTTTTTTCAGAATTCAATCTGACAGACAGTTGCCTGGATGGTGTGCTGAACTATAATTCCTATGAATCAGAAATTCTCCAGGTAAGATAACCTGCCTGCATATTTTGTATTTCTATTGTAGGATATTTGTTTAATTCTGTTTTTATATTGTGGCTGTTTAGAGCAGTGCTTCTCAATCCTGCACCTCAAAGACCCCTGCTCTAATTTATTTATTTAATACAAATATTTGCCATACAGATTCATTACTATTAGCACCTTACCTAACATTAATGATGGAGACTTTATTGATGATAAGTTTGAATTAGACATTGATTTATTTTCTGTATTGTATTATCCCTCCACTCACTAACACATGCACAGAAAGTTTGGTGAATCATTAGACTGCTGCCAGTCATAAATTAGCATTTTGTTATTTTTTTATTTTACACCCACATAATGTTACATTGCACAACACTTTAAAACTTTATAAACACACATCTCTTAATCATTGCAATAGTTTACTTAACCAAAAACAGAGCATCCACAGACGAGCTCCTGAGTAGGTTTGAGATTGTGGATCTGTTGCTGGAACAACAAGCTAAATGTTACATTAGAGGCCAAGCCAATCAAAGTGCTTAACAATTAAAATAGTAAAGCCCCCCCCCAAAAAAATCTTAGAAGAACAAACAGATCTTGGATCATGTTAAATAAAATTAAAAAAAATCTATCCAACCACTAATATTAATCCACTAATGATGAATGGGGCACAGGATTGAGAACCACTGGTTTAAAGAATCAGAATACCTAGATCTGGGATGCTTTGTGAAACTGTGTCCCCACTAAACTGCTTTTTCTTCATTGAGCAAAAGTGCACCTTGATTGTTTTATTTCAAATCCACAAATGTTTCATCTTTCACTAGAACTACCTGTCCTCCAAAGGAAAGTCGTGGAGAGATCTGCGTCAGGAGGCTTTGCAGGGCTTGCAGCAGGGGACCTTCACTCTAACGGGTGAGCCCTGAGATCAAGACCTGCATTTCAATCTCTAATAGCTAAATTTAAAAAAATCATAATAAAATAATAACACAAATCCTTCTTGACCTTATTTCAATCAGATGGCCGGATCTCTGCAAACACCATCCTGTGCTTCTGCTGTGGCATGGTGGCATTCAAGGAGCTGGCCTACAAGTATAGACAGAACATTCCACCATGTGAACTGCCAGGTCAGAAAATACAGCTTTTATTTAGTTAATTCTTATTTCAGTTAAGAATAAGACTTTTTACTAATCCATCCAAATATTTGTCATATATATATATATATATATATATATATATATATATATATATATATATATATATATATATATATATATATATATATATATATATATATATATATATATATATATATATATATATATATATATATATATATATAAAAAAACAAAAACACTCACTGCATGTTTTTCACTCAGCTGCTGTAACGTCTCGCCCCGACTGCTACTGGGGACGCAACTGTCGCACGCAAGTGAAGGCACATCATGCTATGTGAGTCTTATTGCCATAAATCAGATGAGCTAATTAATTGTCCGATACTGCATTTAATGTTTTGTCATTATGAATGTGCCATGGTAGGGCAGAGTCCTCAGGTTGTTGAGTAACACATCTGTTGTGAAGAATTCTGATGATACCTTGGATAGACATGACTTAAATGTGATTTGAATATTAGCCATTTGCAGTTCAGAGATTTTACCACTAGAAGGAGTTCTGGTATAAACTTATACTTTTCATATCTGCTTACTGAAGTAGTGTTATCTCTTTGAAATTTGTGGATTTTTTTAAATTTTATTTATATTTTTTAATCATGCAATTTCACTTATTGATGTAGCTTATTCCCTTTTTAATTTCAGGAAATTCAACCACATATGTGAGCAGACACGTTTCAAGAGCTGAAGGAACTGAGTGGCTTGTTTCTGTCTAATGTAAATAGCTGCGCATTACATACATTGAAGAGAAACCGTTTTGTTCATGTACATTCGAGCTTACTTGCCTTCCAGTTATTATGCAATAACCTAATGCAGAAATTACAATCAGTATTCATACTAAAAGTAATGTCTTACTTGACACTGCTATATAAAATAATGCTATGCACATAAAAATTAAGGTTCAGAGTTTAATGAAGTTTCAGGCTGCCCTGGTTGGGCATTTAACACCACTTCGAATTGTGATGGGTTTTGTCTGCTGATCATGCTGGTAATCAACACTCATTTGATGGTAATTTATTTGTTTTGATGTTGAATAGGTTAAAGGGGCTTCCTGAAATGTCTGTTCTCTAGCCTGTCTGACATAAATGATACATTTTCTCTCAAATGAAGAGTGAGTCAGGCAATCTGTGTGAATTAAGTACATAATTAATACAGTACACAGCATTCCTGGTCAATATCACTGAAAATGAAAATTATTATTCAAGAAAACATTATTCAAAATAAATTGTAATAATTCGAATTTAAATTAAACTCTCACTCTGACCAAGTACTTGTCAGTGCATTCAAAGTGAGTAACTGTGATTTTAGATCAAGGCTAATTGTGTGAGCAAGGTTTCATGCACAGAAGTTTTGAGGTTTCATTAGTCCAATAGTTGAATAAGCCCACTGATTTATTCTTGATTTTGGTTTTAGCTTAAAAAACAAACAAAAATAAAACGGCTAAAATTGGACTGAATTAACATGGAAGTGATTACTGACCACGGAAATGCTCAGTTTTGTATACGATGTGTACCCTTACCCATTTTGGTGCTTTGGTGTTTTTATATATTGTCCTTCTCAAGCCTTAGTGACTGAAACTTATAAGACCTAATGTTTATTCACTCTCTTTACTTGCAGTGTACTTTGCCAGTCTTATAAAATACTGAGTTTGGAATTGAGGACTTCCTAGTGAAAAATTTTAAACAGCATTACAGCATCAGTAAAGTGGTTTTATATACTGTAGTATTATTACAGTAATGGTAATACTCACACAAAACACAAGCTGCTTTGAATATGCACACTGCTAAATGGAGATCATAGTGTTAATGTCTCACCTCTGTGGGACCCTTCTGAGGGCATTACTATGTCAAAGCCCTGCACACATAGAGTAGATTCATAGTGCCATGTGAAGTTTGTGTATGATTTCTTGTCTGTAGGAGGAGGATCGAAGTGTTGTAATGCTTTCAGAGGGCAGAGAGGTCTCATGTTGTACAGTTTACATCGCTCATGATAATCATCTTCAAGGTAATCGAAAGTGGTGTAGAATGGACCTTTTCTCAGAGCCTCACAGTGAAGGCTAAGCTGTGATGACGTCCATGTGGACTCCAGAAAGGATTGAAATAAACTGCAGTCCAAGCAACCAGTAATGGTTAAGTTGTCACTGAAGCAAGTTTAGTGAATGGTGCCAACAGAAACTACACAGTATGTTATGTTGTTAATATGTAATGTGTTACAGCTGCATATATTGTAGTTTATTGTGCAAGAATGTCAGTACAGGTTTATTCAGATACTTTGTTTTAATGTTACATTAGTTGATCAGTTAAATGTTGCTGGTTGCTCGTTTACACAAAGCTGCTTTTGTTGTTTCCTTCAAAGATTAACCAGTTTTATTTTGGTGGTTAGAAAGCTTGTGTGTCAACATGTTAAAGCTGTCACTGGACAGTCATGATAAATCCAATGACCTCTCATTAATGACTATCATCACCAAAGTGTAAGTAAGTCCTCATGTAAATGCACAGCTGGGACTTTCTACTGTAAAAAACAAAACAAATTGATATCAGTTGTTTTTTTGTTTTAATCATGCTAGTCAAATAATACATTTTAGATTCAACATGCTCTCTATAGATTTATAAATGTAAGGGTACAGTTTTGATGTGTAGAACATGTTGGTGGATGAAGATGGACAAGTAGAAATTATGTCCAGTACACTTTGATTTGGTCCTTTTTTTTTCATACTTTTAGTTTTTCAGTTTTGTAGAAAAAGTACTAAAGACTCCTCCCATTTAAAAACATTCCTTTGAGATTTCAGTGTTATGATAGCTCAGTAGTATGGGATGCCAGTCGGCTCATAATGCCTTATTTATAATCCTATGGAGTTGCATTTGGAAAGGAGATAAGCAGGTAGAAAGTGCAATGGAAGGAAAAAAACTTTTTATTGATCTCCTTGATTCTGAGTACTGAAATTTAGAAAATTGTTTATGATGTATAGTTTAGTACCATTAGCAAATATGAATATTGATACAGTACTATGTTTTATTTTGGATTGTAACTCTTTTCTACTTTTAAGTACTTGTGGCAGAATGTTCCTTTTTAATTTGTGGTGTTAGCAAGGTGTTTTTAGGTGTTTTTGCTTTTTAGCACCTCTGTCTGTGTGGCTCCACACTGGCATTCCTTAGCGGCTCAGTCTCTCAGCACAAGCCTAGTCCATCCCCCGATGGAATGGCTGAGTTTTAATTATTCAGGAAATCTGGGCATTCTAAGCCAACAACAGTCCCAAGCCGCTCCAATCAAGAATTTGTATTAGAGGCTTTGGTGGAGTGCTTTACATTCTCGTTGTGTGGGTAGGATATCTTGTATACTAAGGCAAATATTTACTCACTTTGTGTGCAAAAGTCTGGACCACGCTGCTCAGCAGTATGGAGGAGGCAGGTTGGATTCTACCTCATCACAGCTTCCAGGAACACGGGAGACTGGACAGGTGCTAGTCATACAAGCAATCAGTTACTGCATCTCTCAGAAACAAGGGCTGGAAGTCTTTACTGATGTCTGTAAACTTTATATGCAATGCACTATTTGAACAATGAGTCGAGACTATAATCAACTTTTAGTTAGTTATCACTATAGACTAGCACTAGTTAAATGCAAAAACTGAGAGGATTTGAGTCTGAAAAAAAAAAAAGCTTCTTTACTCCATGTTGTATTAGCAATGCTAAAATTGTCTTTGAAATGTATATGGATCCTATTTCACCTGTTAACAAATTAAAAAAAACAGAAACAGACTTGGTTTTGTTAATACTTTTAAATGGACGGGACGCTTTATATCTGTGTCTTACACGTGTAGAGTACTCAGAAGTAGGAAACACTGTCTCAGGCCAAGTACACATGTGAATGACATAACCTTTATTAAAACTTTACATTTGTTAATAACTCATTTTAAATACTATTGCGATCACTAACATTTTTGTTCTACATTAGTGCATATTAGTTCTGTATATGCTTTTGATTTCCCTTTCATTATCCAGTATGAGTCATAGTAGTACATACTGTATGGATAAACTTGCAATGTTGATAATGTATGATCTATGCTGTACAGAACACTTTTGGGTAATAATTGTTGAAGCGTTGAAAGTGTAGCCACATGCAGAATCACATTAAGGAAGAAGAGAGTTGCCACAGGGCACCACAAAATATGATATAATGAACGAGCTATTGAAAAGTGCAATGGTTGGAGTAATATAGCTCAACAAATGGTGAATAAATCAGGTTAAAAGAAGAGTTGCGAGTTATGTAGAAGTCATTCACAAAACACTTTTTTTTTGTTCATATTTGCAATCAGTCATCTCTTTTACACACGTGACATCACAGCAATCAGTGGCTTGGCATAGGCAGCAGCATATTATTCCATTTTTGGCTGCACAACAAAAAACAGATCTACGGTAAAAATAATACATCTGCCAGAAAAAAAAAAAATTACAGAATATGTAGTAACTTTGTAAAAGCTAATTTGAGAAGTTTAGGAAGAGGTTATACATTTTACAAGTGGCACTAACAGTTCAGAAATGCATAACCATCTCTGCTCTTTTCCCCATCTGCTCACATCTGATTGGTCACACTGCAGAGTGCTGTGGGCTGACTGAAAGACAGCTGACTGTCAGTAACTGTGTTAAAGGTAGATGAGAGCGGACAAACCCCTCCTGACACCTGGCTCCCCCATGGCCTCCACTCTGGCCTCGCCCTCTGGTTCTGGGGGTTAAGGCTTGTGCCGCTTTCAGGAGGCCTCTTTTCCTCTTGCCCCCCCTTTGACAGTCCATTCAGAAAAGCAGAAGAAGAGGCCTGGTCCAGGTGCTCTGCTGAGACCAGAGGCTGCCGATCCTCTTCCTCAGAGATGGCAAACACTGGCACACTGATGTGCTCACCCTCAGCTGTGAAATCGCACCTTTTTCCAGCCTGGCCACTCTCAATCGGACACTGGATGGAGGCTGAAGAGCCAGAGCTGGGCTCTGAGGAGGTGGAACCCATGGCATGAGGTAAACCAGAGGTCTTCGATGAATCTGCTGTCCCGGATAGCAGGCCAAAGCAAGGCCCTGTAAATCGCGAGCGTCTGAGATTGCTTGTCGAGTTGAGACGCCGCTGTCTCTGGGCGGGTTGCGTAAGTGGGTAAGAGGCATTGCTAATGGATGACTCTGAGATGGTGTTGTTCTCTGCCTTGGCCTCCAGGTGAATATCAGAGAAGATCCTGCTGTCCTGCTTCCTGCTGTCATTCCCTCTGCAGTCAGCCACCAAACTCGATGGAGCCTGGAATGATATTTACATTTAGTCATTTACCACACGCTTCTTATTGTTTGTCCTCTGCAACAGACCTTTTTTACAATAGACATTTAGACTGGCCAATAGTACGAATACACAGGTGTAATTATTAACACCAATGCTGGCTCCAACCCAATTAAATATCTGCAAAGAAAAATAAATGAAAATGCCTGCTATTCAAATGTTGCTTAGAATTTGTTCTTCTAAAAAGAGAAGACCCAGTGTAACTGATAAACACACAGAAAACAGAGCTTTACTAGTTCCTTACTGTGTATATTAGGTATAATGGATTGGCTAAGGGATGGCTGTGTTGCTCCCAGCTGAGCAACTGGGGCCCTTTTATTATACTTTGCTAACTGCATGTGCCAGACAACCATTTTCACAACATGTCTAATTTACCATTAAATCCCACTGTGCTGCAGTTATAATGACAATTTGGCATAAATTCAAACATGAACACCTTAATAGACCCACTGCAGTTTGCTTATCGCCCCCAGGTTGGAGTGGATGACGCCATCATCTACCTGCTGCAGGGGCCTCAGAGGTTTAGTGGACAGCTTTGTGGACTGGTGTGGAAACAATCACCTCATCTTGATTGTGGGTAAAACCA